>NC_090922.1:112406472-114906472 GCF_040938575.1 Ambystoma mexicanum
GTGATGGCTCGATTGCATAGTTCCTACTAGTTTTTGTATAAATCTTGATAGATTTGATAGATTTGATGAAACCGTAACGTAATCGAGTATTGCTTCTGATTTCAGGCCCCGCCAAGTTGGTTTCCCTGGAATGTCTCTTGGCGTTAATCCATTTAGAATTGTGCAGTCCCATGATTGTACAGCAGTCCTCCAAGTTATTCCTCTTCTTACTGGTTCATCTCTGATTACGTTGTTACTTTCGTCTAAGCAGGTGCAGTTAAGGGTCAACCATTATTATCCAGGGATCTTGCCATTTCCCTCTTAGGTCGTCAATTACAGTTAAAATATCTTTAGGGAGCGATTTGTTTGTTTTTTCTCCTGACGTCTAGTATATGTTGATAAAAATGAGGGTCTGTAGTTGTTGTTCGCCTGGCTCTTTTGGTAGTTCCACCCCCAATATTTGAATGTAAGGTGATAGATTTTTAGAGTGAATCACTTTCCAGTTTAGTTAGTCTTTTATTGCTATCAGAAGGCCGGCCACTGGTCTTCCTATTTGCCCTTTCAATGCTGGATTGATAAATACACAGTATCCTTTTATCAACAGGATTTCTCTAAGCCACGTGTCTTGCAAGAATAATACTTCAGGTGGTTCTTTTAGGAATTCATTTTTTGTCAATAAGTGGCTGAATCCCCATGTATTCCATGTGACGAAATCTCAGTTTTCAGGTTGGGGTTCCTTTGGGCGTTATTAAGATTTCATTTTTTCCACTGCCAGCTTGGGCAGCCATTCCCATCTCGCCTGCTCTCCGTCCGCAAGCTGAGTCGCTTAAGGTTGTTTCATGTCTCTTTTGTGAGTCTCATATGCCACTTGGAATTGTGCTTTCTTTGTTCAGGTACCCTGGTCTTTTTCGACGTGGACCGTTGGTTCTTTATTTTTTTCAGTTAGCTTAAAGCCCATTCCCCACAAACACCGCTCTTCCGTTAGCAATAATTGATGGATTAGTTGTGAGCAAGTCGAGACCCATACTCTGTCCATGTATGTTTCATCTGGAAATTCGATTAGGGCTATATCGCTGGAGATTATTAGTTTCAGTGCTGGGATGTGATGCAGCAGTCTTAACACATTGGCCGGTTTAGAATTAGACCATCCTTTGTGTGTAATATTCTTTCCGGAAGTAGCCCTCTACACTTTTCTCCATGATGTTGTCTTGGTTTAGGTATTCTCAATGGATTTATCAGGACCTTTTTGTCTCCAGTGTTTTGGTCACTATCATCTTGGTTATAGTGTTGATATTTAAGCGTGTATGGTATGCTCTTCTGGTTGGTAGTTCCCAACTCCAGTACCGGGATAATCACTGGGGTTCCCAACCCCGCGTCCCATGTTGTTTTACATTTTTTCGTCAGCTCTTTTTCTGGATGTATGGTGTCACTTTTCCTTTTAGTTCCTATGCCGACTTTGTTAGGCGTCTATGTGTTAATATTTTGTTTAAAAGTCGGGGTTTCAGCATTGTTTGCGTCTTGGTTCAATTGATCCAATTTGTTTTGTTTTTTCTCTTTCTTTTTTTATGCCTCATTTGATTCTTATGTGCCAATGATAAGTGACTGACAATTGACAAAGTAATGGAGGAAGGTATTGTGGATTTGCCGAGGGTAACTTAATGTCTGAATGGTATCCATAAAACTTCAGAGTGATTGCATATCCCCCTATTTTATTTTGAATGCTAGGAATATGGAATTTCATTTTAGAATTTGAGTTGTGTATACATTTCTATTTTAGTTTCTGTTTTTCTCTGGAGAGAATAAGTAATTACAATATTGTTTTTGTGAAAGTTTAAAACAAATATTTTCTCTTTTTATCTGTGTAGAATATACAATTTGTATAAAAACTAAACACAAAACAAAGAAAAAAGTTCACAAGTTTTAGATTTCTATTGGAGGGTGTGGGTGCCTGACTCCTCCATTTTTTGTTGTTTTTTTTCTTTCTCTTTTTTTATGCCTCATTTGATTCTAATGTGCCAATGATAAGTGACTGGTAAGATGTATGGAGCTTTTTTATTTGTTTTATACATGCAAGTAAAAATGTGTTTACCATTGTTAGGTCATTTAAAATCAGTTTAGAAAAATACATGTTTTAACTATGATCTATAAGTTGATGCCTGTTTTATCTCTGCGTTTTCACACTGGCTTCTTTTGTGGGCCATCTTCACCTGTGCACCTTTTATGTACAAAGCACATTTGATATTTCCAATGACAGGGCTTCATGGGTTCATGTTGGAACCTGAATACAGAGATGAAGAAATGGAAGCAAAGCAAAGTTCAGAACTACTGGAGGAAGCCAGCGGCACTAGGCATGGATTTCCTGATCCTGAACCAAGTCGAATGAAATATGTCTCCACTTAGTGTTAATGCGATTGTTGGAAACTCATATTCACATTAGATGGAAACATCTGTTGTCCTGAGGATTCCACCTGTAGGACTTATATATCCAAGCACGATGCCCCTCTACAGTGCTTACCGCAGGAAAGCAACTTTAGCGCAGTGTGCCTTACCTGATCCGTTCTTCGAATGATGATAGCCTGGATGGATGAACCTCATGGCACTGTTTGTGTGGGTGTTCCCACTATGTCAATTTAATGAGTGTGTAAAGCATTAAATAATTGCAAATATTTGCCAAATTTCACTCTTCCAAACGTTACTGTATTTTCACCAGCCCGACAGGATGTGTTATTTTCATATGTATCTGTCCCTAGCATGTCTATTTCAAAATGTTTCGTCATTTTTAGTTTTGGCTATTAGGTGGCACTAAAGCACCACCTATAAGCCAAAACGGTTGCATTAGAGTAGAGTTAAGGAGAAATGGCATCCTTCTCTGCCAACACTGTACCAAGTAACCTAAAAGAGTCATGGGTTCTGCCTCTCCTTAAGAAACAAACTCTTGACCCTTCTATCCCTACCAACTACAGGCCCATCACTACGGTAACCTTCATCCTCAAGATAATAGATAAAGTGGCATTATCTTGAAACCAATCATCTCCTAGGCTCCCTCCAATTTGGCTTTAGACCACAACATGGCACAGGGACAGCCTTAATAGATCTTAAAACACAAATTGATGAGCTTAACAACAAGGGAAATACTGCCATGCTGCTCCTCCTTGACTTGTCGGCGGCCTTTGACCTGGTGGACCACGCCGTCCTGTGCGAACACTTGGTCTTGACGGCCAACTTCTCAAGAGAGTCTACAGCTGGGTCCAGTCATTTCTAGACAGCAGAACAATGAGAGTTTTCTCTACACATTAGCAGCAGTGGATCCTATTAAAACAGCATGCAGTGTGCCCCAGGGTTCTTGCGTCTGGCCAACTATGTATAATACCTTTACCAAGCCCCTATTTGACAAATTGGACGGACTGGATGTCACCTACACTAACTATGCAGATAACACTCAGATCCTCATTCTCCTTTCAGGCAATTCTGCTTCGGATACGGCATTGGTAAACAAAATAAACCTTATCATTAGGGCATGGATGGCAACCCATCGCCTCTGCCTGAATGATGAGAAAACAGAGATCTTGCTGCTCGGATCTGCTGCCAACCTAAAAAAAAGCTCAACCTGGCTATTCTGCTTTTAACATTGATGGCAATACAATTACAGTAGCCAAAGAAGTAAAGACACTAGGCTTTTACCTTGACTCCACTTTAACATTGAAGAAACACGTAAACTCTTGAGCGTCATCAACTGCTTACACATGCAAATTTATTAGAGCATGCAGAGCTTTCCTAACTCAAGGAGATTATCCTCACTAATGCCCTTATACTTTCCAGATTAGATCACTGCAATGACCTTTACTTAGGAGCTAATAAATAAATAACGGATAAAATTCAGATACTGCAGAATAACGCCTTGAGAACGGACTTGAACCTTCCCACTAGAGAACATATATCTGATATGAAAAAAGAACATCATTGGAAATATCAGTGATAAATTTGCACTCAAAACATCCTCACTTACCTTCAAGTGCCTTAATAATGCAGCCGCACCTTATCTGACGGAATGAATAGTCAGAAGAACGTCAACTCGATCTACTAGAACTGCCAATTCTTATTGCCTTCTAATACCTAGATTTAGACTAAATAAATCAGGTGGAAGGAGCTTCCCGGTTAAGGCGGCCCAGTAATGGAACACACTCCCACTTGACCTTAGAAAAGATCAATCTTACTACAACTTCAGACGAAACATCCTCATATGGCTACGCTCTAACGACCGCCGTGCTTGACAATACATATTGCATCTGTGATTATCAGATTCCTGCTCCATCCTGAACCCACCCCTATGTATATTAATGTACTCTTTTTGTATTTCCACTAGTTAAATCTGTTGATTATGTATTTCCTCTATACTTGTATCTATCCTCACTCTGTAACCAAGCTTGAAGTAACCTTGTATGCTGTGGCGCCCAGTTACCTAAGGGTCCGACGCGCTTGATAAATAAATATACCAACAAATAAGGAGGGGTATGAAGCTTGTACGTGTTGTTTGGTTATTTACCCACCCACTCACTTCCCATGGCCATGGTAATGCCTGTGACCATTCCCAGCCACTTCCCGTCCCTCCCTGCTCAAAAAACATTCTGATGGGATCTCTTTAAGAGCCCTTTATTAATCCTTACCATCAAACGAATGCTCAAAGTGCTTTCCAGTGTTTTAATGAGAGTTAATATCTTAATTGGAGTTGTAAAAACGCTACTGGTGTAACAAAAATGTCTTAACAAGGTGTGCCTTCAGCCGCTTGATTTACAAGCACTATGCCCGTACTTCACTCAAGTCCTGTGTGACAGGGCCAGTGTTGTGGCCCTGTCAATGGGGGGGACCCCAACCCAACTCAGGTGCTTTAGCCCCCTCCCACTCCTCCTTACCTGCGGTGATGGCGGCCTTGAGGCCGCCGAAGAAGAGCTGCATCCAGGAGAGACGTGCTCTACAATGACAGGGATCGATGCAGCATCCCTGTCAAGGGGTGCCGTGAACACCACAGCACTGGTCAGCCAAGGACACAGCCCAGCAGACCTCCAGTAGGGGGAGCAGCGACCGGGACAACACTGGTTACCATAAGAGGAGAGGGAAATGAACCCACTAGCCCATAGGGGATGTTTTCTAAGGGTGAAAGGCCCTATAAATCGAGCCCCACTAAACCAACACAGAGTTTTGAGAGGGGATAAAGCCTCCAGCAAGGCTTGGGAAAGCTGCTGGCCTCAGGAAGCCACTATAGGCTCCATGTCAGAAATTAAGCAAGGGTAATTTTGGACAGGGGTGGGGCTTACCAGCCATTTTAAGCCCTCCCATGGCCATCCTCTTTCACACCCCCTCGAACCAGCTAAGTGATCGGACAGGGTCAGTATCCAATCCTGGGAGGGGGTTGGGTATTTAAGCAGTTGTATGTGAGTGTGTAGGTATGGGTAAATTGGGTGAGGACAGGAGTCAGTGGGAGATGTCGGAGAGACCAGGAGACAAAAGCGCTTTGAGTGTGGGGGATATTGTTAAGGAGCAGGTTTGTGCAGTGTTTATGTAAGAGAGGGGAGAGTGTGAGTAGTAGAGGTAGATGTATAGTAGGAGTTGGAGTAGGAGTAGGTAGAGTGGAGTAGTACTTGTGGCGGAGGTAGTAGTGGCAGTTGGGAGCGGGGGTAGTTGGAAGAGGGAGCAGTGGTAGCAAGAGGGGTGTACAGGGCACCATATCTGATTCTTTGTGGCGGGTCACACCTGTTCAAAACACATTTTGGCAAAGCCACCCGTTTGGGCTTGTTTATAAGTATTAGGCACTGCTATTATATGCCCAGGTACTCTATTTTGCATCTTCTTCCATTAACACCACTACGGCAGTGCCTGGCAAATGTATTTCCCATGCCTCCACAAAAGCCCAAAATGTTGGCCATGCTAATGTGTGTTTGTTATTTTGTGGGGCTTTTACTATGTCAATGTATTATGCTCCCTAGTCACTGAAATCGTTTTATTTAATGTAGATTCAAATTAAAAATGTAACATCAACAGTGGTGAAAGGCAGTGACCAAATAGACTACCTTATCATAATAACACTCTATGACCAACAATTTTAAAAAAACAGCAATCTAACTGTTCTCCCTGCACTATTTTCATTGTCATATGGTCCTTGATGCCTGTCACTGCCTGATGAAGTCTTGTGGTTTGCATGCAGGCTATATATTTCTGTAATAAAATAACTGAATGCCGCATTTTTAATTATCATCGCTGGACACAAGGCTATTAAAGTTTTTCATTTAACATGAAGAAAGTAACTACTTGACTATGACAAAGCGAATCGTGTGGCATCTGGGTGATTTTCAGGTGCCAAGAAGCGATTTCTAATATTAGTTGAAACAAGCAGGTATGCCATACTCAGAAGATACCAAAAAAATGACCACACTCTTCAAGTATGTTCCATCACTTTCATAACTGTGGCAATGACAAAACGGTAATTTAAACACAGTAGATATGTGTGATTATCTGGTCGATGTTTCGATTGCAAACAAAAAATACCCGGCTGTTCATTTCACAGTTGGTGTAGAGATTCGATGACAGTTATACCTGATACTCGCACCTTTCATTTCGTTGCCTCAGTGGCAGAGCAGGTTGGGCACTCTTTTCTCTGGGTCATTCGACACATCTCACGGAGGACAGCTATGCCACTCAGGTTCGTTTTGTGCTTTGAGTGCGGGGTGCGGGGGGGGGGCAGTCTCTGTGCTTACAATTGAGAGCATGCATGTCACAAATATATATGTCTGTGTACTGTCGAGGCCTGGTGGAGTGCATAAGGCCATGCCATTTCCTTGTGTCATAATTGTGCCTTTGCCACATGCCAATTTTTTTTATTTTTTGTCCAATAGAGGGAAACTGTGACTGCCTCTCTTTTCTCTGGACCATCTGCCACATCCCGTGGGGCACAGGGATGCCACTCAGGGTGCGTGTATTATGATTCTGTTCGGTGCAGATGCGCACAAAAAACTTAGCAAGTCATATATCACTGATATTTATCAACTGTTCAATTTTTCGTCTTTTTAACGCTGTAGCCTGAGACTGCCGCTGACCGAAGTTCTGTTTGGTATAGAGGCCAAGGAAAATGTAGAGCACACCAGAAGGGGACTAAACCACTGTCCCTTGCTCCTCCATCACCACCTCTCTCTTCCAGGAGACACTGCACAGGATGATTCATGGAGCTGCCATTTGCATGGTGTCCACGCCCTCAGGTCCGCACCCTCTGGTCCATGGAAAGAGATGGGGGGTGAGTTAGGTTAATAGGTCGAGAGGGGAACATGCAAGATTGTT
The DNA here is from genome assembly GCF_040938575.1 of Ambystoma mexicanum. NCBI lineage: Eukaryota > Metazoa > Chordata > Amphibia > Caudata > Ambystomatidae > Ambystoma > Ambystoma mexicanum. The sequence goes on from NC_090922.1 coordinate 112,413,778, forward strand.
GTTGCTGCATTCACGCGTGCAGACCGGAAATACCCAAAGTTCTGCATGAAGGTCTGTTTTTTTCTCCATGAAACCTTCAACCACTGGAATTTTGGGGTCTAGGAGTGGTGAGTTGAGAGCACTGTCTTGTGCATCTTCATACAGCGGCATTGGCGGCACAGCAATCCTATTGGTTCTCAAATGAGCAAACAAGAGTATCTGGCACTCGTGATAGAGTTTGCCTGCTGTAAAATCTCTCTGCATGTGAATATGTCATGCTGTAGGCTTACAGCACTAAGTTTCATCTGAGCATGATAATCCTGAACCTTCATGTGTGGCTGAGTGTGGTGCATCTAAAATGACCCTTTTCGTGTTGGTAAGTGTTTGTTGTCTGCCCATAGACTATCTATTAACTGCATTACTACTTGTAGGTGGTTGGTGTTATGAGGGATGCCTTGATCAGCCATGATATGATATGATATGTTATTTATAAGTGCAGACCCGGGGATCAAACCTGTGTTGCTCCATGTCGTTTTGCTTCCGAGGCAAGCACGTTGCCACTGAGCTATCCTCCCGAGACAACATCATCATCCCACTTCTCAGCTGTATAGTAGTTCTGCTGTGGAAGGATGGATAAAATCAATCCGAATTTAGGTATCGGAAGTTGTCTCTGTGACCTGTGCTTAAGGGGACAGCAGAGCTGGTTTCTAATTTGTTGAGCAATAAAGTTGGGCACTTTAAGAGGTGGCAGGTAAATTATTTCCCTATTTTGTGGATGTTGATGTTGTTTTTTGTCTTTTGTGATGGAGGACTGCTCTGAGCATTCACATTTGTACTCCCTTGATATTGATTGCCATGAAGATCAAGTAGTATCCTGATTGTCGGACGCGGGTCTGGAGTGATAGGTGTTGAGCTGGTTTGCAGATTTTCTGACTTATCGGTCTCAATCTGTTTTCCTGCTTCCCTTCTGCTCGGAATCAGTCATACTGTTCTGTTCTGTGGAGTCCCACAGGGGTCTGCTCTGTCTCCTATCCTTTTTAATATCTATATCTGCCCTTTGCTCCTTCTTATTCTTTCTCACAGCTTTCGATTCTATTCTTATGCAGATGATACGTAGATCCTGGTTCACCTGGATCTCACGTGGTCTGACACTGCAGCCGACTGAGAAACTGCCTTGAAGACTTAGGGTGCCTGGATGGCTACCAATTCTCTAAAGCTCAATGGCAGTAAAACAGAGGTCCTGGTGGTAGGGACTAACAACCCCCTTAACTATTGGACCCCGGACTTCTGGCCCACTTCTCTTGGTCTCTTCCCCCTTCCTTCTCCTACGGTGATAAATCTGGGGGTTAAGTTCCCATCTTCTTTGATGGCGACGGAGCAAGTGGGCGCAATCTGCAAAGCCGGCCATTTCAAACTCCGGACTCTGAGAAAGGTTCTTCCCTTCATCCCGAGCCATCTGTCTGCCCCAGTGGTAGGAGCACTGGTTCTTAGTACAGTTGATTACTGTAATTCACTGTACTATGGCCAACCACACTATCTGCTCAATCGTATCCAAATGCTTCAAAACGCAGCAGCCTGTGCAATACTTCGCCCTCCGGCCCGGTCGCCACGGCCCCTCTTCTGAGACAACTACACTGGCTCCCTATTGAACAGAGGATCCTATTTAAGTCCATGTGCCTGGTTCACCGGGCCTTCTATAAGGTAGGAGCGGAGTACCTGCAGGAGAAATTAGTCCATTATGTGCCTACCCGCTCCCTTCGCTCCCAGACTGCGCTACTTCTCCTGGTTCCTCGTTTTAAACATGCTCGAACTGGTGGGCGCACTTTCTCAGTGGCAGCAGCCAAAGCTTGGAACCAACTTCCTCTGGCACTTCGCGCTACTGCAATCACCTGGCCTTCAGACGTGCTCTGAAGACTTTGCTCTTCTAGTTATTCTTTTTCACCTGCTACCCTCCCGTGCCAAGATGCCTTTGGCGTATGTTGCGCTTTATAAATATATGTAACATAACATAACATAATAAGTTTCCCTTCTCAGCCATCTTTATTGGCATTTTAACATCAAGCTATTTGGAGCTTTTAAAAGTGCAACATATGACAAAATCAAACAAGACCTTTACTTTAGAAATCCAAGAGAAGTATTAAAAAATCAGAACAGTGTCTCACAAAATGCCATGCTCCTTTCCAAAGAGGTATGAAGTACAATGTTATTGGTCAGTAAAATTATGCAGTACTTTCAATAAGTTTTAGAACGTTCAAATGTTAGTCCATAGATCTAAACCTAACAGTTTATAGGCAACTTCCGGTTATAGAAAAAGTATGATAAACATGAAGGGCCTGATTTACAGAACATTTTCTTATGAGATTGTGGTATCATAACACGCTTATGGGAATCAGGCCCAAAGAATGCAAGCTGTAGAAGAGGACATCTTGGGTCTGACAAGGATGGAGGACCCAACCATAAGTGTGTAAGGCCCAGGTTGGCAGTGCTGGAGCAAAAGTCATGTTGCAATAACAGTTGCTGATGGGATGGGGCTTGAAGCAGGTAAATGACTCAAGGCACTAGAGGTTTAGACTAGTGATGGGTCTGAAGACCCACTGGTAGTTAACCCAGGTCAATGGATGCTCTCATTCAAGCACATGAGTTGTGGGTGCAGAGGTCAGATTTGGTGTCTGGCTTTAGGTTTGCCTGTAGTGCTGATTCCTGATGCTGGGCCTCAAGTAGAGGCCGGGGCAATGGTCAGGAAAAAAACACCTGACGTCATTGGGCAGCCCCTAGCCCCTTTTCAGGCGACCCATGACACAGCAATGAAGAAACCAAATGGTAACCCTTCTCAAGCCCATCCAGTGAAGACAAAGGGATACAGAGAGTGCAACATGTCTCCACCTAGCATGTCCCTTGGTGGAGCAGGTCGGTAAGAGCAGCAACAACAATGTCAGTTTGGTTCCAGCCTGGCATCAGGGACTCCCACTTCAGCTCTGGGAGCACAAGAGGTCCAGCGAGCTTCATTGGAGCACTAGAAGGCTGCAGGCACAAACATTTCAGAAATTCCCTACAGATGAAAGAGCCAGATGCTGAATTCCAGGGCGCGGAGAGGCACGTTTCACAGTCGGGTTGATCAATAGCAGCATAGAGCACCTGAAGTGGCTATAGGGCATCTCTCTCCAGCATCTTTCATGTACATTCAAAGCTGTTCACTCTAAAACGGTTCATGGTCTCCCTGGTTACATACACGCATTGGGGGGTAGCCAAGTCCTCCAACAATGATTGGCCAGCGAAGCTCAACTTTTGCGGGCACGTCATCCACATAGATGTGGATTGAGGTGTCTGAGAGTCCCTCATCCAGCTTAAACTAGTTTCCATGCTTACAGATATGCCCTGGTGAGCTCTGTAAGTTCATCATGGCACATGTGTACAAATGATTACCACACACAAAATGGCTGGGTCATAGTACATAAAAATGGCGTGCCCTTCATTTTGCTTCTTTTCAGGAAGTAAGTGGCTACCAATGCAGTAGAAAGGTTGTAGAGGGGTGTTGCCATAAGCGCATATGCATAGCTTCATCAGCCACAACTCACTCTTTTGGGATGATACAGGCCATTTAAAGCAGCACATTGAGCTGCAGTTACAGCTTTCAAGGAGACTGAGTCCTCTGTCAGCAAAGAAAACCTGGAATCCAAAAATCCAGGAAGCTATTTAGGCCTACTACCAAAATCTGCAAAAGGGGAGATAAAAAGGGTTTTCTAACCTAACAAGTATTAAGGAGCTGGTCAATTGGTGAGCATGTACCAGTATATATATATATATCTTTTTTTTAAAACAATGTTTTGCATCTCATCATTGTTCATCTTCTTGCTTGTCAGACTTACACTTAAAAATAATCTTATTTGTCATGCTCACAATTGGAAGTTCATTGTCCTTTGAATATACTTATGAGATCTGGGCAGTACCATTTTTATATATAATTAGCATACAGTGTGTTCATGTAACCCCTTAAGCTGACATTCCTCTCTATATAGGAATTTAATTCGACAATCTCTTTAACAATATAAAAAGCAGCTGCCTCTGCATACTCATGTCGGCCTTGCCAAATCACGACAGGCCACGTGAAAGCTGTTTGTGTGCACCAGTTTCATAACCATGATGAAATACCATTTGTACTTTTCATATTCCTCTCTGCTGTGGTGAAGTGATGGTGCACGCCCACCAGACCATCATGCTTATTCTCCATTTTATCTACTTGTATGTTGTACGAAAGTGTATTTATTTTCAGGCATGGTCTCAACAGTCCTTTAGCTGCATTGCATCTCCACCATTGATCTCTGTTGGATAGAGATATTTTGCACATCTCTGTTCAGTGCGCTACATCTTGAAGGTCATGTTTTATTTTTAGTACTGATCTTGCAGACCTATATGTACCATTTGAATGTCATGAGTTTCTTTGCTCCATTTCTTGTTTCTTATATGGATGCCCAGTTTTGTACTCAGTGCATTCTGTACTCCAGTGCACTCCATAATTTCAGGGTGAAATTCTTCACGAATTGTTGTGGAGGAGGAGAACATTCAACTTTGTGCTTATGCTTTTGCCTAATATTCCTTCTTGCTCTGCTTGATACCATGTTTCTTTCAGGTTCTCTACTGCTGTCTTCAGATGGAGCATTGTTCTTAGATGGGAAGGCCATCTTTTTGGAGCTGAAGAAGGTATGCTTGCTGTCTGTTCTTGTTCTGTCTTAGTCTCTGCTTTTCCCTTTGCAGCCACCTTTCCCATCCAATTTTCTTCTGGTAGATATTGAGATGTGATTTGCCCCCCTAGTGGCACCTTCGCTTCCGCTGTAGGCCCACTTGCAGTTTCTGCCGGTCCATGGCATTATCTGCATCCCCACTTAGGAGTGCTGTTGTCGTAGCATAGGACATCTGCAAGGAGATGCTGCATGCACCATTGATTAAACCCACTGGGTTGGATCTTATTAGAGTGCCATTTTCTCCTGTTTTCAAGAAGATATTGGCACATATGTTACTACCTGTTTGAGTGAAACCTTTCTATGATTCTCTGTCCTCTCTGTTTCCCTGGCCACTTTATGAAAGAAGTTGAAAGATTATCGAAATCCTTTTTGGAAGTATGCCTTCATCATGTCTTCATTGTACTGGGAATTGCGCCAATTCTTTTAAGGAATAGTCTTCATTTGGGAAGTCATCCAATCCCTAATGTTTACCCTGTTGCACATTAATTTTACCAGTGACTTCCTCTGTCATCAGGATTTCTAATATCTCCTGTTCATCCTTTGTGATCTGTGGAATTTGTATTCTTGAGGTAAAAGTTGTTTAGAACATCTGGATCAATGAGTTTCAGTGCATACATATGTATATCATTGTCTACCAGGGCATTCCCAATTTCTATGCTGGAGAGTTTCTTGCCTCCTTTCTTGTCTTAGTGATGACCTTTTGTTCTTCCCTACCCATTTCTTCTGCCTGTGGGTCAGACGTCTTTAAAGTGCTGTTGTCTTATGAAGAACATGCCCCTCTTCCTTTTCTGTGTGGTATGTATTGATCTTGTATTTGGGTCCTTTGAACTTCTCTTTTTGCACTGTTTCCCGTCTTTCACACTTTTCAAGCCCATTCGGATCAACTGTTCTTTTCCTCCTCTCTTGTGGGACCGCGTGCATTTCGTGCCTTCACTGATGATTCTACCATGGATGAAATCTACCAGCAACTGCCAGACAACTTGCTCTTCTGTTGCCTCTTTTCCTTTTCCTGTTTAATAATCTTTATTGAGATTATACGAAGTGAGAATACTACATATTGATAACATTGCAGAAATTCGTGAAGAAAAAACATTGAACACAATTTGATCACAAGGAATAGGATAACATATTCATAGAATTTATGGCAAACTGAGTAGGACCAAGGGAATAATTAATTAATGCTGGAAGTTCAACAAATTAAGATCGGCAATCGAGTTGAAGTTCATTTACCTAAGACTTACAGAGGGGACAGACAGGGGGACAGACCAAATCTAACACGAGAACAGAGGGGAAGAGGGGGTGGGGGGAGGCATCAATAGCAAAATGATAATTGGTATTTTTGAATGAAAAAATCTAATGAACAAATAAAAGCAACCAGGTGATGCTTAAAAAGAGAGGGGGATCAAAAACCAGTGCTCAAGTACCATGCGATGACACATTAAAACAGTCCAGATAGCGAATAAAGAAAGCCCATTTGGCGTTATACTTGGGAATAGTATCCAGACAGATGGTGTTCCACCACCCCCTGGAGGAAAGGTGGTGCGAGTCTTTCCATTTGGTGGGGATGAGCTTCAGAGCAAGGGGAATGAACAAGTCATATAGCTTGGCAGAGGTATGCAGATTGATGTTCGTGACCGCCAGGCTTCCTAAAACAATGTTTAAAAATGACAATGGGACCTTTACAGAAAAAATGAGTTTAAGGAATTTCCAAACTTCCTGCCAGAACTTAAATACATACGAACACAGGGGCACTACCACATGACCAACATTTAACATCTGTATCTTTCTTGGATTTGGATAATTTTACGGGAGTGATAAATGCTCTGTGGATGAAGAAGAACAGATGTTGTGTTATGTTGGCTGAAGCAGATATGCCCCTGATCCTAGAGTACAGTAGAGACCACATGTGGTCATTTAGAGCACAGCCCAGGTAATTCGCCCATGTCAAGCACACACGCCATACAACATTCTTAGAGGTCAAGGCATTGTAAAATTTTGAGGCCTTTATATCGGAAACCACGGTAAGTAACAAACGTCTAGAGGCATCAGGTGAAAGGATGATGTTCGAGAAATGATGGAGTGCATATACCCACGCATTTACTAAATTATTATAAAAGTTGAGGTCAGAAACAGGGATGGAAAAGAGATTTCTTATTTGTAGGAAGGAGAGAATGGAGGAGCCATTAACAATTTGCTGAATTCATCTGATGCCACTTTTTAACCAGGATTTACAATATAATATTCTCTTATTGATAGTGATATTTTTGTTGTGCCAGAGCAGCGGGGAAAGGTTCTTGGAAGGGGTCTTGGTATGTGGACAGAGAAATAGTTTTAGGGCAGAAATAGTGGCCTTAATGGGGTCAAACAGGGCTGTAGAAAAGTGGCTAAATACACAGGTAAGATCGGCTACATCATAGGGATGTACTAGATGATTTTCTAATACACACCAGGAGGGAATGTCTGAGGAATCGGGAGGGGAAAACCAGGACCAGGATTGTTTAAGAAGAAATGCTGAATGATATGATTTGAAGTCCGGAACCGGACCCCTCCCATGTCATGTGGGGCTTTTACCTTGGCAACAGCAATCCCCTAACAGGGCCCCATAAGAAATTGAGAAGAATAGAATAGATGGACTTAAAAAATTAAGACGACAGTGAGACTGGTCGGAGTTGTAGGTAATATAAAACAATGGGGGATGACATCATTTTAATGGTGTCAAGACGGCCCCACCATGAGAGGTAGAGGGGAGACGACATTGAGGTTAATTCTCAAAGTCTATCTAACAATATACGCGTGTTAAGTTTGATAGTGGCATATACTGAGTGGGCAAAGAGAATGCCTAGATATTTAATTGACTCATTACACCATTTGAAACCGAAGACATCTAAGTTATGCTTGACACAAAAGGAATTGAGGGTAAAATCTCGGATTTTTCTTTATTTAGTTTATAGCCTGACACTAGGGAAAATTGATGAAGACTATTAAGCAGGTGAGGAAGGTGAAGTTTGGGATTTTTAATAAGGATAAGAATATCATCTGTGTAAGCTGCAATTTTAATAATCAAATTTCCTTAGGGTATTCCAGGAATGTGTCTCTCGGATATGATTAGTTCTAGCAAGGGTTTAAGAGAGCGAATATAAAGGATGGGGTAGAGGGGACAGCCTTGTCTAGTTCCTCTACATAAAGGAAAGAAGGCTGAGGATCGACCGTTAATAATAATAGATTATTTGGGACAAGAGTAGAGAAGCTTAACCAGGGATATAAACTGCTCGCCACAACCATGCCATCGGATTGATTGAAACATAAAGTCCCAGTTGACATGGTCGGTTGAAAGCTTTTCCCGCATCAAGTGCAACTGCAGCATAGCCCTGCTTGTCTTTCTTGTCCCCAGAGATTACATGAAAGTCGTCAAATAATAATCTAGCATTTGCAGAGATGCTCCGCCCCTTCACATACCCAACATGGTTGGATTTAATCAAGGCGGCGAGAGACGATTTCATTCTGTTGGCAAGAATTTTAGCAAAGATTTTGCTTTCAACATGAATGAGAAAGATTTGTCTGTAGTTGCAGGGAAGTGTGAGATCTTTATCAGCTTTGGGGAATAAGATGAGTAGAGCCTTCGAGGAAAGAACCTGAGGAGGATTTCTGGGAGATAAAGTTAAGGGGTAAGTGAATGGGACATGCTCTCAATAAATTTGGTAGAAAGACCATCTGGTCCGGGGGCCTTTCCTTTGCCCAAACCATTAACGGCGCAAATGATTTCGGGAAGTCAAATGTCGCTCTCTAAATGTGACAGGTCAGTTTGGGGATAAGAGTGTCTTAAGATCTTATGGAGAAAGTAATTAATATTTTCACAGGGGACAATGGTTTCAGGGGTGTATAAGTCTGAATAAAATTGTTTAAAACAGTTTAAGATATTGTCAGGGTGAGTAACGGAGGTAACAGTTTCGTCTTTGATGTGTGATATATATGCTCTTTCCTTCCTAGTTTTAAGATAAGATGCAAGTGACTTCCCAGCCTTGGTGGAATTCTGGTAAATCTGGGCTATGTATCTCGGTACAGCAGCTAATTCAGTGAGCTCCTTGTTAATTTGGAAAAGTAAGGCCATGACCTGACTAACATTTATTGCACTCCAGTCTTGATAATAATGTTTTTCAGCGTTGGACAGTTGAATATAAAGGTCATCAAGGTGCTTTCTTCGCAGCTTCCTTTTTTTCCCATAGTATGCCATGATATGACCCCTAAGCGTGGCCTTGAACGCATCCCAATTGTTAATAATGGAGGTGTCACAATCGAGACTTTCAGCAAAAAATTGCTGTAAGAATAATTGTACTGATTGAATGAACTGCTGGTCTTGCAACAGATAGTTGTTGAATTTCCATCTGGACGATGGCTCTCTAATGTCCTCAAAATTGAAAGAAGTGCACACTGGGGCATTATCAGAAATAATAAGATTAGAGATTGTGGAATCAATAATAGTGCCCGTAAGAGATTTGGAAGAGAAAATGTAATCTAGGTGAGTGCGTGTGTCATCTGGAGGCAAATGAAAAGTGTAGGCTAACTGCATTGGATGGGTAAGTCTCCATGAATCAACTAGGCCAGTCTCACCAAGACACTTTAAAAAAGATTTGTGGGATTTAGAAGTTTTGAACACACATTTAGATTTTCAATCTAGGAACGGGTCCAGGACCTGATTGACATCACCACACACAATAAGATTGGTTAAGTCATTTTTGAGAATCAGTTTCACGGAAACGCAAACGTTAGGAACAGGTAGAGTAGAAGTATATATGTTGAGAACAGAAACATGAACTGACCCAATTAAAAGCTTGACCCATACCCATTGCCCATTGGTGTCAGAATCTTGGTCCAGAATTTTAAATGACAATTCCTTGCTGAGGAGTGTAGCAACTCCATTTTTCTTGTCCACCACCGGACTAGCAATACCGTTTTTGATCCAGAGAGATTTGAGTTTCATCACTTCGGCACTTGATAGGTGGATTTATTGTATGCATGCCATTGATGGCTTGAGTTTATTGAGATGTGACATAGTCTTGCACCTTTTTATTGGGTTATTACAAACCTTACCGTTCCAAGTAACACGCTTAAATAACATTGACACAATTAGGTAAATGTCAGGTCAGGATGTACGCCTGTAATACGCACAAAATGCAATCAAACCAGAATGAAATGAGCAATGCCAGAATAATGTGAATCAGTGAAGTATTGATATGGTTGGGACCTCCCATAATGGGGACAACACATACACGGAAAACACATAGGGATAAGGGGATATGGAGGGGCAGTCTCATCAAGGACTTCCAATTCCGAGTCAAAAACTGAGGAAACAACCTCAGATTCAGGAAAAACAAAGAAACCAGCATATATGATTTAAGAAAAAAAGGAGATCAGACCGGGAAGTGGGGGAAAAAAAGGAAGAAGGAGGCAAAAAATAGGGGGTAAGTGACACCTACTGAGTCGTCAAAAGGAAAAAAAGATTGCTCTTAGCAGGAAAGGGATGCCATGACAGTGCCTGTCTCACCAATGTTATAATATGAAGGTAATAACGGCATTAAATGAAGTCCAAAGTGGGCGAAAGAACAAAAATCTCATGATCCTGAAGGGGTAGAGGGATTTGCCGGTGATGATGTCTCCATGCCCTCAGTCTTAAGGGAGCGAATCAAAGCTTTCAGGTCAGCAGGATCATAAAACATGGTAGTGCGTCCCTCGTGGGTGACTTTGAAGGAGGATTGGTGATATAACCATATCTGATAGTGTTAAGGAGGAGTGTTTCCAGTCTCACTGCGCCAACACATACAAATTTAAGACACTGCTTGGTTTGCAGTTTTATTAGGTGAGTATGGTACAGCCTAACACGTGTTTCGAGCAACACTGCTCTTCCTCTGAGGCTTGTACATCAAAATTAAAATTAAATTAAATATTGGTCAACCATATAAGGGGTTGTAAAGGTAACAAAATAAATAACGAGAAAAACATAGAAATAAATGCAAAGCAACCATAAAGTGCAAATTCATGGATTTCAAAATTTAAGAAGTACCATGGGGCAGTAGGGGTGATATGACCCCCAATTTTTAAGATAAGTAGGTCACATTTATGCCCCCATTAGTTAAGAGGCGTGAGTAAAATTATATAAGGCAAAAACGTTTTAAGTCCAAAAGTAGCAGAAAACATTATACCATGCAATGCATATGGAATTAATACATTATTGGGTGATCCCACAGATCCATTTGTATACATTTAGCATTGTCAACCAGATAATAAGGAAACCCACCGTGTTAATATGGTGGGTTCAAATTGCATAAACAGTTTGGAAACAAAGTTGTAGAGTTGAGAAGGAGCGGAGAAAAAGAGAGAGACAAAACAATGGGAAAACTGTTAGTGCATAATTGCAGTGTATTCACAGTGGCCAAAAAATGTAAGGTTTAATTTAATTTAAAAAAAAACTAAATATAAGGTACCTTGGATTGATTGTTGAACATACGTGATTACGTGTTGTAGTTGTACTGAAGGTACAAACCTAAAGTAAATGATATTGATTATGGCATTGGTCGTAATTAATCAATTTGGAGTTGCTAAATTATGCAATTTAAAATAATTATGGCATACCTTGTTATATTCCTCGCAATTGCGGAAAGCTACCCAGTTAATATATCCGACTGTAGATGTAACAAAACAGTTGATCCGAATAAGCATTCCATTGGAGCAAAGCCGTAAAAGAAAGAGAGGTAAATCATTAGGTTAGAGCGCTAGCCGCTTGTCTAATTATAGACAGGTGGGCATGCGAACACATATTGAAGGGTGTTCTAGGGACCGGCGACAGTTACTTACCCCGGTGGTCCTGACTGAACGATCTATTCCCCACGCATGCGCTGTGTGAACTGTTGTTTTTATTGACCTGCTTATCGCTGTATACTCCAAAATGGTCGAACCCCATCTAAACTCATGTCGGCCATTTTGGAAGGGTTAAAATACTGTTACTTTCAATTGGAAAAATGGTAAAGAGACGCCTCGCGCGAAATAGTGCATGATATTTTCAAAACCTAATATATTGAAACTCATTTAAGCAATTGTCCAACTGAAAGTTATGGAGAAATAACAGAATTCTAAATGGTGTTCCAAAAAATCTCAGGTTGCCATGGAGACCAAATACATCTCTCCAATATGGTGATGTAAAGTGTTATAGAGGGCCAAATTGATAAATTATGATTGGCAACTATATGTATACCTTGAGATATAAATGCATTGAGCAGCTAAGAGGTAAATTACAACTCTTGGCAAGGGTGATAAGACGCTCACAAGGAGTGGGTAAACAGTTTTAGACAAACAATTCCCGGAATCCATCAATTTAGTAGAGAGCGAGTCCGTCTTATCACCCTTGCCAAGAGTTGTAATTTACCTCTTAGCTGCTCAATGCATTTATATCTCAAGGTATACATATAGTTGCCAATCATAATTTATCAATTTGGCCCTCTATAACACTTTACATCACCATATTGGAGAGATGTATTTGGTCTCCATGGCAACCTGAGATTTTTTGGAACACCATTTAGAATTCTGTTATTTCTCCATAACTTTCAGTTGGACAATTGCTTAAATGAGTTTCAATATATTAGGTTTTGAAAATATCATGCACTATTTCGCGCGAGGCGTCTCTTTACCATTTTTCCAATTGAAAGTAACAGTATTTTAACCCTTCCAAAATGGCCGACATGAGTTTAGATGGGGTTCGACCATTTTGGAGTATACAGCGATAAGCAGGTCAATAAAAACAACAGTTCACACAGCGCATGCGTGGGGAATAGATCGTTCAGTCAGGACCACCGGGGTAAGTAACTGTCGCCGGTCCCTAGAACACCCTTCAATATGTGTTCGCATGCCCACCTGTCTATAATTAGACAAGCGGCTAGCGCTCTAACCTAATGATTTACCTCTCTTTCTTTTACGGCTTTGCTCCAATGGAATGCTTATTCGGATCAACTGTTTTGTTACATCTACAGTCGGATATATTAACTGGGTAGCTTTCCGCAATTGCGAGGAATATAACAAGGTATGCCATAATTATTTTAAATTGCATAATTTAGCAACTCCAAATTGATTAATTACGACCAATGCCATAATCAATATCATTTACTTTAGGTTTGTACCTTCAGTACAACTACAACACGTAATCACGTATGTTCAACAATCAATCCAAGGTACCTTATATTTAGTTTTTTTTTTAAATTAAATTAAACCTTACATTTTTTGGCCACTGTGAATACACTGCAATTATGCACTAACAGTTTTCCCATTGTTTTGTCTCTCTCTTTTTCTCCGCTCCTTCTCAACTCTACAACTTTGTTTCCAAACTGTTTATGCAATTTGAACCCACCATATTAACACGGTGGGTTTCCTTATTATCTGGTTGACAATGCTAAATGTATACAAATGGATCTGTGGGATCACCCAATAATGTATTAATTCCATATGCATTGCATGGTATAATGTTTTCTGCTACTTTTGGACTTAAAACGTTTTTGCCTTATATAATTTTACTCACGCCTCTTAACTAATGGGGGCATAAATGTGACCTACTTATCTTAAAAATTGGGGGTCATATCACCCCTACTGCCCCATGGTACTTCTTAAATTTTGAAATCCATGAATTTGCACTTTATGGTTGCTTTGCATTTATTTCTATGTTTTTCTCGTTATTTATTTTGTTACCTTTACAACCCCTTATATGGTTGACCAATATTTAATTTAATTTTAATTTTGATGTACAAGCCTCAGAGGAAGAGCAGTGTTGCTCGAAACACGTGTTAGGCTGTACCATACTCACCTAATAAAACTGCAAACCAAGCAGTGTCTTAAATTTGTATGTGTTGGCGCAGTGAGACTGGAAACACTCCTCCTTAACTTTACCTCACAGTGGTGTATATGGGCAATATACCCACACAACCCAGTCACCTGCTGCCCTCCATCTAACACTAACCAAGACTGCAAGCGCAGTGTCCCACTTGGCTTTTTTTTGCCCAACCTTCTTGTTCTCATATCTGATAGTGAGCTGCTTCAAGGCAGGGTGGAATGATAAGAATTCATTTCTGCATAGAGCTGTACTCCTTGCTAAACCTTGTGAAATATGCAATTTACTTCCATGCCAAAAGAGAGATTTTGTCTGCTTAATTTTTGAAATAATTAGCTGGAGCTGGGTGTAGTGAAGCAGGTAGAATATAAGAGTTTGGGGAGGAGGCGAGGGGATGCAGAGTTTCTTAGTGGACCAATACAATGAGCTTGCTGTATATTAAATGAAGTTTCCATAGGTAGATGAAGTATGGCAGGTAGCAATTTCTATATAAATGTGATGGGGTCTGAGCCTTTGCAACCTTCAGGCAGGTCTGAGATACATAGATTGTTGCGTCTGCTACGATTTTTCTAAATCCTCATTATGTTTCTGGAGGACTTTGACATTTTTTTCAAGCTGCACCACCCTAGGAGACACATCTTCCATGAGACCTAAACTTCTCTCAACCTCCTCGATTCTGTCTTCAAAGCAATTCCATCTATAATCCAATTGTTGAGGTTTTTGATTACTGGTCTCGATGAACGGCTTTAATGTTCTCATTTCTTGTAGAATGGTCTCAATAACTGGATCTGTTAAGCAAAAGAGGTGGTGAGTCACTTTTAGGCCTCTTCGGATTGGTTGAGGAAAGGTTAGGGTCTTTGATGACAGGCGTTGTTTTTTGATTGTTTTTGCTAGTTGCCATTATAGCCCGAGGTACCAGCTAGGAGATTTAAAGGATAGAGACCACTTATTTGGTGTTTCTGTAGATACAAAGCTAAGCAGTAGGTTCAGAGAAAAGCTGTGTGTCTAATGATGTAGAGGGTAGTAGTGAGGGCTACGCAATAGCCAGAAGTTGTGCTCAGAAGGTTGTAAAAGGGTTGGGAAGTGCAAGTACTGCGATGATTCAGAAACAGGATTCAGACAATATATATGTTCATAGGTTGTTCAGATATCTTATATTTGTGCTAACGATTCCTTAAGAAAAGTTTGCTTTTCCCCTTGTTTTCATCTGTCCTCTTTCCTTATTTTCCTTTTGTTTATTTTTTTTCTTTTTTTGTTTTTTTCCCTTTCCCTCTTATTTTATTTAAGTAATTTTCATTTTATGCAGCAGTTCGATGGAAGAAATATATATTTTTTTTCAAGTTTCACCACATTTCTTTTCCTTTTTTTACAGACACTAATGCTGCCCAATACACTTCAGTGCAATGCGACTGAATTATTGTTTCCCACCACACGTTATAAAGAAAACAGTTTAATATCAAGTGAAAGTATGCTGTGAGTAACCAAAATGCCGTAGTTATGAGATGGTGAGACGGAGCAGCATATCTAGGCGGCCATCTTCCATGGCGCCAGACCATGCACCCCCTCTTCCTTTTCAAAGAATTCTTTGATGTTGGCTCAAAGACGTTGGCAGATTTCTGCATCCTTTATCATGCCATGTCTCCATAGTGCTCTGGTTGTTTCTTCCTTGTCTATACTTAGGTTCATGTGCATGGCTGAGTGATCTCTTGAAGTGTATTGTTCCAATTTTGTAGGCAGAATTTCCTGCAAGGGAGGGGCTGGGAAGTCACCAGGAAGAGGTCCACTGTATCCAGAGTCCCTACCTGACTGACCAACTGTATTTTTCTTCCATGGCAGACTTGACTGGGAACGGGAAGTGGCAAAGGCAGGTCAGCAGAGAGCTGTTGTGGTCATGTCAGAAGACCCTGTTGTTTGGACCTAGAAGATGGCAGACCCGGAAAAGGTAATTATTCCCTCGCTCTGTCACTCACTCACATTCTCATCCTGAAACTCTTTTACTCACTCTCTTCAAAGACCCAACCCGGGTGACCAACTGTCTTTTTCTTCCTTAGCTCTGCCCTTTCAATCCAAGGGATGATGCAGCCGGGTTTGTGTGTGGGGATGTCAAGGAATCCTCCTTCTCCACCTCTTATTACTCCTGTTCCTCATCTTATCAGCCTCCCCATGAAGAGCACTCTGGTGGGCTTCAGCGTCCTTCAGGAAGGGGGCTGCTTCAACCCCATGTGAGGACAGGCAGGGGAGATTTGTTTTTTGGCCTGTTGCTTTTGTGTGTTGTGAAAGAAATGTGTGATGCTTGTGGGAGACTCAGACACTGGCGTAGACTTCCAGGAGAAACGAGCAGGGACTTTGGCCCACTTCCATGGCCGGAGAAAGCTTTTGGAGTCCTGGGGAGGAAGAGGCCGGTGTGAGGTTGAAACACGTGTTGGCAACAAATCAGTTAAGAATCATGCCCAATTTGGAGCCTGTGTGAAATTACTGGAACCTGTATAGAACTAAGACTTGATATTCAGGGTATGGCGCAATTGACCTGGATCCTCTATGTTTTTGTTTTAACTCTGTGACATAGGGTTAGGGGGTCACTTTTCCAGACCAGTGCTTGCCCTTCTTTAAAATTGTAAATAGTAGGTGGCTGTAACGTGACAGGAGGAAGCTCAGTAGAGTACCTATCTGTTCTGTGAATAAAGTACCCGCAAATTGACATGAGTGACCAAGTGTAGCGAGGGAGCCCAAAATAATGTCGCAGTTTTCATTTGGGCTCTACCCCTGAGAAAATGTTTTTAAAAATATGTTTAAATGCAGAATATTCTTTTTAAATAAAGGGGTAAAAACCTATCCAATTTACAATTGGGTCTCTACGGTTAACACATTTAAAAAATCCAATAAGTCCCATGTCACCGACATTAGACAAGAACATTTTACAAGATGTTCATGTTGATGCGGCCAAAGATATATGCTGTACATGCAAGTGATTAACAGTGACCAGCGCTGGCATAGATTGCGGACGATTACATTTTGTAAGTCATTTTCATTGAAGGTGAATAATATGAGCATTGCCAATGCTACACCCTACCATGCCATGCAAGCACATTCACGTGTTGCATTTACTCCAACTCAGACCCAGACCAACATTCAGACATGCATACACTGAGTCAGACTTTAACATAAACATACAGAGAAGCCACAGACTCACTCACTACTCTTGCACACACAAACCTGCATGCAGTACATTCAGACATGCACACATACACACATACACTACAAAACTGCAAACGCTAAGGAGCACATTTTGCTGCTAAATGTAATTTGACGGCGGAGAGCCTTAGATAACACTAAAATGTAAACCGGTTCCCAGTGCCAAAGTTTCGTCATTTGCACGGCAGAGTGCAAAAGTGCTGGGCAAAATCTGATGTACACGTGTGTATGATGTTTTTTGCCCTGCACCTTTGCACCCTGCCGTGAACAGTGAGTAAACGCCAGCTTGCTTGCCAGGCAGCATTACTTTTAAATTTGAGCACCACTTGCATGCAAGGTGAGGCTCACAATTTCAATAAAACCGCTACCTGACATGCTTGCATGTTGGGCAACGTTTCACTGTCATTCTGTCCAACATGCAAGCATGTGGGGCAGAAGTTAATTGTAATTGTACACGCTGCCTGCCATGCAAGCATGGCAGGCAGCGTGTACAATGGATCCCTATGGGGTCCACCTGCTTTATGCTGGTGCGGTTATATTGCCAGAGCATTTATATTGAGGAGCGGAAGGGAGGTGGCGGAAGCATAAAATGTGTTCCGCCACTCCTTTCCGCCATACAAATGATTGAATATGTGATGTGGCATGAATGGATGGCATTAAACAAAAGGCTTTTACGCCTAACATTCACGTTACGCTCCATACGAAAATTAACTCCTTTATCTTTTTTAAAAAACATACCTTACATTTCTCTGCCTGCAGTCCTGAGGGAAACAAACTCCAGTAGTCTCAGCACACCCCAGAATTATATCAGAACAGAGGGTGCGCCAGGCTGTTGGCTGCATAGCAAACTGGGAAACACAGCATGCAGACCGTGCCGCACACTAATATTAGCGCTTCATTTTTTAAAAAAATATACATTTGGGGCAGCAACTGTATAAGAGTTAGGGTGAATGCACCATGCACCTAGGAGGCCCACATGGGGAGGGGGGGCAACTACCCACTCCATCATGCCACTGCCCCTCCCCGGATCAGCTGACAAACAAAGTTCAGTGCCTTGACGGGTGTTGCCCTGTTGGCAAAGGCTCACCAGGCCCATTAGGTAGAGCATGTTAAAGTGAGGTTTGAGATGGCTCTCAGCATGCAACAAACATAGTAAGGGGAGTGACATGAGAGTACCGGGTTCTCAGATCTGAGACTGCCTTTTCTTTACACCAGAAGTTAATATCTCCCAGAATCCTTAGCACTCACGTATGGTCAGATCCTTGTTGAACAAGTGGTACAGTCTATATGAGAAATTGAGAGAAAAGGAGACTGAAAGAGAGAGAGATAGACCGAGAGAGGGAGGGAGAGAGAGAGAGAGAGAGCGAGAGAGAGGGCGAGAGAAGGAAGGAGAGAGAGAGGGTGCGAGATAGAGAAATGGGAGCTGTTTGCAGAGTACCACGATTTGAGTGTATGGAGGAGACCAGACTGCTTTGCCACAATAGGCAGACTCCCAGGACATAGTGGCTTCGAGTTCCCAATTTTGATCAAGAAAAGGGAAAAGGTGGGGCACGAATATGTACATTATACTGTACTTATGCTTACCTGAAGCAGTTTTAGGCAACTGCTAATCTTACAACATCACAGTTCTAATGTCCTTGTTGTACCTAAGGATTGAAAGGAATCTATCATAACGGAATTTGCTTCAGTTAATTGAAGTGCAGGCCTGGAGGCCACTGGGTCTGTCGGCTCTGGCAATCGGAAAGTGACATGGATTTGTCGATCAAGCTAATTATAATAAGTGGCAGATGGGTAGCATAATATATTTTGCTCCTTTTTAGCACAATGTTAGAAGCATTTCAGATATTTTGTGGAGCATTCAAAAATAATAAATGAAGCACACCCTTGTTCTGAGCTGGGTGGTCTCATTAGACCTTGTTTCGTGACTTTTTATGACTTCTAATGGATGCTAGTGCCTTCCGTGCATGTTATATTGCTTCCTATGTCAAGCTATGATTTGCTGTTTCCGACATCAAGATGGTCTGCATCCCTCACCAACCCACCCTTTGAGGTCTCCACTGACTGCTCATCGAACTAGCATGACCACATTCCGAATTTCAACACACAATATACATAAACACGGAGCCTTCCACACATAGCATTTGAACACCCCTCCTCACAGACCTCAAATATCAGATCACTACACCAGTGCAATCAATTCACATCCCACAGCCCCGCATCATGCATTCTACAAGCACTTGCATGCCAACCTCCTTTCTGGACACAAATGCCTGTAGGCACTTGACACAGAGCATCTAGAAACAGACCTGCATGCAGAGCTCAGGGTATTTGCGGTCTGCACGTATCAATGCAACAGGATCCTTTTGGCATTTGTCCCTTCGTGACCACTAATCTAATCCCCCAGCTCTTTCAGATGCGCCAGAGAACCCGGAGAGCAAGCAAATGTCACTGGTGTACGATATAAATTAGGGAGGGGCACAGTGTAAATGTTGAGATTGGGGGCAAGTGGCAGTGTTGGACTCCCACCGTAAGACCCTGTATTTGGAATCCGGAAGCCAGCAGGCATAGAAATGGTGAGTATTCTTTCACTCTCTCACTCCTTCGCTCCCTGTCGGCCCAACTCTCTTAATCTCTCAGTCGCTGTCCTTCTTCGGCACTACCCTTTCTAGGCAAGTGATTGTGCACCCAGTTTCGCATGGGGGGACATCAAAGAATCCATACTCGACCTTTCATCGACCTTCCAATGAAGAACCACCTACAGGTTTTCATCGTCATCCGGGAACCATAGTTATGGAGCTGCTTCTACTACAGATGAGGACGGGTAGGGGAGATTTCATGTCTAGCCTGTTAATATGTCGGCTGCGCCTGAAAGGTTTGAGGTTCAGAAATGACCAGGAATTCTGGTCCCTGCCCCAGTCGCCCAATGAATGCCTGTCAAATGGTGTTTGCTGCTGTGATGGTCAAACGTCCCAGATGTCAAGGAGTTCCCCCCTTCTCACCTGAGTCCGTTCTTTACCGGCGTCTTTGGTTGCTGCCTTCTTACGGATGGAACAGGTTTTGAAGAAGGCGGCCTGTGTCTCTGCTGAATCCAGAATGCGTTCAGTTTTCCAGGAGGCCGAATCCAGGAATCCAGGAGGCAATGCAAGTTCGCTAGAACTAGAATCCAGGAGATAAGAAGAAGGGGGGGGGGGTCAAGGTAGGGAAAGCGGAGTGGAAAAAAAAGAAGAAGCGCGAGCTACGGAGCATACGTCTGGTCACTACTTCGCAATAGCATTGAGACGCACGGAGCCGCGGAAGGCGTGGTCTAAAAATAAAGAATAGTACGTCCAACGAATGGAGCGAGAAGGGAATGCGCTGGACGGCCATGTTGGAAGTATTAATGTGTATAAGCCCGTTGTGACAGGGACCATGAGGCCCAAAAGGGGCGCACCCTACGATTCATGACACCAGCAGGCTCACTGGCCAGAGCACCTGAGCAAGTTCGAGTAAGGTTTGAGATGGCTCTCAACCTGGCAACCAACATGCTAAGGAAAGTGAAAAGAGTGCCTCTAGTTCTCATCTCAGGCAACCCTTTCTCTGAACAAAGTGACCATGCCCCCCATAACCTTCAGAACTCCACTTAGTGGAGTTATCAGACTGCCCCCTCTGAAAATGGCCAGATCCTTGTTGCACACGTTGTATAGTGTATCTGTGAGAGAGAAAAAGGAAGGAAGAAAGAAAGAAAGAAAGAAAGAAAGAAAGAAAGAAAGAAAGAAAGAAAGAAAGAAAGAAAGAAAAGTAAGATAGCAAAATGTGAGCTGTCCGCAGAGGCCAGTGGTAGTAGTGCAGGATGATACCAGGCTGCTTTTCCTTATTAGGACTTCTTTTCTGTCTTGCTATGACTTCTAATGAATGTTTTGTCATACCATTAAGGACTTTTTTCATACTTCAATGTTAGGATTTCCCTATTTGTGACTTTAAGATGGTCTGTGATCATCACCAACCCACCCATCGAGGTCTCCTTTGACTGCTTCTTGCCCTAACATGGCCAAATTCTGCAGACACTATGGATACCACCTAAGCCTGGGTGGCGCCAAGCTAAGGATTGGAGGGCTAAAATCCTCCCACTGTGAGGCGGCAGGCATCGCTCTGCTGTGATGCCCAGTCTGGGCTCAGGCAGCAAGAACCTGTCACATCTCCCACCTCAGAGAGTGTTGCATTTACTTACTTTAAACGCAAGGAAGTACACTGCTCTCTGTGGTCAGAAATCATTCATTAACAGGACTGCAAACAGCAGCAAACGTACAGGCAGAAGACAAAAGCCTGCCCAGGAGATATAATAATAGTAATTTGGCATTTATATAGCGCTACGGATGGTGCTCATTTATTGAGCTCGGAAGGATTCGAACCTGAACCTGCGTCACCAGGCTCTGCACTGGATGTCAAGGCGAGCGCTCTCCTTGCTGTGCCACTTGACCGGCTAGACCCTTATGTTGAAACTAAAGGCCAACCTGCTGAGATCAGCTTTTACATGGCCCATGACTCCAATTATTAGCATTAACTTAAAAAAAAAGTGTTTTGTTTGTGTGTATGCGAGGTTTGTACGCCTGCATGCATGAATGTATGGGTGCGCATGCATGCGGAGGAGTATGTAAGTGGGTGTATGTATACGAGGGCGTGTCTATAAATTCAAGCATATGAATGAATTAGGGCAACCAGATTTTCAAGAACAAAAACCGGGACAGCCAACAACTTAAATCAAGGACTACCCCTTCGAACCCCCCTCTATTTAAACCCTCAATTATACCCCTGTCCAATCTCCCACCCCAACCCTCACGCACCTCCCATCCCGCCCATCACAGGTCCTGCTTACAAAATGTGCAGTTTTGAATTTGCATGTTAATGAAAAAGGAGCTAATGCATTGATTGCTAGGACACGCCTATCTCTTTGTTGGTGCCTCAACCGGTCTCTGTGGCAAAACCAGTTAATGCACGCGGGCAGTCCCTCAAAGGTTGGGGGTTCGAGCCTATTATGTTAATCTGTCAGCCTGTGTATCCCCAAAACCAGGCCTGGGTTTCTACCTTAAAAAAATCTCTCGGGAAAGGTCAACAGAGGGCCCAATCCCGGGACATTCCCTGCAAAACCAGGATGTCTGGTCACTCTAGAATGAATGCAGTGTGGATGATGCAGATGGGTGCGACTGAGCGTGTGAATGATAGTGCAGTGTAAGTTCTGTGTGCTCGTGTGAATGACAGATACGCCGTATGGGTGTGTGACTGGTAGGCGAATGTGCATGAATTGGTTCATATCTCTATGTGTATGGGTGCATGCAATGGTGGGCCCGCCCCGACGGGTGGAGCATTAACATTTTTGACAGGAGAATGGCAAGTTCAACCAGCATTTTTGGGCGAAGCCAAACTAACTTGAGTGTTACTATGCAAAGGTTGGGTTGGAGTGGGAGAAGGTCCTACTTTGGCATGGATTTTTGTACTTGCATTCACGGCGAAGCCAATATGATGAGTGTTCTTTTATGGGAGAGTCCATGTTTCCTTAATGTGGATTAGATTTTATTTGACTGTTTTTAGGGTCAAAGGTAAAATACATTTTCTTACATTGGGGTGCAGGCATTTCTGCAGCCTGCATTGCAATGTTTGCTTACGGTGGCATGACATTTTTTTACTGGTGTTACAGGCAAATACAACATGATGAGCACAACAGGAGCGTTCTTATATGAGGGTATTCGTGTAGTGATAATGATATGTTATTTATATAGCGCTTTTGCCAGAGCACATATTTAGATAAGTTATCACCCAACCAAAGTTGGTACTCATTTATCGACCTCGAAAGGATGAAAGGCTGAGCTAACATTGCCGTGATTTGAACATGCGACCGGCAAATCATACTCAGCTCGCAACAGTGATTTCTCAATGACATGTCTTCTTATTGTGGCATTGCATTTGATTACTGGTGTTAAGGCCAAAGGCAACGTAAGTGTTCTTACATTGGAATGAGGGCATTAATGCAGCATGCAAGACAATGGTCCTCATTCCGAGTCTGGCGGTAACCCTGCCGGTGCTACCGGGGGGTTGCCTCCGGACTCGGAATAATTTACTACTGCCTGACTTCCCGGTGCCACTGGGAGATTACAACCTTGGCAGCCCGGGAAGTCAGGCGTCAGTAAATTGTAAGTCCCCATTCCCATAGAGTCGGACAGGACCGTTGCTAACAGTGCCGGTGCTTCCATGATTGTCTGCCTATTGTGGCCGCTGTGCCCGGCAGGGTCAGACCTGCCGCGCACGGCGGCTCTGGAAGGCAGACCTGCAGTATGCCAGTCCAGAAACAATGGTGCTGGTAAGCTTACTGGCACCATTGTTTCCGGGCCGGCATACTTGTAATTTGCCCCAATGTCTTTTTCCTGTGTCGTGACATGTTTTACAAATACAACATTATGAGATTTCTTATAAGGCGAGGGGGAATTTGTGTAACCAGCAAAGATATGTTTTCTAACTGTGGAATGGCTTTTTTTTACTGGCATTAAGGGAAAGAAAGAAAGAAAGAAAGAAAGAAAGAAAGAAAGAAAGAAAGAAAGGAAGAAAGAAGGAAAGAAAGAAAGAAAGAAAGAAAGAAAGAAAGAAAGAAAGAAAGAAAGAAAGAAAGAAAGACTGTGCATAGGGTTATATCCCCATGTCAGTACCTTAGTGAAGGCTCGTTTTCTGACCCTACCGGAAGAATTCTTACAATCTCTTCCACTTCTGGATTACATGTCAAAAAGTTCCAACAAGGCAAATGTCTCTCGGCTTTCTCGTAGGTTAAGAGAATGTCCTTGTCATGTACTCCAGGCAGTCTTTACTTTATACCATTTCCTGGGAAATCTCGTAAAGGTCTGGACAGGTTGGTAGTTACACAAGAAATAAAGTTCACTCCTTGTCTTATCTGAATGTTTCTCCTTCTCAACCTCGAGTAGGCCTCAGGCTGGGTCAGCCCTGTTCAGTGTGGGATAACTGATTTCTACACCCTAGCTTGGATACAGACCTGCTCAGCCCTTTTTAGTAGTTTGTTTCTCTAAACCTTTCCTGCATTACTTATATGGTCAGCCCTGCATGGACTGAAGGCCTGCTCAGGCTTCGCTCAACCCCTCTGGGGGTATTTTCATGTTTAACCCTGTGTGGTTTACAGGCCTGTCTGTCCTGAACGGTAGCTTGCTTTGCTCAACTTCTCCTGAGGTATACTTATAATCAGCCCTGCATGGACTACTGGCCTATTTAAGGCTAATCGTTAGCTTACTTCGGTAAACCACTCCTGGGGTTATTAAGCTCCACCCTGTGTGGCCTAGGTCGTGGCCTCACGGGCCTCTGCCCATTCGCAGTACACCAGTTCGTACCTCTCTTCCACCAGCAGTGTGTCTTTGTGACTTTGGTATGTCTTGGTAGTGCAGTTCTGCAGTACGCACCTGGCTGTGGTCTGCGCAGTTGCGACTCTCTCGTCGGTGGCCCTGTTTCTGGACGGACAGGCTCTGGACGTTGCTTTAGCGGGATGTCAACCCACTGCTCCTGGTGGGGTATCGGTTACTTTGCCTGCAGTGTTACTGGGCCTGCCAGTTTCTCTGCTGGTTCCCAAGTGGCAGCTTTCCACAGGCTTCCTCGACTCGCCACCCAACGCATTGACAACGTAGTTCTTCCCCCTTCCTGTGAGGTAGGGGCTCTCTCCTCTGTGTGGATGTGCAGGCCGGCATTTCTCACGCTCTAGCTGCTTCCCTCCTATGTTGTAGGCATCCATTGGTACTTGAGTTGCTCCCTCGATGGCAAGTGAAGGTGCCATTGGTTTTGGATCATCATCAGGGGGCGGAAACAAGTACAGGTCAGAAACCCAGCCATCCACATTAAAGGGGCCCTGTATATGGTTACCTTGATCAAACCCCAAGTAACCCATAAACATTGAGGACCTAGATATAACGGGAGGTAGGATGAAATTGCTATGTGGGCATTCCTTGTCCCCACTTGTACTTCTGCCCAGGGGCCACTGTGTTGAGGAGAGTCCGCGACAAGGCAGTAATTGGTGGGCAGCACTCCTCCTGGCAACAGGGTGGCACACTAAGGCCCTCTGCAGGATCGATCAGGTAGGTTAATGAGCGTTGAGCGCAGTGCCAGCCCCATCCTCCCAAGTGAGGGTTAGGTTTTTTTCTCACACAAAGACGCTCCACTTGTGCCTTTATATCTCACCCAATTGTTTACTTTGAATGGGTCCCCTGAGTGGCAGGGGACCTTTCTAACAAAGTCGCAGCCAGGGGGGAAGCCAAGCTGCACCACTTCCTATATTTTATGTGCTTTTATATTTTACTCATGCTTCACAGAACCCTTAAATGGATAAGGGTTTATATATATCTCTCCTCTATCTAGCACTGTCCAAATCCCACAAACTCCTTCTACCTCTCTCTGCCTTAAAACTCCTCAAACTTTTATATTATCTCGAATCTCCTGCTTTCAACTCCCTCTCCAACAACTCACATCGCTAGTCTGGCTCAGCCCGGTTTTAGAGGGTGAGCACTCTTTCCCTGTGCTGGGGCTTAATTCATGTTTTTCACCTGTGTGGTGAGTTCTGGCCAGGCTGGGGATTTGTCCATTTTCTTAGAGCCATGAGGCTGAGAAGGCCAGGCCATGAGGTTATATCAGAGCTGACCACCATTTTGAAACTCACTTTGGCTTAGGTTTCCTTTGCATCTCTCTATTCTGTTGTGAAAGACTGCTATGATCAATGCTCAAACTAGGGTCCTGCTGTATGAGCTTTGTGTCTCTGAGGTTTCGGAAAACAGTGGAGTCAATCTGCTGAAGCTGGTATTGTGGCCAACAAGTGTTCCCTGGGTGGCCAGTGCAACTTTGGAACATCTATGGCATTGGGCAGTGTGGGAGCTTCTAGTCTGTTTGTGCCTGCACCAGAGCAAGGAATGTGCATAAAGTTTTGGGTCGGGAACAGGGTGCAGGGGGTAACTTTATACCCACATTGCTTTTGCGCTATTGGGGTTGTGGTGGGAGGAATCCTTTGTTGGGTTCAGCAATGCAGACAGAGAATTAGTCCTCTCTTCATTGTACTTGATCCGAATACTTAGCACATTGCTGAGCTCCTTTGCCATAACTATCTGCAAACCTAGCAAACAGTGTAGGTGTTTCTTTCACCATAATTGGCCATGTACCTGGCACACATCTGGACTACTTTGCCATAATGGAAATACTTACCTAACACATAGCAGAGCCACTTTACCAAAATGGTCTGCATAGCTAGCACATATCTGTGATGCTTTGGTTCTAACTATCTACATATCTAGTGCTTAGCTGTGCTATATTACCAAAATCTGTATACAAATCTAACACACCGCAGTGCTACTTTTTCATTACCAGCCAGGTGGCTAATGTACAACCTGTGCAAATGTACCCCATCCAGCAGCCCCATTTCATCCATTTACAGCCCAGGCCTTTGCGCCTGCATCAGCGCCGACATTGAATGCTAAACAAAATGTTGGGCGCAATGCAGCACCACAACGAGGCTGGGGGTCCCCTAGGTTGCTAATCAACCACTTGTTTAAATCCACCCCCATCCGCCGGCAGGCGGAAGAGCCGGCCTTATCAACGGCCATCTAAGGCCCTGTTTGCCCCACAAGTGGCATCATTACCAGCCAGGTGGCGAGGGCAGGAGCCACCACCTACCTGCACCGGAGGACCTGCACACGAGGACCCGATCTGCGCCACAGCTATGAGAATCACCGAAGACTATCCACACTGCTGCCGATGCCCCTTCATTTGCCAACTTCTGCTGCTAATTGCACACAACCTGTGCGAATTTACCCCATCCAGCATCCCCATTTCACCCATTTACAGCCCAAGCCCTTGTGCCTGCATCAGCGCTGACATTGAATCCTAAACAAAATGTCGGGCGTGATGCGGCGCTACAATGAGGCTGGGCGTCACCTAGGTTGCTAAGCAACCGCTTGTTTAAATCCACCCCATCCACCGGCAGGCGGAAAGGTTGGCCTTATCAAAGGCCATCTAAGGCCCTTTTTGCCCCTGTTCGCGCCGGGAGCAATCTCCCCCACCCTTGTAGCTACCACTCCAGGCCTGATCCACCCTATGAAACACACCAACATCCCCAAAACTCTCCTCGAACTCCATGGATACTATCCCGAGCAGAACACGTGCGTAAGTACAATCAATCTTTAGCATTAACGCCGTACTTATTGTTTGTTCATGTTATAAGCATGTGAGTACCACCTGCTAAGATTAGCAACCCCTCCCCAACACGGCGCGTTAAACCAGTGGCATTTACCCGTTGCACTTGACCCAAATGACTATAACTCAAACACTCCCCAACTTGAACATGGTGTACCCATTACACTAGCTGCACAGTTCACCTTGGCTGCATTAAACTTACAGCAGGAACTTTTCACATTGGACCAGCTAACTGTATGGACTTTCCCAGTACCATGTTATCATTGCTAGGCCAACCCACTCTGTCTAAGTGCTCCTATGTATGATTTGCTACTGTTCCTCTATTATAACCAAATGTACACTGTCTGATTAGCCTACATATGTTCACCAAGGCATAGAAATTATACTGCTGCATAGCCTACACCTAACCGCTTTAAATAAAGTGCACCTGTGTTGGACTAGCCTACTTCAAACTAGCAAAATATAAATGTACCCGAATATATGCTAACCGTGACCACTTCATACTAGAACGAGCTCTGCACTCGCCTATTTCTGAACTATAACGGCCATACCTATATCAGACTAGCCTATTTAAAATTGCATTTGCCCTGTTTATGTTAGACCTGACTATTCTGACGTACAATTGCCATACTTATGTCAGACTAGCCTATTTAAAAACTTGTATTTCCCCTGTTTATGTTAGACCTGGCTACTTAGATTCATAACTATCTTACATATGTCAGACTAGCCGATTTAAAATTGCATCTGCTATATCTATGTCATACTAGCCTACTTCGAACTACAACTGCCCTACCTAGGTCAGATTAGCATACCTTGTTACACACTGAGCCCCCCAGACTGTACCATACTTCCACACCTAAACTACCCTACTCTACTCCTACTTAAAAACGATGCTGGTCAGAAAGACCCTGGTGTCCTTTCTGCTGCTGCTCACCCTACCAATAATTTACTTAACCATGTCCCAAACTAAGCATGCACCCTGTCCCACACCTGACAGAAACACTAGGCTTCGAGCTAAACTCTCCTACCTTTACGAGCCTAGAACTAACTGTAACAAGTACCTAAACCCCTGCTCTAGCTACAAACAAAATTCCTCATATCCTGAGCAAGCCCCTATGCTAATGACACCATGTGCTAAACCTAAACAACATACACTAACTTCTACGGAACCACAGAAACTACCTAACACAACCACAGTATCTGGATCGGTGATTAAGGCCAGATCTGTAGTGGCTCATGCCACAGAAAAAGCTGACATCCTAACTTCTGATGACCTAGACTTCCTAGCTGTTACGGAAACCTGGCTGTACGAGGCAGCGGGCCAAGCCCTCACATTAGCTATACCCGATGATTATCAATTAATCAGAATGGACAGACTTAATGCCAGAGGACGTGGCTTAGCCATTATAGATAAAGCCAACCTCGCCCTAAGACTTTCAACTCTACTCCCACTAAAATCATGTGAACTACTCACCGCCAAATTGCCCATATCCCACTGCCGCACCTTAACTATCTACCTAATATATAGGCCACCAGGACCCATCGACACATTTGAAGAGGACCTATCTAGCCTCCTTGCAAATAATACCAAAGACCCTTCTCAATTATTTATTCTGGGTGACTTTAACCTAGGATTCAATGATCCAGAGGACAAACAAGCCCAAGCAATAGCAACAATGCTTGATGAACATGGCCTAAACCAATAAGTCCTCTCTCCAACTCATGACAAAGGAAGAACCCTAGGCTGGGTAGTCACCTTGAACTGTCCCACCGCCATTACTAAAATTACCCCCCAACTATGGACTGACCACCATTTAATCGACTTCTGCCTAACTCTAGACAAATAGCCAAAGATAAAATTATGGCACCTCCTCTCCCCACTAGATAAAAAGAAAATATTACACCTAACAAACTTCTACCACTCCTCCTTCCCGCTATTAATGCTTTCTCGGGTATCTCAGATCCTGATTTCCTAGTGGATCTCTACAACAATACTATGACCAAGGACCTTGACACCATTGTGCCTCGTAAGCTACGCAAGAGTGGACAGCAGGCACACCTTCACGCCTGGTTCACCCCTCACCTTAAAGAACTAAGACTGCAAAAGAGAAAATTAGAAACCCTATGGTGACACTCCCCTACAGACAAAAACAAACTGCAACTAAAAATCTTGGAAAATAACTACAAAAAAGAAATTATGCGCACGAAAAAAGATCTCTTCAACAAAAGAATCTCAAATGAGAGTTCCAATACTAAGGAACTGTTTGTGATCCTTCGGGAATTAGAATCACCCATACCTCCTCCTGACAACATACCAAAAGAAAAACAATGGTGCACCAGAATCCAGAATGCCTTAGCCAACAAATGAACAACACTGCAAATTAAAATTGCCAAAAAAAGCATCCTTGCCTTCTACTGAGACTCCAACTTCCAGCCCTACTAAAGACACGCCTGGTCCAGCACCGTTTAAATTGATCAAACTATCCATTCAGGAAACTGAAAAAATTATCGCATCCCTGAAGACTTCTAACTTCAAAGGTGACAATTGCCCTGTCCAAATAATTAAGGATGCTACAAGAGATTCAGCCCCCTTCATCTCGAAACTAATGAATGCCTCCTTTTCATCTAATACTGTCCCAAGCAACTTAAAAGAGTCCTGGGTTTTATCTCTTCTCAAGAAACAAATGCTAGACCCTTCCATCCCTACCAACTATACGCCCATTACTACGATCCCCTTCCTCTTCAAGATAATAGAGTAGCTTATCTTCAAATTCAGAACTATCTTAAGACCAACTCTTGGGCTCCCGCCAATCCGGATTCAGACCACAACATGGTACAGAGACAGCCTTAATTGATCTCAAGGCACAAATTGGCGAGTTCAACAACAAAGGAAACACTGCCATGTTGCTCCTCCTTGATTTGTCGGGAGCCTTTGACTTGGTGGACCATGCAGTTTTATGCAAACACTTAGCATCGGCTGCCCACTTCTCAAGCGAAGCCATAGCCTAGGTCCAATCATTCCTAGACAACAGAACTATGTGAGTTTTCTCCACCTTGGAATCGGCAGACCCAATTCAGACAACATGTGGCGTTCCATAAGGCTCTTGTGTCTCGCCAACTATGTCATATATTTACCAAGCCCCTATTTGACAAATTGGACAGACTGGGTGTCACCTACATGAACAACACAGATAACACCCAGATCCTCATTCCCCTTTCGGGCAATTTCGTCTCTGATACGGCCTTGGTAAATGAAATATACATCCTCATTCAGGCATGGATGGCAACTCATGGCCTCTGCATGAATGATGATAAAAACAGAGATCCTGATTCTTGGCTCCGCCACCAATCTAAAAAAACTTGACAGTAATTACTCCGCCCTTAACATTGATGGTAGCATAATTATAGTAGCCAAAGAAATGAAGATGCTAGGCTTCTACCTTGACTCTACCTTAACCTTGAGAAAACAGGTAAACTCTCTGGCTTCATCAACCGCCTATACCTGTAAACATAAAAGATCTTGCAGGCTATTCCTAACAGAAGCTAGTTGTATTATTTTAGCTAATGCCCTAATATTATCTAAACTTGATTATTGCAACACCCTATATCTAGGAGCCAATGAATACATCACTAACAAAATTCAGACACTGCAAAAGAATGCCCTTAGAACGTCCTTGAACCTACAGACCAGAGAACATGTATCCAACATGAGAAGAGATCATCACTGGTTTAAAATCAGTGATAGGATCCTCCTCAAAACAGTCTTGTTAACGTTCGAATGTCTGAATAACGCAGCCCCACCCTATCTCATGGAAAGAATAGTCAGAAGAACATCAACCCGCCCCACTAGAGCGGTCAACTCCCACTGCTTACAAGTACCTAGATTCAGGTAAAAAAAAACAAGCGGAAAAAGTTTTCCAGTAAAAGCTGGCCAGCACTGGAATGCACTCCCACTTGATCTCAGAACAGATCAGTCCTACCATAGCTTCAGACGCAACAGCCTTAACTGGCTATGACCCAACGACCATTATGACTAACCGACTTGCACTAGCCTCAGAACGTGCGTCTGTTTGTACCCCTGAACCTAGCGCCTCATTGCATTTTATTCTGACTCTGTAATTATGTGTATATGAACTTCACTTGACCACCTGGCTACACAATGTATGTATATACCCTACCGTACCTGTCTCTATTATGTAACTAGGCTAGAAGTATCCTTTGTATTCTGTTGCGCCTAGTTACCTAAGGGTTCAGTGCGCCCTACAAATTAATAAACAAACATAACGGTTGCATACCTAGCATAAAACTATGCTGTTTTGTCATAACTCTCTGCATACCTAGTATGTAGCTGTACTATTTTTCCATAATCTGTATACATACCTGAAACACAGCTGAGTCACTTTTATCAAACTGGTCTGCATACCCAGCAGACAGCAGGACTCTTTTTACCATGTCTGTCTGCATACGTACACATGGTGGGCTGTTTCCTTATAGCTCTCCTAATACCGAGTATGTAGCTGCACTTTTTCACCAACATTTGCTCACGTCCCTAACACAGCTGTGCTACTTTTTCATAACTGGTGTGCATATCCAGCCCACAGTGGGGCTGTTTGCACCATAACTGTCTGCATACTTTTCTACAGAATCTAGAACACAACAGGGCTGTTTTCATCATAGGTGGCTGCATACCAAGACATTAGCTTAGCTGTGTTTCCCACCACGGTCTGCATAGGTAGCACATAGCTGGGCTACATTACCATTACTATCTAGATACGCAGCATATAGCTAGGATACGCTACAATTATCTGCATCCCTAACACATAGCAGGGATACTGTAACTTAACACCCAGCACAAAGCACAGAACTACTCCCAAGCAACTTTGACAAGCAAACAAAAAAGGCAGAAAAGGAGGAGGCCTTGCCAAGGCCTGAATAATCACATCACTGCCTCAACTATACCAGCAAGAGACATTGAAGAATGTGAATCCCTCCTTGTCGAATTTAAACTCAGCGACCAAGACCACAGACATACACATCGAAGCTTATAGATGCCGTAGCGACCCTCACGGGGAAACAAAACAATATCATTTTACTGAGAGGTGTTAACATCTGGTTTGAGTGAGAAAACAAAACATTGTCAAACACCCTCAGTGCCTACCTGGCGAACCTTCTTCTGGAACAAATGGCCAACGGAGCCACCCACCTGGCTAGACACACACTAGACGCAATATTGTGGAGGAACTGACTTTCCTCTAGCGCCCACTTATAGCCAGTCATGCATACATACATGTACGTATACAAAGAAGTCTTCAACCACATGCAATCAAATGGAATACTTGACCAATCCCGCGTAGGTTTCAGACAAATGACAGCACCCATTTCCACATGGGCCGACCTAAAGATGAATGCTGACAACAGCATACCATCAGCTCTTATTCTACGTACCATAACAGCAGTTTTAGACACCATCAGCCACACTATCTTAATCAACAGACAACATGAATGCAGCATTATAAGAACGCTGCATTGCAATGGTTAAAGTCCTTCCTCACTGACAGAACTGAAACAACCTATTTAAATCCTCTCACTTCAACAACCAGAACCACCAAATGCACGTCCCACAAGGATCAAGTCTCTTGCCACTTCCTTCCAATATATACATGGGCCCCTTATAAAACTAACAAAAACATTGACTGACATGTTACAACTATGCTGACGACAATCAACTAATCTTCAAGATGACTATGAACAATAACTTGACCAACTCCCGCATTAAGTGCCACAATGAGATAAACCTATGTATGACCAACAGCAAATTTAAATTATACCCAAATCAGAAATACTGATACCCACACGGATCAACAATGAACCAAAGAGTTCACTCCCATGGCCCCGAAAATGAGGAGAAAACCGAAAACACCAACAGCACTAGAATCACAGATCAGCGCAATAGTACAAAGATGCTTATACCACCTACACTGAGTCAGATGCATCCTACTGTAGCTCCGCTTTCCATGACTGGCACGCGCCATATTCTTTCTGACACTGTCACAAATAGATTATTCAAACTGGCAATATTTTGGAATGTCTGACTTCCTCACCAACAAAGTACAATGCATCCAAAACACGGCACCACAACTTCTACTAAGATTAAACAGGAGGGAACACTTTACCATGACCCTGAAAAGCCTATACTTGCTACCAGTGAAGAAAAGAATGCACTTGAAAGAACTCTGCATTACTCACAGTTCACTGCCTGGAGCCGGAGCAGAATTGCTTCAATCAAAAATCACCCCCTACACTCAAGGAAGACATTGAGATCAAGCAGCGACATACTTATTGAATCTAGCAAACAAGAAAAAAATGTGAAGGTACTGCTTTCTGACATTTTTGAAACTGTTAAAAAACTTGGCTATACAATACCCCAGCGTAGAGACGTAACCACAACACTAAGATAAGAAATAGACTACAGCATGCTGCCACAACAATGCCATCACTGCACAAGCTATCACCATCTACACCGATTGACATAAAAAGTAACACAATGAGCCTTTAAGCAACAACACATCAAACCTTAAAAACAAAGGAGCATCACTAAATAGGTCTAGTGTCCTCGTCCTGAGCCATCAGCCCCACTTCCAGAGAAGGCCATACTCTTACATGGAATAAGGTTACAACCAGAAACAAACTTACAAAACAAAGTAGAATACACCAGCAAAATAAAGTGAAGCAGATATGTCCAGGAATCCATCCAACTAACAACCTCACTTTTCAGACACCTCACTCAACGACTCGCCGACACAAATGCGGCTAGAGCAAATCCCTCAACCCATCACTACTTAGTCATAACGCTACACCTCTCCAACAGACTGCTAACACTACCCATAATGCATAGATGCACCGTGCCGCTCACCACAAGAAACACCACAAGCCACCTCGAGAACTCACCTGCATAGACGTCAATGCCTGTTTCTTTTCCTGCAAACCCACAGCCACTCCCTTCCCTTTTCAGATCCATGAGAGTGCCTGCCTGAAGACCATGAAAACGGCAACGTTGCAAGGTACAAATCCAAATACTGTAACACCATCTAGGACTGTACTTCTTGAATGATACTTTACTTAGGAAAATGGAGAAAACAAATACTCATGCCAAATTTCGTGAAGTTTCATGAATGTTTTCAGGGAGAAAAGGAATGTTGATTTTTTTTATTTTTTTTCCATTGGGTATTCTGTAGACCTACAAATACACAATTTAAGAACACAAATCTTGGAATTATCCATTTACATTTTCGTGATTTTTGGCACTCACATGGCGCTTATGGTGAAGTTGTGCAAGCCAAATAAACTTTGCATCTGCCAAACTCGAAATATTCGATTTTATGAAAAGAAAACGTATTGATATATTTGTGCATGCTCATTAGGCGTCAAACGAAGAAAATGCTGAATGAACGGATGGGTGAAAAAATATTTTTAAAGCGCTCGAACAGCCCGTGGGCAACGAGGCGCTGTTAGAGGAATTTGTTGTGTTTTTAGTTGCATAAATGTTGTTTTTTGTCTTAGTTGCGTATTTATAATGCGCTTAAACACCCAGAGGTTTCTAAGCGCGGACCCGGGGATCTAACCTGCTTTGCTTTGCGTCGTCTTGCTTCCAAGGCGCACACGTTGCCGCTGAGCTATTCTCCCGGGACGATATGAGATATGGGACAATATGGGAAAACAACAAAATCTGAAATACACACATTAAAGCACCACAAACACTTCAAGACATCTCATACTTAGAATATTAAAGTCAGAAGGACACACTCAGAATAGCATAATTGGGGGCTGATGACAAGGTTGACAGCAGGGGTAAGACAGCTGATATTCAAGAATAATGGGTGTTTTGCCATTCTGCCGAAACATGAGTTTCACTGTGAAATCTGATTTTTCCACCAGCTTTTGCGTTTTTTTTCCTCCACACAAAAGCACTACCACGTGTGGTAATACCGGATGCAATAAAAGTGCATTTCACCGATGGAGTCTTATGAACTCCAAAATGGGGAATACCAGAAGAGTATCCATGACTCAGACTCAAACAGACCCTTCATGTTAATGCATGCAGTAATGGTAAATGAGTTTGGCATATTCCTGGATTCAAAACCGCCAAACTCATAATCAGCATCTTAGAATTACGTGGAGGCAATACCTTCAAACTCACAATCAGCCACTTAGAATAACGTGCACAAAATAATTCCACACGAGACAAACACAATCAGTACTTCACACAAACTCAAACCATGAGTTCACCCTGGCAAACAGCAATCCACTCATAACAATAAAAATGATTACACTCAAAACAAGTGTAAGAAACCTAAAGGTGCTCTCCTGAGTAGGTCCTGGGAATCCCTGATGCAGGTGGCCACGATATGGGCATCGCTGTTGGATCCAGTTCCTGGAGGTGGAGTAGTGGGGGATTTTAACCTGGGTTGGGGAGCCCAGAGTCGTGCTCGGGAAAACACCCCAGGTGAGACGCTGTATGACACAGGGGACGAAAATTAGGGGGACCAAATCCCTGAGGTTTTTATGGGCAACTACAGATCAACCTCCCTTCCATCTAATCAATCTCACCTCCGTAAATCCAAAACCCCTCCACATCGGGTAAACCGATTAGTTATCCAAACCCTGTGGCTGTGGGAAACTAAGTCTCTCCGAATTCCTATCGTCATGTTGTCCACGCGAGCACTCCCAGTTATTCTTTTCACCGTCTCTCTGATTATTATTTCCTGAACTCCCAGTCTGCTATAAGCAAACACTACCGTTTCCACAATCCCCCTTGTTCCTTTCAAGACAAAAATCCCGGTCATTCCCATTTGTTCCACAAACCCTACCCTGTAGGTCATTGGGAAGGTCTACCAACCCCCTCTTTTGATACACACTCTTCCTCAGAAGGTGACACATAGCGGACTAAAAACAGAACCGTTTTCCTGACATGTCCCAATACACGGGTCAGGCAGAGTCAGGCAATTGACAATAACCACACACACCTGATGTCCCTTTACCTTCCCCAAAGGGATAAAAGGTAGAACACGAAATCACACTTCGAGCAAGACCGAATGCATGAGGAGACTGCTTCACCAAACCGGCAGTGCAAACAGAAAAGAAAGGCGGTGAGACTTGGAAAGACGACAAAGGGGGAATTGTCCTTGCCCTTTTCAACTTAGAACCACGCAACCTCCAAAAGGGAAAGCATAAAACCAGGTGCTGCAGCTGGAATGCGGAGCAGCAGATGTCAATGATACATGGGGGCCTCCCGCTTTGATAATGCAGGCGGAGAGGCAAGTTGGCTACCATGGTACTATCCTTGACTCCAAAGAACAAAGAGGTCAACAGGTTCAGCAAAGCCGGTGAGTCGGAGGAAGCTGATAGTAAACCGAACTGTGTTGATCCCAAGGGTGCAAGTAACAACATTTTGAATGCAAGGAATCCGAAAGAGAAATAACTTGTGTATGTGTTTGAACTTTAAAGAAAGCCCAGTTGAGTTCCAGGTGCAGAGGGGTCCGGCGCCACATAGGTGCTCATTCGAAAGACTGTGACCAGGACCTTTTTATAAACTACAAGAGCCAGAAGGCCCTAGGAAAGGGTGGCATGAGGCATCAGAGTGGTCCTAAAAGGGTTAGGTCAAATCTCTTATACAATCAAAAGTCTCTGACCCATGGTCAGAGGAAAGCTAGGGGAAGGCAATCCAGCTTTCCGAGAAGATTGTGAACTATGTAACAAGGCAAGTGTGAACCTGACAGAGGGAGGCCCAAAGAAAGCTAGGAGAAGGAAAAGTCTGCTTTCTGATGAAAATGAGCAACACATGAACTGTGATCGAAATACCTGAACTGTGTTAAAGAAAGGCCATAGTGAAGTCAATGAAGGGAGGGCCAAACTGCGAGGAGGATCCGAGTCTGACAGAGGAAGATCCTAAGGGAAAAGGCAAGAAGGATCTGAGCCCGGCAGAGGGAGATAATAGGGGCAATCGGCCAAGGTGCAAGACCATTTAGAAAACTTTTGCTTATTTGATTATTTTTGCATCAAGCATAATACACCCATGAGCATAGTGTTGACAAGAGTAAACCCTGTCAACGGTTGGCCTGTGTTTCAAACATGGGGAAGGGAGGCCCAATCACACCATCCTGACTTATCATTAAGTGAACACTTCCTTATTTTCTGGTGAACATTATCCTACACTCTTTTTTTAATTTAGTAGTAAGGATTGGCAATAGTTTTTTTTTAGTATATGCCCTTTTTATTTGACCAGATGCCACTAGGACTGCCTTATTATTATTTGATGGTCGTAGCTTGCTCCCATCTTAGATTTAGGTTTAGGTTAGGTGTTTATCTCACCCATTATAAAGTTCAATAAACACCCTTGAACTGGGATCACTTCTGTCTGTCTTTACAGTTGCTTGCCACCATGAGTTCCTTACACAAAACTCTGAGAACAGCACCCTCAGAACCATACACTTAAAATAACATGCAAGGAATACAATTTAGCACAATTGTCCTACACAACATGGAGCGTATACAGCCTCTCACCATGAGCACACCATGACTAACAACAATACGCTCAAAAACAAAACACTCCAAAAATGCTCTGAAAACAATACATTAGGGAGCTTTTAGCAGGTCTTATTTTGAATGCCCAGACGTATCACACTATTGTTATCCTAACTCTACATGTGCTAGTTTGAGCAAGCAACCTTTCTGAAGGGCAATGATGCTTAAGAGGTACAGTACACACTTTGAAGAGGTGCACAACCTGGGGAATGTCAGTACAATAATTTAGTAAAAATATACTCATCCACCCGCAATGTCCATCATCGACTATGCCTTGGGAATTGACCTAGTAACTGGGCATAGCTGCAGTTAGCCGCTCCTTGATCGGCTCGCTAGAGAGAGAAGGAGATTTGTCTCTCCTACCACAATATCTCTAGAGCATTCCAAGTACCCTGGTGAGTCTCCCAACCAGGTCAATCCAGGAATGAATCTAGAGCTGGGTGGAGGATGTATGAGATGGTGCTATCTCACCCGGGGTCCGGGAGCATGTCATGCCAGGTGTAGGGGCAGTGAGAGGTTGCCCGGGGACCAAGGTCCAAGAGAAGGGAGCTGCCAAGTAGATAAGAAACTCTCTAAGCTGACTCTGAGAACTGTCAACCCGAGCCAATGACGTACAAGTACTCCCTCAACCTCCTGTTCCTAAGCCTGGGATGTGTTTGCCATGGAGGGCCTGATTCCTGTACTCAAATGACAAGGGCTTTTGAACCCCTCAAAATCCACAAACTAAAGGCAAAGGCCATGGAGATTGATGGACAGTCAAATAGGACCAGACAGTTACCTGCCCCGGGAACTTTGTAAGAAACTCTGGGCCTCATTTGAGTTTGGCGGTAACTTGACAGTAAATACATAGAATTAACACCAATGGATGTCGACAAATTGGCTGTGGCTCAACGGCAATAAAACTGAGCTCCTTATCTTTGGCTCTCACCAGGCTCGCTACAAATTGGACCCATTTTATGACCACTTCGTGTTACAAGGCAACAACATCAACACTCACTCGAAGGTTAAAACCCTTGGGGTCTTTTTGGCAGCCTCAGTGAATTCTGACGCTCAGGTGCCATACCTCTGTCAGACCTGTTACTACCATCTCAGACTTCAACCTTTTTTCAATGAAAATAATTCTGTGACCATAGCACACGCCACCATTTTGTGTAGGTTTAGATTATTGTAATACCTTACTTGGCGGAGCCTCGAAATCCAACATCCAGGCTTGTCAGGTCATCTAGAATGAAGCAGCCCACGTTGCTCTGAACATCTCCAGAAAGTCCCACATATCCAATTTCAGGAAGGACCTCTGGCTTCTGGTACAGGAGCGAATCCAGTTTAAAACTGGCATGATACTTCATCATCTCTCTATGGAAAAGCCCTCAAATACCTCAAAGTTTTGGTTCCACCTTCTCAACCCATAAGGACCTTGCAATGTTCTTCTCTTAAACAGCTGCTGGGAGTCAGGTTCTCAAGATCTAGTGGTCTTGGTAGGTCTTTCCTGGCCATTGCGGCTTCCTTCTGGAATACCCTACTGGTTTTCATTAGAGTTATGTCTAATCTAAGGATATTTAAAAAAAAACTGAAAACCAATCTTTTCAGGTAATTTCTTGATCCCTTGTTTCCCATATGTCCAGTGCAATTGCTGAGTTGGTGAAGTTGATGCCCACTGTCCCGTTCAATCTGTTGTCCTTGTGTGTTTTTGTTGCACCCTGATGCCTGCGGGCTGTCAGCACGGTATAAATAAATAAATAAAAATAATTATGCAAATGTGCAGCTCACAAGATGATTCGACGGATAAAATATCTATGAGTGATCCCATAAGGATAACAATTCAAGGGGCTGTAAGGCTCCCAATCTCTAGTGATGACACTGAGGAAGTTGTGAATTCAGCCGTACCAGATAATGATTGGTCCTGGTTAGCCGGCACCTTAAATTGCGAAGCTGACAAATAATGCCAAGCCAAGGGGAACCGGCAGACTTGCACAATAGGATCCTGGAACACGAGGGGATTTACCCATCTGTTCAATACTCCCTGGGCTACTGATCTGGACCTCATTTGCTTGCAGGAAACATGGCTTAATGAGATCTCCATCTTCGAAGGCTTTGAAATTGCGTTCAATCCGGCCATCAAACAGTCTAAGGGCAGACCTATGGCTGGTCTCTTAGTGGCGGCAAAGATAGTGTCAGGCCTCAGGATTGTTGAATCTTTCAATCCATCTCCTTTTATACAAGTAGTGGTGATCAGTCTCTATGTGGGAAGGAACGCTTTTGCACCTAAATTATACATCATAAACCTATATTGGAACCATTCGGCTATTGGCTCAGAGTCCTTTATTGATCAGGTTACCTCAACAATTGACGACCTAACAGAGAAGGAGAACATGATCGAGCTTATCGTCTGCGGTGACCTTAACATTGATTGTATCACACATCTAAATCTACCTGGCACCAACAAATCATTCAATACCCACCAAGAGAAGATAGTAAATCAATGGTGCACGGAATTGGACCTACGTGGGTTAACGATGTTAAACGGCCAAACGGTTGGTGATATACCTGCTCGACCTACTTGGCGTAGAGGTGACCAGAGTTCGACGCTTGATTATATGTTTGTCTCCGGAAATCTACACATGAGGGCAACTCGTCTGGAGATCACCAATATGATCCATAGTGACCATGATATGGTGACTCTAGGTCTTCATAATCTTATGGAGTGCAAGACCAGAACGTGGCCGCATGCAGTGAGAACTGGAGCATCCAGAATACGGCTACATCTTGAAACTGAAGAGGTGACTTATATCACCAAGGGATTTCAAAACAATTCTGAGTCACCGGAATACTCCCATCTGCTAACTCAATTCGAAGAACGGAAAAATAAACTAAAACATGCAGTCTTCTCACCCAAACATAGATTTGACTTGGAAATTCTTCAACATAAAAGAGCCTTATGCCGTGACTTAAGAAATGCCCACGGACAAAATCACCCAAATATTAACAACGTAAAAAGAGCAATGAGACAAGCATACAAGAACTGGCTCAAATCTCATAAAGCGATTATGGTACAAAACGATGCAGAGCTGATGCTGTCCAAAATGACGAGTAACAATGGAAGAGACTATTGGAGACTAATAAACACCACTTTAGCTCCACAGCACGCCCTCCAAGCAAATTTGGTCTCAGAAGTTGAGTGGACGTCCTTCTATACTGAGCTTTTCTGCAAAGATGCGACAACTTCAGAATGGGTCGGTCCCTCTCTTACTCATTGGGATATCGTATTCCCTAGAGACGACATCCTTCAAGTCATTAAAAAGCTGCACGATTCCAGAGCTCCGGGCCCGGATGGTCTGACCAATTTCTCTATCAAACAACATCCAGATGCATGGTCAGACTTCTGTACAATACTATTTCAAAGGATTGTGCAAGGTTGTAGTACACCTAAATCGTGGAAATCTGCGGTGATTGTTCCAATTTTTAAGAAGGGTGACAGACGTAATCCCAAAAACTACAGACCAATTGCGCTGCTGGACGTGTTGGGAAAAATCTATGCCACCCTCCTGCAACAAAAACTACTAAAGTGGTCCACTAACTCCAACCGGGTGGATCCGAGACAAACTGGGTTTGTGAAGGGGGTCGGTTGTGGAGTGAACCTGCTGCTGATAAACCTGCTGAAGATGGAAGCTCATCGCTCGACATCCAAAGTATATTTGGCTTTAATTGATTTATCCCACGCGTTCGACAGTATCAACAGAGATTTGCTTTGGGGAAAACTGGGTGCCTGGAACTGTCCTCCTAGCCTACTGGCGGCTATACGTGAGCTGCACACTAATACCACAATCAAAATCAGATTAGATCTCAAAGGCTCACTATCGGCTCCTATCAATACACACAGAGGAGTGAAACAAGGGTGTCCTCTTGCAGCCTCCATTTTTAATCTGTTCATATCGGATATTAAGGAGATCTTTACCGATATAGCAACCTTTCCACCAAAAATCAATGGTACACATATTGACTATCTTGTGTACACTGACAACCTTATTCTTATGGACTCTACACCGATAGGGTTGCAGCGTAAACTCACCACTCTTGAAAAATATCTAGTGGCCAATGGTTTGTTAATAAATAAACAAAAATGTGAGATCTTGGTCCTTGAAAAACTAGCGGGCAATAATGGGAAGGTGAAAAAATTTAACCGGTTTCTTGATAAAGAACCAATTAGGATTGTGAAGAACACTTCGTACCTAGGCATGAAAATTAACGCCAACCGAAATGATGCTCCTTGGGTTGAAGCGACCAAAAACAAATGCCGCCAGTTGGCGTGTCAGGCCTCCCTGATTAACAGAAAATTTGGGAAGTTCTCTTTGAAACCTACTGTAACCTTTTTTCAACAAAAAGTGTTGCCTGCACTTATATATGGTGGTGAAAATGCCTTTGGCTGTGATTACGAGTTGTGGAACACATTAGAAAACATCTTTTGGTCCAAAGTGTTATGTTTACCAAAGGGTACGCCCACAATTTGTATAAGATTCGAACTTTCCTATATCTCGATACAAGCTCGTGTTGCTTGGAACCTACTAAGTTTGTTTAGGAAAACGAGGCAAAAAGATCTGTTGCCACAAATCTGCATAATACAGCCACTGGGAAACGATACATCTGAAACAATGCTATCCAATGGAACAGATTATGTCTCGAAGTCCTAGTAATGTACAACATTTCTATACAGACCCTGATGGACAATCCAGACCAGGCCAAAAAGAAGATGTGGAGAGTGGACTGGATCAGAACATGTACTGCAAGATCGGAATCGAAAACAATGAAGGATGTCCCAGTGGAAACTAGAGTATATG
Organism: Ambystoma mexicanum; assembly: GCF_040938575.1. NCBI lineage: Eukaryota > Metazoa > Chordata > Amphibia > Caudata > Ambystomatidae > Ambystoma > Ambystoma mexicanum. Next base: position 112,456,164 of record NC_090922.1, read on the forward strand.
GGCAGCTGCAAAATTACCTTACTTGTTTTCCAGACCAACATAGCAGGGCTTTGTATATGCACTTTAGGCTGAACATTCTGGCAACCAAGGAATGTTTAAGTTTTTGGGCACAACATGTCGACCTGGATTCAAAGTGCCGCTTCTGCCAGTCTGAAATCGAGACTTTAAAACACTTGATGTCATGTTCTGGGTTTGTTCAGCAAAGATCTATCATTTTTGGTTCAATAACCGCTAAATACCAAACCTTGACAAAGGACGATTGGTGGAGAGCCTTATTCGACGGCTCTAATCGACCTGTCTTATACGCTCTAGTGGCATTTATTCGTGTGATAAAGGACGCGCTGAATGTTGTGCCTATAAAATCAATGCCTAATGAAAGTTAAACTCCAAAGTGATGTACTTTATGCATGTGTGATTTCGAACCTGTGTACCTAAACGAAATTGAACTGATCGGAGGGCGAAGGCTTGGAATGTATGGATTGTGGAAAATGTTTTATATGTGTTGTATTTGTCTTCTTTTTAAAGGTTTGTATAAACCAATAAAAATATTTTTTAAAAAAAAAAATAATAATAATTATTTCACTGTTACTGACACTCGGTCCTGTGGAATTACCATGGGATTATGAGTTGTGGCAAGGCGATGGACTCCATGGGGATATTTTTGGATTTACCGCAAGTAGCAATTCTGCACTAGTAAATCAGCCAATTATTGGAGGTCCATTGGAGGAATTACCTCCAGTGGGCATTCCTGCGGTCCTGCCAAATGGGCACTGTTGACACTATTGGCATGTTAGGGTATAGCATTAAAAAACTATTTTTAAAGTGAACTACACTTATGTTTTCAATTCACTGTAAAAACTAGAGTTGAAAGTACCGCTGGGTTTCAAAGCAAAACCTAAAAACCTATGGAATGTGCCATTTATTGTAAGCAAAGCAAGCATATATCGTTCCCAAGACGTGCATGGCTCATGACGTCACACGTTGAGTTCTCGTGGTCAACAGGCTCGTTTATAAGCTCTTGAAAATAATGTTTATGGTCTGCTTAAGCTTTGTTTTGAGATGGCCATCGAAATAAAACTGAAACTGAACATAAACTTCCTTCGGTGCTACTACGTTTCCTTAGTATTATTTCCACATATCCTGTAAGAACTGGGGTGAAGGGCAAGCCATCGGTGTGTGTAAAGACATGCACAGTGTATGGCGGTGGCACGTAAGGGTTGCTCTGCCAATCAAAATGAGCGAATTGCTGCATTTTCTGGTCTTGCAACAATAGCGATCAAGCTACGCAGAACCATTTGGGTGAGCCTATGGAGATGTGCTTTATTCATTGTGCGCTGAAAACAGCCAACATGCAAAATCAAACATTCGCATTTTCCACATTCTGTCCTTTGAGGCCTTTAAATGCCAGTCAAAAACAAAGCGAGGGTGGATGGAAGGTTTAGAATTAATCTTAAAGCTCTGGAAATTGCTCTGGGCAACCCTCCAGACCATCGCTCTTCGCCTTCCATGCCATTACAGCAAGGGGAAAGACCATAAGCAAATCAGGCCTGGCCCCACCCGAAAAAAGGCCATTCCAGCCCCAACTGCTAGGTGACATCCCTTCTGCACGAGACCACAAGCATCCCCAGACATGTGTCCCCCTTTGTGGCGGGTTTCATTAATAGAGATAATACACCAATCAATGTAAGGTTGGGAACCAAGCCAGGCCTCTTATGAGACGGTTTGGTTGTGCTCAATCGTAACTGAGCTAACGCATGCTGGCAGCTATCCGGGTGAATGCCGGTTAGCTTGAGCTGCCGGCTTGAGCAGCTGCTTCAGGAGGCCAAATGATGAGATTGGCATGCATGCAAACTCTTCATGCCAGTATCCGGGTTCCATGGTGGTTGACCAGGTCATCGTCTATTTTAAGCCGGGGATTAGCACGCTGTTATGTGATAGTGCATCATTCCGAAGATTGAAACTTGAATTCATGCCAGAACCAGATTTATAAAAACAAATTGACAAAAAGAGATGCTTCACATCCATAAGTGCCCTGAAGAAGAAAATGTGCAAGGCTCTTAGAGACAATTTGAGACGTTTAAATGTTCCTCACCCATTAGTGCTGTGAAACAATGGCACATTGTTTTTGAAACTGTTCCACAGGCAGCGAGCGATGCTCCCCACGATTAGACTCTGAACGAATGTGAGCGGAGGATTCCGGAATCCTGAGGCAATAGATAAGAATGCCGTATAATGGCATGAGGACCTGGGCATTTGGTGGAAGTCCCCGTCATTGGAGTGACTTCCTGGGCATATGAAAGCAATCACCGGAAATAGGGTGAGCACCTGGCCATATGATGTCAACCAGTATCAAAAGTGTGAACGCGGTGGCATTTTCGGGCAATCCCTGGCTGTGGGATGAGTACCTGGGACTTTGTTAGCAATCCCTGGCAATGAGTTGAGTACCTTGGCATTTAATGTCAGTCTGTTGCAAAGGGGTGGATGCCAGGGCATATGATGGTAAGACCTGGCAATTCTTTGAGTCCTTGACATTTCCCAGCAGTCCCAGACTACCTGGCAGGAGCAGGACATTTGATAACAATTCCTGGCAATGGTTTGGGTACTTCAACATGTTATGGCAAGACCGATATATAGCTCTAGGGTATTTCATGACGAGTATAGGACAAGGACGTGGATACAGGTTGAGTAACAGAGAATATGATTTCAGTCCCTGGCCATTGAGTGAGTGTCCTGGCATAGGATGGCAATACCTGGCTATGGTGCGAGTCATGCCCCATTTTGGTAGTACTTGGCAATGGTGTGGATACATGTGCAATTGATGGTGATAATAGGACATAGTATGAGTGCTGTGGCATTTTATGGACATGTCTGGTGATGGTGTGAGTACTTGGTAATTTGATGGTAATCTTTAGCAGTGGTATGAATACATGCCCATTTGGTAGATATCTGTCATATGGTGTGAGTCCGTACCACGGGATAAAAGACAAGTCATACATGGTGAATATCTGCCATTTGATGGCAATATTTGACATGTTATGTTAGCATCCCAGTTTTTGGTGGCAATACCAGGCATTAACTAACTTGTTCCTGCAAATGGCTGACATATGATGTGAGTACCTGCCATATGATGCCAATGACTGCTGTGTGCATTTGATGACAAGGACCAGCAAGTCTGAAAACATTTTCATTACACGAAAGCTAAACAGTTGTATTTGTCAGAGCTAGTTTATAGAGTGCTTGGAGCCACAGTGCTGCAATGCTGTTGATACGTGAGGCTACTTCTGCCCAACTCAACAGCACTTATTTTACTGATCTAAGGGTGCTAGAAGATTCAGGGTCTCATTACGAGTTTGCCAAATTACCACCAAACTCGATTACCGTTACTGCCACTTGGTCCCACGGTCAATGACAAGATTGAGAAATACCACTCCTGAGAAAGCTCAGTGAATTTAACAGTTGCTACTGCAACCTTACATCAAAGGGCAGAGGACAGAACGCAGCAAAGTAAAATGAGTCCTTCTTTCTGAGTTTGATTAATGTAGTTCCTTTATATCAGTTAATAGTAACATATTTTAATCATAGTGCCCTGAACCCGCATAAACACCTGTATGCAGCAACATATCAATGACACGTTATTATTTACAGTTGCATGCCCATTCATACACTATGGGCATGCATGGAATTTGTTGCACGAAGCAAACTGACTTTGCACCGTGGAAAAGTGACTTTGCACTACTGATACAAACCCTGATTCATGGAACTGTGCAAAGTGTACTTTTGCAGTGCAAAGTCAGTGCACAGTCATTTTGTACTGCAAAAATGACTTTGTATTGACTTTGCACTGCAAAAAGACACTTGGCACAGTTCCATGAATCAGGGTTTGTGTCGGCAGTGCAAAGTCACTTTGAAATGGCAAAGATATTCCATGATTCTGGCCCTGTATATGTGATCATATTCACAATAAATGGGCATCTTAATATATCACAGAGGAGTTGCTTTTGTAAGTTCCTGACTTTTGGAAATACGCCGGTCACCCTATTCACAAAGGTGAACTGTGCATTGGCATGTGATATGCACTAGTGCAAATGATATATCAGCCAGGCCTCTTGAATAAAGTTGTGTGAAAAGCGCGTACCTGACAATAACATATAATAGACTCCCGGAGTGCATGTGGGTGCTGAGAACACATTTCACTGGTCATGCCATTAAAGGCCCTGTCACTGAGAATTGTCAAAAACGATTAACGCATTTCTATGCCTGTTTAATAGGAATACAATAGAGATAGCAGAAATGCATGTTACTGCTAGCCCGGGAGGATAGCTCAGGTGCAATGCAGTTGTCTTGAAAGTCAGACAATGCATAGCAACACAAGTTCGAGTCGTGGTCCTGCACTTAGAGACTGGTCCCCAGTATTAAGTGAATTATAAATGATTAATTAATTCATTAGTATACCTTAAAAAATGCTTGATAGGATAAACAATGTCAATTTCTTGTATTGCATGTCGCCCTGCATGTGTTCCAAATGCATTTGTTTTCTTGCATTTCGAAGTGCGGGCGGCTTGTCCATAATGAGACACAGTGCACTGGTCAGCCACCCATTATGAACAAGCCAAGCTAGCCAGTGAAAATGCTGAGCACTCCCTCAGCTGCAGCTGAGGTAGCTAGCATTCCTGGGCTCCCTTCATCTGTCTAAGGGGACCATGGTAACCCTTTGAGAGCTTTCTGTAACCCAGCAAAGTGGGTCATGCAAGGCCAGGAGAAATGTGCTTCCCCAGCCTAAAATTGCCCATTGGGGATGCACGCTGTGGTACTGCAGGTCTAAATGGGTGTAGTGTCCTGCCCATCCCTGTATATACATAGCGCGTGGTCTTAGCGTTGTAGGTGCTCAGGCTCCACCGCACACATGAACAGTAACCAGGAAGCTCAGCATGCTTCCTGATTCCTTTTAGTGCTGAACAGGAGTTGTCGTAGGAGCCTGCGGTACATTGGTTTCTGGACTGGGGCTACAGATTAGGAAAATATGCATCTATGTGGGCATGCGTGTGTCGCTGCATCTGAATGAATGTCTGTATGTAGTTTGGGTGCATATGTGAAGGAAAGTGTTTGTTATATGGGGCTTGGGTGAAAGAGAGTTTATAAATGCTTTATGGGTGCACAGGTAAAGAGAATGTATGAATGCTGTCTTATTGCACAGGCAAATGTGTATGAATGCTGTCTGAATGTGTGTGCTTGCGTATATTATATCGGGTCTCTGATTTGGATGAATGAGAGGTTTACATTGGTGCAGCTGCAGACATTCTGGTCATGTTTTCTTACTGTGGTGTGACATTTTCTTCACTGGCATCAAGATTAAAGCCTGCAAGATGAGTGTTATTACGTGGCTAGACTGGCCTATATTGGTGCAGCCATTCTGAACATCATTTTCTACTGTGGCCTGGCAGTTTATTCTGGGCGCCAAGGGTAAATAAAACATAATAGGTGTTATTGTGTTTCTAGAATGGCCTTCATTAGTACCATCATTCTGGATATATTTTCTTAGAGTGGCATGGTATTTTTGACTGGACATTAAGGGTAAAACAAACATGATATCAGACAAAAGATTGGTCTACCTTGGTGCAGTCAGTCTGGATACATTTTGTTACTGTGTTATGTTTTAATTTGTTTTACTGGCCATCAAGGGTAAAGCAAACATGCTACATGTTATTATGTGGCTAGAGAGGCCTATATTGGTGCAGACAGTCTGGATATATTTTCTTACTGTGGCATGGTAACGTTTTCTGGACATCAAGGATAAATCAAACAAGTTATTGTATTAAGTGTCTAGATTGGCCTACATTGATGCACACAGTTTGGATATATTGTTTTACTGTGGCATGGCATTTTTCCTGTGTATCAATAGCAAATAAATCACAATAAATGTTATCAGGTGGTGAGACTGACCTTCATAGGTGCTGCCACTCTGGTTATATTTTCTTACTGCATTTTCTAATGGGCATCAAGTGAAAATCAAACATGATGATTGTTATTAGCTGGCTACACTGGTCTACATTGGAGTAGCCATTCTGGATTTATTTTCTTACTATGGTATGGTTTTTCTTACTGGGCATCAAGGGTAAAGCAAACATGATAAGTGTTATTACCCGGCTATACTGGCCTACATTGGTGAAGCCAGTCTGGAGATATTTTCATAATGTGGCATGGCATTTATGACTGGGTAGCAATGGTGAAACAAACATGATTTGTTTTTAGGTGGCTAGATTAGCCTACATTGATGCAGCCAGTCTGGATATGTTGTATTACTGCGACAGGGCATTTTGTTACTGGGCATCAAGGGAAAAGCAAACATGATAATGTTTGTTACATGGCTAAATTTGCCTATATTGGTACAGCTACTCTGAATATATTTTCTTACTGAGGCATGGCATTTATTACTGTTATCAAGTTTAAACCCAGCATGGTAAGTGTTTTACATAGCTAGATAGCCTACATTGGTGCAGAGAGTCTTGATATACTTTCTTACTTTGGTGTCGTATTTTGTTATGAGGACTAAGTGTAAAGCAAACATGATATGTGTTGTTACGTAGTTAGACTGGCCTACAATTGTGCAGCCACCATGGAGTATTTCTTATATGTTAATAATGTTATATACTGGTGCAGCCTGGATGGACATCCATGGGCACAGTGAGCATGAAAATGTTTTTTTGCTGGCATAAAATATGGGCAAGGACCTCCTGAGAATGAGTTGTAAAATGCCCCCTGTACATCTATTGTATTTGTTCATGTGTTACCCTACGAAACTAATTGCAAACTGTGTGGCCTTTTCCAAATTTTTCTAAGAAAGTTGCTGAAACTTCCCCATGAAAATGTTTTTTTTTTGCTGGCATACGTTCTGGGCAAAGACCTCCTGAAAATGAGTTGTAAAATGTCCTCTACATCTATTGTATTTTTCATGTGTTACCCTACAAAACTAATTGCAAACAGTATGACTTTTTTCCCAATTTTTCAAAGAAAGTTGCTGTAAACCTCCCCATGTTAATCCATTATTTTAAAATGTTTCCTAGGGGAGAACATTTACAGCAATGCATTTTAAATACTCACCAGTTGTCACTGTTCACATTTCGTACAAGGTTTGCATATCACTGTATGTATGTTTGCATGGAAAGCTAGCTGAAAAGTAACAGACTGCTATACATAAGGGACACATCCAGGGGTTGAACATAGGGTACAGGAGTAGCTGAGCAGTTTGCATAGGTGGGGGGAACAGAGGAAAGGGGTTGTTCAAGGGTTAAGTGGATAGATCTGCAATTTGGGAGATGTTCTTTGCAGAGTAGGGTATTTTGGTCCTTCCTGAAGTTTAGGGTTAAGGAAGCCAGTCCTATCTGCGTTGCTACCTTGTTCCAGAGATAATGTGCATAGCAGGAAAAGGTGTGTTTTTCCCTCTTTTAGGTCTTTGTTTCCAGCCTAGAGATTTTGTGGTTTCTGGGGGTGCGTTGGCCACCAGAGATTGCGGTTTATTGGCCAAGCAGAGTGGTGTTTTGGTAGTGCTTCTTTGTAAGTGATGAAGGTACACTTCAACGTGTTATGTACTTCAAGTGCTAGCTAATGTATCTCCTTGAGGATGGGCATGATGTGGTCACATTTTCCTTGCCATGTGAGAGATGAGGGGTCCTTCTGCATGCTGGATGGTTTTCAGAGGGGCCAAGTAGGCATCTAGGACTTCTGAGAGTATGGCGGTTCCACAGTCCAGATGGGAGATGACCAGAGATTGGACAACTTTGCTGAAACTCGGGACAGGGATAGGAGGATTGACTTTGCAGAGGAGGGCAAGCTGGTATCATGCTGGTTGGGTCTTCTTCTTGGCAATGTGTGTTTTAAGTGATAGGCCACAGTCAATATTAAAGCTGAGAAATGTTTTACTATTAATATTATTTTTTATTATTAGGGTATCTACTGAGTGCAAACTGAGCTTCAGAAAGAAACTTAATGCTTTAAAAGTCATAGGGCAAAGTGCATGGCAAGGGAAGCAGATCACAAGGAATCAATGCATGGGAGAGGGGATAACAATGGGGGAGGGTGGATAGTTTGGCAGCAAGGGATCCACAAGCAACTGGAGGATGAAAAAGGATTGAATGAGAGATGTCTGTCAATGTAGAACCCAAGGGACTTAGAAGAGTTGGTCATCTGTGGTGTGAAGCCCCTGAGGTTCATAGCGGAGAGCCATGTCAGGATGTCAGTGTTGTTGGTCAGCAGTAGGAATACTGTCTTGGAGAGGTTGAGCTTCAGGTCAACACCAGACATCCAGGACTGAATCATTGGAGGCATTCCTTTAGCCTTGGGATTTATTTGATGGAGCTATCTTCAGGTAGAGCTGTGATAATCTGCGTATTGATGGATGTGGATTGATGTGGATGTTGTGGGGATCCAGGAGGGATCTGAGCAGTTGCATGTAAAAGTTCAAGGGAGAGAAGATGGATCCTTACAGGACTGCATATGTGATGGGTAGAGTTGGTGATATGGAGATATCCATTTGGACAAGTCGATTGCGATTGGTAAGATAGGAGTTGAACAAACTAAGGACCGTCTCGCCGATTCCTCAGCGGCGATGTAGAATGTTGGGGAGTGTCTCTTAGTCTACTGTGTTGAACGCAACTGAGAGGTCGAGGAGAACCAAGAGGCAAGGATGGGTATCATTGAAGATGTTAAGGGAATCATCAATTACCTTGATAATAGCTTTTTTCATGCATGCTTCTGGGCCTAAAGCCAGATTGGTAGGACTGAAGGAGTTTGTTGTTGTCGATGTTTTGGATGTTTTGCATTGCTACTGGTTTCTCAAGGATTATACCCAGAAAGGAAAGATGCGTGATTGGGCAATAGATGCTGAGCGTGTTGTGGGCCATTGCTTAGCTTTTCTAAGAAGCAGAAGGATTTGTCAGTCTTGAGTGTAGAGAAGAAGGTGTCTTGAGTGAGGGAGCTTGCCAGGTAAAGGAGGAGTGCTTCTGTAAGAAGGGTCTTGAGGACGGAGGCTGGGAGGATATCGTCCAATGAACTATGTGGCTTTGAGTGATGCTAGCGTGGCAATTAGGTCTTTCATGGTGAGTGTTTTGAAAGTTATTCAGGTAGTGAACATTTTGCAAGATGGGATGCGTGGTGTGTTGTCAGTTGTGGCATTATTTTTCGATGGTGTGCACTGCGGGTCTCTGAGAGAGAGGCTTGATGCAATTCTTCATGGCTTTGAAGATTGCTCTGCTTTCATTGTTGGCCTTGGCTATGGTGTTCTGGTAGTAGTTGGCCTTGGAAGTGGTGATACTTTGGGCCTCATTACAACTGTGCCGGCCTGGAAACATCGGTGCCAGTAAGCCTACCGGCACCAGTGTTTCTGCACCGGCACAGTACGATCTGCGGGCGGGTGCCGTCCCGCCCGCCAGGGTCAGACTTGGCAGATGGAACGGCACCCATCCAAAGAGTTTCACAGAAGCACCGGCACCGTTGTCAATGGTGCCGGTGCTTCTGTGATCCCCATTCCCATGGAGTTCTATCATGATTTCTATCTTCCTTCTTTATTCCTGGAACACCCCCTCTTTCTCCAATCCTTACCTTCCGATATCTTCCTTCCTGGATTTATTGACGTTGTTCCTGGAAATCGAATGCTACCGGCTTGGCAGCTGGCTTCCACGCTGAACCTGAGGACTCGCGTTCCAGCCTGTACAAGTCACGGTCGGTGAAAAAGAAAAAAACCTCATCCCGGAAGAACACAAGCAAGGAGAAAAAGGTGAGAAAGAAAGAGGCTTGTGACATGAACTGCAGGGCAGCCCAATGTTTCAGCAGTAAATAAATCCTGAGCTATCTACTCTGATAGGTATAACTGACAATGGGCCTCATTACAAGTTAGGGGCTGCAGTAAAAATGCAGTGGTAATACCATTACTGCTGCATTACTGCAGAATGTTGGAGGATTCACCTCCAGCTGTAAACTGGAGGTAAAACCACCAACTTTCTGCCCATTTCCGGCAGAATTACCACAGCAGAATTACTGCCACAGTAATTCTGTCGAAAATGCCCCATTGAGTCCTATGTATTCAAACAAAATGGGAACTTACACCACCACGCCACTTGTAATCCTGGCAGTAATACCACCAGACCAAGTGGCGTAACAGGAATTTGGTTAGGAGGTATTCCAGTGGATTTACCACCGGAATACCACCCAACTCGTAATGAGACTGAATATCCTGTCTCACGTGAAGAGAAGTTGCAAATAGATTTAACTTTTTTTAGCTCTTTTTTCCACATACATTTTCAGTTTCCTTATGTAGGCTATTGGAATACAGCCTTATTTCTGACAGTCTGTTGCCTTTAAAAAGTTGGTGGGGATGGGGCAGAGTTTTTCAGATGCTGGTGATCTGGTGTGTGACTGACTCTTCCTAGTCCAACTTGCCTTTAATTGGCAAAGCTAAAGCCTGCACGGGAATCCTTTCGTTATCACTATAGCCCGAATGAATTAGGAGTTTGGGAAAGAAGATCCCTTTCCTAGCTCTGTACATCTCTAGAATGCATTGAGGCCCCTTGCTGGTTAGCCACCTGCTTTGATCTCTGGTGACTGCACACCTATCATACAGCCGAGAAAATATAACTACACGCTAGAATGATCTAAACGATCTTTACATCCCTTGGACATTGAGAAAGCACACCCAATAGACAGTCTTCAAGCTATACGAACCAGGTTAGCAGGGAGAATGACTGTCAGCTGTTCTCCCTCAACCTTCTTTCTGCGATGCCGGTCAGGCCCTCTGCGCAGTGCTCCCTATCATTGTGAGAGCACCGCTGTGAGCTCTGCCACCAACACAGCCCCCCTCTTACCCTAGGCTGCACCTGACATATGCAGCTAAGGACTTTCATACTGCCTGACCGACCTCCCATCTTCTACCGGGCCACATCTGACAAGCGCAACCTGGGTCTATCAAGCGGACAATGGCCCCACTCCCATCTTCACCAAGAACGCGGATGGTGTGGGACTTCACCAGCCATTCCCACCATTCCTTACACCCCTCCCCTCCCCCCCCCCGGTTCACTGCTGGCAGACGCAACCCAGGTACTAAACTGTGCCCCCCGCCCCCCTTCACCACTCTGATCATTGCTCGGTCGCACCTGGCATACGCGACCCAGCCCTTTCAATAGAGGAGTTCCTATTCCCTCTAACCTGCTTCCTGATGTTGGCTAGCTGTGCCCCAGCAAATGTCCTCCAACTCCCCCAAGAATCCTGTGTTGCCCGCTTCTTTTTCATTTTTTTTTAAATTAGTGATAGCAACACTTTATAGACCAGGCCCTCTGCCCGTCCCTGGAGTGATGGCCAGCACTCGCACCTTTAACTCTATCGTAAGGACCCTTAGCTCCCATTATAGTACTCAGCTGGGTTTATAAAGTGTATTCATAAAAATGCATGATTGAGTGAATACAGAAAATATTATACATTGCATAGGAAAACAATTAAGCAGACTTAAAGTTGTAACAGTAGTTGGATTCCTGTTATATAGATCTTACATAGTTAGCATCATTGACTTTAATAGGGAAAGCAAGTAATAGAATTGAAGAAATCTGCGGCCGACTCCCACAATCCTTCGAACTATGGTCCTTTCTCTCTCCTTGCTTACTACTAATTAAGCGAGTGGCATTAGTCCTTCTCTTGACATACCTGGAGCAGCATGGACCCAGTGACCACCTCCAGTCTGGGTTTCACAGCAGGCTCACCATGGAAACAGCACTAGCTCATGCCTCTAACTCCTCAAGTGCTGCCCACTACTCAAGCCTATCCTCTCTTCATCCTCCTTTACATCTCCACAGCATCCAGCACTGTCAATCACTCATGTCAGGAGGACCGCCTGACTCTGGCACACCGAGGCTGCCAGGGCACATGTGGGTTGCATCCTATTTATCTAGTCACTCCTTCTCAAGCTCCTCACATGCAGGAACCCCCTCTGCAACCCTACTACCAGCTGGGATCCAGCCACTGTTCCAATCCCCTTTGGAAACTCATCTGCTTTGAACTGTACTATCCTCTCTTTAACAATGACATCATATCTTCTTCTTCGTCCCCTCTTTCATCGTAGAGTTTTCCTCTTGCATCACCAACGTTGAATGGTGCTTTGCTGCCCACTGCTCGGGTTATCTAAAACTAGTCTAGTCTATCTCTCAGCCACCAGTGCCTCACTTCTCCTCTCCCCATCCCTTTACCCTGACACTCACAGCCCATTCCCCCTGGCTCATAACCTGGGGGGGCATCTTTGACAGTGATCTGAAACTACAGCATTTTATTACTTCCTCTCTGTGACGGCCAGACTCAACCTCTTCACCGTATGCACAATCTGCTCTTTCCTCACCTTTGAACTTTGCCATGTCTCATCTGTACTCTTGACTTCAGCAGGCAGGACTACTGCTTCAGCCTCTTTAGGGCACTCAATATTTACTCCATTGCTCCACTTCACAATATTCTAAACGTTGCGGCCTGCACCCTCTTCAGCCTTGTGGAATCATCACCCACATGTGTGCATCGCCTCTGAGGGGGCGACTGCCCATGCACAACTGCTCGCTCATTAAAAATCCTCAACAAATGGCCTCATTACGAGGAATGCGGTAAGGGGTTAACGGGGCCGGTAGAGCTGCCGGCCACGTCAACCGCCTACCGCCCCATTACGAGGTCCACTCGCGGGACCCGCTAAGGAGGCCTGGTTTTACCAGACGTCCTTAGCGGGTCCCGCAAGTGGACCAGGATGCTAACATCGGGCCCGTCATGAACGGGCCCGTTGTTAGCATCATCCTCATTCCCATTGAGCCCTATGGGGGCTGAAATGGGAATGTGGCTGTACCGGGTTCCCTGAATGGGGAAATACCGTGCCCTTAAGGTCGGAATGGCCCGGTATTTCCCCATTCAGGGAACCCGGACCCGGTACCCGGAATGGGGGTAGCCATGGCGCAAAAAGCGGCATGGTTACCTCCATTCTCGTTATGAGGTCCAGTGTCTTTAAATGTGTCCACCGACTGCTCCTTGCTTCTCGCCCGGGACCACTCTGCCATCTCAGACTCAACCCAACCTCACTGTGCCCCATTAACCTTCTGCTACCTCTCACTTTCATTCCTTCTGGCCCCCCCTCCACTGGAGATTCTGCGGTGGTCCTCTGCCTGATGGGCATCTTTTCTGTGGTTACTTATTAATTTTTCAAATTTATTATAGGAGAGGGGGTTGGCTTGCTCAAAATATGTAATATGGGGCCATCCATTTTTAAAGTGATTTCCAGGGCCTCTTTTGGTTCCCAGCCCTGCGCCTGACGTCAAGTCTAGCTCTGCCTTAACCTCGCACTGGAACGTGCACCCGAGCTATCGGCTCGTTTTCTCCTACCGCACTGAATCCCATCCTATATCAAGTCACCCTACCTTGGGTTTGCCCAGCACCCCATAGTTAAATATATAGGGCCTGATGCGTGGAATTTTTAGCACGGTGCAAAGTGACTTTGCACTGCTAACCAACACCCTGATTCACAGAGCGTGAAAAGTGTATTTTTGCAGTGCAAAGTAACATATCACTGACTTTGCACTGGTGCAAAGTCACTTTCCACTGCAAGAATACACTTTGCAATGCTCTGTGAATCAGGGTGTTTTTTGGCAGTGCATGAATGTTCAGTGGCATGAATCAGGCCCATACTGAGGTTCTTCTCGGAAGCCTTCCTGGCTGTCCTAATAAAAATAATTTTGAAGAAAAACAATTTTTGCCATGCCTGGGGCCGGAGAGGATCAGAGGTCTCTGTTGGAGGTGGGGGCCTAACTGCTAGGGCACGGCGCGGTGAAAAGGAGAGTCGGACGGGGAGCGCTCATGGAGTCTGCAGAGTGGGTGCAAATGACAGAGCCCACCGTCCAGTTTTCTTTTGGTGATGCCTGCATGCACTCCCCTGACAACTCTCTGCTCAGCACCGTGCGATAAGTGGGATGATGCATTGAGGGAGGGTCTTACGGCTCATGAAGCAATATTGAGGTGGTTGGCTTTAAAGCTTTGAGTGCAGCCTGAGGATGGAGCCTAGCCGATGAACCTTTTCAAAAGATGTGTGGTCTGTGTAACAGGACGAGTGGATATCATATATGTTGGAGCTTTCATACCTGTTATGAAAGGGGCTCACATTCTTTTGAAAACCTGTTAAATATAAACTAAACAAGCATTGGCAAAGCCAACAGTTGTTGCTTCTTTATAGGCAGTGAGCCTTTGCCAGGTACTGCTATCACATGCTCAGGTACTCGCAAAATGTTGTTGCTGCCAGGGGCGTTGCTAGGGGAGGTAAGGGGGCTATAGCCCCTGATCTTTTGGTTGTAGCCCCGGATAGAATCTCAGGAGCTACAGCCAAAAGATTAGCTAGCCCCCAGTCCCAACAGTTCCGACATCAGCCTAGCCCCGGGTCTTTTCCAGACCTAGCAACTCCCCTGGTTGCTGCTACCATTAATGGCCAGGTAGAACCATTATGACAGTGCCTGACAAATGTACTTGCCATGCCTACAAAAAAGCAAACAATGTTGGCATTGCTAACGCCTGTTAACCCTTTGAAGTGTTCTATGGGATATGGAGTGTTGGCAAGGGTGGTAGGTGTGCGTTTGAGTATTAGGTGATGTGGGTAATTCATGCGTTGCAAAGTTTCTGCCTTTATTGCTTTAGCCCCTCTCACCTTACTGTGCATTAGTTTCATGTTTAGTGCACTGGCTTCTTATGTTTGTGTGTTTTGGGCAGTATACATTTCATTCCCTTTGAAGCTCCGACCTTGTGTGCATTTCGGGAAATGTATATATATTTTGTATTGGCATTTTCAAATTTAATATTAAGAAACAAAACAATAAACAAAAGGAAAAGAAAATGAGGGAACACAGCCAAGTCCCCCTTACCACCCGCCCAGCCCCCTTGATTTACCGGGATTTTTTTTCTTCAAATTGCATAATGATGTCCATTCGATTGAGGAACGTCCCATCCTCGACATTGTGTGCAATATGTACAAGTTCTGAGGACACCATTGTTGCATATAGTCACCTTTAAGATATTTAATTATCGTTCCCCAATCTGTCCGGAATCTGCTGGCCCCTCCTTGGATTCTCTAAGTGATCCACTTCCATGCCAATATCCCCCACACTTTGTGCAACCATTCTATGTGCAGGGGTGGTGATTTCTGTTTCCATTTTTTTGCTATTACCAACCAAGCTGCTATTATCAATATCATAAAAGCTTTATGTTTTGTTTTCAAAGAAAACTGTTTCTCTGGGTTAAACATTCGACACATCCATTCTCTGGGTGTACGTAATTCAGAGCCATTCCCCATCTGTTGTATCTGCCTAATTATTTCATCTCAAAATGTATTCAATACTGGGCAGCCCCACCAGATGTGCCTCCAGTCTCCCTTTCCCGAGCATCCCCTCCAACATTCTTTTGCTACATTGGGAAACATGTTGTGTAGGATTTCTGGCGTGTAATGCCTTTGCTTCATTATTTTATATCACGCTTCCCTCGTCTTAATAGATCTTGTCAAATTAGGTATATTTGTCCAGAGATTTCTCCAATATGATTCCGGAATTTCTTCCCCCATGGTTATTTGCCATTTCTGCATATAAGGCCACTTATAGGCAACTGCAAATCTAGTAAAATAGAGTACAGTTTAGATACCAATTGTTTGTCCCCCTTATGCGTAGTTATTAAAAACTCAAAGGGCGTCAAAGCTCTCAGAGATGCTTTCTTAATATCAGGCTGTTACAGCCAGTGACGTAATTGATAATATTCCATTCTGTCTGTTTCTGTTAAGTCTATGTGCGTTTTGCGATCTTCGAAAGATCTTACCTCCCACTCCATAATCATATCGCGCACTTTTCTACAATCCATTTCCTTCCATTTCTCAAAGGAACCCTGTACCATCCCTAGTGTGAACTGTGGATTCTTAAATAACCGGGTGAATGGAGACGGGCGTGCAGAGAAGTAACCATGCCTCGAAAAAGACCTTCCCATATATCACATGCCACTAAAAGTACTCTGCTCATATTGGTACTCTGGGGTCTATCCTGTTTATTTAGCTGCAGCAATCCCTCCAAAGGAGTCCATGCTACTGCCCCATCCATCACAGCCAATGGTTTAGTCAGATCACCAGACAACCCTTCCTTTATCACCCGCAATTGGGCAGCCACATAATATTTCGAGATGCTAGGGAGTCCCATTCCCCTCTCTGTCTAGGTGCTATCAGTGTTTCCAGGCCCACCCTCGTCCGTTTATTCTGCCAAACAAAGCATGATCTTATTCTATGTATATTCTTAAAAAATTATCTCGGCAACCAAACCGGAAGTGCCTGAAAATAATACAATAATCTGGGTAGCATGACCATTTTTACTGTAGCTATCCTTCCGATCCAAGATATACGCAGGGGGGTTTATGTATTTATGTCCTCTTTTATGTTTTGTATTAATGCTGGGTAATGTGCCATGTGTAGATTAGAAATTGAATTAGTTATCTGTACCCCCAGGTACCCAATAGTCCCCACAGCCATTCAAAAAGCTGAAACCCGCGACAAATCCGCCCCCTGCGCCTCCGTCAACCCAATGCCCGAAAGCTCTGATTTGGAAATATTAATCCTCAGCCCTGCTACCTTTTCCATCCTTGACAATTCCATACTCAATACCGGAATAGAAATCACTAGAGTGGTTAAGGTCAACATCATATCATCAGCAAATGCTGTTATTTTATATTCTTCTGCCCCAAACCATGTACCTCTTATCCTCTGATTCTGTCTAATTGTTGTTAACTTGGGTTCTATGTATGTCACATAAAGAAGCAGACATAACGGACACCCCTGATGCGTCCCTCTCGTAAGATGCATATTTTCTGATAGGGGAGAGTCAATAAACAACCAAATCGAGGGGTTTGCATAGTTGGCCTGTATCATTCGGATGAACCCTGGACCAAAACCCATATGCTCCATAGCCCCAAATAAAAAACGCCACTCGACACGGTCAAAGGCTTTTTCCACGTCGAGCTAAACCAATATCACAGGGACCTGTCGAATGGCGGCTTTCTCTATCAGATGCACTAGCGTCCTAGTATTGTCCCCTGTTTGCCTCCCTTTTATAAATCCAGACTGATCTGCACCGATGTTATCCAGAAGAAGAGGGGTGACCCTTGCATTAGAATATCTGTGTAAGTCTTTACATCCAAGTTCAAGAGAGCAATCGAACACTACGACCCACAGGCCATTGGATCTTTGTTGGGCTTTTCAAAGACAACCACCTTCGCCTCACTCATAGTGTGTGTCACTTTCCCATTCTTCCCTATAGAGTTGAAGAGACGTGAAGGTTTGTGACAAGCTGTTTGCAGTATTTCTGATAGAAACCCCCTGTAAAACCATCAGGTCCAAGTGCTTTATTTTTAGGTGATGTTTTGATTATCAACTCTACTCCCTCCACTGTCATTTCTTCTTCTAGGTGATCCTTCCCCTGACCCATAATTTTTTGCAATGAAAGGCCACTAAAATATTGATCTACTGCCTGTCGGTCAGGTACATGAGACTTATAAAGAGCCCTATAAAAATCTTCAAATTAACCCATTATTGGCTCCGAATCTGTCGCAGCAATGCCATCTGATTGCTTAATCCCCCTATTACTCATGTTGTGTTTGTCATGCTGATGTGTCTCTCCAACAGCCTATCCTCTTTATTGGTGCCTGTATAATATTGTTGACTTATATTCAACAATGACCTCTCTGCATTTTGCAAATGCAGCAACTCCAGCTGGAATCTTGCCTCTTTCAATGTTCTATGCAACTCCTTATTCTTTCCCTCCACAAGAACTTGCTGGGCTTCCCTCAGTTGGACTTCCAATTCTGTTTCCAGTGCTGCCCTCATCTTCCTTTTTGGCGCTTAATCTCTATAATCTCCCTTCTAATGACTGCTTTGAATGCCTCCCACAGCACTTCTTCCATCATATCCTCACTTTCATTATGCAAACAATAATCATCTATTTTGCTACCCACCATTTCTGCCATCACTGGGTCAGACACTACCTCCCAGGGACACGTCCATGCCCAAACCGGCCAACGATGTCCCCATCCCTTCACTTCCACTGTCATCGGGACATGATCTGAAGTTGATATTGCCCCTAGTTCACCGTTTCCAGCCCCCCCAACAAAGTGGGCATCATCCATATATAATCTATCCTTCAGAATGTTTGCTATATGTGGGAGTAACATGTGAACCGTCACTCTTCACCCTTCTTTGATCATCATACATTCCTCATGCTCCTATCTGGGTTTGGATCCCATTCTAAATTAAAATCTCCAGTCAGCACTATCTCCCCCAGTGAAAATCTTTCCAGGAATGCTTCCTGTCCTGTATTGGGTGCATAAATCGTCCCAAGGTCATCCTAGTACGTCCCAAAAGGATCAATAAGAAAAGATATCTGCCCTGTTTGTCCACTGCTGATTGCCAATTTTAGCCTGAAGAACATCCTTTATGGCTATCAGCACCCCCGCCATCCTCGCCGGACCTTTAGCTTCAAAGAGATGTGTGAATTGTCAGAGTGGGATATTTATCTAGCCGCCTTCTTTATGTGGGTCTCATATCTCTCATATCAGCCTGGGACCTTCCAATTTATGCTTCCACTTTTTGTGTTTGACAGGGGAATTCAATCCTCTTACATTGTGTGAATGAATTGTTAAAGGCATCATTTATCGGAAATATACTGCCTATGATTTAACATCATTACCAGATGATGAATCACTCCTATTTCCTGAATACCAGCATAGTCAATCCCCACTCCCCCTCCCCAAACCCCACACCCTGTCTTCTAACCCCTCGCTACTCACAAGAAACTGAGCCCATGACCTACCCCCAACATTCCCCCCTCTGTCCCCTTCCCAACCCAACCTCCCCCTCTCCCGGTCAGAACCAAAGATGCTACGAAAACCCCCAGATACCTTCCTGAGGCTCTGATCCTGATACAACACCAGGTACTTCGCTAATGAGGCCGAACTAGACTCCTACATCAATTCCACAATGCCGTTCCCTCCACACTACCCCAGGCAGGCCGGCAAACCCACCACTCACACCACACCCATCATACCTGCTCCCCCTTCATTGGTTTTCCTTTTTTGTAGTTAAAGTTATCTAGATGAACCAAATGTAGGGGCAATTGATCCGCTTCTTAAATCTCCCCCGTCGACACTGCTCCACCTGTTTTGACGCCTTGCTGCCCCAACCATCACAGCCTCAAACCAATCCCACTGCTGATTATTGCCCGAGGGGGCAGGATCTTGCATTTGGCCACTGGGAGGTCTTTCATCATTTAGGCTCATAATGGAGGATCCCTCCTCACACGTCGTGACCCTATGTTATCTGCCATCTCAAGTAAAAAGCAGTCCAAATGGCAAAGTCCATTTATATGGGATTTGCTTAGCAATTAATTCCTTGGTCACCAGGAATCATAGCCCTCCTTTTTTGCAGAGTCGATAATGCCAAGTCTTGAAAAAGGTGTATTTGAGTTCCATTAACTGTTGCAGTAGGCGGTGAGCTCATCACTTGGAGAATATCCGTTGTCATTACATAAGATGATAATGCCACCAGCACGTCCATTGGCCTTGTACCTGGGCCAGATCTCTTGGGACCCACCCTGTGCACCTAAATGATCCCCACATCCTCAGGTGCCATTTCTGTAAGAAGGCTCCCAAAACACTGCTGTATTGAAGTTTTCAAATCTGCATCCCTTATGTTCTCCGTAAGGCCTTTCACCCGTATATTTGATCTCTGGCACTGATTTTCCAAATCTTCCATCCGTACTTCCAAATTGTGGGTGGCCCTTGCTAGTTGTTCTAGGAGCTCACTATTCTGCCCAACTTATTTTGTTATTTCCTTCAGGCCCCGTTCCGTACTATCAACCCTAGTGCCAATGTCACTGACCTCCTTCCTCACTTCTGTCAATGAACTTTGCATGTCTTCCTTGATTCCTTCCAACTGAACCTGGAAGGTGTTCACCATCCACTCTCCCATTCCTTTAAGGCATTCCTGAAGATTTTTCTTATTCAAGGCCATTTTGATCTGCACAGATTCCTTCTCCCCTGAGGCTTGCTGCCGAGTGTCGTCCCCCACCGAGGTGTCACCGGTACGAGGTCGCCAGCAACATTCCAGCTGACCTCTTTGCGTGCTGGTGGGTGTTTTCGGTTTTGAGGGGGCGGTTTTCCCTTTAGCCCTGGGCATCTCGGAATGCGCACTTTCAGCATATATGGGGAATCACCCTTAAAACCATGGCAGTAGATCTATTAGTCAGACCAGACACCAATATGATATTCTGCCGCTTCCCAATACCAGCTGCTGATCAGGTGGCCCAACCACCCACTGCCTTCTTAACTGGCCCCTGTTCACAGGCAAAGTCGCTCCACACAAGCCAAGGGTCAAACACACTTCCAGTTCCACATCAATGTTCATTGAGTCCTGGGAGTAACTCCTTATGTTTCCCCACCCAGATCACTTACCGCCAATAAATCTGCCACCCAATAGATGTATCCACTGTGGGTAGCTTCCTACAGAGATTTAGTCCAGGTTCCCCCAGCCCCTGCTGTAGACCTCCTCGGGAAATGTGTCAGATACAAGGAGCATCCCAGCACAATGCAACAAGCCACAAGTCCTGTGCCCGCCCGAGGAGGAGCACTCCTTCTCAATGCACAACAGCTTCTGCACAGGCTATTCCAAGTATGGCACAGTTGTGAGGCACCAGCCCTAATCCTCCATACTTCCTTCTTTGGATGCCAGAGCACTGCTGGTGACGCCCATTCGCCATTCCCCATTGCCACCCACACTTCTCGGGGCGCCAGGTCATGTCCTCCACATCTCCTCCTAGCGTTACAAAAGCATTTCCTGCAAAGCTGGGGGCCTGTTTTATCCCTCAAAAGTCCATTGCACAAACTAGTCTCATGGATCCTGATCCGCTCTCATCAGCGCCACACCGACCTTTTGTATGTAGTTCTCGAACAAGCTCTCGTCAGCATCGAGGGGTCATTTAAATGTCCTCTTTTGTTTGCATTGCCTCCTATGCAGTGTCAGAGTTTGCGGCGAAGCTTTGTTTCAGCCTTCTAGCCGGCCCGCAGGCCTGCTTCTCGTTGGTCTGCCGGAGCATGGGGAAAAAAACACACCCTTACTTCCCGGCGGCCATCTTGGAATCATGTTCAGAAATATTGATGTGGTTTGGGGATTTAAAAAAATGTCACTAGTTCAGATGATGTAATTTTCAGAATGTTTGTGGCATGCATATCCTTTGTCCAAATACAAGCTGTGAAAAATTCTGAGATAATATGTGCTAAAGTATAACTTTAATGACTGGAAATTGCAAGGCAAAAAACGCAGTAGTTTCAGGTATGAAAGCATTGATGAAACTTTGCATGAGTGCTTGGATTTGACCAGATCAGTTGTATGCAAATTGTGAATTTTCATGGACCAGAACAAAAATTATCAACGATGTTGTATAGTCAGTGAAAAAACCTGAGCTGAATTGATTTTAAGGTGGCAGTTTAACTCAGCAAAAACCCTGAAATTAGCCTAGTGCTGGATGTGATGGCTCCGGGCAGACCAGCACCTGGTAGTAGCGTCCATCAGCTTGCTGTCCTGGGCCACCTTGCAGCAGCCGAACCCCCGATACTGCACGCAGAGAGACAGTTCCCGCGAGGGCCGGAAAGGGGGCTTGAAGTCCAGGCACTGCAGGTGAGTGCTGGACAAGCCCGCACAGGCGACAAGCAGAGCCCCAAAAATCACATCCATGCAGGGATCTTTGAAAAGCCTGCCGCTTCTTCTCATCTCCACCGGGCTATCTGTTCGCTTGGCTCTCAGTGGTTGTTTGCGAGGCTTCCTGTGTGGAGTCAGCAGAGCTAGGCCCAGGAGCTGAACGTTCATCGTGATGGTGAAGCACTGCACAGCATGCTACACAGTACCTCCACCCCCGGGTTTCCATAGAACACGGCTGCTCCAACTGGAGGGGACTGTGCACTGGGCTCTTCACCTACAGCAGTGGCTCGTAGGAGCTGCCAGTCGAATAATTATTCTGTGGCAAGTTTTTAATGATTATAAAATACATTTTATAAATATATCCTTTTTATGGATTGAATCCTCATGTTTTCGAGATAAATATATTAAAAGAGGATGCTAAAAATCGGTGCAATTTTATAGGTTACTTTTATGAAAACTTAACTTTTGAATGTAATATACCAGCATAACACTGTAAACAACTACATTTAAAGATGGCGGCTCTGTAGAAACAAAAAATGCCTGACAAATTCAGTACGAGAAAGAGTGCAAAAATGGGTGTATTTTGGGTGTAGATGGGTGGGAATGGGAGGAAAATCCTATAGATTTCACTTAGCAATTGACGTTAAATGGGTGGGGCACATAGACAAACTACATACATCCATCCTCATATATCATCTGCATTGAAAAGCCTTACAAACCTACATTCAAAGCCCCTATTACAAGCTCTTATGTTAATGACAACCTAATAGCCAAAGCTAAAAATCAGCATTCAAAAAATGGAGCAAAAAAAAGTATTCAAATATAAAAACAAAATCAAATAAAATCAGGTCAATTCATTTCCCATTCCCTCATTGATTTCAAAGCTAGGCTCCCTGTCTGTATCGTGGTTTTTCTAATGACAAGACTTCAATATGATAATATATTGCAAACATCAAACAATATATTTCCTATATTCCATTTCCTCTTTAGAGTATTTACAAATCAGACAATCTAATTCTTTGGGCCATGCTACAGAAACTTTGCATCAGTGCAATGCAAGTTAACAATTTTCCCTAGTCAAAAAACATAATCGTTCAACACATTTTTGCACAAGACCAAAGGACTAGGACAAACATCCCCCCTGGTGAAAAAATGCAATTTCGCTTTCCCGGTGCAAAATTTGATTAGTACCCCCGAAATGTCTGGAACCGATGGAAGCAAAATTAAACATGGATGCTAGTGACATTTACCGGGGGGAACAGCGGTGCTGTCACTCATCATCTTTTCGTGGAATTTGAGTGCAGGGAAATAAGGTGAGGAAGCCCTGGCAGAGCCAAGGTTTGCGAGGAATGTGAGGACCCTGCCACGGCTGAGCCCAGGCTAGGCCCAGCCCTTGAAACACCCTGGATTACCCTGAGAAAACAGGCTAAGCGGGCAGGCGCATGCTCACCCTGGAGGAAATACTGGTTAGCAAATGATGTGTTTATGTTTTGGTTGGAGAGTTGCTGATGAATAATCTTTCTCCGCATCGATCTCTAACAACCTTCTGAGTTCTCGTAGAAAATTAATTCCAGCAGCAGTGTACCCACGATACAGCGCTGCACAGGGGCCTGACAGCCTGAAAGCAAAGCAGAACAAAATATTCGCTCCTCATCTTAAGGGTGATCTTCCACGTTCCTCAAATGTGAGCTTCTGCCAATTCTGGATCATTGGTATAGTGTGGGAGCTGGTGATAGTGCTGTGGGCAGCTACAAGGGATGGTGAAAGGTAATGGGGATAGGAGTCAGACACCAGCGTCTGCAAATCGTTTCATGGGCAGTGCTGGTGCCAAAATGAACATCAACCATTCACTGCATTCTGAAAATAGACCATGCTGGGAATCTTAAAATGGAGACCACGATTAGCAAGAGACTCTGTATGCAAGTATAATCTTCCTTTAACTAGTGGTCGATTGGGAGCGGCGTTCCACTACTTTTATTTTTAATGGTTAACAGTCACACTATGTTTTGCATTCATTTTCACCATTCTGGAACTGTTCTTTGTGACTTTAAAGCACACTCATCCACTTTACCACTTGATAGCAGTTACAAATAAACTGTCATCTGTTTCAACTCAATTGGCTGTCAACAAGCATAGCTGCAACTCTCGAAAAATGTGTTGCACATTGCTCCCTTCCTGCCCACTCTGTCCCCCGCTGTGGTCACAGTTCCACTACTTTTTTTGGTACACTTCTATCACACAGGTTTATGGAGTTACCCAACTGTTGGGCTGAGTACAAGGTTGTCTTAAAGCCCCCGAATTTCAGATGCTTTCTTACTAGTATGTATTTGTATTTGTATTTTATTTATTTGTAAAGCGCACCGGGCCCAAGGGCATCCGGGCGCATGATTTGGTTACAGGCATGTTGTATGGTATATGCAGCAAAAGAACAAAGGAAGGGAATAAAAGGCAATTTAGAATAAAAAAATGCAGTTTTTAGAGCAATATACAAGTACTATACATATTAACAATCGCAAGGCAGCTAGCAGGTTTGAGCAAGTGTAGCGGAGTGCCAGTGGATGCTAGTAATCAGGCTGGTCTTGGGCAGTCAGCCAGGCCTTGTCTTTGCTCTTGAAGGTCAGGAAGGATGGTTCTGCTCTGAGTGGATTGGGAAGGGAGTTCCAAAGTTTTGCAGCCATGACTGGGAAGCTGCTCCCGCCGGATCTCTGGAGATTGAAGCGGGGTATGGAGAGGCAGTCGGTTTGGGCACTTCTGAGTGGTCTTGAGGATGTGTGTAGAGAGAATCTACTAGCCAGGTAGCTAGGTGCTTGAAGCGAGAGGCTTTTGTGTGTTAGCGAAAGTGCTTTGAGAGAAACTCTTTGGGAAACTGAAAGCCAATGGAGATTCCGTCTGGTGTCTGAGATGTGGAGGTTTCTGGGGATGTTTAATGCCGCTCTAATGGCATTATTTTGAATGATCTGTAGTTTGCTAATATTGCATTGGTTAGTGCCAAGGTAGAAGGCGTTACAATAGTCGATCTTAGACAGGACCAGGCTCCTGGCTAAGGTAGTACAGTTGGCTGGTGATAGGAATGGGCGACATGCTGTGATGAGCTTGCATGTATATGATGCCACAGAGGAGAGAGTGTTAACTTGTCTCGAGAGTGATAAGGTGGCGTCGAGATAGATACCAAGTGTATATTTTAGTGACTCGCCCATGCACTTCGGGGACCCCTACTTCCCAAATGCCTTAACAATACTAGACACAACTGTGACTTCTATGTATACTAACTAGGGACGTAAATTCATCACAATGCCAAGGGAGGCAGAAGGGACCTTAGAAAGATAATTACATCATAGGGAATGCCATCACATGACCTTTGACATGATGACACATGACATGAGCCGAAGTCAAATGAACTTTGGTAGCGGTGCCAAAACAGAAAGTGACATCAGAAATGAAAAACAGCCTCCTGCAAGAATGTACGATGAATGCAATATAGGTAGTACAAGGACACATAACTATTTTACTTTTCAATCATATATTTATTAAATACAATGTTTTCTCAATATGCCATGGGTGCGTGATGATATGCTGGGGGTACATCCATCAGGACTATCATAACCCAGAAGAACTGTCTTCTTATGCCATGAGAGCCCCATATGGCCAGTTACTGTCTTCACGTGCAAATTAAAGCCTTACATCCCAGGTGTTGTCATAATATGCTAATTCAAGTCTCACGTACCCAGGCACTACTACAGTATGTTGTGTGCAGCCTGATATACCCAGATAGTGCCATTTTATGCCAGATTAAGCCTCATGTGCCATCTATAATCAAGAATGCAAGGTATAGACTGAAATGGCCCAAATGCTGTTATGGTATCCTAAGTGCTGCAGCAATAGCCCAAGTACTGCGGTCTTATGCCAGGTAAAGCTGGATTTACCACATATGACCATCAAATGTAGGGTACAGCCACACATACCCAGGTGTTCTCATCAAATATCCTGTGTATCATTTGCCCAGGCACAGCCTTGCTCCATTGGGCCCATCATGTACCCGAGCTGTGACAGATTTAAGAAATGGGCCCTATAGTTCAGAATGACAAAAAAGGGCCATTGTAGATAGAGTGTGGAGTTGGGTTAGGTAAGGAGTTGATAGGGTTTCAGGTAGATGAACACTAGGTGTGACCATGTCTCTTTTAATTAATTAATTAAATTATGTTTTTGTAACACACCTAATACCATACCTGAGTTTGGTTTCCAAGCACGGGTTTAGGATTCAAATCTCTGTTGCTCTGTGTGGTCTTGCTTCCAATACCAGTGCGTTGCCCCTGTGCTATCCTATGTTCTTCATTTTAGTGGTAAATGACTAGGCTTGATTTTTTTAATTGTCCAAAATGAACAGATTCACTTCTAGATCACCTTAATTCAAGAAGTTATAGAAAATTACAATACTCCATATAAGTGATTTGCACAAGATCATGCAATTTGGTCAAGTGGAGAAGTTGGTGGAATGTGGCATGCATTTACAGGCCCTAAACAGAAATCCATGTCACCTGAAAATCTGCATTAAACATTGCCACCAAAAACGGCTGTGCTTGGCTTTCCCTGGAACTTGTGTGGCAACATGTCACCAAGAACGACTCTGCGTTTGCTTTTCTTGCATCTAAATAACACGAAGTTATGCACGGCATTTAAAAAACGGCCCTGCGTTTGTTTTTCTTTCATCTGAATACCAAAAGGTTATGCACTACATCCAAAAACGGCCGTGTCTTACTGTTAATTCACATGAGGGGTAGGATTTCAACATTCCAATGCAACACAGGTTTTATTTTCCCTTTCATGTGAACAGCAGCGCTCTAAAACACTGCAAATGAAAAACAAATGGATTGGCGTTTTCTTTTATACAGAGTCAAATCAAAGAACCCTGTTCAGGGAGCCTACCCCTCAATGTCAAGGGACCAACAGCAAATGCAAACTCACCCAGAAAGGAAGAATTAAAGAATCCCATGACCTGCAGAACAGCATTTGAAATGTTACATGAAAAATGGCTTGAACACATGTGAAATAAAGCAAAATGAGTTTTAAAAGTCACTGTGAAAGGATTGCTTTGCTCGCACAGAAAATATCAATGAAATATGTGCGTGGGGTGTTGACTAAAGCCATGTACATTATGTTTTCCCCCACAAGACTTCAATCACCTTGGAATGGGCTCAGAATACCAGAAAAACAAGTTTTTAGGCTCAGGCACAAAACTCAATTGAAAACCATGCCTCCCACTGGAAGTCGCACCTATAAGTTAACTTTTCTGCAATGACGTGATGTGACTGAGGACGTTAAAATTGCCTGCTCTGCCAGACTTGAAGGCAGTACTAGCAGGGAGAACAAAGAAAGCAAGTGTGGCTAGAGCTTGACCAAAAATGTGAGTTCCTCACACACCCACTACCAAGGACAAACTGACAAACTTCAAAGGGTGTAATAAAAATATTTGGTCACTGGCTAAACCAGCGGAAGACAGTTGGCTGTGGGGGATAAAGCACCACCCTCCCATATGTGACAGATCCCCCAAATTGACATTAAAAGAGTGATTGATTTTAGGAATTTTTCGCAGTACTAAGAATTAGAAGTAATTTCGTTTTCTGCTATTTTTCCATGTGATTTCCCGGCGGTTGTTTAGAGACTAAGGGCCTCATTACACGGTAGGCGCTAAAAAACGGGATTTACTGGCATGGCGCTATTAGCGTGTCCGCCCTCACAGGAGACCGCCAATAGCGCACCATTACGAGTAAGCGGACACGCGCATAGGGCCATGCCGGTAAATGACCCTACCGCCATGGCGCAAAAGCACCTTACCGTGCCCGCCCAAAGTGCTGATAGCACCTCCGCCCTCACTGTACATGCTATTTGCGGTCACCGCTATTAGCGATGACCGCTATTAGCGATGACCGCTATTAGCGGTGACCGCTATTAGCATCGACCGTTAAATAGCGGAAGCGGAAATAGCGTCATCGCACCGGAACGGGAAAGAGCACGGCGGCCATCTTTAAAAACACAATCCATTGCCATCCTCTGCCCCCTGGACCATATTGGAGTAGTGAACTGTGTGAAATCGACCGTGACACCTGCATCATGCCCAAGGCCCTGAAGAAAACATGTGACAGGCAGCGGAAGGAAAAGTACACCAACGAGGAACTGGTCATGTTGACGCAGACCCTTGCAGAGCATGCAGAGGTCGTCTTTGCAAATGATATGCGCCGTGCCACCTTGCTCAAGAAGAAAGCCATCTGGGAGGAGGTGGCGGTCAAAGTCAGTGCCGTGGGCACCAGCACGCGCACTGTGCGTGAATGCAGGAAGAGGTGGGACGACCTCAGGCTGCGGGTGAGGGGCATCCTGGCGGAGAACCACCGCATTGCCACTGCTGGCGGAGATGGCTTCCCAATACACCTGAAGGAATGGGAGGAGACATGCGCCAACATGATAGCCACCGAGAGCATTGAGGGAGTGGGCAGCATGGAGGTCGGCGTGGCTACCACTTCTGATGCAGGCAAGTGTACACATGACAGGATGCGGTGTGAATGCACAGTCACCCCCATATGTGAGCCCAGACCCCACTCATGCATGGACATACATCCACACATGCACCCATCCATCACCATGTCAGTGTCAGACCCAAACACACACACATGCACACATCACCAGAGACAAGTCCCAAACTCAAACATGCATGGATGAGGCACTGAACTGGCACATCACCTGCATCCATAACTGATAAGTCCCAATGTCCACAACTGCATGAACCCTGTGATTTACATTGAGTATATTGAAACGCAACCAATGCCATCCCCCTTCTCGTCCCTGACAGGCTCACATACAGATGGGGAGGATGCTGCTGATGCATCAAAGGCACCACCTACATCAAAGAGGCCAAGGGCACAGGAGCCGGAGGAAACCCCTGCAACATCGAGGGGCAAGGGTGGAAGGCCACACCTCAAGAGTGGCAGCCTACGTCACAGTGCCACTGCCAGGGCAGCAGTAGCTGCACCACCAACTGTGGGCCCACCACCGGAGGCAATCCCACTGGCAACAATGCCAGACACCCAGGGCCCACCATCAGCTGCGGCAAGCTCTGCTGGTGAGGCAGCCGCCACTGGCCCCCAGTCCGATCCAGAGGACACCCTACTCCAGCAAATGGAGATGCACACCCCAAGCCCCCCAGGAAGCCCAGAGCCCATGGCATCCCAGACCCCTGGTTCTGATGGGACTTACGAGGACACCAACCCTGCAATAATTTCACCCATGTTACCATCACCAGTTGCATTGGAGCCATCTGTGGGCACGGCATCCAATGCACGGTCACCCGGCACTGATCAGCAATTCACCGCCATCCTGCAGCGCCAACAGGAGCTGACCGTGCTGGTTGGGCAGCATGTCGCTGAGGCAGCAAATCTCACCAAGAAGATAGTCCAGACGGCGAGGCACTCCACTGAGCGCATGGACGCCAACACGGACAGGATCTGCAATGAAATTGCAAGTCTTAGGGAGGTGCTTGTCCGCATGGCAGACACAATGGACCGCCACTTTCACCCACAAGGCCAGTCTGCCCCATCCTCGACTTCCGGGTCGACTCAAACAAGCCCCCTCAGGCGCTCGATGAGGACCACCAGGCGCACGTCTGGCAACCCTCAAGACCCTTCCAAGGACAATTGCAATTAGGGGGCTAATGGGGATACCCCGGTGTGCATTGGCCATGGCAGAAATGGCAGAGACATGAGAGACTGTTGTGGGGGGTGGTAGGAAGGGTGTTATGGGTCTGTTGGGGGGGAAGGGTGTTATGGGTCTGTGGGGGGGGTGTTATGGGTCTGTTGGGGGGGAAGGGTGCTATGGGTCTGTTGGGGGGAGGGTGTTGGGATGTTGTGGGGCGGGTGGGAAGGGTGTTATGGGTCTGTTGGGGGGGGGAGGGTGGTGGGATGTTTTTGGGCTTGCACTACTACACCTTCATGTCACTCAATACACTGGTTTCTGAACAAAACACAGGCTTGGACATCTTCATTGTGTGTGTGTACATTATTGGCAACAGGGTCCATTGCGTGCTTCAAAACATACACCAGTGCATTACCCCCCATATCCATGTGACAGTACGGAAACATGTTTCTCAGAATATTTGGTGGATCAGATGCCGTCTCACAGCACGTCCCTCCTGGCCATCCCCTCTTGCAACACCTGCATCCCCTTCACCTCCGTCCTCATCACCATCATCATCCTCATCAGGTACTTCTATTTCTACGTCAGGGGGCAGTGGCACATTCCGTCTGATACACATATTGTGCAGCATGACACATGCCATGGTGATCTTAGACACCTTCTCATGTCCATACAGGAGAGCACCACCAGACCTGCTAATGCACCTGAAACGTGACTTCAATAGTCCAAAAGTCTGCTCGATCACGATGCGGGTACGGGTATGTGCACGATTGTATTCCTCCTCGTGCCTGTTCTGTGGGTTCCGTACAGGTGTGAGGAGCCAGGGCTTCAGGGGATAGCCCGCATCACCTATATGGGGGAATGAACGGGGTCCTGTTACTGTTCACCTCAAAATCGGCCTGTTCACATCACACAAATTGACATTACATTGTGATTCAGGTACTAAATTGACAGCATTCATGTAGATGGTCTGTGTGACAGCAACGTGCAAGGGGGAGGTCGACCCTGCAAGTAGAAATGCCACATTCATGCCTCCAACAGTAATTGACATGTCATGGGTGAGGCCAGGTCTTAGGTGTCCCTGGCCCATACAAATTAGGTAACACACTGCTAGTGTACTGACATCCTGACACCGATGTTGCCATGCTGTGAAGCATCACTTCAGTGGTGCCATAGGTGTGTGGTTCAGTGCTATGTCTACGGGTGATCCCTTTGCATGCATTCAAGGGCGCGTTGCTGGATTGATGTTGTGCTGCACTGATTCTGTATTACGGTCTTGACTCCATGTTGCAGGTTTGTGTAATATGTGGCGTGGCATGATGTGCAATGTGGATGGATGTGTGATATTTTGCAACCTGCATTGTTCTCAATGTTCTGCACCTTCGAATTGCATGTGGGTTCCTCTCAAGTACATCGTGGCCTTCCCTGAAGGACATTGGCGTACATCTGTATGTCCATTTCCCCTACGGACGCCAGTCAACACCCTTTTGGAGTATGTATCTCTCCCCCCCCCCATTCACACCCAGTTGGAGCATGTATCTCTCCCCCACCATTCACACCCAGTTGGAGCATGTATCTCTCCCCCCCCATTCCCCCCATTCACACCCAGTTGGAGCATGTATCTCCCCCCCCCATTCCCCCATTCACACCCAGTTGGAGTATGTATCCCCCCCCCCCAAATCACGCAGCCATGTGCTTGCCCTCCTACTCACCAAGTAGCCACGAACGTTGTCCGGTGTGTCGCTCCATGTAGCGTGGGATAGTTGAGTTCCGCA
Organism: Ambystoma mexicanum; assembly: GCF_040938575.1. Classification (NCBI taxonomy): domain Eukaryota; kingdom Metazoa; phylum Chordata; class Amphibia; order Caudata; family Ambystomatidae; genus Ambystoma; species Ambystoma mexicanum. The sequence continues at coordinate 112,487,379 of NC_090922.1, forward strand.
GAACCATGGAATCATGTGTTGATCCTGGGAATCTGGCACAGCAATGTGTGATTATCTTGTTGGCGTCACATACCATTTGGACATTGATAGAGTGGAATTGCTTCCTGTTTCGGTACACTACTTCATTGTGATGTGGGACCACCAATTCCACATGGGTACAGTCGATGGCCCCGATGCAACTTGGAATGGCTGCCAGTGAATAGAAGCCAACTTTTGTGTTTGCAATCTGCTGGGCAGTCTGTGGCATGGATATGTGTTCAGGTGCATGCTTCAGGAGTACATCGAGTACCTGGTTCAACGTGCGTGAGAATACTGGTTGTGAGATGCCATGCATCTGTCCCACTGTATGCTGATAGGTGCCTGTGGCCAGGAAGTGGAGCACACTCACCACCTTCAGTAGCGGGGGGATGGCAGTTCTGATGTCTATGAGGCTCACAATGTCATCGTGGATCATGTCCACGATGCTGGTGATGGTAGCCCTGTCCAGACGGTACAGGGTGTGTATCTGCTCAGGGGTCAGGTCGAATGGACTGGCTCTGATCCTGGGTATTGGTGGGTGCCTCTGTGGTATGATTAGGTGGCGTTGTGGTGCCTGCTGTGCCTGTCTTGCCCTCCTCCTCCTCCTCCTCCTGCGTCTCCTTTGTGCTGCCTGTTGTTGTAGCAGCTGCGCTGCAATGAGGTCCTCCAGGCCATGTAATGCTGCCAGTATTGGAACCATCTTGGTGTGGGGAGGGGTGTGGGAAGGGGTGTGGTGTGCTCCTTTTGAGCTGCCACAGTCTCCATTGCCTTCACCTGTGCTGATTTGGTGCACCTGTGGCAGGTGGGAACACTGCTCATTTCCCTTAACGGGTGGTCCGCGATGCCGGTATTTGCACCATGGCGGTAAGGGGTTTGGGGGGATTTACCATGCCGCTATTAGCATGTGCACTGGCCTTGTGATTCTGTGCTAATAGCGGCATGGCGTAATTAACGGGATGGAGGGTCGCGCGCACGCGGACTGCCCGCTATTAGTGGCACCGTAATTAGCGGTGCCGCTAATAGCGGTGTGCCGGGTCGTGATCCACATGGGGATTTAACGTTACCGGTAATACATTACCGGTAACGTTAAATCCCTACCGCCATCCGTGTAATGAGGCCCTAAGTGCAGGTTCCTAAGAATTTATGGACTGAAATGGCCAGTAAAGACTAGTTTCTGGCTGATTTAAAATGTGAAAAGCATGAGATTTGAAGGAAAGATGGAAAGTGAGATTATGAACATGCTTAATCATTTACAGAGTTATAACTATTGTATATTTTACAAAAAGGACAACAATGCGCCAAAGGGCCATGCTGCCTCGCACAGAGTTGGCAATCGGCTTACCTAATTCCCCATGACTATCTGAAACCGCACACCTATTTCTTATGGTGGTGGCTAGTATAAATATGAAGTTAGGAAACATAACTCAGTTTTGCTAAAAAATTGACCTGAGAAGCAAAGAACTGTAATAAATGCCAAACAGACAGGGGTTGCTCCCTCCCCTTGAACCAATGATGCCAGGGGGCAGAGAGAGGAATGGTAGATTGTCCTATCGGAGGATAGGGGTAATCATAGAATACTCCCCCTAGATTGTAAATTGAGTGATGTCATTTGGACTATATAAGAGGGGACTGTACTGGGTTGAGGACAGACAGGCACACAAAAAATACCAGGGAGACAGTAGAAGGAGGACAGAGTGAAGGCAGCTGAACCATACCAATGAGAATGCAGAGACCAGACCCCTTTCCTAGCTGTCCACAAGGTCCTGAGATACAGCTGACTTTCCAGAATCCCAAACCAAGGCTTCCTTTGTAAGTAGCAGATAACCCCATTGAAAATCCCATTGAAAGTCCCATTGAAAATCCCATTGAAACCCCATTGAAAGTCATAAATTGCCAGTATAATTCATTCACTTTTCCATAGCAGAATCTGTATTAGCCTGTGTATGTTAGCGTATTCCTTTGATAAATCTTTCAGTTTTCTGCATAAGTCCTTAGTATCATTTTAAAATAAATCAGTTAATTCCCCCATTGAAATTCACATTCAAAATTGTTGCCATTCGAAATCAACAATCTTGTCTAGTGTTTTTATTAACTATAGTCATTAAAGTATAGCCTCAACAGAATTAGTCTCGGTGTAACTGAAAATCGAATTTGCTCTTATATTGTGCGCATTACCACACAAAATCCTAATTTGCTCTGTCCTATTGAAAACCCCAAACCGTAGTCCCATTGAGAGAATCCCTTTTGCCTAGAATCCTATATGTTACGTGCCTCTGTCCTTGTCCTTGAAAAATGATTTCTGATTTTTAAAGCTAAACCCTTTCCCTACCTGGCTGTCATTGCAAATCCTGTGCAAAACATATTTCCATTTGCCGTTTGTATTTCCTTTTGCATTTGCTTTCTCCCCAAAATTGATTGTTCTTTTTCCTTCCACGTTGCTCTGGTGTGAGGATTAGTATCCTATAAGCTTCCCTATCACATCAAGTGTAGCTACACAAATTTCCTTACAATTTGTCCACAGCAGTTGTGAGTCACCATGTGAATAACAATGCAAGTCAAATTCTGCAGTTTTGCTCCAAAAACGGGTTTTCGCTTTCTTTTCCGGCTTCCATTCTTGAGGTGGTGGGCTTTATTCTGAATCGCATTCTTCTCTCTCTATCCTCACTCCTTGTCACTGCCTCCCATTCAAAGGAAATAAGTTAGCTGATGTTTGGGGGTGAGTGTTGCAGAGGGAAGTGCTAAACCTTGAGGGTATCACTTGATTAAAAACGGTTCTTTTTGCTTTTTTACCATTAAACATCCGTGTAAACTGTGATAGGATATCCGAAAAAAAAAAAACTGTTTTGTATAAATCATTGCATTTGTGTTGGCACATATTAGTGGCAGTTGTATTTTGAATATTTTTCCTTTTTCATTAAATAATAAATTAATAAATATCTTATTAATACACACCAGCCTGGTTCCTAGTCCATTGTGACACACAGTGTTTGTGAAGGTTGGGTGCAAGATAGGTTGGAGGTCTACTCAGAAAGAATCTGTTGCATATTAAAGATAAAACACATTTTTATCGTGAGTCCCTGGCTGGAGCTGTGTTATAGAATCGTGTCAGGAATTTGTGCCCATATGCTGTAGTTTCAGTCTTCAATTTGCCCTGTAAGAAACATTTCCTCCCTTCCCATATTTAAATTTACAGCAACCTTTTAAGATTAAGATGTTTGCATTATTTTCTTTCATAGGGACACCAGTTGTTTAGATTTATTAAAGGAGATTTGAAAAACACATTTTAAGTCAACCTGAACATATAAAGACATATTTATTGAAACAAGTTGAGTACAGCTGGTAAAACTGTATGACATATTCCCTTGTTTCTTTTTCTCAGCCGGCAAAATAATATTTTTTATTTTATAGAGCTGTAAATAACATGTCTTAACATTATCGATCTCACCAGAATTCAATATATCAAAGCCTGAATCGTCCTGCTGGGATTCAAACCTGTGACATGCTGCATGATGAACACATCCGCTAGCAAGAACTAAGTCAGTGTGCAATTGCCACCCTTTCTAACTACTATTTAAAAAGAGGATGATTTCTGAAAAATTCAAATCTACATAGAGATATGTGCATAGGCCAGTTTGTCAAGAAGTGTCACACACATGCCATATTTTATGTATTTATTTATTTAAGTTTATAAGGTACCCTCTATGAATCACAGTCCCTTTGTGGCACCACAAGTTGAAGAGAAAGAAATAGTGTTCTTCACAGACTTGTCACATTTTGATGAGGCAAGTGGAAAGGAAAGGTAGGAGGGAGAAGTGCAAAAAAGACAGACTCGCTCACTCCCTCTCTCCCTCCATTTCATTATCTCTCCTCCCTCCCTTTCACTCTCTCTCCTCCCTACCTCCTTTCCTCCCTCCCTATCTCACACTCTCTCTTTTTCCCTCTCACCCTCCACAGTTCCATACAAAATAATAGTTCCTAAGATACTATGAGAAGTATTATTGTGGCAAATGTTACTTTTCCTTGTGACAATGGACAAAGATCGTGCTCCTCCTACGTGGTTTGCTTGTGGTGGTGGCTTTGTACACGCAGACTTCATTTTGAAAAGGTGAAGTGGACCACACACATTTGGTGTGTTAAAACCAAAGCAATTTATTTCATGCCATCAAGGTGTTATCACTGAGAAAATAATCACGTTTTGACATCTAAGGGTCTCATTAACTGTTTGATGGTTTTACCACCAGTAATGCCACCAAATGGAATTACTGTTACTGCATGTGGTAAGCATGCCAGAACCTGAAGGGTCTGCATGAATCAGAATTTTCTGGACCCTTCAGTTAGTCCTCATTTTGGAGTGTGTCACAGATGGCCTCAATGACTCCCAAACACCAAAATAAAACAATTTTTGTTTATTTCAAAATTGTCAGAAGTGGATCTAAGGGTTACTCTCTCTCCCGTTCCTCTGGGCCCCACCTCCTTACACCAGGCTTCCCTATATGTAGCTTTGCAAATAGAGACAGGTAACACCTACTTGCTAATTCTAACTAGTGATAATGCGGAAAGACGAAAGCCTTATCTTTCTGGCTCGCTCCTGGAATTTTCTAGAGGTGCACTGAACTAAGACTTCCGCATGGGAACTGATGATGCAAGTGTTCCGATTTCTGCCACCCTGGCCCAGTCTATTCCTCAGCCGCTCTCATTCCCTCCTGTCTCTTGAGCTTACTACTCCCTCAGTTCTACTCTGGCTCTCTCTCTGCCTTCCTGTCTCACTCCCTCCAGTTATCTTCTCGCTCTCTTCTGTCGCTCCAATATTCACGCTCTTACTCTCACCCCTCATTCGACCTTCTCTTCTCAGCCTCTTCCCCAATTTGACTCACATTCTGTCCTCTTTTATACCGGGGTTCTGCTGATTCTGTCTTCTCCTTCCATTGGTTCAGGCGCTCACCTGACTCTAATGATCAATTTGTATGTGTCTTCCCCAGGGGCTGGGTTACACAGCTAAGAGAGCCATTTAACCCCAGCCCCTTTTCAATCTCTGTTAGCAAGGTAGCAGCCAGATGTTCAGGCTGCTCATTTGTCTGGTGACTTTCCTCATGTGCTTTTGGGAGGATAGCTCAGGGGCAACGTGCTTGCCTTGGAAGCAAAATGACATGTAGCAACACAGGTTCGATCCCCGGGACCGTGCTTAGAAACCTCTGGGTATTAAGCACATTATAAATAACCAATCATTTCATATCATATCATGTGCTGGTGAGTTTTTATTCCAATTCAGTTTGGGGAGGGTTTATGTGTCTCTCCTGCTCCCCTACAGTCCCCTCTCACTCTCAGACCAGTTTTTGTTGCCCCACTGTTCCCTTGGGGCCTGTCTGGGGATGATAGTTTGAGTGTTGAGTGTCTGTTGGGCAGGGGAAATCTCAGTCCATTCCATTTTCGCTCTCGATTGGATTCTCACAGTTCCGGATTAGGTTTTTTTGGTGGCACCCACGTGCACGTTGGCAGTTGTAGACCGGAAAGAGATGAAAGAGACCTATACCAGGTCAATGTACTTAAAGGCATCATGTCATAGAGGGTAGAACCACATCGACACTCACGGTACCACAGGGGATTTTAGGAACGGGGTTCTCCAACTTTCTCGCCTGAATTGTAGGACAGGACTGGCTGAGACTGGCGATCTGGCAGGACTCCTGCCCCATGTCGGGGAGCCCTGCCTCACCTGACAGGGTCATGACCTTGACTCTGTCAAAATGAACATAGGACTGCATTAGGGAAATGTGATATTGCTGCTTGCATTGCAGCGTTAAAACCAGACAGATTGTACTTGGTTTCACTAATGAAACTCTGAATGTGGTGGTGTAGGAGGAGAAATTGTGGTAATCCTGTTTACTGCACTATCAACCTCTTATTGAGGCACAATGTGTGAGGGCAAGTCGGCGAGGGGGTGCAACAACAGTGCCACAGGTAACAAAGCGATTGCCAGGGGTAGCAGCATCCATGTCCTTGCACCGCATTCCCAAGCTCAAACATCTCAACACGTTCACCAGCTTAAGAACAGCCCTATGGTAGGTGCTCCTTGTGGTCCAATCTCAATTACTCAAATCCTGAGAGACACAAGCACCATAAAAACACACACACACACAAAGTAGAGGGCCGCTGGAAGGAATGGCCGCTGCCCAGGACCTCATCCTGCTGGGGATCTTGCAGCCCCCCTTCACCACCAAAATCTTATATTAGGAGGCTGCTTTGTCTCTAAGATCCCTCCTCCAAACCTGGCATTAAAGCCACGCAAACGCGTTCACATGACTGCACATTTGAAAGGGCAGCTCTTTGAAAGTTGTGACAGGCAGCAAGTTTCATAATGCCGAGTTAATGTTTGGATGATAAAAAGAGCTGATTGGGCGGGGGAGGAAGGGCTAGCATCTGTAAACCCCCACACAGCTCCACCTGTTGACTACTGAAATCTGCATCTTTTCTCAAGACACACAGAGATGGTGGCGGTTTTGCATCTGAAAGCCCCCACACAGCTCAACCCTTTGACTTCTGCAATCTGCATATTCTCTCAAGACAGTAAATGTAATCACAAAATGTCGTCTTGTCCCCTTTTTAAACTGCCGTGATTTATTTCCTTAATGCAATTGAAACATCATTTGCTGTGTTTTTTACATTGTACATAATTAAAAGCTGCAGGCTGTAGTATGTCTTAACGGCTTGGAAGTGCGTTGCATGACAAAACATTTACTAAGCGTTCCCTTACTTAGATACTTCGATCCTGAAAGGGGCATTAGAAGCTACAATCATACTCCTTTTTCTATTTCTACGAAGATTTATATATTTGTCAGATTGGTTTGTCACATATTTTTACCAACAAGAGGTAAGAAAATATGCGGTCAGTCATAGACCTAATTTGCAGACTCGGCTTAAATGCCAGCTTCTCCACTTAACTATGAGCAAATCGAATTCTCTTGCTGCAACTTGCCTGTCAAAATTGTGAGCCTATGGCGAAGATTCAGTGTATAGTATATGCTTTTGGAAAAAGCCTCAACCATTGTTTAATGGAACATATTTGTAGCTCTATTTATAAGGATGTTAGTGAGCATTCCAAAGCACATGTCAAAGTTATTTGTCTCTTGCTATTAAATTCTTGTAGTGTATTTCCCTGTGGTATACTAGAGCAGGGATACACAATTTTGCCAGAGGGCCCAACGTACCTTGCATGCTGTCTATAGTGGGCCGAAAAGTAAAGGAGGGGAGTAGGGAGAGTGCAGAGGTGGCGGAGGGGCAGTTGGGCGTGGGTGACGCTTTTTTGACACCCAAATATCAATTGAGCACCTCTATTCCCCCCAGCAATGGATTGGTGCAGGTCCCCCTATCGCCCCCATGAAATAGCATAGCACTGGTACCACTCTACCCCCCAGCAAACAGCATGGCCCTGGTCCACCTCTGTTCCCCCACCCCGACCAATAGCATGGCCCAGGTCCTCCTATTTCCCATCACCCCCACCGAACAGCATGCCCCTGGTATGCCCCAAACCTCCAACCAAACAGCATAGCCTTGGTCACCCCCTTTTCCCCTCCCATCAACATGACCCCACAACCAAAAACTATGCCCCATGAACCCCACCTCTCCAACCAAACACTATGCCCCATGGTTCACCCCCAAACAAACACTATGCCCCAGGACCCCCACCCAACCAAACACTGTGCCCCATGACCCCACCCCCATTCAAACACTATGCCCCATGCCCCTCATATAAAACACTATGCCCCATGACCGCCAACCAAACACTATGCCCCATCACCCTTACCCCAACCTAACACTATGCCCCATGACCCCAACCAAACACTATGCCCCATGACCCCCAACCAAACACTATGCCCTATGACCTCCACCCCCAACCAAACACTATGCCCCACTACCCACCAACCAAACACTATGCCCCATGACCCCCACCACCCAAACACTATGCCCCATGACCCTCATCCCCAAACAAACCCTATGCCCCATGACCCCCACCCCAAACAAACACTGTGCCCCATGACCCCCAACCAAACACTATGCCCCATGACTCTCATCCCCAACACACACTATGCCCCATAAACCCCCAGCCACCACAAAACACCATCCCCATGACCCCCACACCACCAGCCTAAAAACTCACCAGGACCAATGGGCATATTGGGTGGCTTGGTGGAGCAAGGGGCACGCCCAGAGAACATGGCCTGCGAAAAGTGACCACTGGCCATAGTTACCGTCCTATCCTCCCTGGCCAGAAGTCACTGAGGTCCATAAGGGTTGTATACAAATTGTTCGTTTTACAACTGTTCGAATTACAATGACCTTTTCACAATTGACCGAATTGTGAAGGTCAATTGTAACATATATGTGGGGGGAAACCCCCCACAACCCCCCACCCAACGCCAAACCCCCCAAAACCCCTATATATATATATATATATATATATATATATATATATATATATATATATATATATATATATATATATACGGTCAATTGTGAAAAGGTCAATTGTGACCCTTTAAAACAGGTCAATTGTTCATTCAAACAATTGTAAACGAACAATTTGGGTAATACCCATAAGGCAATCGTTTTTAGTAGCAGCGGCCACTCAAAAGGTTAAACACATCCAAGAGCATGATGCTCTAGCACTGAAGTAGAGTGCTACCCACAAAAGGATTGGGATCAGGTGGGATAAGACCCAAACTGATGACCTCAAGCAAAATCTGCTGATGGGTTGCAAAGCCCAACGTGTTATACCTGACCCAAATTGGGGAATCACAGCATGAGCGGCTTTAAGTTTAGTTCACTTTGAGAACCTCCACAAAAAATATATAAGTGCACTGAAAGTGTCACATTAGTGGTATTCATTTATAAGGTCTGGCCTTACTGGCGATAAATGTGACTCAGAGCCAGCAAGTCTTCCAGGATCAACAGTCAGCCCATTAGTAATTTGTGAATGATGTCAGAGGAACTCTTTTTATCTTACTGTTCCTCTGAGAAATGTGCCAAAGTTTCATTAACTTGGTTCGAACAGGTAAGCAAGAATGCAGGTTAGCAGAGGTCTAAAACCATGATCCGCACAGCTGCATAAAGGCCACGCATTTTCCTTGCTCTCACATTCACCCAGCCCCGTGCTTTAATTAATGGAATAAAGAGAAACAAATGTGACTTCTTCGCCACATTCCACCCGTTCCATGGCAGCATATGTATGCTGTGATCCACATGGAAAAACATCTGCAGCACCTTGTTAATTGCAATGTCGCACCAGTGAAAAAGCCTGTTTTAGGCTGCAAAATGGAACCAGGGATCGCTGGCTCGGATACCTGGGGTTACGCATGCAGAAGCCCAACATGCTGCATTTATAAAAGTTGGACTCACTGTCAAAGTTGTATCCTCTGCTAAGTGAACGAAAACAGAGCTGATTTGCGAAAGGAGCACAATGCTCACCCACACTTTCGATGTGTAATTTCAAAAATAGCAAATTGCACCAGATTTTGATCTTTGAAGAGGAACCTCTGTTCTTTGGGCATACCCTTGGCCCCACCAGCAACTGCTCCAATATTGCCAGTCAGCAGTTTAATAACACAGCAATATATTCCTTCATATGCTGCCTTAAAAGCTGTGTTGGCTGAGCCCGTCCAATTTTCACTTCCATTGGGGAAAACAGAAGTGTCACCTAGTTGCTTTTCAACACTGGTTCCTCCAAGTCAGCCACTTTCTTACAAAGAAGGATTCATTGCTACTCAGATGGCCTTCAGTGTTTCAGCTCCCTGCTGAGTAGCAAGGAATCCCTCTTTGTAAGCAAGTGGCTGACTGCTGGCTCACCGTCTCTTGCTAATAGGCGGCTTTGAACCTTATAACCTTATCTTTATCTCCATTATAATGTATGCCCCCTCTTCCCTCCACAGGGGTGCCTCAGACTGCTTTCCGTTCTAAGCATAGGAGGGGGGCATACATTAAAATGGAGATAAAGGTAAGGTTAATAGTCGTTCTAAAAGAGGTGAAGACTTTTTTCAAGTATGCCTGACCCCAGCAATGGTCCCCAGTCAAGCTGTTTACTTATGTAATGAAATGTGGCCAACTGCTTGAAGTGGGTCGTAGCTCATTAAAAAAGTAAACACTCTTGGCAGGCCCAATTTCACGGGATGGAGAGCTGCATTTGGCCTGCGGGCCGTATGTTGGGCATCCCAGTACTAGAGTATCAAAGATTGATGTCACGCCATCGCCATCTAATGCCCTTTTCTATACTGTCCCTTCCAGCGATGTTATGCTATTATGTTATGTTATGTTACTTTGCATTCCATGCGCGCTGTCTGTTCCATGCACTCCGTCCGTTCCATGCACTCTGTTCGTTACATGCACTCCGTCCATTCCATGCATTCTGTCCATTCCATGTACTCCCTCCGTTCTATGCACTCCATCCGTTCTATCTGTTCTAAGCACTCCACCAGATCCATGCACTTCCTCCATTCCATCCACTCCAACCGTTCATCGACACCCTCCCTTCCATCCACTCTGTTCGTTCCATCGACTCTAACCATTCAATCCACTGTATCCGTTCCTCCACTCTATCCGTTCATCTAGTCTATCTGTTCCATCGACTCTATACGTTCCATCCTCTCTATCCATTCCATGTACTCTATACATTCATCCACTCTATCTGTTCCATCTACTCTATCCGTTCCATCGACTCCATGTGTTCTATCCGCTCTTTGCGTTCCATTTGATCCATCAGCTCCGTCCGATCTAGCCATTCCAGCTGATCCGTCCGCTGCATTTGATCCATCCACTTCGTCCGTTCCATCCACTTCGCCCATTCCGTCCACTTCGTCCGTTCCGTCCACTTCATCCGCTCCATCCACTTCATTCGTTCCATCCACTTCGTCCGTTCCGTCCACTTCATCCGTTCCGTCCACTTAATCCGTACCGTCCACTTCATCCGTTCCATCCATTTTATTAATTCCTTCTGCTTCATCCGCTGCATCCGCAGCATCCATTTCACCCACTGTATCTGCCTCATTCCTTTCATCCACTTCATTCCTTTCATCCACTTCACTCGTTTACATTAGCAGTTTTCGTTTTTGATTTTTCTCGCTCGGATCTCGATGCTGGATTTTTTTTTTTTTTTGATATAGCAACCTTGGGCTACTATCTTTGTTGCTGTTATCCTGTTTGAGTTAAGAGTCGATTTTAGGGGAAGAGCCACATTTTCAGTAATTTGCGCACCTGGAAGTATACTGTTGACTGGGCAGAACGCTGCAGAACGCTGCTGGGAACGTTTGTGCTGTGCAATGACTTTTCTTTTTAAAATAAGCACGGATTCACCCATTTCGGCGAAGTGCTGCCAATGAGAGGACGTCCTAAACTGCAACACAGAAGTTGCCTGAACTAAAGATATAGTGATTGGCCTGCTGGCTAAGATCCCGTCCCTGAATCCCCTCACGGCAGCTAGAAATACCCAGAGCGCAGCGCATCTGCGTGTGCACCTGGAAGTACCAGAAGTATACTGTTGACCGTTAACTGTGAACGGTGAGCGGTAGCTAGAACATAGTTCTATGTTTTAACTTTTTTATGTTAGATAGCCTTTTAACCTTTAAATGAACACAGATATTATCAACATTGTGTCTAGTTAAATTTTAGTGTGTAAGCAAAGTCATGGAACTACGTTCCACTAAAAATTCACATGAGAAATGGTACGATCCAGGATACCATAAAACGAAGCAAGTTAATGCTGGCAACCTGAATAATTTGAATGTACCTAGAACTAATCGTGCATGTAAACGTAAAATCATATCGCAACCTGGGCTCCTGACTGATTGCAAACTTGCCAAAATGACAACTTTTAAAAATAAATTAGAGCAGCCAAGCGATGCAAGCAGCAACACTATGTATGACTATCTATGTCATATCTATGACTGCTAAAGAAATTGAATGCAGTACATCAGAAATTATGAGCGAACTTACCATAACCTTTCCATGTATCAGTAGCAAACTACTGGCGCAAGTGATAAATCCTACTACCTCTTCTAACTTAGAGATGAACTTTATTTCTCCACCAAAACCTAGTATATCTGAGAGTATTAATAATGAAACCGAAGCGGAGTGCATAATTGAAGATACTGAGAAAGAAAACAATGAATTTTTAAATCCTGGTGAGCGGTTTGAAATTGACCCAAGCTCTGGGTTAATTGTTATTGGGCAAACACGTTTGGCTATTAATAATAAAACATTAGAACAACAACCAGAAAGCCCTCAAGAAAAGAAAGTTAATGTTAGCAAAATAGACATCTTAGACGAGACATGTTTTATTAGTATGAACTCAGAAGAGTTATTTCAAGCACTTGAAAATGTTCTAGTGACACTAGTCGAAAAATGTGATTCAATAGAAAGCAAACTAGCAATACATTCTTTGTTATTGTACGATATTAGCACTAGAAATCAACACAAGGTATGTGATCAAAGTACAAATACTCTGTCTGAAAGAGAAGATCAAAAAGTACAAATAGAGACTTTAATTCATCTCACCACACCTAATAGGCTGCATGAGTACAATAATGAATATAATGTAGTAGAATACTGTGCACTGATAAAGAAAAGAAGAGGAAAGAAAGTGAAAAGTGAATATCAAAGCTCTAAAAAACAAGTAAAAGCGAAAAAACAACGGTAAGAAAAATAGCTATGGACAAGCAGCCATGTATAGCACTACTAAATCTTAACAGGTTAACAACGGATGTATAGTGAAGGCTGATGAAAGTGGTGAAATAAATTATTATGAAATAGATGAGACTGTGAACAAACAAAAGTCTAAAAGGATTGAACTGAAATCATTATCAATATATAAAGAAGCTAATTTTGTTGGGGAACATAAAGTCATTATACATGAACATCTTGCGAAAACTAGCATCAAAGATAAAACTAAAAAAATAAAAAGGCTAGTGATGCTGATATTAGGGAGTTTTTAACCAATCCTCCCAAGAGACAACAGAACCAAGCTGAAATAAAGCTACAAAGTCTGCCAAAAAAGGTGGGAACGAAGAAAAGTAAAAAGCAGAAAAGTGTAGATACTATTGAAGAAATACTCACTGATTTATACAAGCTATATGAGAACACTACATGCTCACAAGGTGAAGATGGAAGACCGCAAAAGATAAAAGTAGATAAGAATGTGGCAAAAAATAATGGTAAACCACAACAAGTGAAAATAACCAAGGAAAAATTTGAGAAAACAACTACACAAGAATGGGATGAGTCTGGTGAGAGGAGACGGGTATTACTTGATATAGCTGAGAGTGTTGTCCTTAATAGACGGCAAATCTTAGCACTATGTTCTTCCATTGTCCCCTTGCGAATGATTGTCTCAGATGATTAGATCAGTTAGTGAGCACTACTAGAATAGCAACAAATGTATGGTGCAATGAATGGTCAATCCATGAATTTATTCTGAGCCAAGGTAAACTGTTTGAGAAATTAGGATATACCTGTGTAGAAAGCTGTATGCCAAAAGCAAAATATGAAGAAGAAATCTGTAAACGGAAGTCTAAAATGAACAACAAAGAGGGCAAAGTAAATAATGTAAATACTATAAATCAGGAGATGATACGAGAAGATACAACTACTAGACCGACTGATAAAACAATTCCTGAAGGTTATTGGAAATGGCTCCCTGTAGCATTCAAATCCCATTTTGAAATGAGTCCCTGATGAAAATGAAATCATATTGTCTTGGAATACGCGAGGAAATGCACATTATACAGGTGATGATGGACTTTTAGATAATATAGGTATGTTTAGAGTCATCGCGTTACAAGAAACCTTCATCGTAAATGAATGTGAACTTGATGGACGCAGTAACCTCACATGTAATGCCTCTCAAGGCCCTAGAGGTTGACTCAAGGGAGGTTTAATGATCTCAATTAAACAACCATGGACTGGAAGTAAACATATAGAATCCACTAGCATGGTACTAATAGCTATAGTATCTTGTACTTCTTCAAACATTGAAAAAATTGTATTAGTCAACATATACAATCCACCAGGAGGAACATATAATAAAGAGAACATATGAATAACAGCTAAAATCCTTGAAGAATTTAGCAATAAGACCCCACTTATAATAGTAGGTGATCCAAATATAAAACTTAATTGTGAGTCTGAAGTGACACTAGAACAACAGAACTCTGAACCCTTTGCCACACAAAATAACTCTAGAGAAAGTAAGGCATGGTTATCTTTATTCAATAAATATCATCTGACTATACTGAACGGTAATACTCCCGGAGATTGCATGAAAAATGCGAGTCGGATAAGTGGAAAGAGTATGAGTACCATTGACTATATGATTGTGAATAAAAATGCTCGGGAGATAGTAAGTGATATGGCTGTTGGATGTAGAGAAGAAAGTGACCATTTACCCTTATATCTTCTGCTAAAAGAGAAAGTAAAAATCAACAGTATATACCAACTGAATGGCAAGATCGGTATAAATACTGCAGGCAATCGTAGTAAATGGAATCCAACTAATATTCAAAAGGGCAATGTAAGAGCTATCCAATTGCTAGATACCTTTATTGAGAAGCACGAATATACTCCTATGAAATTAGAGAGTGAAATTCTTGATGAATTTAAAGATGTAACAGATAAAATTAAGGTAACAGTGATGGTGAAGTGTAAATACAGATCAATAAATGAAAAATGGAATCTGACACACCCTAAGAAATTTGACAATGACATCCACTTAAAAAAGAAATTGCTAAGGTCAAATATTCGTGAATGTCTAAACGAGAATGAAAAAGAAGGAACAGAGAAGATCTGTAACCTCAAGAGTCAGTATAAGCGATGGAAAAAATTTCACCTGAAAAGAAAGAAGATGAGATATGGCTTACCTTAGCTACTGCAGCAAAAAACAAAAATGATGAAGCAATGTGGACCATTATAAATAATAAAAAGGAGAAAACTCTTCTGGTTAACTGCATCTCGGAGAGTAGCTGGATTGCTCATGTTAAAAAAAACCTGGGGAGTTTAACATGCAAAATGCCAAGCTAGAAAAAATAGGAGATGATCTGGAATGGAACATACACCGTTGCTTCCTTGATAATATTAATAAAGTCATTGGGCCTCATTCCGACCCAGGCGGTAAGGGGTTTACGGCGGCGTAAACAGCGCCGACCCTTACCGCCTGATTCCGAGGTCCCTTAGCGCCATGGAGGATTTAACACCTGCTTTTAGCAGGTGTTAAAATCCATGGCGCTAAGGGACCTTGTTGTTAATTACGCCACCGTAATTTACGGTGGCGTAATTAACGCCTTCCCCACTCCCATTATGCCCTATGGGGCAAAAATGGGAATGGGGAAGGGTAAATGGGGATTGGGGACTTACCGCCCCGCCAACCTCGGAATGGGGCGGTAAGTCCGCCAACCACCATGGCGTAAACGTAGTTTACGCCATGGTGGTAAAGGTACGACCCAGGCGGTAACTTACCGCCTGGGTCGGAATGAGGCCCATTGCCAAAATCAAGGGCTGCGGGACCAGATAGTACATGCAATGCACTATTGAAGCAATCTCCTGAACGTTGGGCCAAGGCGCTGTATATACTATTTCAGTGGATTGGAAAATATGGAAAAGTCCCTGACTCATGGAAAAAGAGCATTATTTTACCAATATATAAAAAAAGGTCCATGTAAAGATCCGGGAAATTATAGAATGTTAGCGATGCTTGATATCCCTGCTAAAACTTTTGCAAAAATACTGCTAACTGAGCTCAACCAATGAATATCCAGCTGTGCGATCCTTCCTGACAATCAGTCTAGATTTAGAGCAAAGTCATCCACATCTCATAATATAACCATTTTAGTTAGTGCAGTGGAATACTCCTGGAAGATTCGTAAATTACCTATATATGCTGCCTATATAGATTTTTCTGCGGCTTTTGATACGGTTTCACATATGAATTTATGGGCTAAATTGAAAAAATGGGGAATTCGACATGCTTTGCTGTACATGATACAACTATTATATCAGGGCACATCTGTTAGAGTGCGTCTAGATTTAGAAGGAAAACTGTCAGAAGATATACCCACAATATGCGGTGTCAAACAAGGCTGCACCTTAGTGGCGACACTGTTTAATTTATATTTGGCAGATTTTTTATGTGAAGCAGGGCAAACCCAGATAAATGACATTAAATTGGGCATAGCGAGGCTGGGATGGTTGGGGTATGCTGACGATCTCCTTTGACTAGACTACACACCAAAAGGACTTCAAGTAAAACTAAATGAACTTGAAAGGTTTGCTAAAGCCAGTGATTTAACATTAACATTGATAAAACTAAAATTATGACGTTTGAATGTAAGATGATGAAGAGAAACAAAAATCCAATATGGCTGATAGACAATAGACAGATTGAAGTCGTAAATGAATATAAATATTTGGGTATCATAATTGTTTTTAATAACATATTTTATTGGATTTTTGCTTCACCAAACACGACATACAAAACACAACCATATATCTTCGCATACAATTAGCATTAGCTGAGCAGTGCGACCAGATACTACATATATATTTGCGTATTTTAGAAACACAGGCGGTATAAGATACAGGTGGAGCTGAACCATTGAACAGTGGCAATTGACAATATTGTACTCCACGGCCGTGGAAGACATGCACCCCCAAGTCCGGTGATTCAGGCCGTGCGTGTCTTACAATGTCTGTTAGCATTTCCCCCAGATTTTATCTGCTTTGCCGGGACAGCCCTTGCTTGTTAGATTCGGCGCTCCATTGGGATGATGGCATCTACATCTGAAGTCCATTGTTCATAACTTGGCACAATGTCTGAGCCCCACAACTGTGCTATGTTTCTTTTGGCGATTCCTGTGGATGTTGAGAGAAGTAGCCGTTCGAAGCGGGACATGTCGCCTTCCTCTTCAATTCCCAGGAGAAGGAGTTTGGGGTCAGTCAGGATCGGGCGGCACATGACCCTTGAGAGCTTTTCACTGCATTTACGCCAAAAGTGTTGTATTCGCGTACATTGCCATAGGATGTGGTAAAAGGTTCCTTCTTCATGTCTGCAGCGTAGGCACTTGGGGTCGCTTGTTTTGCCCTAGTTGCCACTCGGGGATAGTATATTCTATGAAGTATTTTCAACTGGACTAGACTGATTTTCACCGAGATTGCAATTTCTCTTGGATACATCAGGGCCGAGATCCAATCTTCCGGTAGTATCGGTCCCACATCTCCTTCCCATTTCGCTTTCAAGTGTGTCAGCTCCAACGTGGCAAAAGAGGATATAGCGTTGTACATAGTGGATGTGACCTTGTTGCTGACACTGTTTAACTCTATGGCCCTCATTAGGACTCCGGCACTAAACCATGGTGCTATTAGCACCATGGTCGATGCCGGAGTCCGCTAAGGCAGAATGGGGAATTACCACCCCATTCCGAGGTTGGCGGGGCGGTAATTCCCCATGTCGCCATGGCCCTACCTCATTCCCATTTTTGCCCCATAGGGCTCAATGGGAATGGGGAAGGCGGCAATTACGGTACCGCAAATTGCGGTACCATAATTGCCATCAAAGTCCCTTTGCGGGTCCCTACTTTAACGGTTGGTGTAGACCAGCCGTTAAGGTCGGGTCCCACAAAGGGACCCCGTAATTAGGCGCTAAGTGTTTAACGGCGCCGCAGCCTTTTACGGCGCCGTTAAACACTTAGCGCCAGGGTCCTAATGAGGGCCAATGTTTCTCTCAATTGGCGTACACTTCGGCATGTCCGCTAGCTGCTCCCTGTGTACGCTGAGTGCATGCTGTAGTTGCCCATAGTGATAGCTTTCGGTGGCTGGAAGTTCATATGTAGTCGAGATCTCAGCGAACTGTGTTATCTGATTATTTGCATAGATTTGCTGGTCGGTTTGTATACCGGCTGTTGCCCAATTCGGCCACCTCCGGAGGTTACAGAGACCTGTGAGGTGAACATTGTTCCAGATGGGTTGGACTGGGGTGATTTTGTTGTCCCATCCTATTTGTTTATGTGATTCCTTCCATACTAGGGCCATGTGCGCTACTATTGTGTTTTCGGGGAGGGCGCGTCCGTCTAATGTAAAGACTTTCAATCAGGGACATATCGTGTCTTGCCGCTAGTTCGGCCTTTATGTGTGGGGTGGTCGGATTTCCGTGTAGTATATCGTTTACTGCCCCCATTTGAGATGCCCAGTAATATACTTGGATATTCAGGAGACCTATTCCGCCCTCCCAGACTGAACGTTGGAGGATTTTGAGAGCTATTCTCGGGAGGTCCCCCCCCCCAGGGGGGTTTATGCGTTGTACTGTCTATTTTACGGAACTCTATGGCGGGGATATGGAGCGGGGCATTTTGGAGGATGTATAAGAACCGGGGTAGGGCTAACAACTTGAAAAGCGCTGCCCTGCCTAATAATGTCAATGGCAGTGCTTCCCAGTGAGCCGCATCTTGCGCGTATCGTTTCATTAACGGATGTAGGTTATGGGTCAGGTAATTGTCCAGCCTGTTCGTGACTATGATACCTAGATAGCGAAACTGTATGGTTTCAATTTGGTATGGGGATTCAGATGGCGGTATACAGTCTACTCCCTTCACCAGGAAGAGCACAGATTTGGCCCAGTTCACTCTGAGACCACTGAAGGCTCCATAGTTTATTAATATTTGGGTAACTATAGGGCAGGAGACCACCAGGTCGCCTAGGTATATCAGGAGGTCGTCTGCGTAAAGGGATATCTTGTCCTCCCAATTTGGACTCCAGCGGAAGCCAGTCCACGTGGTCGTGCCCCTCAGAATGACCGCTAATGGTTCTATTAACGATGCAAACAGCATTGCCGAGAGCGGACTTCCTTGCCTGGTGCCCTTTCCCAGTCGTATTCTGCGCGAGGGCCAACCATTTACTCTCACTTCTGCTGACGGATTTCTGTAAAGGTGTTGTAGCATTTTATAATGCTTCCCCGAATAGCATCTTGCGCATTATTGCCCATAAAGCCTCCCAATAAACAGAATCAAAGGCCTTTTCAAAGTCTATGGCCAATAGTGCCAATGAATGTTGTAACGTGGGAGCCCGCTCCAATGCCAGGTGTAGCCTGCGAATATTCATTCTCGTTGACCTCTGGGGCATGAAGCCGCGTTGGTCCGGGTGGATTAGTGCTGTAATAACCATTTGTAGCTTATTGGCTAGTACTTTGGCCAGTATTTTGGCTTCACTGTTGATTAGGGATATGGGCCGATTGGAAGTGCATTCATCTGGGGGCTTGCCCTTTTTGGGGATCACTATAATGGTGGCCTTGCAGAGATCTGGGGGAGCTCGCCCTGTGCTAGGGAGTGTTCAAACATATTGAGTAAATGTGTGGGTATGTCTAAGTGGTTTATCTTTTTCCAAAAGTCAAGTGGGAAGCCATTGGGTCCCGGGGTTTTGCCTGTTTGGAGTTATGTGATAGCTGCCGATATTTCATCCACTGTTATTTTGCTGTCTAACATGTTGGTTTGCTCTGCAGTGTGTATTGGGAGATCGATACCGTCCAGTATGGTACTGGTTATCGCGACAGTGGGGGGTTTATAAAGATCCTCGTAAAACTCAGCAAAGAGCTCAGCTATGTCTGCATCAGAGGAGACTAGTTCTGCATCCGATGTTCTGATGCACTTCACCTTCTGGTGACCTTTGTCTCGCCTTTCTAGCCATACAAGCATTTTGCCGGCCTTCTCTCCAGTTTCGTACAGGCGTGCCCTCATGGCGCTCTGTGCTTTTTTTGCGCAGTCCAGTGATAGGTTGTGCAACGTCTTCTGCGCCAGTATGAGGACACTATTCGTCTCGGGGCTGCTGCTAGCAATGTGTTCTAATTCTTTAGACACTACCTCCCTTTCAGCCTCGATGATCCGTTCACATTGCGCCTTCTTTTTTGCCGATGTCCACGAAATGATTTCACCCCGTAGGACTGGCTTGTACACCTCCCACAATATATTAGGGTCTTCAACCGAATCTGCGTTTAATTCAAAGTAGTTGGAGGTGGCTACCTCTATCTTCTCTTGTAGATCTGGGAACCCCAGGTAGTAAGAGTTCAGCCGCAATGTGGGAGGCGGGCGTGGCCTCTCTGTTTCTAGTGCAAGTAATAATGGAAAATGATCAGAGATCCCCGGGGGAGGAAGGATGCGTTGCATGCTTTATGTATGTTCTGATGTGGTAAAAAGAAATCATCTATTCTGGACATGGAGGCATGAGCTCCAGAGTGGAACGAATATTCTCGAGCATCCCTGTGTAGTTCTCGCCACGTATCGCGCAGCCCCATAGCAGATGCCAAGGAGGCCAGTTTGGTGGTAGTAGTAGGATTTCTGGCTCTCAGGTGCATACGATCTAGCACATTGTCCATGACTTCATTAAAGTCTCCTCCTATTACCCATGTGTCTGCGGAGTTTGTTGACAGGATGGGGGTAATGTCGGTTAACAGAGTGCTAATGAGGGTCGGCGGGGAGTACACTGCCATGAGAGCCAGAGTTTGACTCCAGAGCATTGCCTGAATGTATACATAGCGTCCACCGCTATCTTGCGTTACGTGCTTGACCTCCAATGGCAGCCTTTTATGAATTAATACGAGCCCCCTCTCGCACCCAGAGAGAAACCCGCATGCACGGTGCGGTAATTAGATCTTTGGAAGAACCTACATACGTTTCCCGCTAGATGCGTTTCAATCAGGAAAGCTATGTACAGGAAATGTCTCTTTATGTGCTGCAGTACCAATCTTCTTTTGATACTGGATCCTAGTCTATTCACGTTCCATGACATTAGTATCAGCTTCTTTTCGTTCAAAACAACCTTATGCGCCATTGAGTGTCTGGAGTTTATATACGCCTGTGCATTTCTGCGAACGTAGTCGTGGCCTTTTCACTGCGTTTGCCCTGTTTGTTGAGCTCATAATACCATTGTGTGCTAAACATTGAATAAAACCAAAAACTTCCCCCTCCCCATACCCCTTCCCCAACTGAAGTATCTGTCGGCCCATCGTAACTTTGAATCAACTAAACTTTGTCCTACATGCGCCCGCCCTGCTGTGGCTTAGCGCCGGGTGGTGTGGCATCCTTTTATGGTGCTTCGGATTTGTAACCTTGTCCGGGGGGCGGCTGTTTGGTGGGCCGCCAGCTTGATATGACTTATATCTTAGTGTACATTGTGGAGCGTGGGCTCCGTTGCATTACTGTTGCAATATTTTGGTCATCTTCCGTAGCCATTACAGCTCTTTATGTGTTGCCTTGCTGCAGGTTCTCCGTTTGTTGTTGCTGCTGCAGCTCCATGTCTGGTGGACGCTGAGGATGCGGTCTATCGCGCTCATCTCTCCTCCTCCCTTCAGAGCTCCAGTCGCCGTCTACATGCCTCTCGGCCCAGTTCCATGCCTCCTTAGGATCAGTGAAGTGCACCGTTGTGCCTTTATAATATATCTTAAGCTGGGCAGGGAAGATTAGCCCATATTTAACACCCCTTGAGTGCAGGCGCTTCTTGAGTGGAACGAATGACTGACGTGCCTTTTGCACTTCTCTGGTAAAGTCAGGCAAAAAGGCGATTTTTGATCCGTTATATGTGAACGTCCCTTTAGATCTCACTAACTGCAGCACCGCATCCCTATCCCTGTAGTTTAGGAATCTTGCAATGACTGTGCGCGGTGGCGCCCCAGGGATGATTCTGCCGGTTGGGATGCGGTGGGCCCGCTCAATGGAGAAGAATCTGGAGAAGGATTGTGCATCATACATGTCCACCAGCCATTCCTCGAGGAATAATTCCATACAGTCTCCCACTGCCCTCTCGGGAAGGCCAAGTATACGAATGTTGTTTCGTCTGGATCTGCCTTCGCTGTCATCCACTTTCGTTTCCAAGAATTTAATGCGTGCCAACATGCCAGACATATTGCGGTTTATCCCCCGTAAGCTGTCTTCGGTTTCCGAGATCCGTGCCTCCGCCTCCCCAGTGCATGAGGTCAACTTTTGCAGGTCATGCCCTAATAGGGACACGTCCGCGCCGATACTGTCCATCTTCTTCTCCATTGAAGTTCTGGAGTTGGCAATTGCACTCATTATATCCCTAAGGGAGATATCTTCCTCCATGCAGTCTGTCTCAGATATCGGCAACTGCTCCAGCGAACGGGACGCAGGTGTGGTAGCGTACTGCTCAATTCTGCACTGCGTAGAGGTTTTCCTAGGCTTATCTTTCCACATTTCTGGTTAAGCGGTATGGTGTCTGTGGAGGTTCGTCCCGCGTAACAAGGGAGAAGGCAGTGACGGGGTGGACAGGCAAGTGGGTCCACTGGGTCGAGGATGGTTTTTCTGGTTCTTTGTGCTGTGCGGCTGATGCTCACGTGGACCTGCGTCAGTTGTGTTAGTAATGTTCCATTGACGCTATATGTCTTGGGTGACCGCAGGTCGCAAGGATCCTTCCGGAGTTGGACTGGATACGGGGTTGCACGTGTGTGTGCTCAGTTGGTGATGTTCATCTCGCGCTGTTCAGTGGTGCTTTGCAGTTCTCACTATGGGTATGTGTTTTGCTTGCTAGCTGTGCATTGTGTCAAGGGTTACAGCAGTTCACAATGCGCCTCGGGTTCTGACTTGTGCCACATCCCAGGGCGGGGGGGTGGAAGCCCCACTTCTGCTGCCGAGGCGTGTCAGCGCTATAGGCCACAATCCTCCACTGGAGACCACAATGTGCTAGTGCCCGCAAGGGCCCACGCTTCGGCACCTCTGTCCAGTATGGGTAGTACACTGAGGCCCGTCCGGGTGGCTGTGGTCGTCCCCAGCAGGCCCATACAGAGCGTGAGTATGCAATGCTACAGCGTGTTGCTTTGATGGCCTGGAGTCAAAGCCACGGTTGTTCACTCTCTCCTTCTCTGGACTTGAGTGTCTCTTGTAGGGCCTGGGGAGGGTCTGCCTCTTTTCTCCAACCACCAACGTTGAGTGCAGTTCACTCTTGTGTAGTGCCGCTCTCTTGCTACCTAGCTTTCTCCCCAGGCGCTTGGAACAGTTTGTCATGTGTGAGCACCCGTGGGGGGGAGACGGGCAATGTCCTGTCTTCTTATCCCCAGCCCCCCTTTTCGCACCACCCCTACTCCTTACCGCTTGGACTCTCCTCCGATAGTGAGGGCACAGGAGCAATGGGCCGGTGGTGATGCGGCTGCAGCAGGCGCTCGACGCATAGCGGAGCGCACGCAATCCCACCGCAGGTCCCGGTGAATTGGTGGCCTGCACGGTACCCCAACAGCTCCACAGAGGCGGTCACGGCAGACCGCACGCCTCGCTCAACACAGAAGCAGGGACCGCGGTGGGGAGCCCCCAGTGTCACATCAGTCACAATGTCCCGGCAGTGCTTCTTCCACCGCCGCCCCCAGCGGGTATTGCCACCTCTCCGCCGTATCCGCCACCAACCGCCCGTCTACGGCGACTCACTTGAAAGCTGCTGATAGTGGAGCTTATGTCTAATCTGGGGGTTGTTGGCCACTGTTGCACCGCTATACACCGCGCATCATTTCTCGCTGTGCGAATGTTTTACCATACACTATGATGTCCTCTGGTTCTTAAGGATCGACAGTGGAGCGCGCGAGCCCAAGCACTTCCGCTACTGTGATGTGCGCTATCCAGCAGGCAGCAGGTTTAGCGTGGAGGAAATCCGCATGGTAGCCTCCGATCTGTTGGGCGATGTGCACCGCTGGAGCCGGTCTGGTCCGCGCTGGGTTGGCTTCTCGCCGGGCCGCAGCACTGACGTGCGCTACGTGCCCCCCGTGTCTCGTGCACTGTAATGCCAGTGGGGGCAGGTCCTGTTGTGTATCTGGACTAGTAGACACCGCCTCACTCACACAGCAGTGTGTCAGGAGGCCCCGCTCCGTGTTATCGATGGAGCGGCACGGTGTGGGCAGGCCAGGCTACGTCTCCAGTCCAGTCCTCACCCAGCTCGGGGTGTAGCAGTGCCTGTGCCTCCAAGCAGGGTCGGGACGTCCCTCTCCAGGACGAGGCGGCTTATGTTTGTTTGTTTCCGCACCTCCTTTAATCAGCGGCACCGTTCCCTTCTTCGGTCTCAGTTTTGATCGGCCAGGCGCGAACACAGTCGCCCGCCTCTATGGCGAATCAGTTCTCCGGCGCCCTTCCTCTCCGCCTCTCCACTGCGGCGGCCATTTTGAGCAGCCGTTGACCTCGCAAGCTGTTACTGCGATTATCTTCTAGTCTGCGCTCCAATTCATCCTCCCACTGCAACGCACCACTACGGCACTGTTCCCCAGCCCGTGGGTGTCGTTTTCTGGCGAGGAAGTGCCCGTTTCACAGGATGAGAAGCAGGATACAGCTGGCGGCCCTGGGAGCTCTGAGGGATCACGTCCTCATCGCGCTCTTGCTGGCCAGGCCCCCGGGTATCATTATTGATAATATACTTAAATGGAAAAAGCATTGGATTGAAACCAAAAGGAAGTGCATGATTGCTACGATGGCGCTAAGCAAATTTATTGGAGGTCAAGGGAATATCTCCATATGTACTGTGATGAAACTTTATTCCGCAAAAATTGTAGCATGTGTGGTGTATGGTACTGAAATATTGGGATGCTATTTTAAAAATGAAATAGAGAAATTTGAAGCAAAGATGTTAAAGATTTTATTGAGAATGCCCAAAAATCTGCCACATGAATATATTTTATTAGAATGCAATGTGAATAGTGTCTACAGTCACATCCAACTAATGACTGTCATGCTATATGTCAAATTGACTAGACTTAATAACAATACATTTGCAGTAAAGCTAATGGAACAATTGAGATGTGGAGAGAATAATGCTGCGTTTTTAACACTATATAGATGGAGAGCGGTTTACAACAAATGGATAGGGAAGATACGTTCAGCTGGTCCCTCTTGAGTATCGCCCAAGTAAAAAGAAAATTGAAAATAAAGATACATGAACTAGATTACGACCAAAGGGCAGTCAATCTGGCGACCAAAGCAAATACTGGATTCTTTCGTGACCATCTAACACTAAGAGAAAGGGAACCTCTTTATCAATATGCATATCCTGATTGTAATACCATTAGGTGGTATCTGAAGTTTAAATGTACTACATGTAATGTACTAACTATACTTGGAGCAAAGTTTGGTATCCCTAAAGAACTCAGACACCGCAGACTATGTGGGATAAACACATTAGAAACTGCTTATTACATATTATATGTATGTGAAAGTCTGACTTGTATACGCAATTCTTATCTTATGAAATATAATAATAATATGTATAAATGCAATACTTTAGATATGTGGCAAAGACTACTTGGTGGACATGATATGAATTTGATATTTTATATGATGAAATTTTGTGTGACTACACTAGATATTTTAACTGAGCTATCAAATGGAATTTATGTGTTTTAAACAAAAATGTATTGTACTTGTGATGGATTTTGGATTTTACATAATTGATATGCAAAACTTTTTATGTTATAAGAATATTATTAATAAAATGAAGTAATTTGCGGAAGGACATGAGGTCCTCGGTGAGTCGGATGTGGGGTGGAAGTGAGTTCCTCAGAGTGGGGGCCAGGACTGAGAATGATGATCCACTGAACCTGACTGAGTTGGTTTTTGGTATCACTAGGAGGCGGGCAGAGCTTGATCTTAGAGTGCATGGTGGATGCTAGGGTTTTCGTTTGTCCTGAAGATATTGAGGTCCAGTTTTATGCATTGCTCAGTGAGAGATGCATAACGTTTTGAAGGTCACCCTTCGGGCAACCGGGAGCCAGTGCAGAGTTTTGAGAGATGGGGAGATGTGGTCTCTTGGGCCAAGTGCTAGTAGCAGTTTGGTTGCGGCATTTTGTGCTCTTTGTAGTTTAGTCAGGTGGTACGCATGGGCTCTGAGGTAGAGGGGGTTAGCATAGTCCAGTCTTGACATAACAATTGATTGGACTGCGGAGAGTCTGTTGGGAAAGGTGAGGTATGGAAAAATGCGCCTAAGAGTTTTGAGATGGTAGTGGCAGGACTTAGAGACGTTGACTTGGAGCGAGAGGGTTAGGTCAGAGTCTAGGGCGCATCCAAGGTTTTTTACTGAGTTTGAGGGAGTCAGGGAATAGCCCATGGCAGGAGGCCATGTTAGGGGGAGCGGAAGAAGTTCGGTGTTGCCACATACCATGATTTCAGTTTTGGAGGGGTTTAGCAAGAGGTGGTTTGTGGTCATCCAATGATCTATGTCAAGGAGGCAGGCAGCGAGGTTGGGTTGGCAGTTGGGTTTTGAATTAAGGAGTTTTAGCATTAGTTGTGTGTCATCGGCATAGTTGCAGCACAGGATATTGTATGAGCGGATTATTCATGGGAGGGTGGACATATAGAGGTTGAACAGGAGGGCTGAAAGGCATGCTCCTTGTGGAACTCCGGTATTGACTGGTTGGGCGTCGGAAGCATAGGGGGACAGTAGGGTTTTTTGGTTCCTATTGTTGAGGAAGGATGCTATCCATTTGAGAGCGTTTCCACGGATTCCCAGGGAGTGGAGGTGGTCGAGGAGGATTGAGTGGTTGATTGCGTCGAAGGCGGCGGATAGGTCAAGAAGGATTAATGCGGCGCATCCCTCAAAATCAGCAGTGTTTTTAAGGTCATCCCAGATTGAGGTTAGGGTGGTTTTGGTTCCGTGTTGGGGTCTGAAACCTGATTGAGCGGGGTCTAGGAGATTGTTGGCTACAACAAAGGCATTTAGTTGGGAGTAGGTGGTTCGGTCAATGAGTTTAGCAAGGAACCTGGTGTTTGAGATGGGGCGGTAGTTTTTGGGCTCGAGAGGGTTGAGGGAAGTCTTTTTTAGAAGAGGCTTGACATGAGCAGTTTTGAACGCATCGGGAACAATTCTTATACTGCACACCTCAGCCGTTTGCATGATCTGGGTTGGTTAGTTGGAAGGGCGGGAAAGGCAAGATTGTAGTACTTTTGTGTTGGGGACACAGATCTGAAGTACCCTGAGCTATGCATGCTTGTAAGCTTTCTAGTTGTGAAGAGTATGACGCATCGAAGGCTTTGTGGCCAGAGGTGCGGAATTGTGCCTGTAGTGTGGGCGTGTGTTGGCCAGAGGGTATGTCAGCTGTAGGTAGAGGTGAAGTGAAGTTTGAAGTGTGGGGATGGTGTTCCCTGTGTGCCGTCTCTCTCACTGTGCGTTATCGCTTTGACCTCTCTTTCTGTGTGCTGTCTCCCTCTCTTTTGCTTTCACTCTTCCTCCTTTCACTTTCACGGTCTTTCTCCTTGTGCTATTACTCTCTTTCTCCTTATGATTTCACTCTCTCTCTCTCTGCACTGTCTCTCTCCCTTCTTATGCAGTCACTCCCTCTCTATACGCGCCCTTCCTCCTTGCACTCTTACTCTCCCACCCCTTACCTTTTCTCATCCCTCCTCTCATAGCCTCATTTTTTTACCCACCCACTCACACTTTCTTGCTCATATCTCCTCTTTCTCACCATCAATGTCACCCTCTCTCAAAAGCGTCCTCGCCTGCACTTCTCATTCTCTTGCATACCTGCATTCCTTCTTGCATCCTCCCTTGCATACCTGCACTCTCCTCCTTGCGCACTGGCGCCTATAACCGCAAAATGCCATGAACAGCAGTAAACACCAAAACTATTGGTTTTGCCAAAGCTTGATTTTGAAAGCTGTTTGCAAGTGGCTGGATTCCATTTGTGTGTGGTAAGGTGGAGAGACATTGTCAATACATATGCAAATGAGTGTGCCTCACTGGTCTTTTGCCACTCAGGGCCTCGCAAACACCAGACCAGATCCTGTCAACGTAATATATACATGGGGCCTGCCTCCTCCCAGCATCATTTCTCATTACCTTAGTGTGGACTTGCCACCCACCCAGACCTCCAGCCCATCAAATCTACATGGTTGCCTCTTCCTGAGGCTCTTAGTGCTTCTTTGTGTGAGCACTCTCGACATTTGCTTAGGCAACATTGCAGGCAACCAGAAAACCAGCATCCGTGCATCGTTACCATGCCAGATAGTCCCCATCAATGTTTGCTTGGCCTTTAATGAACCTCGGTTATTTAGGAGAGCAGGAGGAGGGAGACGGTGGGCCTTTGTGCAGAAATATTGATCAGTCGTCGGGCCAGGCTTTCATAGGTGCTTGGCTGCACTTTATTACATTTCAGCACAATCCCGGGCGCCTTCTGCTCGGCAGGATGCAGCTCATGTTGCCATGGCAACGCTTGATTCCCGTGATCCACTCCAGTTAATACAAAGGGCACTCTTGTGCCAAGCGCCAGAGCATAAACAGTTGGACCTGCCCCCAGCCGTCAAAAGGGTCTAATTCAGGCACAAAAGACTCAACACTTCCCATGAAAAGAAGGAAAAGTGGAAGCAGCAGAAATAAACGCCCTGTTTACAAATGCACTTGGCTAATTTTAATTAGACTATTTTCCAAGATCAGATCACAAATGATGAGGCCTGAGAGCTCATATGATTTGTCCACTAATCTCAGGGGTTTTCTATCAATCTCAGGGTTTCAGGGATGAGGGCTATTCCCTACAGGAAATGGAAAAGAATTACCGGGGAGCTCCACTCTCTTCACACGGGGTGGGGGTAGCAAGCAGGGGAGGGCTTGGGGTGCCAGATGTGGGGGCTGGTGGATTATACTTTGTGTGGGCGGGACTGAGAGGCGGAGCTAGACGTCAAATAATGTGGGTGCCCTGAATATAGGATGTTAGCTGCTTTGCATAAAAACAAAGTGCATTTTGGGAACATAAGAATGACCACGAATTTATCAAACATGTCTGTGATAGGAGAATGGGGGAGGTGTGAGAATCATCAGGCCTGCGGTGACGGAAAGTCGCTCAGGCGACAGAAATTTTGTGGGAGCACTGCTCTTTCTTGCTCAGGCCCAATTCCTTCATCTGGAGTTAATTATTCATAGCCACCCACATTCCCTCCAAAATACAAGCACTGGCAATGCCACCAGTTTTGGCTTTTGTGTAGTCGTTGAAAGGGTATTTGCCGTAATGCTGCTAATTGGATTGGACATTAATGGTAGCAGCTGAAAGATGGTGCACATACAGCAGAAACAGTTGGCTTTGCAATGCTTGCTCTTAACTGGACCTCAGTGAAGGAAACGTTGAAGGCAGAGCTGGTTAAGCCATTTTTATAACACGAGCACTGCATTTACAGCACTAATTAAACCATTAGCTTTCAAAAGAATGCTGGGGAAAAAAACAAAAAATTGGCAGGCACTCTAAGGGCCCGATTCATGGGATTTCTGCACGGTTCAAAGTGACTTTGCACTGCTGAAAAGTGACTTAAACAGGCTCTATCAGTAAGCTAAAAATGAGTGATGGAGCCCTGTGATAAAGGATTCTCTGCAGACACACACACTCTTAATTACATTTTTATAACACACTTAATACCAGAGACCAGTCTCTAACCCTTATTGCTTTGCGTTGTCAGGTTTCCAAGACAAACACATCGCCCCTGAGGTGTCCTCCAAATACTCTTCCTCCCTTCTCCCTAACTCATGGCTTGTAACCATTGTTTTACCGGCTGTTTTGGACTACAACCCCCAAACGTCCTAGACAGCATGATCAAGGGGGAGGGGTCATTGTTGTCCAAAACATCTTGAGAGCCACAGGTTGCAGACCCATGCCCAAATGGATACATTTACCTGCAATGTCCAATGGGGAAGTCTTGTGGAGGGGCGGTGCAGTAGCGTCTCTAGAAATATGGATTTTGGACAGGAACAAACCAGAGGGCACAAATAGAACTTGGGAGGGCACAAACAAATATGAGGCAACAGACCAAACTGCTAAGTAAAGTAGTATTATACAAGTTCAGAGTCGGTTTAAGACAATTGGCCTCATTCCGTTAAGGACATCGGTGCCGGTAAACGCTTTGCGCCCTACTACGAGGTCCCTTTACGGCCCCGTCCTTAACGCCTGCTTTTACCAGGCGTTATGGACGGGATCCGCAAAGGGACTTCAGAGCTAATAACGGTACCGTAATTTACGGTACCGTTATTAGCACCCTCCCCATTCCCATTGAGCCCTTTGGGGGCACAAATGGGAATGGGGATTGACATTTTCAATGGGGATTTACCGGTCCCGCAAAGGTCGGACTACACCGGTAAGTCCCCATTGAACGAGGGCGGACACGGTACCGTAATGGTGCTAGTCAAGGCGCTAATAGCGCCATGACTAGCACCAACCTCGGAATGAGGCCCACTGTAAGTTCTGCATCAACTTGTCATACACTCACAAAACATAACGTAGGTTCGAATGTTGCAAAAAGGACCTAAAAAGACATTTGGTCTTACAAGTGTTTTACTCTCTGTTTGTCCATCATTTGTTGCTCTAGGTTTAAATCAATTCATGAAATAATAAATAACAATAGAAACTAACAGTCTGCAATCACCAACTTCCCCGCACCCGGCACACTCTTCCCCTTCATCAGGTACCTTCAAAGTCCAACCCAGAGCACCCTGAATTGCACCCCAGTCCAACCTACATATTACAATTCCATGGTGACAGTTCTGCGGATTTCCTTAAAGTACCCACTCATTGCGTTCAACAAATAATCCATAACAATGATCTATTTAATGTAATATTGTGTTTTTTCTAGTGCTTCATGGTGGATGCTTCCCTCACCTAAAAGTTGCAATACATGTTATTACTACTGAATTTAATGCTAATGTAATGTAAATGAGCCTAGTAGAGCGCATCTCTGAAACTTGTGGTGGCATATGGATCTGCCAAAAAAGAAGGGGTGGCGATAGGGGAGAGACAGGTGCAAAAAGAGACTTCAGGGATCAGGGGAGACCCATACAACCTCTCCCCAAACCCAGTATGGCTCTATGTGGTTTTTGGCATTGATACTTGGGAATGTGTTTGAATCTTGGAGAAAATATCAAGCTCTATTCATTGACAGTGATGGGAGACTGGGAGAGACTGTAGCATAGTATAGAGCCAAAAATGCAGCAGGCCGTGCAATGAGCTCTGAGCTGCTCCTGCAATGATCCTGTGGGTGCAGTGTCACCAGCAGGCATGCATCTGCCTGTGTGTTGTGATCCATGTGTTTAGTTTCAGGGTGCTAGTAGAGTAAAAGGTAAGATGCTTAGCTGAGTCAGCAAGAGGGGGTTTGGGGCTCCTGAGGAGTCCTGCTATTGGAATATAATTTCGGAACTGACACAGCAGAGTTCAAGGCATGTTGTTAGCCTTCTAGCTGAGGCATTGTTACTGTTCTGGGTTTCATTTCATGATGAATGTGGGGTAGTGCCAGTGTCTTATGAGGAGAACATGTTGGGGTGACTAACCATATTGGGTTGTGATCTCCAAGACATTTTTCATGTATGTGTTGTACACTGTGACAGGGTCAGGGGAGCGTGCAAACCCCTCTCAACCTGATCTAGGTGGCCTATCAGGGGACAGCAAGAGCTTTCCTACCTCAGGGGTGGCATGAGAGAGTTGAGCGAGACCCCAATTCCTGGTTCCCTTAAGTGCTTGAAAATGTGCAGGGTTATTGATACCACTGTCCCAGCCTTACTGCTGTCTATCAGCCTCTTTACTGGCCAGGCCACTTTTTCTTCCTTTGCAGAACACACAAGGACCTGAGAACACCTATCCCAGGCAAAGCCGCACAGGGGGATCTCGGAGCCAAGGCAACAAGACAGTGCATCAAGAGATGACAACCACCACTCCCAGAATGAACTCAACCAGGAAAACCCGGTATGGAGCCAGGGGAATGGAGTTGTGACCAGAAATGGAATGAACAGAAATTTTCCCTTTCTAAAACGCAACACACCAATACTAGGTGGACCAAAGGGGAATGGGGAGACAACATCCAAAGCACTAAAAATGGAATCGGACAGCAGGGGATACGGGAAGAACCATACATCCTCGCCAACCCCAGTTTGAAGCATAACTCACCCAATCTTGGAGACAATTCCATAAAAAATTAGTAGCTTGATCACATGGTTGCCTGTAGAAGAATGGACACTAGGCTCGGACTGGCCTACAGTACAGAAGAGCAATGCCCGAAC
Source organism: Ambystoma mexicanum (assembly GCF_040938575.1). Lineage (NCBI taxonomy): Eukaryota > Metazoa > Chordata > Amphibia > Caudata > Ambystomatidae > Ambystoma > Ambystoma mexicanum. The sequence continues at coordinate 112,519,416 of NC_090922.1, forward strand.
CAAAAACGCAAAATGGTAGTGCGGGCCAGTTTCTTTGGTCAAAGAGGGCCACTTTTCTGGCCAGTGTGGGCCAGTTTGATGTGTTACTTCAGCATGTGGCTAGTAGTTTTTACCAGTGTTGCTAAAAAAATATTCTTTAAAATGTACAATTTGCATCATATTTTATCGACATAAATTCTCCCTTGGGTACTATTCTAAAAGTCTGTCACAAAAGGAATGAATTGCCATTTGCAACTGTGGGCCACTTTTTCATTGGTGCCCGAGACAAGTTTATGCCCCAGTCCAACCCTGATGGACACAGGAAAGGGGGTGGGATAGAGGTATTCTTAAAGGCCCCCAGTGGAATATCTCAGCTAGTGATTATTGGCCAAGGAGAACATCTGATATAAAGGGTCGATGGGGACCAAGAGGTTCCCATCAACGGGATAGACTGGGCTATAAAATGCCAGCAGATATAGAGGTGGGTGAAATGTGTTTGCATACTTGTCAACATTATGTGACCGAAAAGATGTACGATTTTTCAAGTTTCAAAAATAATTCCCATAACAATGACATCACAGGAAAATACAAAGCATACATTGTTGGCGCCATTGAATCATTCTAAAATACACAATCCATCAAACAGCATAACATGGAAAGATGTTCAAATGTTAAAAATGTATAATTCTGAATGGTAACACCAAATTCAATTACCTAACTTCACACAAAGTAATCACACGGCTGGTAGGCAACATTTGCCACTGCTCTGTAGCAGCAGCCCAGGCAGTACTAATTTATTGCAAGTTGAACACTTAATGACATGCCGACTGATACCCCCCTAAGTCAGATAGGCAGATGCTGTGTGGTGATGTTACACTCTGCCACTTGCCTTCACTGGTGGTTCAGCTAAGGGTTGTCCCGGCAAGAGTACAGGACAGAGCCAAGTAGCTGTCAGGACAGTGGATTGGTCTGAGCCCAATCAAAGTATTCACCTACCAGCCTACTGCACAGACAGACTAATTAATGTTTTGCATGCTTTGTCCTGGAGCCTGCAGTAGAGTCACATAAATTACTTGCCACTGTAAAAAGCAGTACGATCTGTCCTTGAAATCTGTAGGTGGTAGGACTGCCTAAAAAGCAGTATCCTACTGCCTAAATCTGTAGGGTTGGCAAGTATGTGTTTGACTAAGGTCAGGAGCAGACGAGGTGAACCAAAAGAGACTAGAAAGCAGAGTGTAGCAGTTGGAGAAAGAGGTGGAGGAGACTGTTAAGAGTATAGAGAGAGAGTAAATGTAGGGTGTTGGGTCGCACAGGGAGGCACTAGTTGAGTTGTTTGTGAGAGAGTGAGAGATTGACTGGAAGAAGGATATAGAGAAAAGGCAGGGCTTAAGAGCAGGTTTGAGACAGAGTGTGTGTGTGTGTGTGGTGTGTGTGTGTGTGTGTGTGTGTGTGTGTGTGTGTGTGTGTGTGTCAGTGTTTGAAGAGGCAGGTAAGTGAGAGTCATGAGGGTAATGGAAAGTAGAGGGAGGTGTAATTGAAGGAGTGGGGAGTATTGGGAAGACCAGGATGGAGTTGGCGGGTGCAGACAGGAGAGTCGAGAGAAAGAGCAGCATGAACAGGGGAAGGAGCATGGGAGAGAGAGAGGTAGAATGAGACAGCAAAGACCAGGAATCAGAACATAGGGAGAGGGGAGGGACGAGTTTGAGGGTGGAGATAGGAGAAGCGCGAGAGACCTGTGAGTTCAGTAGAAGGAGAGTGTGGAGAAGGAAAGACAGAGTGAAAATGAAGGGGAGTAAGAGAGAAAGAGGGAGAGAAAGGAGACAGGGGAGTGGGGAGAATCTGTGGAGCCCACCTTTGAAAGAAAAGAAAACTCAAGTAGTAGGCAACATGACAGGTCCCTTGGGAAGTATCTGAGTGAGAGAGAGAGAGAGAGAGAGAGAGAGAGAGATAAGGGAATATCCCTTAGGCCCCCTGTTAGGGTAACGTATAGATCCAGTCAGAGGAACCTGCAATAGTCTATGGATATTGAGAATAATTGTAAGGAGTGAAGAAGCCTAGGTTAGGGAGATGGGAGCCCATTTGGAGGTCAAGATACAAAGCAGAGGCCACCACTAATCTGGGAACCCCTAATGTATTTTCAAATACCTGTTTCCTTCTTTAATAAAAGGTAAACAAATAGTCCTCTGTTGTGCATTCTTGGGGCAAGGTGTCACAAATGGTGTCATCATGGGATCATTTAGGCCATGATCAGGGACCACCCAAAATGAGGAAACCAGAATTACAAACTTCACCTAGGAAAAGAAAGATGCCCATTCGGAAGCAGAGGAGCCGTGGGTCATGGCACTTACTGAACCCCTTGACAGGTATATTTGGGAACTGGACATGGGGATTGGCTTTCTCACTTCAAGAGGATCCGGAACCCAACCTGATGGGAGCAATTAGGGAGCCCTAAGAATACTCAGGAGGACTGGAGAAAGTCTAAACAAGTAAGAGTGGCAAATAAGAGTTTATTATCATTAAACGAGGCATTTTTTATAGCTTCAGATTTAATGGTTCAAAGCCCGAGAGGCGTCAACAAGTTGGTCACATCAGTAAGTGAAGTACATATGTGATGCGCTGTATCGTCTGCACTCTCAAATTCCTCAAGAAGACTTAACATCTTCGAGAGGAGTGTGTAAAGACTGGAGGGGGGTGCCTGTACTACTGCTCTCTATATGGCAGAGGAGAGGCACAGCGGATCCCAGCCAAGCTTCTCTATTATTGGTAACGTAGTCGAGCAATCAAGACTTAGCTCTCAAGAGGTGATGCAGGCTGATTCTTAAGTACAGTGTGGTCCCCAAGCACCCACAAAGGAATGTCCACACACTGTATTAGTGAAAACACAGTTTTTATATAATTAAGGTTCAAGGTTACATACACAATCTCAATAACTCATTTTGTGCTCAGTTAATCTACAATGGCAAATATATACAGCGTTCTATGTGGTACCACAGTTACTATCAGATTTCACTAAAGTGCATCAACTGGACTTAGTTTAAATGTCACACAAATCAAGTGATAAAGAGAACCAACAGTAGACATAGGAGGAAAAGCAGTTGGTTAGGACAATAGGCAGAATACTGAGTCCCTACCACCAGGCACAGTTCTGTATGAGGATCCCCCCACCTTGGAAACCTGTAAATAAAGATATATTGTACAAGCCCAGTCCATCGATTGTTCACAAGAGTCTTATTTCCTTCTAAATAGTTCTACAACCCCAATGTACCTGGAATAGCAGCATTCGACATTGGGTCATCTACTAATCCTTCTTGAGCGGCTCCCTTTAAAGCAGGAGCCACGGATCGTCGAGATCTCCTTAGTCGTTGGCGGCCTTGACTTTCTCCAGCAGGATGAAAGCGGTCAACAATGATGAACAAGCAGTCCTTGGATCAGAATGTTCTTAGGCAAAGGGAGCACTGTGGCTCCGGTCAGCGACAGCGGTCGTCGACGGTGGACGGCTGTCCGGTACTTCTCTTCGTTCTCCTCAGCGGCCCCTTCTCCGGTCGACAGTCTTTCGTAGGTCTGTCTACCAGGGAGCTTGGCAAAGATCAGCTTGTGTACGATGGTCCCTCGTAGCTCGGGGAGAGGTCTCCTAGCCAGGTCCTCTCTTGGATCAGTTCCTTGAAGGCACAGCAGCTTTCAGATTAGCGAAAAATGGCAGCAGCAGTCCTTCTTCTTCCAGTGGGCTTCAAAGTTAAGCATCAGTTTCAACTTCTGCTTCTGAACGATTTCTAGCAGTGAGAGGCCCCCAGATATGCTGTTGATCTCCCATTCACTCAGCTGGGTCACACTTAGGCAACCAATCATTCAGAAGTACATTCAGGCAGTCAGGCAGCCAATCAGGCGCACGGTGCATCCAGCCCCTTCTTCTCCATCCAGACACTCACAACACAGAATGTGGATTCGGACAAGCACTACACTCTGCATTCATACCAGTTTCGGGCAGGGCTGTCTCAGTCATTGTGTCAACCACCAGATACTAGACACCCATAACACAGAATGCGTATTCGTCACACACTCCATTCACCCAGATCCCATCCCACGGGCATACCCACAACATACAGTCATTGGGAAGGCTCCAGTCAGTCTGGCCTGGACTTCCCCACAATACCATATATGGAACTTCCACCCAACAGTCAGTCAGGGGGAACGGACAGAGTCAGGGCTTCCCGGGACTTCGGGAAAGGTAAGGTAACAGGCTATAGAAAGTAAGAGGCCACAGGGGCCATCTTGTTTCCTATCAGGAATCCACTGATTCCAATGAAAGGGCCTGGGCATCCCAAAATGGAGGACGCTCAGGGCACCTGTCAGTTCAGCACTGAGCTGCCACCAGCCCATACCCTGCTCTGTGGGCCACACACAGGTGCCCAAAAACATACACTAGGAGTACAGGGTCAAACTCCCACTCATGGGTACCATAAGTGTATCCCAAGGGTCTGTTCACCAAACCAAATACAGGAAGAGCTGCACTGCCAGGAGTCCCACATGGACTCCTGCGCGGAAAACAAGACAGAACACATGATAAAAAGCAATAAAGGACAAGGATTCAGCGGCCCTGTCCCTCTGATTCATTTCCAGCATCACAGTCGCCCTCCCCCCCAGTGTGAGGTTAGGGCGTCTAATCGCCCACGAGATTGACATTCTACTCTAGACGGTCAACTTACCTTCTGGAAAGGATATCTGCTATGCTCTATGGTAAAGTCTAGCCCTTGCAGGCTAATGGACCACCTGAAGGTAGACCCTGTAAAGTAGGGCCTAAAACGCCCATGTTCCAAACTATACTGTAACATTCCTTTTCAACAGTAGCCCACCTAAGTTCTCTACCCTTGAGTTGTCTACTGATGAATATGATCAGATGTTCCCTCCCTTTGACATCTAACTGGGACAAGACAGCTCTAATTCCGGTGTCGCAGGCCTCCGTCTGGACGATGAAGGGCTTGCTGTAATCAAGCGCACACAACACAGGTGCCCTACACAGACTTTCCTTCAAGCCAACAAAGGCCCTCTGACAGTCTTCTGTCCAATTAACCTTCCTCGGTTGTTTGGGCGAAGTCAGAGCTGTCAGAGGGGCAGCTATGGTTCCATAGTCCGCCATAAATTTGTGATAATACCCAGTGAGGCCCAAAAAGGCTCTCACCTGGGTTTCAGTAGAGGGAGTCTCCCAGTCATGTACATCCTGTACTTTACCGGGGAGAGGTTGGATTTCACCCCCTCCTACCTCATGATCAAGATACGTGACTTTCCCCTGAGCTATCTGGCACTTGGTGGCCTTGATAGTGATATTAGCTCTTTTAAAGGCATGCAACTCTTCATCCAAGTGAGTCAAATGCTACTCCCAAGTTGAACTGTAGACGGCAATGTTGTCTAAGTAGGCCACACAAAAGGGCTCCAGCCCACTGAGTGCACGATTGACTAAACCTTGGAAAGTGGCAGTTGCATTTTTCAACCCGAAAGGCATGACTCTAAACTGATAGAGCCTCTCAGGCATTGAAAATGCAGTCTTTTAGTTGGCATGGTCCGTCAGAGCTATTTGCCAATAGCCTGAGCTAAGGTCAAAGGTGCTCACAAATTAGGCAGGACCTAGGGTGTCCATGAGCTCATCAGCCCTGTGCAATGGGTGCGCATCAGTTTTGGTGACGACATTGACTCCTCTGTAGTCCACATAGAACCTCCAATCCTTGGTATCGCCCTGGGAATTTGCCTTGGGCATAAGGACCACTGGACAGGACCAGGGACTGGTTGAGGGTTCAATAACACCCAGATCCAACATCTTGGCGACCTCAGCCTGGATGTGGTTCATAACTCTATCTGACATACAGTAGCACCTGCTTTTGACAGGCACACTGTCACCAGTGTCAATTTCGTGCCCACACCACATTGTAAGGCCTCGTGTCAGTGAGAACAGAGAGGCATACTGCCGGAGCAAAGTCCTGCAGGCCCTCTGCTGCTCTGTTTGGAGAGCGATGCACTCCCTCCACTGAGCCATCCTGAGGGTTGCTATGCAGCAAATCAGGAAGGGGCTCACTCTCTTCCTCTTCTTGCTCTGAAGCAAGCAAGAGACATGAGACTTCGGCTCGCCTATGGAAAGGATTGAGCCAGTTAACATGGAATACCTGAGGGGCTACCCCAGGGATTCCCATGTCAACCAGATAATTGACTTTGCCCATCTTGGAGATTATCCTGAAGGGTCCAGTGCACTTATATGCAAAAATCTCGAAGCTTGGTAGGCTCCATCACAAGGATCTCCTGTCCTTGAATCCAATCCACTTACGAGGCTTTAAGGTCATGCCAGTATTTGTTCAGTTCCTGGCTGGCCTTGAGATTCTCTGTCGCCTGACCCATCATTTGTGTCACACTCCCCTCCGTCTGAGGCCTATCACATAGTCCCCCACTTGCTTGGCAGGACCTGGAGGTGTGGCTTCCAAACCTTCTCTGATCAAGGCAAGGGGCCCACTCAGGGGATGTCCAAAGAGTAACTCAAAGGGGCTGAAACCAACACGCTCTTGATGTACCTCTCTGTAAGCTAACAGCAGAGATGGCAGGAGGAGATCCCATTTCCTCCTTATGGGCTCTTCCAAAGCGCCTAGCATGCCCTTGAGTATTTTATTAAATCTCTCAACCAGACCACTGGAGCCGCACTGCCATGAATCCAACGTGAACATCTGCACGGACCAAAAGACAGAACACACGATAAAAAGCAATAAAGGACAAGGATTCAGAGGCCCTGTCCCTCTGATGCATTTCCCGCATCATTAAGTGGGACAACATTTTCTGGAGTGAGGACTTTCAAGTTGTGCATGCCTATTTCTCTCCTGGGATTGGAATCAAGTTTGGCTGGAGGAGCTGGGGGAATGATGTCAAAAGTTAGCAAACAATGCTAGCAAAGTATGCATTTTGGGTCTTCATATGTATTGTTTGTACTAGCACAAGTATGTAGTAAATCCTGAATTGTTAGCTAGTTATTACTTGTTTAACATTACACAATCACCCCTGGAATCATGTAACCAACATTATACACTCTCACTACAAGTAGACGAACGACGCTGAGGGATTACATCTAGCTGATCACAGGTACCTACTTGGACTATTCTAAGAAGCGTGGGTGGATCTTGACTCACTGAAGGTAACCTGAAAACCAAGCAGCCTTGATAAAGACCTGTATGGTCGAAACACGTGTCGGCACCACATGCTAAACAATGCAATTCAAAGCCACAAGAGTTTACTGTATTAAACTCATCAGGAATTTGATTGAACCAAGGCATCACAGGCAAAATAATGCATTTTAACTGCAAGATTTTACAGTACTAAACTCATCAAGAAATTGATCGAACCAAGCAATAAAAACCCCTGAGGAACAACAAATTTTGTGGACTCTACCTACCTACTTAGCTGAGTGGGGATAAGAAGCACCTTGTACACTAATTATAGCACAAGCGCCATTGGAGTAGAAACTAAAACCAAACTACCAGGGCACACAGACCAGGCACCACAAGCAGAGGCCTCCCAGTTTCTAACCACTGGCTGCTAGTGCAGAGATCTGAGACACAGGGTTCAGCAACCCACAGTTCCGAGTGCTCAATCAACCCCAATTGATCACACAACATTATACACACAACCACTTGTAGGGACTTCTCATCAAAATTAATTTCACAAAGGATGTCATCATTGATGTCATCAATGACTTGTGTGATGTCATCTTTGATGCCCTGGGTGTTAGTCTTAGCAGTTCAGGATGTGGCATGAGTTATGACTGCTTATCTTACCATAACTGGTGAATTTCTCAGGTTTTTCGGTTTTAATTGTACCCATAAAGTCCCTTTAACAAAGTTTTTTCTTTGAATTTCATAGGTTCTTTTCTGCCATGTTAATTTTACATTCGATTATTTTTCGTAGATCCCTAACTCCCTGGGCCCTCTCATGAATTCTTTGTAGAAACAGAAATACAGACCTCTGTCATAAGAATCAGATGGCGCTAGGAGCCCTGGGATCACACCTGCAACTGTTCGTTGTTGTGATGCCATGCTTACCAGAGGAGGTGTGATTGGCACAGACTTACCCTGTTTTACCAGTACCTAAACTCCATTAAACGCAGTCATAAAGAGGAGACAGCGAATCCACTAAGCTCAGTAGATCAGACTCTGGGTCCAAAATTAGGAACTTGGAAGGGGGAGAGGGACTTATAGAAAAGGGTGGTGGTATGTGACAGGGGCATGGTGTAGGCACTCTCAACCTGAGGCAGGCATCCTGTCAGGGTACATCCAGAGCCACTCCTACCCCATGGGTGGCATAGAGATATAAGAGGTACCCCAGTTCCCAGCTTCCTAGAGTGCCTGAGTATGTGCAGGGAAATTGGTACCACTGTCCCCGCCTTAAAGCCCATCAGCCTCTGTCCTGGCCAGGTGTCTTTTACTTCCATTTCAGAAAACAAGAGGCCCAATGAACACTTAACCCCTGCAAAGCCTGCCAGGAATCCCAGAGCCAAGGGAACAACACAAAGGAGTGTGAGATCAGCCGCAAAACTCCCAGCCTGCACCTGGGCTCAACCTGGAAATCCCGGCCGGAAGCAAGTGGAATGGAGTCATGACCAGACATGTAATAGACTGGAAATATTCCTTTGCCCAGAGGAATGAGACAACTAGTACCCACCCCACCCACTCCAGATGGACCCCAGGGGAATGGGGATGAAAACAGCAACATAAATGAAAATGGAAAGAGACATGGGGAACAGGGGAGACCCAGAAATCCTCCCAATCCAAGTTGGAAGCAAAGCTCACCCAAGCTTGGAGAGAATCCCAGGAAAAACAAGCAACCTGAGCACATGGCTATCAACTCAAGAATAGAGATTGGAAAGAGGGCAGGGCTAGGTTAGCAGCATTTTAAAGACTTCCAAGGAAAGTCCTGTCCCCCAGGAGAATAGTTCAGCTAGTGATTAGCCATTGAAGACTGCTGATGCATAGGGCCAACGGGAGCCAAGAGGTAGTTTATAACACTATCAGGTACAGTAGAGGATGAAAGGTGCTCATTGACATCGGGCGCAGAGGAGAGTGTAGAAGGTGAAGGAGGTGGAAGAGACTGGTGGAGTAGAGAGAGAGTGAAGGTACGATTTTGATGAGTCTGAAGGGCCAGAGCCATTTGAGAGAGAGAGTGAGAGGTAAGAAAGGGAAGAAGATTATAGGGCATGCAGCTTATTGTAATGTATGATGTGTATACATGCAAGACACACCATGGCCCTCATTACGACCCTGGCGGAAATCGAAAAACGATGGCGGAAATGCAATACCGCCATCGAATAGCGCTCGGTGCGATTATGACCCGTCACCGTAAAGTACGATGCCATTAGCGACACCGTAGTGAACAGGAACGCTAACTGCACCAAGTACGCGCACGCGCGCCATGCGAAACCGTAATTACCACCATGGCGCAACGGTACGCGAATTCTGACCCTAGCGGACATTTACCTAACGCCATCAAGCATGGCGGAAAGTACCATTCCGCCATGGTGAGAAGTACGGCAACGCGAACCAACCGTAAATGGCCCTACTGAGTGCCTGTACACCACTCCCTGCCCACATTGCACAACTCCTCGTAGGTGCAATGAAGTTACACAATGCAACCAGTCAAATGTACAAGTCACCCATGCATGCCAACGAACAAATGAATGTAGGGGCTCCAAGTGCCTTGTGAGTGGCCATCCATATTTGCCATGTCACCATTGCCGTACTGATGCAGCACAGGCATGTGAAGGCTCAAGTACAGCAATATGAACTGAAATATGAGACAAAACAACAACAGGCCCCCATCGCTTGACACCAGTGTAAGGCAACATTCAAAGCAGTAACCTGAGGGAGACTGCACCAGCCCTGTACTCTTGCCAGTAAACAAACCAACCATCAGCATAAGCATGTACCACACAAGTTGGCAGAGTGACTGAGCAGCCAGGCCCATCTCAAGAGGGGCCAATGGGAGCTGCAGGGCACCGATGGCACGATTACAGAAGCTATTCCAATGGACATAACCTCAGTCTCCCTCCAAGAAACGCACGCAAACACAGGCACCTGTGACCAGCCATATTCTGATAATCACATCATTCCACCAATCCACCTGGCTGACCGGCATCTGTTACACAAAAGCTAATCCCACGCCCCTGAGCATGACATCATTAAAACAGTCATAATGGCAGCCCCTATCCCTGACCTCACTGGGCTTCGTAGGCAAACGCGCCAAGTACAGTACCACGCAACTATACTCAGAAGCCGGAACCCAATGCAGATCTTCTCACAATACATCGCTCCACAAATAGGAATATGCTACATTACTTGCAAAGAATAACGCTACACGGTTAATAACATAATAGAAATTTAATGCACAACAAAATCACCAAGCCCATACAGCTATTAGGTCATGAACTCCAAAATATATTTCATTATTGTGGGCTGCATCCGCAATAAATGACCAGCTTCTTCTTGTGTGACGCCCTGTTCCTTCATGGTACACAGAGGCTACATTCACGTTCAAAAAGGCAACATGGAAGCGCCTAGAACCGCAGGGCCGTCCCATTAGGTAGGCACTAGTCCAGCTGAAAGGTCGATATGTTGCTCCTAGCCACTAGTACTGCGTAAGGGCATGTGGCCCATTGGCGATCGTCCCATAAGATCGTAATGGTGCTCCACTGATTAACACGAAGCAGCAGGTGTCGGGAGTAAAAGCCATCTGCAGGAGTGGCATACAGATGGCAGCGGCAAAAGGGGAGGAGATACCTGTCACCCAAATGAAATGAAAAAGAATGGTATGGGCATCAGAACTTAATTTGAATTACTCACTTCAATGATCACACTAAATCTACAGCCATATGCATGTTAGCCCACTCAAAAGGATTATTCCCACCCAAAAATCACTTGCGAATCATAACTATATAAATCGAGGTGAAAACACTATTACAAACGAGTCTTTGTGTGCATGCGTCTGTTAAAACAGAATCCATTAGATGGGATTAGTAACGTGCATAGACACAAGTGTTTGAAGGCGCGTCGAGACAGGGAGGGTTCAACAAGGGCAGATAGACGATGGTCCCACTATGGCAGCTCTGCATCACATGGCGCAGGGGAAGTGGATAGATTCCAAAAAGCCATGTACATGGTAAACTCTCAATTAAATCATCTGTCCATGCATCCATACATCATTCCCTCATCCCGGTATGAAAACGCCTGATTATTTACTCACATAACATGTGAAATTTCCATTGAGTCTGTGCGTAATGCAGTCTGCAAAATCCACTGTGCTCCAGCCCGGAATTCTAGTGTTGTGAAGTAACATGTATTTGGGAACGTCCTGCCTTATCGTCCACTACGCTATTGCGCATCCCATACTATTCATATCAATCATTGCATTCTCGCCATGGCCCCTGTCGGAAGGACATTAAACAATAGAACTTTATATTTGCAGTCAGACCTGTGGGCGTCTCCTCGCCGCTAGCTGAAAACCGAAAGCGCTGTCCTTCGAATTCCTCATTTGCAACATCACGTCGAAAAGGCATCTGTGACCGCTTGAAATCACAAATTCATCCATGTAGTGCGGCAGTGTGTGCAAATGGCAACTGCCTTCACTCACAAATGGGACGCCCCGCCCGTCGGTGAACCTCGGTACAGTGCTGCATGAGGGTCCACCGTTAATCGAGTACTACATTCCACTGACCCTTCACAAGTTTGTTCGCGACTGTAAAGATAGTATGTGAAACAATGGGACCATAGCAGAATGAACATATGAACCAATATTCCACTGCCATCGGGATTAAATACATGATTGTAATAGCAAGATGCCATGCGTCGAATTGCAGCGTTGTGTGCGGGACGTGCTCGCCCAAAGGGGATTGCAGCTTGCACAGGTGGAATGAATCACCACAGGTGGAGGCTATACTGCCTGAAAACACATAAATTGCACACCCAACCCCCTCCCACAACCACACCCACTCCAAAATGCTACCGGCAGGACTAGCGATGTTGGCCCTGGGGGACCTGATAGCACTGCAAGTACTCCAACTTCAAGAAGAAGACGAACACCAACTACTACAACAACCGGCCGCACAGAGGAGACGCAGGAGGAGGAGGAGGGCAAGGCAGGGCCAGCAAGGCCCACCAGCACAGCCACTACCACCACGCAGGCAGCCCGCAATCCCACGCCTCCGAGCTCATCCGTTCAACCTCACTGATGAGCAAATCCACACCCTCTACCGTTTGGACCGGGACACCATAACCGCCATTGTGGACATGACACACGCTGACCTTGCCAGCATGATAGATAGCCCAACCGCCATCCCACCCCTATTGAAGGTGGTGTCTGTACTACACTTCCTGGCCACAGGCACCTACCAGCACACAGTCGGACAGTTGCATGGCATTTCACAGCCACTGTTGTCACGGACACTATTGCAAGTGCTCGATGCCCTCCTGAAGCACGCAGACGACTACATCTCTCTACCACGCTCGGAGCAGGAAATTACGAACACAAAAGTGGGATTCCATGCACTTGCCGGCATACCGGGTTGCATTGGTGCCATCGACTGCACCCATGTGGAATTGGTTGTCCCACATGCCATGGAGGCCCAGTACCGCAACCGAAAACAATATCATTCTCTTAATGTACAAATGGTGTGTGACTCCAACAGGATCATTACACATTGTTGTGCCCGATTTCCTGGATCAACCCATGATTCTATGGTCTTGAGGAACTCTACAATACCACGCTACATGGAGCGACACGCAGGGAACAGATCCTGGCTACTCGGTGAGTCTCATTTCATGCATGATAATGTGGGGTATGTGATGCGGCAATGACCTGGCAGGAAGGGGGGGGGATGCGTACGTAGCAATGTCATTCCACAAACATCCTTTATTGACCACATACAGGTGATGCCGGGTATCCACTGAAGAGATGGCTCCTTACACCACTCCGGAACCCACAGAACCAGCATGAGGAGGACTACAACCATGCCCACTCACGTACCTGTGTAGTCATAGAACAGGCATTCGGCCTACTGAAGGCTCGTTTCCGCTGCCTCAGCAGGTCTGGCGGGGCACTCCTGTACCGCCATGAGAAGGTTGCAAAGATGGTCATGGCATGTGTCATGCTACACAACATGTGCGTACGTAGAAATGTGCCCATGCCCCCTGACGCAGAACTGCAAGCACCTGAAGATGGTCATGATGAGGGTGGGGATGTGGCAGCACCTCAAGGAGTCCGCGAGGCACAGGAGGGCCGTGAAATTCGTCAGATTATCATAGATTCATGCTTCTAGCACTCACGCCTGGTGGCTGATACATGGACACGGGACTTGTGGCACTGTGTGTGTCTGGAACATGCACAATATGGACTGTACGCCTATAAAGGCCTCATACACAAAGATCAATGTCCACACATCTCATTGGATGATTGTGAAATGTTTATAGCATATGTGAAATTATGTTACACACCCCATCGACCCGCCACCCAAGAAAGCCCAACACACCCCCTCCACCCTCCTACCTCCCCCCCAAACACCAGTGTCCAAAGATGCTCATTGTCAGTGGGCAGACGCTATTGCAAGCCCCCTCTCTGGGAATCAGGGGCACCCCTGCCTGTGGAGCGCAGGTTCCTCCCAGATCTACGTTGGGGGCTGCCCTGGACGGAACTTGCAACGGATGATGTCTCTGCCTGCTCACGTCCATGCATGTCCCTAAGGGTTTGTGAGAGCTCAGTGAGCACACGGCGCACAGCGGCAAGTTCAGCACATACGTCTTTGGACGTCGCATGCAGTTCCCCCCCTCAGGCTCTCGGTGCTTCTCTCCATTTGTACCCTCAGACTCTCGGTGCATCTCTCCATTTGTGCCCTTAGTGTCTCTGTACTTCTCTCCATTTCTGACCTAAGTGTCTCAGTTGATGTTTCTATGGCTGCCTTAGTACCCCCACATTCATCAGCATGCTCCTTGAGGAGCGTGGCCAGTTGCTGCTGTTGCACGATCACCTGGTCGAGGGACTGTTGCCTCTGCTGGGCCATGCCCATTTGCGGTGGTGTCACAGAGGGGCTGATCACCTCATGTTGCCTTGCCACAGGGCTTGTGGGGGATGGCCAGTCGTCATCTTGTGGGTGCCCCTGCGTGGTATCCTCATGGTGTACGGGATGAAACAAACAGGGGGATTGAGACAGGTCATGGATGGATCCTACATCGACAGCACCGTTTTCTGTGTCGGAGCATGCTGCCATTAATGCAGTGTCACCTATGGTGCTGCTGCCACCAGAAGCAGTGCCTTCTGTGGCATCCATTGGGGGGACCTGTGGTGCTGCTGTTGTGGGCATGCTGGCTGCTGGGGTGCCTGTTGAAGTCCCCTCCTGTGTGCTGCCACTTGATTTGTGCTGCTGCCGTGTCTTGATCCGTGCAGCTGAGGTGGAGGGTCTTTGGCCGTTGGTCTTGGCCCTCTTTGCAGGTGTGCTGGTAGGGGTGTCCTGAAGCTCGTCGTTTGAATCGGACCCTGTGTTGGAGTAAAGGAGGGCGAGCGTTATTTATGGGTCTGTGGAAATTGGAATGGCAATGTATCACATGCATCGGGGTGGTACCTGAGGGTGATTTGGGTCAGGGCCTTGGAGGTGGTTTGATTTTTGTGTGGATTGAGGATGCAGTTGTTTTGCAGCCTGCAGTTAGGGTGTGCATGCTGCACGTGTAGAGGGTGTTTTTAGGATTTTTAATTATTTATGTATTTAAAGTGACATTTAAAGTGCGCTATCAGGCCAATGTATGTGGACGTTCTCCTGGACATGTGTTTCTGTTGCACTATGTGGACACATGGTACTTCACATGATTGGACATTGTGGATTTAGCATTGTTTTATTTGGCCCACCTACCTGATTCTTCGGATGTCTGCACTCCTTTCTCCATCCCTCCGACTCCCTCTATACTCTCCATTCCAATGGTGGAGGCACAGATTTCTTCCCAGGGGGTCAACTTGATGGGTGATTCCGATCCTCCCCCGGTAGCTGTGGCAATGTTACGGTTGGCTGATAGTATGCTCCGTACGCGTATCCGCAAGTCGTCCCATCGCTTTCTGCATTGCTGTGGGTTGCGGGGTGCGGTCCCCACCGCACTTACCCGCTGTGCCACCAGGGCCCATATGGCCTTCTTGTTCGCAAGTGCCGTCCTGGTCATTTGCGTCGAGAAGACGACGGCAGCATTCTCCTGGAGGGTCTCTGTGAGCACGGTGAGTTCCTCATGGGAGAAGTGGACCTGCCGCTTGCGGTCGCACGCTTTTTTCGCAACTTTTCCTATTTTTATTGTTTTCACTAGGGTGGCTAACGGGTTGGGATGTGTCTCAGGGTAGGATTTTTGATGGTTGTGTTGGGATTCTGATTTTATAGGTGTACGGCGTGCTGTTTCCCGTTCCGGGCCCATGTTTTTACTTCCGTTTCCGTATATTTACGGTCACCGTATTTTGCGATTACCGCTCATTACGGTGACCGCTATGATGGGTGGCGGAATTGCACCTAGGGCGCCGTACGACGGCGGTGAGGGGCGTTTTGGGGACATTTCCGCCATCGCGGACTTTGCACTTCCGCCATGGCGTAGTGCTCGTGCCCGATGGGTCGGAATTAGCCGCACTTTACTCCGTCGTGCAATGGCGGAAACGCTATTTACGCTATGGCGGTCAGGTCAGTTACTTTCCGCCAGGGTCGTAATGTGGGCCCATATCTTTTAATGAGAAGACACTGCTCATTGTTCATAAACTTAAAAGAAAGCACTCAACAAGCAGCAGCCATCACTCATAGCTCAGCTTCAAAAAATATCTAGTCAACATATGTCTGTTTGACAGAAGAAATATCACCCATAGGCATGAGTACAGGTGGCAAAGGGAACAACTGAGTTTGTTCACAAGTCCTATAACCACACTTTACCCACATGGAGATGTTTACAGTTTTCAATTACTGACTGTACATCTCAAATGAGACTATTCTCAGACACAGATGGTAATACAGTGACTTTGAGCACAATTGGGGATTCATACTCAGTGTTGAATTCTGTGAAAGGGAAGTGATCTGTCCTAAAACAGAAAGCTGCCAAAAGGTTCAGCCACTGTTGTTGAGACGTTGCTTCAAGCTGCCTGTAAATCCTATGACTTTTGTAAGTTCTTCTGTAACGGTTTTACAACACGGCACACTCCAACCAGGGACTCCTTCCCTGACAATGAATGTGGTGCACAATAAAAACGTTTTCAACCTTTAATCAACCATGTGTTTTTTTATTTGAGTAGGCCCCAAACCCATCTCGCACCCAACGTTCACAAATACCCCGTGTAACAGTGGCCAAGGAACCAGGCCGGTTTGTATCAATATGATATTTATAAATGTTATGGTTCAATGAAAGTAAAAGAAAAATCAAACAATTGGACAGCAGCCAACAATGTTGTAGCAATACAGATGTAAAGATTCCTACAACACAGTTAGTTCAAAATCCCCACAATGCACATGAATCTGTAATGGCAAAACAGGAAAAATGATTTCACAACATCTGATGGTACTTAAGGTTAAGCACTCTCCCTGCAACAATCACCCAAACATCTGCTAACTTAATTCTTTTTGGATGGTAGGCAGTGGCAAGGAGTGAGGATAAAGAGGGAAAAATCAGATTTATAGATGGGAGAAAAGAAAATGAAAACCCGATTTATGAGCAAAACGGCATAATCAGATTTCACATGTTACTCGCACAGCAGCTTACAACCGTAGTGGGACAGCTAGAAAAGAAATTCATGTTGCTACACTCGAGAGATAAGGAAGCTTACAGACTACTAAGCAGGGCACCCCGGCAACATGAACACAATGTAAGAAAGATGATTTTGGGATAGAAGACAAATTCAAAAGAAAACACACAGCAATTGTGAATTTCGTTTTCACACGGGATGGGTGATGACAGGCAGCCAAGAAAAGGGCTTAGCTGTCAAAACTGGAAATCAGTTTCAAGGAGAAGGACAAAGGCACATAACGGATAGGATTCTGACAGAAAGGGATAGTTCTCAATGGGACTCTGGTTTGTGTTTTTCTATGAAACAGATGCAAATTAGGAATTTGTGGGAACACACACACAGTACAGGGGAAAATTTGTTTTTTGTTGTACAAATACATTCTGTTGAAGCTATACTTTAATGGCTATAATTATTAAAGAAAGGCACTTGGCACAAGATGGTTAATTGTGAATTTCAACCAGCTCACACCGTGAATCTGTTTATAGGGAAATTCATTGATTTACTTGAAAATAAAGCTAAGGATGTATACGGACAACTGAAAGATTTATAAAAAAGAATACACTGACATACACAGGCTTATATAGATTCATATATGGAAAGGTGAATGGATTATACTGGCAATTTCGGACTTTGAAAGGCATTTCCAATGGGATGCGAGAGTCAAAAGACGAGATATACAGTTTGGGACGGGGGTTATTTGCTACTTACAATATAAGCTTGAGTTTGGGATTCTGGAAAGCCAGCAAGGTCTCTGGTCACTCTGGACAGCTAGCCCAAGGGATCTGGTCGCTGCGCTCTACTGGATGGGATTATGGACAATTAGGCCAAGATCTGGTCACTCTGGACAGCTAGATGGGGACCGCTAGGCAAGGTCTGGTCTCTGCATTCTCTTGGATGGATTCAATTGCCTCCTATCCTTTCTCCCTGGATTCTTGTGTGTGCCTGGATCTGGAATCTGTGGATCTGGCTGTAGATGAATGGATGGATGGATTGATCTATTGATTGATCCCTTGTGTCATTCTGTGCCCCCCTTATATAGTCAAAATTACATCATCTATTTTACAATCTGGGGAAAGTACTCTGGAATTACCCCTATCCTGTGATAGGACAGCCTACCAGTCCTCTCCCCTCACCCTGGGCCTATTGGTTCAGGGAAAAGGGCATAATTTGTGTGTTTGTATTTATGACCTTTCTTTGTCTCTGAAGTCTACTTTTTAACAAAAATGAGGTATAGATCAAAATGTCAAACCTTTACTAGCCACCACCATAAGAAGTAGATACGTGGATTCAATGGGTCACAGGGAATTGGACAATCTTATTGCTCGCTCTGCGCGAGGTAACATCGCCCTTTGGCACATTTTGGCCCTTTTCATGAAATGCATAATCGTTAAAATTCTTCTAATGACTGCACATGTTCATAATTATATTTTGCATCTTTCCCCCAAGTTTACTATTTGTCCCATTTATAAATCAGCCAGAAACATGTCTTTCCTGGCCATTTCAGTTCACAACGTGCTAGAAACATGCCCTTGGTCTCTTTACATTCATCTAATAATCACATGGAAAACTAGCATATTACACAATTACTACTTATTCAGGGTGCTGGGAAAAATGTCTTAAAAATGAAGAAGTCCTTTAATACAAATGGGGAGGATTTGTCACATATTGGGGTGGTGCTGCAGACCTCCACAGCAATCTGTCTCCTCCTGGCTCTGCTTGCAACAAAGGACTTTTATGATGCCCTTTGAAGTTTGACAATTCCTCCTTCAGAGTGGGTGCTGGAGGAAATCGCACTTCTTGCTCACGCACTAGCAACATTGGCTTCCTTTGTTCCCTCTTCCAGGACTGCCTGCTAGTCTGGCAGGGCTGTGAATCCTCTCACTCTCAGCCACCTCACGTGCCATTGGGGACCGGTTCACTGATTAATGTGACTTCCAGTGGAAGGCAAGGCTTGCAAATGGATTCTGTGCCTGAGCCAAAAAACAGTGTTACTGGTTTCTGAGCCTTTTTCCAAGATAACTAAATCTTGTGGGGACAAATATAATGTACATAGTGTCACCAAACGCCCACCCACACATGTTCACAGATATTTCTTTGCAAGCAGAAGCTGCCATTTGACGTTGATTTTTAAAAGACATTTTTCCTTATTTTCCAAAGAACAGATTCACACGTGTGTAGGCCTTTCATTTAAAGTTTCAAATCCCGTTATGCAGACCATGCGATTGTCTTTACCTTAATCCTTTGGATGAGTTTTCCCTGTTCTGTTGGTTCATGGATACAATTGGATACTGCACAGGATTTCTTTGATTTTGATACAGAAAAGAGAAAAGGCCTCGCTATTTCTTTCATTTGCAGTAATTTGAGCGCAATGGTTCACAAAAAAGGGAAACAAAAGATATTGTTGGGTGTTCTGACCCACGTTTGGACTATTAGGCTATAACATTTGGTGCGGTGGGCTTAGGAAATCCAAGATGGCCGAAAAAGCCCACATGTGCGCCAGAATCTATGAAAACCGCGCAGTTGTGCACACTAAAATGGTTGCCTAACTTGCCACCCACCAGTGCGAGCAGGATGGGCCGGGGTGCCATGAGTGAAATGTGTGCCAAAGGAAAAACCGCACTTTAAAATCACCTTTTGTTTCTCTGAATGCCAGCTCAAAATGCCTATTTGCAACACATCCAAAAATCTCACTGAACACCAGCGGACATCTGGCAGAATAAAGTCTTGTGGGCATACAAAATCTGGAAAGAGGATGAGCCTAAAACAATGTTCATCACAAGACTGGCTGAGCTGTGGATTTCAGCAGTTTAAGTAAATTTGGACTGAAAGACACTAAAAATCTAAATGTTTAAAAGAAATGAGTGACCTACTTTTGAGTGTCACATAGGCTGCAATTGTTTAAATGTCATAGTTTTAAACTTAGAATCAGCATTCTAGCTGCATATTTAAACAATTGTTAGTTATTTGAATGCAGAAAACTGGGGAACAGAAATGACATGTGGCTAAAAACTGGCTTAAAGAGATTCCAATTTTGCCTGGCAACTACCCCCATCAGGAGTGAAACTTGATTCACAAGTAACTTCCCAGGCCTGGCTGTTTCCTGCTGGCCACACTAAGGATATGCCATCTCTCTGATAATTGAATTAAGGGGAGCCCCCACAGAATACAGGAGCTCTGAACAATGCAACCCCCTTCACCCAGGCAGATGGTTTATTGCAGATGTCGTAAAACAGCTTCCTCTTGGCAGAAGCTGGGAGGGGCAGGGTCTCTGAGCTTGGCAGAAACTGGAAAGACTGGTTTCTGTACCATGTGACCTGAAAAGACACATTCCTGTAGCCAGAATATGGTTTTAGAAAAAGATGGATCATTCATAGAGCGGACTTGTGAAAATTATTTAAATGATACCATAATTCTTGTGATTTTTCTGCCCACATTTTAAGACGTGTTAGGACCCGGTGGTATGTTCAGGGGGGTTTTAGCGGAAAAGAGGATATTACTCAAAATGTGTGCAAGGATATTACTCAAAATGTGTGCATGTGAAAAATCTGTGTAAATTTGGGTTAATGTCCGAAATTGCAAACCAGTTAAAAAGTGCAAAATATTGCCATTTCTGAATGCAAGCTCTCAGGAAGAGCAGATTTGGACAGGGTATACCTCCTGTAATGCATGATGGGTGCATATGATTTTAAAACAATATGTACCTCTGCAAATATGTATTTGGTTCAAATCTAGATTTGTGTGCAAGTTGACAGGAGGAGTGGACTTTCTGCAGGCTGTAAAATGACATCACTCTGACACAACTTAGCTCCCCCAATCAGGGGAGAAATGAAAGCTTGGCCAATGATAAGTGGAGAGGGGTAGGGTCTAGTGATGCTGCACACACACCCATTTTAAAAACAGATAAAAGCAGACAGACAGGACAGATAGGGACATTCATTTCCATCTGCTGCGGGACGCTCTGCGGGAAAATCCATACTTTACCTCCATCAATCTCTAGAGAAAGCTGTGCAGAAAGATCCAGACTTCAAATCTATCAATATCCAGAACCAGAGACCCAGACCAGACCAGCAGAGCAGAGCTGCCCAGATCACTGTGAAGTGCAGAGACCAGACCAGAGTCCAGTCTAAAACCTGACCAGATCCGTGGCGAGGCCCATTTAATTCAAAAATATATTGTGAGTACCTAGCAAAACTGTGTAGAACCAATCTCTTAGTTAAAATAATATAATTCAATCTATTTTAATCTAAGTAGAACTGCCTCCTAACTGTCACCTGTCATTTGCAAAGCTGTCACCTGTCATTTTCTAGTTGCTAGCTGTCACTTGTCTTTTTGAACTTTAAAATTCCAAATCTGAAAAACAACCTTTATTTAATCGCTCATATCTCCGTAACTGTTTGTCCTAGAGACTTGCAGTAACTTTCATCTGGAGGCTGAGATCCTAGGCTGTCCTAGGACCCCAAAACGATATTGCTAGTCCTTATAGTTTTTCTGTAATCGCGCCCGGCGCACTCGGAAAAATCTGCTGCGATTTGACATTTTGCCGCGATTTGCAAGTTTCTCCACGTGTGAAAACAGAGGTTTTCTTGCTTTCAGTTGCCAAAAATTCGTTTAACCTGCTAGTTACTCCTAGATCCTTGCTAAAGTGAGCCTGGATTAATATTAACTTGATACCACTCACCCTGAACCTCTAGAGGGAATTAAAAGCATTTTAGCATATTTTTCACTTCATTGCCAGCACATATAAAAGCATTTTGGGCCTGTGTTTCAAACTTCTGTAGTCTAAGCTTGCTGGGGTGAACTGAATTACATTTGATTGCATTTCTGAGAACTGTGTGCTTTCCTTCCATTTCCTTGCATTGCATAAAGGGGGGAGGGGATTGCCAGAGAAAAGTGATTACATTGTTTTGTTGAAATCATATTGAGTATTTTCTGTATTGCATTTTCATTCAACATTACATCCATCTGAACTTATATAAAGCATTCTCTACCACCTTCTTCTTCTGTTCCTATTCACAAGTGTGCTAGTGCCAGTTTCTCCGTTGTTAATCTTTATCATATCAGATTAAGTGTGATATCCAATTATTAATTTATTATAAAGTGTGATATATATCTATATTGTTTAAATTCTCAAATAAACCTTTTAAACTTGCAAAACAGAACTACTTCTTGGCTCAGTGGGGTCAGGGGGATTCCAAGGGAGGGGTGTTATATAGGGGTAGTCATTCAGAACGCATGAACTGGACATAAAGATATATCAATAAGGGTTTCCATTCAGTATCCCAGACTAGGCATTGACTTAGCTGTAGTGTTGAATTGAATCCTCTTACAAATTGGGGGCTCGTGACGGACGTTTGGGTTAGATCTACCATTTGTGCAGATTAATACAGTGTGCCAGCTGACCAGATACACATATCCGGTCGGATCACCACGCTGTGTTACGCTCTAAAGCACTCCTCAAAGGAACGCTCTAAGGAAAAGCTCTGTTTTGCAAAAATAAAATACAAACTTCTGTAAGTCAGGAAGGAACTCAAATTCCAGAATGACGACCTTAGTAGACATGAAAATAGCCAGAGAGCACTTCTTACATAAGTTATTTGTGAGAGGTGAGTGGACTCATCAGGACCAAACGGTTTGGTTGCAGGCCATCACACAACAGGTCACTGAAACAGGGTCAGATAAATGGGGAGATCAGGGTCCCCTACATGTGGCCCTGAGTGAACTATACATGGCTCCTAAAGCTAAGGATGAACAAGACAAGATGGTTAGGATAGCCGCATACCTGTACCTATATATGGGAGACATGCAGGATAAATGTACTCAAAGCCAAGATCTGGCGAATAAGCGACAGATGGCGTTAGAGAAGGTCCAATCTGACCTGGTCTCTTCTGAGCAGAGGCTGCAGGTGAGCCAGGAGTCAGAAAATGAGAGTAGACAGCACATCATTAAAATAAAGAGGGACATGGACATCCTGCAACAGGAAAAGGGTGACCAGGATACCAGATTTCTGGCCTTGCAGAAGGAGTACCAAGAAGGTTTGGACTCCCTGCTGCAGAGCCAGAAAAAGCTGGAGCAACAATTAGACTTTAACAGGGCATGCACGGAGCAGGTAGCCACCCTGCAAAGTCATCTAGATAGAGTGAAGGCAGAGAGCAACAAGCTGATTTTGAAAGACCTGGATACCCAGGCAGAGTTTGATGAAGAACGCCAGAAAGCTGGTGCCTTTCAAAGGCAGAGGGACGACCTGGCGGCACAAATGCAGGCTCTTAGCCAGGAAAGAGACGCCTTAGGCCAGGAAGTCTGCCATTTAAAAAGAAAAATGGAAGAAAATCACCTGACCCACCAGGGACTGGGTGACCTCCAAAAAGAACACCAGGACTTGCTAGAGCACACCAGGAGGGTGGAGGAGGCTCTGGCAAGACAGGAGCAGGCCAATATGGTCACAGCTCAGGAGGTAACCCTCCTGCAGCAAAGACTGGCCCAGCGCTCCAGGACCAATCAGGAAACGCAGAGAGAGAATGAGGCTCTCTGCCAGCACAATGATAGGCTCCAACAACAGGTAGCGATGCAGGAGAGACTGATAGAGTCTAGTAAGGCCTTAACTGAGGAACTGAAGGCGCAGGCTCTTGCATTGCAACAGGGAGCAGGGGCGGATAGAGATGAGGTTCGCTGGGAAAGAGAAACTCCTGAGCATAACCCCAGGAGCCCTAGTACCAGAGGCCTTTATTTCTCTCAGTCCCTGGACTCTGCCACCCACATGTCCCCTGGCGCACATGAGCACAGGGCCACAGGGATGGCAGATTACTATCCAGCCAGAAGCATGGGGCTCATAGGCCAGTACCACCCAGGAATGGAGGGGCGGGCATCCGGGTATGGGCACCCAAGCACAGTGCAATTTGATGGGGAACCCCAGGTGAGTAGGCCCATTAAGGGCATCCTGAAAACCTCTGCCCAGTTAGATCAGTGGGGGGGGTACCCATCAAATCCTGGCAGCAAGGAGGGATCTGAAGACTCCTCTGAGCGG
This sequence comes from Ambystoma mexicanum, assembly GCF_040938575.1. NCBI lineage: Eukaryota > Metazoa > Chordata > Amphibia > Caudata > Ambystomatidae > Ambystoma > Ambystoma mexicanum. The sequence goes on from NC_090922.1 coordinate 112,543,216, forward strand.
TACAGGACACAGGAGACCAGGTCCCCACATTCTGCCAGCCATTCCCAGGCTCGCAGAATCCGGGAAAACCTGGAAGAACAGACGGGAACCTCTGGGAGCAGTGCCTCTGAGTCAGAAGATGAATGGACCAGGGTTACCCGAACCAAAAAGGCCAATAAGGCAAAAAGGGCCTTGCTTAAGGACCCATTGAAGCAAATAAAGGCAATAAGGAGTGTCATCACGCCTTATCACAAGAACGCCAAGTACTCTGTTTGGGAACACTTGGAGCTCTATGAGCAAATGATGGAGACTTTTCATTTGAAGGACAGCCAAAGCTGTATCCAATATGTAAAGTGGACATTCTCCCCAGAGTACTCCAGTTTCTTTGCAGGGCTGGAGGACCAAAATCATTCCAGGTGGTCCACCTATAGGGCAGCCATATTAAAACATTTTTCTGTTCACAGAAATCCCCAAGAGGCTCGCAAGGCAGCCTACAATTTACAATGTGGGGAGGATCAGGCCCCACAAGAGTTCGTGCAAGAGTTAAAGCGTGCTTTTGCACAGACCACAAGAAGGGTGCGCACCGACAGCAGAGAATTTATTAATACGTTTTTCCATGCCTTGCCCAAATACATAATGACGCAGCTCGTGAGGGATTTTCACGAGAAAAGATCTTTGGACTGGGTCATTGAACAGGCGACCCGGATCTATGAGGTGCAGAAGCCAATAGAAAATAAAAATAATGCGCCCAAAAACCCCAAAGCCAACAACACCCCTGCTGCTGCCAAGGTGGCAGAGGTAAAGGTCACCCCCGTTTTAGAGTTGGAGATGGGGGGGCCTAAAAACCTACCTGCACCTAATAATGCTAGGAACACAAACTGGTAAATACACTTGCACACCAAATTAATAACAATTCAAATTTGTAAAATGAGGACTGTTCCAAATAATGATTACAGAGTTCAAGGTGCAGGGGAGAAAATACACAGCCTTGGTATCTAGGCTGGAAACATATGCAAAAAAGAGAAAGCAATCCGTGAGGGATAGCCGCGTCCCCTGCACACTGTCTAACAGGCCGAACGGCCTAATGGAGTTGATAATCCGAAGATTATTTTGAAAGTTTATGAATTTCTTTATATTCAAAATACAGAAGATTTAGGAAAAACACATTCAATAGACAATTAGTGATCATCAACAGTAAATTCTGTTATTTATTTGTGTTTTCAAGTGCCCAACGCGTTTCGAGTCGAAAAAACTCTTCATCAGGGGCGACATATTCATCAAACAATTTCTATAAAAGGAAAATTATATACAATATATTAGTGCTTTAGATAGACTTAATGGTGAACAAAATCTAACAACAAAATCACATTTGTTATGAAGACAGTAATTAGCTTAAACATTTTAGCTGTATTGGTGGGTAACACATTCTATTGAAAAAAAGCCCAACATTACCCTAGTCTTTCCACATTCACCAAGTGATTATGCCACATATGTGTCTATATAGAAAATAGGTAGCTGCCCCTATATTTTGCCTTTGGCGCAGTGAATTTTGGGGGGATAATTTATTACTAAGGAGTGCAAATTATTGTGCTGCATTGATGCAAAATGACCTCTTACCTTGAGTTATGCTAATAACCAGCAAGGACTCAGAGGGTAGACGATTGTGTATTGTCCACTAGGCTCACGGTAACTAGTTCTTTTAAATCTGTGACCAATGGGGACCGATGGCAGAAGCGAATCTCTCAAGCCTAGAGAGAAGGAAAGATATTTTATAACAATGTATGTGAAAAGCTTTCTAAAAGAAAAAAATAGGCTTAGAGCCCAAAGTTAAGTGCGTTTACTAAGTAGTTTTAAAGTCCGGTCTAAATACTCACTTCGATTCACACCAGCAATCTAGGAGGAGTTCAGGAGCCGTAGAAAACGGCAGTTGAATGAGCCTCTCTCACATTTTGCGTGTTTTTATATTGTTAAGTGTTATGACGTCACTCGCGCATGCGTTGGCGGCATCACGCTTACGCATGACGTCACCCGCGCATGCGCGGAGTGATGTAAACAATCCCCCATGTTGTGTATGAATTAAAATGCAGCATTCTACCATAGGCGATCCATATGCGGAAGCAACGATATCGATTTTTAATTATATGGCGTTACTTAGTAAAAAGTGATGGCCGTAGATGTGTATTTCTAATCTAAAATTTGAAATAGCGGTAATCCGTGAACCTCGATATGGGCAAAAGTGGGTCAAACGGGCTAATGATTAGGCTTTTGTACTAGGGCAACTGAAGAGAGTAGGTTGCTCTCTGAATTGTGATGTTATGTAATTATAATTTGTGTATATATCATCAACAATACTGTCGTGGAAACTTTGTTTAACACATTTAGCATTTTTCAGACCCTTATAAACGTTTCTTAGTTAATCAGTGGAGCATAAGGAAAACACACATTTCAATCACAATGACATAGCAGAATCCAAAAAAGGATAAGGTTTTGAATGTAAAGAATTAAACCGAAAATAGCTTCTAAAAGACATGTCATTGGTTCGGAAAGTTATATCTAGTGTAAGGTTGACCTATGTGAGTGAGACTAAGATGGCTACCTCCTTGTAGTGGGAGTTCATAGGAATGGCCCTAGAAAATAGTCCTCATTAATTCCCAGGGGTGTCATAGCGTCCAATTTGTTGATCCAGAAGAGTTCTCTTTGTGCAAGCTTTTTAGGAAGATTTCCACCTCTACTTGATGGTCGTAGGACCTCCAAAACCACAAATCTCAACTGTGAGATATTGTGTTTTTTCTCTTCAAAATGTCTATAGACTGGGGATTTGCAATTTTTGGTCCTGATGCAGGATTTATGCTCCGTCCATCGGTCTTTAACTTTCCTGTTTGTTCTCCCCACGTAGTATATACCGCATGGGCAACGTATAGCATAAATTACATTCTTGGTATCACATGTTGCAAATTGTTTTAACGAGATTTTCTTGCCGTTGTAGGGGTGTCTGATATGGTCTCCTTTTATTACATTATTGCAATGTTGGCAATGTAGACATGCAAACGTACCAAGTTTTGTTTACTGAGAGTTGTCTGTGATGGTTGTTTTGGTTTCTCTGCCTTAATCAGTTGATCTTTCAAATTTCGCCCTCTTTTGTAAGCCATCATAGGTGGATCCGGGAAAAGCTGAGCAAGCGTATTGTCTGATTTAATAATGTCCCAGTTTTTGTGTATAATTCTTTTGATCTGATAGCTTTGGCTTGAGTATTTAAGTGTATGGATTAATCCCTTCTCGTTCTTCTTTGGATGGCCTTCCAATAGTGCATTTCTTTCCTGGGTTTCTGTGCGTATTATGGCTCTTTCTACCACTTCCGATGGGAATCCTCTATCCAAAAATCTTTGTTTCATAGTGTTATATTCTCCCTGGAGTGTATCTGTTTCTGAGGTGATTCTTTTGAGCCGTAATAATTGGCTGTAGGGTAAATTGTCTTTCAAATGCTTTGGATGGTGGCTTGTGTGGTGAAGACAACTATTCACATCCGTCGGTTTTCTGTATAATTTAGTTTTAAGTGAAGTCCCTGTTATTTCAACAGTGACGTCAAGAAAGTTCACATGTGGTTTGCCGATATCCATAGTGAAACCTATTCTTGTATTACAGGTATTTAGAAATTTCCAAAACTCTTGTAGTTCTGTTTCTGTGCCTTTCCATATCCCGAAGACGTCATCTATATACCTCTGCCAGCATTTGATCTTATTCGTCCAGGTTGGATTGTCCAATACATAATGTTTTTCAAAATGATACATGAAGATATTGGCGTAAGATGGGGCCACGGAGGACCCCATTGAGGTACCAGAAATTTGTAGGTAGAACTGCCCATTGTGTCGAAAATAGTTATTGTAGAGTATGATGTTAATTAACTCCAGTGCCAGAATCTTGTGGATTTTTACTTGTCTATTGGATAATAAAAACCATTCTAGAGCTTCAATTCCCTCGGAGTGTGGAATAGAGGTGTATAGACTGTTCACGTCCATGGTGAATAGTATCAGGTTGTCTTCTGTTAGTTGTAATGTTTGTAAAATTTTCAAAAAATGAGTTGTATCCTTAAGATAAGTCGATGTTGCTTGGACCAATGGTTGTAGGGCTGTATCTAGATAGATAGCAAGAGGTTGAAATATACTTTCTGTCCCGGCCACAATTGGACGAAATGGTGGATCTCGAAGGTTTTTGTGTATTTTCGGCAGTCCATAAAAGACCGGTGTTATGGGATATTTCTGTATCAAAAAGTCAGCTGTTTTATCTGTTATCCAGTCCATCATGAGAGCCTTCTCCACAGTTGTATTGATAATGTTAGTTATCCCAAGTATTGGGTCACTATCCAGTGGTGTGTAGGTCCTAGTATCTTGTAAAAGTTTGGAACAGCCTAAATCATAGAGGGTTGTATCCATTAGTACCAGAGCTCCGCCTTTGTCTGCTTGTTTGAGAGTCAAGCTGCTGTCCTCTGCCAGTTGTTTAATTAGTTTCAGTTGGTGCTTGCGGATGTTCTGTTTTTTAGGCTGGGTGTACTTCAATCTTTTAAGGTCTTTTATGGTTTTTTGTTTAAATAGATGAATCAATGGGTGATTGACCTGCGGGTAGAAGTTGCTTTTATTTTTCATTTCTAGGTATTTTGATTTTGTTCTGGTTTGCATGTTATCCTCAATGTTATTAAAAAAGACCTGAGTGTATCTATTTGGGCCGAGGTAAGAGGTTTGGAAGAGATGTTAATCACCAAATTATTCTTTATTTCTTTTTCTGGCGGGGTTTTCTTTTGGTGATTAACATCTCTTCCAAACCTCTTACCCCGGCCCAAATAGATACACTCAATTTGGGTATTTCATTTATACCAACTAACTTCACTACGTTCTTCGAAGAAGAAGTCAACCTCTTTAAACTTATAAGGAAGATGGAATTAAAGGTCTTTTTTAATAACATTGAGGATAACATGCAAACCAGAACAAAATCAAAATACCTAGAAATGAAAAATAAAAGCAACTTCTACCCGCAGGTCAATCACCCATTGATTCATCTATTTAAACAAAAAACCATAAAAGACCTTAAAAGATTGAAGTACACCCAGCCTAAAAAACAGAACATCCGCAAGCACCAACTGAAACTAATTAAACAACTGGCAGAGGACAGCAGCTTGACTCTCAAACAAGCAGACAAAGGCGGAGCTCTGGTACTAATGGATACAACCCTCTATGATTTAGGCTGTTCCAAACTTTTACAAGATACTAGGACCTACACACCACTGGATAGTGACCCAATACTTGGGATAACTAACATTATCAATACAACTGTGGAGAAGGCTCTCATGATGGACTGGATAACAGATAAAACAGCTGACTTTTTGATACAGAAATATCCCATAACACCGGTCTTTTATGGACTGCCGAAAATACACAAAAACCTTCGAGAGCCACCATTTCGTCCAATTGTGGCCGGGACAGAAAGTATATTTCAACCTCTTGCTATCTATCTAGATACAGCCCTACAACCATTGGTCCAAGCAACATCGACTTATCTTAAGGATACAACTCATTTTTTGAAAATTTTACAAACATTACAACTAACAGAAGACAACCTGATACTATTCACCATGGACGTGAACAGTCTATACACCTCTATTCCACACTCCGAGGGAATTGAAGCTCTAGAATGGTTTTTATTATCCAATAGACAAGTAAAAATCCACAAGATTCTGGCACTGGAGTTAATTAACATCATACTCTACAATAACTATTTTCGACACAATGGGCAGTTCTACCTACAAATTTCTGGTACCTCAATGGGGTCCTCCGTGGCCCCATCTTACGCCAATATCTTCATGTATCATTTTGAAAAACATTATGTATTGGACAATCCAACCTGGACGAATAAGATCAAATGCTGGCAGAGGTATATAGATGACGTCTTCGGGATATGGAAAGGCACAGAAACAGAACTACAAGAGTTTTGGAAATTTCTAAATACCTGTAATACAAGAATAGGTTTCACTATGGATATCGGCAAACCACATGTGAACTTTCTTGACGTCACTGTTGAAATAACAGGGACTTCACTTAAAACTAAATTATACAGAAAACCGACGGATGTGAATAGTTGTCTTCACCACACAAGCCACCATCCAAAGCATTTGAAAGACAATTTACCCTACAGCCAATTATTACGGCTCAAAAGAATCACCTCAGAAACAGATACACTCCAGGGAGAATATAACACTATGAAACAAAGATTTTTGGATAGAGGATTCCCATCGGAAGTGGTAGAAAGAGCCATAATACGCACAGAAACCCAGGAAAGAAATGCACTATTGGAAGGCCATCCAAAGAAGAACGAGAAGGGATTAATCCATACACTTAAATACTAAAGCCAAAGCTATCAGATCAAAAGAATTATACACAAAAACTGGGACATTATTAAATCAGACAATACGCTTGCTCAGCTTTTCCCGGATCCACCTATGATGGCTTACAAAAGAGGGCGAAATTTGAAAGATCAACTGATTAAGGCAGAGAAACCAAAACAACCATCACAGACAACTCTCAGTAAACAAAAACTTGGTACGTTTGCATGTCTACATTGCCAACATTGCAATAATGTAATAAAAGGAGACCATATCAGACACCCCTACAACGGCAAGAAAATCTCGTTAAAACAATTTGCAACATGTGATACCAAGAATGTAATTTATGCTATACGTTGCCCATGCGGTATATACTACGTGGGGAGAACAAACAGGAAAGTTAAAGACCGATGGACGGAGCATAAATCCTGCATCAGGACCAAAAATTGCAAATCCCCAGTCTATAGACATTTTGAAGAGAAAAAACACAATATCTCACAGTTGAGATTTGTGGTTTTGGAGGTCCTACGACCATCAAGTAGAGGTGGAAATCTTCCTAAAAAGCTTGCACAAAGAGAACTCTTCTGGATCAACAAATTGGACGCTATGACACCCCTGGGAATTAATGAGGACTATTTTCTAGGGCCATTCCTATGAACTCCCACTACAAGGAGGTAGCCATCTTAGTCTCACTCACATAGGTCAACCTTACACTAGATATAACTTTCCGAACCAATGACATGTCTTTTAGAAGCTATTTTCGGTTTAATTCTTTACATTCAAAACCTTATCCTTTTTTGGATTCTGCTATGTCATTGTGATTGAAATGTGTGTTTTCCTTATGCTCCACTGATTAACTAAGAAACGTTTATAAGGGTCTGAAAAATGCTAAATGTGTTAAACAAAGTTTCCACGACAGTATTGTTGATGATATATACACAAATTATAATTACATAACATCACAATTCAGAGAGCAACCTACTCTCTTCAGTTGCCCTAGTACAAAAGCCTAATCATTAGCCCGTTTGACCCACTTTTGCCCATATCGAGGTTCACGGATTACCGCTATTTCAAATTTTAGATTAGAAATACACATCTACGGCCATCACTTTTTACTAAGTAACGCCATATAATTAAAAATCGATATCGTTGCTTCCGCATATGGATCGCCTATGGTAGAATGCTGCATTTTAATTCATACACAACATGGGGGATTGTTTACATCACTCCGCGCATGCGCGGGTGACGTCATGCGTAAGCGTGACGCCGCCAACGCATGCGCGAGTGACGTCATAACACTTAACAATATAAAAACACGCAAAATGTGAGAGAGGCTCATTCAACTGCCGTTTTCTACGGCTCCTGAACTCCTCCTAGATTGCTGGTGTGAATCGAAGTGAGTATTTAGACCGGACTTTAAAACTACTTAGTAAACGCACTTAACTTTGGGCTCTAAGCCTATTTTTTTCTTTTAGAAAGCTTTTCACATACATTGTTATAAAATATCTTTCCTTCTCTCTAGGCTTGAGAGATTCGCTTCTGCCATCGGTCCCCATTGGTCACAGATTTAAAAGAACTAGTTACTGTGAGCCTAGTGGACAATACACAATCGTCTACCCTCTGAGTCCTTGCTGGTTATTAGCATAACTCAAGGTAAGAGGTCATTTTGCATCAATGCAGCACAATAATTTGCACTCCTTAGTAATAAATTATCCCCCCAAAATTCACTGCGCCAAAGGCAAAATATAGGGGCAGCTACCTATTTTCTATATAGACACATATGTGGCATAATCACACTAACTTGGTGAATGTGGAAAGACTAGGGTAATGTTGGGCTTTTTTTCAATAGAATGTGTTACCTACCAATACAGCTAAAATGTTTAAGCTAATTACTGTCTTCATAACAAATGTGATTTTGTTGTTAGATTTTGTTCACCATTAAGTCTATCTAAAGCACTAATATATTGTATATAATTTTCCTTTTATAGAAATTGTTTGATGAATATGTCGCCCCTGATGAAGAGTTTTTTCGACTCGAAACGCGTTGGGCACTTGAAAACACAAATAAATAACAGAATTTACTGTTGATGATCACTAATTGTCTATTGAATGTGTTTTTCCTAAATCTTCTGTATTTTGAATATAAAGAAATTCATTAACTTTCAAAATAATCTTCGGATTATCAACTCCATTAGGCCGTTCGGCCTGTTAGACAGTGTGCAGGGGACGCGGCTATCCCTCACGGATTGCTTTCTCTTTTTTTCCTAATAATGCTAGGCCCAGAAGGTCCTCGGGCCAGTCACAGACAGGGGGCCAGGGAGGCAGCCCCACAAATGGGGTCCCTCGCTCTCCTGATTATGTAAGCCCCCGGTACAAGGGAAACAGACCCATCCTGGGTTATGTGTGGACTCCTCCAGCCCAAGGGGGGGGATCCAGCCAAGCACCTAACCCAGGGAACTTCCCTCCCAACTTCTCACAGGAGGGCAGAAACTCACCAAACCCTGGGCAGAACTTCTTCCCCAGGTATCCACCCAACTTCCAGCCCCAAAATCATCCGTCCTTCTTTCCCCAATTCCCTGAGCCCAGACAACCGAATCCGGGAGAGGGGAGGCCAAGGGTGGAGGGGTATCCAAATCTTCCCAACCAGGGGTACTACCAGAGAAGGGATAGCTACCCTTCCCGGGATCAGCCCAGGGGAGAAAACAGGGCCCCGTATCAGCCTGAGCGGGTTTCCCAGTTAGAGCGCCAGGTTCAAAACATGGCGCGGGATCTGGGTAACATACTGAGGGCTCAGCAGAACCCTCAGATCGGCATGCCAGCGCAGAACGCACCCAACTCTGGACCTGGTGCTCCAGAACAATGACGGGGGCAGCACCCCGATAACTCGGGGAGGAGGCACAAAGGGAAGGGGGGTGTAAAGCCTTGGAGGAAGCTTCCTTCCTCACTTGTAAACAGCCCCTGGAAACCCAGGAACCGGAAACAAAATCTCTTGCCCCTGAAAGTCTGCCTCCTAAGGAGCAGAGGGGGGGTAGGAGAAACAAAAGACCCAAACAGACTCAGTTTGAGGAGGAGGTACAGATCTTCCAATTTGAGGGAGAGGGATCCTCAGAGGATCCTGGGAAAAGGATCTTCTCCTTCAGAGAGGGGGGAACTCCTCCCAAAGAAAAATGGGTCCCTAGGGATGCAAATCCAGACTGGGGAGATGTGGAGACTAAGCTACCGCCGCCCACCATCTCATCCCAGAACCAACAGCAAGAAAATCCCCTGGTTCAAACCCATCCTGGTGACTGCCTCCAAAAAGGGGGGGGCGGCCCGGAACCGGAGCCAGGGGAACCCACAATGGCTCTGATCTCCAGTTGCCAACTTTTTCTTTCAGATTCCCAAGGCTCTCCACAGAATTCTGCCCAAATCTCTTCGCTAGCGATGTCCAAAACCAGAAAGTTAGCCCACCAGTTGTCCAAAAATGTGCATTATCTGTGCCCCCTTGAGGAGAAGGAGGGAAGATATTATGCCCCGGTACAAGTACAGGGGCAGGGTACAATTTTGGCACTGGTGGACACTGGATCTCAAGCCACCCTTCTGTCCAGAAGGGCCTTTGATGAACTGAATGCAGGAAGGGGAGGGAATTACCAAATTCCTCTCACCTCACTTCCTGGACAACTCCAGAACTTTGACGGGAAGGAAATTCCCGTCGAGGGGACGGCAGATTTGGACATTAAGATCGGGCGACACAAGGTGAAACACCCGGTCATAGTAGTGACTCCAGAGGGCACCCCTTGTTTACTGGGGAATGACCTCCTGAGGAGGTTGTCACCCTTAATAGATTGCGTAAACAAGGTCCTCTGGACCCAGACTAGCCGACCAATAAAATTAAAACAGAGTGTCAACCATGTTAGTTTAAACGGCACCTGCCACATGGTTGAACAAAAATCTGATCAAGTAGAATTTCACTTCCAGAATAGCCAAATTCCAGACGTGACAGTAATAGCAGTAGGACAACAGACTGGTGATGGAGGGTCCTCTCTATTTCTGAAAATCAACCTTCCTTCCAGTCTAAAGTGGTACTCCACGCTGGAAGGAAACACTCTGAAATTTTATACTAATCCACAATCAGAAACTCCCACTCCTATAGTCCAGAAAGATGTGAAATCAGCTCAGAGCCTGGCTGATATTCAGCAAATTGGAGAGCAGTTGTTCATCCCTGTTCAGTTAAATGATGGGAAGGACTCTGTTCTCGCTCGAGTGTGTGTGAACAACGGTAAGAGCTTCATCAGCGAAGCCATGTTCCGCCAACTCCCAAAAGATCCAGCCATTCCCACATTCAAACTGATAGACAAATGGGGAATGGACCTGGAAGCACCTAATTCCAAACATCTCCTGCCAAGCAGGTGTATGCTCAAAATCTCCATTGGCAACAAGAGCATAGTCCACAATTGTTGGGTCGTGCGAGACGTCCCTGCCGCCTTTTACTTAGGCAGTGACATTCTCAATCGCTTTGCCATTAGTTTGGACCTAATAAACTTCAAAGCTTGGTCCCGATTAGCGGATAATCCCATGGGCTTTGATGATCCAGAAAAAGCATTTAGGTCAGCTCAATTGCTACCTTATGCAGTTGAAATTCAGATCAAAGAGGAAGTCACCATCCCAGAAAGGACCAGACAATTCTCCCTGGAAGTGAAAGCTAAAAGAGGACAATATTTGCAAAACCCTGATGCTTACATACATCTAAATGCTTCTCTCCAACAGCAAGGGTTAGGGGTAAACCCAACACCATTAGTCAACATAAAACATGACACCATTCCAATAGAGGTGGATAACAGCGACTTAAAGAGTATTACTCTAGCCGCAGGCACCATTATTGGAATGGCGGTTGATGACCGACATTTTTCCATAGATTTAGGTAATGAACTGTTAGGGCCAATCCCCAAGGACTGCTTTGACAGTGACAGTGATGACAATACAACACCAGACAGGATTTTTACCCGGCATGGGGGGAACTTCCTGGTGTACACTTCTTGCCCTTATGGTAGGGAAGATGTGACTTGTGACTTCAGGAGGGATGAGGTGATTTTCCAGGTCCATGAGGGCTGCCTTTCCCACCTGAAGCCTCCAGTCCAAATCAGCACTCTGACCAGGGACTTCTCCACCCAGCTGGAGGAGGCCGCTGAAATAGCCAAACCAGAAGTCTTTCCAGGCTTCAGGCAGATGGTGGAAGAGAGAGTCAACCTAGCTGATGCCTGTGTGACTCTGGAACAAAAGCAAAAGTTGAAACAAGTTTTCTTGGATTTCCAAGATCTCTTTGCGGTAGACTCATATGACTGTGGCCGCACCGACATCCACACAACAACAATCCCCACGGACCCTGGCATGACTCCAGTGTTTGTGAAGCAATATCGTTTGCCTCTCGCATCCATGGAGTCCCTTACTGAAATAATTAAGAACCTTGAGTCCCGGGGAATAATCCGTCCAGTCCACAGCACCTTCAATAATCTGGTGCTGGGAATATTGAAGCCAAACGGCCAGTGGAGACTCTGCGCTGACCTTAGGGAGCTCAACAAACGGGTCCATACTTCCCGATGGCCTCTACCCTACATTGACCAAGGGCTGGCCCAGATCCAGGGGTCACAGGTATTCACTGCAATAGACCTGACCAATGGATACTGGACCGTGCCTGTCAGTAGGGAGGACCAATACAAGCTGGCTTTTACCTTTGGGGGCCAGCAGTATACATGGACCCGGACTCCCTTCGGATACCTTAACTCCGGTAATGAGTTCAACATTTTCCTACATAAGGCCACGCCCGACCTGGGTGCGAGGGGTAACCTGGCTTATGTAGATGATGTCCTCATCAAAAGTTCATCTGTGGAGGAACACATAGCGGAGATCCGTTATGTTCTGACCCAGTTGAGGGCCGCCGGAGCAAAACTTTCCTTTCAGAAAGCACAGTGGTGTAGAACCCGTGTTAATTTCTTGGGGCATGAGATTACTCCTCAGGGTCTCTGTCCCCAGGAAAAGAAAGTGGAAGCACTTCAGAAACTGAAAGACCCCACAACTCTGCGGGAACTAAGGAGCCTCCTTGGACTGACTAATTACAGCAGAAAGTTCATTGAGGGCTACGCAGAGATCACCAGACCCCTGATTCATCTCCTGAAGGGGGGGGTCAAGTGGGAATGGGGTCCAGAACAAGCCGAGGCAGTAAGACAACTCAAGAGAAGCCTCTCACAAGCGCCTTGCCTAGCTTACCCTGTCAGAAACAAGGAGTTCTTCCTGGAGACGGGGTTCTCTAATACGTGCTTGACGGCAGTATTATACCAAAAGCATGACAAGGTCAATAAAGTAATCTCCTATGCGAGCAAAACTTTATCCTCTGTGGAGGAAAAATTCAACGATTGTGAGAAGGCACTCCTGGCGACGGTGTGGGCATTGAAGAATTACCGCCCGTTTATCCATGGGGAACACATCATAGTGGAGACTCCACACCAGCCTCTGCAATATCTTCAAAGTGACAGAATCCGGGCCGGAAATGTGAGTAATTCCCGAATTACTTCCTGGATTCTGTCAATGCAAGGCTTTCCTGTGCCATTTGCAGAATTGGAAGAAGATTATGCGGACATACCAGTGCGTGGGTCAAGACCCTTGTGCACCCGACATCCCCTCGACTCAATCCAAGTGCCGTAGGGCGGGGGGGTTTGTTGGGTGATCTGACCCACGTTTGGACTATTAGGCTACAACATTTGGTGCTGTGGGCTTAGGAAATCCAAGATGGCCGAAAAAGCCCACATGTGCGCCAGAATCTATGAAAACCGCGCAGTTGTGCACACTAAAATGGTTGCCTAACTTGCCACCCACCAGTGCGAGCAGGATGGGCCGGGGTGCCATGAGTGAAATGTGTGCCAAAGGAAAAACCGCACTTTAAAATCACCTTTTGTTTCTCTGAATGCCAGCTCAAAATGCCTATTTGCAACACATCCAAAAATCTCACTGAACACCAGCGGACATCTGGCAGAATAAAGTCTTGTGGGCATACAAAATCTGGAAAGAGGATGAGCCTAAAACAATGTTCATCACAAGACTGGCTGAGCTGTGGATTTCAGCAGTTTAAGTAAATTTGGACTGAAAGACACTAAAAATCTAAATGTTTAAAAGAAATGAGTGACCTACTTTTGAGTGTCACATAGGCTGCAATTGTTTAAATGTCATAGTTTTAAACTTAGAATCAGCATTCTAGCTGCATATGTAAAAAATTGTTAGTTATTTGAATGCAGAAAACTGGGGAACAGAAATGACATGTGGCTAAAAACTGGCTTAAAGAGATTCCAATTTTGCCTGGCAACTACCCCCATCAGGAGTGAAACTTGATTCACAAGTAACTTCCCAGGCCTGGCTGTTTCCTGCTGGCCACACTAAGGATATGCCATCTCTCTGATAATTGAATTAAGGGGAGCCCCCACAGAATACAGGAGCTCTGAACAATGCAACCCCCTTCACCCAGGCAGATGGTTTATTGCAGATGTCGTAAAACAGCTTCCTCTTGGCAGAAGCTGGGAGGGGCAGGGTCTCTGAGCTTGGCAGAAACTGGAAAGACTGGTTTCTGTACCATGTGACCTGAAAAGACACATTCCTGTAGCCAGAATATGGTTTTAGAAAAAGATGGATCATTCATAGAGCGGACTTGTGAAAATTATTTAAATGATACCATAATTCTTGTGATTTTTCTGCCCACATTTTAAGACGTGTTAGGACCCGGTGGTATGTTCAGGGGGGTTTTAGCGGAAAAGAGGATATTACTCAAAATGTGTGCATGTGAAAAATCTGACACTTCATCAACTAATGTCCATACTCCTTGCGCACATGTGTGTAAATTTGGGTTAATGTCCGAAATTGCAAACCAGTTAAAAAGTGCAAAATATTGCCATTTCTGAATGCAAGCTCTCAGGAAGAGCAGATTTGGACAGGGTATACCTCCTGTAATGCATGATGGGTGCATATGATTTTAAAACAATATGTACCTCTGCAAATATGTATTTGGTTCAAATCTAGATTTGTGTGCAAGTTGACAGGAGGAGTGGACTTTCTGCAGGCTGTAAAATGACATCACTCTGACACAACTTAGCTCCCCCAATCAGGGGAGAAATGAAAGCTTGGCCAATGATAAGTGGAGAGGGGTAGGGTCTAGTGATGCTGCACACACACCCATTTTAAAAACAGATAAAAGCAGACAGACAGGACAGATAGGGACATTCATTTCCATCTGCTGCGGGACGCTCTGCGGGAAAATCCATACTTTACCTCCATCAATCTCTAGAGAAAGATGTGCAGAAAGATCCAGACTTCAAATCTATCAATATCCAGAACCAGAGACCCAGACCAGACCAGCAGAGCAGAGATGCCCAGATCACTGTGAAGTGCAGAGACCAGACCAGAGTCCAGTCTAAAACCTGACCAGATCCGTGGCGAGGCCCATTTAATTCAAAAATATATTGTGAGTACCTAGCAAAACTGTGTAGAACCAATCTCTTAGTTAAAATAATATAATTCAATCTATTTTAATCTAAGTAGAACTGCCTCCTAACTGTCACCTGTCATTTGCAAAGCTGTCACCTGTCATTTTCTAGTTGCTAGCTGTCACTTGTCTTTTTGAACTTATAGTTCCTCTGTAATCGTGCCCGGCGCACTCGGAAAAATCTGCCGCGATTTGACATTTTGCCGCGATTTGCAAGTTTCTCCACGTGTGAAAACAGAAGTTTTCTTGCTTTCAGTTGCCAAAAATTCGTTTAACCTGCTAGTTACTCCTAGATCCTTGCTAAAGTGAGCCTGGACTAATATTAACTTGATACCACTCACCCTGAACCTCTAGAGGGAATTAAAAGCATTTTAGCATATTTTTCACTTCATTGCCAGCACATATAAAAGCATTTTGGGCCTGTGTTTCAAACTTCTGTAGTCTAAGCTTGCTGGGGTGAACTGAATTACATTTGTTTGCATTTCTGAGAACTGTGTGCTTTCCTTCCATTTCCTTGCATTGCATAAAGGGGGGAGGGGATTGCCAGAGAAAAGTGATTACATTGTTTTGTTGAAATCATATTGAGTATTTTCTGTATTGCATTTTCATTCAACATTACATCCATCTGAACTTATATAAAGCATTCTCTACCACCTTCTTCTTCTGTTCCTATTCACAAGTGTGCTAGTGCCAGTTTCTCCGTTGTTAATCTTTATCATATCAGATTAAGTGTGATATCCAATTATTAATTTATTATAAAGTGTGATATATATCTATATTGTTTAAATTCTCAAATAAACCTTTTAAACTTGCAAAACAGAACTACTTCTTGGCTCAATGGGGTCAGGGGGATTCCAAGGGAGGGGTGTTATATAGGGGTAGTCATCCAGAACGCATGAACTGGACATAAAGATATATCAATAAGGGTTTCCATTCAGTATCCCAGACTAGGCATTGACTTAGCTGTAGTGTTGAATTGAATCCTCTTACAATATGTCGGTTGTAATGTAGAAACCCCTGCCCCTCATGTGATTTATCACTTAACAATGCTGTTTTGGATGTCATGCATGCTTTTTTTCTCCAGATGTAAGAAAAACAGACGCAGAGCCGTTCTCGAATCAGGGCATAATTTCTAGTTATGCAGACGAAAATGAAGCAAATGCAGGGCCGTTTTTCAATGCAGTGTTCAACTGCTTGCCAGACATGTGCCAGGAAGCCAAACGCACAGCCGTTTTGGTGGCACTATTTAACTGCGGTTTTAGGTGAAGGGGATTTCTGCTTAGGGCCTTAAATGCACCCCACACTTCTAAAATGTATTTGCTGCAAAATGACCGTGTTAACCAGAGATGGGGTTGGGCTGGTCACTAACTGATATTCAGATTGGGGGTCGTTGGGATGCAAGTGCAACGCCCCAACTATGGAAAATGGTTTCAGCTGCGTAAATTGTAATTAGCAAAGAGAGCTGGTCACTTAGTGTCAGTATTTTGCTGTTTGGTTTGCAGTTTTGCAAATGTGTTATCTGTAGGTAGCGTTGACACACTTTTAGAAAACATCAGTGTGTGATAACATTGGACAAAGGAGCAACAAACGTACAGCTTCAACTCACTGATGATGCCCAACAAGGCTGAAACACGTGTATGGGGTTGCTGTGGTTCTCTTGTTCAGAGGAGAATTGCCTAGCATTTCGGTGCTGGACTGCCCCTGGGCAGGACAAAGACTGATATGCGGGGAAATTTCTTCTCTGTGAAAAGAACAGTGAGCTAAAGACTTGGTTGAGACTCTCGCAAGGGCCATCCACCCAAGAACAAGTCAATGGGCTGTGTTCGTGCTGATAGAGAGTTTCCCAAACCCCTCCCCTTGTTTTGCATAAATTAACTTTGGGTCTAACCCTAAGTTACCAGGGCGATCCAGAAGTGGACCCCTTGCTCACTGTTCTTAGAGAGGCACAGCTTCACCTCACTGATTATGCCCAACAAGGCTGAAACACGTGTATGGGGTTGCTGTGGTACTCTTGTTCAGAGGAGAATTGCCTAGCATTTCGATGCTGGACTGCCCCTCGGCAGGACAAAGACTGGTATGCAGGGAAATTTCTTCTCTGTGAAAAGAACGGTGAGCTAAAGACTTGGTTGAGACTCTCCCAGGGGCCATCCACCCAAGAACAATTCAATGGGCTGTGTTTGTGCTGGTAGAGAGTTTCCCAGACCCCCACTTGTTTTGCATAAATTAACTTTGGGTCTAAACCTAAGTTACCAGGGCGATCCAGATGTGGACCCCTTGCTCACTGTTCTTAGAGAGGCACAGCTTCACCTCCCTGATGATGCCCAACAAGGCTGAAACACGTGTATGGGGTTGCTGTGGTACACTTGTTCAGAGGGGAATTGCCTAGCATTTCGGTGCTGGACTACCCCTGGGCAGGACAAAGACTGATATGCAGGGAGATTTCTTCTCTGTGAAAAGAACAGTGAGCTATAGACTTGGTTGAGACTCTCTCCTGGGCCATCCACCCAAGAACAAGTCAATGGGCTGTGTTTGTGCTGGTGGAGAGTTTTCCAGAACCCCCTTCTTTAACAAATGTAATAACATTGCTCATATATTTACAGGGTAGAGCTTGTTGTAGCTAGTTGTAATGGTGCTTTGGTTGTAACAGGGAGAGTTTGGAATGCATTGATTTTAAGAAGGAAAGAGTATTACGGGTTGTGTTGTAGGATGAGGGCTGTGTGACGCATGAGCAAGAGTGCCACCATTTTGGATTAAGCCTTGTTGAGAATAGCATATTGTTGGTAGTTAGAGAATTAGGCCAGCGGTTTCAGTTTGTGCTCTGTTAATTTAGTTAGAGTTTATGCACCACCCGAGTGCACAGTTAGACAACCAAGGTTGAGGAAAGAATGAGACATGCAGTGCAGATAGCGAGTTAATTGTGTCATTTTGAGCAGCGGAAAGGGAATGTTGGTTTCAGACGATTAGATTAGCGCAGCAGCATGAAGGACGAATGCTATGAGAACAGGGCCTGGTGTTCAGCACCGCCAGGACATAGAACTAGGTTTTGGAGTTCTACTGCCCCTATGGATAGATGGCCAGTTCATTTGAGCTAAAGGTGTTTGAGTAAATAGAGGGAATAAATATGGGAAATGAATTCCCAACTACAGTGCCTTAACTGTGTTTTTTATAAAGCAACCGCCTTTCAAGAGAGAGAAAGTAGGAGGCCTGCTAGGGGTGCAAGTTGTTCTCAAATGGGAGTCGCTAGAGGATGTCAAAAGAATACAGCTGCAAGAAGCCATTCAGGAGTGCCAAATTGTCTGGTTTTATGATGAAGCCATTGTATAACCAGGCACGGCTAACCTTGTTATTCACACTAGCTCCCTGATTGGGTCTCAGGGGTATGCACATCACAAATTGTCCAAAGTTACCTCGACCAATAAGGAGAGTCCATTGTTTAAACAACGTACTTGAATGCAGTGGAGCAATCACACCACAGTGTATTCTGCTTAATGCACAGGTAGGTCATTTTGTAAAGGGTTGTATTTAGATGTGCCTGGCCAAGGGGGTGATGAACTATAGGTGATGTTTAGATTTGTGTATAGGTGCTAGCCAATAGGGAATGTGGGATTATGTTGTATCTGCTATGTGTTGTTTATGCTAATGAGATGTAACTTGAGATGGGTTTGTTGAGCGTAGTTTCCGTTTTCTGTTCTACAGGACTGATTGACACTACCAGACATATTTTCATGTAATAAAACTTTGTTCTTTCTTGAAAACTGTGCACTTTTCGACCCCCTGTGGAGTGGGTTTTTATCGATAAGTTTTTGGGTTTACCGTACCGGGTTAAAGAACGTCTTCCTGCATAATGAAAATCAAAATTTACCACCCATGATCTGACAGCTCGGTTTCCTAACAAACTGTCAGCACAATGTTAGCATTTAATTTTGATTGAGCCGTTTGAGAAGCCAATCATTTTGAAGTATTAATGGGGCTATAGTGCTCAGGTGGGCAGAGTTTCCACGTGCTTATTTGCACAAATCCCAATCCCAAAAAATTGATTCATGAAATTAACTGGTATCTTTTAAGAAATGTGTATTGGTAAATCTTTACTTTTTTTTGTTTCATATCAATATGCATAGCATTTCGAACCTTCAGGCATTTGAGCACTGTGTATTATTACCCACAGTGGGTGGTGCTCATTTATCGACCTTGGAAGGAGGAAAGGCTGAGTTGGGCCCTGCTGAGACTGGTACCTGCGTCAGCTGGCTCTGCATAGATGTCAACGCGAGCACTCTAATCGCTGTGCTATCTGACCAGCTTGTTATGTACAAGCAGAGCATTTAGGAAACAACAGTATGCCCAGCATTTGGCAAGCCGACTTTTAACAGAGATGACACCATCCCCAATTATTTTCATAGCCCTTCTATTCCCTTAGTGTCAGCTTCAGGCCAGAAGAAAGGACAGGGCAAGAAAATAAAAGAGGCTATAAACCATGATTGTCAGCTGTTCGGAAGAGCACCTTTTATGACTGCTGAAAAGTCTCCTTTGCCAGATGGGGCAGGGCATCCTTTTTTGTGGGGGGAGTGTAGGAGGAAGGAACTGCCCCCTTGTGTCCACCCCTTGGCTCGCCTAAAGGACGGAGACCTGAGTACACCTCTCGGTTCACATCTCTTCAGTTCCTCAAGTAGACGCATGCGCATTATGCCATCATCATTCTGACAGACACAGCCTTGCCCAGAGCCAGCTCTGCATATACACATCGGGCATACACAGTTTTAGCTTTTGGATTTAATGGATACGTTGAGCTTGATCCTTTTCACTCTGCTTTTCAAATTACATAGGCAACCACTCTGGGCCGAAAATCTCTTTCTGAGGGACAGAGAACACATTTTGGGAAGTGCGAAACAACCGCCAAAATGTTTGTTCAATTCCTTGATGGTATCCACTTTTTAAGTAAATTCCACATAGTTCTTGGGAGTCCTTAGTTTTGATGCTGCACTTTCTCTTGGGCAAATCGCAGCATTGACAAAATATAAATAAGGCAGTCAGTATTCCAAGTAAATGGATCCATCTATTATTTTTTTTATCTCATTCCTTTAAGGTTGAAAGCCCAGATACCTCTTCCGGAAGCTCTAATCTGATTGCTATCAAGAAGCCCTGGGTTAAAATTCCAAAGAAACTACTCTGTGCTGTGTGTCATGCTAACATGTGTAGTGAATGAAATAGAACATTTATAGGGCACATGCCATGCACAAAATCCCCTTCTGGAGCAGCAGGTCCTAGGTTGCACCTAGGTGCATACATACATACTTACAAATTGGCCCATGAAGGATTCCTAAACATTGCCGGTGTTAGAATGTATTCACCAAATGATTTCCATTGAAAGTGGCTGATTTGTGCAACAACAGGCAGGGCAGCCGGGGCAGGCTGAGAGGGTGAAAGGACAGAAGGCTGCTTGTGTTGGTGACTCTGGGACAAGTGTGTTCACTGCCATTCCCACCGCTGGTGAGGGTTCATTGGAGGCTGAATTCACTCAAAAGGGAGCCTTTCGTCAAAGTAAACAGGATAAGCCCTGACAGTCAAGTGTTACACAAATAAGGGCAAGACCACCTGATAGCAGTGTAATGCAACATACTCCACATTCATACAAAGTAGTAGAGGCGGTGACATACATTCCTACCGATGTTACCCATGCCCTATTGGCGAGAGAAATGCTAGAGCAAGGGATAAGGTTATTGTCTAACTAATCCTACCTATTGCTGAACTAATCATTGGCTATGCTGGTGTACCGCCTATCTAAAAGTAGATAGAATAAGAAACAGTAGGAGTACATTTTTGCCAGTTTTTTGTATCATTTCTAGGAGGCCACAAATAGGCTGTTCTCGAGGCCTACTGATCTCTATTTTCTCATTCTCTACTCCTTTACAACTTCTATCTGTCACTCATACGTAAAAGAAATAGTGGAATATCTGCCTGACTATTTTTGGTAGAACCTAATTTATTAACCTATAGTCAGGAGGTTCTTATTTCCAAAACATCAAAGTAAAAAATAGGTGCAAAGACACTATGAGGGTCATTATGAATTTGGAGGTAGCCATGGTGCTATTAGCGCCATGGCTGCCTCCAAAGTCGTGTCCGGGTTCCCTGATTTGGGACTTACCGGGTCATTCCAACTTTGGAGGACCCGGTAAGTCCCCATTCAAAATACCCATTCCCATTCCCATTCGAGCCCCCATAGGGCTCAATGGGAATGGGGAGGGAGCTAATAATAGGCCCGTTAACAATGGGCCCGTTATTAGCTCCCTGGTCCCTTAGCGGCTCCCGATAAGGACAGCTGGTTATACCAGCAGGCCTTAGTGGGACCCACTAAGGGACCTCGTAATGCAGCGGTAAGGGGTTAACAGCACCAGCATCCTTACCGGGGCTGTTAACCCCTTACCGCCACACTTGTAATGACCCCCTATGTCTGATCAGGTTCCAAACACTTAGTATAATGTTGGGCCAGGATCAATCAGATAAAAACTGTATCAATGGGTAGGTTCCCTACTACCCGCACTACAGTTTCTGCTGTCTATCCGTTTTAGTGATAAGAATTTCTTACAACCACTATCTTCAGGACAGTGTTTGTGTATAAAAAGTAGGGTAAAATACTCACTAGTTTCTTGCATATATCTATGTGTGCAACATTTCTTACTGCACCGTCATTGTTTAATGTAAGTGGAGACTGAAGTCGTGGCTCTGAGAATTTTTGTCATGCTGGATCATAAAGGCGCAAGGTAAAACTGCTGGGATGTGTTTCATCATGTGACCAGTTAGTCTGTTAGAATTGTCCTGACCGCATTCGGTCAAATCCTGTACGGTAGTGTCATCTACTGAACTGCAATCCAGCAATGGTGTTACCCACTCTGGTAGCCAACCTATTCATTGGAAGCTGGCCTGGATGCTGGACTAGGCAGGCCATGCTTCCATTTCATGTGGTTGTGCATTGACGCGGTCACCATGAAAAAGCCCTTTGTTGGCGTACACTGCTTCACTGGCATAGTTTGCATATGATAAGGCCTTACCGCCTCCCACCTTCTTTACTAGGGCAACCTAAAGTGTTCCCAGACTTATGATGATGTGGGCCCTATCTGGGCCCGGGATGACCCCTGTCCTGCTTGACACTTGACAAGAGAAGCCTGTGCCTGCCTTGTCACTTTGCAAGGACAGTTACAGGTAAGGTTGCATCAGCCTCTTCCTCCTCCTCACATCTGTCCCCTCCACTCCTTCCTCTTCCATCACTTCATTCACCTTCAGCTGCACCCTATCCTCACCTGGCTCCGGGCAATCCAACACCTCTGCTGTACCCCCTCAGCCCCATCTCCTCTACATCTCCAAAATTGTTTAAGGCATTGTCCAGAAATGACTCTAGTGGCTAGATAACGACAATGTCCCTCTCCAGCCTTAAGTCTAGTATTGCCTGCCAGTCCTCCCCATTCAGATCAAAAACCTCTGCCATAATGACTCCTCATGTTGACCTTGCTTCCTCCATCTCCACATCTGCTATCTCCTCCTGTGTCAGTGGTAAACCCTGTGGTTTATAGTTCTGCCTACTGCTCCTCCATCGCCTCCCCTTGTGATAGTGGCACATCTGGGTTAGCACTGCCTTCTCTCCCAGACACCCCGCCTCCCAAGTTACCTCACCAAACCTGGGCAACATCTGCCCTGGCTGTGGGCACTTGGAAGATGTGGGGCCCACAGCCACAAGAGTCACAACTTCCTTCCGCAAGAGCTCTATCTGGCAATTTCCTTCCTCGAACCACAAGAAGTCAACCTTCCCTTCCTTATCCAACTCACATGTCTCCAAATCCGGACCCCTCTATATCATTTCAATCCCCTTCCTCTTATGTAGAACTAACACTGACATGCAACAGACAAGTGACTTGCTAGGGCACACAAATGGATTCACACACTTAAATAAGGGAGCCTTTTCTTTTCTTTTCACACACACAGACAAAAGGAGCAAATGGAGAAGAAAAATCTCTCAAATATCAATGCACTGTCAAGGAAGATCACCAAACACCTTCAGAATTTAACACAACTTCTCTAAAACTCAACTCATAGCCTTGCTGTGTAAACCCATGTTCCTATAACCTAACAAAGCCAACATTGTCAGGAGCCGGTTGCACTTGTAGTGTAGCCGAAGAATTCTATACCTAGCTGGCTGGAATACCAACAACCAGTGCGGTCTAGTAGCCAAAAGATAGGATGCCGGGGGGGGGGCGTGGCTTGGAGCTGCCACGATCGGCATGTCTTCCTAGGAGCTCCTGCCTGGCCCATTGCGATGCTACCAATACTGCTGCTTCCAGACCCTGTTACGATATGCAATTGAAGTATATTGCATATGAACCACTGCGGCAGTGATCGCTCGAGCGGGTCCCCGTTCCATCACCGTTTTGCCATGATTCGGCGCATTTTCCCAATTGGGACCCGCTCGATACCAAGATGGCGGTCAAGATCTCAACCCGCAAAGAACCTCTGTGAAGGGGAGGAGCAGGCGAGCTGAAGCAGTCGTAGCCGCCAAATGCTCCCAGCTCGCCTACCCGCACTGTTATAATCTACCCAGCACCTCAGCCTAGAAGCTTGCAGCGGGCGACACAGCATACAGCACCTGCCACCCACTAAGAAGCACCCCAGCGCCGGAACAAAGGGCCGACACCGGCAGACATTGCGCTTCCGCCAGCCAAGTACCGCAGCCCCTGTGCCTCTCAGCTCGGCATGCTTACCTGGGTCTTGCGCTCCTTCTCCCCTCCGACCTGGGCCCGCACTCGATCCCCTACCACTCCTCACGATCTCTGCGGTGGGCTGGCTGGATCCATTCCCTGGGCGGAGCTGCTGGCGGAGGGGGGAGCAGCTTGGGACGCCCGCCCGGAGCCTCTTGGCTCCTTTCTGCCAGCCGCCGCTCCGGCCATTGTGAGCCGCCCGACTGTCTGAAAGATGGGCACTGCATTCCTCCAGCGCACTCCTGCAAGAATCCCGGCCGCATCAGCACTTCCCCAGTCACTCCAAGCAACAATCCTGGGCGGGTTGACCCACCAAACGGACCCGCAGCCTGCCTCCTCTGGGGGTCCCAACCAGGTCCCAGCTGATCCCACTGCTCAGCACTCCGGAGAACCGAATGCCCTACCTGGCTGGCCACCCGTAACGCTTCTTCTCCAACATTACCAACTTGCAACTCATTGGGCCTGCGTGACGGAAGGCCTCTGGTGCAGTCAGGAGTCCCTACGCCCATCGGAGAGCACAACAGCCCAACCTGCACAAGGTGAGGAGTGGGGAGGGGCAGAGGAGCCAGCTCGAGATTAGTAAGTTACGAAACCTCATGTCAACTTGGGCCCCAAACCCCACTACCAACAGGCACCATTAAAACACCTTACTCAGCCTAAGCTGCCTCCCCAAGCCTCACCCATCCTACAACCCGCCTACTCGCCCCCTACCAGTGCCTACCATATAGCCCACAGAAGTACATCTCAACCAGCAATAGGTAGGGTTTAAACATTTAAATCCTCCGTTCCCCGACTGGGCACTCACGGCGAAGCCTGCAAGAACGGGAAACAAGTGTCGATCCCCAGTCTCCTTCCCCGCGAAGAGTAACCAGATATTCCCCACAGATAGTGCAGCTACAAAAACACACTAGTGGCAAAATGTCGAAAAGCAGGAAGACATCCAAACAAATCTCATCTGCCGAAAGATCCAAAAAGGGAGACCCGCCAGAGGACTCCGCCAGCGGCGCCATGCCCACTGCATCCGCAACAGCTCACAACCCTTCTCAAATGGTTACTAAAGTCGATCTTCAAGATCTACTATTGGCTCTGACCAAAGAAATCCAAAAAAGCACAGAAGAAGTCACAAAGAAAATCAACTTACTGGACAAGAGAGTGGGAGAGGTAGAACTCCGAACTGCCGAACTCGATTCCGAGGTCTGTGACCAAAGATATGAAGACGAGCAGGACAGGGACAGAATTGCAGCCGTAGAGGCGAGATGCAATCTCTTAGAAGCAAAACAGGAGGATGCAGAAAATCGGTCCCAAAGAAACAATATCCGCCTGTGAGGGATCCCATCCTCCATCACAGATGCAGACCTAAAAATCTACGCCTCAGACGTACTGAGGTTCATAATCACCCTCCCGGACAAATCGCCCCTGGAACTGGACCGGGTACACAGAACTATCCCAAGGCGGGATTCCAAGAGGAAATCATGCGGGAGGCAAATGCGCCAAATCACCTTCCAAGGGTCCACAATATCACTCTATCAAGACTTGGCGAACTCCACTCTTCAAAAACGAAAAGCTATGCGACCATTAACGGAATGGCTACGCGAAAGGAAGATCCCATACCACTGGGGGTTCCCGACATCGGTCAGATTCATGTGGGAGATGGCTCAGAAGCAAATTCAATCACTAAAAGAGGCAGAGAAACTCATTGTCCTCAGGAGAACAGACAGGGACTCGGAATCAGAAGAACCGACCCATACCCCTCCAAGAAATACCTCAACAGGAGAATGGTCAAAGGCTGGCAGACAGAGCAGGCTCCGGGGCTCTCCTAAGAAAGACTCCAACCCGGGATAATCAAACATCAACAATGCCAGAGAGCCCGGGCCCTCGAGGCCCAGGCAACAATCTCTTCAAAGTTGATGAAATAAAGGCTGAGGTCACCA
The DNA here is from genome assembly GCF_040938575.1 of Ambystoma mexicanum. Classification (NCBI taxonomy): domain Eukaryota; kingdom Metazoa; phylum Chordata; class Amphibia; order Caudata; family Ambystomatidae; genus Ambystoma; species Ambystoma mexicanum. The sequence continues at coordinate 112,568,740 of NC_090922.1, forward strand.
CACAGATCATAACGAGCTAAGACCCTCATACGAGGTAGTCCTCAGCGAACAATGCCCATAGCTATTCCAACAGTGCGGAAGCAACAGTTGAGCTCCAACATATTACGTTTCAGCGGCCAGTTGGCTAACGTCTAGCGCTTTGGTGCCACCAGTTTTCCCAGTGGCAGTAGGATGACAGTTCTCCTACCAGTTCAATTTGGGGGGGGGAGAAGGGGTTACGGAAGGATTATTCCAAAGTTGGGAGCTCCAGATCGCCCAGGTTCCGGCCTCCTGATCAATATCACAACACATCACAACAGCAGCAATGTCAAAACTACACCAACGCAGAAAGCTCGCTCATCTATCAAAAACACAGCTCCTGGAACATACCTAACGCAAAAGTAAAAAGTGATGGCTAACACGAGCGAGGTAGTAATCCTCACATGGAATGTCCAAGGCCTGAACTCACCAAGAAAAGAGGAGTGGCAATACTACTGAGTGACAGAGTCCCGCTATCAAACATCACAATAACAAAAGACCCGGAGGGTCGCTTCCTCCTACTCAAGAGCCTCTTCGAAGAGCTCCCCATCACCATTGTTGCAATCTATGGTCCCAACATGTCCCAAGCCAGATTCATTTCAAATCTAATCCCAACCATCTTGGCCTTTCGCAAAGGGCATCTGATCATGAGTGGAGATTTCAACTGCATGCCTAACCCACAAGTGGACAAAACATTGCCCCCCACAAACACAGACTTTGCGCAAGCGCTATCACTAGCTGAACTGCTCAGAGAAACTGAATACATTGATGCCTGGAGGCTATTCAACGGCACCTCAAGAGATTACACTCACTACTCCTGTGTACATAAAGGATTCTCAAGAATAGACCTCATACTAATATCCAGAGTCCTGTTCCCATGTCTAAACAAGGTAGAAATCCACACCTGCATGATATCTGATCATGCCCCAGTATCCGCAACCTTAGTTATATCAGGCCAAAAGCATCCTGTTCAGAGACACTGGAAAATTAATGACTCCCTACTATTAGATGAATGCATCAGAATAGAAGTTGAAGAAACAATCGCCAACTACTTCAACGAAAACACAATGGAGAACTCCCCCATCAATATCATCTGGGACGCTATGAAAGCAGTCGTTAGAGGGTCACTAATTAGCACTGGAGTGGAACAGAGGAGAATCTCGAACATTGCGTCAGCCAAGTTGGAGGAAAAGGTAAATCGATTGGGGGCCGAGCAGAAATCACGCAGCTCCAGGAAAACAGAGAGAGCCCTGAGAAAAGCCAAAACAGCGCTAGAAATGCATTGCGCCGACCAAACTGCCAAATCGTTAGCCTTCACGAGGCAGTTCTATTACAGTAAGGGGAATAAGGCAAACAAAGTGCTAGCGCAAAAGCTGAAAAAGATCTGCAATCGAAATAACATCCTCAAACTAAGGGGGAAATACGTAAAATTGCACTACTCTGAGGCTGATAAAATCAGTGAACTGGTGAGATATCATAAAACCATAATGTCCGGAAATCCCACAGCATTAAACAATCTGCCAGAATATCTACGTACCATACCCCCCCAGCGCACATCCCAGCTGGAACTCCTAGAAGCCCCCATCACCATAGAAGAAATCACTGAAGCCATCAAAGCTCTCAAAGCCACCACCCCAGGCCCAGATGGCCTAACCACTAATTTCTACAAAAAATTTGGCAGAATCTTAGTACCCCAGATGGCAGCCCTATTCAACTCCTTCCTGTCCTCAAGATCGGTCACTGGGTCAATGGCAGAATCACTTACAGTACTGCTACACAAACCCAGGAAAGACCCCGAACTGGCTATCTCCTTCCGCCCAATCACACGTATGAATAATGACAAGATCTTTGCCAAAGTGCTGGCCGGAAGGCTGGGATCGGTCCTGCCAACCCTAATTGACCGAGATCAAACGGGAACCATGACAACATCAGGAGCACGATAAACATCATTGAAAGCGCCCACAAACTGAAGGTAGGAATGGTTGTTATATCCATAGATGCACACAAAGCCATTGATTTGGTGGATTGGGGGTATATCCGGGCTGTCCTCGAGTATTTCGGCTTTGGCCCAAATTTCATCATATGGGTAATGGCCAAATATCAATCTCCCACCACACAACTGCAGGTTAATGGCACCAGGTCCGGATCAATACACATATCCAGGGTCACTAGACAGGGTTGCCCGCTCTCACCCCTAATCTTTGCTCTATCCATGGAGACTTTTGCAGCAAGAATCAGACAAAACAGCAGAATAAGTGGGTCATCCGTGGGAGGGCACGAATATAAAATAGCACTTTATGCAGATGATGTGTTAATAACAGCATCAAACCTGAAAACATCCCTGGGAGCCCTGTGGCAAGAGATTAAAGAATTTGGGGCTCTATCAGGGTTCAGAGCAAACCCGGACAAATCCTCAGCCTAAGCAATTAATCTCTCCAAGCAAGAAAGGGACACCCTCAGCCCCCTAATGCCGATCCCATGGTCGATAGGTTCATTCGAATATCTTGGGGTACATATCACTAAAGACCCGTCACGTTTGTACTCAAACAACTTCCCGCAATTTCAACTTCAAAATGATCTCAAAAGGTGGAAGTCTCAGGAAATCTCCTGGTTCGGGCAGATAACTGCCATAAAGATGAACCTAATCCCCAGATGGCTGTACTACTGCACAGCTTTACCGATCCATATCCCGGGTCCAGCCCTGACAGCTCTACAAAAGAAAATTCAGGAATTCGTTTGGGGTGGGAAAAAAACATGCATCGGCAAACGAATAATGTTGAGGGGGAAAGCACAGGGAGGGTTAGGAGTTCCAGACCTGGCCAGATGCACCCTCGCAGCACAATTGTCACACGCATTTTCATGGGTCCAAGAGGCAGACACCCCGAAATGGACACAACTTGAAGAAGCCTGGTGTTCAGTCACCTGCTCAGAGCTCCCACATCTACCAAATATAAAGCCACAAACAAACAGGGGCCCCCTCTTGGCAATGATCACAACGGTTCGGAGTTGGAAGGCAGTAGCCTGGAAATGGGGCATCCGAGGTTCTCTGGGTCCCCTAAGCCCCATCTGGAACAATCCCGAATTTTCACCAGGCTTGTTTCCGCTCACCTTCCAGCCCTGGCTCGTAGGTGGCCTACAAAAAACTAGTGACTTCCTAGAAGAAGGAACGCCCATTTCATTTGAACAGTGCAAAGCAAAATTCGGGGTCGACGAGCGGGAAAGATTCCACTATGCCCAGATACGGCACTGGCTATCCCACAGGGTGATCCGGGAGAAATGCTCCAGAGAATTAACGGCGCTGGAACTATCTCTAACAACACCGATCAAAAGAGGAAGAACCTCGGCCCTTTACCGACTCCTAGACAGGGCAGATCCCTCCAAAAAAGAAAGATACATGCTTGAATGGGAAAAGGACTTGGGACGAGGAATAGAGGTCGCAGAATAGGAGAAAATATGGACCAGACTGCATGAAAGTTCACAATGCATTACAAACAGGGAAGGGGGTTATAAACTCTGCTACAGATACTATGTCACCCCAGCTCAAATTAACAGGGTCAATCCGAACATTCCCGGAACCTGCTATTTCATATGGTATGGACATGCCCGAGGGCGGAGGCATACTGGAGAGAGGTAATAAAACACATCAAGGAAATCTCTGGTCTCTCCATCCCATGGGATCCTGGATTCATCCTTTTGGGCGAAACAGGTGACGGTGCATTCCTAATATCAGGTCAAATCCCCCGCCTATGCACGCACCTACTACTCCTAGCAGCAAAAATTGCATTGGCCCGGCTCTGGTCAAACAAAGAGGGACCTTCAGTGACACTTTGGTGGTCTAAATGTTGGGACATAGCAGTGGCCGAAAAAATCACTGCAATCAGGTCAGGCTTACTGAACAGAGCCCTAAATACATGGGACCCATTTATGGACTACACCGCCAAATTTCCAGCTCTCACCAGAAGGCCTCCATTAACCAGATGGCTCCAATGTAGCCTGCTTTATTAAACTACATACTCAATCCAGTTCGACTCAGAACACGGACATCCGCTCGATTACCGTGAATAATGAAGGCCATGGACAATAAGGTTATGAACCCCCCATCAGTCACCCTGAGAGACATTTTCACACTAATGTATCTATTGTGCGCTACAATATTGTTGATGTTGTGCTTGATGTTGTACTCATCTGTAAAACCCAATAAAATGTTGTTATGAAAAAAAAAAGATAGGATGCCAAACGAATACCAACTTGGCTGCAGCACTTGCGATAAGGTGGGCCGACACTGGAGCTGAGGTAGACTGGCAGCAAACTGCAAGGAAAGTCATGAATATTACCAACAATCCGTAACAGAAAGCAGTGTAAACAACGAAAAACAGTGCACTGACCTTTCAGTTAGCAGCACTAAAAACCCCAGAGAGTTAGCCAGGCAGCCCACTATTTTCCTCCTGTGAATATTGAAATCAACAATGAGTGTCAGCTAAACGGGGGAGGCAGCCTACAACAATGTCCTCAACAGCCGTTTGCTCAGAAAGCAACCTTACCGTGAAAGCAAGTCTGAGGGCAGGAGCAGAAGTGGAAACTCATGGATCCAAAGAAGAAAGCAGAAAGTCCAAAAAACCCTAACCCGACGGCACGCGGACGCTTGACATGTGCACACCGGCAGTCACAAGTCTGTGCACAATGTTACAAATCCCAAAGCACAATCCACAAGCAATCCCGAAGAAGTCTGTAATAATTCCAGGCAATCCAAAGCAGTCCGTAAAAATCCCCAAGCAATCCAAAAGTCTGTGATAATTCCCAAGCAGCTTGAGTGTGAGGAGAAATCCGCAGCAGGCACAAAACGTAGGCAAGTTCAATATCCAAGGACGTTCCGGGTCAAAGCAATACAACAAAGGCAGTGAACAAGTTCAGCAAACCAAGACAAAGTAGCAGAAGACAGGCAGAATCCAGGGACGGTCCGGGGTCTGGTACACGGGACAGCAGTTCCAAAATGGGAGGGGCAAGGGAAGGAACGGTGAACAAGAACAAGGAGTCAAGTAAGCCACTGTACAGCAAGGAGTTCAGAAGCAACGACCCGTTCAAGCGGGTGCTTCCTTAAACTGATAATGTGAGCGCATGGAGATCACGTGCGCACCATAACGCGATGCTGGGGGCGGGTCAATGAGGTAATGACAGGACGCCAGCGTTGCTAGGCCAACTTCCAGGCACCTGGTAGTCCTTGTCTTAAAGGGCCAGAACCCATCTATCCATAACGTGTCCTGTGAACAGAAAAGGGGGGCTGCAATTCTTTTTGAGTTTATGACCTTTTTCATGACAAACATAGAGACAGTGAAAGTGATTCTGTGCTCATGTGGGATTCTAAAACCTCTTAACACATACTGAATGTCGCTGGGGTGTTCCTTGCCTCTGAGTGTCCTGTTGAATGGCTACCTACCCACCAGACCCGCTGGACTGGTTTGTGAACCATTATTGACTGATGGGGAGTCCGTCGCAGGGATTTCGCATATGGACATGCTTATTCAGTTTGAGTCGTAAGCAAGGCTGCTTGCTCCTCCTTATTTCTAACCAGAGTATCTGGTTGGACTAGGCGAAGAGAGCAAGTGTCCTGAATAGCCACCGTGGTCATCGGTGCACACAAAAAAACCTCTGTTCGTTGACCTTCTGTCAGACGAATCCTCAATGTACGACAATGGTTGCATAATTCTGCGTGGGTTGTCTATTTGTAAGGTTAACAGATGACTCTGTATCAACTGAGACTATTTTATGTCCCAATCCTCTGCTTTCATTTGTCTGTAAATTGCATTTTGGTAGTTGTAATCTTTAGTCTCTTCAATTGAAAACATCCACAAATGTAAATGTAAAGTGAAAGCAAAGTCCAGAACTGGAGTAGGGCACCCCAGTGATATGGAGTCATCTTTGAACTTATTTGTTACAACCCCAGGCCGACACTGACACTGAGAAGTTTGTCAGGGATGGCCCAGACAATAGAACAGCAACCATGCCTCAGTTCTTGTCTATTTCGACCATGAAACAGGCAGGATTGGAAAATTAGAATAATGGTGACTCACATGTTCCTCTTGAGAAGGTCATGATATGTACCCACATGCAGGAATAGCCATTTTGTAGAATAATACGTTTGCGGTAAAAGGACAAGAAGGGCTTTCTCTGTTGCCATACAATTAGGCACTATGTCAAGGTCAGTCCTATAGATTTCTGACTCCACACAAAGCATCAAGTTAGCAATTCTCAAAGGTAATTTCAGGCCTATGAATGCCAGGAAAACACAAAGACATTGATTGATGTTTCTGTGTTGCCGCATTGAGGTGGGCGCGCCGCGTAGAAAGGGGATAAATCCATGTGTTTTGCGGTTTTGCTAAAATCCTGCTAAATAACCTTGAAACAAATGCTGCTGCTGTTAGTCTGATTGGCCAGATGGGGTATAATTTCCAATCCTTCAGATGAATGAAGAAAACATATATTTTCACTGTCGGAGGTGGGGTCAGGGAGCAATCTCAATCTTTTATTGCTCTAGGATTGAAGGACTGCTTAATGCAAAATTCAACAAATTGTCACTTTGGCCTTTGACACCATTTTATATAGAATTAGGTAGGTTAAGTTGTAGGTGCAATGTTAAGTACTTTCATGCAGTGGGCCTCATTATAACTTTGCGGTATCCTGGCATTAATTCAGCCAGGATACAGGGAACTGGTAACACCATTTCTAGCACTCGGTCCTGCGGTATTACCGCTGGATTACAAGTGCCGGTAAGGGTTGTATTGAGAGCAAGAAGAGGTAGAGGAGTGCACAGGGTAGTGATAGATGAAGCGGGTAGCAAGAGTATCACTGAAAAGTGTCACATTGCCTAGCAGGTCTGCATGGATTGATGATTTATGCAGAATGTCTCAAATGGAAAGGGTCATTTTGAACAAAAGAAATAAATTAAACCTGTATGATGAGATATAGGGGAGGTTCTTGGAGCTAATGTAAATATTGGACTTGTGCTTGTTCAGCTTGGCCTGTGTTTGTGAAAACGTGTATGTACTGTTGTAAAATAGATAACCTAATAAAAACATGAATATAAAAAAAAAGAGTGTCACTGAACTCAGTGAAGGCCAGTTTGATGGAGTAGGCAAAGGAAGGCGAGGGCTAGGGAATAGTATTTGATTTGGTCCAATGGAATCAGGTGTGATCCTTTTCTTCTTAATAGCAGAGGGAGAAAAGGGTGTGAGTGAGACGGGTTCAGAGATGGTGACGTGAATCAGTGAGTGACCAGAGGGAGAATGTTCAATAGAGAAGGGAGGGGAGGATGGTGCCTAGCAAGATTAGATCAATATTGTTCCTGCCTGTGTGAGTTAGTAGGTTATGAAAACTCTCAAGGGAGAGGAGAAAGAGTGGAGTCAAGTTATAGTTGATGATGCTGATGTATTATGGGAATGTTGAAATCACCCACATTGACCATAGGGATTTTGGCAGGGAAGGACTACAGTATGACTTGGCCTAGGTCTGAGAAGAAGAGATTGTGTTGACAGGTAAGGAATAAATGAGGATATGCTTTGATTTGGCATTTATAACGTGACTGTCCACAAGTGTTTCAAGGCATGGAGAGGCAAGGGAGGGGGAACAGAGGGAAGAAGACAGACAACGATCCTACAAGGCAAGGTGTCATTCAGATTGCGCAAGTGCATTAGAAGAAGGAAAGAGGAAAGTCCGGGGGGAAGGGGCACGGGACAGTGCAGTACATGGGATAATAGAATAAATAAACAATAAGTAAAAGTACTGCCAGAAGGTGACAAGTGCAAGGGTAAGTGCAGACATCAGGTGCTGGTAGTGGGACTGTAGGGATACAGAAAACAGTCCCCAAGTGCGGGGGTTGCCAGAAAGGCAGTGCAGGTGTGCGACTGGCAGGGGAGGGGGCCTGGGCCCAAGATCAGAGCGTGGCCAGGTAACCATTGCAGTTTCATTGTCAGCCAGGAAGTCAGCAGGGGAGAGGAGGAGAAAAAGCAGAAGCGAAGAGAAAGGTTTTGAGGTGTTTCCGGAACCGGAGATGATTCGCCTCCAAGTTCCAAGGAGGCAGGGAGGCTGTTCCAGAGGGAGGCCCCTGCCAAAGAAAGAGATCTACCACCAACTCATTGACTGGAGAAGCGACCGACCCTGAGGGAGTTGGAGGCGGATAAGCGAAGAGCTCGAGAAGGAAGATGTTTAGGAAGAGAGAGTTGAAGTTATTGAGGCCCCAGGCCCAAGGTTCCAGAAGGCCTTGTGGACAATGCAGAGGGTTTTGAACTTTATCCTCGCAGCCACTGGGAACCAGTGCAGATATTTCAGTCCTGGAGAGTCCTGGAGAGATAGGATCCCTTGGCTTGAGGCTAAGGACAAGTCTCGCAATCTTGTTCTGGATGAGATGCAGAGGGCCGAGGGTAGAAGCAGGCAGATTTTGAATGAGGCTGGTGCAATAGTCCAGCCTAGAGAGAACCAGAGCTCTGGAGACAGTGATCATCTGATGGGAGGAGAGGAAAGGAAGATTACCTTAGAGGAGGTGCAGCTGTTAGTGTGACTTCTTAGAGACGTCAGAGATGTGAGGAGAGAAGGAGAGTGTGGAGTCGAAGATGACCTCGAGGTTTTTAGCCTCACAGGTGGGAGCAGGAAGGGGGCCAAGAGAGGCAGGCCAGAAAGTGAGAGGAAAGGAGGAAGTGGGTGTGCCAATGAGGAGATTCTTGGTCTTACTGGCATTAAGGCAGAGATCATTGGCGGCACACCACTCCTGGGTGGTGGACAGACAGTCAGAGATGAGAGAGGGAGAAGAGGTGGCTGAGGGTAGCCTGAAAATGAGCTGAGTGTCATCCGCATAGCACTGGAAGTTGGGGCAGAGCGCGGCAATGTGGTGGACAAAAAGTGCCAGGTATTGGTTTAACAGCCAGGCAGAGAGGTTAGACCCCTGTGGAACACCACAGGTAGAGATAGAGATGGAGGAGAGAAAGGACCCAAGTTAAACCTGGGAGGGTCGATCAGAGAGGAAAGAAGTCAGACACGCCAGGGCCTGACTGGTGATCCCCAGGTTATCATGCAGACGGTTGATCAGGATGGCATGGTTGACTGTGTCAAAGGCAGAAGAGAGATAAAGTAAGATGAGGATACTGGGGGTGTTGGAATCAAGGTTGGAGAGCAGGTCTTCACAGGTGTTCAGGAGAGCAGTTTCCATGCTTCTGGCAGCTCTGAAGCCAGACTGATGATCGTGGAGACAACCAACAGATTGAGTGTGAAGATTGAGCCCGGAGGTGGCCAGCTTTTCCAAGAGTTTGCCTCAGAAAGGAGTGATAAAGATTGGACTATAGTTAGCTGGGCAGGACAGGTCGGCAGAGGGTTTCTTAAGAAGAGGATGCACAAGGGAATACTTCAGGGGGGAAGGGAAGACTCCAGTGGTGAAGGAGTCGTTGCAGAAGTCGGCCAGGGCAGGAGCCAGGGAGACAATGTGGTCCTTGATGGTTTTGGAGGAACAGGGATGAACCTGTTTTGATGAGACTTTCATAGATCAGACTTGTCTAGAAACCTTGTCTGGGGCTAACAGGGGAAAGGCATAGAAGGAGGGAGGAGAGGTGGCAGAAGAAGGGCCAGAGGTAGATCAGGGTGCTGGATGATGATGAGAAGGGTGGAAGAAAGGTGTTGGACTACTGTGTGTTCAAAGGTGGTGGGGTAAATTCAAAGCGGGGGAAAGTGGGCGGATGACATGGTCTTCCAGATAATGAGTCCCACACCATCACCTTTTTTGTTTGTGGAGGGAAGTAGGAAAAGGGTAGCAAATCAGTGTGTAGTACAGTAAAGGTTACTCTGTCAAAGGAGGTGGTGCATGTTTCAGTGATGTCCATTTCAGAGAGTTTAGGGTGGTAGGAGTTGAAATGGTTGGTGATGGAAGAGGTTTTATTGCAGATGCATTAGGCATGCCTGAAGCCTAGGGTGAGGTCAGTAGTGGACACATAGGGTCAAGGTGTATGGAGGAGTGGCTGAGGTATGACAAACAGGATACATCAGGTTACAGTGAGTAGGGTTTGGGAGACATGGGCAACCAGGGTGCGGTTTTGAGAGGGAATGATAAGAGCAGACAAGGAGGCTTGGGGAGAGGAGGGACAGTGCAGGGAAGTAAGCGGTGACCCTGTGCAAGAGGTACAGAAAGGACACTGAGGAGGAGAAGATGGTTAGGTAGTCAGAAATGATAGGAGAGTGGGGGAAAGTGTGTGAATAGGTCAGAGGGGGGAGTGGAGTGAGGGTACTCTTGGATGTTGGACTGGAGATTTTAGCTATGTTTATGGGGAAGATTGTAAAGGTTATGGAGGGACAGAAGTAGAGGTTCTGTAGGTCGGTATGAACTGAAGAATTGGCTTAGGGGCAAGTATTATGCAACATAAATGATTTAAAGTGTGCAGATTACACAAGGTGCCTTCACTGAGTGATAGACTTGAGCAACCAGTGTTCTTACTAGAGAATGCCTCCCCTAAATTAGTGCTGAAAGGGAAAGGGCTAACCTGATAAATGTCCAGAATTCAAATCAACAATGCAGATAAGACTGATACACAGCAAACCTCAGCAATCGGGATGCCTGCCAGAAGGGAGAAAGTGGGCTGAGGGGCTCAGTGCACTCATGGTAATACAATGGTGAAACAAGAACCAAAGAGAGATAACTGTAGCAAATAAAGCACATTTATAATGAGGTGAGGTATGTGAGATGGAATGCACACACAAGAATGACCGCAGACCCAAAAGAATGATCACTGCCCACCAGGGATGCCAGTTTGAACTTAAGGGGGGAATACTGGCCAGACCAAGGGCTAAGGTACTATGGGCAAGATTGTCCAAGGGTTAACTTTGGGGGTGTTGGGCTGGTGGGAGCGGTGTTACTCTACCTCGAGTCCTACCCACAGTGTAGGAAAGGAAATTATCGGGCCCAGTAAACAGTTCATACTTTTTTCTCCTCTGTTCTTTGGACACTGCAGCCGACAATGTTCAGCGAAGGGCAGTAGTAGTCAAAGATGTGCTCACTCACTCCTTTCTGGTTCTCTGGCTTTGGAGCTTGAGCAGCTCTCTCACAGTGAAAGATAGGCTACAGCTCTGCAGATGGCACAGATACCTCAGTTAAGTCCCCACAACATCAGTCAAGTTTGGGTGCAGGATAGGACAGTATGCAGGTCAAAACAGCCAGCAAAAAGGCCTCAGGGCAAGGACTAGCTTAGAGCAAACCTGGGTGCTGGTATATACTACCTGGACGTAGGTCAGGAAAGAACAGGGTGATGCAGCAACAGGCTCCTAAGAAAGGGGCAATACATGTATGTGAAACTAGGGCTTGGCTGATCTTTTCAAGGATTGAAAAGTGCAGGGTGGTGTTCAAGAAGGATGTACCAAGTACCAAACCCAGTTGTAGGGTGCAATAACTATACATTCTGTGTGTAGTGTATCATGCATTCATAAATGTGGAGTCTATGTGATTGTACTGAAAACACATTTTTCGATGGAAAAAATCCATTGGAAAAATCACCAATTTATTTTTTTTTTCTGGAGGGTCCCATCCAAAGCCCTCCTGTTCAGGGTGTGCCAAACCCTCCCCCTCAACTGAATATAGATAACATGATAGGCAGATCAAATAGTTCACTCTCTTGTCCATCATTGTAGAAATCAGGATTAGATTGCCTTTATTAAAATTAAAAAGTCCACAAGACACTTCACCCATTTGGGTTGGGATGGCACAGGAAAAGAAGGGTGCTTTAAAATATCACGCACACACACCGTATGTGTATAAGGATATATTATGAACAAAGGATACAAAGTGATACGATAGGCTATTTATAATGCGCTTAATACCCAGAGGTTTCTAAGTGTGAACCTGGGAATGGAACCTGTTTTGCTCTATGTCGTTTTGCTTTGAAGGTGAGAATGTTGCCCCTGAGCTATCCTCTCGAGAGATGCTTAATTAAATAAAGAATATAGCTCCCTGAATTAAAGCACTGTGTCAGACAAAAAAATATTACAAATTCTAGTCCCAAGCCAGGTGGGGAGGACTAAAACCCATGCCAAGAGCTTTTAGACAAGCAAGAGAGGCTGATGCATTAGGAGACAGTTTTTGGCAGCATCTCTCAGTGAGATAATGAAGTTTCTTGGGTTAAGAATTAAATTGGCAAAGAAAGCAGACAAGATTGTGATAAGGCCAGGCAATTAATAGAAGCTTAGATACATGTATCTATGTTCTTATGGAAGAGGATACAGCATCTGTCAAACATACTATTTTGAGAGACCAGCTGTATTATTTTGGCACCATAAAATAATATTATATATTTGCTAACGGTGTAAAGCACTAAACTAACTTGCAATAACCTCAGCAACTAGATAAGTACCAGAAATTGATGCATGGAGATGTTCTTGGCAGGAGTGGAGCACTATCATAGTTGTGTCCAGCCAAGTCTTAAATAGACATATCAGTTTCGTGCATCAGAGAAAATTATTGACAGATATGCTAATGTTAAACTGTTCACATGTGATGACATTTATCCAATGATACTGAAGGAATGTTTTCTCTCTCACTAAATTGGCCTATCAGAGTATACCATCTTACAAGGTGTTAATGTGCATACAAGTGTTACATAATCTCAGAAAGGGTATAAAAACGGGTAGGAAGCAAAAATGCCTTTGAGTGTGTCCTGTCATTAAAGACACGTTGAGACTCCCAGACTTCTGTTTTTTCACATTTCTGCCTAAAGGATGAGAATTCATGGATGCCTGGTGGAATGGGAAGCAGGAATCCTTGTTCATATGGTGCTGTCAACATGGGGCCCTAAATCTTTCCTAAGAATACAGGGACAACAGCCCAAGACCATTTTTCTTGATGGTGGGGTGCTGGCAGGCAGGAGGAGATGCCAGCAGAGGTGATAGGTGAGTGAAAACCAGCAGTATGATCTCATTTCTGTCAGGAGTATGTACTCATGACCACCCGCATAGTGCACCTGGCATCCATTAATTATGGTATGTATGGTATGTATCATGTGAATGACAGAGACAGTAAAATTAAATATGATTGCTATTTGTTGAAAAAAACTTTAAATGTGGTAAACTGTGAGTAGATTATGCTTGATGCCAGTCATAATATTAGGTTATTATCTATGTATGTGTTTATATACAGCATTTGTGTTGTTAAAATAATAGAATATCCAAGATAGCCATTTTTTGGTACACCTTTTAAATGAAGAATTGACATCAAGTAAGGGGTTAAAAATAAATAAAATAAATATATGCATGGAGATAAAACTCTGGAGAGAGTAGAAAACCAAGAACAATATATAATGCTGATTAATAGAACATGTAAACGAAAGACGAGATAGGACCGGAGTGAGAATGATTCTGTGAGCATTTTATGGCTAGGAAAGTGTGCATTTCTGTGTTGTGTGCCAAATAGGAGATGCAAGTATTTGAAGGCTCGGTTGTGAGTTAAAACAACAACAGCCATCTTACTCTTCTTTGAACCAAAGAAGACAGTTTAAACATAACGTGCTCTAAAGGTGAAAGGAAAATATAATTGATATCCATTTTAAAGTCCAAGGTGTGCATCGTTCAGATTTACATTCCAAAAAGATACAGCAGTCTTTCAAAGGTTTTTTCGAAACCAAGATAAGGGGCTGGCATGAAGCAACGGAGTGAATAGTTGGAAAAAAGCAGAGCAAATTGCATTCCATATGAAGAATTAGCGACAAGCAAAAGCATGAGGTAGCTCTGCTGTGAGGGCAGCTGTAACTCAGTTCAGCATGAGCAATGAAGAATATGCTGGTTTATTAATAGTAACATCATTTTATAAGACACCAGCAAAAATATGGAAAGCTTAGAGAAATGACAAGCGTCTGTGAATTAAGGAGAAGCTAGTAGTGTCAAAGGCTCAGAAAAATGCAGGTTGTGATGAAATTAAATGTATAGAGTAAACATTGAATGTTTAAAGGAGGTGATTGGTGTAGATATATATGTATATATATCTTGCTTCAGCTGTCGTTTCCGCAGTTGGTGGAGGAGCAGTCCTTGGTCCCAAAAGAATTTACAGAATCAGGAAACCAAAATGCAAAATTGTTCCACTTTATTTAAGTATCAAAAAAGAAAAATCCATAAAACCATTGCACATCCTCGTGGCAAGAAAAAGTTTTCACAAGCCACTCACATTGTGGCCCTCCCAAGGTAGCTGGCGCATAGTAGATGGAGTCTATGCGTTTCACGGTCCACTGACCGCTTGTTCACAACTGGTGACCCAAACATTGTTGAGGGTTAAAATACCCCATGTGACATGTGGAAGACATAGAGAGAGGACTACCCAATCTATCTGTCGAAAAACCGTGTCGGCCATTTTGGAACGGGTCTGTTCTATCATATGGGTTTGCCAAACCCAGGCTACTAGCCCGTATTATATATATCTCGGCTTTCTTTTTGGGTAGCATGTCGTAAAGCTCATTTGGTGAAGGTACCAGTAATTTACGTAAGGTCTGTGTGTCCCAGCATAGTGCTTGTCGTTGCCTCTTCATTATGTGGTGGAGATCAAATGACCTGCTGCATAACCCTGCACAGATCATACTCTTTGGTAATTCCAATGGTGGTAGGAATACAATGCTATTATGAATAATGAAATACATTTCATATTACTAGCAATATAGCTAAAATGTGCATAGTGCTATCAGCATAGCCATAAAGTGCATAGTGCACATATTGCTTAGTCCAAAGAAGTATTGCAGATTACTCGCAGCATAGATGTAAAGTACATAATGTCAGCAACATGGCCATAAAGTACATAGTGTACATATTTGCTAAGTCCAAATGGTCCTTCACAAAGCCTGCCATACTTAATATTAAAAGTTGGCGGTTATTTAGCTAAACCGTCACCAAATGGCCTTCGGTTTATATATACACATGGTACTCGTACCTTGGTCCAAAGTGCAATGTGCTAGCAGCAATTTTGTAAAAATGCTATTCGTCTCCCCCTCCAGAAAGTGCAAGTGCCTACAGTTCTACCAAGGACAGGTACCAATCTCTATATACAGATTAAAAATCATAAGAAGGTTTAAAATCTCAATATGAATGGCCACATGTCACATCCAATCAAAATCCTACAAATATCATTGTGAATTGGATCACCCAAACCCATCAATCCCAAAAGTGAATTAAAATTACACAGTCTCTACTGTTAACCCGATTTTGGAGAAGAGAGAAGGTGGGAAACAAAAGACCAACATGACAGACAAAATCTCCAAAAGGGCAAAAGGACTTATTACAACACAGGAAATCATTTCTTCACATACTGGAAACAATCTACTCGGGAGAGCAAGTTTGCTTTCATATCATGGTCCACATCAGTACTCCAGATAAAATTATATCGGTCTCATTGCACCATAAGAATTCAAATATTAACCCAAGAACGTGTATAGTTCTTCATCTGTATTGTGCCCACTGGGTGTTTTGCTTTCAAAATCTAGGATGCAACAAGTTTCGTTTTGTCGAAGTTTCTTCTCTCTATTAACTCCTCTGGGATCAATCTCTATCTTGTGTATCCCAAAGAAGTAAAAACTGTACATCTTAGCCTCATGATGACCACTAAAACGTTTGGCCATGTGGTAATTCGGCTCTTGGTGTTGAATGGCCCTCACATGCTGTTGAATCCGGATTTTTAATTCACACTTAGTACTCCCGATGTACCATTTCTTACATGCACATGCCAGTACATAAACTACAAAATCTGTTTTGCATGTGATCTTCTCCTGAATGGTGATGGAATTACCTAGCATCGGATGTTCATAGGACACACAGTCTCTTGCAAATTTACAAATGTTGCATTGAGTGCACTTTCGGAAGCCTGGCTTCTGTGTTTTTAGCCATGTTTCTTTTGTGGATGAACCATCCCATGCCATTAAACTTTGTACCAAACTGTCTTTCAGAGATCGATTCCGTCTGTAGCTTATTTTGGGATTCATTTTCAGATTTGCAGCCAAATCCTTATCTGCCAGTAAGATCCTCCAATGTCTATGGAATATTCGTTTTACTTCTGTTACCTCATTATTGATGGTTAGAATCATTTTCTTAGTTTTGTTTTCATTTACTGGTTCGACTGGCTTGTGTGATCCTGTGAGGAGTTCCGATCTTTCTTGTTTTCTTGCTTTCATGTATGCCTTCTCTATGACTTTTTTGGGGTAGCATTGTTCGAGGAAGCCGAATGCTGCACTTTTACTGTCCTGATCATTTGCTGCTAGGGTGGAGCTGTTACGCCTAATTCTTATATATATATGTGTGTGCATTAAACATACTTTGTGAAGAATAAGGAAGAAAAAACAGTTAACATTGAAGAAAACATGAGGGTGAATTTCGTTTTTAAAAGTTGTGATCTGAGACAGAAAAATAGAAATTCATAAATATGTGATCAAAATGAATAGGAGAATGAGTAGGGCTAGAGCTGATATATATGTGGTTATGCATAGAATTAGTCTAAATTGACAATAAAGACAGATTCTTTTTTAAATTTGTAATTATTTGTTTTTTAGAATAAAATGATATGTTTTGCATAGATTTAGTGTGATTTTGGATTAACATTACTAATAGAGAGCATATTATAATGATCTGATGGTGTATTTTGAAAATGTTATATCTTGTGTACAAAGGTTAAAGTGAGCCAGGGTTGATTACTATGTTTGAAGAAAATGTCGCCTTGAACCAGAACTCATTGAACTGACTTTCGTTTTTTCGGGGGTTTTGTGGCACATACACATAATGCTTGTATTTCTTGAGTAGAGAAGCTCAGCTTTATGTCCATATAACAAACACCAGTTGAAGAAATTGAAAATTGAGTAGGTTTTGAGAACATTTGTCTTGATATTTCTGCATGTTATGTTGACGCAATGTGCTGGGGAGCACTTGATTGAAACATATGAGATTGTGAGATTGTGGGGTGGCTAAGCCCTTGGTTGTTAAGTTAGTAAAAGTATTTATTTTGAAACATTGTTGTTTTGCCAAGAGAGCTATATGTGACTAAACCATATTGTGAGCCAATGTTTTACACTAGAAATTGTCTCCAGTCATTACACATACGTGAATTAGACTGGTCCCATTAGATCACTTTTTAAAAATTCCACAAGGCACTTCACATTTCAAAGGGTTTGTTAGTTGTTTTGGATTTATGCCAGACACATTCTCTGTTAAAGAATTTGATTATAGCACACATAAGCACACACTAGAGCACCCCTGATTTGTTAATCTCATTTTAAGCAATATAGACAATTTTGTATTAGTAATAAATGGGACATTTTGGAAGAGCATATATCATAAGCGTGAATAGGCCAATTACATAGATGAGAAAAAGGCAATGGAAAGAAACCATGTTAAAAGGTCTAGACACACTGATGAAAAGTAATTGGAGAAAAGTTTCAGTGCACTACCAAAAGGACTACAGGATGTGCATGTGCACGTCTACTTTAATGCGTGTGCATTGTGTTAGAGGATGCACTTGCACAAATGACAACAAAATGGGAAGGGATTATGCCGCACTTCTCACACAAGAGTCAATCACAGTATTTCCCACACACTGGATGCACATGCAAATTTAAGACATGCGTTCTCTGTGCATCTGTGCTCTGTGTATTTTAGTTCTCAATAACTGCCTCACTGACTGTGATGATGTCTCCTTAATGACATCATTGTACTTCCCCTGACCCATGTTTCCTATGGGGCTTTGCAGGTATACTCCCTGTCCACTCTATTCTTTGACCACTACACTGCCCACTCCACTCCCTTATCGGCTCACATAACCTGCCATGCTACTATTCCACATGTTACACACAAGTCCATTTTCAGGTCTTTACATCCACGGCTGATCCGCTTCATGGCATTGTATCTGGTGACACAGTCACATGCATCTGTGTACATTGACTCCAGAAGACAGGTTTGTCACACTTGCTGCATGTAGGGTTGTACAGATATGCACATGTGTCCCCTGGCGGACTGCTCCTGTGTTCCAAGGTCACTTGTACATTGTTTGCTTCTCTATGCTGTGTCCACCTGGATGTATTGCATGATTATTTTACTTGTTGATCTTATCCAGCACAATGTGAGTGACTGCACAGTGTGTGTGCACATTTTTGAGCACATGCATGTGTTACATTGTATGTACACTCCCCCAGCTTGTCTGCATCTGTTGTCCCTGTAGGTGTTGCCAGTGCACTCTGGGATCCATGCACACTTACTGGGACTGTCTCGTACAAGGTGCATGGTCTGTTGAAGGGTGAGTGAACAGCTGCATATTGTCCTGAGGTATATTTATAGTGATGTCCAACAGGGGGATTGGTGGTTGGTGAAGAGTGTGGGCATGTGGCTGTCGGCACTCCTTTGCAGGGATGTTGTGTACATCAATATATTTCTGCTTTGCATGCCATGGTAGGTTGTGGACATGGTTTCCTTGATGTGTTGCTGCTGATTGACTTTTCACAGGTGCTCTTTCTTTGGGTCATTTTTCCATTTTTTGAAGGCCCCACATAAAAAAGACTGATTTATTTCAGTCGATTTTGTGCGCCCCTCAAAATGCCAGAAAAGGACATGCTGCGTTTTTTCTTAGAGCCCCCTCTCCTCCTTACTACCCCTCTGCCCCACCCCAGCACATACACACACAAACACACAAACTATTTCATTTCTCCCACCCTTCTCCTTCTAAAAAATGAATGTTCTCTCTGTCACACGTACACACACACACACACACACACACAGACACACACACACACACACACATACATGTTTTACCTACCTTGTGGGGACTATGTGTGGATACCTGCCTTGTGGGGACTAACCTTTCCCAATGTTTTAGAAATGGGCTAATAGCAGAATTATGTTCATAAAAAATTCATAATACAGGATCCAACTTCATATTTGCAAAAATGCTTATTTTTACTCGTATGTCCGGTACCATCGGTGCGGTGATTTGGACGCGTGTTACCATCCTTGTGGGGACTTACTTTATTATTCTTATTTAGGATGGATTGCACCATGAGCAAATGGAAAAATGCTTACTTTATAGTACTCAATATACATTATACAATGTTATTTGGACATGTGAGTGCCTGCCTGCATTATAGCTATCACAACAGATGCATTTTGGGGGTTTCACATTTCCCACAAGATGTTTAATTTGCATGCAAAACTTAAAAAGGCACTTCGTTTCTGGCATTAAAGACTATTATAAACACTCAAAATGTTCCAGAAAAGATAACTGCGACACAGGCGATGACTTGATTGACCCAGGCTGACACACAGTGGCCGAAAAGGAATAAATATTTCAAATTCAGATTTCATTCTTTCACAGGAATCATCTTCCCTTGTAACTCATATCTGCTCTTTAGAAATGGTGTAATGGAAATGATGTTGCTTTCTTCTTTTCGAATGTGTATAATTAGAGTTAAGTTAACTTTCCTATAGGCATCATGTTTGATTATGGAAAAGTTACATTTTCCACAGATCTCGTGTGCGATAATCATGAAACAGACCCCACAGAGACAGTGGGCCTCATTCCGAGTATGGAGGTAGCCATGCCGCTTTTAGCGGCATGGCTACCTCCATACGGGTACACACACACACACACACACAGGCTCTCACCAGACACTCCAACAGCTCCTCCTCCCTGTGAGCCCCTGCAGTCTCTGCGAAGTCTTCCTTCCCATACTCTTGCGTGTTGCCTGCTCACTTTTGTGTGTCAGAGTCCTTGGCCTCCGTTTCTCATTACTTTCTCATGTCTTTCTCATGTCTGCTTGCCGCTTTCATGCCAGTTGCCTGTATGTCCTGCCTTTCTGTATGCCTGCTGCATCTTTGAACAGCTGCCTTCTGTGGGAATCCTGTCTTCGATGCAATTGCTGATTTGTTTGAATCCCTTCGTCTTGGGCTTTACATCATCTGCTCCCATGCCAGTGTTTGCTGCACTGTCCCACTGCCACATTAATCTGGGGATGCCATCTGGTGTCATTTGGAGTACTTCCAAGGAGATCCTGGGTTTCCAAACTCTCAGTGATCTCTTTTTGGGAGTCCTCTCAGTGTCAGAATGACTGTGGTGGAATCTGAGTGTTCACAATGCCCCATCACCATGAAACGGGGTTGGTGAAACCTGGTCCTTC
Organism: Ambystoma mexicanum; assembly: GCF_040938575.1. Taxonomy (NCBI): domain Eukaryota; kingdom Metazoa; phylum Chordata; class Amphibia; order Caudata; family Ambystomatidae; genus Ambystoma; species Ambystoma mexicanum. The sequence continues at coordinate 112,588,902 of NC_090922.1, forward strand.
ACTGCATGATTCTCTGGGGGGCAGTCAGTGTATGTGTCGTGGGTGGGTAAGGTGTCACTGTGTGGATTGTTTGAATTCCATTGGCATGAGGGTGGCAGATTTGGCTGCATTGGTGCAGGGACATATGGTGACGGGTGGCTGGTGAGTTCTTGTTTAAATTTGTTGCATGGCACTCAGGGGGGGAGCAGATATTGCTGTGTAATTGGGTGCATGCATGTGTTGCCTGCTCTGATTGGGTATTATTTGTCTCTACAGAGGCATTCTCCTGGGGGAAGATGGCTGCTGAAATTAAAAGAAGACATTGCTGTTGTATGTGTGTACAGGACACCTCATCAGAGTTGGGTGGTTTGCAGGCGTACAAAGGGGGACATCCATGCATTACAGGGTGCAGCTGGTGCAGGCCCACTGGGTAAAATGTGGGAGGTGAGATGTGCATCTGTATTGCACTGCTGTTGCATTTCTCAAAGTCTGCATGACTATTTTGTTGTGAATGTGTATTGTGTGCATACTTGTCAGGGAATTGATTGGCCATTTGGCCTGTATATTGTTGTGGAACAAGCATAGGGGCTCCAGGGTACTCCTCACATGTGTTTGTTGCTAATGTCCATTTTGTACTGTGCCTCCCTCCATGTGTTCTCTAGCAAGTAGTTTGGGGGCTACATGCAGGATAGTGGTTGGTGTCCATGTGACAGTGGTCAGGGAATTTTTGGCTTGTTTTGTGTGCTTTTGACTTAAATACATGGACACTGTTGTTTCCAGTTAGTATGACTGTGTTGGTGATTTGTGCACAGCCATGCAGATTAGTGGTGTATCAGCCACTTCCATTCCATCGAAATTGGCACATACATCACATGATAATAGGGAGTGGACATAATCCCCAGAAATAGATTGATGTAACAAGGCATGTGGAATCTCGCGGCCCTGCTTTCAACCTCACAACAATGTGGATATGTTTTTTCCCAGTGGTGCACATAGTACCACAGTTGTCCATTACTATTGCCCAGCTTTTGAGTTGTGACATGTTATACTTGCTTCTGCATTACTCTCATTAGGAATTGGACTTACTTTTTTATTCCCTATGTAATCATTTTACTCGCTACTTTTGAAATTGGGAGTACAGTACTCCCACTTGCAAATGTTGTCTGGTGCACTGTTTGTGCATGTTATTTTATGTCTAATGGGCGCGCACATTTTGCTTCTCCCAGACACACATTCTCATGGTGTTGTTGTGGGCACAGAGGATAGGCCCTGATTCATCATTCTATGACACTTGGGTTGTGGCATTGCTGTGTGTGCGCCAAAGGGGCGTGTTTTCAGGTGAAGTAGATTAGCGCCCACTGGGTGCATGCAGCCTCTCCATGTGCCCTTTGGCCATCTAAGGGCAGGAGTGGTGCCTGCGGGTGAGGGTATTGTCACACCTGCGTTTCCACTGGTACGCCACGCCGTGTGGTGATATTTTGCAGTACAAATGCTGCCACTATGATTTTACAGACTACTGGTGGGACACATAGCAAAACCCCACCAGAGTGGTCAAGGGAGCAGAAACCTGACTTCAGCAACCCGAATGTGCGCCCCATTATGGCCCTAGTGGTTACATGTGCTGAATTGTATCTTACCTCAGCTGGTGTGGCAGGATTACAGTACGGCATCATCCTGTATATTGATAGCGGGTAGGCAGAGTCCCCAGCAAACGTGTACATGGTTCTTATTGCCATTTATTGTCATGATTTGTTGTTCAGTGTGTCACATGCATATATGTGCATGATAGTTCATACTCTCCATGAGCCATGTGTTGCCATATTTTCCAGATGCCAGAGCCCGATGGAGTGGTGACTGGCGGTAGATGAATCAATGATGCGTGCTGCCAGGGAAATTGGAATACACTTCCATGATCAGCCCATTAGTGGCGCACACTACCTGCACATTAATAGAGTGTGAGTGCTTGCGGTTGCAGTAGCTGTGCTCCGTCAATTGGGGGGCCATAGCGCGACATGTGTACAGTCAATTGCACCTAATACACATGGGAAGTGTGCTACCGCATAGAATTCCTGACACACTCTCTGCCTTTCCTCCAGTGGTCGGGGCATATATATGTGCCTGCGCACACACACAAACGTGATGTTATGGATGCCGATACCTGGAGGAGATAGCAGGATTGTGTGGCCTGCTATATCCCGACAACTATTGCTGTGGATGGCTTGAAGGAACCAGTTGCAATGAAATGAGTGCATTCAGTACTTTCTGAAGGGGGGTAAGGGCCTGGGAGCCAATAGTGGGTGATACCAGGTCATGTTCCCACACCCTGACAAGGTCTAGAATTACATGGGGGAAGAACCGGTACCTAGCAAATACTTGGTCATCAGGAATCCCGAATAGCATAGTGCATTGTGCAAAACCCCGGGCCCTATGCCTCCTCCTCCGGTGTCCATGGACAATAGCTCCTGCTATGGCTGTATTCATCGTAGCTGTGGGTGTTGGTTTGGTGTGCATTGCATGCTTTATACGCATTGGATCCCTTGCACGTTCAACTTTAAGCCTGCTATGATAGGGCGGATGGATACAGGGTTTGCATGTGCTTTTTCCCAATGCAACGTTCTGCATTGAAATCTATGAATACGGTTGGGTTTGGGGTGAAATGGGCTTGCGATTGCCCTCAACACACCCACATGTTCTTGTGTTCATCCTCATTCTGCGTTTTCCACCCCCTATATTGGTCTCTGTGTAGGCCCAGCCCATACTCTGTGAGGAGTCTCGCGCAAGGCATTTGCCTGCTCACAGAGAGTCCCTGCGAAGCCCGGAAAAGTCCAGCAAAGTTAATTCCATGAATAGACAAACAGGGTTTTGCGCACAGAATGGGCCACAAAGTCCTGATTTTGCACCCAATGAATTCCATGAATCAGGGCCTATACTGTTCCACAAGGCCAAGGCCTTGTTAAGCCTGCTTCGTCTCAACCAGCAGCCACATCGCATAGTCAAAGCATAGTTGCTTCTCAACGCAATTCTAACATAACGGCCACAGACACAGAAAAAAACAGCACAGAACATCCAAATAACCACATACAACAAGAAACAAAACGCTAAGAGGATCATATATCTCCAAGTGCGATATCCAGAGCTGACTGCTAGCCCTACGTACGATTGCTCTTTTCGCAAGTCTGCTCTGATCCGCAGGGCAAAATAAAATCTACATTTGCTTTGCCAATGCTTGTTTTTCTTTCAACCAACACTAAATGAATTCCTTCACTTCATTGGTAACCGTATTTTCTTTAGTGTGTTTTTCCCCACTCATCTTCAGAAGTACTCCCATGCAGCCAGTGAGTAGCAATAGAGCATTGAAATGACACACTTCATATTCTTCTACATTCCAATCCATGGGGGAGGGGGAGTGGGCATTGGGACAGGAAACGTACTTCTTCATTATTAGTCTATGAACCGGTAGCATATTCAGTATGCAACCTAAATGTGTGTCATACTATTGACTGCAGCACATTACAAACACACAAGAAATGTGCAGTCTCTGGCAGTCACTCTACTGTTTCTACTGATCCTGTGGGAGGTGCTACTACCTGCTTGCTTCTACAAGAACCCTTCATTCCGCGGAGCGGACCGCGGAGTGTGGCTGCGAGTGTGCAGTCTCTGGCAGTCACTCTACTGTTTCTACTGATCCTGTGGGAGGTGCTACTACCTGCTTGCTTCTACAAGAACCCTTCATTCCGCGGAGCGGACCGCGGAGCGTGGCTGCGAGTGTGCAGTCTCTGGCAGTCACTCTACTGTTTCTACTGATCCTGTGGGAGGTGCTACTACCTGCTTGCTTCTACAAGAACCCTTCATTCCGCGGAGCGGACCGCAGAGTGTGGCTGCGAGTGTGCAGTCTCTGGCAGTCACTCTACTGTTTCTACTGATCCTGTGGGAGGTGCTACTACCTGCTTGCTTCTACAAGAACCCTTCATTCCGCGGAGCGGACCGCGGAGTGTGGCTGCGAGTGTGCAGTCTCTGGCAGTCACTCTACTGTTTCTACTGATCCTGTGGGAGGTGCTACTACCTGCTTGCTTCTACAAGACCCCTTCATTCCGCGGAGCGGACCGCGGAGTGTGGCTGCGAGTGTGCAGTCTCTGGCAGTCACTCTACTGTTTCTACTGATCCTGTGGGAGGTGCTACTACCTGCTTGCTTCTACAAGAACCCTTCATTCCGCGGAGCGGACCGTGGAGTGTGGCTGCGAGTGTGCAGTCTCTGGCAGTCACTCTACTGTTTCTACTGATCCTGTCGGAGGTGCTACTACCTGCTTGCTTCTACAAGAACCCTTCATTCCGCGGAGCGGACCGCGGAGTGTGGCTGCAAGTGTGCAGTCTCTGGCAGTCACCCTACTGTTTCTACTGATCCTGTGGGAGGTGCTACTACCTGCTTGCTTCTACAAGAACCCTTCATTCCACGGAGCGGACCGCGGAGTGTGGCTGCGAGTGTGCAGTCTCTGGCAGTCACTCTACTGTTTCTACTGATCCTGTGGGAGGTGCTACTACCTGCTTGCTTCTACAAGAACCCTTCATTCTGCGGAGCGGACCGCGGAGTGTGGCTGCGAGTGTGCAGTCTCTGGCAGTCTGTGCATGGCTGTCATGGCGTCCGCCTCCAAAACTCCACTTCTTTTGGACCTTGCCTCTGTACCCGTGCCAGATTCTACAGATTTTGAGGAGGGTCGCTTACTCAGAAGTGCACGTCCTCGACTCGTACAAAAACAACCCCTCCTTCCCCGTGGTGCTTCGAGTCTTTCAAACCCGGATGTAACTTACTGTCAAACACAATTACAACCTCAAGCCCTTCGGCGGCGGGCCGAGAACAAAGAAAACAAAGACCCAGCCGCAAGAAAAACCCCCGCCATAACGGTGCGAGGAAGTCAGGCGGACTTAGAAATCCACCGCGATGATTCACAGTGCGCCGAAGTTACTCACTCACCCCTGGGTCCTGTGCCTCAGCGACTCCCGTTGTCACTTCTGCAATCGCGGTTTCCCCCCTCACAGCTCCGATCCTGGGACGCCTCCGGAGGGAGGACCGAGGCCCGTGAGCGGGGGGGGGAGTCTGCAAAGTGCCCCAAATTCGACCGCAAATCGGGACCCACTCTGGGGGCGGAGCTTGAAGCCGCTAGGGAGGCGGCTTCTGTTGAAGCTCCGAGCAGTGAGATCAGTGAGAACAGTGGGGAGAGGGTTTCCCCTCCCCCTCCCACGACAAAGCAACAGCCGTCTGTGCACTTCCCTGCCCATTTGGTTACATCTCCTTCGGGGCAAAGGAAAAACAACGACTTGACAGCTGACTCATGCCCTCACATCTTCACCGCAAACGCCCCGATACAAATCGAGGCGCAAGTTCACTTGGGCTCTTATACATCTGCCCTTGACTTCCAGGAGGAATCCTGTCTGAGCTCTCCGGTGGACCAGAGGGGCGCGGACCCTCAAATTGAGAAACCACTTAAAGAGAACCCCAGTCTGCCCACGGAGACGTACCCCTCTTCATGTGTAGAAACCTCAAATCCCAAAAAACGCCGCTGGAAGGAGGTGGAGGCATCTGAGTCCAGAAAACCTCGCTCTCTCACAAGAAAAGGCCCACAGAGGCAAAAAACGCAAAAAAAAATCTTCACAAGTATAGCGTCGGGTAAAACTAAACTAACTGGCCAACCCGCAAAAAAAACATGGAATCCTGAGTCCATAAAGCCCTCAGTGGCAAGTCTAGTAACAGACTTTTTTCATGCCTTTGCCCCGGACACACGGAACAGGCAAGAGGACCTTACCGACGAGGAAATTCTAGAAGCAGTTAAATTGTGCCATCCTCCAGAAAAAACTAGAAAAAGGTCTCCGGCGGTAGATCAACAGCTAAAGGCGCAAGAGGCACAAATGGCACTAAATTCTCCAATTCAGATGCCGCAGGCGCAACTGCTGAAGGATCCCTCTCTCGCACTGCCCTGCCGAGCCTCAACCCCAGAACAAAGCGAAAAGGGCTTGACCGCCCAAACTTCTTTGACTAACCATAATAATAAGTCCCCTTCGATTCCCATGGGGAGACCAGTCCAGGACAACCAAATAAACTTACTTGGCCAGATTCACAGTCCTTCTCATCAAACAAAGCAGACAATCAAGGATCTGCCGAGCTGCCCAACCCCAGCTCTGCCACAACCTATTCATCTTACCACTTCCTCTGTCCAAAAGGTGGTGGCACCAACAAAGGCTCAGTTGCTCGAAACTACACCTCAAGCCCTATGCAAAGCCTCAGCAGACATAAGGCAGCAATCCCGTCTGGCCCAGGTCGGCCTACCATCCGTTCCTCAAAACAAACTGACTCATCCGGATCGGACCAGACGTGAATCCTTAGAGATAACATCCTCTTCTGTAGTAAGAAGACTATTAAACGAGAGTCAAACAACCACCCCTAATCCGAAAAATCATATGCAGCAAGTAGCGCATCAAACTGATTCTCCTTCGCAAAACAAGAGGGATTTCCTTTCAATTATGTCAGCGGTCACCATAGCTTTAAATCCGTTCACCAAACTGTACGAGGGGATAAATGAGTCACTAAAAGATCACACCTCGATCCAAGCGAGGATGCTCACAAAACTGACTTTCCTAGAAGGCTATATTACCGCCCTCGATGGCAAACTGTCAAACTTACAACTGGATGCAGCCAAAAGAACTAAAATCTTTGTGGAAGCCCCCACAGAAAACCAGATGGAAGTCGGGGCGGGCGCACAAAAAAGGTGGGCTCCCCCTCCCTCTACACCCACCATCGCTGCTACCCATAAGTCCATCCCTGCGGCTGAAAATAGACTAACATCCCAGGAAGTTATTGACATCACCGATGAACCGCCGTCACTGCCCACACTTCAAATTTCTGTGAGGGGAGCAGAGGAACGTGCATTTTCGATATTCTCTCCAATAATACCAGTACCTCATCCACAAAGTGGCGTGGCCCAAAAACCAAACCAAAAAGAAAAACAAGTTCCCTCGGGGATCGCAGGTCCAACTATAAAAACCAAGATTGCAGAAAACAAGGTTCAAATTCTGGTGCTTCCGCCTGCCTCACAAAACCAGAACAAAGCCTCACCCCGCTCGACGGAGGAATTTCTGGCAGATGCGGACATGATGAACATCTCCCAGCATTTTGATGACCCCCAAGTTCACCAATTCGTGGAGGAAGGAAAGCAAGCTCGGGTGCACCATGCCGCCGCTTCGCCCCCTGCCCCCGGCGCCTTGGCCTCCCTGAAATCAACTGAAGATCTATCCGAAGTCGAACTATCGCCAAAGTTCAGTACCCCGGAAGATCGCAGGAGGAAATTACACCAAATGCCATCTAGTCCCTCAAGCTCTCGTGTCGTGTCGGTCGCGACCCCTGGGGCCAAAGAGCGCCCAAAGCGAAACCCCGGGATACATCAAGCGAGAGAGAAGCCTGGCGCCTCGGGATCCGACAGATATCCCAGGTCCCAAAGTAGCCTACACTCGGGGGAAAAAACTAAGGACAGAGGGAATCACCATAAACCTCATTTTTCTTCACAAACCGAAAAATACCGAAAAGTCAATGCACACGTAAGAGTGTCTCCTATAAAGCTAGAACAGCATGCCAAAAACAAAGACGACATAATCCTAAATAGAAGAGGACTACTTTCACTGTTCAGCCTCATTCCAGCTCTTCGGGTATAAAATCGTCTGACCTACAGCTAGTGGACCCTTATCACTCAAACCACAGAGCAAAAGCTTTCATTCACTTGGCCTCCGCGAGCGTAAAAAAGGAAATTGTTCGTGCTGAAGAGGATTTGGCATTTCTTGGGTTCACCTTGAATAACCAAATTCAGAAATCCCACTCTCTACAGCCAGGAAACCCAGGGAGCAACATGGGTGGCCATGCCAAAGGCAGAGAAAACGAAAATAGGAGCGAAAGGAAAAGACATTCTGATCCAAAGCAAGCTTCTGAAAACCACAATTCGAAGTCCTTAGTTCCTGCCATAGCGTCTACAAACCGAAAACCAGCCTTGTCTGGCTTGAAAAAAACCTTCGATTGTCGGGGGTCTTGTTCGGCTTCAACGAATTTTGTAAAGGTGACAACTATACCCGACGCTACCATCGTTCTTAGTAACGATGCCCATTGTTCAACAAACAGAATCTCCTCGGACAAAAACGAATATCCAAAAGACAAACTTCAGAGTCTGTGTGCCTGGCTCCCAAAGGCCCTTACACTCACGAAAAAATAGCAATGCGCAGGTCGGCCAAAAGGGCCTTCGAACTCTCCAACAGCCGACCCAACCTCTTCTACCCTTCGCCTCTGTTCGTGGAACACCCGTGGCCATTTGCATTTAACAATGCCGAGTGACGCCAATCTGGCTTCATTTTATTTCATCTGCTTGCAAGAGACATGGCTCTGGAAATCTCCTGCTATGGACGGCTATGACATCATATTGGATCCAGCAAATAAAGGATTAGCGGGCCGCCCGACATCGGGCCTTCTTATCGCATACCGACAGGGGATGGGCCTGAAGAGCAAGGCCATTCTCGTATCCAACCTTTCAATCTTGGCAGTATTATTTGACTGGGAAGATCACCCAAACTGCAGGCCCTTTCAAATCGCTATTATCAACACCCACTGGAACCCAGCAGCCATAAACCAGCAGACATACCTAGCAATGATGGAAAATCTAGTAGATGAAATTCAAGCCTTCCATCAGGTTCCTTCTATTATTATCTGCGGCGATCTGAATGCCCACTGCTTCGACAACCATTCCAAGTTGGGCAAACCTTCTTCCTCGAATCCTGCCTCAAATAGAGGGAGCCTGTGGTCCACTCTGATGGCCTCAAGGAAAATGGAAAACCTGGCCTCAGTTTTTCCCAACGCTGACCGCCCTCCTACCTGGGAGCAAGGTGCTCACCACGCCACCATTGATTACATTTTTGCCTCTCGCCACATTCTTCCTAAGGTAAAAGACTTCCAGATTCGTAAGACAAAAGCGAGTGATCATAATCAGCTCACCATGTCTCTGCTATCCCACTTTAAACCTCCGGCCCCCTATGTTGCTGGAGTGGAACCAAACTCACGAGGAAATCGCCTGAATATGACAACGAAAGCTGTGCTAGACTTGTCTGCAAAATATGCGCTGGGATTACACTCCAATGGACAAGATTCCTTGGACTACGTCCCTCTCCTAATCCAATATAGGTCAAATCCAAAACTGTCGGCTCGATCTTTTACTGCTCCGAGACATTCTTTCGACGCAACATTGGTGGCAAAAAGACGCGAACTGCGCAGGTAGAAACGGACGCTTGGATCACTTCCTCAAAATCAGGCCCAACTGATATCAGCAATAAAGGCCTACAAAAACTGGGCAAAGAATCATCGCCACAATCTGTACCAGCAGGATGCAGAATATATGCTAAAAGCAATTTGTGGAAATAAAGCGAAAGACTTCTGGTCCCTATTAAAAACATCAGCACCTTCTTTAAATAACACGACCATCAACGCCATGGCGGAAGCAAAATGGGTCAGTCACTTTCGTCCCTTTTCCAAGCTCCACAAGCCACAAGCCTGCCTGAACTGAAAGTGAAAAACGAAAACTGGCTGAAACTAGACGACGTGGCGGAAATTAGTGATCACATCAAAAAGCTGAAGTCCTCCAGAGCGACGGGCCCGGATGGAATCTCAAATATCGACTTGAAAAAAAACGCAGAGGAATGGGTACCTCTTATTCTGTCCATTTTTGCACAGTGTGCCGCCCAGAAATCACTCCCACCATCGTGGATGAAGGCGGTCATCGTTCCAATCTATAAGAAAGGTGACATCACCGACCCACTAAACTACCGCCCTATAGCCCTTTTGGACTGCATTGGGAAGGTCTATGGGAGCCTGCTTTTGAAAAGATTTGACGCCTGGTCAAAGTCGGCTCCCTGCAATGATAGGTTCCAAACGGGCTTCAAAAGAAATATGGGAACAACGGCAAACATATTTACCATCAGTACATTGAAAAGCAAGGTCTTGGAGGGCAAACCGAGGATTTTTGTGGCCTTTATCGATCTTTCCCAAGCTTTCGACTTGGTCGACAGGCACCGTCTCTGGAATAAACTTGAAGCTTGGGGGTGCCCGCATGAGTTGCTACAGCCTATCAAGGCTCTCCACTCAGAAACCAGCCTAAGAGTCCGCCTGTCACAAATGGGAAATTTGTCATCTGAAATCCAGACGGGCCGAGGGGTGAAACAGGGCTGTCCTTTAGCTCCAGCACTCTTCCTAGCCTACATCGGCGATTATGGAAATTCAGTAGATCGCTCAAGGACTTTTCCACCATCCTTGGCCACAGCAAAAATAACCCACCTATTGTATGCTGATGATCTCATATTACTCGATCAGACCCAGATCGGCCTGCAGAGACAATTATCAAATCTCCTGCGCTACACGTCTGAGAATAACCTTAAAATAAATAAAGAAAAAACAAAAATCATGATCCTGGAGTCCGGACAGAAAAAAAAAGTAGAAAACTTCACATGGCGGCTGGAAGATTATGTGATTGAGACAGTCACAGAATACAAATATCTCGGATTTGGATGGACAATACCAAACACGAGAGTTCAATGCAGGCCAATCTCCAATCAAGAATAAAGAAGCTGACATCTCAAGGAAAGGCGATTGACATAAAATTCGGCAAATTTTCTTGCATCCCTGTGATCGAATTTTACAGGAAGAAAGTCATCCCTTCCATTACTTACGGAGCAGAAGCCATGCCCCTGATTCCCTGCAAAATCTGGCAAAAACTCGAAAGCGTGTTTTGGAAAGGGGTCCTGTCCCTTCCTAAATCAACATCCATAGCCGCAATCAGGAGAGAACTGAGCATAGTGTCTCTAAAGACAACAGTTGACATCAGCTCCCTGAGACTCTATCGAAAATGCATCATGGATGAGACCGAGGAAATCCATGGCCTCCTAAACAAGGAGTTAAATTCTGGCAAGGTGCAAATGCTGGCAGCATGGAAAGAAACTAACTTGACCTTACTCCATTCAGTCGCCTGCTCGGAAGTCGATCTCACTTCAAATCCAACCAGAGTGTTCAAAAAATTGAAAGAGCTTGACTGGATCCAAACCCAGGAGTATGCCTCAAACAACAAACTACTCCTGCACTTGCCTCCAACATTCCGCAAGCTCAATGAGCCAATGAGGTACCTGCAAAAATTCCCCAATAGGGGGGCACGGAATGCGCTTCTAAGAATAAGGCTGAACTTGGTGGCCACAAATGAAATTCGAAAGATCCGAGGTTTATCCGACACGAGCGCTTGTCGCTTATGCGAGAACAATACCAAATCCATCAGACACTTGCTTCTGTCATGCCCGAAAAATCAGATCCTCAGAGGGGCCTACTTGAATCATCTAATCGGGGACGATAGAGGGTGGGACGAGGTCACCCGGTGGAACAGACTGATCAGCGGAGACCGAATTACCTGGCTTTTGGCAACTGTAAAAATATTGGAGCATACGATGAAAATGATAACCGTTACAGGGTTAGCTCTTCTTTTGTAAAATTCTTTTGAATATACACAAATAATAATAAAAAATAAAAAAAAAAGAAATGTTTGTTTTTTCAATGACAAATTTGCTAATCCAGCTGTCAAATGTTCACCAAATGCACGAGACAGACAGAATAGAAAATACGGTTTATACATTTCCCAGAGTAGCAATAGCCCTCATACAAGCAACGTCTTCGTGTTCTATTTAAGTATTATTGCCACAAGCACAGGGGGAACGGTAGGGCCTAGAAGCACGACAAGAGTGAAACGAGGATAGTGAATAGAATAGTGCCCCGAATTACTCACACCCGATTGGCTGAGCCTTCCTGGACATTCATCAACGTGTGCAAACGTCGAACAATGTCTTTCTGAAGAAATGTATGTTTGGAAGCTAATTCAACTTTTCTCATCAGCACAGTTATTCTAGGCAAGGATGGTTCTTATTCCAAATGCACTTGCATAGCTGTTATCACAAAATCGTATTTATATCAAATCTGCGTGATTTGGGTGCAACCAAAATGGCCCGATATTTTTAAACACTTTTCAAAATCAGGGACTTATCACAGTGTATGCCTTTATTCAAATGCTTCTTAAGAGTGACAGTGACAGCAAACCCCGTTTACACATTTTGAACATATCTGACAACCACAAAAAGGTGACGTGTGTCTTGCGTTCCATGTTCTGGGTATCTTCACAATGGCCATGTGACAAGTATTAGAATGTGGGCCTAGGATCCGCCTCCTCACAATGGAATGAGTGAGATTGTGCACCAGGTGCAACACCACACTTTTCAGCCCCAAAGTCTTCCTTATGCCGTTGGTGATAACAGTAAAGGCAGGTGGTATTTAGAATAGTTTCTTTCTTAATGACTGATTACAAGCTGGTCACTGCATGAGGCATTTACTGCATGAGGAATGTAAAATAACCCCTAGGCGGCACATAATAGACACTGAATGTGTTAAAGTAACACATGTGGCATTTCTGGAAAAGGAACTATGCAGCGATTACCTCCTGATTATGAGTTGCAAAGCTGCCTGAAGAACATCAACAATACCTCCACAATTGTACATTAGTCATAGGGTGGTGGTCATCTTATTGTATGTTTTGTTAGTGGGAATTATACCCCATACCACTGTCATTTGCATGGTCTCCAGGGGCTGTAGCATAAACAGAGGGGGAGCGGTTTGGTTGTATGGATGAGAGGGAAGAAGCATGATAGTCATGCTGTTGTGTTGATGCATGTGGACCGCAAGTACCCTGAGCTCTCTGTGTGCTGTTCGTGTCTCTTATGGTATTGGTCTGTCTAGGCACAGAGGTCTTTCTTTCCTGAGAGCAAGCTTCTGTCCCCTTGCAGCTTGGATGCATTGTCCGGGGTGTGTGGTATATGTTAGTTGATTGTAAAGGTGTAGGTTCGTTTGGTTTGAGGTCGGATGGGAGTAAGCTTGATGCATGCGTGTAGCGTAGCTAGTAAGCATGTATTCTATTTGAGCGCAGGAGTTGGAAGTGTTTAATGTAGGAGTTTAGCAAAGTGCCTGCTATGTTGTTTAAAGCATCCATCAATGGCAGATTGCCAGGATGGTGCCTTCTCTAGTTAGGTGTGTTAAAATAAGCCAGGTCCTCAATTCGTTTTAAGTCATGTGTACCTGGAATTGCATTCCAGAAATTCTTCCACAAAAATTAGAAGTCAGATCCCCTCTATCTATTTCGAGTGTATTTTGTGGTGTCTAGTACCCTCTGTGTCTTCATTGACGCTACCCTGTCCTTATCTCGGCAAGTCAATGCTATCACCTTGTCTGCTGCACACACTTCCAAACTAATTAACGCATGCAGACCCTTTCTAACTATTGAAATTGTGTCACCATTGCGAGAGCACTGATAGGTTCGAGACTGAACTACTGCAATGTATTATTTACAGGAAAATCTTTGCGTAACATTAACAAGCTTCAAATCATATAAAATAATGCCCTCAGTTCAGCATTCAACATCCCGAAGCGGTAATATATCTCGGCAGCAAGAAGAAGCGCGCACTGGCTACCAATCAACGAGCGCATCATCTTTAAATCCTTAGCTGTCACTCACAAATGCCTCTCCAATTCGACACCAATGTATCTCTCCCAGAAATTCTCTAAAACTCAGTCTAGCAGACCCACCCGTTCCACTTACTATCCCCAACTTACCATCCCAGGTTTCAGATGAAAGAGATCTGGAGGGTCAGCTTCCCGATCATTGCCTCCAAGAATTGCAATACACTACCTCTGTTACTGAGAGCTGAAGAATCATACTGGGTTTTCCAGAAACAGTTCAAGACCTTACTCTTGTCTGCAAATCTGCCCCTTGGGTGAGCCTTTTCCATATGGAATCATGTCTGCTATGTCTGTATGTAACCAGCGCCTTGATGCCTTCAGGTTTAGTGCACTTAACAAATTGGAAACATAAATAAATACATGCAGAGTAGTACGTCGTCGCTGGATGTCAGTATTCTACAATGTTAGCATGGGATGTTCTTTCATTGGACCAATTCAGTTCTATGGTCTTGAAGAGGTCTATGGGCAATGCAGAGTGCTTTTTTGAAATTAATCATTTTCTTCATTGGTAGTCAATAGAGCTGGCCTACCTCCTGTTAAGTCGAAGAAGTCTTCCTGTTGTGTTTTGGATGCACTGAAATTTCTCAGTGAGGTTCTCTTGCATAACGAGGTATGCATTGTTTGCATAGTCAATTCTTGATAATACCAGGGATATAACAGCAAGGAACCTGTGCAGGGAGGTGTGGAAGGGCATTAGCCACCAAATTACATAATTGAATGTAGGTGGTAACAACATTTCTTTATCAGAGAACTCCTTTGATTTTGTAATGTAATGTACTTGCGATTTGCATAGTGCCTTTCACCATTGGCATGGTCCCAACGACTGTAGTTTGAAAACCTTTTGGGCAACAGAAGTCCAGGTATGGGAAATTAGTCAGAGAGTTGTAGAATGCGTGTGTGCATTTTAGCCAATACAAGGTAGATAGGGGTTGCCAAGTCCCTGCTAGTCACCCATGTTGAGTAGGCATGTGGGTGGTTGCTGAGAGAAAGTCTGGAGAGTATGCAAGGGCAGGAGAAGCATTATGTGCGTAGCTAAGGTAAGTCAAATTTCCAACAGCATGCTATCGTCCTTGTTTTCAGGCAGATGGGATTTGGTCAGGAGCCAGGTGGGACTTGGTGAGGAGAGATAACGATTTCCGTCTTCTCAAGGTTTAGTTTAGTGTTAATGTTAGCCATTCAGCAATTCACTTGTGTGAGACAATTAGTGAGGATGTAGTGTTTATCCTTGTTGGTGGCCATTTTGAAAAATATTTTTGTGTACTTTTTTACCAGATGAGTCTATGGGCCTCATTACACGGATGGCGGTAAGGATTTACCGGTACCGGTAAAATACCGGTACCATTAAATCCTTACTGCCTTACTACGAGGTCCCTTTGCGGGTTGGGGGATTTACCGCCTGCTTTTTGCAGACGTTAAAAACCAACCCGCAAAGGGACCCAGGGAGCTAATTACGGTGCCGCTAGTAGCGCCATGGTTCTCCGCCATCCGTGTAATGAGGCCCTATGCCTTTTGATGAGTCTCATGAGTCACGCCATGCACATGTTAAAGAGTAGGAGTCAGGCTTGATGCTTGTGGTATGCCACGGGTTACGTTGTGGGATTTTGAAAGCAAAGGGGATAGCTAGAGGTTTCTTTTCTTAAAGCAAAAGCAATATCCAACATTCGATTAATGGTACCTGGTAGAGTCAGTGTATTAATTCTCAGCTGAAGAGAAACAGAAAGTAAAAACTGTCTAGTAACACAGTCCCAAAAAATGGTGCACACTTGTGCTAATTCATCTACTTATAACAGGGTTTTAGACAATGAAAATTGCACATTGATGTAATGCAGTCACTTAGTTATATGTGAGCCCTATATGTTCTACCGTAACATTCTTCACAACATTGGTGGAGTCACATCTCCTTGCAAGTCTCCGCATATCCCAACCTCAGGACATAGTTTGGTGGCTTTAGTTAGGCCACACCACTACACGTAAGCATTAAATGAACAGTAACCCCCAACCCACATGACATACCTATCATGCTTGCCGTGAGGCCGAGCCTTGTCCCGTGTCTGATGCTCTGTGTCCCTGCATAGGATCCATCTGAACAGGGCCTGGCTTCGCAGCCGCACTGCCCTCAAAGGCTTCAGTGGCTCTGCTGCCTTACATGGGCCTCATTCCGAGTTGGGCAGTAAGGGTTAACGGCCACAGGTAAGGAACCTGGTGCCAGTAAACCCTTACCGCCCAATTCCGAGTTCCCTTTGCGGGTCCTGCTAAGGGACCATGGTGCTAATAACGGTCACGCTATTTGCCGGCCCATAATTAGCGCCTTCACCATTCCCATTGAGCCCTGCAGGGGCTCAATGGGAATGGGGAATGGTTGGTTGAATGGGGACTTACCGGGTCCACACAGGTTGGAATGTCCTGGTAAGTCCCCATTCAACCAGACTGGACCTGGACCCCGGTTTGGAGGCAGCCATGGCACTAATAGCACCATGGCTACCTCCAAACTCGTAATGACCCCCAAAGTCATGGCTGCAGGACGTTCCTATCAGGACACGCAGCTCTTTCATTATATGAAAATCAGAAAATATTTATTTGGTTTGCTCAGTGTTCTGTCCACAAGGAATGATCTCATACATTGCGGTAGGCAGTGATTTTAACAAATGAAAAATAGTGAATGCATATTTTAATGAGCCAAAAAAACCTACAAAAATATAACACATTTTTAAAAATGATATATATGTAGTTGGGAATCGGAATAGTAGTTTTGGGGGTGGTGGAAAAGTATGAATACAAAAAAGAGGGGCTCTGGGCAGGAACCCCCCCAAAACAAAGCAAATAAATGTAATTTTTTTTAGATATTTTTGGTTAGTTAAAAATGAATTCGTTCTTTCGTGATTCGTTAAAATCACATGTAATCGTACATTGCAATATGGTGCTGCATAGCTCTGCTTCTTTTAGCCTCTCGATTGGTAGCGAGGCAAGCCAAACCTTTTCGATGGCGGTACTGGCTCATTCGTTCAAATGCTACTTGGTAGAAACCTGCAGCCCTAATCACAAAACATTGTCCAATGGACAGTTACTCTTGGGGGAACCCCACTCTCTGCATCAATGCCACCTTATGTCACACATAAAGATATAAGGGTATAGTGTGGTAAGTTAAGGAAAACAAAACAAAAAACAAGAAGCAACACCTGAAGGCAATGACTGGTTCATGAGCCCAAACAAGAGCTAGGTGTACTTTACCTTAACTGCAAGCTGGCAAGACTGATGCTGGAATGCCCGATCCATTGCTCACTTTTACTGTTGGAGTGTTGGGTATTTGGAACAATTGCACAAACAGCAATTATGTAAACAGTCTTTACCACTTAATTTGTTATAAAAGCGGCCTGCATTTCGCAGCTACGAGGAGTGCTGTTGCTTCCCACACATGTTTAGGGTTGCCCTTATCCATTAATCCACTTTGATAATTCACAGCCAAAGATTCCACAAACCTTCTCCAAGTGTCTTTACTCTATTGAGGTGTTTATGCCCAGGCAGAGTTTCCAAACTTCACTTTCGATTTTGCCATATTTTAATGGTGTTTCTTCCAGTCAAAGGTATTGGAGGTACATTGGCTGTTACACGTAACTTGCCTTATTTCCATTTCCCCCCTGCTAACACCAGAGCTGTAACAATGTGAAGGGGGTTATGTTCCTTGAATTTAACATTTTTATAAGATGTGCTATACCACTTGCATATATTTCATGTGCCGATTCCACCATTTGATAAAATCGGATGTAGACATTTATTTATGTTGCATTAATATTACAGACCCATCTAGGTGCCTTTCATAGAGTGACAGCAGGCAATTTGTGAGAGAAACCAGATATTAACATTGAAACCTAAATTCCTCCTTTCAAACTTCTCTCACTTGTGTCAAGTTGGAAGACAGTTCATGTTTTTATCGCTTCCTCTAACAGATTGTTTTCAGTCATAACAGAAATTAGACTGTTGGCCGTAACAATTACCTCCAATGCACTCAACCGTAGAACACACTACCATCTCCAAATCGTGGGCAGCAGGGATCTAAAAAACACTCTTTAAACATAACGTAGAAGATAAGAGGCTTCAAATTAATAGAGAGGAAGCACTAACTTTCTTATCCCTGAAACCTTAAAAAACGTCCTTATAAATGGTATGGAGACAAAATGGCGGTGAAGAAGGGGCATAGTTTTGACAATGCAGACAGTGTTTGTTAAAGAGGCGGAGTCTGGTGAAGGTGTAGAGTCTGGCAGAGGTGGAGCACAGTGGGGGGATGCATGCATTTATTTGGGCCTAAAGCATGAGAAAACCTAAATATGCCACTGCTGAGAATTAGTAACAGAAACCGAGTTTGGCTGTATTTCTGTGGAAATACTGGCACTCTTGAAATGAGGCTAGATTATGAGTTTGGGGGACATTTTTGTAACATTTTTATTTAATGTGATATAATTTTGAAAAAAACTATACACATGATAAAATAACAGATATTTATAAAATGAACATAGTATATACTTAGACTACAGATACATTAAAATGTAAATAAAACAACATTTAAAAAAATGAAAATGAATACCCATAAAGGGGCTATGAAATTACATTAAATTCAATTCAGATTCACATTGATTCAAAATGCAGAGCCACATTACATAGGTCAATGGCTCAACAGTACACACAATAAATTCTACAAAAGTACTCTGAACCATAATCCCCAGCAGAATCGGTTTAACGATGGTGCAAAGTACAACAATTTATTTGTTGTATAGGATCTTGTGTATACCCATTAGAAAGTGGGTATACACAAGATCCTGTAGGCAGAGGACTAAAAGGCCCGAGCAAGTCCCAACCTTAAACATAAATTGGCAAATATTACTACAGCAGCACTCACTAATACATCTCATCAGTTTTATCACTTACATTCCAGAGCATTTCCACTATATTCCAGATCCTAAACAGAGACATGTGGAGAGAATTTGGTTACGAGTATTAACACATTTTCTCCAGAATGAGAGATTTTTAATTGTGTCCAACTGGTGGATGAATCTGCCTAGATGGTTTACAAAGATTTCTCCACACGGGGCATGCTGTCAGAACGTGTTTCACTGTTTCACTCTGTTCTCTATCGAGACATATCTGGCAAAAGCGTTCCTTTTCCAGAATCCCACGCTCTACACGAACTATAGACAAAAGTGGTAAATTCTCAAAAAGAGATAAATCTTCTGAGGCTAGGGGAGGGGCATCGATTCAAGTAACTTTGGGGGCTCTTCAACATATATAATACACTTGAGATGAATGCATAGCTTTTCAGTTGACCCAAATGTACAAAGTCTCCATGCCAATCCCAGAGATCCATGCATTTCCCAAAAGAGAACTTCATATCAAGGTAATCGTCCTCCCCCCCACTTGGGGACCCACCCTATAGCATGGAAAAGGGCATCCATGCTCTTCCAAAGGCATGATTTCTTTTGGTTTCTGTGTTCCTCATCACCCATGCTGATCAGAAGCAGATTAGTTGGAACATTGAGCATCTTAACATATTATTGTGCTCTTCTTTATAACAACAGTGATCTTAATGGGAGGATGCCCAGTTCCAGTCTGATTATGGAAATAGGCACACAGGTGGGAAGCCCCAGTATCTTCCTCCAAAACCTTCCCTCAATTAGTTGTAATTATTTCAAATCAATCGTTATCAGGGATTCCAGCCCATACATCACAGTTGAGACCAGGCATTGTATGTAGCATTGTTGAGCACCCCACAACGAGTACACACTTCATTTTTTTGTAAATTGACCTATTAAAGCCGTCAACTGCACCACCTTCCTCATACGCATCTGAATCCAGGTGTTATATCCTCCACAAGCGTCAAATTCAACAACAAGATATTTATATGTGGGGGTATATGCGACTAAAATGGCCCGAACATACAAACGCAATTTTGCAATCTTTTTTCCTGCAAATAGCATCAAGAGAGTTTTGTCCCGATTGATAGTCAGGCCATTAATATCAGCATTTCTTTGGAAATAGTGGCACTCTCGGAATGAGGCTACATTATGAGTTTGGGGAAAATTATAGATTTGGGGCTCAGTGAAAAAAATGGAGGTAACAGAATCCCCTTAAGGTTTTCCAGTCCTCTGATTATGAGATGCAAACCTAGAAGGAGGAAATACCTTCAGCATATGCATGACGTTAAACCCTAAAACATGGAATACTTACCTTCAGTGAAATTATGTACAGACGTAATTCCTCCATTCCCCAGTGATGGCCTATGGGACTTCAGAATGGGGTCCAACCACAACTCATAATCAGGTGGTTGTTGCACAGATACCACCGGTGGTAAATGTGAGTTAGTTTTGAGTAATTTCACTGTTAATGTCTCCAAATGTGCAATGGGGCCCTAGGCAGCACTTTACTCCCTTGTCTGCTTCACTCTGCAATCAAATGCTTTTTCCTTTGCTCCTTCATACTCTTGCAAACTATCCCATTCTACTGCATGTGCAACACACGTTATCTACCATTGTGAAACATGCAAATAATGTTTTGCACATTTAAACCTTTATGATTCTCTGACGGTCTCAAGAAACATACATACGAGGAATATATAGAACTCTGAAAGCTGCAATGTCCTCTATAGAACAGTTTGTTAACTCAGATATAAAAGAGACTATTACCCAATTAGCTGAACCAGATCATATGGCCTCAGCAGTTCATAAACTATTAAGTGGAGTAATGAAAGGGAATGCAATGCTCTTAGAGCCATAGTCAAAATGATCGAAGCAAGATGGGAAGTCATCTGTAGATCTATATCCCAGATGCCTTCAGATCTGGGTGAAAGACCAAGGCCAATCAAGATGACAAACAGAACATATTGTTATGTTATGTTGTCTTATTCCACACACTCTTACCATTGTGGTGGTCTCCAGGCACTCACATGGCTCTGCAAGAAAGAGGGTGGGGCATGTTAGTGATGGTAGAATAATAGGATAGATTCAGAAGCAGGAGATACTGGCGTCTGTGTGTGTTGGTGGCTTACAGATGAGTTGATTGCGTGCACTGGCTTGTATACATCAGGGTGAGGCCCAATGCCTGAGTTGTTTGATGTATGCAAGTGTTTGTTGTGTGTTGTGTCTTTTTGTGTTTCAGTTCGGCTGGCAGTTTGATCGTGTGCGCTGGTTTGTTGTATCCGTAAGGGAAAAAGTCCAGTGTCTAGGTTGTTTGTTTTATGCAGATGTTTGTTATGTTGGGTGTGTGTTTGTGTGTTTCATGTGTAGTTTGACTGGTAGTTATGGTTGTGCACACTGGCTTGTTGTGTACATAAGGGTATGGTCCAGTGTCTAGCATTGTTGTTGTATGTGAATGTTAGTTATGTTGGGTATGTGTTTTTGTGTAATTCGGCTAGCCCATAAGGCGTGTATAGTACTTGGAAGGTATGTTGGAGGGGAGCAGGGTGGTTAGTCCATTGGCTACTATCAAATTTCTTCTGAGTGTGTCCTCAGAGTTCATCAGACAGATAGACATCAGATAGAATGCACAGGCAGGGACTAAGCGATTCCAATGCATGCTACGGGCACAGGCATAACACAGTTACACTGGAAGACATGTTATGGGGCTGTAGCAAAGTTCACCACTTTTGGGGTGAAATAACTGAGATGTTAAATAAAGTACAGGGCGTGCGTTTACAATATGACTTTGAAACATTGATTTTCGGGGAGATGTTATTTTGGAGGACCTTTCATAAATGCAAAAACGCTGTCTATTTAGAGCAAAATTAATGGCAAAAACAATATTTTAAGAGATTGTAAATCGATCAAACATCCTATTAAGCAATGTATAACTTCTCCCAAGCTGAAAGTTATATTCGAAGTACCAGAGGAAGAGCAAGGTTTTTGAGGACATCTGGGGTATATTTTTGGAATTGGATTTAGAGTAAAGGCATTCTGGGAGGGGGTAGAGAAGAAGGTTTTTTTTTGCACTTTTTCTTCTAATTAAATACATTCATGATAATTTTTTAATGTCTTGTATTTGAATGTTATAATTTGTCAATAAGAAAAGATGCTCTGAGACTATCATGCACCGTTTTGCTCATCACCCTACTTCCTGTCGGCTCATTCCACCTTTAAACTGCAAAGCACCCACTTCATTGGAAACTCTTTGTTGCTATACCACTAAATCCCTAACGTCCCCACAACCGGCCCATCCACAAGTAGGGCCACCATAACCCAGCCACCCATAATCAAGGTCGCCCTACAGCGCACCATCCCCACTATATTTTAGAGTTCCTGTTGCGAAACTTTTTGGAAACGAACCGGACACCAGGTCCTCAAACGGCCACAATGAACCTGCACAAACACCAAGAAACACAATAGGTTCAACCAGCCACCTGCGATCAGAACCGCAAGGGAAGTCAGCCCAGACCTAGCGAGGAGGCGAGATGGGCTGACAAACCACAGCCAAGAACCTTGGTAAATACCATTAAGTAGCAACCAAAGAGTCACACCAGAGGCTCCACCAAACCGACTGACTTACTAACTCATCTCCCCTTCATGCGCCTCCGACATAACCAACGCCACTACTCTGGACTATGGGCTGGCCACACTACACATAAACACACCGAGAATCAATTTAATGTTCACACTCTACCATCTCTCTGAGATCTTGGAAGCACAACCAGAGGGAACCCTGACAGATAGTCCAGAAAACGTCAACTACACAATCACATACCCACACTGTAGATAGTCATACACCACCAGCCACCCACGACTCTGGACCCCTTATGGACACAATCAACCAGGGCACACAACCACAACCCACTCCAAAATCACATCACACAACACACACACAAACACTAGCACACATCCGAGGCACTGAATCTTAGCCCTACGATTACAACACACAGGGCCTACCAAACCAACTCCCACATGCAAGACAATGCTCAAAGACGCAAGTTTCTCCTTCCTTGTGAACCTATCCTCTCATCCTGTCCCCATTAACACCCCCAAACCCCTCTCTTGCAGAGCCACGCTAGCGCCTAGAGACTGCCCTTGGGTGGTAGCAGTGTGCGGTATAAATCAACATAATGCAACATCCCTGTATATTGGATTGGTACTGCCAATACTGCAAGCACTCTCTCTTTTTGCTGTACTGGGATTCTTACCAGTCTATATTGTCCCTTGCATCTTCTTGTCCTTGGTTTTCGGTAATTTGGACACTTAAGAACCTTTTCTCAACACTTAACACTTGTTCTTCATTAATGGTCTCAAATTCAGATGTAACCACTGATCCCAGAGCTAATGGAGGAACACAGTGTATTTACATCCTGTAGGCACAGCGCAGCCAGTCAGGTGACTAAGAACGTGGTGTGAAGACAAAGTTCCGAGCCAACCAGTGCTCACCACAGCCCTCTGCCCTCCCTTTTGCTGCCCACCTGTCTCTTTCTTGCGTGCCTCCTCTTTCATTTCTAGATGTTCAGGCGTTCTCAGCCCTTCCAATCCAAAGCATTTTTTTAAATCAATATTTTTGTGGATTCAAATGTATTACCATCCGAGCCTTCAATATAAAAAGACACATTTTTCATAAGAAACATTTGATTTCAATTGACTGAGTAGAAACAGTAGGCCATGGTTGAAAGCTTGATTTAAAAAAAAAATACAATTTATAGAAGAGTAAAAGAAAGCAATGCTGTACAAATAATAAGATAAAGAAAGAACGCGCTAAAAATAATATTCTCAGTATGCTGTCCCTTTAAGGACAGAATTGAATTTGTAAACTCAAATACCCTGCTCTTTTAAACATAGCTGTGTATCCAGCACACAGAGTATGCCTGAAAAAAATGAAAGGAACTCATAGTTAATATTCCAGCAAGTGGTTCAAGGCCACAACAGGTTTGTTCTGGTTTCCAGAGCTGAACCGCTGTGCTAAGTGAACTAAATGACACATTCAAGATGCCTTTCCATGGAACAACAGCTGGGGTATTCGACAAGCTGTGCTAAAGACAGCCTTTGTGGCCTGCTTGTTCCTCCTCAAATAGTCCCAAAGTGCAGGCACATGTTGTCATTTTTACGCATTTCCTCAGCTCTCGCTTTGACTTGTGCGGTGGCACTCACGCAAATAGCTGTCTCCTGGCATGGATGCACAATGCCACCTAATTTGCCACCCTTGCGAGCCACTTTCTACTCTTGTGCAGCGGCCAAAGCTGTGTGGAGGCTCATGGGGGGCCCATTTCAAAATGATGTTTGTGGGCTACCTTGCCTACTGCTAGGAAAACCAGTCTGAGGCAGATGTGTGGTGCATACATTATAATGGTATACATTATAATCAAGATGTTTCCTAATGTAAACTCCAATACGTGATTTCCCTGATTTTATCATTGAGGTTACATAATATTATCATTAATCGGCAAGTATTTTCCCTGCCCCACACCAAGGAGCTGAGGAGGCCTGTGTTTGGCCACGCATTTACAGCGAGACGGCGTTAAATTTGTGAAGACCGGTTCTTCCTGAGGGAATACTTTTATATCATCAGCCCCAATCGTAATTTCATTCTGTGGCAAAATCCAAGACAAAGCAGTGGAGTGAGGGGTGAGTAGATACAGAGTATCACAGGACAGGCTCATTGGCCTCTGCACGGAAGAACAAAGAAAAGCAACTAGTGGGGAGTGGGCACCCTAAATGAGCCCTTAAAAAAAGCTATTAAGCTTTCTTTGTGAGAGTCGCAGCCCCATCCCCCTGCCAATGTGTGGTGAACCATTTCTATTGAAAGGGTGGAAAGCAAGCCCTCCACTCAGACCAAGGATTCAAAATTGTAGACCACTAGCAAGCGCAAGAAGACTGATTGCATCTGGAGGCTGAAGGGGTCCTGTGAACCTTGCTATCTGATTATGCAGCACCATGTCCTAGTCCTCACTGCCAAAGCATGTCACCAAGGAACACACACCACCACCCACAGCTGCTAAGGTACACTGTTTGGTCATTCGTGTATACACGTCTTCCAACCTCCATATCTACTACCCTTATCCTCAAAGGTCCTCGTGGAACAGGGCTTTTGTTCCTTGAATTTAACATAACCTCTTGGTGCCTAGTGCCTCCCTCTTTAGCTTTGGTCAATCAAGGTTTTGAAGTGACATCTCCAAACATGCAGGTAGGTGGCCCCCCCGTGGTGGTAGTCAGTTTAAAATGAGACTCATGCTCGTCTTCATGCAGCACCCAATTTTCCTATTTCTCACACCAATCTCTCCCACTCCTCACATCTGAAAGAAATCCGTCTGTTATGCTCACCTTGTCTCTGCGGGGGCATGGGTGCTGTCGGGTTTGTTCTGTGGCTGTCTTCACACTGGTTCACTGGTCTGACGATAGTAGTGCAGGGCCTGTTGGTTCCGCTCCTCGTGATTTGAATTGGTGAGCTCTCCTTCCTTCTATTCACTGCAGGGGCCTGTTGTTGCTGAGGTCCTAGTCACTTCACTGGACCTTTATGGAGTTTAATGTCCCATTCAGGTTTTAGTATTCACCAATGGATGTGTCCTTTCCACAAGGTCTGTTTTGTGCTGTCTGTTCTGTGATATTGTTCCTTATTTTCAGTGTTTCTAATGTCTCTCGACCGTTCCTTGATGAGCGTTGTCTCTTCTGTAATGTCCGACTTTAATGCACGGTTTGTTTTCCTTCCGTGATTAATGTTCTTTGTCTTTTTCCCTTAGGTGAAGTCGCGGCTGGAGTAGCAGTGAATGGTGCGGTGCCGGAGCAGCAGCGCAGAAGCCGCAGTGAGCTGAGCTGAACACTGGAGCCGTGGTTGCTGGTGCGTGGATTTGCACATGCGCGCGAGAGTGGTCCGAGTGCCGAACGTGCCTTTGAAGCTCAGCAATCTAACCTTTCTCTTCTTCCTTTTCTTTCAGCTACGCGATGAAGAACTGAAACAGATGGACGTCGTGGTCGTTGGGTCCGGGTAAGTTATTGGTTTCTCATTCTCTTGTTTGCAAGATGCAGGCTGAGGTCGCGGTGAGCGTCACGCTGCTAGAGGCAAAGTAACGCAAAGCACAGACCGATGCCAGGATGAGGCTTATATATCCAGGGTTTTAGCCACGCCCCCATCAGAAATGGTCGCCTAGCCACACCTAGTGCATGTGCTAATGGGCCCAGATGCTGCTTGACAAGGCCAGCCACACCAAGCCACACCTAGTACACGTGCAGATGGATGTTAACTCACACCAACCTCCCAGATTTAACCTTTTTATGAGCATGGCGCCACAAGCGCCAGGACATTGTCCACAAAGTTTTTCTGGGTGTCCAATGGGAAAGAAGGGCAGTGGCTCTATGGGGTCCCCCCCAGGTCCCCACCACACAGAGATGATTGGGCATGGAGCAGCTAATTGTGACAGCACTCCCCATCAAGGCCCCTCTCAAGGATGGCTCTCCTCTCGGTCCCGGTTTGGTTGGGTAATTGCAATGAAACCTCCTGACCAGGCGAGGGGCATGAACATGAACGCTGGGCTCCAAGGTCCTATCTTGGGGTCCATATCCCTTCCAGTCCACAAGGTAGTATAGTTTGGACCATACTATTTTCGAGTCCAGGATCTCTCCAACCTCGAACTCAGGTTCCTCGTTCTCAATTACCAGATCAGGAGGGGAATTGATCCGCGTACTGGGTCGCACTGGCTTTAACAGAGATACATGGAACACAGGATGGATTCGTAAGTTCAGTGGTAGGTCCAACTTCATTGCGACAGGGTTTATCACAGTCTAGATTGTGTACGGGCCCAAGTATTTGTGGGAAAGTGTCCATGAACCTTTCAATGGGACGTGCCAGGATGCTAACCACACTGCGTCTCCAACTCTGTAGACAGAAGCATTCTTCCTGTGTTGGTCTGCAAATCTTTTTTGCCTCTCCTTGGCCTTGGTTAGATGTTCTGTGGCCTCCCGGAGGACCCGGGTGATGGTGGTATGTAGGGTTGCTACTGCTGGCATTTCCAGTGTCTCGAGTGGGTCGAATACGGAGGTTCATGGGTGCCGTCCGTACATCACGTAGAAGGGACTCTCCCCGGTACTGGTGTGAATGGAGTTGTTGTACGCATACTCGACCAACCATAGTACTTCCTTCCAGGTTTTTTTCGGTCTGATGAAGCATGCATCTTAAATATTGCTCCAACGTTTGATTGGTTTGTTCAGTTTGGCCGTCGGTCTGGGGATGGTGATTTGTAGACAACCGCAGGTTGATCTTTGCAAGTTCACAACTCCGTTTCCAGAACTTGGAGACGATTTGGCTCCCTCGATTCAATACCATGATTGATGGGAATCCATGCAGGCGAACGATTTGCTCCAAAAATACCTTAGCCAGCGTGGTTGCGGTTGGGAGGCCTTTTAGTGGGAGGAAGTGGGCCATCTTTGAAAACAAGTCCACCACAAACAGGATGGTGTTGTAACCATTGCAGGGAGGTAGGTCTGTGATAAAGTCAAGCGATAGCGTGTGCCATGGTGTGGGTGGTACTTTTAGTGGGTGCAGGAGACCTGCCGGTTTCTGCTTCTGAGACTGGTTCTGAGCACAGGTACCGCAGGTTGAGACAAACCGGATAACATCTTTCAGCCACGTTGGCCACCAATAAGCCTTCTTTATTTTTGCTAGAGTCTTGGTTATGCCTGGGTGCCCTTCCATTAAGGAATCATGATAATTGGTGATTATCTGGGTTTGACGTTCTATGTTTGGGATGTAAAGGCGTCCCTGATAGCATAGTAACCCATCGGTGATCGTATGATTTTCTCCCTTTGCTAACCAGTCTCTTTGTGCCTGTCCATCCGTAAGGCGTTGGAGTTCAGTCCTTAGATCATCCAAGGATGTAGTAAGAGTGCCTACTATCTTGGCTTCTGGAATGATAGCCACCTGATCTGGTTTTGCGTATGCATCTTCCCCTTCACCCATACGAGATAGAGCGTCGGATTTGCCATTGCGCACTCCTGGTCTGTACGTGATCACGTAATCATATTCGGTGAAGAAGAGTGCCCACCAGAGTCGGCGTGACGATTGGGCCTTGGCCGTTTTTAGATATTGCAAGTTGCTATGGTCGGTGATTACGGTGACAGTGTGCCTGGCCCCCAACAGGTAATGTCTCCAAGCCTTGAAGGCTGCCTTAATTGCTAATGGTTCTTTGTCTGTGATTGCGTAGTTCAATTCAGGTTCAGGGAACTTACGTGACCAGAATGCCACTGGGTGTAATAGTCGCATGTCCGGGTTGCGTTGTGAGAGAACCGCTCCCATCGCTATGTTTGAGGCATCTGTTTCAACATTATATGGGAGGTCTGGCCGGAGGTGTTGAAGGATTGGTGCCACCTTTTACTTCTGGAAGGCTTCTTCTGCACCAGTGGTCCAGTTGAACTGTTTGTTTTTTCATAATAGGGAGGTGATCGGGTGAACGATTTGTGAAAATCCTGGTATAAAGCGGCGATAAAAGTTAGCGAATCCGAGCACACTCTGGACCCCTTTCACAGATGTTGGAGAGGGCCATTGAGAATGGTATCCACTTTGCGTGTATCCATCCGAACACCACTTGGGGTGAGGATGAAGCCTAGGAACTCAACTTCCCTTACGAGGAAGAAACATTTTTCCAGTTTGGCATATAGTCGGTGTTGTCGTAGTTTCTCCAGTACAGCACGGACGTGGGTGACATGCTCCTCCTCTGTAGCTGAGTATATTAAGAGATCGTCGATGTATACAAGTGCACAGACATCGAGTAGCTCTCGGAGTACGTCATTCATGAAGAATTGAAATGCCGCAGGGGCATTACAGAGCCCAAAGGGAATGACCTGGTCTTCATAGAGAAAAAGGAAAGTAGAAAACTCCTAGCACACCCTTTTCCTAGTGCTGTTTATTCATAGGTGATTTTTTTTGTCTGAACTGGTGTGTTATAGATAGAGTTGAAGTTGCAGGGGAGAGAAAGACAACCTTGGCACCTAGGTTGTACTGCACGAAAGAACAAAGAAAGAGTTACCTATTAGGGAACTCACCATACCAATAACTTGTATCATTTTAGATGATTAGTCGTTCAAAGTAGTCAGTAGTGTGTGGATTTGCATGTGCGCGCGAGAGTAGTCCGAGCACGGCACGCGCCTTTGAAGCTCAGGGATCTAACCTTTCTCTTCTTCCTTTTCTTTCAGCTACGCGATGAAGAACTGAAGCAGATGGATGTCGTGGTCGCCGAGTCCAGGTAAATTGTTGGTTTCTCGTTCTCTACTTTGCAGGATGCAGGCTGAGGTCGCGGTGAGCGTCACATTGCTAGAAGCAAAGTAACGTTAAGCACGGACCGATGCCAGGATGAGGCTTATATAGCCAGGTTTGTAGCCAAGCCGTCAACAGGATGACCACTCCTAGCCACACCTAGTGCACGTGCTAAGGGGCCCAGATGCTGATTGACAAGGCCAGCCACAAACAGCCACACCTAAATCATGTGCAGATGGATGTTAACTCACACCAACCACTGGCGCCACAGGCGCCAGGACGTGGTCCACAAAGTTTTTCTGAGTGTCCCATGGGAAAGAAGGGGGTGGCTCTATGGGGTCCCCCCCAGGTCCCCACCACACGGAGATGACTAGGCATGTATGCCCCTGAGCAGCCAATCGTGACATCATCAATACAATCCATTAGTACCCGGTGCGCCCTGTACTCCGGGAATACTACGTGTTGATTGGCTCTTTTCCGAGCCATACCACACAGTATTCCCGTGTACGTTAGTGCGTCCCGCGCGTGCCGGGTACTCTGTTCCCAGCGAGGGGCATGGCAGCTGCTTAGCCAATGAGGAGGCTCGAAACCCCCGTCCCCTGCAAACTATCCCCTCCCTGCCCTCCCAACCCCACTTACCTTCTTTTTTCTTCTTTTCTTGGGAGCGAACGCGCTGGAAACACTTCTGTACCCAGCGCGTTCACTCCCGATGGCACCCATTGAAAGGGAAAATGGACTACGGACATTTTTTTTCACCTTTTATTATTTATTTATTTTTTGTTTTGAAACAGAAAAAAATGCCATTAGTACCCCGGTCTAATGGGCCGGGGTACTAATGGCTATAAGACCCTCAGTGGCGGGCCAATACTACCCACGGTAATGCCCCCCCGGGCTTCATTAACCATGGCCCCGGAGGCATTACCTGGGGCGGTATTGGCCTGCCGCCTCAGGTCTTATTGCCACATTACACCACCATTGCGAATGACAATGCAAGGGGTTTTTGTGGAGGTTTGGTGCGAGACGGGTTGGAGGCCTACTCAAAAGAATCTGCAGTATATTAAAAATAAAAAGCGTTTTTATTGTGCGCCACATTCATTTTATTCTATTGTGCTTATGTAAAATTGAAGAACCATGTGGAAAGGGGCCTGCCCATCATCATCCATCTGCACTTGTATTTGCAAATAAAAACAACTTTAAAAAGCCACAATGGAAAAAGATACCACTGCTCACAGAAAAATGTCAGGAAAACATGATGTGGGGGTGACCAAAGCAAATGTATATTAGGTTTGACCCACAAAACTCCTGTAACCTGTGAAGAGACACTACTTCAGGAAAAAACGGTTTTGGCTGAGGCAGAAACTTCACAATTAAACTCTCCACTTCCAGCTGGATATCACACCTCTCCTCAAACAACACTGCAACAAAATGTGATGATGCGGGAGGCGTCATAATTCCCTGTTCTGCAGACATGATGGCAGGAATGCAGGGATTTCAAAGAAAGCAATCCTTGGCTAAAGCATGACAAAAGGTGTGAGTTCTTGTTGCACCTACTTCAAAGAGCAAACTGTCAATTTCAAAGAGACTCATAAAAACCTTCTGGTCATAGGCTGACCCAGGGGAACAGATGGCTGTGGGGGATGAAGCGGAGAGCCCATTTGCAGACAGACACACTCATCATTCATATTAAGGGGCCGATTCATAGAATTCAGCGCACAAGTGGCGCACGCGGCTGGCGCACAGTGTGCGCGTGCGAATCCCTGCGCCAGCATTTCCGCGCACAGCGTATTCATGGATTCCAGCCACCAAAACCAGCCGTGGCGCACAGTTGCGCAGCGACCCTGCAGCAGCGCCAGTTACGCCTCCAAGAACGCCTCTCGCGCAGGGAAAAGCCATCAAAATCCCCAACCCAGCGCAAAGGGCAGCAGCAAACGCAGAGCTGGGAGCGTGTATTCCAGGGGTGTGCGGGTGTTTCCATACGCGGCTGGGCTGGGTACGTGTATTTCAGGGGTGCGCGAGAAAGTCTACACGCGATTGGCCTGGGTACGTGGATTTCAGGGGTGCGCGAGAAAGTCTACACGCGATTGGCCTGGGTACGTGGATTTCAGGGGTGCGCGAGAAAGACTACACGCGATTGGCCTGGGTACGTGGATTTCAGGGGTGCGCGAGAAAGTCTACACACGATTGGCCTGGGTACGTGGATTTCAGGGGTGCGCGAGAAAGACTACACGCGATTGGCCTGGGTACGTGGATTTCAGGGGTGCGCGAGAAAGTCTACACGCGATTGGCCTGGGTACGTGGATTTCAGGGGTGCGCGATAAAGTCTACACACGATTGGCCTGGGTACGTGGATTTCAGGGGTGCGCGAGAAAGACTACACGCGATTGGCCTGGGTACGTGGATTTCAGGGGTGCGCGAGAAAGTCTACACGCGATTGGCCTGGGTACGTGGATTTCAGGGGTGCGCGAGAAAGTCTACACACGATTGGCCTGGGTACGTGGATTTCAGGGGTGCGCGAGAAAGACTACACGCGATTGGCCTGGGTACGTGGATTTCAGGGGTGCGCGAGAAAGTCTACACGCGATTGGCCTGGGTACGTGGATTTCAGGGGTGCGCGAGAAAGTCTACACGCGATTGGCCTGGGTACGTGGATTTCAGGGGTGCGCGAGAAAGACTACACGCGATTGGCCTGGGTACGTGGATTTCAGGGGTGCGCGAGAAAGTCTACACACAATTGGCCTGGGTACGTGGATTTCAGGGGTGCGCGAGAAAGACTACACGCGATTGGCCTGGGTACGTGGATTTCAGGGGTGCGCGAGAAAGTCTACACGCGATTGGCCTGGGTACGTGGATTTCAGGGGTGCGCGAGAAAGTCTACACACGATTGGCCTGGGTACGTGGATTTCAGGGGTGCGCGAGAAAGACTACACGCGATTGGCCTGGGTACGTGGATTTCAGGGGTGCGCGAGAAAGTCTACACGCGATTGGCCTGGGTACGTGGATTTCAGGGGTGCGCGAGAAAGTCTACACACGATTGGCCTGGGTACGTGGATTTCAGGGGTGCGCGAGAAAGACTACACGCGATTGGCCTGGGTACGTGGATTTCAGGGGTGCGCGAGAAAGTCTACACGCGATTGGCCTGGGTACGTGGATTTCAGGGGTGCGCGAGAAAGTCTACACGCGATTGGCCTGGGTACGTGGATTTCAGGGGTGCGCGAGAAAGTCTACACGCGATTGGCCTGGGTACGTGGATTTCAGGGGTGCGCGGGTGGTGGGTGTGCGGGAAGTTCAAGACGTGAATTGGCAGTGTGGGTCCTCCCAGGTCTCCCCTCTACCCCCTCCACGACCTCTGCAGGCATCCCACACCACAGGGGACTACCCTGCACCCCATGTCATGTCCCACAGGCAGCCCATCCACCATGGCCATGCCCCCCAGCCAAGCCACATGTCCCCTTGCACCCCCACCCCCCAGCACTGTGGGGCACCTGCCAGCAGGCCCCCACCCATGTCTCCCAGCACCCCCACCCCCCAGCCACCAGGGGCACCCTCCACCAGGCCCCCACCCATGTCTCCCAGCACCCCCACCCACCAGCCACCAGGGGCAGCCTCCACCAGGCCCCCACCCATGTCTCCCAGCACCCCCACCCCCCAGCCACCAGGGGCAGCCTCCACCAGGCCCCCACCCATGTCCGACTCATGTCTCCCAGCACCCCCACCCCCCAGCCACCAGGGGCAGCCTCCACCAGGCCCCCACCCATGTCTCCCAGCACCCCCACCCCCCAGCCACCAGGGGCAGCCTCCACCAGGCCCCCACCCATGTCCGACTCATGTCTCCCAGCACCCCCACCCCCCCAGCCACCAGGGGCAGCCTCCACCAGGCCCCCACCCATGTCTCCCAGCACCCCCACCCCCCAGCCACCAGGGGCACCCTCCACCAGGCCCCCACCCATGTCTCCCAGCACCCCCACCCCCCAGCCACCAGGGGCACCCTCCACCAGGCCCCCACCCATGTCTCCCAGCACCCCCACCCACCAGCCACCAGGGGCAGCCTCCACCAGGCCCCCACCCATGTCTCCCAGCACCCCCACCCCCCAGCAGTGCAGGGGCAGCCTCCACCAGGCCCCCACCCATGTCCGACTCATGTCTCCCAGCACCCCCACCCCCCCAGCCACCAGGGGCAGCCTCCACCAGGCCCCCACCCATGTCTCCCAGCACCCCCACCCCCCAGCCACCAGGGGCAGCCTCCACCAGGCCCCCACCCATGTCCGACTCATGTCTCCCAGCACCCCCACCCCCCAGCCACCAGGGGCAGCCTCCACCAGGCCCCCACCCATGTCTCCCAGCACCCCCACCCCCCAGCCACCAGGGGCAGCCTCCACCAGGCCCCCACCCATGTCCGACTCATGTCTCCCAGCACCCCCACCCCCCAGCCACCAGGGGCACCCTCCACCAGGCCCCCACCCATGTCCAGGAACAGAGACTTCCATGCTGTCATGTGTGCAATCTGCACAGGGCTCCCCATGTCACATTCAAACACATGCAACAACCATGCGGTTCACACATTACAGGTCGCACATGCATTACCATGATGTCCCTGCACACATACATGCGTACATGGCCTATGTCACACATGCAGGCAAATATCAGACAACCAGCACACTGCAACATGCCCTGTCTCACACAGCAATGCTTGGCCACTTACCGCTCAACTCCAGACGGGTCTCCCTCTCAAGGACCTGGCTGTGGAGCGCTGGGTGTGCGCGTTCCAGGACCCTCAACTGGATGGAACTCATGCGGCTCCGGCCCCCCTCCACAAGGCGCCGGGCCTTCATGAGGGTCCTGGACCTCAAGTCCTCCCAGCGCTTCTTGACCTTCTGGATGGTGCGGGTTGCCACCCCCTCCGCGTCCTCTCCCGTCCTTCCCTGTTGGCGCGGGACGATCCGAAGAGGGCATCATACTGCCCCAGGACATGCTCCACCAGGACACCAACTTCGGTGGCAGTGAAGCTGGTGCCCCTGTGCCCCTCTGGCCGGGGGTTGCCACTGGTGTCAGATGTGGATGTGCTCGACATGGCAACCCCAGGGGCAGGAGTGGGTGACCAACTGGGTCCTGGGGCTGGGCTGTGGAGCGATGTCATTTGAGTCGGGACTCTTCTGTACCAGCAGGGGTGGACACAGCAACTGGAGCCCTGCAGATGGCTGATGTGCAGGCACCAAATGGCAGGGCACGGTGGCAGCAGGCAGGCAGGCAGGCAGCAGCAGATGGCATGTGGGAGGCTGCTTGGGGCACTGGGGGCCAGTGAATTGGCCTTCTGGGCAGGAGCGTGGTCTTCCGTGTGTTTTCGCGTGGCCAGCTTCATACGGAGTGAATAGGCACGTGAAAAATCTGCACGCTGCGTGTAATGCGCGTAAGCGCGCGTGAAAAACTGCACGTCCGCGTGTAATAGGAGGAAAGGGTCCATGCATAAGCGTGCGCGCGTGAAAAACTGCACGTCCGCGTGTAATGCGCGTAATCAAACGTGAAAAAGTGCACGTCCGCATGTGACGTGACGCGCGCGTGCGTTTCCCTCAGCACGGGTTAAAGGTGAGCGGGCCCAGCAGTTCACTGTACGTGCCTTTCCTGGAGACCGACGTGTGTTGCTGCCTCCAGTCGTTTCGCGCGCCATCTACTTCACAGCTCTCAAGGACGTATCTCTTCTTTTGGCGGGGGTATTGGCTACGCATGTTTTTCTGCATCGCGCTAGTCAGACGGTGAGTCGCAAACGCTCCTTTTCCCACTGCGGGTGCCCCTGTGTATCGCACCCATTTTCGATGTCATCGTAGCCTGCGTGTCCCACGCGTACGCGTTATACGTGTTACTGGGTGCCACCGCGTACTGCGGGAGGTTTAATCCACGCACGTAGGCTGCAGGGTTGCGTGCACGGTTTTACTGCAGTTTTGGGGTGCCTGAGCGTTGCGTGACCCGTCAACACATCACCGGGGTCACATACAGCCTTGCAGGTGCAGGGGGGCTGTTAACATCTTGCTTCCCACCCCCTTCACCCCAATTGCCCAGGTCAATTGTGCTGTACACCTCCCATTGGCACCACTCCATCTGTGCCAGCACTATTACATCTGTGCCATGGTAGGGAGGCTACCAAAGGTGAGGGGCGCCTCAGCTGGGCGTCCTCCTCGTGGCGGGCGTGGTCGGGGACGTGGCCGTGGTGACCAGGGAGTAGGGGGACTCCAGGGTGTCCAGGGCAGCCACAGAGGGGGAAGAGGCAGGGGTGCGCCACTTGAGCACAATGTTGTGCCATGTGTTGGTGCAGCCATGCCACCACCCCCTGTGGTTCAGGGGGATGCAGCTCCTGCATCTGGCACTGGCACCCGTATGACCCGGCAGTCCGTTTCATCGACTGCCACGGGCCCAAGGGTAGCGGTAGCTGCAGGTGCAGTTGTGGACACCGCCACCCAGGCTCAGGGTCTGCCAGCGCAGGCTGCGTTGGCACTTGAAGAGCCCTTGGTAGATCTCCAACAGGCCAGGGGGGAAACCATTGGGGCAGGCCGGGCTGCTCAGACCAAGACACGTGTCCCTGGGGCAGTCATGTCATCTGCTGCCCCGAACAGCCGGGTGTTGGCAAGTGCAGGGGCAGATGCACCCAACAGCACCCCGGTTGTGAGTCTGCCAACCAGGACCGTTGCGGTCAATGACCCTGCCACAGCTGATGTTGCTGCGCAGGGTCCATTAGTGGGCACCCAGCTGCCACTGACACAAGTCAGGCCTTTGGTCATCCCTCCACCTGCCACTCCCTCGGCTCAATCCACCCAACCCACTGGCCATACTGGTCAGGGCGGCATTAGCCAGCCAGGGTCTGCGCCACAGTCCAAGAGGAGGAAGGTTGCATCTGCAGCACAGGCTGGGACCCCACACACAGCCACGACCTCCTGCACGTCGAGGAAGAAGCCTTTCTGTAAGCAGGAACTGGACTTCCTCGTGGACTACGTGCGGGGACACAGCCGTGACATGCTAGTGGGTGCCAATAGTCAGACTACGGCTGCCCAACGTGACACCCACTGGAAGCATGTGGCGGAACATGTCAGTTCATTCGGCCATGAGGTGCGCACGGCGCAGGAGTGCAAAAAGCGCTGGAATGACATCAAGCGCAGCACTAAGGCCAAGCGTGCCTCAAATTACAACTTGACTCTGGTGACTGGCGGTGGGCCTGCACCAGAGGAGGAAGAACTCACTCCGCATGAGGCTCTCGTTGCGGAGTTCATACCACCAGAATTGGTCGAAGGTGTGGGAGAGATGCTGGACTTTGATGCCCAGTCCAGTGAGTGTTGATGCGTAGTTGTTGAGGACGTGTGTGTTTCACTTGTGGGATGTGTTGTGCATGATTGCTGCTACATGTGACCTGTACATGGTTCTGATGTGTAAGTAATGCAATGCCACCGTCATGCGTGTCTCCTCTGCCTGCATGCGGGACTCCATGTGGCCATGCTCCCTTGCCCCTCCTCCGCCACTCTGCACCCCAGTTCCACCTTTGCACTGGTCTGCTACATTCTTGCCAATGTGTAGTTTCATGTTCATGTGTCCTGTGTAGATGCTAACATCCAGCTTAGAAACTGCCAGACATATGCCGTGTGGTACAGCCTTAGTACTCGATGCAGGGCATCCCACTTGTACTGTGCATGGGTCAGATGTCCCGCAGGGACATGAGTGCCCCTTCATGCTCCATGTGCATTGCACACATGCCCCTATGTGTCCTTGACTGGATGATCACTGTAATATGAGTCCTTGGTTACATACATTGCCTGCCATATCATCGGCCTCCCCATGTCAACTGTGGCTCAGTCCTGCGTTGCACACATGTTTAGGCTCTGACAATCTGTGTGGCTCACAGGCCTCAGCCTGTTCAATGGCCAATGACTCTGTCCAACTCTTGTTGTGTCTTCTTCACACGTGGCCGGCCTCCGGATCTTCCATCATGTGTCCTGCCCACTGTCCCAGCATCATTTGCAGTGTTGTAATTGAAATCACATTAAGCTGTTGATGCCAGTCAACACTGCTTGTCAATACACAGGTGTATGGTCAGCCTTTTGATACCATGCTAGGCATCCCTGTTTTGGTACTGGGGTGGAGGGGTGCTTGCCTTCTAGACATGGTACACATTGAATACACAATGCACGTGATGTCTGATTTTGACATTGCACTGCCTTCACATTTCCTGGCACACACCATGGAGTGCTTGTACATGTAGGTAGTGAGTGGCGTACACATTTTCTGCACTGCTTAGACCCACTTCCATGCAAACTGCCACCTTTCAACAGGTCTGATCACAGAAGCTATTCTAAGTAGACCCAGCATGCATGCAAGGTCATATGTTGTGTGTCACATGTCTGCCAGATGCCTTTGCTGTCGGTGTGTGTGTGTGTGTTGTGTGCTTCTGACATGTGTACTGACCTTTTCCTCTCTATTTTTCAGGTGATGACGCAATGGATGCAGAGGATGGTGTTGTCATGCCAGACACAGGGTTGGTAAGACCACATCAACCCGGCACTAGTGGGGGTCGTGGGGTGGTAGGCCACGAAAACCCCCAAGTGCTGCAGTCCATCCTGTCTCTGGCTGCCTATGAGTCCAGCCTTGATGACGACTCTGACGTCCATGTTGAGTTGGATGACCATCAAGTCCATGTGTCAGGGGTGAGTGATTCTGATGTGGACACTCCTCTGTCTGCGACCCCTGCACTGAGGGATCAGACAGTCTTGGTTCCTCCGCCCGTGGTGGATCGGGACGCAGGGTCACCCTCCACACCAGTCACTGATGTGCCTGGGACATCACGTAGACGGGGGCATGTAGTCGTGCAGCCGCAGGCGGTGCCAACACAGCGAGGACCCCCGGTCCTTGGGTCCCGCAGGGGTCAAGCCCGGCAACGCGGTCGCCGCGCGCAACCGCTGTATACTGAGTGGGAGCAAGACATGACTGCCAATTCAGAACGGCAGGGGGCAGCAATGGAGAACATCGCTGACAGCATGGAGCGTGTGGCCCGATCTGTGCTCCCCCCTGCTAGGCAGGTGCTTCTCCAGCAGCAGGCGGCACGGTCCACGGCCCGCTCAGTCAGGCTGGGCATGGCGGCCTCAGACAGGGCACGCCAGGCTGAAATGTCGTCTCTGCGTCAAGCAATTGCTGCTCACGCAGAGGCGCACATGGATGCCCTGAGGGAGGAGTATGCCTCCCTCAGATCCACTCTGGGTGTCCTTATGATGTCCCAGAGGCAGCAGGCAGAGGAGAGGTTTGCACAGCTTGAGCGCACCATCTCGGCTGAGCTACAGGCTTGCCGGGAGGTGCAGCGGTTGTCCAGCCAGGCCTTGCAGGAGGAACTCAGTGTTACACGTGCTACCTTGCAAGAGGAAGCACGTGTATCACGTGAGGTCCTGCATGCAGACCTATGTAACATCGCCACACAGAACCAGGCTCACCTGTCCGGCAGACTTGCTGCCGACGAGGGGCAAGCTGCGGCTAGGCGTGGCCAGGCTACTGTGCCACGTCCTCCTTATCAGGATGAGCCAGACTCGGACGACCATCTATCTCCCACATAGGTCGTGCTGTGCAGGCGTTGAGCCCATGGAGGTATTTTTTTTTGGCTCAGCATCATCGCATGTGGATGTTGAGCAGCACCCTGTACCTCCCCCCTCCTGGGTGCCTCACCTCCCACCCGGGTCGTATGTGGCCATTTTTGATTTTTTTTTTAGTTTAGTTAGTTAAGTTTCTGTTTGATAGTTAGTTTAAATAGGTAATGTAGGTTTTCCATAGTTAGTGTAATTAGTTAATAGTTGAGTTAGTTTAAAATTTGTAGTCTATTGTGCTTACATGTGACAGTGCGGTGCCTTGTGGTTTTTGAAGGCATCCACTGTCTGTTCCAGCTGGGCCCTTCATGGTTGTCTTGTGTATGTGTTTGCTGCTTGGGTTCCTTGACTCACATATGCCACTCCTGCCTCCCTTATCCATGGGCTCGCAAGGATGGTTCGGTGTAACAGAATTTTACACAAGGGCTTTGGACTGTCATATCTGTGGCATGTCTGGTGCTTTTTGACTTGTGTTGACACCCCTAGTGGGGATGATTTAGGTGTAATTGTCCACTGTTCAGCTTTTGCTAGATGGGGCGTGTCATGATTAATGTGGACATTGATTGCTATGCATTGTGTATTATGTTTCATATCTTTCCTGTACACTTGCTTGTTGCAA
The DNA here is from genome assembly GCF_040938575.1 of Ambystoma mexicanum. Taxonomy (NCBI): domain Eukaryota; kingdom Metazoa; phylum Chordata; class Amphibia; order Caudata; family Ambystomatidae; genus Ambystoma; species Ambystoma mexicanum. The sequence goes on from NC_090922.1 coordinate 112,627,915, forward strand.
ATCATGCTGTAGATAGTGTTCTACATTTTGGAGGTGAAAGACGGACTGATGGTGTGATTTGTGATGTGACTCTCTGACATGGTCAAGTAATGAGATGCATGATGAGACACACACAGATCACTTTGATGCATTAATCATGTGTTTCATGCACTTTCTGCAGGGGGATGAGGCACCAGAGCACCTTTGCCAGCAGACATGGCCCATTGGACAACGTAATTCCTGACCCGTTTGTTGGTGCCCACATGCACATGTGTGCACATGCAGAGCCACAGTGATTGCAGACCCACATCCTAGAACTGCTGACATGTTCCAAGGAACTCCAGGCAAGGTGAGCATCACAGGGGGGCCACTAGACAGCAAAGCTTGCACCAGGCGAGTTGCACGTGCAGGCTTAGTCACAGCACTGAGGGTGAGCTTAGACAAATATTGGTGTTGAAGCACACAATGCAGCTCAGATGTGTTTGTGGACTGATGGCTGTTGATAGTAGGGTTGTCTGGGACACATGCGGGGGCAGTGGCACATACCCTGCGGTACACCAAGGTTCATTGAGGCACTTGTATCAACCATGTAGCCTTCCAAGACATGGAAAGGGGCAGCTCACAGGGACATACAGCAAGGGACATACTCGGGTGCAGTGCATGTCTATTCCACATACTTCATGATAAATGCACTGGCAACTTTGTTTTGGTCATGGTGGTACGCAACTTGCTCTGTAGTCATGGCTTGCCATATGGGTCTGTCTGCTTACCCAGGGAACATTGCATGTTGTGTGAATTGTGACACATTGGTGTTCCATTTGCCACGCACCCACCAGCGGCTGACTTACTGCATTAACTGTGAATGACCCGTCACAGGGGTGATGTTATATATGGGTACGAAGCATGGAGCACAGATTGTCTGTTTGTAGAGTTGTATGTTGTTATGGGGCATGTTTTGTGTTGTGTTTTTGTGTAATTGGCACGTACAGGTTGCTGACTGTGTCTCTCTTTGCAGCATTGCAGTGCTCCTGTAACCGGACCTGAGAGTGCGCAGGCAGGAGGCCAGCACTCAAAACCAGAGCTAAGTGTCTTGTTGTATTTTCTTACAAACTGCCCTGAATAGGCTTGCTGGGGAGTGTACTGATGCATGGATGTATGTGTGGTCCTATTTGGTATGTTTTTTACCCTAATCACCCGTGATCCTATGCAATTTCGAAACCTGTACCCTCTACCCGGTGTTCCTGCTTCCCATGCCTATCCAAGCAATGTTCCCTGACCCTCTTTCCCCACTGGGGTTGCGGATGCCTGTGTAAGCCCCGAACTTGCAGGCGCCAAAACCCTAGAGGGGGTGGTTGGTTCGTACCACTCCTGAGCCTGCACTACAGAAGGCCATGACAATGATGTCCAAGTTTGTTTGGATTGTGCATGTGTTCATGCAGGTTGTACATTTTCGTGCATTCCCTGGTTTCATGTGTCATTCCTACTCCCCTCACCTGCCACGCATTCCAGTCATCCAGTGTGTCTACACCTGTCCCGACTGCATATCCCTGAACCTCTTTCCCCACCAGGATCTCAGGGGCCTGTGTGAGTTTGACCTTGCAGGCACCCGGGACATGGTGTGGGTGGTTGTTTCATGAGACTCCAGCGCCTGTACAGGGGATCTGTGACAGTACACATCCATTCATGGTGCATCATCCTATGTCATGTACCACACATGTCTCACATCCTGTCGTGACATTGTTTTGCTGTGCTACCTTGGTTGTTGCATCATAGTGGTAGTACTTGGCCTTTGAGACGTACTGCTATGTCAAGTCATCTACTGGAGGGTGTTTGGGTTCCTTTTCATGCCTTGGATTATGTGATTTTGGAAATGAGTGTGGATTCTGAGGGTTCAGGCATCTCTTTACACACAAGGTGGGAGATGGACACGAAGGGTAAAGGTGATCCTGTGGCCAGGTGGGAATGAGGGTTGGAGGCTCCATGACCCAGGTGCAGTTGTTCAGTGGGTCATGGTCATTTGCGAGGGGGGGGGGGTTGTTGTTGATAGTTGCGTTGCCCTGCAGTGTGATGGGAACTCTGACATTGTAATGTTGTTGTCCTATGTACATGTTGTGTTCTGCTGATCAATGCCTGTTCATGTGTTGTGTTTTCCTTTCAGGTGCGAGGGGATAGTAGTGGTTTGACATGCTGGGGTGTACACATGGTGGATGTTCACATGTGATGTGTAGGGAACACTGATGGTCACTTGAGTGCACATGCATATGTGGAGTGCATGTCCTTGCAGAACCACACACTTGCACTCGGATGCACTCCATGTCCTCCCACCCTTGCATATCCACGTGTACACTGTTTGCCTTCTGGTGCCCACTGTGTCCCGCCAGCACATGTTCTGTGACCGATTATGGTTCGAGTACATGCCTAATTTGATTTTTGATGTAGTCTGTCACTTAGATGTGATGCTCAGGGTGTGCATCACACGCAATGGCTGTTCACTGTGCTGTGCGCTGAGCAGTGTGATGCAGGAGTAGGACATTGCACACATGAGCTGCAGTGTTCATTTTGCAATGCATCATGTGCATATAGCCAGGCATTCATTGTGATGTTACGTCTACGACTGTTGTAATGCATTAGGAATCGACTTATTTTTGGTGGGACATTTTGTTGGTCTGTCATTTCATCGGATTCCGGGTCAGGCATCATTGTCCGATGCCACTGTACATTTAGGACATGGAAATGTGTACCTTATCGTTACTGGGTCGGTGTATGGGTATTGCTTGCCATGTCATGTTGATGTTTGGGAGGGTTTGACTGACATGACAGTGATGGCCATGGCCTGTTTTGCAGGTGTGTGTGATGCACACCTTGCATGTCCAGGTCATCCGCTTCTCAGAGCAACTAGCTGGGGGTAGGATTCTCTCCGCAGCAGGGCCCTCCCCCTCGAACAGACTTCCTGACTTAACTTGAGGGGAACCATCTCCAGTTCTGGAAGCACCTCAAGACCTTCCTCTTTGCTTCTGCTTACTCTCTGCCTCTCCCTTGCAGAATTGTTCACTGGAACTGCACAGGAGCTGCAACTGGGCCACTCTCACCAACCTCGGTCCCTGGCCCAGCCACTGTCCACTTGCACTGCCACCCTGGCAACCCCTGCACTGCAGTACTGTCTCTCTATCCCTACAGCCCTCCCTTCCCAGCACTCGTCTGCACTTACCTTAGCAGTTGCCACCAGGCGACCTATGTATAATTTTTTGGCCTACTTCCCCTGTACTGGACTCCCCCCCACCCTTGCACTTTTCCCTTCCCCCTACCCCTGCACTTGCACAATCACAATGACACCTGGCCTAGTAGTACCGTTCTCTGTGTTCCCTTGTTCCCCCCCCCCTGCCTCATTGTGCCTTGTAATACTTGTGTATGGCTCATGTCATGTCACATGTCATGTGTGCATTTTGGTTGCACAGGATAGCTTGTGTTTAAGTAGCTAGGGATGCAGACGATGTGGCACTTCCATGGCAACTATCTCAGGGTGGTAGGGTTGTGACAGTTGACTGTCACTTTGTCATCATCGATTGTCACCTGGTATGTGCCAGGCCTGTGTGCACTCCGCAGGGGTTGGAGTTTAGGTGAAAAATGTGGCCACAAGCTGGGTCCGGGCTACCTCGCCACGTGCCCTGTCCCCTCCCATGGGCAGCGCCTGTGCCTGTGGTTGGGGATGTGGGGGCACCACCATGTCCACCGGGACGCCCTGCCGTGTTGCAACATTGTGCAGGACACATGCTGCCACAATGATCCTGCACACAACTGCTGGTGCATAGAGTAGTTGCCCACCAGAGCGGTCAAGGGAGCGGAAACGTGACTTGAGCACTCCGAATGTGCGCTCCACTATGCCCCTGGTTGCAATATGGGCAGCGTTGTATCTTACCTGGGGTGGTGTGGTGGGGTTCCGGATTGGCGTCATCATGTGGTTGCTCAGAGGGTAGGCACTGTCCCCTGGGGAGGTGATAATTGTTCAGATTATTAGGGTTGGTATATTTGTCTGTGTGTGACTTGCATGCATGTGCAAGGGCATTTGTACTCACCTAGGAGCCATGTGTCGCCATGATGCCCAGCTTCCAGGGCCCGGCTCAGGGCGGACATTCTGTATATGAAACTGTCATGGGTGGAGCCAGGGTAGTTTGCATACACAGAGGTGATGATTCCCTTTGCATCGCATACCACCTGTACATTGATGGAATGCCAGTGCTTGCGGTTTCGGTAGATGTGCTCAGTGGCCCTAGGTGGACGTAGGGCCACATGGGTGCAATCTATGGCACCGAGCACTTTGGGGAAGTGTGCCACCCTGAAAAAATCCAGGACAACGGCCTGCCTTTCTGCGGGTGTTCTGGGCATGTATATGTGCCTGCGGACTGAGGGGCGCGCTGTCATGATTGCCAGTACCTGGTGTAGGCAGCGTGACTGCGTGGCCTGTGAGACCCCCCCCACTATGGCAGTGGTCCGCTGAAACGACCCAGTGGCCAAGAAATGCAAGACATTGAGCAGCTTCTCCAAGGGGCTCAATGCTTGGGAGCAAAGGGTGGGGGATGTGAGGTCATCTTCCCACTCCCTGACCAGGTCTAGGATGATATGGGGTGGAAACCTATACCTGCCGTAGACCTGGTCGTCAGGCATCCCAAAAAGGCCTGTCCATGGTGCAAAAATGCGTGCCCTGGCTATTCTCCTCCTCCTGCGGTGTCCCACAATCACTGCAGCAACAAATGGGGCATTCATCTTCGCTGTATATACGCGTTTGTTGTTTGCGCGCACTTTTATGCTGTGCGCGGGCGTGGGACGCCTCCGTGTGGGCGGACTCGTTGGTTTCCCGTATTCGGGTGTCATCGCGTGTGATCGGAGGGGAGCGAGCGTACACGCGATTGGCCTGGGTACGTGTGTTTCGGGGTGCGCGGGTAGTTCCACACGCGATTGGCCTGGGTACGTGTGTTTCGGGGTGCGCGGGTAGTTCCACACGCGATTGGCCTGGGTACGTGTGTTTCGGGGTGCGCGGGTAGTTCCACACGCGATTGGCCGGGGTACGTGTGTTCCGGGGTCCCGTGAACTTTCACACGCGATTGGTTGGGATCCACGTGTGTACTGTCATCACGTGCAATGAGGGATACTCCCTCGCACGTCACGTCACAGACGCGCTCACGCGCTGAGGGCCTTTGGTCCAATGAAAATGCGTATGCGTGCAGACGCGCTTACGCGCTAAGGGCCTTTCCTCGAATTACACGCTGACGTGCAGAATTTTCACGTGCCAAATCACTCCGTATCAAGCTGGCCACGCGTAAGCACACGGAAGACCACGCTCCTGCCCAGAAGGCCGAACTACTGCCCCCCAGAGCCCCGAGCACGCTCCCACCTGCCATCTGCTGCTGCCTGACTGCCTGCTGCCCACGTGCCCTGCCATTTGCTGCCTGCACATCAGCCAGGGGTGCTGTTGGTGTGACCACCCCTGCTGGAACCAAAGACTCCCGACTGGGATTTCATCGCTCCACAGCCCAGCCCCAGGACCCAGTTGCCCACCCACTCCTGCCTCTGGGGTTGTCATGTCGGGGCAAACTCCATCTGTGACCACTGACAACCCCCGGCCAGAGAGGCAGAGGGGCACCAGCTTCAGTGCCACCGAAGTTGGTGTCCTGGTGGAGCAAGTCCTGGGGCAGTATGATGCCCTCTTCGGAAGTTGCCGCGCCGACAAGGAAGGACGGACTCGGATCTGGACTGACATCGTGACTGCCATCAACGCGGAGGGGGTGGCAGTCCGCGACTTCCAACATGTCAAGAAGCGCTGGGAGGACTTCAGGTCCAGGACCCTGACCAAGGCCCGGCGCCTCTTGAAGGCAGCGGATGCCAAGGGGCGCCGGGGCCACTTGTCGGAAGAACAGATGAGGGTCCTGGAACACATATCCCCAGCGCTCCACGTCCAGGTCCTTGAGAGGCAGACCCGTCTGGAGTCGAGCGGTGAGTGTACATGCATCCTGATTGTGAGCAGTGCGTGTGGTGATTGTTCAGTAGTGTGCAGGTTGCACATCTGTTTGTATGGGGTCGAGTATGGGTGCGGGTGTACAGGGCCGTGGGGCTGACACATGCGAGGGCTGTGATGTGTGAGACATGGATGGTGCCTGTGTGTGTGGGCTTGCATGCCAAATGCAGTTGTGTGGGCACACAAGTTTGTATGAATGTGTATGTGAGTAGACATGTCCGTGATGTCACGCATGTATGTTGTTTTCAGCTGATTGTATCAGCGCTGTGTACATGTGCATGTGTGTGTATTTGACAAGGGTGCAACAGTGATGCAACATGGATGCATGTGACAGCGGTATGTGGAAGCCTGATTGGCAGATGTGACATGGATGCCGGTCTGATCACTGCGACACTTAGCAGAGGTGTACACATGCATGCAAGTGTGGTGGTTGGTGTGTACATGTGTGGTGCACTTCCTGTGTTGCATGTGATGTCTGGCTCACCTTTGGCTGCTGATGCTGTTGTATGTGTATGGATGGTGTTGGCAGTTGCAACATGGCTGTGGTATGGCTCGTGTGTGCAAGTTGTAATGACATGTGTGTTGGGGATTGTGATGACATGTCTGAGGTTTGCCAATGCCACTCATGTACAACTGTCATGTGTGTATGTGTCCATTGTACAGTGCCCTGATGCCTGTGTTTTTTTTCTCCCTGTCTGCAGCGTCAACTGATGAAGAGGGCGGAGAAGGTGCTGTGGAGCACAGCGGCGGGGATCCCACCGCCAGCCGGAGACGCAAGGCCCGGCTCCCCTCCCAGGTTGTCATCTCGTCGGGGAGTGAGGAGTCCGGTGCCGCGTCCCAGGCCGCAGCTGCCGGGGGGAGGTCCAAGAGGCGGAGGTTGCAGTTGGACTCCTCGGCAGCAGAAGTGGCAGCTGGGACCCCACAGGGCCCAACGGGGGAAGATGGCACAGAGTCATCCAGGTTGGTGGGGGGTTTGGTGGAGGAGGAGGCCGTGCAAGCACCGGAGACGGGGTCTGGGGGTGGGGATCCCACTGGTGCTAGTGGTGCAGTGCAGGACCAGGGACAGGAGGCAGCACAGGCCGCCGCGGAGGTGCCTGTGTGCAATCCTGTCCCTGATCCTGTCCCTGCATCATCTTGCACCAGCAGGGATGCCCATGTCCAGACCAGTTTTCAGGCAGGGGATGAGCTGACGTCAACTGGCCTTCCTCTGCCTGCGGACGTGGCTATCCAGGCCCGGGTTGAGCCTGTCCTGGCTGGAGTGGCGTTGCGTCAACGGGCCATGCGAGGTGACCTGCAGTCTTTTCATGAAGAGACTGCACATCATCTCGAATGGCTCGTTGACCACGTCAGCCTGCTGGGACAGGTCACCCAGGCCGGATTCCTCCGTCTGATGGGGCTTGCCACGACCCCCTCCTCAGCTGGACCCCCTACGCGCCAGTCGTCCTCTGTGCCATCTTCCCACCCATCAGTCACCTGGGTGCCCTGTGGAGCTGCCTCTGACGGTGCGGCCAGGCTGGTGGAGGAGGCATCCCTGCCGCAGTCGGGAGTCGGACGTCCAGCAGGGGTGGCCACGTCAACGACTGCACCCCAGCCGGCGGAGGATGTGCAGGCAGCAGGAGGCAGTGTAGGGGCAGAGGCACAGCAGCAGCAGCACCATGGTGGGAGCCATGAAGGCTCGGGGCCTTCGACATCAGAGGGGCAGGCATCGGCCGGAGGGCAGGAGGACCCAGGACAAAAAGTGTCTTCCGTGTGGCAGCGGTTGGGCCACGCCATAGATGCGGAGCGGCAGCGGGCGGAAGAGGCACGGCTCTCAATGGTCAGGGCGGAGAACTCCATGCAGAGGGCCCTGAGGCGGGTCGAGTGCCTCGAGGCAATCCGCAGGGCTTTGGAGGTGGACACATCGACGGCCCTCGGACCCTCGGGGCCATGGAGGAGGACCGCCTCCGGGACATTGAGGAGGAGTTCGATGATGCCCTGGCCCGGCACATCCAGAAGTGAGCCGTGGAACTAGCCCGCTGCCCTTGTACATAGTTATGTAGGTAGTGTTAAGTTTCATTTTTGTTTTTATTTCATTTGGACCTTTTGGACATTGGCCACATTTTTGTATATAGTTTTTTTTATTAGTTAGTGTAGTTAGTTAGGTTTCCTTTATTTTGTTGGGATGATGGACCCTGGCTTCTTGCATTGTACATAGTTGTGGACTTGTACATACTTTCTTTTTTAACATTATCCATGGATCAATGGCTTATAATTTTTTTTTCACATTGGATTTTGTTTGGTGGACATTGACTTTGTACTACATTACTTTGGATTTCTATATTCTTTAATTTTTTTTTTATTTTGAACGGACATGCTTCTTTTCATTTTTTTCCATTCACATTTCTGTTTCTTCATTTTTGTTTCTATTCATCTTTCCTTTAATACATTATTTATTTGTTGCACTTCAATGTGTGGTGTCTCATTGTTTTCATGCATTTCATGTTATGTGTTTAGAGAATCACTGACACCCATTGGGTGTATGTGAGGGACATGTGTTTGTTTTGGAACTTGCAATTGGTGTTCTGTGATGTAATTGCAGAATATGAGTGGGTGGATGCAATACTCGGGTGGGTGTTTTGCATTTGGGGGCTGACCATAGAGACCAGGGATCTGGACTGTGATGACATGTTGGGTGGGGAACATGAGTTGGACATGGGTGGGGGCCTGCTGGAGGCTGCCCCTGGTGGCTGGGGGTTGGGGGTGGTGGGAGACATGGGTGGGGGCCTGGTGGAGGGTGCCCTGCACTGCTGGTGGGTGGGGGTGATGGGTGACATGAGTGGGGGTCTGGTGGAGGGTGCCCCTGGATGCTGGGGGGTGAGGGTGCAGGGGGACATGTGTGGGGGCCTGGTGGAGGGTGCCCCTGCACTGCTGGGGGGTGGGGGTGGTGGGAGACATGTGTGGGTGCCAGGTGGAGGGTGCCCCTGCACTGCTGGGGGGTGGGGGTGGTGGGAGACATGTGTGGGGGCCTGGTGGAGGGTGCCCTGCACTGCTGGTGGGTGGGGGTGATGGGTGACATGAGTGGGGGTCTGGTGGAGGGTGCCCCTGGATGCTGGGGGGTGAGGGTGCAGGGGGACATGTGTGGGGGCCTGGTGGAGGGTGCCCCTGCACTGCTGGGGGGTGGGGGTGGTGGGAGACATGTGTGGGGGCCAGGTGGAGGGTGCCCCTGGATGCTAGGGGGTGGGGGTGCAGGGGGACATGAGTGGGGGTCTGGTGGAGGGTGCCCCTGGATGCTGGGGGGTGAGGGTGCAGGGGGACATGTGTGGGGGCCTGGTGGAGGGTGCCCCTGCACTGCTGGGGGGTGGGGGTGGTGGGAGACATGTGTGGGTGCCAGGTGGAGGGTGCCCCTGCACTGCTGGGGGGTGGGGGTGGTGGGAGACATGTGTGGGGGCCTGGTGGAGGGTGCCCTGCACTGCTGGTGGGTGGGGGTGATGGGTGACATGAGTGGGGGTCTGGTGGAGGGTGCCCCTGGATGCTGGGGGGTGAGGGTGCAGGGGGACATGTGTGGGGGCCTGGTGGAGGGTGCCCCTGCACTGCTGGGGGGTGGGGGTGGTGGGAGACATGTGTGGGTGCCAGGTGGAGGGTGCCCCTGCACTGCTGGGGGGTGGGGGTGGTGGGAGACATGTGTGGGGGCCTGGTGGAGGGTGCCCTGCACTGCTGGTGGGTGGGGGTGATGGGTGACATGAGTGGGGGTCTGGTGGAGGGTGCCCCTGGATGCTGGGGGGTGAGGGTGCAGGGGGACATGTGTGGGGGCCTGGTGGAGGGTGCCCCTGAACTGCTGGGGGGTGGGGGTGGTGGGAGACATGTGTGGGTGCCAGGTGGAGGGTGCCCCTGGATGCTAGGGGGTGGGGGTGCAGGGGGACATGAGTGGGGGCCTGGTGGAGGGTGCCCCTGGATGCTGGGGGGTGGGGGTGGTGGGAGACATGAGTGGGGGCCAGGTGGAGGGTGCCCCTGGATGCTAGGGGGTGGGGGTGCAGGGGGACATGAGTGGGGGCCTGGTGGAGGGTGCCCCTGGATGCTGGGGGGTGGGGGTGGTGGGAGACATGAGTGGGGGCCTGGTGGAGGGTGCCCCTGGATGCTAGGGGGTGGGGGTGCAGGGGGACATGAGTGGGGGCCTGTTTGAGGCTGCCCCTGCACTGGTGGGGGGTGGGGGTGGAGGGAGACATGGGTGGGGGCCTGCTGGAGGCTGCCCCTGGTGGCTGGGGGTGCAGGGGGACATGCGTTGGTGGGCAGTAGTGCTAGTTGATATGTGGGTTGGCTGGTGGGCATGGCCATGGTGGATGGGGTGCCTGCAGGACATGTTCTGGGTAGGCCCCTGTGGTGTGAGCCACCTGCAGGGGCCGTGGAGGGTGTAGAGGGTACACCTGGGAGGACCCACACGTGCAATTCACGTGTGCTGCTCCCCGCGCACCCCCGGAATACACGTACCCCGCTCAATCGCGTGTGGAACTTCCCGCGCACCCCTGGAATCCACGTACCCGGCCAACTCGCGTGTGGAACTTCCCGCGCACCCCTGAAATCCACGTACCCGGCCAAATCGCGTGTGGAACTTCGCGCGCCCCTGGAATCCACGTACCCGGCCAAATCGCGTGTGTCACTTCCCGCGCACCCCCGAAATACACGTACCCCGCTCAATCGCGTGTGGAACTTCCCGCGCACCCCTGAAATCCACGTACCCGGCCAACTCGCGTGTGGAACTTCCCGCGCACCCCTGGAATCCACGTACCCGGCCAACTCGCGTGTGGAACTTCCCGCGCACCCCTGAAATCCATGTACCCGGCCAAATCGCGTGTGGAACTTCGCGCGCCCCTGGAATCCACGTACCCGGCCAAATCGCGTGTGTCACTTCCCGCGCACCCCCGAAATACACGTACCCCGCTCAATCGCGTGTGGAACTTCCCGCGCACCCCTGAAATCCACGTACCCGGCCAACTCGCGTGTGGAACTTCCCGCGCACCCCTGAAATCCACGTACCCGGCCAAATCGCGTGTGGAACTTCCCGCGCACCCCTGGAATCCACGTACCCGGCCAAATCGCGTGTGGAACTTCCCGCGCACTCCTGAAATCCACGTACCCGGCCAAATCGCGTGTGGAACTTCCCGCGCACCCCTGGAATCCACGTACCCGGCCAAATCGCATGTGGAACTTCCCGCGCACTCCTGAAATCCACGTACCCGGCCAAATCGCGTGTGGAACTTCCCGCGCACCCCTGGAATCCACGTACCCGGCCAAATCGCGTGTGTCACTTCCCGCGCACCCCCGAAATACACGTACCCCGCTCAATCGCGTGTGGAACTTCCCGCGCACCCCTGAAATCCACGTACCCGGCCAACTCGCGTGTGGAACTTCCCGCGCACCCCTGAAATCCACGTACCCGGCCAAATCGCGTGTGGAACTTCCCGCGCACCCCTGGAATCCACGTACCCGGCCAAATCGCGTGTGGAACTTCCCGCGCACCCCCGAAATACACGTACCCGGCCAAATCGCGTGTGGAACTTCCCGCGCACCCCTGGAATCCACGTACCCGGCCAAATCGCGTGTGGAACTTCCCGCGCACTCCTGAAATCCACGTACCCGGCCAAATCGCGTGTGGAACTTCCCGCGCACCCCTGGAATCCACGTACCCGGCCAAATCGCGTGTGTCACTTCCCGCGCACCCCCGAAATACACGTACCCCGCTCAATCGCGTGTGGAACTTCCCGCGCACCCCTGTAATCCACGTACCCGGCCAACTCGCGTGTGGAACTTCCCGCGCACCCCTGAAATCCACGTACCCGGCCAAATCGCGTGTGGAACTTCCCGCGCACCCCTGGAATCCACGTACCCGGCCAAATCGCGTGTGGAACTTCCCGCGCACCCCCGAAATACACGTACCCGGCCAAATCGCGTGTGGAACTTCCCGCGCACCCCTGGAATCCACGTACCCGGCCAAATCGCGTGTGGAACTTCCCGCGCACCCCTGGAATCCACGTACCCGGCCAAATCGCGTGTGGAACTTCCCGCGCACCCCCAAAATACACGTACCCGGCCAAATCGCGTGTGGAACTTCCCGCGCACCCCTGGAATCCACGTACCCGGCCAAATCGCGTGTGTCACTTCCCGCGCACCCCCGAAATACACGTACCCGGCCAAATCGCGTGTGTCACTTCCTGCGCACCCCCGAAATACACGTACCCCGCTCAATCGCGTGTGGAACTTCCCGCGCACCCCCGAAATACACGTACCCCGCTCAATCGCGTGTGGAACTTCCCGCGCACCCCTGAAATCCACGTACCCGGCCAAATCGCGTGTGGAACTTCCCGCGCACCCCTGGAATCCACGTACCCGGCCAAATCGCGTGTGGAACTTCCCGCGCACCCCCGAAATACACGTACCCGGCCAAATCGCGTGTGGAACTTCCCGCGCACCCCTGGAATCCACGTACCCGGCCAAATCGCGTGTGGAACTTCCCGCGCACCCCTGGAATCCACGTACCCGGCCAAATCGCGTGTGGAACTTCCCGCGCACCCCCGAAATACACGTACCCGGCCAAATCGCGTGTGGAACTTCCCGCGCACCCCTGGAATCCACGTACCCGGCCAAATCGCGTGTGTCACTTCCCGCGCACCCCCGAAATACACGTACCCGGCCAAATCGCGTGTGTCACTTCCCGCGCACCCCCGAAATACACGTACCCCGCTCAATCGCGTGTGGAACTTCCCGCGCACCCCCGAAATACACGTACCCCGCTCAATCGCGTGTGGAACTTCCCGCGCACCCCTGAAATCCACGTACCCGGCCAACTCGCGTGTGGAACTTCCCGCGCACCCCTGAAATCCACGTACCCGGCCAAATCGCGTGTGGAACTTCCCGCGCACCCCTGGAATCCACGTACCCGGCCAAATCGCGTGTGGAACTTCCCGCGCACCCCCGAAATCCACGTACCCGGCCAAATCGCGTGTGGAACTTCCCGCGCACCCCTGGAATCCACGTACCCGGCCAAATCGCGTGTGGAACTTCCCGCGCACCCCTGGAATCCACGTACCCGGCCAAATCGCGTGTGGAACTTCCCACGCACCCCCGAAATACCCGTACCCGCCCAAATCGCGTGTGGAACTTCCCGCGCACCCCTGGAATCCACGTACCCGGCCAAATCGCGTGTGGAACTTCCCGCGCACCCCCGTAATACACGTACCCCGCTCATTCGCGTGTGTAACTTCCCACGCACCCCCGGAATACACGTACCCCGTTCATTCGCGTGTGTCACTTCCCGCACACACCCGGAATACACGTACCCCGCTCAATCGCGTATTTTACTTCCCGCGGCGCGACTTTTTTGATGCGCTGGGACTCTACCGCCTGCCTTCGTGTGGCGGACGTGTTTCAGCTTGTGCGCGGCTTTGGCTGTGCGTGGGTTTGCCCTATTCCATTCCATGAATACGTGTGGTTCGTGTGCGTGTGGGCGTTACCTCTGCTTCCGTGCAGTGCATCCCCAGTTACGCCCTTATTTTCGCGTGTTGTTCCCCATTCCGCGCGTTACGCCCCATGTCCCGCCCACTTTCTGCTGTGTGCGCTGAGGTTGTGCGCTTTCACTGTGCGCGTCGCGCACCGTCGCGCACGCCTTTCGCGATGTTGCAGTGACTTGTGCGCCATGCACGGGTTTGGCGCACATCCCGCGGTGAACACGCGCAGGGACTTCCATGAATCGCACGCGTGCGCGTGCGCCTGTTTTTTTCCGCTTGCGCATGCTTGCGCATGCTTGCGCCTAGATTTTCGGCGCACGTTGGTTCCATGAATCGGCCCCTAAAAGACTATTTCATTTTAGGCATTTTGAGCAGCCATAAAACTGAGGATGGATCTCAATGTTATGCCATTGTTCATGTAATTTCCAGGGGGTTTTAAGGATATAAATTGCATTTATCTGGGACTCTGGGAACTGCAATGGCCAGTTAGATCAGGTTTCTGGCTTATCTGGACATGTGACAATTATGTTGGTTGATGAAAAGGTGGAAAATGAAATTAGGAACACCCTCGATGATTTACATATTCATAGCAGTTGCACATTTTATGAACATGACAAAAATGTGCCACATGTCCATGCTACATCGTACAGATTTGGCGATTGCTTATTCCCCATGATTAACAAAAACGAAAAACAAATATATGTTTCATATAGCAGTGGCCAGTACAATTATGAAGTTATGATATATAACTAGTTTTTGCCAAAAAGTGGTAAGGGGAACAAAAGGAGGATGACAAATGGAAAAGACAGATGATGCTCTCCTCCCCTGAACCAATCCCATCTGGGGTCGGTTTGAGGGATGGTAACTGTCCAATCCTAGCAGCAGGGATAATTACAGGGTACTCCCCCTAGATTGTAAATTTAGTGATGTGATTTCTGCTATATAAGGGAGACTGTACTAGGACTCAGGACACACAAAAACCGGGGAGACAAGAGAAGGAGGACAGAGAGAAGGCTGTTGAACGTTACCATGCTAGAGAGTGCAGTGACCAGATCCCTTGCCGTATCTGTCCAGAGTGTCCTGAGATCCAGCTGGCTTTCCTGAATCCTAAACCAAGGCTTGCTATGTAAGTAGCATATAACCCCAGCCCTAATTTGCATAAGCCCTTCATTTTTGTAGCAGTGCCTCCAATCTTTCCCCATTGAAATCCCCAATTGCCCGTGTAGTTCAGCCATCTCCCCATAGAAGAATCTATTCGTTGTCTGTTTATGTTAGCATATCTCCTTTGAAAAACCTCTCAGTTGTCTGTGTAAATCCTTAGTATTTTATCAAATAAATCAATTAATTCCCCCATTGAAATTTACGGTTCAAGATTGTTGCAATTCAAAATCAAGCATCTTGATCCTGGTGTTTTTTGTTTCATTGTTATAGTCAGTAAAGTGTTGCCTCAAAAGAATTATTCTCCTTGTAACTAAAAACCAAATTTGTCTGTGTATTGCGTGCATTACCAAACAAATTCCTATTTGCATCTGTTCTATTAAACCCAAACCGTTGTTCCCATTGTGAGCAATCCCCTTTGCCTAGAATTCTACCTGTTATGAGCCTCTGTCCTTGTCACTGAAAACCAATTTTCCTATTGTAAGCTAAACCCCTTCCCTGAGCTGCCTGTCGTTGTAAGCCTCAGTATAAACACATTTCTACTTGCCACTGTATTTTCCCTTTGCATTTGTTTTCTCCCAAGAACTGATTTTCATACTTCATTTCTATTTTGCCCTGGTGTGCTGATTGGTATTCTCTAAAACTTTACCTATCTCCTATGTGCAAGCAATACAAATTTTCTTCTATTCTGTCCCCTAGCAGTTTTGCGAAATAATCAAAATCCCATTCTTCCATTTTGCTCCAAAAAATGGGTTTTCCCTTTCTTTGCTGGCTTCCTATCTTGTGGTGGTGGGCTTTGCCCCAAGACCGATGTTCCCTCTATATTCCTACTCCTTGCCACTGCCTTCCATTTGAAGGAATGAAGTCCAAATTTATGTTTGGGGGTGTGTGTTGCAGGGGGAATTGCTTAACTGTAGCTGCTATCACTTTGTGTGGAATTGTTATTTTCCTGTTTTGTCATTAAAATAAAAGTGAGTGTAAAAGTCTATTTCAACCTAATTGTATTTTCCTATTTCTCATTATAGCAAAAGTGAGTGTAACAGCCCATTTCCACTTGGTCACTCTAGATAGGATATTACATTTGTGTTGCCACCATTTTGGTGGCTGTTGTATTTTGATTATTCTCATTTACATTGAATAATACATTAATAAAATATCTTACTAATACACACCGGCCTGGTTCCTAGTCCATTGTGACAAGGGGTGTTTGTGGAGGTTTGGTGCGAGACGGGTTGGAGGCCTACTCAAAAGAATCTGCTGTATATTAAAAATAAAAAGCATTTTATTGTGCACCACATTCATTGTAGGGGAAGGAGTTCCCTGGCTGGAGCGTGCCATGTAATAAAACCATGACACTCCTACTGATCTCGCCTTACGCTGTCTACAATCATGCTACAACTTCCTTCCTTCTTTCCTATCCCTATTTCAAAACTCACAACTCAAACTTCCCACTACTCCATATCTTTTCCACCTCCTGTAATGCCTATCCACCTCACCTCTCTTCCTCTGAGACTCAACTTCTCTACTCTTTCTTACCTCATTAACAACTGAACATTGTACTCTGAAATGCTCAGTCTGTATGCAACAACATTTCCTTTATCACTGACTTCTTTCACTCCGGCTCTCCATCCCCTAAACCTTCTTGCTATCACTGAAACCTGGATTTCTCCATCTGACACTACAACTCTGGCAGCCATGCACAACTCCAAACTATCATTTATTTATTCTCCTCTACTGACTGGTAGAGGTTGAGGCATCAGACACCTACTCTCTTCCTGCCTCAATACCTCACAAATCTCCAATTCCACGTCCTCTCCTACCTCTTTTGAATTCACATCTCTTCTATTGCTCAACCCCACTCGGTTCACATCATCTCCATCTATCGCCCCCCTTGGTCCAACAGGACTATTCTTTGGTGATCTTGGGCAACTACTTGATTCTCTTTCAACTAAAGATCACCTCATCCTCTTAGGTGACTTTAACCTTTCCTCTCCAACCAACCACTTCTCAGAAATCTGAACTTCAGTTTTTTCTTAGTGGCCACACTCTACACTCTATCCCTAACCTACCCACCTACAGAGGGGCAACTCTGTGCATCTCCTATTCATCTCCATCTCTCTCTCCGCCTCTAATACTACTGTCACACCATCCATATCTGATCACTCAATTGTTTTTACCACCATCACCTTTCTGCCCTCTGACTTTTCCTCACCACTTGCTTCATCTATTACTAAGGGAAAATGTAAACCTTCTGCCATCACCCCCTTTCTCTCCGACCTACAGTTCTCACTCTCCTCCTCCACACCTAATGCCTCTTTCACCAACACTGCCTTCTCCATCTTCCATTCCCTACTATATGACTCATTCTCCTCTCACTCCCTACTGCTTACTTTCACCCCTAATTCTCAGCACCCACAATCATGGGTGTCCCCATTCAAACTCTCTCTCTCTGCACATACCTGCATCAGCTGCTGCTCAAATGGAGGTGTACTCACTTGCATTAGGACCTTTAATTCTACCTCTCTAACCTGAACTCTCTCAAGTCAACTCTTGATAGAGCGAAAAGGGAATTCTATGCAACCCTCATTGATTCTCCATCCAACCACCCTTGTGGCTACAGGGCACCCTAAACTCCCTCTGAACTCTACGGATATCAACTCAACTCTCGCAGCTAATGACGTGGCTAAATACTTCACTGTAAATATTTCCAAAATTAGAGTCTCTCTCCTGACCTTCCTCGCACTCCCTCCTCCTACATTTTACAAGTTGTCTACTCTGCCATCATCCTCTGCCTCTGTCTCCCACTTTAGTCACACTAATACTGACAAAGTACTATCTCTACTGATGATGGCTAACCTCTCTTGTGCTCCATTATATCCTCTTGCTCCTCAGCTATGTAAGCTTATTGCCCCTTTAGTGGCCTCTCACATCACTGAACTCTTCAACCTGTCCTTTGACTCTGCCTGCTTTCCTTTTCTTTTCAAAACAGCCACAGTCATCTCTCTCCTAAACTAGCAAGGGGCTAAACCAAACCTACAGGCTAACCTTTGCCATGTGTCTCTGCTTCTGCACTACTCTAACGTGTTTGAAAGTGCTGTATTCAATGGTCTTACCCATTTCTTAGACATCCACAACCTTCAAGATCCCCTACACGCTGGTTTACGCTCCTCTCACTTCATGGAAACTGCTCTCATGAATGTGTCCAACTTCATTACCTCTGCTAAGCAGTCCAGCCTATTCTTCATCCTAATTCTCCTAAAACTGCCTGCTGCTTTTGCCACTGTTGATCACTCCGATCTTCTCAATACTGTCTTTCTTCTCGGGATTCCCGATCAAGCCCTTGCTTGAATTGAATCTTACCTTGCACCTCGCCAATTATCTGTTTCCTGGAGCAACAACACCTCCCAACTCACTCCTCTAACTGTGGTTGTTCCACAAGGTTCTGTGTTGGGTCCGCTCCTCTTTACACTCTACACCTCAGCTCTTGGGGCACTAATATCCTCATTTGGGTTTTCGGATCAACTCTTCACAAATAACACTCAAATCTTCTTCTCTTTTCCTGAGCTTTCCTCTGCTCTCTATCAAAATTCCCAACTGCCTCTCTGCCATTAAATATTGGATGGCGTTGCACCCTCTGATGTTAACTCTACCAAAACAAGAGGGGCTCTTCTTCCCTGCTAAAAGCTCTTTCTCACCTCTTCCTCTCCCTATCCAGTTGCCACCTGACGCTCTTCACTACTCTTCTTCAGCTAGAAATCTCAGCATCATCTATGACCCTTCTCACACCTTCTGTATTTTAATTTCCGAAACTGCAACAGCAGCTCGCCTCAACTGCCTAAATATTAGGAAAATCAGTCACCTCCTTCCTTTCAATACTTCCAAGCATCTCTGAACCACCCTGGTCTTCTCTAAACTGGACAACTGTGCCAGCATCCTCTTTGGTCTCCCCAACTATGCTTTCTGTCCTCTTGATAAGATCATTAACTTTGCTACTAGGACTCTCTTTAAACTCCCTCACTTCACACCTACTTCCTCGAACCATCACCAGGCTGGATGGCTGATGATACAAAAGAGGGCTAGATTTAAATGTCTTATCCTGGTTTACAAATCTATCCATGGTAAGGCACCAATGTCTACATTCTCCTCTATCCAACTCTGCAAGCCATTGTGTAATCTCAGCTATGCCTCCCAACAACTTTGCGACTCCTCGCTTTCCCTGTGTTTCCGCTTGTTTGCGCTATTTCTCTCCTCTTGCTCCACTTGAATGGAATTCTCTTCCCCCAGACAACTGAGAAACAGTCCATATGGATTTGTTCAAAACAAAACTAAAAGCCTACCTCCTCGCCTCTGGGTTATCCTCTTAACCTACCTCTCATCTGCCTGCTACCCTACATTTCTCTCTTACCTTTAACCTGCCTCTGTCCCCCACTTCATCTGCCTCCACTCTAGCACTTCACCCATCATGGTCACAACCCAAGCACAGCTGGCGATTCCACCTACCTACACTTAAACATTTCCAATGTTGGTTGTCCTTAATTTATGTATGTCCACTTTTGCATTGTTCTTGGTGACTGTTCCATTTACTCCCCTCCACAACCTGGTGAGAATGTCCTTCAAACTCACCCATTTGTAATATGCTCACAGTTTCCCATCAAATATGATTTCTTATCTATTATATATTCTTTTGTGATCAAATGAGCATTGTATCTCCTGTATACAAATAAATGAAAAACATTTAAAAATCAGGAATCTGGGTTGAAAGGCAAGCAAACACAACAATATTCTTGAAAGAGGAAATGTACTTGTGAGCAGGAAGGGTTCAAAGTGACTTAACCAGTCTATAGGGCCCAAACATTAACCAAAGAGGCAGTTAGCAGTCAATAATACATGTTTTTGCAGTTCTTGGTGGTATGGCTGCACCGAACCAGACTTCATGGCACTGTGCGAAGATCAAGAGAGAGCAAAAGGCAGCAATAGAGGGTCCTGCTAGTTCAAATGTGATGAACATTTCTTGAAACACCCTCCAAGCATTTTAGTGGTGAAAAACTCTCAGGGTGCTGTGAGTCACGATCCAGGGGCTCAGGGACAAGATCAGTCCTTTTCTTCTGCTCTCAAACATGGGGGAGGCTGGCACAAAACTGCAGGAGTCCTCTAACAAGGTAAGGTCCTGGGTACTGCTGTGGCTAGCAGAGTGGCTAGCAGCAGGTCACTTATTAGGTTGCTGTGAGTCCCACTCCAGTGAGCGGAAAACATGGAGGAAGGCTTCAAAACATGGAGGAAGTGTGGCAAACAACTGCAGGCGTCCCCCAACACACGGAGGTCCTGGGCACCACTGTGGCTGGCAGAGAGGCAAGTCCTGTTCCAGCAGCAGATCAACCACAATGGTCCGTGGGGATGGTTAGGGGACAGAGCTGGTCTATGTCTTGGAACACCTGCCTCCACCTCAGAAATTGAAGACTTAACAGAGGAAAGCTCTCTCAGCCGGGTCCAGCGAAATCTTCAGGATGGTTCAAGATGAGTCTAGATGTGGTGTAAGACCCCTTATTTTATATGCAAAAGTCCCTGGGTGATTGGAATAAAGCTAGCCTGTTTTAAGGACCCAATCAGTGCTTTAGAAATTAGTGGGATTTGCCCTTATGAATTCACACCCAAAGTGCTTTGCTCCAGAAGAAGTGGAGAGGATAGGAAAGAGAAAGGGAGGCATAGAGAATCAAGATGGCAGAAGACTCCCAAAAAAGTGCAGGCTCTTCTCTGGCTCATCTGACCTCCACTTCCTCTCCTCTCAATAGGATCAAGGCAAGGCCTTTAGAATTGCATCCCCTTGGTGTGAGGCCTGGCAATCTGTGAATGGGTGTGCCTCTTTGTTTTTGTTTCCAAGCCAGCATCCTGTAGAGTGGCTGTCCCGTCTTTACAAATGAAAAAAGAGATGCAATCCCACCAGGCTTGCCCTGTAAGTGCGCAGGGGTGGACCTTGTCTGGGAGGAATGCACATAATGCTTCCACAACTGACCGGGCCCCAGGACTGCCACATGTTCAAAATCAATTTAAAGTGGCTGGGATAACTCTGAAAGATCCTGACCACCATACCCTAACTCAGGTATGGCTTATATTGAGAGGTGTATGTGCCACCAGTAGAACCTCTTCAGGGTTGTGTTGTTTTTGGAACAGGGGTGCATATTTTAAATACAGCCGCAGTGCTCCAGAGACTTGGGTTCCATTGAAGCTGTCAAGGGGGCATCTGTGGCCTCTGAACCTGCTCTATGCCACTGGTATTTCACTCTGGAGGAAACACCTGAGAAGGTTTCATTTGGACCGCTTTTGGGAGAGTTGCAGGAGCAGTCCAAGGCAGGTGAAAGCCCTGCCTCCTACCCACTCCAGGGCGCATTGTTGGTGGCTCTTGCTGTGAACCAGGACCTGCCACTCTGCTCCAGAATCTCCCAAAGCTATTAGAGCTAACCCCCGAATGGACTCATCCTGTCCTACGGCCCCTAGAATGGGTCTCACAGCTTCTGCAGGACCAAATCAGCTAAGGCTCCTTGTTGCGCCACATCGAACCAGTCGAACTGTCATGGAAATGCTTTCAGTGCCATCAAACAAAATGAATTCCGCCGGTTCTGCCTTTGGCACTCCTCTGAACATTTGAACTACAGGGCCTTCATCTCTAACCAGGTCGACGCTACATAGTTTATTCGCCAAGCCTGTCACCAGCTAGGCTCGGATCAACTGCTTGTCACCGGGACCCGACTCAAACCAGGAGAGTCACTTGCCGACATGAACCTGGCGTTATACCACGACTTGACCCAATTATCCTTTGAACTGCCACTTCGCCAAACCCAACAACGGAGCAAAAGGATCATTAATTCAAACTATCTGTGTACACCAACTCAAACAGCTGGAGCAACGCTCCTCAACCATTCCCTTCGGTTACAACGCAACTCTTTAACATTGTCCAATGCTTCCCTAAAATAAAAGAGGTTCCAGTCGAGTTCCAAGAATAACTTCAGGTGCTAGGTATCCAATGCTAATATCCCTTGTAAAAATGTCAGGAGGGAATGATTTTTCAAACATGGATCCTGGCTACTATGGAGCACCTTATCCAAATAGTCTAAAGTTGGGTTTGGAATAATAAATAACAGCAGTCCTAGAATATTTCAGGATGGCTTTGAGTGTAAAAACACAGGCCCACTGGCAAGGTTTATAACTGAGTGCATTTTCACATAGAACCCTTTATCCTATTCTGACAAAAATGCAACTGGCACTTAGAAGTAGCCGCAAGAGGAAGCTTGAACAAATTTACAGAGAGACCTCTCTACACAGATTTTAAAATTAGTCCTCAGAAGTTGTGTGGACCAAGATCAATGTCTGCAAGATGTGTAAGCATGAGAATCCAACGGATTACCTAGAAAGGTTAAACTCGGCTTTGACTAGATCCCCCTGGAGGGGATCCCTCAAGCTGAAACAGCACAACACGCTGTTGTGTTAGTATTTGTAATGCAACTGCACCCCAATATTGCAGATGGCATCAAGGGATACTCTAGGTTGGGAAGAAAAGAATCTAACTGACGTTTTGTGGCAGTGCAGCATTTCCATAAAAAGGCAGAAAGACAAAAAGAAACTACTGAAAGTAACTTAATGGCATTACAGATTCAGCAACTGCACCCCCCTGAAGGGAGGTAGGACACAGAGCGAGACCGGCACATAGGGGGAGGAGGAGAGTTAGGGGTAGAGTTACTTTTGTCAGTGCTATCTAGGCATTTGGACAACTATCTGCCCCAATCCATACAATGACCAGCATTGTGGGGTTTGCCCATAGGGTGTGTTAAGGTGGTGAACCCCCTTCATTTTTTTTAACCCGCCTGGCCCCCTTTAGAAAACTAGAATACAAAAATGCATCTGCATTATGGAGCGAGTGAGTTTAACTCACTCCATAATAGTGAATAATGAAAATGTAGTATTTGCAAAGAATATACAAACACTTCACTTCTTTACAAATGCAAAGACCGGTGGTGTCCCTTATGCCCTGCACAGCACTTTGCATGGGTGAATGCCAGCAAATAAAAAAGCCATGCTTCCACTAATGTAGAACTCTGTGCAAGTCATTAGGGAGACCAGGGATGATGTCACACCCTTCAGGGTCTTTCTAGGACACTGGAAAATCTGGCACATGAGGCATTTTGAAGGGCTCTTGACCTCTCTTCCTGTTTGTATCAGGCGAGAGGGGTGTGGGGGGCTCAAAATGCTGACCCTGCCCTATGCCTGATACGGAAACAGGCAGTAGGAGGATTGCAGGGCGTCTCCTGGCCTTCTTCCCAAAATGTGACGATGTCTAGAGGTTAGAGGGAAGCCCAAGAGAAGATCAGTGCTGCAACCAGGTCTGTGTGAGAGATGTATGTTCTAACGGTTGTGTGTGTGTGAGTGACAGAATGTATCTGCATGAGTAAGTGTTCTGGTGGGTGCAGACTGAATGATTGAAAGAAGCTGTGTGAGTGTGAGACTGCCCGTGTGCACGTTGTGAATGTGTTTATGAATGTGAGTGTCTGTGTGAGTAAGTGTTTTGGTGTGTGCTGCGAGAATGACTGAAAGAAACTGAATGGAGCATGACTGCTTGTGTGAAAGGTGTGAATATACATATGAATGCATGTATCTGAATGTGTTTATTAAAGATGCGCGCAGTCAGCAAGAACATGTTTTCTTACTATGGGATGGTATTTTTTTCAGGATATCTATGATAAAGTATGCTTGATAACAGTTACTACATGGCTACACTGGCATATGTTGCTGCAGCCATTCTATCTATTATTTCTTACTGTGGCATGGCATTTTTTGCTTTGCATCAATGGTGAAGCAAGCATAGTAAATATGAGTATGTGTCTAGACTGGCTTGCTTTCATGCAGAAACTTTGACCATGCTTTTAATTATGACATTGCATTTTCAATTTCAAAAGTAGGGGGTTAACTGGCATTGTGCGCAGAGCAAACATGAGTATATTCTTATATGGCAAAACTGGCCAATATTGGTGCTGGTGTGCAGTCATAAAATCGGAAAAAAATGTCGACAGTCAAAAAAATCGAAAACATAATGTCGAAAAAAAGTAGAATGATTTTTTTTATTTATATTTATTTTTTGTCTCTCGCATGTAAAAAGAAAAGGTAAAAAAAAGAGGGGGTGGGGGGAACCCCCCCATTTCGAATAAAAAACGTAATAAAAAAGAAATTGGACTTTTTTTTTCAAATTTTTTTTTTCGATTTTTTGACATTCGACTTTTTGGTTTTCGATTGTATGACTATAAACCATTGGTGCTACCTGCGTGGAAATGTATGGTCACACCCAGGGTGAAAATGTTTTAATGCTAGTATGTATTGTGGAGGAAGGCATCATGACAATGCATCTGGAAAAGCTCCCGTGCACAGTTGGTGACTTTCATCTATTGTATTTTTTAGAGTTACCCTTCATAGCTAATAACAAGCTGTCTGGCTCTGTACCCTAATTGTCACAGGAAATGTGTTAAATAATGTGCCATTTTATCCCAATATTCAAAAACATTTCTCGGGGGAAGAATCCTCCCCTCCTCCTTACCCTTCTTAGTGGTGCAGGCTCCCACGCTATGCCCAGTCACTCTTGCAGGTTGGTGAGAAATATGTACGCCCCTCCAGTTTAAAAATGCACCAGCTGCCCACTAATAACCAGTGTAATTATTGTGGAGGACGGGTGTAGGGCGTCTCCTGGCCCTCTTCCCAACATGCGATGATGACTGGAGGAAGAGGGAAGCCCAAGAGAAGATCACTGTTGCAACCAGGTGTGTGTGAGAGATTTTAGTTGTAACAGTTGTGTGGGTGTGAGGGACAGAATGTATCTGCATGAGTAAGTGCTCTGGTCGGTGCAGACTAGTGAATGATTGAAAGAAGCTGTATGATTGTGAGACTGCTTGTGTGAATGGTGTGAATGTGTTTATGAATGGTGCACGTAGTCAGCAAGAACATATTTTCTTACTATGGGATGGTATCCTTTTCAGGATATTGTGATAAAGTAAGCTTGATAACTGTTATTACATGGCTACCCTGGCTTATGTTGCTGCAGCCAGTCTATCTATATCATCTTACTGTGGCATGGTATTTTTTGCTGGGCATCAATGGTAAAGCAAGCTTAGTAAATATTATCATGTGCCTAGAGTGGCTTGCTTTCATGCGGAAACGTTGACTTTTTTAAATTATGACATTGCATTTTTAATTTCAAAAGTAGGGGGTTAACTGGCATTATGTGCAGAGCAAACATGAGTATATTCTTATGAGGCAAAACTGGCCAATATTGGTGCTGCCTGCATGGACATGTATGGCTACAGCTAGGGTGGCATTCTTTTTATACTAGCATATACTGTGGAGGAAGGTATCATGACAATGCATCGGGGAAAGTGCCTGTGCGCGGTTGGTGACTTTTATCTATTGGATTTTTTTAGAGCTTCCCTACATAGGTGATTACGAGCTGTCTGACTCTGTACCCTATTTTTCACAGTAAATGTGATGTATACTTTTAATTTTAAGTTGTAATTGTTTTTTTTAACATGCCTGATACCATACCTACAGTGCAGGTGTGCAACTGGCAGGAAGGGCACCTGGGCCCGAGATCAGAGGGTAGCCAGGTAACCAGTGCAGTATCAGATTCAGCCAGGGGATCAGCAGGGGAGAGGAGGAGAGAAAGCAGAAGCAAAGAGGAAGGTGTGAGGTGCTTCTGGAACCACAGATGGTTCTTCTCAAGTTTCAGAGAGAAAGGGAGGCTGTTCCAGAGGGAGGCCCCAGCAGAACAGAGAGATCTACCGCCAACTCGCTGCTTAGAGAAGCGACTAACCTTGAGGGAGTTGGAGGGAGGTCATTGAAGAGCTGAGAAGGAAGATATTTAGGAAGGGAGAGTTGAAGGTATTGAGGTCCCAGGCCCCAGAGGGGGATGAGCGAAGAGCTCGAGAAGGAAGAAATTTAGGAAGGGAGAGTTGAAGGTATTGAGGTCCCAGGCCCCAGAAGGCCTTGTGGACAATGCAGAGGGTTTTGAACTTAATCCTCGCAGCCACTGGGAGCCAGTGCAGAGATTTCAGTCCTGGAGAGATACGATCACTGGGCTTGAGGCCAAGGACAAGTCTTGCAGTCCTGTTTTGGATTAGTTGCAGAGGGTGGATAGTGGAGGCAAGCAGATTTAGAAAGAGTCTGTTGCAGTAGTCCAGCCTAGATCGAACCAGAGCTCTGGAGACAGTGAGCTTCTGGGGGAATGGGAGGAAAGGAAGAATACCTCTGCGGAGGTGCAGCTGGTAGTGTGACTTCTTAGAGACGTCAGAGATGTGAGGAGAAAAGGAAAATGTGGAGTCGAAGATGACACTGAGGTTTTTAGCCTCGCAGGTGGGAGCAGGAAGAGGGCCAAGAGAGGCCGTCAGAGAGTGACAGGCAAGGAGGGATCAGGTGTGCCGATGAGGAGAATCTCAGTCTTAGTGGCATTAATGCAGTGATCATTGGCGGCACACCACTCCTGAATGGCGGACAGACAGTCAGAGATGAGAGAAGGAGAAGAGGTGGCTGAAGGGAGCCTGAAAATGAGCTGAGTGTCATCCGCATAGCACTGAATGTTGGGGCAGAGAGTGGCAACACAGTGGGCAAGAAGTGCAAGGCATTGGTTGAACAGCCAGGGAGAGAGGTTAGACCCCTGGGGAACACCACAGGTAGAGATAGATCTAGAGGAGAGGAAGGACCCACAATGGACCTGGGAGGGTCGATCGGAGAGGCAGGAGGTCAGCCAAGCCAGGGCCTGATCGATGATACCCAGGTCATCACAGAGATGGTTGAGCAGGATGGCATGGTTGACCGTGTCAAAGACATAAGAGAGATCAAGTAAGATGAGGACAAAGGGGGTGTTGGAATCGAGGTTGGGGAGCAGGTCTTCACGGATGTTCAGGAGAGCAATTTCTGTACTTCTGCCAGCTCTGAAGCCAGACTGATGGTCATGGAGACAACCAACAGATTCAGAGTGAAGATTAAGCTGTGAGATGGACAGCCTTTCCAGGTGTTTGCCAGAAAAGGAGTGATGGAGATTGGATGATAGTTGCCCAGGCAGGAAGTGTCGGCAGAGGATTTCTTATGAAGAGGGTGGACAAGGGAGTGCTTCAGGGGGGAGGGGAAGACTCCAGTGGCAAAGGAGTGGTTTCAGAAGTCAGCCAGAGCAGGAGCCATGGTGTCAATGTGGTTCTTGATGGTTTCGGAGGAACAGGGGTAACCTGTTTTGACGAGACTTTCATAAATCAGACTTGTCTAGAAACCTTGTCTGAGGAGAACAGGGGAAAGGCAGAAGAGCAGGGAGGATAGGTGGCCGAAGAGGGGCCAGAGGAAGAGCAGGCAGTCGATGGAGGAGGAGAGGAAGAGAGAGAGAGGACAGGATGTCCTGAGTTTTAGAGCTGAAATGAGAAGCCAGGGCCATGCAGAGGGCCTGGAAGGGGTTAGGGGAGGTCGAGACTGCAGCAGGATTGGCCAGTTCCTTGCAGATTTTAAAGAGTTTGGCCGAGTTGTTAGATGCAGCGGAGATGCAGGCTTGGATGAGGGCTCTCTTATTGTGTGGAGAGAGAGACGGTATTACTTTTGGAGCAGGCGGCAGGCCAGTTTGTCAGAGGATGTACTAGAAGCATGCCATTTCCTCTCAGCCACCCTGCACTTGCGTTTAAGGGTGACAAGGTCAGAGTCATACCAAGAGTTGCACTTGGCTTTGGGCTTCAAGCAGATCATCATGACAGGGGCAAGAACATGAAGAGTATCAGATATAGCAGAATGGAGCATGGAAAGGGCTGTGTCAGGGTGTGGGTCAACCAAGGGAGGAGGGGGGAGAAAAAGTGGCGGCGAAAGCCTCAACTGACACACGCTTCATGGGTCAGATAACCAAAAAGGTAGGTGTCAGTGCTGGTATTGGCTTTGCCTAAGGGGTAGTGGGGGTGAGATGGGAGGAAAGAAGAAAGTGGTCACTCCAGGAGAGAGGAGTGGTGAGAGGGGTGACGAAAGAGGAAGGTCTGAAGAGATCAAAACATCCAGAGTGTGCCCTGCAGAGTGAGTCAGGCCAGAGGGGAGAATAGAGAGAGAGAGTCGCAAAGATCTCAAAAGTGTCCAGTGGAAGCATCCAAGTGGATGTTGAGGTCCCCAAGAAGGAGGAGTTGAGTGGTTGACGCCAGGAGGGAAGAGGAGTGGTCCGTTCACTGAGAGAGGAAGGGGGGAATCTGACCAGGTGGCCAATAGATGGCAGCCACAGTAAGGGAATGGCCAGGAGAGAGAGGGAGCCTACAGACATGGCATTCAAAAGAGGAGTAGACCTGCATTGGAATGAGAGAGGCAGGAATCCACTTGGGGAAGATCAGGGCTACACCCCATCCAGAACTGTTGGGTCTGGGTGCAGATAGGATCTTGTAGCCATCTGGGAGGAGAGTGTCAAAGCTCGTGACAGAGCTGGCCATGAACCATGTCTCGGTGAGACCAAGGACATCGAGGTCAAGTTCCTCCTGGAGGTGGCAGATGTCAGTGGAGTGTTTGACAGCTGAGCGTGATTTTAGAGTGGCAATATGGAGAAGGTTGTCACCCTTGAAAGACTTCCAGGAAGGGGTGCAAATCAGAAGTACGCCCTGCGGAGGTGTAGAAGCAGACCGAGGGGGGCAAAAGAGGAAGGAGGAGAGGGCAAGGTAGCCAAAGAGGAGACAGCAGGGGTAGGCGATGAAGCCGTGCAAGGGCTACATGCTACAAGCATGCCAGCTAGAGTCCCTCGATCCCTGGACTGCACTTGCCCTGAAGGATTAAAAAGCTCCTAAAGGGAAAGATTCAATTCAGGCAAACCAGAGCTCACTACTTGGGGCAAGAGATCACCACTGGGGAGAGACACCAACCTTAGTCCCAAATTTATTTGATCCTCAGAGTTCCCAAACATGTAACCCTCAAACAGATTAGATGTTTTCTTTGTGTAACAGGATACTGTCCACAATGGATTATGGATTATGCTTTCTTTGTAAAACCTCTGGAGGCTCATAGGGCCTCATTACGAGTAGGCCGGCAGGGGATACCGGGCACCGGTAAGGAGACCAGTGCCGGTAATCCCCTACCGCCCAATTCCGAGGTCCTCTAACGGGAACTGCTAGGGACGAGTGGTCGGACCACACCTCCCTTACAGGTCCTGTTAGGGGACCAGGATGCTAATTAGGGGCCTGCCATTAGCAGGCCTGTAAATAGCGCCTTCCCCATTCTCATTGAGCCCTATGGGGGCTCAAATGGGAATGGGGAATGGTTGGTGCAATGGGGACTTACCGGTCCCGCCAGGGTCGGACTAGACCGGTAAATCCCCATTGCACCACACCGGACTCGGTCCCGTTATTGGTGGCAGTCATGGCGCAAATAGCGCCATGGCTACCACCAATCTCGGAATGAGGCCCATAGTCTTGATTCAACTCAGAATCTCTCCATAGAAATAGACAATGAATGCACTAAGAGCAAACAACAGTTAACAATAATTAAGTATAATACAAAATTAGATTCCCTTGTGAGTACCAGTACCTTAGAATGGAAACTTTTTACATTTAATTCCACTAGGTAGGTTTGCCACATTCCTGAGCTCCCTAGTTGATATGGCTAGCTCTAATCCTAGAAAGAGGTCTGGTATATTGTGTCGTAGACATAGGCATATATTTAATCATCAGCTGGCCTGTGAAAAAAGTATCTATGCATGTATCCCTGAGGTCGATTCGCTGTTCTAACTGGGACCAAGTACAAAAAAACAATAGAATCAGACTTGTCAAAGAAAGGTATACAAATTATTGCAGGTCTATTAAAGCTTCAGTGTTGCAGAAGGATGCAGAAACTATTTTGCGTACCCTAGCAAAAAGATGTAAGGGCATTCTGGGTGCTGATTGATGGCCAACACCTTTCAACTATTGTCAATCAATTGAATGCCGTCTCTGAGACCCAATGGGTTGAATTGTATACTGATCCTAATGGGGCTACGCTGGGGGTTCCATGTGAGGAAAGTAACTGCTTTTTTTGGGGCTAATTAAAAGATCAAAATCCTCCTAGGCGGTGGGCACGAATGGTTTGACCAATAACACCTTTAAGGTTCATTCCAATGTCGGGCTCACAACCTCACCATGCTTTTTAAAAGAATTATGAAGAATGGAGGCCTTCCGATCTCTTGGAAAACAGCTAATGTGGTTCCCATATTTAAATGACGGGAAAGAGATATAGCAATGATTTATCAGGCAATTGCCTTAATAGACCCAGATTGTAAAACGTTTGCCTCTATACTTTTGACCCATTTGAATGAGTTGTTGACCAGGACTCAATGAATGGTCTTGTTATGAGGGCGTTATAGGAATCAGCATGGGGAAAACATGGTGGAGTTATTTATGTAGCCTCTATCAACCTCTTAGCCGCCTTTCACAGTGTTATTCGCAGTCGACTCTGGTCTAAATTGTCGAAGTGGGAGGCTGCGGGGGGTCTGTTGCGGCTAATCATGGCTTTCTATGATAATGAAGGGATAAGCGTGTGACTTAATATTGAAGGGAATATGTCTCGCGGGATCCAACCCTGGGTTGGGTTGAGACAGGGGTGTGCCCTTGCCCCCCTGTCTCTTTAATCTATATGTGTCTGATATTGGGGATTGTCTGTTTAAGGCCGGTATGGTCACCCCGAAACTAGGTGAGTTACTTATCCCCTGGCTAGCTTATGCTGATGATTTCCTACTCCTCAACAGCACCACAGTCGGCCTTCAGCGCTTAATGAATACATTTGCCAAATAAGCAGAGGAGAATAGCCCGATTGCCAACCCTAGGAAAGCATGTGTTCTGAATAATGGTGCTGGTGATGGGACAGAAAAGGAAAAGACAGAGTTGGAGTATGCAAGGGGTTTCGATTGACAATACTTCCAGTGTGCTTTTCCTGGGTTCCCTCTCCGTGCTCAGCTTTCAGGGATTGGAATTTGCACCTTTCTCAGATAGAAAGATATGGTTCTGTCTAATCAGATAAGTAAAGTAAAGCAAAAATGTGGGCGGTTTTCCGTTAAATCCTTCGGTCTGCTTTTATGAAGGCACGCCTGTACCTAAACGTATCTATGGTATGGAATTATATTATTATGAGTTGGTGAAATTCTGGGAAACGTTATAGGGAGGTCTGTGGAAAAGGATGCTTAAGTTACCCAACTCTATTCTGGTGGTGGCTATTAGATTTGAATTGGGAATTTCATCCTTGGAGGCCACGGTGACATGGAGACTTTTATCCCTTTTTCGCAGTATGATTGCCCCACTGCCGAATACGCTCCATGTAGAGCTGGGTAAATTGTTGAACATGTCTGGATTATCACAAGATTCTAACATTTTTTTGACTAAAATCTGGGATAAATGTGACCAAACCTTGAGAGACCTCCATATGGATAGAGAGACTCTGGTCACCAACCCTGAAAGGGTTAAAAGAGTGCTATATCAGAAAGACTGGATCACAACCACAGAGAGGTTTCATTCATATCCCTCGAGTCATTTACAGTTAGATCATAAGAGACGTGGGGTTATCTCACCCGTTCTTTTACAGTTTCCGTATCAATATTATCGGACTATTCTGTTACAATTACGTTGGAATATTTTGCCTACTCATGAAGTGCTATTATACAGGAAACTGATTAGTTTAGAAGATTCTCTGAACATCGTAAAAAGGGGGATCTGAGCCTGGAAGAGGGGGCTCCACAGTAAAGATCATGATATAAAAGGGATCTGAGCCCGGCTGAGGAGAATCCAGAGTGAATTACAAGAATTAAGTACTTACAAGGAGAAAGCAACTTTGGTTTTTGTTTTGATACATCAGGCCCACTAAATCAAGAGACTTTGAAGTAAAGAGACTGATAACTGTAAAACTTTCCCAGATTCATTCATCACTGTTTGTTAATTCAATGAAAGTAATCATGTCTGTTTTGGAAGGATTTCTTTATATGTTATTTATTTTCAAATAACGGACTAAACTATCAAAACTGTTTTGGAAATCTATTGAGGTGTAATCAAAAATGATGATGTCATCTACAAAAGCTAACCCCATAATATGAATATCGCCTCATTTGGGAGGAAAAGAGTGAGTATTATTCCGAACTATATTCAAATAGAAAACATATAAATTAAATATACAAAGACACCAAGACAAATCCATGTCTGAAACCCTCACATGTTTTAATCTTCTTAGATAATAGGCCTTTGCCATTGAGCCTGACTTGAATGCTGTGGCTAAAACATCCCAGTACAAAACAGGTAGGGCTCTTGTTGGTATTGGGGACGCAATTGATTCTGGAAAATGCTGCCATTAACCATTATGGGTCGGTTGGCCCTTTGTCAAATGGTGGTCTTTTTGAGAACTTTCTATGTGTTTTCTACTATTCCCTACATGATTCAACAACTTTACATTAATATCTTGAATAGTAAACTTACTGAACTATTATGAGCTGGGGGCAGGTCCTGGGTAGTGCTCTCAGCGTTTCAAAGAAGTATCAGGATGTCAACCTCGCACTACATGACTATGAGCAATACTTTTTGGTGGCAGAGGTGCAGTTTGCGACCAGGTGCAACCAGATGCACAACACATCAGATGGGAAATTCCTGGGAAGAATCCCTTCAAACAGGAGTGAGCTATAACTGATATGGGGTCAAGTGGAGAAGATTGTGTCAGCCAGCGAGTTAAATTGGTTAAAAAAGCATGGAAGCGCACGTGCATGAAGCTACGATTGAAGGAGGCATATAGGACAGATATGCCTCTGAGAGCACTCGCAGTATTGGTAAAAGTGATTAAGGAAATAGGTGATGAAAGTAGTGCTAGGATGGGGTTTTTACGGCTGGGGGATCTGTTTGTAGGCAGTCGACTACTGTTTTTCTCAGAATAGAGGGTGAACTATGAGATGAGGCAAGGTCAATTCCTGAACTATGTCATATTGGTCATGGGGTTGGCGTAAAAAAGTGGAGTTTTATCCCAGAAGGACTGCAAACATCCTCCCTGTTGCATTTAATTCTAAATACGGAAGGTGCTAAACATGAGATATCTCAATTATATCAAGACTTCCTAGACAGTGCCAGTAACCACAGTAGTAATTCTACTACACGGAGTAACCACTTCACATGTCACCTTAAAATAATCTGTAGACCTATCATATAAATCTTCCACCATTTCCCACAGTTCTAATGCTTCCTTTCTATTTTTGTATTTTTCTTCCTTTATATTTAACTGTCAAGAACGTTTATATGTGACTTGTTATTTCTCTATGATTTGTCCACTGCTCTGGCCATGGCTTAAACATCCCCCCCTTTGTTTCTGTACACAATTCCTTGTGATGCTTGAGAATTTTCTCTCAGTACAAAGGAAGGGCTTTACACGTGGGCTTTAATCCAACAGGGTTGTCAGCTCCATTGTAGCCACCCCTCCCTGTTGATATTTTACAATATTATCAACACCCCTGTCCTGCCTCAACAAACCATACCCCTCCTAAATGCCCCCATGTTATGTCCCACACCTACCCCCTTTAACTCACATACACACCTACACACTCTTCTCACCCACTTACTACGTCACACCACAATCAGCCTTACTTCGGCCACCACTAACCACACCACAAAAAATCATCAACAATAAACACACAATGGGCTATTAGCACCATGGCTGCCTCCAAACCGGGCTCCATCACCGGGTTCCTACAATGAGGACTTACCGGGTCATTCCGACATAGGAGGACACAGTAATTCCTCCTTGCAGGAACTATTCCCCATTCCCATTTGAGCCCCCAAAGGGCTCAATGGGAATGGGGAGGGAGGTATTAACGGGCACATTACAACTGGCCGGTTATTGCCTCCCTCTTCCCCTCGCGGGAACCGGAAAGGATGCCTGGTTTTACCAGGCATCCTTACAGGGTCCCGCAAAGGGAACCTCGTAATCGGTGCTCCCGTAATTACGGGAGCGCCAGGCTTATAATGAGGCCCAATAAATTCTAATGTTCATTCCAACATTTACTTTATATCGGGTGAGGAGATCGCAGGCCAACAAAGGCCTCTACCACAACTTCTTATCGTTCTAACCCCCTCCTTGTTAATGGGTGGAGAGATCCCAGACACACTGAATACATGGAGCCTCTATGAATATCCTTTTTTCTTTAATTACACAGTACTGTCTTTTCCCTATTACCTCAGGAAGGGTTCTGTTACGTCACCATCAGTTATATAATGCATTAAAAATATATACAATACCATATGGTCTTCTAACTCGTCAATCCTATCTCTTCTCACCACACATATATACCCACTCTCTTTCACACCTCCCAACACTCATACTCTCCACTCATGCCTCACTTATTTTTCTCCAAAGAGTGTGCACTTACGTCTGCATGTTCACCTGAAGTCCTCTGATAGGGGCTCCCGTCAACGGCCTGCACAATCTGGGGTCAGCACCCACCCCAAAGAACAGACAGGAATTCTGATAACACAGCTGTCATAAATGTCATTTGTGATGTCATCTTTGATGTCTGGGTCTTAGTCTTATCAGTGCATGGTGGTGGTGCGAGTTATGGTTGCTTAGCTTATCATAACTGGCGAATTTCAGGGTTTTTTTTCGGTTTTACTTGGAACCATAACTTCCCTTTAACAATGTTTTTTCACTGAATTTCATAGGTTTTTAGTAGCGCAACTTAACCATAACATTCCTTTAACAAAGTTTTTTCACTGAATTTATATATTTATAAACTTTCAGTATTAGGTACATAAAAAATACTATATATATTTCTTTCAACACAGAAACGTCTACTGCTTTAGAATGGCTGGAAGAAAAATGTCCTTGTAATGAAATAACTGAAATCATTGATACTAACTTTGCAGCAGGCCATGCAGGCAGCTGCCTGATGTGCCAGCCTCCAGGGGGCGCCACCACCAGCAGGTATGAATGGGTGTGTGAACGAGGTGCAAATGGGAAGCAAAATTAACACACAGGATTAAAAGGAGTGCTTTTAATCCTGCAAGTTAATTTTGACATTTAAAAAATACATGGCCTGATGCAAAGACCGGCATTGCCCACAAACACACACACACAATACACACACACAATACACACACACTCTCAGACAAATGTGTGCTTGACGCACTTCAAAACTCTGGTGCCTATGCTGTACCAAAACAACCAGGGTCCACAACAAGCTACCTGCTAGTGTCGTATTTGGCTGAGAGATTCACATGGCACCTCTGGTAGGCAAGGCCAGATGTCGTCTTAAGGCAAATATGCAGACGATAAGGTCGGAATTTACAAAAGTATAAATACAATTTTATTACTTAACACATAGTAAAAAATGGACAAGAAAAATATAATAATGTCCATTTGAGTGAAAACTCAACAACAAATAACATCAAAATGACAAGAGAAAGAAACATACAAACTGGTGTTTTTTGCCATTCAAAGAATACTTGTCCTAAACCTTCAGTGTGGTGTTAGTAATTGGTGGGTGACTTAGTAAGCAATTGATTTTATATAAAACAGAGGTCCCCAATAAAGGTGTGTATGCTGTACCTTCAGACACCCAGGGACGCCTGTGGCATAGGAGTTAAACGCTGTGGGGAGATTCGGGATGTAGCACCAGACCACACGTGTGTCTGGGGAACAGGACTGGGTCCCCGTCAAGTTGAACCTGCCTAGTCACTCGTCTCGTAGCACTTAACTTAGATCTCTGTGCCTTCTAGAATATGTACTATCATGCATGCATAATCGAAATTGAAAAGGATAAGAACCTCAATTTAAACTGATAGGATTTGAGAAAATAACCATTTCCTGACTGTCTCACTACTGTGGCCACAATGAGGTGTACTCAGAAATAAGGGTCAGTCTTCTTAAAAATATAGCGTGCACGCATGCTTTAGTTTAACTAAAAACCCACACGTGGTAACACCTCTGCTACAGGAGCATTTAAAAGCACACTACTGGGCATAGCAGAGTGTGAAGAGCAGTCGCAAAACCTGCCGGGAGCATGAGTTTTTGATGAACACTTCCATAGCTGTCAAGTGCTCCCATTTTATGCCCGATAACACGAGCCTGTTCTTGCTTTTGACTTTAAATGCTGGAATTTGTAGGCCCATACTTAGCATGGGAAACATGAAAGTACAAACCCAATCATGCAACGAGAAAAGTCAGCAATGGCTCTTAGTGGCTCACATGGCAGCTATGCACTTGGACATCAAGTAGTGGCAGGGAGTTTGGAAATGCAAGCAAGGCTCAAAAGTGCACTGACTGGACAGCAGGATAGGAAGACGACCATTAAATGTAGAGTGAAGCATATCGGACTGAAACCAATGTTTGGCAGACTAGTTACTGATACAGTGATTGGAAGCATGTGTGTATTTTATGCATTGAAACGCCTTCCTTTATAGCACAGAAATCCTCCTTTGTCATGTTTAAAATGCCAACATAGTCAGTTGTATACAACCTCTTAGCAGAAGTCTACTAAGTAGGCTCACACTGTGCACCCCATTAACCGAAAACTCAGTGGCATTCCTTTTGTAAATACCTGCCCATTGTAAAACCGGCTCTCCTAACTTAAGACACCACACTTCTCTATATAAAAAAATTATTAACCATTACTTTCTGTACTTTCCACAAAACATTTTTTAAACACACCATGCAGACATTAAAAATAATACAGAAACATACCTTAGAAAATCAGGTGCAGTGAATGGAGCCAAAAATGTATCTATTAAAATAATAGTGCACTCAGAAATATTAATTTCCCTAGTGTTCAGGCATGTACTTCTAAGCATACATTGATTGATCGTACAAACATTTCCTGTGCACCTTACCGTACGTTTACTGTTTTTTACACATGTGAAATCAAGCAGCAGGGCGCGGCCATCTAGTGATAATCTTACCCATTCCCGCATCGCCCTAGGTGGACTGCCCTGGCGGCACTAATGCATATGCACCGCCCCTCACTCTAACATCACCAAACCTAGTGATATGCTCCACCTATCTACAGAACTTTACTATACAATGTAGTAAAACACACCCAATCATCACCTACGTGATAACATTACTTGACGCAGAACCCAGAATATCAACATACATCATCTCACAACACAGCGCATCCCAATTTTGAATATGAAACCATACTTTTAAAGGAAATACCAAATTGTACAATTTGTAAAGTACTTTTATTTCACAATAAACACTACGAGAACATCCTGAGACTTACATATGCAAGCAAATAGGTAATTGTTTTCTTCGTTCTCGATCCACAAATGTTTATTGTGACTCACTCAATAATCCTGTGAAGACTTTGGTACGAACTTCCGCTAAGCCACAACAAAAGATATGATATTGCTCCTTATCGCTGGTATGGCGTACGGGCATATGGGCACGCGTCGATCATCCCAAAACAGTGTCACTGGAATTCAACCACTGACGTATATCTGTAGGTGACGGTTAAAAAAACGTCATTTGGTATGTGGAATCCATGACAATCGCAGAAAGTCTAGATGTAACTATATAAAAAAAAGATAACAGAAATGTGTCTCAGTAACAAATCCTATTACAGTTTATCATTATAACCATCAATTTGGGACCCGGTTACAAATATTAATAAACATGGACGTAAAACAATGATAACTCAAACAAAAGAACGTGCAAATTACTCTTCAGTTTGCTGTACACGTTACTGCTATGGAGTATGCTGAGCTCGAAATGAGATCTAATGCTTACGCTGCAATCAGACAGCTAAATAAGACCAAAAAGAACAGATACACAGAATTTTTATTAAAAATTACGCCTTTGTATACCTGGGGGAACCCACAACTGCACTGCACCCATCTCGATGCTGCACTGCCCATATCCCCTCGACAAAAAAATCTACACACACAGGTTTTAATTGCGACTCATTGCAATATACCACACACAACACACAATACAATTTAGCCCACCAATATTGTCACCAAGTTATAATTTTACTAGTTTGTTTACAAAATCGTCCAAAGTAAAACTTACATAACATTCGGCATTTCCATTGTATTGGTGTAAAAGAAGCACTCTGTCCACTTTCAACTAATTTTCACAAAATTAAATTACATGTTCCTTTGTCCAATTTTTGAATGGTGAACATTATCATATTTGAAAGTCTTACATCCTACCCTTCATGCATTCCGTCCCCAATCATCCCTTTGTTTCAAGGTCAAAAAACAATTGAACCTTATACTGTGTACCATCTTTAGGTGTGATCAGCAAGGAAACAAAAATTCAATGGCACTGACCTTCAGTCAGCATGGGAGCAGATAGCGCTTCACATGGCGAACACATCGGAGGCAACAGCCACCTAAACAAATACAGTATTTGACCCATCTCTTACTCCCCAACCCTCCCCAAGCACTTCTGCACACCAACACACTCTGCAAAATTGAATTGTGCCTCTGTTCACCGCCGCGCTGTCATTACAACTTCAACAAAAACAGCAAAATTACCTCCCTCTAAATTAGTGAAAAGCCTTTGTGGCAAAGTAGTATGTTTACGATTAGAGCTAAAAGAAAATGTACACAATCATACACCACAATCCAAAATATTTACTTCCAAAGGTATCTTATAACGCAGTCAAACTCTACAATCTTAACTGCATAGCCTAGCCAAAACTTCACATACAAACTCTACAAATGAAACAGTACACAAACTTTTGCGTTCTGGATATTTGATGGGTGTTTGATTCTATGGGTGTGTTATGCTGCAGTGGTTGTGTCCAGGGCGTACAGTCTTGGGTGCATGGCCTACGGCCTACGGCCTTCGCCTATGCACCCAAGACTCCATGCCCTGGCCACAACCACCACAGAATAACACACCTATAATACCAAACATTTTAACTGTGGTATGTGGGCTGCTTATAGGGGATATTGACCGCGGACATGGCGAACACATCAGGGGCACCTGCCACCTAAACAGATACAGTATTTCACGCATCTCTTACTCCCCAACCCTCCCCAAGCACTTCTGCACACCAACACACTCCCCAAAATTGCATTTTGCCTCTGTTCGCCGCCACGCTGTCGGCAGAACCAAGATGCCGGGCTTATCGAAACAATGTGATGCACCTCACGCCTCACCCCAGCCAATCAGAGAACCCGTTGCCTGTTTGCGGACATGATGCAATCAAATTAGCCAATCGGTATGTTGTCCGCGGAGCAAACAGGGAAGTGTGTCCGCGGAACGGACATATATATCACAAATTATTTTGCCTAACATTTTGGCTGTTTATAAAAAAACTACTGGACCAATTTACAAAAAGTGAACAAAAGCATGCTTTTGGGACTAAGCCGCCGCTCCTCCCGCAATTTTGGTGGAAATCCGTCCAGCGGTTTGAGCTGTAGGCGTGCGCAAAGTTTTTTCCCATTATGTTTATGGGAATAAAAGACATTTTGGGACCCCCTCCTATAACTTTGCCCCCACTGAACCAAACCTCACTAAAATTTGCAAAAAAATTCTGAGTGGGCCATATACTTTTTGTGCAACGTTTGGTGAGAATTCGTCCAGGGGAGTGAAGTTATAAACTGCCCAAAAAGTGCTCTTCCTATGGGATTAGCAACTTAACCATAACTAAGCCACTGCCGTGGCTGTGTAATATATTAGATATCCTGTGTAATCCTATTGCAAAGTACTGGTTAATTCCCCCTTATGTGATTTCCCACCCCCACCAATTATTCCCATCCATGAGGCACCACCTATCCCTCCTGCCTGTACTCATTCCCCATATTTCAGTATACTTTTCACTATCTAAATCATCTATGAGGGGCACCAATCCGAACATGCATCCCAACATATGCAAGGTTTAAATTGATCCAATTTAACCTCATACATAGGATTTATATGACCCCCCAAGGGACTGCATTTCATTATTAGGGACATTTCTATGTGCTCACAAAATAATGCTGACTTCAGGCATATGATGTGGATATGCCCTTTAATTAAAACCTTTTGGCTGAGAATGATGGATAGGGTGAACGAATTGTTGAATGGTAGATTTTGTTCTTAAAATATGTTTTCTGAGTTTACTGCCAAGGGCCACAGAAAGAGGTCAGAAGAAATGTGCAGGGTTCCCAGTACTAATGGCAGGCTGAAAATTGGCTGTTTATTGAAAAAGCCAGAATGGACTGCTGTTGTTACAGTGGCTATGGGATGTGAAAAGATGGGTGGAAGCTGAACACTGATTGTTACATTCTCAGCCCCAGTGGGAGGACATCCAGAACATTGAACTGGACCGGGGTCTATTTCTGGCTGAACTTTCATCCTCCCCGATGAAAACCCCCCATGATGGACTCCCTGTAGTGTGGTGTCATCTCGACACTTGAAAGTGTGTTGCAATTTTAATCAAGCTACAATGTATTATTCTCAGGGCTGAATGGTTGCTGGAAGGGGCTTAAGCCTGACAAAACTGCATGATATCTGGCAATTGAAGGTTTATGTGATTAAACATAGCAATGATTAGGTGTGGCATACATATATAGTGCATGATCTTGTGTGGGAATGGGGCGGGTGAATGGGGTACACATTGTTGGTAATTTGTCCCTTCTGGGGCAGCGTGGGGGGTTGATCTCTTTTCTACTGATTGAGTTCCTAGTACCGCATTTGAAATCAATAAAACATTTATTTTTTAAACTCACTCGAATGGAGGTATTCCAATAAAGCAACCTCATAATTAGAAGATCTCTCAGAACGCCCCATCTAAAAGGTTTTCCCCCAAAGAATCTCCCTGTTTAAATGATCAAACGCTATTTTTAGGTCTGAACTGGGTTCTTCCAGCTCTTTAAGATAAGTAGCAATAACGTGGAGATGGATGGGGATGCATATTTTATTCATACATCAATAATCAAAACTACTCAGGTAGTGTGGCAAAAGGGGAGTCTGTTTTATTAACAAGTATATAAAACAGGGAGTACAATGAACATCAGCAGCTGGTCCATCCTCTTACTCAATGCCTCTTAGTAGAAACTGAGGTTATATTGCATAAAATCGTCATCATTGACGTTGACCTGCGTCACTACCTACGTGGCTAACTACAAAAACCTATTGGAGGGAGTGATTGGTTCTAAGTGAATGTCTAAGCATACATTCCATATGAGTATAGAACCATGAAGCAAAGTGATAGGGTGCTTAAAAACAGGTGGGGCAACTAAGCCCTCCCTAAACATGGCCATTATGAAAATCACTAAATACACAAAATTCCATTGGATACACAAACTATAGGACCTTTGATTACATGGGTCTCTACAATTGGTTGGCTTCCGCCCCATCAGTACTTTTCCATCTACATTTAGCAGCATGCAGACTGAACATCCAGGTGTTAGTTGGCTCGTCTAGAAACCAGCTTCCCACCAATTATTATATCAATCCATCATCACCTCAACAGTCCAGTGTCAATTAGTGCTTTGAAGTTTGGCCTTAGGTTTGTACTTTGCTCTGAGAATTTTAAGGAGTGTAGGCACAGCCAGCCTTCGTGCGTAGGTGTGACCACCTCAGTCATCCAATTTCTTCCTTCCACGTGACTGGACACCATGAAATCAAGCTTTTCATGTATTTAATATTCTCTTTAATAGTCCTGTGACGTATTTTGTTTTGCTTAAGCTTCCTGAACAGGAGCCCCTTTTTCCTTCACACAATTTGTATCCAATGTCAGCCAAGTCCTGTTTGATAAGACATTGGCTTCCTGGTTCATCCTATCTCCGTCTGCTGAGATTCATTTGTGCAATAATTAAAACTTCCTTTTAACTGTAACAAACTGAAGTGAGGCCTTCTTATTTATGTTCAGCACTGCTTTATAATGTACACTGGAAACATCGATCTTTTATTTATCC
Organism: Ambystoma mexicanum; assembly: GCF_040938575.1. Lineage (NCBI taxonomy): Eukaryota > Metazoa > Chordata > Amphibia > Caudata > Ambystomatidae > Ambystoma > Ambystoma mexicanum. The sequence goes on from NC_090922.1 coordinate 112,669,407, forward strand.
ATGTGTATCTATAGATTGGCGCTTGCCGTGGTCTATCTATTATAAGCTAGAAGCTAGCCTCACGATCACTTTTCTGCTTGCGTTACAATTGCATCTGTACATGTGTAAAATGATTTGATATCTTCATCTGTTTCTGCGGCATAAGCTTCTTCATTCTGAGCCCAAGATGTCACTTATCCTTGTTGCTTTCTTGATGCCTTATAGAATATCTGCATTCTCTGATCTCTGCTTCTTCAGGAATCTCATTCAGATGGCCATCATTTTGTCTTGCGTGCAGGTATGGTTTTCTCAATGGGTACCTTGCCTCCAGATTCTCTTACCTATTGGTACTCTTATGGGTACTGCACAGAGTCCACGCTCTGCTCTTTGCTGATTCAATTGTTCCGCATACATCACATACTTTGGTTCCCATTCTATAGGTAATATGGGCGGTCAGTTGGAGGGGGAGTACTTGGCTCCTCCTCTACAGGTCCATACATGTGGCGTGCACTGATGACGGTTATGTTTTCACCATGATTGAGTTTGTAGTAATTTTAAAACAAAGCCGTTTAACATTGTTCCACCCTCCACCTGAAATCCTAATTGTAAATTTAACAAATGTCTGGATTCCAACGGCCCACTTGTTAAGATCATCTTTCAATATGTCTGGAAACACTTTGCACACAACACACTGGTATTCATTGGGGTCCGTATTGCGGACCCGCGAGGTAGACAGGTAAGTATCTTGATTCAGACTTTTACTGCATCTGAAAAAGTGTATCTGTTTGTCATTAAACCTTCATACACTGATTTTTGAACATACAAAATTTTAATTCATCACTATTTGGTCCAACATTTTTTCAATCTAAAAACATTGTGATACATATATTGTGGAAAGGCAATAATGGTGTTCAACACATGAGAGTTTTTTTTCCGCTATCAATACTTCTTTTCATTAAAACTCTTAACTCGCATACTACTTCATATGTCCACAGTCACTCCATTTCTGCATTGGCTACCCAACATGTTTCACTCCTTAACGCTCACAATTAAGAACCATTAGCCTGGAATTTCATCAGGGGTACACTATGTTTTATTTCCATTCTTTTACAGACTTAACGTGCATATCAGGGGCGTGGCTAGGAGGGGGCTAAGGGGGTTATATCCCTTGATCTTTTGGTTGTAGCCCCGGATAGAATCTCAGGAGCTACAGCCAAAAGACTAGCTAGCCCCCAGTCCCAACAGTTCCGACATCAGCGTAGCCCCAGGTCTTTTCCAGACCTAGCAACTCCCCTGGCGCATATAGTCATGGCCTTGCTATGAAACGCCTTTTCTTGTGTCCTGCCTTTGTACATCAGTGTGTCTTTTTCAATGTAGATCTTTTAATGGCTTCCTTGTCTTACTCCATTTTCTACCTTTGGCTCTAGAATACAAAAAAGGGGATTTTAATTACCCACTTTTATAGCTTTCTTTTGTCTAGGCTATTACTTAGCAATTTACTTTCCATATGAATGAGAGTAACATTCTCAGGATTTAAGAAAGCATCATCGCTCTCTGCACCCTTGCTCACTTACCCAGTAGCAAACTTTCATGTGCATGGCTTCCGCCAATACACTTGTTTCTATTTTTCTTTTTGCTTTTTTTTTCACTTTAAAATCTGCTGTATTTCGTCTGTTACATCAGCTCTCATGCTATTTACAGGGCGACAGAAACAAAAGAACTTAGTTGTAGAGAGCCCATGCCCATGAAACGTCCCCCCGTTGTTTAGCTCTCCCACTTTATTGCTGGGCTACTTCGGATCATTCATGTTTGCCTTAGCTTCTTGCTTCTACGTCTATGTACATCTTAAAATACCGCATCTAGACTTTTGCCCCAAACCCTCATTACAAAGGTTTTAATTTGGATTCTTTATTATTTATACTTAAACCCCCACCGCCCTCCTCCTCCTCCTCCCCCCATGTGCATGGCCCGTTGAGTCTTTTTATTAGACAGCCTTGGTTTTAAGATGATGTTGTCCTACTGCTTTCATTTCCTACGCCCAATGTAAGATTGGGAGGGAGGTCAGTCGCTCGCTTACCTTGATGTAGAATCCCGTGTACTACAATCTTCGTATTGACGGTGATTGTGCAATTAAATCTCCCTTGCTTGCTCACAGGATGACGAGTGCTTTCAGAACGCCACCCTACAAAGGAGAAACTGAAAGACATAAACGGTGGCACTCTGCCCGCGGTTAGTGAGCTGGATCTTCTTACCCACTGTTAGTGGCGTCCCCGTTCTTCTCATTTCGTATTGTTCTCTAGACTGGATTCTTAGCCTTCGCCTGGTTACCTAGGTAACCGGCTTTTAACACATACTTTTCTCCTCAGGTCCTTCCTTTGCTACTTGGGTTTAAGATAGTTGTGATGTTATGGACGGGGGGGGGGGGGGGTGGCGCCTCCGGCATCATGTGCGGCTTCCCCCGTCTGCAAGTGATCAGGCCGCGTCGGGGCTTGATGAGGGTCGCAGCGTGGCAGGGACGCGGGCACAAACGACACGACCACTCTGATAGATGCTTAAACCCGGACTGGCGCCGTGACGCCAGTTCCGGTGGTTCCTTTATTTCCCGGAACTAACGGGCACGTGACACCACAATAGTGATTGCTCGGTTAATGGCCGAGGTGCGGAGACGGACATACTCGATGCAAGCTCTGTAGGTCGTTGGTACTTTTGAACCCAGAGCTGACCCGTACAGCTTGCATCCTCTCTGAAGTGACGTCGTAGCTTGCTGGGCACGTGTCTCTGGGTGTTGCAGACAGGACTCCTGGATGTGGCATTGGTAGCAGCGAAGTGCTTCTCAATGGAACTCTGACGGCCTGCAGCGGTCGCCAAGATGGCTTTCATTGGCCTGTGTCAGGAATGCTGGCTCCTGCCTCTGTAGGTCCACACAGCACCCAGAGCGTGGAGGTTTCCTAGAGGCATGGTAGGCTGAAAGCGAGGAGCGCCTTCTTTCGCTTGCACTTACTGCACTTCCTCTGGGCCTGATGCAACCTGGATACTTACTACACCTTTCCCTATAGCTCTGCGCAATGCCTCTTGGGGTGCCCCTGGCGTGCTTAGGGCTGTGAGTGCAGGGGAGGGGGTGACCCTCATCAACATGGTCCTGCTCTGGCATTTGGCCAACATGGATGGGCTGGCCCTGGTTGTTACGCTGTCACATTGACGAAGTTGAGGCTGGATCCGCAGACCCTCTACACTACCACACTTTCCTGTAACCGGGGAGTACTATAATAACCCCCCAAAAGCCCAAAGGGGGTAAGTGCAGTGATGTTTTGCTCCTGACGCAGGAGAAATCTAAAAAAACAGAGATTGCAGTTGAGACCCAGTTCCACTCGAGTCCTGAGATGGAAGGAGATATGTCAGCCCTCGCCATCAAGTCTGACCTCCTGCAAATGTTCTCTGAACTCCGGAAGGAAATACAGGACATAATGGGTGAATTAGCAGTTGATAAGCACATGGAGGGGGCGGAGGCCTGCATCGACGATCTGGAGAATTGTACTTGTGAGGCCCAGGGACGTCATTTCAGCAAAATGCCAGGAGTAGTGGAAGTGACATCACATAACCTTTGACCTCTGATGACATCACATGCAGTGATGTCATTTGACCCCCGGCCACCATGAAGTGACATCACAGAAAGCAATGGAACACGACCTTTCATCCCTTGACAAAACAGGAAGGGACATCACATATTGTTCCTAAGTACACTACAAAAATATGGTTGCGATATCACTATAATGTTATATACATTTGATACAAGAATGGATCACCATATTTATGGTTAATATCAGTGTGTATAGGACTATATTACCAAATTACTGTGAATGCAAGCAGACATCCAAGGCCAAATGATATTGATATGTTTTTATATAGCACTTACGCTTAAGTGCTTTATATAGATCAAATTTACATACACTATCACCCAACCTGTGTTGGTACTCATTTATCGACCTCAGAAGGGTGAAAGGCTGAGTTGAGGTGTTTAAGAACAAGCTAAATCAGTGACTCGCCCCCTGAAGTGTGCCTGGAAATAACCCTGTAGGATTCTAGCAATTATTGGATAGAATTCCAGAAAGACAAATTATGTGTTAGTCCTATTCTTTCTTATTTAGCGTCACTACTCAAAGTGATACACGTGTGGAACACCGTGTTTCTTTTTAAAAGGCCTCAACAAGAAAGCCAGCCACTCCAAAAATAAAGAGCCACATGACACTGGCCACAGCCCAGGGCCAAATGATGTCCCTGGTGAGGCCTCATATGAATTATCCCAGCTGAATAACAGAGTGGAGGTCCTGGAGGCTCAACATTCCTTAATACTCTTGCGGCAGGAAGATTTGGAGAACAGATCATGGTGTGACAACATTCAAGTCGGAGTATCCCTACTCAGGTCCTGGATTCAAATCTATGAGCCTATGTCATGGACCTTTTTTCGATCTCTGCTTTAATGGCCAGAGGATAAGACTATAGAACTGTATAGAACTCACAGAGTATTCTCTACTGTTCAGCTTCAGAACAAGTGGGTCTCGGATGTATTGACCATGCTCCATTATTTCTGTGTAAAGGAGGATGTCATGATGGCAGTGAGAGCAACACCGGAAGTTGTCTTCAGGGATTCTTGCTGCAGGATCTTGCCTCACGATGTTGGCCAAGAGTAGAGCCCCCTGTAGCTTTAAATCCTGATTAAGCGAGGAGACAAGGTATGGCTTGGGATCTGTACTTTGGGCGGAGAGCAAACAACTGTTGCATCTATGCTGGATGCTATGTTACTCATGCACCTGACTTCACAACCCTCTTCGCCGCCGGCTCTGCTCAGTATTGATCGGAGGGTCGTCTGCCCCTCAGGGGAGAATCTACTAAAGTTACGAGTCGCAGGAAGTGGAATGGACTCACAGTGATGTCTCAAGTGTCAGGACCTGTGCCCCCCAGATGGTCCGTTCTGCCTGATCCATCAATTTAAGGTCTGGGGACCTGTTGTGGGTGTGCTTCTTTGTTGGGCTTGTGTTTCGATTACTTTTTACTCTGTAGGGTAAGGGGATGGGGCCATTTTGGTGTGGATTGTTCATGGGCAAGCTATAGGCCCGGTTGTCCTCACTGTGTTACCAAACGATTGGGAGTTGCACCTGTCCTACACCAAACCAAAGATGGCAGCAGGTGATGGCTGGTTGAATAGGTGTTAGGTTCGGAATGGAATGGGGGGGGGTTATGTGATTGTTTCTGTGTGTTTGTTGTTTGTTTTGAGTTTTAGTGTTTTGCAATGATGTTTTGCAGGATGAGGGTATGTAACAGGGGCAAAGTGTCAAGGATGGAGGGAAGCCTTGGGAGTGGGTGGTAACCCCTTTCTTTGTTGGCATTCTGTCTCCTGGGTCCCAATGTTGGGGTGGATGTTTATAAGATTGCAACCCTGAACGTCCAGGGTCTAAACTCCTCAGTTGCGAGGAGGTCGCTGTTGAGGAGGCTCCAGATGCCTGAAGTTGGTATTGTCATGCTGCAGCAGACCCACATGATTCCATTGGATGAGCATAGACTGAGATTCTGGGCATTTACCATTGTGAGGGAGAATTCTGATAAATGTGCTAATTCCCTCTACCTTAGATCCCTCCAGCTCTTTTGCTAAACATTGGGCTTTGAACTTTTTAATTCTTTTCGTTTTCTGTGTTTATTTCTTTTTGTTATGGAGTTTTAGACAACTCCATGGCATCATCTGTTTATGTGTGTCACACAGCACCCTCGTGCAGTGACACAGGGATTTCTTTTTAGGCTTCCAAAAGGTTTAAATACCTTCTCTGGGATGAACTACTTTTCCCCAGAGAATGTAAAGTGAAATTGACTTTACTAGTCTTTCCAAATTCCTAGACCCAGCACACACTATCTTACAATAGAGTGCTGGAGGAGTTACCTAGTATTCCCTGTGTATAAGTACTCATGTAGCAGTCAAATGCTACCCTTTCCTATTGAAAAGTCTGGTGGCAGTGGTTTTACAACAGACTACCATGATTTTTCCCGACCAAAAACACTGGTAGTTAATAATCACGGGAGACATGTTTTTCAAGATGGCGCCTTGAGCACCTTTGTTTAAACAGGTCCCGGTCTTCTTTTTTCGCCGTTTCTTTTTGGAAAGATCCTTCTAGTGTTTGTTTCTACACGTCAAATCAGGTTTGGTCCCTTTGTTTGTGTGCCTTTGGCGGGCTTCAGGAGTGAAGACCGCCTCTGGCGTCTGAGTGTCTGGGGTGGACAGGAAGGGAGGGAGGTGCCCGAAACTCCCTGCGCTTAATCTCCTAGGAGACCCAAATGCACTCTGGCATGATTGGCTGGCTGACTGTCCAGCAAGGACAGCCACCCTGCTGGCTGAGTGACAGCTAAGCTAGAATGAACGGGAGAGAACGGTTTGTAAGGTGAGTCTCTTGGAATGGAAAGCAGAGTCCACCATTGGAACGAAAGAACCGAAGATGAGCTGGAAGAAGACGGCTACTGCAACTCCTGGAATGTTGATTTGCCCGGTGAAGCCCTGCTGCAGGTCCAAATTTCCAAACTCCATTCGACAGAGAAGCTCTTTCAAGGACGGCTTCTTCCTTTGAGATGGTGGGACCAATCAACTTATAAGACACCTGGATACCATTCTCAAGGCTGGTTAGGATTAACCAGGGAGAGGGAAACCAGCTTGTGTTCTTGAATCTACAGCTACTGGAACTGAAGTGACTCCATCTTGCTAGCTTTCTTCAATGATCCCATGCAGTGCAGGAGTCCGCCGACGGCCTCCCTCTTGTCCCCACGACTGAGGCTCAGCAACAGTGAGATCTGCAGGAACTGCCAGGAACCAACGACTTCAGCAGCATTTGTTTCTTCATTATAAGGTTCTGTGCCAACCCGATTGAGAGAACGCCAGTCTCGCAGTGAAAGTTTGTGAAACTTTCCCAACTTGCAGACCTAATCAGCTTGTGACCCCACATATGGTTCTTTTTCACCTTAACTACTTCTAAGAACTTTTGCAAACACTTTACCGTTTGATACCAGAACTGATCTTTCCGATCCAGAATACTAGTCCATTGACTTTGGCCTAGGTCTATTGACTTTAATTGAACTCTTCTGGTGAACTGAAACTATCTGCACTGTCTAAACAAGTATTTGTGATCTATTCTACTTACCTTGTCCCTTTTGCTCACTTCTAAGTAACTGAACTACTATTTTGCTCCTACCTCAGGGGAGCTCAAACTGTCTCAAAATTTTAGAGTTTTGTATTGAAGTGTATTTGCCTAGAATATTACGTTTTCCTCTGCTAGTGAAATGTTTTGCAAATGATTGTGTAATAAATTAATAAGTGTTTTACCAAGAAACCTTGAGTATAAGTGTCTACTTGAACCACTGTGATCGAAAGACCTCTGTGCAACCTCTTGTACTGCTCACATTCAATCTTGAGATAAGCCTGGATGCTCAGCTCGCTACCAAAAACTGTGTGGTACAGACTTATACCAAAGGTTGGTTTGTGCTTACACCTGTAGTCCTAATTGTATATGGTGGTCCCAGAGGGTACTGCATGCAATTCTGCCTAACAACCATGCAATTTTCTGCCTCAGTCAAAAGTAGAGGGACTGCTATATCGATAGCAAAAAATCTCCCCTTGTTTCAAAAGGGTCTACTGAAGGATCCAGATGGGTGGTCTCTCTTACTGAAGTGTTCCCTTCTTGGCCACCAGGTAACATTGGCCTCTGTTTACGCTGCAAATTAAAATCAACACAAGTTTCTGATGGAGCTCCTCCCGATCCTAGCGATGTTTGCAGGGGGAGACCTGATAATTGGGGTGAGGAGGGATTTCCATCTGATGCCGGACTCTGGGGCGGATAAGATGCTTACCCCTACAGACTATAGAAATGCACGGGCCCTGATAAGAAAAGTACATGAGCCAGGAATTGTGGACATCTTCAGGCTCCTCCACGGCACTGGTAGAGAATATACTCATTGTGCACATGTACATGGGGGGGGTCTTCAGGAATTGATCTCCTTTTGGTTTCTGCGTCCCTCACTCCCTTTGGCCCGGATGCAATGATCACCCCTAGATTGTCTTGGGATCATTCCATGGTTCAGCTCGGGTTATGCAATAATAGGATCTATCCTCCCCAGAGGTGTGACTGGAGGTTACATGACCACTCCTCCAGGATCCGGTCACCCGAGAAGAAATTACTGTGCCCATTGACAATTCCTTTGCTGATAACAATAAGGAGGGAACACCAGCATGAGTGCTATAAGATGCAATGAAGGCATTTATAAGGGGAGAGTTCTTTAGTCAGTCGGCTGCTCATTTTAGATGAGATGGAAAGTTAAGGAATGCTTGGCGGCCCAATTAAGGGAACATGAAATTGCCCGTGCCCGAACAAAGTCCACCAGGACTTTTCTGGAGTTTAAAACTGGCTAGGCATATCCAGATCGATCACACCCACCTAATTACAATCATCTAAAATATGTCCTTTTCAAAAATTAATCTACTAACTGATAAAGCAGCAACTACCTTAGCCTTCAGTGAAGAAGAAGCTAATAGAATCCTTGAACTAATCAAGGAAACAGATACCACAACATCTGGTGATGAGAACCCAGAAAGACTAATCTTTAAACTAGAAAAATTAATCAGGTGGGAAATATCCCAAAAACTGCATGCTACGACGCTAGCACAATACTTCAAAAGCAAACGGATACCTAGAGGCCTAAAAGTTTATCTCAAACCCACATTGTGTAAGGAAAATCAAGCGTTTGTTAAAAAGTGGGAGCAAATCCTTAACAAATGCTCCCTTTATCTGATTTTATTGACAATTGAGGAACTTTCAAAATCCCTTAGCTCCATCAGTCAAGAAATTGAAGATATTTCATCACAACTCTCCAAACTGAAAACAAGTGAGGAATTGAAACAGATCTTGGACAATACCAACCAGAAACTGGAGGCATACAAACGAGACATCGAACAACGGAAAATCAGAACATTTCAGAGGGATGCCCTCGATTATGCTCGAGATATAGTATATTCCTGGCAGGAATATTACAATAATTTAGGAACTCAAAGGATCCCGGCTAGACCAGCCAGACAACCACATCCCCAAGACAACACTGACAGTTCTGATGTGACCAGTGGAGAATTAGAAAATCCAAGCACCAGTACTGTCGAGAATCAAGCATTGAAAATTGCGACACCGGTGATAAATCCATCTACATCATCAGGCATAAATCAAAAACCCCCTCCTTTTTAAGAAGGAGGCGAAAAACCCACAGAGGACAAAAGAAAGCCCAGACAAAAAAATAAGTGAAGGATTCTATCATCTTCAATATATCATCAAAGCAATTGACCAAAGCACAAGAGGACACACTCAATCTAGGGATTTCCTTTATTCCGACTAATCAGACGACAATTTTTGAAGAGGAAGTGAATCTATTCAAACTGATTCAAAAAATGGAACTGAAAGTTTTCTTTGATTCCATTCCGGAACCTCGAGTACCACGCAAAAAACATGAATTTTTAGAAATGAAAAAGAAAAGTACATTTCATCCGCAGATAAACCATCTGGCGATTTACCTATTCAAACATAAAACCATCAAAGAATTTAAACATCTGAAATTCAGTACCTCCAATAAACTCAACATCAGGAGGCATCAACTCAAATTGATTAAAGAATCATCCGAGGATGACACAATCACACTCAAGCCTGCGGACAAAGGTGGTGCATTGGTAATGATGGATACTACAATGTACAATGAAGGATGTCTGAAACTACTAAGAGATGAAGGTACATATATGGAACTGGACAATGACCCTACTACAGCTATCAAAGTGGTCATCCAAAAGACCATCGACAAAGCACTCGATTATGATTGGATATCTGACAAAACTAGTGAATTTTTGGTCAAACAATTTCCAGTAATTCCGGTACTGTGCACACTTCCTAAGATCCATAAAAACATGCTTGACCCCCCTGTCAGACCAATAGTGGCTGGCACCGAGAGTATATTCCACCCCCTAGCTATATATCTTGATCGAGCTTTGCAGCCTCTAGTACAACAGACAAAAACTTACCTAAAGGATACTTCTCATTTTTTGCGATTACTAAAAGAGATTAACATCAATGAACCATCAGTGATATTATTTACCTTGGACGTTAATAGTCTGTACACTTCCATCCCACATGCGGAGGGAATTGCGGCACTGGAATGGTTCCTACTTAATCATGACAACATCAGCATACACAAAGAATTTGCAATAGAACTGATCAACATCATCTTCCGTTTCAACAAATAATATTACCTATAGATCTCTGGAACATCAATGGGATCATCTATAGCACCTGCTTATGGTAACATTTTCATGTACTATCTCGAAACAAACCATATACTTGACAAAGAACCATGGAAACAGAATTACATTTTTTGGAAAAGATTCATTGACAACATTTTCGGCATCTGGAATGGCACTCAGGAGGATTTACATCAATTCTTCAATTATCTGAATGACAAAATAAAATTGACTCTAGAAATTGGTAAACCCAACATCCACTTCTTGGATGTTAATGTTTCAAGAATTGACAATGTATTTATCACAGAAATGTACAGAAAATTAACGGATACAAACAGCATCTTGCATTTCTCGAGCTTTCATCCTAACCATCTGAAACAAAACTTACCATTTAGCCAATGCCTTAGAGCTAAGAGGATAACTTCCAATACGACACAACTTGAAACCGAATTGGAAAACATGAAAGATCGATTTAAGAAAAAAAGGGTTTCCAGAACGAACATTAAACACAGCTATTGAACGGACAAGAGGACTGGACAGAGAGGACGTACTCAAAGTAAAAACAAAAAAGGAAAATACCAAATTGATCCATGCCCTCCAAATACTCAAGTTAGAGTTTCCAAATCAAGAAGATAATCAATAAGAACTGGGAACTGATCAAAGCAGATGCAACCCTAAAGAAATTATTCCCGTAACCACCAATATTAGCTTACAAAAGGGAAAGAAACCTTAAGGATGGACTAATCAAAGCCGAAAAACTCAAAAAACAACATCAGAAATTTTTTACCAAACCTAAGTATGGAACTTTTGCTTGTTTGAACTGCCAGCATTGTTCAAATATCGTAAAAGGGGACCACATTCGCCACCCAAACAGTGGCAGAAAAATACATCTCAAAGATTATGCGACATGTGAAAGTAAGCATTTCATTTATGCCTTGAAATGCTTGTGTGGCAAGTACTATGAGGGTAAGACCACGAGCAAAATCAAAGAAAGACTCACGGAACATAAATACAATGAATGACAATGTTCAATGAAGAAGTGTTCTTTCATATCTAACTATATTTATACCTGAGGTACATGGAGAGTGCCCAGGTAATGATTTGTCTAAAAAATGCTGGATTGAAACTTAGGCAGGCTCCTACAGCCGACAAACACATCAAGGATCTTTTTATTCTGATAATTCATTCTTGCCTTACAGACATTAATCACCTAATAAGGAGACCATTCGTCCTTTATACTCAGTTAGGCTCCCACATCACATCGAGCTAGGACCCTACATAGCTTTCATCCATGAATGCTATTAACACCCTTTGTCTCTGTTCTTATTCAATATGCCGCAGTGTATAGCTACCAGCACAGTTAAAACTTCCTATACATTATTTGAATAATAAAAACACTTTCACTTGTAATACCACATGGTGCGCATGCACACTATGATGTCACAGTGTTTACACTATATCGTCCAAGCGAATCGTCACACGCCAACAGATGCTAATTAACATCATGACATTAACCCTACAGTACTTAAGGCCGTTCATTCCTGTTGAGATCATCCAGGAAGCAGCTCGTAGAACTGACGGGGACTAATGCGCTCTCGCTCTCGCTAAACCAGTACATTTTTCTGATAGACTACCATTCTACCTCACCCTTGATATTTATCTCGGTGAGACTTGACCCTAGTCATACTTCATTACGCGCTCGCGCTTTCCCGGGGTTATAAAATTACCTCATCCTTTTGAGAGTCGTGCATCCATCAGGAGAACAGTTTCTTCGTGCTTATCATGGTGAATATTTCGCTAGAACTTCAAAGGTAAGACCTTTTATCTGATTCAATTTAGATCTTCTTTCCCAGCCATAAATACCTTTTATTGCTTTGAACCTAACTAATAGCCATCAAAAAGGATCATGTTTATTACATACAAATATATATTTGTTTTTTTCTCCTTCCTCTCCCTGGGACAGTTCCACTGTGAACCTACTATACATAAAACCCAGTACAGGATCTTCATTGAAATAATTGAACCCCCAGTATTATCTCAAACAACCCATTGGAATTAACAAGAAACACATCTTTTTAACAAATGAATAAGGGTGTGTCAAACACTTTATCCCTATGCGAAATTCTAAAAAACTTATTTTCTCAATTGTGAACTATGAACTATGAAAAACAGTCCTCAATAGGTCTAATTATTTACACTTATTTCTCATTATTTCTTTTCTTTCTTCTTAAAACACCCTTTTCTCTCCTGATGAACCATTTCCACATGTGATGGGGAAACACGTGTTGAGAGAATTGTTTATTTGAGTGGAATACTTAAACAAATGGTATTTGGAAACAGTAATTATTTTACAAGGTGTGATGTAACACCCAAGAGAATTGTTTATTTGAGAATAATACTCAATTAAATGGTATTTGGAAACTGTGAAAAGGAAGTAAAAAACACTATCTTTGGAAACTGAAAAGGAAGTAAAAAACATAATTTTACAAGGTGTAATGTAACACCCTGCTACATTTAGCACTATTATTTGTGCAACAATTAAAATTGGATCCTTTTCTGAACCCAATCTAGCTTCAATGTACTACTTTTTCTATTGACTCACCGACAAGCATCTTATGAGTTACTAATAATTAAGGTTGGCACATTTGATTCTCCTTCTCATGAACACAAATCCTGAATGTGGCATTGGCTGGTATTCACATTTCTATCTGAATGTGACACTGGTAACTATTCACAGTTCTATCTGAATGTGGCATTGGCTGGTATTCACAATCCTGTTGAGATGCGATGCAAGTCAATATTCGTAGTTCTATTTGGAGAGGCTAGCACAGTTAGGGTACAATGCTGGCACGAGAAGACCTTTGACAGGATGTACTGATGATTCATCTCCCTGACACTCCAAAGGTTTGGGTTTGGCTCTCGCTTTAATACTTGGGTGATGACTGGGCATAGATTTCCAAAAACAAGAATATGCATCAGCGGGCATTACTCACGGTAAAAACCTAGCTCTAGAGGGACCCGACAGGGATGTCGCTAGCCCCACAAATTTTCGCTTTGATAATGGAGTCTTTGGTTGATCAAATCAGATTTGATCCTGGCGTAAAAGTATATTTTGCATGAATACCGTCTGATAGTAAACATTGGCCTAAGCACATTAGCATCGCACTGTAAATCGCATTTGAATGAAACTGAAATACACCTATTATGCCACCATTTTAAGTTATCCGCCATTTTGATTAACTCCTGCTTTCTGTCCCATATTAGAATTTGTGTTTTCGGCTCCAGAAGAGCAAAATTAACTTTGTACTGTGTCAACGTAAACATGCTGAAGCTGCTAAGGTGGATTGTTCGTCCTGCACTAAGGAAACCTTGGAGTTAAACAAGAGCTGTGCTAATCAATAATTTAGATGCCATCTGTACCAACAATGTCTTCCCCATTCAAATAGCGAAACAGAATGATGAATAGCTGAACATGTGCTTTTGTAGAAATCTTTGTTTTCGCTCCTTGAAACTAAACTGACTTTAAACTTAAGAACAAATGGTAGACAAATATAAGTAAATGAAATAAGGACTGTTACCTTTGTGTCCAATGTTTGAAAAACATATGAAGTGTTTAACAGAAAACAACCAGCTATTCAAGAATGTTTTAACATTTATTAGTTATGTGGAAAGGCTATGTACCATAGGTAAAGGTGTTACACGAAGAGGGGCTGGATGATGTGTCTGGGATTGTGAGAAAAATGCATAAATACTCATGTTTTTGAAATGTCCAGCACCCTCTCATCTCACGGTGTCTGCTTGCACACATTGCAGGGTGTTGAGAGCCAGACAGCTGTTCTGCTAAAATAAAGTGTACTTGCACCTTAGTACTTGTGACTGGTGTATTTCTATTATGTGGTATTAAGCCTTGATATTCTTTTAATCTTTCAGATGGCACCTAAATAGGGACCCTGAGGATTGATGTCAAATTGATAGACGAAGCTGCCGGACCAGGATCGTAGAGTGGCGGGTGCCCCTGCAAAGTGAGATGGGATTCCTCTGCAGTACTGCATACCCGATCCCTGGACAGTAAGCAGCGTTTAGTAGGACATCATGACGAGGTTCCCCGTATCGAGGGCTGTTTTGCGAAAACACCAGCCACAATGATTTGTAATCCGATCGGACCATTTTGAAATTTGAAATCAGGTGAGTCATGCCCCGATTCTTAAAAGTCCTGATTTTGGTTGCAGTTTTGTTTTTGCAAATACAAACAATGGCAGTTAAAGACAGTGATTTGATATGCTTGGGAAATTGTCCTCCTGTTTCACGGTATTATTTCCCAGAGAGAGACATCCTTTGAAACAAGCACAACCAGTGCCAACCGATGGATCACTGGATTATTTAATATTGTAAGATAGTATTTAATGAAATTTGGCACAGACAGACCAGACATGTTTCCGAACTTCAGTGGCCAGTCTATGGTAGTTTGAAATTGCCCGTCTAGAACATTTAGAATCTGTATTGTTGAGAAGAAAGGCTAGGCCTGCAGCATTTGATGCAGTTATAGCTTGGAGGAAGGAAGCTATGCAGCAACTCAGAAGTAGATAAAAAGCATGCACGTGAACACATGACGAATGCTGAGAAAGCATTGTTGCATGATCAGCGGTTACAGTCAGAATCCATTAGAAGTATGGATAGGGCCTTTCAACTAGATGTGCAAAAGATATATCCCTTTCAGGATTTTCATACATCAGATGAGTTTATTAATAAATTATTGAATGAACGTAGAATCATTTCAACTGCAGCACTTCCTTATGTGCCTCCTCCCATTGTTTTTCTTCCTCTTCCCATTGTTGTTCCTCTCCCTCCCTTTGTTGTTCCCCCTCCTGCATCTCCACCCTTGCCGACAGTTGCTGTCCCCATAGCTCCGTCTCCATCGCCAGCGGTATGCCTTCGCTATCTATTGACTTTTTGCCATGTGGTTCTGCTCCACCTGTAGTGGTTGAAGGGTTGGGAGCTGATCCAAGAATAGTGACTTGTGGCACAGTATCTAAAGGCAGAAAGAGAGAATTGTATACGTGGGCTAAAAAGTACATAGAAGACGGTGATGAATCATCTGTTTTAGTTGCGATTCCTGGCCAAGGGGGTGTTCCTGAACAGAATATTTTGATAGAACAGTTGGGAACATATTTAGTTGATATATGGAATGATTCAACGGACATGAATGTCCCACAGGGGTTGACGGATTTAAATGTCCTTGCCCGCTCAAGGGACACTGCGGAGAAAGTATATGAGCATGTAGAGAAAGTATTTCAGTTTAAAAGAGTGCTAGAACAATTACAGGAAGATTAAATGGATTTTAATGAACAGGAAGCTTCATAGGTGCAGAAGCAATTTCTTCCCCCATTTAAACAAATGAGTGAAAATATGCGCAGTTGCACAAGAGACTCTCTTAGATGGAATTCAGATTTTTTAATTTCTCCCATTGAAGTGCATGAGACGTTTAGTCAGTATGCTCCGGCAATGCAAAGGAAAGTGTTACAGGTGATGGTAGGGGATCTACAAGATGAATTTATGAAGATAAAGGAATGTTGTCCCCTAGATTTGATGGGGAGCATTTTATCCCGATACTGCTTTGACTACTTTGTCACTTGATTTACCTTGTTGCTTAATAGATGTTTGGGAGGTTCCTCTGACATTTGTTCCAAAAGTAGAGATTCCAGCTAATACTGCAGCAGGAACACCTGCCACTACTATTGAAGCACATTATGTCTCAAAGTTTGTCCATGTTCCATTTTCTAGACAGGAAGTGAATATCATTAGACAATCAATTCCAGAAATTAGGAAGAATCCAACAAGATTTTATAAAGAAATTGAATCTGTTTTGCATTCATCAGTTTTCACGCTGGGTGATATAGATTTGTTGTTTCCCGTGAACCTTCCTGCTGATTTGTGGAAGCAGATTAGAACTGTAGACGATCAGGCAGGGATGGGTGATACGTGGGATGCCTTAGCACGAGTAGATGGGGAAAGGAATGGCGGTGAGAAACCGCCACTGGTGATACTGATGTTGCCAGATAGAATAGTGACTTAATTGAACACTTTGGTTCCTGAAAACAAGGTCATATGGGATAAGCTTACGGCTTGCATGCAATTGAAGTAAAAGGGTGCAACATAGTATTTTAACAGATTTGAGCAAGTATTTTCAGATTTTAGTGGTCAAGACTTAAGTAGAGAGCTGTTCGTTGATAAGTTTGTGCATGGATTATTGCCTGAAATCCAATCACAGATCATGAGTTCTGAGTGTGCACGGCAAGCGAAATCACAATCTGAAGTGTTACACATGGCTCAGTACTATGAAAATAGGGTTAATACATACAGAGAAGGAGAAGGTGGAAAAGAAGAAGGGAGACCTGAACACTTAAGTGTTATTGCAGCAAATAGCTAGAGGAGCCATAGGTGGGAACACACAGTTCAGAAGTCGATTTACTACACAGGGTGGCGCGCAACTGGGTCCTGTACATTTGAACCAGTGTGCATGTTGTAGACAGGAGGGTCATTGGTGAGGACAATGTCCGATTCTTCAGCAGAGCTCAAACAGCACATATGGTGTCATGGGTAGATGATACAGAGGCCGTCCTGGGATAGGGGGTCCTGGTAGAAGTCAGTCTGCAAAGAATCAACAGACACTATCACAAGACAATCAGCAACAGAGTGCTACCATAGGGAATATTTTTGATAATCCTTTGAATGTCTATTTTTCTGAGGATTTTGGATCTGACGATATACTGTTCCAAAGCCCGAAGCAGGGTCTGGAACCAATACCTATTCCCGTCGGTCAGAAAGGGCGCTACATTGAAATGAAGGTAGGGAATAGGGAGCATCTCTTTTTGATAGATACAGGAGCACAGATGTTTTCTATTGATCATTCACAGATTCCAGATATTCTACTGTCAGGGCAGAACAACATTTCAGTAGGGTTCTCTGGTACGCCAGTGGTAAGTCTGGTCTCTCTGCCGGTACCAATTAATAAGGGCATGGCTACCTCCAAACTCGGGCCGGGTCCTGCAAAAGGGGACTTACCAGGCCATTCTGACCTTGGAGGGCACAGTAATTCCCTTTTGCGGGACCCGGAGCCAGTACGTCCCCATTCCCAGTTGAGCCCCTATAGGGCTCAATGGGAATGGGGAGGATGGTAGCACTGGTACTGTTATGCTACCATCCTGGTCTGCTAGCGGGGTGCCGCTCTGCACACCTGGTCTGACAGGCATGCAGAGCGGCACCCATGAGCATGGCAACAACGGCACTGGTAGCACTACGGACGCCGGTGTTACCTTACCGCAACATTTGTAATGAAGCCCCGTGGATCCCAAATTTGTATTTGTTGATAAAACCTATGTTGGCACTGACAAAGACAGACATTTCTTTGCCTTTACCGTGGAACATGGATTTCTAGAATGGTTTTGATCTGCTTAAGGCTGTGCTGTGTTCAGTACCAGTTTTGGGCACACCAAAGTACTAAAAAGACTTTGTTTTGTATGTGAATGAACATGATAGATGTGCTTCGGCTATTTTGACACAGGAACATGGGGGCAAGAATAGGCTGTGTGGCTATATTTCCTCCATGTTAGACCCTGTTGCATGCGCTTTGTCAAGATGTTTGAGAGCTGTAGCTGCTGCTGCTGCTGCATCCATAAAACAAAGTGAGGGTATGGTTTTAGGTTATTCTTTAGCTGTGATGGTATCACACACCGTAGACGTTCTATTAAACAGAATGCAGACACAATGTCTCATATCAGCACGATTAACAAGATACAAGCTGATTCTATTTGCACCGCATATCCAAATTAAGAGATGTTGTTCATTGAATCCTGCTGAATTACTGCCTTCTCCACAAGAGAAGGATTGCAGTGACGAAATGTCACATGATTGCCTCTTTATTATAGAACAAGAAACTAAGGGCAGAATTGATTTAATTGACAAACCCTTAAAGAATCCGCAAGAAGAGCTATTCTGTGATGGCTCCTGTTTTAAACTTCTGGATGGTACATCCACCGCTGCTTATGCAATCACCATTTAAGCACTGTTGTGGAGACTAAACGAATTCCGCATAATTCTGCGCAGGCTGCCGAGATTATTGCACCAACAAGAGCTTGTGATATTTCTGAAGTGCTTAGTGTAAATATATATACAGATAGTCAGTACGCATTTGGGGTAGTTCATAATTTTGGTTGAATGTGGGCTGAGAGAGAATTCTTGACCTCACATGGAACAAAAATTCAACATGGCGCTCTAATAGTCGGTTTCTGTCAGCACTTGCGCTTCCTACGCAACTAGCAATAATGAAGTGTGCCACACACCAGAAAGTGATGGACGATGTAGGAATAGGGAATGCTTTTGCTGATAGAATAGCCAAACAGACTGCTATTGATTTGCACTCGAAGATGTACATGCTCGATCCAACAAGATGGGTTACTGATACTTGTATAATGGATAAAGGGATTAGCTGTATAAAAAAAAATTCAGGCTGAAGCTACCCCAGAAGAAATTAAACAGTGGGCTGAGGGTCCAGCGGGTCTCGATGATGAGGGTTGCTGGGTGGATAATGAGAAGCAAAGATGGATGCTACCCAATGTCTATGTCACTGCTATGGTCACCATGGATCATGGCCCAACACACATATGTGACAAAACGATTTGCCAACAGTTAGATCCTGTCTGGTATAACACTAATATCCAGAAATCTGCTGAATGTGTGGTCCAGAGTTGCATGATATGCTTACAACATAACATTGGGAAGGGAACACCGACACCGAAGGGCAGTTTTGGTCCCCCTCTCCATGCTATTTGAGGTGATCCATTTTTACTTTTTAAGATGCAACTTTGCCAAAACTATAAATATATCCTAGTTCTGATCTGTGCCTTCAGCAAATGGGTTGAGGCTTTCCCGCTGGAAGATGCCACAGCAATGTCAATGGAAAAGACCATGTTTAAGGAATATTTTCCAAGGTTTGGCTTGCAGGAGTAATTTGGTCTGATAATGGTCCACATTTTATTGCTGCTGTCATCCTGCAAGTATGTGCGGGAGTACAGATTGATAAACGGTTCCACTCGGCCAGTCATGCTCAGAGTGCCGGCCCTGTGGAACACCATAACAGTATTCTAAAGAACAAAATTGCCAAGGTTTGTGCACACAGCAATCTGAAATGGCCTGACGCTTTGCCAATAGCCTTACTATCAATGCGGACGACAGCACAATCAAAGACAGGGCTCTCCCCCTATGAGATTGTCTTGGGGAGAGCAGCCAATGTATTGAATGCATTGAGGCCCAAGCAGTTGAAAGAAATTGAGTACCCACTTTTGTCTGACTATTGTGATCAGTTGACTCAAAACCCTGCGTTTGATTCACCAACAGGCACGAGAAGCACTCCCTGTAAAATACGAGGGTCCAAGTCATCGACTCCGACCTGGTTAGTGGATCCTGGTGAAGAATTTCAAGAGGGGCACCTGCCTTGCACCTCTTTGGAAATGACCACACCAGATCCTTTTGGCTACACAAACCGCAGTACGAGTGACTGGAAAGAAACACTGGATCCACGTGACACGTGTGAAGGGGATTCCTTTTCCTCTGCCCTATGATGAAGAAGAGGAGAAGGGAATTGATGATCCTGACGCTCACAACGAGCCTGCTTTGATTGACACTAAGGGTGACATGAAAGTTCTTCCTGAGCCTGTGGGGCCTGGGGAGATTGCTGCTTCTTCATTTTCTTCTTCACAGTCGATCGATCTTGTTTCTACTTCTTCATCTTCTTCAGGAAACAACAAAGCTTCGTTCACCGATCATTCAGTAACTGGAGTTCGAAGGTACAATCTGCGATCACGGAACAGGATTCAGATTTAGGGCCTGCTGACATTACATTAATGTAATAGCATAGGAAAGTACAGCTAGGATTCTGTGCCCACAAGAAACCCACAAGAAACCACAGTTGAGCCAGTCCCTCGTCATTTCTCTGCTGCATACAATAAGAGGCAGGGTCCGGCAAAGTTACCTTCAATCAAGATAGGCCACATGGTCAAGTGCCACCCACGGATAAACTAAAAGAGCCCCGTACTGAAAAGGATCTTGATCATTTTGCTGTTAATGAGTCTGCCCATCGACGATCATGGTCCCCGAGGACCAAATGGATTCTGATCACAATAACAGCTTATATTGTAATTACATTGACATTTGGGTTTTGGTATCTGGAGAGTGTACATATGTTTGATGTTTTATTGCCAACAGAAAGTGTCTGCACCTTATTTGCATTCGCACACTCTTCATCCTCGAGACCTCCAACATAAAAGGGGTTATCATAACAACATCCTCTTGATGATCATGAAAGCAACCCATGCCATTTATTTTTATTTTTTTTTTAACTTTATTTATTACTGCAAACAGGAGTAGCACATACATAAATGTTCAAGACTTCTATCATTACATCGTGCACAATCACATTTGGTTCGAGCCTGGGTCTTTGGTTTCGGCTTTGTCCGATAGGTACTGTTTTTATCTGGCCCATATGTTTCTGGGTCTAGAAGTGGGTAGTACCGAGTCTATATATAGCTCCTCTGTGTCGTTTGTCCACAACATGTCTCTGTTCCAGTCCGCTTTGGTCGGCGGAGCAGCGCATTTCCACTTCATTAATATTGCTCTTTTAGCTATCAACAGGCACAATTTCAAAAGTTGTTGCCATGTCGGGTTCATCTTCCCCACCGCGTCCAACATGCACAACCGAGGTGTTCATTCCATGGGCTGGTCTGCCATTTCACTCAGGGCTATGCAAACTTCTGCCCAGTAGTCTCTCAGCTTTATGCATGCCCAGAGCATATGGTAACTGCATCTTTGGTTTGGCTCCTCAGGCAGGTTCCCAGAGCCGCGGAGTAGATGCGGTTGAGTCTTACAGGGGTATAATGTGTCTTGTGTACTATTTTATAGTGTATTAGTTTGTATCTAAAGTTACATGATATGTGTTTGGTCAGTGTGCATATCTGGGTCCATTTGTGATCTTCTATTTGCTGCCCCAGATCTTGTTCCCACTTATTTTTGGCTGTGTGGTTCCCTGCTGGGCGTGTTTGAACTATGGTTTTGTATAGAGCAGAGGATGTGATTTTCTGCGTTCCACCTGTAAATATATATCCCAACCCCATGTTTATCTCTGGTTCTTCTGGGAAGGTGGGGTATGCATTTTTTAAGGTTGCTTTTATACCATATATTGTAGCTTATGTGTGGTTGTATTTCCCACTATATCCTTAAGATCTTCCCATGTCGCAAAGCACTTGTCTGGGAATAGCTGCCCCCATTGAACAATGCCTCTAGTACTCCATTGTGTGGCTACCTCTCTGTCCAGTGTGAATGGTGTATGGGGGTCACCCCAGATCGGCATACTCGGGTGGTATAATCTGTCTGTACCAAAAATATTAGCAAACCTGGCCCAGGCTGTGGTTGTTACCTGCGTAGGGTCTATAGAGTTGTGGTGTTTGGGGCCTGATCTCGTCATTTTATGCAGCGTTATGATTGATTCTAGCGTACGCCGCTCTTGAGGTGGACTCCCTGGGTTGAGAAAGTTTGTGGCCCAGTGGGCGGCATAGTGTGCCTGTGCTGCCAGATAGTAGAGCTCTAGGTTCGGAGCCATCAACCCACCCCGGGGATATGTGTCTGTTAATAATGCCCTCCAGCTTAGCCTGGGATGTCCTCCACACACAAACGTGACGCAGGCACTTTTCATTTTTGTGAACAGTGCGTGACCTGGCCAGACGGGCACTGTATTGAACAGTTTTGGAAGTATTATTATTTTGATAAGGGCAATTCTTCCCATCATTGAGATGGGGAGGGTGCTCCAGGGTTTCATCTTTGCGCATAGGGTATCATCTAATGTGCTGCAGTTTAAGGCTTGGGACAGTTGGGCGGTTCTAGCCATGTATGCTCCAAGATATAGTGTATGCATCAGTCTCCAAATGAGACCATGTAGGTCTTGGGGTTCTACCGTATTTTTTGTGAGTGGGAATAGCTCTGATTTATTGCCGTTGAGCCTTAGGCCGGAGTAGTCGCCGAATTTCTTAAATTCTGCCAGGACTTTGCCCAGCGCACGATCTGGGTTCTGAAGATACAGAAGAATACGATTAGCGTGTAATATTATAATCTGTAGTTTACCCTCAACCCACAGTCCATGTGAACTGTAGTGAGTAGGGGTTCTATTACCAGGGCGAATAATAGTGGTGACAGCGGACGGCCTTGTCGGATGGCCCCCAGTAACTCTAGCATGTCCGTTAAAGTGCCATTCACTTATATCTTGGCGTAGGGGTGTGCATATAGTATTTGAATTTGGGGCCGAATCCATAATTTTGTATTACCCCAAATAGGAAAGGCCAGTAGACTGTATCAAATGCTTTTTGCATATCGAGAGAGACCGCTATCCCTTGGGTTTCGGGGGTATTGTCGCCAGGATTTTGTGGAACCGTCTAATATTCGATGCTGTAGACCTACCCACAATAAATCCAGCTTGGTCCTCATGAACCACATAGGGCATTAGTGGGGTTAATTGGGTTGCCAGTATCTTCGCGAA
This sequence comes from Ambystoma mexicanum, assembly GCF_040938575.1. NCBI lineage: Eukaryota > Metazoa > Chordata > Amphibia > Caudata > Ambystomatidae > Ambystoma > Ambystoma mexicanum. The sequence continues at coordinate 112,692,266 of NC_090922.1, forward strand.
GATCTTCGCATCTGTATTTATTAGTGACAGCGGCCTGTACGAGCCGCATTCTTCTGGGGGTTTCCCTGGTTTAAGCATTAATGTGATTACTGCCTCCCTGGTGGTTTCGGGCAGCTCCCCTTTGTTTAAAGCTTCCACCCATACTGCATATAGCCTGGGTACTAACAGTTGACTGAATTCTTTATAAAATTCCGCCCAAGACCATCTGTACCTGGTGCTTTGCCATTAGGGAGTGTTTTTATTGCCTCCGCTATCTCTGCCTCGGTGATCAGGCTTTCTAGTGACTCTCTAGTGGCGTCAGCTAGTAGTGTTGTTGGTATTTGGGAGAGGTAGTGGCCTATCTCCTCTTCAGTGGTAGTACACTGAGGGGAGTACAGCTTTTTGTAGAATTCATAGAATGTTTCTTTCACCTTCATATTCTCCGTGGTCGCTGTACCATCCGGTAATTTTATGCATGGTATAGTTGTAGAGCCCCTTTCACCCCGCACCGTTCGGGCCAACAGCCTCACCGGGGGCTCACTCTCCCCATATCGACGTGCTGCCGTTGGTTTGTCGAAGTAAAGGATCTCTCGATCCGCCGCTTCTTTATATTCATCTACCTTAATTTTAATCTCTGAATTTAGATGTGATGTTGGGGAGTGTCCGTACTGAGATTGTAATGAGACTATTTGTGCGTCAAACTACCACGGATATCCTTGAGGACTCCGTATTCAGCGGATATTGAATTGCCTCTTATTGTTACGCTCACCTGGACCCCACAGGGGTGTCGATCGGACCCGGACAGCTGCGGTCTCCTTCAACGTGATGCGTAGTGCAGAGATGACTGTCTGGACTGGCCCGCCTAGTCTTGTCTGCTGGACCCGAAGAAGTATTTTCCTGCAAGTGGAGACAGGGATTAACCACCTGTGGGTTTTAGTGATGGCCTCCCAACTGTTCTCGCTCTCCCCCACTAATCACCTCCGATATCCCTTTAGTAACCTCACCTTATGTTCGTAAAAGATGAGCTCTCCATCCTGTGTGTCTTGAAGGGGCGCGTAGATACCAGTTACTTCACTGGTTTGAAGGCATTGGGAGAGTTCCGGTAAGTATTGACTCTGAAGTCCCTGGCGGGATTGGTAAGTCTCAGGTTCAAAGAGTTCAATGTGCCCGATGTTCACTCTTGTCCTCTTCCTTCCTTAAGTTGCAACTGAGTTCGTGAGAAGAAGGTCTCGTAGCTGCTGCTGGCGTTCAGGTAAGAGTCTATGTTAGCAAACAAAGGGGGGTCTGGGAATCTCTCTACCAGCACGAACACAGCCCAATGACCTGTTCTTGGGTGAATAACCCCTGGGAGAGACTCTACCAAGTCTTTAGCTCACTGTCCTTTTCACAGAGAAGAAATTTCCCCGCATATCAGCCTTTGTCCTGCCCAGGGGCAGTCCAGCGCCGAAATGCTAGGCAATTCTCCTCTGAACAAGAGTACCATCAGTAACCCCATACACGTGTTTCAGCCTTGTTGGGCATCATCAGTGAGGTGAAACTGTTGCCTCTCTAAGAACAGTGAGCAAGGGGTCCACGTCTGGATTGCCCTGTTAACTTAGGGTGAAACCCAAAGTTAATATATGCAAACAAAGGGGGGTCTGGGAATCTCTCTACCAGCACGAACACAGCCCAATGACCTGTTCTTGGGTGAATAACCCCTGGGAGAGACTCTACCAAGTCTTTAGCTCACTGTCCTTTTCACAGAGAAGAAATTTCCCCGCATATCAGCCTTTGTCCTGCCCAGGGGCAGTCCAGCGCCGAAATGCTAGGCAATTCTCCTCTGAACAAGAGTACCATCAGTAACCCCATACACGTGTTTCAGCCTTGTTGGGCATCATCAGTGAGGTGAAACTGTTGCCTCTCTAAGAACAGTGAGCAAGGGGTCCACGTCTGGATTGCCCTGTTAACTTAGGGTGAAACCCAAAGTTAATATATGCAAACAAAGGGGGGTCTGGGAATCTCTCTACCAGCACGAACACAGCCCAATGACCTGTTCTTGGGTGAATAACCCCTGGGAGAGACTCTACCAAGTCTTTAGCTCACTGTCCTTTTCACAGAGAAGAAATTTCCCCGCATATCAGCCTTTGTCCTGCCCAGGGGCAGTCCAGCGCCGAAATGCTAGGCAATTCTCCTCTGAACAAGAGTACCATCAGTAACCCCATACACGTGTTTCAGCCTTGTTGGGCATCATCAGTGAGGTGAAACTGTTGCCTCTCTAAGAACAGTGAGCAAGGGGTCCACGTCTGGATTGCCCTGTTAACTTAGGGTGAAACCCAAAGTTAATATATGCAAACAAAGGGGGGTCTGGGAATCTCTCTACCAGCACGAACACAGCCCAATGACCTGTTCTTGGGTGAATAACCCCTGGGAGAGACTCTACCAAGTCTTTAGCTCACTGTCCTTTTCACAGAGAAGAAATTTCCCCGCATATCAGCCTTTGTCCTGCCCAGGGGCAGTCCAGCGCCGAAATGCTAGGCAATTCTCCTCTGAACAAGAGTACCATCAGTAACCCCATACACGTGTTTCAGCCTTGTTGGGCATCATCAGTGAGGTGAAACTGTTGCCTCTCTAAGAACAGTGAGCAAGGGGTCCACGTCTGGATTGCCCTGTTAACTTAGGGTGAAACCCAAAGTTAATATATGCAAACAAAGGGGGGTCTGGGAATCTCTCTACCAGCACGAACACAGCCCAATGACCTGTTCTTGGGTGAATAACCCCTGGGAGAGACTCTACCAAGTCTTTAGCTCACTGTCCTTTTCACAGAGAAGAAATTTCCCCGCATATCAGCCTTTGTCCTGCCCAGGGGCAGTCCAGCGCCGAAATGCTAGGCAATTCTCCTCTGAACAAGAGTACCATCAGTAACACCATACACGTGTTTCAGCCTTGTTGGGCATCATCAGTGAGGTGAAACTGTTGCCTCTCTAAGAACAGTGAGCAAGGGGTCCACGTCTGGATTGCCCTGTTAACTTAGGGTGAAACCCAAAGTTAATATATGCAAACAAAGGGGGGTCTGGGAATCTCTCTACCAGCACGAACACAGCCCAATGACCTGTTCTTGGGTGAATAACCCCTGGGAGAGACTCTACCAAGTCTTTAGCTCACTGTCCTTTTCACAGAGAAGAAATTTCCCCGCATATCAGCCTTTGTCCTGCCCAGGGGCAGTCCAGCGCCGAAATGCTAGGCAATTCTCCTCTGAACAAGAGTACCATCAGTAACCCCATACACGTGTTTCAGCCTTGTTGGGCATCATCAGTGAGGTGAAACTGTTGCCTCTCTAAGAACAGTGAGCAAGGGGTCCACGTCTGGATTGCCCTGTTAACTTAGGGTGAAACCCAAAGTTAATATATGCAAACAAAGGGGGGTCTGGGAATCTCTCTACCAGCACGAACACAGCCCAATGACCTGTTCTTGGGTGAATAACCCCTGGGAGAGACTCTACCAAGTCTTTAGCTCACTGTCCTTTTCACAGAGAAGAAATTTCCCCGCATATCAGCCTTTGTCCTGCCCAGGGGCAGTCCAGCGCCGAAATGCTAGGCAATTCTCCTCTGAACAAGAGTACCATCAGTAACCCCATACACGTGTTTCAGCCTTGTTGGGCATCATCAGTGAGGTGAAACTGTTGCCTCTCTAAGAACAGTGAGCAAGGGGTCCACGTCTGGATTGCCCTGTTAACTTAGGGTGAAACCCAAAGTTAATATATGCAAACAAAGGGGGGTCTGGGAATCTCTCTACCAGCACGAACACAGCCCAATGACCTGTTCTTGGGTGAATAACCCCTGGGAGAGACTCTACCAAGTCTTTAGCTCACTGTCCTTTTCACAGAGAAGAAATTTCCCCGCATATCAGCCTTTGTCCTGCCCAGGGGCAGTCCAGCGCCGAAATGCTAGGCAATTCTCCTCTGAACAAGAGTACCATCAGTAACCCCATACACGTGTTTCAGCCTTGTTGGGCATCATCAGTGAGGTGAAACTGTTGCCTCTCTAAGAACAGTGAGCAAGGGGTCCACGTCTGGATTGCCCTGTTAACTTAGGGTGAAACCCAAAGTTAATATATGCAAACAAAGGGGGGTCTGGGAATCTCTCTACCAGCACGAACACAGCCCAATGACCTGTTCTTGGGTGAATAACCCCTGGGAGAGACTCTACCAAGTCTTTAGCTCACTGTCCTTTTCACAGAGAAGAAATTTCCCCGCATATCAGCCTTTGTCCTGCCCAGGGGCAGTCCAGCGCCGAAATGCTAGGCAATTCTCCTCTGAACAAGAGTACCATCAGTAACCCCATACACGTGTTTCAGCCTTGTTGGGCATCATCAGTGAGGTGAAACTGTTGCCTCTCTAAGAACAGTGAGCAAGGGGTCCACGTCTGGATTGCCCTGTTAACTTAGGGTGAAACCCAAAGTTAATATATGCAAACAAAGGGGGGTCTGGGAATCTCTCTACCAGCACGAACACAGCCCAATGACCTGTTCTTGGGTGAATAACCCCTGGGAGAGACTCTACCAAGTCTTTAGCTCACTGTCCTTTTCACAGAGAAGAAATTTCCCCGCATATCAGCCTTTGTCCTGCCCAGGGGCAGTCCAGCGCCGAAATGCTAGGCAATTCTCCTCTGAACAAGAGTACCATCAGTAACCCCATACACGTGTTTCAGCCTTGTTGGGCATCATCAGTGAGGTGAAACTGTTGCCTCTCTAAGAACAGTGAGCAAGGGGTCCACGTCTGGATTGCCCTGTTAACTTAGGGTGAAACCCAAAGTTAATATATGCAAACAAAGGGGGGTCTGGGAATCTCTCTACCAGCACGAACACAGCCCAATGACCTGTTCTTGGGTGAATAACCCCTGGGAGAGACTCTACTAAGTCTTTAGCTCACTGTCCTGTCTCACTTACTGATGGTACTCTTGTTCAGAGGAGAATTGCCTAGCATTTCGGCGCTGGACTGCCCCTGGGCAGGACAAAGGCTGATATGCGGGGAAATTTCTTCTCTGTGAAAGGGACAGTGAGCTAAAGACTTGGTAGAGTCTCTCCCAGGGGTTATTCACCCAAGAACAGGTCATTGGGCTGTGTTCGTGCTGGTAGAGAGATTCCCAGACCTTTGTTTTGCATAAATTAACTTTGGGTTTCACCCTAAGTTAACAGGGCGATCCAGACGTGGACCCCTTGCTCACTGTTCTTAGAGAGGCACCAGTTTCACCTCACTGATGATGCCCAACAAGGCTGAAACACGTGTATGGGGTTACTGATGGTACTCTTGTTCAGAGGAGAATTGCCTAGCATTTCGGCGCTGGACTGCCCCTGGGCAGGACAAAGGCTGATATGCGGGGAAATTTCTTCTCTGTGAAAGGGACAGTGAGCTAAAGACTTGGTAGAGTCTCTCCCAGGGGTTATTCACCCAAGAACAGGTCATTGGGCTGTGTTCGTGCTGGTAGAGAGATTCCCAGACCTTTGTTTTGCATAAATTAACTTTGGGTTTCACCCTAAGTTAACAGGGCGATCCAGACGTGGACCCCTTGCTCACTGTTCTTAGAGAGGCACCAGTTTCACCTCACTGATGATGCCCAACAAGGCTGAAACACGTGTATGGGGTTACTGATGGTACTCTTGTTCAGAGGAGAATTGCCTAGCATTTCGGCGCTGGACTGCCCCTGGGCAGGACAAAGGCTGATATGCGGGGTAATTTCTTCTCTGTGAAAGGGACAGTGAGCTAAAGACTTGGTAGAGTCTCTCCCAGGGGTTATTCACCCAAGAACAGGTCATTGGGCTGTGTTCGTGCTGGTAGAGAGATTCCCAGACCTTTGTTTTGCATAAATTAACTTTGGGTTTCACCCTAAGTTAACAGGGCGATCCAGACGTGGACCCCTTGCTCACTGTTCTTAGAGAGGCACCAGTTTCACCTCACTGATGATGCCCAACAAGGCTGAAACACGTGTATGGGGTTACTGATGGTACTCTTGTTCAGAGGAGAATTGCCTAGCATTTCGGCGCTGGACTGCCCCTGGGCAGGACAAAGGCTGATATGCGGGGAAATTTCTTCTCTGTGAAAGGGACAGTGAGCTAAAGACTTGGTAGAGTCTCTCCCAGGGGTTATTCACCCAAGAACAGGTCATTGGGCTGTGTTCGTGCTGGTAGAGAGATTCCCAGACCTTTGTTTTGCATAAATTAACTTTGGGTTTCACCCTAAGTTAACAGGGCGATCCAGACGTGGACCCCTTGCTCACTGTTCTTAGAGAGGCACCAGTTTCACCTCACTGATGATGCCCAACAAGGCTGAAACACGTGTATGGGGTTACTGATGGTACTCTTGTTCAGAGGAGAATTGCCTAGCATTTCGGCGCTGGACTGCCCCTGGGCAGGACAAAGGCTGATATGCGGGGAAATTTCTTCTCTGTGAAAGGGACAGTGAGCTAAAGACTTGGTAGAGTCTCTCCCAGGGGTTATTCACCCAAGAACAGGTCATTGGGCTGTGTTCGTGCTGGTAGAGAGATTCCCAGACCTTTGTTTTGCATAAATTAACTTTGGGTTTCACCCTAAGTTAACAGGGCGATCCAGACGTGGACCCCTTGCTCACTGTTCTTAGAGAGGCACCAGTTTCACCTCACTGATGATGCCCAACAAGGCTGAAACACGTGTATGGGGTTACTGATGGTACTCTTGTTCAGAGGAGAATTGCCTAGCATTTCGGCGCTGGACTGCCCCTGGGCAGGACAAAGGCTGATATGCGGGGAAATTTCTTCTCTGTGAAAGGGACAGTGAGCTAAAGACTTGGTAGAGTCTCTCCCAGGGGTTATTCACCCAAGAACAGGTCATTGGGCTGTGTTCGTGCTGGTAGAGAGATTCCCAGACCTTTGTTTTGCATAAATTAACTTTGGGTTTCACCCTAAGTTAACAGGGCGATCCAGACGTGGACCCCTTGCTCACTGTTCTTAGAGAGGCACCAGTTTCACCTCACTGATGATGCCCAACAAGGCTGAAACACGTGTATGGGGTTACTGATGGTACTCTTGTTCAGAGGAGAATTGCCTAGCATTTCGGCGCTGGACTGCCCCTGGGCAGGACAAAGGCTGATATGCGGGGAAATTTCTTCTCTGTGAAAGGGACAGTGAGCTAAAGACTTGGTAGAGTCTCTCCCAGGGGTTATTCACCCAAGAACAGGTCATTGGGCTGTGTTCGTGCTGGTAGAGAGATTCCCAGACCTTTGTTTTGCATAAATTAACTTTGGGTTTCACCCTAAGTTAACAGGGCGATCCAGACGTGGACCCCTTGCTCACTGTTCTTAGAGAGGCACCAGTTTCACCTCACTGATGATGCCCAACAAGGCTGAAACACGTGTATGGGGTTACTGATGGTACTCTTGTTCAGAGGAGAATTGCCTAGCATTTCGGCGCTGGACTGCCCCTGGGCAGGACAAAGGCTGATATGCGGGGAAATTTCTTCTCTGTGAAAGGGACAGTGAGCTAAAGACTTGGTAGAGTCTCTCCCAGGGGTTATTCACCCAAGAACAGGTCATTGGGCTGTGTTCGTGCTGGTAGAGAGATTCCCAGACCTTTGTTTTGCATAAATTAACTTTGGGTTTCACCCTAAGTTAACAGGGCGATCCAGACGTGGACCCCTTGCTCACTGTTCTTAGAGAGGCACCAGTTTCACCTCACTGATGATGCCCAACAAGGCTGAAACACGTGTATGGGGTTACTGATGGTACTCTCGTTCAGAGGAGAATTGCCTAGCATTTCGGCGCTGGACTGCCCCTGGGCAGGACAAAGGCTGATATGCGGGGAAATTTCTTCTCTGTGAAAGGGACAGTGAGCTAAAGACTTGGTAGAGTCTCTCCCAGGGGTTATTCACCCAAGAACAGGTCATTGGGCTGTGTTCGTGCTGGTAGAGAGATTCCCAGACCTTTGTTTTGCATAAATTAACTTTGGGTTTCACCCTAAGTTAACAGGGCGATCCAGACGTGGACCCCTTGCTCACTGTTCTTAGAGAGGCACCAGTTTCACCTCACTGATGATGCCCAACAAGGCTGAAACACGTGTATGGGGTTACTGATGGTACTCTTGTTCAGAGGAGAATTGCCTAGCATTTCGGCGCTGGACTGCCCCTGGGCAGGACAAAGGCTGATATGCGGGGAAATTTCTTCTCTGTGAAAGGGACAGTGAGCTAAAGACTTGGTAGAGTCTCTCCCAGGGGTTATTCACCCAAGAACAGGTCATTGGGCTGTGTTCGTGCTGGTAGAGAGATTCCCAGACCTTTGTTTTGCATAAGAGTCTATGTTACCCAACGCTGTCCGGTAACTATTGCATGCGTTAACGTGTTGTTTTTCTCCCTCTTTACAGATGCGGCATATGAAAATGTGGAGAGTTATGGAATAATACCGCCGGTGGTAAGTCTATGGTGGTAAGAGGTTGTATTTGTTGATTCCCTTGGCTCACCTTGTTTTTTCTTGTGTCCCCTAGGTGCCAGATTACGGCGAAGAAATAATGGAGACAGTGCCAGATCGAAAGATGCTGTGAGAACTGGTGAGTATGGCGCCGTGCTGGAGCTGGCGAAGGGACGCGTGCAGGACTGATGTACTTTCCAGGTCCGGAGATTAAATGGTTCCGGAATTAGGTGAGGAATTTGAAATAAGTTCATTTTCTAACCTTGTCCTTTTCTTCTTCTTTATTCTAGGAGCTCCGGATTCGAGGCGGGCGTGGCAGAAGACTGGATGCTGGCTGCAGGCACGCGGGTGTGGCAGAAGACTGGATGCTGGCTGCAGGTACGGTGAGCGTCACTCTGCTGGATGCAGAATAACGCGAAGCATGTGCTGCTGTTCGGGTGTGGTTTAAATAGCCTCCAAAGTAGTTCCAGGTAAGAAGTTCCCTAGAGCCACGCCCGAGTAAAAAATAGTGCCTGTAACAAAATAGTCCCATCCAGGCCTCATGTAGGCTTGGACTCTTTTGCAGCATGGTCTGCATCAGGTAAGTAAAGCCTATGAGCCTGGCGCCTATGAGGAGCCTGGCTCCTAAGGCACCAGGACTGAACCCAGACAGCCCCTAGCCAGGGCTGCTGAGGTTTACACAAATGTCTGGATGCCTGCTCCCGGAGCTGAGGGCCTTGGTCCTGATGCCTGGGGGTAGGCATCATGACAGCACTCTCCCCCAAGCCCCTCCTAAAGTTGTTCTTCCCCCTGGCCCCGATTTGTCTGGGAAGTTCCGATGGAATCTTTTCACCAACCAAGGTGCATGAACGTGGTCGCTAGGCTCCCATGATCTTTCTTGTGGTCCGTAGCCCTTCCAATCGATCAAATAAAAAAGTTTTGATTTAATCATCTTGGTGTCCGGGATATTGATTACCTCGAATTCAGGTTCTCCATCTATCAAGATGGGGTCAGGTGGTTTGGTTAATCTTGTCCCTGATTGAACTGGTTTTAGAAGTGAAACATGAAAGACAACAGGATGAATTTGCATATTAGAGTGTAATTCCAATGTGACGGCCACTGGGTTGATAACGGCCCTAATGGTGTAAGGACCCAAATATCTAGGATTAAAAGTCCGAGTTCTCTTCAGAGGTATATGTTTTGTAGCCAGCCAAACTAGATCCCCAATCTGGTATTGTGGAGTTTCACTTCTATGTTGATCAGCATTTTTCTTGTATTTCTCTTTTGCTTGTTTCAAATGTTCTGTGGCTTGTGTAATAGTAGAGTGCAAATTACTAACTGCGGGCATTTCTAAGTGCTGAGGCGAATCGAGTTCTGAGGTTCGAGGGTGATGTCCATATATGGTATAAAAAAGGGCTTTGTCCGGTTCCTGAATGTACAGAGTTATTGTATGCGCACTCGGAAATCCATAAAATATCTTTCCAATTGCTTTCGGTCTGGTGTAGCATGCAGCGTAGGTACTGTTCAAGGGTCTGGTTGGTCCTTTCCGTCTGACCATTGGTCTGGGGATGGTGACTTGTTGATAGCCTCACGTCGATTTGTGCCAGTTGACAACATTTCTTCCAAAAATGCGAGATAAATTGACTACCTCGGTCAGAAACCAATACGGAAGGGAATCCGTGTAATCGAACAATGTTTTCGAGGAACTCCTTGGCCAGAATCGAAGCAGAAGGTAACCCCTTTAAAGGAATAAAGGGGGCCATCTTGGAAAAAAGATCCACAATAACTAGGATGGTGTTAAATCCATTACATGGAGGTAGATCTGTAATAAAGTCTAAAGACAAGGTGTGCCATGGTGTAGGTGGAATATCCAAAGGTTGTAAAAGGCCAGCAGGTTTTTTCTTCTGGCTTTTGTTTTGGGCGCAAATGCCACAAGGCATCACAAATGACTTTACATCTTTTCGCCAAGTGGGCCACCAGAACTGTCTCTTAATTTTTGCTTCAGTTTTTGCGAAACCTGGGTGCCCTTCCATCAGGGTGTCATGGTAATTGGAGATGACTAGTTCTTGTATTTCGTTGTGTGGTAGAAATAGTCGTCCTTGATAGTAAGGTAGGTCATTGACGACTGAGTAGTCTAGGCCTTTCTTTACCCAGTCCTGCAGGGTTGCTGGATCGAAGACTTGTTGGATTTTTGAATGAATATCTTCTAGTGTCTGTAGAGTAGTTATGCCAAGAATTCTTTGCTCGGGAATTATTGGCACCGGTTCCGGGTTTGAATATGCTTCTCCCATCCCTATTCGGGATAAGGCAACTGCTTTGCCATTTTTGCAGCCTGGTCGATAAGTGATCACGAAATCGAATTCGGCAAAGAACAATGCCCATCGAAGTTGTCCCGATGATTGGGCTTTGGCTGTTTTTAAATACTGCAGGTTCCGGTAATCGGTGATTACGGTAATAGTATGCCTGGCACCAAGAAGATAGTGCCGCCAAGCCTTAAATTTGGATTTGATGGCTAATAGCTCTTTATCGGTAACGGCATAGTTTAACTCAGGTGCTGAGAACTTTCTGGACCAAAATGCTACTGGGTGAAGTTGACTGGTTTCAGGATCCTTCTGGGACAGGACAGCTCCCATGGCTAAAGTGGATGCATCAGTTTCTACTATGTATGGAAGCTCAGGGCGTGGATGCTTTAAGACAGGTGCTGATGTGAATTTCGCTTTCAGCTCTTGGAAGGCCTTTTCAGCCTCTTCGGTCCACAAGAAGCGTTTGTTTTTTCGCAAAAGTGCTGTGATGGGGTGTACAACATGGGAGAAGTCCGGAATGAATCTGCAGTAGAAATTAGCAAATCCAAGCATGCTTTGTACCCCTTTGACTGAACTGGGTGTTGGCCACTTGAGAATTGCGTCCACCTTTCGAGAGTCCATTCGGACTCCTTTTGGCGTCAGGATAAATCCAAGAAATTCAACTTCCGTAGCATGAAAAACACATTTTTCCAATTTTGCATATAACTTGTGCTGGCGTAGTTTCTCAAGGACTGCACGCACGTGCTTAACATGGTCTGATTCTGAGGAGGAGTACACTAGAATATCATCTATGCATACAAAGACACAGACATCAGTGAGTTCACGAAGGACATAGTTCATAAAATACTGGAAGGCTGCTGGTGCATTGCACAACCCGAAGGGCATCACCTGATATTCAAATAATCCGTACTTGATGCGAAAGGCAGCCTTCCATTTGTCACCTTTCTTGACACGTACCAGATGATATGCCCCTCGGAGATCTAACTTAGTGTAGATACAAGCATCCTTTACTTGGTCTAGTAATTCGGGGATCAGAGGCAATGGGTATCGGTTTTTTACCATGATCTGATTTAATGCGCGGTAATCTATGCACGTTCTAAGGTCACCTTCCTTTTTTGGCACGAAGAATAAAGCTGAGGATGCAGGAGACTTGGAAAGATGAATAAAGCCATTAGCAAGGTATTTGTCCAAGTATTGACGTAGGTGACGATTTTCAGGTTCCGTGAGGGCATAGATTCTACTGCATGGGGGTTGTGCACCGGGTAGGAGGTCTATTTGACAATCGTATGATCTGTGAGGGGGTAATGTACTGGTCTGTTCTTTTTGAAAAACATTGTGAAATTCTTGGTATTCCTGAGGTAACTGCACGATTGGGTTAACGACTGTAGCCAGGCCTTTGTTCAAAGTTTTCTCCGGGTAACAGGTGTGTGCACAATCCGGGAAGGTTATTCTCTTCTCTCGCCAATCTATACAAGGATTATGTGTTTCCAACCATGGCACCCCCAGTATTATCTGGAACTGTGGGGCTTTGATTAGATCAAAGACAATAGTCTCTCGATGCCCATCTTGACTCAACAGTATCATCTCTGTAGTGGAATGAGTTACAGGCCCCGAGGCAATCTCAGTTCCATCAACTGTGGTGATGACATCCGAAGTGGTCTTTTTGCAAAGAGGTAGGTTCATCCTTGACACCAATTCGTGGTGCATATAGTTTCCTACGGCCCCGCTATCTATGTATGCCCTTAGTGCTTGCATACGTGATGGCTGCCTGGGATCAAGTAGGACCATTGGGATGATCAGATGCGAGGTCTGAGTGTCCTTCTTTAAGCTCGGCAAGCGGACCTCTACGTTTGTCGGGCGTGGTCGTTTCCAGAATCAGGCTCTATGTGGCTTTTATCAGCAACTCCTACCACCTTTTTGGGTGGTTTTGTAGGGTAATCCCGTAGAAAATGTCCTGAGGTTCCACAGTACAGACACAACTGCATCTGTCGTCTTCTTTTCCTTTCCTTTTGAGTTAAGGGTCCTTTAACCCCCCCGATCTGTATAGGTTCAGAATCATCTGTTCCTTTGGGGGCAACGTTGGGTTTAACCAATACCCGGTTCTCGAACTTAGCTCGATCAGTCTTTCGGTTCTGAAGTCAGTGGTCTAGCTGGACCACTAAGTCTAGAAATTCTGGGCAATCCTGAGGTGGGTTCACAACTTGAACCAAGACATCTTTGAGTTCTCCCCGAAGTCCACGATGAACAATGTAATTAATTTTTCCTCCGGCCACCCGGTTTCCACCACCAACCTATTGAAGTTTGCAATATAGTTTAGCAGATCCTGGTTACCTTGTCGTAAGGATAAAAGTTCGTGGTCCAGGGCTTGACCCTGTGAGTGTCTGGCGAATAGTTTTTCCATGTACCTTTGAAAACCCTGAAAATCGCAGAGAAGAGGATCATCGTGGTTGACTAGTGGAATGGACCAATCCACTGCGCTGCCACTAAGATATGACAATACAAAGGCTACTTTGGCTTGGTCATTTGGAAATGCTCCCGGTCTGCATAAAAATTGCAAGCGGAATTGGGTCATAAACACGGCAAACCTTTTGGGGTCCCCAGCAAAGCGTTTGGGTGGAGCTAACGGAATATTTCCTGGTAAAACCACTTGCACTGGATTGCTTGATGAAGCGGGGGTTGGGTTTCCCCCATATCCAGGTAGGGGCGTTTGCCCAGCTTGGTTTTGCAGTAGTTGCCTAGCCAGATCATCCGTGCGCTCCTTTGAGACAATCAGTTCTCTCCTGAGGGCATTAGTCTCTTGGCGAGCGGCATGTACTTCCACCCTAAGTTCCCCCAACAATTGGGCCAGTTGGTCGGTTTCCGAGGTTTCCATAACACCCGGGTGGGTATTTGTAGAGAGGCTTTGCGTTCTGTTACGCTCACCTGGACCCCACAGGGGTGTCGATCGGACCCGGACAGCTGCGGTCTCCTTCAACATGATGCGTAGTGCAGAGATGACTGTCTGGACTGGCCCACCTAGTCTTGTCTGCTGGACCCGAAGAAGTATTTTCCTGCAAGTGGAGACAGGGATTAACCACCTGTGGGTTTTAGTGATGGCCTCCCAAATGTTCTTGCTTTCCACAACTAATCACCTCCGATATCCCCTTAGTAACCTCACCTTATGTTCGTATAAGATGAGCTCTCCATCCTGCGTGTCTTGCAGGGGCGCGTAGATACCAGTTACTTCACTGGTTTGAAGGCGTTGGGAGAGTTCCGGTAAGTATTGACTCTGAAGTCCCTGGCGGGATTGGTAAGTATCAAGTTCTCAAGTTCAAAGAGTTCAATGTGCCCGATGTTCACTCTTGTCCCCTTCCTTCCTTAAGTTGCAACTGAGTTTGTGAGAAGAAGGTCTCGTAGCTGCTGCTGGCGTTCAGGTAAGAGTCTGTGTTACCCAACACTGTCCGGTAACTATTGCATGCGTGAACGTGTTGTTTTTTTCCCTCTTTACAGATGCGGCATATGAAAATGTGGAGAGTTATGGAATAATACCGCTGGTGGTAAGTCTACGGGGGTAAGAGGTTTTATTTGTTGATTCCCTTGGCTCACCTTGTTTTTTCTTTTGTCCCCTAGGTGCCGGATTACGGCGAAGAAATAATGGAGACAGTGCCAGATCGAAAGATGCTGTGAGAACTGGTGAGTATGGCGCCGTGCTGGAGCTGGCGAAGCGACGCATGCAGGACTGATGTACTTTCCAGGTCCGGAGATGAAATGGTTCCGGAATTAGGTGAGGAATTTGAAATAAGTTTGTTTTCTAACCTTGTCCTTTTCTTCTTCTTTATTCTAGGAGCTCCGGATTCGAGGCGGGCGTGGCAGAAGACTGGATGCTGGCTGCAGGCACGCGGGCGTGGCAGAAGACTGGATGCTGGCTGCAGGCACGGTGAGCGTCACGCTGCTGGATGCAGAATAACGCGAACCATGTGCTGCTGTTCGGGTGTGGTTTAAATAGCCTCCAAAATAGTTCCAGGTAAGAAGTTCCCTAGAGCCACGCCCGAGTAAAAAATAGTCCCTGTAACAAAATAGTCCCATCCAGGGCTGATGTAGGCTTGGACTCTTTTGCAGCATGGTCTGCATCAGGTAAGTAAAGTCTATGAGCCTGGCGCCTAAGGTGCCAGGACTGAACCCAGACAGCCCCTAGCCGGGGCTGCTGAGGTTTAAACAAATGTCTGGATGCCTGCTCCCGGAGCTGAGGGCCTTGGTCCTGATGCCCGGGGGTAGGCCTCATGACACTCATACAGACCTTAAATGCCTGCCATAGTATTGCCTGACTGGACACGAGCCCTCATTGATGTCGAAGTATTCCTGTATCTGTTGGGCCAATGTCGTTCTATAAATCAAATCTTGCAGGGCCGCAGGTTTAAATTTCCATGGTGATCTGTTCACTGTAATGTCAGGTATTCGGAATGTTAGCTGTATTGGCGAGTGATCAGAGTATGTTCTGGGATTAATATGGGCACTAGTAACACAGCTCAATACTTCACTGGCAACCAACCATAGGTCTATTCTGGAATGCATGTCGTGCACTGTGGAGTAATTTGTGTATTCCCTTTTTGTGAGGTTTAGGGCTCTCCATGCATCGTTTAGATTTAGGTCAGTCATGTGAATGAGTATCTTCTGTGGTGCCTTGGTCAGTGCTCTAGGTTGTGTCGATGTGCGATTTAAGTGTACATCTAGGATTGTGTTGAAGTCATTGCCACATATCAAGTAGGCCGTGGAGTAGCTCGCCAGTTTTTCAAATAATGTAGAATAGAAGTCAGGGTCGTCAATATTTGGACCGTATATGTTGAGTAGGACTATCTCCCTATCATGGAGAGTGCCATGGATCAGCACGTATCTTCCCTCTGGGTCGCATTCAGGGTTGAGGCGAAAAAGGGCAGAGCTTTATGTATAAGAATCACCGCCCCCCTTGCCCGTTTAGAGTATGTCGTATAATACTGATGTGTCCCCCAGTTCGGAACAAGGTGTCCGACTTGCTGAGGTCCTAAATGCGTTTCTTTAAGGAAGATTATTTTAGGGCTCTGCCAGTATCTTCCTTTTCTTGATCTGGGATCATAAACCACAAACGTTCCAGCTCAATATTTTTATGTCGTCCGTGCCTGCATTAGCCATCATTAACCATACAGTGAATGTAGTCATATGCATCACGCACCATTTTGGTTGTGTACTTAACATCAGTAGTGCTTAGTGCCTGCGTGCTTTTTATTTTGAAACCTTTCATTCCGTAACTGAACCCCAACAAACTCACCGTGGTCCCTCCCCCAACCCTCATAGTTCCCCGAACTTCAACTATGCCCGTTGATCCCCCCTCTCCCCTCCCATTAACCTCTTGTGCACCTGCTACAGGGGGGACTGTAGCGACATCCTGTGCCATCACAGTGAATATTCATTTACAATATGTCCGGTTACTTATGTTGTTACTCTCACTCATGTCGACACATGTGGGGGTTAAGCTCTACAACATGATCCGCAAGGTAACTCGTATTCACCCCCTGTGTGGGCCACCCGGAGGGGGCCTTCATTTTCCCAAGTCCATTATTAATTATTTACGTGTCTGCCGCTGTGTGACTTCAGGGTTTCAAGAGTCTTGTTCAGTTCTAGGTTGCCTGACCTGAACTGGTATGTGTGTTTCCACAAAGCTCGCTGCTTCTTCAGGGAACGTGAAGAAGTAGGTTTTGTTCTGATGTTGTATCTTTAGCCTCGCCGGGTACAGCATGGCGTACAGGACCTGTTGTTCACGCAGTAGTTTCTTAAGGCCGATGAAGAGTCGTTTTTCCTGTTGCACAGCCAATGTGAAATCCGGAAAGATACGTATGGTGTTGGCTTCCCGCCTTAGTTCTTGTTTTTCTCTGGCAGTTTTCAGTATTAAGTCTCTGTCCCTGTAGTTTATCATACGCACTATTATAGGTATAGGGTATGCACCAGGTTTTGGCTTTGGGGTGAGTGACCTATGTGCTTGCTCCACGATAAACATTGCAGACCATCCAAGATCTCCCAGGAGATTGCGCAAAAGATCTTCTACTGCTTTTTCCATTGACCCCTTCAATGCCTCTTCCTGTACTCCGATTATGTGGATGTTGTTCCGCCAGGATCTAGCCTCTAAATCTTCGCAATTGGTTTTCATCGTCCCCAGTTCTATTGCTATTGTGGACACTGTGGTCTTTAAGGTCTCTAGTGCATCCTCTGTGCCTGATATTCGTGTCTCCGCCTCAGTGATGCGCGATGTAGTTTTATCCAGTTCCGTTTTAATGGAGGTGACATTTGTTGTTATCCCATCAAGTTTTTCATTGAGGGTGGAGAAGCCCTGTTGCATGGCCAGAAAGACCACCTGGGGGTCCACCATTGGTACTGGGTAGCTGGTTGCTCTTGTGGGGATACTTCCTTGGACATTGTGGGTTCTGTTTCTTTCTTTCCTGTCGTTGTTTATTTTTCCATGGCTCCTTTCCCTTTCTTGGGACCGAAGCCCTTGGGCATCGTATTTTTCAAAGAAAAGTCACCCGGGTGCGAGCGCAGCAGTCTTCTTCCTTTGCGTGATTCCTATACCTTGCGGCTGTAAAGTGGTGGTTTATACTGTTCTCATGGAGGCGCTTGGTTTGTTGTCTCGGGTGGCTTTGTGTGGCTGTTCGTGCCTGATCTATTTATGTTTCTGTTCTGTTGTTTGTTGCCCCCTCCTGTTGTCAGCCTCGTGTCTTTGTCAGCATCTTCTATGATCACTTAGGTTAGCTCAATGTTGAAGAGGTGAGGCCTTGTTCTTGTCAATTTGTCGGGGGCATGGGCTTGTTATGTCTTGGAGTTATGTCACTTGTGGACCTCTTTCTTAGGAAGGCTTCCTTGACTGCCCAGCCGTGGCAAGGGTTGAATCTGCTGTGATGGGCAAGTTCAATATGCCTCAGAGCGTGTAGAGTCTTATTGGACCGCTGTCTCCTTTCTCCACTTGCTGCTTAGCTTGGAGGTTATATTCTATAAGTACCCGAATAGCCTATATATGGGTCCCTCCTCCCCTCAGGGGGGTCTCATTGTCTTATTTCCTGTCCTCTAATGTCTGTTTCCAGTGACACCTGGGGTCTGCTGGCTCTGTTTCATCTGGGGGTTATGTGGTAGGGGGTGTTTATAATCATGGAGCCCCTGTAGTTTCCCTCCTGCTGGGCCAAGCTGTTATAATGTGGAACAGTGTTGCTCTGAGGAGATGTGACATTTTTCAGCAGGAAGGGCTGTCTCTTGGTGGCAGTTCAATGTGAGGAGGCCCCGACTCGGCCTAAATGGGGCCACATTGCCCTCAGGGTGGCGGAACAATCCGCGGCCCAGGCGCTGCGTGCGGGGTCCGCTCTGATGGTCACCGGGGGAGGAGCACCCTTCCGTGCCCCACACCGGCCCTGTAGTGTCCTTAGCGCTGGGGCGAGGGCCCTGACCTCCACAGAAATACTTGGGCTCCCTCTCTTTTTCCTTCTGCCCCCCTCCGAATGCTCGAGGCCGCGGGCGGGGCACCCGAGGGATAGGCAGCCGCTCGGGGTCCGATGGCGCGTGTCTCCTCCCTCCTACCTGCAGGGTGATGGGTCTCGCGATCCTCAGGCACCGCTCCTCTCCAGCCCCCGAGGGCGTCTATCTCCAGTCAGGGGGCGCTCAACAGAGGCCTGAGCGCCCGCAACTTTCCAAGCAGAGACGGGCACAGTATCTGTCTCCTGGGACTCGCGTTGTTTTGGTGCCAGACTCCTCCTCACGTTCTGCGGTGCTCTTCAGGGTTGCTTCCCACGCTGCGCATAGGAGTGTTTCTTTGTTGCAACTTCGGTTCCTTGCAACCAATTGTGCCCAAACTTCGCTCAAGCAGAACCGGGTCTGCCAGGCGTTTGTAACGGCATTGTGGCCCAGGATGTCGACAGAGCTCACACGAGAGCGGCTATTTCTTCTTGTGCCCCACAGCGCACCCCAACCCATGCCATTTTTAATAAGAACGATTGTTGGATATGTTCACATCTGCCACAACATGGGAAAAGGGATTGGATTGGTATATACATCCTCCCCCTCTAACTACTGCATGTTATGCTTCGCTTAGGGCATTATTCTTTGTCCGATGGAACGATAGTGTCACTTGGAATTTTGATGGGACTAATCTCAATGAGTTTGAAAAAAGAGTTTTCACACCTTTAGAATGTGCTCTGTTTGTGAATAGGAGCAAGCTAAATGTTGCTTCTATTAAGCCTTCTGAAAGACTTTCCAGACATTTCCAATCAATGATTACCTTTAAAATGGCACCCCTAGGTAATAGCCATGCGAATGTTGCTGTGCTAAATAGTGAAGATAGACCTCAATATGTAGGAGATCTCGTTTACTTTTTTTGCGGTAATCAGGTATATCCTTGGTTGCCAAGATATTGGGAGGTTACTTGTTATTTAAGTATACTATTACCAGGCGTATCTGTTGCCAGCACTGGTGAAGTTTCTAGAACTCGTCGCAGGCGGGATGAGGATGGTGACAATCCTTCACAGATTCTGGGTGACATTGCAATCCTTTGTGCCATTTGGGGACGGATAATAATAAGATATTGGGAAATTGGTGAGGGTTTTAGAGAAAACCATCAATGAAACCACTGACATCCCCTAGAGCAAAAGGATATTAGATTAGTGGCTCTTCAAAATAGGATGGTGCTAGACATCATTCTAGCTGAGGGTGGTGGGATGTGCAAAATGGTGGGATCTGCATGTTGGATTTTTGTACCCTATTCCTCCCCCACCATATTTAAGGCAATTAAGAAATTGCACACCTTAAGTACTGAAGTACACGTTCCAGAGGGAAACTGGGATATTGGCACATTGTTCTGGAACTTGTTACGATCTTGGGGCTGGAAAATCTTTGCAGTTCTAAAAATGATTCTTTGCATTGTGCTGTTTTGCTGCTGTTGCATACAGTGTCTTCCTGTCATTTGTTCTATGATAGGGGGAAGTTGTGCACGAGTGCTTGGTAAACTAGAACCTAAAACACATATGCCCGGAAAGATTACTAGTGTCTTGGTAATGCAGGACATCACTTTAATGGAGTTAATGGTGATCAATGTTTTTGAGGATAGCGATTCAGGATGTTTTGAAGATGATACATGGTTTTCTGATGATGCTAATGTTTGAGTGATGCTCTTGGCTTAGGCCAAAAGGAGGGTTTGTAAAAGTATATTTTGCATGAATACCGTCTGATTATTTCTCACCGGATGGGAGTAGTCAAGACAGGAGACCGGGACAGTGGGACTGGATGATTGATTGAAGAGCTTGGTTTGGAGCCTCCACCTGAGGCCCCTCTCTATGAGGGAAAGGACCTTTTTGGTGATATGACCCTCTGCTGTAAGTTGTACCAGACAGAGGGACCGATCACCCAAAAGAGTGGGGAGAACGCACCGCCACGGACTCAGCTGCAAGAAAAAACACACTGTTAACCACTTAATCACTTGAATCTATTAAAACTGCCAGTAGGTAACAACAAGCAAGGAAAGTACGTGAACAACCCAGTCCCCTGATTAAACAACCATGTACTGGAATCTTCCTGCAATTGCAGAAGAGGAGTTAGAACCTATCCTGACTAGTAGTGTATGAAATAAGGAGAGAAACAATTCATGTCTTACCCTTAGAAGGTTAAAGTTAGCTTGTACTCCAGGATTTGGACACAACGACAGTACAAAATAACAAACGGGAATGTTAGTCAGGTGGCTAGACCCAGGCGGCACGAGGGACGCGCTAGATACGGGTAGCAACTGCAAAGCGTTCTTATGTGCACTTGTATAGGGAGGTGCCAGGCAGAGTCACTAAACAGCAAAGCATCCTTGCGTGCACTAGTGGAGCCAAGGGAAGTGGATTCTAAATGGGAAAGAAGGATGTAGGGCCAATACAAAACACATAAGAAGTGAGGTGCTAATAGATTGTGAGTAGTACCATTCAGTTCAGAATCAACAAGAAAGGGAATGAACACTTTTGTTTTCACTCACCGGACGGGAGTGGGACACGCTGGGAAAGCACACGAAAAGTGCTTAGGACACAACGAAAGCAGCAAGGCAGTCGTTAAGCAGGTAATCAAGTCGGTACACAGGCGAGCAAGAACACAGCAAAATCAGCAGGCAGGCAGTCCTTTAAGCATGTAATCAGGTCGATACACAGGCAAGCAAGAATGCAGCAAAATCAGCAGGCAGGCAGTCCTTTGTCAAACAAAGGTTTGGGACACAGAAAACCAAACTGAGGAGGGAGCACAGAATTCCATTGAATGGACTCGAATCTGTTACACAGGAGCTTCAGGGAGAAGGCGATGAAGATGGAGCTTACAAACGCCGGCTGTAACTTTCAAACAGAAGCAGCGTCCTCCAAGCTGCAGCAGCTTAAATCATTGAGGAGGCAGAGCCAAGTGACGCGAGGCTCACATGAATCAGTTTCAGAATACAGAATCACTCAGGCTTCATGGGAAACGTAGGCTGAAGCCGTTCTGGATGGTGCTGCAGAAGCCAGCCTCCATGGCATTCACCACTGTGTCAGAAACAGCGCTGCAGAATGCCGAACACCACGGCGGAGAGCAATGGTTTTTCTAGATGTTGCTGTTACGCTCACCTGGCTCCCACATGGGCGTCGATCGGACCCGGACAGCTGCGACCTCCTCCGACGTGAAGCGTAGTGCAGAGATGACAGACTGCACTGGACCGCCTAATCTCGTCTGCTTGACCCGTAGAAATATTCTCCTGCAAGTGAAGAAAGGGATTCAGCCACCTGTGGATTTTAGTAATGGCACCCCAATGTTCTCCCCACTAATCACCACCGATATTCACTTTCTGTAAGCTCACCTTATGTTTGTAAATGATGAGCTCTCCATCCTGCGTGGAATGCAGGGGCGCGTAGATACCAGTTACTTCACTGGTTTGAGGGTGTTGGAAGAGTTCCGGATGAATATTGACTCTGAGGTTCCAGGCGAGAATCCATAAGTATAAAGTTCAAAGAGTTCAATATGTCCGATGTTCACTCTTGTACATTCCTTTCTTGTGTTGCAGCTGGGTCCAAGGGAAGATTGTCTTGTGACAGCTGATGGTATTGAGGTAAGAGTCTGTATTACCCAACACTGTCAGGCAATAGATGCGTGTGTTTAAATTGCTGGTTTCTCTCTCCTTACAGGTGCGGCGTAAGAAGTTGCGGTTTGTTACAGAATAATGCCTCCGGTTGTTAATCAGGTAAGTCTATGGTGGAGAGGTTGTATTTGTTGGCTCTCTCGGCTCACCTTATGTTTCTTTTGTCCCCTAGATGGCGGAATTCTCTAAACCACAATTGCACCGCAAGGCTTTCAAAGTCAATACCATTCATTTCAGTGGCAACTTCTAAGAATCTAACCAATCATCACCAACGCATCCGCAACAACCTTCCGTTCAAAGGTGATGTTTCAAATGACATTACTAAAATACAGGAGAGAACACTTAATTTACTATCATTTACGCCCCACGATGCAGTGCAATTTCAAAATCTTGGTATTTTCATCAGTTTGACAAAACAACGGGAACCGCATAGCGTCCACAATGGGTATAACAAGATCGGCTCCAATAATCTCTTACCATATAGATAGAGCAACACAACATTAACGCTACAGTTAGCACTCTGCTTGAAATCAAAACGCAGCAAACCTAGTACCGTAAAACATCAGCTTGAAGGGCCGGTTGCATCGCATTGTAGTGCATGACACACCAAGGTGTGTACCTTTTTCAGAGTGAAAATTACTTCATAGAACGCTTAAATATGCTCTGTTATATAGTGCAAACAGTAAGACTCCTCCCGCTGCTCCATCTCAAAGTGGAGTATTAATCATCCTCTCTCAGGCTGAACAACGTCTCATAGCTGACCTCTGAGCTGAGATCGAGGGTCCTCTACGTCATGATGTTCTCCACGTAGAAAAAAAAGGTCCTTGACTCTTAAAGCCACTTTTCCGCTTTACTCTGGGAATCCAACGCTCATGGCTTCACCACTCTCTCGGAAACCGACCACCGACATCACACAAGGACTGGCATTAATGCAGCCCAACATTCCTTCTTCTTAATTATCGAATGCGTGGGCGGACCCATGCAGGCGCTTCCCCATCCAAAAGGATGATGTGCACCAAACCCACCAATCAACACACAGCCCACACTTCCACACAAACCACCAGCTACCCAACCACAAACATCCACTACCCCAATGCAACACCACCAGCTACCCCACCACAAACAAATACCCCCTACAACGCACACCACCAGCTACCGTACCACAAACGCACACTCCCCTCCACTCAAAACACCAACTAGCGAGCCCCGGAGACCGGCGCGCAGACACGCGGGACCCCGGCCTGTACGCCTGCACATGCACTTCAGGTGAGGCTCCCGCTACCCCGCACCGCCCCCAGGTCCACCAACTGCCCCCAATCCAACACCACCAGCAACCCCACCGCAAACAAATGCCCCCCACCAACACACACCACCAGCTACCGTACCTGAAACACACACTCCCCTTCACTCAAAACACCAACTAGCGAGCCCCGGAGACCGGCGCGCAGACATGCGGGACCCCGGCCTGTACGCCTGCACATGCACTTCAGGCGAGGCTCCCGCTACCCTGCACCACCCCCAGGTCCACCAACTGCCCCCAATCCAACACCACCAGCAACCCCACCGCAAACAAACGCCCCCCACCAACACACACTGTGAAAACAAAGAAATTGATATGAGGCTGGGAAGCCCAAAGGAAACACACCAACACAGGTTACAAAGGACATACAAGTGCTTTATTTAAAAGCTACAACAGTTACCAAAAAGTCAATTGACAAACGGATAGCTATTCGGCTCTCAGAGTAACGTAACAAACTTCAACGAAGGTTCGATGCATTAGTAGAGAGACTGTACATTGGAATACTTGGGCTTTTATATTCTTTATCCAGCCCTGGCCAACCCCCTCGCGGGTTAACCATTCTTGGGACCAGGCCTAGGGTTCCTTGCCAGGTCAATCCCATAATGTATGCATTTTGATCAGTTCCGCTGATACAGTTGTTCATTTACACATAGGTCAGGGATAGGACAAGGTCTTAGTTCGCGACCCCGACAAGTGGCCTGCAGGCATATTACTTATTCATGTGTGCGGAGGTCACAACGGCCAGAATCTCACTCAGAATGTCATTCGGCCTCCATTTTGATGTTCAGGGTGACTTCCACATTACAAGAGAACCTAAAATGGCGGCTAAATCCAAGATGGCGACTCACACAATTTTTCGTTAAGGTCAAGACCTTGCCGCAGAGTCTATTTACATGATATTTTAGACAACTTGGCATAGGCCAATACACATTCAAATACTGCGATAGGAGGCATAATATCATTTCAATTCCAACAGACCCTCCCTTTGGCCTATGCCAAGTGCTAATATAATTTCTAATACTTTTGCAAATAACTCCATTTGTTGTCATCCATACATCCCGAATCATTGTCTGTAATATCTATAGCCATTAGGTCGTTCATCAGAACCTCTTGTAACACAAACTCTTTAGATGCTGTATCTGGGGCATATATTCTATGCCCTACTGTGCTCACTGCTTGGGCACAACATCCCCCTAGCATTCCACATATACTCGGAAGACATTGAAAACAGAAACAAAGGAATAGCAGGATCCCCAAAATAACCAGAATAACAGAAAGCACCTTCCAACCCCAAGATCGTAAAGAATCCCAGAACCAGGTGCTAAGATTCCAATCTCCTACAGGGATATGTACTTCAGAACTAAGAGTATGTAAGTTCTGTATTGCTTTAAAAATTGTCGGCGAGGAATCTGGTACGAAAACACAGCAAGCAGACCCCACTAATTTGCATACTCCACCTCGTTCTGCCAGAATGACATCTAATGCCATCCGATTTTGGAGTGCTACCAATCTTACTGCTTTTTGTTCTAAGGTCATATTGTAGAGTATGTCCGTGGTCCGGTTGATCGTTCTCTCCGGTACCCTTGCTAATCCCCTAATGTTCTCAGAGTTTGTTATTTGTCCCCAAAAGGGCACAACTGATTTTGCTATATCTCCCAATACTTGCCCAGGGGTATCTCCGTTCTTGTTCCGCCGTGGGCGAGCCTTAGAAACCTCCAATGTACTAGCTATAAATACCCCGGGTAACAGTATTCCTAAATAACAGGTTCCCTGCCAATCCTTGGGCAACCAGGGAAATGCTAAACTACCACAAACAAAATAAACAGGCCCCCCTACATACAGAGGCCTGTTTTCTCCAGTCAAATTTACAATGTTTTTACAACCTTCAAAATCTCCCATTGGCCGAGT
This sequence comes from Ambystoma mexicanum, assembly GCF_040938575.1. Lineage (NCBI taxonomy): Eukaryota > Metazoa > Chordata > Amphibia > Caudata > Ambystomatidae > Ambystoma > Ambystoma mexicanum. The sequence continues at coordinate 112,717,258 of NC_090922.1, forward strand.
GCCATTTCTTTGTACACAAAAGGGGACCGAGTCAGGGCTATGACTTATAGAATAAGAAGGAGGTACGGCGTCCTTATTGCCTATCGGAGCCATTTTAAAGGAAATTAGAGTTTGAAAAGGAAGAGATAGTTTATCAGACGGCCTAATAGAAGCGACATTGGGTTTACTTCTATTTGCAAAAAGCGAGCATCCCAGGGGAGTTAATTCACGTTTCTCGAAATCATTCAAATTAGTTCCATCAAAGTTCCCTGAGATGCTATCATTCCAACGGCCAAAGAATAGTGCTCTAAGAGAGGCATAGCAAGCAGTCGTTAAAGGTAAAGGATGAATATACCATCCCAGTCCCTTGTTCCTATGTTGCGGTAAATTAGTACAAATCCAACAATTACTCTTATTAAAAATGGCATGAGTTGCATTCATTGCTATCATTAGAGTGTTATTATGATACTTTTGTCTATGTTGGGAGTCTCTAGGGGACAGAGTGTGAAGGTGTACAGAGGAAGTCAAAGCAGTTGGTACAATCTCAGTCAGTAGTAAAGGTTTTAGAGGCTAGATTTCTTCAAAGTACCAAAGTCCTACAGCAGTAATTGCAAAAATAACAATTATCATTATCAAAACACAGCAGTACGTTTTCGGGGCCCAGACACATTGTTCATTGTCCAAGTTGGTCACCCCCTTATTCACAAGTCCAGTGCGGGGAGCAGCAGTGGAGGTGGCAGGCATTGTAGTTCCTCAATCGACGACCCCAATGTTTGTTGCTGGCGACGCTACGGTCGCGCGATTTCTTAGTCCTTCCCAACCCTAGCCAGCAGAATCCCTTTTGTTCAACAGAACTTTCTTATACAAAAGAAAACTTCCAATCACTTCCCTTTTCCAGATGCACGAAAAACCTGTGCCGTAGTTCTATTTTCTTCGTCGAAGGTTGTACCTGGTGGTACCCAAGATTGTTTGGTCCGCAAATAAGGCGACATCACTTCCTGAGGGAAGCGACGTATCGGAGGCGACGGAAGTCGCAGAGCTTGAAACAGTGTTTTACGGAAGTGATTTTTCAAGAGAGTGCGGAGACGAAATGGACTGTTCCCCAAGCTCCTCGGGCTCAGAGAAATTCTCTGACGCACTCACAGCGCTGTTTGCTACTCCAGGATCAGAGATAGTAGCATCAGCGAGGGGTTCTGCTTCTTCTGTAACGTGTGGCGTCGGGTGAGGAAGTTTCTTGACATGCGTCGCGTGGATCCAGTGCTTCTTTCCAGCCACCCGCACTGCTGTCCGGGTGACCAACAGCACCTGGTATGGTCCCCGCCAGCGAGACGCGAGACAGGAAGACCTTTCGTAGGCCTTCACTAGGACCCAACTTCCAGGCTGTATATCGTGTCCTGGGCCCGTGAACCGCACAGGTAAAGCTGAGTGCACCTGTTGATAAATGAAATACAGGTTTTTAGTTAACTGGTTACAGTAGTCTACAAGCAATACATTTTCCACCTCTCTCAGGGCTTTAGGTTTTGGGAGACCCCAAATGTTAGCAGGTCTCCCCATCACTACCTCAAATGGAGAAAGCCCAGTCTTAGTTTGAGGTGTAGTACGCATAACCAATAATACAATACGTAAGGCATCTGGCCATTTCAGTTTGGTATCGGCACATGTTTTTGCAAGCTTATTCTTTAAGATACCATTGTGTCTTTCCACCAACCCAGCACTTTGAGGATGTCTAGCTGAGTGAAATCGTTTCTCAAGGCTGTGCATATCTGCAAAATTACTGCTGCAACAAAATGAGGATCATTATCCGACCAAATTACCCTCGGGAGCCCAAATCGAGGAAAAAATTATTTTACCATAATCTTTGCAGTGGTCATGGCGGTAGCATCTTTAACGGGGAAAGCCTCGACCCATTTACTGAAGGCACAAATAATTACAAGAACATATTTCAAATTGTTACGCCGTTCCATCTCAATAAAATCAAAGTGAATGACCTCGAAGGGAACAGAAGGGGGCCCAAAGCTTCCCCTTGGAGTTACTGTCCCCTTGCCCACATTGTGCTGTAAGCAGATCATACAATTTCGGACATGATGTCTGGCAGTCTCCGGAATCTTGTTATTCACCCAACCTTGTTCTAACATTTTCGTGATCTGCTGAGCACACACATGTGTAGGACCGTGCGCCATCGTAACCATTGCCAGTACGTACGAATCAGGGAGCAGCCATTTTCCTTCAGATGTATTCACGCACAGACCCAATACCTTCATCCATTATATAAGCATCTCTCATTTCCCTCAAAGCATACATGTCCGTGCTAAGGTCTGTGGCCGTTTGTCTGGCTATCAGGTCCGCAAAAGCATTCCCTTTCCCCACATCATCTATGACCTTACGATGTGCTGCACATTTCATGATCGCTAACTGTTTAGGGAGTGAGAGTGCCAAGAGTAATTGCACTATCAAGGGGCCATGCTGGATCTTGGTCCCATGTGAGGTCAGGAACCCTCTTTCCGACCAAAGCCTCCCAAAGTTGTGAGCCACCCCAAAGGCGTACTGGCTATCGGTGTATATATTTACTATACGCCCTTCGGAGAGTTCACAAGCTTGGGTCAATGCTATAATCTCTGCGGCCTGCGCAGAGTTATGCGAAATTCTCCTAGTTTCAACAACTTTACTCAATGTGGTAACTGCATAAGCAGCTGTAGATGTACCATCTGAAAGTTTGAAGCAGGAGCCATCACAAAACAGCTCCCCTTCTGCATTGTCCAAAGGAGTATCTATGAGATCTATCCTGCCCTTCGTTTCTTGTTCAGTGGTATACAGGCAATCATGTAATTCTTCGTCACCGCAAACAGTGTTTTGCGGGAAAGGTAAGAGTTCAGCCGGATTAAGAACACAACACCTCTTAATTTGAATGTGAGGGGCAAACAGAATTCATTCATACCTTGTTAACCACGCAGAGGTGAGGTGTTGCGTTTGGGTTTTGTTCAATAGGATATCAACAGAGTGTGGTACCATGAAAATCAAATCATGGCCTAGGACCATTCGCTCACTCTGTTTTACCGACGCGGCAGCAGCAGCGACAGCTCGCAAACATCTTGGCAAAGCGCATGCGACAGGATCAAGGGCGGAGGAGTAGTAGCCGCACGGCCTATTCTTCCCTCTGTGTTCCTGTGTTAACACAGCCAAAGCACATCCATCACATTCATGCACAAACAACACAAATGCCTTGTCATAATTTGGAGTACCCAGAACCGGTGCAGAGCATAACGCGGTTTTGAGAAGCTCAAATGATCGTTGATGTTCTGATTTCCATGTCAGAGAAATGCCCTTCTTCGTCAAAGCCAACATCGGTTTTATCACTAGCGAAAAGTTCGGGATCCACAACCTACAGTAAGAAGCCATACCTATTAAGGCTCTGACTTCCTTCTGTGTATTTGGAACAGACATGCCAGAAATGTGTTTTATTCTTTCAGGTGTCAATCTTCTCCCCTCCTTTGACAGGAGGTAGCCTAAATAGGCGACCTCCTGACAACAATATTGAAATTTTTTGAGCGAAGCTTTATGACCATTTTTAGCTAAATGAACAAGCAACAGTACAGTGCCTTCTTTACAAGCACTCTCAGAGTCTGCAGCCAAAAGCAAATCATCAACATATTGAAGCAGCGTACAAGTAGGTGGCAATTCAAGGGTGTCGAGCTGCTCTTTCAAAGCTCTACTATAAATGCTTGGACTTTCAGTATACCCTTGAGGTGCCCTGGTAAATGTAAATGAGCGTCCCCCCAAGGTGAATGCAAACAAATATCTACTTTCCTTATGTATAGGAATACTAAAGAAAGCGTTTTTTAAATCCACAACGCTGAAGTGCGTTGCCGTAGCAGGGATCATTGTCAATATCGTCGTCACATCAGGCACAATTGGAAATTGTGGGGCGACAACTCTGTTAATAGCACGAAGATCAATTATGAACCGTTATGGAATTGCATTGTCGCCTTTCTTATATACAGGCAAGATCGGACTGTTGCACAGACTACCTGTAATCTCCTCGATCACCCCACGATGCACAAAATCGGAGACAATGCATTTCAAAGCACGCTCGCCCTCAACTGATATTTTATACTGCGGAATGCATGGTAGTTTCACTCCATGTTTCAAAACTATTTTAACGGGCTCAATCTGTAATACCCCGACATCATTGTCGTCAACCGCCCATAAACATTCCGGGACAATGCTAAACTCAGGAGGTAAAGGTCGAATCAGGAACTGAGAATTAGGAAGTTGCTGTGGTGAAACCGTCAGCCGTACTCCATCAGAAGAACAATGAATTACTGCGTTCAATTTCTTTCCCGAATTCAAACCCAGCAAATTCTCTCCACAGTTCGAAGTGAGAAGAAAAGGGCAATGGTCCGTAAAGGGACCCAAAGAAACAGACACCGGTGAAGAAACCGGACAGACAATTGGTATACCAGAAAACCCTACGGAAACATTTGTTTGATCTGACAGTGGAATGTTTGGAACCCGGGAATGATCAATGCAGCACTTCTGTGCTCCAGTGTCTATCAAAAACTGGTGTTTCCTATTCCCTACTAATAATTCAACGTAGGGGCCTTTCTGATTAACGGGAATAGGTGAAGGTTCCAAACCCTGCTTCGGGCAGTCCTAATGAAATAGAGCCTCATCAGAAGGAAGCTCTTCAGAAAGGTAGGCAGCAGAAGGTTGATCAAATATGTTCCTCGAGTCCACACTCGAGGTCTGATTTTCCTGTGAAAAAGGTTGCTGAGGATCTTGCAAAAACTGACCTCTATCAGGGCCCCCTGCTCCAGGGCGGCCCCTGGGTCGTCTACCCATACTCCCGAACGCACTGTTTGACCTTTGTCGAAGGACGGGGCACTGTACTCGGCAATGACCTTCCTGGCGGCAATAAGCACATTGATTAATATTCACAGGACCCAAAGGAACATTTCCTTTTGGGACATACTGACCTCTGGTCTGTGTCATGCCTCCTCTGGGGTTTCTAACAATTTGTTGTAATAATACTTTGGTTTTCAAATCTCCTTTCCTCTTTTCAATTTTGTCCTTCTCATTATTAACACGGTTCTCATAATACTGAGCCATGAGTAAAACCTCAGATTGAGATTTTGGGCCTCATTACAACCTTGGTGCTAAGTGCACCAACTTTACCACCATGGTGTAAACTCCGTTTACACCATGGTGGATGGCGGATTTACCGCCCCATTCCAAGGTGAGTGGGGCGGTAAATCCCCATTTCCCATTTTCCCTTCCCCATTCCCATTTTTGCCCCATAGGGCATAATGGGAGTGGGGAAGGCGCTAATTACGCCGCCGTAAATTACGGCGGCGTAATTAGCACCATGGCAGGTTAGCGCCATGGATTTTAACGCCTGCTAAAAGCAGGCGTTAAAATCAGAATCAGGCGTTAAGGGTTAACGGTGGCGTTAACCCTTAACGCCTGAGTTGTAATGAGGCCCTTTGACTGCCAAGTGCTCTCAGAGGACATAATCTTTGACTGGATGTCGCGCAACAATCCGCGTACAAATTTGTCCACAAACAACCTTTTCCCAGACTCTGTGCCCAAGTCCTGTCCACTGAAGTCAGAAAATACCTGCTCGAATCAGTTAAAGAATTCGGTGACACCTTCAGTTTTTCCTTGAACACAGGCCGTAAGCTTGTCCCAAATAATTTTTTCTCTGGAATTATAGTTTTTAATTTTGCGACAATTCTGTCAGGCAAAGTAAGTATTACCTGTGGTGGTTTCTCACCTGCTGGTCTTTCCCCATCAATCCTAATCATATTAGCCCACGTATCTCCCAACCATGGCACATCGTCTATTGTCCAAACCTGCTTCCATACATCTACGGGTAGGAGTACAGGGAATAGCAAGTCAATATCACTTAAGGTGAACACAGAGGACTGTAAGACGGACTCTATCTCTTTGTAAAACCCTGTCGGGTTTTTCCTGATATCGGGAACTGTTTGACTAATAGTGTTCACTTCCTGTCGTGAAAACGGGACGTGAACGAATTGTGATACATAATGTGCAGGGATATCCACAGCGGGGGCACCAGTCCCAGCTTTGGCGGGAATCTCAACTTTTGGGACAAAGGTCGGAGGAACCTCTCTCATAGGCAACTGAGATATAGGTACCTCCGGCCGCTTACTAAGCAACAGAGCCAGTTCGAGGGCTAAGGCAGCTGTAGAAGTGTCGGGCGAAAAATCCCTTTTACAAATCCCCAACAATTCTATGGGGCAACTAACCTTCTTTCTTACAAATTCTTCTTGCAGGTACTGTACCATTACCTGAATTACCTTTCTTTGCATTTCTACTGTATACTGACTATACGTGCCATATACTTCATCCGGCGGAATCGATGAATCCGAGATCCATCCAATCGCATCTTTGGTACAAATTCGTATTTCCTCAGGTGCCGATCTACGACACGGAAGGAACCGTTTCTGTACATATATTTTATCGTCTTCGTCATCCTCATCTTGTGACTTTTCAAAGTCTTTCCTATACTCAAACAATTTTTCAACATGCCCATATACTTTCTGCTCTGTGTCCCTCGAAAGTGCCAAAGCATTCAGATCTCTCACTCCATGTGGAAGATCCGAATTTTGTAATCTACCCCACATTGCACACAAATGAGTCCCCAAACCTTCAATAAAAACATTTTTCTCGGGAAAACTATTCAAATTAGATAATGTGGAAAAAACATTAACTTGATCACCTTTCTCCATACAGTGCTTAGCCCATGCAAACAATTCCTGTTTCTTACCTGCAGAAACAGTATTACGAGTGACGATCTTTGATCCTGCACCTGGATCAACTTCAGTCAATACGGGACCACTCGGGAGCAGAGGTGCAGGTAAATTTAATAAAGGTGCAACTATCGGTGCAGAAGGAAGGGGCGGTGCGATAGGTGGAGGAACAACAACTAGAGGACTAGGAACAATAGGTTGTACAGGGGGAACAGGAATAACAGCAGGAAAAACAGCAGGAACGGGCAGAGTGCCCAAGAAAGGATCATACGGAGGCGGCGCAGAGGCACCAGGCCTGCGTTCGTTTAACAATTTTTCAATAAATTCTTCGGAAACATGGAAATCTTTAGAGGGGTACATTTTCTGGATTCCAAGTGAAAAAGCCCTATCCATATTTTTAACTGATTCTGAATGTTTTTCTTTATCATATAACAACGCTTTTTCGGCGTTTGTTTTATGACGGCGTGCATGTTTGTCCCTACTTTTAAGCTGCTGTAACGCTTCTTTTTCCAATTCTGTAAAACATCAAAGGCTGCAGGTCTAGCCTTCTTTTTAGCAAGACTGATTCTAGGTATTCAATACAGGAGATCTCAAAACTGCCATTGATTGGCCACTGAAATTCAGAGGCATGTCTGGTCTGTCTGTGCCAAATATCATTAAATACTATACTACCAATGCCATTATTACAGTACATAGAACATGCCGGCGACCCCTCCTGTGGTGCCGGGCGGCTAAGTTCCAAAGATTGTCGATCGCTGCGGAACAGAGCCCTAAAGCAGCTAGACAATTTCCCAGGCATTTCACAAAAAATTGGTGTTACCTGGTCAATAATTGTGTCTGCAGATACAATACGCCAAATTCAAATTGTCAGGGTTAAATTAAGAGCTGGGTCATGACTGCACCTGACCAAACCTAAGGAGGACTGTACGGTTTATCAAAGAACTTACCTAACGAATTTTACCTTGTGTTTGGTGGTTTCGACAAATCTGCCCGCCTCAAAAATGGACCCTCGTCAAGATGCCATGTCAGACCACACGACTATCGTCCAAGGATCGGATCGTGCAGCGCTGCCGAGGTATCGCGTCTCGTTCGGTCGGGCCCGCAGAATCACACCGTCCGATCCTGGTTCGATAGTCTGCGTCACCCTTCAATGATCCGGACTCAATCTTGAGGGTCCTGTTCGGGCGCCAACTGTGAAAACAAAGAAATTGATATGAGGCTGGGAAGCCCAAAGGAAACCCACCAACACAGGTTACAAAGGACATACAAGTGCTTTATTTAAAAGCTACAACAGTTACCAAAAAGTCAATTGACAAACGGATAGCTATTCGGCTCTCAGAGTAACGTAACAAACTTCAACGAAGGTTCGATGCATTAGTAGAGAGACCGTACATTGGAATACTTGGGCTTTTATATTCTTTATCCAGCCCTGGCCAACCCCCTCGCGGGTTATCCATTCTTGGGACCTGGCCTAGGGTTCCTTGCCAGGTCAATCCCATAATGTATGCATTTTGATCAGTTCCACTGATACAGTTGTTCATTTACACATAGGTCAGGGATAGGACAATGTCTTAGTTCGCGACCCCGACAAGTGGCCTGCAGGCATATTACTTATTCATGTGTGCGGAGGTCACAACGGCCAGAATCTCACTCAGAATGTCATTCGGCCTCCATTTTGATGTTCAGGGTGACTTCCACATTACAAGAGAACCTAAAATGGCGGCTAAATCCAAGATGGCGACTTACACAATTTTTCGTTAAGGTCAAGACCTTGCCGCAGAGTCTATTTACATGATATTTTAGACAACTTGGCATAGGCCAATACACATTCAAATACTGCGATAGGAGGCATAATAGCATTTCAATTCCAACAATACCACCAGCTACGGTACCTGAAACACACAATCCCCTCCACTCAAAACACCATCCAGCGAGCCCCGGAGACCGGCACGCAGACACGCGGGACCCCGGCCTGTGCACCTGCACATGCGCTTCAGGCGAGGATCCCACTACCCCGCACCGCCCCCAGGTCCACCGACTGCCCCCTATCCAACACCACCAGCAACCCCACCGCAAACAAACACCCCCACCAACGCACACCACCAGCTACCGTACCTCAAACACACACTCCGCTCCACTCAAAACACCATCCAGCGAGCCCCAGAGACCGGCGCACAGACGCGCGGGACCCTGCCCAGCCCAACATTCCGGATGATCACCAGCACCCTCGGCAGAAGCGCTGACGTCACCATTTGAAACAGGTGAGTGGAAAGAAGTAGAGCTCTGCAGCACTAACGGTCGCCGCAACTGGCCGCACATCAACATAGGGGCATGGTCTCCTCTCAGAGCAGATAGCTCACTTGAAGATCAACTAAGGGCTCCCACACCCTCAGCAGAGTCAGCATTGTTCCACAGTCACCATGTGAAGAATAAATACATATATTTCTGTAACTTCTCTGCCCTTGGCACCGTGCTAACAAGCAACTACTCTGCTTACAACTGTCATCAAGGCACTGGGCGTGCCCTTTATTAGCAGCACGACAAACTCATAGCTGGCACTGTTTAAAAGTCACCAGTGGTTGCCTCATGCCAGGCTCTAACAAAGCAGCTTACAAAGCAGTCTCTTCAATTCTCCTTGTTGACTAATGGGGCAGCAGCCTGTTTTAATCATTTTGATTGTCTGCTGGGACAGACTGCTATGCTTTGCCCTGGGAGCCTCTCCCTGCTCCTGCCAAGGCACCAACACTTTTTTTTTCCAGCCCTGGGTGGTGGGGTGCTTCGCGGACCATGGGGGGCAGTGGGTTCCCTCTCCTCGCACCAGCCTCTCACAAGAATTTCCTCCTGCTCTGCCCCCCCCCTGCAGCAGTATCTCCTTTCTCCTTTTCCTGGACCACACACACACACATGTACCTGTTGCCTTGTAGCTTTCAGGGTCCATCCAACCAGTCCTATTGGAGACCAGTCCTCGTCGCCAATTGTTATGACCCTGTCTGGGTCATGGTGATATAACAGGATACAGTTGCAGGTATGCTTAATGGTTGCTTTATTCAGGTTCTTCAGTTACAGGTACAAATCAGGTCTCATCAAGTCCATAAAAATCATGAGGGAAACCCACTGGCTCCCACCACCCAGGCTTCCTTAGATCAACTGCCTGGGTTAGAACCCATTCATACACAAACATTCCAAGCTGGCTCATGCATTCCACAAATGACATCACCCATACACACAGCATTCAGAAGGTGAAACCATAGAAGGGAAGGCTAATCCTAACAGTAGGCCAGGTCTTTCATCTTACTAATGTGCTTCAGGTTTCGTGGTCTGGTAAAACCCCCTCAGCATGCATGCCCAAACTGACTCCACCTCCAGCGTAATCCCTTTTTTCGGCAAGGCGTAGTTTAACCTCCGTCCAGAATCTACCCACCTCTGGACATGCCCAAAACATGTGTTTCATCCCAGCTTCTGCCTCCCCGCACCATGGGCATTTCTGTGTCACTGAACTTCCAAACCTGGCAATTTTGCTAGGGGTCGTATATGCCCTGTGAGTAACATATAACTGGATCGGCTGTAGTCTCGCATTTTCGGGACACCTTCTGGTGATACCTTTGAGCCCTATCCCATTGTCCGTCCTGCATAGGTTCTCCCACCTCCTCCTCCCAGTCCCGCCTCAGTTGGAGCAACTCCTTGCCCACCCTGGTCATCAGTAGTTCGTAAATGCGGGATATTTTGTGCCCACCCTCCGAGGTATCGTATATTGTCTCAATTACCATATCGGGTTGCTCTGCTAGCACTGCTTCAGGCCACCTTACTCGCACCCGTTTGATAATCTTTGTGTATGCAATATATTGGCCTTTATGTACCCCGGTGTCCTCCATTAATCTCTGGAAATCTAGTACCTCCCCCTCTTGCCATATGTCTCCGAGGGTCGTGAGGCCCATCGGTTCCCAGTATCTACGGATCCCTTTTATCATTTGCGAGTCCTCCCACATAGAGCTCTAGCGGCACCTGCAGGGAGCATGCTGTCGGGTTTCCCACTATTTGCTATGCTTTGCTCCATATTTTCCAGCCCAGTTCCAGCAATCTCGCTCTTCCTTGCATCTTTGATTTAGGCAACCAAGCCACTTCTCTTAGATAAAAGGGGGCGGAATCCTTGCACAATAGCCTGGCTTCAGCCGTCTCTTCTTTGGACAACCATCTAGCCACATACTGGAGCTGTCCCGCCAGGTAGTATATCTCGAAGTTCGGTAGGTTTATACCCCCCTGTCACACGAGTTTTGCAACTTCCAAAGGGCCACCCTGTTCCTGGAGTTATACCACCATCTTATACAAAGCCGCCCTACCCACCATGGCCAGGGGGAGCTTTGACCAGAACCCCATACTATTCTTGATGCCTTCCACTGCCCTTTCAGTGTTGTATTTGTGTTCATCCGCAGCCGTGTGGTATATGTCAATTCCCAAGTATCGAAATGTCCTGGTCCGCCATGGTATCGGCAAGACCGGTAGGTTCCAGTGCGGGGGCCCCCCCCATATCTCCCAAGAGGGAACATGCTTGATTTCTTGGGGTTTACCACTATGCCCGAGAGGGTGGCATAGCATTCCATCACCTCCAGGACAAATTGGAGGTTTTCTTCTGGGAAGCACAAGTATAGCAGCATGTCATCAGCATACAATGATATCAGGTGCGGTCCTCCCTTCGTGGGGATCCCTATCTCCCCGTACTGTGCCTGAGGCAGATTACCAATGGTTCTAAAGCAAGGATGTACAGCATGGGCGACCAGGGCAGCCCTGTCTAGTGACCCTAGTAAGTTGCCATTTGTCTGAGATTATTGCACCCATTTTGACCCTAGTGATTGGGGAGCTATATACCATTTTGACCCACCTCAGGTACCGCGGCCCCATCCCATATTCTTTCAAGGCCGCTATCAACCATGGCCACCTCACAGAGCCGAAGGCCTTTGTGGCATCTAACGAGACTATTGCCATTTCGCCGGGGTCCTTCTCTGTCTGTTCAATGATGTGGTGGAGTCTCCTATGATTGTCGGTTATATTCCTGCCTGGAACGTAGCCTGTTTGATTGGGTGTATACGTTTGCCAATACCTCGTTTGAGCCTGTTTGCCAACGTTGCCGTGAGGATTTTGCTATCTTGGTTGAGCATAGATAGGGGTCTATATGACCTACAATCTGTGCTTGGCTTGCCCTGTTTTAGGAGCGGAATAATCACCACCTCCCTCAGAGACTCCGGCAACCTCCCTCGTTCAAGCGCTTCATTTACCATAGCGAGCAGCGGGGGGAGTACCTCCTGCTTATATGTTTTGTAAAATTCACTTGGGAGCCCGTCCGACCCCAGAGCCTTACATGTGGGGAGGTGCTGAATCACTGTCTCTAATTCTTCTATTGTGATTGGGGTGTCCAGGTCCTCCCGTTCCTCATCGTTTAGTTTGGGTAATCCTATGTCTTCCAGTGTTTTCTGAATCTCCCGACCCATCTCCTCCCTGTGTCCTTATAGAGGCGTTTGTAGAATCTAAGGAACCCCTTGTTAACTCCCTCCTGGGTGTCCCAGGTCTAGCCTTCTTCCCCCTTTATCTCTCTGAGCACTGGTCTTGGTGTCTCATTTTTGTATAACCATGCTAGCAGCCTTCCCGGTATGTCTCCCCTGCATGTTTCCTCTTGATATATTTTTTATAGTTCAATTTACATAGCCTGTCCCAGTGCTCCCTGCTAGTTTGTTGTAATAGATTCACCCGTTCGGCATCCTCCTGTGAGGTGCTCCCCCTCTACATCATTTCTTCCAGTTCCTTCTCTGTCTCCTGTAGCTCTCGCTCTATGCCCCCTTGGAGCCCTCTGGATTTGGATATGGCTGCACCCCATACTACCACTTTGAACACCTCCGATAAAGTTCCTTCTGACTGCACGCTCCCTGTGTTGGTATCAAAATACTCATTGATCGCCTCCCTTAGATCCTCACGGAATACAGAGTCCTGCAGGGCCTCGTTTCTGAGCTTCCATGTCAGGATGCTCGCTCTAGGGGGCTGGTGTCTCCACTCCAACTTTTCCAAGAACAGTTAATGCTGTGTACCCTTATTTGGTATTTCAGTTTCTTTTTGGGCTTTATTTTCTTCTCCAGATTGGGTTTTAACCCACGCAATTTCCTCTTCCCATAGTAACTTAGTTCAATCTCCTGTTCTGCATCTTCCAAAGCCCTACTGTCATTAATGTTCACAATTTTAAAGGATCTTAAAACGATTCTAGAATTTCTATTTTTATTTCCACCTTGGACTTTCATATGTTTTTATTTGTTTCTCCATCTGTTTCATCACATGCCCATTATTTAATTTAGTCTTCTTTGAGTGTCACTTTTTTATACTCTTTGGTTTCAATATCCACACCTGTTGCTACATCCTCAGTTTTCTCACTGTTTCCTATCTCATGTTGGGTATTTTCTGACACTTCTCTTTTCACCACAATTTTGGTTATATTGCAGGCTCTTTCACTAAGCACCAGCAGGCCTTGTACTGCGCCAAGCACACACCATGCATGTTCTTGTAACACTGGAAATGATGAGTTGCACAGGCTGCACAATAAAAAACAGACACAATAATAACCACTACACTTTTTCACTTTTCTGCGCTTAGGCGTTTTTATATTCATTCAACAGAGAGAAAGAGTGTAAATGTAGACAATCAAACTCTCAAAATTGGTACAGTGGTTAGCATAAAAAAACATTGGAAGTAACGTTGACAATGAACACAAGTAATAAAGAAAAGAAAAACACTTTATTGGAGCACAACTCTTAGAACCCCCCCCTCCAGATAGTACTGTACTTTGGTATGTAGGAGGAAAGGCGAGCCGCACTCCCGCAGGCACAGCAGCAATTGCAGCAGACTCCAAAACACGGACAAAAAGCAAGCAAGGAAACACTGTGTTGAAAAACGGATACATTTTAATGTTTCCATAGAAATAAAAGGATTGTACAAAAAAAATAATGGTACAATCAGCAACCACACAAAGACACACAGAGGCAGGACGCCATGGTACACGACCTGTACACAATGCGTTTCGCGCTCCACTAAGCGCTTGATCACGTAGCAAAGGGGGAGGAATGGACTAGTAGAAATACAATGAAAACTACAGTCCTATTACTATGTTGATTAGCTCGTGGGTCCATGGCTAAAGAAGAAAAATGCTGGCGGCCATTATAGAGTGTGGTAAAATGCGTGCATGAATAGGAAAACAGGAAAGTGATGCACAGTCACAAGGGACAATTGGATAATACCTATACAAATATATATGAGTATATATGTGTAACGGAAATATGACATGAAGATAATACTGCAAATGTTAACAACATTTTTTCAATTTGGAATTAAAGCCCCAGTGGCAAAAAGAATGAGCATGAAAGCGCAGTCAGAGTGGATAAACATACATGCAGTCAAATATAAATAGCAATTCCTGCAAAGCAATAATTCATGCACGCACAATATTAATCAATAGAACCACACTGCTGTACAGTGACTGCAGATAAAACCATGAGTGCAGTGCTGACGCCTTGCAGTCGGGAAGTGCTGAGCATGCCTGGGAGGGATATAAACACTGGCATAGATGACATGTATTCCGCCAGCCAAGGAGTACAACGGACGAGCATGAACGTTGCATACCAGCTGTGTGTAGGGACAATGGTCCAAAAGGACTAAAGTGCATAGTGCATACAGAGGGTCAGACTCATAATAGAGAGGGGAATAATAATATTAACCCCACATTACAGACTCTACTAAAACATTGCATCAATCAAGCTAAAAGGTAAATGCAAAATTTCAACCAGTTAAGAAAGCCGAAATAATGACTCTGCGATGTGGTAATGGAGCCGAAGCAAACCGCGTCATCAGCAAAATAAGGAATGATGACACCTACACATTTCATCAACAGGTCGAACAACACTGCCAAAATTCAACAATGGTAATAGCTCTCATAATCGAATCAGTGAATAGGTAAAATGTACTTGTAAATGGAAATAAATGAGATACTGGCTAAACCAGTGCGAAATAAAAAGGCATCAGAATATTAAAACGGCTTCATGGTGTTAAAGCCAAGGTAAAGTGCAAGTGCATTCATGGCTGTGCCTTTCAGCAGGTATTAAGGTACACATACATCTGCAGTGGCATGGCAGTAATGAGAAATGGCCTCAGGATGACATGGCCATAATAAAGTGCAAGTGCAACAGCAGCTAAATCTTAAAGCAATTAATAAGGTGCAATTGGAGGCAAATGCCAAATAGGCAATTACAGAGCCCACCTAGCTAACTGCCAAAATGCCAGTATGACTGTACCTTTATCCACGCATTAAGGCACCAGTATATTGGCAACTACAAATTGTAGATATGGCCTCATGGTCGCATGGCCATATTAAAGTGCAAGTGCATAAGCAACTAGAACAAGACACAAAACACAAATGTAAATATGAAGAATAACCAAAATAACAATTAAAATGCACTCGTAACAATTTACAGCCCATAATCACAAATCATTGCACAGATTGTAAAATTTGAAGCTAAAATAAGAACTAACCATCTGAATACAGCAAGGCAACAACAGTACACCAGACCACAGGAAAGGAAGGACCCCGAGTTAAAACCAATTAGAAGGAAAGAATTTGATGATGATGATGTAGACCTCCCCATAGGTACTAAAGTGAACAGCCAAAATATAAAAAATCCAAATTAGGATTCAAGTAAAAAGGAAAGAAATGATCTCCAGAACACAAGACAAAAAGGAAAAAGAAGAAAAACATCCAAAAAAAGCAAATCAATGTCCAAAATGGACATAAAAATCAGAGAATAATTGAAAAAAAAGGCCTAGAGAAAGAGACAGAGCAGTAACAGAGTGGCGAGGAAGGCAAAGAATGAAAATTAAGTGCCCAGAAAGGTATATAATTCCTCGTCAACATTGTGGCCCTTTGGATACTTGGTATCAAAACCTAGAATGAATCTAGTTTCAAGTTGTCTTAATTTTAGGACACGGTCCCCACCCCTCGGATGAGCAGGTACATGTGCCACTCCAAAAAAAGTTAATAATTTCACATCATTGTCGTGGTCTTGTTTAAAATGTTTAGCCATGGGGTACGCTGGATCAGAGTTCTTAATGGCTCTGAGATGTAGGATTCTCAGCTTCAATTTGCATGTAGTACTCCCAACGTACCATCTCATGCAAGGGCATGAGACGACATATACGCCAAAGGTAGTGTCACAGTTAATGGAATACTTGATCTTTTGATTAATTTTGGTGACAGGATGAATAAAAGATTTGAGCACAGTGGCATGGGCACATGCTTTGCATTTCATGCATTTTGTAAACCCCATTGAAGAGGTCGAGAGCCATGTCGTAGAAGATACCTTTTTCTCTACCGGAGACAAAAAACTGGATACAAGTTTGTCTCTGAGAGAGGGCACACGTTTGTACGTCATAGTGGGACGATTGGACAAAACAGAACCGAGATCACTATCTAAGAGGATGCGCCAATGTTTCGCAACAATTTTCCGAATGTAGTTAGAGGCAGCATCAAATGAGATGATAAATCTAGGGTTATCATTGTTGGCGATTTTGGGCTTGGTATTGTACAATAAAGTGTCTCTAGAAAGGCCCTGTGCCTTCATGTAGGCCATTTCAATAGTTCTCTTGTCATATCCTTGCTTGGCAAAGTCTACAGCTGCCGATGCACAGTAATGATCAAAGCAAGCAATATTGCTGCAGTTGCGATGAAATTGAATTAATTCGCCGTAAGGAATAGATTTTTTGCAGGACGGCGGGTGACAGCTGCTAGCATGAAGGGGCAAGCCGGTATTAGTCGACTTCTTATGAAGAGCCGTATGAATACCAAGGTTGTCCAACTTAACCATGACATCCAGGTATACAATCCCGGAAAAACTATGGCATTCAGTGAAGCTGAGATTGACCTTGTTGGTATTAATACTTTTAACAAACAGTAACCAATCGCTTTCAGTTTCCTTCCAAATAATAAAAACATCATCAATATACCGCCACCAGGACACAATCTGTGTTGGAAACAAAGTGGCAGTTAGATCAGACAGGAAAGTAGCCTCCCACCACCCCACCGTGAGATTAGCATAAGATGGTGCAAAGATACTTCCCATAGCAGTCCCCCAGACTTGTCGAAAGAAAGACCCCTCAAAAAGAAAAACATTGTTGTGTAAACAAAACAGAATCATTTCCAAGATCATAGAACTGTGACCAAAATAATTTAAAGAGCAAGTGTCCAAATAATATTTGCATGCATTAGTGCCCACTGTATGGTCGATAGAAGTATAAAGGGAAACCACATCAAGTGTGGCTAAAATCAGACCCTCTTCCCATGGTCTATTTGTGACATGTTGAAGGAAATATTTAGTGTCCCTCAGGTAGGATGGCAACACTGATACAAAAGGAAAAAGTGTTTCATCAATAAATTGAGCCAGATGTTCTAGTAGTGAGCCACATAGAGTAACAATGGGCCTACCTGGGGGACACTTAAGAGATTTATGTATCTTGGGAAGAAAATATATCGTGGGTATAGTATGGCATGCAGGAATAAGGAATTTAATCAGATCATCATCTTTCGCCGACTTGGTACACAAAGTAGTAAGATCGGCCCTTATTTCTACAAATGGATCTTTGGAAAGCTTCTTGTAGCACAAACGGTCGTGTAGCTGTCTGTTAGCTTCTGCTACATATTTTCCTCTATCTTGAATGACAATGTTCGAGCCTTTTTCAGCTGGTTTAATGACGATGTGTGGCAATTGTTGAAGTTCACTGATAGCCGCATGTTGAGTAAAGGTCAAGTTCTGCTTAGTCATATTGGTTTTCTTGCGTAGTTTTCTGAGGTCACTGATACAGAGATCCTGGAACGCCTCGATGCAGCCCCCTACTGGAAATTGCGGATTGAATCGGGACTTGTTTTTCAATTTGGTACGTATGTCCCAATTAGGATTAATATCAAAGTCAGACAAATCGAAATCAGCAGCGTCAAATTTGTCGTCATCAAGGCAGGCCAGATCCATGAGTGATGGAATGTCAGAAATCAACAGATCAGTGCCACCAGTTCGTGATAATGGAGGCTTGGTGGTAGTAGAATTGGTGACGAAAAACTTCTTTAACTTGATTTTGCGCAAAAAATTGTCAAAATCGATGCACGCTTGCACGTAATCAAAACTGACAGTGGGACAGAAGTTGAGGCCAAGAGACAAAAGACAAAAGCGAGGTCTGTGATTTAGTAAGGACATGAGTCGACAGATTGACTATTTGGCAGCAGTTCATAGGATCGGCGACTAATTTTTAGTCCCAGAGCGCATTGATCTGCCCTGTTGGTGCCCCTTTGGACCGTTTCCCACGGTGGCCTCGGCGGATGATCTTCCTGCTTGTGACTTCTGTCCTTTTCCTCTTCCTTTTGTTTTGCCATTGTCTCTGCCTCTTTTTTGGTTTTTCCCGTCCAGACATAGCAGTCTCATTTTGTCTAAAAAATTTAATTTTGGCGTAGGTTCATCAGTCTCAGATGCAGAGATATCGACTCTGATGCAGCAGCTCCCAAATTGCCAGACTGTGTGGCTGTCGACTGTATGGCATTGGTCCTGCGGAGGGAGTCAAACCGTTTGGCAAAAGTAAAAACTCAGCCCATTTCATAATCTATTTTATCTCTCAAGAACTTCCTATGTTTCCGTTGCTTGATATCATCTTCATAGGAGATCAGACCATCATCAATTTTGATACGTAGTTGTTTGCCTTCCTCTGTGGGAGGGATCTTGGTTAATTCCGTCTCTACTTTGGCCAATTCCTTGAGCGCCAACTCCCGATATATATATATATATATATATATATATATATATATATATATATATATTTATATATAGCTCCAATTCTGATTTATTTCCCCCTGCCCTTAGCTAACGTTGGCTTAGTTGCCAAATTAAGAGTTTGTGAGATTATGTATTATGGAGACAGTGATCCATTCTGTTCGAAAGCAACAAAACCCCAGTTACTAAATTTAGAAAGCAGGCTACTTCATCAGTCACCTTGTACCTCAATGACAAATGAAGATGTGCTTTCTGTGTAAGTTTGACACCGGGCCAAATTGCAATACCCTGCAGAAAAGGTTGCAGCTGATTAATTGAATGATTGAATGTTCATTGCCCTATTTATACTTCCAATAGACTATGCCCTTTGGCTGCTAAGAATGCTTGTCTCTGCTAGATCTGCCCCCGGCCCGACACACCCTGCCAAACTCCCTTTGGCAGCTACACCGGTCTCAAGAGACGCAGACCTGCAGCGTCCCCCTCCTTTCTCCAAGCCCAGGACAGTCACAGAGTCTCAGAAAGCACATGGCAGATCCCTCTCTTTAGGAAAACTCCCAAGCTGCCAAAATCCACCACAGAATCCGGAAGCGCTCCCCTTCATCAGTAAGCTCGACAGCAGGACCCAGGAAGTCAGCCCAGGAAAACAAACACCACCAGCCCGCTTCTGTATTTTAAACCCTTTCAGTGAGCCCTGCCTTTTATGCTATATTCCCATATATTCCCTTCACCATTTTCCAGCATCTGTGACGTCAACTGTCACCACCCCTCCGTGAAGTCACTTACATTTTCATCACATGTCAGAACCTTCGAGAGCCTTCCAGTATCTTTCTTCCTCCCACTTGTGTAATTTTCCAGCCAAGGTTTGAACGACATTTGGACAATATTCAGAACACACCTCCCAACAATGTACTTTATTCTTCCTTCCTTTTTTTTGCTCAGAATAATAAGCATTTATTTTCAAGAACCTTTTTTCCGCAGCTACACTGCACACACTCGACCCAGGCGGTAAGGGTTAACGCCGTTGTTAACCCTTAACGCCTGATTCCAATTTTAACGGCTGCTTTTAGCAGGCGTTAAAATCCATGGCGCTAAACCGCCTTGGTGCTAATTACGGCACCGTAATTTACGGTGCCGTAATTAGCGCCTTCCCCACTCCCATTATGCCCTATGGGGCAAAAATGGGAATGGGGAAGGGTAAATGGGAAATGGGGATTTACTGCCCCACTCACCTTGGAATGGGGCGGTAAATCCGCCATCCACCATGGTTAAATGTAGTTTACACCACGGTGGTAAAGTTGGTGTTCTTACCGCCTGGGTCGTAATGACCTTAACTCTCCCTTAATTTTACATTATTTTGAAATGGGCATGATCAGCCAGAGTGTTGTTCATGCGCCTGCTGCTGTGTTAGTACACAGGCCTCATTACGACCCAGGCGGTAAGTTACTGCCTGGGTCGTACCCTTACCACCATGGTGTAAACTAAGTTTACACCATGGTGGATGGCAGATTTACTGCCCCATTCCAAGGTGAGTGGGGCGGTAAATCCCCATTTCCCATTTTACCCTTCCCCATTCCCATTTTTGCCCCATAAGGCATAATGGAAGTGAGGAAGGCGCTAATTACGCCACCGTAAATTACGGTGGCGTAATTAGCACCATGGTCCCTTGGCGCCATGGATTTTAACGCCTGCAAAAAGCAGGCGTTAAAATCACCATGGCGCTAAGGGACCTTGTAATCAGGCGTTAAGGGTTGGTGCCGTTTACGGCGCCGTTAACCCCTTAACGCCTGACTCCTAATGTTTGTGGCCTACAGATCTAGCCCACGGAAACCACCCCTATATCTGTTAGCACCCCAAAGACACCCCATTAGTGTCTCTAATGCTAACACCCATGTTAGTAATCCATGTGTTATACTAATCCATTTATTACACTACACACAGCATGTGCTGAACGAGTTCTTTAGCTTACAACCCTTCTTACACTCCTGATTGCTCGAGTCATGTGCAATATCCTTCTGTAAACTTATTTATTCATTCTATGTTAAATTCAGAGGGACCTAAAGAGTTTGTGTTGAGGATGGTCTCTATTTGAATCCCTGTTGTTTCATAATATCTTAGTGTTCATATTATTTTACAAACAAGTGTTTTTTGACATCAGTGCTTATATATCACAGACTCTCACCAGAGATTCTATGACCAAAATGAGGGCAGATATTGATGACCGGCTATTGTTCAAAAATTGATTTCTCCAGGCTAAGTTGCCTCTTTTGGGCTCGATGTGAATTAATTAGCGGGTGTTTTTATTATTTTACTTTCTAACGAATGGCTATTTGAATTATGTGTATTAGCTGGACTAGGCATACGATCTTGTGTAACCTTGTTAGCTTGAACTTCCCAGCTTTCACACATACCTAGAAACATTATTTTACCATCCTTTTCCCTTTCTACTAACTCCACTGGAAATTGATGTTTTGGAGAACTTGCCTCTGAGGAGGTACCTTTATTTCAAGCGTTACAGACGTCCCCACTGGGAGTCACCACCGCAGAGAACGCACCGAGGTGAATGGAGGCTGCCATGGCGCTGGGGACTATGTCCATCGCATGACGCGTTTACGTCACGCACCATTCCACTGGCAGAACTGGATGTGAAGAGACCAGCCCACTGAGCAGTCAGCGTTGCGCGTTCTGCCTTTTGCATTTGTACCTTGCTTATTTCACTCCTTGCCTAGTCCCTCAATTCCTGTCCTTTCCTTCTCCTGTTCTTCAGTAGTTCTTTCTCGAGTGTTCCCAGTCATCTTGTTTCCGCCTGCTTTGCTTCTGGATACCTTCTTGTGCCCTGTCTGCTTTTTTGGACAGATCTCCTGTATACTTAGTCTATCATGTGTACTAACCCGGCCTGCTTTTGACCTACTTTGGATTACCCTCTGTGTTTATCTGGATGGATTTCATGTGAACTGACCCAGCCTGCCGTATGACCATCTTGGGATTCTCCTTGTGCCTGTGCCTGTAGAACGGATTACGGGCTTACCGACTTGCTCGCTCTTATTGATTGGATTTCCTGAACCATCCGACTTGTTGTTCCCTATAGCTGTTGCGCCTTCGTGCCCCCGGGAGGTCCCTTGAGGTTTCTTTTGTTTTTTGCGTCCTCATACCGTTCCGGGCGGTCTACTAATTTCCTCCTATTTCATCGTAACTGGACATATTCTTTGGTGAGTATCCTTCTTTGTTTCTACGTTTTTTATTGTAACTTTGCTCTGACCCACGTGGGCCCTGTGAATACTCACCTTTCCAACAGATCCAACCTGACATTGTGTGGTCAACTAGCGGTACAATACAAAGTGGTTCATTAATATCAATATCTGAATCTAAAATAAGCAATTTATTGGACTGTGACTACTTTTGAAACGTAGTTTATGATCTTTTGTCCACTTTTAGTCACACCCCTCAGCTTGCTTTTCCTTTTCCCTTCTTTCCCAAAGAATGGGTGGGGTTGGGGCTCCATTACCGCTTCTGTTGATCTCATAATCGAGTATGTGCATCTTTCAATTAATGTTACTTCTAAGATTGTAGTACGAAACCTGTTAGTTGGGCATAACTTATGAAACCTGCATGAGTGGCTGTTACTGCAGGAATGCTTCACCTTCCTTACCAGTGCAGACTGCCTGGAACTGCACTTGACACTGAGCTTTGCACGGCGGCGCACATGTCTTTATCAACCCCCTCTCTCTTTCCTCCTCGCAGGGACTCTCCTTGCTGTCAAACACGTCCACCAACGGTAACAGCTCCACAAATTCAAATCAAGTGCTGCGTCAAACTGCTCTGGACTCCGCACTTCAAGCACCAATATTTTAAGTAGTATATAGCAAAATCGAACAAAATCAAGCTCCCTTTAAGTCAGCTGTGGGATAAACTTCAGAACTGATCCTATGCATCTTTGTTGATGTTCGTAACAGCACGCTAAGTAAATCTTGTCCACAACAAAGATGCCTGCCGCCTGAAGGTGTCCAATTTACTGGCATTCATGAGAACGCCTACTGACCAATCTCAGCAGCCGACTTTCAGGTGCGTTTGCCAAGAAGAAAAAGCTGCAGCACACAAATTGCACTTAAACTGGCGATCAGTATCAGTATAGTAAAAGCAGCTGGGAATACATACATCTGATTCTTGGGTTCCATTCAATAGGCTGTGTATGTCAGTACCTGTTATTTGTGCGCCGTCCACAGAGCCCACTACAGTCTCAGGTTACTCAAAGTCGCTGTTAAGTCTATGTATTTATCCTTTATTTAACCTCCATTTTACCTTCCAAGATGGCCACTCGCATGAGCCCCACATGAACCTGCAACATCCATGGACCTACTGTTCCTCCAGTCGTAGGCCCCACCAATGACAAAAAAGGCCTTGACTTCCTGCTCCAAGTGCTCCACTACTGATCATGCCTCCTCATCAATACTGCAGCTCCTCTTCATCGCTGGCTCCATAGCAGTCACTGAATCAACTCCACAATTGGATCACTGGAGGGCCAACATCCATTTGTCAGGCATGGAACCTTGTCATACATTTGCCACCCCATCCCTTAAGCCAACATTATCGATCCACAGGTCAACAGACTTCAGGCAATGGCCCACCACTACAAGAGCTGACCACTAGCCCTCTTGCAATGGACAGTAATGTAAAATTGCAATGACAAAGAGCCTCCATACCCACATGGATTACCAATGGAAAGGCGAGTGCTTGGCAGGTAAGCTTCTGATAAAACAACTTTCATCCATCCTTTGTGGCCTCCATGAGTTGGATCAGAGGTGGGACTGAAGTTTCACCCAGTTATTATCTCGCTTGTAATCGCTCCTCTCCTCGGTCTTTACTAAGCATCCTGTGCTGCTGCCCTCTTAGCTTCTTGCATGGAATTTGGTGCATAACATTGGCAGAAGGAGTAACTTTGTGCTTAATCGGGGCAATGATAGTCATATGGCACAGAACTGGGGAAATCAGAGGGGCATTCAGTGGTGGAAATGGAATAAATGTAAAGGGGGATCCCACAAGGGCTGCAGCGGGGGTGGAGTTTGGAGGTAAGGGCGGAGTGCCAAGGGGGTGAAGTTCCGAGGAGTCAGAGCTGGCAATTGGACTCCAGTCAAAGGAAATGTTCAAAATAATATTTTTATTTTTATTTTTAATATTTAATTTATTTCATGCTGTTCCTTTCCAAGCTAGACACTGTACATCAATTCCAGTTTAAATCACTTCCATGGCAGTGGTGCGCTCAAAATATGGTTGGTAATGCAGTGCTTTTTACTATGTTAAGGGATCCATATATCCTCTGGCCCACCCAACTCAGACTCTACCTCTGACTCTGCTCTCAGCAACCTCTATCTTTCCATCACCAACACCCTTGACATGCTTGCACCAGTCAGAAGGATCCACCTGAAACATGCCTTCAAGTGAAACACCTGGTACGGCTCATAACTTGCAGACCTGAAACGTAAGGGCACTGCTACATAATGGAAGTGGAAAACCTCAGGTTCACCCGCTGACGAACTGGCCTGCTGCCTGCTTCTAAGGCAATACAGACTCTCTATCCATGCCACAAAAATGGCCCCCATTCAGGCACGAGTAGCTGGCACGTCCAACAACACGGCTGAACTCTTGAAAATCTACAGAGAACTTGCCAACCCGTCCGCAGTATCCTCTGCCCCTATTCCTTCCCAGGCCCTTTGCAATTCACTCGCCATTCACTTCACCTCCAAAACCCAGGACATACTGAACAACTCATACCTCCCCCCTTGCCTCTCCTGACCACTCAACCTCCTCCTTCTTCCTTTGCCTCCTTTGCCTCTGTGTCTCTGGAAGACGTCACCAGAGCTGTCTCTGAAGGTCTCTTCCAAACAGGTTGCCCATTGCTCATCCAGAACCACCAAGGGCAACATTTCCTCTCTTGCCCATGCTCTTGTGATCTTTGTAACCACAACTTTGCTACTGGTTTTTTCCATCCATCCACAAGTACTCCATTGTGTGCCCCCTCCTTAAAAGCCATCAGTAGACCCTTCCTGCCCAGCCAACTATCGACCCAAACACCCTTTTACTGGGGAAACTGCTTGAGAGGTTGGTCCTGCCTCAACTTAACTTCCACACTGTACTAGTTGGTGGTCTTCACAACCATAAATCTGGATTCCGAGCATCCAGAAACATGGAAACTGCTCTTGTGAACACCTGTGAAGAACTGCTCGCATCCCTTGATTCCAACTCCCCTGTTGTCCTCATCTTCCTTGATCTCTCTTCTGCATTTGACATGGTGAACCACTCCATCCTCATAAAAAGGCTCCATGACACCCTTGGTATCTCGGAGTGGGCACTGCACTGGCTGACCTCATTCCTAACTGGCCGCTCTTCCAAAGTCATATTGGACACCTTCTCCTCCCCTACTTCCTTCTCCACCTATGGCATCACCCAGGACCCCATTCTTTCACCTTGGCTCTTTAATATCTACCTTTCTCTGCTGGTACACCTTATTTCCCCCTTCTCCCCCAACTTCCAGTGCTATGCTGACAACAGTCAACTCTTCTTCAAACTTCCTGCTGACGCCCTTGCACCCTCCATCATCCCTCTCAGCCATCCAGGCCTGGTGTACTTCTAATGATCTCTGCTTCAATGCCAGCAAAACAGAGATCCTTCCTATTGGTAGTGGTCAAAGTGTGCGAAAAGAAGTAGTGGAACTATGTTCCCTACTGGCCTGTCCCTGCTCCCCACACACCCCTTCACTATGCCCCCTGTCACGCACAATACAAACCCCAAAACACACGTGCCTGCTGTTTAGGGGAAAATTCAGGGGAGATCACTGAAAGTGCAAGTTTCAACTTCTTCCTACACTTTTATTTTAAAACGAAACCATTCCAGAATGGTTGCTTTTTAAAATAAAAGTATAGGAACAGTAAAACTTAATTTTAAAACAGTAGAGGAGCACTGCTCCTGCCCACTTCGACCTTGCCTATTGGAACCCCGGCGCCTGACTTTTTCCCTTCACTCTGGCCTTCTTCTATGGGCTCTACCCCTGCTCCCTCCTCGGGAGCCAGAAACCTCAGAGTAATCTTCGACTCCCCTCTCTCTCTCTCCTTCCTCATACTCAGGACATTACAAAGAAGTCCCATCTTCAGCTTTTCCTTCTGAAAGGAATTCTACCTTTCCTCACCTTCCCCCCGAGACTCAATGTTACACAGGCTCTGGTTCTCATGAGGTATGACTACTGCAATAGCCTCAGGGAGGTCATTTGGGGGTCACCAGTGGTTGCAGCTGCGACCAATGAGGTGTCCCTTGCTACCGCTAAAAAAAAGAAAAAAATCTTTTTTTTCATTTTTTATTTTTTACAAATGGAAGCTCCTTGGCTGTGACCAGCATCATGTGGCTCTTCGTTTCTGGAGTGGCTGGCTTTCGTGTTCAGGCCTCTTAAAAAAACAGTGTAACACTTTGAACAGTGCCCCTAAATCAGAAAGAATAGGAATAACAAATCATTTTTCTTCCTGGAATGCTATACAATAATTGCTAGACTCATTAAAGGTTTATTTCAGGCTCACTTTAGGGCATGAGTTACTGATTTAGTCTATTCGTAAACACCAAAAATTCACAATGCAGACAAAAACTTCAAAAAAAGCATTTACAGTATAATAATCATCCATTTCGGACTATGTATTTTGCTTTTCGCAGGTTGTAGTTATAGCATGTTTTCTTCTGTCATTGTCTCTGTTACGATCATCACAAGACATTCCATCTCAGTGTGATCGGTCACTTGACAAAATCCATGTGCCTTAAACTGTTGCGTACAGTGTAGAAATGTTTGACCATAGCACATAAAGTGGCCCTTGATTTCATTGTGCCTCAGTTAATGCTGTGTTGTAATGTGTTTATCCTTCCTATCTACCTGGTATGCTGTTTAGAATGTTTGTTTGCATGTATCAGGTAAAGAGTGCCCAGAGTACAGGATGATGTTGTGTGCGCTGAAATCGCTGCGCTAATCTAAATTCTTTACTACTGTGTTATGAACCCTCCCAATGGTATGTTTTTTGCCAACCTCTGAAGCCTGAAAAGTAGATCCACGCAGGCCACATGTGTGGCCAACTTTGCACCAGACCTGCAGATGAACTGGCCTGCTGTTAAATCTCAGTTACCAGCAGGGGTGGACTGGGAACTAAAAGAGGCCCTGGAAATAATTACTGGGGACCAAAAGAGGCCCTGGAAATAAAGTTCTAAGTGGCCCGATATGACACATTTTCAGTAAGCTCAATGCTTTTCCTATGAGAACATTTGCAAATACCACACAAAAGAGGCCCAGGGTGCAGAGGCCCACCGGGAAATCTCCAGAGTTCCCTATAGGCCAATCCACCCCTGGTTACCAGTTTAATGGTATCCACTACAGAGTGTAATTTGCTTTCTGACTTTGAGAACATTCAGACATGTAATTGGTCATGTAACTATAGCCGGTAAGATAGCTCAGTGGGTTGAAAGCTCACTACTGCGATGTGTGTTTGATCTGTAGGTTCGAATCCTGGCAAGGCCAACTCAAACGTTCATCCTTCTGAGGTCAATAAATGTGTACCAAAACAGGTGGGTGATATTGTATGTATATTTGTTCTATATAAAGCGCTTAAGCATACGTGCTATATAATAACACATCATTATCATTTGGCTTTGGAGATCTACTTGCATTTACAGTTAATTTGTAATATGGACCTATAAACACTGATATTAACGATACATTTGGTGATCCATTCTTGTATGAAATGTATATCCATTACAGCAATATCATAACCATAATTTTCGTAGTGTACTAAGGGCCATACTTAGGGCCAATGCTATGCAATGCCACTTTGTGTTTTGTCAAAGGGTGAAAGGTCGTGTTCCATCACTTCCTGTGCTGCCACTTTGGGGTGTGATCAAACAACATCACTTTCTGTGATTCAAGGGCTGTGTGATGTCACTTTTCGCTACCCCTGGCATTTTGGTTAAATGACATCTCTGAATAGCCTTCTCGTTAATCTAACTTTGTCCACTCTGCGACCCCTCCAGCTAATCCAGAATAGGACAGCAAGATGTATCCTTGGCCTCAAGGCCAGGGACGGCATCTCTCCTGCTCTACCAAGTCTTCACTGGCACCCAGTCTCAGCACGGATTACATTCAAATCCCTCTGCATCATCCACAAGGCTGTCTGGGGCCAGGGACCCCTCTATCTGCAACTCTTTCTGACTAAATATTCCCCCTCTAGAAACCTGCGCTCCTCTGGCACCAACTCCTTGTGTGTAAAGCGGTTAGCCAAAGAGAGGGCAGGTGGTTGATCTCTTTCCTCAGCGGGCTCCCTACTTTGGTACACCCTCCCCCTCCCTCTTCAACTTGAGCAGGTCCTACTTAAGTTCCAGAAAAGTCTCAAGACCTTACTCTTTACCTCTTCCTTCCCTCCCTCTCCCCCAGCTAATCGCACATTAGCTTGATTGGTGTGCAGGGCCCTTATGCATCCTCGGGGTGCTGACCTCCCACATTTTATCACCCCAGCTGCTGCCTATCCTTTTCACTTTCCTCCGCTCAGCATCCACCACTGGAGGTTGCCCTTACCTTCTTCACAGCACTTCACCTACTGCTCTCCATGAGCACCACAGCACCTATCCCATATCCCTCTCCCCTCTGCACTTGTACGTT
The DNA here is from genome assembly GCF_040938575.1 of Ambystoma mexicanum. Classification (NCBI taxonomy): domain Eukaryota; kingdom Metazoa; phylum Chordata; class Amphibia; order Caudata; family Ambystomatidae; genus Ambystoma; species Ambystoma mexicanum. Next base: position 112,745,514 of record NC_090922.1, read on the forward strand.
CTGAACACTCACAAGGCACAGTAGGTTTGTCTTTCCCTCGCTATTGTCTCTTCTTATAGTTTTGCATTCATTATTTAACATTGTTGTAATTACATTGTCTATCATCCCCTGCCCCTCCCTGTTGCCCTGTGGGCGCTTTGAAACAGTATTTGCTTCCTGTATAAGCGCCTAACAAGTGAACAATAAATAAAATAAATATGTAGACATGCTCTACAGTAGAAGGCTACCAGGGTAGCTCAGCAGGTTGAGAGACTGTTGCTGAGATGTTACATATTCAAAGCTGCTTGTTAATCAAATTACTTTTTGCTATTCCTTGAAGGAAAAAAAATACAAGTGCTATAAAATGTGTTTGGCCAGGGGATGAGGTGGGCTGGTCACTTGCTCATATTCCAGCCGCTGGTGGGGGTATTTCTTCCCCTGTAGTGAAAATCAAAAATTGGCACCCATGACCCACAGTTTAATTTCCTAAAAACTGCTGTCAGCACAACAGAAGCACTTATTTGTGATTAACGAGTTTGACAAGCATATAACATCTTTATAAATATAACCTGTGATAAAACACAAAGGGGCACACACATTACAGAGTATGTGTGGGAGTCCGACAAAAAAATAAATAAAAACAATCCAAAGAAAACTAGTGAATGCAAGCAGCATTTTTCAGTTTGGAAATTACTTTAGTTTTTCTATGGAAATGTGAAATGCACATTTGGAAAACAATAGTGTGTCCAGCATGGAGAAAGTCTGCTTTCAACAGTGAAGCCCCCTCCAAGTTATATTCATAGCCCATTGATTCCCATGGTGTCCCCTTCAGCCCAGAAAGAAAAAAACAGGCTGAGCGAACACAAACTGCAGACGCGTGAATGGCGGCCGGTGAAGGGAGCACAGCGAAGATTACACCACCGAACACCTAGCTTCCCTCGGCAAACCTGGGGGCTCGTTATAGCCTGGTCAAGGCTGAGGATGGCCGTGTCCCGAGATCCGGCCAAACATCTGATGCCAGATCTTGAATCCGGCAAGAGCAGGCCCATTGGCCAGCGCTGGGGTCATGGGGGTGATTTGAGGAATGAGAGTGACAATGGGGAACACCTGTGCCAGAGAGAGTGACACTGGGGAAAACCTGGCCTGTAAGAGTGGAATGGAGAAGACCTGGGGTAGCAGTGAGTGTAACATGAGGCAACGAGAGAGCAAAATAGGGCCGAGTTGTGGCATTAAACGTGATATGGCAGATGCATGGACCATGAATGGGCTGCTGGGCAGAATGCTGCTGTAGAGTGGCAAGGACAGATCTAGGTCAATGAGAGAGACATTGGGCAAAGTGAGATTGGCATGGGGGTAGGGCTGGGCAATGAGAGAGACGTGAGGGAATACTGGGGTGGTGAGCAGGGCATGGGCAGAAAGTATTCAGTGACAGAGATGCTGGCCAAAACTGGAGTTAGTGTGAGTGACAGGGGCAAGCCTGGGGAGTTGAAATTGCAATTGGGCAGAACTGAGGCAATGAGAGTGGCACGTGGCAGAAATGAGGCAAGCGGACAGAACTTGGGTCAACACTGGGAACACTGGGAGTGATAAAAAGCAGCACTGGGACCAGTCAGAGTGACACGTGGCAGAGCTGGGGTAATGAGAGTGTCATGGGGAAGAATGCGACGGGCAGTTAGAGCTGTATGAAGCATAACTGGTGGCAGAGAGGGTGACATGGGAAGAACTATGACGGCGATGGTGACATTGTGGCAATTTTGGGGGCAACTGGACCTAGCATCTCAAGAATTGGACTGTTTCATGTGTCGCCTTATAAAATGACTCGTAAATCCTATGTCTTAATTAGACACAATTTCACCCAAATATTGAGCTGAATAAAATGCACCATTTTGAACCCAATATTGAAAGGATTAACATGGGGGCTGGAGGGTGCCTTCAAACCCACTGGGTTTGCCCTCACACATAAAATGGAGGACGATATTCTTGCCCACATGGTTAACAATCCACCAGTCTCCACTGGATATTCTCACACACGTTTCTTGGAGTAGCCTTTCCTCCACGCCACACGCAGTGACCACTTCAAGCAGCACAACACATTCAGACACGGATACCCGAGATCCCAGCATGCATGCCGCGGCGAGGACTTTTGTTTCAGATCACCTGTGGATTTTAATGCCCCGGTCGGTTGCTTACAAACTGAAATCTGCCTCCCTCCATGCATTTCACTCAAAAGCAGTGGTCTTCAAAACTTTTATGCCTCGGCCCCTCCAAGCTAAATGTGGCCCGACAGGGGCCCCGCAAAAATGCTGAATGGACATTAAGTCCAAGTGGCTATGAACTCTCATGCGCCGTCACTGTAACCTACTCCCAGGTTAATGCCTGGGCCGCCCCACCCCACCTGCTCCCATCACAGTGTCTGGGCTCCTTCATCCCACTCCCAGTCCCTGGACTCTCCCCACCCTGCTCCCACCACTAGCCCATGGCTCCCGCTCATCCTGCTCCCACCACAGTCCCTGAGTTCCCCCACCCTGCTCCTAGCACAGTCCAGCTCCAGTGGCGACTGGTGAATTTTTTAAGTGGAGGGGAATAAATATTTCCCCCAGAGGTCTTATCAGGAACCCAGCGTAGCAAAGGAGCCCACCCTAATCAATGGGAGGTTCGGGGGATTTCCCCCCCCCGTGAATTATTTTTAAATAATGTGTTAAAATGTTGCATTTTAGAGCATAATTGGGTAAAAAGCCAAACAGTTTGCAATTGGTACTGTGGGCCCACGGGGCAGGCATGATATTTTTTATTGCACATCTTTGATAGATGTCCGGTAAAAAGACACCATCCCTGTCCCCCTTTGCAGGCCTCTGATCTAAAGGTTAAACACCTTTTTCACAATTCCGCTCAAGTATTTTGTTTTGTGAGGGCTCTTCAGCCTCTAGCATTCTTGCTCCTACTGAGCGTTTCCTTAAAAAAAAGGATGACCGCTTTCCTGCTTGCATATATCTTCCCTAGAGTGAGATTAATTCAGAAAGGCCTCAAGAGATGTGTTTGCTGGCTGGGTGAATAGTATCTCTTTCTGCATTTTAAAGGCCATTTGAACCGCCCCTCTCACGTCTTTCCGTTGGTACACGGATTCATTTGCAGACATGAAGCAGGTTGCGACTGTGTGTGGAGGGGGCAGAGAACCTCGCTTCTTCTCCAATTCTCTTGAGCACTTCCGTTTCTTCTAGAAGCACCGCGCGTTAACGCTGCAATCAAGTACGACGGTAATTGGCCTGTTATTCCCTCTCTTCAGGGGGAAGACTGCGGGGGACCTCACAGAGAAACACTCAACACAAATCTATTCAATCTTTTTATTCGCTTGCGGCTCTGTTTTTTTATTTTGCAGAAAAATAGCACTTTCCTGGGGTGTGGTGCCCTACCACTGACAGCGCACATGCTCTTACCAGAGAGGGGGCAACGGAGTGCTTCTTGGCATTTCAGGTAGAAGGAAGAAATCTTTTTACATGTTTTTACATTTTATTGTGCAGCTGGGCTTGTCGACAGAATCCACCTTTTGAACGAGGGCGACAAGGTGGTAAAGCGGGCAGACACCCATGGGCCGCCAGTTTTTCCGCTCCTCCGCCTCACTTTTCTCTACATGGTTAAAATGGACCGATATGTTCGCCTGCCTATTCTGTTTGGAAAACATCCCTGATCACAGGCTGTGGGTGGAAAATTGGTACATAGTTTATGGCAAAATGTCCAAACATCAGTCATTCCAGGGCCATCACAAAGCCACCTGAAGCCACCACTGGGCCTACATTGCAGGTCCACGGGCTACTGGCAATGGCCAGTGGCTACTTTGCCCAAGTAACTGCCTTTTTATTGCTTTTCACCTTGCCCCAGGCCAGACCCAGCCAATCCACCTGAAATAGTCAATGGGCCAGAGGAGCAGGCCCACACCCCCACAGCTCATGTTCACTTATTTGGGGCATGGCCTTCAGCTTTGCCCAGGCCCTGCCAAGCCACTCAAAGTAGCCACTAGGCCAAGTCATTGTGAGTATGTGGGCCTATGTGGCAATAGATAGTTTTCGTTTTGTCTGGGCGCATGGCCTTTGCTATGCCCCTGGCCTAACAAGCCACCTGAACTGTCCATCAGTCAATCGAGCACTAACTATGACCACAACCATGGCCAGTACCTTCTTTCTTCTGCCCCATTGCAGGTCTGTGAGTCACTGGCCAATTAGCCTGGGCCATGGGCCATCCCTGCCAAGCAACCTAAAGTGTACACTCGGTCTGGCCAGTGGCCAGATCCACTGGTCACTTTGCTCCTATTTCAGATTCAAGGGCAAAGCCATGGGCAAGGCCAGAGACAGTGGCCATTTTTGACCAGGGGAGGACCTTTGGCTATGCTCGAGCCACCCCCAGTAGCAATGGTGAGTTCACAGGCTACTACTGGCCCCATAGACCCACTCACACACCTAAAGTGGACAGTGGCCCTGGTCTTTGGCCATACCCAACGGCCCTGTTGGTTCACTGGTTACTATTAGGTCCTGGACAAGGACTGCATGTCTGACCCAGGTCTACAGGTTTGGTCTGATAAGTAGGTCTGACACATGGACTGATTCGTGGTGAGATGGGCCAGCTCGTCTAAACATAGATTAGCCCACAGACCCTCAATTTAGATCAGCAAGCCCCAGGAAAAAATAGTGTATGCTCTTGCTGCATATCACACCACTCTGTGGCCTCCCTACTGCCCCCTTGTCTAGGGACAGGGGCCGCCCATTACCCTGCAATATGCACATTTTAAAGATTTTGCACTTTGCGGTCCACAGGTCGCACAAAAAGTCTTTGAATAATAGTGGTGGGCACTTGGACATTTTCTATGGGTCCCTGACCAATCACATTGGTGTTTTTCAACTGGTCCTTGGGGTTAGACGGTACTTATATTTCTTAACTGATATGGGTTTATAAACACCAGTTGGTCAATCAGGGCCATGCTAAGAGCCTTTTGTGTACACGAACAGGTTGGGCAAACCCAGAGATAATTTTATGAGGATGTTGACCATTTCTTGCAATATTTAAAACATACTGTTGAAAGAATAAGTGTCAGCGAATCAAAAGCACAATTTTGGGACCAGACGCCCGCTCCTTGCAAAAGTGTAGCACAAATCTATCCGGCGATTTAACCTATAGGTTAAACTAATATGAAACACAGGTTTGTAGCCGACATGTAACTTTGTTCCCCCTTGAAATACCCCTGACTTATATGGTTCTAGGGCTCACCTCCTCTATCCATCGCCTGCCCTGATCCTAGCCTCGCGGTCCACTCCTGAACTTGGGCGAGTGCTCGGTTGGTTGTGAGTATGGTCAGTCACTACTGGCCCCATTGCTTGAAAACGAACTGTTGTTGGCCAGTAAATTCATTATTTTTACTAAACTCGTTGTTGTTGGCCACTACTGGACTTATTTCTCCTAAAAGGATTGTTTCTGTCAAAAACTGGCCCCACTGCTCCGAAATGGATTGTTCTTGGCCACTACTGGTCCTGATTTCACTGCGACAAAGAAGTACTACCCCTCTGATGGAAGAACAAGACAACTACCCTTCTGGGTTCTACTAAGCTATTCTCACCCCATCCCCCATCATGCACTGACCTACCTACCTCTCCTCAATATTGTCCTCCTCTTCCTCTCTCTCAGCTCTTCTTCACAGCCCTCTGTCTTTCACCCCCTCCGTCCTGCCCTAAGTCACCCCCCACCACTCCTTTTAAAACAGATCCCTGGCCACTCCTCTCCCTCACACGCCACCCACTCTAACCTTATCGACCCTCTCTGTCTTACATCAACTCCCTCAGCTCTAACAACCAGAAGAATGCCTACTCCATCAACCACAACCTGGACCTCTGGAATGCCATTTGTAATAAAACATCTTTCCTCTGATGACTTGAACTCCATCACCCCCAAACACTCTGTGCTGGCAGCCAGGGAAACCTGGATTTCCCCTCAACGCAGTGCCATTTTTGCTGCTCTCAGACAGACTTTGCTAATATTTCTCACTCTGCTCACCACCCACTCAAACAAATCACTTTGGTGCCTTCTCTTCTCTGCTTTGTCACTCCATCAATCCTGCCTTTGAGGGTTTCAACAATGTACTTGCCAAGTCTTTTGACAAACCCTATCCTGCTCATTCCTTCACCTCCTCTCACTCCAGCTCTCAATCATGGATTTCTGCAGCCATTGATCAACTGAAGACAGCCATGCCTCCCATCTCTCTTTCCTCACCCTCCCTGCTCTTGACTCAACAAACTCTATCTACTTTATTGATCTAATATTGTCTGTCTTCTCACCTCACACAATTCCTATAACCCTCCAAGCCATGATACATGCTCCAAAACAACATTCCCAGTCCTCTCTCTTTACTTGTGATCATGCCTCCTATTTCTCCTCCAAGATCACAACAATCTGTGACATCTTATCCATCACCTTACCTCTCCCTGTCCCTTCCTGCTATGATCCAACTCCTACCATCCCTAGTCTCTTATCACAACCATCCCACTTCCTTCCCACCTCCACCAATGGCACCTATCCTTTAGGTGCTTAGCAAACCCATTGTGTGTTCCCATTGACCCCTTTGCAGCCCAGATAATCAATGCCTCCCACCTCCTCCAACCTCTCCTCCGTTTTCAATTGCTCCTCTCCACTGCTACAAAGTATCCACTGTCATCCTCATAATCATCAGGAAACCAACAGCCGATCCCAACAATCCCTTGTTCTACAGACCAGTCTCCCTTTTGCCACATCACTCCAGAATCATTGAGAAGGTAGTCTTTAACCACATTGACAACTACTTCCAGGACCACTCAGTCTGTGACCCAGTCTGATCAAGCTTCTGGACCAAACACTGCACTGAAACTGCTCACAGCCACATCTGTAATGTTCCAGCCTATCCCACCACTCTTACCTCTCCTCTACATGCAACCTACTTGATCCTTCGGATTCCTTTGACACTTTAGACCATGCCTTCCTCCTTCAAAGCCTCCCCTTGCTAGGCTTCAAGGACACTGCACTCAAGTGGGTAACCTCATACCTATGTCTGTTCCTTCACCATTTAATAGAATTCCAATACTTCCTCCGCCGGACCTCTGTCAATTGGAGTCTGTCAAGGGTGTATTATGGGACCACTCCTCCTTACTCTCAACACCTCCTCCTTGGGCAAACTCATTTCATCCTTACGCTTCCACTATCACCTCTTTCTAGATGGTACCCAGATCTTTGTCTCTTTTCCCTCTTTCATCCACTATCTGAAGGTATCACCAGCTCTTTCCCTGACATTCGCAAGTGAAATGCTTTATGCTGTGTACTAGTTTCTCTTGTTTTTATGTGATTGTCTCAAGTTTTTTATTTGGCCAAAGTAAATGTCTTTGAATTCTTTTTTTAATGGGTGATTTTGCCAACAATATATGCATGGGGGTCCTCCGCAGCCCCCCCCGTACTTGTGCACCCTGCATTTATTATTAACCTAAACCCAACCCCACATATATTTTCATCAAAATCTGCTGGAAAAAAACTTGATTAAATCTACTTCGATGAAAAATGCTGCAGCAAAATCTCCCATTTCCAATCCTCTTCACTGTTATGCTTCCGCGCCTTCAAAGCAAGTCAGTCACTATTTCTATTTAAGACAGAAATCCAAATCACACTTATTATCTTAAGAAGAGGCACTTCTCATCTGACACCGGCACCCTCCACCTGACTCTAGCCTATCCCTCTGGGAACACCCCATATACATACACTGAATGTAAATATCTCTATGGTTAACCTGTAAGGGGACTTCTCTAGACTATTAGTAAGGCACTTTTGTTTATGTATATTATATATGCAAAATTGTGGAAACCTCTCGGAGAACCTACACAACATAATTAGCTACTCGTTAGGATGGTTCGCGCTGATTGGGGGTCTTCAACCGCCTGCAACATTTTAGCTCACTGTACCTTTCACAAATAAGAAGTACCAATTTGCATGTGCTCATTCTCAGTAGAGGGGCTCTATCAATTTTGCAAGTTTGGATCACTTGTGGAATCAACCTAAGTTAGAGGCCTAATGCAGACATCGATCCTTTGCTCACTGTGCTAGGAGAGGAAGCACACCACATCCATATCTCACTGATGAAGCCCAAAAAGACAGAATCACCTGTGTGGGGTTGCGTTGGTACTCTTGAGCAGAGGATAATTGGTTGGCATTTTGGTGCTGCACTGTCATTGAGTGCAGGATCGGAATGAGATACAAACAAATATTTCTTCTCTGTGAAAGGTACAGTGAGCCAAAACCTGGTTATAAACGCTACTGAGTAGGGACCATACCAGGGAACAGGTTTTTTGGCTGTGTTTGTCCCTAGTAGAGAGGGTCCCACAACTTTGCAAATGTAATATTTATGAATGTCCCCGGTATGTGTCCCGAATGCTTCCATTCTGTCAACTTGGACTCTCTCATTTACACATCCACCAACTATTGTAACAGCACGCTATCCAGCGAATGCCTCTGGGATCTGTACTGCTTCGTATGTATGTGATTTCACATAGAAATAACTTCCCAGTAATTAAATAAATACAAATACAAAACAATACAAACATTGAGTATAGCTAAGACTTCTTTCAGTTGAAGTGCAATGTATTGTTATTGTTGGTATTATAGATACATTCTGTCATCTTCTCCCTTTCCCTATCTCCTCCCCTTAGTTTTTTTTATGCACTTAGTCTATCAGAATTGTCCCTGGACCTAGTATGATGGCAACCTTGTCTGTCTCCTCCCCCTCCCCTTACTGATATCATCCTCCCCCCTCCAGCACTATCTGAAATGTCATCAGGCTTAGTATGATAGTCACTTGTTTTGTTCCTCCCCTACCTTTCTGCACCCCACTCCCTCACCTTTTGTTTTTCTCTGGCTCTGGCAGAAATGTCGTCAGGCCTAGTACGGTAGTAGCTTGCCTGTTTGCATTTCCTTTGCACTCTCCCCCTCCCTTCCTTATCTGTGTCTTAGCTCTTGCACTACTGTTCCTGGCCTGTCATTGTATTTTCCCTTGTTCCCTCCCTTGCCTTGAAGCGCTTTGAAACACATTGTGTATCGGCGCTATATAAACAATCTATCATATCATATCATCTGGTGGACTGTGCTCAGTGCAATTCAGCCCCCTTATATCTACCAAACACTGACTTAAAAAGTTTGACTACTTCTCTCTGGCTTGCTCAGAATTTGGGGAGAAGCAGACTTCAGTGTTTATGTAACATGGTCATGATGAAGAGGCAATAGGGTCCTCTTTCAGAAAAATCCTGTTCTCTAACTTTTTCCAATCTGGCCAGAACCTTGGGAGTTTCCGTTGGTTTTCTTCTTGATACAGTACTTTCACTTTTGTGCACAGTGAATCTTGTGTGCGCCAAATACCAATACTGTACATTTTTTGACTTGATATAATTAATAATAGAAATAATCTGTAAGAATAGAGTGGTGCTGTAGGGAAATGTAATAGAGACATGCTTTCCTCTATTCTGAATTTCAACAAGGGTAGCGCCACATTTCATCATCCACATTTTAGCAAAGGTTTGAATTTCAACTAGGGCCAAGGGTGTGAGGCTCAAGCTGTGCCTAGTAGATGTCAGTATTATAACGCATAAAGCACATGCCAGCTAATTTGACGTTGACTCTGCACAACAGGTGTTTATGATTCGCACCATACCCCAGTTATGGACTAAATGCAATGAAAAATAGAATTAACATATTTATCCTACTAACATCCCAGGACCCAATAACCTATTCTCTTACTAACATTCAATGCAATTTAGTCCATTGCTTATGAGTGCAAAACATTGGTGCATGGAAATAAAGTGGCCCATTTCATAAAATATAAAGGCATTTGAGCTGTGCAAAGTTAACTTTTATATGGAAAATATAGAATTAGATTTGCTTTGCATTGAATATGTGACAGGGTTTAGATGCAAGTTGATTTATTTAAACTGACTCCATTGTTCATGTGTAGAGAAGTAGGAAATAGTGCCGGATGAATGTAACATTTTCCTTCAGCACTGCATCTTGAATCTCGGCCAAATGCACAAAGGAAATCACGTGCTATTTAATGTGCTGGTTTGTCAAGGAGAGTTTTTGTGGCAATAAGCCACGAGGTGGCGGGCCAATACCGCCCCAGGTAATGCCCCCGGGGCGATTTATAGGCCCGAGTGAAGCGAGGGCCTTAACTTATTGCCATTAGTACCCCGGCCCGTTAGACCGGGGTACTAATTGCTTTTTTTTCTGTTCCGAAACATGTTTCAGTACAAAAAAAAGGCAAAAAGGCAAAAAAAATGACTGCCACCATGGAAAGGGAAAACGTAGTCCGTTGTCCCTTTCCATGGCGCCCATCGGGAGTGGACGTGCTGGGAACAGAAGTGTTCCCAGCGCGTTTTCTTCCAAGACCAGAAGAAAAAAGAAGGTAAGTGGGGTCGGGAGGGCGGAAGGGAGGGGATGGGGAGGAAGAAAAAAAATAAAATAATGTACTGCGGTCTCCGGCGGGGGACGATGGAAGCCTCCAGCCGTGTGGAGGTTTGGAGTGGGGATGGCCCCGCTCTGAGTCTCCACACGGCTGGTGGTTTCCATCGTCCCCCGCTGGAGACCGCGGGATAGAAGGTAAGTGGGGTGGGGATGGAGGAGGGAGGAAAGGCTGGAGAAAAAAAAAAATCTTACCTGCGTCCCCGGTGGGGGACGAAGGAAGACTCCAGCCATGGGGAGGCTCGGAGCGGGGATTGCCCCGTTTCGAGCCTCCTCATTGGCTGAGGGGCTGCCACGCCCCTCGCCGGGAACAGAGTAGCCGGCATGCACGGCGTGGATGGGAATACCGTGTGGTATGGCTCGCAAATGAGCCAATCACCACACAGTATTCCTGTTCATCCACGCGTGCCAGCAACTAATCTTTTTTAATGACACATGAGCTTTTTAGAAAAAGGCTTGCAGCAGAAAAGGCTGGGTCATTCACTCACTCACTGGCTCGGGAGCAGAAAGACGGTTAGAGGGCTGGTTTCAGTTGCTCTTTTCCTCTGGCTTACTTCGGGAGCAGAAAGGCTGGCTTGTTTGTTCCAGGTGAAAAGGGAGTGTACGTGATAAGAATTCTCCCGTGCTGTCCTGTCCAGTAGATGAAAGGGGAATATCGGCAGCTGAAGCGGTGAAGGGCTGTCTGACTTTGTGGTCTGAGAATCCAATGACCCCAATAGATCTAGGAAATGATGAAGAAATTGAGGAGTGTGTAATGTATGAAAGAAATATTTTACATGCTATTTTGAGATAGAAATATGTTTGTTTTCTTAAAGTAATTCACAATCTATATTTTACGTGGATTCCCCATTTATGAAGAAAGCATTGGTTACAACAAGAGGCTCATAGTGGCCAATTATTTTGAAAGAAACATTCAAGGACACAGATAACTGTGCATTAGCCAGTCAACACCAAATGTGTAATTGATGCTTATTCCTAGAAACACTATTTATTGTGTGCAACTCTCTAATGAAACATATTGTATCCATGTTCAAATATACATTACTGTAAAAGTAGCACAGTAGAATGCATCTGTTGTTCATTTTCTGAATTTTCACTTTTTATTAAGGCACAAAAGGAAATAACACGTTAGCTTCAGTGTTCTCATTATGTGCCTACATTATTGTGTTAGCACATAGACTGAGGTCCAACAGGTGGTAAACTCATCTTACTGCAGGAAGTAAATCACATTACCACATGTGGTAAAATATAAGGTAAATTGATTATTGTGAATTGAGTTTTTCAGAAGTGCTATGCGTGTGTGTGAATATAACTATTTTATGAAGTGACATGATAAATTTATTTTGAAACACAGCCAAAAGGGCATACGGTATTATTGTACATAAGAGACCACAAGCAGATAATAGTCTACTAAGTCCAGTAATTGCTTATTGTTAGTGACCCTGGTAAAATAATTAGTAGGCAGTGTTCTGAAGTTAGGCTCACCACTATTCCAAAAATACCACTATAGCACAAAATACCAAAAATACCACTATACCACAAAAATACCACGAGATAACAAAAATATAACCCAAAATATCTCTGACACCTTAGTGTGTTGGCCGGGATGTGGTAAAATAATTACTGGGCGTAACCTTGCATCATAACGCATGACCATATTGTGCACTCATTCTCTGAATTAGAGTGGTGAGGTATTGCAGTACTGTGTGCTTACTTGGCTCTTGTTATAGTGTTGTTAGCAATAGTACTGCCATGTCACAGATTCAGGCTAAATTTTCTGAATTATCAGATTACCTTAAGGTGAAGCTTTATGCTCACTCAAACTGGTTCTCTTAAAAATTGACAGCACGGAAAAGTAGGATTAGCACAGAGATGGAAAAAGAGACTTTTGAAGGTATTTTTGATGAAAGAAGTATTGTGCAGGTGTGTCTCCTTAGACTGTTATGAGCACCAGAAAGCACAGACGAGAAGAATTGCATCATCAGACTTTGCGCAAAACTTTGGTTTCTGCTAAACAGATGCATAAAGATGTAAGGGAAAGACAGTGAGGTCATTAGCACATTACAGTGCAGTTTGGACAATGAATATGATCAGATGCAGCAATTGAAAGCAGAATTAAAACACAGAGAGCTAGACACAGAACTGCAAGCCAAATGTAATGATCTTGCCTCTCAATTTACTCAGCGAAAAAAAAAAACTTAATGAGAGTGAGCAAGAAATAACCCATTTAAAAACAATATTGGATGATATAAGGCAAGATAAAGATGTTGCAATTTCTGAAATTTAAACCCTTAGAGAAGATAACAGTGAGAAAGATAAGAAATTCCATGCTATGGAACATGAGATATTTAATCTGCTGGATGAAAATAAAAATAAAAAACAAAACACTTGATCATTGTCAGACACAGATCACCGAATTACAAGCAATAATTAATAAGGTCATGGATGAGTATTCTGCTCTCTGTCATGAAGCAGAACAGCTTCATGGACAATGCAAAAACCCGGAACAGCTTATATTTAATCTCAAGTCTCAGGAAAAGTGACAGTGTACTACATTTACTAGAGTACTGGAACTTAATTACAGCCCTAGCCAAGGAAATGTACCAGCAGCTGTCCACATGGCCAGACCTGGTGATACCCCAATGTTAGGGTCTGAGTCACCTTAAAATACTCACACACACATTCTTGCCCACAAGAGAACAGGAATGAGTGACAAAATGACACATATCAGAATGCCCATGTAGTCCTTTCAAAATTATAAAATCTATCAAGACATGGATTAAACCATTCAAAAGGGGTGGCGATTGTTGCATAGAAGATCATTTGGAGATGGTTCACGATATATTCAAGGCTCTTCAGATTCATAGGGGACAATATAGACTGTATTTTCACCTTACACTAGATGCAGCATCTGCTAGTATCATTTGTGGTCTCAATGAACAGGGAAACCTGTCATGGGCAGACTTTGGGAAGGAGATTAGACACCAATTCTCACCTTATCAGTCTATACAGCAAGCCAAGAAAGCTGCTTATAGTATGGCGGCACAGCAAAAATAGTCCCCTCGCCAATACTTTCAAAACTTAAAAAGAGCATTTTCACATTTTGGCGTGACCTTTAACCCTAACTCAGTAGAATTTAAAACTGCATACTTGTATGGGCTCCAAGAAGAAATTGTCTCCCAATTAATCAGTGAATTTGACAGGGAAAAACCACTAGAATCGATAATAGAACAGGGGACCAAACTGTATGAAGTGATATTTGGTCAGAAAGAGGAGTGGCCTAGGAATAAAGAGGCAAAAACAAAGTCAAAGCAATCCAAGCCAGAGATTTTGGAGGTAAAGCCTGTAGAGATGCTGCTAGAATCATCCCAATCTCAGGCAAAGAACAACATGACACATAATCAAAGGGGCGTGGCCGCACAATAAAACCCACTCCAATCTACGATGTTCCAATCTATAGATCCCAGTGACATAATTTCTTCCATTAGTCCTAGATACCTTGGTACTTCTCCCAGAAAGGGATTTTGCCACAATATGCCAGGCCTAAATAACAATCAAAATCAACACTAGGGGCCCAGAGTAGATTTTACCCTAATACAATGGTATATGGCCACCAAGAAAGACCAAGATATGTGGATGGATTCATTGAAAATGGAAATCAGCAGAGGGAACAGTTCCCACCAAATTAAAAACAGAATATGAATGATGTACCTTGTCAATAATAACAGGTCCCACCACAGGTTGACCATGGTCAAAGGATGGACACTCCACGTTCTCTACCTCCTGTGTCATGTGAATTCAGCGGTAACACAAATAGAAATCAATCTCCTGAAAGATATCAGAACAGGCCTAATCAGGGCAAGTTTAATAATTACCGGCCCAGACCACTAACAGAGGAATTCAGAGACATGGACATGTTTCAATGTTTAAAGACCCAAGTCAAAACGTTGTCTGAACAGATAGGACAAGTATGTGCAGTTCAAAAGCAACAGCCAGTGAAGCTGCAGAAGTTCATAGGAGTGATATTGTATGTAGCGACAAGTGATTAGCTAATCACCTCTGCCATGATGAGAACACATATGCCCATGAATGTCCTTTGAATACAAATAGTGAATTGCTTGCCAATTTAAAAAAGAAGAAAACAAACGAATGAAAGTGAGACAGGGAACTATCAACCAGACCATTCATGTGTGTGAACGTGAAGAACACAAAAGGCAAAATGAACAAGAAAAACCCCAAAAACAGAGAAGCAGATTTAAAAAGAATATCCAATGTGAAAATGAAATACAGAATGAAGAATTAGGATCAACAGATAGGTTACCTTTACTTGATAATTAAAATATGGTTTATACCCCCAGAGAGGAAACAATTGCCCAAGAGGCTGGTGCAAGTCAGCAACCTGAGGAGTATTTTGAGCCACAGATGTGCCAAGGAACAGAAATGACAGGCTCTGTATACAATGCAGATAAGTGTCACACACCAGAAACTGACATGTTGCCACATGACACTTTTGAAAATACACAGCCAATAGGTTGGAATGTGGACATAAGTAGAGAGGACCCAGGAAATAGGAAAGGCAGAATGTGACATTGGGGTGTGAACAATAGTGGTTACAAGTCACAGGGGAAGTCAGTGGCTACACTCCAAATGGGGTCTGAACCCAGGAGAATAGACAAAGAAATTCAAAATGATCTGGGTAAAAAGGAGGGTAAAATGTCATTTCATATGCCCATTTGCAAAAAATAAAAAAGATCTAAGAAAAGTAAGTCCTGACATGAGTAAAAATTCACATTTTATATGCTTAGTAGAAGAGGTTGAAGGTAGGTACTATGCTCCTATCACTATTGAAGAAAGGTTTAATGCAATTGCAATGATTGACACAGGTGCCCAAGCAACAATAATGTCAAAAGAACTGGTGAAAAGTATCAATCTCCACAAAATCATGTAACAGTGAGGCTAAGTGAAGGCCCTGTGCACAACTTCAATAGGGAAGAAATACCTTTTGAAGGTGTCATAGAGGTTGACATAAAGATAGGGAAGCATCGGATGAGACAGCCGAAATACCATTCCTCATAGGGACAAACCGCCTGAGGAGATTATCATCCCTCATTGATGGGGTAAATGGAGTATTGTGGTCCTTAGCTAAAAAACCATTGAAACCTAAGAAAATAATGACCCAAAGTAACAGTGTAAAAGAATGCCTCATCATTGCTAAATCAGAAAGTGCAGTGGAAGTATATCTTCAGAATGGATGTGTGCCTAGTGTCACTGTCATTCTCATGTGTCAGGGTAAAATGTGAGGAGAAAAAGAGAAGCAGTCTTTAGAGATTTATTGGGACCCTAAGAAAAAGTGGCAAACAGAAATAGATGAAAACACAGTGCGTTTTTATCTAAATGAAGAACAATACAAACCAAATATTACTCCAGAGTTAAATCAGGAAAAACGCATTTCAACAATTGCAGCAATACACATGGGAGAAGGGCAGCCATGGATCCCTAACCATTTGAATAGGCATTCTGTAATGATTGAAGCCACCTTGGCGCTTAAGCATGAAAGTAGTTTCATTAGTGAAAAGGTACTTCGGAAAATATTTGGCAGAGATGAGAACCCAAAGTTTAAAATAAAGAACCATCACATGTTTAGCCTAGATGACCCCGAGTTGGAACAGAGAATTGTAGCAAGATGTATGTTAAGGATTAGAATTGTCTCTAAAAGCATTCAACCCAATGCACAATGAGCGGAACACAAAACAAATTCTATTTAGGAAATTACATCATGCACAAAATGTATATGTATTGGACTTTCTAAATCAAAAGGTCTGGTCCAGATTGGGTGAAGCTGCACCTGAATTTGAAGACAAGAGACAAGTTTACCATTGTGCCAAATGACGCCATATGCAATTGAGCTTCAAGTGAAAAAGAATGTTACCATTCCTGCATTTACCAGACAATTTACAGCAGCATTAACATACAGGAAGGGACAACAGATAAAAGATTACGATGCATGTGTGAACCTAAATGAATCCATAAAGCTGCAAGGATTAGAATGTGAATATTCACCATTGATAGAGATTGGGGATGGGCCCATTCAAAACCTGGTGGACAATAAAGGGTGTCAAGACGTTCATTTGGAAGAGAATACAGCATTGGGAATGGCAGTAGAGAAGTCTTACTACACTGCTGATTTCAGTAACCCAGTGATCAGGAACATCCCTGAAAGCTACGTGACTGCACATGGTGAATTACCAGAATCATTGCAGTCTAAGCCTAATGGAATCTTTAAAGTTCAGTCTGTGTACCCTTATGAGCCAACTGAAATGGTATGCTGTCATCATGATGAGTGTGTCCTATTTGAATTAGGTGAATCTAAAAGAGAAAAGCAGCGTATTGAAGTGGAGGTCAATGTGTTTTTGATTATACCGACTCTCCAAAGAGACACTGCCACATGGTTATTGGAAAGTACAGAGGTTCCTCCTTTGGCAGATTTCCTCAGTTTTCTAAAATGGCAAAGAGCAGATTCAAGCTGCAAATGCTTGCACAAATGAAGAGGAAAAAGGTAAATTGAGGAAGATATTTATGGAGTTCAAACAGGTTTCCGCCAAAGATGCCTATGACGGTGGGCTGACCGAGGTATCCACTGTTTGCTCCCTGTAATAACACGCTCACATTTTACATTGCAACATACAATATGCATACCAAATAAGCCACTCACACCTGGCAGTTGAACACCACTGCCAACATACATCGAAGAACAGATCACTATACATCTACAACCAAGGTACATATCACATGCCCAGTCAATTCATCATAGCTTCACGAGCGCAGAAGGATCCCTTGCAGACACAAATGCCTCTGTGCTCTTGGGGGGCGGGGGAAATACATTTTCCCTAACTTCCACCGCCTCGCCACCACCATACTGGATCAGCAGGAGAAGGGCCCTATGTGAGACTCCATGTGTTATACCTATACTGCACCTAGTGTACGAGAGGCGATATGCACTCAGACAACCGTATCAAATGTACCATTGCAATGAGGCCCACATGTTAACCACAGATGTGTGTGGTATGGTTTGTGCCGTGAGAGCATTGAAACTTAACTCAGTCTGGTGTGACACTGCTACCGCAAGACTGTTGCAGCAAACACGCTGCTGAAGATGTGCAGGTGCAAGGGATGCACTATAGAAAGCACACATACAATACATTGTTGCAAGGTGGGGAGTGGGTGCACTGATTGAGAAATAGTGAGAGGACTGAATGTTAGGAAAGATTTCGCTTAACTGATCCTTTCCTCCCATTTTATGGACCCCCAAACTTTTTGCTTTTTTTATTTTTGATCCTGACATGTACGTTTTACAGTGCAGTGAAGCCTTCACCACCCTGTCTTTTGCTCATCTGTCATGGGAAAACTGACATGTCCTTCAGCATGTCAGTACTGGGAAACCTTGTTTCCCTTGGTCCTGGTGCTTTGTTACTACTTTTAGTAACTTGTTATCACTTGTGGTAATATTTATCATTGTACAATGCATTTTACCATGCAGTATAATGGGGCACACTTTTGTGTTTGCCCTAGACTAACACTCAGAGAATATTTGGTTACTGTAGATGTGCTAAATGGACAAGCTGGTGGCAGCAGTGACTTTTTACCATTTTTTGTTGCTTTTCGTCTTAGCCTTACCGTGTTTACCGCATTTGGCTACTAACTGTCCATCTCTTTTTTAGCATTCTTCCTGGCCTGTTAGGCCAGGAAAATCCTTATATAGACTTCCACTGCCCCAGAAAGCTGTGTGTGTTTGCTGGCAGGATGTGGGCTGGACTGTCTGGTACCAATCCACAAACTGGTTTAAGTGTATCTGAGTGATATGCAAGCGTGTTCCCTCCAGTTGTCCTGATTGGACCACTACTGGAGTGGATGTGAGGCTAGTTCTGCTATTGGCTATGGGTGGGGTTGCTCTTACCTGGCTTTTGGGATACGAAGAGGACCCCTGAACCAACTCTGGAGAGGTCCTGGAAAAACCTGAAGGAGCCAAGAATTCTGTCCAGCTGTGACACCCATGAAGAGATCGGAGATCTATCTGAAGGAGACCTGCCAACCAACGTCTGCTGCTGTGCTGGAAGAGCCCTGTCTTGCTGCCGATCTTCAGCAGTCCTTCGAGGGAGCTGCGACCCATGGAGTGGAAGGAACATCCATTCCTGACGTCTGCTTGGTACCCTGTGAAGAAGAGCCTTCAAAAGTGCCCCGGGGCTGCCCTGTGGCTGACCAGCTTGAGTTTGGGCTACCCTGCTGCCAACGCCGTGGTTCTGCGTTGAGGCCTGGAACTTGGGGATCCTCAGATTGTCCTACAAGACTTACCTCAGCGAAATGTCTGAGTCCTAGCATCAAGGGGACCCGAGATAGGAGGGACAGCCTGACAGCGACAAGTGAGTCCCTTTGCGTCACTGTGCTGCGATGACCACCGTCCAAAATAGCTTAACTGTGTTGAGTCCAGTCCTGAGAGGGGTCCTGCATCATGTTTTTCTGCATTCTGCCACCAAGAGTCTTTGCACCAGCCAAAGGCACTGACTGGAGACCTGCCCGAACCTGCAACTCCTGCGAATCAAGGTCTGAGGCTGATGATGGGAAAAGCAACATTGGACCTTCTTTCATTGACCTGCCAAGTCCTGTGAAGAATCAGAGTACGGGGGTGAGTTACAGTGGCTTTTGCCTGCCCCTGAACTTCTTTCTTTCTTTCTTTCTTTATTTATTTATTTATTTATTTATTTATTTATGTGTATATGGCTTAAAAAACCTTTACAAATTTAAACAGGATTTAAATAAGGAATCACAAAATACAGAAACACACATATAAATAATAAAACAATTTCATATACCAGACTAGACAAGAACTTATACCGTAACCTTTGACAAATCAAAACACCCAAACAGTGCATGAACATATCTATGGAGCTAATAGAAAAAACAGTAAAAAAAGCAAAGCATATGATACATCTAAAACTATGCTTAATACTACTAATTTCATTTTCGAAACACAATTTCAGTGCATAATTTCATACTTACAATCATTCTACAAAATATATAACATGTTGCATATCTACAATTCATAAGTCTAAAATATCAGAAAGTTAAGAACTAAGTTAAAATGAGTGCATACCTCATATCTGTAAAACATAACCAAAATACCCAATAGTCTCATAAATCCTTGAGAGGATAGAAATTCATTTCACTTAAATTGATGTTACCCAGTTGTGTAAACAGTTTAGGATAATTCACATTCATTTTTCAGAAATCTGACTACTGCTAATTGCAAAGAGACTTGCTTATCAAACAATATGCGTTTCCAAACCTGTTCTAGATCCACTTTGGATACATTCAGAACAAATCTTGAAAAATAAAGCAGTCTCCTAGAATGTAAATCAGAGCACTCAAGCAGCAAATGTCTCAGTGTTTCTTTGGACTTGTGTTCATTACAGTGTCTACAGATAGATGTAAAGGGTCCTAATTTGGTTCTTGCCTCAATTATTTCTCCAGTGAGTAAGACATTAAATCTGAATCTCATATAACTTTTCCTCCACCCTCTATTGGGAAAGAGGTAAAGGTACGGTTCCATAGAGCCCATACATTTATAATATGAGACCATATGAGAGTAGAGCCTGAATTGAGTTAATTTTTGAACAGTCATTGCCCAATCCGCGTTTTGTAATAGTTGCTTCACTTTTTTAGGATTCACCAAAAGAGTGATAAGAGAGGCTCCTACAGACCCCAACAATACATTACATAATTCCATCAGTTTAATTATGAATTTCGATTTTGGTGTGCCCTGCTTCAGCATCATTGACAGTTCGCTATAGAGATTATTTTCAGTTTGAGCGATTACATTCCGAACTTCCTTTAAAAGTTTTGTTAACATTTCTAAAACATTTACAATACTTTGGCTTTCCCAGTGCTTGCTAGTGCAAGCCTTCCGAAAGTATGGGATACTTTTGTTAGTTGAAATAACTTGTCATCTAATGCTTGGAATCATTCACTGAACCCCAGAGACCCGAACTTAATTTTCTCCAGCTTTACAGACGGCGTCTGAAATTTTCCTCAACTAACGGAAGGACTTTTGAAGCTAGGGCTAATTCTCTGTGGACCTCCAGTGCATAATCTAATCTACACTTTCCTTTGCAGGGGTTTGATCTGTATTATGCCCTACTCTAATGACTGTATATATGTATTTTATTATTAGTGTTCTGTGATACTTCTACCTGCTAGTAGTAATTTTTGATAGTGTTGCTTGGCCATAAATAACTGTATTTGTATACATACTGTCTAAGTGTAATTTGTGACTCCCATTGTGTGTACACATTGTGGACCCTTTACAAGATCCCCACTTCTTGAGATTTAGCCTAGACCTCTCATAAGTGCTACCTTAAACTGGTTTGGCTACAGCTCCCAGAGTTGTCCCTGTCACAATATAGTTTGGAATTCTATATATCTGTCCCCCAGGCCAGAGCATAGTAAATCGGTATAGCATTCCTTCATCGACAGTCATTTTTACGACTGTTTTTTTTACGAGTACACTTTGCCGAAATAATGCATCAAAACATTTGGCTATGGGGGGTGGGAAAGGGCAGATAAGGGGTTGGCATGTCAGGAATAGTTGGATGAAGGGGGTTGGGGAGGGAACCCCTCCCAAAAAGAAACAAAAAAGGACTAATTTCGGCAAAATGTATTAGTAAAAATACCAGTCATAAAAATGACTGCCGATGAAATGACATAGAACCAAGGAAACCAGTCCTAACACTGAACGATCCTGTGACTATTCAACAAATGTACACAACCAGTCACTTTATCTTTTCTCAATGCTGAAATGTGGCTATCATCTCGCTTTTGTAAGAAGAAACAACTAGTCCCTGACAAATTGTAGCCACCTTCTTTTCTTTGGAAACATTGTACGAAGACTGGTTGTTGAGGATACATCATATCACAGAATTTCAACCACTCCGATAAAACGTACACTTGCTGTAGAAATATTTTTTTTATTTTTCTGACAGCCATATTGCAAAGTTACAAAGTTCCACATATTTCACTTTCAGAATGCAAATTCATCAGGTTTAGCATGATGCAGTTTTACCGCTCACTATACTTTTGTTTTCATGAATTGGAAAGAAGCTAAATGTAAGATAAAACTTGCCAAAGTCGCTTCCAAATGTCTTTAGGTGTATGCCACACAACAAAATGACAAATAAATTATTTCTAACACAGGGGAAAATGATTTTGGAAAACTGTTGATATTGGGGCATGGGATCACTTAGCAATCTGTGTCACCCCACTCTATATAAGTACTGCAGGTATGAAAGCTGGCCCTATCTGTGTGCTGTTTAAGTATCCTGAATAATACTGTTCATTCTGAGATGACAGAAGCTGGTGGATATCCTTCATGGCACTGTTATATTTATGGGTTTTGAACCAGTGTGTTGGGGTGCCATAGACGCAGTGAAATGAATGGAGACCGTTTCAACTGGACAGAGTATATTGCCACAAACAATTCTCCTCATGTTTTTGGATTAGCACACACCAAGTCAATCACTCTCCTTTTAAAACCAGCTTGCAGCCCTGTCCCAAGCATCACAGCTAACAGTTTGCTGGGTCTGGAGCCCAATTCGCATAGGTTTTAAAGGCTGTATAGAGACCCACACACAGTGTGTATGACACACGCCATGCCTTTAAGCATTATAATGAATCATCTGGCATATGACAGCCCCACACCCAGCAAAACTGAACAATGCTTTACACTTAAAAACTGTAGCAACCCCCATCACAGCCTGTAACGCTGACTGAGGCTCAACACCACTACTTGTAGCGTTCCATGATTGAAGCATTGGTAGGGGCACTGCCTCAAATGTAAACCCCCTTGTGACAGCAAAACAGTGGAATCTGTCACATATTCTTGGGTCTGCATCCATAAGCCGAGACATTCCCAAGGCACCTGTTGCTGAGGCTCATTAAAGAATCAGAAAAGCCACTTTCCACTGCTTTGGGGCCCCCAGAAATTCCATCGGCCCTTGCTGGGGACTGAAATCCTACCATGACCCGTTGATGAATCATAAGAAGTACTCCACTGCGTTGGGAATCCCAGACATTCCATCAGCCCTTGTTGGGGACTGCAATCCAACCATGCCCCATTGATAAATCAGAAAAGCCAATCTCCATCGTTGGGGCCCCCAGACATTCTGTCGGCCCTTGCAGGGACTGAAGTCCAACCATGCTCATTGCCTCATCTGGAAAACAAATCCACTGCATTGGGGCCCACAATTCATCGGCCGTTGCAGGGGGCTGCAACCCATCACTGCCCCTTGCCAATCCAGCGCAAACTTGCGACCCGCAACCTCAAACTCCCAAAACATCAAGGGCATGTTGCATCAGCTGCACAAATCTCTGTGAATCCAATGGGTGATCCTTGTTGGATGGCACATGCCACATCCTAAGGGTCTGCCTGATGCATCATCCTGCTGTTGGAATACACGCTGTCTCTAAGGAAATACAAAAAAGAATATAAAATCAGAATAGGACAGCTTTTACACATCACCAAACAACTCTTTAGAAAATCCAAATATCCACATATATAGAACACCCCGACACTTACTCCATTAAAAATACACATTTGCATCAATTTGCATGAATGAATAAAGCAACACCCTTTCCGCAACATGTGTGATCTTTGACAAGAAACTAAAATACTCAAATATTGACTTTGCATTCTCAGTATTGTCGGTATTGTGCGAGACACTGTTGGAGTTATGACTGTGTTTTTAAAAAGGCTATCCCTCACTGTTAACCTATAAAATGTTGTTTTAAAAGATGTGGTCCACCAATCTGCGTTTTCCTTACACACAGAGAATTAGACACATTTTGTTTTACTTTGTGCCACTTTTTGCGCAAAGTAAAATAAATTGTAATGCCTACTTGAAAGTATAGAATTGATCCAACACAATCGAGAACATGAACTGGCACAGTCAAGAAAACTTAAAAGAAGCCAGCTTTTACACATCACCAAACACTGCTTTGAAAAATTCAAATATCCGTAAGTATGTAACACCCTGACACCTGTCCCCTAAAAAATGTCATCCAAACCAGGGCTTTGTGCGAATAAATCTTGGTGACACCATTTCTGCAACATATGTGATCTTTGACAAAAACTGAAATGCTCAAACACTAACTTCATATTTCACTCATTGTCAAATTGGATCATGATCAATCTATGCTGAATATTTTGCATTCTTAAAATATTTTACCAAGTTTATCAGCACTTGTCATTCCTAAAGATGAATTGTTGCTACATTACATCACTGACTTTGTTGCCTCACTATAGTCTGGAATGATGTAATGATAAACAACTGTGAGAGGCATGGGGGAAAAGAACCCACAAGCAGTCCCGCTAACAGGTTTATGAACCTTTACTAACAAACAACACAATGCTTGTGGGCAAGACCTATTTTAGGGGTAGGATTTTACAAGTCAATCAAGCAGATAGATCAGTCCAATTACCATTTTATTAAAAAAATACATATTTTATTATTAGCTCATTGCATTACAACTTCTTATACAATTCAGTTACTAGAACTAGAAGTGCAAAAGACAGACAGTTCAATTGTAGAAAAAAAATAGGTTTTAATCTTCCACTAGTACATATAAAGTGTCCAGTGCTGTGCAAGCAAAATCAGTTCTAAAAGATTCACGTCAAGCACACCATTCATGCTCATACTATTCCAGTCATACCAATTTCTAAAACATCACACATCCGAACATGTTTCTTTCCCCTGTACACTATTCTGAATAGTACCCAGAAATTCATCAGGGGCTACCTGTCTGAACAATATGCATTGCTCTACAAGCTATAAGCAGCAACCAAATCTCAATTTGTGGTTGTTTTTTTAATAGAGTAAATAATCTTGTGTTCTTGGTTATTAGTCCAACACCGTCATCTTCTCTTGAACAGTATGTCGAACCTTCCCCTGAAACAGAATAAACATTGGTATAAGGGTAAGATAAGTAAAGGAGTTTCAATTTCACTGCACCAACCACATCTCTGGAGGGTGCTTGTGTATATCAGTTACACTACTTCAATAAAAAAAAAACACACCAGGAGTCATGGGCTAAAATAGTTGAAGCACCTAAAATGGTACAAAACAGAGTTGCTTACTACATGGAGCCCAAATTGAGGTTCCTACCTCTAGCTGTTTGCTAAACACTTGGCTAAACCAGCATAGCTACTACAAACTGTGGTTTTGTCAAACCAGAGTTACAAGGCTTACCAGTCAAGGCACACGTGTCTCCACACGACGGCCATGGATACTTCTTTTTCTTTTTTTTTAAACGATTTGTTACAAACCTTTAAAATGTTCTGATCATATCAAATATATCGCAGTTCATCAACTTCAATCAAAGCAATCATCAACAATTTTTTTATACTGGCTTATAGAAATTGCTATGCACTACTTCAAGACAACATTTTTGCTCCAAAATGAATGTTGGAATTCACTTCAATCCTTTTCTGCAATATATGGTGAAAAAAGATAAACCAAATGTCAGGGTGTATTTTCTTTTTTGTACAACAAATTTTGCTGTTAACATCGTAGGCGTAAACAGGTGATTGTACTCCACGTGGGTCAATTAATACAATAACAAGCATCTTTTTATTATTTACCTGCGTGTTCAAGTCAGAAGACTACTTCTAAAAGTATGCGATGGCAGGGACTGTCTCTGCGAAATGCCAATGGCAACCATGCACACAGGTCTACAAGGGTGTGCTCTTAATGCATCTTGGGAGCGCCAGAAGAAAACCGATCTCACGAGTCTGTCTCGATGCCTAAATGGCAACGACAACATTGAAAAGCTACATCAGCTTGACGGTATACTCGGCATGCATCCTCCACTTTCTACACTAAGGATTTCCTTACCGGAAAGACGTTCTGTGCTGTTTACTTTGCGCCACATCCCGTATCATCTGATGTATGTGTTGCACCTGTGGTTCCGCGTTTGCAGCTTTGAACGTTAGCAAAGTTGTAAGTCCCTTTTCTAATCGTGAGTGACATGACACGCCTCCTGTGTTAACTTCGTTTCACTTCAGTCCTGTTTTGCTTTTCATCTGTTTCACCCTCTTTTCTCCTGCATACTTGCAGTCATGGTTACGATCGTACATCTACCAGCCACATCAAACCTTGCACATGTACCGGTACATCGGCGACATTAATTGCCAACTTGTGTGTTACAACAGACATCAAAAATGTCTTATATTTATGTATTTGTACTATAATCTGGCCCTTTGTAGCAAGGACAAACAGTGAATTTGCAAAGTTTGGAAAAATAGTATTACAGGGCATTTGGCACTGCACAATTAAGATCCATAAATAAATATTAAGGTTTTTTGGCCTGTGAACTATTAAACACATTTTCAAACTTACACAGTGTTTGAATCCTTGCGAGCCATGCAGCCCGCTAAAAATGACAGTTTGTTCTAAAATGTCATCTCTGCGGGTTGTAAGGTTATAGACTTGCACAGTCTAAATTTGCAGCATTACTTTAATGACCGCATAGGCCCCTATTTTGTATAATTAAGCAGTGTAGGCTTAAATAATTGTACAGGGGTATTACAGAGGTGTTTTCCCCCTCTCTAATTTTGACCTCATACTTTCCAAGCTTCACAATGTAAGTGCTGGCTTGATTGGGGGACCCCCATAAACAATTAGAAACACCTATACACATTTTCCTAGCCAACATGAAAATCCACAGAACACAGACCTGCGCCTTTAAGTGCCTTCTAAACACTAAAAACATATTTAACCATCCTGCATCAAAAAGGGTGTGCAGTATCAGTAAAATACAGTATCACACAAGTCTGTGCTCTTTACATTTGAATGCAGTCTAAATATTGCACACTTACAAATACATCTACACATTATCCTAGCCAACATGTAAATCTGTAGAGCCTTCTAAACACTAAAACATATTTAATTTGCCTGCCTCAGAAAATACCTACATATCCATAAATAAATTATCACACAAGTCTACAAACCACTTTTTTAAACAAAAGCTTTGTCAACCCTTCAGTAGTGAAAGCCCACAAAAATTGTACTTTTTTAATACACACCATTAAAATGTTGTGAGAAAGATGAGGGTGTTCTCACAACTACTCCCCAGGGATCTTTTGCTAAGGTGGCCAGGGAAGGGCCATCACCTTTAGATCCCGTTCCTAGGGGTGGACAAGTGAGAGAGGATCACCTGGGTGGAGGATTCTCAGGGATTGGGGAGAGAGTGCTGATGGTGAGACATGGTATCCCCCTTTTCCTGATATAGACACAACCCTCCTTCCCTCAGCCTACATGGGCTATGTCACCTCATGCCCTAACTTTCAGAGCAGTAAAGGCCAACCAAGTACTGAGAAGAGCAAGAGGCAACTAGGAGCAATGCACCCTCCCTACTACAAACACCACACCCAAGCTCGGGTGCAGCTGGAGCAGCGGAAGCTGCCGGGACCATAAGGGAAGCGGACCGCGTGTGGATCAGAGCAGAGAAGCCAGTGTGTGTGTGGAGACATAACTAGCAAACTGGGCGGTATGTTTTCCATTTGGGAAGAAGACACGCGGGGGCATTGGAAGCCACCGAGAGGAGCTGCAAAGAACCAATAAGTGGCAGGGGACACTGGGGAGACCAGAGAACACAGAATGAACCACAAATAATTAACGGTCCATGAGTAAAATAAATGCTACGGCCCTCATTACGACCCTGGCGGAGGACCATGGTGCAATTTGCACCATGGTCCATGGCGCAGAGCTGCCAACTCCGCCATGGGGGTTGGCGGACTTACCGCCCCATTCCGACCTTGGCGGGGGGGTAAGTCCCCAATCCCCATTTACCCTTCCCCATTCCCATTTTTGCCCCATAGGGTATAATGGGAGTGGGGAAGGCGTTAATTACGCCACCGTAAATTACGGTGGCGTAATTAACAACAGGTCCCGTAGCGCCATGGATTTTTCCGCCCGGAAAAACCAGGCGAAAAAACCACCATGGCGCTACGGGAACTCGTAGTATGGCGGAAAGGTACGCCATGCATTACGCTGGCGTAAAACCCTTTCCGCCAGGGTCGTAATGAGGGCCAACATCTATTGAATACCGAACTGAATGAAAAGTGCTATATGAGTCAAAGCACATCCTATTGAATACAGGACTGAATGGCAACTGCTATTTTGATTACAAACAAGTGAAGTGATATTGAATACCAAACAAACATTTGAAAGTTAAAGTGACATAGTGAATGTCGCACTGTGTGTCAGCAACGATGTGAACAGAATGAAAGCATATGGCAGAACTGAACAAACACTTCAATATTTAAACCGTGAATGTAAGGAAGTTTTATGAGCTTGTGGGCCAAACAAAAGTGTGATGCAGAAAAAGGTTGAACTAGCCAAAAGGAAAGCCAAGTGTGGAAAACCCAAAGCCCAAGGTAGAAGAGCCTGTGAGGGTCTAACGAAATCTGAGAGGGAGACTTATGGTTGCGCGACCTGTAATGGGTGGACCATTCGGTCTTACAACTGCACCTATACCAAAGAGCTCTCTGTTGTGAAGATCACATACATTGCGAATCAAGCCAAGCAGAAGCATGGGTTTCCTGGTTGTATGGCCTGTGATGGTGGAACTGTGTGGTCTGATAACTGTGCCAAGACCAGGGAGACCTAAATGATGACCACAAAAAGACATTGTGAGTAAGCCACTGAAGCACTGTATTGAAATCCTGGGGAAAAGAACCTTGAGAATTGAAGGAGCCAAGAAGCATTGTCTTGGGGAAGAAAACCTCAAGATCTTCTTTATTTTGTGTGAACTGTACCATATTAAGCTTGGGGAAGGGAACCTCAAGGACTGGTTGAACATTTATGTACTTAACAGCTATTGGAACTGTATTGAGCCTGAGATAGAAGTCCCAAGAAGAACTTAAGCTGAGAGCAGCAGAGACTTTAATTTTGAACACTGCTTTTGTTGAGATGACATCGCACCCCCTATTCATTTCTAGATGTGAGGGCAAGCATAGGTTTTGACAAAGGCAGACCTTTTGATTAGACTTACAGAAACAGACATTGCTTTGTTTTCTTTAGGCAGGTGGCACCCCTACCTTAGTTATAGGGCATGTTAGGCCTTACACCATCCTGACATTTAAATAAAGTTCTTTGAACATTGAATTTTGTTGTTTGTGTCATCTCTCTTGATATCTTGCCTGTCTCACAATGCACACAGCTGTTTAATTTGAAAGTATATACAACTCTCCCTTTTTTCTGTGTGTTAATCCAAATAAAAGACCAGGCCTGTTTTCCGATCAAAACTCCTTGTAGACAGTCTTGGATTGGCCTATAGGGGAACAGGGCAATGCCGAACCAAAAATACAAAATCCTAGAGTGGGCTAGTTATTTTGGTGTAAGTGGGCCACCTTTTGGGGTCATGTGGGTCAGTTTGTTAAGTTACTTCACTATGCGCCTAGTGGTTTTGAGCAGTGTTACTGAATGAACATTGTTTAAAATGCACAATTTGCATCACATTTTATGAAAAACCTCCCCCTTAAGTACTACATAAACAGTATATCAAAAAAGGAATGAATTGCATTTTCAACTGTGGCTGACTTTTTCACTGGTGACCGAGTCCAACCCTGCTTGCAGAGGTCTTCTCTGTCCCAGAGCCACGATCAAATCCAACTAACTCAAGATAGCAAGATTTCCTCGCAGAGTTACAATCAGATGTTCCAATCAATTAGTCGCGCTGCAGAGGAAAAACCAGGCCAGAGCTCTGCCAGAATTCCCAAGCCCAGACAAGAGATTCCCCAGGTACAGACAGAATCCCCCTTTCAAGGGGTAAAGGCACAGACCCCTCCCTGGATAGTTTTCATAGCAATACACTCAGGTTTCCCGAACTCATGGATGTCTTTGCTTACTTTGCAAAAATTGAGTTTTATAACAAAACTAAAATTACCTAGCTCCATCTGGCCAGTCATAGATAAGAATATTGTGTATATTGCAGACCCATATATTATGTTGAGCTCAGCAGAAAAACACAGACTGCATGCTTGCCATCTGTTTATTCTGCTCATCTGAGAGAAAATGCATAGATCTTGCTGTGAGTCATAACAATCTTGGCATTCCACAGACCTTGCAAAAGCCCTGTGTCGTGGTCTTGCGTCAACTGTGAATAATCTTCACAAACCTCCACTCCCCTGCTGCCCATGCGTCTATATCTGTGTTCCGTTAACAGATAGCTCTGTCATTTCTCTCTGGCACATGTGGCATGAGCCACACAGCTGCAGCAGTCTGCAAGCCTTTTCAACAGCACCAGTGTGTCATTTAAAAAGAAACCACAAATTGACAAAGCCAACAGTTTTTGCTTTCGTATAGGCTCTGGGAAACACACTTTACATTAAGTGAATTGTTTTCATTATTTAAAAGAAACACACATTGGGCCTCATTACGACCCAGGCGGTAAGTTACCGCCTGGGTCGTACCTTTACCACCATGGCGTAAACTACGTTTACGCCATGGTGGTTGGCGGACTTACCGCCCCATTCCGAGGTTGGCGGGGCGGTAAGTCCCCAATCCCCATTTACCCTTCCCCATTCCCATTTTTGCCCCATAGGGCATAATGGGAGTGGGGAAGGCGTTAATTACGCCACCGTAAATTACGGTGGCGTAATTAACATCAAGGTCCCTTAGCGCCATGGATTTTAACACCTGGGTGTTAAAACCTCCATGGCGCTAAGGGACCTCGGAATCAGGCGGTAAGGGTCGGCGCTGTTTACGCCGCCATAAACCCCTTACCGCCTGAGTCGTAATGAGGCCCATTGTCAAAGACCATAGTTTGGACTTTTGTATAGGTTCTGTAATATACACTTTACTTATAATGTGAATTGTTTTCATTATTTAAAAGAAACACACAGTAATCATGTGAAAGTTTTAGGCTTGTACATTGGCCCTCATTACATCTCAGGCGGTAAGGGGTTTACGGCGCCGTAAACAGCGCCAACCCTTACCGCCTGAGTACGAGGTCCCTTAGCGCCATGGCGGATTTAACACCTGCTTTTAGCAGGTGTTAAAATCCATGGCGCTAAGGGACCATGGAGTTAATTACGCCACCGTAATTTACGGTGGCGTAATTAACGCCTTCCCCACTCCCATTATGCCCTATGGGGCAAAAATGGGAATGGGGAAGGGTAAATGGGGACTGGGGACTTACCGCCCCGCCAAGGTCGGAATGGGGCGGTAAGTCCGCCAACCACCATGGGGTAAACGTAGTTTACGCCATGGTGGTAACGTCACGGCCCAGGCGGTAACTTACCGCCTGGGTCGTAATGAGGCCCATTGTCTTCATTTAGAGTGAAGCAAGCATTGCCAACAACCAAATGTTTTATGTAAATTTTCACTCTTCGTGTAAAAGAAAGACAAACATGGAATGCCAACCGCCACTAGTTTTATGCAAATGTTTCACTCATTCCTCAAAGTCAATAGTTGTGGGTCCTTTATATTAGCACTATAAAACCACACTTTGCCTATAAAAGCAAATTCACATAGGGCCGCCTCTATTTACACTCAAAATCAAATATATAGTCAAGTTTAATGTCACTAGCCGATGAAACGAACTCTCTAGCCCATGTAAATGAGATTATAAAATCATGACATCAACTATACTATATATAGAATGTATACCTGCTTCATAAAACATTGGGGCAGGACCCCACTCCGGCATCACCACTGCATCATTCAGCAAAACCCTAGGTTCACAAACCCTGTCTTCAGAGCTCACTTTGCCCTCAATAGTCATCCAGCCAACACCACCAGTGGCTGCCCCAATGTTTACATTATTTTTATATTACATTTATAGTCACGTTATATCAAATCATCTCAACATCATATCAAAACATTTTGACAGCCGTTTTATACCCACTTTATATAAAATGTACATTATATAACACATCGATATAATTTTAGATATTTATATATAAAATGTATATTTAATTATATGAAAACCATATCAAAAGGGGGAGGGACTAAGATCAGAAACATGGGGCATTCCCACCTGTCAAAATGTTGATGGGAAAGAAAGGTGGCCCCATACACTACTCACCAATGTATACTTTCTCTTGCGCAACAGCAAACATGACAGCTATCAATGGCCCCTCCATTTGCAAGGATTGGTCAAGGTTCTAGCAGGTTCAAGAAATACAGACGCAATCTGTTTTGTGCTAACTCAAGTGATGGTATACTGTTGGCATGTGAACCTCTTGTGGCATTTATATGTCGCTTGCGATTAGAATGTGCGCCCCCCAAAAGGAAACCAGTGCCCTTGTTTTGCTCAGCAGAATGAGGTGGGGAATGCACACGTGCAACAATCAATGTAGAGATAAAATCTGACACATCCCCTCTTCTGACCCAATAATCAGAGCGTTAGAAGGAGGCTACTCCAAAAACTCCTCAAGGACACCTACGAAATATAAAACCAGTACTATCCAGTCTGATCACTACGATGGACGAAATGTGTATCAAGCACAGGTGTCCAAAATACATGCATGTCAGTGCAACTTCAGGAAAGCGACCTTTTCAAATAATGGCCTGAATGAAGCTCTTCTGTGCACACTGCAGAAAAGCAAGGTAACCTGTGCGCAGCTAATGGAAGGTGCCTCAGCTACAAATCATTGTAAAGCGTAAAGGCTCAACAAATAAAGACTAATTGAATTGAATTGAACTGATTACATCTTATCTGGGGCAAGTACAGCAGCAGCCAACCTTTAAATGTCTTGTAAATCGTCTTTCCCGAGGGAAGAGGAGATAACACAAAGGAGGAAATAACAGCAGCTTGATTGCCGTCTGTTCCTTTCACAAAGTGCTCAAGTATAATTGCCAAGTTATGGCTATCTGTTCCCGCTCTGCAATTGTAACTCTCTGCTTCAGTTAGGCTCTCCTTTAGAACTTGGTGTTAAGCTTTGCTCAACGTGGAATCAAAATTGCTGCATCTTAATTCGCCCCACCTGGTTTACAAGGTAAGGAGACGTCAATATGGGGAATACAGCGAAAACACAGCAGAATGTGCTAACACTGCAGGTGGCAATGTCGACTGCAGAAGTACCGTGCGTTGGACAATACATAGAGTTCTGCGTTCAAAAGTGCACTTTGGGTTATTATTATTTATTTATTGTAACATTTCTTATTTCTTTGGTTTTGCAAATCAGCAAAGGGCCATCTGAAAACAAATCCAGCTTCGCAGAGCTTGATAACTTAGAAACAAAGAGCATTACAAAGGCAAACCATGATCAGATACACTATAAAACAAATATCTGTTATCAAGACCTAAGAAAATAAATAGAATTGAACGATGCTTACACAGTTTGTCAGTTGAAAAAGTCCTCCAGTCAAACATGGCAGAAATATAACACAGCTGAATGAAATAGGTAAAGCCCAAAAAATAAAAACACAAGGCTACAAAAAAGAAAATCAGCGCAGCACCAGTCTTGCTGCAGCAGCCTGACTGGAGAGGTCACACGCCAGCCACTTGGAGATGTTTTGGGGAAGGGACAGGTGCCCTAGAGGAGGAGGAGGACGACGGGGAAGCCAAGAGTGCAGACAAGAGGCTATCGCCAGATATCTGATCATGTCTATCCTTATTTAAAGTTAAGCATACGAATCTGAATGGCACTACATTCCCCTGAAGCTAGTGGCTGACCAGCTGTACCAGGGCCACATTCCAAGACTCGATGAGGATGGCTCGTGCGTCAGCCTACTTTATCACAGGTACTAATAAAATAATCCTGTGTTGCATCACCCATTGCCGGTTAGCTAGGAAGACAAAATACTGGTGAACGATAGTTTGATTACCGAGCTAACCAGCAAAGAGTGATGCGATGAGGGAAGACTTCTCCGATGAAGATGTATTCTCCAATGTAGTGGCTGACCAGCTTTACCAGGGCCACATTCCAAGACTCGATGAGGATGGCTCGTGCGTCAGCCTACTTTCTCACAGGTACTAATAAAATAATCCTGTGTTGCATCACCCATTGCCGGTTAGCTAGGAAGACAAAATACTGGCGAACGATAGTTTGATTACCTAGTTAACCAGCAAAGAGTGATGCGATGAGGGAAGACTTCTCCGATGAAGATGTATTCTCCAATGTAGTGGCTGACCAGCTGTACCAGGGCCACATTCCAAGACTCGATGAGGATGGCTCGTGCATCAGTCTACTTTCTCACAGGTACTAATAAAATAATCCTGTGTTGCATCACCCATTGCCGGTTAGCTAGGAAGACAAAATACTGGTGAACGATAGTTTGATTACCTAGCTAACCAGCAAAGAGTGATGCGACGAGGGAAGACTTCTCCGATGAAGCTGTATTCTCCAATGTAGTGGCTGACCAGCTGTACCAGGGCCACATTCCAAGACTCGATGAGGATGG
This sequence comes from Ambystoma mexicanum, assembly GCF_040938575.1. Lineage (NCBI taxonomy): Eukaryota > Metazoa > Chordata > Amphibia > Caudata > Ambystomatidae > Ambystoma > Ambystoma mexicanum. Next base: position 112,779,452 of record NC_090922.1, read on the forward strand.
CTCGTGCGTCAGCCTACTTTCTCACAGGTACTAATAAAATAATCCTGTGTTTCATCACCCATTGCCGGTTAGCTAGGAAGACAAAATACTGGTGAATGATAGTTTGATTACCTAGCTAACCAGCAAAGAGTGATGCGATGAGGTAAGACTTCTCCGATGAAGCTATATTCTCCAATGTAGTGGCTGACCAGCTTTACCAGGGCCACATTCCAAGACTCGATGAGGATGGCTCGTGCGTCAGCCTACTTTCTCACAGGTACTAATAAAATAATCCTGTGTTGCATCACCCATTGCCGGTTAGTTAGGAAGACAAAATACTGGTGAACGATAGTTTGATTACCTAGCTAACCAGCAAAGAGTGATGCGATGAGGGAAGACTTCTCCGATGAAGCTGTATTCTCCAATGTAGTGGCTGCCCTAGACTTCACACACAACCCATTGGTTCCTCTTCAGCCAAGAGAACAAGCTTCTGCAATGCAGCACACAATGAGCGTGTAAGTCACCTGTTATGCTCATCTCATCACTACATAAGGGTGCACACATTTTTAAGGGCTCTGAGACAAACAGCAGCCTCCTAAACTTCATGGACGTACCCAATTGATGGCATGTGTGGTTAATTGATAAAGCAGATCACTATACATGAAAACCGTAACTATATCAGCTCAAATGCAATGCGCTTTCTGCCCTGATGCATGGCCTGCTGTCTCCTCGAGGGACCTCTGCTTGATTTATTTCTCTTTTCCTGTTACGGATATGCCTAAAGAGAAGGAACCTCTTCACTCTCCCAATAGTGTGAGACTAGATGGAACCTGTGCAGCCTATGCACACGTTTTTGCCCGAGCACTGTGCATGAGATCATGCTTATCTCGATGAAGGCTTCTGCCAGCTTAACACAGGGCTCGATTGGCAAGAGGATAAGACATGGCCCTCAAAATAAGAACAGTCATGAGAGCTTCGTTCGAATAGCAATTCTGCCAAATCCTTTTTGGAATTGACATTTTATTTTTTTATTTACTACAGAACTACAGCATTTAAATAAGCAAGGTTCTTTTTTTAAAACATGTGCAACTAATCTTGCGGATTGGATGGACTAGGGGATACATTGAGCGAGGGTTTAGTGAAGGGTCCTCCTTTTTCCTAATATTTTGAACTCTCTTACCATCCAGTGCCAATTTGACTCAATTTATATGCTGACAGAATGTCGAGTTTTATTTAGTTTCTAGCATGCACTTGCTGCTGGCACGTTCCAGCTGAGATTTTACAACCCTGTTGTCTGTCAATACATGTTACTTATTACAGGGTAGAATCAAGCTGGTGTCCCCTGTGGAGCACCGCAGGGGGTGTGGGGGGGTGGCAGGGGGGAGCACGGATTCTAATCCCCTTGCCATCTAACTCTGCTTTTTTAAAGAGAAATGTCATTAAACAGCATTCCACACTTTTTTAATAAGTGCTCTCATGTTTCTGTTTCCATCGCAGTCAGGAAAGGGCGCTCATCTGAAATGGAGCAGAGTGCCCCTTTGCCAGCTTCAGTCACCTGTAAGGAGTTTTCACCTTTTCATATGGGCGATTTCTGTCCACCCAAGCTGAACAATCTCAATAGGCCATGTTTAAGGCACCATGGCTTGATGGCTGTACTTCACAATGTGCTGTACGCCACCTCCTATTGTTCCACCCCATTTAAATATGCCCAATTTGGCTAGAAGCGTACAGTTATTCTTAGGAAATTGCAACTTGGCAACCACTGCCCCAGCTGTAGGTGCTCCCTTTTAATCTGCAATGCCTGGTGCATGATCCCAAGAATATGTTTATGCATCTGTCAAGAGGTAAGCAACAAGCTCAAAGCTTCAGTCTTATGTAAAATTTCACTTACTGCTATTGTACCTCTTTATGTGTGGAAACCCCAACATTGTGCTTTCATTTCAGTCTGCTGTCCTGAATTTCTGCCAGTGAAGCACAGCCTTCAGCTACACTCCACTGGGCTTTTGCTCATCGTAATGGGGAAAGTGACTTGTTCTTCTAACAGTCCGTACTGGGAAACATTGTTTCCCTTAGCCTTTTGACTTTGTTGCCACTTTTGGCAACTGTATTTCAGTGTGAAAAGTACATTGCAGAACCCTGTACTGGAGTCCTAGTGTCTTTGGGCCAAAGACATCCCTTAAGGATTGTTTTCTTAACCGGACAATGTGCCTAGGAGTAGACTGGTGGCAGCAGAAGCTTTTCCATGCTCTTTTATTAACTTTTACTGAGCTATACCGTACTGACCACATGTGACTCATGACTAGTGTCCATCATGGCCATGCCACGAGGTCTGTTGTCTCCTCCTTTGGACATTTTGTTCCGTGGGCCTTACCCTTGATATTTGTGATCCCGGCATCCTCATTTGGGCATGCATTCTCCCCCGAAAGCCGGTGCTTTTCGTGGGCTAATGCTTGTCATATGGGTGGGTCCCCAGGAAGTGGGCTGGGACTATCTGGTCCCAATCCACACTAGTGCTGCCAAAATGTCTGGTGTACCTGTGTACATGAGAGCCACAGAAGTCTCTGATTGGACTACTGTTGGGGGGAATGAGTGGGCAGATCTCCTCATTGGACAGCCGGGTGCGAGCCTGCCCAGGACTTTTAGACTATGAGGAGGGGCTTTGAGATCTGCAGATCACCCTTACGTCTAAATTGACCTATACACAGAGTCAAGTATGTAGAAAAAAGAGGGAGTGAGGCACGCACTCTACTTCCCATCTTTGTATACCTGCTGCAGTTCACTTGCTCTTCTCCTCAAAGCGCGTTCATGTCTCTTACAATCTTCAGGGGGGTAGTCTTTTCAGGTGTTATGGATTAGTCTCATTTTTGGTCTCAGGCAATTCCAGTAGCTGTAGTCAATTCTGGTAACCAGGAACCAACTCCGCTCCAGTAGCACAGAGCCAAGTATCCAGAGAAGTGAAGCAGATCCAAGGACTGTCCGGAACCGCACAGATAAGGTTTGGCACCCTGAGCCCACTGTTATCCCGGTAGAGCCCTGCTTTGCACTCAATTTCCGAAGACCTGCAAAGGTGCTTCAGCCCTTTGGAGTGATGGGACCAATCACGCTCAATGCCTCATTGGTGCTGTGCAAATGAGCATTCTTGAAAGTGTCCTAGTGCCCTCCAGTGGACTGACAAGCTTGAACCTTTGCGCCCGTGCTGGAGAGTTGCTATATCAAGTTTCGTCTCGAGCTTTGGGAGAACCCTGATTTGCACTGCAAAGCATCTTCTTGCCAAATCTTATTGTCCCTACTTCTTTGAGAAGTGTGCGCCAGTCCACAAGACTTGGGTGCTCCTGGGTCACTGTGCAACAGTGGTGGTTGCTGCTGGCAACTTTCCTGACTTTCTTCAAGTGTCCTAAAACAAGCTGAGTTGGTGCTTTCTTGTTCCTGCATTCATGATAAGAGAACCAGCTCCAGATGTAAATTGGAACTGCATCTGCACCGACAGAGCCTGTTCACTTTGAAGCGAAACCAACGAGGGGATTACGTAGTCCAGGTGACCTTTGACAAACGTGCCAAGTTTGAGCCCGAAGTGAGATAAGGGTGGTGAGTAATCATACCACTTACTGGTGGCCCTTATTTCATCCATGCTGTTTTTACGCACAAAGGATCCCATGGGGTAATTGCCTTGACTTGGGTGGCTTTTGCTTCCTATAGTCATCTGAAAGTTGGGGACCACTTTGTTCCCCATAACAGATCCACCTCTGACTCTTAAAAACAAATTCCTCGCACTCCAGTGTCCTCCTCTAACTTTTCCTTCCCATTGAGGTTTGTCCTTTGTGAACTTTACACATCAACAAGCATTTTTATATGCATGAACATAACATTGAGCACAAGGCTTCAATCTTCATAGGGCTGGACTTATTAGGGGTATCCATTTCTGGAGCTGGCCATTGTGTTTAAGTTTGTTTGCTTTCCCTCCTCGTAGGTTTTGACGGGAATCCACACTTTACTACATTGACCGAAAAAAAGTGACTATGTATATTTTACATAGTGTGTGTTCAAGTGGTAGGATTATTGTGTTCTTCATTATTCATTCATGTTTGTTCTGGTCTTAATAACTTGTTTTCTTTATATATTACTGTCTAAGGGTAATTTGTGTCATCCTACTGTGTGTGCTCATCCAAGACCTCAGCTCACCCCCACTACTCCTGAGATTTAGCCTTGACTGCTCTCCAAGCTACCTTGACTTGTCCTATCTAACTTTGCAGAAGTGTTCCCGGTTTCACTAAACAAGGGTGGACTCCTGAACGCCTCTTCACCAGCACAGCATTCAGAGATCCATTCTACCAGTATGGTGTATCCCATTACGAAATCCACTATTGGCTCGCCTCTTTCATGATTTCCCTCACTTTGTCTGGAATTTATTACCACACTACTGGCAAAGTGCACGCAAACATGAGGAGAATCAAGCACCAAGACAAGTATGTGTTGTACAGTTTGACTGTGCTAAAGTCATAGTCAGCGGTTGAAGTATAATATAATGTACATTTTCTCTTGCATTGCGTTGATCTGAATACATTAAATATTGGATAATGCAATAATGCATGTCTTTTGTTTGAAAGAGTTATGTAGACATGAGTGCAAAAGTTTGCTGATACAGTACATGCAGTGGATCATAAATGCCCACAAACCGGCTTGGGCCAGAGGAACACTGAAGGCAATGAGAGGTTTGGTGTATCTGGAGTAAATATTATTTTAGTGGAAGAGTTTTTAATGTCCCTTTTTAAAGTACAAGCCACAGTTAGGGGGAAACATGTCTGTGATAGTTAGGAATCTGTGGAAATTGTATATGGTATGTATACTATACTTTATCAAGGCCATCATGTCATACACACATCTCATTACACCACTGTATTTTTCATAGTAGGTAATTTTAAAAACACATTTTATTCATAGGCTAAACATAGTGATCTATACACTTTGCACAGACACAACTACAATCATTCCAACATATTTTCTGTGATGATGTTCACATTAAATTCCACTTTTTTTACTTTCTTTAGACACTAAAAGAAAAATAGTATACACTTTTTGACCAACCCTGGCCCCACCTTCATGTGTGCACAACAGTAAAAGCCTGTATTACTTCAAGGCTCAATTCAAAATGTTAAGTCCTTTGTTTTGTATTTGACCTGCCCTTTGTTTGCAGTGTCATGGCTAGTTTATCAAATGTTGACACAGTGTGTTTTGGCTGTCTCTGGAATCTATGTTCTTGCTCCAGGGAATTGTGGCCTTCATCAGGACATAGCTGAATTAATCCATCCCAATAAATGTGTTTCTTTGTCTATAATTAAAAACATTACAGTGTATATGTAAGCATGGGAGCATGAAATGTGAGTTAAAAAAGGACAATATTAATTTGTCAACAAATAGTTTGATGAGTCAAAGATATACTGCTGGACCACATACCTACCAGGTAAGCCAGTGTGCAGATGGTCACTTCAGTCGCCTCTTCTTAGTGTGTAGCTTTTTTGATACGCGAATGTCTGTAAAACAGACAGTGTAATGGTCAACACATATTACAACCCTTCTATGACCCTATCATTATGCGCACAGCTGAGATGCTTACCTATATGGTACAGGCACAATGGGTCAGTTTGCTGCCGCCTCTTCAGTGTCCCACTGTATTTAGGGGCAGCAGAGGTAATCTGTTATTTGGCCCCAGATACTTATGCGCTTTACAACAAATCTGTATTTAAAGAGGGGGAAACCTAGTTTGCTTGTTGATTTCTCACCCAATAAAACCCAAGATGTGCACAAAGCAATTACGTGATTGCTGTGTGTTTTGCATGCACCAGGATCGGGTTCCTATGTGTGACTCGGGGGAGGGGACAAGCGAACGTTACCCACTGTGTATGTATCCATTGATTCACCGTTTAACCACTAGAGTGCAGCCCATGAATACATCTTCGTGTTAGATGTCACTGAGGGTGGTGCGTGTTTTTTATATGTTTCCCAAAGCATGCCTATATGGGTAGACACCCAGTGAGGGCTAATTGCCGGGGAGCGTTTGGCCATCATGGTGCCTTCCCGAATCCGACTCACCGTAGCCTGTGTGGAGTCACAATCTCACGAACACTCAAGAATGTGAACAGATCACATGGACCATAGCATCAGGTATGAGATAAGGGATATGGCTGAGCTAATTGGGACTGGGTGTTCTTACTGTTTTCTAGATATTGTCGTATGGGCTTCGAGACGACTATTGATCTGTTTGAAATAATACACATTCATGGTGTGATTCATGATTCATCGTGACTTAGTACCTGCCTGATGCACAATAAATACAGGTAGGCATCCTTTTGAAGGGCTGTAGTGATATATACACATATATAGTGTTCTGGTGAATTTTACATATTTTCTAGGGGTTACATTGTAGTGAATTTTTTTATGGTTATTTTATGTTGTAGTTAGGTGAATGGAGATAATTGAATGGTGGTGTACACACGCTAGATGAAGACGGTTGCATCTACGACCTGAGGATTTAGAGAAAAGTGGCTCTACCTCGTGGATATAATTTGTATTAGATTACCCCTGAAGAATGTTGAGCAAATGAGCGATGTCGACAGAAACAAGTTGGGTCTCTGTGTATAATTCATGTATACATTAGCATTAGGGTTGAGTCAACAACTTTACATGTCCTCTTGTGTGGTTTTGTGAATAATATTTTTAGACACTTCTTCTTGCTATCAAAATCATGTTTTTTGTTCTATTAGTGAATGTTAATTTGTATTGTAATTTTTGTAAATTGTTTTGAATCATGTTTTTATTAAATTTCATATTTCTACCCTTGGTGGGTCTACATTTGAAAACAGCCTTTGTTTGTTATAATAATGTATGCTTTCTCCACCAGGATGCATTGCATGATTGTATGTTTACATTACTTGTTCATCTCATCCACCTTTGTGAGTGACTGCATTATAGGCTCCATGCTAGAAATGCAGTTAGACTGCATGATGAAGGGGGTGGGGCTTACCAGCCCTTTTGAAGCCTTCCCCCTATCACACACCCCCAAGGAAGGAACAAAGCAAGGCAGACTAATCCTGGGAGCAGGTGAGGTATTTAAAGAGGTGTGTGTGTGAGAGTTTGCAGTGTGGGTTAGTTGGGTGAGGACAGGAGTTGGTGGGGATGTCTGAAAGACAAGAGGAGGCGAGAGCAACCGGATTGCGAAAGCTATTCGATAGGGGGCTGGGGGCTGCAGAGTATTTGTGAGTGAGTGGAGAGTAGAGGTAGAGTAGGAGTAGCAGGACGGTAGTGGGAGCAGAGGTGGCAGTAGTTGTGGGAGTAGTAGAGTGGTGGTGGGAATAAGAGATGTTACTTGGTAGTAGTAGATGTTAGTAAGTCTTAGTGAGGGGTAGGTGGAGTAGAGAGGGAGTAGTGGTGGCGCGAGATAGTTGTGGAAGCAGAGCGGTGGTAGTAGTGACAGGGAGTGGGAGAACAGGAGTAGTGGTAGGAAAAGAGAGGCAGTAGCCATACTAGCGGTGGAAGCCAGGAGGGAGGAATGTATAACAGCGGAGGGAGCAGTGGAGTGATAGTTGGAGATCAGACTGATAGTAACAGCGGGTGTAAGGGAGAAGTAAGATCAAAGGGTGGAGGTGAAAAGGTGGAGTGAGAGAACAGAGGGACAATAGTACGGATGGAGGAGAACATCGATTGAGCCCAGAGCAGTGAAGAGTCAGGTAAGAATGTGTGTGGAAGGAGGGAGCATGATACCGGGTGAATGAAGGCTCCATCCCTAATGACTCCCTTACAGTACTAAGCAAGGTAGGTTAGGGAAAGCCTAGAAAACCCTGGGGAGTTAGGTAGCCTAAGCTTTAGGGAAACACCAATAGTATTAGTCAGAAAAACTGACAGATAGGTGTCCCTGTCGGTGAGCTACTAATATCCTGTTAAAAGCATGCTTGGGTTAGGGATGGGGTAAACCACTGGGAAATAGGTAGAGAGAGGGCCCTAGTACCAAATCCCCAAGAGCACCCTAAACCCTGAGACCTACCCGTGATTCTCTTAGATTAACCTTTACTAGTCTTAAATAAACACCCTTGAAACTTCTTCCAGTTTCCAGCATGGTCATTTGTGGTGAGCCACACTGTCACATATAATGTTTTTAAATACATCATTAAGCTTGACAAGTCCTGGTTTTCCTAGATCTCTCAGAATCCCTGCATCAAAGGAAGCATCGGCTGGCCAAATTTGATCAATTAACAAATTATGAGCAGATGGGTAAGACCATTCAATCTTTTGTAAACAGCTTCTGTAGCGAGTTGATGGCTGTATGTGCTGTATGTATCCCCAGCACCACCGTTGTTGGCTTGATAGGTGCCACAATGACCCTCTCTAAAGCCAGTTGCTGGGCATATAGGGCATTAATCTGGCTAATTTGCGCTGTATGATAACACAGGTCAAAATCTGGTACTCCAAGTTCCCCCGTGATAAAAGGTTGCTGCCAGCTCAAACCAGCTTCAGCATAATCAAATGTAATTTATTAAAATATGCACGCAGGACAATGGTCGGGACATTAGCAAAAGAGATCAATCTGGGAAGCACCACCATTTTAATCAAAGCTATCCTGGCAATTATTGATAGTGACATTTTAAATCACTTTTCCACCTTACGCGCCAACGCTCATAGAGCCTTAATGTAGTTTTATTACATTAGTTTGCTGGGATTTATAGACTCCCACATTCAAAGATATATCACCCCACCCAAGCACCAGCAAAATCCCCTTTGCTGGCATATCCTCTCTGTAATGGCTGTTAGAGGCAACATCTTTAACTTAGCCCAAATAATGCGCAGGCCTGACAGAGTCTCAAATCTATTAAGTCTCTATGATTGGGCCAATATTCTACTGCCCCTTCGAAATATAGATCAGCCGGTCATCTGCAAATAGAGACACAATTACCTTTGGGGAATAGATTTGGATGCCCTTATCACTATGATTCTCTTTGAGGTGACATGCTATTGACTCAATGGCCATAGCAAAAAGTAAAGGCAACAGAGGGCACCTCCTTTTGGGTACCCCTATTCGAACTGAATGAGTCGGCAGTGTCGCCATTGACCACAACCCTAGCACTGGGATGGTTATATAACAGTTGGGCCAGAGACAAGAAAGTTCTCCCAACTCCCATATAAAGTATGGCAAACAGAAATTACCACACAAGCGAATGAAAAGCTTTCTACATGTCTAAAAACACGGCAGCAGCATAGACATGTAAGCCCCCCCATATGTGGTGGCAAAGAATCATGTCAGATTGTGCTGCGTCGATCTGCGCACCACAAATCCTGATCGCTCACGCAATACTAACTTGTCAATAATGGTCTCTTTATGTTTGTCTAACAGTTTGGGCAGAATCATATTATTGCTGTTTAGCGATGAAAGTGGGCGGTAGGATGAGCACAGCTGTGTGTCCTTAACGGGTTTGGGAATAATGATTATGGTGCCTTCATTAAGCGTCTCCTGGAGAACATCTCTCTCCATTGATTCAGTCTGTACCTCGAGCAGCAAGGGGAGACAATTGCCCCGTTATTCTTTATAGTATTCAATGGTGAAGTCACCTTGCTCTGGGCCCTGCCACTGGCGAGACTAGAGATGGCATTCGTATCTTCCTTCACTGTGATAGGTGCATTAAGAGGAGTCCTGTGCTTCAATCCCAGGTGATACTGTACTGTCAGAGGGTGGTCTCTGGAAGGTATAGATATTAGAGTAGTGCTCAGTGAAGAAGGAGGCAATTTCTTTGGGGAGGTCGCTATCCCCCCAACCCCCAAATTGTTTGCTCAGCTAATTTACCTCATGATGCCAGCGCCCAAAACTCATCAAGTCTGGATCTAATTCTCCCTAAGAGGGTTTGGTTACTTGTTTTAGAGAATCCCACCTCCAGAGATTTCAATTCTATCTCCACTCTAGTGAGCGATCCTCTTAGCAACCTTAGCACTCTTGCCTCTATTGATATTCAAAAAACCCTCATGAATGAATTGTATGATTCCCAAAGGATACCTGCACTGGTTACAGACCCAGTGTTGTTTTTCCGAAATGCCATGGCTCTCAGCTTACTCCTAAAAGCTATCTTTAAGAGCCTCTACTTTAAATGTCCATCCATTGCCTCCCTTCACCCTGTTTTCCCGCACTAGCATCATGGTAACCAGAGAGAGATCTGACAGTGTTCTAGGAAGGATTGTACACTCAGTTATTGTTCCCATTGTCCACTTAGAAATCAACTTGAAGAAAGCATTCAGCATGAATGAGAGCCATGCACAGATGAGTAATATGTGTATTCTTTCACCTCCCCTTGCATGCAATGCCATGCTTCTCTCAGGTCACTTTCATCACATAACATTTTCAACAAGCTAGCCGCTGGCCCAAGTGTTGTATGTTTCATAGGACAGATCAAGATTCAGATCAATTACTGCATTATAATTCCCCCATAATCATACCTTTATCCAGGAAGGGATGCAGCCACAAGATCATCTCATCGAAAAGAATGTGGGTGTCCACATTAGGAGCATATATATTGATCAATGATTCATTCCTGCCTGTCTTCCAGACAGGTCAGCAGAAAGAATGAGGAATCTACCATCTGTGTCAATTATGGTCTGATCGCAGACAAAGTGGATGCTACCATGAATTAAAATTGCAACCCCCACAACCCTTGATGAGTAGGATGAGAACCATCTGGATTTACCCCACTGCTGACCAAATGTGTTAACACTGGCTTTCACCAGATGGGTTTCCTGCAACATTGCCAAGTTTACATTGTGTCCTCTTAGAGAAGAGAGGATTTATCCTTGCTGTTATAACATTTCTGAGGCTGCATACGTTTCAGGAGGCCAGCTTTACACTCATACTGCCTTGCGTAGTCTGCACTTATAAGATTACTTCATGGTATAGCGAAGCTAGTTCCATGCTGATCATTGTTTTTTATCTATGTATTATAGAGGTATATCATTTGCATCCCAGTGTCTACTCCCTGGTTGCTGTGGACCATGGGGTACAATGATATGGTGAAGTGGCAATTCTCCGCTAATGTAAGAGGATTCAATTCAGCACTACAGCCAAGTTAACGCCTAGTCTAGAATACTGAATGAAAACCCTTATTGATATATCTTTAGGTCCAGTTCATGCGTTCTGGATGACTACCCCTATATAACACCCCTCTCTTGGAATCCCCCTGACCCCACTGAGCCAAGAAGTAGTTCTGTTTTGCAAGTTAAAAGGGTTTATTTGATGATTTAAACAATAGATATATATATGACACTTTATAATAAATTAATAATTGAATAGCACACTTAATCTGATATGATAAAGATCAACAACGGAGAATCTGGCACTAGCACACTTCTTTATAATTACTAAGGAGTTGAGATGAAATGGATAAGGTAGCACACTGGTAAATAGGAACAAAAGAAGAAAGTGGTACAAAATGCTTTATAGAGTTCAAATGGATGCAAGGTTGAATGAATGAAATGCAGTATAGAAATGCTCAATATGATTTCAACAAAACAATATAATCACTTTTCTCTGGCAATTCCCCCCCCCCCCTTGATGCAAGGCAAGGAAATGGAAGGAAACACACAGTTCTCAGAAATGCAATCAAATGTGATTCAGTTCAATCCCAGCAAGCTTACAGAAAACAGATAGGAGTTTTGAAAACACAGGCCCAAATGCTTTGATATGTGCTAGCAATGGATGAGAAATATGCTGGAAATGCTTTTTAATTCCCTTTCAGAGGTTCAGGGTGAGTGGTATCTAGTTAATATTAGTCCAGACTCACACTAGCAATGATGCAGGGATAGTTAGCAGGTTAAACGAATTTCTGGCAAATAGAAGGCAAGCAGCAGCAGTTTTTACATGTGAAGAAATTGCAAATCGCGGTAAAATTCGCGGATGCGTGTTCCGCGATTGCGGTAAAACTATAAGGGGTAGGAATGCGGTTCTTGGTTCGTAGGAAAGCCACGATTCTAAGCTATCAAATAAAAGTTATTGCAAGTCTCTAGCCCAAACGGTCGCGGAGATATGAGCGATTTAATAAAGGTCGTTTTTGGGTTTGCAAATTTCAAAAGCTCAAAATGACAAGTGCAGCTTGCAACTAGAAATGACAGGTGACAGCTAGGAGGCAGTTCTACTTAGGTTAAATAGATTGAATTAGATGAATTTAAACTAAGAGATTGGTTCTACACAGTTCTGCTGGGTACTCACACTATATTCTTGAATTAAATGGGCCTCATCACGGATCTGGTCAGGGTTTTAGACTGGGCTCTGGTCACTCTCTCTGCTGGTCTGGGTCTCTCTGGTCTGGTCTCTTAGTACAGCACTGCTTTCTCTCTGGTCTGGTCTCTGCTCTGGATAGATTGAAGTCTCTAGTTTGGCTTTCTGGAGTTTGATGGAGGTAAATATGGATTTTTCCGGCAGGGCTTCCAGCGGCAGATGAAATTGAATGTCTCTATGTGTCCTGACTCTCTGCTTTTATCTGTTTCTTGAGAATGGGTGTGTGTGTTGCATCACTAGACTTGCCCCTCTCATTCGTCATTGGTCAGGCTTCCATTCCTCCGCTTGATTGGCAAACTGAACTGTGAGTCAGATTGATGTCATTTTACAGCCTGCAGAAAGTCCACTCCTCCTGTCAACTTACACACAAATCTAGATTTGAAACAAATACATATTTGCAGAGGTACATATTGTTTTAAAATCATATGCACCCATCATGCATTACAGGATGTATCCCCTGTTCAAACTCTGCTCTTCCTGGGAGCTTGCATTCAGAACTGGCACATATTTCACTTTTTAACTGATTTTGCAATTTCTGACATGGACCCAACTTTACATACATGTGTGCAGGGAGTAGGGACATTAACTGATGAAGTTTCAGATCTTTAACATGCATACATTTAGAGTTATATCCACTTTTCCGCTAAAACCCCCCTGAACATACCACCGGTTCCTACCACGTCTTAAACTGTGGGCAGAAAAATCACAAGAATTCTGGTATCATTTATAAAATTTTCACATGTCCGCACTATGAATTATCCCCCTTTTTATAAAACCATATCCTTGCTGCAGGGGTGTGTCTTTTCAGGTCACATGGTACAGAAACCAGTCTTTCCAGTTTCTGCCAAGCCAGCTTGCTTCTCACAGGCAGTGCTCCTCCCAGCTCCTGCCAAGAGGAAGCTACAATTTACGACTGCGGTAATAAAAACCTTTGCCTGAGTGAAGAGGGCTTTGTTCACTCTCTTGCAGAGCACAGATAATTCAATTATCAGATAGATGGCATATCCTTTGTGTGAGCAGCAAAAGGGCAGATGGCCTGGGAACACAGCTGTGACTCAAGTTTCCCTTCTGATGGGATCCGTTGCTAGGCAAAATCAAGTTCCTTAAGCCAGACCTTCAGCTAACTTTTTGTTGCTTTTAAAATAACTTGTAATTTTACACATGCAGCTAGAATGCTGATTCTAAGTGCAAAACTATGACATTTCAACAGTTACAAAGGCATGTGACACCAAACATAGGTCACTCATTTAATTTAACATTTTCGATTTTGGTGGTTTTAAATCCAGTTGCAGTTAGGCTTAAGCTGCTGACTCCATAGCATTTTTGTTATAAGCATTGTTTTTGGGCTCTTCATTTCCCAGATTTTGTAGGCACACAAAACTCCATTCTACCAAATGTCTGCTGGTGTTCAGTGAATATTTTTCACATATTGCAATATTTGAAATAGGCACTTTGGCTTGCCTTCAGAGAAACACAGGGTGGTTTTAAACTGCCGGCTTTTGGATAGTGGTGAGTACTGGTACTGCACCCATTTTTGGGATTTAAGAAAATGAATTCCCAACAGTTATGGGTTTGCTTTTGGCAATCAGCATTGCCACTCCCAATGGTTTCAGACTACTGTGCGGGTAGTCCAATGGTGGTTTTAAAGCGCTTTGAAGCTAACCGGCGCTACTGTTTTTCCTTTGGCAACCCATTTCCCTCATGGCAACCCAGCCTTTCATTCTCGCACTGGTGGGTGGCAAGTGAGGCAACCATTTTAGTGTGCGCACAAACTGCGCAGCTTTCCTGGATTTCAGCGCACATGTGGGTTTTCCGCCATCTTGAATTTCCTAAGCCCACAGCACCAAATGTTGTAGCAGGGTAGCTTAAACGTGGGTCAGGACACCCTACAAGCCCCCCCACGTGACTGCACTTTGAGTTTGGGTCGATGGGGAGTCGCGTGCCCAAGGGTTTTGACCCACGCACCGGTCTGTCCGCATAATCTTCTTCCTCTTCTGTAGATGGCACAGTTCAGCATCTTCTTCTCCATCCGGTCAGATCGATCAGTTCTCCTCGCCGGTCCTGATGGGAAGATTGGGCGGTACCCCGGGCCCGTTGTGTCTTTGCTCCCGGTCTCCGGATCGTCCTTCTTGGTCATCCTTCATGGTTTCATCTCTCCTAGGATGATAAAGGAAGAGCGGCAATATCTACTCATAGACGATTTTTTTTTCCACCACTGTTGAGATAGTGGGGCAGCATATGCATTTCATCATCACAAAACATTACATTCTTATTTTGATAAAGAAAACAGTATAACTAAGAGACAGTTTCATGCAAATCACAATATTTTAGAGACTAGATGTGGTAGGTTTTATGATTGGAACTGAATTAGTCTGATACAGTACCCGCTAGGATTCCAGAGGATTCCTCCAGTTGTTGCAGAGTGTGCCTGGGATGGCAACATTTCAACTGGTTTATGTGGACCCACTTGTCTTCCCCCTCTGCCGAACCGCCTCTGGGGATGTGGATTTTGTAGGCCACAGGGGAGATCTTATCGACGATCTCAAAGGGTCCCTTCCATGTAGGCAAAAATTTGCGCTGCTTGGCCTGGTTCCTTTGGAAGTTGTATAAATAGACCCGGTCTCCCACCTGATATTCCTTCCTGGAAGTTTTCAGGTCATAATGGGTCTTCATGCTATCAGTCGATCTTTCTAGATTCCGCTGAGCATAAGCAAAAGCATGTTGGAGGTGTTTCCTTAAATTCTCTACATACTCATGAGTAGTGGAGGCATTTATCAGTGTCTGCTCTTGGGTCCTGTAGAGCAAATGCTGAGGAAGCACCATCTTGCGCCCAGTCATCAACTCAAATGGTGACATTTTGGTTGCAGATGAAGGGGTAGATCTGATAGCCATTAGGACCAGAGGTAATCGGATATCCCAACTTGGCCCAGAATCTGCCACAAACTTCTTTAATATGCTCACAATTGTCCGGTTATATCTCTCTACTGCCCCAGAAGAAGCTGGCCGATAAGCAATATGCAACTTCCTTTTGACCCCCAGTATCTCCCACATCTTTGTCATTACTTCACTGGTGAAGTGGCTACCTCTGTCTGACTCAATCCTTTGAGGTAGACCAAAACGGGAAAAGATGTGGTTAATCATCAAGGCAGCTGCAGTTTCTGCCTTGCAATTTGGGGCTGGGAGACATTCCACCCACTTGGTAAACAAGCATGTCACAGTCAACATGTACTTATTCCCCCTAGCCGAGCGAATCACAGGGCCTACAAAGTCGATCTGTAAATCTGACCATGGCAGTGTCATTCCCCTCTTTTGTAAAGGCGCCCGGTGCGTGAGGGATGATGGCTGAAATTGTGCACACACAAGACACCCCTTCAAATATTGGTTGAGGTCCTGGCCCATGTGTGGCCAGTATGCAACCTCTCTTAAGATTTCCAATGTTGTGTGAAACCCCCTATGACCGGCGGTGGCCGCATCATGGGCGTGACTTAACATCAGGCTTCGGAATGAGGTAGGAACCACCCACTGGTCGTGGCCAGCTTTGGATTTCCTTACCAACAAACCGTCTTGGATTCGGAACATTTTTGGACATTTCATCAACACTCTTAGGTCCTCTTTCCCAATGTAATCGGTATCCGTCAGGGGAAAGTTCTCAGGGTCCTCAAGGTGCTGGTAAAATTTACCAATAATTGGATCCCCCTTCTGAGCGGTAATCAAATCAGCATCAGGGGTCTCCTTACTCCATTGTGCAATTGAAAGGTCGTTGTGAGCATTTGTCTGGGACCTAGTGATAGCAGTGACCTGGATTTCCCCCAACAGGGACTCAATCTCAATTAGATCCCCTTGGATGGCCCCGGTTTTGGCCAGCTGATCAGCTAAGTCATTTCCAGTTTTGTCTGGTCCCTCTACTTTGGAATGACCCTTGATCTTCTTCCAATAGATGGTCATCTCGTTCGAGGTGACCAGATCATCAATGTTTTGGATCAACTTCCCATGTTTCAAGGGTTTGTTGTTAGCACATAACATGCCTCTGGTTTTCCAATTAACCAGGTGCTCCACGAACCCGTTCCGTACATAATCCGAATCTGTGATTATGACCAGTTCGTGGAGTTGATGCTGGACAGCAGTGAGGATGGCCTGATGCACAGCCATCAATTCTGCCACCTGACTACTTCGGGGACCAATTTTGTATCCAGCGGAGGGTTCTGGGGACTCATTCACCCATGCATTCCCTACGCCGGCCACCAGTTCTTTCTCCCCGTTGTTGTCAACATGGTAAGAGCATCCATCCACATAAACAGTGGGCATTCCCTCACACTTGTCTTCTTCAAAGACTTTGTGTGGGGAATTAAGGTATGCCTCCATGTTGTCCTTGATTTTTAGACTTTCGTCCTCGAGACAGTTTTCTCTGGCACAATCATGCAAGTCAGCCAGACCTTGCGCGAGGGGACTCTTCTTGTTTTGGCCATATCTGACCTCCACAGGAAAGCCTTGCATTGACAGAATCCAGGAAGTAATTCGGGAATTACTCACATTTCCGGCCCGGATTCTGTCACTTTGGAGATATTGCAGAGGCTGGTGTGGAGTCTCCACTATGATGTGTTCCCCCTGGATAAACGGGCGGTAATTCTTCAATGCCCACACCGTTGCCAGGAGTGCCTTCTCACAATCGTTGAATTTCTCCTCCACAGAGGATAAAGTTTTGCTCGCATAGGAGATTACTTTATTGACCTTGTCATGCTTTTGGTATAATACTGCCGTCAAGCACGTATTAGAGAACCCTGTCTCCAGGAAGAACTCCTTGTTTCTGACAGGGTAAGCTAGGCAAGGCGCTTGTGAGAGGCTTCTTTTGAGTTGTTTTACTGCCTCGGCTTGTTCTGGACCCCATTCCCACTTGACCCCCCCCTTCAGGAGATGAATCAGGGGTCTGGTGATCTCTGCGTAGCCCTCAATGAACTTTCTGCTGTAATTAGTCAGTCCAAGGAGGCTCCTTAGTTCCCGCAGAGTTGTGGGGTCTTTCAGTTTCTGAAGTGCTTCCACTTTCTTTTCCTGGGGACAGAGACCCTGAGGAGTAATCTCATGCCCCAAGAAATTAACACGGGTTCTACACCACTGTGCTTTCTGAAAGGAAAGTTTTGCTCCGGCAGCCCTCAACTGTGTCAGAACATAACGGATCTCCGCTATGTGTTCCTCCACAGATGAACTTTTGATGAGGACATCATCTACATAAGCCAGGTTACCCCTTGCACCCAGGTCGGGCATGGCCTTATGTAGGAAAATATTGAACTCATTACCGGAGTTAAGGTATCCGAAGGGAGTCCGGGTCCATGTGTACTGCTGGCCCCCAAAGGTAAAAGCCAGCTTGTATTGGTCCTCCCTACTGACAGGCACGGTCCAGTATCCATTGGTCAGGTCTATTGCGGTGAATACCTGTGACCCCTGAATCTGGGCCAGCCCTTGGTCAATGTAGGGCAGAGGCCATCGGGAAGTATGGACCCGTTTGTTGAGCTCCCTGAGGTCGGCGCAGAGTCTCCACTGGCCGTTTGGCTTCAATATTCCCAGCACCGGATTATTGAAGGTGCTGTGGACTGGACGGATTATTCCCCGGGACTCAAGGTTCTTAATTATTTCTGTAAGGGACTCCATTGATGCGAGAGGCAAGCGATATTGCTTCACAAACACAGGAGTCATGCCAGGGTCCGTGGGGATTGTTGTTGTGTGGATGTCAGTGCGACCACAGTCATATGAGTCTACCGCAAAGAGATCTTGGAAATCCAAGAAAACTTGTTTCAACTTTTGCTTTTGTTCCAGAGTCACACAGGCATCAGCTAGGTTGACTCTCTCTTCCACCATCTGCCTGAAGCCTGGAAAGACTTCTGGTTTGGCTATCTCAGCGGCCTCCTCCAGCTGGGTGGAGAAGTCCCTGGTCAGAGTGCTGATTTGGACCGGAGGCTTCAGGTGGGAAAGGCAGCCCTCATGGACCTGGAAAATCACCTCATCCCTCCTGAAGTCGCAAGTCACATCTTCCTTACTATAAGGGCAAGAAGTGTACACCAGGAAGTTCCCCCCATGCCGGGTAAAAATCCTGTCTGGTGTTGTATTGTCCTCACTGTCACTGTCAAAACAGTCCTTGGGGATTGGTCCTAACAGTTCATTTACTAAGTCGATGGAAAAATGTCGGTCATCAACCGCCATTCCAATAATGGTGCCTGCGGCTAGAGTAATACTCTTTAAGTCGCTGTTATCCACCTCTATTGGAATGGTGTCATGTTCTATGTTGACTAATGGTGTTGGGTTTACCCCCAACCCTTGCTGTTGGAGAGAAGCATTTAGATGTATGTAAGCATCAGGGTTTTTCAACTCTTGTCCCCTTTTAACTTTCACTTCCAGGGAGAATTGTCGGGTCCTTTCTGGGATGGTGACTTCCTCTTTAACCTGAATTTCGACTGCATAAGGTAGCAATTGAGCTGACCTAAATGCTTTTTCTGGATCATCAAAGCCCATGGGATTATCCGCTAATCGGGACCAAGCTTTGAAGTTTATTAGGTCCAAACTAATGGCAAAGCGATTGAGAATGTCACTGCCTAAGTAAAAGGCGGCAGGGACGTCTCGCACGACCCAACAATTGTGGACTATGCTCTTGTTGCCAATGGAGATTTTGAGCATACACCTGTTTGGCAGGAGATGTTTGGAATTAGGTGCTTCCAGGTCCATCTCCCATTTGTCTATCAGTTTGAAGGTGGGAATGGCTGGATCTTTTGGGAGTTGGCGGAACATGGCTTCGCTGATTAAGCTCTTACCGTTGTTCACACACACTCGAGCGAGAACAGAGTCCTTCCCATCATTTAACTGAACAGGGATGAACAACTGCTCTCCAATTTGCTGAATATCAGCCAGACTCTGAGCTGATTTCACATCTTTCTGGACCATAGGAGTGGGAGTTTCAGATTGTGGATTGGTATAGAATTTCAGAGTGTTTCCTTCCAGCGTGGAATACCACCTTAAACTGGAAGGAAGGTTGATTTTCAGAAATAGAGAGGACCCCCCATCACCAGTCTGTTGTCCTACTGCTATTACTGTCACGTCTGGAATTTGGCTATTCTGGAAGTGAAATTCTACTTGGTCAGATTTTTGTTCAACCATGTGGCATGTGCCGTTTAAACTAACATGGTTGACACTCTGTTTTAATTTTATTGGTCGGCTAGTCTGGGTCCAGAGGACCTTGTTTACACAATCTATTAGGGGTGACAACCTTCTCAGGAGGTCATTCCCTAGTAAACAAGGGGTGCCCTCTGGGGTCACAACTATGACCGGGTGTTTCAACTTATGTCGCCCGATCTTAATGTCCAAGTCTGCAGTCCCCTCAACGGGAATTTCCTTCCCGTCAAAGTTCTGCAGTTGTCCAGGAAGAGAGGTGAGAGGAATTTGGTAATTCTCTCCCCTTCCTGCATTCAGTTCGTCAAAGGCCCTTCTGGACAGAAGGGTAGCTTGAGATCCAGTGTCCACCAGTGCCGAGATTGTACCCTGCCCCTGTACTTGTACCGGTGCATAATATCTTCTCTCCTTCTCCTCAAGGGGGCACAGATAATGTACATTTTTGGACAACTGGTGGGCTAATTTTCTGGTTTTGGACATCGCTAGCGAGGAGATTTGGGCAGAATTCTGTGGAGAGTCTTGGGAATCTGAAAGAAAAAAATTGCAACTGGAGATCAGAGCCATTGTGGGTTCCCCTGGCTCCGTTTCTGGGCCGCCCCCCCCTTTTTGGAGGCAGTCGCCAGGATGGGTTTGAACCAGGGGATTTTCTTGCTGTTGGTTCTGGGATGAGATGGTGGGCGGCGGTAGCTCAGTCTCCACATCTCCCCAGTCTGGATTTGCATCCCTAGGGACCCATTTTTCTTTGGGAGGAGTTCCCCCCTCTCTGAAGGAGAAGATCCTTTTCCCAGGATCCTCTGAGGATCCCTCTCCCTCAAATTGGAAGATCTGTACCTCCTCCCCAAACTGAGTCTGTTTGGGTCTTTTGTTTCTCCTACCCCCCCTCTGCTCCTTAGGAGGCAGACTTTCAGTGGCAAGAGATTTTGTTTCCGGTTCCTGGGTTTCCAGGGGCTGTTTACAAGTGAGGAAGGAAGCTTCCTCCAAGGCTTTACACCCCCCTTCCCTTTGTGCCTCCTCCCTGGGAACCGGTGATTTATCGGGGTGCTGCCCCCGTCATTGTTCTGGAGCACCAGGTCCAGAGTTGGGTGCGTTCTGCGCCGGCATGCTGATCTGAGGGTTCTGCTGTGCCCTCAGTATATGACCCATATCCCGCGCCATGTTTTGAACCTGGCGCTCTAACTGGGAAACCCGCTCAGGCTGATACGGGGCCCTGTTTTCTCCCCTGGGCTGATCCCGGGAAGGGTAGCTGTCCCTCCTCTGGTAGTACCCCTGGTTGGGAAGATTTTGGTACCCCTCCACCCTTGGCCTCCCCTCTCCCGGATTCAGTGGTCTGGGCTCAGGGAATTGAGGAAAGAAGGATGGATGATTTTGGGGTTGGAAGTCGGGTGGATATCTGGGGAAAAAGTTCTGCCCAGGGTTTGGTAAATTTCTGCCCTCCTGTGGGAAGTTTGGAGGGAAGTTCCCTGGGTTAGGTGCTTGGCTGGATCCCCCCCCTTGGGCTGGAGGAGTCCACACATAACCCAGGATGGGTCTGTTACCTTTGTAGCGAGGACTTACATAGTCAGGAGAGCGAGGGACCCCATTTGTGGGGCTGCCTCCCTGGCTCCCTGTCTGCGACTGGCCCGAGGACCTTCTGGGCCTAGCATTATTAGGTGCAGGTAGGTTTTTAGGCCCCCCCATCTCCAGATCCAAAACGGGGGTGACCTTTACCTCTGCCACCTTGACAGCAGCAGGGGTGCTGTTGGCTTTGGGGTTTTTCTGGGCATTGCTTTTATTTTCTATGGGCTTCTGCACCTCATAGATCCGGGTAGCCTGTTCAATGACCCAGTCTAAAGATCTTTTCTCATGAAAATCTCTCACGAGCTGGGTCATTATATATTTGGGCAAGGCATGGAAAAATGTATTGACAAACTCTCTACTATCTGTGCGCACCCTTCTGGTGGTTTGCGCAAAAGCACGCTTTAACTCCTGCACAAATTCTCGTGGGGCCTGATCCTCCCCACATTGAAAATTGTAGGCCGCCTTGCGAGCCTCTTGAGGATTTCTGTGAACAGAAAAATGTTTCAGGATGGCCGCCTTATATGTGGACCATCTTAAATGATTTTGGTCCTCCAGCCCCGCAAAGAAACTGGAGTATTCCGGGGAGAATGTCCACTTTACATATTGAATACAGCTTTGGCTGTCCTTCAAATGGAAAGTCTCCATCATTTGTTCAAACAACTCTAAGTGCTCCCAAACAGAATACTTAGCGTTCTTATGGTAAGGCGTGATGACGCTCCTGATCGCCTTAATCTGCTTTAAGGGGTCCTTAAGCAAGGCCCTTTTTGCCTTATTGGCCTTTTTGGTTCGGGTAACCCTTGTCCATTCTTCCTCGGACTCAGAGGCACTGCTCCCAGAGGTTCCCGTCTGTTCTTCCAGGTTTTCCCGGATTCTGCGAGCCTGGGAATGGCTGGCAGAATGTGGGGACCTGGTCTCCTGTGTCCTGCGCAGTTCAGAGGAGTCTTCAGATTCCTCCTTGCTGCCAGGATTTGATGGGTACCCCCTCCACTGACCTAACTGGGCAGAGGTTTTCAGGATGCCCTTAATGGGCCTACTCTCCTGGGGTTCCCCACTGAACTGTATTGTACTTGGGTGCCCATACCCGGATGCCCACCCCTCCATTCCTGGATGGTACTGGCCTATGAGCCCCATGCTTCTGGCTGGATAGTAATCTGCCATCCCTGTGGCCCTGTGCTCATGTGCGCCAGGGGACATGGGGGTGGCAGAGTCCAGGGACTGAGAGGTATGAGGGCCTCTGGTACTAGGGCTCCTGAGGTTATGCTCCGGAGTTTCCATTTCCCAGCGAACCTCATCTCTATCCGCCCCTGCTCCCTGTTGCAATGCAAGAGCCTGCATTTGTGCTTTCAGTTCCTCTGTTAAGGCCTTACTCGACTCTATCAGTTTCTCCTGCATCGCTACCTGTTGCTGGAGCCTATCATTGTGTTGACAGAGGGCCTCATTCTCCCTCTGTGCTTCCTGGTTGGTCCTGGAGAACTGGGCCAGTCTTTGCTGCAGGAGGTTTACCTCCTGGGCAATGTCCCTATTGGCCTGCTCCTTTCTTGCTAGAGCATCTTCCACCCTTCTGGTGTGCTCTACCAAGTTCTGGTTTTCTTTTTGGAGATCACCCAGCCCCTGGTGGGCCAGGTGATTTTCTTCCATTTTTCTTTTTAAATGGCAGACTTCCTGGCCTAAGGCGTCTCTTTCCTGACTAAGAGCCTGCATTTGTGCCGCCAGGTCGTCCCTTTGCCTTTGGAAGGCACCAGCTTTCTGGCGCTCCTCATCAAACTCTGCCTGGGTATCCAGGTCTTTCAAGATCAGCTTGTTGCTCTCTACCTTCACTCTATCTAGATGACTTTGCAGGGTGGCTACCTGCTCCGTGCATGCCCTGTTAAAGTCTAACTGTTGCTCCAGCTTTTTCTGGCTTTGCAGTAGGGAGTCCAAACCTTCTTGGTGTTCCTTCTGCAAGGCCAGAAATCTGGTATCCTGTTCTGACTTTTCCTTTTGCAGCACATCCATATCCTCCTTCATTTTAGTAATGTACAGTCTGCTGTCATTTTCTGACTCCTGGCTCCTCTGCAGCCTCTGCTCAGAAGAGTCCAGATCAGATTGGACCTTCTGTAATGCCATCTGTTGCCTATTTGCCAGATTTTGGCTTTCAGCACATCTATCCTGCATGTCTCCCATATATAGGTACAGGTATGCTGCTATCCTGGCGATCTTATTGTGTTCCTCTTTGGCTTTAGGAGCCATATATAGTTCACTCAGGGCCACATGTAAGGGACCCTGATCTCTATATATATCTGACCCTGTTTCAGTGACCTGTTGTGTGATGGCCTGCAACCACACATCCTGGCCCTGTTCGGTCCATTCACCTCTCACAAATAGCTTATGCAAGAGGTGCTCTCTGGCTATTTTCATGTCTACTAAGGTCGTCATTCTAGAGATTGGTCTCTGTCCTGACTTACAGAAGTTAGTATTTTATTTTTGCAGAACAGAACTTTTCTTGGAGTGTCCCTTTTGAGGAATGCTTCACAGCGTAATGCAGCGTGGTGATCCGACCGGGTGTATGTATCCCGTCAGTTAGCACACTGTATTAAGCTGCACAACTGGTAAATCTAACCCAACGTCTCGGCTCGAGCCCCCACTTTGTAAGAGGATTCAATTCAGCACTACAGCCAAGTTAACGCCTAGTCTAGAATACTGAATGAAAACCCTTATTGATATATCTTTAGGTCCAGTTCATGCGTTCTGGATGACTACCCCTATATAACACCCCTCTCTTGGAATCCCCCTGACCCCACTGAGCCAAGAAGTAGTTCTGTTTTGCAAGTTAAAAGGGTTTATTTGATGATTTAAACAATAGATATATATATGACACTTTATAATAAATTAATAATTGAATAGCACACTTAATCTGATATGATAAAGATCAACAACGGAGAATCTGGCACTAGCACACTTCTTTATAATTACTAAGGAGTTGAGATGAAATGGATAAGGTAGCACACTGGTAAATAGGAACAAAAGAAGAAAGTGGTACAAAATGCTTTATAGAGTTCAAATGGATGCAAGGTTGAATGAATGAAATGCAGTATAGAAATGCTCAATATGATTTCAACAAAACAATATAATCACTTTTCTCTGGCAATTCCCCCCCCCCCCCCTTTGATGCAAGGCAAGGAAATGGAAGGAAACACACAGTTCTCAGAAATGCAATCAAATGTGATTCAGTTCAATCCCAGCAAGCTTACAGAAAACAGATAGGAGTTTTGAAAACACAGGCCCAAATGCTTTGATATGTGCTAGCAATGGATGAGAAATATGCTGGAAATGCTTTTTAATTCCCTTTCAGAGGTTCAGGGTGAGTGGTATCTAGTTAATATTAGTCCAGACTCACACTAGCAATGATGCAGGGATAGTTAGCAGGTTAAACGAATTTCTGGCAAATGGAAGGCAAGCAGCAGCAGTTTTTACATGTGAAGAAATTGCAAATCGCGGTAAAATTCGCGGATGCGTGTTCCGCGATTGCGGTAAAACTATAAGGGGTAGGAATGCGGTTCTTGGTTCGTAGGAAAGCCACGATTCTAAGCTATCAAATAAAAGTTATTGCAAGTCTCTAGCCCAAACGGTCGCGGAGATATGAGCGATTTAATAAAGGTCGTTTTTGGGTTTGCAAATTTCAAAAGCTCAAAATGACAAGTGCAGCTTGCAACTAGAAATGACAGGTGACAGCTAGGAGGCAGTTCTACTTAGGTTAAATAGATTGAATTAGATGAATTTAAACTAAGAGATTGGTTCTACACAGTTCTGCTGGGTACTCACACTATATTCTTGAATTAAATGGGCCTCATCACGGATCTGGTCAGGGTTTTAGACTGGGCTCTGGTCACTCTCTCTGCTGGTCTGGGTCTCTCTGGTCTGGTCTCTTAGTACAGCACTGCTTTCTCTCTGGTCTGGTCTCTGCTCTGGATAGATTGAAGTCTCTAGTTTGGCTTTCTGGAGTTTGATGGAGGTAAATATGGATTTTTCCGGCAGGGCTTCCAGCGGCAGATGAAATTGAATGTCTCTATGTGTCCTGACTCTCTGCTTTTATCTGTTTCTTGAGAATGGGTGTGTGTGTTGCATCACTAGACTTGCCCCTCTCATTCGTCATTGGTCAGGCTTCCATTCCTCCGCTTGATTGGCAAACTGAACTGTGAGTCAGATTGATGTCATTTTACAGCCTGCAGAAAGTCCACTCCTCCTGTCAACTTACACACAAATCTAGATTTGAAACAAATACATATTTGCAGAGGTACATATTGTTTTAAAATCATATGCACCCATCATGCATTACAGGATGTATCCCCTGTTCAAACTCTGCTCTTCCTGGGAGCTTGCATTCAGAACTGGCACATATTTCACTTTTTAACTGATTTTGCAATTTCTGACATGGACCCAACTTTACATACATGTGTGCAGGGAGTAGGGACATTAACTGATGAAGTTTCAGATCTTTAACATGCATACATTTAGAGTTATATCCACTTTTCCGCTAAAACCCCCCTGAACATACCACCGGTTCCTACCACGTCTTAAACTGTGGGCAGAAAAATCACAAGAATTCTGGTATCATTTATAAAATTTTCACATGTCCGCACTATGAATTATCCCCCTTTTTATAAAACCATATCCTTGCTGCAGGGGTGTGTCTTTTCAGGTCACATGGTACAGAAACCAGTCTTTCCAGTTTCTGCCAAGCCAGCTTGCTTCTCACAGGCAGTGCTCCTCCCAGCTCCTGCCAAGAGGAAGCTACAATTTACGACTGCGGTAATAAAAACCTTTGCCTGAGTGAAGAGGGCTTTGTTCACTCTCTTGCAGAGCACAGATAATTCAATTATCAGATAGATGGCATATCCTTTGTGTGAGCAGCAAAAGGGCAGATGGCCTGGGAACACAGCTGTGACTCAAGTTTCCCTTCTGATGGGATCCGTTGCTAGGCAAAATCAAGTTCCTTAAGCCAGACCTTCAGCTAACTTTTTGTTGCTTTTAAAATAACTTGTAATTTTACACATGCAGCTAGAATGCTGATTCTAAGTGCAAAACTATGACATTTCAACAGTTACAAAGGCATGTGACACCAAACATAGGTCACTCATTTAATTTAACATTTTCGATTTTGGTGGTTTTAAATCCAGTTGCAGTTAGGCTTAAGCTGCTGACTCCATAGCATTTTTGTTATAAGCATTGTTTTTGGGCTCTTCATTTCCCAGATTTTGTAGGCACACAAAACTCCATTCTACCAAATGTCTGCTGGTGTTCAGTGAATATTTTTCACATATTGCAATGTTTGAAATAGGCACTTTGGCTTGCCTTCAGAGAAACACAGGGTGGTTTTAAACTGCCGGCTTTTGGATAGTGGTGAGTACTGGTACTGCACCCATTTTTGGGATTTAAGAAAATGAATTCCCAACAGTTATGGGTTTGCTTTTGGCAATCAGCATTGCCACTCCCAATGGTTTCAGACTACTGTGCGGGTAGTCCAATGGTGGTTTTAAAGCGCTTTGAAGCTAACCGGCGCTACTGTTTTTCCTTTGGCAACCCATTTCCCTCATGGCAACCCAGCCTTTCATTCTCGCACTGGTGGGTGGCAAGTGAGGCAACCATTTTAGTGTGCGCACAAACTGCGCAGCTTTCCTGGATTTCAGCGCACATGTGGGTTTTCCGCCATCTTGAATTTCCTAAGCCCACAGCACCAAATGTTGTAGCAGGGTAGCTTAAACGTGGGTCAGGACACCCTACACTAATTGCTATTTCATTTTCACTGTTGTACACATTCTACAACAATTTGTAATCTAAATGTTTCCCACCCACCACCCTCACTGGCTTTGGCCCAACTACCAGTGTATAGTCCCCAACCTGTCTAACATCTCAAAGCTCAATTGCATTGCAGGAGATTTATCCATCAGTGTTATTTACAACCAGAATCCAACACAACTAATCATTCTAAGCAAATAACTCAACTTGTGTGCACCCACTAACTGGGGGAGGGAGGCAGCAACCATGACCATCTGCAGATGCATCTGGATAAAGAATATTATTACTCCTGTCCTTCATCACAAGCTTGCATGGTCCATTGTGTTGGTTATTTAGCTTCTAGCATTCTTTTTGGTTTGGCAGGGCATCCGAAAGCTTTGAGAAGCTGATATGGCTGGGATGTTCCTTTTAAGATGGACTGTGGCTCCGGCAGGATCAGTGAAGGACCAGGATTTATCCTTATTGAGTATTTTTAGCTTTGATGAGAACAGCTTTTGGTATTGGATACCTTCCTCAAGGAGCCTCGGTTTAACCTCTTGGAATGTTTTCCTAGCAGACTGTATGTACACTTTGGCTATAGTCAGGAAATATGGATATGATTGCATCACCCATCCTGAGCTCAAGTTTCTCGCGAGCCACTGCAAGAATCGCATCTCGATCCGCGAAGTTGAAAATTCTGGCTATTGTGGACTTGAGCGGTTGCCCACGTGTCGGTTGTTGGTCTAGAGAGGTATATGCTCTTTCAATCAAGAAGTGGTTTGGCAATGCTGGCTGGCTCAGGATGCTAAACAAGTTCCTTTCCGGAAAGTCTCCCACCGGACCTTGAATGACTATTTCAGGGATACCCAAGATGCTTATATTACTGCCCCTTGAAGTTGTCGCCAGATCTTTCAGCTTGGATGTGACTACTACTCTCAAACTTATGCCCCTTATCATCAGAATTGCTAATTTGCTTCTCCACCTCTGTTAATCTTCCACAGAGTTAAAGTATTTTATGCTGAGGGGCCTCAACTTTATTATGAGTCCATCTTTTGATCCAGTGTTTGCAATGTGCTTTTCATCTCGGGCATGATGGCTCCCATGGCCACCGAAGACTGCTCGGGTTTTGTCTCTATTTGAATTCCTGGAGGTGTTTCAATACCAACTTGTTTTTTCACCAGTCTCAGCTTGGTCGTAGCAAATTGATCAAATTTTGATTGACAAGGAGGTCTCCTGCATTTTTGCGGCATGCCCTGCTTGCCTCTATCTGACCCACAGAGGGGTTCTTGTACCGCAATTGCTGCACTGAGCCGGGTGTAGTATCACTTGCCTAAAGCAGCAGTCCACACCATGGGCTTCCTGGGCAGTTTCATATGGCACCTTAATGGAACCCTGCCCTGGGTGGCACTATAATGCAGATTTCAGCCTCCACATTTTGACTAAGAAATACTGACCTTGTATACTACTTTCAGTTGGCCACAGATGTGCAGGGATGCTCCTATAGTTAATGAAAGTTTGTGTGTTACTTGGTTTGCCGGTAGAGGGGGGCTACATGAAAATCTCCTGACTGATATGTAGGATTTGCTCTCAATGCAATATCAGTGTGGTCTTTGGGGCAGCGCACTGCCTGTCGCTCCACGCACCGGCCTGTGTGGTTTCATAGCTACCATCTCCTATTCATTTTAGCCTGTATGGCAAATTGCAGCTTCCCGCTGTATTCACATAAATGGCAACAGAGCTCTCCTGAGCAGAACCGCTTGAGAGGCCGGCACAGCGCCAGCGAGTCCCCAAAGCCAGCGTCACCTCACCTGTTTGTACAGGCCACCAGAGCAGATCCAGCAACAATAGTGAGGTTCATTGGGTCTTAAGAGTCAGAACAGTCGCTGCTGCACACCACCATGGCGGGACTGTATCCGGCCCCTCCAGCCGCTGCCCTCGCCAACTGGGAGCCCTGAGCAGATGGAGAGCCCCGGCCCCTGTATTGTCAATCGGGGGCACCACCAGTGTCCTTACGCCACTCTGCCGCAACAGCGGTACAGCATGTGTCGCCTCCACCTCAGGAACTGTAGCTAGCGGCAGGCTCTTGGTAGGTCCAGGACACCGTGTTTGGCAGAGCAGCTCATGCTGTTGCTCACATGGGTGATTGGCGAGCAGTCCGGGGGTACTCTGGACCGGGCTGACCTGCTAATTTACTCAGGCCAAGGATTCATGCATCGATGCAGCTTCAGATTATGCGGGCATCTCGTCTGCCGTCCTCTAGTGACACTCATCACAAAGAATTTTAAATATATGAGAATTTGGAGCATTTGAGTGTATTAAGTTAACAATTTTGACACATCGATCCAGTAGTGATATTAGTTTGTCTGACAAACTCTTGGCCGTAAGTGCTTCACGCTGAATTAAATAACGAGAGACTTGACACGTTGCATTTAGTTTTTTGACGTTTCAGTTGAAACCTATGATACTCCCTGTCATCGCAGCTGACTCCATCAGTGTATACACTTTTGCAGTTTTTCCCTCCATTTCCTTTACTTTTTTTCTACAACTGCCTCTTACAGTGAAAGTGAGTGTGCTTGCACCATATGTTGCTTCTGATCTATTTTAATTCGTACCACCGTTTGCAGGCAATGGAACTTTCCGCAATGAGGAGCGGATTGGAAACAGCTTCATGTATTGGTGCAGCTTATATTGTTAGTTTACTTGCGACAGAGGACCCTGGGGTCTCTGCAGGCCACACGTGGGTTGGTCAGATGGGGGTGTTCCAGTCCTGAGAAGGAATGGGTGGCATGCCCTTTGAGCCAAGGAAAAAGGGAAGTCTTTCTTCTCTCTCCTTGGCCTGGAGAGGAGAGAGGCTGCAGGCCTGCTGGTTTTACTTCACTGCTCAACTCACTGCTGCTGCACAAACACTAATTGGGTACTCACCACTCTGTTGAAGTAGTATCTGAAGGACGAGAGTATGAGTGGGAATGGGGTAAGGGTGGGGTGGTGTACCTCGTGCCACCCAGGGAAAGACTGGGAACCAAAGGAGGCCCTGGAAATAATTTTCAAAGTGGATCCATATTACACATTTTCAGCAAGCCCAACCCTTGTCCTATGGGAAATACAATAGGTTACCGGACAAAAGAGGCCCAGGGTTCTGAGGCCTACAGGAAAATCGCCAGAGTTCCTTATAGGCCAGTCTACCCTGGGTGGCACATTTCGGCACACCAATGTGATGCGTGCCAGAGTTTGAGGAGCAAGGATCTAAGACTAGTGATCCATGGGGAAGCCCACCATTTTACCCTAATTCGGAATCGGAGCCAATGCCTTACAATGGAAAGTTCAATTTCAGAGGGCCCCTCTAACAACTTCTAAGGGATGAGATGTTTAAACACCATACCACAATATGAAACAACAAAGCAATACATCATGTGACCACAACACAATACAAAAAAACATCACACCATACTACCACACACAAGAATGCACGACAACGCAACTCAAGTCAGCCAAACCTATGGGTTGTTTTGCTAGCCTTACGACTGGATCACTTGTGAAGTGCTTGGGATGTGTAGATAAAAAGAAAGTGTCCCAATAGAGAGATGGAATAATAGCTTCAAAACGAAGACAGGGAAAAGATGAAAGGGACTGTGTTTACGCTTTTACCCGGACTCAAATATGGCCACTTGCGGCCCCTTCAAACCTGGTCTGAGGGGAAGCCGTTCTCTTTGATGTCCTGCCTTTTGGCAATTTGCACAAAAAAGGCCATGAAAACGCTCAGCATAAAAAAGTTCCAGAGATTGTACTCTCTGCCACTTTTCATTGTATCCCCTCCAATTTTTTGCGAAATTGAAATCGATAGGCTTTCAACATCAATGCTGAAGGCTTACCTTACAGTCTCCAACACGTTCCGCACTGGGAAACAGACTGGTCATTTTATTTATTTATTGAACTTCGTGTCACATGAACACATGAACAGTATGTCACATATGTATAAAGGAGCAAGTGTGGTGCATATGTTTATTATAGGTTTCTGAAAACTCTTATTGTATTTCTATCAGATGCATTTATTTTTGGCTTTGACTTTGGCTGCACCACCAGAATATCGCCAACACCATTGCTAAGGTTTTGGCGGCACAGCCACCACAATTTCACCATTGCTTCAGAGAAGAGAGATAGGGTCAAAAGGGCCAGAAAGCCGGCTTTCTGGTTGGCATGCCAAAGTAATAAATGTTATTTCTTGTTTCATTACGCCAATGTAATCAAATAATGGCTTAACTTATTTTCTCCCAATCAGGAGAACTGTATAATGTCACATCTATGTGTGTCTATTTCAAAGCTGGGGCTGCCTTTTTGGAGTTAGAGGCAGCCCAGTTATAGTTGTGCTTCTTTCCTGGCGTGTTGGGCTACAGGTAGGTTTCCCTTTTTCTAGTGGTGTGGTACAACATTTGGGGGCTCGCCTGTGAGCCATGCTGAGGCTTCCCTCTCCACCACCCCTCCCCCCGGGTCACGCCACACTGGGCCGACCTAGTCTACTTTGCTTGCTCAATACACACGATGATCATGCTGCTTCAGGGGCACCCCGCACACTGCACTAGGAGAAATATATAAATATGTGTTCTAATGCATTATACAGCACATTTTCTGAGAACAATTGGCAAAAAGGCCAGAGAGTTCGCAAATTGTTATGTAGGGTAACAGCAATTCAAAAATCCAATACATGCACGTCACCAGCAGCACAGAGGAATGTTAATGCTTCAATGTAATGCTTTGTTATTAAAAATGCCATGCCACAAGGAAATCATGTCTAACTGGCTATACATTGTAAACCAGTCTAGATACATAATTAATAAACATATTATACCTGCGTACAATGAACGGAGGGTAACCTCTTGCGTGAAGTCTGGCTGATAGGTTTTAGAGTTTCCATCCCCAGTCCTTACGACAGAATCTACCGTTCGGCCAGTTTCTTCGGATTCGAAGAAACTGTACCCGTAGAGAAGACTTCGATACCAATAGTAAAGACCTATCAGCCAGACTTCACGCGAGAGGTTACCCTCCGTTCATTGTACGCAGGTCAATGAAAAGAGCGAAGAATATCCAAAGACAGGATTGTCTGGTCCCACAAGTACGAGTTGCAGAAATTAAGATAACATGTGTTTCCACATATTCCCCCATTAGTAATGATTTACGCAGATGTATACTGAAGCATTGGAATATCATCAATACTGAGGATTTCACCATCAACAAGCCTCGATTTGCGTTCCGTAGAATGCCAAATCTGAGAGATAAGTTGGTCCATACCTACAAAACATCTAAGGAGACTGGGATGATGACACTATCGACATTATGGCAATTACCACCAGTAGTGGGCCATTATGCCTGCAGTAACTGTTCAGTATGTAAACTTACATCTAATATGAAATACTTAGATCTCAAAGGTAGAAAGTGGGAACTCAGAAATTTCACCAACTGGAACTCGAAATGGGTGGTATATGGAATAATGTGCCCATGTGGTCTTTCATATATCGGGAAAACTAAGAGGCCGATACGACAGAGGATCTGTGAACACAGGTCCTGTGTAAAAAATCAGGTTCCGGAAAAACCTTTGGTCACACATTTTAAAGGTGCTCACCATAATGCGGACGATATACATTGGATCATTATCGAAGTGATTCTTCCGCAACCGAGAGGGGGAGATAGAGATCTGAAACTTAGGCAGACCGAACAGAAATGGATTTATTCACTAGATACGGTCAAGACTGGTTTGAATATTTCCATTGAGTGGGCTCTGTTCATTCATTCTAAAAAATAACAGGCTCATAGCCAATGTGACATATGGAGGAGAAGAGATGCCTATTTCTGTACGACACAAAAAAACGTAGAAGTTCGACTATGGGCATTTGTATTGGTCCGTGTCAAGGTAATGCTCCATGTGCTGCGACCGCCTGGTTTTGAGTCAGTGGCTATATGTGCCTATATAATAATTTTTTCGGGCACCTAATATAAGCAATAGTGTATGGGCCGCCAATTTGGCCCATACACTATTGCCAACAGCAACTTTGGTTGATTGGGTTATGAAACATTTTTTATCTCGCCATTAAAACCCCTTCAAGTTTTTTTTGGCATTATGTGCCAATATGAATTTATTTAGGTATTCAGTAAACACTACCAGATTTGGGCTTTTTTTGACATCGGGTTTGCCCCCCTTCACGGGGTTGTCCAGATGTCGATATACAAGCGGCATGTTTTGCTCCCCGTTCCAAAATGGCAGAGAGCCGTAAATCAGGTGACCTTGCACGCACATGTACGCGCGCGTCACACGTGACGTGATGCTGTATACCATTTAAACTCGATTATGGAGTCTTACAGTCGCATAGCGCTGGAGACGATTGACGTGAACCCACTGACGGACAGGATACTGCGAGGACGTGTTTCCCACACAAGGACCCGGACGATCATACGTCTCTGAATCATTTTCCCCCTTTGATCCAGTAGGCATTAGAACTACCGGCACACGTAGAGTGAGAATTCAGTGGGGAAGTGGAGTCTCCCGTGCGCAGCCAGTTACACCAAGATAAACCTTGAAAACTCCCAAACCGGTAAACCGGCTGAAAGATATTATGCAGTGTCCAATTCTCATTAAGTAATAGTGATTAAGCTTAGGGAAATGTATTTCTTTTTTCTTAGAATTACACGGCTGAAGGCCGAAATCAGACAGCAAGAACAGTCATTTTGGTGACACAGAGAGGAATGCCTCTCGCTGACGGCGGATGTAGCGTACAGACCGCCCAACATTTTGGCGAATGAAGCCATGTCTAGGTAAACTTTGATGAAGTTTGTATCATGAGTTACCCTGTGTTCAGAACATTTAATGACAATGGTTGAGGAAAGGATGTAAATTTTGGGAAATGTTGATATAAAAATCACATTGGCTATAAGTGATATATATGAAAACACTCAGAGAAAGACTGAGATATTCGAAATATAAAGAGACCGCATGTTAAAGAAATGAAATGTGAGTGGTGTTCAAAGATACCATTATGTAATATATCCTTTCACTGGTGTTAGAAAATAGAGATGAAGGTGATACAGCTCCAATGTATGAAATGTCATGTTTTAAGTTATATTACCATGCTTTTTCGAATGTTTATATGTTTTTATTTTTTGTTTTTTTAGAATTATTGGAACTATGGCTGGTAGCACATAATGTTACACGTGATACACTGAAAAATACAAGTGCCCTGAAGACAGAACCAGCAGAATATGTATTGGGGATGATTCCATGTATATATTTCTGTAGCAATTTAGATTTATGCTGGTCCTAGAAACACATGAATACAGTGTTGGCACACTCTCCTTGCCCATGTAAATTAGAAAGGGCATAAATAATATCATTGAGGGTTAATACACAAACCCCCTAGTGGGGTACAGAAAGGGTTTTTTGATATATGAATTCCTAGTCCAGATAGACAAGTCATATACAAACAGAGGAATGAATTCCAAATGGTGTTGTTGTATAATTGTTTTTAGCACAATAATGTTGAGTACAATGTGTTGTTGATAAAATTAAAATATGTATATTTTTTGATAATCTACATGGTTATTCGCCCTTCTTTTGAGTAGGGGGTTATCATGACCTGATGCATTGGTATCTGTGAACACTCGCTCTTAGTGAAAAGGATAGGAAGCTGGCTTGTGGGAATTTGCTGTTTTGGTATTTAATTGTCCTCACCCACCCAGCCCCTAAAAAGAGGACTATCTGTAGCTCATAATGACGGATGTGCCCATACATTTACATACTGGCTGCACCAATATATGCCAATATTCCCATATACGAACATACAAAATGACAGTCTAGCTACATAATAACACTTATCATGTTTGCTTTATCAAAGATGCCCAACACAAAATGTCATGCCACAGTAAGAAATGGCTAGACTGGCTCCATCAAAATACCAGTCCAGCCACATAATAACATTTATCATGCTTGCTTTATCACAGATGCCCAGTAAAAAATGTCATGCATGCCCCTTGGGCCCCACAACTCCTCACACATGCACACAATCAATGTGATTATGTGTGAATATGAGGCGCTGGGGGGCCCAGGTGACAGGAATGGAGTTTCATGCTAGACATCTATCATAGATGGCCATTAAAAAAATATCATCCCTGTACCCTGGGCCCCACAGCACCAAACACATGCACACAATCAATGTGATTATGTCAGTATTTGAGATGCTTGGGCGGTCCAGGGAGCAAGCATGGTATTTGTTTACTATACATCTATGATGGATGTCCCATAAATAAATACCATCAATGGATATGCATTGTGGATATGCATTGTGCATTCTCCTGCTCCCAATCGAAACATGAATGATGTGCATTTCAAAGCACATCCAGTTTCCGAATTGCCTATTGTCCTATTGCTTTGTGCAATTGCAATTGCATAAAACGTGGGAAAAAAAGAGTATCAGCTTATTTAAAAAGTCAGAATTCTTTTGAGGGCATCTGCACAGGGCCGAAAATGAGCCCCATTGAGAGCAAAACTATAAGATC
The DNA here is from genome assembly GCF_040938575.1 of Ambystoma mexicanum. Lineage (NCBI taxonomy): Eukaryota > Metazoa > Chordata > Amphibia > Caudata > Ambystomatidae > Ambystoma > Ambystoma mexicanum. Next base: position 112,814,733 of record NC_090922.1, read on the forward strand.
AGACGAATACGACATGGTTGCAATTTTACACATAGTCAACAGATGTACTCTTCACTTATTCTGTTGCTCCTTTCCTCCCTGGTGCTGTCTATCCTCCCCTCCTTGTGTATCCCTCCTCCCCCCTTGAGGTGTCCCTCCTCCCCCCTTGCGCTGTCCCTTCTCCACCTTTACGCTATCTGTGCTCCACTTTTGTGCTGCCTGTCCTCCCCTTTGCGCTATCCCTCCTCCCTCTCGTGCGCTGTCCCTCCTCACCTTTTTTTCTGTCACTCCATCAATTTTTTTGCCTTTGCTCTGTCCCTTTTGCCTTGATGCTACTTCCCCGGTGCGCTGTTGCTCCTTCCCCATTATGCTGTCGCTCCTTCCCCCATTGCACTGCCACTTCCTCCCCTTGCGCTGTTGCTCCTTCCTCCTTGTGCTGTCGCTCCTTTCCCCTGTGCGGTCACTCCTTCCACCTTTCTCTGTAGCGCCTTCGTCCATGTGCTGTCACTCCTTCTCACTCTTGCACTGTTGCTCCTTCCCCCTTGTGCTGTTGTTCCCTTTCCCGATTTGGGCTGTCACTCTCAACCCCCATCTGCACTGCCACGCCTTCCTTCAAATGTACAATGCTCCTGTGTACTATTGCTGGGCTAGCTTTCATCAATTGGATTTTTTTATTTTCCCTCGTTTGTCATTTATTTCTTATTCCTCCCCCCACAGTGCTTCCCTCACCCTGTAACTGCCCTTCATTACCTCTCATGCTGTTATTTCTATTTCTCTGTGCTGTCATACCTGGCATGATTGTTATTGGTATTGGTATTTATGACCAGGCCATCTAAATGCTCTCGTTCAAGACAATTAGTGTTCCCCTAGGAGTGACTACATAAACAGAAGAGTTTTAAGTCTCTTTGTGACATCGAGAATGTTATTAGACTCTGTAAGGTTGTGGGGAATTTTATTCCAAACTTTGGTCCAAATCTGCCCAGCAGTTTTCGCGCTATGGCTATTCCAAATCTGCACTTTTTCTCTATAAGAAAATAAATGGGAGTATGCTGAAAACTGTGTTTTTATGTTTTCTTCATAACGGTTTAATTTTTTGATAAATTGCTCCTGAAATCTCCAGTTTGGATGGGCCCTTGACAATCCTTTAGTTTAGAAAGTTTCATCTGAATCCATCCAGCAAGACAAAAGTTATTAGCCTCTCTCAGCATCTCTGCTGCAAAGCACCAAGGCAAATATAAAGGTATGAAGGTGCTGGGGGCATCCCGTTCTCTGTCGAATATTTTAAAAAATACTGGATGGATTTACCCCAAACTAGTCAAGGAAAAAAAGTAATCGCTTTGTGTCCAAATAGTTTCTTATTTGGGCCAAATCTGCCAAGCATTTTTCATGTTACGGCTGTTCAAAAACAGAACTTTTGTCTATGGGAAAAGAAATGGGAGCAGGCAGAAAACTGCGTTTGTATGTTTTCTTAATAATTATTTACATTTTTTGATGAATTGTACCCACAATTTCCATTTTGAGGGGGTCCTTGACACACCTTTGGTTTAGAAAATGTCATCCAAATCCATCTAGCAAGTCAAAAGGTGTTAGCCTCTCTGCTGCAAAGCACCCAAACCAGGGCTCAAGTCGAGGGTACACGGGGGTGGACGGCGTCCATCTGGTATTTTACAGGTTGTGTGCAAAATACAACACTTTGACTGTCTTTTTCACATTTATTATTTTAGGCGTGAGTTGGAGATTCAAACCGCGATCACCATGTTCAGTGATTGGGCATTACACCACTGTGCCATATAGCTGGTGGTGCGAGCAACTAAAGGTGAAATGTCACATTTCAGGACTGCACTCGCCAAGGAAAACATTTGCATTGATTCACAGGGTTTAAAACGTGCACACTTTTTTTACATTTTCAAACACTATTATAAAAATATATACTCCCTTGGTTTTTTGTTTGTGTTGATTTTAACATAGGCAAATGTCCAGTTGTTCTGTGCAATTTCACCTTGATATGCTAATTTCTGGTGACGTTAAATCCGATTGTGTATGGTAATGAGTTCCCCCAAAAAATGTCTAGGACTTCATCCCTGAGAGGACGATATAAAGGTTTTAAGGTGCAGAGGGCACACCTTCTTTGTTGAATATTTTAAAAACTACTGGATGGATTGACCTCAAACCGGTTAAGGAAATTAAGTCAACACTTAAGACCTCATCCTAAATTGGGCAGAGTGGTAAAAATGTGGCAGTCATGCTATTACCACCACATTACTGCTCCGCCCAACTCGCCCAGCTTTAACTGGTGAGTTACTGCCCATTTGTGGTGCTATTACCACAGCACTATTAGTACCAGCGGTAATACCACCCACAAGCAACATTGGATCCAGTGGACCCAATGGGAATGGGGACTTCCAGCCCCTCCCCTCAACTCAGGATCAGGTGCTAATTAAGCCAGACCAAGTTGCGGTAACGCTATTAGCGTTGGGCAGTATCCCGGCACATTCATTGCTGGGATACCATCCAACTTATGATGAGGCCCTTTATGCCCAAATCATTTCTTATTTGCTCCAAATTTGAAAAGCAGTTTTCAAGCTACGGCTGTTCAAAAACTGCACGTTTTCCTTTATGGGAAAATGAATGAGCGGAAAACTGGGAAACTGTGGTGTTTTCTGTTCTTCTTTTATTTATTATTTTATTTTAGCATTTATTTACAGCGCACATAACCCGTAGGTATCTAGGCACTAGATTCATTGTGGACAGGTAGGTCATTTCTAACGTGCTTGTGTTATTTTTTTTTTTCAAGCGAGGGTTCGGGATTCGCTCGTGTGTTTGCTCAGGGTGGTCTAGCTTCCAAAACCTGCGCGTTGCCACAGAACTATCCGCCAGTCCATTAATACATTTTTTATTTTATGACGTATTGTTAAAAAAATGTCCAGGTTGGGATTGGGTCCATGACAAACTTTTTTTTTGTAAATTTCATCCAAATCCATTCATCAAGTCTAAAGATATTAGCAAAATAACTTTGGGAACCAATTGCTGCATTTTCATTTCTGAAAATTCTCCCAGCCTCTCCGCTGCAATGCATCATGGGAAATATAGCTATAATTTCTCCAGAAGGGGGCACCCTCTTCTCCATCAAATATTTGCAGTTACTGGACCGAACAACCCGAGACCCCTCCCCGAAATCGAGTCAACACTTTTTGCCCAAGTTGTTTCATATCTGGTCCATTTCCATCTAGCTTTTTTTGCTGTGCACTATGCAGAATTTTGGACATTGTCTCTATAGTCAAATGTATAGGAGCAGGATGAAAACAGCTTTTTTTCTTTCTTAATAACGTTTTAATTTTTTAAGGAATCATTCCCATAAATACTTGTTCATGCGGGGTAGGCAGGGTATCGGGAGGGGGGTGTGATACATTTATTGTTTGAAAAATATCAGCCAAATCCATCATACAAGTCAAAAGTTATGAGCAATTCAATTTTTGGGTTGCTTATGTAACTTGATACTCACCTTAAGTATAGTGCAGCAAATGCTGCACTAGTATATATATAAATATATGTTACACAGGCATGATAGTGGCTGTGTAGTTATGGTTAAGTTGCTGTTTCCATAGGAAGAGACCTTTTTGGGTGGCTTATAACTTTGCTCTCCCTGGACGAATCCTCCCCAAACTTTGCAAAGAAAGTATATGGGTCACTCTGAATTATTTTGCAAAGTTTGGTGAGGTTTGGTCCAGGGGGGGCAAAGTTATAAGGGGGGTCCCAAAACTTCTTTTTTTCCCATAGACTGAATGGGGAAAAAACTTTGCTCACCCGTCAAATAAATTAGTAATATCTATGTTCGGTCCGCGGACACACTTCCATGTTCGCTCCCCGGACAGTGTCCTGATTGGGCAACCGGCTTGCGTCATGTCCCCGGACATGCAACGTGTTCGCTGATTGGATGGCGAAGAGCGTGAAGCGCATCAGATTTTCGGGAACGCCCGACATCTTGAATTTGCGGACGTCCACGGACAGCGCAGTGAAACTTGGTGGAGAAATGCTATTTAGTAGAGTGTGTTGGTGTGTAAGACTGGTTGGGGAGGGTGGGGGAGTAAGAGATGAGTTAAATGTTGTATTTATTTAGGTGGTAGATCTCCTCATTGTGTTCGATTTGTTCGCGGACAACACGGATGTCCTGAAATGTTCTAAATAAATGAAATGGGGGTACTCTGAGGACAGTATGTCCGTACGTATGGTTCGTAGGCAAGTTGAAACTGTTCTAAGAACACACGCGGTGTACTGATATGTTCGAAAATAAACGAAATGGGTGTGTCTTGAGGACGGTATGTCTGTCCGTACTGTTCACAAGCAAGTTCAAACTGTTCTAAGAACACATGAAGTGTCCTGGGATGTTTGTCAATAAACAAAATGGGAGTGTTCTGAGAACGGTATGTCTGTTCGGTTCGCTGGCATGCTGAAATTGTTCTAATAACACATGATGTGTCCTAAGATGTTCGTAAATAAATAAAATAGGGGTGTCATGAGGACGGTATGTCTGTTCGTTTCGTTTGCAGGCAAGTTGAAACTGTTCTAAGAATACATCATGTGTCCTGGGATGTTCGTCAATAAACAAAAAGGGGGTGTCCTGAGGACGGTATGACCAGTGGCGGCCGCTTTAATAGGGCAGAGGGGTGCCGCCCCCCCACCCATAGCCCCCACAACACCAAGGAAGTGTGCAGAATCTGCAGAGAAGAGAACAGTGTTCACACAAGTTCTCTGATCTTCGCCTTCTGCTCTGCATAATTTTTGCACAGCGTGGCAGCAAATTAAATGATTAAATAATGAATCTGCCAGCCGGTCTAATGTTGATGTGTTGTCTTCATGGCTGCTGGGCCTGCCACACTGACAGAGCAGGGGCGCGTCCCATTTTCCGCAGCTTTTTTCAATGTAAAATGCGTGGAGCTCGTAGCTCCACGTATTTTACGTAGCTTCATGGAATATAAGATGCTGGCGGGGCGCTAGAGAGGTGGCCCCGCCAGTATTGATCTGTGCGCAAACAGCGCACCACTGTCAGGATCTGACACCCACTGTAACTTGGCATAGCAACAAGGAATTTATTGGAATGTCATTGGCTGTTTGTCAGCCAATGACATTCATGTTTGTGGGTGGGATGATGGGCGCACGCTTGTGTCCGGGGGCCCCCTTCTCAGTTCCTGCCGAGTTGTTGTTGACTGTAGAAGTAGAAGACTTCTGAGCTGCACAGAGAACAGCAGAGGGCCCCCATCTCGTACACAGCCAGGCTGGTAAGCGTGTGTGTGTTAGAGAGAAGGACACTTCCGTACGGTGCTCCCAGGACTGTCCAAGCCATGCACTGGGAATGCAGGGCCTAGTTGTGATGTTAAGTGTGTCGCCGATGCTGGTAAGGCCAGGTAGGCCCTGCATCAACGCTCGGCTCTCACTGCCAGCGTGACAGATGTGGCATACGGTTTGGCACAGTGTGCCCAGTCTGTACTGTAGTGCCTCTAATTTTTGGCAAAGTTTATACGCGCGCACTTTGAAAATGTGGCATTTTTAAAGTCAACAAGTAAAAAGTATATTTATGAGCGCTCGCATTACGAGCACAATTAATTTTTGGCAAAATTCGTGCTTAATGAGCAAGGCACCTCAGCTAGCATCATGTAGTTAGCATATACGCACGTATTTATTGAGGGGAAACAGTAAAGCACGCTTTTGTCTTTATTCCCCAAGTATTGGAGTCACATACCTAATTACATTCACCTCCAATTTGTGGCACTTGTCAAAATCAATAATACACAGGCGGTATTTTATATACAATCTGTTTATAAACAGTTGACGCGCATTTTTGAATGTTCCACTTTTCATGAGACTGCTCACTTATTAATATTAGCAAATGCAGACATGTGAATTTGGAAAGGAAACGAATGATCGAAGATTCACTGCACTTAATTCAAATGTATGTTCTATTCAGGGATCTAACCCGGTTAATACTTTTGCAACAAACCGCGTTAAATCAGACAAGGTTAACATACAACACAGGTAAAACCATTTTTTAAAATTCTTTCATGTTGTATTGCAAAAGTTGCAAAAATTGCATTGTTTAAGGAAGGTCAAGCAGAGAGTTAGCAGGCTTCAAAAGGAGCATGTTTATAGCACCTCTTAGCATGCCACTCACTACGCGTTGCACGCTAAGATCACTGCTCTGCTGCTGGTTTAAGGATGTGATAATCCGCCTCACTGATGTATTTGCCCCTCATCTCATTTCTCACTTTTACTTCCCTTTTTTTGCACGCATGCTGTGTATGGCCATCTTATCACCTTTCAGGCCTCCTGCCACCAAGTCCTCTTTAATGGTCAGCCCACACCCAACTGCAGCTGCAAAGTGCCTCTTGCCACCCGCTGGATTCTGCCTTTATAAGTTATGGGTTAAGTTACGAAGGTGCAAAGCACAGCAACCCGTAAGGAATGGCAACTACTGTGCCTAGATACCACTTAATGAATGCCACAGATGAACCTGCTCTAGTAAGAGGGTAAAGAGGGTAAAGAGTTACCCTGTATTTTGACCCTGACCTCTCTTCCTTCCATTATTATTGCATTTAAGAGTGGTAGTTGTCTGTGTATTATTGGGTGATGGGGTTTTCTGCCTTTAAGGAGCTGTAATGCATCCCCTCCCACCAACGTATTGTGGTTAAACCACTGTAAAATAGCTATTGGGGGACTTTTGGTTCTGGTCACATGCAATGTATTTTAGACACTGATGGGGGCTGGGGGTGTTTTTATAGTATTTTTTAATTGTTAAGACGAGCTGCCCGCCCTTCAGAATTACCTCACGTTTTATTCTGTTACATAATTTATGCAACTTCTAATTTTTCCTCATTTAATGCACACTTCCAAACATGGCCAGACCTTTGGGGTTTTGCTAATTTACCACGGTTACTGGAGTGGAAATCCATTGAAAACACAATTTCACTCTCCCGGAATATGCTTCCTGTGCATGTATGCTCATTGAGGGTAAATCACTGACCCATTCTGGAGGGAACACTGGTCACCTGCTGGGTTTATCACAGCTGTGTTAAACCGAAGCAGCCAATTTCAAGTGTTAGACCCCCCGCCCCCACACGATAGCAGTAACAAGGGGACACACTGGTGCTTGGGATGAAGCCCAGTACCTCAAGGATGAATGACACCTCCTTGTCCCACTGGGGCCTAACATGTCGAGGACAGCAAGCCATGGGACCAGGCTGGTCATTGGTCATTAGTCAAGGTGAGAAAACCCTCCTACAAACAGGACAGACAACACCAGATGCTGAGAATATTCTGCTGCCCAGGCCTCCTTCCTGCATCCTGTAGTGCTTTAATTGGGCTGTTTTACCTAATTGCATTTCAACATCAAAGGCAGTTTTATTTTAAACCTCACCACTTTTGTCATTTGACACTGGGAGGCATGGTGGAACTCGACAGCCTTTGGTAACAGGGACTATGTTTTTTTTTTAATATATAAGGCAACACATTTCGGTGGGCAGGGGGCTAATCCTTCAAATATAGGGAGAGGAGGTAACTTCAGAGAGTTTGGGAGAAGGGCAAACTTACTTGTGTGGGATAATCTAACTTCTTTATACATTCTAATGAGACTATTCTGGTGCACCTTCAATGTTACAAGCAGTTAACTCTCTCCTTCACGTCTGAAACCAGACACTTAAGGACTGCTGGGAGAATTAACTGTCTCCTGTTCCCCAACATTTCAAGGTGGGGACACTAAAGCCCAATCTGCCCAATGGTCGCTACACCACTGTGTAGGGAGGGGGGGGGGGTTATCTGTGTCTTAGTATGGCCCTGATGAAAAATCTGTGTTCTCAATATAAGACATCAGAGAATTAAGTTTGGCCAGCACAGCAGATCTGGATGAAGGCATATGAATGCCAGTAACAGCATGACAAAATTATATTTTTCCATCATTACTGGATATCTATATAATGAATGTCTTTATACATACACCATAGTACCAGGTATTCTCAATGCAAACTGCTGTAAAATACACCATCACACCTGCACACGAAATAATAATGTACCACCATTAGTATATAAAACCTAATGATTTTATGTCATATTTCTGTGGGTTTGGATAGTAAATTGCACACTTTAGAAGCCAATTTACATTGATGTGGGTTGGCCTCGCTCGCTCACTTCAAAATTCTCCCGGAGAAATGTACGCCCCACCAGCTTTCAAAGTCACCAGCCGCAACTGGGTATGACTGTTTGCAATCAAGTTGAAACTGGTCTAAGAACATATGAAGTGTCCTGAAATGTTCGTAAATAAAGGAAATGGGAGTATCCTGAGGACGCGGTCCGTATTGTTCGCTGGCAAGTTGAAATTGTTCCAATAACAGATGATGTGTCCTGGGATGTTCGCAAGCAAGTTGAAACTGTTCTAAGAACACATGAAGTGTCCTGGGATGTTTGCAAGCAAGTTGAAACTGTTCTAAGAACACATGAAGTGTCCTGGGATGTTCGTCAATAAACAAAATGGGAGTGCGCTGAGGACGGTACATCTGTCCGTATTGTTCGCAATCAAGCTGAAACTGTCCTAAGAACACTTGCGGCATCCTGAAATATTCGTAAATAAATGAAATGGGACTGTCCTGAGGACGCTGTCCGTATTGTTCGCTGGCAAGTTTAATCTGTTCTAAGAACACTCATCATGTCCGCGGACATTAAAAGTGCCCATATGGCATAGTCAAAATGTTTGACTCTATGGGTGTGATATGCTGCGGTGGTTGTGACCAAGGTATAGAGTCTTGGGAGCATGGACAAGACCAAATTTATAAGCACCAAAGTTATGAGTCACTATGGGTGTGATTTGCTGTGATGGTTGTACTTATTAAAATATACTTACTGTTTGGTTTAGTAACTGGAGTACATGTATTTCTTGTTCATTTCTGTGATAAAAGAAAAGGTCATGTTAGTATTGGTATTTTGTAACGACTTATAACATTGAATAATCAACATTTTTTTTTTGACTCTCATATTTAGTAGATTACAAACCAGTGTACGTGCAATTTGCTCAGTTTCTGTGTTTGTTGTTAAAATCATTGGGTCTGTGGGAGAAAAAGAAATCCATGTTGGATTAAAAAAAACTTTTTTTGTTATGCTACAGTCTATTTGTTTGTTTGTTTTCAGTGTTCACTTGTTTCTAGCTAATGCTCTATATATTGGCTTGTTGCAGATTTTTGGAGCAGTTAGATACTTGTTGACATATTCTAACAGTCTATATTTTGTTATAATGAAGTGGTATTGATTTATCTGTTTGGATATTGTAAAGTTTTGGGGCAGTTAGATACCAGTTGGCGTATTCTAACTGTCTATTTTTTGTTATAATGTAGTGGTATTGATTTATCTGTTTGGTTATTGAAAATCTTGGGGTAGTTAGATACCAGTTGGCGTATTCTAACTGTTTATTGTTTGATATAATTTAGTGGTATTCATTTATCTGTTTAGTTGTTGTAGAATCTTGGGGCAGTTGGATACCTGTTGGCATATTCTAACTGTTTATAGTTTTTTATAATTAAGTGGTATTGATTTATCTGTTTGGTTATTGTAAAATCTTGGGGCAGTTAGATACCAGTTGGCGTATTCTAACTATCTATTTTTAGATATAATTTAGTAGTATTCATTTATCTGTTTAGTTGTTGTAGAATATTGGGCCAGTTATATAGCTGTTGGCATATTGTAACAGTTTATATTTTTTTAATAGAAGTTTAGTTAATGTTTAAGTACAGTTTAGTTAATACATTTTGGTTTTAAGAAGATTAAATAAGTGTTTGTAAGATTTGCAGGTAATCTCTGCTTTTAGAGTAATGGTACTATCATTACATTCAAACCATCCACATTTTTTTTATATGCAGCATAGTGACATGCATTGGTTGTGGCTCCTGTGTGGTAGATTATATCTATTGTTGTGAAGGTTTTCTTATCAAGTGATACTTGACCATGTGTGAATCCAGTCAGCTTGCAGTTGTTTTTGGTACCATCTGCATTGTAACGTAGAAGCATTAGTATTACGTACTTACTATGTGTTTGTATTAGTAAGGTGGAGCAATTATCCAAATTGCAGGTAGTACATAATCTACCATGGTTTGCATTTTGTACAAGTTGCTGAAATGGAACGGATTCACAATTAGGTATTGATACATACACAAAGCGCTCATTGGGGATTTGTTCTTGTGTCACATTGTTGCAGAGAGTGCATGTATGTTTCCACATTTATGAAATCTGGAAGATTTCATTTATAGGTATGTTTTTGTTTTCCAGTACTAGTAGTAAGTACATTAGAAATTCTTGTGGATCTTCCTGTGAGATTATAGTGAATTCCACCATTCCAGCACAGTAGTCCAATTGTTGTCTTATTCCATAAAAACTATACGTGTTGTCAGGATTGTTTGTTGCATTTCTATGAAGTACTAACAGTTGCAAACACAACTGGTCTGTACTGTGTAAGTAAATGTTGTCAGCAATTGGTGGTAATTGAAATAGAATATTCATTGCTACATTTGCGTAGCAACTTACACCAATTACATTTGAAAGTTTAAATGGACCAGGTAGTTCTGTATCTGAGTGCTTTTTTGGAGTTTGTCTTCCTTCTTTGAAGAAGTACCTGGTTTACTTTCCCGAATAGGTCCTTTTTTGCTTGTGGTACTTGATGAAGTATGAGTTTCTTTTACTCTCTTTGGAGGATTTGCAGTGACATCCTGTTGCATTTCTGTTTGATTTAGTTTTCTTTAGAACATTTTACTTTTTGTGGAACAGGATATGTTTTTAGATGGGGGGTGTATAGTGAACGAAGTCTATTGTATTCTAAAATTCAAGGAATATCAGCGTTTACTTTACTTGCATTAAAGTTGATTAGAAATAGACCGTCAATTGTACGTGAGCATGATAGTGCTACGTAGCTCATGCCTTCTTTAAAGACTGTGTTACCAATGTCTATCAATGCTTTGTCTAGGATAAGACCTTGTGATTCATGAATGGTGACTGCATATGCAAGAGTTAGAGAAAATTGTTCTCTGCGTATATACATGTCTTTGAAGAGAAGGAATCCAGCTGTTGAGCATCCTATCCTTTTCACTTCTGAAAGTTTGTCAAAGAGAATACTGACAAACTGAATGTTGTTGTCACATGGGTATGTTTGAAAGCCAACAACTGTACCCAGTGCTCCATTAACTAGTCCTTGACCCACGTCAAGGTTACGTTTAAGCATTACTCTGCAATTTAAGGATCATTTTAATATTTTTTCCAAACGAGCTGTGTTGGAGATTGAATTTTCTAAACTATTTAGTCTTGTTGTGGCTTGTTCACACATGGGTAGTGTCATACCATGTATGTCTAGTTTGTCTGTGGCGCTAATTTCAATTATTGGTTGCATTTCTTTTTTTTAACATTGTTTCACTGAATTTGAAACAGCTTGCAAGAGTTGGCATTAAGGCCATACAATTGACATTTTTGTGGGCTAATTGTTCCATAACATCCGTAGCACATGCATTACCACCATAAAGTGCATGAATGTGCTGGGTTTTCAATATTGCTTGTGCTTCTTGAGATAGTATACCAACTCTAATACTGTTTAAGATGTTGGCATAAGTGAGATCTGCAGATTGCTGCATGTTTTCTGTTCATTCTCTGTATTGGGAATGTTGCCAAAGGTTGACATTTCCAGAGCTGCCAACAGTTTTACGGCAGAGTTTGTGTCCTAAGGTTTTAAAAATAGGCTCACCTTTCACTGGTGTCAATTGAAGAAGATCTCCGAAAACAATAATGTGTTTTCCTCCAAAGAGCTCTTCATAGCTTGTTTTGAGTACTTCTTGTAATCTGAGGTGAATCAAAGCCAACATTAGGTTAGAGACCATGCTCACTTCATCTATTAGTAGCATTTTTATTTGTTTTAATACTTTGCATAGTTCCATTGCAGCTTCTGTAGAAAGTTTGTAATAGTCTAATTTGTTTTGGTGTTCTACTCACAGGAGTAGTAATCGGTGTGAAGTGACACCGCCTATGTTGTAGGCAGCTAAACCTGTGGGGGCAGTGACAACAGCTGACAGTTTGTTGTTTGTCAATTGTTGAAGGAATTTACTGATGATTTTGATTAAGAATGTTTTGCCAGAACCAGCTTCGCCACTGACGTACAGTAGTATAGGTTTGTAATTTTGTCAGGTGCATTCTTTGTTTTCATGTTGTACACCATGTGCAATTTCATTTGTTACTTCTTGAAAAATGCTACGTTGCTCATTGTTTAGTTTTGATTGTAGTATAGTTAAGTCTTCTTTATCTTCATACTGACACATGGGGGCCGATTCATGGAACAAACGTGCGCCGAAAATCTACGCGCAAGCAGGCGCAAGCAGGCGCAAGCGGAAAAAAAGAGGCGCACGCGCACGCGTGCGATTCATGGAAGTCCCTGCGCGTGTCTTCCTCGGGATGTGCGCCAAACCCGTGCATGGCGCACACGTCACTGCAACATCGCGAAAGGCGTGCGCGACGCGCACAGTGAAAGCGCACAACCGCAGCGCACACACCAGAAAGTGGGCGGGACATGGGGCGTAACGCGCGGAATGGGGAACAACACGCGAAAATAAGGGCGTAACTGGGGATGTACTGCAGGGAAGCAGACGGAACGCCCACACGCACTCGAACCACACGTATTCATGGAATCGAATAGGGCAAAACCACGCACAGCCAAAGACACGCACAAGCTGAAACACGGCCGCCACACGAAGGCAGGCGGTAGAGTCCCAGCGCATCAAAAAAGTGGCGCGCGGGAAGTTAAATACGCGATTGAGCGGGGTACGTGGATTTCAGGGGTGCGCGAGAAATTCTACACGCGATTGGCCTGGGTACGTGTATTACAGGGGTGCGCGAGAAAATCTACACGCGATTGGCCTGGGTACGTGGATTTCAGGGGTGCGCGAGAAAATCTACACGCGATTGGCCTGGGTACGTGGATTTCAGGGGTGCGCGAGAAATGCTACACGCGATTGGCCTGGGTACGTGTATTACAGGGGTGCGCGAGAAAATCTACACGCGATTGGCCTGGGTACGTGGATTTCAGGGGTGCGCGAGAAATGCTACACGCGATTGGCCTGGGTACGTGTATTACAGGGGTGCGCGAGAAAATCTACACGCGATTGGCCTGGGTACGTGTATTACAGGGGTGCGCGAGAAATGCTACACGCGATTGGCCTGGGTACGTGGATTTCAGGGGTGCGCGAGAAAATCTACACGCGATTGGCCTGGGTACGTGTATTACAGGGGTGCGCGAGAAAATCTACACACGATTGGCCTGGGTACGTGGATTTCAGGGGTGCGCGAGAAATGCTACACGCGATTGGCCTGGGTACGTGGATTTCAGGGGTGCGCGAGAAAATCTACACGCGATTGGCCTGGGTACGTGTATTACAGGGGTGCGCGAGAAATCCTACACGCGATTGGGCCTGTGCGAGTGGGGCAGTGTATTACGTGGGTGTGCGGGAAGTTGAAGAGGTGAATTGCCAGTGTGGGTCCTCCCAGGTCTCCCCTCTACCCCCTCCACGACCTCTGCAGGCAGCCCACACCACAGGGGACTACCCTGCACCCCTGGTCATGTCCCGCAGGCAGCCCATCCACCATGGGCATGCCCCCCAGCCAAGCCACATGTCCCCTTGCACCCCCACCCCCCAGCACCGTGGGGCACCTGCCAGCAGGCCCCCAACCATGTCCCACTCATGTCCCCTTGCACCCCCACCCCCCAGTCACCAGGGGCAGCCTCCACCAGGCCCCCACCCATGTCTCACACCACCCTCACCCCTCCAGTCACCAGGGGCAGCCTCCACCAGGCCCCCACCCATGTCTCCCACCACCCCCACCCCCCAGTCACCAGGGGCAGCCTCCACAAGGCCCCCACCCATGTCTCACACCACCCCCACCACCCAGTCACCAGGGGCAGCCTCCACAAGGCCCCCACCCATGTCTCACACCACCCCCACCCCTCCAGTCACCAGGGGCAGCCTCCACCAGGCCCCCACCCATGTCTCCCACCACCCCCACCCCTCCAGTCACCAGGGGCAGCCTCCACAAGGCCCCCACCCATGTCTCCCACCACCCCCACCACCCAGTCACCAGGGGCAGCCTCCACAAGGCCCCCACCCATGTCTCCCACCACCCCCACCCCTCCAGTCACCAGGGGCACCCTCCACATGGCCCCCACCCATGTCTCCCACCACCCCCACCCCTCCAGTCACCAGGGGCAGCCTCCACCAGGCCCCCACCCATGTCTCCCACCACCCCCACCCCTCCAGTCACCAGGGGCAGCCTCCACAAGGCCCCCACCCATGTCTCCCACCACCCCCACCCCTCCAGTCACCAGGGGCAGCCTCCACCAGGCCCCCACCCATGTCTCCCACCACCCCACCCCTCCAGTCACCAGGGGCAGCCTCCACCAGGCCCCCACCCATGTCTCCCACCACCCCCACCCCTCCAGTCACCAGGGGCAGCCTCCACCAGGCCCCCAACCATGTCTCACACCACCCCCACCCCTCCAGTCACCAGGGGCAGCCTCCACCAGGCCCCCAACCATGTCTCCCACCACCCCCACCCCCCAGCAGGCCCCCACTCATGTCCCCCTGCACCCCCACCCCCCAGCACTGTGGGGCACCTGCCAGCAGGCCCCCAACCATGTCCCACTCATGTCCCCTTGCACCCCCACCCCCCAGCACTGTGGGGCACCTGCCAGCAGGCCCCCAACCATGTCCCCTTGCACCCCCACCCCCCAGCAGGCCCCCACTCATGTCCCCCTGCACCCCCACCCCCCAGCACTGTGGGGCACCTGCCAGCAGGCCCCCAACCATGTCCCACTCATGTCCCCTTGCACCCCCACCCCCTAGCACTGTGGGGCACCTGCCAGCAGGCCCCCAACCATGTCCCACTCATGTCCCCTTGCACCCCCACCCCCCAGCACTGTGGGGCACCTGCCAGCAGGCCCCCAACCATGTCCCACTCATGTCCCCTTGCACCCCCACCCCCCAGCACTGTGGGGCACCTGTCAGCAGGCCCCCAACCATGTCCCCTTGCACCCCCACCCCCCAGCAGGCCCCCACTCATGTCCCCCTGCACCCCCACCCCCCAGCACTGTGGGGCACCTGCCAGCAGGCCCCCAACCATGTCTCCCACCACCCCCACCCCTCCAGTCACCAGGGGCAGCCTCCACAAGGCCCCCACCCATGTCTCCCACCACCCCCACCCCTCCAGTATACACACTGGATGACTGGAATGAGTGGCAGGTGAGGGGAGGAGGAATGACACATGAAACTAGGGAATGCACGAAAATTTACAACCTGCATGAACACATACACAATCCAAACAAACTTGGACATCATTGTCATGGCCTTCTGTAGTCCTTGCTCAGGAGTGGTACGAACCAACCACCCCCTCTAGGGTTTTGGCACCTGCAAGTTCGGGGCTTACACAGGCATCCGCAACCCCAGTGGGGAAAGAGGGTCAGGGAACGTTGCTTGGATAGGCACGGGAAGCAGGAACACCGGGTAGAGGGTACAGGTTTCATAATTGCATAGGATCACGGGTGAATAGGGAAAAAAACATACCAAATAGGACCACACATACATCCATGCATCAGTACACTCCCCAGCAAGCCTATGCAGGGCAGTTTGTAAGGAAAACAACAAGACACTTAGCTCTGGTTTTGAGTGCTGGCCTCCTGCCTGCGCACTCTCAGGGCCGGTTACAGGAGCACTCCAATGCTGCAAAGAGAGACACAGTCAACAACCTGTATGTGCCAATTACACGAAAACACAACACAAAACATGCCCCATAGCAACAAACTACTCTACAAACAGACAATCAGTGCTCGATGCTTCGTACCCATATATGACATCACCCCTGTGACGGGTCATACACAGTCAATGCAGTAAGTCAGGCGCTGGTGGGTGCGTGGCAAATGGAACACCAATGTGTCACAATTCACACAACATGCAATGTTCCCTGGGTAAGCAGACAGACCCATATGGCAAGCCATGACTACAGAGCAAGTTGCGTACCACCATGACCAAAACAAAGTTGGCAGTGCATTTATCATGAAGTACGTGGAATAGACATGCACTGCACCCAAGTATGTCCCTTGCTGTATGTCCCTGTGAGCTGCCCCTTTCCATGTCTCGGAAGGCTACATGGTTGATACAAGTGCCTCAATGAACCTTGGTGTACCGCAGGGTATGTGCCACTGCCCCTGCATGTGTCCCAGACAACCCTACTATCAACAGCCATCAGTCCACAAACACATCTGAGCTGCATTGTGTGCTTCAACACCAATATTCGTCTAAGCTCACCCTCAGTGCTGTGACTAAGCCTGCATGTGCAACTCGCCTGGTGCAAGCTTTGCTGTGTCGTGGCCCCCCTGTGATGCTCACCTTGCCTGGAGTTCCTTGGAACATGTCAGCAGTTCTAGGATGTGGGTCTGCAATCACTGTGGTTCTGCTCGTGCACACATGTGCATGTGGGCACCAACAAACGGGTCAGGAAATCCGTCGTCCAATGGGCCATGTCTGCTGGCAAAGGTGCTCTGGTGCCTCATCCCCCTGCAGAAAGTGCATGAAACAAATGATTAATGCATCAAAGTGATCTGTGTGTGTCTCATCAGGCATCTCATTACTTGACCATGTCAGAGAGTCACATCACAAATCCCACCATCAGTCCGTCTTTGACTTCCAAAGTGTGGAACACTATCTACAGCATGAATTGCAACAGGCACGTGTACAGGAAAGAAATGAGACATAATACACAATGCATAGCAATCAATGTCCACATTAATCATGACACACCCCATCTAGCAAAAGCTGAACAGTGGACCATTACACCTAAATCATCCCCACTAGGGGTGTCAACACAAGTCACAAAGCACCAGACATGCCACAGATATGACAGTCCAAAGCCCTTGTGTAAAATTCTGTAACACCGAACCATCCTTGCGAGCCCATGGATAAGGGAGGCAGGAGTGGCATATGTGAGTCAAGGAACCCAAGCAGCAAACACATACACAAGACAACCATGAAGGGCCCAGCTGGAACAGACAGTGGATGCCTTCAAAAACCACAAGGCACCGCACTGTCACATGAAAGCACAATAGACTACAAATTTTAAACTAACTCAACTATTAACTAATTACACTAACTATGGAAAACCTACATTACCTATTTAAACTAACTATCAAACAGAAACTTAACTAACTAAACTAAACGAAAAATCAAAAATGGCCACATACGACCCGGGGGGGAGGGGAGGCACCCAGGAGGGGGGAGGTACAGGGTGCTGCTCAACATCCACATGCGATGATGCTGAGCCAAAAAAAAATACCTCCATGGGCTCAACGCCTGCACAGCACGACCTATGTGGGAGATAGATGGTCGTCCGAGTCTGGCTCATCCCGGAAAGGAGGACGTGGCACAGTAGCCTGGCCACGCCTAGCCGCAGCTTGCCCCTCGTCGGCAGCAAGTCTGCCGGACAGGTGAGCCTGGTTCTGTGTGGCGATGTTACATAGGTCTGCATGCAGAACCTCACGTGATACACGTGCTTCCTCTTGCAAGGTAGCACGTGTAACACGGAGTTCCTCCTGCAAGGCCTGGCTGGACAACCGCTGCACCTCCCGGCAAGCCTGTAGCTCAGCCGAGATGGTGCGCTCAAGCTGTGCAAACCTCTCCTCTGCCTGCTGCCTCTGGGACATCATAAGGACACCCAGAGTGGATCTGAGGGAGGCATACTCCTCCCTCAGGGCATCCATGTGCGCCTCTGCGTGAGCAGCAATTGCTTGACGCAGAGACGACATTTCAGCCTGGCGTGCCCTGTCTGAGGCCGCCATGCCCAGCCTGAGCGAGCGGGCCGTGGACCGTGCCGCCTGCTGCTGGAGAAGCACCTGCCTAGCAGGGGGGAGCACAGATCGGGCCACACGCTCCATGCTGTCAGCGATGTTCTTCATTGCTGCCCCCTGCCGTTCGGAATTGGCAGTCATGTCTTGCTCCCACTCAGTATACAGCGGTTGCGCGCGGCGACCGCGTTGCCGGGCTTGACCCCTGCGGGACCCAAGGACCGGAGGTCCTCGCTGTGTTGGCACCGCCTGCGGCTGCACGACTACATGCCCCCGTCGACGTGATGTCCCAGGCACATCAGTGACTGGTGTGGAGGGTGACCCTGCGTCCCGATCCACCACGGGCGGAGGAACCAAGACTGTCTGATCATTCAGTGCAGGTGTCGCAGACAGAGGAGTGTCCACATCAGAATCACTCACCCCTGACACATGGACTTGATGCTCATCCAACTCAACATGGACGTCAGAGTCGTCATCAAGGCTGGACTCATAGGCAGCCAGAGACAGGATGGACTGCAGCACTTGGGGGTTTTCGTGGCCTACCACCCCACGACCCCCACTAGTGCCGGGTTGATGTGGTCTTACCAACCCTGTGTCTGGCATGACAACACCATCCTCTGCATCCATTGCGTCATCACCTGAAAAATAGAGAGGAAAAGGTCACTACACATGTCAGAAGCACACAACACACACACACACCGACAGCAAAGGCATCCGGCAGACATGTGACACACAACATATGACCTGGCATGCATGCTGGGTCTACTTTGAATAGCTACTGTGATCAGACCTGTTGAAAGGTGGCAGTTTGCATGGAAGTGGGTCTATGCAGTGCTGAAAATGTGTACGCCACTCACTACCTACATATACAAGCACTCCATGGTGTGTGCCAGGAAATGTGAAGGCAGTGCAATGTCAAATTCAGACATCACGTGCATTGTGTATTCAATGTGTACCATGTCTAGCAGCCAAGCACCCCTCCACCCCAGTACCAAAGCAGGGATGCCTAGCATGGTATCAAAAGGCTGCCCATACACCTGTGTATTGACAAGCAGTGTTGACTGGCATCAACAGCTTAATGTGATTCAAATTACAACACTGAAAATGATGCTGGGACAGTGGGCAGGACACATGATGGAAGATCCGGAGGCCAGCCACGTGTGAAGAAGACACGACAAGAGTTGGACAGAGTCATTGGCCATTGAATAGGCTGAGGCCTGTGAGCCACACAGATTGTCAGAGCCTAAACATGTGTGCAACGCAGGACTGAGCCACAGTTGACATGGGGAGGCCGATAATATGGCAGGCAATGTATGTAACCAAGGACTCATATTACAGTGATCATCCAGTCAAGGACACATAGGGGCATGTGTGCAATGCACATGGAGCATGAATGGGCACTCATGTCCCTGCGGGACATCTGACCCATGCACAGTACAAGTGGGATACCCTGCATCGAGTACTAAGGCTGTACCACATGGCATATGTCAGGCAGTTTTTAAGCTGGAAGTTAGCATCTACACAGGACACATGAACAAGAAACTACACATTGGCAAGAATGTAGCAGACCAGTGCAAAGGTGGAACTGGGGTGCAGAGTGGCGGAGGAGGGGCAAGGGAGCATGCCCACATGGAGTCCCGCATGCAGGCAGAGGAGACATGCATGACGGTAGCATTGCATTACTTACACATCAGAACCATGTACACGTCACATGTAGCAGCAATCATGCACAACACATCCCACAAGTGAAACACACACGTCCTCAACAACTACGCATCAACACTCTCTGGACTGGGCATCAAAGTCCAGCATCTCTCCCACACCTTCGACCAATTCTGGTGGTATGAACTCCGCAACGAGAGCCTCATGCGGAGTGAGTTCTTCCTCCTCTGGTGCAGGCCCACCGCCAGTCACCAGAGTCAAGTTGTAATTTGAGGCACGCTTAGCCTTAGTGCTGCGCTTGATGTCATTCCAGCGCTTTTTGCACTCCTGCGCCGTGCGCACCTCATGGCCGAATGAACTGACATGTTCCGCAACATGCTTCCAGTGGGTGTCGCGTTGGGCAGCCGTAGTTTGACTATTGGCACCCACTAGTATGTCACGGCTGTGTCCCCGCACGTAGTCCACGAGGAAGTCCAGTTCCTGCTTACAGAAAGGCTTCTTCCTCGACGTGCAGGAGGTCGTGGCTGTGTGTGGGGTCCCAGCCTGTGCTGCAGGTGCAACCTTCCTCCTCTTGGACTGTGGCGCAGACCCTGGCTGGCTAATGCCGCCCTGACCAGTATGGCCAGTGGGTTCGGTGGATTGAGCCGAGGGAGTGGCAGGTGGAGGGATGACCAAAGGCCTGACTTGTGTCAGTGGCAGCTGGGTGCCCACTAATGGACCCTGCGCAGCAACATCAGCTGTGGCAGGGTCATTGACCGCAACGGTCCTGGTTGGCAGACTCACAACCGGGGTGCTGTTGGGTGCATCTGCTCCTGCACTTGCCAACACCCGGCTGTTCGGGGCAGCAGATGACATGACTGCCCCAGGGACACGTGTCTTGGTCTGAGCAGCCCGGCGTGCCCCTATGGTTTCCCCCCTGGCCTGTTGGAGATCTACCAAGGGCTCTTCAAGTGCCAACGCAGCCTGCGCTGGCAGACCCTGAGCCTGGGTGGCGGTGTCCACAGCTGCACCTGCAGCTACCGCTACCCTTGGGCCCGTGGCAGTCGATGGAACGGACTGCCGGGTCATACGGGTGCCAGTGCCAGATGCAGGAGCTGCATCCCCCGGAACCACAGGGGGTGGTGGCATGGCTGCACCAACACATGGCACAACATTGTGCTCAAGTGGCGCACCCCTGCCTCTTCCCCCTCTGTGGCTGCCCTGGACACCCTGGAGTCCCCCTACTCCCTGGTCACCACGGCCACGTCCCCGACCACGCCCGCCACGAGGAGTACGCCCAGCTGAGGCGCCCCTCACCTTTGGTGGCCTCCCAACCATGGCACAGATGTAATAGTGCTGGCACAGATGGAGTGGTGCCAATGGGAGGTGTACAGCACAATTGACCTGGGCAATTGGGGTGAAGGGGGTGGGAAGCAAGATGTTAACAGCCCCCCTGCACCTGCAAGGCTGTATGTGACCCCGGTGATGTGGTGACGGGTCACGCAACGCTCAGGCACCCCAAAACTGCAGTAAAACCGTGCACGCAACCCTGCAGCCTACGTGCGTGGATTTAACCTCCCGCAGTACGCGGTGGCACCCAGTAACACGAATAACGCGTACGCGTGGGACACGCAGGCTACGATGACATCGAAAATGGGTGCAATACACAGGGGCACCCGCAGTGGGAAAAGGAGCGTTTGCGACTCACCGTCTGACTAGCGCGATGCAGAAAAACACGCGTAGCCAATACCCCCGCCAAAAGAAGAGATACGTCCTTGAGAGCTGTGAAGTAGATGGCGCGCGAAACAACTGGAAGCAGCAACACACGTCGGTCTCCACGGAAGGCACGTACAGCGAACTGCTGGGTCCGCTCACCTTTAACCCGTGCTGAGGGAAACGCACGCGCGCGTCACGTCACATGCGGACGTGCAGTTTTTCACGCGCGATTACGCGCATTACACGCGGACGTGCAGTTTTTCACACGCGATTACGTGCATTACACGCGGACGTGCAGTTTTTCACGCGCGATTACGCGCATTACACGCGGACGTGCAGTTTTTCACGCGCGATTATGCGCATTACACGCGGACGTGCAGTTTTTCACGCGCGATTACGCTCATTACACGCGCGATTAGCCTGGGTACGTGTGTTTCCGGGTGCGTGGGTAGTTCCACACGCGATTGGCCTGGGTACGTGTATTACAGGGGTGCGCGAGAAAATCTACACGCGATTGGCCTGGGTACGTGTGTTCCGGGGTGCCGTGAACTTTCACACGCGATTGGTTTAAATCCACGTGTGTTCTGTCATCACGTGCAATGAGGGATACACCCTCGCACGACACGTCACAGACGCGCTCACGCGCTGAGGGCCTTTGGTCCAATGAAAATGCGTATGCGTGCAGACGCGCTTACGCGCTAAGGGCCTTTCCTCGAATTACACGCTGACGTGCAGATTTTTCACGTGCCAAATCACTCCGTATCAAGCTGGCCACGCGAATACACACGGAAGACCACGCTCCTGCCCTGAAGGCCGAATCACTGCCCCCCAGTGCCCCGAGCAGCCTCCCACGTGCCATCTGCTGCTGCCTGCCTGCCTGCCTGCCTGCCTGCTGCCACCGTGCCCTGCCATTTGGTGCCTGCACATCAGCCATCTGCAGGGGTCCAGTTGCTGTGTCGACCCCTGCTGGAACAGTAGACTCCCGACTGGGATACCATCGCTCCACAGCCCAGCCCCAGGACCCAGTTGCCCACCCACGCCTGCCTCGGGGGTCGCCATGTCGGGGCAAGCACCATCTGAGACCAGTGGCGACCCCCAGCCAGAGAGGCAGAGGGCCACCAGCTTCAGTGAGAAGGAAGTTGGTGTCCTGGTGGAGCATGTCCTGGGGCATTATGATGCCCTCTTCGGAAGACCACGCGCCAACAAGGAAGGACGGGAGAGGATCTGGGACGATGTAGTGGTTGCCATCAACGCGGAGGGGGTGGCAACCCGCGACATCAAGCACATCAAGAAGCGCTGGGAGGACTTGAGGTCCAGGACCCTCAATAAGGCCCAGCGCCTCGCGGAGGGGGGCCGGGCACGCCTGAGTGACATCCAGATGAGGGTCCTGGAACGCGTAGACCCAGCGCTCCACGCCCAGATCCTTCGGAGGCAGACCGATCTGGAGTTGGCCGGTAAGTGGCCAAGCATTACTGTGTGAGACAGGGCATGTTGCAGTGTGCTGGTTGTCTGATACCTGCCTGTATGTGTGACATAGGCCATGTACGTATGTGTGTGTGCAGGGACATCATGGTCAGGCATGTGAGTACAGTGATGTGTGAACCACATGGTTGGTGCATGTGTTCTATTGCAACATGGGGGGCTCTGTGCGGAATGGACACATGGAAGCATGGCAGTCTCTGTTCCTGGACATGGGTGGGGGTGAGGGATGGGTGCTGGTCCCATGTACACGTATGGTGTCCATGTGTGTGTGTCTGAACTGCGTGTCTGTGACTTGTAACTGCCATGGATGCATGACACATGTCTGTGACAATGTTCAGATTCACTGATGCAGCCTAGTCATCCTTGTATCCACTGCGTCTGTGGTGTACGAGGCCAGATGGATGGAACTACGGTGAGGTGTGTGCATGTGATGGCAAGACCCATGATGCATGTGAGTTTAAAACCAACATTGTATGAATCATGAGTCCTCTGGTCATGTATGCCAATGTCCATGGCATGCGCCATGCCTGTTACTGTATGTGTTTTGCCTGCACTGACCCATGTGTTGTGGAGGGACATGATGGAAGTGATGTATGACAGTGCCACTCATCTGCTGTTGCTTCCTGTCTAGGGGACCATTGTACAGTACCCTGATGCTTGTGTTCTATGTCTCCCTCTACACAGTGGCAAGTGAAGAAGAGGGCGGAGAAGGCGCTGTGGAGCAGAGCGGCGGGGATGCCACCACGGCTGCAGCGGAAGGGGTGGGTGAGCCCCCACAGGGGCTTGCACCGGCGGAAGACGGCGTGGAGACATCCAGGTTGGTGGTTTCCACAGAGGGGGAGGAGGCCGCTACTGAGCCACACATGGGGCCTGGTGGGGGCATCCCCGCTGGTGCAAGTGGTGCAGTCCAGGGCCAGGGGCAGGAGGCAGCACAGGTCGCCGTGGAGGTGCCTGTGCATGTCACTGTCCCTGACACTGTGACTGCACCACCATGCACCAGCAGGGATGCCCCATCCCAGGCCCGTCCGCAGGTAGGGGAGATGTCCATGTCATCTGACACTCCTCTACCTGCGGACGAGGGGACCCCTGGCCGTGTGGAGAGGGTCCTGATTGGTGTCGCGTTGCGCACGGCTGGCATTCGTGATGAGGTGCATGCTTCCCAGGAGGAGCATGCACATCATCACGAAGAGCACCGTGCGTACGTGAACCATTTGGGAGCCGCCATGGTCGGGGGTTTCCTACATGTGTGTGGCCTTCTGGCGACCCTCTCCTCTTCTGTGGTGGCTATGCGCCAGTCGTGCTCCATGCCGTCTTCCGGCCCAGATGCCACCAGGGCCCCCTGTGGACCTGCCCCGACCAACGCAGCCAGCTCGGTGGGGACCCCATCCCTGCCACAGTCGGGAGTCGAAGGTCCAGCAGGGGTGGACACACCAGCAACTGTCCTCCTGCAGATGGAGGATGTGCCGGCATCATCTGGCAGGGCACGTGCACGACGGCATCGGTGGATTCCATCAGCCTGGATGCCGTCGTGCTGGCAGAGGCAGTGGCGTCGGAGGCAGCAGCAGGCTCGACGTGGGAGGCATCATGGCTCGGGGCCATCAAGATCAGAGGGGCAGGCATCGGCCGGAGGGCAGGAGAACCCTGGGATGGCAGTGTCTTCCGTGTGGGAGCAGTTGGTCCAGCGGATAGGTGCGGAGCGGCAGCGGGCGGAAGAGGAGCCGCTCACCATGGTCAGGGCGGAGTTCTCCATGCGTCGGGCGTTGAGGCGGGCTGAGTGCCTCGAGGAAGCTCGCAGGGAGTTTGAGGTGGACACGGGGTTGTCCCTGTGAGACCTCGGGGCCAGGACAGAGTCCCGCCTCCGGGACATCGACATGGAGTTCGAGGATGCCCTGGCCGGCAACATCACAGAGTGAGCCGCAGGACTTGCCCGCTGCCATTGTATATAGTTCTTTAGTTAGTTTGTTAGGTTTCCTTTATTTTTTAACTTTTTTTTGGACCGCTCGGACAATGGCCACTTTTCTGTATATATTTTTATTATTAGTTAGTAGTAGTAGGTTTAATTTGTGGTGTTGGGCTCATGGACCCTGGGATGTTCTTGTACATAGTTTGATGTTTGGAAAACATTTGTTGGATTTATATTTGTGTTCACCATGAGGCAATGGTTTTTCCTTATTTTTCCCCCCATTATTTTGCTTTGGACTACATTAGTTTTTGGATTCCTTTGTTTTTTGATTTTTTCTATTAGTTCTCGGACATGGACCATTTGTTTTGTCATCCCCATTGTTGTGTGTTTTATTTCTTTACTTCATTTTCATCTTTAATACATCTATTTATTACTTACATTTGTTGTATTTTCTCATTGGTTTCATGCATGTCATGATATGGGTTTTGACATTCACTTGCACCCATTGTGTATGTGTGTGTGAGGGACATGTGTTCATTTACATACTTGCCATTGGGGTTGTATCATGTAATTGCATCTACTATGTGGGTGGATGCAATCCTTGGCTGGGTGTTTGTGCTGGGTATGCTGCCCATTACTGCCATGATTGCGTTTCGTCAGGACCTGGGGGCAGGGGGACATGAGTGGGGGCCTGCTGGGGGGTGGGGGTGCAAGGGGACATGGTTGGGGGCCTGCTGGCAGGTGCCCCACAGTGCTGGGGGGTGGGGGTGCAGGGGGACATGAGTAGGGGCCTGCTGGGGGGTGGGGGTGCAAGGGGACATGGTTGGGGGCCTGCTGGCAGGTGCCCCACAGTGCTGGGGGGTGGGGGTGCAAGGGGACATGAGTGGGGGCCTGCTGGGGGTGGGGGTGGTGGGAGACATGGTGGGGGGCCTTGTGGAGGCTGCCCCTGGTGACTGGAGGGGTGGGGGTGGTGGGAGACATGGTTGGGGGCCTGCTGGCAGGTGCCCCACAGTGCTGGGGGGTGGGGGTGCAAGGGGACATGGTTGGGGGCCTGCTGGCAGGTGCCCCACAGTGCTGGGGGGTGGGGGTGCAGGGGGACATGAGTAGGGGCCTGCTGGGGGGTGGGGGTGCAAGGGGACATGATTGGGGGCCTGCTGGCAGGTGCCCCACAGTGCTGGGGGGTGGGGGTGCAGGGGGACATGAGTAGGGGCCTGCTGGGGGGTGGGGGTGCAAGGGGACATGAGTGGGACATGGTTGGGGTCCTGCTGGCAGGTGCCCCACAGTGCTGGGGGGTGGGGGTGCAAGGGGACATGAGTGGGGGCCTGCTGGGGGTGGGGGTGGTGGGAGACATGGTGGGGGGCCTTGTGGAGGCTGCCCCTGGTGACTGGAGGGGTGGGGGTGGTGGGAGACATGGTTGGGGGCCTGCTGGCAGGTGCCCCACAGTGCTGGGGGGTGGGGGTGCAGGGGGACATGAGTAGGGGCCTGCTGGGGGGTGGGGGTGCAAGGGGACATGAGTGGGACATGGTTGGGGGCCTGCTGGCAGGTGCCCCACAGTGCTGGGGGGTGGGGGTGCAAGGGGACATGAGTGGGGGCCTGCTGGGGGTGGGGGTGGTGGGAGACATGGTGGGGGGCCTTGTGGAGGCTGCCCCTGGTGACTGGAGGGGTGGGGGTGGTGGGAGACATGGTTGGGGGCCTGCTGGCAGGTGCCCCACAGTGCTGGGGGGTGGGGGTGCAAGGGGACATGGTTGGGGGCCTGCTGGCAGGTGCCCCACAGTGCTGGGGGGTGGGGGTGCAGGGGGACATGAGTGGGGGCCTGCTGGGGGGTGGGGGTGCAAGGGGACATGATTGGGGGCCTGCTGGCAGGTGCCCCACAGTGCTGGGGGGTGGGGTGCAAGGGGACATGGTTGGGGGCCTGCTGGCAGGTGCCCCACAGTGCTGGGGGGTGGGGGGGCAGGGGGACATGAGTGGGGGCCTGCTGGGGGGTGGGGGTGCAAGGGGACATGATTGGGGGCCTGCTGGCAGGTGCCCCACAGTGCTGGGGGGTGGGGGTGCAGGGGGACATGAGTAGGGGCCTGCAAGGGGACATGAGTGGGACATGGTTGGGGGCCTGCTGGCAGGTGCCCCACAGTGCTGGGGGGTGGGGGTGCAAGGGGACATGAGTGGGGGCCTGCTGGCAGGTGCCCCACAGTGCTGGGGGGTGGGGGTGCAGGGGGACATGAGTGGGGGCCTGCTGGGGGGTGGGGGTGCAAGGGGACATGATTGGGGGCCTGCTGGCAGGTGCCCCACAGTGCTGGGGGGTGGGGGTGCAGGGGGACATGAGTAGGGGCCTGCTGGGGGGTGGGGGTGCAAGGGGACATGAGTGGGACATGGTTGGGGGCCTGCTGGCAGGTGCCCCACAGTGCTGGGGGGTGGGGGTGCAAGGGGACATGAGTGGGGGCCTGCTGGGGGTGGGGGTTGTGGGAGACATGGTGGGGTGCCTTGTGGAGGCTGCCCCTGGTGACTGGAGGGGTGGGGGTGGTGGGAGACATGGGTGGGGGCCTGGTGGAGGCTGCCCCTGGTGACTGGAGGGGTGGGGGTGCTGGGAGACATGGTTGGGGGCCTTGTGGAGGCTGCCCCTGGTGACTGGGGGGTGGGGGTGGTGGGAGACATGGGTGGGGGCCTTGTGGAGGCTGCCCCTGGTGACTGGGGGGTGGGGGTGGTGGGAGACATGGGTGGGGGCCTTGTGGAGGCTGCCCCTGGTGACTGGGGAGTGGGGGTGGTGGGAGACATGGGTGGGGGCCTGGTGGAGGCTGCCCCTGGTGACTGGGGGGTGGGGGTGGTGGGAGACATGGGTGGGGGCCTGGTGGAGGCTGCCCCTGGTGACTGGGGGGTGGGGGTGGTGGGAGACATGGGTGGCGGCCTTGTGGAGGCTGCCCCTGGTGACTGGGGGAGTGGGGGTGGTGGGAGACATGGGTGGGGGCCTTGTGGAGGCTGCCCCTGGTGACTGGAGGGGTGGGGTGGTGGGAGACATGGGTGGGGGCCTGGTGGAGGCTGCCCCTGGTGACTGGGGGGTGGGGGTGGTGGGAGACATGGGTGGGGGCCTGGTGCCCCTGGTGACTGGGGGAGTGGGGGTGGTGGGAGACATGGGTGGGGGCCTTGTGGAGGCTGCCCCTGGTGACTGGAGGGGTGGGGGTGGTGGGAGACATGGGTGGGGGCCTGGTGGAGGCTGCCCCTGGTGACTGGAGGGGTGGGGGTGGTGTGAGACATGGTTGGGGGCCTTGTGGAGGCTGCCCCTGGTGACTGGGGGGTGGGGGTGGTGGGAGACATGGGTGGGGGCCTTGTGGAGGCTGCCCCTGGTGACTGGGGGGTGGGGGTGGTGGGAGACATGGGTGGGGGCCTTGTGGAGGCTGCCCCTGGTGACTGGGGAGTGGGGGTGGTGGGAGACATGGGTGGGGGCCTGGTGGAGGCTGCCCCTGGTGACTGGGGGGTGGGGGTGGTGGGAGACATGGTTGGGGGCCTGCTGGCAGGTGCCCCACAGTGCTGGGGGGTGGGGGTGGTGGGAGACATGGGTGGGGGCCTTGTGGAGGCTGCCCCTGGTGACTGGAGGGGTGGGGGTGGTGGGAGACATGGGTGGGGGCCTGGTGGAGGCTGCCCCTGGTGACTGGAGGGGTGGGGGTGCAAGGGGACATGAGTGGGACATGGTTGGGGGCCTGCTGGCAGGTGCCCCACGGTGCTGGGGGCTGGGGGTGCAAGGGGACATGTGGCTTGGCTGGGGGGCATGCCCATGGTGGATGGGCTGCCTGCGGGACATGACCAGGGGTGCAGGGTAGTCCCCTGTGGTGTGGGCTGCCTGCAGAGGTCGTGGAGGGGGTAGAGGGGAGACCTGGGAGGACCCACACTGGCAATTCACCTCTTCAACTTCCCGCACACCTACGTAATACACTGCCCCACTCGCACAGGCCCAATCGCGTGTAGGATTTCTCGCGCACCCCTGAAATCCACGTCCCCAGCCCAATCGCGTGTAGATTTTCTCGCGCACCCCTGAAATCCACGTACCCAGGCCAATCGCGTGTAGAATTTCTCGCGCACCCCTGAAATCCACGTACCCAGCCCAATCGCGTGTAGATTTTCTCGCGCACCCCTGAAATCCACGTACCCAGGCCAATCGCGTGTAGAATTTCTTGCGCACCCCTGAAATCCACGTACCCAGGCCAATCGCGTGTAGAATTTCTCGCGCACCCCTGAAATCCACGTACCCAGCCCAATCGCGTGTAGATTTTCTCGCGCACCCCTGAAATCCACGTACCCAGGCCAATCGCGTGTAGAATTTCTCGCGCACCCCTGAAATCCACGTACCCAGCCCAATCGCGTGTAGAATTTCTCGCGCACCCCTGAAATCCACGTACCCAGCCCAATCGCGTGTAGATTTTCTCGCGCACCCCTGAAATCCACGTACCCAGCCCAATCGCGTGTAGATTTTCTCGCGCACCCCTGAAATCCACGTACCCAGGCCAATCGCGTGTAGAATTTCTCGCGCACCCCTGAAATCCACGTACCCAGCCCAATCGCGTGTAGAATTTCTCGCGCACCCCTGAAATCCACGTACCCAGCCCAATCGCGTGTAGATTTTCTCGCGCACCCCTGAAATCCACGTACCCAGGCCAATCGCGTGTAGAATTTCTCGCGCACCCCTGAAATCCACGTACCCAGCCCAATCGCGTGTAGATTTTCTCGCGCACCCCTGAAATCCACGTACCCAGCCCAATCGCGTGTAGATTTTCTCGCGCACCCCTGTAATACACGTACCCAGGCCAATCGCGTGTAGATTTTCTCGCGCACCCCTGAAATCCACGTACCCAGCCCAATCGCGTGTAGATTTTCTCGCGCACCCCTGTAATACACGTACCCAGGCCTATCGCGTGTGGGGACACCCGCACACCCCTGAAATACACGCTCCCCGCTCTGCGTTTGCTGCTGCCCTTTGCGCTGGATTGGGGATTTTGATGGCTTTTCCCTGCGCAAGGGGCGTTCTTGGGGGCGTAACTGACGCTGCTGCAGGGTCGCTGCGCCACTCTGCGCCACGGCTGGTTGTGGATGTTGGAATCCATGAATACGCTGTGCGCCTGAATGTGTTTCGGCGCACGCGGCTGGCGCAGACTACCGCACGCGCACACTGTGCTCCAGCCGCGTGCGCCACTTGTGCGCCGAATTCTATGAATTGGCCCCATGGTGTTTTCTACTTCTGTCATAGCTAATTCTGCCTCATTTGTTATTAGTGGCTCTCCCAGTGGTTCTTGGCTTCCTGTTACAGAAGGTTGACAACTGTCAGGAGTGTCCTTATCTAGTTGGGCCTGAAGTTCTTCTTCGTGTTGCTGTTCATTGTGCAACATTGTTTTGTACTGTGTAAAGTTTACATCAGTTATAGTGCTTTCATTTGCTTTGAAAGCGTCTTCATAGGAGTCATAGTTATCTAGTGTTTCTTCTTCTTTTCTCCATGGTTTAAAGAGTTGTAGTAGGGACATGTAATATAGTTCTTTATGTTGAGGAGTCTTTAATGACAATTTGATATGATTAATTAAATTTGGTTTGGTGAGTTTTACTAAGCTGCCTTCACAATTTGTCACTCTGTATTTACCTTTTTTTCATCGGGTTTTATATTATTTTTGTATGTGAAGTTTTGGGCTATGTGGTATAGACACATGGTTTCCAAAGTGTTACTTCTGTTTGGGTAGTATGTTTCTAGTAAAATGTTTTTTAAAATGTCTTGGCTGTTTGGATCATGTTTGGCTATAGTTTCTATATCTTTGTATGATTTTAGAACTCTTTTTCTAGATTTAGCAGGGCCAAGACTTAGCCATACTGTATTTTCAGATTTTCCATACAAAGCAGTACCAGTTAAACGATCTGCTGCTTCATAGGAGCCACATTCTCTATGGGAGAGCATTGTTATGCCCAAGCTGTATAATTTCTGAGACAGTGTTTTGTCTGGTGACAGGTCACTCCAGAGGTCTTGGAGCTCTGTTTTTTCTGCTTTGGTTAAGTATGCTGTAACATATTGTGCAACTGCAGTGGAATTGTCTGCAATGTACTGCACATCTATGTTTGCATTCCATAAGTGGGCAATGATTGCATTGTAATCATTGATATATTTTTCTTCTTCTGTTCTTTTTATGTAATATGTATTTTTAGGTGATTTACCTTTAACACTATGTCTAACTGAAGACATGAAGTTGTTCACTTGACCTGTTTTTGTAACCGATCTAGGGAAACCAAAGCAGCATTTGGTGTAGTATTTCCCTTTGTTTTTGTATTTGCGACGACAATATTTGCCACATTTGTGTCTTTGAAATTGTAAAATTTGTGCATGAAGATCACTATTTGTTGCTTCTGATGGAATTTCACAAGTGACATATTTTTCAATAAATTGCAAAACAGTGGCATCACTGTCTTGACCAAATTTAGGAGCATCTTTAATCCATAAAAGCATGTGGATATGTGGTGCTCCTCTGGCTTGGTATTCTTTTCTCCAAAAGAAGTGTTGCACTTCTCCGAGGGGAGGAACAATTTTATTACAAATAAAGTGTAGCATAGCAATGAAGCGAGGGTGAAAATATCTTGAAACATTAACAGGATCTAGAGAACAAAGTTCTCCAGGTGTTAGTATATCTATGTTTGTTTTGTTTTTGTTTGATATCATATAAATCTTCCCATGTATATTCTGCACAACTTAATGTAACAAACCAAGTGGGTGGGCCAAGGTTTCTTATCATACAATGTACATCTCCATAACGTCGAAACCAGTACTCTTTAGTACCACGCATATTTGCTAATAGATTTGTAATATTTAATTGTAAAACCTCATCTTTTTGTTGCACTTTTTGTAATAATTGTGTAGCTGACATATTTTGAAAGTGGGATCCTGATTTTAATGTGTGTGCAACTCTGTAACATAAAGTTGCTAGTTCACTTTCAAAGAGTAGGTGGAATATGTATTCCCAGATTTAGACAAAATGTGGATCTTCAGAATACATCTGTAATGAGCGGTATTCTGATGCTGTTATTTGAATAGGTCTATCATTGTATCTTCCTCCTTTGCCAGTAGGAAAGAGTAGAGGAAAAGCATGTGCTTCTATACTTTTTACCCCATATGCTGATTGGTGATCCTTTTCTTTGACGCATTTGGTACGTTTCTAGTGCATCTTCTACGGTGTGATTAGCGTGTAATGGGTGAATTGTATAATGGTCTAATGTATTGGATATTGTAGCAGGATCTAGGAGCTCAAATTGACCAGCTTCTTGTGTCTCTTGAATTATTTCAGTGGTATCCTTCAAGTTTTCTTCAATATTAATGTCTTTGTAGTATTCATTATTGTCTTTTAGATATTGCAAGGCTTGTCTAACTTTATGTAAATCTACCAGTTGTTCCCAAATTATTTTGTCTTTTGTAGATACACTATTTACTAAGATAATTAAAGATTGCTCCATTGGACGTTGCACTCCTAGAGTGTGCACATTTTCTTTTAGATCTAATGGTAAATACACTACTTTTCCCCGAATACCTTTCACTAATTCAGAGGGAGGTAAATTTAGCTGTTTTTTGTTGAAGGCGTATTATTGCTTGAAATGGGTGCACTGTTTCAATTATGATGCTCTCATATAAATTGAGTTGTTGTAGGGGTTTTGGTAGTGGAAATAATTCGAAATTATTTGTGATAGCACGTGAAGGAGCGTGGTTGTTGTCAAGTTTTGTAGTGCAGTAACTGCAAAGTTTTAAGGGGTCAGTTATTTCGTATTTGTTTTCTGTTATAAGGTAGAGGCTAATTCAAACCATTTAGAATCTTCATTGTCTTCTATTTTGTATGTTAGGTCTACAGTTGTTGTGTTACTTTTATAAAAAGTTCTACGGCGACATACACACACACATGGTTTGGTATTTCAGCAGATGTACTTTTAAATTTCAGTATTTCATTTTTGTATGTGTGTAGTAGAAGGTTGCTATGCATAGAATTGGTGCTAATTTGCTTTAAAGCTATCTCATTCTGTAAGTGGCTTTCACTTCCAAAATATTTTTTCTGGATATAGTCCATTTCTTCAAGTAGGTCCTTTGCTGTACCATGTAGAAGAATGATACTTAAATTGGCTAGTGCTAAAGCAGGACTTTTAGCATAGTACAGTTTATAGACTAGATTTCTTATAGTTGAATGATGTGTTGATATCATTTTGATATAATGGAAGGTGGTTTTGCAAGTAGGTCCTGAAATGCAGGCCAATGAATTTCCTTGTAGTCCTGTGTGCTTGCACACTGGACAGGTATCCATATTTTGCAGTAGTTTAATTTTGATTTTGTCTTTGCCTTTCACATATTGCTTGATGAATTGCCATAAAGCCTTGAAAGATCTTTTGGGAATGTTATACATTAACGTGCATGGCCATTTGTATACTAGATGTTCTGATTCAGTTGAATGGAGAGGTCATTTTTCTGGGTAATTTTCTGGGTAATTTTAAAGTTTTCTGGGGATATTTTTGTAAGCAGTATTTCTTGTTCCATTATGGTATTATTAACGTTTTCATAACCTCGTCCACTGCTATGTATGCAAATTGTATTTGTTTGCTTTTGTTTGTATGCTTCTTCATTAAAGTGTGGTCCTGTGCTCGTAGTGTGACTCCATTCACCTCCACAGATACTTAAGAAGTTATTTCTGTTGACATTTCGTTTATTGAGAAGTCTTTTTTGTAATTTAGTCATTAGTTTTGTTAGTGGTTTCATTTTGTTTAACACTAAAATAAATAACTTTCTTTTGAGAAGGATTGCACTGTCTATCAACACTTCTAAAATTAATTTCCTATGATAGGTTTTAAGGGTTGAGCCTGAATTCTCTCCTGTTTTTATAAGATTTTGAAGGACTCTGTGACGGAACATTTTTGCTAAAATACTTTTTTTGGTATGCTTACTTTGCACTATATCAAGATTTATAGGAGCAGTTTTATCTGTAGTGGTAGCTGATTTTTTGTTAATTGTTTTGTGGTTCGTTTTACATTTTGATAGAGGAGGCAACGTTTCTGTAGTTGAAGCTTGTTTTGTTTCGCTAAATGACTGTATTAGCTGTTTTGTTTTAACTTTTTTTACAAATTCTGCTAGAGATGGATGCTTGTTGGGACACTTCTATTTTCATTTGCTCTGCTTCTCCGTTGCTTTCTATGGACTTGATTTTTGGTAGGCATTCTTTAGGGTTTGTTGAAAAAAATAATGAAGGTATGGGTTGGGGGGTTCTTAAAGTATGTGTGCTGTGTGCATGAGTGTCTGAATAAGATGATAAAGAATTATGTAATGGTGTGATTGTGCATTGGCCAACTACAACTAGCCGGGATGGGTATTCTTGAATTTATGTGCTACTAAACTGGGGTTCAGATGACAGTAGAAAGTAAGCTGGTGGTGTGGAGAAGTAGAAATAGTAAATCTAATGGTATACAATTAAAACAGTTGTTTGTTCTATAATATCAAAATTCTAGGGGCTGAGTTGGGTCATTTGTGTGTCAGAAAATATGAAATTGTGCGCCATTTTGCCTATAAATGTCTGTTTAAGAAATGGGGATTTGTGGACACAATGGTGCACAATCTCTATTTTTAGGCACAGAAATAGCATGAATTAACCTTACAGTGAGTTTGAATAATAGTACAAATAATATGGTGGTATTCAACTTACTTTTTTTCTGAATTGAGCAGGTTTCTTCTTAGTTGTTCTTTGTACTTCAAATTCGGCTGCTTCTTTTCAGGAGAATGGTCTTCACTGCAATTGTAAAGGAAACAAATTGGTAATTTTGTATATAGCACTGTTTTAAATTTAGACATTGATTTTTTTAATTGACATTGACCCTCAGAGCCTTCCTCAAAATCATGAAAACTATCTTATTCACATAAGATGTGTCGCACCATTTGAATACATATCATGTTCTTAATGCATAAATTGTATTATAATAACTAACTGTACCAACCAAAATATCATTTGTATGCCTTGTGGAATTCATAATGTACCACTGAATACCACTATTTCTGTAACTAAGCTCTTGTAAGTAACAGCGCCTCAATGCCACGGGCTGATTGCGCAGTATATAAATATAAGTAAATAAATGTTTATGTTTTTGTACAAGTATTGTTGTTTGATATTTGAACATACTGTGTGCATGCAATTTTGTTTGAGTATGTTAACTCTTCATATTGTACTTTAAATATGTTAGTTCAACATGCTTTGAAAATGTGTGTGTAAAAAGAAATTAAATAGCAGATAGGTTTGGAAGTGACAGTTGATTTTAGGAGATGGAAAAACTGACAGTAAATTCATTTTATAGATTATACAAGCTAAAAGTCTGTTAATCTGTTTATATGAATCTATTAGAATTCTACATGTACTATACAGAAAATATGCATACCTGTAGTTTGTGTTCATGCATGTGGATATGCATGCAGCTGCAAGTAGAAATCTTGGAGACTTGTACAGTATTTCTGGTAGAAGGTGCTTTCCAATGATATGACACTTGTACTCAGAGAGATTAACAGTACATTTAAAGTGCTGATCTATGATGATGCAGTTAGAGGTAGAGGTCTTGGATGTGATTGGTGGATGTTCATGTGACCTCTTAGCTATATCCAATGAGGGAATGGCACAAAGTGAAATGGAAATGGTAGAAGGACTGTCCATGTTACGATATGGCGGTAGTCCGCGGACATCGGGTGTTACATCCGGGGATTTTGGGTTGGGGATCCATGCAAATGAGAATGAGCAGAGAAAGGGATTGGTCAGGAAAGTTTAGTGGGTGTGTTGTGCCAGGAGAGGGTTTCTCAGGTACTCTTTTTGCTGAGAGAAGAACAGATAGCTATGGCTGTGTGTTTCAGAAAACAGATTGTTTGGATTTTGGGAGACTCGTGGATACATTGGTTGACGGTGCATGCAGAAAGCTGTGGAGTAGCTGTAGATCTTGGATGCCCACATGTGGAAGTGCACTGGCATGGAGTACGTGGAATGAAGTGGTTGGACTTTCTACCTCTCTGTGCTAGTTTGGAGACAGAGCAGCATCGAGACATAATTGTAATTCATTGTGGAGGGAACAGTTTAGGACATGTGTCTGGAATTTCTTTGCAATTTGCAATGAAAGAATGACTTGGGAAGGTCATGGACATGTTTCTAAATGCTCAAGTAATTTTTTCACGGATTGCACAGAGGCAAATGTGGCTTCGTTCTTCTTCATTTGGTCCACGCGATGTCAATAAGGCTGTTTGTGCCTTTCTAAGAGATTTTGGCATGTCCTCTTTTCACAATGAAAATATTATGTTTCGTAGTACATACATTTTTCACAGAGATGGAGTCCATCTTACTTATGCTGGCAATCAGATTTTTCTGAGAAATGTACAAAAAGCATGGCGATCTTTTTTGGAATTACAGCATCCATTTTGTAGTAGGTGTTGAGCATTTCTAATTTTTCGAACACAAACAAGCACCACCAAAAGGCTCTTTTCAGAGCTACCACTTCCTCCCAGATAAAACTGCAATGGTTATGATAGGGTAGCACCCCAAAATTTTAGATGTCCATGGACTTCTAAAAAATACACAGGGTCCTGCTTCATTTATTTTCACTTCTATTTTTAACTGTGAAAGGTGGCTCTGAAAAGAGCCTTTGTTTATTTTTGTTGTTTTATATTTGTTTTTGTTTTTTATACAAGACACACTAGGAGAGGAGGGGAAAGGAGGGTAAGGGGGGACACCAACCATGGGGATAAGAAAGGACGTGCTGACAGAGGAAGATGTAGAGTGGGTTTTACTTGGGTAGTGAGCAGACCTTCTCGTGCTCTGAGACGATAGCCTCAAAAGCACTATGAAGTCTCTCCCCCTGCACAGTACTGTGTCGCAGTACATACACACAACTGTGACCCTCGAAAGGTAAGGGTCATCAGTATTGCATATGGCCTGTGAGGCAGCTAGAGGAATACGCTGTCCCACAGGAGTGTTCCTTGTGGTGACAGGATCGGAAACGGAGGATGAAGTAGAGGAAGTCAACCTGCTATGCTCCTCACAAGGTACAACCTTGCGAATGGCCCCAGTGTGGAATTACTTCAGGTGTCGCTTCATGGTAGTTGTCCCAAAGCTGTATGAACCATGCCTCCCGCGACTGAGTACCATTTTGCACTCATTGCAAGTGACTTGGTTCGCATGCGCCATAGGACCATTACCACGAATGGTAAATAACCACCACACCCAAGACTCACGCCGAGTGCTGGTAGTAGGGACTTCCACTACCTCATTCTTGTCATCCTCTTCGTCCTCCTGAGCATCCTCACTCCTGTTCCCCTCTTCTGGCCCTTGGGGAGGTGGTGGTGGTGGAGTGGGTGGGGGTGGTGCTGAGGCAGATGCAGCACCAGGTGGCATGAGTGTGCCATCAGCTTGGAGTTGAAAATCTGCATATTGGCAGCAAAATTCGCTGTGTTCTGTAGGATAGCCAGAAACACAATGAGAATGAGCTCTAGGGCGTGGTCTCTTATAGGGGTGCTTGTCCGCGGACAGCGCGCATGTCCGGACAGATCGAACAGAAAAAAGGGTTCATAAACTCACAAAAAGTATGTAGAAACTCAGGATTACTGTGTGGGACTTGTTCTATGGTGAGTTTTTATTGAAAAATATTGTAGATTACTTGAAAATGTAGTTTTAAAATGTTCGGGGACGTTCGCCATCAGAACATACGCTGATCGTGGCCGTGGTCACATGATAGGTTCACGAACATGTTCGCGAAAAGAGCGGGTGTCTGCAGGACACCAAATGCACTGAAACTGTTTTGCGCATGCACGTTGGTGTTCTACGGACACTGTTCGGGTCCTCAAGTGATTTAAAGTGCATCACAAGTGAAACGAACCGTTACGGACAGGCGTTTGTTCTTAGAACAGTTTCAACTTGCCTGCAAACAATACGGACAGGCATAGTGTCCTCAGGACACCCCCATTTTGTTTATTTACGAACATCCTAGGACACTTGATGTGTTCTTAGAACCGTTTCAATCTGCCTACGAACAGTACGGACAGGCATAGCGTCCTCAGGACACCCCCATTTTGTTTATTTACGAACATCCCAGGACACTTGATGTGTTCTTAGAACAGTTTCAACCTGTCTACGAACAGTAAGGGCAGGTATAGTATCCTCAGGACACCCGTATTTCGTTTATTTACGAACATTTCAGGACACAGCCTGTGTTCTTAGAACAGTTTCAACTTTCCTGCGAACAATACGGACAGGCATAGCGTCCTCAGGACACCCCCATTTTGTTTCTTTCGAACATTTCAGGACACCACGTGTGTTCTTAGAACAGTTTCAACTTCCTAGCGAACGGTACGGAGAGATATAGTGTTCTTAGGACACCTCCATTTTCGTTTCTTCAGGGACATTACGGACACCCGCGCTGTCCGCGGACACCTGAACTGCTTTTTAAAAAATGACAAGAAATGAATTAGGACACAATATAATAATTTTACTTTATTTTACATGTATGTTAAATTTATGACAGAGAAGGTGAGGCAGAAACTGAAACAAAAACAGGAGAATTGGGGGTTTCAATAGGATTTATATGAGGTGAAGAAGGGATGGAAGTCTCATCAAAACGTTTTGGTTCATGGAGAGGGTTTGGGGATAATTGAGTGGGATATGGTGTGGACATTGAGTGGACAATGGTACGTAGTTGTTTGTTTCAATTGATCCTCCACAAAGTTTTTTAAATTATTAAAATTTGCCAAGAGTAGGTCCATTTTTTCTTCTATGTGCTGAAGAGTCTTATCCAATACTGCCTTTTCTTTAGTATTTTCAATTTTTGTATGGTCTGTACAAAAATATATATATATGTTAAATGTATATAAAATAATATTTATTGAGTGGTTTATATAGTAAAGTGTCTACCATTAGGTTCACTATCTTCTGACATTTCCTCACGTGGCAAATGCACCTCTACCACTCCAGAGTACTAGACATTTCTGTGGGAAAAAAAATAATATCATTTTTTGTTGTATCTAATACAGAACGTTTACAAATATATGAGTAGAATGCAGTACACTTACTATTTCAGGTAAGGTGTTTTCTGAGTGGTCTGTAGATCTGCTGTTGCTCTTAGTTGTGGAGTCTCTGTGAGGTAATCATGTTGGAAGCCTATCTTTCTTCTTTTGGTATATTCCATTTTAGAACATATTGTATTTAAATGAATGGTTAGTGTGTTATATATATGGGTAACAATTCTTATTTATCACTACATATAATGTGTATGTGTGCTGGTTTGTGAATTTGTAAAATGTTCATATGTTATGATATAACAATTAAACATACCCCCCAGACTTTTTGGGTAGTGGTGCTGTTGTCCGCATATGTCCGCGGACATTAAAAGAGTTCGCGGACATCAAATTCAGTAGAGGGGGTTCAGTATGTTCTATGTTACTTGTACATAAAGTCAGAGTTATTATTGTTAAGTTGCGCTACTAAAAGCCTATGAAATTCAGTAAAAAAACTTTGTTAAAGGGACGTTATGGTTAAGTTGCGCTACTAAAAACCTATGAAATTCAGTGAAAACATTTTGTTAAAGGGACTTTATGATTAAGTTGCGCTACTAAAAACCTATGAAATTCAGTGAAAAAAACTTTGTTAAAGGGACGTTATGGTTCCAAGTAAAACCGAAAACCCCCTGAAATTACTGAAGAAAACCATGTGGCCTAGATGTGTCAGTAAAGGAAAAAAGAGGGAGACAGACATGTGATGTCATCAGTGATGTCATCAATGACATTTGTGATGTCATCTTTGATGCCGTGGGTATTAGTCTTAGCAGTGCACGGTGGTGGCGCAAGTTATGGTTGCTTAGCTTACCATAACTGGCGAATTTCAGGGGTTTTTTGGTTTTACTTGGAACCATAACGTCCCTTTAACAAAGTTTTTTCACTGAATTTCATAGGTTTTTAGTAGCGCAACTTAACCATAACGTCCCTTTAACAAAGTGTTTTTACTGAATATATATATATATATACATATATATATATATATGTATATATATGTATATGTATATATATATATATATATATAAAACAGGGCCTGTGGTAGAGGCCTTATAATTGTGGTTAAGTTGCTCAAACCATAGAAAGAGCACTTTTTGGGATGGCCTATAACTTCTCCCCCTTTACTAATCTACACCAAACTTTACAAACAAAGTCTATGGCCCCCTCAGATTGACTCTGCGAAGGTTGGTGAGGTTTCGTCCAGGGGGGAAAAGGTCCTGGGGGTCCCAAAATGTGTGGTT
This sequence comes from Ambystoma mexicanum, assembly GCF_040938575.1. Classification (NCBI taxonomy): domain Eukaryota; kingdom Metazoa; phylum Chordata; class Amphibia; order Caudata; family Ambystomatidae; genus Ambystoma; species Ambystoma mexicanum. The sequence goes on from NC_090922.1 coordinate 112,854,632, forward strand.
TTCCTCATAGTCGCAATGGTGAAAAAAATTTCCTCATGCCCACAGCCCAACTCGCTGGATGTATTTTCACCAAATTTGCACCAGGTGCGGCAGCTTGTTCCTGAAAGCATGCTTTTGTAAATTTGGTGTAAATCCGTCGAGTAGTTTTTTAAAAAATGGCCAAAAAGTAGGTAAAAAAAATGTATGATATCTGTGTCCGGTCCGTGGACTTAGTTCCCTATTTGGTCCGCGGACACACTCCTGGAACAATCAGACAGCGTTGTGATGTCCGCAGATATTGTATGCGCCCGCTGATTTGTCAATGAAAAAAGTGAGGTGAGTCATATTTTTTTAAGCGGTCACCATGTTGGACTAACGGACGACCGCCGTTGTTCGCAGACATCGCGGTAAAATCATATTGAAAAACACAACATTGCACTTGTCAAATAATGAAACAATCTCTGGGTAAGTGATGGCTTATAACTTTGTTGCCATTTGACAAATGTGCACAAATATTTTCAGAAAGATTATAGACACAACCTTGAATGTTTGTGCAAAGTCCAAATGGATTTTGTCAGGTGGGGGCTAAGTTAAATGCTTAATTTACATACATATATTTTGAAACTTTCAAAAAATAAAACATGGACGGATTTGTGGCAAACTCCTGCAAGGAGAATTGGCAAGGACTTGAACGCATGGTTTTGCAAATGTGTCCGTGTTTTTTTTTTAAACCGTCATAATGTAGATACAAAAAATAGTGATATACCATTGGTGACAGAGGTATAGCCTGTGGCTATTGGTAGTTGCAATCTGTCTACTTCGCAATGACCATGAGGGACCAGCAATGGGGTTAAAGTGGGCATGGCCAGCTATGTGGTAAAGTTTTACAAAATCTGAATAGGTTTGAATGGGAAAAATAATACTGCAAGCCCCAACGTGCTCCGACACAATGCTAATCAGCAGATAATTACTGAGCATGCCGAACCAGGCCACCCTTCCAAGTCATCAACCATCCATATTTGCGACCATACTGGGACAAGATATTGGGATTGCATCCCTGACTCATTTCCACAACCTCACAGTAATGACTGGCCAACAATCCACACGCCTTGAGAAAGACCCTAGAGGGTCAAAACACGTGTCAGCTGACCTCTTACAATAAATATAGCACCAACAATGGTTTTCAAGACTGCTTTATTACGACAACAGTTACATATTGAATAACCTAGTGCTCAGGTGAACAGGGCTCACTCTGCTATTCGAAGCCGAACAATGAAGGGCATCTTCACAAAAGACGCCCATCACCAGCAGCAGGGTAATCCGATTATAGTACTAGATCAAGCGCAGTGATCTACCCATTACTTTTAACCATAACAAGTGGCCCAGATGTGTGATGACATCAATGGCTTTTGTGATGTCATCTTTGATGTCCTGGGTGTTAGTCTTAGCAGTCCATGGTGGTGGTGTGAGTTATGGTTGGTTAGCTTACCATAACTGGTGAGTTTCTGGAGGTTTTCGGTTTTACTTGTAATCATAATGTCCCTGCAACTATATTTTTTCACTGAATTTCATAGCTTTTTATTAGTGCAACTTAACCATAACGTCCATTTAACAATGTTTTTTCTGTGAATTGCATAGGTTTTTATGAGTGAGAAATGCTTCATGATGTTGCATCACTGTATGGAAGTTATTATTAATTGCTCTCTTAACATTTATGAAAGAACTGTAAACCTCCTTTAACAACATATTTTTTGCAATGCATACTTATATGTATAGTTATCAGCAGCGCATGCTTGGGATGCAAGTCATGGTTGATTTGCCTAGGGCATGAGGCTTTCCTCCACTTGACAAAATCCATTCAGATTTCCACAAACATTCAAGGTTGGGTCTATAAACTTTCTAAAAACGTTTGTGCACATTCGTCAATCAGCAACAAAGTTATAAGCCATCTTAAAATGTTGTGACCCCCCCTCTAACGTTGCCCCCTCTTGACACAATCCCACCAAACTTTGCAAGAACATTCAAATCTGGGTTTTAAATCTTTTTGCAAACGTTTGTGCAGATTCGTCAAATGGCACCAAATGTATAAGCCTTCCAAATATTTTAAGATCCCTCCTCTAATTTTGCTACCTCTAGGCAAACTGGCACTAGACTTTACAGAACCATTCAGGCTGAGGTCTAGAATGATATTGCAAAATTGAATGCTGTTGCATTGAAAGGCGTCAATGTTATAAGCCATCCAAAAACTGATTTTCAACAACCTGGTAATTCAGAAATAGGCATGGATGTCCTTGAACATATGAGATGTTTCCGAACATCACAGGACTGCTGCCGAACATCTGAGATGTTTGCAGACTTCATAGAAGGAAAATCGCCCGTTTTTTGGCTATTTATGGTCATATCCCATCCCATCCTCATCATCCCTCACCTCCCAGAGATTGTTTCATTAGTTTGACAAGTGCAATGTTGTGTTTTTTTTAACTATGTTTTTACTGCGATGTCTGTGGACAACAGCGAATGTCCACGAATCCAATATGGAGACCGTTTCAAAATATCTGACACAGCTCACGTTTTTCACCATCCAATCAGCTGGTGGTTCCAATGTCCGCGGACATTACACCGGACCCTGATTGGCCCAAGGGTTTGTCCACAGACCAAATAGGTAATTGAGTCCACGGATCAAACCCAGATATCACATTTTTCTTTATCTACTTTTTGGCCCTTTTAAAACGAAATACTAGATGCATTTACACCAAATTTACAAAAACCTGCTTTTGGGTCTGAGCCAACTCTCCTGGCGCACATTTGGTGAAAATCCATAAAGCGGTTTGGGCTGTAAGCATGAGAAACATTTGTTTTCCATTGCGTCTATGAGGAAATCCACACATTTTGGGACCCCCCCTCTACAACTTTGCCCCCCATGGACGAACCTTCACCAACCTTCACAGAATCAATCCGAGTGGGCCATATACTTTTCTTTTTGCAAAGTTTGGTGTGGATGTATCCGGGGGTTGCAAAGTTATATGCCTCCCAATAATTGCTCTTTCTATGCATTGAGCAACTTAACCAAAATGACAGACACGCTTCCACAGGCCCTGCAAAGTTTGTTGCACTTTTGCCCGGTGGGGAAATGTAATAGAGGGGTCCCATAATTTGTGGAAATCCTCATAGACACAATGGAAAATAATGTTTGCTCGTGACTACAGCCCAAACCTCTTGATGAATGTTCACCAAATTTGTGCCAGGAGCAGCGGCTTGGTTCCCAATGCAGGCTTTTGTAAATTTAATGTAAATCCATCCAGTATTTACTTTTTAAAAAGACAAAAACAAATGTGTGATATCTTGGTCCGATTCAATTCCAGATTTGTAGTCTGTGTAAACGTCTGGAACAATCACGGGGCAGTGTGATGTCCACGGAAATTGTACGCGCCCACTGATTGGATTTTGAAAAACGTGAGGGGCATCATATTTTTTTAAACGGTGCTATGTTGGATCCGCGGACAGACGCTGGTGTCCACAAATAGGGCGATGGGGAAAAAAGATTGGAAAACACATTTGGTGTTATTTGGTGGCCGAAAGAGGGCCTGGAAAGGGTGGTGGTGTAGAATAAAGTTGACATGGAGCTGTTTTTATAGGTGAAAAAAGGGCATGCAGGTGCCGCTGAGTCTACGGACACCGTGGTAGTCTGTGGAAAACACTGTGCACAAACAGTTTGGAAAACACATCTGGGCTTATTTGGTGGCTGAAAAAGGGCCTGGAAAAGGGTGGGGTAGTGGAATAAAGTTGATATGGAGCTGTTTTTCTAGATGAAAAGGAGTTTGCAGATGTTGCTGTGTCCGCGGTCTATTCTGGTGTCCGTGGACATCATTTGCGTGGCAGGGTGTTCCGGGGGAGTATTTTTATTTCAAGGTGTATTGTACATATTTGCTATATGGTTTAATTATATTGTAGTGGTTGTGACCAGTGACCAGATTTGGCCATGCCCGCCCCCAATAATCTGGCCACTGGCCACATACAATATAGTAATATGTGTATAGTAATTATAAGTACTGTAGGAGTGTACAGTATTTGTAATATGGTAGAATGATATAATTGAAGTGTATATCATATTTATGATAGTAGGACAATTGAGGAGAGTGCTCCTTGATGTTTCCTTGCCTTTCACAAGGTCAACCATTTTATGCCATTAAATCGTTACATGATACCTTTAGCATCATGGACCGTGCGCTTTACTGACTGACCTGTTTTCCTCACTAACTACCCTTCCCAGCTATAACTGGGCCATTACTACTGCACCGCCTCACTGTCTACCTGCAGAGTAGCCCATGGTTCTATCCTATTGTTGTGGCTCTTCAATATCTAATTTGGCCCTCTGACTCACTTGATGTCCATCTTCTTTTCTTATTTCAGTGTGATGTTAATGACACACAGCTTTCCTTAAACTTCCCCCAAAAATTGCTTCTTCTCGTGTTTTATCCCTGATTGACCACCATCAAGGCATTATGTGTGGCTAACAATCCCTGTCTCAATGACATTAAGAGATCTTTCTTATTATGGTACCTGGGCCCTGTTCTTCTCCTACCCTCTGGCCACCCTCTTTGGGCCCTCTACTCTCACCATCCTGTGAGGCCAAAAACCTTGGGTTCATCTTTAATTCATCTCTCTCCTTATCTCCTTACATGTTTATGCTTGCAAAGAAAGCCCACTTTCAGCTTCATCTCCTTACAGGCAATCTACAGTTTCTCACCTTCTCCTAGAAGCTCAACGTCTCTAGAGCCCAAGTCCTCTGTAAGATTGACTAATGCAACAGCCTCTTCCTTAACCTCCCCCTGTGTTGTCTACGCCCCTTCAGATAATCTAGAATAGGCTGCAAGACTTATCATTGGCCTCAAGCCTAGGGATTGTATCACTGCAGCCCTAAAATGTGTACATTGGCTCCTGTTGGTTGCAAGGATGAAATTCAAGATCCTCTGTATGACTGGCAAGGCTTTCTGGAGGCTGAGACTACAATATCTCCAACTGTGTCTCCCTAAATACTGTGCTGCTAGAGCCCTCTGCTTTTCTAACTTTAATTCTTTGCTTGTTAAATGCTTTTTGAAACAGATAGAACTAGGCATGTCTCTCTGTTCGGCTGGTGCATCTCTTTGGGACAGCTTTCCGGGTCCTTTAATACTTGAGCTGGACTTCCTTAAAATTCTGCTTTTCTCTTCCTGTTTTACTTAATCCCTTCCCTGGTAACTCCTGCCACTGAGACTGGTGGCCTGGTCCCTCATGAACCTCACAGGTTCCAGACCTTAAATGTAGTCGACACCAGTACATCCCCTCCACTGCCCCCTAGCACTGCCCTTGCAAGCCTACTTCCTGGTGGCTGTGTACCCCTCCTTTGGGACTCATTTGCCCCAGAGGTTTTCCAGTGGCAGCCCATCTTGGGATCTCTTGGCACTTTCCTTCTGGGCTCCTATCAGCACTTGCAATCCCTACTCCCCTTTCCATTGATCCACTTATCTTACTGCACAATGCATATGTGCATTTATAGCAGCAGTGTGTACAATTTATTTGGATAGGCAAAGCAAGGGAAATGCAAATGCAAACAACGTATAAAACATTCTTAAGTGGCAGTTGGTGTGTGGAAGTTTAATATGTTGATATGGTTATATGTAGAATTTTTTTACTGATTGGTGGATAGATGTATGACTGTTTGAAAGCAGGCAAATAGGGAGTGTTGCAAAAATAACAATACAACGGGTAGAAGGGCTGTCTTATGTGATCGGGTGAATGTGCAATCCAGGTTTTCTAATGATGCATGGCCTAAAAAGGGGACTGCAGAGACCAGGGATAGTTATGAAGGTCCATGGATTATGGTCCTTATCATATGCTAGAGAAACGTATTTGGGAGAGAAAATGTTTGTGCTTTTTTCTTTTTCACTAGTATACTATTATCCATTATTTCCATTAGCATAGTAGAAAATGCTAATGGGAATGTTGGAAAATCTTATTGAGTCGAAATCCTTTACTGAAAAATGGAAAGTAGATGGAGTCTATGAGATAATTTTTTTACTTCTATTTTTTAACTGTCAAAGGTGGTTCCTAAAGGAACCTTTTTCTGTGTTTTTTGATTTTGAAGTATTATTTTTTTTGCAAAGAGGCCAGGTAGTAAGGTGGAGAGGGAAATGAGGGAAGCGGCACCAACCACATATATGGAGGTTCAGGTAGACCAGGGAAGATGTTGGGAATGAGGTAAGTCTAAGGTAGGCGGCAGTGTTTATCATGCTCCTTAATTACAGCCCCAGAAGCACTTTGAAACTGCTCCCCCCTGAAGAGTGGTGTGTTGCAGTATATACCGAGTACTGTTGTCTTGGAAAGATATGGATCAACAGCCTCTTTTATGGCTTGCAAGTAAGCTGGTGGGATTTTGTGCCCCCACAGGAGTAGCCTATATGGTGGCAGTATTGGCTGAGGAAGATGAGGTAGAGGAAGACAGCCTACCACTTCCTGAGAAAGGAACAACCTTTCTCAGAGCATCCTGGTGGTTGGATTTGGTGTGGCGGAGCATGGAGGTGGTCCGATAGGAATACTGGCCAGGTTATCCGTGACTGAGTACAATGTTGCACTCAGTGCATTTCACCTTTGTAGCCTTAGCCTTTGGTACACCCCCAATGGTGGGAAAGAACCACCACACCCATGATTCTCTCTGGGTGCTGGAGGTAGGCATTTCCAATATCTCATCTTCCTGGTCCTCTTCATTGTTTTCTGCATCATTGGGCTTTTTCCGTTGCCTAGGCCCTCCGGCTGGGGGCGGTGTTGGTGGTGGTGGCTCCTGGGGAGGAGGAATGGTCATGGCTGATGCCATGTTTGAAGTTAAATAGCAGTTGTGCTAATCTTCTTCCAAGTATGTGTTCTCTCGTGGTTTGCAGATCGAAAATCAGTAAGAATAGGTCTAGGAACTGTGCTACGGTACATTTTCAGCATAAAACCTCCTAGATAAGTTGAAAATGCAGTTTCAAACTGTTCACAAAGCACCGACCTGTTAGAGAAGTGCAGACTCATTCGTGAACATGTCATCACACCGTGCGGACGCAGTCACTTGACGCTGTCCGAATAGTCAGCGATGACGTCAGACGTTCGCGAACATAGGAGAAGAAAAACAGTGTAGAAAGTTGATAGAAGTGTTTAGAATGTTAGTAGGAGGTGTGGAATGGCACAATTATTACTTGAAACTTTCTAGATTGGCTGAAAAAACAGATATATTGAGGGTTAGTATGATATTAGGAAGTTGTAGCAAATTAGGTTGCACTGCTAAAAACTCATGAAATTCCATGAAACAACATTGTTAAAGGGACGTTATGGTTACAAGTAAAATCGGAAACCCCCAGAAATGCGCCAGTTATGATTAGCTAAGGAACCATAACTCACGCAACCACCCTGCGCTGCTAAGACTAACACCCACGACATCAAAGATGACATCAGAAATGCCATTGATGACATCACCGATGACATTTGATATGAAATTCATTTTGATAAACAGTTCCTACAAGGGGTTGTGTTCACAATATTGGTAACACGATGTCAGGGGTGATCGGGAGAGCTATTACGAACTACTTTATGTATTAAAAAATGTACTCATCTAAACAAAACATTATATTGGAGAGTTTGTGTTAATACAGGAACCTAATCGTACAGGCACATAGGCAATGGTTTAGCATTTATCAAAGAAGTACAATATTTTTAATCTGGTATTTTCCAATAGAAAAATAAAAAATGCTACCTTATCAGAGTTTTGAATAATGCTAAACATGGAATACATAGCTAACAATTCAAGACACTACACACTTGTGTTAATACAAAGAATACAAATACAAAACCACAATGTATAAAAATCAGAGCCACATACAGAGAAACTAAAGTAAGGAAGAAAGAAACAACATCACCAGAAAAAGTCAATAACATTATAGTTCATCATCATGTATTTTGTAATTGAAATTGCTTATTTGTACAGTGTTTATACACAAGTGAAGTGCTTCAAGGCAGGAAGGGAGCAGAGGAATACTGTAGTCATTCTTAGGCCTTGAGGTTTCCGAATGATCTATCAAAAAAGTAGCTAGCGTACTAAGCCTGACTGCGATTCCCCTAGTACAAGTGCATGGAGTGTTTCAGTTGCAACCAGGTTAGGGAGGGAAGACAAAGGTGGGACAAGACAGAATTTACTAGGCCTAGGAAATTCAGGTCATGCAAGTGTACAGACAGAAATGCAAGGGAGGGGCAGGGGGAACAAGTTCGCCCAGTACATCAGGACTCTGGAATATGTGCAGAGAGGTTACCCCTCTCATGGAACGTATGCTGAAAGTGCAGTAGTGCTGAGCATACTGCAGAGGTCCGGAGGCAAGAGCAAAGACTGGTGAGCCAGGTGACCAGTCAGCAAAAGCTGAATAGAGTTAGGGGAGAGATGGAGGACTGAGGCAGGAAAGAAAGAGAGAGGAGGTTAGCAGGGGGGAGGGAGAGAGAAAGAGGAAGAGGAAAGAGGAAGAGAAGAGGAAGGTCTTGAGGAGTTTCTGTAATTTAAGGACTCCAGCTCAAGGCAGAGAGAGGCAGGGAGGCTGTTCCAGAGGGAGGCACCTGCAGAGGATAAAGATCTACCCTCTAATCTTTGTTTGGAAAAATGGCTCACCTGCGGAAAGTTGGAAGAGGAGGATCACAGGGCTCTAGAAGGAGAGTATTTAGGAAGAGAGCGTTGTAGATAGTGTGGTCTCCAGGCCCAGAAAGCCTTGTGGACTATGCAGAGGGACTTGAACTTGCTCCTAGCAGCCACAGGGAGCCAGTGGAGGGTTATCAGGGCCGGAGAGATGCAGTCCCTGGGCTTGAGGCCAAGGATAAGTCTTGCGGTTCTGTTCTGGATGAGCTGTAGCGGACGAAGAGTAGAAGTAGGAAGATTGAGAAAGAGGCTGTTGCAGTATTTCAGCCTAGAGATAACCAGGGCGCTGGAGATGTTGAGTCTTTGTGGGAAGGTGAGAAAAGGTGGAATACATCTGAGGAGGTATAGCTGGTAGTGGGACTTTTTGGAGATGTCTGAGATGTGAGAAAAGAAGGAGAGAATGGAGTCGAAAAAGACCCCCAGATTTTTTGCCTCACAATCAGGTGGGGGAGCAGGGCTAAGGGAGGCCGACCAGTGAGAAATTGGGAAGGGGGAGCAGGGGTGCCAATGAAGATGATCTCTGTCTTACTGGCATTGAGGCAGAGATTCTTAGCAGCACACCAAGACTGAATTGCGAATAGACAGTCTGGAATGAGCGAGGAGGAGGAAGAGGCCGAGGGTAGCTTGAAGGAGAGCTACGTGTCACCCATATAACACTGAAAGTTAGAGGTGAAGGTAGAGATCCTGTGGGCCAGAGGGACCGTGTAGACATTGAGGAACCCAGGGAATAGGTTAGATCCATGGCGGACGCCACAATTAGAGAGCATGATAGAGGAGAGGAAGGACCCAAGTTCCACCTGGGCAGAATGGTCAGAGAGAAAGGAGGCAAGCCACACCAGGGCCAGATCTGTGCTGTCCAGTGTATTACAGAGGCAGGAGATCAGGATGTTTTGGTTTACTGTGTCGAAGGTAGAATTGAGATTGAGAAGAATGAGGACAGATGGAGAGTTAGAGTCAAGATTTGAGAGCAGGTCTTCACAGGTGTTCAGAAGAGCAGTTACCGTGCCTCCGGATGCTGTAAAGCCAGAATCATGGTCATGGAGACAACCAACAGTTTCAATGTGGAGGGTGAGGGCACAGGTATCCAGTTTCTCCAGGAGTTTTCCCAGGAAAGGAGTGATAGAGATTGGGCGATAGTTTCCCAGGATAGAGGGGTAAGCAGAATTTTTTTTTTCAGCCGAGTTTGCACAAGGGTGTGCTTGAGAGAAGTGGGGAAATCTCCAGTGGCGAAAGAGAAGCTGCAGAGGTCGGCCAAGGCTGGTGTAAGAGAATCAATGTTGTCCTTGATGGTTTTAGGAGGGCATGGGTCAACCTGTTTGGAGGAGGCTTTCATGGACCAGACTTGTCTAGAGTCCTTCTCAGGTGTGACAGGGAGAGGGAGGAGAGAAGAAGGAGGGGTTCCTGAGGTGTGCCCAAGAGATGTGGGTGCAGGTGAAGGGATGGTCGAGACAGAGGACAGGATGTCTTGTGTTTTGGCACTGAAATGAGAAGCCAGGTAGGAGCAATGGTCCTGGGTGGGTGCAATAGAGGAAGAGGCTGCAGTAGGATTGGCCAGTTCCTTGAAGACTTTGAAGAGTTCAAACATGTTGTTAGAGTCCGCTGAGATGCAGGCTTAAATACAGACTCTTTTCTTGGAGTGGATGCAGAGTCTATATTGCCTTTGAAAAAGGCGGCAGGCCAGTTTGTCAGATGATGCACCTGAAGATCCCATTTCTGTTTCACTGCTCTGCACTTTCGGTTAAGGGCAGCCAGCTCGGAGTCATACAAGAGTTGCACTTTTTGGAAGGCTTCAGGTGGACTCTCATGACAGGGGCAAGAATGTTAAGAGTGTTGGAGATGGAGATGTGAAAGTTTGAGAGGGCTGTGCCAGGGTGGGTGTTACAAATGGGTGAAATGTAGAGATGCACACCAGTAAAGTTAACGAAATTATGATTTGAGTTCGAATTTCAATATGATTGGTCAATTTTTAAAACGACTATAGGTGCTCCCAGAGAGTAAAGTGCTACCTTTACTGAGAAATACTGAAACTGGGAAGATTCACTGCAAAAGCACGGTGAATGAACTGAGGCACAGCAATAAGCAACCACTGTTGCAATGATTTAGTTAAATGTAAGAAAACAGAAATGAGTGTATTTTAACCAAGGTAATTCAAATAATTCACAATTGTATAGAATAAACTTTCAATACCAAAGTTTATATAAAGAACATATATGAGTATTTTTCAGCATACACAAGTTCTATTATTACAACAAATTCTGTCAAAAGTGAAAGATACAAACGAGTCCTTCACATGACAAATGTGCATTGCTATTCAGCAATATCTTCATAAATGCAATAACAATTACATAACAAAATTCAAGAAATCAAGTCCCAATATACGAGTTGACATAAGTTGTGTGATGTTAGTGTAACAAGTGTCCTCTCTTCTTAACTAGGCGTTTCGGGCGGTAAACGCCCTTCTTCAGGTTATGTATATTGGTTGAAGGTTCTTTCAATCCCTCCTGCAATTAATTATACAAAAAATTCAGTAGGAGTTGTAATTTTGAAGTACGTGAATATCAATACTAAATGACTTAACGGTATAACGTGGCACTAACCTTGGTGGTGGACCTGGAGTATAGTCCAAGTATTTACATTCTGGTAGAATACGAAGTCACTGAAAAACATATGTATATCTGTGTTATTCAGAAGTGAAATAAAGCGTGGCTCAGGGGGAGCGAGCACCATATATTAGCTCTGGTTCCCCCTGTCGCCAAACGTGGTTCAATCAAACAATACAAATGTACCAAAAGAAAACAGCCTAAATCTTACCTAAAAGATATGTGACCAAAATCAATCCAGGGTGGGTGTTAGCCACAGGAGTAGGAGGAGAGTGGGTGGAGGCAAAGGCAACCACTGTCACTCTTTTCATGGGTCAGATGACCTTGAATGCAGGAGGCAATGAAGAGTGTGCTATTGCTAGAGGACAAGTGAGCTACATGTGGGAAGAGAGAAGAGAATGATCAGTGCAGGAGAGTTAGGTAGTGAGAGGGATAGAGAAAGGGATGTCAGTGGAGATAAAAACATCTAATGTGTGGCCAACAGTGTGCATCTGGCCAGAAGGCAGAATGGAGAGAGAAAGAGAGTTGCATACATTGTGGAAAGGACCTGTGGAGTCAGGAGAATCAAGCTGGATGTTAAGATCCATTTAGAGAGGAAGATGGTGGGCTGGATCGGCAGCCGATAGAAGGGGGCCAGCGTAAGGGAGGATCCACTCAGGAAAGATAAGGGCTACTCCCCCTTCCTGGCCTGTTAGGCATGGGCACAGAGAGGATATCCTAGCCTTCAGGGAGAAGTGTGTCACAACTCGTGACAGAGCTGTCCTTGAACCATGTCTCCGTAAGGGCTAGGACATCGAGATCCAGCAGTTCAAGGAGGTGGCAGATATCAGAGGAGTGCTTGACAGCAGAGTGAGAGATAAGCATGGCAATGTGGGGTAGATTGCTGTTTTGAAAGACGTACAAGGTACAGGGGATAGTGGTCCCCCCAGTGAGCAGCGAGAGTGCCTGGAAGATAGAGGTAGGAAGGGGCAGAGGAGCTGATGCTGCCAAGGATATCGCTGAGGGGAGTGTAGGCAAGAGAGCCAGGACAGTAGAAGATGGCAAGGGAGCCAATGTAGGAGGGGCCACAGGGGGCAAGGGAGCCCCAGATGCAGTGGCAGTGGGTGACAAGGGCATCAGAGAGGTGGAGGCTGATGAGGTTGTCAGAGCAGTGCATGTAGGCAAGAGAGCCTGAACAGTTTCAAGCGACAAGGGAGAAGTTGTGAGAGAGGCAGTGAGGTTAGTAGGTGGCAAGGTAGCCAAGGTGGGCATAGCTGGCAAGGGAGCACGGGTGGCCATGGAAACAGATGGCAAGGGAGACCGTGAGGCGGAAAGTGGAAAGTTGGTAAGACGAGGAAGAAGCCTATCACATTGTAAGAGTTTGAGTTGAGGCACTTGTACCAGGATGGTACCATTTCAATAGACATTTATGATGACCCTGGAGGTGGAGAATGAGGCAAAAAGGAGCTCACTGCGGGTTACATCATTAATGTGTGAGGAAGAGTAAAGGAGGGCAACCCATGAAGGAGGGCAACCCGATTAATAGTTATCATGAAGGGACCTATCTAATGAGGAAGCAGGTTCTTGGTTACTCGTATCCATGGATGTCGAGTGGAGAGCTACGCTGTATCCCTTTGTGGGTGTGGTTGGGGGGCGTTGCAATTACATGTATCCACAAGTCTCTTGTAAGTCTCTTGTGCTTCATGTAGGTGTTCCTTTATCCAGTGGTGAAGTTTTTGTAGGGTTTGCATGATTGCACAGGGTGAGGAATTGAACATACTCACAGTTGCACACCAACAAGCATACAGTGATGCACACCATAAGAAGCATAAAAAGGGGAAACAACCGTGGAGCTGTGACTACCATTGTTATAGACACATTTCAACTGATGGAAAGAGGTGGCACCATTGTAACTGATTTTGGAAACAGAAGCTGCTGAGGTATTGTTCTAGTGCTTGGTTTACTCTCTCCATCTGTCCACCTGTCTGGGTGGTAGCTAGATGGGTAACACAAAGAGATACCCAGCAGGGAGTACTTGCTTTCCAGAAATGACAATTGAATTGTATTCCCTTCTCAGTTATTAGAACTGAAGGCGGTTCATGTGCAGAAAAGATGTAGAAATCATACATGGAGTCGATTTATGCTGCTGGAGAGAGCCACCTCTCAAGGCACAACATGGGTCATCTTGGGTCGGCAGTACCTAGTTCTACTGCATTATCTGGTAATCGGTTTAATTGAATAGTAGTCCTTGCACAATTGATTGTGCAACACTGCAAAATGAATTGCATCTAGGCGAAGACAGGATGAGGCTGTGCCTAGCCTGAATTGACAGACATGACGAACGTGTAGCCTCCATGTGAACTATGAGATCTAGTGAGGTAGCATGCAAAGGAAGGGCAGGGAAGTGATAGGCAATGAAGTGCTGAATTCCATCCTTTTACATGAGGGCCATCAGCACCATCAACGTAACAATTCCTCGGTTTTCTTTTAACTGGAGTGCCCAGCTAATTTCATACCATGGCACCAACCGATGTGCTACGTATGGGTCAAATAATTGGGGACCATCAAGATATAACAGCTCCCCTTTGCAGATTATGGAAGTGTCATATTCCATTGTTGGTTACTGATGAAACCAGGTGCAAATGTAGTCAGAAAGTCTGTGTGTATTGCTGGCATAGCGAGAACCTAATCCGGTGATACGATTGTGTGTGCAGTATGCTGCCTCTTGGCTTCAGGCTCATGTATATGGAAAAAGCATGAGCCTTCGTGTGATGACAACCCAGTCACAAGGGGACAAGACAGTCATAAAGTGTAAAATCTATGCCATCGAACCTCCCGAGCATTGGCCCACGAATTGTTTCAGAGTTGGAAAGTGTCTGATCTGTGTACACTGTTTACTTGATGCCTTTCTCCTGCTGTCGGTGGTGTCATTCTTAGTAGTACACATATTTTGCCAACAGCTCCTTTTCTGTTGTAGTGTATTTGATTTCACATGAGATCAGCTTGCGGGACACATGTTACGTTATGTCATGTTGTTGGGCTTTGTACCGCACACTGCAGGAAAGGCAAGATTGCAGTACATTGTGTTGAGGCTGCAGGTCTGATATACCCTGAGCTCGGCAGGCTTTTAAGCTTTCTGGGTGAGAAGTGCAGGAGTCATTAAAGGTTTTGTGTTCAGAGGGGTAGCCTCGTGCCTTTAGTGTGGGCACTTGTTGGCCAGGGGCTGAGCATGTCGGTTGTAGTTAGAGGTGCAAGTTTGTGATTTTTTAAATATAGAAAGAGGGCCTTTTTTAAAAGCTGTGTACAAATGGCTAGTAGAGATATATCCTCTGTTGAGGTTTAGATATTCAAGGAGTCAAGGAAGATGTCTTAAAATGTTGGTGGTGCCTGGATGCGATTTCTTATGGACATTATAGGTTCACGAGTGCTGTTTGTTGTGTTCTCGGTGGAGGTCAAGAGTTGGCATGGAGATCCTTTAGGTTGTGTCTGTGGGTGAAATACGAATGGTTTAGGAGTGTCTTTTCCGCTCCTCGATTGGTGTCAGTTAAACTTATTTAACTCTCTATTAAGCATTGAAGAGCAAGGTTTTTAGACTTTTCTTTAATCCAAGGGGTCCTGCATAGTGAAGATTTCCCTTAATAGCATGTTTTACTGTTTGTAGAGGAAAATGCTGATCCTCTGTGCCTTTCTCTGCAAAATCTAATGATTTATACTAGAATGCAGATTCACAAGATTAGGTCTCTGTTTTGTTTTGAAGTGATTCTGTTCCTTGACCTTCAGGTGCTCGGTAGACGATGCTTGGGGCCATGTACTGGATACGTTTTTGCCAGTGGAGTGTTTTCAGTGCTGGTGTTATGTGTTCCCTACTGTTGAGTAGGAGTAGTAGTGTAGCTGCTATGTTTGTAGCATACATGGCTAAATGATGTTTGTGTATTCAATTCCTGAAAGAATTAGGGAGCTGACAGCAGCAGTAGAGGTACGATATAATCTCTCAGATAGAGTGGAGATGGAAGCAGCACTTCTGGACTATTGCGTTGACTTGAGGTTCCATCATGAGTCTGTTTTCCATTAATATGTCAATGCTCTTGATGACTTCAGAAGGTATAGGACAGTTATCCATATCTGAAGCTTCAAGTGCTTTGTGCGATGACAGCATCAGTATTTCCATTTTGTCTGGATTGAGTTTAAAGTATTTGGCCATCATCCATTCACTTATTCCCGTGCAGCCATTGCTGAGGGTGGGGCGGAAATGTCTGTCATCCGTCATTTTGTGTATAATGTGTGTGTCACCCTCATTGTTGTGCAAATTAAAAAGGGGGGGTCCTGGGAGTCCCTCTGCCAGACATTAGTCCTGGTTACGAGAGACTTACCCAGAGTCTAGGGGAATCCAGACGTGGACCCCTTGCTCACTATTCTTAGAGAGGCACAGATCCACCCTACTGATGAGGTCCAACCAGACCGAAACACGTGTCTGGGGTTTCTGTTGGTACTCTTGTTCAGAGGAGAATTGCCTAGCATTTCGGTGCTGGACTGCCCTAGGGCAGGACAAAGACTGATATGTTTGGGATATTTCTTCTCTGTGAAAGATAGTGAGCTAAAGACTCTGGGTAAGTCTCTCGTAACCAGGACTAATGTCTGGCAGAGGGACTCCCAGGACCCCCCTTGTTAATTTGTATATTTAAGTAGCTTTGGGTCTCACCCTAAGTTACTAGGGGAATCCAGACGTGGACCCCTTGCTCACTATTCTTAGAGAGGCACAGATCCACCCTACTGATGAGGTCCAACCAGACTGAAACACGTGTCTGGGGTTTCTGTTGGTACTCTTGTTCAGAGGAGAATTGCCTAGCATTTCGGTGCTGGACTGCCCTAGGGCAGGACAAAGACTGATATGTTTGGGATATTTCTTCTCTGTGAAAGATAGTGAGCTAAAGACTCTGGGTAAGTCTCTCGTAACCAGGACTAATGTCTGGCAGAGGGACTCCCAGGACCCCCCTTGTTAATTTGTATATTTAAGTAGCTTTGGGTCTCACCCTAAGTTACTAGGGGAATCCAGACGTGGACCCCTTGCTCACTATTCTTAGAGAGGCACAGATCTACCCTACTGATGAGGTCCAAACAGACCGAAACACGTGTCTGGGGTTTCTGTTGGTACTCTTGTTCAGAGGAGAATTGCCTAGCATTTCGTTGCTGGACTGCCCTAGGGCAGGACAAAGACTGATATGTTTGGGATATTTCTTCTCTGTGAAAGATAGTGAGCTAAAGACTCTGGGTAAGTCTCTCGTAACCAGGACTAATGTCTGGCAGAGGGACTCCCAGGACCCCCCTTGTTAATTTGTATATTTAAGTAGCTTTGGGTCTCACCCTAAGTTACTACTGGAATCCAGACGTGGACCCCTTGCTCGCTATTCTTAGAGAGGCACAGATCCACCCTACTGATGAGGTCCAACCAGACCGAAACACGTGTCTGGGGTTTCTGTTGGTACTCTTGTTCAGAGGAGAATTGCCTAGCATTTCGGTGCTGGACTGCCCTAGGGCAGGACAAAGACTGATATGTTTGGGATATTTCTTCTCTGTGAAAGATAGTGAGCTAAAGACTCTGGGTAAGTCTCTCGTAACCAGGACTAATGTCTGGCAGAGGGACTCCCAGGACCCCCCTTGTTAATTTGTATATTTAAGTAGCTTTGGGTCTCACCCTAAGTTACTAGGGGAATCCAGACGTGGACCCCTTGCTCACTATTCTTAGAGAGGCACAGATCCACCCTACTGATGAGGTCCAACCAGACCGAAACACGTGTCTGGGGTTTCTGTTGGTACTCTTGTTCAGAGGAGAATTGCCTAGCATTTCGGTGCTGGACTGCCCTAGGGCAGGACAAAGACTGATAGGTTTGGGATATTTCTTCTCTGTGAAAGATAGTGAGCTAAAGACTCTGGGTAAGTCTCTCGTAACCAGGACTAATGTCTGGCAGAGGGACTCCCAGGACCCCCCTTGTTAACCCTCATTGTTGTAACATGTGAGCCCACATGATTTTATGATTTTTTTTCAAAGCGATCATATAGATGTTGAAAAAGAGTGGTGAGAGAATTGATCCCTGGGTAACTCCACAGGTAATGGGTAATGGGTAATGGGTTTGAACTGAAAATGAGGGTGACGTGATTTCTGTTCTGTCCATTTGGAATGATCTCATCCACTGTAGAGTTATGTTATAGAGTCCAGTCTCTTCATGACTTCTAATTAGTGTACTGTGGATAACAGTGTTGATGGCTGCTGAGATGATTTGCTTTTTGTGTGCCACTGTGATGTTATTATCCACTGTGAATTTGAGGTCATCCCAAATGGAAAACTAGTGCCAAATCGGTGCCCTTACTAGGTCTAAAAAAAACTTGTGATTGATCTAGTTAGTTGCTAGGCTTTACATGCTCCAATATTTAGCTGTATACGTAGCCCCTGGAATTCTGGCTGGGTATGGTATGTTTGAGATAGGATAGAAATTAGTAGGGTATTTTGAGCCTCCAGCAGTGTTTTAAGAAGTGTTTAGAAATATGCAGCCTTTAAAGCCTTTGGTACAATTACTTTTTCAAGCAAGGAGTTTATTAATTTGTGAAAGTAGAAAGTCTGGGCCTCATTAGGAGGTTGGCCATAACCCACCGGTGCCAATGGTAGGTTGCCGCCAACTCCTTAACACTGAATCTCGCACCTGACTTCCCGGTGCCACCGGTACATTACAAATCCCGCGCAGCGTGGGAAGTCAGGCGCAGGATTTTGTAAGTCCCCCTAGGACTTCATGGGCATTGAGACTCGGAAGCACCGCCACCATTGCTGACGGTGCTGGTGCTTCCATGGCAACTTTGCCTGCCAGGTCCGCTGCTCCCCGCAGGGTGAGACCTCTCGGGTGCAGCAGCCCCGGTAGGCAGACTCGTAGTGCAATAAGCTTACCGGCACCCTTGTTTCCGGACCCCCACACTTGTAATGAGACCCAGTGTTAATGATCTCTTTGTATATTTTTGGGGGGAGTGGTGTCAATTTGAGAGGCTGGCTTTGTTGCTAGTTGTTACCAATTTTTAGTCTGGTTCGGATATTGGTTTAAAGCTGTTCATCGATGGGGTTGTAGGCTGAAAGTTATGGACCATGATTTCATTGTTTCTTCAATTTCTGTTCCTTAATGCAGCTGTATTTTTAATATTTTGTTTCTTAAATGGTTGGTAATATCCACACATAATTTTTGCATAGGTGAAGGTACTTTGCTACAGGAGGCAGAGTTTCTCATCTCATTAATGATTTGGTAAATATCTTTCTCTGGATGAGGTGCATTATTGATTTGTTTGGAATAGAAGTGTATCTTTGCTCTAATTTGTGTAGTGGCAGATTTGTCTTTGGGAGGTGACCTTAGGTTCTGGTTTGTAATATTTCCTCCATGTTTATCAAATATTCGATTTCTGCTTCATAGTCTTTGTAAGAGGGTGTGAACCATCTTGTTGAAGTCTTTTTTTTCCGAGATGATGATGTGCTTTAGTAGAGTGAGCGCTTTGGTTATCCAGTTTTGTGGTGTTGTTAAAATGCCTTCCAGTAGAGTTCAAATTCATTGGGCTAGAACTGGTTCCAGAGATCGATCATCGTCTTCATATAAGATGCTGAGGCATCAGCTTCTACATAAAAAGTGTGCACAATTGAAATGATGTAGAACTGAGGTGGTAGTGAATGTGGTGAATGTGTGTTTCAGGGCGTCAAAAAAATTGGTCCTGTTTGGTTAAGCATGGTTAAGCTTCTATTGATGAGACCTCTCTAAAAGTGTCTGTAAATGTTTTAAAACTCAAGTAACCCTTGCACACGCCTCATTACGACCCAGGCGTTAAGGGTTAACGCCGTCGTTAACCCTTAACGCCTATTCTGATTTTAACGGCTGCTCTTAGCAGCCGTTAAAATCCATGGCGCTAACCTGCCATGATGCTAATTACGCCACCGTAATTTACGGTGGCGTAATTAGCGCCTCCCCCACTCCCATTATGCCCTATGGGGCAAAAATGGGAATGGGGAAGGGAAAATGGGAAATGAGGATTTACCGCCCCACTCACCTTGGAATGGGGCGGTAAATCCGCCATCCACCATGGTGTAAACATAGTTTACACCATGGTGGTAAAGTTGGCGCAATTAGCGCCTGGGTCGTAATGACCCCCAAAGAGCGTTTATGAAGCAGACTACTTTCAGATTGCTTGGACCATTCTACTCCTCATCTGGACGGCCCTTTGGGTAAGTATAAAACCAAAAAACTACAGAGAAGTGATATGGTGACATAAATGATAAGCCATTTTCAAATTTAGCAAATGAGCTGTCTCTTTTGTGTGTTTAGATCAGGAGAATATACAAGGATATTATCCAGGTAAACAATTACATATACAACAAGTACATATCTGAAGTCTTTTCTTATGAAATGTTGCAATTCCGCAACTGCATTAGCGACCAAATACCATAACTTGATATTCAAACAAGCCATATCTTGTCATGAAGACTGTGTTCCACTCATCTCCTTCTCTCAAACAAACACAGTTGAAAGTCCAACTGAGATCCAGCTTGGTGTGTACCTTAGCACACCAAACTTGACTGAATAAGACAGAGATGACTAGAAGGATAACTTTTTTTTTTTTTTTAACTATAGTCACATTAATGGCTCGATAATCAATGCGTAGTCTCAGTCCTTCCCTTTTTTAAGAGACTAAAAAAGCATGGTAAAGTCACTGGGGATCATGAATGATGGATGAAACCACTCCACAAATGCATATGGAAGTGTTCCCTGAGGTTCCATCACAGAGGGTACACTTCATCAGGGGATTTTTAGCCCCAAGTTAAAAATCAATAAGACGATCATGCTCCTGCTGAGTGAGACATTCTGCAAGGTTTTTGTTTAATACATAAGGAATCAGCACAGCCCTATTAGCTCTGGAGTAAAACCATTTCTGGTCCAATGGCATATTTTGAAAGAACACATCTGGTGATCTGGTTGTTAGTGGAACTTCAACAGGTTGAGAAACCTCTTCCTAGCAATCACGGCTGAAAAAAAGAGTCCAGTCAATGGTCGGGTAATGAAAGGTCAGCAAGGGGATGCCCTATTTATTTATTTATGCATTTATAAAGCACTCTAAACCCAGAGGCATCAAGGCGCTGGTTACAGCATATAGACAGCAAGTGGAACAGCATACTTTATTAGTTCATGGACGTCAGTACCTGGATCAAACAGCGGTAAAATCCTCGGAGTAAAGCAAGGTCTTAAGGCATTTTCTGAAGGCTCAGTACGATTGTTGTGCTCTTAGTGCCTGGAGGCAATGACCGGGAAGCTTAACCCCCCGGATCTCTTTAGCCTGAATCTAGGGGTGATGAATTGGTGAGTATGAGAGGAGGGGGTAGGTATTGCCGATTGTGCTTTTTTGAGTTTTTCAGACAGGTATCAGGGAGCAGTGTTCGAGAGGCATTTGTGGGTGATGGCTAATGTTTTGAAGAGAATGCTCTTGCAAATCGCTAGCCAGTACGCAATTCTTCTGGCGGCTGAAATGTGCTCCCACCTCAGGATGTTTAGTGTGGCCCTAAGTGCATTGTTCTGAATGATCTGAAGTTTGTTGATGTTACGAGCGGAGGTGCCTGCAAATAAGGCATTACAATAATCCAGTTGAGCCAATGAGCGCCTGGGCAATGGTGAGGCAGCTGTCAGTTGACAAAAAGGGTCTGCGTGCAATAATTAACTTGGTAGTGTGTGCATCAGAAGATACAATAGCATTGACCTGCCTGAATAGGGACAAGGTGGCATCAAGGTACACATTGAGCGTCTTAACATCACTGGATACTGGGATGGTGATGCCATTGATGGTGAAGGAGCTGTAGGCTTGGCCAAGTTTGCTGAGTAAGGTTTGCAAGTCGACCAAAGGAATTTCAGTCTTATCATCTTTGAGGCAAAGGAGGTGGAAGCAGCATGGTTTGGGAGACTAAATGCAGGGTGTTGGAGCTGGTGGCGTAGCTTTCAGTGAGGGGTCAGGAGGGGTGTGTCTAGTCAAAGGATCGAATCTAAAGGGTCGATAGGTCAAAGGATCGACACCAAAGGGTCGACAGGTCAAAGGATTGAATTTATTTTTTAATTATATATATTTTTTTAGGTTTTCGTTTAGGGAAAAAAAGTGTTTTTTTGCAAAAAAAGGGGTTGGGGGAACCCCCCCAAAAAAAAAAAATGTGAAAAAAAATGTGATCCTTTGACCTGTCAACCCTTTGGTGTCGATCCTTTGACCTGTCGACCCTTTAGATTCGATCCTTTGACTGGCAACCGTCAGGAGGATCTGTGTGTCATCCACATAGTTTGTGTAGGAAATGAATAGGGCATCTAAGAGGTAGAATATGGGTTTGGTAAAAATATTGCAAAGGGTAGGGGAGACACAGGAGCCTTGTGATATGCCACAGATGAGGGAATGGGGGGCAGAGGCACTGGCTGAGAAGACTCTCATGGATCTGTTGGTTAGAAAGGAGGAGATCCAGGCAATGGCTTCATCAGAGAAATAATTTGCAGAGGAGACGTGCTGACACAGAATTTGGTGGTCCACGAGGTCAAAGGCTGCCGACAGGTCAAGCAGAAGTAGGAGGGCTGTATTGCCAGCATCTTTGAATTCGTTGAGTTTTTTTTTTATTCTAGAAAATGCAGATTCAGTGCCCTGTCCTGTTCACAAAGCGCATTGTCGCAGACCTAGGAGTTTGTTAGATTCAAGGTATACCTGGATCTGTAGGTATGCCTCATGATGCAGGATCTTAAGGAGGAACCAGTGGAATCCCCCCTCCAGGCCCTGTGTGTGTGACTTTCACGGCCTCCTCCTCAACCAAACCCCCCACCAACCTGGATGACTCCGTGCCATCTTCCTGCGTAGGGCCCTCTGGGGTCTCAACTGCCCCTTCTGCTGCCGAGGAGTCCTCCTCTGACCTCCGCCTCTTGGACCTACCCCCGGCATCTGCGGACGCGGAGGCGGCACCAGACTCCTCACTCCCTGACGAGATGGCAACCTGAGAGGGGAGCTGGGCCTTGCCTCTCCGGCTGGAGGTGGGATCTCTGCCTCTGTGCTCCACAGCACCGTCTCCGCCCTCTTCATCAGTTGACGCTGAAGACAGGGAGAGACAGAACACAGGCATCAGGGCACTGTACAATGGTCTGATACACACATGACAGTTGCAGTTTCACACATGGCCTCACACTCCCCAACACACATATCATTTCTATCAACACACACGCACAAATGAACAGGAATGTTGCAGCAGCCATCACCATCCATACACATACAACACCATGACCATCCAAAGGTTAGCCTGACATCATATGCAACACAGGGATTGGCAAACACATGCACACACACCACCAGAGGTACATGCATCTGTACATATACACCACCTGTTGCAGTGAAATCCTCGGCATCCATGTCACATCTGCCAATCAGCCTCCTACATGTCAGTGTCACATGCATCCATGGTGTATCACAGTGGCACACATGTCAAATACCCTCACACACACATGTACACCATGCACGTACATGAAGGTGGAACCCGCATCCATGTGTCACACCCCAACCATGCCATGGTACATACACAGATATGTAAACATGTGTGCACCCCAACATGCATTAGGTCATAATGCTTTTGTACACATACACCGTTGATGTGCCTCACACATGACTGGAGTCTCATGGGGCAGGCTCATGTCCCTGTACATACACATCCATACATGGTCCTTCCAAGACATATGTGCAACCTGCACACACCTGCCACACCTCAACATGCACAGCATCCAATCAGTACGCATGCACACTTACCGCTCGACTTCCGGATGGGTCTGCCTCCCAAGGCCCTGGAGGTGGTGCGCTGGGTCTATACGTTCCAGGACCCTCATCTGCATGTTGGTAAGGTGGACCCGGCACCCCTTTGCATGCTTTGCCTTCAGGAGACGCCGTGCCTTGCTGAGGGTCCTGGACCTGAAGTCCTTTCATCGCTTCCGGACGTGTTGCAAGTCACGGGCTGCCACCTCCTCCACGTTGATGGCAGCCGTGATGTCCATCCAGATCCTCTTCCGTCCTTCATTGTCAGCGCGTGAACTTCCAAAGAGGGCATCATAATGCCCCAGGACTTGCTCCACCAGGATACCAACTTCTGCAGCAGTGAAACTGGTAGCCCTCTGCCTCTCTGACTGGGGGTTGCCAGTGGTGCCAGATGGTGTTGTGTCCGACATGGCAAACCCAGAGGCAGGTGTGGGTGGGCAACTGGGTCCTGGGGCTGGGCTGTGGAGCAAGATGGTACTCCAGTCGGGAGTCTTCTGTTCCAGCAGGGGTGGTCACAGCAACTGGACCACTGCAGATGGCTGACGTGCAGGCACCAGATAGCAGGGCACGTGGCCAGCAGGCAGGCAGCAGCAAATGGCAGGTGGGAGCGTGCTCGGGACTCTGAGGGGCAGTAATTCGGCCTTCTGGGCAGGAGCGTGGTCTTCCGTGTGTTGTTGCATGGCCAGCTTGACACGGAGTGATTTGGCATGTGAAAAAACAGCACTTTAGTGCGTAATTTGAGTAAAGGCCCTTAGCGCGTAAGCGCACCTGTGACGTTTCCCACAACACGGGTGCATGTTAATTGTACATGTGAAAAAACTGCACATCCGGGTGTCACTGCGTGTGATTGGAGGAAAGGCCCTTAGCGCGTAGGTGCCTAAGTGATGTCGCACGTGTGGGCTGGCTTAAAAGGTATGTGTCGGACACCTTTGTCTTGTACGTGCTTTTTGTGGAGAGCGAGCGGGTGATTCTTGTACTTCTTGATGGTTCACACGCGATTACTTCACAACGGTTCCAGTTCGTACTCCCTGTTTCCTCAGACTGCGTTCTTTCTTCTTTTGGCAGGGGTGTTGCCAATGCGCACACATGTGTCTGTTTCATATTCTTTGTCAAGGCAGACGGTGAGTCGTGCACGTATTTACCAACTGTGGTTGCCCCCGTGTGCCGCGTACCTCTTCAGAGGTCATTGTAGGCTGCTTGTAACACACGTACGCTTATTTTTGTGTTTCTGGTTTCCACAGCGTAGTGCGGTCTACCAGGGGTTGCGTGCAAGTTTACTTTTGTTTTTGGGGTGCCTGTGCATTGCATAACCCGTCATCTTCCCCAGGGGTCACAGACAGCCCTGCTAGAGCACTAGGGTACGAATTCCATCTAGTACCCTACCCCTTTCACCCCAATTGCCCGGGAGAATTGTTTACTGCAACTCCCATACGCACAACATCAGTGCCATGGTTGGGAGACGACCAAGCAGTAAGGGAGGGAAAGGTGGCCGACCTCCAAAAGGTGGCCGCGGTAGGGGACGTGGCTAGGATGTGCAGGGCGCCCCAAGAGGCCAGTGTGTGGAGGACCAATTTGGGCCACCCATTGCCCCCCAATGGTTGTGGGAAATGTTGCTGACACCATCCCAGCTCAGCCCTTGTTAAACTGGCCCATTTTGTCAACTGAACCGGCACAGGATGACTCCCAGGCTAACTTCCAGGTCACCAAGTCTAAGCCACGTGTGGCGGTGAAAGTTGCTGTCACCAGGCCACGTGGATCTGGGGCAGCAATGTCATCTGCTGCCCCAAGTAGCCAGGGTGAGGAGGCTGCCGGGGCAGCTGCAGCTCAATCCACCCAGGCTCCGAGTCTCCCAGCCGGGACATTGTCGGTCCATCACACCGACGTTGGTCAGGCCAACATCACCCTGCAGCCAATGCCTGCACCGAGACCTTTGGTCATTGTGCCTTTGCAAACTTCAAGTACCCAGTCCACCTGCGCTTCTGCCCCTACCAACCAGAGTGGCGTAAGCCACTCAGGATCCGCACCACCTTCCAAGAAGAAGAAGGGTGCTCTTGCACTACAGACTGGGACCCCAGACACGGCTACACACTCCAGCATGTCAAGGAAGCCTAGCTTCAATGACGCCGAACTAAATGCACTTGTGGCCTATGTGTTGGCATATAGCCGCAAAATGGTGGTGACTGCAGGGTGCAAGACTATGCCTGCTCAACGTAGAGCCCACTGGCAGACCATCGCGGACCACATTAGTGCCCTTGGATTTGTGAGGCGGACAGCTGACGATTGTTACAAGGGTTGGAATGATCTGAAACGCAGAGCAAAGAACAAGCTGGCTTCCAATCATGCCTCTACTCTGGTGACTGGCGGTGGGTCTCCACCAGAGGACGACAAACTCACTGAACATGAGTCTGTCGCTGGAACCTTTGTCACAGAGGAACAGATCTGAGGCGTGGGAGACCTACCAGATTTTGAAGCATTGTCCGGTGAGTGCCCATGCATGTGTGTGTAATCCATGTGTATGTTTCTTGGGTGATGTGTTCTGATAGAGTGCCAGGTGAGGGTGTGTAGTCATGACTGGTATGGGTCACCCATGTGCTTACTCCAACCATTCACCGGACTTGGGTTTGGGTATGACAGTATCCCTTCTGACCACAGTAGCCAATTTGCACCAGATTACTGCAGTTGCCTTTCAACTGTCATCTTTCAACAACATTGTTCATAATGTTTTACTGTTCATTCAGCCTGATTGTTTCAATCGTTGCCATTTTTACGATTAATTTTTCTGCCCTACTGCCACATATGTGACATGCTTCTGTCATAGATTACACCCCACAATGGCCCACATTTATTACCTTGTTATGGGAATGATTTAACCATTCAGGCTGATTGAGTAATGGCCTGCTCACAATCATTTTGGGCCCTGTAGGCATGTAGAACATGACTGTGATTTTGTCACACTATTTTGCATGTTTCATCTCATCATGTCCATCTCACATGAATGGGTGACAGTACTCATTCACTAACATATGGCTGTAGTTGTCAAATGTACCATGGCTATGCTATGTGACATCTGTGTGATGGCATGTGTCATGTATGTGTATTGGACATGCCACTCACGGGCTAATGTGTGCTGCCAGTGCAATCCAGCATGCTGCACATGTGCTGCTTTTCCATCTTGGAGTCCTCAGTGTGTGCTTTTTGCCTCCCATTCCAACTCATTGACAGTGCATGCATGCCAGAGTTATATTCATGTGGGACATGTGCAATTTATGTACTGGATCTCTGTCTCGTCAGGCCTATGTGTGTGCTATGGTGCTCATGCCTGTTTCCATTTGTTGTCTGTCATGTTTTTGCAGGTGATGAGGCACTTGATGCTGTTGAGGAGGGGATGGTGCAGACCCAGGAGGAATCTCAGCCACAACCGGGCACCGATGGAGGACGTGGGGTGGTGGTGGGTGAGAACCCATTCCTCCTGCAGACCATACTGTCCACAAGTGTCTCTTGGGACCCCTCCGCAGACCTCTATGATTCAGGTGCTGAATCGGACAGTGAGAGACATGTGCCATCGCAGATGAGTGTTTCTGGCAGGGATGATGTTCTGTCCAACCCACCTGCACCAGGGGTAGACCCCTCTATGGGGATGTCAGTGTTGGAAAGTCCACCTGTGGCGGTTACGGATGCAGGGTCACACTCTACAATGTTTGCTCCTGTTCCTGGGTCAGCTGATCAAAGGAAGAATGCAGTCCTGCAGCCTCAGGCAGTGCCATCACAGCAAGGTGCAGATCGCCTTGCCCCAAACAGGTGTGGTGCCCGTCAATGCGCTGGCCGTGCGCCACCAGGCAATACAGTGTGGGAGAACTCAATGTACAGTATTGCAGCACAACAGGGAGCATCGTGTGAAATGATGGCTCAGGCAATGGATAGGGTGGCTACTTCCATTCTCCTCCCTGAAAGGCAGATGGAGCTCCGGCAGCAGGCAACTGACTCCGTTTGCCACTCACACAGGGAGGACATGTTGGCGTCCAACAGGGACCGACAGGCTGGACTTGAGGCTGTGCGCGAAGCCATTTCTGTAGAGTCACAGGCCCACAGGGAAGCCCTGAGGTTAGAACACAGGTTCCTCAGAGATACTCTGAGTGAAATTGAGGCTTCTTGGAATTTTAGGTCAGAACAGCAGCTGGAGCAGCTCACACGTTCACTCTCAGCTGAGCTCCAAGCAACCCGTGCGGAGATCCGGGCATCACGCAAAGCCATGCATGCAGAAATACAGGCAACCCGTGAGGTGCTGCATGGGGATCTCCGTACCATTATCCTGCAGAACCAAACCTTCCAGACCCGCATGCTTGCTGCCATGGAGGACCATACCAGGGCTTTGCGTCGGTTGCCTCTCATATCACGGCCACCTCCTGATGTAGCAGCAGAGGGTGAAGAGAGTGACGGCAGTTCTCCCACTGTAGCGTAGCCGTGCAGGCCATGAGCCCATGGAGGTATTTTTTTTCCCACATCCATGCATGTGGGTGTTGGGATGCACCCTGTACCTCGTCCCTCCTGGGTGGCCTCCCCCCACACCCTGGTCCACACATGGGCATTTTGGATTTTTTTTTCATTTTTTTTTTACAGTGTGTTGCTTTGTGTGACTCCCGTGGGCATCCACTGTGTATTCCAGCTGGGCACATGCAGGCTTGTCCTGTCTTTGGGTTAGATGCTTGGTTTCCTGATGCACACACCCCTCCTGCTTCCCCTTTCCATGGGCTTGCAAAGGGTGTGACCAAGTGACAGTAACTTACACAGTGACATTGGGCTCCCATGAGTTGTGTGGGCAGTCTGTAGTCAAAACTGTGTGTACCTCCCTAGTGGGGATTGTTGTTGGATTCTACAATGCATGGTGTATTGATATGTGCTTGTGCATCCATGTCTTTCTCCTTGTTTACATGTAGGTTCTTCATGTCTTCACAAGGCTGTCTCCTTTGCAGATGCAGTTCATGTTGTATGCAGTACACTGACACATTTGCCTGACAGCAACACTCTGCAGTTGGAAGGGGTCGATGTGCTGCCTTGGTCAGGTTGTGATACTTGCACTACTTTGATTTTTTCCTGTCTTGTGTTGCCATGCTTTCTTCCTGTACTGATGTATTGTGTTGCTGGTAAGTATTTGTTCATGTGTGGTGTTTCTTATTGATTACTGAGAACATATTGTCTGTGGACTGTTTACATTTGGAACATTGCACTTTGTGACACTTGTGTCATGTGTTGTGCATTCATTTACTTGCTTTCACATTGCATGCCAGGCCATGGTGTGTTGGGTAGCTGAGATGGGGAGGGGTTGGGTGACATGGCAGTATTTTGATGTGGTATTTTGCAAGGGGGTAATCTTTCATGCTGCATGAATGTGTGTCTTTTTGTGACACAGCATTGGGTGCCTTTGTGTAGGTAGGGATGTACACAATGTAACACTTCCAGGTGAACAATCTCAGGCTGGCATGGTTGTGACAATTGACTGTCCCTTTTGCCATCATCATTGATTCTCAGCTGGTATGTGCCAGGGCTGTGTGCACTCCGCAGGGGTGTGATTTTAGGTGAAGTAATTTGCCACAAGCTGGGTACGGGCTGCCTCACCACGTGCCGTTTCACATCCCATGCGCAGCGGCTGTGCATGTGGTTGGAGATGTGGGGGCACCACTATGTCCACCGGCACGGCCCGGTGTGTTGCAACGTTGTGCAGGACACATGCTGCCACTATGATCCTGCACACTACTGGGGGCGCGTATAGTAGCTGCCCACCAGAGCGGTCAAGGGATCGAAAGCGTGACTTGAGCACTCCGAATGTGCGCTCCACTATGCCCCGGGTTGCAATATGGGCTGTGTTGTATCTTACCTCGGGTGGTGTGGTGGGGTTCCGAATTGGCGTCATCATGTAGGTGCTCAGAGGGTAGGCACTGTCCCCTGGGAAGGTGATTATGGTTCTCATTAGTGGGGTTTTCCCTTTTCTCAGTTTCTGATATGCATGCATGTGCAGAGGCATTTATACTCACCAATTAGCCATGTGTCGCCATGCCGGCCAGCTTCAAGGTCCCGGTTTAGGGGTGACATTCTGAAAATGTAACTATCATGGCTTGACCCTGGATAGTTGGCATATACTGAAGTTATTATTACCTTGGCATCACATACAACCTGCACATTGATTGAATACCAGTGTTTGTGGTTTCAATATATGTGCTCAGTGGCCCTGGGAGGACGTAGCGCCACATGGGTGTAATCAATGGCACCTAGAACTTTGGGGAAGTGTGCCACCCCATAAAAGTCCTGGACCACGGCCTGCCTTTCTGCAGGTGTTCTGGGCATGTATATGTGCCTGCGGACTGAGGGGCGTGTAGTCATGATGACCAACACATGGTGTAGGCAGCGTGACTGCGTGGCCTGTGACACCCCCCCCCACTATGGCACTTGTCCGCTGAAATGGCCCAGTAGTCAAGAAGTGCAGTACATTGAGCACCTTTTCCAAGGGGCTCAGTGCTTGGGAGCACAGGGTGGGTGATGTGAGGTCATCCTCCCACTCCCTGACCAGTTCTAGGATTATGTGTGGTGGAAACCTATATCTCCCATACACCTGGTCATCGGGCATCCCAAAAAGGCTGGTCCTGGGTAAAAAAATGCAGGGCCTGGCTATCCTCCTCCTCCTGCGGTGTCCGACGACCACTGCTGAGAGGAACGGTATATTCATCGTAGCGTCTGAGCTTGTTTGTTGTTTGCGCGCACTTTTATGCTGCGCGGGCCCGCTTACGCCTGCTGACGTACGTGTTTCCGGATTAGCGAGTCTTTTTTGGTGCACGCCTTTCCCCTGCTCGATTCCATGAATACGTGCTGTTGGCGCTTGTGTGGGCATTGCAGGCATTTACCTCCTGTACTTCCCCCGTAACGCCCACATTTTCGCGTGTTGTTTCCCATTCCGTGTGTTACGACCCGTGTTATGCCCACTTTTGTTGTGTGCGCTGCGCTATGTGCACTTTCCCTGTGCACGTAGCGCACGCCGTTTAATGACGTGTGTGCCCGCGTGCGCCAACCACGATTTTAGTGCACATCCCAGGATTTACACGTGCACTTAATTCCATGGATCGATGTGCGTGGCTTTGGCACGCGTGTGCTGCGATTTTCGCATTTGCGCTGCGATTTTCCCGCTTGCGCTCCCCTTTTCGGTGCACATTTATTCCATGAATCAGCCCGTTAGTTTTGCCACTCACTTCACCCCAATCAGCCACATTCAGATTTTTTTAAAACCCCTAATACAGCTAAACAAGTAGATGATGAGTGGCCAACAAGATATCTCTGCCAAAATAATTCAAACATTTCTTTTTAAATAAATAAAAACGTAAAATATAAAGAGCAGAAAGCGAATGCATGTCTCACTGTTTCTAATTCCTCCCTGTTACAGCAGAAACAACAGAAAACAATATCCTGGTAAATCAACTTAGGCTTTTACACGATTTTTTTTTGTAGGAAGAAGATTCCATCTAAAACATGCAAGGTCTTCTCTAAAATATTGATTAGGAAACACACTTAAATATGAGGCAACCTCTCCACACTTTTTATACTCGTGGCACAAATGGCTCGAGGAAATGTACCAATGGAATTTGTCTACAGTAATACACTAATCCAACTGATAAAATGCTCTTTTTACACCCCCCAGATTTTCCAAAGGTCCTCCACTTGTTTAACCACAGTCGGCAAGTAATAAGTTGTAAAGACTGGTAGGGGGTGTCTGTACTTCCACTCTCTATATGGTAGAGGAGAGGCACAGCGGACCCCAGCCAAGATTCTTTATAAGGTAGCAATGGACGAGCAATCAAGGCCTAGCTTCTCAGGAGGTGATGCAGGCTGGTTCTTAAGTACAGTGTAGTGGGGCATTCTTCAACCCAAAAGGCATGACCCTAAACTGGTACAGTCCCTCTGGTGTTGAGAACGCCGTCTTTTCCTTGGCATGGTCCGTCAGAGCTATTTGCCAAAAGCCTGAGGTGAGGTCAAAGGTGCTCACAAATTTGGCAGCACCTATGGTGTCCACAAGCTCATCAGCCCTGGGCAATGGGAGCGTGTCAGTTTTGGTGACGGCATTGACTCCTCGGTAGTCCACACAGATCCTCCAATCCTTGGTACCTGCCTGGGAACTTGCCTTGGGGACTAGGACCACAGGACTGGACCAGGGACTGGTTGAGGGTTCAATAACACCCAGATCCAACATCTTGGCGACCTCAGCCTGGATGTGGTTCTTAACCGTATCTGACATTCGGTACCTCCTGCTCTTGACAGGCACGCTGTCACCAGTGTCAATCTCGTGCTTACACCACGGTGTAAGGCCTGGCGTCAGCGAAAACAGAGAGGCATACTGCTGGAGCAAAGTCCTGCAGGCCCTCTGCTGCTTGGTTGTCAAATCTGGAGAGAGTTGCACTCCCTCCACGGAGCCATCCTGAGGGTTGCTATGCAGCAAATCAGGAAGGGGCTAACTTCCATCCTCTTCTTGCTCTGAAGCTAGCAAGAGACATGAGACTTCTGCTCGCCTGTGGAAAGGCTTGAGCCTATTAACATGGAATACCTGAGGGGCTACCAGATAATTGACCTCACCCATCTTGGAGATTATCCGGAAGGGTCCAGTCCATTTATCTGCCAATGCCCGAGGCTTGGTAGGCTCCATCACGAGGACCTCCTGTCCCGGAGTCCAATCTACTTGCGATGCTTTAAGGTCATGCCAGTATTTGTTCAATTCCTGGCTGGCCTTGAGATTCGCCTTTGCTTGACCCATCATCTGTGTCATCCTCCGTCTGAGGCCTAACACATAGTCCCCCACCTGCTTGGCGGGACCGGGAGGGGTGGCTTCCAAACCTTCTCTGATCAAGGCGAGGGGCACCCTCACGGGATGTCCAAAGAGTAACTTAAAGGGGCTGAAACCAACACCCTCTTGAGGTACCTCTCTGTAAGCAAACAACAGGCATGGCAGGAGGAGATCCCATTTCCTCCTTAGGGGCTCTTCCAAAGCACCTAGCATGCCCTTTAGAGTTTTATTAAATCTCTCAACCAGACCATTGGTCTGGGGGTGGTAAGAAGTGGAGAACTTGTAGGTTACCCCACACTCTTTGCACATGGTTTTCATGTAACTAGACATGAAGTTGGATCCTCGGTCAGAGACAACCTCTTTGGGGAATCCAACATGGGTGAAAAAGCCCAGGAGGGCCCGGGAAACCACCTTGGCCATAACAGTCCGAAGGGGTATAGCCTCAGGGTACCTGGTGGCATGATCTACCAAAACCAGGATGAACCGATGTCCACCTGACGTAGGAGGGTCAAGGGGACCGACGATGTCGATGCCCACCCTCTCAAACGGTGTGCCAACCACTGGCAATGGCTGCAGTGGGGCAATGACACTGCCTCTTGTCTTGCCAGACAACTGACACGTTGGGCAGGTCCTGCAGTGGGACTGTCAATCTGAAAAAATGAATACCCTTCATTTGAATGATAGACGTAACTTGATGGCCGTGGGCCAACCGTCTTATGCACAGAATTATAGAAATATAAACTGCTATGCTTGACCGACGAGCGGCCATTTTAAATGTAGCAAGAATCGCCATTTTGCTTGTTAACCATTGCTCATTCCTTTCTGTCTAAAAACTGCTTTGCAGCTTGCAATTCTTGCGGATTCTGCTTACTCTGCTCAACTGTTAACATTGTTGTCTGAATATGAAAGGACAAGGTCGCGGGACTGAAGAGTTTGCTGGAAACTCCTCATGAGTAGCCCAGAGAGGAATGCCCACGCTCCCTCTCTGTAGCCTTGGGAGGAAGCTGCAGGGCATTTAATCACTTCACAGCTGCCAGCCAGTCTCGTACGATGGTAGAATATGTTAGAATAATACAGTTAAAGGCTTGAATTATGCTTTTCTTATGCCCCCCCCTTCGCAAAACCCTTTAGAACGTGTCGGCTCCCAGGACACGAACAGTACCTCATAGATAGCAAAGCTTGGAATGTGGCTCTTCCCCCGTGTACAGCTTGCTTCCAAGAACAGAACCACCGTGTTCTAAAAGATGCCTCCGCACTTTCTAATTGCACATTGTTACTAGAATAGACATCGAAAGCATTATAATCGTCATACTCGTCGGATATGTACATCGTCATCCCGAGTTCAAAGGAACTTAATAAAGAGGGGTGTCGAACATGACTTTGCTGATTGTATGATATGCATTTTGTATATATGTAACTGATGTACGTAATTCGCTCTCTTGCGTCCCTCGAGGTCTAGGAAACTCACGTCGCGTGGCGTGAGATCAGAATTGGCCAATTGATACTATCTTTTGCTTACAATAAACCCTAGCATTGGGAATTTGAACCTCGTGTCTGGCGCATCTTTTCGTGTATGGTTATTGCCTTGTTTCCATAGCACGAGAGACCCCTAGGGGCCCCTTTCAAGATGGCGCCCGAATAGGGACCCTCCCCCACTTGCCCCATCATATACGTTGTAACGGAGTAAAGGCGGAAGAACGGCGAGGACGGGACGGTCGAGAAGTGTACGGGGCGCTCTGTAGAAGAGAGGAGAGATTCCTTCCGCAGATCTGTACACATCTGATCCCTGATCGACATACCGGGCCCGAAGGCAAAGGAGGCGAGGGTCCCGAGACGAGGCAGAAGCCAGAGAAGCGCAGACACGACGTGGGGAGAGGTTGCGTTAGAACAGACGACTATCAGGTGAGTCATTCCCCGATTCAAAGAGAACCCTGATTTTTGGTAGAGTGTTGATTTTGCAAACTCAAACGTCCAGGTAAAAGTGGCTAACCAAAGGGGAAGGTTAAAGAAACATGCCTGGAGTACTGTCCACTTTAGCAGGGCTTTTCAGCTGCGGTAGACAGTCCTTGGAATATGGCCACAGTGTACCACCTGGGGGAACGCCGGCTTATGATATGTATTCAAAATATGGTGTGGGTGCGATAATATTTTGTGAAATTTGGCATAGGGAAACTAGAAAGCAACCCGACCATCAGTGGCCGATTAATGGTAGTTTTGAGATTGGGAGGATAGATAACCTAGAAAGGGTGCTGATTAGAAAGAAAGCGCGACATGCAGCTTTTGAGACCGTCAAAGATTGGAGGAGGGAAGCAATGCTCCGACTAAGACGGGACCAGATGAACATAGACAGAATATACCTGCAGAGGGAACTACACATAGCAGATGAATTAATGGAGCATTTGTTAACTAACACGGGTCGAGGCCCAAACCAGAATCGAAACCAAACCCGCCAGCAGTGACTACGCAGGCCCAACCAGTAGCTCTCATACCCCCTCCCGCAGCCCAAGCACTTCCCCTCACGCAAGCGTTAACCCAAGCCCCGCCCACAGCGCGAGCACTCCCACAAGCGCAGACCGCGGACACACAATTTCCCAGCACCCAGCAAGGCCCTTCACAGATGCCACCTGTGTCACTTGTCCCATCCGTGTCATGATGCCTACCCCCGGAGCACCAGGACAGGCCCAGCACCTCTGGAATCAGGCATCATGCCCTTGGGTAAAAGCCCAGCGGCCCCTAATAGGGGCTCTTTGGACTTTGTCCTGGCGCCTTTGGTGCCAGGCTCATGTTGGACATCATTCCTGGCGCCACCTTCTTCACTATCCACCGTGACCTTCTGGGCATTCCGCCACATCTCTGCACCTGCAGGGGAGAAGAAGAGACAAAAGGTGAGCAGGAGGAACACATGAGGAAAGCCTGATTTTCCGTCACAAGACTTACCTGGCCATATTTGACGGAACCACTCCTCATTTCGGGTCAGCGCCACTTCTTGGCCTGGTACCGCACCCCGGCCCCTAAGGGGAAAAAAGAAAGACATTACTAGAGGGATTCAAAGACATTTAAAGGGATCATTTTATCACAAACTCACCTGAGTTTATCTCCGGCAATATCCCTCGAAGCATCACTTCCACTCTGCACCTGAAAATAAGGACAGATCGCAGGTTAAGAAAAGCAAACAAAGAGAAGACTCTACTCTGGAACTCTTTAAACTGCATACTTACGGCATTTCACCTTCCGAAACCAGTGAAGTAACTGGTCAAATACGCGCCCCTGCACCAGAAGCACGATGGAGAGCTCATCCATTCAAACATTAAGGTGAGCCTTGATTGGGGATTTCGGAGGTGGTCAGAGAAGAGCAAAGGGGAGGTGGGAAGCAATCACAATACTCTGCAGTCAGTTAATCCCCTTTCTCCACCTACAGAAAGATTTTTCTACGGGCCAGACAAGCCAGATTTGGGGGTCCAGTTCAGTCGGTGTTTCGAATCCTGCGCATCACGCTTGAAGAGGTCACAGCAATCCAGACCAGGTCAGCGCCTCCGTGGGAGCCAGGTGAGCGTTACACATCCGCACCTCCCGCTCTAGGGACTGATTCAGCGCCATCCGCCCCTCTAGAAGTCGAAATTGAGACTGGGGAGGCGAGAGGCGGGGCTGAAGGAACAGGATTTGGACAGGTAACTCGAAGCACAATCAGCAAAGAGAGAAAGATTAAATTACGGCAAGAGGCAGAAATGTACATAGAAGGAAATGATGAGACGGCAGCATTGGCCTCATTGTATGGGTACCGAAGAAGCAACGAGAGACAGGTAGTGTTGGAATGCATGGGGGAAATTCTGGTGGGAGAATGGAAAAAGATACTTGGGAATTTACCGCCACAGCGGTTGTTAGATTTGAATAAGTTAGCACGCAGTGAGCAAAGAGATGAAGATGTAAGAAAACATGTGCACAAACTGATTGAAGTAAAAAATGAAATGGAAGACAGATATGCTGAAATGTTTGCTACACCTGAGTATAGTAGAGAGTTTATTAAGAAAGGTAGGAAGGAGGCGTCAAGGTTGAATATGAAAAAAACATGGCCGAGAGTTTTTCCAGGTGGTACAAAGCATTTGCGGGTACTGGGACAAATAGGT
This sequence comes from Ambystoma mexicanum, assembly GCF_040938575.1. NCBI lineage: Eukaryota > Metazoa > Chordata > Amphibia > Caudata > Ambystomatidae > Ambystoma > Ambystoma mexicanum. The sequence continues at coordinate 112,890,650 of NC_090922.1, forward strand.
GATAAACAAAGATTGCAGGTATGGGTAGGGGAAACAATGCGATGGATGTCGAACAAAAGAACGTCAGTAAAAGAAGTGAGATATGTAATGGGTACCCATTGGAGATGAGAAAAGAAGCGATGCAAACGATAGTAGGGGTGTTACTGCAGCAGGTCATTGGATACAATAGAGGTAGAGGAAACGCACAAGGCCGGGGAAATTTGAATAATATGCATGGGGTGTCATTGGGATTAAATCAATGTGCGTACTGTAAGGAGGAAGGACACTGGCGAGCGCAATGCCCGCACCTACAGAATAGAGGTGGGTTTGGTCAGAGAAGGCCTCATAGAGGACATCAGGGGTCAAACGGCCCAAGCAGAAGTAACATGCAGCAGCAGCAGGGATATACCAATGGAGGTACTCAAACCCAATCATATGGTCAAAACCAAGCACAACAGAACCAGACATTGAACCAAAGTGTTTCGATCCAAAATCAGGGCGGGCAGGGCCAACAGAGAAATGATCAGAGTGGAGGACATCGAGGGGGAAATGGGAATATTTTTGATACAAAACCAAACACGTATTATAGCAGTAGCGGTGACTACACATCGGACAATGTGTTATTTTCCTGATAGGACAGCCCACGACAGGGGTCGGAACCAGTGTCTATTCCCGTGAATCAGAGAGGACCCTATGTAGAAATGAGAGTCGGGAATAAGGAGCACCGTTTCCTTGTAGATACAGGGGCACAGAAGTGCTCGATAGACCACCACTTGGTTCCGGAGATACCACTGTCGGGGCAGAAGAATGTTTCTGTAGGGTTCGCAGGTACACCAGTAATTAACTCCATGTCCGAAGCTGTCCCAATTACAATAGGACCATTTACGGAGAAGTGTCCATTTCTTTTGACAGAAAATTGTGGAGAGAACTTGCTAGGATTAAATTTGTTGAGAAAATTGGGGGCAGTCATACATTGTACGGCAGACGGGGTGTTCCTCACGATGTGGCCTCATGATGCACCGGTGACGGAATTCATGTCAAAAGAATTGCCAGAAGAGTTAAGTAGAGTACCAACCTGTCTGTGGGCAATGCATGATAACGATGTAGGATGCTTAAAAATAGAGCCAGCAAAAATAACTCTGAAAGAAGGTGTAACACTACCACAAATTCCCCAGTATAAAATTTCTGTTGAAGGTGAGAAGGGATTGAAAAGCATTGTTACTGACCTGGTGAGATTGGGGGTGGTTGAGGAAATTGCAGGTAGCACGTGCAACAGCCCGATTCTTCCAGTTTACAAGAAAGGAGGCAATGAGGTACCCTATCGTTTCATAATTGATCTGCGCGCATTAAACAAAGTGGTAGACCCACAGTTCCCTTTGGTCCCAGATGTCACAACAATACTGACAATGATACCGGCCACTGCAGAATACTTTAGTGTAGTCGATTTGAAGAACGCATTCTTTAGCATCCCAGTGGATTAAAGGAGTAGATATCTGTTTGCGTTCACTCTAGGAGATCGATCATTCACATTCACAAGCATTCCAGAAGGATACACAGAAAGCCTGAGCATTTACAGCAGAGCGTTAAAAGAGCAGCTAGACATGCTAGAATTACCCAAAGGTTGCGTACTCCTGCAGTACATAGATAATTTGTTATTAGCTGCTGACACGAAAGAGATCTGCAAAGAAAGTACTATATTACTCTTGACACATTTAGCGACCCATGGTCACAAGGCAAGTTTGAAGAAATTCCAGTATAATCAAAAGGAGGTGTCTTATTTGGGATACCTACTTTCGAAAGAAGGGAGAAGATTAACACCAGAACGAATAGAAAGTATTTCTAGTATGCCTATTCCAAAAACTCAAAAAGGAGTGAGATCTGTAATAGGCATGGCCTCTTATTGTCGGCAGTGGATCAGTAATTTTGCGTTGATTGTGAAGCCGATGATAAAGTTGACTAAAAAGGATGCAGAGATGCCTTTACAGTGGGATGAGGAATGTCAGAAAGTGCTTGAACAATTGAAAACTGCATTGTGTGCTGCGCCAGTTTTAGGCACTCCAAACTATAAAAAGATCTTCAGACTATTTGTGAGTGAGAGTGAAGGATGTGCGTTGGCGGTTTTGACACAGGAACAAGGTGGAAGAAATAGGCCGTGCGGCTAATTTTCTTGCGCGTTGGAACCTGTAGCGCGGCTGCTGCGTCTGTGAAACAAACTGAAGGAATGGTATTGGGGCACTCTTTAATTCTGATGGTGCCACATGCTACAGACGTCCTATTAAATAGAACGCAGACACAACACCTCACCTCAGCTAGACTGACAAGATATGAGCTCATCTTGTTTGCACCCCACATCCAAATTATGAGGTGTAGCGCATTGAATCCTGCAGAATGAATGCCACTGCCCATAGCAGAAATTGGTGACAACGAATCACCACCCCATGATTGTTTAATGATCACTGAAGAAGAAACAAAGGGAAGGATTGATTTGAGCGATATCCCCCAAAAAAAGCCAGATGGGGAGTTATTTTGTGATGGCTCTTGTTTTAAATTACCTGATGGCACATCAACAGCCGCATATGCAATTACTACCCTAAAGAGAGTTGTAGAAAGCAGAAGAATCCCCTACAATTTGGCGCAAGCCGCAGAAATAATAGCACTGACCTGAGCATGTGAACTCTCTGAGAATCTGAACGTAAATATTTACACTGACAGCCAGTACGCCTTTGCCGTGGTTCACAACTTTGGCCGACTTTGGGCTGAGAGGGGTTTCTTGACATCACATGGAGCCAGGATTCAGCATGGCCCTTTGATTGTGCGATTGTTGTCTGCGCTTACGTTTCCAAAGCGCCTAGCTATAGTGAAGTGCGAGGCGCATAAGAAAGTAAAATGTAGAGTGGGAGAGGGAAACGCGTTTGCAGACAGGATTGTGAAGCAAACAGCCACAGATTTGGGGAATAAAATGATGACAGTACAGACTGAGGAAGTACCTTGTATGATAGAGAATGGAGGTGCCACAGTCAAAGAAATGCAGGCTGAGGCCACGACCGAAGAGATTCAGGGGTGGGCTGAGGGCTCTGCTGAGTTAGATTTGGAAGGATGTTGGGTGGACAAGGAAACAAAGAACTGGATGTTGCCAAATTGTTACGTAACTGCAATGGTTATAATGGCACATAGCCCTACCCACATTTGCGCGAAGAAGATGGTACAGCATTTATCCACAGTATGGAAGAATGAGCACATAAAAAAGAATGCAGAAAGGCTAGTGCAGAATTGTATTACGTGCCTGCAACACAATGTAGGGAAGGGAACTGTGACTCCAGCAGGTAGTTTCGACCCACCCTCTATGCCGTTTGAGGTGGTCCATTTTGATTTCATAGAAATGGAAAGGTGCCAGAACTACAAGTACGTGTTAGTGATAATCTGTGCATTCAGCAAGTGGGTGGAGGGATATCCTTTAAAAGACTGTACTGCCATGTCCACAGCAAAAGTAATGCTATAGGAGTATTTCTCCCGGTTTAGGTTGCCCCGTGTCCTGTGGTCAGACAACGGCCACCACTTTGTGGGCGCAATAGTGCTACAGATCTGTGCAGGTCTGCAAATAGAGAAGCGATTCCACAGTTCCAGGCATCCCAGTTCTGCCGGGCTTGTGGAGAGACACAATGGAATCTTGAAGTCAAAGATAGCAAAAATTTGCGCTGGGAGCAAGTTGAGTTGGGTGGATGCATTACCCCTAGCGCTGTTGTGTATGCGCACGTCTGTGCAGGCTAAGACTGGGCTCTCCCCCTATGAGATTATAATGGGGAGACCAGCAAATGTATGGTGCGCACCGCAGCCCAAAAGATTATGTGAGGTCGAGCATCCTATGTTAAGCACTTATTGTGGACTTTTAATACAAAAGGTGCGTTTAATTCATCAGCAGGTGCAGGAGGCGTTGCCAATGCGATATACCGGACCGGGGCACTCACTGGAGCCTGGAAGCTGGGTGTTAATCAAAAACTTTGAACGGAAGACAGCATTAGCACCCAGGTGGCGCGGCCCCTATCAAGTACTTTTGGCAACACAGACGGCCATCCGAGTGGACGGACGGAAGGCATGGATCCATGCGACACATGCCAAAAGATTCCCAGGACTGCTGACAACTTCCGACGACCAGAGAAAGGAAGCGGTCTCGGTAACGAAAGAAACTGTTGCCAGTCCAGTGCCACAGCATCAGTCTGAGCGAGAAGTGAAAGTTGAAACAAAGAGAAAACGAGAAGTGAAACTCGAAACAGAGCCTGAGGAGGCTGCCAGTAAGGGGAAAGGGCGAAAAGTGCCCCAACGTTGCTCAGCGGAAACAACATAACTGCCGAGCGACACAAACCCTGCATTGCAAACACAAGCAGAAACAACGCGTGTACCCCTTTGGCGCCCACCAGTTCCCGTGAATGCACCAAAGCCAAAGAAAGAAACTACATCATTACCACGACGCTCATCGCTGCCCATCATTGTGCCACAGGCTGACACTGAGCCTGATACTGGAAATGCAACGGCACTATTCACGGATCATACAATACCAGGAGTGAATCGGTATAATTTGCGGCCTCGACATGCAAAGTGATCCACAGATCTTTGGTGATTTTCTTTTTTGCCTTTGGTTCTACTCACGGACGGAGTAGGAAACAGGGGCGTAGAGGAGAGAAGTGTGAGAATTGTGCAAGTCGGACAATTCAAGACTCACGGCTCATCGGTGCGCTTATAAAAGTACATATGTCAGGAGCCAGAGCAGGACAAGCTGGACGCACATAAGTACTAAGGCTGATAGAGTACATGTGTCCTAAGCCAGAGCGGGACAAGCTGGATGCACATAGTACTCTATCAATAAAGAACTGTCCGGAAATAGTTTGAGCAGTGGGAGAAAGAACAACTCATCTTGCTCGGAGTGGATAAGTGATCCAGGCTGTGAAAAGGCTGGCAGAATTGAACTGTGACATTTTTCGTTGAACTTTTCTAGCATCAAGAACGAGAGACATTCACGACGAACTTTGCCAGCAAGAAGAAGGACGATGAAGAACAAGTCAAGACCGGTTTCAGCTTCCTCCTGCACCCCTGCTGAAAAGATAATAGATTTAGAGACTGTAAATTTAGGAAAAAAGCATGGTAAAAGGAATAAGGTACTGATTTGGACATTGGTCCTGTTTTTTAAGTATGATAGTACCAACAATAACAGCTATTACACTATGGTTCCTGGAGTACGTACACCCATTAGAAACACTTTTGCCAAAAGCAGCTACTGAAAGCCCGGTTCATGTAATCACTGGTACTTTGCCCCCAAAGGAAGAGAGACATAGAGAAGGATACGGCAACAATACATTGTTGCTCATCATGAACATGACCCATGCGGTTTTAAAGAAAAAAGATTGCTGGGTTTGCGCCCATTTACCGCAGCACGGTGGGGAAGGGATAGGCTGGTATGTACAACCATTGCCATTGATCTATTCAAGTGAAGTAACATTAAGTCCAATGTTCTTTGGGAAATGGAACAAGAGTAATATGGGTCAACTAGATGAGACCAATATGAATGAATTTGAGGAAGTAATCGTGAGACCTGTGGGTTGTTCCATATTCCAAAAAGCTTGCGTGTTTGCACTAGAACCCATGAGAAAGAATACACAAAAAATAACAAGACTAGATAGATTACATAGGCAGAATAGACCAACCCCGCCCGCAGAAAGAACATCAGTAATGACATTTCGGATGAGGGATCAATGGAACAAAGATGCTGTGCCCCCTGCCTATACAGTGGATCACAGTCCCAAAACTGCTCCCCTGTGTCTACAGAAAAAGGGTTCCTATAAAGTAGGAACGTTTAGCAACTGCCTGAACACAGTGGTTTTAAAACATGAAATAGAACCCGTGTACGTGGGAGACCCTGTTTATTTTATATGTGGAGAAAAAGCATATCCATGGTTACCTAGAAACTGGGGAGGTACATGCTACCTAGGTCTACTGTTTCCAGGAGTGTTCCTCTTGGAGACAGCAGAAGTAGCCAAACGAACAAAAGGTAGAACTCAAAGGAGTAGCGAGGATGGAATGATAGCAATGGATATAGCCAAATCATTTATACCGTTCTTGTCCCAAATAGAAAATTCTTACAATATAAGAAAACTGTCTGGAATATTACAAAAAACAATAGATTCCACAACGGATATTTTATTGAATATGACATTAGAAGAAAAAGGAATAAGACTAATGGCACTTCAAAACAGGATGGCTCTCGATATAATATTAGTTGATCGTGGGGGAGTTTGCAAGCTGGTAAAAACTGCGTGCTGTGTGTATATAGATGACTACTCCCCTACGATATTTAAAGTGATCCGGAAATTACATGTCATAAGTTCCACACTCTCTACTGAAGAAGGGGTTTGGGGATAGGATCCTGGTTGTGGGGATTATTGCGGTCTTGGGGATGGAAGTTAATTTTGATACTAATGATGGTACTCAGGATATTCATAACATGCTGCTGTTGCATACAATGCTTACCAATAGTGTGCACTGAAATAACTGATGGATGTACTAAGGGATGTATGCACATGGTGTTGAGAGGAAAACAAACGCATGGCCGGAATAACAGAGACACTGAGGAAACAAAAATAGTAAAACAATTCATGGCAATAGACATGAATGATGGAAATGATTCAGATGTAGATACCCCAGACTTATCCTCAGTAGAGGAGGATACAATGAATAAACAAGACGTTTGGCACAGGGCCAAAAGGAGGGTTTGTCAATCTGAAAAAATGAATACCCTTCATTTGAATGATAGATGTAACTTGATGGCCGTGGGCCGTTTTATGCACAGAATTATAGAAATATAAACTGCTATGCTTGACCGACGAGCGGCCATTTTAAATGTAGCAAGAATCGCCATTTTGCTTGTTAACCATTGCTCATTGCTTTCTGTCTAAAAACTGTTTTGCAGCTTGCAATTCTTGCGGATTCTGCTTACTCTGCTCAACTGTTAACATTGTTGTCTGAATATGAAAGGACAAGGTCGCGGGACTGAAGAGTTTGCTGAAACTCCTCATGAGTAGCCCAGAGAGGAATGCCCACACTCCCTCTCTGTAGCCTTGGGAGGAAGCTGCAGGGCATTTAATCACTTCACAGCTGCCAGCCAGTCTCGTACGATGGTAGAATATATTAGAATAATACAGTTAAAGGCTTCAATTATGCTTTTCTTATGGCCTCCCCTTCGCAAAACCCTTTAGAACTTGTCGGCTCCCAGGACACAAATAGTACCTCATACATAGCAAAGCTTGGAATGTGGCTCTTCCCCCGTGTACAGCTTGCTTCCAAGAACAGAACCACCGTGTTCTAAAAGATGCCTCCGCACTTTCTAATTGTACATTGTTACTAGAATAGACATCGAAAGCATTATAATCGTCATACTCGTCGGATATGTCCATCGTCATCCCAAGTTCAAAGGAACTTAATAAAGAGGAGTGTTCAACATGACTTTGCTGATTGTATGATATGCATTTTGTATATATGTAACTGATGTATGTAATTCGCTCTCTTGCGTCCCTCGAGGTCTAGGAAACTCACGTCGCGGGGCGTGAGATCAGAATTGGCCAATTGATACTATCTTTTGCTTGCAATAAACCCTAGCATTGGGAATTTGAACCTCGTGTCTGGCGCATCTTTTCGTGTATGGTTATTGCCTTGTTTCCATAGCACGAGGGACCCCTAGGGGCCCCTTTCAAGACTCCACTTCTACTCCCATCCGAGGCCAGTACAAATGGGCAGAGAGCCTCTGCTTAGTCTTCTTGGTACCAAGATGACCAGCCAAGGGCACCTCATGCGCCAACTGCAGTAGGAAGGGCCTGTAAACCTGGGGTACGACTTGAGGGCACCAGGTTCAGGCTTAGTGGGCTCACTAACAAGGAGCTCACCCTCCCAATAAATCCAGAATGTCCTAGGCACTTCTCTGTGTGCCTTGGACAGGGCCTGTTTCCTCAGACCCTCGAGAGAGGGACACTCTCTCTGTCCTTTACAGAAGTCTGCCCGAGAGGGTCCCGCTTCAGCTAACAAGCATTGAAGATCGGGATGATCCTCCGGGTTGAGAACCTCTCCCACAGGAGAGTCTTCTGGCTCTTCTCCCACAAGAGTTGAGACAGGGTTTACCACTGGACCCAGCCCATCCGGAGCATAGATCCCAATGGGTGCTGTAGGAACAGCAGGAAGAGAAGGAGCTCCCTCCACAGAGGTGGCCTGCTTGCTCTTCCTTCATCTTGCCTTAGGCCGCGCCTTCAGCTCGGGTACCTGACTCACAGCCAGACCCGGTGTCACCTGTGACCTAGTGACCGCAGCAGCAGTCATGGGAAGACCATCCGCGATCAATCCCATCTCTACTAGATTGTTACCTAACAGAATGTTAGCAGGGACATTGTCCTGAACCAGGACAGAAAGCTTTGCTGTCTTGTCTCCAATTACGAGTGTGACTCGGGCTACAGGCGATAATTTGGGAGGCCCACCAGCTAACCTGGTGGTTCTCAGAGGAGCATCTACATAGTCCTCTGGCTTGAGCAGGGTCCTGTCCACCACTGTCATGCTTTCCCCGGTGTCTCTCAAACCAGTAGAAGGCTGGCCATTCAGGAGGACACTTCTTAAAAATCTACAGGTGTTCTGTGGGATAGTCGCCAGTACTTCTGCGTACTGGTCCCAGGCCCCAAGGGACACTAAGGAAATCTCTACGGGAGCACCAAACGTGATTCCTGTAGAGGAGGGGAGGACAGTGGCCTCCACCTCAGACATGGGGTAAGGGTAGGTCAGGCTGACAGCCTGTACTCCGAGTGCCTTACCTTTACACTTGGAGTCACCCCTTTTGTGATCCAGAGCCCCACAGTCCCAACAAGTGCTGGGAGTGCGGGGTACGGTACTGGAACCACCGGGAGCCTGCTTTGCAGCAGGTGGACCACTACTCTTATTCCCACCCAAAGATGACTTATCCCTACTAGATTTTTGGGTCTTAGGAGAGGAGAGTTTAGGTTTATTCGACTGTGACTGCTTTTGGGACTCCTCAGCTTTCTGAGAGCCCCCCTTTTCTTTGTCCTTGTACTTCCCACTGGAGTCCTTAGGGGACATCCGGTGGGAGACCCCCTTGTCAGCCAACCTAGCCAGCTTAAAGGGATCCAAAATGTTCTGGTCAGCAACATACTGACGCAGCTCTGGTGAACAGGCTTCAGAAAAATGCTCAAAAAACAACAGGTGGGACAATTCAACAAAAGTTTTCACCTTGTAACCATCAATCCACCCCATCATATTCATGTGCGCAGCACTCACCCAGTCGACACAAGACACATTCTCTCTTTTCTTAAAATCCATGACCTTTTAAGGTATTGGGTAGGCGTCTTGCCAAACTTGGCAATCAAAGCAGATTTCATACACTCATACTGACCCCTTTCTTCCACACTCAGCTTCAGAATACAGTCATATCCAGTTTGAGGCACTCTGCTTAGCAAACACTTAGCCCAATCTCTTTTGTCAACATCATGAATTCCACTAGCCATTTCAAACGCTTCAATCCATTGGAGGATATCAGAACCCTCCGAAAACACACCAACCAAATCCTTCATAAATTTAGTTGCTGGGGACCTGACACTCTCACTGGGTTTCGCTGAAGTCTCCACACGAGCTTTCTCTAGCTAGATTCTCTGACATTCAGTGTCCTTGTCTTTGAGTTCAAGATCCCTATTCTTGAGTTCAAGATCCCTATTCTTGAGCTCCACTTGTTGAGCCAACTCTTCCTTCTTAAGCTCAGCATCTATTTCCAACTTTCGATATTCAAAGGCCAATTTCATCCTTAATAACTCAAGCTCCAATGTATTGCTGGGGTTCGGAACGGAGGCAGCAGGAATGGCGGCATTCCCAGAAACAGATTCAGTAGAAACCCCAGGGGCAGAGTCCTCATTGGTTGCATTCCCCCCTTCATCAAGAATTTCACCATCGGTCTGGTAGTCCACCAGGGCAGCTATCAGCAAAGCCCTAGATGTATCCACAAAGTCTAACTCCCTGGCTTCACAAGCACTCTGGAGAGCCTCTAAGCTCATCCGAGTCAATTTACCATTCGCAATAGACTCCATTGCTTGTAATGCAGTTATTTTGTACACACCCAAACCTTAATCTAATAAAGTGCGGCTATTTTGTAAGTGGCACGGTTATACACTGTTTCTTAAAAGCATAAGCATCCCACCGTTGCCACCAGTGTAAAGACTGGTAGGGGGTGTCTGTACTTCCGCTCTCTGTATGGTAGAGGAGAGGCACAGCGGACCCCAGCCAAGATTCTCTATAAGGTAGCAATGGACGAGCAATCAAGGCCTAACTTCTCAGGAGATGATGCAGGCTGGTTCTTAAGTACAGTGTAGTTCCCGAACCCCCACAAAGGAATGTCCACACACTGTATTACTGAAAACACAGTCTTTATATAATTAATATTCAAAGGTATGTACACGATCACAATAACACACTTTGTACTCGGAAGTCAATAATGATAAATATATACAATTCTGAAGTGGTACCACTAATGTTATAAAATCTCATTAAAGTGCATCAACTGTACGGTTAAAATGTCACACAGATTAATAACGAGGAAACCAGCAATAGAGATAGGCAGGAACGTAAGATGGTTGAAACAATAGGCAGAATACTGACCCCTACCGCTAGGCACTGTTCTGTGTGAAGATCCCCCCACCTGGGCAACCTGTAAATAAAGATATATAGCACAAGCCCAGTCCATATGTTCAATAGTCTCACTTCTTCCTATTAAGGTTTTACCCCCCCCCCAATGTACCTGGTGGAGTAGAGTTCTCCGACGATGCGCCGACCGATCCTTCTTGAGTGCCTCCCTTTCAGGCGGGAGCCACGGATCGTCGAGAGGTGTCGGGGAACTTGGCGTTTGGTGCCGGGGAATCGACAGCCCTTCTTCAGTGCCCTCCGTTTAAGGCGGGAGTCACAGGTCGTCGAACGTCCGACGGTGAACAGGGTGAACTACGGCAGGGAAGTGGCAGCTTCGTTACTAGCGGTGCTCGTCGACGACAGAGCGTTGGCGTCCTGCAAGGAAGAGGCGTGCGGGGCACCTCGGTGACGATAGTTCTGGACCGCAAAGAGATGATGAAGAACTGTGGCCCAGCAAGGGCGTCGAGTCGTCGGCGTCTCTGTGGTCTTTAGGTGGTGGGAAACCCACCGGTGGATGCTCCTCAGCGCGTCGACGGTCGGGCTTTCTCCAGCGGGAGACAAGCGGGTGACGATGCAGATGAGAGTGTCCGATGATTAATTGAAGTTCTTAGGCAAACGGGAGCACGGCGGCTCCGGTCAGCGACGGCGGTCGTCGACAGTGGCAGACAACAGTCCGGGTGCTTCTCCTTGGAGTTCTGCAGCAGTCCCCGTATCAGGTCGGCAGCCTGTCAAAGGTCTGTCTACCAGGGAGCGTTGGCAAAGATCAGCTGTGCACGATGGTCCCTCGTAGCTCGGGACGAGGGCGCCTTACCAGGTCTTCTCTGGGTCAGTCCTTGGAGGCACAACAGCTTTCAGATTGTGAAGGAGAGCAACAGCAATTCTTCTCATCCAGCAGGGCTTCAAGGTCAAGCGTCAGTTACTCCAGTTACTCATCGTAGTGGACTTCAGCTTCTGAACACGATTTCTAGCAGTGAGAGGTCCCCAGATATGCTGTTGATCTCCCATTTATTCCGCTGGGTCACACTCAAGCATCCAATCACGACTACGGGCATTCATGCAGGCAGGCAGCCAATCAGGCACACGAGGTATTCAGGCCATTCACTTCTCTCCAGACACTCACAACAAGTTATGTGTATTGGGACAAGTACCGAGCCATTCAACACTCCAAGCTGCATTCATACCGGTTTCGGGCAGGGTTGTCTCAGTCATTGTGTCAACCACTAGATACTAGACACCCACAACACAGAATGCATATTCGTCACACACTCTATTCACCCAGGTCCCACCCACAGGAGGTATCCACAACATACATCACCGGGAAGGCTCCAGCTTGTCTGGCCGGGCCTTCACAGCAACACTATATATGGCATTTCCGCCCAACAGCCAGTCAGGGGGAAGGGACAGAGTCATGGCTTCCCAGGACTTTGGGAAAACAAGGTAATGGGTAATAGAAAGCAAGAGGCCACCGGGGCCATCTTGTTTTCCATCAGGAATCAACTGATCCCAATGGCAGGGCCGAGGTATCCCAAAATGGAGGATACTCTGCGCACCTGTCAAATTCAGCATGGAGCTGCCACCAGCCCATACCCTGCTCTGTGGGCCACCCACAGGTGCCCAAAAACATACACTAGGAGCACAGGGTTGTACCCCCACCCATGGGTGCCTTAAGGGTATCCCACTGGTCCGTTCACCAAACCAAAAGAGAGCTGCACCGCCAGGAGTCCCACATGAACTCCTGCGTGGAAAACAAGACATAACACACGATAAAAAGCAGTAAAGGACAAGGATACGGAGGCCCTGTCCCTCCGATGCATTTCCAGCATCACATAAGTCGCACTGATTTTTAAAACTAGTCAAAATATTCTCTTTCCTTGAGCTCATGAAACTAGCCAAATCCTCATAAATCGAGTTGTAAATAGGGGAGATGAAGCCCCGATATAACAATAACTGCCTCCACGTCATTCTAACCTGGCGGGACTTGACTCCGAGTTCATAACATATGCGAACACTGGGACTGTGTTAGGGAGTGTCAAGGCTTCATGCCACATCGTTGCTTCCAACTTGTCTAATAGCTCTAGTGCCGATAATCGTAACAGTTCTGCGCCATATAATATTTTAGGGACTGCTTTTCATTCATGTAATTTTAACATCGGAATCACTGAGAATCTTTCGTATTTCTGATTAGCTCTCATCATTTCATTAGCCAGTGTCTGTGCCTTAAACTTCAAAATAGAGACGATTTCAGTTTTCTGGGGTTGACAAAATATATGGAAACCCAAATACAAAATGCCTTTGACAGAAGCCAAAACGTCACCTTCTAAATTGCACCTAATACTGTTCTTTCTACTGTTCGAAATCTGTAAGATCTTTATTTTCCCAAAATTAATACTCAGGTAATTGTCAGTAGCAAAGTTCTCAAATGCATTCAAAAGTCTCTGAAGACCAATTGAGATACAGTCAAAGAGTAGAAAGTCATTGGCGTAAGCTAACCATATTATGCTCATTTGACCCAGTTTAGGTGGTACACAAGATCCAGGGGTAACATATTCCCCAACACCCGATACATAAAAGTTAAAAAGGCAGGAAGCCAAGATGCAACTCTGCCTTAAACCTGACCTTGTCTCTTTTTCCTGCGAAAGCGAGCCATCTTGTTTCAATCTAAATTGTATAACTGAGTTGCTATGTAAACCAATTATCAGCCTTAACAGCCCACCAGGGATTCCTCATTTCACCAATGTTGCCCACAAATGTTGCTGGTTGACACTATCGAAAAAAACGGATAGATCTATCGAAGCCATATATATTGACGAGTACCATGTAGACCATGCTAGATCCTGTAAATGTTTTACTGCAAATCCATTACCAAAGGTACTGACCTTGCCTAAATCCTGTCTGATTACTGCTGAGTCGCCCAACCCTAGAAGCCCAATTCTCAAGATGGGATAACATGTGAGATGCAAAGTTCTTGCTGTCAGCGTCCATTGTGGAAATGGCACAATAGTTCCTAAAATCAGTGTTTGCACTCCTCTCTCAAAATCGGGATTAAATACGAAATTTTCCAACTATCCGGAAACCGTTCTGTAACTGCAATCTCTTTAAACTGGATGGACACGATGTAGGCCCAAGTGTTAAGGTACCGCTTAAATAGCCTATTAGCCCTGGAATCGCAAATGCAGTTAATTACCTCCACAACCGATTCAGTCTTTACTTCCAATGTCCATTTTGAGGCGCTCCCAATGGGCCCTATCCACTTAGTCTCTTCTGCCATATTACTTGCAGAGTACAAGGCCTCAAAATGGGATACCCAATCAGACTCCATCACGTAATTGGCTTGGCCATTAACATGACCACTATCCAATGCATTTATTACCTCCCAAAATTCACCAATATTCCTGTTCTTAAGAATCCCCAACATGAGTTTGGCCTCCCTTTAACTACGCGATATTGCCTCATCCGCTCTTAAAACATTGTTTGATTTTTTAAATTAAATGCATTTTTGCATCAAAATATATTCTAAGACCACTGATCTCCCCGATTTTTGCTTGCATATCTCCTTATTGTAAACATGGTTATGTCGCTCCCGTTTGCATGGCGTCTCTGTTGCGTCCTTTTTCTTAAAATCAATCTCCCTAATCAATTCAGCAACAGAACTCTCGTAGTTATTGAGGTTAAAGGTCCGAGGTTTCCATTCATACCTACACTGATTCATTGGAGTCACCATTTCCCCATTAAAGCGTCTAATGAGCCCACCTTTCCACGTGCCTTTTGTCCTCCTAGAATTAACTGCAAGCCCAACCTACGCCCCTTTCTCTGTACACCCAATGTGCATTTTAAATGCAGCACTCAACATGTTATGGTCACTCCAAGGTGTTTTTTCAACCTGGTTGCTAGTGGCACGTTCAAACAGGTTCTCATCAGTAAATATATAATCGAGGGTATATTCACTCTGCCCCCTATGCCATGTTGGTTTGCAAAGGACGTCACCCGATACCGCTCCATACAATATTCTCAACCCCATTGAAGTCAGACAAGAGGACCATGTCCATCCATTCACTTCCTTTACTGTACTCATTCCTAACAAAGGTAGCAACCCAAACTTGTCTTTCTCAACTCCAGATTTCCAACATTGGGAGTTTAGATCCCCAGCCAACTGAAAAGATCCATCGCCATTGTTTAATTCCTATAGTTTGGTTAGTCTGGATAACTGCTATAGAATCCCCTGTATGTTACAGACCCAAACGTGCCCATTAATGTTAACTAGAAGGATACATCTAGCACGCTCGATCTTACCCAGTCTAAATTACACAAGTAGAGCACCAAAGAGGGAGTCTGGCACAATACTGGCAATCATCCCCTTTTCTGGCTTAATAACAGGCACCACACCCCCAGAAGGCCAGCCCATACTACTTTTACGGGCCGTCTCTGCAAAAACCCTTCAAGGGAAGGGCATTCAACAAGCCAGGTCTCTTGAAGCATAGCCACATAGCAAGATCTTATTTTCGCGGCAACCGCTACATTTATGATTCAGTGGCTATTACCCTGAATGTTCCAAGATAAGACCATGAATGATGGTGACAGTCTAAAGATCAATTTGTGCTCTCGAACATTGCCGCAACCTTGAGCCAAATTGAGCTGGAGCCACCCATGTCCAATCTCTGTGCTCCAAGTTACACACCTTTGCATCATTTGCAAAATAGGCTTTCCTTCCATTATTCCAACCAGTATTCAGTAAAAAGACAGTATCATTCCATCTTTCACCCTCGGAATTTGTAGCTGATGTCAAGAATGTGTTGGAATATTCAGAAATATCAAAGCCCAGTTGTCTCAAATGAAAACCCTCTCTCAAAATGGTGTTGAATACTATACGTGAGCGTATATCCAACAAAGCCTTCTCAGTTCATAGGGAATCTGGGAAGTTCACCTTAATATCCTTTGTTGATATAAGTCTCATGTTAGGGACTTCCATAAACAATTTCACAATATTCGATCTATTAAGGTGCATTCCTCTATCTTTTTTTCTGGAGGCTTTCTACTAACAGCCTGTTTGTTTAATGTATGTATTTAATGTATTTGTTTTATTTATTTATTGTTTATTTGTATAGCGCCTATACAGAGACAAATGTTTCAAAGCTCTCAAGGAGGGGAGGGGAACAGTGGGAGAAAAACAACAGTCATTCAGAGCCCTTGACTTTCTGAATGATACATGCCTTCACAGGGCAGGGTAAGTGCATGAATAAGTGCGAAAAGATACATATAACAGTGAAGATAACTCTGTCATGTCTGACGCCTGTCCTTTGTTTTTCCAAGTGCCTTACACAAATAGGGTAAAGGTGGGTGGGGGGCGCAGGGTAGAACAGACAGGCTGCTATACGATGCTAAATTGAAGTGGAACCAACAGTTATATAGCGGCCTGACATAAATACAGTGGAGGGTGATGGTTAGGCGGGAGGGGGGCAGAGAAGTGTAGGGAAGGTGGACTGATGGGAATAACTATGCTCCGAGTAGTTAGGCAGTTTAGGGTAAAAAGGAGTGGGCAGTAGGGTGTGGGGAGTGGAGGATGGGCGGTTGAAACAGAAGGGGGGACAATACTTCAACATACAAGGAGGAAAGAAGAAGAGGAGAGTGCTGGCAGAGAGGGTGAGGTAGGGTAGGTTGAGGAAGGGAGGAGGAGGAACAGGAGGCAGGAGGTAGATGCTGCAGATGGCGCAGCCAAATTAAGTTTGGCCTGAGAAGTTGAAACACACCAGCAGCTGGGCATACTCAGATTCGACTTTGGCAGGGTAAGGTACGGACACACACAGCAGCTGGACACAGCCAGGTTCGATTTTGCAGGACAAGGTAGGGACAGAGACAGCAGCTGGACAGAGCCAGGCT
Organism: Ambystoma mexicanum; assembly: GCF_040938575.1. Classification (NCBI taxonomy): domain Eukaryota; kingdom Metazoa; phylum Chordata; class Amphibia; order Caudata; family Ambystomatidae; genus Ambystoma; species Ambystoma mexicanum. The sequence goes on from NC_090922.1 coordinate 112,907,213, forward strand.
CAATTTTGATGAAGTATGTGAGGGGAACTAACCTTCAACTGATAGTAGCTCCTTACAGTTAGTGTGTCCAAGAGCATGTGCAATTTTCCAAAGCCTCTGTGTGCATAAGGGTGGTGGGTGTAGGTGGGTTCCCCCAGGACCAGCCAGTTAACGGACAGGGGAAAAGACAGGGCCTTCAGAAGCAGGCCTTTGGAATCAGGGGCTGGCTTCCACCTAGCGGTCCCTGACTGGTCCAGACATGAGGTGCACCAACCAGTCAGGAGGAAGGTGCAGTCATGCAGCCCAGCAGTGAGGCAGGCCGCACACTGGGTCAGCCATGATGGAACAAGCTTTCTCCCTGCACCTCGTGGTACAGGCCCTGACAAATGTGCATTGAGCATAGTAGACAGGGAAGTGGTGTTGGGCGGCAGGATGGAAAAGCCCAACAGGGCTTTGAAGATGAAATAGAAGCCACGCTCCTCACTGCGCTTACAGTGGACAAAGTGGTGTCGCCAGGCAGCACAATTCTGCTGTGTCCCTCGGCATGGCTGCAAGTTGTAGATGCAGCCCAAGGACATCAGATGGAGGAAAACTGGTGTGGATCTGGTCACAGTAGAGTGGAGGGGGAGACAAGGGAACAGACAGGGCCTTTAGAAACTGGCCTTCGGAATCAGAGGACGGCTTCTGCCTACCGGTCCCTGATTGGTCAAGATATCAGCCACCAATGAGGAGGAAGGTGCAGTCAGGCAGCCCAAAAGTGAGGCAGGCCGCACACCGGGTCGGCAATGATGGCTTCCCCCTTCTTAGTGGATATATCATTAGCCAATTTCTAACCACTTGCACCAGATAATATAGAGGGACCTGCCCCAGACTTTCTTTTAACAGGGGTCTGAGCTCCATTAAAATTCAACTCCCTAAATTTTGCAGAGATTGGCTTATTCTGACTTTCCCATGCAGGCTGTGTACTTATGCCAAATAGTTGCTGGGCACCCACTGCTCCCGTCAAAATGTTGTATAACTTAGTCCATGGGTCATCCTCCAGTGTTAAACCTTTCACTTAATATTTGCTTATCGGGAGGCCCGAAGCCCCCCTCGAAACAGTGATCCCATTAACTCTAGCCTCATTACACATACCACTAGCGTGATTATTCCACAAGACAGGTCACCAGGGAATACCAGTCCACTTGGTCCCTCTTTGGATACCCCTTCAAAGTTTGGGGATGTTCGCACTTGGACGTTAACACATTTCCCCTCTTCCCGCAATCTGACTGTGTTGCACATCAGGGACAATGTTTGGTTGTACCGCTATATGCACGCATTGAGAATCCTCAATCACAATGGAGGGTACAGAGACATTCAGCTCCTCAAAACACTGAGGGACAGTATTTACCATTTGAGCTTTGCTCAACAATGGATTTAGAGCAGTGTGAACTACCAAAGCACTTTTCTTTCCAATGCTCACATACCTCTGTTTATTAAGGGAGTCTAAAATATTTAAATTAAGTATGAATATTCTAGATTTACTTCCAATTCTTAGATTTCTTGCCCTGATTAGGCAGCTGCGTTCGTTTTTTGCCCCCTTCCCGATGATCAAACCACTCCCTCATTCTGACTACTAGTCCCCGGCTTAGGCCGCGGCTTTATAGGAATCGATGATTGAGAAATCCTAAAGTCCTCTTCCACACTCTGAACTGGCATAGACAAAGCCATAGTGGGATTCTGCACCGCGGACACAATCTTTCCCTTGTCATGAACACCTTCAGCACATTGCAGAGCAGCAATTTCAAGCACGGCGTCCCCTCCATTAATCGCCAGAACTTTTTGGAGGGAATTAAGCCACATATCTGGGGCAAAAGCAATCGTTCCATTGAGTCCATTGAGTCAATCTTCACGTTAATTTCGCTCAAAATAAGCATATGAGCCCGCACCTCACCCCTAACATTATCATTGCAACAAATGCGATGATCACCAAGTATAAGGCATAGATGGTGTGGGACATCTCTCGTCCATCCCCTGCAGAGTATGCTGAAGCTGTGCTCTATTCTGACCTGTGTCAGGGAGATCACACTGCTCCCCGAAGTGAGCTCAGTTAGAGCCATAGGGGTCCCAGGGCCAATAGACATGCGCAGAGATGGAACGATTGGAATAGGAGTAACCGGATCAACCATATGCCTTTCAAATCACTCACTGGAGGCCCCTTGAGCAGCGTCTACCACAATTAAGGACAGTATCTCCTCCATTTCAATGAAATGTATTCGAAAGGTTCACTAAAACCGGCACACAATGCGATTTACTTGGTTGAATTTCTGTACTGGGGCTGGAGCGAGGAAAAAAGTATTTTCTTCCTACTGCAACCCAGAGACACTTCAGGTATTACCCCCGCTGATAATGCTGATACTGCACTGGGAGTGATCTTAGTTTCAATGCATATGCTAGGTACTCCCACTCTGATTTGCCCAGGCACTCTTTCTCCACCAAAATGTATTTCGCCCCTACATCTATAGGGACCAGAAATGTACAGACTGATTACATAGAGAATCGACTGACTTCCCCGTCATGGTAGGCGCTCGCTGCTCCTGCCAAACTGCACAACTGCTTCTGGCAATAGACTTCCCCTGCACTTCCCTCGTGTGCACTTCGTGCTGGGGCGTCGTTAAGAGGCATCCTGAATGCTGGTCACCAAGCTCCAAGGCAGCGCTAGGTGAGCACAGTTCCACATGCACACCAAAGAGCCACGCAGAGTGGTTCATGCACAACCGCTCCTGCTGATACACTTCCCCTGCACTTCCTTCATGCACGGCAGCGTTTAAGAGGAATCCTGAATGCTAGCCGATCACCGAGCTCCCAGGCAGCGCTAGGTGAGCACAGTTCCATATGCACACCAAAGAGCCACGCACAGTGCTTCATGCACAACCGCTCCTGCCAATACACTTTCCATGCACTTCCTTCATGCACGGGCAGCGTTTAAGAGGAATCCTGAATGCTAGCCGATCACCGAGCTCCCAGGCAGCGCTAGGTGAGCACAGTTCCACATGCACACCAAAGAGCCACACACAGTGCTTCATGCACAACCGCTCCTGCCAATACACTTCCCCTGCACTTCCTTCTTGCACGGGCAGCGTTTAAGAGGAATCCTGAATGCTAGCCGATCACCGAGCTCCCAGGCAGCGCTAGGTGAGCACAGTTCCATATGAACACCAAAGAGCCACGCACAGTGCTTCATGCACAACCGCTCCTGCCAATACACTTCCCATGCACTTCCTTCATGCACGGGCAGCGTTTAAGAGGAATCCTGAATGCTAGCCGATCACCGAGCTCTCAGGCAGCACTAGGTGAGCACAGTTCCACATGAATAAAAAAGAGCCATGCAGAGCAGTTCCTGCACAACTGCTTCTGCCAATACACTTCCCTGCACTTCAGTTGCACACTTTGGATTAAAGTTCAAAAAGATTCTTCAGTAATAATTGTCTTCTACAGCTATAATACTGTTGTATAATATACGTGGACATGAATATGAAGAGAAGGTACCAACGGTCTTATCTTCGCTTGATGCCAGTGATCGCCCTCACGAAGGACGCTGGTCTGAAACGTACTGTCCGAGGTCACTGTTTCTGCCACTCAAGTAATTTCTGATGCAGAAGCTTGTTTGATGAAGGATGGTCTACACAGGAAAGGACTGAAGAACCTGTATATACTTTATATTCCAAAGGAGTTTAAATTAAATGTAGCATTTACTTCTTAGTTGAAAGCAACATTGGTGGAGTCTTCCCCAGTTTTTGGATATGTACGTGTAAAGATACCAGTGGGTGTGGGTGGGGCAGCACTGAGGCACCTACATCTTTGGTGTTATCTGGTAATTGCAATATTGATTGTGCTGTCCAACACTGCTAAATGAATTGTATCTAGGTGAAGAAAGATGAGAATGTGACTGGGCTGAATAAACATCACATAAATTAAAAATAAACAGATGGGTAATAGCTTTTCGGAAGGTCGTGAAATGAGTGATCATGCGAATAACGACAGCATTCAACAGCTAGAATCTGAACAGAAAATTGTGTTTCTCCTCTAGATTTAAAGGTAACTTGTGGTACTGATAAAAAATAGTCTTGAAGGCCTCTGGGGTTTGGAGGTTGATGAAAATCAGATTTTCTCTGCCAAAAGGGGAGGTGCAAGGCCATAGAAGCATCTAAACACCAAAGATAAGATAATGAAAACTATTTATTGATGTACTGGAAGCCAATTAAGTGATTGACCTAAGTGGGTTGGGCGGCGAGGGCATGAGTCTCTTTTCCTCAAACTAAAAAACAGACCAACAACCAGATTTTGCATTTGCTGCAGATATTGTATTTGATAACCTGGGGCTGAGCAAGAGGGCAGTTGGCATAGTCTAATTTAGAGTTAATGCGTGAGCCAACTACTAAAAGGAACCAGCTGTGTGGGGATATAAGGGAGGACTCTATGTAGCTGGCTAGGTTTGAAGAATCTGTCCCTGATCAATTAGCCAACATCAGCGTTTATACTGAGGTTTGTCTCCTAGTAGACTCTTAAGTAGTTCTTAATCTGGCCAGGAAAGGAGGGATGAAGGCCAAAAGCTTCACGTGGAATGGGTACGAGAAAGGGAAACTCTAGCAGATGATATGGACCAAGAGGGATTACTTATGGTTTGAAGGCATTTAACATAAGGCCACAGTTCTTGATCTAGACCCTGGGACAAGGCAGCAAATCCATCCCTAGGACCACTAACCTTACACTAAGCCTGCATGTCATCTGCATAAGAATTAAAATACATCTCTAAAGACTGAAAACGGCTCATAAGAGGGTTGATATACATGTTGAAAATGAGAGAGTAAAGCGGGGATCCATAAGGTACTTCTAAGTCCATCAAATGTTGAGTGAGAGATTGGGGCACAGAGTAACCCTTAATGTGCAATCTGTGAAAGGATCTAAACCAGCTGGTATGAGTCACTCTGGCCAACTGCTGCAAAAGAAGACCATGACCGACAATATCAAAAACAACCAATGGATCATACATGACTAGAAGTGAAAGAGCGCCTTCGTCCTCCTGAGCCAAAATATCATCCCATAACCAGAGAAACACTGTGTCCGTGCTGTGTCTATGGCTCAAACCAGACCTGCAGACGGGAGTATTTTCTGCCTCAAGAAATGCTTTTAGTTAGTCAAAACTTTTTCAAGCACCTTGAAGATCCAGGAGGGGTTGGCTATTGGTAGGTGGTTACATATCAGCAAAGCACATTTCTTTTCAAGGGTTGCATCAGTCTGGCACCGGCACGAGTGGCTGTTTGGCTGAAATTGATGTAACTGGTTGTGAATTGCCATAGGTGTATTGGTCATAGGTATATAGGGTTCTATTTGATATTTTGGCATTTTGAAGGCTACACAAAATTAGCCGAAATATATCACATTCTGGGGGCGGGGGTGTTCACCTTCCAACAGCCCATAAAGGTGATCCACCACCACCCCCAAACTTCTCCCACGGTGGTGGGATGTCTTGGAAATTAAGGGGTTTAACCTCCCAAACCACCTCCCCTTTCATCCCTTTTCTGCCTCCCTGCCCCACAGAACATATTCCCTCTCAACCTCTGCCAATCAAACAGACACATAGCTGCCCCTCCACCCCCTCCCTTTCCCATCACAAACATCCCTCCTCCTCTCCCACACAAATACACACACACCAACATAAGAAACTCTCTGCCCCTTGGTTTACACCGAGTTTCTGAGCCTGTAAACCAGGTTTTTGCCGCCTTGAACGCAGATGGTGCTCAAACAACGATCAAGAGGCCAGAGATGCATACAAGCTAGATCTGAGTCACCACCACACTACAATCTCAGCAGCAAAATCCTTCTTCTGCACTAATCACATCACATCCTCAGCTTATTCTGCACGTGAACTATTTAATAGAGCAAAATAACTCACCTCTACCCCTATTTTGGAGGCTAATGCCTCCTGTCCTCAAACTCAATGCAACGCCATTAGTACTATTTTCACTGAGAAGATTTGTCTGATTCAACAGTAAATTGGTAATGAGGGCCCGCTTCATGTCATCCCTGATCAGAATGATGAGGTTCTAAATACATGCTCCTTTTAAACTTTTAAACTTGAGCCCATTGATGATGCTATGGTACTTAAGGCTCTGAGTAAGCTTAGATCGGCATATCCAGTGATGCAGTACCCTTGCCCATTCTCCAGACCCTCTCTTGACTGCTATGTCTGTATTTACAGCGGCTCTGAGACATTCATTTTCATTAGGAGTTATCCCCGCTCTGCTAAAACATACACTGGTTAACCACGTTGAGAAAAAAACTAATCTTAATCCTACAGGTGACAAACTATCGCACTACATCTCTGCTGCCTCTGCTTATGAAGCTCATGGAAACCATTATAACTCCAACTGTGTCCCGTTTTCTGGGGACAAGTAAATGTTTGCATTCATCCCAATCAGGATTTCGACCCTTGGTGTGCACAGAGTCTGTTTTGATTCCATCCTGGATGATAGGACCATGATCCAGGACTGCAGAGGGGTCAGGTGTTGTTTCTCCTCAATCTCTCCACGGCGTTCAAAACAGTGGACTACAAAATCCTTCTGCGCCGCCTGTAAGAGGCAGACCAGATTTCCAGTCATGGGGTCCTTTTCTACACATATGCAGATGGCACCCACCTGGTCTTTCATCTGGACACACCTCTAACAGAGCCACCATTTAAACTCAGAGACTGCCTTTCGGCTATCAGGAGCTGGATGTCTCACAACTGGCTCAAGATGAATGGTCTGAAGACCAAGGTTTTGGTTGTTGGCTCTGAGATACTTAAAGCCAGCTGGAATGGTGAGTATTGGCCAGATGTTCTCATCCCCTACCCAATCCCTAGCACATCTGTCAAACGCCTGCCTGGAAGTGCAGCTTCTCTCATCTGTGTCGAGAGAAGCACAGATCGCTGCAGTGTGTAACGTTGCCTTTACAAATCCCAAAGTGCTCAAGAAAGTACTTCCTGTTTTTCCTTTGGACTGTCGGGATAAGGAGATCACAGCTTCAATTATGGCAGCAATCGACTACTGCAACAGGATCTATTTAGGCTAACTGGCCTTTTTTGATCCATCGCTTGTAGGTTCTTCAAAATTCTGCAGCACGACTGGCCTTAGTGATGCCTAAACTCACTCCTTCTGCTCCTCTGCTATGGCAGCTACACTGGCTTTAAGTAAAAAATTGCATCAAGTTTAAGATCTTGTGTATCACTCATCGAGCGATTCACAGTACGGGTGCTGCCTATCTTCAAATCAACCTTGAGCGATACATGCCCACTAGGTGCTTGTGTTCAGAGTCCCAACTCTTGTTGAAAATCCCTCACTTTCTTAAAGCTCAGATGGGGGGGGGTGTTTCTCGGTGCTATACCCCACTCTTTGGAAATCTGTGCCTTTATCTTTACCAGCAAACACAGGGCATCTGCAGTTTCGAAAATCTTTAAAATCACACGTTTTTAAGTAAGCCACTTGTCTTTCCTTCTTTAACTCACCACTGTTTTTTCCAGCGTGTATATGCCCTTTGGACTTAGAACATGCTTTACAAATCTAGTACACTACATTACACTTACCTCTCACTCACGCTACTTGCTTCGACCAGCTGCTCCTGTCAGCCCCTGTGCACACCTGTGTGCAGCAGGGCGTGACAGATTGACTTAGAAAGACTGCTGTGAAAAAAAGATATGTTCACTCAGGACTGTAGATGGTGCTGGCTACATCTTGTACACATGCAGCTGTGGGTTCTATGGTGTCCAGGGTGGCAGACAGGCATATAGTCAGCTCCTCGATCTGTTGGGATCTATTGCTTGGGTCTCTGATGGCAGTCCCCATAGTCCTACACCAGTACTCAAGAGCGGAATGTCAAGAATACTCTAGCCAAGTACATTGGCACGGGTAAGCAGAAGCATTGCTAGGGGGGGGGCTAGGGATATTGCCCCGGGTCTTTTGGTTGTAGCCCCGGATAGAATCTCAGGAGCTACAACCAAAATGCTAGCTAGCCCCCAGTCCCAACATTTCCGACATTAGCGTAGCCCTGGTTCTTTTCCAGACCTTGCAACACCCCTGCAGGTAAGGATGATTCAACCTGTCTGAATGATGTTCGATGTTTTAATTGGTTGACATTTAATTTGGGGTAATTTCCACCCACCCCAAATAAGGCGTACACAATTTTAAATTATTTAACAGGTTCTATTTGTGAACCTGGGAAGCAGCAGTTTAACAGTATAGATAAAGTGAAGCATTATATGGCTCCCGTTCTGTACCTGGCCATTATTCAGGAAAGGAGACAGAGAGCTCCCAATTAGCACACCATATGGATCTATTTGATCAAGTTCAAAGTTTCCAGAAACACTTACATTTTTTAAATATTTCATTGGCTAATTTTTGCTGGATGAACATCCCTCTTACACCCCCCACCACCCTAAGTAGTTTAACTAATAAGAGGGGCTAGGATTTATTCTATTTCCCTTCAGTGTATCCCTCCACATAGAATTATATTTCCCCTTGGCATTATACTTTAATCAGAATGTCCTTATGGCTCTCAGGGCGCCCTCTTAAGGACTGGTTCAACGTTCCCCCTCTGGTAACAAGTGGGCATCAGTTAGGAAGATTGGGCAGCTTCCCTCAACAGCCTTATGTCTCTCCTTTTGCATTGGGCCTGTCTGTTCCCCGCTTCTATTGAAGAAGGCCTAGAGTTAAATTCTATTTGAGCCCCTCTTACAGTGGTCTGCCAGTAATCTCGCAGAGTGTTCCAGACAAAAACGCACCCACGAGCCCAACTCATAATTTGCTGGTCCAGGAACTACGGTACCAGCAAGATTACCGGTATCGTAATGTCCAGACCGGCAAACTTATAATGAGGCCCAATGGTCCCAAATGTCCAGTATGGGCTGGAGACTGCTCCTGATATTCATGCAAAGTGGCAGAAAAACATCGAAGGAAAGATACTAAGATATTTGTTGGGTATTCTGGGCACAATACCAGTGGAGTCGTTATGACTGGAATTGGGCGTGGCATCTCTACTTAAGTCACGGAAGATGAGATGCTGTAAATTCACGTTGGAAATGTATATGGGAGGGATGGAAACTTCCAAGAAAACACTGGTTTTATCATTCCAGGCACATAGAGGATACCGGGCTGGTAACACTGCCTTATTGGCACTGACCAAAATTGTTGTGGAATATCTGTAAGAAATTGGCATGCAATTTAATGATATGGATTCTCCTGGGTATTTCCTACATGAGCTAAAGAGAAAATATTTTCTATGGGATCGAGTGTAGACTTTGGACTCCTTATCACAGGGCAGATATTATATTGACTTTATAAAACAGGTCTTTGTTCCATATAAGCCCTTCACTTATCTCACAAAATATTGCAGTCAGAAGCTAAGGCGCTTTATTCGTTATTTGTGCCTAAATATTCTGCCTGTACTTGAATATACTGGAGCTTGGGCTCATGAACCCTGCAATCGGCCACTCTGCCGTGTTTGTGAGACACAGGTGGAAACTTGTAGGCATGTTTTGACTGGATGTAGGGTCTTGACTGCTTATTACAAAAGGGGGTATTGGTTGTTCTGTTCATCATCAGCGGGATATAGCACAGACCAATGCTGGTCCACGATATATTGCGCCGAACCATTAGTCATAGTAGCTGCTGCCTACTATATATGGGAGTAGATAAAAGTTGCTTAGTGTTGAAATATGAACCCCCATTTCTGTATGAGTACTCAGGGTCCCTTACTTCCTTATTTGATTGTTAGTCTACTGCAGTTGATGCTTGTCAATAATTTGATTTGAGATGAAAGATTGGAGCCAGAATGGCTCATATGATTTTTGTGATGATGGGTACCATGATTAATAGCTTGGTGTTCTTTTGACTTGATTATGCAAGGAAATTGTATGACTGATTATATTTACTGTTTCTTCTTTTATTATTTTTTTAGTGTGTGGAAAAGGCTAAGATTAGCCGTATAGATGTATTAATACAAATACATTTTAAAAAGTAATTCAAAATAAGTCCAAGGGAAGACAGGCCATTCTATTCTCCTTCCTGTTGTTATCAATTCCTTATTTCGATCTCTGCCTCCCTCAGTCAGGTTGTCAGTCAGTCCATTAGTGAGTGAGCGGTGAGTCCCATTCAATCTCTGGGTTTGGACCTTTAGAGATCAGAAACCACTCCCTTTAGATGTGTGTATTATTTCTCTAGTATGATGGGTTAAGCTACTTGATTGGACAATGCTCCAAAAGTGACATTACACTCTAAATAATTATTTGTAGTTATGGGGCATATTAATGAAGAGGGAAGCATAATGGGAGTACCATCTATACCCAGTTCCCCTCTCATTTGATGGGATGTTGTGTTGGATATTTCTACATTAAACTATTGAGATTTTCTAAAACAACATGTTCCATACATGTGATTATTACTAATTAGTTTGTAAGGTTGCTCTCACTCAGGCGAATCAAATAATTCATCTTGACACGACATATGATGTGTGTGCAACATATTTTTGCTTTTTATTCTCTTGTACTTTCACTCAACAAATCTACTCCCTACTCAGAATAACAGCCTACATGGCACGAACACTAGGGTATATGAATCACTGACGTGGGACGTTCCTGCACAAAAATATCTACATGTGTCTAATTTGCATGATTAAATACATATCAAACAAATATTGTTATACATTCAGCTCATAGGGTTTTTCTCCCTGAACAATTTAAAAAGGTATCTGTAAGTATGTTTCATTTTGTAATGCTGATTCACAGTCCTTCAAAGAACAAAGCAAGAATAATGCAAGCCTCAATTGTTTTTCTACATTTTCTATAAAATGCTGTACTTTTCATCCCAGATTTTACTGTTATGCCTGTTCTGCATTTAGTACAGATTGCTGTAGCCTTCCATGTACCTGAAAATAACTATTTTTGGGCCTTGTCTGTTACTATGGACCAATACACTTTAATTGCATTGGGCTGCTGACATCACAATATTTCCTTGAATGTTTTGTTCAAATGTTTGCGCAAGATGCAGTCCATATGTTTATTTTTAAAGGTAGAGTTTAACTTTACATCCTTTCCTTTGAATAGATTTCCCTACAATGCTGATCGCGATATTTTAAGGAAGAGAAACAGAGATAACGTAAATAAGGGAATAAAGTAAAGGGGGGTGGCAATTACTTTGTTATCAATGTCCATGGAAGTTGGTGACCATATGTGCAGTGTTGAGGAGCATGAAATACAGTTTCATGCAGGGGAAGACAGTGGCCCTGGGGCTTGAGGCTGCTTTGGAAGCAAGGAGAAAGTATGTTCTTTGGAGGACATGGGAAAGTCCCCATGATGGCATGAAGACACAGGCAAGTCCTTTCGACAGCACCAGGATAGAGGTAAACCCTATCCAAAATGAGCAGAATAGGAAAACAGTTTTATTAGGATCAGGGTCAGCTCAAGTGCTGCATGACTGATTGTCCGAACAAAAGCATAGGAAGGTTGTCATGTAGGCTAATGTATTGGCAGGAGCGAAAGATCAGGCACAGATTACGGATCCGTTGGTCAACAATATGATGGGCTGGAAGTGTGCAGCTCCATCTGCAGACCGTGGTTTGGTAGATAATGAACAGCAATGGCAGGCTAGTGCTAGGGAAGTGGGTCAATGGGCAGACCATGGTGGAGGTATCTGATGGTTAACAACAAATAAGAGTAGATTAGACTTGGTCAGTCGGGGTCCAAGTGCCCATGTTCTGAAATCCAAAAAGGCCACTGCACTAATAGGACATATTAAGAAGCGCTGCCATTACCCTGCTTCTGTTTTTAAGGAAGCTGGTGCCTGACGTTCCTGCGTGCAACTCATAAGGTGAATGTGCTGTTTTGATGCAGTGTGGTGACTATCCTAAACATGGCAAAGAACCAAGCAGTCAACTCTGGTTTAGAATTGTTCTCCTCTTGTAGAGATGCCAATTTTGGTTCCTGATACAGAGTGAGGTGAGTGTGGGGTATAACACTCATATCTCACATGTGTTCATTCAGAGTATTCAAACCATAAGTCTGTTTCATGTCCATTGTTGTGGATTCCCAAGGAGTAACCCTGCTTTGCGACACTCAGCTACACTGTGTTTTGCATAGGTTGCATATCACAGAGCCTTCCATTCCCTCACAATCTTCCTCTCCTGCAAACCAAAGTGGTCCCATGTCCATGATGAATTGGTAACAGGCCTGGGCAGCTGTCAGGATGTCCACTTGAAACTTGACAAGGGATGTCTGAGCCTGCTCGCACCCTGTGCAAGGCCACTCACGCATGCAACGCTCTGTTTCTTCCTCCTCATGAGCGATCTGATGGCGATTCAAACTCCTGCCTCATCTGCCTGTTTTCCCATATTTTGTGGCACCACCATCTCCCCATGTTCCTTGTCCATCCCCAAGCCTCCACGCACCTCTGCTACACCATGCCCCTGCTGACTGAGTTACCGCCATCTCCTCTCCAGCTCCAGTCACTATGCAGCAAAAACTCTAGAGTTATCTTCAGCTCTAATGCTCTCCTCATGCAGCAAGTGAAGCATTATCACCCACTCCTGGGACACATCACCAGATCTTACACCACCTCTGAAACAATGACCCTCTTCAATGGCCCTACCTGCTCTGCCTCCCTATCTATCCACTCCTGTGGTAGTTGCAAACTCTTCATTGCCAGCCTTTCCTCCTCCAGCTTCTTCTGCCTCCACCCGTTGTGGCAGTGTGTGAAAGAGGGACAGGCAGCCAGGAGTGGAACGTAAGTAAAACCTTTATTCAGGATACAGGAATTCAAAAAGGAACAAAAAGTTCAAGAATGCTTCTTCTTTTTCTTGGAATATGGATGTGGCTTCTCGACCTTGCAGCTAGTTCTCGTAAGCCCACAGCATCTCAGGCACAGCTCTCTCTCTCTCGAACTCCTAGAAGAGAATGGCAAAGAGACACCCAATCCATCATTTGTTTTTACCTTATATAGGGGTTGGGGTCTAGGCAGCCAATCAGCACAGACTTGGCTTGGTTCTCTATAAATATCCCCATAAGGCATGCCCCCTTTCTCTTGGTTTGAAGGAGGGTTGCCTGTCTGGGCCGCCAAGTCCGGGTCCCTGCGAGGAACTCCCGTCTTGAAGAGGTCTGGCACCCTCGAGGTCTCTTGACGCTTTCTGAAGGTGAGTGTTGGCGGTGAACTCGAAAGCGGGTCTCTGCCTTCCATGTCACTGGGTACGGCCTCGACCGTGTTGTGAAAGGAACCGCGTGGGAAGCCGGCTTCTGCCTGTGAAGGCGTTCGGCTTGCCACGGTCCATGCTGCACTCGGAGCGGAACCCCGCCCTGGTAAGCCAGCGGTTGTCCGGGAAGGACGGCCCAATCGCCTCCGTTCTGGTTCTTCCGTTCGCTGGAACAATCTCTTTCCACGTATTCTATACTCATGTAAGCGGTGTCAGCCATAGTCCTTTCGTCCACGTCTCTCTTAATGCTGTCTTCCGGGGTCCCACGACTGTTAATTATCTGGACTGTGCTCTCCCGACCACGCAGCTTGGCTGGTTGGTACTCCCTCTCAGGTGGTCTTCCTTCGACCGGATGCTCTCTCTCATGTGGTCCCTCCTCTCGCCTCTTCCCTTTCATGCCATCCACATCCCTCCGATCACATACTCCCCCCGAGGAATCGAGCCGCTCGGGCCGATCAAGGCTCCTGGAGAGGTAGTCCGGAACCACCTGGAAGGATGCGGGCTTGTGTACCGTTTTAAAGCGATATTCTTGTAGAGTGAGGAACCTTCTTAGCACACGCTGATTCGAATCTTTCTGTATGGCCAACCACTGTAAAGGAGCATGGTCAGTAAATACAGTAAATGTTCGACCCAGGAGATAGTATCTCAGAGATTCGATTGCCCACTTGATCGCTAAACACTCTTTGTCTACCGTTGAGTACGGCTCTTCGGGGGGAAGCAGTTTACGGCTGATAAAGGCGATGGGATACAGATCCTCCTCTGTTCCTTGTGAGAGCACCGCGCCTAAACCAGAACCAGACGCATCAGTCTGTAGGAAGAATTCTTTATTGAAGTCCGGACAACATAGGACAGGTAGGGCTGAGATTGAATTCTTCAGATGGTTAAATGCCCTGACTGCGTCAGGATCGGAACAGACGTCCTTCTTATAGGTGCTTTTCAAGGCCTCTGTCAGGGGGGCTGCCACTGAGGAAAACATGGGTATAAATCTTCTGTAGTAACCCACAAACCCCAAATAAGCCCCTATTTGTTTGCGATTGCTAGGCATGGGTGGTTTCTGAATGGCTTCGACTTTGTCAAGTTGGGGCCGGATCCTTCCCATGCCTACTTAATGACCTAGGTAACGTATCTGTTGGGCCCCGATGGTTGTTTTCCTTGGGTTGATTTTCAGTCCTGCCCGCTCCAGTTCTTTTATAACTCTTCCAAAATGTTCAAGGTGTTCTTCCCAACTCTTGCTGAACACTATAATGTCGTCTAACCGGTTGTGTGACATCAGTACTTGGTTCATCAATGCTTGGAACGTAGCAGGAGCCCCATGGAGACCAAATGGTAAAACTGTGAACGGGTACAGCCGTGACGGGGTAGAGAAAGCAGTTTTAATCGTATCTTCTTCCCGTAAGGGTATCTGCCAGTAACCCTTAGTAAGGTCTATGGTGGTTAGGTACTGGGCAGCTCCAAGTCGTTCCAGTAACTCGTCTATCCGAGGCATGGGGTAAGCCTGATAGGTTGAGATCTCATTAAGTTTCCGATAGTCCATACAAAATCGAGTCGTGCCATCAGGTTTGGGCACCAGGACTATCGGGGAAGACCAATGACTTGTCGATCTTTCGATTATTCCCAGTTTCAGCATTTCTTCAACTTCAGCTTGCACCAGTGCTCTTTTAGCCATAGGAAGTCGGTAGGGTCTTAACTGGATGAACTGGTTCGGTAGGGTCTCAATTCGGTGTTCTACTAGTGGAGTTCTGCCTGGAAAGAATGGCAAGACCTCTCTCAGAAGGTTAAGGACTTCTAGGAGTTCCGTTTTTTTCTTTTTCCGACAGGTTCGGTCCCCATTGCACTGCCTGCAGGGCAGAGACCTCGGAACTACTGTCTGGTGTATCGGGACAAATTACATTCATTCCGCTTGGAGCTGTGCTTGGTTCTTTCCAAGCTTTCAGTAGGTTGATGTGATAGTTCTTGGTTTTCTCTTTTCGGTCTGGTTGTTCTATCAAGTAGTTGACCGGCCCGAGTACATCCAGTACGGTATAGGGACCCCTCTATTGGGCCAGCATCCTATTGTAAGACGTGGGCAATAGTACCAGTACTTTGTCGTCTTTCTGAAAGGACCTTACTCGGGTGTTGCGGTTGTAATATTTTTCTTGTGTCCGTTGTGACCGGCTCAGGTTCTTCCTAGCCAGCTCTCTCATGTGTGTTAGAGTATCCCGAAGATTAATCACATAATCTGTGAGTTGGGTTTCTTCCTCTTGGTTTTCCCATTCGCTGCGTGCTAGATCAAGTACTGTTCGCGGTTTGTGACCAAACAACAACTCAAAAGGAGAGAGCCCGGTGGACGATTGTGGGGTATCACGTAACACCATGAGTACCCAGGGTAATACCCGGTCCCAGTTAGTGCCCATGGGCTCAGTTGCCTTTTTTAACATTTGTTTGATAGTCTTGTTATAATGTTCTACCAACCCATCCGCCTGTGGATGATAGACGGTGGTACGGATCTGTTTTATGTTCAGCTGTTGGCAGACTCTCCGCATTACCCCGGATATGAAATCCCGCCCTGGTCGGTCAGTATCTCTTCTGGGAGTCCCACTCGACAAAAGAAAGGGACTAACAAATTACAGACCTGTGTGGCGCTTGTTCCCTTCATGGGGAAAGCCTCGGGGTATCCTGTTGTGTAGTCTACGATGACTAGGATGTACTGATATCCGTGGCTGTTGGGTTCTAATGGTCCCACTATGTCCATTCCTATCCGGGAAAATTGCTCTTTTATCAAAGGTAACGGTTGTAGCGGGGCCTTTGGTGGTAACCGGGGATTGGTTTTCTGGCAAACCTCACATTCCTCACAATACTTGGTCACGTCCCGGAACACCCCGGGCCAATAAAACCTTTTCAACACCTTATCCTGCGTTTTTTCCCTCACCAAATGTCCTCCTGTGGTAGTGTTATGTGCTAGCTTCAGGACGGTGGGTCTGAAACTTTGGGGTACCAACAGTTGTTCCAGTTCCCGATCAGCCCTGTCCTTGGTTATCCGATATATCAATCCCTTCGATGATTTGAACCAAGGATATGCTGTTCCCTTCTCTGGGTATGCAATGGCCTGGTTCCAAGCGGTTTTTAGGGTAGGATCTAAGGCCAGTTCACCTCAAAATGTAGGTTGTTTGTCATCGGGTAACCAATCCATGACCCCCGCAAACTTCTTTTCTTTTTCCCACTTCATCTTTTCCCTTCTTACTTCGCTTTGGCTTTTCTTGGGGGGTTTTGGGATGGGAGGCCATATGTCCATCCAGGAAAAAGGGGCTGTTTGCAACCACTCTGTGTCCCTTACACATTCGGGAAAAGAGGGGAGATCAGTTCCCAGGAGAACCGGGGTTGGCAGGTGGGCATGATGGCAACCTTCATTCTGGACTCCACCCCTTTTACTTCTATGTTAACTACCTTAGAAGGATAGGAAACAGTGTTGCCATGCACGCATTTTATAGGTATCGGAATATCCAGCCCGACCTTCTCCCCACTTACTTCCGGTCTGACTGCGGTCTGTTCGCTTCTGCTGTCCAGCAGAGCCTTCTGGGTAGTTCCGTCCACCCGGATATCTAGCAAGTACGGTTCACGACTCCTCCGGTATTCCCTTCCTTGAACAAACCCGATTTCCATGGGCTCTGCTGGTTTAGGTTTCTTTGGACAAAACCTCGCTATATGGCCCCATTCACCACAATCAAAGCATTGGGGCTATCTGGTTACGGTGGGCCATGTTATGTTTTTAGCTTCCCCTCGTGCCAGCCTTTGTTCAACCGTTCCTTGTGGTTTCATCGCTGCGGTTCTGGGAAAGGGTTCAAACATGGATGCTCGGACTGAACCTGCTTTCTGAAAGGCAGAAGCAATGTCGATGGCTTCGGTCAGTGTGGGCAGGTGGTGTTGCCTCACCCATCTCTGCATCGCTGAGGCGAGTGCCTCTGTGAACTGTTCCAGCTTAATCTTGTCCACCATCTCCTGAATGCTGCTGCTGGAAGGCTTCAGCCACTTTTCTGTCAAGTCGTGGATCCGATAATACAGCTGACGAGGTGTCTCCCCCGTCTTTAGTTTAGCATCCCTCAGGCGGATCCGGTATGACTCATCATCCATTCCCATACGTTCAAGTATGGCTCTCTTGATGTCTGAGTATGCAGTGTCCCCCGCTGGGTTGGCCGCTTGGTATGCTCCTTGCATGCTGCCGGTCAGCAAGGGTGCAATGAAGTGACCCCACTTCTTCATGGGCCATTGTGCATTGCGTGCCACTCTTTCGAAATTGGTGAAGAAGTAACAGGGGTCTTCACCGGTTTGGTATTTTTGTAACACAGCTGTAGGAGCCATCGGATTGCCTCTACTGGTTACCACAGCCTCTGTCATTTTCTTTAGTGCATCTTGGTTTGCTGCATGCAACTGAAGGGTTTGTTGGATGGTTTGGCGGTCAGTCTGCGCCTGATTTGACTGGACCTGTATGATCTGCTGAAGTTGCTGCTGTCCTTCTGCCAGGGTTTTAATGATTCCTTCCATGGCCTGCTGTGACATCCCACCGCTGCCACCACTTTTGTGAAAGAGGGACAGGCAGCCAGGAGTGGAACTTAAGTAAAAACCTTTATTCAAGATACAGGAATTCAAAAAGGAACAAAAAGTTCAAGAATGCTTCTTCTTTTTCTTGGAATATGGATGTGGCTTCTCGACCTTGCAGCTAGTCCTCGTAAGCCCACAGCATCTCAGGCACAGCTCTCTCTCTCTCGAAAGTCCTAGAAGAGGAATGGCAAAGAGACACCCAGTCCATCATTTGTTTTTACCTTATATAGGGGTTGGGATCTAGGTAGCCAATCAGCACGGACTTGGCTTGGTTCTCTATAAATATCCCCGTAAGCCCCGCCCCCTTTCTCTTGGTTTGAAGGGGGATTGCCTGCCCGGGCCACCAAGTCAGGGTCCCCGCGAGGAACCCCCGTCTTGAAGTGGTCTGGCACCCTCGAGGTCTCTGTGACGCTTTCTGAAGGTGAGTGTTGGCGGTGAACTCGGAAGCGGGTCTCTGCCTTCCGTGTCACTGGGTACGGCCTCGACCATGTTGTGAAAGGAACCGCGTGGGAAGCCGGCTTCTGCCAGTGAAGGCGTTTGGCTTGCCACGGTCCATGCTGCACTCGGAGCGGAACCCCGCCCCGGTAAGCCAGCGGTTGTCCGGGAAGGACGGCCCTATCGCCTCCGTTCTAGTTTTTCCGTTCGCTGGTACAAACTCTTTCCACATATCCTATACTCATGTAAGCGGTGTCAGCCGCAGTCCTTTCGTCCATGTCTCTCTTAATGCTGTCTTCCGGGGTCCCAAGACTGTTAATTATCTGGACTGTGCTCTCCCGAACTCGCAGCTTGGCTGGTTGGTACCCCCTTCTCAGGTGGTCTTCCTTCGACCGGGTGCTCGCTCTCATGTGGTCCCTCCTCTCGCCTCTTCCCTTTCATGCCGTCCACATCCCTCCGATCACACAGTGCAAAGCCCTTCGTGGTCAACCCCACTCCTCTGGCTGAGCTGTCTCCAATGGATTTCCACCTCAAACATCCCCTAATGTGGCTGTGTGTATCTGGCACCTTCAAGGCCCAAACTCCACAACAGGCCCACCATTCTTCTCCAAGACATCAACGCGACAATTAACCGCTCGGTCACCGGTGTAAAAAACATCCTCTCTCTTCTCCACCTTTATCTCCAAATACAGTACTGTGCCCTGCTTCCTTTTCACAAAGGACTTACATTCGACAAAGGCACGTATCTCACCAGAACAGACAAATAGATTCACACTGGGTTATTGTATGATTCTCTGGTATACACCCACACACCCACAAAAGGGAAGGTATTTTAGTTTTTGCAAAGAAGCAGGGATACAAAAGCAAATATTTTTAATGTATTTTGTTATTCTTGGGATAAATGGCAAGGCAAGCACATGCAGGAAGTTACACGAGGCCTAGCAGGAAAAACACAGCCAGAAAAACATAAAAAAGACTCCTTCTCTAAAAGACAACTTCTTGCCCTTCCCTGTACACTCCTCTTCTAACAGCGAAACAAAACCTACAAAGAGAAAAAGAGAGCGGTGGCCCTTGTAAACGGCTCCTAAACCACGCTGAGCATGCCCATCCCCCCCAGGATATTAGTTGCCTCTGCCTGGCATGCTTAGCAAAATTCTGCCTGCCCAAACTTCTTGCGTGACCACTGAATCGCACCCTCAGGGTGTGGCTTGTGCTGAAAGCAAGGCAGGGTAGGGCCGGGGTTCATCCAGCCTTACGTGGAACGATGAAAGGCTGAGTTAGTACTACCCTCATTTGTGGTTGTGACCAGATGTTGCATGCAATATGCAGCATTTGCAATAACCCGCTGAGCTATTTAGCCCCTGCTTTGCTTTAAGACAGCAAGAAGATCAATGGCTAAGTGGAAGCAGAACCAAGCAAAACAGCAATGCAAAGCCTTCTCAGGCTATGAGGTGCTTCTGCGGATTATATGCAGTGTACACAATACAGGATAGCCCTGGATACACACTGCCAACACTGGAATAGAGAAACAGTTCTCTGCCTTGCCCGGTAGGAAGTCAGGGCACTTAACACGAGCAAAAATAACTGCAAATTACGTCTGAGCTACAGTATGGCAATTTTCATCAGCACAAGATTAATCTTCATCATTAAATTATCAAAGGTAAAGGTGATACAATCAGTCGGGAATTAATTACACAGAAAAAGAGGAAACATACAAACTGAATGAAAACACAACTTCCTGTACAGATATATAAATAGGTATTAAAGCGACATGGGGTGATGAACACAATCCTACAGTGTGCAGAAGGCTACTTTAACCTTTTCAGTGCCCAGACAAAAATATGTTGTGCACGGGGCTCCCTGGCACTTAGTGTGGGGCTGGAGACTGAACTTAATGCCCACTCTCAACTTGGAACATATATACATAAGCAGTGTGGCAAGAAGAGATCACTTTTTTTCGGGACGAATAATCGTGTAAAAGCACTGAATAGGTGAAGGGTGAGGTTTGCACGTGTAACAATTGCCAACCCAGCTCATCAAAAATACCCTAGTCTGTCTACTAATACGTGGCTATTACTGCCCCGCAAACTCTCCCAAGTGCCACACACAATCCCCAACACGTTTCCTCGCTATCCTCATACATTCCATTCGTGTCCCATTGGCCATTCCCCTCCCCCACCAGACTGGTCTCTATAGTCTTCCATCTTAGCCTAGATCTACACCTCAACTGTCCTGCATCCAACCTTCCCCTTTCCTTTCCTAGGCCTTTAGGTCCACCAACACATCCAAGACTCACCGGTCCTCCTTTGCCTTGAATCTCCTTGCTCTGCTTGGAGACCCTCACTGCGGAGCACACATATCTTGCTCATGATCAAGCGCTAACATGAGATGAGCGGTAATTCAAATGATTCTGCACTGCATGTGCACTAGCTAGAAAACAATTGAACATGCGCATGTGCCATTTACACATGCATTTACACATGCGCATATCCACACTAATACGATCAAAAAGCTCTCATGGTCCATCAATCTAGCGGTCTCAAGAGCCTGCCTACTTTCACCTTGTTTCTCTAAGCAAATGCAAGCAACATTACCTGTCAAAACCAATCTATGTATGACCTTATGTGAGCTGCACCCTGGGAAACAAGGACAAAGCCCTCTGCCAAAACATTCAAATCAACGGAAATTACATTTTGCATGTGTACCGAAGGTTCCCCAAACCTACCATATAATTGTCTTATGTCTCTTTACCACCCTCCTCATCAGAACCTTGTAGCATGCAAAGCGTTTAACACCACCATTGTCTAGTGACACAGTCCCTTGACCTGGAACCAGTTATTTGGCCCAAGTCATTCTCCAATTGATGTTAATTGAATACATCTTGAATTTCACCCCAGCCTTCATTTCCATCAATATGGGCATGAGTTGACCCACTTCTTGAAAATGGCATTGCAGCTGCATCGTACAGGATGATGTTCTGCACACTTCCTCGCCCGGTTCACTAAGGAGTGGCCACTGGGCTCCTGGTCCTCCATTCCCACAATCTATTTACAAAGATTGGGGCGATGAGAAATGGGTGGGATAGAATGCCAAGACGATATATCCTTCCAACCAGTTCAATCCATTTAGACTGAAGGGATCCCATGTACACCTTGCAACCTCAACTTTCCAATTTCATCAAGAGCTCATTGGGCATCCCTGAACCCGCTTCTTCTCTTACCACCCCAATCCTAAATGATTGTGCCCCATAAGTGTTCCGTTTTTAAAAACCCACTCAGGATTTCCACAAGACCTCTAACACCTGAAAAGCTGTTATCCTTCTTCTGTTCCAATGTTTAAAGCACATCCTCTCTTAACTGCTTTCATCACCTTTATATAATGCAGCTAATGGGCACAGCCCTTGCTACAATGACCTACACAATATCCCCTTATATAATCCTCTCTCCTACGGTCTACATTTGACCAGGTCTTTCTCATATCCACTAAATCCCAGTAATGCAGCCACATCTTCTCCATGAAGACTCCTTATGCCTCGCCCCCACTCAACTGCAAAATCCTAAAACTTCCTAAATGTAGTCACGCATATCATAATCTGAACCACTCCTCGGCTCGAGCCTTAGACACACCTCCTTTTTCGATTTTCCCAGAGCGCCGATCTTCAGCATCCTCATCCACTTTCCATGTCACCATTTCTCATCCAGCATTGCAGGACCCTATTCCCCATCTTTTCTGTCTATGGTTTACATCCTCAAAACCACTTGGTTAATGCAATACCTGCCAATACCTACCAATTTACTAATAATCATAATCAGGGAAAATCCATGTCACATCTTCCCACCTATAATCCCTTGTATGTCCACACTATAACGTTTTATGGAATACAAATCTTTCACTAATGTCTTTCCACCCATTTGTTTATCTCTGCCCGTGTTCTCCAGCACTGTCTATAATCCCTTCTCATAGAATCTGTTGCCATACACATAAACGCTGGAACTTTGGAAACTTGGAACATCTTATCAAACAAAAACAGCAAGCTTTTTTATTTGTTCGGGAGCGACATTGCCTGTGTTACATACTTTATTCCGTTGTACGATATCCAAATCACAAACTGATTGTTTCAGCCTTAATGCTCACTGCACACTGGAAAATGTACAATTTAAGAAGCAAAATCTTAAAAGATTACCTGAAACCACCCGAAACAGAACACCAAGATCATCCTAATGGCGCTCAAAATATTGCCTTGGCCACTCTCTTCAGTCTTGCCACTCATAATAACTATGCTCAAAGTGACAAAGGCGACACAGATAAAGAAAGCGCTCCACTTATGACAAATTCGAATCCATCAGAATCACTTGCAATGCTAAGCCACTTAGTTAAGAGCATCCTACATCAGAACCTAGAAACAATGTTCAACTTCTACTATGAAGCAAACTATTAACAATCTGGCAAAATCAAAACAGTAATCTAGAAGTCTAAATGCCCTAGAAAATCTGTCATGGGTGGCAAGTCCAATTAATCAAATGCAAGTCAACGAACTGAGTACAAATGACTCACACATGCGTGAGGAAGCTTCTTGCGAAATACAGGAGATTTTAGACCTAAATCCTGATGCGGAGGACAATCGATATGAGGACGGTATTCATTCTCTCCCAACTACAACCATGCCAAGAGGCCTTAAACCTGTCCCAGCTTGGAGAAGTACTGATAGAAGAGAAAGTCACAATTCCTGCTCTAGAAATAATCCCACCTGCATGATTACCAAGGGTGAAGCACAGAGACTGCAAGATCTAATCCTCTCAGCTTTCAGTTTTGCGCTCAGTTCCTTGGTAAATGTGTTTTAATCTTTAAAGGAAGAAGTACATACCTATTAAGTTATTCTAATGGAATTGACAAAGCAAGTGGGCAGTTGTGAATCTTCATTAGATGGGTTACATGTACTAATGAATAACCAATTAAATTAACCCTCAATTCAACTTTCAAAGAATGAAAACGAACACACAAAAAGTCTAAATAACCTAACAAATGAATTTCTTTTGTTCAACACCTGTATTGAACTTATGTGGACTGACATGAAACCTACTTTAGCAGACATTAAAAACTTGGATTTAAACAAGAGCAAGTGAATGCTAACCATGCAAAATATTCTATGGTGACGATACTCCCCTCATTGTCCGTATTGCAAGAATTCTTGAAACTGGCTCAGTTAGCTGATGGCCAAGAACTTAAACAAGGGCCCAACATGGAAAAGATCTCACATTACCAGACCCCCAAAATGCCACCCTACTTCCAACTCAAAGGCCTGCTTCACATAGTGTGGAGACTGGAAATCGCCAGAATTACATCAGGAAGGCCCAGACGATCTGAATTCACAAAACAAAACCCAGAATAAGAAAAAGAAAAACAAGAGGAAAACTCAAAATAATTCTGTAATTGTAATAGAAGATGTTGAAAAACACTTTAAGTCTCGGGGTAAACTCTCAAGTGGGAAATAGAAAAAAGCCTGTAAAAAGTACTTTTTTAAAGCCCTAAATAACATCACGCAAGAGAAGGACCTAAGGGTAAAGAAACCTAAAGTAACAAAATCCGATGCCCAAGTTGTCCAGACTAAGTCCAACAATGAAGTTCCAAGAGCCTATTTGCCATACTCTACAGCAGAAGAGCCCACTGCATCAGAATCAGGCAATCTGAAATCAAAATCGACCATACGGTCACAAACTGAGGAAATAATGGTCAAAGAACAGATACCATCCAAACTGTTGAAATTGGCGCCCATTTTTTGTCAGAAAAATCACCCAAAGACAATAGAAAACACTGAAATTACTACAATACTAATCAATTCTACTCAACTGCCATTACGGTTGATAAATCAATGTGGAAAAAATACATACCCAGCACAAACACCACAACACATCACTATTGTCTGTCAACAATCTAACATCAGTAAACCTTTTGCTGCCCACAAAGTAGGGCTTCAACAAATACATCAAAAGAAAGGGCAAAAGGCTCTTAATAGTTGCAACATCTTATCGTGTACCAAAAAGGTGTTTGATCTCTATCAGTTTTCCACCAAGGACATCGACCGCCTATCCTTTCCATATGACAAAAGCACAAATATAGTGGAACCCATACTCAAATCCAGCAAAGGAGTAAGAGCCCTGCAATCATGTGTGCAAGATCTCAAAAATATAGGAGTAGAGGTTTTTATCACTCTACCTTCTCTCATTCCAAGTGATTAAGAAAATGTATGAACTGTTTTGACAAACAATTCAAAAACAACTTTATCATCAAGTAGACAACTTTCTGCTGAATCTGGTGAAATTTCTTCTCAAAGCACAAAATCAGCTAATAATAAAAAGGAGAATTCAAAACTTTGGACCACACTCCCAGACATCCTAACTGAGGTCTTCCAAGGACTCAATGTAACTGGAGATCTGCTTTGGGAAAAGGAAAGACTTCAACTTTTGATTTGGAATACAAGAGGCCCTTTGTCCTTCAGAAATAAAAACGCCAGTAGGAACATTTTCACACAGTTTGATTTAGTTCTCCTTCAAGAAACCTGGCTTATGAGAGAAATGCATTTGGACGGGTTTACATTTGTTTCCCATTGGCAACCTCTCTCAATAGGGGACGGCCGTCTGGCGGCCTCTTAACAGCAATTCGAAACAAAACTGGATATGATGTACTGTGTACAAGCAATGATATTCTTGGTATTTTGGCCATCATGTGTAACGTCAGATGGGGTGCCATGACAAAGGGTTTCCAATTGATCAACATATATTGGAACCTGGCCAATAAAGAGTTATTATCTTTTCTTGAAGTCCTCTCCAACATTCTTACTGAACTAAATATTGCCTTCCTGGATGACCTGATATTAGTCGGTGGAGACTTTAATGCATGTTGTTCTCCCATAGCCAGGCAGTACTCAAAATCCAGTGCTAATAACTCAAATGGAGAAATGTGGGAACAGATGTTCAAAGACTGCAATCTAACAATAATTAATGGTAATATTGATACTGATCGCCCTCCCACGGTGACGAGGTAGAATGTCAAAAGTACATCTATAATAGACTATTTAATAGTCTCACCTGAACTGTTTCAATATTGCCTTTGGTTTAATTTTATTCCTATGCATTATAGTCATCTTAACTGATTACAAATAGCTTTTTCTTTAGAAAAACATAAGATTCTAAATTCATATACTTCAAAACTTCAAGTTAATACACAAGGCAATCACATTGTCTGCTTTACCAACATGGGTCAAAAGCTCAATGAAAAACTCGAACATATAGTTGAGTTTGGCCTTGAATGTGAAATGGAAATGTTATCTGCCTCTGGTAGTTTTGTAGACTTTATAAGGGATCTCACCCCTCCTCAATCTAAAAATGACACTAAATTAAAGACCCATTTCCACACCTTTGATGAAATAAGTCATGCTGAAAAAAAGCACCTCACTGAAGAATTAAGTGATTTAAAAGCCAAAAATCTTGACTTACAAATTTATACCATGGAAAAAACCAAACTAAAATACAAGTACAGATACAGGTCACGTGGACAAAGAATAATGCAATATATTCAAGATGGTCAGAGTATGCTTCAAACTCTATTACCAACTCAGACCAAATAAAAATTTGTGGGCATTAATTAACAACAAAAATCTATCTCAAGGTGCACAACAATCTTCTATAATATCTAATAATGCTTGGGAAATTGATTTCACAGAGGATTTGCTTAAACATTTGGAAGGGAGAATTCTCAGAAATGCGCTAATTCCTCTCTACCTGAAAGACTCCCAGCACTTTTTCTGGACTCTAGGACATTTTAATTTCTAACCTGGAGAGAGTGGACCTTTTTCCCACTCTCTCACATATTTTTCTGTGATTTAAACTCTGTGTTTCTTTTGATTATGGAGTCTGACAAACTCCATAGGCATCAACTTTTTACATTGTGACACATAGCACCTTCAGTACATGACACAGACAGGGAAGTCTTTCAGATTTCCCAAAGGTTTAAATACCTACTCTTGGATAAACTACTTTTTCCCAGAGCAGTAAAGTGAAATTGACTTTACTTTCATTTGTAACATTCTAGACCCAGCACACACTATCTTACAGTAGGTTGCTGGAGGGGTTACTTAGTATCCCCTATGTCCAGCTTCTCATGTAACATTTTTATGTTACCCTTTCTATGATTAATGACTGGTAGCAGTGGTTTACTTTTAACCTCCATTGGGAGTATATACCGCGGGCTGCGTTCACAGCTGCAGTAAAGCACGCAAGGGTGCCCATTCTGTGAAAATGGCTCTGGTCTTCTTTTTTCGCCATTTCTTGTTGGAAAGGTCCTTCTTGAGATTTACTCTGCGTGACAAACCAGGTTTTGTCCGTTTGTTCATTTTGTCTTTGGTGGGATTCATGAGTGAAGCCCGCACCTGGCTCCAGTATGTCTGGCAGGAGCAGGAAGTGAGGGAGGAGCCCGAAACTACCTGTGCTTAATCCCTTTGGTTACAGGAATGTTCCCAAAGGTGATTGGCGAGTTGACGAGTTGACACGGCTATTGGACCGGGATCGGACAGTGAGAAAGGGGGCCCCTTCTAGGATGAGATGCGACACCTCAACAGTACTGTACGACCCTATCCCCGGACGGTGAGCTCGCTGTCCGAGGTGGCATCTTGACGAGGGTCTATATATCGAGGCAGGCAGATTTGCCGAAATCACCAACCACGAGGGTCCTTTGTTGTCCTTAGTAATCTGATCGGACCTCCCTTAGTCCTTTGCATTAGGTGAGTTGTTCCCCCGATTCTTAAGTATCCTGATATTTGATTTGGAGCATTGTTCTCGCGAGTACAATTATTGACCAGGTAACACCAGTAATCTGACATGCCTGGGAAATTGTCTGCCTGTTTCATCCCACAGGAGGGGTCACCGGCATGTACTATGTACTGTAAGTATGGCATTGGTAGTATAGTGGTTAACAATATTTGGCTCAGACAAACTAGACATGCTTGCGAACTTCAGTGGACAATCAATGGTAGCTTTGAGATTTCTCGTATAGAATATTTGGAAACTATATTGTTAAAGAAGAAAGCTAGACTGCAGCATTTGATATATTACAAAATTGGAAAAAAGAAGCTATGCAGCAGCTTAAAAGTAGAGAGAAACATGCACGCAGACATATGTCAAACACAGAGAAAGCGTTATTGTATGACAAGCAAAAACAGTCAGAGTCAGCTAGAAGCATGGATAGGGCTTTTCAACTTGGTATACAGAAAATGTATCCGTCTAAAGATTTTCATGCATCAGATGAATTGATTGATAAACTTTTAAATGAACGAAGGCCTGATGTAACTGCACCTCCACCTTATGTACCTATTCCTGTTGCCTTACCTCTTCCTGCTGTTGTTCCTCCTCCCATAGTAATTCCTGCTCTTCCTGTCATTCATCCTACTGTTCCTCCGCCGCCAGCAACTGCTCCGGTTCCTAATGTTGTTCCTCCTCCTATACTTCCATCTTTTTCTGTTGTTGTGCTTCCGGTAGATTTGTCTTTGAAGCCAGTAATGGCATCTTCATTACCTATTGTACAAAATTTGCCTACATTTTCTCTTCCAAGGGTTCCATTCCGCTTGTAGTTGATAAGGGTGCTGAATAACAAAAATGTAACTTGTAATACAGTTTCTAAAGAAAGAAAGCAAAACTTAACTGCATGTGCTAGAAAATGCATGGAGAAAGGTGAACAATCTGATGTTTTCGCTACGCTCTCTAATCTAGATAGTTTTCCTGAGAAAAATGTCTTTATTGAAGGGATGGGAATCCATTTATCCATAATGTGGAACAGACTGAATGATGTAGATATCCCACAAGGGTTAAGGGATCTGAATGTTTTAGCATATTCAAGAGATACTCCGGAGAAAGTATATGGGCACGTCGAGAGGTTATTTGAGTTTAGAAGGGAGTTAGAAAGGTTACGGAATGATTAAATAGATGGTGATAGTTTAAATGCTATTTTTGTACAGAAACGGTTCCTTCCTCCTTGTAAATTGATGAGTGAAGAAACAGGAATTTGCATTAGGGATGGATTTCAGACATGTATCTTCCGTGGAAGTATTTGACACGTATAGTCAGTATACGCCAGAAATGCAGAGGAAAGTGATACAGGTAATGGTAGAATACCTGCAGGATGATTGTATAAAAAGAAAGATTTGTTGTCCCGCAGAATTATTGAATATCTACAAGGTAGAGGTTTTTCTTCTGACACTACTTTGGCTGCTTAGCACTCGATTTAGCTCTGTTGCTCAGTAAGCGTCGGAGTTGCCTGTTACTCAGTTACCTATGGAAGAGGTTCCTCCGACATTTGTCCCTAAAGTTGAGGTTCCGGCTAATGCCACAACAGGCGTTGCCACCTATGATATTGATGCACATCATGTATCACAGTTTGTTCACGTCCCATTCTCAAGACAGGAAGTGAATACTATTAGACAATCCATTCCAGATATTATAAAGAATCCGACAGGGTTTTATAAAGAGATAGAATCTGTTTTGCAGTCGTCAGTGTTTACCCTGGGTGATATAGACTTGCTATTTCCTGTGCTCCTACCTGCTGATTTGTGGAAACAGATAAGGACTCTAGACGATGCAGCAGGGTTGGGTGACACATGGGATAATTTGGTCAGACAAGATAGAGATAGACCAGCTGTTGAAAGGCCACCACAGGTAATACTGACTTTGCCTGATAGAATAGTGGTAAAATTAAAGACTTTAATTCGAGAGAGAAGGATAGTTTTGGAGAAACTTACTGCTTGTATTCAAGGAAAATCTGAAGGTGCTACTGAATTCTTTAACCGGTTCGTATTTTCAGATTTTAGCGGACAGGATTTCAGTACCGATTCCGGAAAAAGATTATTTGTGGACAAATTTGAGCGTGGATTGTTGCCTGACATCCAGTCGCAAATTATGACTTCTGATAGTGCTTGGCAAGCTAAGTCACAGTCTGAAGTGTTGCATATAGCTCAGTATTATGAAAACATAGTTAATAATGAGAAAGAAAGGATTAAAAAGAAAAAAGGAGATCTGAAGACTAAGGTATTGTTACAGCAGATAGTTAGAGGATCTAGAGGGGGTAGTACACAGTTTAGGGGTCAGTATGTCCCACAAGGTAATGTGCCATTGGGACTGTACATGTGAACCAATGTGCCTATTGCAGACAAAAGGGTCATTGGCGAGCACAATGCCCGATCCTCCAGCAGAGGTCGAACAACACATATGGTGTCATGGGTAGATGACCCAGAGGCCGCCCTGGGGTAGAGGGTCTTGGTAGAAGCCAGTTTGCTCAGAATTCCCAGTCTTTTTCGCAAGATAACCAGCAATCTAGTGTAGATAGCAAAAATATTTTTGATAACCCTTCTACTGCCTATCTTTCTGAAGATCTTCCCTTTGATGATATATTGTTCCGTTAGGACAGCCTGAAGCAGGATCTGGAACCAATGCCTATTCCCGTTAATCCAAAATAGGAAACATCTATTTTTGATAGATACAGGAGCACAGAAGTGTGCCATTGATCATCCGTGGGTTCCAGACATTCCACTGTGAGGGCAGACTAACGTTTCTGTAGGGATTTCTGGTACGCCAGTAGTTAGTCCGGTTTCTTTGCCGGTACCGATTTAACTGGGTCCATTCACTGATCACTGTTCATTTCTTTTGACAACAAACTGTGGAGAGAATTTGTTGGGTTTGAATATGTTGAAGGAATTACATGCAGTAATTAATTGTTCTTTGGATGGAGATATTGATGCACATCATGTATCACAGTTTGTTCACGTCCCATTCTCAAGACAGGAAGTGAATACTATTAGACAATCCATTCCAGATATTATAAAGAATCCGACAGGGTTTTATAACGAGATAGAATCTGTTTTGCAGTCGTCAGTGTTTACACTGGGTGATATAGACTTGCTATTTCCTGTGCTCCTACCTGCTGATTTGTGGAAACAGATAAGGACTCTAGACGATGCAGCAGGGTTGGGTGACACATGGGATAATTTGGTCAGACAAGATAGAGATAGACCAGCTGTTGAAAGGCCACCACAGGTAATGCTGACTTTGCCTGATAGAATAGTGGTAAAATTAAAGACTTTAATTCGACAGAGAAGGATAGTTTTGGACAAACTTACTGCTTGTATTCAAGGAAAATCTGGAGGTGCTACTGAATTCTTTAACAGGTTCGTATTTTCAGATTTTAGCGGACAGGATTTAAATACCGATTCCGGAAAAAGATTATTTGTGGACAAATTTGAGCGTGGATTGTTACCTGACATCCAGTCGCAAATTATGACTTCTGATAGTGCTTGGCAAGCTAAGTCACAGTCTGAAGTGTTGCATATAGCTCAGTATTATGAAAACAGAGTTAATAATGAGAAAGAAAGGATTAAAAAGAAAAAAGGAGATCTGAAAACTAAGGTATTGTTACAGCAGATAGTTAGAGGATCTAGAGGGGGTAGTACACAGTTTAGGGGTCAGTATGTCCCACAAGGTAATGTGCCATTGGGTCCTGTACACGTGAACCAATGTGCCTATTGCAGACAAGAAGGTCATTGGCGAGCACAATGCCCGATCCTCCAGCAGAGGTCGAACAACACATATGGTGTCATGGGTAGACGACCCAGAGGCCGCCCTGGGGTAGGGGGTCTTGGTAGAAGCCAGTTTGCTCAGAATTCTCAGTCTTTTTCGCAAGATAACCAACAATCTAGTGTAGATAGCAAAAATATTTTTGATAACCCTTCTACTGCCTAACTTTCTGAAGATCTTCCCTTTGATGATATATTGTTCCGTTAGGACAGCCTGAAGCAGGATCTGGAACCAATGCCTATTCCCGTTAATCCAAAATAGGAAACATCTATTTTTGATAGATACAGGAGCACAGAAGTGTTCCATTGATCATCCGCGGGTTCCAGACATTCCACTGTCAGGGCAGACTAATGTTTCTGTAGGGATTTCTGGTACGCCAGTAGTTAGTCCGGTTTCTTTGATGATACCGATTTCACTGGGTCCATTCACTGATCACTGTCCATTTCTTTTGACAACAAACTGTGGAGAGAATTTGTTGGGTTTGAATATGTTGAAGGAATTACATGCAGTAATTAATTGTTCTTTGGATGGAGTGCATTTGACGATTTCACCACAGCAATTTTCTACCTCACAGTTTCTGACTAGACCTTTGCCGCCGGAATTTAGTGACGTTCTGGAGCGTGTATGGGCAATTGATGATGATGAAGTTGGTATTTTACAAATTGAGCCTGTTAAAATCGTTTTAAAACCAGGAGTTAAGTTGCCATGAATTCCACAGTATAATATTTCAGTTGATGGTGAGCAAGCTTTGAAGTGTATAGTTTCTGATTTTTTACATCGTGGAGTAATTGAAGAAATTGCAGGAAGTTTGTGCAATATTCGAGTTTACCTGTGTATAAGAAAGGGGATAATGCAATTCCTTTTCATTTTATTATTGATTTACGCGCTATCAATAAGATTGTTGCTCCACAATTTCCAATTGTGCCTGATGTAACAACGATATTGACGATGATTGCAGCTTCTGCTACACATTTTAGCATCGTGGATCTTAAGAATGCCTTCTTTAGCATTCCTATACACGAGGATAGCAGATACTTGTTCGCATTCACCCTAGGGGGACGCTCGTTTACATTCACCCGTGCGCCACAAGGGTACACGGAAAGTCTGAGCATTTACAGTAGGGCTTTGAAAGAGCAGCTCGACACACCTGAGTTGCCTACTATTTGTTTATTTTGTTTATTTTGTTTATTTTGTTTATTTTGTTTTTGTTTGTTGCTTCAATATGTCGACGATGTTCTTTTGGCTGCAGATTCAGAAAGTGCTTGTAAGGAAGACACTGTGTTATTGCTTATTCATTTAGCAAAACATGGACATAATGCTTCACTGAAAAAGTTTCAATATTGTCGACAGGAGGTCGCCTATTTAGGCTATCTCCTGTCAAAGGAGGGAAGAAGATTGACACCTGAATGAATTAAAATCATATCTAGCATGTCTGTCCCAAATACACAAAAGGAAGTCAGAGCCTTGATAGGAATGGCTTCTTACTGTAGTTGTGGATCCCAAACTTCTCACTAGTGATCAAACCAATGTTGGCTTTCACAAAGAAGGGCATTTCTTTGCCACTGCCATGGAACTTGGAACACCAGAAAGCTTTTGATCTGCTCAAGACTACACTGTGTTCAGCACTGGTTTTGGGCACACCAAATTATGAAAAAGGCCTTCGATTTGTATGTGCATGAACGAGATGGATGTGCTTTGGCTGTGTTAGCACAGGAACATGGGGGAAGAATAGGCCGTGCGGTTACTTTTCCTCCACCCTTGATCCTGTTGCATGCGCTTTGCCGAGATGTCTGAGAACTGTCGCTGCTGCTGCTGCGTCTGTAAAACAGAGCGAGGGGATGGTCTTAGGCCATGCTTTAACCTTGTTGGTACCTCACGCTGTAGACGTTCTATTAAACAGAATGCAAACACAACATCTTACTTCTGCACGATTAACGAGATACGAATTGATCTTGTTTGCACCGCATATCCAAATTAAAATATGTTGTGTATTAAATCCAGCTGAATTGTTACCTCTTCCGCAAGCTTGCAGTGACGAAATGTCACATGACTGCCTTTATACCACAGAACAAGAAACTAAAGGCAGGATTGATCTGAAAGATACACCTTTGCATGATCTTCAAGGGGAGCTGTTTTGTGATGGCTCCTGCTTCAAACTTACATCCACTGCTGCTTATGCCATCACTACACTAAGCACGATTGTGGAAACCAAGAGAATTTCACATAACTCCGTGCAGGCCTCAGAGATTATTGCATTGACTAGAGCTTGTGAACTTTCCGAAGGGCTTAGAGTAAATATATATACTGATTATCAGTATGCCTTTGGGGTGGTTCACAACTTCGGTAGACTTTGGACAGAACGAGCTTTCTTGACCTCACATGGAACGAAGATTCAATATGGTACCTTGATAGTTCAGCTACTCTCAGTGCTTGCACTTCCCACTCAGTTAGCAATTATGAAATGCGTGGCCCATCAGGAAATCATAGACGATGTAGGAAAAGGGAATGCTTTTGCTGACCACATAGCCAAACAGACTGCTACTGATCTCTATTCAGAAATGTATACTGCAAGGGAAACCACAAATGTCTGTACTATCGATGAAGGAATTGATTCCATAAAAAATATCCAAGCCAATGCCACTCTAGAAGAAACTAAACAATGGGCTGATGGCTTGGTGAGGTTGGATGATGATGGGTGTTGGGTGGATAACTCAGAGGGAAAATGGATGTTGCCAGACGCATACGTCACTATGATGATTTCAATGGCTCATGGTCCCACTCACATATGCTCTAGGAACATTTGTAGAATGTTAGAATCTGTCTGGGTAAATGTTAACATCCCAAAAACTGCTGAGCGTTTTATCCAGAGTTGTGTGATCTGTTTACAGCACAATGTGGGGAAGAGTACATCGACACCAAGGGATCGTTTTGGTCCACCTTCTGTCCCTTTTGAGGTAATCCACTTTGACTTCATTGAAATGGAGCACTGTAACAATTGTAAATATGTTTTGGTAATTATTTGTGCTTTTAGTAAATGGGTTGAAGCCTTCCCTGTAAGGGATGCCACAGCAATGACAATTGCGAAAACCATGCTTAAAGAATATTTTCCTAGGTTTGGTTTGCCGAGGGTCATCTGGTCGGCTTATGGTCCACATTTTATCGCTGCTGTTATTCTGCAAGTTTGCGCTGGATTACAGATCGGTAAACGGTTCCATTCGGCTAGACACGCTCAAAGTGCTGGACTTGTAGAACACCACAATGGTATTCTAAAAATAATTATGGGGAGGCCAGCTAACATTTGGAATCTGCCCAAACCTAGATATTTAAGAGATGTGGAGCACTTACTTCTTTCTGAGTATTGTGAACGGTTAACTCAAAATATGTATTTGATTTATCAACAGGTGCGAGAAGCCCTCCCAGTTAAATACGAGGGGCCAGGTTACAGAATTCGACACAGCGATTGGGTGCTCACAAAGTCATTTGAGAGAGCATCCAGTCTCGCACCACGCTGGAGAGGTCCCTTCCAGGTCCTATTGGCCACACAGCCTGCTGTACGAGTAGCCGGAAAGAGACACTGGATACACGTGATGCATTTCAAGAGGATACCTTTCCCTTTGCCACACGACGGAGAAGATAAGGAGAAACTTACTTGCTCTGTTCCCAACGATTGATCAGCATTGAACATCACCAATGGTGTTTCGGAGAAACCCTCTCTGAGCCCGCGGGGCCTGGGGAAATTGCTGATTTGTCTCCAAACTCTTCTACACATCCTTTTGCGCCTTTGTCCGGTTCTGTTGCCAATTCATCACTTTCATCAGGAAGCAACGACACACTGTTCGTAGATCACACGGTACCAGGAGTCACAAGGTACAATCTGTGTCCGCGGAGCTAGACTTACTGCACAGCTCGGCTGTGCCCACAGGGGAACAACTACAGAGCTTGTTCTTTTCCACACTTTTTGCACCGAAGGAAAAATTAGGTGGCTGGGGATAGGGAAAGACTAAGAAAACATGTGATCAGGAGATCACCGGCAAACAGACTACAGAGTTTTCCGCAGGATTCTTTTCAGAGAAAAGCTTCAAGGAACAATGCCTGTTATCACCTCTACTCATGCGGAAGAAACAAGTGACCAACAAAGACATTGGACGATCAAATACATGGTCCGTGAGGACGTATTGTTTTCTCATAATTGCATTAACCAGTCTCACTGTATTGATTGCTTTCGGATTTTGGTATATGGAAGAAGTGCGCCCACTTGAAACATTTTTGCCTACTGAGAATGTTCCTACTATGTCTACACCTTTCGTGCACCTGCACAATTTATCTCCTAGGGACTCCCAACATAGACAGAGCTATCATAATCATACATTACTGTTAATAATGAATGCAACACATGCGATTTTGAATAGGACACATTGCTGGGCATGCTCTCATTTACCACAACATGGGGAAAAAGGGTTGGCTGCTATATTCATCCTTTGCCTTTAACTACTGCATGTTATGCCTCTTTAAGGGCACTATTCTTTGGCTGATGGAATGATAGCATCTCAGGGAATTTTGACAGGACGAATTTGAATGAGTTTGAAAGGCGAGTTCTAATGCCTCTGGGATGCTCCCTCTTTGTAAATAGAAACAAGCTTAATGTTGCTTCTATTAGGCCTTCTGATAGACTGTCCCGACCTTTCCAATCACTGATTTCTTTCAAGATGGCTACTGTAGGCAACAGGGATGCCATGCCAACATCTTATACTGTTAATTATAGCCCAACTCTGTTTCCTTCTGCATACAAAGGAATGGTACTCATCCAATGGGCAATTTCGAGGGTTGTACCAATGTTGCAAACTTGACCAGTGAGAACAGACCATTGTACGTAGGCAAACCTGTCTACTTTGTTTGTGATAATGAGGCTTTTCCATGACTACCTAGGGATTGGCAGGGAACTTGTTATTTAGGAATTCTGCTACCAGGGGTATATGTAGTTAGTACCACTGAAATCTCTAGGGCTTGTCCAAGGTGGACAAGAATGGTGATACTCCTTCGCAAGTTCTGGGCGATGTAGCAAAATCTTTTGTACCATTTTAGGGACAGATTATGAATTTCAAGGATATCAGGAGACTAGCAAGAGTACTGGAGAGAACCATCAACCGGACCGCTGACATACTCTACAAAATAACTCTAG
The DNA here is from genome assembly GCF_040938575.1 of Ambystoma mexicanum. Lineage (NCBI taxonomy): Eukaryota > Metazoa > Chordata > Amphibia > Caudata > Ambystomatidae > Ambystoma > Ambystoma mexicanum. Next base: position 112,943,249 of record NC_090922.1, read on the forward strand.
AGCAAAAGGCAATTAGATTAGTGGCACTGCAAAACCGGATGGTATTAGACGTAATCTTGGCTGAGCGTGATGGAGTATGCAAATCAGTGGGGTCCACTTGTTGCGTTTTCATACCAGATTCCTCCCCGACCATATTTAAGGCATTACAGAATCTGCACGCCCTAAGTTCAAAAGTGCACGTTCCCGAGGGAAACTGGGATCTTAGTACTTGGTTCTGGGACTTTTTACGGTCGTGGGGATGGAAGCTTCTCTCAGTCTTAATGGTAATCTTTGGAATTTTGCTGTTTTGTTGTTGTTGCATACAATGTCTTCCTGCCATATGTTCAATGCTAGAGGGATGTTGCGCACAAACAGTAGTAGCACTAGAACCAAAAGTATATGAGCCTGAGAAAATGACCAATGTATTTGTGATGAAAGATATTACAGAGAAAGACCTAATGGCGATTGATACATGTGATGAATATGATTCAGGATGTATGGACATTGAAACGTGTAGCTATGAGTAAATTGATTATTTCTGGTAAAGCTCTTGGCTTAGGCCAAAAGGAGGGTTTGTGAAACGGTAAATATATATAGAGCCTCCTTTGTGATTAATGTTGGCCTAAGCCTAGTGCTCTACGAGGAAAACCACGTTGCAAAGTTCCGATTTTGGATCAACTTCGCCGCCATTTTAGGATTCATTTGCCATTTTGATTTGTGTTCATACGATTCTCTGTTCTAAAATGGTGGACTGTGTTTTCAACTTGCAAACCAAGCCTCCTGACCTTGAGTCCTGTTAATGTTTTGGTTGTCCGGGAGCCGACTGTTTAGATTAGGTAAAGAGACCTTGCGCTCCATATGAACTACCATCTGAGTATTGTCTGCGCACATAAGACTCATCCCTGTATAAATGTTGGAACAATTTAAAGTGAACCTCAAGCATAGACACAGGCCGAACTGCATTGTGTTGGAATATAGACTAAGGCCTACCGCAGGATCCGAGAAAATACACCATCATTGTATCTTCACGGAAATGCAAACTTATGTAAACCTTTTGCATATTATTGTATAAGCTGTATGTGAACTAGGCACACACTCTAGACCATGAATTATTAACGTGAAGAGAGGCTGGACAATATTATTTGAAATTGTATAAAAACATGAATGTTTAGATGTCCAGCACTCTCTCACCTCTCTTTGTCAGGCTGGTATACATTGCGGGGTGTTGAGAGCCAGACAGCTATCTGTGTTTCTTTGTAAACTGTGCAGAATAATAGATCTGTGAATCTTTTCAGCCTGTGATTGGTGTATTTTTTTCGTGGTACTCAGCCTCAATATTTCTTTGTTCTAACACACTCATACATCAATTGGAAAGTTCTTGCTCTCTACAGATCAATTTTAGTGCCTCCTGAGCACTCGCTGTATGAAGATATTAATGATCACATGCCTGCACAGAAGAGCCTCTATCTGTCTAGTTTACAAAAAGAAGGCTGAAAGATTTTACAAAATTGTGAATATGCCACTAAGATACTAGTGGGAAATCCTGATAAGGCAAACGTGCACTAATGTGTGCTAATTGGATAACAACCAGAGCATCGTTTAGTGATTTGACAAACACCAAAAATGTTGGTGTATGTGAGAAATCCAGCAAGTATGTTCTCCCTTATATAAGAAAATGTCCTAATCTAGTCTGGCGTGCCAAACTACTGCAATTTCATTTAAATTTGATCAAAACAAATGAAACGCAAAGACAATTTAGAACACTCTTCCAGTGAATGCACTCTGTGTGGTGAAGGACACCTTTAAGACATGAAGCATCTCTTGCTATCCTACACACGTACACAGGCATTGAGAGAAAAATATTTGTCGGCTTTTGTACACAATATGGATTGGATTGGTACGCAGGAATTTTGACACAGGCTATCAGCTGGAAAGGAAATGTATCCATTGCACTTTTAAAGCATTTTCAAAAAGAATCTGTTGCCATTGACTCTGAAAACCAACCAGGGCACCCTCAACTTTCTAGCATTCATATTTTCACTGGAATCCGGTCCATCCACTGTCTGCAGATAGAGGGTTCCCATGGAATCTCCAGCACTGTAAATGGGACAACGCTTCCACGCGGTTGTTGACATTAAAGTTCATGTTATTATTTGCCAAATAATCTCCCTGCAAAGCACAAGCAACCACCAATTCCAAAAATTCTTCACTTAGACTTTTTCGTCTTCCACTGCTGTGCCAGTGCTAGAGAGATCACACGCCTCCACCGTACCACTTTTATAAGTATCAGCATGCCTCCACCTTATCCATTAGAAATCTTGAGCACATACCCACTAAGTCCACTCGTTCTTCTACACCACAGAATCCATCAGCTATGTATTAAAATCTTTATGACAGTCATCCGGACTGAACCAATTTCACTGTTCGGCCAACAAAGAGAAGGTCCTACAAATACTGCAAGACTGCATCTGCACTCTTCTTGAAATGGGACTTCCATTCGAGGTAAGTACTGAAAATCCTGAGCAAGAGGCAGAGTACATGGACCAACCCTCAGCCATAGTCTACCTGGTGTAAATATGTAAAGCTTATACCCATTGTCTCTGCCAACCCGAATTCAAACGGGTAAAAAAGCTGGAGGATCGAGCTTCCCATCCTTTTCAGCAAAAAAACTGGAACCTATTCCCTCCCACCTTACGAGCTGATTCCTCCTGCTGGACCTTTTGCTAATCCTTAAAAAGTCTTCCATTTGCCTGAATGACTTTTCTTGTAACTTGATAACCTGCTGTATTTGACTGCCTATACATGTTTTACTCTTTTTGTTTTATTGTTTTCTTATGAATAACTGGTTATGTATCAGTGCCTTGATGCCTCAAGACTTAGTGCACTTTACAAATATAAAAATAAATAAATAAATAAATGTTCATCAAATTGCATGCCCAACATCCACACATTTGCCAGATGCACTTGCCAAAGACTAAAGCCTGGCATGAAGTCACATTTGGCTATCGAAGGCCCATCCTGACGTTTCATTTATCTGACCTCCACCTATTTCCTCAGCTGTTAATGCTACTCGATGAGATTATCACCACTCCAACCGAGTGCCACTTAAGAGCCAGTCTCACCACTCCACTACCTTAAAAAATGTACATCTCAAGTTTGTGAATCACCCTGTCCGACCACACGTATGTCTGACAGTGCTCAACCGGGTGATACCACTAGGCCCACCTCATCTACACTGATCCTCACTGAGCTAACCTCAAGCACCAACACAGAGGAGCTCATTTTCCTGAAAGGTCTAACGTTAACGGAAGGCGTAAAAGCCAAGGCTTTGACGCTTTCATTAACGTTATGACTCATTTTCATCCATTTGTATGAGGGAGAGGAAGGGCGACCGCAACTTGCATTTATGCCACCTTCCTTCCACTCTGCTGTACAAAGGCCCCAGCGTGTGTTCTGGCATGCATTTTAATGCTGGTGCAAATGCTAGGGATCCCTATGGAGCCCGCTGGCTCATTGCACCAGCATAAAGAAGGTGGACTCCATGGGGATCCTTTGTAAATGCTGCCTGGCATGCATGACAGGCTGCATTTGCAATTTCAATTAAACACTGCCTGCCATGCGTGTATGGAAGCAGCGTTTTACTCATTTTGCACAGAGTGCAAAAGAGCAGGGCAAAAGGCGGCGTACATGCTTGTATGCCGCCGTTTGCCCTGCACCTTTGCACTCCATTGTGTAAATGACGAACATTCTGTGGCGTGCAACTGTGCATGCCAAAATGCGTGTGTGCAGGTCCCCATCGCCGAATTCTGTGGAGACTCGAAAATGTGCTTAATAGAGGTCACCACACTCGAGGTACATAGATGATGCACTTTCCCGCTCTAATTATACCAGCTCACTTGATCGGGGAGTGAATAATTCTTCTTTTCTTTTTAAATCATGACTATTAAGTGGTGGGGTTTTGCCTGTTTTCAAGTAACCACCATTGTAGCAGTTATGAGGAGAGACAGAAAAACGAAACCCCCCCAAATCGGTTGATTAAGTTACAGAACGATTGTTTTCAATTGTAGTCTTCCCATTTCCTCATTTGACAATTTAACCAATAGAGCAAGAGACCCTCCAACAAGCCACCTTGCCAACGAGCTAGCATGGCCGTCGCTTCTCCAACTTTCTCCTCTCAGCCAAGACATTCAGCTGGTTATATGGGGAATCGCAATGCCCATTTTGTCAACGTGTCTTGAGCCATTTAGCCTGCAGTTGCGAACGTCTTGTGAGTGCTCTTACTCAGGGTCCCCCACTAGCTCCAATCGATATCAAAGTCCTTCAAGGAGAATGAAAAGTGCATCCATTTCCTAAGACCTGAATGAGGCTCTCAGCATGACTGCTGTCATATCAATTCCGGATGCCGCATCAGTATCGAGCATTATTGACAAAGGCAAAACAATCATGCACTTGCACACTGTCATGAGCACCCAGCTTGCATCGCATCGTTGTAGACAGGCTGTGAACACCGCACTACTTGTGTCATGTGGGCAGCCACTCACGCGCAAAGGCAGACGTCATTTGAGGACTTGCTTTTAAGTCAACATTTGCATTTCCTGAATCTTTCTCTCTAGGTTGTTGTACTTCATGCAAGCCTCCCATTTTATTGTTTTTTTTCGAAACAGATAATTCTCCAACCAGCAGTATCTTAAAAAGCCAGAGCCTCTTCCATCCTGACCCACTTTCGTCCTATTGATCTTTCAGACCTGCTGACGACGTTGGTGGGCAAATCACCACATTTAATGGCTGTTTTTTCTGACCAAGCAATAACTGCCAGACAGAGAATCAATTTCCCCATGTGCAGTGATATATATTGGTCGAACTACAAACAGTATATTGTGCTATCGCTTTTAAATCACTAGGGCACTGTTTTAAACAACGGAGACCTTAGACGCAATCGTCATAAGGGCTTCAGCCGGAATGAAAAATCTCTCATTGAAGTCACTCAAGGGACCCTTACACTAAATCTCTCATTGAAGTCACTCAAGGGACCCTTACACTGGACCCTTAAACTGTGTCACAGACATTGTGTAGCAGGTCAGAAAGCCACACGTAATATATCCCAAAGTTACGTGGACGATAGCCAGAGCCCATCATGAGCTGGTGCCAGTAGCGATTCTTTTATTTTGGATATAGTATAAGACATGTTGTGTTAGTTCATTGCCTACTTAAGGCTTTCATTAACTTTCTGCATAAGATACTAAAGGTATTTGTAGAGCACACTTTCACCTCTGGGGTTTCATGCACTGATAACACAAGTTTATTGTTACCCAAATCAATGCACCCCATTTTATCGACCATGGAAGGATGGAGAGCTGAGTGGACCCTCCAGGATTCAAATCTGCGTCCACGAGGTCAAACGCAGTTCCCTCAAACACAGATGCCTCTCTGAAACTTGAGCAGAACCATCTCGGGTTCCGGAAGCAGTTCAAGTCTTTCCTCTTTGCCTCTGCCTTCTCTCTCTTCCTCTTCCCTGCTGATCTCCTGTCTGATACTGTACTGGTTACCTGGATACCCTCTGAACCACGGGCCCAGGCCCCTGCCCCCCCAGGCTGCACACCTGCACTGCCTCCTGGCAACCCTGCACTTGAGGCTGTATCTGTAACCCTACAGTCCCCCTACCTGCACTATCACTTGCTGCTCTGCACTTAACCTTGCACTTCTTGTTTTTGTTGTTTAGATCCTATGTCCTGCACTTGCTCCTCCTCCCCTCCCCACAGCACCCTTTCCTCTCCCTTGCTCTTGCATGATCTATCTATATTGGTTTTTACATAGCGCTAAATCGCCCGAGTGCCTCAAACCGCTCACAGGGACAAAAAACAGTCACTGGGCCTAGTAAGATGTTGTCTTGTCTCTCCCTTGTTCCCATCCCCTGCCTCGCCGCGCTTTGAAACACTTGTGTATGGGCGCGCTATAAATAAATATCCTATCATATCCCTGTAGTGGATGCATTAGTCCTCGGAGTCACAGAAAATGCAACATAAGAGCAAACACGCCACGCCATATGCCTCTGAGTTTTTACTGGCACTTTGCATTATCTTGTAGGCGGTAGCATCGGAAATACAATCAGCAGTGATAGTGCATTATTTGAGCAAAGGCTGCAAATGAGATGGGAGAGCGGGGCTAAGAGGCCAAACAAACGGGGACTTTATTTTAGAACATGTTATCAAGAGCATAGCAGTTGATGTCATTGAGGCTGTGATTCATAATTCAGGGACTTTTAGACACGATTACATTCTTTGAACTCGGGGGTCACAGAGTGCAAATGCCTACAGAATCTAATAAAAGAAAACAAAATGCTGCATAATGTCAGGCATTGACGCACCTTGGTTTCCACGGGAACTGAGTGGTTAATGTCACTGCTTCTGGCTCACGGAAGTGACTTGCGATGGAATATGGATGCGGCGGGTAAGCAAGTGGGATGCGCTGATTGGTCAAGGCTATGTACTGACATCTAACCTCCGGAATCTTGGATCAGAGGTGGTACTGGAGTTGTGCAGGTAAGGAACCCATTGTGGTTGGTGTTATGACTTACCTTTTACCTATCTGCTCTGCCTGGGAGTCGAATGGTGTGTGAATGTTGTCAGCTGGGTGTTCTCTGAATGACAGTTGGTGAGAGGCTGGCTTAGAGAGGATATTGTGCAATCCTACACAGAGGTACTGAGCAGTTGTTGAAAATTGTGATGCCATAGATACTCCAATGGCCAAAGAGACAAGGATGTGATATCTCGAAGGTACTGTTGGGGGCCAAGAACTGTTGTTGATGTTAAGGTTTGCCACACGGCAAGCAAGAATATTGGGTCATACAGAGCTATGGGAGTTGTACTATCATGTATGATGTATTGCAACATAGGTGATGTGAGGCCTGGTGGTTTGGTGATATAAATTGGTGATATATGTGTGCATGTTGCGGCCTCTGTCTAAGGAATTCAATCAAGTGTTGCGATCTTGAGAGAATTTGTATTACTAATGCCATTTTGTCTTCACAGGGACAACCAACTACTGCGGAAGTCAGATTTAGGCAATCAACTTATAAGTGCTTATTTTGATATTGCCTAGATTTACTATGCTTTAGTGTTTCTGATTATCACATGTTGAGAGGTAGAGATTTTGAGCTGTACTGACAATGCAGAACATCTGATTGGCGGCGTGTTTTGAAGTTGTGTGGGACACGTTAATTGGTGCACAGCATTTAGGTGTGTCGAACACCTGGTGCACCTTGGGGTGTTGAACACCCAGCCCAATTTGGGGTGTTGGACACCAGTGCCATTTTTAGGGGGTGTTGGGCACCCATCAGATCTTGGGGTGCTGGACACCCGTGTCATTTTTAAGGGTGTTGAGCACCTGTGCCATTTTGAAGTGTTGGGCAGCTGTGCCATTTTTAAGGGTGCTGGACACCAGGCACATCTTAGGTTGTTGGATACCTGTGCCATTTTTAGGGGTGTTGGACAACTGGCACATTTTGGAGTGTTGATCACCCGTGCCATTGTTGGAGGTGTTTCACATCTGGCTCTAATTGGGATGTTGGAAAACTAGTAGTGGTTTATGCAGAAGTTGTGGTAGACACTTAGGTGCTTGCTGTTTCAGAGTAGGTACTTTACTTGGATTGAGATGTCTGGGTGGAAGAATCTCTCCTTTGGTGAGCGGCGGAGAAGAAGCAGGCAGCAATGACGTCAGAGGAAGAGGATCCGTCAGAGGTGGGGATTGCGGCACCATTGCAATTATGAAAGCAGCAGGTGAGATGTGGGATGGGAGAGAGATCATAAAAGAGGGGAATTTGAGATAAAATGATTGTGAGAGGCCTAAACAAAAGAGCTGCATCAGGTATGTGTAGCAGCAGCAGTCTGGGCATGTGGTAGCCCAAAGAGAAAAAGAGGGAGGGGTTTGATGAAGGAGGACGGGTTGTAGGGCCATATAATACACAAGATATCAGTGATGTGGGAGTGATGGAAAAAGAGGCAAGAGTAAGACTTTCACTAGGGTAAGAGTCAGATCAGAAGGAGCCTGTTAGGAAAGATTTCGTAATTGTAGGGAACTTTCCTTCCATGTGGCAACCCCTAAACTTTTTGCTATTGTTTTTAACCTTGTTCTTGACTTTGCCAGAGAAGTACAGCCTTCTGCCGCACTTCTCTGGGCTTTCGCTCCTTTCTTACGGGGAAACTGACATGCCCTTAAGACAGTCAGTACCGGGGAACGTGGTTTCCCGTAGTTTCTTTTATCGTGTCGCAGCTTTAGTGCAACACGACACAAGAGGGCACTGTAAGCTAAGTTACAGCTCTCTTGGGTCTCTAGCCTTCTACAGACCCTAGATACTCTTTTAGGATGGTATTTGATCGGTGCAAGTCATTCAGGGACTGGAATGGTGGCAGCGATCGTTTTGTTTATTTTGAGCTCCTTTTGGCGTTCTGAGCACGTTTTTGCACTGAACCCAAAATGGTGGCCTGGCTCCCAAAATGGGCAGGCCGCGAGGCTCCTTTTTCCTGTCCACTGTCCGTCTTGCTCCCTTCACCTTCCCCAGGTCCGGCGACCCGGGGCCTTCCTTATTTGGGCATGTACTTTCCCGCGAAACGTGGTTGCTTTCGCGGGCTTCTACATGTCGTTTGTGTGCCTCCAGGGTGTGGGCTGGGATGTCTGGTCCCAATACACATCCTGGGTGCCAGAGAGTCTAGGGTGGTGTGAATGCCTGGGACCACCGTGGTCCGTGATTGGTCCACGTATGGTATGTGTTTTGATGAGCGGATCTCCCATTGGCTCCCCTCCGTTTTGGCGCGAAGGGAACCGTGGATAAGAGGGGGCTGGAAACACCACTACCATGTCGATCTCCTGAGTTCTCACGAACAAAGGAATACAGGAGCCAAGTATCCTGCAACTACGAGGCTGGACCGAGGAATCGCTGGTGACCCGCTGAAGGAATCCTCCTTTGCACTGCTGTCGTCCGGAGAGCCCCTGTCCTCCTTTGATCGAACCAGAAGGCCTGTACTGGTGCTTCGACCTTTGGAATAGCAGGAACAGCTATTCCCGGCATCTTCAACCATCTCCTGCCAAGTAAGCCTTCGGAAGCGTCTCTGGGCCATCCAGTTGACTGACCAGCTTACAAAGGAGTTTGGCTCTGCAACCGCCACCAGGTTGTGTTGTATTGCGAGTCCTTGTCCCTCTCCCACGCTTCGTACGCTTGGCGTCCCCAGGTCTGAAGGGAGGAGGGTTCATTTGGCTCGAATACACACGGCCGCTCCGTTGTCCTGTGCGGCAACAAAACTGTGCCGGTTTCGTCGATTGGGACGTCTTTTTGCTCTTCACGACTACAAAGCGTTCCCTGCTCTTCTGAACCTGCCAGCTGCTGAAACTATCGTGGAGAAGCCTGGGTCTGCTTGCTTCGGGGACCGGTGAGTAGTATATCTAGGATCTGGTCGCCCTCCTGCAGTATCCCATTGCTTTTCCCTGCTGTGTAAAATCAGCACCCTTTTGCCGCGCTCGCGCTCTGCTTCTGCCCGCTGTGGAGGCTGCGCTTGAGTTGCGGAACCTGTTCTTCTTCTGCTGTGTACTAACCCGAACTGCCTGACTTCCTCCGAAGAGCTTCCCCTTTTGCCCGTTGGCACCGGCGTGGCAGGTACTTTGAGCACAAGGCTCCACTCTTCGCAGGGCTCGGACTTCCATCTAGTTAGGTGCCTCTGAAGGCGAACTGAGTCTAAAGCATTATCGCACTGCCTGTTTTCCTTCCCTGGCAGGTGGACTACATATTTCGTGCTTTAAACGCTTGCGACTGTGTATTTGTATATATATTGTGTTGATATGGTATGTGTTGGTTTAATATTGTGATATTGTGATTTTCTCGCTACGGTCATTATTTTAAAGGCCTTAAAATAAATGTGTATCTATTTTTGATATAACAACTGTTTGGAGTAGTTTGTAAGCGCTCTTGCTTTGTGTGCTCATTGCGGGCTTTCAGTCACCCTCACCCCTCTTGAGACCTAGTCTTGACCGCCGCGATCGCTACCTTGATTGGTCTGGCTCGTCCAGAGGTTACCCTGTTCCAAGTAATTAGGTTGGCCTTCTGAACTTCTGCGCCACCAGGACAGAGTTCAGAAATCCGTCTTAACAAATTGGTGTACAGCGGTGGGATACGACTGAAGGTATCCAGTGTTGCGCTCGAACTAAGGCATTTCAGGTTATTCCAAACAGTACACGTAGTGAATTGTTATAGTATAACTTTAAAAAGGCCATAGTCCTATCAAACAGTATGGAAACAAGTACGTTGTTAACTTTAAATGCTTCCAAATCAGAAACGCTGAAAAAGATGTGTGCGGAGAGAGGTGTTTCCTCTCAAGGCACGAAATTGGAAATGATCCAAAGAATCGTGGCGTGGCAAGAAGCGCAGCTTGACGCTATTACTTCTGAGGACAGTGCGGAAGGTGGTGGGGCTGCTCTCACTGGTAGAACCGACGGTTCTGCCGCCGCACTGTTCCACCGCGACCACGAGGACGGGGAGGATGTAATGTCTAATGTTTCCTCTGCCAGTGTTGATGGGGAGGCTATGCTTGAATTCAAGAAGCAAGAGCTGCGGTTTAGGCAGCAGGAGCTTGAATTCAGCATAGCCAAACTAAAAATCGAACAGGCAGAAAAACAAAAAGACAGGGATCACCAGTTGGAACTGGCCAAGCTTCAGGTTGCAAATGGATCCAAGGGTCCTGGACATGGGTCTGGGGCCTCCTCTCATCCACGGTTTCCAAAAGATCTGCTCAGTGTGTATGAAGAGAGGAATGACATTATGGACTGGCTGAATGCGTTTGAGTATGCATGCGAGGTCCAGGAAGTTGACAATGCTGATAAGATTGCGTGGTTGCTCAGTAGACTGCCCCATTCTGGCTGTAGTGCCATTATGGAAATGTCGAAGGCTGAGCGGGCTGATTTCGCAATGTTAAAGCAGACTCTCATTTTAAAGTTTGGGAAGACTCCGGCCCAATATTTAAAGCGTTTTCGAGAGTATAAGAAAAAGGAAGGTGGTACTTGGGTATCTTATGTCGCTGAATCTTTGAAAAACTTAACTGGCTGGGTCGAAGGCTATAAGGTTTCTACCTTCGACGGCATGATAAATCTTGTCATGCTGGAACACATTTTTGCTTCTTCTTCCCCGGAGCTTAAGCAGCATTTGGCCGATTCGAAGGAGATAGATCCTAAGAAGCTGGCCATTGCAGCAGACTTATGGGTGTCACATCGAGTGTCCCATAAGGACAAAACTCATCCTGGTAAGCAGGAGGAGGGGAAAAAGTCCAAAGATATGGAGGGTGGGGAATCTGCTAAATCTTCTTCCCAAAAGGGCCACAAAAAGAAAAACAAGGGTAAGACACAAGAGAACTCACAGGGTAGTGGAGGTGCGCCTCCGAAACAGAACTCTGGTTACAATAAGCCTCCCTACGTAAACAGACCCACTGGGGCTTGTTTTTCTTGTGGAGCAACTGACTATGTGAAGGGGGATCCCCGTTGTAAGGTTAGACCTTTGGGGGTCCACTCCGCTAATCTGGCCTTCTCCTCCTACGAGGAAGAAGAGATTACAGGAGCATCCTTCTCCTCGGACTCATTTCCCAGCGGAATAGAGGCCGAGGTAGTTTTAGTGTCCCTGGGTTCCTGGGAGCCTAAAGTCGCCGAGGCGTATGCTAGGATTCCGGATAATACCAAGCACTACTTTAAAGACAGTGTGCTGATCAATGGAGTGGATACTCCAGCTCTTAGGGATAGTGGGTGCAGTCGCACTGTAGTGGATTCTACCTTGGTAGACTCAGAGGAAGTTGCCAGAGCTACTCTGATGCCCACTAAGTTGGCTGACGGCCCCCTCCGTATGTTTCCCGTGATCCCTGTAAATCTAACTTTAAATGGTACAGCAGTCAGGATTCCAGTGAGCATTCAGAGAAACGTCCCGGGAAAGGTCTTATTAGGTAATGATCTCAGAGCTCTAGGGCTCGTAGGAGACACTGCCGAAAGACCCTACACACGGTCTCAAGCACGGGCAGCATTGGCCAAGTCCAATACGCCGCCCCAGCCGAAGGGGCAACCCAAGGCGAAAGGAGTCTACAAGTCAAAACGAGGGAAAGAGAATATTCCCCCGAGCTCGCCTACCACTGCGGTGGAGGAAGTTGGTCAATCGCCCGGGCCTGACGAGGAGGTGGCGATGCCTGAAGTATTCGACCCCAACGACCATCCGGAACTAAAAGACTTGTTAGTTGAAGGAGGTCCTGATAGGGACGAATTCAGTAAAGGCCAACGTGAGTGCCCATCTCTGGAAGGCCTAAGGAGACAGGCCTGCTCCCAGCTTGAGGGTGAACCTCCTGGGAAGCATAGGATTTATTGGGAAGGTGGACTCCTGTATAGTGAGCCCACAGAGTCTACAGAAGGAGACCATAGGAGGTTGGTGGTTCCCCTTGCTGTTAGACCCTTCCTCCTGCAGTTGGCGCATGAAGTTCCCCTTGCTGGTCACCTTGGTATGAAGAGGACCAAGCAAAGGTTATCCATGCACTTCTACTGGCCCAAGATGGGGGTGCAAGTAGAAAGTCACTGCAGGAGTTGTGCCTCCTGCCAGTTGTCTGGTAAGGTTGGCGCGACAATCCAAGCTCCGTTGGTACCGCTCCCAGTTGTGGGGGTACCATTTGAAAGGGTAGGGATCGACATCGTTGGTCCCCTTGACCCGCAAACATCCTCGGGCAATAGGTTTATCCTGGTGCTGGTCGACCATGCAACCAGGTATCCTGAGGCCATCCCATTGAAAACTGTAACTGCCAAGTCAGTTGCAAAAGCTTTACTCTGCATATTTACTAGGGTTGGCTTCCCTAAAGAAGTTGTGTCAGATCGTGGCAGCAACTTTATGTCGAAGTATATGCAGGCTATGTGGAAAGAATGTGGGGTCACCTACAAGTTCTCTTCTGCATACCACCCCCAGACCAATGGTCTGGTGGAACGTTTCAACAGAACGTTAAAGAGCATGATTGGGGCTCTGGAGGAGCCTCAGAGAAGAAAATGGGATCTTCTGTTACCATGCTTACTGTTTGCCTACCGAGAGGTACCACAGGAGGGTGTTGGCTTCAGCCCCTTCGAACTTCTGTTCGGTCATCCCGTACGGGGACCCTTAGCCATTGTCAAGGAGGGATGGGAGTTGCCCACTCCCCCTGTTACTACCAATGTAGTTGACTATGTGCTAGGGCTCAGAAAACGGATGGTACTTCTGATGGGCTTGGCTAGTGATAAATTGAAGGCAGGGCAAGCGCTGGTGAAACATTGGTACGACCAGAAAGCTTCCCTCATCAACTTTACACCTGGTCAGCAAGTCCTGATCATGAATCCAATAAGGCCTCGCGCTTTACAGGACAAATGGTCAGGCCCTTACACAGTGGTGGAGCCCCTGGGTGAGGTAAACTATTTAGTGGACCTTGGAAGGCCTGGACAGGCTCCAAAAGTGTTCCACGTGAATAGGCTGAAGGCTTTCGTCCCAAGAGTCGAAATCGCAGCACTGCTACTGGCTTCAGATGTTGAGGAAGAGGAGTCAGAACCTCTCCCCGACCTGTTCCAAAGCGGTCCTTCAGATAGCTCCGTTGAGGGTGTCCGAGTGGCCCCTCACCTGACTTCTGATCAGCAGGCTGAGGTGAAAAGTTTGCTTAGGCAGTTTTCCCCCCTGTTTTCACAGTCCCCTGGTTTGACACCTTGGTGCAAACATAACATTGACACAGGAGACAGTGTACCTACCAAAAGTAGGGGATACAGGATGTCAGATAAAGTACGGTCTTATATTAAGACCGAGGTCAACAAGATGTTAGACCTTGGGGTGATTGAACCCTCTAGTAGTCCTTGGTCCAGTCCTGTGGTTCTGGTTCCAAAGGCAGGCACTTCTGAATTGAGGTTCTGCGTGGATTACAGGGCTCTGAATGCTGTCACCAAGACAGATGCCCACCCCTTCCCTCGAACAGATGAGCTGGTGGATACTTTGGGTGCCTCCAAGTACCTCAGCACGTTTGACCTCACTGCTGGCTATTGGCAAATAGCGTTAGCAGAACATGCCAGGGAGAAGACAGCATTTTCTACACCAGACGGCCTTTACCAATTCCGGGTAATGCCGTTCGGGTTGAAGAATGCACCTGCCACTTTCCAGAGGCTTGTGAATCATGTGTTGAATGGGTTGGACGAATTCTGTCTTGCATATCTGGACGATATAGCAGTTTTCAGTGCCACCTGGGAAGACCATGTGAAACACCTCAGGATTGTGCTCCAGGCTCTTCAGAAAGCCCACTTGACCATAAAGGCTAGTAAATGCCAGATTGGACAAGGCTCAGTGGTTTACCTTGGACATGAAGTAGGTGGAGGGAGGATACAGCCTCTACCCAGTAAAGTACAAGCAGTACAAGACTGGCCTACCCCCACTACGCAAACCCAAGTGAGAGCCTTCTTAGGACTCACGGGGTATTATCGCAATTTTGTGGCAGACTATGGCACCATAGCTGCTCCTCTGACTGCCCTCACAACTCCGAAGAAACCCAAGAAGGTAACTTGGACCGACGAGTGTGAGAAGGCCTTCAATGGCTTAAAAGACTCCTTGTGCCAGGCCCCTGTGCTCAGGGCCCCTGATTATCAAAGACCTTTTATCGTGCAGACGGATGCCTCTGACACTGGGATAGGAGCTGTACTATCACAAGTAGATGAGAAGGGTAAGGAACACCCTATCGGTTTTATTAGTCGCCAGCTTAAGGACAGAGAGCTCAGATGGTCCACGGTAGAGAAAGAATGTTTCTCTGTTGTGTGGGCCCTAAGGAAGCTGAGGCCCTACCTCTATGGGACCCACTTCACTGTGCAGACTGACCATAAGCCGTTAAAGTGGCTAATGAACATGAAGGGGGAGAATCCAAAGTTGCTTAGGTGGTCCATAAGTCTACAAGGCTTCGACTTCACTATTGAGCAAAGGCCAGGTGTCCAACATAGCAATGCTGATGGGTTGTCCAGAATGTTTAACCGACCTGAACAAGAGACTCATCCAGGGGTGGATTAGTTCCTCCTGTCCATAGTCTGGGAGGGGCAAGTGTTAGGAAAGATTTCGTAATTGTAGGGAACTTTCCTTCCATGTGGCAACCCCTAAACTTTTTGCTATTGTTTTTAACCTTGTTCTTGACTTTGCCAGAGAAGTACAGCCTTCTGCCGCACTTCTCTGGGCTTTCGTTCCTTTCTTACGGGGAAACTGACATGCCCTTAAGACAGTCAGTACCGGGGAACGTGGTTTCCCGTAGTTTCTTTTATCGTGTCGCAGCTTTAGTGCAACACGACACAAGAGGGCACTGTAAGCTAAGTTACAGCTCTCTTGGGTCTCTAGCCTTCTACAGACCCTAGATACTCTTTTAGGATGGTATTTGATCGGTGCAAGTCATTCAGGGACTGGAATGGTGGCAGCGATCGTTTTGTTTATTTTGAGCTCCTTTTGGCGTTCTGAGCACGTTTTTGCACTGAACCCAAAATGGTGGCCTGGCTCCCAAAATGGCCAGGCCGCGAGGCTCCTTTTTCCTGTCCACTGTCCGTCTTGCTCCCTTCACCTTCCCCAGGTCCGGCGACCCGGGGCCTTCCTTATTTGGGCATGTACTTTCCCGCGAAACGTGGTTGCTTTCGCGGGCTTCTACATGTCGTTTGTGTGCCTCCAGGGTGTGGGCTGGGATGTCTGGTCCCAATACACATCCTGGGTGCCAGAGAGTCTAGGGTGGTGTGAATGCCTGGGACCACCGTGGTCCGTGATTGGTCCACGTATGGTATGTGTTTTGATGAGCGGATCTCCCATTGGCTCCCCTCCGTTTTGGCGCGAAGGGAACCGTGGATAAGAGGGGGCTGGAAACACCACTACCATGTCGATCTCCTGAGTTCTCACGAACGAAGGAATACAGGAGCCAAGTATCCTGCAACTACGAGGCTGGACCGAGGAATCGCTGGTGACCCGCTGAAGGAATCCTCCTTTGCACTGCTGTCGTCCGGAGAGCCCCTGTCCTCCTTTGATCGAACCAGAAGGCCTGTACTGGTGCTTCGACCTTTGGAATAGCAGGAACAGCTATTCCCGGCATCTTCAACCATCTCCTGCCAAGTAAGCCTTCGGAAGCGTCTCTGGGCCATCCAGTTGACTGACCAGCTTACAAAGGAGTTTGGCTCTGCAACCGCCGCCAGGTTGTGTTGTATTGCAAGTCCTTGTCCCTCTCCCACGCTTCGTACGCTTGGCGTCCCCAGGTCTGAAGGGAGGAGGGTTCATTTGGCTCGAATACACACGGCCGCTCCGTTGTCCTGTGCGGCAACAAAACTGTGCCGGTTTCGTCGATTGGGACGTCTTTTTGCTCTACACGACTACAAAGCGTTCCCTGCTCTTCTGAACCTGCCAGCTGCTGAAACTATCGTGGAGAAGCCTGGGTCTGCTTGCTTCGGGGACCGGTGAGTAGTATATCTAGGATCTGGTCGCCCTCCTGCAGTATCCCATTGCTTTTCCCTGCTGTGTAAAATCAGCACCCTTTTGCCGCGCTCGCGCTCTGCTTCTGCCCGCTGTGGAGGCTGCGCTTGAGTTGCGGAACCTGTTCTTCTTCTGCTGTGTACTAACCCGAACTGCCTGACTTCCTCCGAAGAGCTTCCCCTTTTGCCCGTTGGCACCGGCGTGGCAGGTACTTTGAGCACAAGGCTCCACTCTTCGCAGGGCTCGGACTTCCATCTAGTTAGGTGCCTCTGAAGGCGAACTGAGTCTAAAGCATTATCGCACTGCCTGTTTTCCTTCCCTGGCAGGTGGACTACATATTTCGTGCTTTAAACGCTTGCGACTGTGTATTTGTATATATATTGTGTTGATATGGTATGTGTTGGTTTAATATTGTGATATTGTGATTTTCTCGCTACGGTCATTATTTTAAAGGCCTTAAAATAAATGTGTATCTACTTTTGATATAACAACTGTTTGGAGTAGTTTGTAAGCGCTCTTGCTTTGTGTGCTCATTGCGGGCTTTCAGTCACCCTCACCCCTCTTGAGACCTAGTCTTGACCGCCGCGATCGCTACCTTGATTGGTCTGGCTCGTCCAGAGGTTACCCTGTTCCAAGTAATTAGGTTGGCCTTCTGAACTTCTGCGCCACCAGGACAGAGTTCAGAAATCCGTCTTAACAGAGCCCAAAGAGAGAGATATTGACGAGCACAAAGAACAAAAAAGTGAAGTGTAAAGATAGTACTGGGAAAAGTAACAGGGATGGAGATGGTATGAGCCCACAGCTTGGGCCGCCCTCCAGAGAGGGGCTTATCCAAAGAAGAAGAAAAGCATCCACCATGGACACAAAAAGCCCTGGCTGGCCGAAACAGGAATCGAATAGCAGGGCTTTTGGGGATAGGACAGGTCATGGAGAAGTATTCGAATGAACAAAGAAGAAGGCGCAAGTGATCAATCAACAAAAGGAAGATTACAGCTGGGGAAAACTAGTGAAAGCTTAGGGGCATGGGATCTGCTGGAAGAAAAAGGACAGGTTGAAGACGGGGAGAGTCAGAGTAATGAAATAATGTTTCTTTTTTTTTTCTTTATTTTCATATGTTGTAAAACAACCTTTAACAATTTAAAAACTTTAAACATTACACTTCACATTTTTAAAAAGAAAAATCATTCAACCAAATTCAGTTCAATTACAATTCATAAGACAGTTTCACAACAAATTAAAAGATTCATCCTTAGCAAATGAATGGTTAAAATAATATTAAACATTTTTCAACAATCCCTAATTCTATATCAATTAATGTCAACTAGACTTTTTACAGAGATAAAATCTCTTCTCCTAGTCGGAATTTACATAAAATCACATTTCCTATCTTCCAAACCAAGGACTCCTACTACTGGTATTACATCCCAGGTTCTACATCATCCCAGACACCTTCTCCAAAAATAATTCCCAACTAACCATACACCAGACTGAAAAATGATGGCAAATATGTTTGTCCCCTTTTGTGCAAAGCTGTGCATTCCACCTAAATAAGTCTCATTGTTTCATCTGATATCTTATCCCTACAGAATCTACAAGTTAGGTCTTCAGTAGAACTCAACTTACATTTGGCTAAAACTTCCTCACATGAAGATGATTCCACCAAAATCTTAAGAAATCAGTTCTGGGAACCCAGCTCTGGTAGATCGATGTAAATGGAGCCAAAGCCCCTTGTTTTTTATGTTCTACCCTTAAATAAGAAAGAGAAGGGTAGCTATGCATCCCTTCAATAGTGTCTATTAAGTCACTAACATTGAGGCATTTTTTTATTATCTGTGGGCTCAATACCAATTCTTCTCAATCAGAACCAATCTCGGCCAGAAAGGAATCCCACTGGGCTTCAAACCTAAATGGGAAACCAACCCCATTTGTGGGATTTTTCGAAGTTATGTGAATATCCCTAAATAACTAGTCCTCTTTCGTATCAAAAATCTTTCAGAACGGATTAAAAAAATTCCATAATC
The DNA here is from genome assembly GCF_040938575.1 of Ambystoma mexicanum. NCBI lineage: Eukaryota > Metazoa > Chordata > Amphibia > Caudata > Ambystomatidae > Ambystoma > Ambystoma mexicanum. The sequence goes on from NC_090922.1 coordinate 112,961,735, forward strand.
CATGCGCTTTAAGTGATTGAATGCCCAGTTCATATTTAATTAGAGCACTGGGGAGTGGGTTTGGGACAAACAGAGTCTTCCTCCAAATAGAAGCTTCTAGGGCTGGTAGCATTTCAACAATGGAAATATTGGGTATTTCCTTTCCATAAAATAATTTTGGTATAATCTTTCTTTGATAAAACGTTAAAGTTGGAAATAAAGGACATTTCCCATATGTGTCATACATTTTTGTAACTGATTAGATAGGCCCCTACCTTCCCTTTCCAAGGTGGCTTTAACTTCCCTTTTGTGCATTTCTCAGTAATATGGAATCCTAAGTATACCATAGAATCCACTTTTTCCAGAAATTGATCACCCATACTCCACTTTCTCGATAACCAATGCATTGTCCGTGAAAAAAGTATGACCCTAGCTTAGTGGGATTGCAAACAAGTTCATTAATTTTACAATAAAATTGAAGTGCGTCAAACAATTTTTGCAACCCCCCGGGAGTCTGCTCAAATAACAGGAAGTCGTCCGCATATCAAACATGGTATAAGCGCTGATGGTTTAACCTCAGCGAGGCAAAGGCACTGTTCTTTCAGTGCCACTGTATTAAGCTGCACAAGTGGTAAATCTAACCCAGAATATCCCGGCTCTGAGCCCCCACTCTGTAAGTGACTCCAATCAAGCAATCCCGCTAAGTCAGTGCCTTGTCTGGGATGCCCAAGGGAAGCCCTTATTTATATATTTTTATGGCAAGTTAGAATCTGGATGATGAACCCTTGTATAACACCCCTTTCTTAGAATCCCCCTTGACCCCACTGAGCCAAGAAGTAGGCTTGTTTTGCAAATTTAAAAGGTTTATTTGAAAAATGAAACTATATATATATATATATATGTAGATATATATATATATATATATATATATATATCACACTTTTATAATAAATTAATAATTGATATCACACTTATGAATATAATGTTGATCAACAATGGGTAATCTGACACTAGCACACTTCTTTACAATCAATGAGGAGTTGGTATCGGATGGATAAGGCAGCGAAAATACTTTTATGGTTTCAAGGGAAAAGCAATGAGGAATAAAATGCAGTACGGGAATAACTTGATATGATTTTAGCAAAAGATAATATAATCACTTTTTCTCTGGCAATTCACCCCCCTCCTAGGCAATGTAAGAAATGGAAGGAGAGCACAAAGTTCTTAGGAATGCAATCAAATACAATACGAAATTCAGTTCCCCCCCAGCAAGCTTAGAGGAAAACAGGTAGAAGTTTGAAACACAGGCCCAAAATGCTTTGAATGTGATGACAATGAAGTGAGAAATGTGCTAAAAATGCTTATAATTCCCTCTAGAGGTTCAGGGTGGGTGATATCTAGTTTATATTAGTTCAGGCACACTTTAGCAATGCTCTATGAGTAACTAGCAGGTAAAAACGAATTTTAGCAAAGGAAAGCAAGAAGCTGCTGATTTTACACGTGGCTGAAATTGTGCAAAATGTCAAATCGCGGAAAATTTAATCGCGTGCGTCGAGCGTAATTACAGAGGCCCTATAAGGAGTACCAAGTCGGTTCTAGGTTCGTTGGAAAGCCTAGAAAAGTTAAATTTAGCTCCTAGCACAAACGGTTCTGGATATACGGACGATTTTGTGAAAGTAGTTTTTCGGATTTGAAATTTTAAAGCTCAGAATGACAGATGACAGTTTTCAGTTTTAAAGATGACAGAATGACACGATTCTAGGAGGCAGTTCTACTAGGCTAAAATAGCTTGGATTAGATTATTTTAAACTAAGAGATTGGTTTTGCACAGTGAGTACTCACACTATATTTTTGAAATAAGCCGTCAAGGTCTGGTCAGGTTGGACGGGACTTCCGGCGGGTGGTTCTAAACAGCGGTCTGGTCTCTGGTTCTGCTCTCAGCACTGCACAGTTCTGGTCTCTCTGGATCTCTGGTCTCTCTGGATCTCTGGTCTCTCTGGATCTCTGGTCTCTGAAGGTTGATGGATTTGAAGTCTGGAGTCTCCCGGCAAAGCGTCCCGCAAGAAAGTGGAACGTGAATGTCCCCACCTGTCCTGCACTGTCTGCTTTTATGTGTTTAGAAAGTGAGTGTGTGAGTGGCATAACTGAGCCTGCCCCTCTCTACTTGCCATTGGCCCAATTCTCCCCTCTCCCATGATTGGGGGAAGGAAATGGATTGTCATCATGATGAGGTCTGTTTATGGGTCAGAGGATCCTCCCCTGGTCAATTTGCCCACATATTTCCCAGATACACAAGTGGTTGACATTACATGTACATATTACAGATGAATTAAGACAGGTCTCTGTTCAAGCCCCATGTTCCTGTGAGCTGGGATTCAGAAATGTCAACATTGTGCGCTTTTTGGTCGGTTTACCAATATCGGACATTTACCAAAAATTACACAAATGTGCGCAAGGAGTATGGACATTAATTGATGAAGTGTCAGATTTTTAACATGCAGACATTTGGAGTAAGGCCCTATTTTCCGCTAGCAACCCCCCAGAATACACCACAGGGTCCTAACACCTCTTAAAAAGTGCACAGAAAAATCCCAAGAATAATGATATTATTTATATAATTTTGACCAGTCCGCACTATGAGTTATCTATCTTTTTAAAATTATGCCCTGGTCAAAAAGGGGTGTGGCTTCCCACATCACATGGTGGAATAACTGGTTTATTCACTTCCCCCAAGCTCAGCTTGTTGCAGAGGCACTGCCCCTCCCAGTTTCTCCCAAGAGGAAGCCATTTTACGACCCCCCCAATATAACATTTGCCTGAGCCAAAGAAGGCCCATTGTTCAACCTCCTGCAGTCTGCAGGTACCCCTCCCTTAATTCAATCAGAGAGGTGTCATCTCCTTTTGGCAGGGGCAGCAGGATGCAGCTAGGCCTGGGAAGAGTGGCTGAGCAGGTTTCTCCTGTCGGGGGTAGTTGTCAGGCAGAATTCAGCTAAATGTCACGTTAGTTCCCAGTTTAAATGAAACTTACAATTTTTACATATACATTAAATAATTACTTCCTTCAAGTCATTTCAGAATATAGTTTTACATTGTATCCACCTCTTAGAAAGTCTTCCCTCGGCCTGGTTTGGGTTCATCTGTTCAGTTTTACACAAAAGTCTGGTGGTTTTAAAACGCCGGCTTTCTGATAGTGGTGAGTACCGGTATTGCATCCATTTTTGACATTAAGAAAATGAATTCCCCACAGTTCTGGGTTGCTTTTGGCAATCAGCATTGCCATTCCCAATGGTTTCAGGCTACTGTGTGTGTAGCCCAATGGTGGTTTTAGGCAGTGCCCTCCTGTGCTCACAACATAGGCAAAAATGGGTGGCAGCCTATTTTTCATGTTTTCCCTGTGCACTCTCTGGGGAGTTCTGGCCATCATGATGTTTTCCATGCCAGTACTGCACAGTTTTATGGTAGGGCTTGGCTGCATGGGTAAAAACATCCCACAGGTATACAAATTAAACAAACAAGCTGTTAGGATGCACCCTTGTGTAACTCCACTAAATGTTGGAATGGCACATGATGTATCTCCTTGTCTATTTAGTCTAACTCTAATATTAGACTTGCCATGCAGGGCAATTATACGTTTTAATAGACCCCAAGGTATATTCCAATTAGCGAGCTCCGGCCACAGCCTATTCCTATTAATATGTCAAATGCAGCTGTAAGGTCGATTCTAGTGACATAAATGTCAAGATATCTGCCCATAAATGCTTGCACTTGTACATGTGTCAACAATAGACCATTTAGATTGGTTATCAAATTCTTACGGAAGCCCGTCTGCCACTTTTGGATGTGACCGGTTTCCAACAACCAGGTTTCCATATTTTTTAAGATTACGGTTGCAAAAACCTTACTTTCCTCATCAAATTGAGATCGGCCTGTAATTCATAGGGTCTATCTGATCCCCTCTCTTAAAAATGGGTATTACATGTGCTGGTCTCCAATTTACAGGAAAGACCTGTGTTTCAAGAATTTGTTGAAAATAGATCATCAGAATAGAAGCCCATAATGAAGGTAATCTTTAAACAAGACATTAGCCAATCCATTTGGAACTGGGGCCCTGGATTTACTAATGGTGTTGATGGCAGACCCCCTTTCTTCCACAATTAGAGTTAATAGGAGGTCAGCTTGATTCCTCCCCATGTTATTTATAAGTTGCCAGAATGAGGAGCTATTGTTCTTACAAAGTGCACCCATCATCAGCTCTGCATCATTATGGAGAAGCTGTTGTTTATACAATCGCATACAATTGCAATATATTTACTTAACCCTCCGGATGTCACTTCACAACATTAAGGTATCCTCCCAGTGTTTTCCATTTTATATCTTTAAAGGACTTTCTCAATTCTCTTTTTCTCTGTCTAACCCAGGGATCAAATTGATGGCAATGTTTAGCTTGGCATACATTTGGTTTCACTCTCGCCATAGTCTTCTACAAAAAGGTATCAAAATGGATCAAGTTAAAACCATTCCATTTCCACTCCATAGAGGTGGATGCCAAAATCTGAACACTTTTTTACACAGTTTCCAAGTTACCCTATTTCTGCCTCGATTTACCAGGCCAGTAGGAAGGAGCTGACTAGTTGCTCAATACACTTCAGTCTGATATTAGGCTACAATCACATTGTGATCACTCATATCTGTCGGGAGCACATTCAAAGCGGTACAAAACAGGGATTCATCGACAAATAAATAATTTAGAATTGATCTCTTGTCAGATCTTCCCGAAGTAGTTTGACTTGGTATATCTCCTATTATGCACCCATTTAATCTAGGTAGACCCAAGGACTCCAAGGTCTCAAGCCAACTCTTCCCTTGTTTCCTTTTAATCAAAGAGGGATATTGCCCTGCCAGGACAAACTTACTCAGATCCACAAAGCAGAAGGAATTCAAATTCTCTCCCACAATTATTGACCCATTATTCTTTGAGACTGACCAATTACCGATACAATCCATCAGTTCTTCAAGAAGACCCACAAGGTCACAATCAGCTGTATGCCAATAGATATTCAGCAATAATACATTCCTCTTGTTCCTTTTAACCATAATTGTTGATTGAATGGCTAACATGTTCTTAGACCTTAAGTGCATAGGTTCCATCTCAAGCAGACCTCCAAAGGAATGAGCAATATCCCCAATACTTGCCGCCTGAAAGGCTGTTTTATAACCATTTACCACCGGGGCATTGGTCAACCATTTTTCCTGTATGAATATGATTGTGTGTGACTCTAAAAGCACACCCAGCCTTCAGTTTGAAAAAAGATGGGCGTGCCCACAGCTATTCCATGATAGAATCGTCAATTTCATAACATTCATGGCAAAGCCATGGATATGAACGATCCTGGATATTTCCACTGTCGCCATTCTGACCCTGTTTATATGCTCTAAACGAGCAGATCTGTTCTTATATGTTCCATAAAGTGTACTCAGTCAGTTTTATATGAGCTAATTCCTCTTAGGCTAGGTAGCTCTGACAATAACCATAAAATACCTGTCCTATTTAATACCACCTTTTTTGTTTCATACAAAAACCCTTTAAGTGTGAGATGTATGCCACTCCCTTGAGTAGTGATAGGCTCATCATCTCTTTTTCTAGTTGGATTGTACATCAGTTGAGGAATAAAAAGATCCTGTATGTATCTACCGTCCCTACCAATCCTTCCCTTGGCTTGTAGACCCAGCGAACCCATCACAACCGAGGACACCATACTGTTCTTTCTCGTCTTAAAATCCTGCTTGTCATTGTTCATATTCTGAGACCTCACTGATTCTAACAATTTTATTTGATCCATCTGGGGGCTCCCTTCATGTTAGTAAAAACCTTTATTTACCACTTCTCACCCCATGATATTTAACCAGTGGATTACAATTATATTCACCTTGCACCCCCAAGGCATTTCCCAGTGCACCGCTAGGCACTCTCTTCCTCAATTCCCTTGCACTCTTTTCCCAACCCTCTATAAGCATGCTTGGTAAAGATTTCTCAACTTGAATTTGTTTTCCTAAATCCAACACAGCTTGTGCCGAGAAATCTTTGGATAGCAGTTTTTGCACACTGCCGCCAACTAATATCTTTGTCACCAGGCTCGGGGGCTCAATCACTATTTGTTTACCCTGCCCCTTCCCCACCTGTGACTCGATGTTAGATCTTTCTGCCTCCTCGGGAGCCATTAGGTTATTCCTTGTACGGATGGTGACCATGAACTGAAGGTCCTGCTTCCCATCTTTTCAAGCACCAGGCATCTATGAACTCTCCTCAGAGAGAGACAAGGGAAAGTCAGAAAACTGGGAGCATTTAATCATAGCCTTTACTTGTTAGAAAAATAATACACACTCAAAGACATTCTGCCTTTAACCTGCTTTTATAGTCTTTTACAATGATTCAACATGTTTATGCAAATGAATACCTTGTACATGGTATGCTTCTGATAGGTCCCTTTAGTCAGAGAAAAAAACATTCCTTCAATATCATTGGATGTCTTATCTTCTGTGTACATCAAGCCCTCATTAGCATAACTGGCATCCACAATTTTCTCTGATGCACAAAACTGATAAGCTTATTTTAGACTTGGCTAGACACAACTATGCCAGTGCTCAACTTCTGCCAAGAACATTATGACCCCGGATGTCTACTCAGTATCTGATTGCTGAGGTCCTGCCAAGTTAGTAAGTGCTTTGTACTCCCTTAGAACATATTTTATAGCTGCCAAAATAATACAGCAGGTCTCTCAGAATAGTCTGCATGAAACACGTTGTGCCCTCTTCAATAAGAACATAGATAAATGTATCTAAGCTTTCCTTACTTAGCTGGCTCTTCGCAATCTTGTCTGGCTTTCCTGCCAATTTTCATTTTTAACCTAACAAACCTAATTACCTCACTGCAAGATGCTGCCAAGGACTATTTAAAATGTATCAGCCCCTGTTGCTTGTCTGAAAACTCTCGGCATTTTCATAGTCCCTCAAATCTGGCTTAGGCCTGGAAACCATTTTGTACTTGCGTATACATTTTGAAATATATTTTTGTCTGACACTGTATTCATTCTTCAGGGAGCTGTTATTTATTTAATTAAACATCTCTCACTTTGTATCCTTTATTCATGATAGATCTTTATACACATATGTTATGTGTATGATATTTAAAGCAACCTTCATCTCCTGGGTCATTCTAACCCAAATATGCACAGTGCCATGTGCACTTTTTACCTTTAATAAAGGCACTCTAATCCTGATTTCTTCAATAATGAACTATTTGATCTGTCAATCATGTTATCTATATTAAGTTGAGGGGGAGGGGTTGGCACCCCCTATACAACAGAAAAAAGACTTAGCAAAAGCATTTGATATTTTTGGCTATTTTTCATTTTCTTTTTTCTGAATTCTTTTAGACTTTTCCTGCCATTTAGAGAGGAGTGGGTAATTAGAGGAAACACTTTTTCCCACTTCAATATTTTCATCAACGAAAATTACATCAAGAGAAGTGGCATTCACATTCAAATATTGATTAATTTATGGCACTGGGCCCCCACATCCATATTACCGTTGTCCACCCTTGTATGATCCACAAAGGGAGGAGCCCCCCATAGCTGTACCTTGCCCCATATCAGATTGAATAATGAAATATGTGATTGAAACACTTGATTTAAATTCTCATATAGACCTAATATGGAGCTCAGCACCTGATTCAGTTCCAAAAGAATGGGTCTGTATGTACATTCACTGTTTGATCAAGTTTTATCAAGTTGCTCTATCATTGCTAATCTACGATGTTGACCTGGTGCCGCAGTGGAGGCATAAGAGTTATTCATGAGTCAGAATCGGTTCCCGGTACTTCCAAGAAAATGGGCGGGGTGTTTAAGAAAAAAATCTGCCTTATTTTCCAACCCTGATTCTCCCTCAGATTCCACTTGTTGGACCATATGAAGTGTTTTTGGGCCACCATCCACATGTTGTCTTTGCGCAAGGCAAATTTTAGCTGGAAAACTAGTCGCCCATGACATTGGCGGTATTTGATGATCCATCTTATCCCTTCTTTAAGGAATCTGCATAGCTGTAAGAAAGAATGCTATTGATTTCGATGCCCCCTTGGAGCCCCCTCCTCCATCAAGTCTGAATCCTTATTATCCTTTTTAAGACCCTAATTAGCATTGCAGTGACTTTTCAATTATTTTGGCCGGACTAGGGGAAGGTGGTAGATTTAACCGCATTGCCAATTGCATGAACTCTGTTACATCCGTTGTGGGCACCCCAGGCCCCTCTCTCCTTGCAATCAATTCCCCTGCAAACACCAATGCCGCAGAGGCATCCATTTCCATATACTGTGACAGGGGCCCATTTTTTGGGCCACTCCTACGTTCACATTTATTAACCACCTGCTCACGCATAACAGCAGAATATATCAGAACCTTGCCTCTGATATATGCTGGATATAAAGTCTGTCAAGCCTCTTTCGTTTTCATTGTGGATTCTCAAACAAGTCCCTGAACCGTTTAAATCCTCTGGGTTAAAAGATCACAGAGCAAAGTTAAAGGAATGGTTCGGTCAAAATTTTTTATTGCCCCTATGGGTCGGCCATGTGTTTTTAAGCCTAAGTCGCTCGATTTTAGAAAAATTTCCTATGGACCTTACCCGAGTTTTCGTCCATTAAACACATGCGAAAACAGGCACCAGGGAGCTGCCATTTTGTGATAATCCTATCATTTCCCCCATCGCCCTGGCTGACCTGCTTTTGCGGCACTAAATCATATTCCCCGCCCCTGAGCCTGTCATTAGCAGATGCGTACCACCCATTTCACAACGCCAAAGCACGTCTCGTGTCAACATTCGCTGCGCTTTAGCTAATGACGTGTCGCCATGGAAATGTCAGGACGCCACTTTTCCTCAATAAGTATAAATAGACCGTTTCACAACACACAGCAGCAGATTTTCGATTCCATTCCTCTCTCTGTGTTACTTTGAGTATTCTGTGACTCGTTTCTGTGCTCTGGTCAGCTACCTTTGTTGCTTGTAGCCCGTGTGGACAGATATCAGTACCAGCGCTATCAATTATTTTAGTTTGTGCAACACACAATGGATACAATAATGCCCTACATGTACGAGCCCGAGTATACCGAGGAGGAACTACTGGAAAGGGAAACATGCGAAAACGATGGGGCTTCAGACAGCAGTTGGCAGGACGAATCAACGGATGAAGACACTGGACCTAGTCGCATGGACGGTGTTTCCACAAGGTGCACATGCAATCGGTGCGAGCTAATGCCGACCGAGGAGGGGAACTGCTGCTGCTGTGAAAACTCGGGATGCGTGGCCTACATTTCGGAAGGCGAGCCATGACCGCAATGCATCATCGAGCTGCCAGACTTCAGGGCAGCCTGCCTCACATGGTCCGTGTTGAGGATAATGATGATGCTTATGCACGAACTTCGCGCAACTGTTCGTCCTCGTAATCCGAGTAACGAGTAAGTATACTCTGCTTGTGATGCCACTACTATTTCATGGTCTTCTACTATATCCAAAATTACATATACATATCATTGTAACGCATGAAAGTCGTTCAATAGTGTGCAGTGTCTAGATAGCATTTGTCCGAGCAGAATGCCATTAGTTACAAGAATTGTCATTGACAACAAACGTTTGTTAAAATTATCTTGGTCATTTAAAAACAGTCTGTTTCATTCCTTTTCACAGGTGGTACAGGCTGGTGGCCTATCGTTCCTTTACATGGTGGCTTCACGGGAGGCTTGGACACCGCGTTCGAAGAGTGATACACGCCTGTGCCGTTCGTGCCATAAGAGAAACATTCCCGAGTGACAGCGGTCAGTACAGGGGATTTTCTCTCGCTGTGCTGCAACCTGAACTATACAATGTGTAAACTTTTGTATTTTTGTGTCATCAAAATAAGCTACATAATAAAACATCAATATTTTAACAACGGTTGTTTCGATTTTTTAAATCAATCAAGTGTGTCTCCATGCAAGAATGGACGTCAGACACCTGTGCTCGGAATGGGTGAAGTTCAGGTCACTGTGAAGCGGGGTGGTCACTATCTAAGCTAACCAAATATATTATCAATAATGCATGCACTAAATAACACTTGTTCAAAGTCTTTCAGTCGGTTATGTCTCTATAAAAGTCACACATATATCAATACTATCAATGAACATTGGATTATACAGGCCTTAGGTCTAGGGTCTTGACCACTATAATACAGTGTTTGAAGTGTGGGTCTGTGCTCACAAGAATCTCCGATATGTGGCATTTGTTATGGATAGGCAACGATATACTGCAGTAGGGGTCTAATGTTAGTTGGGGATCTGCTAGGTGGCCATCATGTCGTGGTCAGTGGTCTGGCACATGAAGAGAATACCTTGCAGGGACACAGGGTGAGAATGGCAGTTACTTTCCACTGGCGAGGGTGCGTGGGCAAGGACACGTTTGTGGAGATGAACGAGCCATGTGCATGGTTCAAGCCGGTTCACATGCAGGACCGTGATCTCAGAGAGTGATGTGTTACATTTATTAGCTGTTGCAAATACCTCTGGAGTTTTCCAGTCAGAGTGGGAACGAGGCTGTGGGCCATGTGTTCTGCGTGCTGTACTATCGCAGTGAGGCCTGGTCACCAAAATGGAGTGGAATGGGGGTACAAAAATGGATGCCCCGTGTCCTTTAACATCACATAAGGGCAAGGGACGGGCGTAAATGGCCAAGGTGCCAAACAGCATGTACACTTCAAAAGGTATCCCACGCCCAGGGGCCATCGCTCACATGGCCTCCTCAGACCCCGAGTCTCCAGGCAGGCCTCCCCTGAGGCAGGCCGCCCCCCTGCAATCCACATAAGTGTGTCTCCATTCAGCAGTCTTCCTGTGCCTTATCTGCACGCCCCAGGCCCATCCATCCCACCCCCTCTATCAAAGGCTGTTCACACCCGGGGATGAGCGCTGGCATGGGGGGCTGTGACAGGCGCAAACGGCCAAGGTGCCAAACAGCATGTACACTTCAAAAGGTATCCCATGCCCAGGGGCCATCGCTCACATGGCCTCCTCAGACCCGAGTCTCCAGGCAGGCCCTCCCTGAGGCAGGCCGCCCCCCTGCAATCCACATAAGTGTGTCTCCATTCAGCAGTCTTCCTGTGCCTTATCTGCATGCCCCAGGCCCATCCATCCCACCCCTCTATCAAAGGCGGTTCGCACCCGGGGATGAGCGCTGGCATGGGGGGCTGTGACAGGCGCAAACGGCCAAGGTGCCAAACAGCATGTACACTTCAAAAGGTATCCCACGCCCAGGGGCCATCGCTCACATGGCCTCCTCAGACCCCGTGTCTCCAGGCAGGCCTCCCCTGAGGCAGGCCGCCCCCCTGCAATAAACATAATACCACGACATACACACGTCATTCATTCACAAACACACCCCTGTTTCTAATACTTTATAAACCACTTGATATGTCTCATGAGAACATCTTTGTGCTTTGCAAGTCAACTCCTGAACCTTCTACCTGAGAAGCACTGAGATCTATGCTAATCTGCTCGTCGCCGTGCTATCTGTGACCGCTTCGAGCAAACTCATCAGTGTGCTACCTGTGGCCATCTACCTGTTCTCCTGCAACATACTGCTCGGCCTGCTGAATCCAACTGTTTGTTGGTCAAGGTAAGGCCATGTATCCTAGTCATATTTCGGTCATTTTTACATTTCAATCTATTTGCTATTACAGTACCCAATAGAGCTATGGTCATTGGTCTCATTGCTATTGACTTGAGTTTCAATTGTTATGCTATCAATAGATCTATTTATTTTCATCTGTGTCAATTTTCATCGAATTGCATCCTTCGGGGGTCCAGTCTATAATGTAAGCATGGTTCCTTTTCGTGCAAGACAAAACAGAAATTTCTGTAACTTATACAAATACTAAGCCGCACATGATGAACTGGTATAGTTCCGGCGACCAAAACAAACCTTGCATTGAGCATGGTATGGTTCATTAACTTTTTTATGACATTTTTAGTCATCAAGGTTTTATAATAATCTTGATATTTACTTTTCAGAATTTTCAACAATGCCTGCCTGTTCGATGAGCGGTTGCCCTTCGAAGACCCATGCTAAATCTGAAGGCACTACAATGGATGTATTCCCGAAAACTGTTGATCGAACAAGAGAATGGGTCAGACATTGGGGATATCCACTGGATGACCTGGAAAGTAGAGTCCAACAAGTCTTTGAGGACAAGAGGGGTGATCGATACCGCATCTGCAGCCGGCACTTTCCCTCGAACATGTACACCACATCTTGGGTAACAAAGAAGAACAAACGGCGATCAACGCGAAAATTGCTCGGAAACGCTATTCGCACTCTATTCATCCACAATCCGCCACTGGTGAGTCAAGTGTCTGTTTTTAGCTTTAGGCCTTGCAGTATTGTGTAGGTAGCCGAATGGATTCATTGATATTTTAGGTGTTGTTTCCAATTTGTAATACTTTCGACATTGATATGAGTGTATAGCTTTTTGAATAATGACATTTATCAATATATTATTTTTAGATTTCATAACCCACAAACGAAATCTATATATGGGCACAAGGAACTGTGCTATATTGCGCATTACTCAAGTATTCTGTCTCCTTACATGGCAATTTTAAATATTGGCATTTCATTATCAAACAATAATTTACCTATACAACTTCTTGACTATCCCTTGAATCTGAAGCAAGAACATTCTACTTCCGTCACGTGCTCGCAGTTATCAACCACTTCTAGCACGTATCTGGTAATCATACTTGGCTATTCTGCTACAGACTTGTTTTATGCATGTCAAGTAATAGTTTGTATGTATCGTGTGATTATTTTACTAATTGTTTGGTTAGTGCTTCCCAATTGATATACACCTTAGTTGTCGTCCCCTGGTGTTTGTTTTCAGTTATAATTAGTGTTATCCATACTAATGCAAGTACTGTCTTTCAGGGAGATGCTGAAGCGTCCACCACATTGACAACAGCCCTAGATGTTCTTCAGCAGCCCGAGGTATGGATACTGACAGCTCAACTGACCATGATCATCAGGGCTGGAACACTTGTCGTTTGATTGTTCTACACCATGTTTCATTTGTGGTTAGCCGTTGATATGTACCTGTGCGGTCGACCCCAAGCGTGTGTTGTGTTTTCAATATTGTAATCCTTACTAATGCAAATACTATGTTTCAGGCTGTTGTTGAATCGTCAACCCACGCACTTGATGCGGAGCCTGACATTCAAGTAATTCCGGTGGAAGCGGGACCATGCGGATACGAATCGGCGCAAAAGCTTTCGGAAGTGCGCACCACGTTGACAACAGCCCTAGATATTCTTCAGAAGCATGAGGTATTGATACTGACAGCTCCATCGAGCGTGATCATATAACGTGATTCCATTTGCTATACTTTCTTCCCTATTAACGCAAGTACTGTGTTTCAGGGAGATGATGGAGCTTCCACTACAATCACAAGATCACATTTAGATGATGCAGATGTAAAGACATTGGAGAAATAAGTCGATTAAATCTGATCATTTTTAAATATTCCTTGATTCTTTTAGATAATGCAACATTTGTGGTTATCTCTTTATATGTACCTGTACCGTCGACCCCAAGTGTGTGTTATGTTTACGATATTGAAAACCATACTAACGCAAGTACTGTGTTTCAGGGAGTTGCTGATGCCTCCTCTTCAATACAATCATTCGTGGCAGTCCATGTATAGTCAGAGGTATGTATATTGACATCTCCATCGAACTAGGTCATCAGAGCTCGAATACTTGTTGTTTGATTGTTCCACACAATGTTTAAATCGTGTTTGACTATTGAGATGTACATGTGTGTTCGTCCTCACGTGTGTTTTACGCTAACAATATTTTGAAACACAGTAATGAAAATACTATGTTTCAGGGAGTCGATGGAGCCTCATTCCGTGCTGTCTATGCGGATACAGAAAATATAGTTGTTGCAGCGCAAGAGGAAGGGGAGACTGTTAGGAAAGATTTCGTAATTGTAGGTAATTTTCCTTCCATGTGGCAACCCCTAAACTTTTTGCTGTTGTTTTTCACCTTGTTCTTGACTTTGCCAGAGAAGTGCAGCCTTCTGCCGCACTCCTCTGGGCTTTCGCTCTTTTCTTATGGGGAAACTGACATGCCCTTAAGACAGTCAGTACCGGGGAACGCTGTTTCCCGTAGTTTCTTTTATCATGTTGCGGCTTTCGTGCAACATGACACAAGAGGGCACTGTAAGCTAAGTTACAGCTCTCTTGGGTCTCTAGCCTTCTACAGGCCCTAGATACTCGTTTAGGATTGTATTTGATCGGTGCAAGTAATTCAGGGACGGGAATGGTGGCAGCGATCGTTTCTTTGTATTTTGAGCTCCTTTTGGCGTTCTAAGCACGTTTTCTGCGCTGAACCCAAAATGGTGGCCTGGCTCCCAAAATGGCCAGACCACGAGGCTCCTTTGTCCTGTCCGCTGACCGTCTTGCTCCCTTCACCTTCCCCAGGTCGAGCCGACCCAGGGCCTTCCTTATTTGGGCATGTACTTTCCCGCGAAACACGGATGCTTTCGCGGGCTTCTACATGTCTTTTGTGTGCCTCCAGGGTGTGGGCTGGGATGTCTGGTCCCAATACACATCCTGGGTGCCAGAGAGTCTAGGGTGGTGTGAATGCCTGGGACCACCGTGGTCCGTGATTGGTCCACGAATGTTGTGTGTGTTGATGAGCGGATCTCCCATTGGGTCCCCTCCGTTTTGGCGCGAAGGGAACCGTGGATAAGAGGGGGCTGGAAACACCACTACCATGTCGATCTCCTGAGTTCTCACGAACGAAGGAATACAGGAGCCAAGTATCCTGCAACCAAGAGGCTGGACCGAGGAATCGCTGGTGACCCGCTGAAGGACTCCTCCTCTGCACTGCTGTCGTCCTGTGAAACCCTTTCCTCCTTTGATCGAACCAGAAGGTCTGTACTGGTGCTTCGACCTTTGGAATAGCAGGAACAGCTATTCTCGGCGACTTCATCATCTCCTGCCAGTAAGCCTTCGGAAGCGTCTCTGGGCCATCCAGTTGACTGACCAGCTTACAAGGGAGTCTTGCTCTGTAACCGCCGCCAGGTTGTGTTGTATTTCGAGTCCTTGTCACTCTCACACGCTTAGTACACTTGGCGTTCCCAAGTCTGAAGTGAGTAGTGTACATTTGGCTCAGATACACACGGCCGCTCCGTTGCCCTGCTGTGGTGACAAAACTGTGCAGGTTTCTTCGATTGGGACGTCTTTTTTCTCTACACGACGACGAGGCATTCCCGGCTCTTCTGAACCTGCCAGCTGCTGAAACTAATGTGGAGAAGCCTGGGTCTGCTTGCATCGGGGACCGGTGAGTAGTATAGCTAGGATCTGGTCGCCCTCCTGCAGTAGCCCCTTCGCTTTTCCCCGCTGTGTAAAAACAGCACCCTTTTGTCCGTACTCGCGCTCTGCTTCTGCTCACTGTGGAGGCTGCGCTTGAGTCGCGGAACCTGTTCTTCTTCTGTTGTGCACTAACCCGAACTGCCTGACTTCCTCCGAAGAGCTTCTCCTTTTGCCCGTTGGCACCAGCGTGTGCAGGTACTTTGAGCACAAGGCTCCACTCTTCGCAGGGCTCGGACTTCTATCTAGTTAGGTGCCTCTGAAGGCGAACTGAGTCTAAAGCATTGTATCGCACTGCCTGTTTTCCTTCCCTGGCAGGTGGACTACACATTTCGTGCATATAACGCTTGCGACTGTCGTATTTGTATATATATTGTATTGGTATGGTATGTGTTGGCTTAATATTGTGATATTGTGATTTTCTCGCTACGGTCGTTGTTTTTAAAGGCCTTAAAATAAATGTGTATATATTTTTGATATAACAACTGTTTGGAGTAGTTTGTAAGCGCTCTTGCTTTGTGTGCTCATTGCGGGCTTTCAGTCACCCTCACCCCTCTTGAGACCTAGTCTTGACCGCCGCGATCGCTACCTTGATTGGTCTGGCTCGTCCAGAGGTTACCCTGTTCCAAGTAATTGGGTTGGCCTTCTGAACTTCTGCGCCACCAGGACAGAGTTCAGAAATCCGTCTTAACAAATTGGTGTACAGCGATGGGATACGACTGAAGGTATCCAGTGTTGCGCACGAACTAAGGCATTTCAGGTTATTCCAACCAGGACACGTAGTGAATTGTTGTAGTATAACTTTAAAAAGGCCATAGTCCTATCTAACAGTATGGAAACAAATACCTTGTTAACTTTAAATGCTTCCAAATCAGAAACATTGAAGAAGATGTGTGCAGAGAGAGGTGTTTCCTCTCAAGGCACTAAATTGGAAATGATCCAAAGAATCGTGGCGTGGCAAGAAGCGCAGCTTGACGCTATAACTTCTGAGGACAGTGCGGAAGGTGGTGGGGCTGCTCTCACTGGTAGAACCGACGGTTCTGCCGCCGCACTGATCCATCGCGACCACGAGGACAGGGAGGACGAGATGTCTAATGTTTCCTCTGCCAGTGCTGATGGGGAGGCTATGCTTGAATTCAAGAAGCAAGAGCTGCGGTTTAGGCAGCAGGAGCTTGAATTCAGCATAGCCAAACTAAAAATTGAACAGGTAGAAAAACAAAAAGACAGGGATCACCAGTTGGAACTGGCCAAGCTTCAGTTTGCAAATGGGTCCAAGGCTCCTGGACATGGGTCTGGGGCCTCCTCTCATCCACGGTTTCCGAAAGATCTGCTCAGTGTGTATGAAGAAAGGAATGACATTATGGACTGGCTGAATGCGTTTGAGTATGCATGCGAAGTTCAACAAGTTGACAATGCTGATAAGATTGCCTGGTTACTCAGCAGACTGCCCCATTCTGGCTGTAGTGCCATTATGGAAATGTCGAAGGCTGAGCGAGCTGATTTCGCAATGTTAAAGCAAACTCTCATTTTAAAGTTTGGGAAGACTCCGGCCCAATATTTGAAACGTTTCAGAGAGTATAAGAAAAAGGAAGGTGGTACTTGGGTATCTTATGTCACTGAATCCTTGAAAAACTTAACTGGCTGGGTCGAAGGTTATAAGGTTTCTACCTTCGAAGGCATGATAAATCTTGTCATGCTGGAACACATTTTTGCTTATTCTTCCCCGGAGCTTAAGCAGCATTTGGCCGATTCGAAGGAGATAGATCCTAAGAAGCTGGCCATTGCAGCAGACTTATGGGTGTCACATCGAGTGTCCCATAAGGACAAAACTCATCCTGGTAAGCAGGAGGAAGGGAAAAAGTCCAAAGATATGGAGGGTGGAGAATCTGCTAAATCTTCTTCCCATAAGGGCCACAAAAAGAAAAATAAGGGTAAGACACAAGAGAACTCACAGGGTAGTGGAGGTCAGCCTCCGAAACAGAACTCTGGTTACAATAAGCCTCCCTATGTAAACAGACCCAATGGATCTTGTTTTGCTTGTGGAGCAACTGACCACGTGAAGGGGGATCCCCGTTGTAAGGTTAGACCTTTGGGGGTCCACTCCGCTAATCTGGCCTTCTCCTCCTACGAGGAAGAAGAGATTACAGGAGCATCCTTCTCCTCAGACTCATTTCCCAGCGGGATAGAGGCTGAGGTAGTTTTAGTGTCCCTGGGTTCCTGGGAGCCTAAAGTCGCAGAGGCTTATGCTAGGATTCCGGATAATACCAAGCACTACTTTAAAGACAGTGTGCTGATCAATGGAGTAGATACTCCAGCTCTTAGGGATAGTGGGTGCAGTCGCACTGTAGTGGATTCTACCTTGGTAGACTCAGAGGAAGTTGCCAGAGCTACTTTGATGCCCACTAAGTTGGCTGATGACCCCCTCCGTATGTTTCCCGTAATACCTGTAAATCTTACTTTAAATGGTACAGCAGTCAGGATTCCAGTGAGCATTCAGAGAAACGTCCCGGGAAAGGTCTTGTTAGGTAATGATCTCAGAGCTTTAGGGCTCGTAGGAGACACTGCCGAAAGACCCTACACACGGTCTCAAGCACGGGCAGCATTGGCCAAGTCCAATACGCCGCCCCAGCCGAAGGGGAAACCCAAGGCGAAAGGAGTCGACAAGTCAAGACGAGGGAAAGAGAATATTCCCCCGTGCTCGCCTACCACTGCGGTGGAGGAAGTTGGTCAATCGCCCGGGCCTGACGAGGAGGTGGCGATGCCTGAAGTATTCGACCCCAACGATCATCCTGAACTAAAAGACTTGTTAGTTGAAGGAGGTCCTGATAGGGACGAATTCAGTAAAGGCCAACGTGAGTGCCCATCTCTGGAAGGCCTAAGGAGACAGGCCTGCTCCCAGCTTGAAGGTGAACCTCCTGGGATGCATAGGATTTATTGGGAAGGTGGACTCCTGTATAGTGAGCCCACAGAGTCTACAGAAGGAGACCATAGGAGGTTGGTGGTTCCCCTTGCTGTTAGGCCCTTCCTCCTGCAGTTGGCGCATGAAGTTCCCCTTGCTGGTCACCTTGGTATGAAAAGGACCAAGCAAAGGTTATCCATGCACTTCTACTGGCCCAAGATGGGGGTGCAAGTAGAAAGTCACTGCAGGAGTTGTGCCTCCTGCCAGTTGTCTGGTAAGGTTGGCGCGACAATCCAAGCTCCGTTGGTACCGCTCCAAGTTGTGGGGGTACCATTTGAAAGGGTAGGGATCGACATCGTTGGTCCCCTTGACCCGGAAACATCCTCGGGCAATAGGTTTATCCTGGTGCTGGTCGACCATGCAACCAGATATCCTGAGGCCATCCCATTGAAAACTGTAACTGCCAAGTCAGTTGCAGACGCTTTACTCGGCATATTTACTAGGGTTGGCTTCCCTAAAGAAGTTGTGTCGGATCATGGCAGCAACTTTATGTCGAAGTATATGCAGGCTATGTAGAAAGAATGTGGGGTCACCTACAAGTTCTCTTCTGCATACCACCCCCAGACCAATGGTCTGGGGGGTGTTTTAACAGGACGTTAAAGAGCGTGATTGGGGCTCTGGAGGACCTCAGAGAAGAAAATGGGATCTTCTTGTTTCATGCTTACTGTTTGCCTACCGAGAGGTACCACAGGAGGGTGTTGGCTTCAGCCCCTTCGAACTTCTGTTCGGTCATCCCGTACGGGGACCCTTAGCCATCGTCAAGGAGGGATGGGAGATGCCCACTCCCCCTGTTACTACCAACGTAGTTGATTATGTGCTAGGGCTCAGAAAACGGATGGTACTTCTAATGGGCTTGGCTAGTGATAAATTGAAGGCAGGGCAAGCGCTGGTGAAACATTGGTACGACCAGAAAACTTCCCTCATCAACTTCACACTTGGTCAGCAAGTCCTGACCATGAATCCTATAAGGCCTCGAGCTTTACAGGACCAATGGTCAGGCCCTTACCCAGTGGTGGAGCCCCTGGTTGAGGTTAACTATTCAGTGGACCTTGGAAGGCCTGGAAAGGCTCCAAAAGTGTTTCACGCGAATAGGCTGAAGGCTTTCGTCCCAAGCGTCGAAATCGCAGCACTGCTACTGGCTTCAGACGTTGAGAAAGAGGAGTCTGAACCTCTCCCTGACCTGTTCCAAAGCAGTCCTTCAGATAGCTCTTTCGAGAGTGTCCGAGTGTCCCCTCACCAAAATGGACAAGGCTCAGTGGTTTACCTTGGCCATGAAGTAGGTGGAGGGAGGAGACAGCCTCTACCCAGTAAGGTACAAGCAGTACAAGACTGGCCTACCCCCACTACGCAAACCCAAGTGAGAGCCTTCTTAGGACTCACGGGGTATTACCGCAATTTTGTGGCAGACTATGGCACCATAGCTGCTCCTCTGACTGCCCTCACAACTCCGAAGAAACCCAAGAAGGTAACTTGGACCGACGAGTGTGAGAAGGCCTTCAATGGCTTAAAAGACTCCTTGTGCCAGACCCCTGTCCTCAGGGCCCCTGATTATCAAAGACCTTTTATCGTGCAGACGGATGCCTCTGACACTGGGATAGGAGCTGTACTATCACAAGTAGATGAGAAGGGTAAGGAACACCCTATTGGTTTTATTAGCCGCCAGCTTAAGGACAGAGAGCTCAGATGGTCCACGGTAGAGAAAGAATATTTCTCTGTTGTGTGGGCCCTAAGGAAGCTGAGGCCCTACCTCTATGGGACCCACTTCACTGTGCAAACTGACCATAAGCCTTTAAAGTGGCTAATGAACATGAAGGGGGAGAATCCAAAGTTGCTTAGGTGGTCCATAAGTCTACAAGGCTTCGACTTCACTATTGAGCATAGGCCAGGTGTCCAACATAGCAATGCTGATGGGTTGTCCAGAATGTTTAACCGACCTGAACAAGAGACTCATCCAGGAGTGGATTAGTTCCCCCTGTCCATAGTCTGGGAGGGGCGAGTGTTAGGAAAGATTTCGTAATTGTAGGTAATTTTCCTTCCATGTGGCAACCCCTAAACTTTTTGCTGTTGTTTTTCACCTTGTTCTTGACTTTGCCAGAGAAGTGCAGCCTTCTGCCGCACTCCTCTGGGCTTTCGCTCTTTTCTTATGGGGAAACTGACATGCCCTTAAGACAGTCAGTACCGGGGAACGCTGTTTCCCGTAGTTTCTTTTATCATGTTGCGGCTTTCGTGCAACATGACACAAGAGGGCACTGTAAGCTAAGTTACACCTCTCTTGGGTCTCTAGCCTTCTACAGGCCCTAGATACTCGTTTAGGATTGTATTTGATCGGTGCAAGTAATTCAGGACAGGAATGGTGGCAGCGATCGTTTCTTTGTATTTTGAGCTCCTTTTGGCGTTCTAAGCACGTTTTCTGCGCTGAACCCAAAATGGTGGCCTGGCTCCCAAAATGGCCAGACCACGAGGCTCCTTTGTCTTGTCCGCTGACCGTCTTGCTCCCTTCACCTTCCCCAGGTCGAGCCGACCCGGGGCCTTCCTTATTTGGGCATGTACTTTCCCGCGAAACACGGATGCTTTCGCGGGCTTCTACATGTCTTTTGTGTGCCTCCAGGGTGTGGGCTGGGATGTCTGGTCCCAATACACATCCTGGGTGCCAGAGAGTCTAGGGTGGTGTGAATGCCTGGGACCACCGTGGTCCGTGATTGGTCCACGAATGGTGTGTGTGTTGATGAGCGGATCTCCCATTGGGTCCCCTCCGTTTTGGCGCGAAGGGAACCGTGGATAAGAGGGGGCTGGAAACACCACTACCATGTCGATCTCCTGAGTTCTCACGAACGAAGGAATACAGGAGCCAAGTATCCTGCAACCAAGAGGCTGGACCGAGGAATCGCTGGTGACCCGCTGAAGGACTCCTCCTCTGCACTGCTGTCGTCCTGTGAAACCCTTTCCTCCTTTGATCGAACCAGAAGGCCTGTACTGGTGCTTCGACCTTTGCAATAGCAGGAACAGCTATTCTCGGCGACTTCATCATCTCCTGCCAGTAAGCCTTCGGAAGCATCTCTGGGCCATCCAGTTGACTGACCAGCTTACAAGGGAGTCTTGCTCTGTAACCGCCGCCAGGTTGTGTTGTATTTCGAGTCCTTGTCACTCTCACACGCTTAGTACACTTGGCGTTCCCAAGTCTGAAGTGAGTAGTGTACATTTGGCTTAGATACACACGGCCGCTCCGTTGCCCTGCTGTGATGACAAAACTGTGCAGGTTTCTTCGATTGGGACGTCTTTTTTCTCTACACGACGACGAGGCATTCCCGGCTCTTCAGAACCTGCCAGCTGCTGAAACTAACGTGGAGAAGCCTGGGTCTGCTTGCATCGGGGACCGGTAAGTAGTATAGCTAGGATCTGGTCGCCCTCCTGCAGTAGCCCATTGCTTTTCCCCGCTGTGTAAAAACAGCACCCTTTTGTCCGTACTCGCGCTCTGCTTCTGCTCACTGTGGAGGCTGCGCTTGAGTCGCGGAACCTGTTCTTCTTCTGTTGTGCACTAACCCGAACTGCCTGACTTCCTCCGAAGAGCTTCTCCTTTTGCCTGTTGGCACCAGCGTGTGCAGGTACTTTGAGCACAAGGCTCCACTCTTCGCAGGGCTCGGACTTCCATCTAGTTAGGTGCCTCTGAAGGCGAACTGAGTCTAAAGCATTGTATCGCACTGCCTGTTATCCTTCCCTGGCAGGTGGACTACACATTTCGTGCATATAACGCTTGCGACTGTCGTATTTGTATATATATTGTATTGGTATGGTATGTGTTGGCTTAATATTGTGATATTGTGATTTTCTCGCTACGGTCGTTGTTTTTAAAGGCCTTAAAATAAATGTGTATATATTTTTAATATAACAACTGTTTGGAGTAGTTTGTAAGCGCTCTTGCTTTGTGTGCTCATTGCGGGCTTTCAGTCACCCTCACCCCTCTTGAGACCTAGTCTTGACCGCCGCGATCGCTACCTTGATTGGTCTGGCTCGTCCAGAGGTTACCCTGTTCCAAGTAATTAGGTTGGCCTTCTGAACTTCTGCGCCACCAGGACAGAGTTCAGAAATCCGTCTTAACAGAGACATGCGGATACGTATCAGAGCAACAGCGTGCAGATGTTGAAGGTCGAGTCAAAAAAGTTGTAAAGAAAAGAAACCAAAATAAGGTTAGTTACAAACAGTTCATAACTTTAGACATTTTTTTGTGCTGGGGACTATTTTATGTTTTTTTTCCAGTCAATTGTACTATACTTTATCTTGTGTTTAAACTGAACATCCCTTTTCCAATCTGTCCTCTAGTTACCCGTGGGTCTACGAACTATACATACACAGACAGTGAAGCGAATGAGAGATGTTGCTTGCCAGACCATTTACACTATGGAGGAACTATTAATTCAGACGCGGCATGTTGAGACTCGGGATGCTCATGTCCAATGGCCAGAACATGAAATGAATGTGTCCGGAGAATCCAGCAAAGTTTTATTGGACCATTGCTACAGTACGACCGCACCGCCGCAACAACATGATACTGGAAGTATTGAAGATAGCTCTGAAGTAGTCGCAGATCAATTCACACAATCAACACCCGCCAAATAATTGCCACCAAAAAAGCTGTCGACATTGTTGTGTTCTCCCATCAATGTTGAAGTAACAGATGTTGAAATGACAGAGAATGAACCAGCAGCAGCATTCACCGACGCATCAGAACTTGAAAGCAGCGATATTTCTTTCAAATGTGGTGATATGTCCTCAACGTCACAGGCCGAATAAACTTTGACGCAGGATGACAGTCTAATGAAAGAGGGCAAATACATAGTATTCGACAGTTGTTTGATGGATATTATAAGTATGCTGAAATGTGGGCATTCCGTCAGAGGGAAAGTATGTGGGAAGCCATTGATTCATGTGACTTGTCAAAAACAAGGCAGTAACGTCACAATACATGCCGCCTGTAGATTACATCATACGTTCTCATGGTCTGCACAACCGATGCTGGGGAAACTGCCAGCAGGCAATCTACTGTGTGCAGCTGCATCACTTTTTAGTGGCTCCAGTTTTAGAAAGTTAGAGTCTTTCTTTCAGTTTGTGGGACTCCATTTCATTTAAAAAACACAGTACTACAAATACCAACATGATTATCTGTTTCCGGCCATTAGTGATGCTTGGAAAATTGAACAATTGTCTCTAGCAAGTACATTCGAAGGCAAACGATTCAGGCTAGCTGGCGATGGACAGTGCGACAGCCCTGAATTTTCTGCCAAGTACTGCACCTACCACTTTCAGGACATGGATAGTAAGAAAATTGTGAGTTCAGTGGTCGTGCAGGTAACACAATGTACATCCTCAGTGGCCATGGAGAAACTAGGATTTATAAAATCAGTGGAATATCTACAATCGAGGGGAATGCACATCGACCTCATAGCCACGGACAGACACGTTTCAATTGCCAAGACAATGAGAGAGCAGTTCCCACATATTAAACATCAATTTGACGTATGGCATCTTGCTAAATCAATCAATAAGAAAATCTCAGCTGCAGGGAAAAAAAAAGGTAAGGAAAGTATTTCAGAGTTGTCCCAGTCTATCAGCAATCATCGTTGGTGGAGCTCCAAAACTTGTGAAGGGTCAGTGGAAATACTACTTGAAAAATGGTGGTCACTGATGCACCACTGTACCAATGTGCACCGCTGGTCAGAAAACCTACATTTCCACCAATGTGAACATGGCCCTTTATCCCCAGTGGAGGCACGGAAGAAGAAGTGGTTGAATCCATCTTCACCGACACACAAAGCCATTGAGAAGATTGTTTTCGATAAAACTCTATCAAGAGATTTGAGGGGACTGACAGAATTCTGTCAACAGGAGGTTTGGAGGTGTTCCACAATATGTGCCTAAAGTACAGGCCAAAGCGCTTGCATTTCAGCATACAGGGCATGAGACATAGGACTCTACTTGCCGTCTTGGCCCATAACAAGAATCTCGGCCGTGAACAATCTAGGACTAAGGGTAATGTAAGGATGCCTCGCTACACTAAGGCCTTTTCAAAAAGAAGTAAGCAATGGGTGATCAAACCAGTCTATGAGGAAATGGAGTTCGACTTTGTCAAAAGCCTTATTGTTGCTGTATTAGAGAAGCACAGATATGGAATTTTGAACGTTTCTGTGCAGAGCACTGATCCATTGCCACCCAACATTGCCACTGTGCCATGTCCACCCAAAGGAGAGCTGGTTGTGAAGCACAAATCCCGGTTTAAATAATTGTAATACGATTGTCTTTTTGTAAATAAATGTTATTGTACAGTGTGCATACAAAGTACGCTAACCCTAACCCCTACCTTCACCATCCTGGGTGCCGAACTACCTGGGTGTCATCTTTGAATTCTCTCTCTATTCACCTAATATTGCTTACCTTGTCTATTTGTGTATGTATATATTTTTGTTGATGTAACTAATTTTCGCAATCTCTTATAAATGCTGGGCACTGTTAACCGAGGGGAGGCTTGCGTATTGCAAATAATAAAACAAACAAACAAACAATAAATATCACTTTCAAATCAACTGCTCAGGTACTTTATACTTTCACCTGACCTTCCCCAAAAAATTAAAAGTCTCAATAGTTATGGTTCTTTGGGGCTTCAAAGCTCGCAGACGAGGACAAAATTGGGGCCTTAGAACGTGCCAAGCGAGCCGTTGCAGATGAGAGAGAATGCATGAATAAATGAATGAATGAAGAGCTTTGAAAAGGTTTGTGGGATCGTCCTTGTAGCTGGCACATGGGCATGCAGGTCCACATTCCACACGCATGTAGACAAAAAGTCGTTTCTCATTGTCTACCAACCTCGATTTATTTAGTTAGTTTTCGCATTGATTTTAGAGCCGAACATACTCCATTGCACTATACTTGAAAGCAAATAGTTTCAGCTCGGCCGTAATAAATAAAATGAATAATATTAATAAAGATCGGCTGGCGAGACTAATTATACATTTTATGTTTTCAAAATAGGTACACACTCCCGTTTTGCTCCTGCCACCAGTTTCAGACACCGGCAGACGGTTTCTTCAGCCCCCAGCTGCAGCTTAATGTAAACAACTGCACCATTCTGATGATCTTATGGGACGATCGCCAAGGGCCCATATGCCCTTACGCGGTACTAGCGGCTAGAAGCAATATATCAACCTTTACGCTGGCCTAGTGCCTACTTGATGGAACAGCCTTGCGGTTCAACGTGCGTCAAAAGTGCCTCTTTGAACGAAAACCAATACCCTGTGTACCATAAAGGAACAGCGCGTGACTCACGATAACATTTTAAGGATTTGCGGATAGAGATAAAAGAAAATAAATGACTTTCGGAGTTCATATGCCAATTGCTGAATATTCTATAAACATTTAATGTCAAATAAATGTACTTTACCAAATTTACTGTGTTGCTGTTTGATTTTAAAGTACAGTTTCATATTCCGAATTGTGGCGCGCTGTGTTGTGAGCTGATCTGTGTTGGTTTCCGGGTTCTGTGTGAAGTCGCGTAGAAGACGACTGGGCGCGTTTGCCTACGCAGCACAGTAACGTCACGGAGAGAGGCGGGGAATATGAATGTTTTGATAATGTCAGGCTCAGGGGCGGGGGATATGATTTAGTGCCGCAAAAGCAGGTCAGCCAGGGCGATGGGGGAAATGATAGGATTATCACAAAATGGCAGCTCCCTGGTGCCTGTTTTCGCGTGCATTTAATGGACGAAAACTCGGGTAAGGTCCATAGGAAATTTTTCTAAAATCGAGCGACTTAGGCTTAAAAACATATGGCCGACCCGTAGGGGCAATAAAACATTTTTACCGAACCATTCCTTTAATGACAGCTGAAGCAGTAATATTCGGCTAACATAGCAATCAGTGCAACTGCTGTAACTGCCCCTTTGAATTTGAAGCCCTTTGTGATACTTCGCACAACAATGGGTTAAAATAGGACGTTCAGCAGCTCACTTCTGCTTCGGTCGGCAGGCTGGAAATGAACAAGGGACTTCCAGTAGTTCCAATAATCCACCAGGCAGACACGACAATGAAGCACCAACAGAACAAAAATAGCTCCAAGTTTTGTCAGCAAGTGAATATCCAGGGTCTGTAATGCATATGATTTGCTGCAGTAACTGCCCTTTGTAGCCCTTCATAATGAAATGTGGACAGGGAAAAGGTCTGGGGGATGTCAGAGGATGGTTACTGAAGATAAAGGGGAACAGAAGAGAGCTTTGTGGGACGTTTTAGGCAATAGACAATGGTGAAAGAGGGAAGGGCAAGAAAAGAGGGGATCTAATTGTGGTAATAATCACACAGATTGGAAGGAAGGTGGCCACGTGAAGGGGGGTCAGCATACAAGACACAGACATGATGTAGGTCCAGAATGACATTTATATGTGGGATGGACCAGAAAAGATCAATGATGGAGAAGAGTATGAGTTGTTGCATAACAAAAGGGATGGGAAGTGGAGCAAGAAGAAGGAGACGAGCAAATCTGAAAGGCAAGAAATGTGGTTGAGTTCATAGGATGCATTTTTGAAAGAGAGGAGAAAGATGAGTGGGTGGAACTCAGAGGGAAAGACTAGGAGAAAATGTAGAAGGATGAAAGGAATGAATCCATAGGGCATGTTGGGGAAAGAGAATGAAAGGGGAGGGATAGAAACAGTACCATGGTAATGTACAATGTAGAGAAGGAAAAAAGGAAAAGATGATAAGATAACAGTACCATGGAAGAAAAACATAGCGTGATGATTGGAGACACAGAAAATAGAAATAAAGTAAAGGAACACGCGAGGTTGCCTTGTAAGGGGTTGGCAAAACCTTGGGTGTTACACCTCACATTCACTATGAAAGAGTAGATTTGAAAAGGAGAATGTGTTGAGATGTTTACATTATTAGACGGGGAGGTGTGTTTTCAAAGAAGATTCAAAGGAGGAAGAATGGAGTGGGCAAGGAGGCATAGAGAGACATAGAGTGCCTACAATAAATGAGAAATGGACATCTGCCTTCCTCATCCATGTTAGTATTTACTGCAAGTTCCTGGAGTGGAGCGTGGCTCTTTTCAAATATATTTAAGTAATTAGGAAAGCGCAAATTAATTCTGTTAGAGATTACAAAGACCTAGCTGACTGTAAAGTCAATTATTACAATGTAGATGATGCTATTGTCTTGGCTAAAGCTTGTGGAACAAGGTCTCAGGTGGCCAAATGTGACATAAAATCGGCATTGCGGTTGCTATCAGTACACTCAGATGATTTCCAGCTGTTGGGTAATTACTTTAATGGACACATGTACGTAAATGAGGCATTGCCAATGGGGTACTTAGTAGTGTGAGACTCTCTTAAGTGTTTCAGCACATGTTGGATCTTTTACTCAATGTTTGGGTACTGGCCAGGTACTGCACTATTTGGATGACTTCTTGTTGGTGGGCAAGAGTGAGGAGGAACGTCAGCAACTACAGGCAGAATTTAAGTGACTGGCAAATGACTTGGGCATTGATGCAGAACGGATCGAATCCAGTTTGCCAATGAAAAAGATTCAAAAATTGAGGGAAAATATATATGAGGTGCCGTCAAAAGAAAAGTGTGAGGTAAGAACAACAATACAGCAGCTGTTGGGATATGTGAACTTTGCGGGTAGGGTAGTGGCACCATGCAGGGCTTTCTGTAGACAGATGGCATTGAGTCTATCAGGAGCTTAAGGTCCCACTCTGGGAGCAGGGTGATGGCCAGGATAACTTGGAAGTGCAGAGGTGTTTTCTGTCAGAATAAAATAGGATATAAATATTAATGACTGACTATGTGGTGCAGCAGATTGTGGAAATATTGGCAGACACAGCAGGGCAAAGGGTTTCGGAATATATTGGGAGGGGAAGTTGTGTGCCGTTGAGTGGCTGATGGAGTTGTGGCTAAAAAACATAGCATTGCATTTCTAGAATTTTTCCTGGTTATTGTGGCAATTGAACTGCGAGGGCAGTGTTGGAGGAACACAATTGTAGTGTTTAGGGTAGATAACAAAGCAATTGAGGCGTTGATCAATAGGCAGTCTAGCAAGGACATGTGGGTTTTGAGGTTGTTAAAGAGTTTAGTGCTCTTATGCTTGAAGTAGAATGCTGTGTTTAGAGCAAGGCATATACCAAGGTAGACAATGATATTGTTGATGTGCTCGTTCACAGTGGTCAAGATTCTGTGGACTGGCACTGGAGGTCAGATGGCCAGTGGCAGTGCCCTCTGAACTATGGTGGCTAGGGATGAAAAAGTGCTGGAACTAGTGGAGAGGTGGTTGGCAGCATCCATGAAAGTATGATACAGGTTGACGTGGCAAGAATTTAAGGAAAGTGTATGCAAGAAGATGCAAGGTCTTGGGAGGATAGCTCAGGGGCAATGTGCTTGCCTTGGAAGCAAGACGACACGGAGCAACACAGGTTCGATGCCGTGTTATAAATAACCTATCATAAGGGGAGGTCCCCATGTTAGAATTTCGGCAAAGCTATTAGGTGTTGCCTATTAAGACAAATGGTTTAAGGGATATGAACCCACAGCTGCGAAATGGGCAGGAAGATGTTGGAGGGATGGGCTAGAAAGAGGAGAGTATGTTAGGATGTGCGTAGACCAATTTAATTGGATTTGCTAGAGTCTGATGGCAGGGATGGAAGTTGTGTTTTATTCAGTCTGGGAAACTTGTTTCTTTTGGGCCACATTTTCATCTTTGTTTTTTGGGCATTTAGTGTTTCGGAGTTGATTGGGGGAAAAGGTTGGGGCATGATGATGATGGATGATGTTGATGGACAGAGAACGACGTACGGTTATGTGCGCAGAGGAGTAAAACAGGCCAACATAGTAGAGGGGTGTAAGAAGGTAATTGTCCCTTTTCTATGAGAGCGGTGATGTAGTGAAAGGGAGATAGGTGCTGGCAGTGCAGAGGAAAGGGGTTAGATGGTTAGGTCTGGACCCAACTCATTTTAGCACTTACTCTTTTTGGATTGGCGCTGCATCAGAAAGATCTGGTTTGATCCACGTGGGTAAAGGAGGTGAAGACCTAATGTTCTCGGCTCAACAAATATGTCAGGGAGCTGGAAAATATGAATTAATATGAGGAAGGTTGAGAGTCTCTCTTTTCACTCATCTAGTGCCAGCGGTCCTGAAAGACGTTTGGATCTGTGGACACTCAGTTGTGAAGTAGGCCAGATGGCAGGCAGATACATGAACAAATGAAAGCAGCTTGGGGTCATGAGGTGGGGACAGTTGCTATCCATGCTATTCCAATTAAGAGAAAGCAGAAGGCAGGAAGACTTGTTGATAGTCCATTCAGAAGAGCGATTTGATGCAGTGGACCGGCTGGAAATAATGAAGATGAAGAAAAAGATCTGGGTGTCAGCAAAAGGTTATGGAGAGTCATAGAGGTAGTGGGGACACAATGCTGCCAAGGGGAGCGTGGAAGGGTGCAAGGAAACCTGCAGTTCTTGATAGAGTTAGGAAAGAAATCAATGGGGAAGTGTTGGGTTTTTGCAGAGCCATGGGCAAAGGAGTGCTGGGACATGAGGTGATTAGTGATGAAGAGCCTGTGTACTTTCAACAAGACGGTGATTGTCATTCTTAGAGACATACATATATCTGGTGAATTTGATGGATGTGGTGGGCGACTTTAAGAAGAAGGGGAGGCCAGTTCAGGGGCAGCATGACACCATTTTAGGAGGGTGCCAAGGGTCCCACCCACTGCCGTAATAGAATATAGAGATCAGACAAAATAGAAGAAAATGGTTAACAAAGTAGAAGTTTTAAAGGTTGTGGTAAGAGAAAATAACGGTTTGGAAAAATAAGAGAAAGGAACAACAGCACTTGGTCCTAGAGTGGCCAAGAATGAGCAAGAGAAAGAAGGGGAAAAGCAAAGAAAGGAAAAAGAACAAGGAGAGACAAGACTGCGGGTATAAGAAATCAGCTAAGAAGAAAGGAAAGAAAAGGTTCAAAGAAAGGATGGTGTTTCCCCTGCTCCCCATGTTCAGTATAAAGGGATTTGGGGGCTGCCGGGGTGTACCCTGCTTCTGGTGTGGCTCCTTTAAAAATAAAAATAAGAAAAAAGAGAAAGGGACCCTGCGGCAGAAGTCCCAAACCAATTTAGGGTTCAGAAACTTCTGCCACACGGAGACTTGAGCACAGTGAAGGGATCCTCAAAGTGTGGCTTGTGACATGCCCTAGTAAAAGTCTCTAATAACACCTGGTCCCCAGGGTAAAGAAGAGGTGCTTTAAGAGGTGCTTTAAGCCATTTGAGTGACACTGTTAGTGTGTCATCTTCATCATTCTTCTTTGACCTCTCTGCCTCGATTCCAGCTGTTAAGTTTTAAAAGAAGTAGTAGCCATCATCGAAGCAATATAGTCATACATTTCATTACCAAGAACAGTAGCAGAATTATGGGCCTCCGTCAGCACTCTAGTGGGAGGAGCAAGTGGGAGGCGCATGCGTCGTCCTGTCACCACCTCCTGAGGAGTTAAATAGTGGTCAGATGCAGGTGATTGCGCAATGTGAATAATGCTATGGGCAGGCAATGATGCCACCCCCTTTTTACTGTCATTCTTAGTTTTGCAATTTTTTCTTTGAACAAACACAAATCCCATTTGCTAGCGGGTGATAAGAGCAGAAACACTTAATCCCCAGCAGGGCTACACTTAATTTACAAAGTGAGGTACATTGTTGGATCGTGGGACCTCACACACCGCCCCACCATTGGAAAACCTTGCTGATGAGGAATTTTGCCGCACAGCGGGCATCGAGGTGTGAGCATGGACCAGCTTCGATCCAGTGAGAAAATGGGCACACCACTAAAAGCATATACCTGTAGACATTACAGTCTTGGATTATGTCTACATAATCAATATGCAGATGTTGGAAGGGCTCACTGGGCATTGCTCCTCTCACTACACGCAATGTGTGTCCCGCAGTGAACTTCTGACAAATAATGCACCTATTCATAAAGGCAACAACATGCTCTGCCAAATTAGGACAAAACCAGTCTCCTGCTATCTGTGCTGGAAGAACATATTTACTAAGATGGGTCGGGTAATGGAGCTGAATGAGGGTCACTTGCAATAATGTAAAGGGAATAATTGGCTTGCCAGTGCTCTCCTGTTGCCACATCGAATCTGTGGGAGATAACAAACACCTCCTTCTCATGCATAGCTCCTTTTCCTCTGTTGGTGCCCACCCCTGAGGTTCGATTATTTGGGTGATGTGCAGTGAACTATACCCTTCTTGCAATATCATGCTAAGCGCTTCCGTGTGTTTATTAGGTGGAGTATCAAACTCATTGATTTATACAAAAATAGGCTGCTCACTTTTCTTCTGCTCCCCCTTGTGTGGGCTTGGCCTTTCAGTACTGCAATGCCCGATGGGAGCTGTAGTGCCTCTATGAGCCTATCCAATAGGGACGTGTGCTGTAGTGGTGTACTGTCAGCATGCCGAAAGGCCCTTCTTTACCAATGTGACAGTCCTGCATGTAATGTTGACGTCACATAGGTGGAGTCGGAGTACACAGTGATCTCCTTGTCCTCAGGTGCCTCTACTGCTATTATGAGTACTACTAATTCTGCTGCTTGCCACTACTTCAAATGTCCCAATCTGTTTTACCTTTGTGATTGCCATCCCAGTATGTCATTCTCCTGACTGGTCAATTGTCGAGGACCCGTCAATGAAGAGTAACTCCCCTCCCCCGTGGGCATTCTCTCTTACTCTAGGGATGTTGAATATTCTGTTTATGTGGCATAGTAATGTACATAGTTTCCCTCCTCTACTGGCTCTGCTATAAATGTCAGTGGGTTTACAACTCTACATCTTAACACTTCTTTGCTGGATTCAAGATAATCACCTCATATCTGTATGCTCTCTGTATGATCAACATGCTTTTGGGCTTTTCATGAATGCCAAAAAGGGCATACCCCACATACAGAGTGATCCTGCAGCCCATTGTGACACTAGCCAGCTTTTCTACTGCAAAGGCAGCAGCAGCCAATGCTTGTTCGCAAGGAGAATGGCCTCTCATCACTGGATCTAAATGTCCATTGTAGTAAGCTATCAGTTTGTGCCCTAAGGTAGTCTTCTGTGTGATGACTGTCATCATTACTAGTCCATCTGTGTGTGAAAACAAATGCAATTCTTCACTGTAGTCAAGGATTCCCAAGACTTGAACTATGCATATTGCCCCTTTCAGTACAACAAATGCTTATGTCATCTCCCCTGTCCATGTTAGCTTGCCATCCCCATCTGAACATCCTTAAGCCTACTTAAAAGAGACTTCATGTACATGCTGTAGTCGAACATCCAAGCCCTAGAATAATTGCAAAATCCTAAGAATTGTTGCATCTCCCTCACCGTCCTTGGTGGTGGCGTCCTGATAATTGCCTCTGCTATCTCAGGAGTCACCTTTCTACCCTCCCGGGATATTAGCTGTTCAATATATAGAACTCCCTTCTTGCAATACTGTAATTTTGCCCTGTCCACTTTGTAACCCCTTTCTGCCAAAACTATCAACAGCTGTACCAAGTGTTTTTGACACTGATCGTCTGCCCAGCTGCACATTAAGATATCGACATATTGAATGACTGTGCTGTCTAATGTACATTCCCCAAGTCCATTTGAATGACCCTATTAAGTATAGAAGGGGACTTACAGTACCCTTGTGGAAGTCTTGTGTGTTTCCACGTTTTATTTCTATATAAAAACAATGTCAAATCCAGTGATTCTTTGTGGAATGGGATGAAGAAGAAAGCGTTCTTCAAATCTATCACCATGAAGTGAGTGGCCTCTTATGGAATACTCCATAATATTGTCGCTGGATTGGAAACTAAGGAAAACTCTGCTTCAACAGTATTTTACAAAGGGTGCAAATCCTGAATACAACTCCACAATCCCCCTGCCACCTTCTTCACTGGGTACACAGCATTGTTACATTAAGATTCTGATGGTACTAGAATTCCCTGCTGCACTAGCACTGATATTGTCTCGAAAATGTCTTAGTCTGCCACCCGGGATAGAGGGTATTGCTTTGCTCTTGGCAGAATCACCCCTGGCTTGAGCTTGATTTTGACAGATCCTGCCCCTTTCAACAGGCCAACATCATATGGGCTATTGGTCCATAGTATTCTCAGTACTTGTGCTAGGTCTTCTTCAAGAAATGGCGGTGGTGCCTTTTTCATAAGGGCCATCCTCTGTGGACCCTCCCTCTAATGCACTCTCGTCAAGTAAGTTATGCTCATAAAGAACACTGTTTCAATATCTGAATACCCGAAACAATTCTTTGTCTGTCAGGTCTGTCAATCTGTGTCCCTCCCCTACTGCTCGTCCTGCATCATCAGTCCTGTGTATATCTATTCTCTCATCTCTTATTATAACTGTCTCCAGTTCTAATGGAAACACCTGTCCTTCCTCTTCACTTAAGGACATTTCTGGTTTGAACAAGTCTCGTTTGGCAAGCAAAGTAGCTTGTCTTGTATCCCTGTAAGCCATGATAGCAGCACTTTGACCCCATACTGAAATAGCTTGGGATCTATGGGCACCCCCCTCTGTACAGTCTGCCCGCAGAATGCATGAATACATTCCTGCGCATTCATCTAGTGATTCCTGCAGTAGAACACACTATCCCCTGGTCAGTGAATGAAATGGTCATGTTAAGCTTACTCATTATGTCCCTTTCCATGATATTAACTGGTATGTGGCAGGAATATAACAGTGGTATGGTAAGGTCGTGTTCCCCAATGGAATTGGCAGTTCATCAGTAAACAGAACCAAATCTGAAGCCGAGGAGAATCCTTGAGCATTCATAGCAATGCCTGACATGGGGTTTCTCCCGTCCCTAATACAGGATCTAGTCACCCCCATATCCACGACAGAAGATACTGTTTTGTCACCTATACCCCTACACTTCGTTCCTCGTTCGGGTTGGTGCAACAGATAGGATTAAACACATCAAATCAGTCAGTAGGCTGCCCTTTGTGGGTGTAAATTCATCCCTAATCCCCTGAAAGGATTCCCTGCCACTACAATCGCACCCCCAGCCTCTGTGTGGGAGTCTGCACTGTAGTGTCCATGTGTCTCATGGCTACAGCCTTCTGCTGCACCTGTGCTAACGCTGTCTGCAGTGGCTGCGTGTACACTTGTGCTTGTGGTACATGCATCATGGGCTGTTGTGAATGAACCGGTGCATGTTGCGCTGACACCATTTGTGCGTCTGCGTGTGATCTTGGGCATAACAGTCGGGCTGCTCAGTGTTGTAGGTTGGCAAGTATGTCGCCCCCTCATTCTTTTGTGCTCCCCCTCTGCTTCTACATATTTGTGATATGTGGCTGGTCTTTCTGCATAACCAACATTGCTGTGGAACTCCCATAAGTCTGGGCCGCCCTTGTTAAGCCTGTCTCCGCCCTGTTGTGCTGGGTACCCTGCTCCTCTTTCCCTGGGCATGACTCCTCATCGCTGCGCCCAATAGTTAGTGCCTCCCCTACCTGCGAAGCTTCCCCCTGCCAGTTGCTGCTGATACTGGGTGTTTTGGGTAACCACTCCTTCTCCGCTTGTCAACATCGCCCCTTCCATTTTATATTTTGAAAACATTTTCTGCACTAACTTCGCTTCTTTCTGTTTTCTTTGCTTGCTTTTCATCCTTGTGTTCTCCTGCATTCGCTGACAATTATGTACTATGGTCAGAATTTCTGGCTATGGCTTTGACACCATCCCACTCATTTTTTTGTGTTGCCTATGCATTTGTTCTGGAAAGCAATCTCTGGCTTCATATGTGGTCAAATAAGCCCACAGTTTTATCCCAAAGTTCACACGTCTCGAGACAACAATGTTCTTGTATATCCTGACTATACTGAAGTGGGTCTTCATCCACACTCATTTTGCGTGCCATAATTGCACTTATATCCGATGTGTATGGGTGCTGCACCCTCATAAACTGCCATACAGCTGCCCTGTAATTATTAAACAGTGCCCCATTGGGTGTTGTGTTCTGTGCAGTCACTCTGGAATATCCTTCCCATTTCCAAACATCATCAGCTACCTCCTCAAGAATGGCAGAGTAAATTACATGTCACCCACTGCTTGTGTCGTCCCTGCTGTCAATCTTTCTAATTCATAAATACACTTCTCTGCTCCAGCAGTTAACGGTGGCAACTTACACCTCAAATTATCTTTGTCCATCTGTTGCCATGGTATATATTGTCACCCGCCATCCTTCTCTAACAGTGAAAACTGTTATCTCCACACCATTGTCATATTTTCCTATGTCTCTCATAACTGTGAATACTCTTGTCATGCCAGTCCTCTTCCCTCCTGGTAGCGCTGTCAGCTTCTGTGTGTATGGAGTGATTTTGTCCATGCTATATGATTTGCCTTCAAAGTGCTTAATCCGCCCCTCAGGTTTTGGCCTTCCCCTTTCTATATCTTCCTCTTTGTCCCATTGTGTCTCCTACTCTGGGTTTATCCCCGAAGGGGTGGTGCAGCCTTCCCCCTTCTTTATTATCACTCTCTCCTAGTTCTTCATCTGAGACCATTATCCCTAAGCTGTCATAACTGCCTTCATCCCCTTCTTCCTGACAGCTAAGTCTCCTCAGCATAATTTTCATCTGCTCTGTCCAGTGAGTCACTTCCCCTCCTTGGTGGGGACCCCGCTATGCTCTTGCTTGCCTTATGGGCAGAAGCACTACAGTATCCCGATTCTCCTCCATATTCCCGCTTCCTGGTCATCATCTAGACATCTGGATCCCGTCATTATATCTTCTACCTCCTTAAGGCGTCTCTCTCTCGCTCCTGCTCCTGTTTTTTGTCTCTCTTTTCTTTCTCCCTGCACTGATGCTCTTTAATAATTATTTCAATCTCAATTTTCCTATGCTCCTTTTGCAATTGCAACTGCCTCTCCTTTTCCTCCTCAGCCTTTCTCATCGCCTTCTCCTCAATTTCTCTGTCTTCTCTTCTTTTCTCTTTCCCCTCTCTCTTTCTCTTTTACTTTTTCTGCCTCCTTTCTCAACTGTTCCTGTTCCTTCCTCTCCTTCGTTTCTCTTCTGTTTACCTCCTCCATTTTCTCTGCCCATTCTCTTTGCCCTCTCTTCTTTTCATTCTCTTTTTCTTATTTAGCCTCCTCCTCTGGGTCCCTGAGCTCTGTTACGCCTCTTCCATCTAGTTTGCACAGTATCTGTCCTCCTATCCACTCATTTGGCAGACCTGTTGCTTCATCATCCCATTTACATCCCTGAGTCAGTTCTTCACCCCTGTCAACTTCACTTGCAGGTCTTTGAGCTCCTTGCGTTCAGTAATGGAAGTCCCTGTTTTCCTATTGACCAGCTTAGCACCACTAAGTGTACCCTGCCATTGCTTTTAACTCCTTCAAGGGGTAAAATCCGTGGCCCCCTGTCAGAGCATTTGTGGTTCGAGGGGGAGGAGGAGCCGTGGGCGCTTTGCCCCCTGCATCATGCTGGATGAGCATCCATTCCCTCTTGAGGGGGTCCTCTTCCTTGTCCTCAAACATTTTCAGTATTGATATTCTGTTGCTCAGTTCCTTTCTCTATACACATCATGTAAATATGTGGTCATGTGTTGTAGCACAGATTTCAAAAGAGTGCCTTCCCAGGGACATGTCTTTGCCATTTAGCCTCAGTTTCATAAGTCGATTCTGCGCTTTACTTGCAGTTTTTGTCCTGGTACAGTGGAAGGGACTTTGCTCAAATGTTTAAGGGGTGTATGCCCTATGGTGGCATGTCACTTTCTGACTTCTGATACTTACCTAGCCTCAAATCAGGATTTTGTAAATCCTTCAAACAATGTGATTCTCAAATGTACAATCTTGTTGAGCAATTAACCAACTTCTCCACAACAAAACAACCTTTAGTCTTCTCCACCAGCCTCCCCGGTTTACCACCATCAACTAGGATGTGTTTCGCATACCACCCTCACTCTAGTCTCTGCCCTCAAAGGCCAAGCCACAACCTTCCAGGTGCTCTTCGTGCCCAGCCCAAATGCGACAACTACCTTCTTGTTTTCTAAAGCTTCACCATCACTTCGACTCGTAACAAACCAGCGCCTTTTTTCTTTTTCCACCACCAACAACTCTGTGCCCCACTGCGGGCTGTCACTCTTACGTCAATGTGCGATGTCCTATTAACAACCTTTTTTGCGTGATATCACCAACCAATAAACATGTGAAACAATTTTGAGTGCACTCTTAAACCCCTCAAAACACAAAAACAGCACAACACAACAGGAAGACGGCTGTATTTGTGGAGTATTGTATTGTGATTTTCAAACGCTGTTCTAGGACTGACCGGTCAAGTATGTATTTAACCTGTGGCTGAATTACATTATGGAATTAGACATTTATTGACCGTGAGGATGTTGACTGAATTTGCACATCAGCACTATTGCACTTTATAAAACACTGTAGTGACTATTTCATGGTCCCAAAAGTGTGTCTGTCAAACAAAGTGGTGTCCCTCAAGGTGTTTTTTTTCTAGGAGAAGTGGGAAGACAGGGGAGAGCCCTCTTTGGGACCCACCTGTGGAAAACATATCCCAAACCATAACAAGAAGGAATACAAACTTTTCATTTACAAATTGTCCACACAGACCATGGCGCCGGAGGAAACTTAGGCTGTGGGTGGAAATAAAACCAGATAAAGAGATCTGTGAAAACTGATAAAATGAAGGGGATCTGGGACCCACACAGGGTACGTACACCCCGAATAATAGCATAGAGGAAAACAAAGTTGACATGCACAAGTGACACTCAGAGACCTTGGCAGGAGAGTAAACAAAGGTGTGGGTGGGAGTGAAGTCAAACAGCGAGACTGAGATAATTGAGTACCCTACTTGGCAGGAGAGTGGACCAAGAATGGACTACTGAGAAAAGGGGCCTAGGACCCTCAGCAAGGTTTTGGAACGAGAACCAAACCATCCTTCCTCGTCGCAGTACCGGGGAGACAGAGATTCCCACCAGGGGTCTCGGACCCCAACATGGCTTGGGAAAGGTATCCAGGCCATTCTTCTTTGTCGCAGGGCCTGGAAATCAGGCCTGCCACGAACAAATAACGATCTATCTTGAACATTGAAGATACATAAACCTCTCTGTGTAACCCTGGAAAGACTCTGGGGAAAGGGAATCAACCGCTTGAGTATTGTGGAATCTGTGTTTGCGTATCTATGCCGTTTTGGAGCTTTTGTTTTGAACTGCAAAGCTGGGCTGCAGGTCAACAGCCAAAAGAAAATTTCCTTGTCACCTTTTCTTAAGTTTAGCTTGTGAGGGATAAGTTAGGATTTGGACAAAGGACGGCAAACTTTACTCTGGACATCCTGACACAGACAGTTTCATTAGTTAGTTTTGCTGAGGCAGGGAAACCCCTCTTAGAGATAGGGCTAGTTAAGATTTCTTCCAAATCCCACCCATTTTTGTTGTTGATAAATGTCTTTGCCAATCAACATGCCACACTTGGGTCCTCCTCTTACTCCTGCACCCTCACAGGTCATATCATTGCTTTAACAGTTTACATTCTATTGAAACACTTTAATTCCAGAGGGTTCTCGGTGCTGTAAAAATGTAATTATTAACATAACCTAACATTACTTTACTATGGTAACTTCTCCGCTAGTGAACAATTCAAAACACAATTCTCTGGGGAAACTTCAGCTTTTTTTACATTTCAAATTCTTATAGTTTTGTGCTAAAGAAATAGTGGGGTTGACACAGAATGGTTTTGAAATTGAACCTATACAAGATATCAAAATGTAAGAGGTTATTAGGTGCTGTTACCAAAGAAGATATCCAAACTAAGGTCTCTGACCTTTGTAGGCAACAGTTTATGACTGTATAAAAGACTGAAAACAGTCATTTTATGGTAATATATTTAAGAAAGTGGCCACAAAATTCCAATGAAAACACTCCTTTTATGATAATAGATTTAAGAAAGGGGCCACAAAATTCAAAAAAGCAGAAGTCAGTACTGCTCATATACTTGTTGGTTGCCCGCTGCATGCCAAGTATTGGTCCCAAATATCTATTGATATTGAGAAGGCAAATGGGGAAAAATAAAACTCAATAGAGAAAAGATGACATTTTCACTCTAAGAAAGCTATTTTATGCATAATGTTATGGATGCCCTTCTCAAAGACAGTTCAACAGTTTTTATTAGAATGTTTGAATACGGTCCCACTTAGGGCCAACCGTCACTCTTGTGCTCTTTGACCTCCCTAGCCCAAGCATCACTAATTCCTAAAATGTTCACTACAGTTTGGTAAACCCTACTATCTACAGGTCTGGCTGTATAACGACGGGGGCCTCAGGCGACCTCCTTATCTCTCTCACTACCTCCGGGATCAATCTAGGGGGATCCTAACCATGGTCTCCTCAGTAAGAATGTTATAAAGAAGTGGTGCTTTTTTAATCACACAGGTCTCACTTGGTCTTTGTCTTTCATGTTCCCATGTTCCTTGCTCTGATGTTCTTACTCCCTTTTCTTGCTCCTACTGTCCTTCCTTCTCTTCCTCCCACTGTCCTCTTTCTCACCCTTTCTATTGCTCTCTTTGTCCCTTCAGTGTTCGTCCATCCACTGCTACTCTCCATTGCTCTCTACCACCCTGAATCCCCACTCTATTACTCTACACTCTGCTACTCTCCTCTACTCCTACTACTCCCAACTATCATCTCTCTACTACTCTCCACTACCCTATCTCTACTACTCTCCACTCTCTCTATTACTCTCCACTCCCCTCTCTCTGCTACTCTCCACGTCCCAATTCCTACTACTCTCCACTTGCCTCTCTCTACTTCTATCCACTCCCCTATCTCTACTACTCTTCATCGCCAATCTATTACTCTTCATTTCCCTTTATACACTACACTGCATCCCTACTTCTCTCACAGTCGCCCTCCGTTCATTCTCTCATTCACCCGTTTCACTCACTCTCACTAATTCCCCCTTAACCTAATTAATTCTCTCTTCATTCACCATACACACACACTCACACCAAAGTACCACTTTCTTTCACAACCTAAACCTCACCTTCGACAAACTCTTCACAATCCTCCTCCATGCTCAGCTGAACTGTCCTTCCTCTGCCTGGTCTCTCGTCCAACCTTCCCCTACTTGATCTCACCTGAACAAATCACACTGACCGGTACTCCTTGTGTCCCTTTATTTTCCTGCCTCGCCCTTCCTCATAGCCGGTTTCCCAAGCAAATTGCTGTTTTTCTTTTCCCCTGGTGTGGGTTACAGCAGTGTCAGAACCTAAAGAACCCCTTAAGTTCCACCCCATTTGTGAACACAGATCCTCTGGTGTCTTGCAATGAAAGCCCACTAAGCGGAAATTACTTTTTCAGAGTTTGCTCTTGGTGCGGGACGAGCACCCTGAAGGCCATTGCTCTGAGTGCATTCCTCTGCCTGGTGTATCCCTCTTAACAGTGGCAGGTCCCTGACCCTCTCACAATGATTGAAATATGACTGATGAATATTGCAAGACCTCTACTAGATGTACAGTATTTAATAAATATTATAGGGTTTCTGTCTGAGGATATCCAAAGAAACTATTGAAGAATGCACAAAAAAGAGCAGAATGCACACCAAGAGCAGAATGCACACTAAGCCCAAACATCAGGAATACAGATAATAATGCACTAGCCTGTGTAAATAAAAATTCTTGGTCCAGACACAGGTAAAATCAGACAAATAATCAAAGAATTCTGGCCATTAGTCCAACTGAGCATACCAGGCAAACTAGTGCCAAGGATGGCTTTAAAACATTCCAAGAACCTTAAAGAGCATTTAACCCATGAACGAATGGAGACAAAAGAAACAGGAAATGTCCTGTGGAACCTCAGCGAAATCATAGGCCAATGTTCTGTGTGTCGCTCCACCCGAAAGGTCAAGACGCTCCAGGTAGCAGGAAAGGAATGGACTCTGAAACATTTCTTGACACGTGGGCCAAACAACACGACCAGTCAATAAGAGAATTGGTGAGCATCGATCTAGAACTAGATGTAAAACACACATCTCGAATGGTAACACACTTCATGAAATTTCAACACAGCCCAGACGACATTTGCTGGTGGGTCGTGGACAAGATAAAAAGAAACATCAACATAAGCAACGCTTTTACATAAGGAAGCCTGGTGGGTCCCCTGTCATAGCAGGGAATGACAAAAATAATTATTTCGCCAATATTCTCATATCTCGACACACGTTAGTATCCATGGAAACAAGGACGCTGTACAACTATATTTGTCTATTACATTCAGTATGATCACTAGTCTAAACACGCATGTGCACCAGGTGTCCAATACAATGTGAGCCACCACCCATGCGCGCAGTCGAGGCAGAACCATAGGTGCTCTGGCAACCGCTGTTCAACAAAGAAAGCATGGACCACTTTCTTTACTACAAGGGAATATGACCCAAAGGCTGGTAAGCTAACTCAGATCCCCCTCCACTCCCATTATTACAGAGTGCTTGGATTTATTGAGTAGAAAAGGGTAACAGCACTTACCTAGTCTCTCCCGACACAGAAAGAATAAGGCCACATCTTACAAAAAAACTGACTTCAGCCGCCATTTAGCGAGAACCAGGACAACGCACAAACACCATAAAGGTAATCCCCAGGGCAACGATTCACCATCTAAACAATGATAGATCAATAATATAGCGCCACTTAAACCTCCTCTTTAGTCTCACAGAGTTTTGTTTCTACACTCCTTTTTCTCTGCCTCCTCAGATTAGAGCTAAAGGAATAGTCCACTATGAAAGCGACTCTTTGGTGGATACCTGATGCCCTAAAACAAAGCTCCAAACTTTTGAACCCAGACCCGCTCTAAGAGAGGAAAGGCCAACAAGGTCAGTGGAAAACAGGGGACACTTTAAAAAAGCCTCCTAATTTTTTACTTTCTAGAGCCAGTCATTCTGTTTTTTTAACTCACAGCTTGTTGTACATACAAACAGGCTGTCCAGCAAGACATGTAGGTCAAACATACCAATTCTTTTTCTCTACCACTACAGAGAAACCCAATCCAAGGCCCAGATAAAGGTGATAACAACATTTGCCGAAACAGCAATGGATTAGGAAAAGCTACAACATCTTTAGTGCCCAGCCATAATTGATGCTAATAATAGAGACGTAGACCTGGGATTGGTCACAATATATTTTATGTAGAACACAATGAAGAACAATTAATGAAATGCTAAAGGACTGAATAGCCCCCTGTCTGCCTTGTGATCTATTTTATTTATTTTTTTGATGTTTAATTGGTTCATAAACCCAGAAATAGGAACAGGGTGATCTATTTTATTGCATTTCAGTTGATGTTTAATTTGTCAACAAACCCAGAAATAGGAGTTCAGAATTTTGACTAAAAGTGCATGTTCCATGGTATGTATACGAATAAGGTATTTTGTCGTGAAAACATCTCTTCACTTTTCTAATCATATGCACACGTTTTTTCCACCATGTATATGTATAGTTGTTGAATCACTTATTGTTTTGCGTTTGAAAACATAGCACACTGAGAAACAGGTATGACAATGCTATGAAAATGCCATGAAAGAAATAAATTAGGCCAATTCAAAACAGCCAAGAAAAAGAAAAAGAAATAAAAAAAGAAAATACGCAAAGTCAAACCCAAAGCTCACCTGAACTCGTGGTACACCCCTGAGCTCAAACTACTCGAAAAGAGAAAGCCAAAGCACAACACATTTAGAAGACTAACCCCACTGCGGAAAACAAATCCAACCTCACAAATCTATCCTCACTTTACAAAAGCGAGATAATTCGCACCAAAGAAA
Source organism: Ambystoma mexicanum (assembly GCF_040938575.1). Taxonomy (NCBI): domain Eukaryota; kingdom Metazoa; phylum Chordata; class Amphibia; order Caudata; family Ambystomatidae; genus Ambystoma; species Ambystoma mexicanum. The sequence goes on from NC_090922.1 coordinate 113,004,937, forward strand.
ATGTATACAACACCAGGATTGTTCAGGCAGGATCCTCCACTAAAGAATTATGAAGGAACTAGAAAAAACTATCTCACCTCCAGACACCTGCCTGAAAGACAAATCCTGGTGCACCAGCATCCAAAAGACCCTCAACAATAAAATGTCAGGACTCCAAACAAAAATTGAGGACAAACGCCAACAACTCTCCAATAACAAGGTCACCAACCCCAGCCCACCCACGCCCAACAATACTAGCTCTGCGTTCTCGTTTAACAAAGTCACTATCCCAGAAGTTCAAAAAATCATCACTTCCTTGAAACCCCCAAACTGCAAAGGAGACAGCTGCCCGGCACAAATCATAAAAGATGCAGCCAGAGAGCTCTCCCCCTTCATCACCAAACTCATCAACCTATCCTTCACCAATAACTCGATCCCTAGCAACTTAAAACAATCATGGGTTCTCCCACTCCTAAAAAAACAATCTCTCGACCCGGCCATTCCCACCAACTACAGGCCCATCATCACAGTCCCCTTCCTACTAAAAATCCTAGACAGAGTTGCCTACATCCAAATTCAGGAATACTTGGAATCCAACCAACTGCTAGGTATACGCCAATCTGGCTTCAGACCTCAACACAGAACAGAAACCGCCCTGGTTGATCTCAAAAGCCAGATTGATGAAATTAAAGACAAAGGCAATGCCGCAATCCTTCTCCTACTAGACCTCTCAGCGGCTTTTGACCTGGTCAGCCATGAAATCCTCTGCAATCACCTTGCCACCGCAGCCCACTTCTCCTCCTCTGCCATCACATGGATACAATTCTCCCTGGCAAACAGAACCATGCGGGTCTTCTCCACAACAGCTGCAGCAGACCCCATCCCCATCACATGCGGGGTCCCACAGGGATCCTGTGTATCCCCCACTTTGTACAACATATTTACAAAGCCTCTATTTGACCAACTGGACCGTCTGGGTGTCACCTACACAAACTACGCAGATGACACCCAGATACTCCTCACCATCACAGGTAACTACCAAACAGACTCTGCCCGGATCAACAAAATATTCTCCATCATTCAGGCATGGATGGCCTCCCATGGCCTCTGCCTGAATGATGAGAAGACAGAGCTCCTAATCGTCGGCTCCCCTAACACCCTAGCTAAACTCAACCCTAGCTATAATAACATCACCATCGATTGCCACTCCATCCCTATAGCCAAAAGCGTAAAAACCCTTGGCTTCTATCTAGATGCCAACACCAACCTCACCAAACACACCAATATGACCGCCTCAGCCGCTGCCTACACCGGCAAGCTCATCAGGGCCAGCAGACCATTTCTATCACCCAACAGCTGCCTCACCCTTGCAAGGGCCCTCATACAATCCAAACTGGATTACTGCAACAGCCTGTACCTAGGTGCCAACCAATCCGTTCTCAACAAGCTGCAGGTAATACAAAATAACGCCCTGCGCGCAGCCCTCAACATTCCTAGACGAGAGCATATCTCTGCTACTAGGAAAGCCTGCAAATGGCTGTCCATATGCCAAAAAATCAACCTAAAAACCATTTGCCTCACGTACAAGTCCCTCAATCACCTAGCACCACCATATCTAGCTAACAAACTCACCATGAAACCTGCTACCCGATCCACCAGATCCTCCAACACTCTATGCTTGAGAGTGCCCAGGTTCCACCTAAAAAGAGCTGCAGGGGCAAGCTTCACAGTACTTGCCCCCCAACTCTGGAACACCCTACCTCTCAACATCAAAACTATTGAATCCTTCCGGATCTTCAGGAAGCAGGTCATCAGCTGGCTCCTAAACAAAGAATAGCCCCATTAACACTAGACCTTACTCCTCTGTGCGGTAACAGGTTTAGGTACTGTATTTATATTGAAAATTGTATATTGTGCATATTGTATGTGCTCTGTTTATTGATGACTGTATATATGTATATATTATAAGTATGTACGAAGTATGTAACACAAAGATACTTCTCAACGCTGTAACCATATTCTCAAGCGCCCTTCTACCCCTGGGTTTGGAGCGCTATACAAATAAAATAAACAAACAAACCAACAAACAATTAGTCTGTATTTCTGTACAATAACCAGATGGGTCGTATATGAAGGATAGGAAGGATTCAAGTACCTCAGAACACTACACTCAGAAACATGCTGGATTGATGCACGTAGAATTCCTAAGTGGCAGGACACTTCTTGTTATAGAGATAGGCTGATGACATACTGCCCCCTACTGCTATCCATCCCTCATCTCAGAATCTCAGAGTAGTTCTAAAGTATAACTAATGTTGCAGTCAGACATTTCCAACCATGAGATCGCCAAGCACTGTAGATGGCCCCATCTGTAATTTTGAACCTGTTTTGAGAAGGCAGAGGTTTGAGCTGAGTCACAGTTCATTCATCTTAATCAGAACTTCAATGAGCCTACAGAAGCTCCTAAAAGTAAAGCAAAAAGTAATGTACAAGAATGTTAATAGTCGGAATCACACCAAATGTTCTTGCAACTGGTTGCCATTTATAGGCACCCCCAACTCGCACAGTATCCAGTACAACATCCTATGTCACTCCCTCCTACAATATACAGTACAAAACCTGACAGCGCCCCACCTGCTACAGTACACAGTACTCTGCAACCACCCGATACTATGTACAGTCCACATTTAGTCATCCCGATCCTCAATTCTCATCTTCTCTTGCTTTCAGACTAGTGTGGTAGTAGATGGAAGGCGGCACGAGGGAGACCACAAAAATGACAAACCATTGATGGATTTTATTAGTGGGGCTTAGCTCTGGGCATATGATGTTAGGCTATGCAGTTACAGCTTGTGAAATGGATCACGAATTGAAATGCACAACAAATAACTGCACGGTTGCCTTCAAAACTGGGTCCTTCAAACAGGCTAGCACAAGAGGTGGGAGGATACACAAGGTGCCTAAGAGTCTGTGGTCTCATTGTTTTCCATACAACTGACTTAAATACAGCCATCAACACCTCACACAATAATCAGGGCCTATTAACCTTTTTCATCCTAGTGGACAGAAATCGCCCACGTGAACAGATACAATCACTTGCAAGAGGCCATGGGTGTTATGGGGCACTTCGCAGGAGGTTGCTATCTCTATAATAGTTTAGTTACATTACCCCACAGCAACCACATTTCAATTAAAATACATAAAGAAAGTGTCTCAAAACATAGCCACCAGACGTTTAATTTGCTAAGCAAATGATAACAGTGCTGCCATGACCAAACTGTGACAATCCTTCAGATTGTGTCACTTCTCCCTTTCCATGCGGTAAGGGTGGTGAGGCCGATAACCGATAGTCCTTGTAGGGGTGATAACATGTGGGAGGACCTCATGGAGAGGAACTCCCCTCCTGGGGACATGGACGTGAGTCTTGGGCGAGGCCTCGTAACACCCTAACCCCACAGGCCAATAATAACCCCAGTGCCCTCTGGGGGTAAGACTTCTCATACCATGAGGGACCCTAATCGCTCTTTCACCCTGAGCCCCCAAAGCTTATAAGATTGGTGAAGAGCTCTTCCAGAAGTGCCAATGCAAACTGTTGCCATATCCTTTCCTCTAAGTCTTTGGTTCATAATGTTGTTAGGAAGCCTAAACTAGAGCGGTTAGCTGATCCTAGCCTTTATGTTAACAGGGCTTCGAATCATGGCCCAAAATGGACTGGAAAGAAGAGCAGTGATGAAACAGCTAATTTATTGAATGTTAAACTGACTAAGGGCCTCATCACGAGTTTGGCGGTAACCCTTAAATCCGGTGGTAGCGCTATTACCGCCGGATTTAAGGGTCTGCCAAATCAGGGCTTCGGCGGATTTCTCCCCATCTCTGAGCTCGGGGGAAATCTGCTGAAAATTTGCGCTCATACCGCCAGCGGGAAATCCGCCGGCGGTATGAGCGCAAAATTTCCCCATTGAGCCCAGTGGGGTATGGGGCATTCCCAAATGGGCTCAATGGGGAATGGGGACTTTCAATACCGCCAAACCCGTGATCCGGTGCTAACAGCACCGGGGGGTTTGGCGGTAGGGCAGATAGCGCCAGCGCTATTAGCGCCGGCGTTACCGCCCAACTCGTGATGAGGCCCTTAGTCAAAGAAGAACCCAAGCACGTTATAATCAAGTCGGAAGAGCGCTCGACCAGCTGTTGTCAAGTGAACTGAAATTATGCTGGGGCAGTCCCCGCTATTTAAACCAAACAGCCAAGAGGACTTTGTTCTATTATGGGAGAGCATGGCAAGCAAGGAAACCATAAAGAATCCCGAAAGGTTGGAACAGCGCTTCGGGAGGCTGCAGGAGACAGCTCTGCAGTGCAGCAGAGACAAGCAGCGGGATGCCTTGGCTGCGTCTTGCTAATCGGCTGGGAACCAGCGCATTTGAAGTAGAGAAAGTGAGAGGTGGTGGCGTGATCGGTAGTGGGTGGACGCTGCAGTCCAAGAACTAGGCAGAGACCGCCTACTCTGGCCTACCGCAGAATGGGCGAATGTATGGGGAAGTATGACAGAAAAAAGGGGCCATTCCAGGGTTAGAGCTTGGTTGACAAGGAATAATTGAGATGGGGCTTCAGGGATAGAGGCTGTGAGTCACCAGAAAAAACTGACACCAGAGTTCAGTCTCCTGCTACCTGTGCTCAATTTATTTATTTTTTTACTTTTGTTGCTCTGTGTATCCAATAATATAGCTATCAATAATCAATTTGATCGCTCCAAATGATATATATGTGTTAATTCAATGAGATTTCTACTACAGCCTACATATTCAAGAAGGCCCCCGTAAGGGCGTATGCATATTCAAGAAGTCTGTGTTGGTGATTCCATCTACAACTTCATGTATTCTGAGGGTGTTGCACAGTCACACAAGTATGTAGAAAATCCAGCTTGACAAAAGCATCTAGCTGAGTAGATTGACTTTGGGAGTCTTGCCTTCTTTTCCTCCACCCAACTCCAATGCCCCCCTCCCGTGTCTGCTGTACCTGTGTTGCTCGACTGCCCTTCCCAATGACACGCAGATTAGACATGGGAGCTGGGTGTAGCATCATTTCAGTGCACCATGCAGGTAGATTGGGTCACAGTAGCAGGCGAAAGCAGGGCTTACTCTGTGGAGGAGATTTACTTCCGGTTCAGAAGGTATCCTGACCTTAACTCGCTTCTAAAGTTATAAGTTATCAGGCTGGCTTGCAGACAGCACTGTGGATACGTTTTGAAATCAGGTGTAGTGGGGCCAGGACAGCTTACATCACTCTGAGTTACATGTTTTCTTCTCACCCAGATCTGTGAATGTTTAACATTGAAAAAGTTAATCTGATTAATTCATGTATGAATCATTGATGTTCAGTTTTCAGTAGAATCGTTTTTGAATTGGAGTGGATATCTAACTATCAAGACGCACAACACAGTGCCCCCTGGTAACCATAAGTGGAAGTTGACCCCGGTGGCACACAGCAATGTATCACAGGTTTGCAAATTAGTCAGACAGCTGCCTTTTTTATTCCACGTAGAAAAGCTTGTTGTCCAATAATAAAGTGTTATTTTATGGATAGCCTTATCAACACAAGACTGACAGCTCTCACATATCAAACAAACGCCATGTGCATTTCATCTTTGTTTGGGATCACGTGTGGTCCAATGTGACAGCCTTGTGAATGGAGAATTGATACAAGTTTACGAAACACAATCAATATTATCCTAGGTTTGAAAAGAAGTCAAGGCATGTTTGTGTGGTTGGTTGTTTCATCCTCGAGAGCTTGGGGTGATAAAAGTATGAATAAAACAGCACTGCCCTATAATGCAATGACAGTTTCCCAGAAGGGGCAACAAATTAGGGGTTTCAGGCCATTTGCATACCCATGATGCATTGCTGTGCTGCTCTGACCAGAAAGTGAACTTCCATTAATGGCAAATTTGTGAGCGTGCCTTATTAGATACAATTACAGCCACTTTACAGACAGAAGGGATGTCCCTCTTGTTTCACATGGTTGAGTGAACATACCCCAATGTTCCAAACACAAGCATCTCAAGCTGTATCACGCTCTGATAATCAGGAAGGGTGGAGTCTGTCTGTAGCTGTTCATTGTTATGGCTATGAAAGCTTTGAGTCTTGGGTTGACAAAACTTTGCATACATTTGCCCTGCTCTATAATACAATGACAAATTTCTGCAGGGATATGATAGGTTATTTATAACTCGCTTAATAACCAGAGGTTTATAAGCACGGACCAGGGGATCGAACCTGTGTTGCTCCAGGGGAGCACATTGCCCCTGAGCTATCTTTCCAAGACTTCCGAGGGAGAAAAAAATAATAAGCTTTAGGGCTAATTTGCAAACCCCTGATACATTGCTGTGGGTTACTGATGTTGAAGTGAGCTTCCAATGTTGGATAATAGCCAGGTGCGCCTCTTTAGGTGGAATCACCCAGTGTATGCACACAGCCAAAAGGAGTTCCTTTCTTGCTTTTTATACCCACCAAAATATTGATGGTGTCTGAATTGGATGTCAGTCTCCATGCTTATTTGGTGGCGTTTTGCGAAACTGTTTAAGACAGTTGGTCAGGCACTGGATTCTGAGCTCAAGCCTCACAGCAGACTAAATCCTCAGAAAGTAATCATGTGAATTCAGTTTAGCACAAATACAACTTTAAACAAGTAGCAGCATCAAAGTACTTTCGAGCGTTCGTGTTAACTTACTGAACAGCGAACTTCCTGAAGTTAGATTTGAGGGCACACATTAATTCCTGCCAATGGTATCCGTTGCCAGTGCCAGAGCCAGCAGCTCAGGGACTGTCTGCTTGTTATTTAATTGTGTTGTCAGCATGCAGGTCACATATTGTCATCTCTGCAGTGTTCTGCTTTTTCAACGCCCCTGCAATATGAATATGTATGATGTGAAATATTTTTTAATAAAATGCTGTGCTAAAGAAATGCCAAACCACTGGACCTGTGGAAGCCAGGGGGCGGGTGGGGCACCCCTGGAGTACCATAAGTATCTCACAGCATGCACTCATGACAGTTAAATCATGCATGCATCTGTTTTTTATTAAAAGAAAAATGGTGTGCTTGTTCGTCCCGGCTTTCCCACAATGGCGAGGGTGCTGTCCTGTGATCTCGGGTACCTTATGTGTCTCTCTATGCTTTGGTTCTAATTATCTCCCAAATAATGCAAGTGCTTACGGAAAGTCAAGGCTGTAATATTATGGAAGTTACAAATGAAAATAGCACACATCTAAGTTGTTTTTTTTTTTTTTTTAGTTTCCTTTTCGGAGACAATCTTTGCAATGTCTTTCCGAAGCGATATGAGGAGGATAAATAAATTAAACACCCTGGAGTTCATAATTTGACGACGGGGAGCCGTTACATTAGCAGTGCAACGTAAAAGTCTCCCCGCTGCCAGATTTTGGTCATTTGCACAGCAGAGTGCACATGTGCAGGGCCAAAGGCGGTGTACAAGCGTGTGTGCAGAGTGCACATGTGCAGGGCCAAAGGCGGTGTACAAGCGTGTGTGCAAAGTGCACATGTGCAGGGCCAAAGGCGGTGTACAAGCGTGTATGCAGCCTTTTGCCCTGCACTTTTGGACTATGCCGTGCAAATGAAGTATACGCTGCCTGCCATGTCTACATGGCAGGCAGCGTCTACAATGAATCCCTATGGAGTCCCCGTGCTTCATGCTGGTGCAAAAAGCCAGCGGACTACATAGGGATCTCCAGCATTTGCGCCCGCATGGAAATTTATGCGAACCGCAATCCTGGAGTATTTGTATGGCGGAGAAGAAGGGAGCAGCCGAAACGTAAGTGGCATTCTGCCAATACTCTCTGCCATACAAATGAATGAAAATGAGCCGTGACGTTAATGCATGGCGTGAAAGCCTTATGCAGGGCTATCTTGCCACGTATTTAAGTAAGGGCTCAGCGACAATTAGCCCATCTATGATGATCATTTTTGGGTGAGTGTCAATTAGAGTGCTCATAGTTGTTCAACACCTGTCTTGAATTTAGTATCCAATCATTTGAAGCAGTCTTCATTTCGCGGAAACAAGCCAAACCCTTTGCTGCAGCGCTGCAAGGGGAGACTCCAAGTGAAAGGCTAGTTTATATCATTATTAGGAATCATTTTCTGTGAAGCCATGGTGCATGCGCTTAGCTGCAACAAATGCCCGCCACCAAGGCTGGGATTCGTTGTACCTTTGCCTGGTATGTTTTTTTTGCTTTTACAAATAAATAACGGCCCAATTTTATGCATCCAGTTTCTGTACGTATTTTTCAGTTTTGTTGTTTAGAACAAGCTACTCGAAAAATCTACCTGTCAAGGAAATGATGCATGCTCCCTTTTCCCTGTGCGCGCATTTCTGCATAGTCAAAGCTGAAGCGCTGTCTGTCTGTGATTATTTTGTAGCTGGCACTGTCCGGTGCTGTGGAGTTGGTCATAATTTCAGACTTGCGTTGCGCAGGGACACTATCACTGGCCTTCTTTCACTTGACTCTTGTCTTCATATGGTCATGCCTGGCATCAAGCCTCCTTTAGTTCTGTTACCTTCAATTACGAAAACAATGTAGTGGGGATAGGTCCAGGCCCTCTCCATAATATGGGTCTATACTGCTGACGTTTGTTTTTTTCGGTACCTTTGGGGTTTATCTGCTTTCTTTCATGAATCCCAGGTTGATCTCAGGATTCAGACATTTGAGGTTTTAGGGCCTCATCTCGAGTTGGGCAGTATCCCAGTCGGTTCGTTTGCATAGAGTAAGGACTGTAATAATCAGGACTATTGAGGAGGTAAAGGTCTGATTACTTAGCAGTAATCTTCATTACTCTCAGTCCAACCCTTTCTCCCCACAGTCCTTAAAACCCCTCATTCCAAAGACACAGTGGGCCTCATTATGAGTCTGGCGGTAACCGAGGCGGTAAAACTGCCTGGTTACCGCCAGACTCGTATTACCACTCCGCCTCCGTGACTCCCGGAAATACCAGGGCATTACGACCCTGGTGTCCCGAGAATTCCGGAGACGCATATGACTCAGTGGGAATGGGAAAATGGAAACATCGGCACCATCTCGTGATGGTGCTGGTGTTTCCATGTCCGCCTGCAGGTCATGAACATCACCTCCCGCCTGCAGGAGTCGGATTGGGCGGTACGGAATTAACAGTGGCGGCGGGTTCACCGCCACTGTTATCTCCGGGCCGCCCGACCTGTAATGAGGCCCACTAGTGTCATTTTAAACCGAGGGGAATTCTCTGCTAGTCAATGTGCTTTTATACACAGGTAAGGTGAGTGGTTTTTGTTTAAAAAAACGGGACAAGGAAAATAATTTTAGGGACTTATGATGCACTTCAGCTGAGGATTCGCCTCACGGAGCACATACTGTGATGAGGAAGAGGGCCCGTTAGCACGCTCGGCGCGTGCATCAATCAGGTTGCTCAAAACCCTAGCTGAATCTAACGATCGAAGACTGAGTTCTGAGCAACCTGAGTAGTGGAGGTACCTACTGGCCATCTTCCATCCCCCTCCCTAATCTCCCCATCTCCATTCCATGGCATCCTCATCCCCCACTTGCCTGCAGCGGGGCTGCAGCCCCGCACCTCATATCACTGACTCCACTGAAGTCCGCCATGTAAATGGAGAGGGGCTCTGCATTGGAGCCCTGACTTCCAGTTTCATGGTGGCCATCTTAGGTGAGAAATTAATGTGTTTGTATGCATCACCGGGTCACGCGCTCCCCATCACCCGTTGATTCATACAAATGTATTGCTGTTGGCACCTCGAGGGTTAGCCTCGGGGTGCTAATAGCAAAAAGCACCCATTCTGGAGACTTCGCTCTGGCCTATAACTTGGAACCCCTGGCTGTTACCACCCGGTGAAGCCCCCAGAATGGGGGCTTATTGCTATATTTTATCCTTCCATTTCAATTAGTACTTCTGTTGCCACATTTGCACATGAAATGCTCCCAAACCTTGTATTCCTTGTTCCCTGTTTACTAAATTCCTCTGAGGCAACCTTCATTGCAGGGCAACGAATGGATGAATTAATTCAAGGGTGAAGTAATGATCCTGGGCTTTAGATAATTTTTGTTACAACGATTCCTCAAGAAATTCCTCTGCTCTGGAAATATGATAATGTAAACATGCTTGCTTCCTTCATAAATCCTGACAGTAAAATAAAGCAGTGACATTCACGACTATCAATATTATACAGATATAAGCACTTTTGTCACATCAATATGAAGAGTCACTCGATCCAAGTGCTTTCCTTCATTTCCAAACTGTCCAAGCACTTTAGAATTAGGCAATAATTCTGTTAACTGTTTTCTAAGCACTACAACAGTCCAGGGGGTAGGAGGGTCACTAAATAAAGATAGTTAGGATTGAAATATAAGGTGCAAATAACTATTTAGATGGATATATTTGTAAAACTGTTAAATTGTAGTTAGCTTTGCTCAAAGCACACAGTGAATTCAGCCTTTGCTTGAAATAGACTATAGGCTGGCTGGCAGAGTGCCGAGCTAACTCAGCAGCTGTTCCTGTTCATCAATAGCCCATGCAGACTAAGAATAGGAGTGTACAGAGTCAATGCACAACATACAGAATTATGAAAACATCAGGGGTCAAGTCCTAAAAATTCAAGTGGGGGGACTCATCAACAAACGCAATGGGATGTGACGTCGCCAGAAAATAGCATATCAAGGGGAAATCTGCACATTTCAGTAAATTGGCTTTGCATAACCACACAAATTGAATAGGTCGAATGGCATATGCCTTTCATAAAATCAACACACACACAAAACCAAGAGAGAATATTTTCTTCTAATAGTGTTTTTGCAAACTTTAAAAGGTGTGCATGTTTTAAACTCCAAGAACCAATAAAAATGTTTTCCCTGGGACTGCAGTACTGAAATGGGACATTTCACCTTTAGTTGTTTGTTATTTTTAATCAGGTTATGTAATGCAGTGGTGAAGTGTCCGGCCTGCAAACCTGATGACTGCTGTTTGACCCCCACGATTGGCTTTAATCCATACATTTAAACTGGACATTCAATGTTTCTCATTTTAGCTGGGGGGGATGGAGTCCACTCTCTGAATAAAGTGGGGGGACTCCGTTCCCCAGCGTGTACCCTCGACTTGAGCCCTGGAAATCATGTTTAAAAGAGATTGTAGGACCACAAAAATATGAGTAAGATGTGTGGAGTATGAATAAAAATTAGTTATAAAAATGTTTCGTTTTTACTAGGGGCTAGGCCTCAAAGTGTATAAAAATCTGCAGGGCTGCAGTGTGTGTCTATGTAAGGTATTCATATGTTAAGTAGCATGGCTGCCAGGAATTGCTGATGATGAAGAAAGGAAGACTTTGCAGAATCCCTTGTATGGCAAGAAGGACGATTTTGGAGGAGCTCTGCCAGTATCCAGTAACCAAGTCAAGAGTATTTAAGCTCCAGGCCCAGCACCAGTCTTCAGGACCTGGGAGCCAGCCACGGACGACAGAATGCTGGTCGGAAATGGCAGAGTCCTCTGCCATTCCCCCAATCCTCATGATCTGTAAAGATTAAAGTTTGTTCTCTCTTGCAAGATAGACTCATGAACTTAATTCCCTAGAGGGGTGTATTTACTCTGGTTTGAGTGTGATGAGGGGTACCCCAAAATATTTAAGGGGTGCCCCTGTAAGTTGGGGTTCCCTTTCAGTGGTGACCCCCACATGACCTCAGTTTCACCACCGTACTTTGCGAAGCCCAGGCCTAGTCACCAGGAAAAGAGCCACGCCCAGCTATAGTGATTGGTCCCCTTAATAAAAAACCCCATGTATATTGAGCGACTTTAGTAGGAGCCGTTTTAAAAGAAATCCTCTCTGCTCACTGAAGCAGGGTGTGGAACCAGAACGACAGGCCAGCTTCGGAACGGAGGAAACTCGAGTGAACAACGCCCATGTGAGTATACTCTTGCAAGTGATAACAAAATGGGAACATGTATGTATGATATGGTGATGTGATGTGAATGGTATGGTGATGTGAACAACATATTTGGTGATGGGGAGGATGTACAAGGGCAATGGAATAGGACTTGGTGATGTACTATGTCATAGGACTTTTGGTGATGTAGTATTGGTGATACAGTATAAAATAGGACTTTTGGTGATAAGGAATAAGATTGGATAGGATGGATTGGATTGGATTTCAGGTGATGTGTAAAGGAGTAGATTGGATAAAAAGTGGGTCATGATTTGAAATTGTCACGTATTTCTGTTTTTCTACTTTTATAATGGAAAGGGAAGGAAAGGGATCCCCAGCTTATAAGGACTGGGAGGCAAGGGTACCACACATTATTCTTCTTATGACAATAAAAACAATAAGTGGTATTACAAAAGTAGTGGCTCGGTATAAGGAATGAGCCTGGATTTTAGTTATTTTTTTATATTTTCTCTTGCTGTCTTTTGTAGTAAAAAAGGAAGGAAGGTGGATGAGTCGTGGTGTGTGTGTGGGTGAAATCAAAGTGAAAAAAAGGAAGGGGCTGGGGAAAAAAGTGGGTTGATCTATATTTCTGAAGCACGTGTGCCATAGAGGTAGGGTTTAAGTGAAGCATTAGGGACGCTCGCAACATTATGGAGGAAGAAACTCCAATAAAACTCATGCATAGGGTTCTGCCACTGTGTTGTGACAGAATAAATAAACAATTGATAGTCGAAACAAAGGAATGGGGGACATCTTGCTCCTGGCCAGAGCAGGGCTCCCATAATAGAAACATGCTAGAAAAAATGTCCATCTTTGTAGCAGCAAAATATGACAGGAACAAGTCCCAAAAAAAGAAAAGAGATTCTAGATCTCTGGTAATTAGTTGAGGAAATGGAAGTTCAGGAAGGTGAAAAAGAGATCCAATGTAAGGGGATATACCCCGTAACACCTAAACCTGCAGTATGGTATAAAAAAACCCAGTCTATAATCTTCCAGTGGTAGAGAGAGTGTCAACAGGATTATCAGGATTAGCATCTAGGAGGGGGGACTCAAGAGCGTTTGCACCTCCATATATCCCATCCACAAGCTCTAATGTGCCCGTAGCATTGGTGTACCCAGAGGGTCCACAAGTAGACATAGACAGCGAGTTAGGAGCATTACAGGAACGGTTGGTTAGGTTACAAGAACCTGAAGAAGTATTACCAGAAATAAGGGTACCGGTACAGAAAATAGGGGTTTGGAAGTCAGGAGATTTTTTGTTTAGATTCAACCCTGGGGCAACAAGAAATGTTTGTGTTGAAAAAGATTATGGGCAGAGGGTATGGACGGTCCTGGGACAAGAAGTAGAACAAGCAAGGGAAAATGGAGGGGAAGATCAAGGTGCGAGAAATACTGAGGAGGCAGGGCAAGGGGATAATGGAGAGGAGGCAGTGAGAAACCCATCCCTGCCACAAGAGGCAGTGGGGAAGGACAGACCAAGAAATAGACTAGATTTAATCATGGTAGTTCAAGATCAGAAGAATACTAAAGGGGTAGAAAACAAAACAGATATGCAGATGCCTCTAATACATAAAGGAGTACGGATAACGCAATATGTTCCATGGCCTCAAATGGCCAAAAAACAATTTATTAAAGCTCTCCCCCAGCTTATAGACGGAGCTAGTAAATGGATCTATGAATTTGAAAAACTAACAGCAGGGGTAGCATTAGCAGTAGGAGACTTTAAGAGTTTACTGGTCACCATAGCTGGGGACCAGGCTTGGGGCATATGGGCAAGGGCTGGGGTAAGTCTTGCAGATGATGGACATGCTGCAGCAGCCTTTCATGGGGTAAGGGGAAGGGTATGGGCTGCCCTACTAAGGATGTACTCAGATACCCCTGACTTACATTCTTTAATGCAGTTCACAATGGGTGATGATGAGAACCCAGTTATGTCTATTCTTAAGTTACAGGAAATGTGCAGAGTTGAGACAGTACCATTTTTCTATTTTATTGTAAAGAGAGGACTACCAAATGAGGTCCAGAAGGCACAAGGTATAATTGTGGGAATTGAAGCCAACGGGTGGGCAGAGATACAAAGTATAATAGTCCACAATTGTAAGAGAATCAAGGAGCAGGACAGGGAGGCAGTCCAGAAGCGGCAAACAAACGAGGCAAAACCAGTGGAAAAGAAACTAAATAAGGTTGTCGTTCAAGCACCAGTGAACGCACCGGCTCAGGGGGAAAGGACAGGAGATACTCAACAAATTGGGAATACCACAACTGCAGCACTATGGGGTGAAGGAGGACAGGGACAATGGGGTAGGGCGGGACAGTACTCCAACCCACAGTGGCAGTGTGAAGGAGCACCAAGGGGAAAAGGAGGATTTCAAAAAGCAAGAGCAGGAGGCTTAGGGGGGATAGGGCCTTGGGGAGGAGGATTGGGAACATCACAGTGCTGGTGTTGCAGGAAATGGGGGCATTTCGCAAGGGAATGCAGGAATAGGCCTGGGATGAGATTTAATTATGAGCCATCACCTCCGGGGCAGGGATCCCAAGGGCATCAAGGAAGGAGACAACAGCAATTTCAGCGAGGTGGTCAAAGTCAGTTCCCCTATGGGGCTGACAGGTAAGGGCAATAACTACAGCAGGGTGAGGGAACACAGTTTAACAGAATGGCAGGGGGAACAGGCGCCCCATTCCAAGGAGTTACAATGACGTAGGTGGCCATGACAAATACATATTCTCATTAGGACAGCCCACAGAGAGCACACACATGTCCAATCCTATTGATAACCGCACACCCTAAAGACGAGCCATTGGTGGAGGAGGAAATAGGAAACAGGCAATTTATATTTATGGTAGATTCAGGTGCAACTAAATCATGCATCATGGAGGGGAACTTTCCATTATCAGGTAAACCTCTTTACATGCAAGGATGCTCTGGGGCTAATTCTACAGTTCCATACACTGAGGAGCTAATATAAAAGTGGGAGGGTAGGTAGTACAAGCCCCCTTGTTATATTCAGAGAGTTCCCCAGGCAACTTGTTGGGTATGGATCTGCTCAGTACAATAAATATAACTATTATTCACAGATCAAGGGGTAGTGTGTTCCACTCCATGGATGTGTGTAACTCAAGCAATGGCAATAATCAATGCAATAGCAAGGGAGTCAGCAGTCCATGGGGTTCCTGTCGTCCTAGATATATTTAATTCAATGGCATTAGTATTAGTAAAAGCAGTGCCTCACATTGTGACAAGGTGTTGGCAAGTACCTACAGATTTTATTTTCTAATCCATGGTGCCACCCGAGATGGTGGCAGGGACAATATTGTCATTAGATTAACAAGGACTAGTAGTGTCAGACAAATGAGTAGTCCTGATTGGAGCAGACCATGTTGCGAGTGGCGCACAATATTATGTATAGACCCGACAGTGTAATTAAAGAAAATGACTGATGAGGAGTTATTTGAGGACAGTGAACACAATGGGGAGATTATTTTGGGAATCTGCATCCCCTGTGATATCATGGTGCAGTATAGGGAGGTACACTGCCCCATGATGGCAGTGGTAACTCAGAGATGTTTTTATTTTTTTTGTGGAGGACATGCGATATGTGACAGCATAATTATGGACTGATAATCCACATAATGTTGGGTTACTGAGAGATGTGAAACCAGTACAAATTACATTGAAGTAAGGTGCTTAACACAAATCATACAGTATGTGGATGATCGGTTGGGATGTAGTGAAAATAAACATCAGTGCAGAGGGATTCTGTTGCATTATTGTAATTGCTGGCTCACAAAGGGTACAGGGCAGATACAAAAAGCTACAATACAGCCAACAGGAGGGACTATACTTGGGACAACCCATTTTTGTAATGGGGAACAATATTATCAGAAAGGACGGCGGCAGTATGCACTGCCTCTAAGCCCAGTACTGTGAAGGAAATGTAGCAGTTTTTTGGGCTTATGTAATTATTGTAGGGCATGGATCCCAGACTATGCAGTCTACACAAGGACGCTGTTACAAAATCTCAGGGAAGGACAGAGGACTTGAACGTACATTTTAATGGACTGACAAAATGACTAGACAATTTGAGGACTTAAGGTATTTTAGCAACTCCGATTATATATAGGAGTTTTATTTATTTTCCCACTCTGATGAATGGCTCATTCATTGACAGAAGGAGACATATTATATGTTGATGGGTCATAAATAATTGACATGGGGACAGGACGGAAGCACACAGGGGCGGTAGTGGCGTGCATTAGAGGGGGGCAGAACTAGTGACCACCCCGTAGAAAGCTATACCATGGTTCCATACACAGCATTGCCCATATTACAACTGGACCATTATTATCTGGGGAACTGATCAGCCCCAGGTTTAAAGGTCCATATGAGGTGGTGTTCTGTACTCCTCTCGCCGTCCATATGAAAGAGTTAGATATCGGGTGCATCTCTCGGATGTCCGAAGAGCACCTGAGACAAGGCAATGTTAAGTAAGGGCTTAGTCAAAGAAGAGACATTTTTGAGGATCCATGCCAGGGTGGTGTGCAGTGGCACATGCCTGATTTTCTTTTTCTTTTTTCTATTTTTCATTTTTCCATTTTTTATTGTTTTTTCTTTTTTATCTTTTTTTATTTATTTTTCATTTTTCGAAAGTCCAGAACCCGGTCGGCCCTGGTGGAAAAAGGGTCTCCCTTTTTCCCTTTCCCTTTCTCTCTCTCTCACTCTTTCTTCCTCTCTCCCTCTCTCTCTCCCTCACTCCCTCTCTCTCTCCCTCTCTCCCTCTCTCGCTCTCTCCCCTCTTTCCTTCTTGCTCCTTCTCTCTTACTCTCTCTCGTTCTCTCTCACTCTCTCTTGCTCTCTCTTGCTCTCTCTCTTTCTCTTTCTCTCTTTGTCTTTCTCTCTCGTTCTTTTTCTCTTTTTCCCTCTTTCTTGATAACCTTTTTTCTACTCTCCAGGAATAAGCAAAGATGGCGGACCGACCTCTCTGGTATGTAGGGATAATGATAAATAAAGATGTTATTTAGTCTAGAAATGTAGTAGTATTATGATGTTTTGTATGACACTGGTCGTGGTTGTTGGAGTGGATGAAGGTATGTCTGTTATATGGGATGCTCATATAAAGGGAGCGGGGGTGGACAGTTGGAAAATAATGCTAGTATAAATATATGTATGAAACAAAAACACAATCACAAAATGTCTCACTTTTTGCCGGCCACCCCTACAAGTTTTCTTAGACGAATGAAACAGGAAGTATGAATGACGTATGATTTACATGAGGGATTGGGAATTGATACTATTTCTGACATCCAGAATTTAGAAACATTGAATAGGTGGTACTCTGATATGCACATTGTAGGAAGGAATGTAATCAAAGAAAGCTGTGACGTCTGTGCACGTATCCCACACACATCAGGGGCTCCTAAGGTTTTAGTTCCACATCCAGTCCCAATTACATAGGCACAATGCTGAGTACATCTTACACTATACGGGATAAATGGCACATTCCAGGCACATAGTGTGCAGTTGAAGAGCATTGATCTAGACACAGCGTTATGCAATGGCAACACAAAATACTGCCAGTGTCTGCAAGGACCATATTTGTTTTGGGAGGTTACTCAAATGACAATGACAAATGGCAGGGCACCACAGTGATGTGCCTGGCAGATGAGCTGATCAAGTACAGTGAAGAAGCAATATCCCAAATAGAGACTTTGTGTGCGCAAATATGGTCCCAACACATCACAAGGCTGACACAGAGTACAACAATAAAGAAGCCAGTGCGAATACACAGAGCCATAGACTCAATGAAGGAACAGTTCCTGGTGGCACAAACACACAGTGCAACCACACTCTTGTGATCGCTGGTATGATGAAAGGTACAGCAGCAGTGATGGATTACTACTGGGTTTGTGGCCGACAAGCCTACCTGCAACTCCTACCATCTTGGAGGGGCAAGTGTTCACTGGCAACCGTGCACTTAGGGCTACTAGTAATACTGGAAGAACACCTGAACGGAGAAGAAAGGCCTTTCGAGGTTCCAACAGCCACTCTAGCACCTAAAGAAGCAGAATGAAGCTTGAAGATCACACAAGAATTTGGTATGCTGCCAGAAAAAGGACGATTTCAATGGTGGGGAAGAAAGAAAAGCTCAAACTGTCTCAGAGGAATACCTGACAAGTATTGACTTTTTTGCTCAGCAGAGACTTTCTTTTTCATCTTTTTTGGCTCCTGGGGTACAAGCAGCTGCTGCAATTTTCTACCCCCTGGGGTAAAAGCAGCTGCTGCACTTTTCTACCCCCAGAGGATGCTGAGAATTGGTCACTATCCCACGTCATCAAGGCGGTGCACAATCTAGGTGTTCAAATGAAGAAAGAAGGTGGAGTTCAGAACACAGATTGGCAATCGTTTGCCTTTGATTGGGTCCTGTCATGGCTGGAGGTAGCAGTAAAAATACTGGTTCCTGTGATCCTGTTCTTCTTGGTTCTCTTCTGCACGTGCCAAAGGGTCTCTGATTATGTGTTCCTATAATCCACAATAGTGTCAAGATGATGGTATCAATTGGGGGATCTAAAAAACCTTGCCATACAACAAATAGCGTAACTCAAACTAATATTTCTGGGGTTGTAGATATGAGTTTGTTACTGTAGAAGTAACGAAAGGGGGGGAATGTTGAGAAGGAGAGAAGGAGCCTAGTGCTTTCCTTCATTTCCCAACTTTCCAAGCACTTTAGAATTAGGCAAGACTTCTGTTAACTGTTTTCTAAGCACTACAAGAGTCCAGGGGAGAGGAGGGTCACTAAATAAAGATAGTTAGGATTGAAATATAAGGTGCAAATAACTATTTAGACGGATATATTTGTAAAACTGTTTAATTGTAGTTAGCTTTGCTCAAAGCACACAGTGTATTCAGCCTATGCTAGAAATAGACTATAGGCAGGCTGGCAGAGAGCACGAGGTGCAGCTGTTCCTGTTCATCAATAGCCCAAGCAGACTAAGAATAGGAGTATACAGAGTCAATGAACAACATACAGAATTATGAAATCAGGTTTAAAAGAGATTGTAGGACCACACAAATATGAGTAAGATGTGTGCAGTATGAATGAAAATTAGTTATAAAAAATGTTTAGTTTTTACTGGGAGCTAGGCCTCAAAGTTTGTAAAAATCTGCAGGGCTGCAGTGTGTGTCTATTTAAGGTATTCATATGTTAAGTAGCATGGCTGCCAGGAATTGCTGATTATGAAGAAAGGAAGACTTTTCAGAATCCCTTGTATGGCAAGAAAGACAATTTTGGAGGAGCTCTGTCGGTATCCAGTAACCAAGTCAAGAGTATTTAAGCCCCAGCACAAGTCTTCAGGACCTGGGTGCCAGCCACGGACGACAGAATGCTGGTCGGAAATGGCAGAGTCCTCTGCCATTCCCCCAATCCTCATGATCTGTAAAGATGAAAGTGTGTTATCTCTTGCAAGATAGACTCATGACCTTAATTCCCTAGAGGGATTCATTTACTCATGTTTGAACTTTACCAGGGGGACCCCTGTAAATTGGGGTTCCCTTTCAAGTGTCACATGTAAAACGAGATGTCGCAAAAGCAAACTAAATCTTAGCAGCCCTGCTGACACCACTGCTGCTGTTCAGTCCATTGGCCACAGCATTTCTTCCTCAGACAATGTTAGTCAGTAATGCTACTCTTCAATCAGGCAGCCATTTAGGGCCTGAGTCACAGAACGTTTTCCTATGGGATTGTGCCATTATAAACTGCTTCTGTGAATCAGACCCTTAATATCTTCCTCGCCTAAGACAGAAGTTAGTCAGGTCTAAACTTCACTCTATTGTTCAGTTCATGTCATGCTTTAAAAGTTGAACATTTTTCTATTACTGTGTAAACAAATATTTTGGGGAATATTTGGGGAAACCCCCAACCCACCCTTACAGAAGGCATACAATGAACCAGTATTGCCAGTAGATTATCTAAACCAGGGGTAGAAATGCCAAGTTGCAAACCACTATAGTGCAATTAAAAAGTCACTAGCCACTTCAGTTCTACACATACACAAAGCACACCATTTCCTACTCACCAAGGGTCAATTATCACTAATAAATGGCTAGTTATAAGGGTATGGCTAGGCATAGTGGAGCCCTGTCCACAATAACACATTCTTAACTCCATCCCAGCTGTGGGACCAGCGGTGGGTTCTCCAACTGTAAAAATCCCTGAAATGGGAAAAACGCTTGACTTTGTCTTAAGGTTATGCAGCTGTTTTCTATTGTGATATAATTGTCATGACCTACAGAACACGCCCCTTTTGGACTTCCTGGTCCTTGTCTCAATGGGGCTTACACTCCCTGGTACTCCCAACAAGGCCGTCCACTGTGAAACACCTTCCTCGCTCTACACGTTGGACGTAGCGTGTTCTATTAATAGACCACACCTCCCGCGGCTCCGCGCGTCTCAATGCTATTGCGAAGTAGCGACCAGACGTGTGCTCCGTAGCTCGCGGTATTGTTTTCCTTGCTTCTTTCCAAACCAACCCCATTCCAAGTCCCTTTCCTTCCTTTCTTTATTCCTGGACTCGTGTGCTGAGTAGCGCACTCTGTATATTTCCCGGATTCCTGGATCTTTGCATCCCGGGACTTTGAACGCACGCAGGAGTCGGAAGAGACTCATACAGCCTTATTCAAGACCAGAACCGTCCACAAAAAGGCCTCGACCAAGAAATCCAGCAGAGAACGAACTCAGGTTAGAAGGGGGGAACTCCTTGACAGTTGAGAAGCCACCCGACCAAACTCGATATGAACATGGAAGCGGCCGTCCAGGACCTGATGCGTGGCATGCAAGAGCTATCAACCGAGGTGCAGAATCTAAAGGCGGAAAACGCTGCTCTCAAACAATTAGTTCTATCCCGTGATTCTGCCACAGAAGAAAGTGTGTTGCTGGGCGGCAAAGTGGACAAATACGATGGGTCGGCAAAAACCCTTCACGGATTCCTAGATTCATGTTTGGTCCACTTTACTTTTAAGCCCTACTACTTTTCGACTCCCAGGGCTAAGGTGGGGTTCATAATTTCTCACCTTTCAGGAAACGCCTTAACCTGGGCTACGCCCCTCGTTAATTCCAGCGATGCTCTCCTAGATGACTATGATGGGTTCATAGAAGCCCTTAAGACCATGTTTGACCGTCCAGAGCAGGTCTATATTGCCCAGGAACGCCTGTTAGACTTTCAGCAAGGATCCCAGGATATGCTCACATATGTAACCCGATTCAAGAAATTAGTCAAGGAAGCTGATTGGTCCCCTGAGGTGAGTTTTACCCTTTTCAGTAGAGTACTGAACGAGGAGATTAAGGATGAGTTGGCCAGAGTGGCTCGCTCAAACTCATTCCAGGCACTAATGGACCTTGCCATGCAAATAGATTTCCGTATCCAGGAAAGGAAGGCAGAAAAGAAGAAATCCAGAGGTAATCCTCCGAAAGTGTCCTTTGAGAGTACCACCAAGACGTACGCAAACCCAGGCCCAGTCTCTGAACCAGAACCCATGCAGATAGGAGCCTTCCGTGGACCTATAACCCCGCAAGAAAGGATGAGAAGGATTCATACGGGGTTGTGCATGTATTGTGCCTCAGACAAACCCTTTTTTAGGGAGTGTCCTCTAGCCCCTCCTCAGCGTTCAGGAAACGCCAGCTCCTGATCCTAGATGGAGCAGAGCTTCGGGAGAGAGATGTTTGCTCCACATCAATTCCATCCTTGAATTCCCCTGCACACAACAATTTGGTGATACTGCAGGCCTTCCTATCATCCTCCAAGATAAGACCTATCCCATTCTGGCCTTGGTGGATTGTGGAGCTATGGGGATTTTCATTGATCAAGATTGGGTTGTTAGTCATCATATTCCATACGAGACACGAAGCACCATGCAGCCGGTGGAAGCAATTGACGGAAGACCCCTCACTTCAGGACCCATAAGCCTGCAGACAAAAGAGATCCAGCTTTCTATAAACCATCACCAAGAGCGGATTAGATTCGACATCATTAAGTCAGCTCATTACTCCATGGTATTGGGTATGCCCTGGTTACAGAAGCACAATCCGTATATCAATTGGACAGCAGGATCACTATTCCTAGGCTCAGAGTTTTGTATGTCCCACTGTCTATTCCTGGATCCCTCCTCGACACCCCCTAAAGAACCACCAAGAGACCAGCAAACACCACTCATGGTTTCCAATATCATACAAGTCCCAGAGGCCTATCAGGATATGCTGATGTATGTTCAACTGCCATAGTCCAGGCCTTACCCCCTCACAGACCTGAAGACTGCGCCATAGATACAGATCCCTCAGCAGTGATTCCCTTCGGCAGAATGTTCATCCTTTCCGAACCTAAGAAAAAGGCCCTCAGAGAATACCTAGATACCAACCTTGAAAACGGCACCATAAGACCCTCAAAATCTCCAGCGGGTGCTTCATTGTTCTTTGTTCCCAAGAAGGACACCAAGGAACTCAGACCTTGCCTCGACTATCGTGGCTTAAATCAATGCACCCTCAAAGATAGGTACCCACTGCCCTTGATGTCGGATATCCTGAAAGCTGTGAGAGGCACCGTAATATTCACAAAGTTGGATCTCCGGGGTGCCTATCATTTGATCCGTGTCCGGGAAGGAGACAAATGGAAAACATCCTTTAAAACACCCTTTGGTCACTATGAATATCTAGTCATGCCCTTTGGACTAGCTAATGCCCCCGCAGTTTTTCAACGTTTTATGGATAGGGTATTTTCTGACATGTTATTCCTCTTCGTCATTGTCTATCTAGACGACATATTGATCTTTTCCAAGGATCCTCTAAACCATGAAGAACATGTAAAGGCAGTAGTACAACAACTCCATGAACACAAACGTTTAGCCAAACCCGAAAAATGCTTTTTTCACGTGACTTCTGTTCACTACTTAGGATTCATCCTTAGCCCTGAAGGAATTGGTATGGACCCTTCAAAGGTAAAGGCCATACTGGCATAGCCCGCTCCCACGTCTGTGAAACAAGTTCAATCCTTCCTGGGGCTTGCCAACTTCTACCGGAAGTTCATATCCACCTTTTCCGAGATCGTCCAGCCGATTGTTGCTCTCTTGAAGAAAGACACCCCCTTTATCTGGTCTACACCGCAAGATGAGGCATTCCAACGTTTAAAGACAGAATTCACGCAAGCCCCCATCTGGGCCCAACCCGACATAAATTGACCATTCCTAGTGGAAACGGATGCCTCTAACTATGCCATAGGAGCGGTCTTGAAGCAGGAACTTGAGGATTAACTGGAACACCCCATTGCTTACCTTTCACAAACCCTGACTCCCAGTGAGACACATTACTCCGTCCTGGAAAAGGAACTGTTAGCCATCCGCCAAGCCTTCACTGAATGGCGACATCTACTTCTGGGTGCTATATATCCAGTTCAGGTCCGCACGGACCATCAGAATCTTAAAATTCTACAGTCGTTGGAGTGCAGGAACAGTCGTCAGGCGCGTTGGGCCTACTTCTTTGCCCAGTACCATTTCCAAATCCCTCATCTTCCCGGATCACAAAACCTGATTGCTGACACCTTATCTCGACGTCCTGACTATGTAGCTACTGAAGATAGGGCCTATCCTAAGATGTTTCCCCACACAATCTTTGTTGCTCAAGCAGTCAATCTCCTGGAAGAAATTTGAGTGCAAACCCAATCCTCTGATCTCTGGAAGGATATTTCAAGGAAGAATCAATGGAACCTAAGAGTTAAGGAAGGATATTTATTCAAGGACAATGCACTGGTTATTCCTACACAGAAATTACAACAAAGAATAATAAACCTCTGTCATGATACCCTTCACTCCGGACATCGTGTCATAACCAACACCATCCGCCTCATACAAAGACAGTTTTGGTGGCCTGGAATGAAGACCAACGTACAGCAGTACTTCAAAGCTTGTACTATCTGTAGTCAAAATAAACATGATAACAAGAGACCGGCGGGTCTTCTACTGCAACCTACACTGCCAACAAGGCCATGGGAATTCATTGCTACAGACTTCATTGTGGAATTACCACCTTCCCGAGGATACACGACCATCATGGTTACCATAGACTTGTTCACTCATATGGCTCATTTTACACCCCTGTGTAAGCTACCATCCTCGTCCGAACTTGCTGGAATATTCCTGGAACACATATTCTGTTTGCATGGACTTCCATCCAAGATCATATCTGATCGAGGACCTCAATATGTCTCTCAATTCTGGAAACATCTCTGTCGCATTTTGGGAATCCAACACGTCCTCTCATCTGGTTATCACCCCCAAACCAATGGGGCCACAGAACGTGATAATCAGACCCTGGAGCAGTATCTTTGTTATTTCGCCACCAAGGTTCAGGATGACTGGTCGCTCCTGATACCCATGGCTGAATTTGCCTACAACAATTCCGATCAATCAGCACTTAAGACCAGTCCCTTTTATTGTAGCCAAGGTTTCCATCCATCGGTTCTTCCCTCTGTTCTCCCTCATCCTACACCAGTACCTATTGTCGACTCCTGGATAGAAACCCTCATCAACGTACACCAGAAGGCCAAAGAAAACTTAGAGAAGGCCAGAACACAGACTAAGAGGTATGCGATTCCAAAAGAAGACCAGGCCCTTCTTATGCAATTGGTGATCAAGTCTGGTTGTCCTCGAAAATACTACCCCGACATCTACGGCCAAACAAGTTGGCCCCTCGGTACTATGGTCCATTTCCCATCAAGGAAATTATCAATCCAGTTTCATACCGGATCAGACTACCAGACTCCTGGAAGAAAATCCACCCAGTATTTCACACATCCTTATTAAAACCCTACACCTAATCCTCCCGGAAATCTTGCCAACCTCCGACAACCAATTGGAATATGAAGTATCCCGAATATGTGACTCCAGGTATAAACGGGGTCAGCGTCAATACCTGGTTGAATGGAAAGGATATCCACCTAGTGAAAGAACCTGGGAACCACTTTCTAATCTCAAGGCCCCTCGACTGCTCAGAAGATTTCACCTTATACACCCGGGCAAACCCAGAGGAACGGGTCTTTGGAGGAGGCATGCTGTCATGACCTACAGAACACGCCCATTTTGGACTTCCTGGTCCTTGTCTCAACGGGGCTTAGACTCCCTGGTACTCCCAACATGGCCGTCCACTGTGAAATACCTTCCTCGATCTACACGTTGGACATAGCGTGTTCTATGAATAGACCACACCTCCCGCGGCTCCGCACTTCTCAATGCTATTGCGAAGTAGCGACCAGACGTGTGCGCCATAACTCGTGGTATTGTTTTCCTTGCTTCTTTCCAAACCAACCCCATTCCTAGTCCCTTTCCTTCCTTTCTTGATTCCTGGACTCGTGTGCTGAGTAGCGCACTCTGTATATTTCCCGGATTCCTGGATCTTTGCATACCGGGACTTTGAACTCACGCTGGAGTCGGAAGAGACTCGTACAGCCTTATACAAGACCAGAACCATCCGCAAAAAGGCTTCGACCAAGAAATCCAGCAGAGATCGAACTCAGGTGAGAAGGTAGGAACTCCTTGACAATAATTTCTTAGAAAACTTTTTACCAATTTTCTTTTCTTTAACCGTGCACATTTTCAATAGACTACATACATGCAGCAAAAAAAGGAAAATAATATATACATATTACAACTTCAGTTCATTTCCTATAGGAAGGATAGCTCAGGTGCAACACGTTTGTTTTGGAAGCAAAACAATGCATGGCAACACACAAATACGATCACGTGCTTAGAAACCAGTCGCTGTTGTTAAGCTTGTTATCAAATTATACTGATATAATCCATCATTTTACACATTAATTTCCTTTCATATATAATCTAGGATCATCATCCCATAGACGAGCACGAAGATAAGACAAGACCCACTGACAACCAGCCTAAGTAAATAAAAATGATAAATGAAAAACAGAAAATAAAAAAACAGCATTTATAAGCATCAGAATGTGTATCAACCGTTCGAATAACATATTTCATGTATCTGTTCACGTATTATTCTAAGGCATCTCACCAGTGCAATAATAAGAGATGTTCGGAAATGTTCCAGCAACCATAACCAAAACTGCTAATTATTCACAAAGCATGGATTTATAACAAATTTTGCAATTAGTATTCTCCAATTTGTCATAACAGGACAGTGCAGAATAAGATGTTTAAGGGTTCCATTGTGCAAATAATGTTTGCACAGTGTATATATGCAATTGTTTTTCCCATACTACGAATATCCCCATCTTTCCCAAGAGCCCAAAAGATTAAAACAGAATCTCATGAACATGGATCGAATGCGATTATTTGGGCATCAAAGGAGATACTTAGGAAACTATTGGACCAGTCTAGCCATTTTTATATATTCTCAAAAAGTTTTGTATCTTTGCAACTTCGTGAATTGTAGGCACCAATCATAGGTTTTTGGTTAGGTTTTAATCTTATCAGGATTTTCAAGTAAAGCCAAATTGTTACTGTCAATGGTTATTAATATTTTCCCACATTCCTCGATAAAATTAGCTTGCGCTTTTGAAGTATTTTTGGGATGTATTATATTCAGATCTGAAAATAGAGAATTTTTTACTGGGTTTAGAATTTTGTAAAAATGTTTCAATGTATTCCCATGTAATATAGATACTCATGATAGTAGGCCTAATTAATATTGTATAATTGACTGGGGAAAATAATTTGGAAGATCAAGGATTTATTTTGCACAAGGATCCTTCAATCTGATTTAAAATTAATTCTATTGATAACATTGACAGCTCTGCACCAAATAGTAGAGAAGGAATTATTTTCCACATATACATTTTCTTAATCACATAAGGGTAAACCTACAGTGCTTAGATTTGACTTTATGCATTTGGGCTAGCAGGGGAATGATTTAGCTTTTAAATCCTAATGTAGCAGCAGTTGCAATAGACACTGTGAGAGGACATTTTTGTGTTTATAGCAAGGATTCAGTTTGAAATTGAGAAGAAGGGGAAGATTTGCAGGAGTAATTTGAATTGGTAAAAGAAGGAACTGGCAACTGCACTCCCTTGGGAAACAAGATTTAGATTGCAGTCAGGGATAAATGTCATTTTTTTTTTTTATACAGATTTGGCTATGGTGGCATTAGTGCCAATATCTGAGGGCAAAGACATTCACTCCAAAGTTGTGGGGGTTCCCTCAGGGGCATGATTGTATCCAAGGGTTTACTAATGTAAGGAATAACGCTAATGAGGCTATCGACTTTGCAATGCTTCCTGTATAGCTAGAGACGGGTCTCCGTGTCTTCAGTGTACATGTAGAACTTGAAGCCAAACAGGATTTCAGCCAATGGTCTGGCCCTTTAAGCTCATCTCATCTGCATAAGAGTACCTTCCAGTCCAGGAGTCGCGGCTTTCCGATTCCGGCCACCCACTGATGGATGCCGCAAGCAAGGTAAGCCCTGCCGGGCCTCCGAACATCTATTCTGCAAGCCATTTAAAAATTGCCTCTCCAGCGACGACAAACGCAGCAGCATTTGTGTGCTGTGCCTTATGCCCGCCTCTGTAGGCATTCGATTGGCTATGTGCTCCACATGCGCATCCTACCATAGGGAGCCGGCAGGCTACGCCGACACCCTGTAAAGTCCATCTGTTGAAGCTGATACCATTATTCCCTGTCTGGCAATGGCTGTTGAAATACTGGCCTGCCTCTGCCCTTCTGGCCCAAGCCTCAGTGTGATCTCGAAAATTACAGATCCTGCTCGCACAGTCTCTTTGTTTCTAATGCCCAGTGTGAGAATCTGGAAGGTACGGGTACACTATCTATGCCCCTCTACCCTCTTATCTATCTCCCGTAGCTTTCCTTTGTTCATTCATGTACCCAACCGCCACAATGACTCAATATAATTCTCCTGCTCCCATTATGGCGGATGAAGCCCTCAGCCTCGCTGAGCGTGGCTTTACTAGCATGACACAACACTTTGGAACCAGAAATCTAACTGGCCAACTTATTCCTACCTACGCGCTACCTGGCTGTAACTGCTACACCTTGTAAACCTCACGGAATCTGCTGGACCTTCCAGTTTAACATCACGCTTTTCAGGCAATTTGTATGCAACTTGCTTCATCTGACTCTTAGCACTACGCCACATATGTAATTCTTATGTTAGCTGCAGGATTTGAGCCATAGCTCTGTTATATACTTCAAACTTGCCTGTAACTCCTAATAACCCTTTGTCTGCAACTTACCGGATTCAACATGGCAGCCTTGCGCTGCACCATTGGCCTAATGATGCCTTATTTTACCTGAATTGAATTGCAGTCCTGCGCTGCACCATCTGCTGAATTTGTACCACAACTTACCTGATTGACTTGACAGCCATGCACTGTACCACTTACCTATGTGATGTACCGTAACGTAACCTCTTGTGATTCTGTGTAACTCTATCCTTAAGTCTGAGAGTAACATTTATGCAGCAGCAACCTGTTGCCTATGGGTTTAGTGCGCTTTACAAATGTAAAAATAATTAAATAAAAAATGAAGAATGAAAATTAAGAGGGATAAATCAGAACCCCATTGAATGCTATATATAGTGTGAATGTAGGTCCACAGACAGGATAGAACATGATTCTTCGGAATCGGCCACTTAGAAAGGAGGAGAGACAATATGCGGCCTTATCTTGGAAACTGACGATGTACTGCATTTGTACGAGTAGAATCTGATGGTCAACAGCGTCAAAGACAGATCACGGGTCCAGGGCGCTTAAGATATTGAGCACATTGACATCTGTGGCCATCCGAGGGTCACACTACAAGGAGACAAGAATTGACTTGGTGCCTCTGCCTGATCTGAAGCCAGCCCTGAGTCGAGAATGGGTGTGGTGTCAATGTGAGACTGGTGGTTTTTGCAGGCAGCCCTCTAGTGGTTTAGCAGAGAAAGGTACTGTACGTTAGAGATGGGCCAGTAGCTGGAGACATCAGTGTGGTCTAAACTGTGTTTCTTTATTAGGGGTTTGAAGACAGAGTTTTTTTAGCAGTCCTGGTTAGATGGTGTAGTTGAACGTCAGTTGATGATCGCCAGTAGCGCTTTGGTTATTTGGAGTGGGGACAGGTGCAGGAAGGGTAGAGGTGTACAGTTGGTATTACCCAAATTGACCTTTTACAATTGACCTTTTGCACAATTGACCTAATAATAGTGGTCCTAATTGACCTTCTGCACAATTGACCTTTATATTACTTTAGTTATTTTATATATGTATTGCGTTGGTTTTGGATTATAAATAATATAAGGGGATTGGGTGTGGGGTTGCAGGGGTTTTTGGATTGAGTAGGAGGTTGTGGGGGGTTTCCCTTAGCATATATGTCCTAATTGGCCTTCTAAATTAGGTAAATTCTCCTGAGGTCAATTCTCCCAAGGTCAATTGTGAAAAGGTCAATTAGTATACAACCGTGCAGTGTGATGGCCGAGATCTTATTTTGGAAGAAATGAACAAGCTAATCACTGATTCATGACAGGTGAGAATGTGGTGGCGGATGCAGTGGGTTTTCAGAGTTCGGCAAGTAACTTGAATAATTTTACTTGTGAATTCTTGGCCTCAAGTACCTAGTAGAAAATTATGGCTCTTTTGCTTCAGGAACAGAGGCTCTGTAGTAACCGTGGTGTCTGAAATACAGACACCTCCTTCAGGAAATCTCAAGGTCCTATCCTACCCTCTTGAGGGCTTGCAAGGAAGGATTAGACCATTTGGTTGGTTTTGAATTAAGACCTGCTTTATGGTTTTAAGTGGGAGGATTTTGTCGAGTGACGAGGTCATCTAGGTGTAGAATTAATTAGTAGAAGGAGGCTGGTGTTTTATTATGGCGTATTCAGATTCTGTGATGTGGATCAGTTTTGTTTAGAATGAGTAGAACATTTGTATTTCCATTAGTGATTTTTATGGAGAGGACTTTTATTTTGCTGCTCTTGCTTCAATAACTATGTATATCTTACATTTGATGAACTTGGGTTTTAGCAGGGTTGAATAAAGGCCCCATCTTTTTGGAGCCAAAAAAACAGATACCACTAAGATTAAAAAAGACAAATGCACATTACTTAGGCATGAAGGGAAAATTCAGTTTAGAATGCATGTTCAATGAATAGTCAATATTGAAAATTAGCAGGTTGGCAGATAAAGAGGAGCAGAGAAAACAAGACGTGTAAGGAAAGGTTTAGAGGTAGAAGAACAAAACAAGATGTTAAATAGAAAAGATAGATGGGAACACATACAATTGTAGATGCCTACCTTGGAATATATTCCCAGAGGGGGAAACACTGACCTCTGATAGACAACAAGAGCAAAGTTCTAGTTGTATTTAATGTGACTTCGAACCTTGAGGTTGAATGCACGCCACTGTTCATAGTTATCAATCTACAATCTTGTGTTGTTTGCAGCCCCTTCCTCCCCTCTGTCTTTTCCATTCTGTGCTCTATTCCCATGGAATAGCAGAAAATGGAGAAAGGAGACACAAGGCATTTATATGCATCAGAGATGGGTACAACATGAACTACCTGTGTCTTACTTCCTACCCTCACAGCACAATTTCCATCCAGAACACACACAACAAACTAGCCTCTCTCAACCCTCCCTCAACTGCCTTTATGTGCCCCCCCCACTGAACACTGTAGTAAGGAAACATTGGTAAGTTTGTTGGAGTTTGAATGAGAAAAGATGTGACTGGTCTTGGGTCATCAGAAACTAGATGTAGATTAATAGGATTCATCGTGTTACTCCATGGTAGGGATGGGTAGTATTGATGATGTCATCAAGATAGCTGCCAAATATATAGACGACATCTTCAGTTGCTCTGTTATTTTTGGAGTCTCATTTGTACAATATTTTCAGGCCTAAACAGGTAGGTGGTCCTGAAACCTTTACTTTGAAGTCAATGTTGTCTCAAAAGGTCAATATTTAGAGTACAGACAAGCAATTACTGCACAAGCACCGTAAGTTAAGTTCCTTATTGTTTTAATGATTAATTACTACTGTCTGTTTCAGGAACAACCATTTAGCTCAAGATATGGAATGTGTAATATGGAAAGAGGATAATAATAATAATAATAATAATAATAATAATAATAATAATAATAATAAAAATAATATAAATTCTTATATAGTGCTACAATCCCAGTGCTACAATCCCACAGGCCTCGGAGCGCTTAAATAACAGATGACAGATCAACCAACATTGTGCAAATACAGGCACTCTTGTGGTTCCTACTTTCATTTGTGTTTATTGTATCTGCACCTGCAAAAGGAGGCTTTAATTTACTTATTGGGTATTTATAATGCACCTATACAGCAAACAGTGTTTCAAGGCACAGCAAAGAATAAAGAGGGGGTACAGGGATAAAGAACAACAAAACAAAAAGAGGCCCTACTAGAACTTGTGTCATTCAGATTGTGCAAGTGCAGTAACAAGAAGTGCAGGGGAGTGGGGAGGTGGGGGGAAGTGCCGGTCAGAGTGGAATGAGCTAATGCTAAGGAGGGAACAGAAGTGCAGGTCGGAGTGGAGAGCGCACAAATGCTGGGGAGGAGGATGGCATGTTGGAGATGGCCCCTGGGCTAGGCGAGTGATAAGGGGAGACCAGGGGAGGCCAGGTGGACGAGGGCCAAGGCAATGCAGAGAGTGCAGGGAAAGAAGGTCCACATGCTAAGTCAGAGTATGGGGCTGGTTGGGCTCAAAAGGGTGCTGGAAGACCGGTAGGGCAGGTGCAGGTTAGGGGGGTGGGGAGACCACAGTCCTAGGGTAGACTGGGCGCGGAGGGCCTGGTGCCCTGCATGAATCAGAAGGAACCAGGCAGCCATTCAAAAATGTGGCAGAGGGTATATTAGCAGGGGAGGGGGAGAGGGAAGGAAGAAGAGAAAAGGAGGGTCTTGAGAAGCTTCCAGAACTTAAGGTGATCTGGCTGAAGCATGAGAGGGGCGACAAGGCCTTTCCGGAGGGATGCTCCTGCGGAATAGAGAGATCTATCCCCCACTCTCTGCTTGGAAAAGCATCTGATCAGCAGAGAGTTGAGCTAGAAGACTGAAGGGCTCTAGCAGGGAGGTATTTGGGGAGAGAGAGTTGGGTGTAGCGGGTCCCAGTTCCCAGAAAGCCTTGGGGATGATGAAGAGGGTCTTAAACTTGATCCTTGCAACAACCGGGAGCCAGTGGAGAAATTGCAGGGCTGGAGAGATGCAGTCCCTGCGCTTGAAGCCAAGGATAAGTCACACAAGTCCTATTCTGGATTAGTTGAATGGGCAAAGGGAGGATTTAGACAGATTGAGGAAGAAGCTGTTGCAATAGTCCAGCCTAGAGAGGACTAGAGCTCTAGAGGCATTGAGTTTCTGGGGGAAGGTGAGGAAAGGGAGAATGCCTCTGAGGAGGTGCAGCTGAAAGTGGGCCTTCTTGACAGGGTCTGCGATGTGAGGAGAGACAGAGAGATAGGAGTCAAAGATGACACCAAGGTTTTTTGCCTCACAAGAGGGTGAGGGTAGGGGGGCCCATGTAGGGTGGCCAGAGAGTAGGAGGGAAGGAGCTGGGGTCCCAATGAGAAGGATCTCAATCTTATTCACATTAAGGCAAAGATCGTTAGCAGCACACCATGCCTGAATAGCAGGAATGAGAGAGGAGGAAGACGAGGCAGTGTAGGTAAGCTTGAAGGAGAGCAGCATGTCATTCACATAACACTGGAAGTGAGGAGAGAAAGCAGAGATGAAATGGGCTAGAGGGGCAAGGTAGATGTTGAAGAGCTATGGCGAGAGGATAGAGCCCTGAGGGCCATCGCAGGTGGAGAGTGTGATGGAGGAGAGAAAAGAGCCCAGTTCAAAACTCAAAATCTACTGAAGAAAGACCTGACACTGTAAGAATTTGAAATTAGTCTGAAGACTGTAACCCCTTCCAAACGCTTCAGAAGTGCAAATTCAGTGTGTCGTCTGTTGTTTTACAAAAATAGCACCCATAAAGGTATTCTAGATAGACTCCAGGCCAAATACAAAAACAGCTGGAGAGAGAGCTCACCAATCAGGTAGAAGCTACTCAGGATCCCAAAGTACTACTTCTATTGTGATAGACCTGCAGCGAGGAGGCATCCATTGCATAGCATTTAAACTAATTATGCAGGTCAGTAGATGTATGATGCTGTATAGATGAGTGAAAATAGCCAACAGAAACTGGAGTTCAGTGGGTGCACCAATCAAAAGGTACTCATGCATATAGATAGCATAGTATATCACAAAGATGGTGTGTTAAACATGTGCACAAAGTTTTGCGAAGTGCAGAAAAACCTCTTGATTGTTCAGTCAGGAGGAATTAATTAACTGTTTTGAAAGATAATGTTGTCACAGTGGCAGATGTTGAGCGGACACTACAAGTGCAACTGTTAGTCAATTGGTGCTAAAGAGGAATATATAACATTGCTTTTGGCTTTTAAAATCTTTTATTTGGTTATTGAATCATAAAGGAACATCCTCACATTACATTATTACATATCAATACATGTTGTTCGATTTCATACATCAAGAGGGAATAGCATTCAATATATTCCAATTTTATAAACAATCAGTTGTAAAATTGCAAGCTAAATAATATCTGATGGGACTAAGTAGTTTTGAAGGGGTGGATATTCTGGTGACATATCATAGACTATGGATCTCACAGCCTCCCAGGCCTCCCTGGCCGAGAAATATTGATAATCTGTAGCTAAAACAACAGCTCATAATTTGAACCTAATGACGTCCATAATTGGGTCTATTTGACCTAAAACATTTGACCTAATCACATTTGATCAAATTTATTTGACCTTTTTCAGTCTAAAATGTGGAGGGAGAGCCCCTGCAGCCCCCTCCACTTCCCTCAACCCAATCTATACCCTTACCCACTCCCTTACATATTTATTTAATAAAATGTGACTGAAAAAAGGTCAAAGAAATTCGACCAATGTTTTAGGTCAAATGTATTTAGGTCAATTATGCTAATACCGATGTCCATGCATCATTCCTAGTTTCAATATGCACCAAAATATCATTTGCATGCCCTGGTGTGACGTCAAAAGGAGATAACATTCAATTCATCCAAGTTCTAAAAACAATAAATAAAATCTGATGACTGTGTTTTTGGAGAGGAGAAATTCTGGTAACAGATCGTAGGATTTTAGAACTCACGGCCTCCCAAGTGAACAAGTTAGAATCATATGAAATTGAAACAACAGCTTGTTTCCTTTTTTTTAGTGAACTTTATGCTAACCATGACATCATGCTATATTTCATTAGACACCAGCATTTCATTTATGGGGCCAAAATGTTTTGCCTCAATAGCCAAGCCCTATGTATACGCTTTGCTACTTTGTAGACCCTTCCTGGGTCGTCAGTTGACTTACATAGGTCCAAGGCTTCAGTGACTGTGTGGACATCAGCTAGTATCATCAAAGACTTTAGATATTTATTTTTATTTATTTTTTTATAACGTGTTAGTTTGTATTCACAAACATTTATGTTTAGATTGGTTTCCTTGTTCAGAGCATTCATTTTTCCTGGTTTTGAATTTCGGCGTTTCTAGTCATTATTACGTAGGGTTGTGTTTGGTATTTTTCTTTGGTCATGATAAATGTCCAAAATTGAATAATGATGATAATCAATTTCCTGTTCCTGCCAGATATTATTTGTAGCCACTTTTCTTTTTCTCCGCAGCTGGGCCTCAGAGGGTTCATCATGTTGGTAAACTGCTTCCTTTGTTCGGTCAGGAGGGGACATTTCATGAGAATGTGGTAGATTGTTTCGGGCTGGTTGTTTCTGCTAAATATTCTTTAGTAGGAAGAATATTCGGAATTGTACGATCGGACCGAAAACAAAAGGTCCGACCATACAAAAAGGCTGAAAAATGCTACCACCAAAGGTTGGAACACCAAAAGTTTGAACCTTTGGTGGTAGCATTGTGGGTAAGTATAAAAAATAAAAGACTGCGGGGGTGTCTCCCGCAACACCCAGATCACTATACTTTACAGTACACTGAGCAGGGGTTGCGGGGGAAACCTCTGCAGCTCTCGAAAGAAAAAAAAGAAAAAGAAAAGGACCCTGCGGCACCGGTTCCAAATCAGCATGACGCAATGACATGTAAGTGTGGTGTGCGTATGTTGAGGGTGTGGGTGGGGGTGTGTGGGGGGTGTGTGGTGGGTGTGTTGTGGGTGTGTCGTGGGTGTGGGTGGGGGTGTGGGTATGTAGGGGTTATGAACGTGTGTTCGCATGGGAAATGTGCAAACCTTTTGTGGTTCGTACATTTCACATGCAAACATTTCAGCTGCGGCAAATTCAGCCGCGGTCGGATCACGTAGATCTGAATATTCAGGCGTAGTCTGAGATATAAGTCACGGATTGGTCTTCAAGAGAATCTTTCCAGATAAGGTGGAAGTTCATTGAGCACTCTTGTTTCATTGTCAGAGATTATGTTCAATTTGTACCATTGTCTTTAATTTTCTATTTGGATTTCAGAGGTCTGTTTATTAGCATCTCAACCGAAAACTCATTTTCATTCATAATCCAAAAACTTGCTTTTTCCTATAGATGATAGGAAGTCACAGTTAGGGTTTCTTTTCTTCGAGCAAGGATCTTAGTTGCTAGTGTTTCGTCATTATTGATGGTCTTTCTGTATACATCCAGTTGTTTCCATCTTTGAATTGAGCTTAATGATTGCAGTCCTAATTCATGCCGTATTCTAGGCTAGTCATGGGGTATGACTTGAACAGGCATAGTATTTTCTGCCAAAAGAGGCCTTCCACCGTTGGCCAGGTTTTGGGAGAGATAGTGATTAATGTTTTGCTCCCGTATAGGAGTATAGCTCTGGCTTTCTGTTTGTAGAACTCCAGCACTGGTTTCATGGTGAATTGGCCATATTTCCTTGCCAGGCTAAAGTAAGAGCTCTATGCCTTAAGTGGTTGGACCAGGGCTGTTCCACAGCGGATTGTGAGAGCCAAACACTGAGGTATTTGATTTCCTTAACTACCTCTAGTGTTTGTCCTGCTAGATTTGGTCGTAGAATATCATGTTGTTTTTTTTTAGCAGAAGTCGAGAGACATGACTTAGGTTTTTTCCAGGTTGATTTCTAGGTTATTGTGCTTCATGAAATATTCCAGTGTGTTCAGCCTTTTTTGAATACCCGGCCTTGGTCTTGTTGAGGATTACTATATCGTCCGCTTTTAGCATGTATGGGACAAGAGTTTCATTTAGTTTTGGTGGATTAGATGTTGGCATTGCTTGGTTTTCAGCAATATCGAGCAGATAAAAGTTGGAAAAAGGTGGCGGCCAGTGGGCACCCTTGTTTAAGTCCCTTGGAGGTGTTGAGCACAGAAGACAGAGCTCCGTCTTTTGTGAGACAGACTCGAATGGTGGTGTTGCTATAGAGCACTTTGATGGGTTCAAGCAGCTCATGAAGGCAGTTATGTTTTAGAAGTTTTTCCCATAGTTTGTTTCTATTGATGCTGTAAAATGCCAATCGGAGGTCAACAAAGATGGCATGGATGTTGGTTCGAGTTCTTATCGACTCCTGTTTCAAAACATTGAGAATTAGTAAGTTAATGGTGGTGCCCACGTTTTTGGCAAATCCGGTTTGTCGTGGGTCTTGTTTGCTGTTTTTCTTGGCCCATTCATTAAATCTTTTGACTAAGATTGATGCGAAGATCTTACCGGAAGGATCTTGCATCGCCAATGGGTGATAGTTCTGAGGCTGATTTCTCTCGCCTTCTTGAATACCGGAATGATAATCACCAAAGTCCAAGATTTAGGTATATAGTTGTTTTCAGAAATAAGGGTGAAGAGTTGCACACATAGTTTTGCCCATGCTTCCGAGTGACTTTTAATGATGTTAATGCTAGGGGCATCGGGTCCCGGGGCTCTTGAAGAATTTAGTCGGTTGATGTGCAAAAGGATCTTTTCGTAATCCCATTGATTGTACCAAACTTTTTTGTCCTTGCTAGCGGTGATGTTGTCGCTCTCATGTTCTCGGTTTGTATTGTATATGGAGTGAAAGTGGGCAATTCAAACTTCTTTGGGAACATCCATGATCGGTCGTTGTTCAATGGCTTGAGTGGGATTGAGTAGTGACCAGAGGTCTCTAGTGTTCCTTTTGTTCAGAGCAGCCAGCATGGATTTGGCATCATTGTGTGCAATAGTTGCTCGAATATTCTTCGACTCTAGATATAGCTTTCTTAATTCATGGGTGATGGGCAGAAGGTCCACATGCTAAGTGCGATGGACAGAGAACATAAAGTGTATGACGGTATCCTCACTTGCGTTGCACAGGGGGCACTCTCTCGTGTTTCCTGACCACCACGAGGTGGTAAATTTAGCCACCTTCAAAGAACCCAATCTAAAGTTGATAAAAAGTGCATGGGCATACAGTGGTTTAATCCAATCCATATAGCTTTCGGATCCGAAATCTGCCTTGACTGAAATATATTCTGGTGCCGACTTTAAGTTCCTTCATACTGTGACCATACAATATAATATATAATACGTAGAAAATCTCTGCATACACTTATAAAAAATGCATTTTTTGACATGAACTTGACATGACATGAACTTACTATTCCGCACACCTGTCTCCAAGAACCCTTCAAAGCGTATTTCTTTGAAATCAGTAAATGATGTTCTGCACGAGCCATCAGAGCCATTGAGCCACTAACAGGGTTACTTGGCAGCCCGCCACCTCCAATTCCTAAGCAAGGGTTAAGGGGCTAGCCTAATGGCCTATGAAATTAAAATGCAGGAAACCTTAAAATTGCTACCATATTGGTCTTACCGTCTTACTTCTCGTGAGTCGAGTATAAATAACGTATTTGGGAGAATCCTGTGCTCTATGTTTTTGTATCCTTATGAAACAAACTCTCTGTAAACGCTCACAGTAAACTCTCATGGTAAATTCTCACTGTAAATTCTCAATGTAAGTTCTCATTGTAAGTTCTCATTGTAAAGCCTTGCCTTAAAATCTCATGAGAAAAAGCGGGATCACAAAAACCCCTTTTCGAAATGTATGCTAAACATACCAAATCCGTTGTCTCAGTTTCTCATTATCGCAAAGTAGCCACTGGCCTCGGCCGTAGGCCACAGACCCATAATGGGAAAAAAGTCCCATAGTGTGTAGCTTAGAACCATAATGAGAGTATGGAATATGACAACTGAGATGATATGAAAAGAAAAAAAAATATTAGTCTTGCAGCTAGTATGAAATGTGGCATAACAAAACCCTTGAAATTCAGTGAAAAGAGAAAGTTAAGTTGAAACTGTTCAACACAACAAAATCCTTTTGTCAAGTGTTAGAAGCTAATCCACCTTAACTTTAAACCCAAGTTGCAGTTGTGGACGTTACTTCCGTTTTAAAATAAAAGTGTAGGAAATGTTGTAACTTGCAATTCAATGCATTGAATCGGGGGTCACGTGGTCAGAGGTCCGAGGTTCCTTTAAACCATAGGCGCGTTTGTATTTTTGCTTTTGTCCTGCTGGGGATTCAAACCTGTGACCTGCTCTGTCAGCTACAACCTCACATCATGGTGAGCTATACTAGAACTGTGGATTTTCTGTTATTTTTTCAGTGCTTTGCTTGGGACCAAGCCCATTCCCAAGCCCCATCATGACCATGCTCCCTCAGTAATCAGAATGTTGCTTTTCCATTTAAGCAACTTAACATGACAATACTGCAGACACAGCTGCAAGTGCAGTTAACGGGTAGGTAGGAGTGGTGGCTTTAATCTTTAGATGCCCCATAAGAGGTGCGCATTGAATGTCATTAGACAGGGCAGGGTGTATAAAGCTGCATGCTTTGTGGGACTATGAATAAGGTCATGGGGGTCGTTTAAACTGCATTTTGCATTTATTTTCGCTGTGCCTCTTTCAGCCTTTACGCAGTGATGGGGTGAAATGGAGGACAGGTGGGCCCAGTTATGGGGTTTGCATTGCGCGTGGGAGTTGGCGTGGCGATGGGGTTTGTGAGGAGTGGGTATGGGCAGCAGGGAACATAGTTTAACTACTTCTTTTCGGACACTTGGACCACTGCCCAGCTGAACAGCCCATGAGCACACTGATGACACTTCTTGGGACATCACTTATTACATTATTGAGGACATCACTGGAAACTAAGGACAACTGATAGTATCATAACTAGAAACACTGAGGACAGTGTATATAAAAGAAAACTATCTGAAAGAGTAAATCATTATCTTGCTCTATCTCAAGACATAACACACATTCTGTGTAGCAGGAATAGTGCATGCTAACAGACATGTAATATACCCGCAAACCTGTTAGATGGACAAAGTGCCAAAAGGGCGTGGCCAGAGAATTTAACACAAGAATTTACAGTCAGAATTCACCATGAAAATTTACTCTGAGAAATGACCAGATTTCCTCACGAGAACACAAATGCACAGTGCACAAGATTCTTGCAAATACATAACTTGTACTCGAGAGAAACAAAAATCCATACAAAAATATTATCTCAATGTCCAATGCAACTCTTTTACTCTCTCTTCCCCTCTAGCTGGAGGCCAGGCCCAATGACTACTTTGGGTGTCTTGGCGGGACCGGGGGGCATGGGCTCCAGGCAGTGTGGCAACTGACCACGGCTTTAAAGAGTGGGCTCTTGTTTCCAGTAATGTTATCAATGATGTAATCTGTGATGTCATTAGTATGCTCATGGGCTGCACAATGGGGGGACTCATAGTTAAGGTGCTATCTTCAGACTACACCACCCATAATGCACAGCGCCAATTGGAGCGCTACTTGCCATGCACAGTTGAACTGCCTTCCTGATGAAAGCATAAGGCAAGAACATGCTGAGAGAAAACTAGGGGGAATTTAAGGTGAATTTAGCTGAGAACCTGAATGTTCCTCTCATCAACAATGAAAGAATACATATATGTATATATACTTATGGATACAATTATGTTGCATGCATGTATACATGCATATCTGTATCCATATGCATGTATACATATGTTCTTGGCTGATGGAAACAGTCTGGAAGAGATCATTCATCTAATATAGCTAGCTGTACTGTCTGTCAGACTGTCTGTGGAGAGTGTGTACCAACTGCAGGATTGGATTATGAAGACAAAACTCAATCCAATCAACATTGCTGAAGCCAAGTGTAGTTCAGCCCACCTAAAGACAGGGGACGTTCACACATTCTCTCTCTCTCTCTTTTGCTGATGAATTGCAGTGTGTTGCATTCTGCTTAACATTGCAACGCTATATAAAAATACCACAGGTGTAGCGGGCCCCTGCAGCCCCTGTGGAGCAGGGGACCCCACCACACAATTTCTTGGTGGGGAGACCTGCCGAACTTCAGAAAGATATAATTTCTTTCTAAAATGAGGGCACTTCTTTCTGAACTTGGAGTGCATGCACTCTGACTTCAGAAAGAAATGTTATGGTTCCAGTGCCGTGGGATGGAAGCACTATGGCTACCTCCGCTCCACAGCACAATTCAGGAACCAAGAAGCTCTCCCTGATTCCTGGTTCTTGTCTGGCATTGTGGAGCATGGGAGCTGGAGGCCTGGATTCAGAATCAAGACAACAGGTAAGAAAGCAATAGATGTTTTTATGTAAGTGTGTGTGTGTGCATGGTTGTTGGATGTTTGTATGTATGTGTGCGTGCATGCAAGGGTATGTCATGTATTATGTAATGTGTGTGTGAATGAGCAAGTGTATGGTGTATGGGTGTGCATGTGAATGAGCGAGTGAATGGTGTGCGCATGTGTTTGTGCTGAGCCAGCTGCCGAGAAGCAGATTTTTGGTGGGTGGTGGGTTGAAGGGGGGGGGGGGACTTGTTGGGGTGGGGCTACGACTACGGGATTTGATTTTCCATCCATGATTAAGCAAGCATAATATGTGTTATTAATTTATTTTTGGTCTATACCTTCCCAATGCGCCAAACACAACGTATACGATGCACAATGTACATTTGTAAATAATTGTCACGGCCGTTGACCGCTGGCGGTTGTGGAGGAGGTGGAGGTTGGGCTGCCATTAGACCGTGCCACCACGTATTCCGTTACGTGTAGGCAGCGGTCTAGTGTTGCTTCCAAGATGGCCGCCGCCGGATAGTATTTACTATACGGCAGTAGGGCGGCTCGGCGCATTGCAACAAATTGTTTTCCTCTCCGTTGCTTGCACTCCTTAGTGCTTAGTCTGGGCGTCTGTTTTTCGCCTGTTTTCTTTCTTGCCTTCCTTTTGTTCCCCCCCGTTGGATTCTTTTTCTTCCATTTTTTTCCTGCTTGCCCTTTCATTTTTTAGGGTATTTTGTTTCTGCTCCCATTCCCGCCTTCCTTGCTCCTCCTCATTTCATTCTGCCCTTTTTGGCTCCCGAGGGGTATTTTCTCCATTTGTCCTTGCCTGGGTTCTGTACCCTTAGTCTGCTTTCAGCTGCACACAGAGTATCTTGGAGTCCTTCAACGCTATTTCCTTCCGGTCCTGACCAGCCAGCATCCTTCTCATCGGTCATCGGTCTCTGCAGCAGTGTCTTCTGCGACCATCTCCATTCCAACCAGGGTTTTTTTCTGCCAAAGGCTTTTTCCCCTGCTGGCTGTCATGGAGGGGGGTCACGGTGAGTCCCAGACTCTGGGACACGGTGGCTTCTTACCGAGGCAGACCCTATCTGCATGAAAAGAAAAAGCCTGCCTCCCAAAAACTTCGAAGAAGGAAGTCGGACATACCCACGTCACCAGGTGAGGAGGAGGAGGTCGAGGAAAGGTCGGGGGAGTTGCTACATTGTAGCATTGAAGACGTTAGCACTGAAAGCCAGTTACCTAGCATTGATAATAATTCCTTTCATATCCTTTTTGCCTTGACAATTTTACAATTATTGCCTTTTTACCTTGACACTTTTACAGTTATTGCCACCTTGGCAAGTTTATAAAGATTGTTTTTGTGCCTTAACAATTTTAGAGTTGGTGTCAACAAGTGTTTCATTTGAACATGATCATTACAAATAGCCAATATAGTTAATAATAAGCATTTACAAAACAACAGCCATATAATAAATACGTACCAATCAACAGCCAAGTCTGCGGCGTGTCACAACAGGGGGGAAAGAATTAAATAAAACACAACACATAATGAGAACCTATACTTTCATTTGTATTTCATTCCATTTAAAAATGTGCTTAACTTATTTGTGAACTTCTTCATAGTAACTCATATTCACTTGATCACCAGTTACTTCATAAGCATCATATTGTCCAAATAATTTTCCTTTTTCCCCCCTGCTGCTGACGTGACTGTTGATTTGTACATATGTATTATTTGGCTCTTGTTTTGTATATACTTATCATGAACTATATTGGCTATTTGTAACAATCATGTTTAAATGAGGATGACTGAAGGTGAAAGGTCGAAACACTTGTTTGAAACAACTGTGAAATTGCTAAAGCACAAAAACAATAATTGTAAACTTGCCAAGGTGGCAATAACTGTAAAAGTGTCAAGGCAAAAAGGCAATAATTGTAACATTGTCAAGGCAAAAAGGATATAAAAGGAATTATTTACAAATATACATTGTGCATCTAATACTTTGTGTTTGGCGCACTGGGAATGTTTAGACCAAAAAGAAATTTGTTTTTGATGTGTCATTAGGCTAAGACT
Organism: Ambystoma mexicanum; assembly: GCF_040938575.1. Taxonomy (NCBI): domain Eukaryota; kingdom Metazoa; phylum Chordata; class Amphibia; order Caudata; family Ambystomatidae; genus Ambystoma; species Ambystoma mexicanum. The sequence continues at coordinate 113,047,533 of NC_090922.1, forward strand.
CGCAGTCTAACCCACCTAATGCTGCCTGTAATACCAGGATCACTTTTGAGTGTGCACTAATTATAGAGTACTAAAATGATTTTCATCATATCAAGGTTGTAAGCGCAAAGAAGTACGAAGCCCTGTTTTTGTTTTAATATGTGTTACTACATTGCCAGAGTGGCCTCTTAGCACCGTCAATCTAGCCATTTCTTATTGTGGCATCACATTTTTAATAGGCTTCCAACTCTGATAAAGCAAACATGACGTGTGTTATTACGTGGCTAGACTGGCATTTTGGGTCAGCCAGTCTAGCTCTCTTAGTATGGCATGACATTTTTTACTAGGCATCAATAATTAACCAGCATAAGTGTCATGTGGTTAGACTGACATCTTGGTGCAGCCAGTATAGCCATTTCTTGCTGTGGCATGACATTTTTAATGGGATTTCAACCATTATAAAGCAAGCATGATAAGTGTTATTATGTGGCTAGAGTGTTATTTTGGTGCCTCCAGTCTAGAAAAGTCTTATTGAGGCATGACATGTCTGCAACGTACCCACCCATGACAATTTACCTCAGCTAGACCGATACAGACACAATGAGCTGCATGGAATGTCAAATATGATTCAGCGGCTCACTTGGACAATGACGTTGTTCATAATTTTGTAACAATAGTTGGGCTGGGTTCTGGCTCCCTTTTTGAAGTTTCATGTGAATATGTTTGGCATTACAAAAGTGACACATTTGTTCTGAATAAAAATACCCAAAAGAAATACATGGAGAGCATTCATAGACAAGCAAACACAGACTTCCTTTGAGCGGTTAAATTTGTTATTTCTTTGGGAGTAAGAGACAGTTTGAATTTACATTTTACCCACACTCTACCATTGAAACCATAGGTTATTGTATTAAAGAAATTGAACATTGCAAAACACAGTAATATTTCATACACAGCTTTCCAAAGGTATGCAAAACTGTAAAAATAAATATGCAGTTTGTGTGTAAAACATAAGTGTACAGCCGTCTAGCTGGATGAACCATGTGCTCATTTTTCATGCTCATCTTTAAGAACAAAATATACAATAGCCAAACATGTTACATGGCCACCTTTGGAAGCATATGTGATATTACAAAATCTGTTTATCACAACGTAGGAACATGAGCAACAAGGGAAAGGTAGTATAGACAGGATTCGTAAAACATGCAGGGTATTAGAGTTTATTCTGTGGTGCGGTATCAAACATTATTTTTGACATCTCACAGGAATAAAATAACAGTGCTAATGATGTAGAAACCAGTAATAAAATCAGGACCACAAGTACAGTGTACCTCACTGTACCTCAGAGGAAAAAAACAAAGAAAGTACATTGCACCAATGTGGCACAGATTTACACAAGAATGATAATGTTATTGGTTAAGATCGACTCCATAACTCATTACAACTTCAGTTAGCAAACTGTTTACTGGATTTCCTTGTGAATAAACAGGAATATTGGCAGTGCGGTCCGTGAGTGTGTTTGATTGGTTGGTGTGAGGGGTCCGAAATGCGATACGGACACAAAGGTATAGTTTTCTCAATGTTTGCCATTCATGAAATGAGAAAGGGTGAGATAAATGCCTATCTTTCCCTATCCTAACAAGGATATCCCTACCTAGCATCCTAAAACTAACGAAAGATTACCTAGTGTCCAGAAAGTCTCTGACTCTCACACTAATACAAGCAACAAAAATATACAAGGACTATTCGGCTATCTTCCATTCAACAAAACAGTGTAAATGTTCAAACTCAGAAAGTACTCATTGTGACTAGGGTTGGGATCCTTTCCCCTGGATCAATTCAGGAATACCCTTGGAAAATGTCTGATTCAATGAATGTCTGTTCAATCCAACAATAAATTTATTCTCCTCCACTGCGTTTTTCCACTTGGTAAAGTAAATGTCTCTTTCACGAACAGTTATTCAAAATTCAAAGCAATTGGTGTCTTCCACAATATCCTTCTTGGAAAGGAACATGTCTTTCTTACAAAACAAAAGTTCATAAAGCAAGGCAATTGTTCTCCTCAGGATGTAAATCAATTACTGGCATATTACACATATTCTTCAAATGGAATAATTATGTCAGGATCGCAAAGCAGCTATCTCTGGTGATGCAACAGTTTGTCAAAATGATGATTGAGTTACCAAGTTATTTCACCTCACATTTTTGCCACAAACACACTTCTTCAAAACATCTTCTTCTTTCCTTGTGTACTTGCCTGCCAGGAAAAAAACTCCTACAGCAATTGATTTTAGTGGCAATATTTGTTGCAAGATTCTCCACACCAGTATCCTATGTAAGGAGGGCTGGACAATGGCTGCCTCTTTTTATAGTCTCTTGACTCTTGGAAATTTGGTTTACAGGTTTCCCCAAGTTGGTATCCCATGAAAGGGGAGTTGTGCCCTTGTCACCTATGTACTGCTTCTTTACAGCCTCTTAGCTGTTGGCAATGTGGGTTATAGGTTTCCCCCAGTTGGTATCCCATAAAAGTGGACTTGCTCCTTTGTCACCCTTGTATTTTATTTGTTTGCTATTCAAAATTATTGTTGGATGTCAATTCTGCTGCTTGGAGCGCCCCATGGTCACCTTTAGCATCAAGCCAACTCACTGGTCTTCTTTGGCATCTCTGCTTCCCTGTTTGCTGCTGCGGCGGACTTCCTGCATCCTGCCCGCTCTGTCGCCAGCTCCCGTATATCTTCAGCATTGGTCCTCTGCATCCTCTCGCACACCGAAGTGCCACATGCCGGGTGGGGAGCATGTCTCCCCTTCAACTGGCCTTCGCTTCCTGATGCCGCTTCCTGCTGTGTGCACTCTGTAATGTCACACACCTTCACTTCTCGCATCAGCATCAGCTGGCTCTCTTCCTTCTACTTCTGCGTCAATCCCAGCATTTCGACTGCCTCTGCTTCAGCTACTCCTTCCCCATTTCTCTCCAGCTGCAACTCCTTCCTGAGTTTAAATGTCCTGATCAGATGGTGTGCTCTATAACAACTAGACTGCACATTCTGGTTAATACACAGTTGATCCTTACCACTTCTGGGCCCTTCTTCCCCGTCCCAGTACCACGGGCATTATGGATCTTGAAGTCCATAATGGAATGCATAGAAGTTCCATTGGTTTTCTCTATTTTAAAATCTGCTATCAATGCTTCAGGAAGAATAGGGGAATCATGAGTTAAAGGGGTCCCCATCTCCCCCTGATATGAGTCCCCACCCATTTGATCCTCCGACATAATACCGCCCCTATGGTCAAGATCATGCAGCTGCTGTCTTTCCCAGGCCACATGAGAGGAGGCCCATACTGGGTTTTTAGTGATATTCTCACTAGATTCATCACATTGACCAGCACTGGATGAAGAGCCTTCATCCTTCTCAGTAACCATTAACTCTATCTACCATGTTTACAAATAAAGTCGAACAGCCTCTTTGGGTGATATTTCCATGCTATTTGTCTGTGGTTGTTGGTCAACAGACTTACTGTTGGGTATGTTCTGGCCTAACAAATCATTTGCATGGACTTAGTGTTGTTTGTCAATGTTGTCTTTTAATGTGATATTGTTCAGGAGAGATTGAAATGGAGTCGTAGACTTTGGAAACAGTTACTCTCGCTACACTCTTTACAATTTGCACCTGCTCATGCAAGGCCAACACATTATCTACATGAAGGTTCTGTAAAGGAGGTGCTAGACCCCTTCCCGCCTAACTCGGTGTGGATGGCATGGTGGGCTGATCAGTGGTTCCAGTATTGCAAAAATCAGAATTATAGTGCTTTTTGTGGACAAAGAGTGCATAATAGGGCGACATATTTTCTGGGTCAGGAGGACCCAGGAGATGGAGTGTGTCTCTGGTATTACACACACATCATGAATATGTGAAAATGTAGTCTGAAAACTGGATAGAAAATAAGTTATGTTCAAAAGTAGATTGGTTCATCGTTTGGTAGACGAACATCTAGGCTGAACAGGCTCAGATATTTTCTAAGATGCAAGACAGAGACAACATGGCGTCAGGTGCAGGTGTCAAAAGCCCTTACTGATGCAGAATAATGAATATTTCTTTGGCAGCAGTTCACTGTAGATAAGCATGGCTGGGATTAGTGTATTAAGAATGTCTTGGCAGACAAAGCAGACAACGATTGATAGTAAATCAGATAAGTGCCTGGGAAAGCTACCAATTAGACCAAGCAGCTGCTTACTTTGCAACAAAGAAGATTAGCACATGGAGACTTTCACAGCATTTAGCTGCCAAGTAGATTTGGCAGACCTCGATAATCAGATAAGGGGAGCTTCTTGACAGGCATTTAAGGATGTATAATGAGGCCCGGCTGGATCTCACGCAAGCTTATCAGATTATGTGTCAGTCAAATAATGCTTACCAAGATGAACTAATGTGGCTTTGTGAGTGACAGTTAAGCCAACCAATCACAGACAAATAGGGGTTTATTTTTGGCTGAAGGGACCAATCAGACCTATATTGTGAAATTGTATGAAATGTTGCATCATTCTCAAAAGTGTGTGAAAGGCAAGATGATCATAGTAGCTCAGCATGCTTCCAGTGTATCTTTCTGAACCTGTTTTAAAAATGACTGTGGACCATCTGGGCATCCGTTTTCCTTTGGTCTTGTTTCAGTGTCATTGTCTACAGATGTCAAAAGCTGATGAAGGACAGTGGGTCCCCCTCTACAGGTCATCTGATCATTTTTGGTGGCTGTTGTATGTTTGTCAATCAGCTGGTTTAACATATGCATTTTTTAGACAGTTTCTTGGTAGCTCTCAGCAGTTGCTCCTGACGCATATGTGCTGCCAAGAATGGAAGTTGAACTTGTCTGCTAATCTCAATATCGGATGCATTTTCTCATGCTTCTTGTGCCAACAGACCAGGTTCCTCAATGGCAGGTGTGCTGGAATCATATCCCTCAAACATAAGCAAATGGAGGGACTGGGGGCTCCTGATCATAATCGATGAAATCCTCAATGGGCCCCAACCACTCTGCTTGTGGAAAACATGTTTTCCGCAGTATCTTGCCCCTCTAACAAGGAAATGTGGCTGATTTCAATGGCAATGCTGTCACCATATGTTTCTTCTTCAAGGTTCCTTTTAGGATCGACCGTTTCTCTGGCTGACAGATGGCCTTCTTTGGCCTGACTTTTCATGTCACTGCAAGTTGACACTGCACCCACATTAGTGGATTTTTGTTCCCTGTGTACATAGGACACTGATTTTAGAAACCACTGTCAGTGTTCAATTCCGACAGAATACATGTGTCAAGTTCGTCGTTTGGTAGCCGAACATCTAGGCTGAACAGGCTCAGATATTTTCTAAGATGGAAGCTAGAGACAACATGGCATAAGGTGCAGGTGTCAAAAACCCTTAATAATGCAGAATAATGAATATTTCTTTGGCAGCAGTTCACTGTAGATAAGCATGGCTGGGATTGGTATATTTAGAATTTCTTGGCAGACAAGCAGACAATGATTGATAGTAAATCAGATAAGTGCCTGGGAAAGCTACCAATTAGACCAAGCAGCTGCTTACTTGGCAACAAATAAGATTAGCTCATAGAGGCTTTCATGGCATTTAGCTGCGAAGTAGATTTGGCAGACCTCGATAATCAGATAAGGGCAGCTTCTTGACAGGCATTTAAGGATTTATAATGAGGCCCGGCTGGATTTCACGCACGCTTATCAGATTATGGGCCTCATTACACGGTAGGCGGTAAGGGTTTACCGGTACCGGTATTTTACCGGTACCGGTAAACCCTTACCGCCTTACTACGAGGTCCCTTTGCGGGTTGGGGAATTTAACGCCTGCTTTTTGCAGGCGGTAAAAACCAACCCGCAAAGGGACCAGGGAGCTAATTACGGTACCGCAATTTGCAGTACCGTAATTAGCGCCTTCCCCATTCCCATAGAGCCCTATGGGGCAAAAATGGGAATGGGGAAGGGCAATGGGGTAAGGGGGAATTACCGTCCCACCAACCTTGGAATAGGGCGGTAATTCCCCTTTCCACCAAGGTGGTGCCGGTATTTTACCGGCCATCCGTGTAATGAGGCCCTATGTGTCAGTCAAATAATGCTTGCCAAGGTGAACTAATGTGGCATTGTGAGTGACAGTTAAGCCAACCAATTACAGACAAATTGGGGTTTATTTTTGGCTGAAGGGACCAATCAGACATGTATTGTGAAATTGTATGAAATGTTGCATCATTCTCAAAGTGTATGAAAGGCAAGATGATTGTAGGAGCTCAGCGTGCTTCCAGTGTATCTTTCTGAACCTGTTTTAAAGATTACTGTGAACCATCCGGGTGTCCGTTTTCCTTTGATCGTGTTCCAGTGTCATTGTCTACAAATGTCAAAAGCTGATGGAGGACAGCAGGTTTCTGGGTAGCTTTCAGCAGTTGTTCCTGACCCATAAGTGCTGCCAAGAATGGCGGTTGAACTTGTCTGCTAATCTCAATAACGGACACATTTACAAATGCTTCTTGTGCCAACAGACCAGGTTCCTCAATGGCACGCGTGCTGGAATCATATCCCTCAAAATAAGCAAATGGAGGGACTGGGGGCTCCTGATTATAATCGATGAAATCCTCAATGGGCCCCAACCACCCTGCTTGTGGAAAACATATTTGCAGCAGTACCTTTCCCCTCTAGCAAGGAAATGGCAGTGCTGTCACCATGTGCTTCTTCTTCAAGGTTCCTTTTAGGATCCACCTTTCTCTGACTGACAGACGGCCTTCTTTGGCCTGACTTTCCATGTCATTGCAAGCTGACACTTCACCCACATTAGTGGCTTTTTTCCCTGTCTACATAGGACACTGCTTTTAGAAACCACTGTCAGTGTTCAATTCAAACAGCATACATGTGTTAAGTGCCAGCAGCTACATGACTCTACTAATCACCCTTAAAAATAGTTTTTTTCTGATCACTTCCTTAAAGCGAAATTTGGGTAAAATAGCATTGTAGTTGACTAAAGCAGAAAAAGCTCTTTATTTTTGAGAAGTGAGTCACATTACACAATCCCAATGGCCATGGGTTGTCTTCAATACCTCAAAGTGGGTACATCTTCAAAAAGAGACTATGCGTGGCCCAAACCCATTACAAAATCTAAATATATATGTCATATGTACTACCAACGTGCACATCCTTGAACACATGTATGACATGCACTCATTTATTGATGCAGGGAGGTTTATATGTGTAAAGATGAGAGGTGCAGACAAAATTGAACTAACCTTTTTCAGCGCAAGCTGGTAGGAGGTTTTCCACCTTCTCTGTGCCCGCACCCTTCATAAAGGGCCATCTAAGCTTGCTGGGTATATGGCCGCCACCTCCTTCTGCTCAGCTGGGCTGCAATCAAGGCCTAAGTGTGGGCCTCCACTAATGCCTTTAGAATACTTGGTTCCATGTTACTTTGCTGAAATAATTTACTTTGTGGTATTTTACTTTGAAGGGATTACTTCGAAATTGTTCTTCAAATCTTCTTTTTTTTTATTTGGCGGGATCCCCACAAGCCCCTCCTTCGCCTTCACTACCAACCCTGTCCCAAACCCCTCCCTTGCCCGTTTTTCCCCACTTAAACCACCACTATCTATACAAAATGTTAAGTAATTTGAAGTAATGCCTTCGAAGTAATTGTGCGCGTTTAAACAACGGGATACCGAAAACTTATCAGTGACGTACTTATCTCACACTTTGCCCTGCAGGTTGTACCATCTCTTGTTTACATCAGTCAGGGATGCTTGTACCAGACAGGCTAATTATCTACTTCTGTAGAACCTTCTCCCACACCACATTCTATGCATGAGTAGATGTACGATGTTACTCTGACCTAAAAAGTATGGCATATTGGGTTATGACCTCTGAAACATGACGGTCCAAGGCCTCCTTTATGAACTTTGCCTTCCTTTTTTCAGAATTCTTCACGGGTGATGCCATTTCACAGGTGAAAGGCGATCTAAGAATTCAGCAGTTCCCAGGAGTGGGATCCAGTTCGGTAGTCACAGTGCACTGCTGTCGTAACAATGCTGTACTCCAGCCAGGGGATCCCACCAAAGAAGGTGCTTTCTGGAAGTCTGCAGAGATTTGATTTCTCTGATCCACGCCCGGCAAATCGTGTGCGTCATTCCCTAGCTCCACCTATAATGGCGTTATGAGAAACAGTGACTGAATAACCTGGGAAACCACTCATATGACCGGCATAATACTGAACGCTAACGACTCATAATGAAAATCAAACATACATACCAACAACAACTCGGGCATATTCAGAGTTCCATGTAAAAGGAGAAATATGCTGTTCCAAGCAGGAACAACACATTTTTTAAAAGCACCATATTCTGAAAAAGAATGAATGTGGTGGACTGACATGAAAGTCTCGGCTTTTGCAAGTACCTGATTTAGGGCCGCCCAACAGCCCTAGCAACCATCACTAATGCAGGGCCGGCCCTACAAGTGAATTCTCCTTTTGAAGCCTGTGGTTTTGCATCTAAAAAAAAGGAGTTAACACTTTGTCAGAATATGGTGCTTTTAAGGAAAGTGTTCTTCCTTCGTGTAAGAACACTTCCCTATTTTTTCATGCACCTCCGACTGGGACCCAGCGTAAGCCTTTCATTTTTTTCCTAAATGATCAAATGGTTGTCTTTTCATGAGGGAACACTATTTCTTAGCAACAGGTTCCAAGCAGTAGCATGTGTATAAAATAACCGTTTTTTTTTATTCTAAGCGCTACAATAATGGCAAAAACTTCAGAGAAACAAATTTAACATCAACTGACCAAAAAGTTGTCCGCCTTCTAGGAAATATACGCGCAATTAATACGTCTCTGTTCGATTTCCCAACTCTTCACTTTTCCTGTCATCTCTCAATTCTCTTTCTCTATCGTTCTGCCCGGGAGTTTATGCATTACCTGCAGTAAAAATCGTACCTTCTATCTGTGAACAAAGCTTGTTATCTCGATGTTTACATTTGCTTCAGTACCGAGCGCTGCCTGCGGGGCTGCCATCTGTCCTTTGTAAACAAAGCTGCAAATGCGTCAAGGACTTTAAACGTCCTGCAAAAAGGACACGTAATCGCCCCTCTTGAGATAATGGAAGCGACAGAACAACACGTTTAAAATCGTGGCTGCGCTACGAACTGAATTTCGGGACAGGTGTCAAGGAACTGTGCCCAAGGACGGTCGGTGACGGAAATGCCTGCGCTCTCAGCAACAAGTTAAAGCTGGAATGGTATTTAGCCCTCTGGTTATTGGGCATGAAGGAACTGTCCTGCACCGCCAGGGCGTGGGCAGTGTTGGGGGCGGGTCGGAGCCCCCACACGAGCCCGCAAGCCCCTCAACATAAAGGACTCACACGGACACCGGTCCTTCCTGTTCGGGCTTCCCGGTCGCTGTGCCGCGGCCGGGAACGCCCCCTTTATTCATACACACCGCGGCGGCGTGACACGTCACGCCGCCGCGTAAGCCCGTCATCGGGCAGCGCCACACTCCTCCTTTTCCGGGAGGAACAACAAAACACATTAACATTAACTTTATTAACCAAGAAACCACACATCTATCATCAACACTACTGCACACCCAAAACCCCTTTAATGTCATCCACCCAGATCCTCTCACCCCAGTTCACTAACCAGATGTCCCACGACATATTCGCTGAGGTAGGCAGGTTTCCCTCGCCCAGCCCTCTGGGGGTACCTCCTGCCTACCTCCGGCACGTGACGCCCTTCCACCGCTTCTCCCCGGACTGGGGATTCGGGTACCTCGTCACAGAGGCCTCTGCCAGCAGGCATGTCTGGTGGATCAGGTTCGGGCGGGGTTTCAGCTCGTGGATCACCCAGCTTCTTGAAGAAACTCACATTTCGGGTGACAGCAGATCGTCCATCCGAGGCCGTCACCATGGACCCTTTCACTGCCACTACATCCAATGGCTCCGGTTCATAGGGGAGTGAGAGCTTCCCGTGGGGGTGTCGGTTGCGGATGAGGACCTCATCTCCCGGTTCAAGTCTTTGAGGTCGGAGACCCCTGCGCAGGTTTTCTTGTTCAGTTCGGACTCGCCTTTCAGCCTCCACCCGCTGACTATCGATGACCCCCGGCTCTTTCTCCCCAACTTCCGGCAACAGCCCCCGGGGGCACCTCTTGAATAACACTTCTGCCGGAGCCACTCCCGTGGCGGCATGTGGGGTGGTGCGGTACACCCGCAGAAACTGATAGAGGGCGCGTTGTAATGATTGACCCTGCCCCTGAGCAATTCGGAAGGTTTTGTTCAGAGTCCGCATCAGTCTCTCAGCATCCCCATTCGCTCGGGGCCACAGTGGGGATATCTTCCTGTGTTGTATTCCGCAGCTCTCCATCAACTCGGAGAACCACTCACTTTGGAAGGGCGACCCGTTGTCAGAGCATAGAGTGTGGGGAAAACCATGGGCCGCAAATATTTTCTCCACCACATGCTCAAAGGCCACAGATTCCACGAACTCGACCTCCGGGTATCTCGAGTGTTCATCAACTATTACCAGGAAGTGGGTGCCCACTGATGTTGAGCCAAAGTCGGCGTGGACGATCTCCCATGGCCTCGTGCCTCGGGGCATTGCTTCAATGGCAGGGTCTCGTTGCAGAGGAGAGGCCGCCTGACACCATACGCATGCCGCCACAAAGTCGTCCACCCTTTTCTCCAACTCCGGAAACCAGACTTTCGAACGGAGCCGCGCCTTGGTCTTGGCGGCACCCTGATGTCCATGGTGGGCGAGACTGATCACATCGCTCACCTTTGACTGTGGAACAACAATCCGGTCACCCCGGAGTAGCAGCCCTGAGTCCGAGAACGACAACTCCTCCTTCACCTTCCACAACTGCTCCAGTACTGTTTTGGCTTCATGCTTGCGCCCGGCCACAGCTTCGAGGATGGACTTCCAAGACCCCTTACGCATCGAGTCCTTCAAGATTCGAAAGCACTCGTCCTCAGCCGCCGCAGCCTCCAACTCCTCTAGGGACATCGCATTTGGTGTTGCCGCCTCCACTACCATACGTACATGACTGTCCGCTTCTTCTCCGCAGGTGTCATATCCCTCTCCCCCACCCACTCCCGGATGACGAGAGAGGTAGTCTGCGGCATTGTTAGCCCCTGGCCTATACACCAGGGTGACGGAATACTCCAGGAGGGCGAGCATCCACCTCTCGATTCTAGCCGGTGGTTTTGAAGAGGAGCCCACCAGTATTGGAAGCAGTGGTTTATGGTCAGTTACCACCGTCACCGGACGTCCCATAACATAGAGCCGGAAATGTCTGCAGCCCCACAGCACCGCCAAGGCCTCCCGCTCGATCTGGGAGTACCTCTGTTCCGTTTCGGTGAGCGCCTTGCTAGCATATGCCACAGGTCGAACAATCCCGTTGCGGTCCACTTGAGTCAGCACTGCTCCCAACCCGAAAGGACTTGCATCGACCACAATCTCTGATTCCAATGCGGGGTCGAAAAACGCCATGGTGTCCCCCGTTGTGAGGGCACCCTTAATGTCCTCAAAGGCGGCCTGTTCGAGAGGGCCCCAATGCCATGGTGACTCATTCTTGGTCAGCGTCCGGAGTGGTTCAGATCTCGTGGCTAAATTCGGGATGAACCGCCCACAGTAGGTTACCATCCCCAGGAAACTCCTCACGTCCGTCACAGACTCGGGGGCTTTCGCCGCTTTGATGTCCTGGACCTTTTTCGGGTCTGGCGACACCCCCCCCTCCTTGAATATGAATCCGAAGAATTCAATAGAGGAGCGCATGAATTCACACTTTTCCCTGTGAAGGGTGAGGCCCAATGATTGAAGTCGTTTCAGAGTCTTGCCGAGCCTCTTCATGTGATCCACTTCGGTTTTGGCGAATACCAAAATATCATCGCTAATATTAAGGACGCCCTCCAGATCTGCTAGGGCGCCCCTGATGATATTTTGGAACACTTCAGCGGCAGACGATACTCCGAAGCTCAACCGCTTGTATCGATACAGTCCCCGATAGGTGGTAAACGTTGTTATGTACCGGGAATCTGGATGAAGGACGACCTGGTGATACCCGGCTCGGAGGTCCAGTTTCGAGAAAAATCGAGCCCCTTGAACATCAGCAATGATATCATCGATCGTTGGTGTAAGATGTCGCTCCCTTTTGATCGCCTTGTTGGGGAGCCTCATGTCCACGCAGATGCGTACCGAGTCGGGTTGCTTGGGCTTTCTGGCCACCACGATCGGAGACACCCCGGGGGTTGGGCCTTCAACCTTCTCGATGATATCCAGGCTCACCAAGTTGTCCAGCTCCTTATCGACCTGCTCCCTTAAATGGAATGGTACTCGGCGGTGTTTCAATGCGATGGGCTGCACCGACTCATCGATGTGTAGTCGAATTGGTTCCCCAGTCATCTTTCCGATCCCACTGAAGAGTGCAGCATATCTGTCAAGGAGATCATTAATGTCCTCCAGGTGGACGGATTATGCAAAGCTGACGATACCTAAGGCCTCCGCAGCTGCACAGCTGAGCAAGGTGTTGCTGCTCACCGGGGTCACATAGAATCGAGCCTTAATTTGTGAGCCATCATGCTCCACATCTGCCACGAAGGCACCGTCTAGCGGTATCGGTTCCTGACCCCCAAAAGCAAATATGCGGGCCTTCGGTGTGACCAGACCTGGGAGGGGTTTGAGAGAGTCATAATGCCCTCTGGCCATCACATTGACTGAGGCGCCTGTGTCAACTAGCACTGGGACTGGGGAGTGGTTGATCTCCACCACACATCTTGGCTGTCTCCTGCTTTTCCCTTTGAGTATTTCCACGCTGGAGATGAAAAAGATGTTCTCCTCGTCTTCCTCTTCGGCTCCTTCAGCATGGGACTCGACTTCACCCTGTTCTACCTGGGCTACACTGGGCGGTTGGCTCTGGCGCGGAGTCCACGTCCGTGCCTGACCTCTCGGCACCATCACCGGCATGGCTGCACGACATACTCTCGAGAAGTGATCGGCCAGTCCACACCTCCCAAAGGTTTTTCCAACCGCCGGGCATTCTGCCATGTGAGGGAGGTCGTACCCGCACTTCTGGCACGACTCCCCGGCTCTTCCTGCCCTGTCTCGGGGTCCTCCACCCGGGCGTCTCACTCCTCGGCCACCTCGCCACACGACACACACCTCCTCTGACCTCACCGACCGAGACCCTGCTTCCATCTTGTTGGCTCGGGCTTCTGCTACCTCGTGGCACCTGCCCAGCTCCAGTATGCGGGGAAGCGTGATGCCCGGCTCTCTCAGGACTTGCCTCCTGAGCTTGCCAGAGGAGCATGCCTGGATCAGCATCGTGCGCATCATGTCGTCTGCATCCCCCCATGCGCATCCAAGGGAGAGGCGGCGTAGGCGACCATAAAAAGTGTCCAGTGTCTCCTCTTCCTTCTGCTTAGCCGAGAGCATGACGAATCTCTCATAATCCACATTTGCAAGGGGAAGGAAATGTGCAAGGAGTGCCGCCTTGGCCGCATCATAAGAGTTATTAATAGGTGGACTGCCGGCCCTGCCGAGTACAGCATGGTGGCAGTTCTGCTGTCGTCATCCGTCACCTGTGCAGCCCTGAAATACATGTCCAGGCGACTCACCCATCTTCTCCATCGGGGCCCCATGCTCGAGGGTGGGCCCGATGCATCGAACTCCGGGATGGGCTGCAAGGCGGCATGGGCCGCGGGTGCTCGTGCTTGAGCCATGATGGGAAGTCCTGGTTGTCCAGGTAGCGGTCCTGTTGGGGCTTGAATCACCGGATGTAGGACAGCCTGACGTTGAGCCGCTACCTGGCCACGATCGCGGGGGAGCGACGCAGCTGCAACATCACTGTCTGAATCCTCAGCGTCACCCATGGGCTTGAGCGCACAGGCACCCCCACCTACTGTCCTGAGGGCCGCGACTCAATCTCCCACCATCATAGTGCAACTCACCCCTTCCTTTCCAGGCACACGAACAGTTCAAACTGGGGGAGGCTTCCGGACAGGGCACCAATGGAGGCACAAAAGAATAAGACAACCAGAGCAGCCAAACTTGATGATGAAGGAGACAAAGAAGAAGCCACAGCGCTCTGATGATGAAGGGGACAAAGAGAACACTGTGAATCCACCTTGCCGTAGTCCAAATAGACCTGGGAGTTCCAAAAATTGAGCTGAGGCGATGGATTGGCCTAGGCAGGCCCTGTCAAGTTAGTCCTTCTCCTAGCTTTCACACGACGTAGGAGTCCCAAAACTGGGTTAAAATGCACAAAACATGGGCGTGCAGGTTAGACTTCCTGCTATCAGTATTTCCAAAAATTAGGCCCGTGTTGCCTTCACGCTCCAAACCGGAGCCTTGTGAAGTTTCACGGCCTACAAGACAAAATGGCCGCCGGCCGCGTGTGCGTCCCGCGACCCGGCATGAAGCGAAGCGAAGCTTCGTTCCGCTTCCGATTGAAAAATTTTATCCAAAGGATTTCACCGCCGGGCCCGGGTCTCCCTCACCACTCTTCGCCACTGTTGGGGGCGGGTCGGAGCCCCCACGCGAGCCCGCAAGCCCCTCAACATAAAGGACTCACACGGACACCGGTCCTTCCTGTTCGGGCTTCCCGGTCGCTCTGCCGCGGCCGGGAACGCCCCCTTTATTTATACACACCGCGGCGGCGTGACACGTCACGCCGCCGCGTAAGCCCGTCATCGGGCAGCGCCACAGGCAGTACAGGAGGTTGGAGATAACAAGCATTGGCAATGCCAACAGTTTTGGCTTTTCTGGAAACATGGGAAACACATTTGCCAGCACTGCCGTAAGTGTACTTCAGAAGCCAAAGCTGGTGGCTTTGCCAATGCTCGTGTTTAACAGGTCTTCAATGTAGGGCAGCATACTGATAAAGAAATCAAGTGGCTGGAGGTAGACCTGGTTAAGACATTTGTTTACACCAATAGAGTATTTACAGCTGCAGTTAAACCAGAAGACTGCTTTGAAAAAAGACGGGCAGGCAAAGTTCAGACTTGATAAAGCTCCCTCAGAGAGATCCCAGAACGGTGTGCTTTGGGTGGAGAGGGGCGGGGGTGGGTGAGAATAGCATTAGGGAGTAGCATGGCCATGGGCAGGCAAGTGGGTGGGTAAATAACCAAACAAAACCTACAAGCATTGTGTACCTCCTCATATGCCATCTTCCACTAGCTGTTCCACAATGCAATAGTTAAGGCTTACAGGTTCAGGCGCCACCTTATAGCCAAAACTAAAAAAATGAGTTGCACCAGACAGCTGAGAAAAAGGTCTGCATGTCTGCATGTGTTCCTGATGAGTGTGTGTGTGTGTCTGTGTGCGCGCGCGCACGTGCGTGTGTGTATGAGTGAATAGGGGAGGTGTCAAGGAAGGGGCAATGGGCCAGTTTGGGGTATTTGCAGCAACATGGGGTAAGTTAGTGCACTAAGTGGAAAATTAGGCAGAACTACAACAGTGAGGGTAGATTGGGGCAGTGAGAGTCAAATAGGGCAAAACTAGTGCCCTGAGAGTGGCGCGAAGAAGTGGACAGTGCGAGCATTATGAGAGCATTATGGGGCAGTGAAAGCAACGTGGGGTGGATTTGGGGCAATGATACTGACATTAGGTCAACCTTTGCAGCAAGAGACATGTGAGATACAACTGGGCAGTGTTTACGTTATCCTGGTATGAAAAACATATAGTTTCGGTAAAGTGACATGGTCAGGCTGACACATGAACTCGTATGTGTGGATTCTAATCGTGCGTCTCTGGTCCGATTGCGCCTCGGGAGAGAAGATAAGCTGTTATGGGTTCACACATACATACACCAGCGTTATTGACATCTGATCACGGTGACACAGTGCAGCAAATGGAGGAGCTGGGAGTCGGAAAGAGGACGCCAGGCTCATAAGCCGATGGCGTGATCTTCAGACTCTGCATTTCCTCCTTTTACATTTAAAGTGAAAACATGAATTGCGATTGTTGGCTTCGGGCACTTTTCAGGGACGTGTCAGAAAGATAGCTGAGTAAGTTAATGCAGAGATGTATGTGAAACCTAAAAATTCAAATGTTTGTATTCTTTGTAATATCTCTACCGTTCATCCTCAGCGACCCGTGCATGAAGCGCGGTGCATTCATTTGAACAGTACGGATTTTAAACATAGGGCTCCATGC
Organism: Ambystoma mexicanum; assembly: GCF_040938575.1. Lineage (NCBI taxonomy): Eukaryota > Metazoa > Chordata > Amphibia > Caudata > Ambystomatidae > Ambystoma > Ambystoma mexicanum. The sequence goes on from NC_090922.1 coordinate 113,063,680, forward strand.
TGAATTCCGCTCGTTTCCATGGGCTTTCAAAATAGGCTTTGCTTTCACTACTTTTTTAAAGTACAGCGTAAGGATGAAAAGCATTGTCTGCAGGTAGGATTGAAGCGGGCAATGGCTTGACTGAACTACCTTAGTGCCTAATAATTAAGGTCTGCAATTTAGAGCGTCATGCAAATGCTAGACTGGCAGCGATGGCAGAGACAAAAACGCGTTTTTATTATAAGTGAATTCAGGATCTGTCTGCCACGGGCGCTGAACATGCCTGCACAGCAGGGGACGGTGTCCCGGGAAGGCTGGCAACAATCCAGTTCGCTAGTTCACTCCGTGGGAAGCAGCTCGGGCTATTGTAATGCCAGTGTGCTCAATTCAGTATTGACCCAAGCCCAGCGGACAATCGAGGTGCCCATGTTTGAAAATATCAGCTGTCAATAATATTTATTTCTTTATTTCAAGTTTTATAAAGCACCGAATGCCCATGGGCCTCAAAGTGCACAGAAAAACAACAGACAGACAAGAAGCAGGAGAAAGAGCATGGGGAGACAGCAGGGGAGAGCTAATTAAGTTCAGCCTGGCTTCAGGTTGAAGAGAAATGTCTTTATTTTTATTTTTTTGAAAAGAGACAGGTTTTCTGCCATGCGTATATGTCCTGGGAGAAGATTCCACTGCAGTGGTGCTTGGACATCAAAAGATGTACCTCCGAAATGTACCTATTTGTATCTAGGTTGAGTGAATGTAGTGCAAGGGGCGGAACGTTGCTTCCTTCCACCTATTTTAGGCTTTACTCTGCCAATGAGGTAAGTGGGGCAGCCATTGGGTTGACTTTTGAAGAACAGGGTCAGGATCTTGTGTGTAATTTGTATTTGTATTTTGTATTTTATTTATTTGTATAGCGCACAAGGCTCGAGGGCAACCGGGCGCATTATTTAGTTACAGGCAGGTTATGGTCAAAGTATTTACATTAAAATATACAAAATATACATGTTACATAATCAAAGGTATGCAGGTTACACAGGCTGCGCATAATGCAGAGTGAAGAAATAATGCAAAAGGCCTATGATGCTAAGATTAATGTTACAGTCAAGGTCCTACATAGTGGGTGGACAGCCAAGCTTTGGCCTTACGCTTGAAGGCAGGGAAGGAAGGTTCGGCTCTGAGTGGGTTAGGTAATGTGCTCCACAACTTGGCTGCGAGGACTGGGAAACTGCGACCTCCAGATTTGTGAAGGTTGAAGCGTGGGATGAAAGGCAGTCAGAGTGTGCACTTCTGAGAGGTCTCGCAGCTGAGTGAGATGTGAACTTGTTGGATAGGTAGCTGGGGGCTTGGTTAGCAATACTTTTGTGTGTGAGTGCTTTAAGAGAGACTCTTTGGGTAACTGGGAGCCAACGAAGGTTCCGTTTGTATTCGGAGATGTGTGAGGTCCTAGGGATGTTAAGGGCTGCTCTAATAGCATTATTTTGGATAATTTCGAAGTTTTCTGATATTGCATTGGTTGGTACGCAGATAGAGGGCATTGCAGTAATCAATTTTGGAGAGGACCAGAGTCCTGGCTAGAGTTGTGCAGTTGGCTGGAGACAGAAAGGGGAGGCAGGCTGTGATAGGCTTGCATGTGTAGGATGCGGCGGAGGAGACTGCATTGGTTTGTCTAGTTAAGGAGAGGGTGGAATCAAGGAAAATACCTAATGTCTTGGTGTCCTTGTCCACTTTGATGGAGTTACCATCAATGGTGAAGGACTTGAATGAAGAGTAAAGTTTACTGAGTTTTTGGGGTGAGCCTAAGATGAGGAGCTCAGTCTTCTCGTCGTTTAAGCACAGTTCATGCTGCGCCATCCAGTTTTGTGATCACCTGTAATAGGAATAAGTATTTGGGCGTCGTCAGTGTAATTTGTGTATGTGACGCCGATGCGGTCCAGGATGTCAAATAGGGGTTTTGTAAAGACATTGTAGAGTGTCGGGGACACACATGATCCTTGGGGGACTCCACATGTGATAAGGGAGGGTTCAGCAGTGGCGGAGGGGGAAAAAACCCTCATGGATCTATTGTCCAGGAAGGAAGTAATCCAGGCTGTAGCTTTCTCCGAGAAGTTGGCAGCAGTTTTGAGGTGGTGGCATAGGATTTGATGATTGACTTAGTCAATTGCTGCGGAAAGGTCTAATAAGAGTAAGAGAGCCAATTTTCCCTTGTCTTTTAGGTCTTCAATTTACGTCTTTAGGTCTAATAGCGCAGTTTCTGTGCCATGGCGAGGGCGGAAGCCCGATTGCCTTAGACCCAGGAGGTTGTTCGTTTTGAGATAATCTTGGATCTGCAGGTATGCCGCTTGATCAAGAATTTTTAAGAGAAATGGCACTGTGGTGATAGGCCTGCAGTTGGTGGGAGTGTTGGCGTCCAAGGTTGTTTTTTTCAGGAGAGGAATAACTCAAGCATCCTTGAGGTTGTCAGGGATGATCCCCGACCTGAAGGAGGAGTTTATGAGTGTGGTAATGAAAGACACCAGGTTATGTGAGGTCTCCTTGATGATAGTGGCAGGGCAAGAATCTCCCTGACAATTAGTGGGCTTAAGGCTGTTAATGATGTGTTCAACTTCAGAGCTAGAGAGAGGTGAGAAGCAGAAAGGTTGCAAGGGTGCAGTATTGGGTTTGTAGATAGCCTGAGGGGCAAGCTGTGATATAAGTGAGTGCAGGCTGTTTTTTTTCTCATTAATTTTAGTTTGGAGCATGGTGATTTTTCCCAAGAGAGCCTATTGGATGTTTTTACACCAAGTGCTGTCTTTGGAACAGGTGTCTGGAGGAGTGGCGGTGGATTCCAGTTCCTTTAAGATTTTAAATAGCTCCTTGGTGTTGGATTGGGCAAGTTCAATACGTTTATTATAAGTCTCTTTTTTGGCAGACAGTATGGCTTCTTTGTAGGTTAGAGTAGCTAGTGCCATGCTTGCTTTATTTGATTCTGTGGAGTGGCTTCTCCAGTGAGTTTCAAGGGTCCTTTTTTCCTTACGTAAAGTTCCCAGCTGAGGTGTGAACCAGGAGTTAAGGTGAGCCCCGGGTTTAAGTTTACGTAGTTTGGAGGGAGCGATAAGATCAAGTGCTTTTAGCATAGTCTGATTGTAGGTGTCAACCAAAACAGTAGGATTCGAGCATGCAGAGGCAAGATCATTGAGGGCAGGGAGGATGAGTGGGATCAGTCTGGCACAAGTTATGTTGTGCTTGTTCCTGGTGGATGTGGCAGGTGCCATGTTAGGGGTGGAGTGGATGGTTTTAGTGGGGATGCTAAAGGTGATAAGGTGCTGGTCCGTCCAGGCACATGGTAAGTTGGAATTGACCTTAGAGTCACAGTTAAGATCAGCTATCCAATCTAGGATTCTGCCCTTAGAGTGAGTAGGTGCGGTAACACGTTGTGTGAAGCCTAGGTTGAGTAGTAAGCTATTGACATCATGGGCAGATGCATCGTTAGGGTCAAGGAGGCCTAAATTGAAATCACCTAATGCGATTATTTGAGAAATAGTCTTGGTGTTTTCAGACAGGGTGTGGGTGAGATCCTCAGTAAAGGTGGATATGGGGCCAGGGGGTCTGTATATAATGTGAATAGTGATGGTCTGGTTGGGGGAGATGGCAAGCTTAGCTGTAAGGGATTCTGCTGATTTGAATTGGCATGGAGTGGAAAGACAGAGATTTATCGCGGTTTTGTAGATAATAGCTATACCTCCTCCTTTGGTTTGAGCAGTGTTGCGGTCACTTCTGATGATAGTGTAGCCTTCAGGGATTGCAAGGGACAGCAGGGGTCCTGAGGTCGCATGGAGCCAGGTTTCAGTGACGGCTATAAGGTCCAGTTCATGAGTAGTGATAAGATTGGCCATGTCGAGGGCATGGGCAGTAAGAGACCTGGAATTGATCAATGCTACTTTTATGCTTGTTGAAGGTTGCAAAGTGGGCGGTAAGGTACATGAGTCAGGGGTGGGGTCCAGCAAAGGTGTGTCCATAGAGGGGGTGGGAGCATAGTATTGGGTGGCTGCTGTAAGCTTCATTGCTGTAAGCAATGAAGGGCCCTCTTGGCCTCCGAGATATAGGTGCATTTAGGCAGTCCTCAAATGGCTCGGGCCGTGTTGTTCTGTGCAACTTGAAGGGCTTGAATGATGGTCTGTGTGGTGCCTGCCTGGAGACTGTTACAATAGTCAAGTGTAGAGTTAACTAGCGAGGTGGCAAGCATGGCACAGTTGTTGGTGGAAAGAATAAGGCGCATATAATTAATTTGCTTAGTAGTAAGCCTGCAAGATGAGCGGATATAGGATACATGAGGCCGCATAGACAGCTCATCATCAAGGATGACTCCCAGCAGCTTCACCTTCTTTAAGGCTGGAATGGTGTTGGCAGCAATAGTGAAGTTGGCATAGGCAGTATCTAATTTTCCCAGACCAGCTTTGGAGGCTACAATGATTTATCAGCCACGCTGGGATGGCTTTATAGATGATGTTAACGAAAGCCGAGTTCTGCTCATAGTTTCCGGTAAGCTGGAAGAAAACATGGGTATCATCGGTGTAGTTGGTATACCGGACCCCCAAAGCATCCAGCATGTCAAGAAGAGGTCGAATATAAAGATTGAACAATGTTGGGGACATGCATTAGCCCCGCGGATCCCCACAAGTTTGAAAAATGGGGTTAGAGCTTTCCTCATCAACGGCCACTTGAACAGTACATGAACCAGCAACCGCCTCCTTTTCGAAGTTGTTCTTATGAAATGGTGGAGAGCACTTCTCTGGAAGGCATGCACCCCACATGATTGTCTTCATGGATTTTGCTAGGTATTGCTTGATGCGGCTATGACCCGGGGAGATGCACCCGCTCCCCCCTAGCCTCTATTTCACACTGTGCAAGCAGCTACCTCTGCTAGCAACTTGTGTTGTGCCATTTTTCTTTTACGGTAACTCCAGGTGTTAGTAGCACACAACGTGTAGTCAGTGGTGTGAGGAACTCATGGTGACAACAAGACAGACACAAGTGATCACAGTCCAAGGGTGTTTTATTGAACAATGAATGCTGTGTGCAGGTTGGAAAAACCATCAAATGAAAAATAAGACAGTCCTAGTGGTGTTATATCAAAATAAAAAGGGCCAATATTAAGACACCTATTGCCAAACCCTCACAACTAATACAAAAGGGGTGTGGGATAGTTCTCAAGAAAAGAAAGAAGTGTTCTCAAATAATATGTAAGGATACAATAGCTAGGGCCTCCCTTAGGCATGTTTTGGACACAGGGTAAAATGGGAGTTTGGAACACAGTACAGTCTCGGGCTTCCCCAACACGAGATGACAGTTCCAATGGGATTTCTCAGGACCATCGATGGCCAAGTCTCGTTTCCTCAGAAAGTCTTTTGCCTTCGGGGCCTGACATGTTCAAATAACAAAACCAAAAGTTCCTCTAACAAATGAACATTCTTTCCCAATGTTCGCTTTGTGACGGGTTCACCCCTGTGTCCCCCCCTCTTCTGGGTGTTGACCCTTCTTGAATTTAGTTATTGGTTGCAGCTTCACCCCTGGATCTCCCTTGGTTGTGTTCAAACCACTCTTGTCCTTTAACGGGATTCTTTTTTTTTTTTTTATTGTGATATAACCACATTTGGGGTTTTTTTCACTTTCAAAAGTAAAACATATATACATACAAAACATCATATTTATAAATTGTGTCTGGATAACATTCAAAACTAATTCGTCAGAATCCTTTAAAATTAGCATATTAAAATTGAATTCATCACACCAATATCTAGTTTACCTATAAAACAGTTTTTCCCCTTATTTCAACAATCAATCAACAGTATTCTGACGATATAAAACCTGTCAGTTGAAAGACCCTTAAAATATTTAGGGTCAATTTTGTTTCATGGCCCGCAATCATTCTTTCCCAGAAGGAATCGGAGGATAGTCTATCCAATGACCCAACTGAATTCCCTAGATGTTCCACCCTCGTTTTCCAAGTGCCTTTGCAGAATCTTAGTAGATGCTCTAGCGTTTGTTTACTTAAATCTGAGCATTCCGTGCATAGACTCCGAGCCCCCTCAGTGATTCCCCATTTGGTTAATACTGACCCAGTTTTAATCAAATTTAACCGTACCCTCATAAAATTTTGTCTTCCTTTTGGGTCAGGGAACTTCATCAAGTATCTTGGTACTATACCCTGTTTTTTCCCGTACTTAAAAAACCCTTCGGGAATAGAGGATGATCTCACCATGTCCCCTGTTGAGATCCAGTCTCTCAAAGATAAGGACTTCTTAACTTTCAGCGGGTTCGAACTCAGTATTAGTTTATCTGATTCACAGTAAGCCAGCACATTTTCTGCTGTCTTTTTCAGTTCTGTCAAAGTTAGTGAGGAATCTAGATTCATGTTTTCTAGGAGATTTTCATATAGGGTATTTGTCATTGGAACCGTAATTAACCTATACAAGGACAGAAGTTTCCAATCTACTGCGTATTTTAAAGATTTTAATCCCAGCTCGTATCTAAGGGTTATCGTATGTAGTCCTTTAGGCAATCCTAATACCTGTTTCCAAATGTAACCTTCTATTTTTTGCCAGTCTATTGACCACAACAAAGGTTTGGATTCGATTCCGTACAATAGTACCGGGATTACTTTGGCAACATAGAAGTTTATAATAGGCATAATCGAAAATTTACCATAAAGGCTGGCAATCTTTTTCATCTGGGCTATTAGTTGTGTCCCTTTAGCCAGGATTTCACCATACTGTTTCCCAACTGTAGGGGTCACATACATAGTGATGCCCAGGTACATTACTTCTTTTGCCACCGGTATCTGGTTACTGCCAATTGACCACCGATGTTTTGTTTCTTTGCAACCTTTCTGCTCAAAAATTACAATCTTTGATTTATCAGGGTTTACAACCAGGTCATTTAATTTCATGTACTTGTCGAAGGCATTCAACAATCTTTGTAGACCGATAGGAGTCCTATCTAGAAGGACTATATCGTCCACATACATAAGCCATCTTACGGCCAAGGACCCCCCCTTAGGGCTTATTAGTGATGAGGATTCTAGAGCGGCTCCAAAATCTCCCAGATAAAACTTAAAGAGAAATGGAGCAACCATACAACCCTGTCTGACCCCCTATCTATACTTATATGTTCTGACAAATGTCCATCCATATTTAATCTTACTCTGGCTGTATTACTTTCGTGAAGTTTCACTAGTATGTTAATTAGAGTTTTAGGAGCCCCTTGTTCCAGTTTGCTCCATAGTTTATCTCGATTTACCATGTCGAAAGCGCTTGACAGATCGATAAATGCTCCATAAAGTCTTCCTTTATTATTTTTATCTTTCAGATTTGATAATGAAGCTAATATTATACCATTCAATGAAGTTGAATGGCCTCTTCTAAATCCGGTCTGCAGTTTAGGGATTATGTTATTTAGTTTCGCCCATGTTTCAAGTTCTCTTAGTATCAGACTAGTGAACAACTTGCTTTCTACGTCAAGCAATGTAATTGGCCTGTAACTAATAGGGTTTTTACGATCCCCCTTCTTGAAAATCGGGATTATAATTGCAGTCTTCCAAGAAGATGGGATTATTCTATTTGCAATCACTTTCTTGTACAAGGTATATAGGATTTCAGCCCACAATGTCCCATTTCCTTTAAGGACTTGATAAGTTAGGCCGTTTGGGCCCGCGGATCGCGACGCCGAGGAGTTTGTGATAAAATTCAAAATATCCTCTTTGTCAAAATGTAAACCCCAATTTCCATTGTCACTTATATATTTTTGTCCTCCCACTGGTTCCTGATATTTTACGGCAAAGTAGGTTAACCAACTTGCTTCCGACACATTATTCGTCTGAGCAATGGTTTGATGTATTTGGGCAGCATTTATTAGTGACCAGAAGTTTCGCGAGGAATTATTTTGTAATGCACGCAGCATCTCTTCCCCATCTTTCTGCCATAGTTTTCCTCTGTGTTGTCTAGACCAACTCTTCAAGTCATTTTTAATTTTTTTTGATTCTATCTCTAGCTCTAGTAAACTTTTAGCCCGTTTCTTAGCGAGTCTTAGTTGTTTTTGCGTCTCGCGTTTTTTTGCCCAAACTGCTTCGTCAAAAAAGTGTTTGTGTGCTCGCTGCCGGCCCTTTTGGGTACTTGACGGGGGATCAATTGACCACAGGAATTCATGAAACCGTAATGGGTGACAGTGCTGGTGCAAAGTATTTTGTTCTCCCCAGTTGTCAAATCCCTCCAGGGTTTTGTTTAACCGCTCTCCTTCCCTCTTGTATTTTATCAACCGATTTTTCTGTACATTATCTTCTACTCTCTGGTCCCAGATCTCTATTTTTTCCTCACTACACCAATTTAGATGGGCAACTAATCTCTTATGGTCACTTGTTCCACCATCGGCCACTGAGAAATGTATACAAGTGTCGAAGCACTCTGTTGATAAGAGCATATAATCCAATGTCGATTCTGATGAACCCCTCTCCCACGTAGTGGTCGATGGAACATCACCTTTATAGAGCCATTTAGGAATTTTAAATTCCAATCCTCAAAGAAGTTCGACCATTTTCTCCCGTTATTCGTTGCTTCTTTCATTTTCCCTGTGTGGCTTTTGGAATTGATACATTGCGAATTTAGATCTCCTGCAACCAATATATGTGCCCCAGGGTACGTTATATTAATGTCACAAAGGATTACCGCAATTGATTCTAGAAACTCTGAGAGTTTTTCCCTCACGGGGTTCCAATACAGGTTCACAATTATTATCTCCTTAGCTGGAGAGCTTTTGGGGGGAGAGACCACTCTCACCACCAGTAGGCCTTCCTGTTTACAAGATAACATTGTTATTTCTTTAAATAGAATTCTTCTACAGGCGATCAGCAAACCTCCCGTCGGTCTTCCCTTGGCTTTGCAGTTAGCTGGTTGTGCTATCAGTGCAAAGCCTTCGAGTTCCGGGGTGTTTACTAACCATGTTTCCTGTAGAAGGATCAAATCGTTTCCCCCAAATAACAACGTACTCATTTTATTATTTTTAAGTGAACTGGATCCCCGAGAGTTCCAACTGGTGATTCTCAATTTGTCATTACTAAAAAGATCTTTGTGATACACCCAACTTCTGGCAGACTTGCATAATTATCTCTGGTAACATTGACCAAGATGATGTTTGTGACCCTTCATTGTTGATATTTTCGTTCTTTCCTCGATGGGTTTCATGCAATGAGGAAATGTTTCCCTGGTTTAACTCATGTTCCTCTGTTTCAATCATTTCTATTGCGTGAGATGGCAATTGCTCATACACGTCCAAACCCACCTCCCTTAATCTTTCTTGTAAATTTAAAAAAGCTTTTACCCCCAATTTAGAAACAAATCCAACTTCGACTAAGCTGATACATTCTGGTTTAGGAAAACGAACATATTCAATGTCTTTTGTTGAAAATAAATATAATTCTGGAAGTTTTTTAACCAGTAATAAAATCGAACTCCTATTCAGGGGTTTACCGGACTTTCGATTTTCCTCATTAGTGAACCACAGTCTCGGAATTGCATATGGATTTGGGTCATCTTGGGGATTTGTTATTCTTTCAAGTACCATTTCAGAGGATGAGTTTCTCACCGGGGCGTTCGTAGTCTCTTCTTTTCCTACCTCTTTAGTTTGATCAAGGTAATACGTGTTCGATGTTAATGTTTGGTTACATATTGTATCCTCTGCGTGACCCATCCTAGAACTTTGGGTGACCACCAAATCTCCGGTCTTTGTTTTTGTTTGATTGAATATTGGAGCAATTCTTAAACCAATCTGGGTCTGCATTGGTACTTTAAAAACATTTTTCCGTTTTTGAAGAAATATAGGAGCTATTTTTAAAATCTTCCCTGTAGTCTCTGATCTAATCGAGTCATCTCGTGATTGATTTCTATCCAGGTCCACAATTTTTCCTTCTGTTTGAGTACTCGTTGTTTTTTTTACCATATGTACATCCCCCTCTGCTTCGGGAATTCTGTCCGTCTCAAGTTATTTCCTTGGTTGTTTTTTGGGTTTATTTACCCTGACAGTTCTTTCTTGTTGTGGAGAATCATTACCTTTGGTTCTACCATCTTTGTCCGAGATATTTTGATTCTCGATGATTTTTGCAGGATCTGAAATCCCCTTGATGAAGCCATTTATCTGTGATTTTTTTGATCCAGTATTCTTCACATTTTTTGTTTTCTTTTCTTGTCGACCTCGTAACTTTGAATCTGTATTATTTTGCTTTTGGTTCTTCCGCCTTTCTCTTCTCCTTCTCTTATAGGATTGTTGCGAACTCTTCTTCCACATATGGTTTTTTTCTGTCTCCACTTCATAATTCTCAATAACTTCCCGTCGATCTTCCACCTGCTGTTCCACCGTTGACTCAGCAATCTGTGCCAATCGGCAGAATTCTTCCATTATTGATTCGGATAAGGGAGTATCATCCCCAAGGGTATTCAATTCAGGGACTAAGACTTTTGTTTTAATTGCTAGATCTTGATTTAATGAAGAAGTCGATACATTTTTTTCATTAATTTGCAATAACAAATCCTTGATCTCCTTCTTCTCACTCGTGAGGGATGTCATTTGGTGCTTAATTTCTGTTAAGTCTCCACTATGCTTTATGAGGCCATCTTCCATCTTTATCATCAAGGGTAGAACTGAGCAGTTTATTACATTGTTTTGGCCTACGACTGAAAATTCAAGTTGTTCAATATCCTTTGTCATTTCCATTAAAATCCCTGTGTGGGTCTGCACATCTTTTTTTAGAAGGTCAAACACCTTCACCAAGGAACTTAGAACAAAATTTAAAGCCGAAAGAGAGGAGTCACCATCATTTGGGTATTGATTCTTGTTTCCCTGTGTCATACTTCGTATTTGCACCGGTTGATCCAGTAAAATTCCATCAGACTCGACCGTGTCCCCTCTCGATACCACTGTTGAGTTTAATCTTTCTTCATGTGGTTGTATATTCTGCGCCAAACTCAACAGATGATTTGGGGTCCTTGAAAGTTTCATAACTGGGATGAGTAGTTCAGATCCACTGATCTCCGTTTGTAAGTTGATGTTTTGATTTAAAAGTTTTAGGGAGTGTGGCATAGGTCCATTTAAAGTTTCTTGCGCAGATTTCTGAAAGTAATAATCAATAGTCCCTTTTATTTTAGTTGATGTCAGAGTAAAATCTTTCTCCTGTCTAAATGGGGTGTTCCTTGTTGAGTCCCTTAAAATTTCTCCCTCCGTTAATTTGTCCACTTGAGGTTCTTGATGAATTTGTGCCTCTATTATGTTGTTATTTCTTGTCAAGGTAATCGGAGTTTGAGAACTTACGGGGTTCCCATCCTCATGCAGGGACTTTTCAATGTAGGAACCATCCCACTCTGGAGCTCTTAGATTGTATCGGCCATTTCTTACCCCTTCGTTGACTGTGAGAATTCGGGCAGTGAAAAAATGGGGGATCAAAGGAGTGAAATCTCCCGCAGTCTCCCCCCTTTTTTTTACTTTATATTGTCTGAACCAGGCCCCAACCACTTCTTTTCCGCTATCCACTCTGAATTACCTGGGCTCCAAAATTCCTGTCAGCGGGCGGGGGATTTTCCAAGAGTAATCTCTGGGGCTCTTGTTTAAGGAGACTTATAAAGGGGCTTAGAGCTTGAGACCACTGCTGTCTAGTACCAAATGACAACAGCCTACCGCATGTAGAATATAGGATCAGGATTTCTATACTACTAGCCTTCGAAGCCTCAACCCAATGCCCTTGATCAGTATCAATATCGAGCCCCGGTTGACTCACTGTCGGTGGCGGTAGCTGTGGATCAGATCAAGGTGGCTGCCATTAGTTTGGTGAGTTGGTTATGTATCAGTAGACCCTCCAGCACTGATACTGGCACTTCTACGGGGCCCACCAGACGTAATAATCTATCTCCGCGAAATCGCTAGAGATAGCGGGGGTCGCCACTGCAGGCTGCCTCAGGCCACTGCGGACACTCACCTCTGTGCTCGCGGGTGTGTGAGGATCGCTTAAAGAAAAAAAAAAAAAAAAAAAAAAGGGAAATGCTGGGCTCGCAGCCGCGGGCGGCTTCAGGCCGCCACGGACATCCACGGACCCACCGTCACGGACACCCACCTCTGTGCCTCTGCTGCCTCGCCGGTACGCGGACACGCCTCACTACACAGAATCTATCGAGCTGAGTCCATTCTCCACTCTCCACTCTTCGCTTCGATGCTCCGATTCCACCGATACCACCGTCTACTCACCATCCGCTCGAGAAAACCCAACGGTTGTCAGATCCTGGGACGTCCTGAGACTTCCTGCTAGAGAAAAGGACCCACACGCCCGCACACGCTTTGCTCGTCACTCGTCGCCGCAGTCAAGCCGCACTGAAAATCTGCACCAGCGAGCCACCAGTGTACAGAGTGTCAGCCGCTTCCGACCACCTTAACGGGATTCAATTCCCTTGGTTTCCCAATGTTTACTCTTACTGCAGGATTTACATCCCCTTCTCGCACATTGCTGGTAGATGAAAGAGTTTCGATTGTACAGGGATTTTGCTTGACCCTCTGTGTGAACACTTTGACCTATTTTGCTGGCCCTCCTATGGCCTACTGGTAGCTGTAGTTAGTCTAATATGGGACTCTACCAGAGTCTCTTGAGTTAGCACCCATGTGGTGCTGATTTCCCTCTGCCGCTGGTCTCCTCTTCACACCTTTTAGAGTTCATTCAAAGTTCATCAGCTTTGGCTCAAAACCTGCCACTTTTCGGTTCTTACTCAACACAGCCCGCTTCTTATTGGTTCTCCCCTCAACTCACCGCCTGTGATGAACTGCGTGGCTGTTGCCTTTCTGGAATCAAGGCCAGTTCCATGAGCGCAGGAGCTTCCCTCGCTCTTGCTTATTTGCGTAGGTTTTCCCCATGTACCATTGACATCTGCTGCAGGACACTTCGGTAATTGTTTGCGGTCTTAGCCTCTCTTCTACAAAGGCTCTGCAGGTCTGGGATGAAAAGGGCAAGGTCACTTCAGTCCTCGCCACCCTCTTGATTCCTGACATCTTTCTCCTTCTCTTGAACTTCTGCATGGTAGCTGTCTCGTCGTGCTGTCTGCTGTGCTTGCCTTGCTTGTACTGTGCTCTCTGGCTCCAACTTTTATCCACGGGGAAGGAAAAGGGCTGTCAGTTGTGTGTGATTCTGATCAATTGTCTGACTTTGCCTGAACGTTGTATTGGGACATGTCAGGTAAATGGTTCTGGTGTTAGTCTATTGTCCTTTGTGCTGTGCGAAAGTGTTCGAGATAGAAGGGGTGACAGTGGTTTCGAATGTCCTTCATGAGAGGATGGGGAAAAGGTGTAAAAGGAAGGGGGATACTGTGTCTCACCCATCGGTGACCCACTCCCCGAGGAACCCCCAGGCAGGTGATCCTCCCTCACTGGTCCACCCCCAGGAACTGGATCCAATAGTGATGGCCGTGTCCTGACCACCTGGATGACAGATCTTCAGGGACTAGCCAGGGAGACACATTCAGGTTTCTCACAAACCCTTCCTCCATGCGATTTATGTAGCCACATTTGTTTCACAGGAGAACAGGAAAGAAAATCCACGTTTCCCTGGTCTTTTCCTTTCTGCTGCTCCACCGTGAAAAAATAGGGTTGTAGGTCTAGAAATCATTGCATGGCCCGAGGGTTGGACTCTTTGTTTGGCTAATCCATACTAAGGGTGAGTGGTTAGTAACTATAAGGAACTTCCTTCCTAATATATAGTAGCGGAGATGGTTAATGGCCCACTTGATGGCTAGGGCCTCTAGTTCCACCACGTAGTAGATTTTCTCATGTGGGAATAACTTGCGACTGGTGTATAGTATGGGGTGTTCTAGACTGTCACAAATTTGGAACAGGACGGTTCCTAACCCTGTAAGGGAGGCGTTCGTCTGTAACACAAACTACTTTGAGAAGTCGACTACCTTCAGAATTGGGTTTTGGCACAGTGTTTGCTTTAAGATCGTATAGCATACATCATCGTCCTCGCTTCACTGAAGTTTCTGGTGTTCTGCATTTTTAATTTATCTGTCAAACGTGTTGTTTATCTGAATAGTTGGAAATAAATCTACGGTAATAACCTATGCAACCCATGCAAAGCACTAAGGTCTCTTTTGGTTTTAGGAGTTGGAGTATCCAAGACAGCTTTTACTTTTTCTTGTTGGGGTTGTACAGTTCCGTTTCCTATGAAGAAGCCAAAATATTTGTGCACAGAGGTTTGGACTAATCTATATTTAGCTGGATTTGTAGTTAGACAAGCATTCCTAATGAGTTTCATGATGGTATAAAGATGGAAGAGATGGTCTTCCCAGGTCTTACTGTAAATGACGATATCGCCAATGCAAGCTCCACAAATGTCAGAATAGGGTTGTAGGAGGTTATCCATAAGACGTTGGAAAGTAGCTGGCGCACCGTGTAGGCCGGAAGGGGGGACTTTAAACTGGAACAACCCTAGGGTTGTTGAAAACACAGTTTTTTGCTTATCTGGCCCATATACTGGGACTTGCCAGTACCCCATGGTTAAATCTAGGGTAGATAGGTAGGTGGCTGATCCTAGTTTATCAATTAGGTCATCGATGCGTGGCATGGGATATGCATCAATGTCCGATATGGCATTTACTTGACAGAAGTCAATGCAGAATCCACAGGACCGGTTGGGTTTAGTGACCAACATGATAGGAGAGGACCATGGACTTGAGAAAGGCTCAATGATATTAGCCTTCAACATTTTGTTGACTTCCTGAATCACTACCTGTTTACGAGCCTCTGGCAGACAATAAGGTTTTAGATGAACTACTTTGCCTTTTGGTGTTCGAATGTAATGATATGTACCTTTTGCTCTTCCCGGTGTCTCTGAGAAAACATCAGGGAATGAGACTATCATGTCCTTTAGATCTTCTCGGTGTTGGCTATATTTCTCGGGTGGAATTAAGTCAAAGTTATCTATGTCTTCGGGAACCAGGCAGGCTAGAACTTTGGCATAGGTAGCTGACAGGTTTTTTTCCCACTCTTTTAGGAGTTTAATGTGGTATAAGTGAAATTTCTGCTTTCGGTTTGGTTGGGCTATTTTATACAGGCATGTTCCTGTTCTCTCTATTATTTCATAAGGTCCATGACACTTGGAGACAAGTTTGTTTTCTGAGGTGGGTAAGAGGACTAGTACTTTCTGTCCAATAGAAAAAGATTATAAATTGACTTTCTTGTCGTAACTAGTCTTTTGCTGGTTTTGGGCCTTTCCAATGTGAGTACAAACTAGTCCCAGACAAATTTCATGTGTTCTTGCATTCTAGTGCAGTTTGGGATATAGGATTGGGGGCCTACTCACGTCCTTCACAGGTATCCCAGAGCATGTCCAGGACATATCTCGGTTCTCTTCCAGAAAGTATCTCAAAGGGAGAGAACACTGTGGAAGCTTGGGGGGGGGGGGTTTCTCACTGCAAATTGTGCTCATGGGAACATTTGGTCCCAATCCTTCTACTAGACCATCGGTTTCGGGATGGTGCACAGAAAGGTCGCAAGGTGGTAATATGGAGTAGCTCTTTGACTTCGGCCATAAGCTTACTAATAAAATTTGAACCCTGATCGGTCAATATTTCTATGGGAAAGCCAACCCTAGAGAAATATGGTAGAAGATGTTTCAAGATTTGCTGAGTGGTATTATTTCACATTATGACTGCCTCAGGGTATCGGGTCGCATAAACTACGATCACCTGGACATACTTGTTACCCAATTTAGATATTTCCAGAGGTCCTATCATGTCCATGCCAATTTGTGAAAAGGGGACTTCTGTAATTGGCAATACGTTCAGAGGGGCCGGTAATGGAACGCGCGGGTTGGTCTTTTGGCATATCTCGCATGTGTGTATGAACGTTTTGATGTCGGCATAGAAACCTGGCCAATACAACTTCCCAGAAATATGTGCTTGGGTCTTAGCTTGGCACAAGTGTCCTCCCATAAGATGACAATGTGTGCGATCTCTAGCCTTACCTACGGTGACTTTTAGGAATTGCCAGTTGAGTTTTTATTAACCCTTTAGAGGAGGTTTCCTTTCTGTAATGTTACCCTAGTTTTAAGAAGAAAAAGGGACTTCTCTTCTCTCTGCCTTCTTCTTTAGGAATGGCTTGTAAAAAAGCTTCAGCAAGGGCTGGATCATTTTGATGAGCAAAGGCTAGGTCAGGATAGATGGTGGATTCATCTACTTTCCTTTCTTCAATGGTTGTGGATCTATCAGCTTCTCCAAAGCCTGCGTTATCTCTGTCTGTTTCATCTGGTTCACTCTCTTGGAATTGAGGAAATAGAGATCTCTTCAAAATTCCCTATGAAATTTGGTTTCCCTCACGCACCTTAAAAGGAACTTTGCCATGATTCTGTAAGAGAACTTTTACGTCTCCCCGTACGTCCAGGTCAATAACGCCTGCTAACATGTCTCTCCCGAACCTCCATGCTAAGCCATATTTTGGGGCTAATTGTCTGTAACACCCTATTGAGGGAATCAAAACTAAATCCGTAGGAATCATTCCTCTTTTCCAACGGTGAATGATAGCTTCCCTACTGCTACAGATATCAAACCCTATTGACTCTGATGACAATGGAAGGGTTGAAGGCTCTCTGAATACGCTTTTGAAATTGTAGGGGTCTCTAATTTGTTTCAATTGAGTCACATCCTGCCCCTGACACCATATCTGAGGAACTCATGGTGACAACAAGTAAGAGACAGAAGTGATCACAGTTCAAGGGTGTTTATTGACCAATGAATGCTGTGTGCAGGTTTGAAAAATGCCTAATCTAAACCTAAATCTAAGATAGGAGCAGTCGTCAACCATCAAATGAAAAATAAGACTGTCCTAGTGGCGTTGTGTCAAAATAAAAAGGGCCAATACTAAGAAACCTACTGCTAAAACCTCACAACTAATACAAAAGGGATGTGGGACCCAGCACGATCGATGGGCAAGTCTTGTTTCCTCATAAATTCTTTTGCCTTCGGGGGCCTGGCCTGTTGAAATAACAAAACCAAATGTTCCTTTAACAAATGAACGTTCTTTCCCAATGCTCGTTGGGTGATGGGTTCGCCCCTGGGTCCCTCCTCTTTTGGGCGTTGACCCTTCTTGACTTCAGTTCTTGGGTGCGGCTTCACCCCTGGATCTCCCTCGGTTGGGCTCGGACCCCTCTTGACTTTTAGCAGGATTCAATTCCCTTGGCTTCACAATGTTTACACTCACTGCAGGATTTATGTCCCTTTCTCTCACATTGCTGGTAGATCGAAGTCTTTTGATTGTACAGGGATTTTGCTTGACCCTCTGTATGATCACTTTGACCTATTTTGCTGGCCCTCCTATGGCCTTCTGGTATCTGTAGTTTCTCTAATGTGAGCCTTGGCCAGATTCTCTTGAGTTAACACCCAAGTGGTGCCAGGTTCCCTCTGCCTTTGGTCTCCCCTTCACACTTTTTTTTTATAAGTACATTTTATTGAGTTTTACAGAAGAGCATTACAGTGGGCATAACAGCAATCATAGAGCAGCAATCGGTGGGTGTGATAGAGCGATAATGTCTCTCCAGGGGGACCAGAGTGGGAAGGACCAATGTGATAGGGTAAGCATTGATGTCCATTGTCTGTTCTCGGCCGCCAAGTGGATAGCGGGGTGATATGGAGCTACGGTGTGAGGATATGTTTCAGTAAAGCGGGCTGCTTTGAAGCCATCTGGTCAGTGGAGGGCACCTGGTGAGAGCCAGGAATTTAGCAGCTTAGTCTATAAATGGGTCCCATATATTTAGTGCTCTACTCAGAGAGCCAGCTCGGATCGCGGTGATTTTTTCAGCCACTGCTATGTCCCAGTATTTCGCCCACCAGAGTGCCACCGACGGGCCTTCCTTATTTTTCCAAACCCGGGCCAGTGCTATTTTTAATGCTAGGAGCAGATGTGTGCATACCCTGGGGATTTGGCCAGAGATTGGGAATGCTCCATCACCTGTGTTGCCCAGCAAGATGATTCCGGGGTCCCATGGAATGGAAAGACCCGTGATCTCCATAATGTGTTTGATTACTTCTCTCCAGTATGCTTCCGCCTTCGGCATGTCCATACCATGTGGAATAGTGATCTGATAGATGGGCACCCTCGCCAGCAGGTTCCTGGAATGTTTGGGTTGGCCTTATTGATTTGTGCTGGGGTTGTGTAGTACCTGTAACATAGTTTGTAGCCCCCTTCTCTGTTTGTGATGCATTGTGAACTTTTCCGCAGCCTGGCCCAAATTTTCCCCCATTCCTCTACTTCAATTTCTTTACCCAGGTCTTTTTCCAATTCAAGCTTATATCTTTCCTTTTTAGATGGGTCTGCCCTGTGGAGGAGACGATACAGGGTTGAAATCCTGCCTTTGCTTGTGGGGGCCGTTAAGGTTAATTCTAAAGCTGTTAAGTCTCTGGAGCATTTCTCCCTAGTCACTCTGTGGGACATCCAGTGGTGTATTTTTGCATAGTGGAATCTTTCCCGTTCGTCGATCCCGAATTTTGCTTTGCACCTTTTGAATGAGATGGGTGCGTCTGACTCCAGGAAGTCGCTGGTTTTTTGTAGGCCGCCTTCGATCCATGGTTGAATATACTGCGGTGTCAGGCCTGGATAGAATTCAGGGTTATTCCACATGGGAGTTAGGGGGCCCAATGGACCGCGGATACCCCACTTTCGAGCTGCTTCTTTCCAGCAGCAGACCGTTGTCAGCGTTACCAGCAGGGGACCACTGTTTGTTTGTGATTTTATAGATGGAAGATGTGGGAGATCTGAGGGTGATGCTGGATTCCAGTATTCTTCGAGTTGTGCCCATTTCGGGGTCTCCGAATCCTGGGCCCATGTGAAAGCATGAGACAGCTAGTGTGTATCTAGCTAGGTCTGGTACTCCCAATCCTCCCTGTGGTATCCCCCTCAGCATTTTTCGTTTGGCAATACGAGGTTTTTTCTCCCCCCAGACGAAGGCTTGGATTTGCTTTTGTAGGGCTGCCAGGGCAGGGCCAGGAATATTGACTGGAAGTGCTGCACATTGGTACAACCGTCTGGGGATCAGATTCATCTTGATGGCTGTGATTCTGCCAAACCAAGATATTTCCTGGAGTTTCCACCTTTTAAGATCCTTCTGGAGATTACTCATTATTTGTGGGAAGTTGTTTGAGTACAAGCGCCGTGGGTCACTAGGAATTTGAACCCCGAGGTAGTCAATTGGGCCAGTCGACCATGGAATCGGCATTAAAGGACTGAGAGCGTTTTTTTCTTGCTTGGAGAGATTAACCGCCAGGGCTGTGGATTTAGACAGGTTTACCGTGTATCCCGACAGGGTTCCAAATTCTGAGCTCTCCGTCCACAGGGCCTCAAGGGATGTTGCTAGGTTTGTAGCTGTTATTAGGACATCATCCGCATATAGTGCTATTTTATACTCGTGACCACCCACGGATAACCCACTTATATTGACATTTTGCCTGATTCGAGCAGCGAAAGGCTCCATGGATAGGGCGAAAATTAGGGGAGAGAGTGGACACCCCTGCCTAGTCCCTCTGGAAATGTGAATTTTGCTGGATCTAGTGCCATTGACCCGTAGCTGTGTGGTAGGAGATTGATAATTTGCCATCACCCATGTGATAAAATTAGGGCCAAATCCCAGATGCTTCAGGATTGCCTGGATATACCCCCAGTCGACCAAGTCAAAGGCTTTGTGTGCATCTAAGGATATGGCTGCCATTCCTACCTTTAGTTTATGGGCGCTTTCGATGATGTTAATTGTCCTTCTGATGTTGTCATGGGTCCCTCTTCCAGGGATAAAGCCTGTTTGATCTTGATCAATTAAGGTTGGTAGGGTCGGTCCCAGTCTATTGGCAAGGACTTTTGCAAAGATCTTCCCGTCATTGTTCAATAGCGATATAGGCCTGTAGGAGGCAGCTAGTTCGGGGTCTTTTCCAGGTTTGTGTAGCAGAACTGTGAGAGATTCTGCCATTGAGTCTGTTATTGATTTTGAGGTGAGAAATGAGTTGAACAAGACCGTCATTTGAGGAGCTAGTATTCTAGCAAATTTTTTGTAAAAGTTTGCGGATAATCCGTCAGGACACAGGGCTGCAGTTTTAAGAGATTTAATAGCTTCAGTGATCTCTTCGGTGGATATGGGTAGTTCCAGGGATTCCAGGTGTGATGTGTCTCGGAGGGGCATGGTGCTGAGATATTCTGGTAGATTGTCTAGTACTGTGGGTGTCCCAGACATGATTGATTTATGGTGATTCAACAGTTCTTCAGTCTTTTCAGCCACGGAGTAAAGCATTTTCCCATTTTCCCATCTTCCCATCTGAGTTTCAAGAAATTGTTTCGGCTGTGGATTTTCTTCAATTTTTGCGCCAGCACCTTGTTTGCCTTATTCCCTTTACTGTAATAGAACTGCCTAGTAAATGCCAAGGCCTTTGCCGTGCGATTGGCGCAGTGCATTTCCAGCACTGTTTTATCTTTCTTTAGAGCTCTCTCCTTTTTCCTGGAGGTGTGCGATTTGAGTTTGTCCTTTAATTGCCTTACCCTTTTCTCCAGTTTGGCAGCCATGATATTCGAGACTCTTCTTTGTTCCGTTCTGGCGCTGATCAGTGCGCCTCTAACGACGAGTTTCATGGCGTCCCATTGATGTTGATGGGAGAGTTTTCCGTTGTATTTTCGTTGAAGTAATTGGAGATTGTTTACTCAGTTTCTGATCTGATACATTCATCTAGTAGCAGTGAGTCGTTAAGTTTCCAATGTTTGTGAACAGGGTGTTTTTGACCTGAAATGGCTAGTTTGGCGGATACTGGAGCATGGTCCGATAACATACAAGTGTGGATTTCTGCACTGTTAAGGCATGGGAACAGGACTCCAGATATTAAGATAAAATCTATTCTTGAGAAGCCTTTATGCACACATGAGTAATGAGTGTAGTCTCTCAGGGTGTCATTGAGGAGCCTCCATGTGTCTACAGTTTCGGATTCTCTGAGTAGTTTGGCTATTGAGAGCGCATGCACAAAGTCTGTATTCGTGGGGGGCAGAGTTTTGTCTATTTGTGGATTTGGCATGCAGTTAAAGTCTCCGCCCATAATCAGGTGACCTTCACGGAAGGCTAGGATGGTTGGGATTAGGTTTGTGATGAAGTTAGCTTGGGATGTGTTAGGGCCATAGATTGAAACAATGGTAATAAGGAGCTCTTCGAACAGGCCTTTTAGGAGGAGGAAGCGGCCTTCCAGATCTCTTTTTATGGTGATTTTTGACAATGGGACTTTGTCACTTAAGAGAATTGCTACTCCTCTCTTCTTCTTTCGGGAGGAGGCGAAGTATGCTCTGTTTCTATACCTGTTGAATCTCACCCGGCTTTCGTCTTATTGCAGAAGGTGGGTTTCTTGAAGAAGAACAATGTCCCCCGATAGTTGTCCCAGCCTATGCTCAACTGATTTACGCTTTCTTGGCGAGGTCAGACCGTGGACGTTCCATGTGAGTATTACTATCTCGCTTATGTCAGCCATTGATATGTATTTTTGTCATAGCAGTGTCTTGGTCCGTATCATTACCCTGAGGTCAAAAGATTGCTGGAGGATGTTTCTTGCTGCTTTGGATTGGCGATAGGTTCGTCGCTGATGCTTTATGCGAGGTGATGCTCTAGGGGCCAGGCCCCATGAGGAGCGGTGTGTCCCATTCTGGGCTGGTTGCTCTGATAACTTAACTCCCTCCCGCCCCTCCCTCCTCATAACTTGAACTGGTGGCACCAAAGTACCTAGAACTGGCCAACTGGGCCGCTGATTATAGAACTGAAGTGCATCAGAGTTCAGCCTTATTCCCGCACAATTGGTGTGATTGTTAGTGGATGTGTCTGAGGTCCAGCACACCGCAGGGAACTCATAGCATTGTAGGATGTGAGATGGGCACCACCTCAAGAGTGATTGCCAGAGAGGGTCATTATCATGGGATTGTAGTGCCCAGATACGAGCGAGTTAGTGCCGATTGGTCATCCTGGGTTATTGTCTTTCTTGGTGGGACCTCGAGGTCTGCGCCTCCCTATGGATTTTGACCATTCTCCTGTGGAGGGGTTTCCCCGAGCGGGGTGGGTTGTTTCTTCTGTTTCCAACTCCATGTCCGATTTTCCGAGACCCATGAATTTGTCTGCTTCTTTTGGTGTACAGAGTTGTTTCAGAGCGCCCTCCCATTTGAATTTGACTGATGTCGGGAATCCCCACTGGTACGGTATTTTCTTCCCTCCCAGCCATTCCGTTAGGGGTCGCATGATTTTCCGTTTTTGGAGAGTGGAGGCAGCTACGTCCTGGTAGAGTGAAATTATGGAGCCCTGGAAGGTCATCTGGTGCATTTGCCTTGCTTCGCGCATGATTTCCTCCTTCAATTGAAAGAAATGGATTCTGACTAGGACGTCCGGGGGGAACGTGGATTCCCGTCTCGGGAGGTTCTGTGTACCCGGTCCAGCTCCAGGGGGGCATTGTCTGGAAGTGTAATTATAAATCTGATGAGACGTAGCTTCTTAACTCTTCATCTGAAATGGAGAATGGGATCCCTCTTATGCGAATGTTATTCCTCCGAGAGCGGTTCTCTGCATCCTCCTGTTTTGCCTCAAGGAGGTTGCATCTCGCCTCCAGCTCCTTGATCCTGTCCCTGTCCATTTCGTCTTCATATCTCTGGTCACAAACCTCGGATTCAAGCTCTGCTGTTCGGCGTTCGACCTCTCCCACCCGCCCATCCAGAGAGTTGATTTTCTTTGTGACTTCTTCAGTGCTTTTTTGAATTTCTTTGGTTAAGGCTGACAGTAGGTCTTGCAAGTCGGCTTTAGTTACCATGTGGGATGAGCAGTGGGCAGATGCTGATGCCGTGGGCATGGAGTTATTGGGTGGGTCTTCTGGTGGGTCCCCCTTTCTGGGTCTTTCAGTGGCGGTATTCGCCAGTAAGGAGACGATATCTGCCTGTTTAGAAGTTTTGTTGCTTTTTGACATTTTTGATGTTGATGGATATCTTGCTGTTTCGGACAGGGGGAGAGTTCAGAGGACTTCACCTGCGGATTACCAGGCCCCTAGGCGAGGATGGGAGAGCTTGAGTTTTGAAGGAGGGAGCTGTGTTGCTGCGAGTGCCTGTAGCAGGTTGTAGTGAGGCTCTGAGGTTGCGTGGTGAGACCCAACGTGAAGAGTAAGGAGTGATGGAATAACAGGTCGAGGGGGCCTGAGTGTGTTTTTAGTGCCCCGTGGGGTGGGAGCGTAATGTTCAGCAGAGCGTTAATTCAGGGGCACAAATAGGATACCGCCTCTGAGAGAGGTGAATTCAAGCCAGTATCCCCAGGCCCTCCCCACTCCTCACCTCAGAGTTGGCGATCTGATCCGATATTCTGGAAGGTGGCAGGGGGGATGGGAAGTCCGTAGCACTCTGCGTGCCTTCAGAATCTAAGTCCTGGAGATTCAAGATACAGAAATGTTGCGGGCAGAGGGCCGGAAGGGGTCGCTGAGTGGTCTGGAGGGCTGCTGGGCAGATCCGGGCGGGTTCTGGCGGCGTCCTCTGATGTTGCTGGTGGATTACAGCCCCAGAAGGTGGGGCCCTGCTGGGTAGGTGATACGTCGCCTCAGGAGCTGTTGCCGGGGATGAGGAGCTGATGGTCCCAGGTAGGGACCGTGGGGTGCAACAATCCTCATGCGCAGGCCCTCTCCGGGGTGGGGGCCCACGCTTCGGCTCCACAATCCAGGGAGCAGTGTGTCCGGGGCGGCCCCTGTGCAGGCCGAGGGAAGAGAGGCGTGCTGGAGAGTGAGGCGGAAGCGGGTACTGCAAGGTTCGGGCCCGGGCCCCTTGTCTTACTGCAGCGGGGTGCTTCGGACGGAGTGCAGGTCCCCGCTAATGCGTCTCCTCTGCTTCTGTGGGTTTCTCGGTCTCGGTAGAGTCTGCATCGTTTCGGGAGGTCGGCTGGTGTGCCAGTGCGGGACGAAGGGCTGAGATCATTAGGCGGTGGTGTTTGATTCAGTACGCCTGCCCCTCCCCCTCATGAGTGTGCGCCTCAGTGTTTGCCCACGGCCCCATCTTGCCGTCGAGCGGGGTCCCGCAGAGGAAACACCCCAGAACTCTGTTATCCGGCGCAGGGACGGGGACCCACTCGGTCAGTGGCCGCCGCGAGGGTTCACACGAGAGGCGCTCGCATTTCGACATTTATCGGGGTCTGGGAGCGGCGGTGTGGAAGAAGGCGCAATGGGCCAGGCGGGACCTCCTAAGCGGCCATGCCACTCTCAACGGCTCCAGGCCACACCCCCCCTTCACACTTTTTACAGTTCATTCAAAGTTCATCAGCTTTGGTTCAAAACTTGCCATTTTTCAAATCTTACTCAACACAGCCCGGTTCTTATTGGTTCTCCCCTTGACTCACCGGCTGTGATGAACGCTTGGCTGTTGCCTCTCTGTAGTCAAGGCTGGTACCAAAGGCATGGGAGCTTCCCTTGCTCTTGCTTATTGGTGAAGGTTTGCCCTGTGTACTGTTGACATCTGCTGGGGGACAATTGTGCTATTGTTCGCAGTCTTAGGCTCTCTTCCACGAAGGCTCTGCGGGTCTGGGACGAAAAGGGCAAGGCCACTTCTCTCCTCGCCACCCTCTCGATTCTGCCGTCTTTCTTCTTCTCTTGAATTGATGCGTGGTAGCTGGCCCATCGTGCTGTTTGCCGTGCTCACCTTGCTTGTACTGTGCTCTCTGGCTCCACCTTTTATCCTTATGGGGAGGGGAAAGGGGCGTCGGGTGTGTGTGATTCAGATCAATTGCCTGACTTTGCTTGACACTTGTATTGGGACATGTCAGGTAAACAGCTCTGGTGTTAGTCCTTTGTCCTTTGTGCTATGCAAAAATGTTAGTGTTAGAAAGGGGGGGGGCAGTGGTTTGGAATGTCCTCTGTGAGAGAATGGGGAAAAGGTTTAAAAGGAAGGAGCATACCACATCTCACCCATCGGTATCCCACTCCCACTATCCGAGGACCCCTCATCTTGGTGATCCTCCCTTACTGGTCCACCCCTAGGAACTGGATTCAATAGCAATGGCCGTGTCCTGGCCACTTGGATGACAGATACCCGGGGACTAGCTAATGAGACACCTTTAGGTTTCTCACAGTGGTCTAAATGTACCAAAAGGTAAATTAAATCAGGCATCGCTTTCCCAACCCCCTTGTTCCCAATACAAATACCCCACTGACATCCTACATCTCTTACGTTCCACCCCCAACACTTTCTTTTCCCGCAGCAACTGCTTTGAAAGGACATAAATCCTGTGTTTCTTTGTGAACACTTTAATAACAGTATGCACTATAACAAATTGAAGAACTACTGTTCATCTGCAAACTATTACTGCATTGCATAGCCCAGCAGCTTACCGTGCTTAGCGAGGTTGTTTGCCATGTTCGTTCGTTTCGTTTGTTCCTTTCTTCTCAAAATGAAAAAAAAAGTTACCCAAACTACCGTGATAACACTGCAATCCGGACTGAGGCACCTTTCTCTACAAAATCAGCATTATACAGCATTGCTGAGACATGAAGGGCGGGTTGCTCAGGCAGCTGCACTCGGAATCAGCTACGCAGTTTCGTCGTTATTTGTCTACGACTCCATGCTGAATAGAATGCGGTAATGGGCTGCTCATGGGAACCCAATAGAACTCCTCTGCGACCAGACCCCAGCGTAGCACAGCAGCTCCAGCCAACTAAGCAAAGCACTAAGAGTTACATTATGTAGATGTTAAAATATTTAATATATATTCCGAAATAAATGGAAAGTGTTGTGTTATTATGCCCCTGGAACCTAATTTAGCATAATGCAAGAGTAAAAGTGTTGCCAGGAAATATGGATGCGTTACTCTATTGCAGTGCCTCCTGTTTCCATTAACAGGTTTTTTTTTCTGCCTTTGAATGTTAACTTCCTTTTATCCATATAATTCTTTTCAAACACATCCACAAACAACTAGAGTGCAAGGCATGGGAGAAAGGGTCCTTCATGTCTGAAATAAAGCTAGCATAGAATTGGGGATGGTTTAATGGGAGCGCATTTCGATGGCAAAAGTCAATCCAGATGAAAGGACCCTGCTCAAATGCTGCAAGGTCTTGCTGTGTCATTTATCATCATAAGCTAAACAATTACATATTAATTAAAGATCGGGTTGACTTACTCACTACAACCGTAGAGCCCTGCGCGTATTCGGTGAAAGAAAATGGGTGTCATGTGGGAAAAAAGCACATACTGGAGAGCCAATCGGATAATAGTGACATCACTAACAAACTGGACAGCTTATTGGTTACTGCTTACATATCAAAGCACTAGAGCAACCACCACAAATTCAAAACCATTTTAAACCAAAATGTAACTAGTTCAGTACCTTGTTTATTTTAAATACAAAATATAGTACAGTGTGTAACATAACTTGAAAGCTGCAGTGAATATATTTTAAATCAAGTCAAATAACATTAAAACATGGCGGCCACCATTTTGGAAGGGAAAATGGCTGACAAATTTCACCACGCAGTAAGATCTGTGTTGTGGGTGGAGATGGGTGAGAATCGGAGGAGAAACCTATAGGATTTCACTTAGCGAAGGGTGTTAAATGGGTCGACCACATAGCCAAACTACCAGAAATCCATCCTCATATGTAAACCTGCATTGAAAAGAATTAAAAACCTGCATCTAAAGCCCCTATTTCAAGCTCTAATCTTAAGCTCTTATTTTAATGGCAATAGCTTTGGCTTTATTGGTAGCGCTTTCAGTACCACCTAATAGCCAAAACTAAAAAGTACAGGCCTAAGTCTTTCAGCCATAGGGTGCAGATGGTGAGAGATTTTTGTATTTTATTGGTCTTTTATAAAAGGGCCTGAAGTCAAAGGGCTGTACCATACAAATTAGAACAAAGTACAATAAAATTGGGTAGGTAATTTAGAATAGATTACATTCACTCAAGGTTGCAGAAGTAAATTTGTTTGAAGAGAACCACATAGGACAGAGCAATCAGTAATAGAGCAGAGAGAAAGTGGAAGAGCATTCCAATGGAGAGGACCCAGAAGTTCAAAAGGACAGAAACGCGACCGAGCACAGGGTGGGCGAGGAACCAAAATTCTGAAATGTGCAGAGGATTGCAGAGAGCCAGAGGGAGTATAGAAAGATATGAGTTTACTAAGATAGTTAAGAGAAAGACCATAAAGAGATTAAAAAACAAGACAAAGAAAATGAAACTTAATTTGAGAGTGAAAGCGTAGCCAATGAAGTGTTGTAAGAGACGAGGAGATAGAGTTGCGGTAGGAAAGAAGACAAAGTAGATGAACTGAAGAATTGAAAACTGAATTTAGAGGGGCCAGACAGGACCTGGGAAGACCAAACAAGGTGGAAGAACAGTACAATAGTCGAGGGAAAATTAGGGGATTAGAGGTTTGGACGCTTGAAACGTGAGGAAGGGGCGTGCTTTACGGATGTTGTAAAGGTGGAAACAGCAAGAATGTGAAGTAAGAGAGATATGCTGAGAGAAGGAAAGAATTGAGTTTAAGTGCAAGCCAAGGTTTCGAGCTGTAGTTGAAATTGAACGCTTAGAGGGTGGAAAAGACAGAAATGGAGGCGAAGGATGAGGGGGAATGGTGTTGACAGGAAAGAACAGGACCTCAGTCTTCCCAGCGTTAAGAGTGAGAAAGTGAGACGACATCCAAGACTTAATAGCCACAAGGCAATCTGAAAGAGTGGGGTGCATATCAGGAGAAAAAGAGGATAAAGAGAGAAATAGTTGAGTGTTGTCTGTGTAGAAGTGGTGTGACAGACCGAAAGAAGAGATAATAGCCACAAGATGTGAAGTGTAGAAAGAAAAAAGAAAGGAGACTAGAACTGGCCCTTGGGGCATCCCATGGTCAAGAGAAGATGGTGGGGAGAACTTGCCCTCCCAGAAGACTGAAAATATTTGTTTAGAGAGGTGAGCCTTGAACCAGGACAGGACAGAACCTTGAATGCCAAGCGATGAACGTGATATCAGAAGTAAAGCGTGATCTACTGTCTCGAAAGCAGCAGAAAGATCTAAGAGAATAATAAAAGAAGAGTGTTTAGAGTAGCAAGCTTAGAGGAGAGAATTTAGAACAGAAATCAAGGCAGTTTCAGTAGAGTGTTGAGGATGAAAGCCAGATTGAAATCGAGGAAGTAGAGAAGAATCAGTGACACAAACAGCAATTTGAGTTTAGACAAGATGCTCTAAGAGTTTAGAAAGATAGGATAGCAGAAAGATAGGACAGAAATTGGAGGCGACCAATGGGTTAACGGTAGGTGTTTTAAAATGGGAATGATCGATGCATGTTTAAATGAAGTAGGAAAAGTGGACGTAGTGAGAAAAAATGTTACAAAAAGAAAGATAAGGTATAAGTAGAGGATAGACCTTAGGAATAAGTGCTGAATGAAGTGGGTCAGTAAGAAAAGCTGTAGGGTTAGCTCTAGATAGTAGAAGAACATCAGGATCAAAAACTGAGGCAAAGTGAGAAATAAAAGTTTGAGGAATAGGAGCTGAGGGAGGTGATGTGAAGGATGGAAGCGAGTCTTCAAAATCACGATAGAGGGATAGAACTTACAAAGAAAAGAAATGAGCAAAGTCAGAAGCAGACAATGTTGAGTTAAGAAAATGATCTGGGGCAGGAGGAGAAAGAAGTCGTGCAAGAGTCTGAAAAAGACATGTTGGGTGAGAAGATTGAGTGTGTAAAAAAATCAGAAAAATAAGCATGTTTATCAGAGAGTAAGCAATTATCAAAGAGAGTGTGGTAAGGAAAGTAAGAAGAGTGATCAGGTGCTTCTTTAGATTTAAGCCAATGCCTTTTGAGTCGACAAAGAAAACGACGCATAGAACAAAGGTGAGGAGAAAGCCAGGGTTGAGAGGGTTTCCGGGTAGGGGGAAAAGCAGTCAGAGAATAGAGCTTGTCTAGAGAAGATGAAAGAGATGAAGAGATAACAGAAGCCGCCTCGTCAGCATTGAGGGCAGAAAATAGAGAAACAGGATGAAGAGCAGAAGTACAGGTGGTATTAAAATGCGTAAGATTGAAATTTCATAAATCACAACAAAAAAAATGTTGCTGGAGAGGAGAGAGTCAAGGAGTGTTGAGGAGTAGAAGGGGATAGTGACACTGGAAGTAAGTGGTGATCTCAGAGGTAGATAGGTAAGGCAGATTCTGAAGAAGCAGTGACAGTTGAAATAAAAATTAAGTCAAGAGAAGAACCCAATATATGAGATGCAGGAGTTGCAAGATGTAAGAGAAAGTAATAATCAAGAATAGAAAGAAAGGGAATAGTAGCATGTGTAGAAGGTAGATTGAGATTGAAGTTGCCAAGTAATACAATAGGAGTAGGACTAGGCAAAAGGTGAGACAGAAGATGGTCAATATAATTGCAGTAGGAGCCAACTGGACCAGGTGGATGATAGACAATGATGAATTAAATAGGGAGGGGTGTAATGAAAATTTTGTAGATTCATTCAAAAGAAGAAAAAGAGGGAATAATGAATGGAGAAGGAATAGTAGAGAAGCAAGAGCGGTAGAGTAGGCAAGTACCCCCGCCGGGACTAGTGGCACGGGGGACATGGTCAAAATAAGTCAAGGGTGTAGTAAAGGAAGCAGGAGTGGTTGTGTTATGAGGCAAAATCCATGTTTCAGTAATACATAGGAAATGTAAATTGAGTCTCAGCAAAATGTCCAGAACTTTGGTGGATTTTTTAGATAATGACCTGGCATTCACCAACCACATCTCTCTAACCTCTCTATCCATTCTCCAACCACATCTCTCTAACCTCTCGATCTTGTCGCCACCACCTCTATAACATCCGCAAGATCTGCTCCTCTCTCACATTCCATGCTTCCAAACTCCTAATCTCCTCCCTTATTTTCTCCCGCCTCTTCTACTGCTCCTCTCTCCTCTTTGCACTCCCTCTCTCTCACCTAACTCCCCTAAAATCCATCTACCACTCCTCTATCCGTACCCTCGTGACTCTATTTCTTCCTCTCTCTCTCAGCTTAACTGGCTTCCTTTCCTCTCACAACTGAAATTTCAGTTACTCTGTCTTGTCTACAAATCTCTCCATGACCTGGCGCCCACCTACCTTTCCTCCCTCCTCTCATTTTAATCCCCCTGCCGCTCTCTCCGCTCAGCAAACCTCTACCTCCTCACTGTACCCCCTGCCCCATGTGCCTCCTCATGCTCCGCTCCTTCCAACTCTTGGCCCCCCTACACTGGAACTTCCTCCCCATCCACTCCATGTTACGCTCACCTGGCTCCCACAGGGGCGTCGGTCGGACCCGGACAGCTGCGGTCTCCACCCACATGATGCGTAATGCAGCGATGACTGACTGGATCTGCCCTCCTAATCTTGTCTGCTTAACCCGTAGAAATATTCTCCTGCAAGTGGAGAGATGGATTTAGCCACTTGTGGATTCAAGTGATGGCACCCCCACAGCCCTCCCTAACTAATCACCTCCGAAATGCCCTCACAGCAATCCCACCTTATATTCTTGAAAGATGAGCTCTCCATCCTGCGTGGATTTGCAGGGGCGCGTCGATTCCAGTTACTTCTCTGGTTTGAAGGCTCGGGAGAGTTCCGGAGAGTATTCACTCTGAGGTTCCTGGTGAGGACCAATAAGTATTAAGTTCATAGAGTTCAATATGTCCGATGTTCACTCTTGTTCCCCCCTTTCTTTCTTGTCTTGCAGCTGGCTCGTGAAAAGATGCTCTTGTGGCAGCTGGTGGC
This sequence comes from Ambystoma mexicanum, assembly GCF_040938575.1. Lineage (NCBI taxonomy): Eukaryota > Metazoa > Chordata > Amphibia > Caudata > Ambystomatidae > Ambystoma > Ambystoma mexicanum. The sequence goes on from NC_090922.1 coordinate 113,094,416, forward strand.
ACTCAGGTAAGAGTCTGTATTACCCGGCGCTGTCCGGTAAATGTTGCACGAGGAAAACATGTTGTTTTGTCTCTCTTTACAGATGCGGCACGTGAAAATATGGATAGTCACAAAAGGATGCCTCTGGTGGTAAATCAGGTAAGTCTATGGTGGTAAGAATTATATTTGTTGGTTCCCTCGGCTCACCTTGTGGTTTTCTTTTGTCTCCTAGGTGCCGAAGTTTGGCGAAGAAATGATGGAGGCAGCGCCGACCCGAAGGATGCTGTGAAGACTGGTGAGTATGGTGCTGCGCTGCAGCTGGAGGTGCGGCGCGTGCAGAAATGATGTTCTTTACAGGTCAGGAGACAAGATGGATCCAGAATGAGGTGTGGAATAGAAATAAGTTTGTTTTCTAACCTTGTCCCTTTCTTTCCTCTTTGTTTTAGGAGCTCCAAATTCGAGGCGGGCGTGGCAGAAGACTGGATGCAGGCTGCAGGCACGGTGAGTGTTACGCTGCTGGATGCAGAATAACGTGAAGTGTGTGTTGCTGGTCGGGTGTGGTTTAAATAGCCTCAAAAGTAGTCCCAGGTAAGAAGTCCCTAGAACCACACCCGAGTAAAAAATAGTCCCCGTAGAAAAATAGTCCCTTTCAGGCTTCATGTTGGATTGGAGTCATTTGCAGCATGGTCTGCCTGAGGTAAGTAATGACTATGAGCCTGGCGCCTTAGGCACCAGGACTGATTGCTACTATGAGCCTGGCGCCTAGGGTGCCAGGACTGAACCCAGATAGCCCCTAGCTGGGGCTGCTGAGGTTTTATTAAATGTCTAGATGCCTGCTCCCGGGGCTGATGGGCTTGGTCCGGATGCCTGGGCGTAGGCATCATGACACTCCACCCCTACCTACTCATCCTTCCGCCACTCCCTGAAAGCCCCTCTTCTTGACTCCCCCCTGATTTCCCCTCTGTGTGGCCAGGAGGACCTGGTGCGGGCCTCTCCACCGGGGTGCGAGACAGGATGCTCATTCGAACGCTTTCACAAGCACCCACTCCACCCACCCTCTCCCCCCTTGTAAATAGTTCTACTTATTGTTTTAATGACCTGTTCATGTTTGTAAATATGCTTCTCTCACTTTTGTACCTGTTGTTATATTGTAAAGCACTTTGGCTTAAAGCGCTATATAAATTCAATAAACATAAACATAACATAAACATAAACATTCCAGAGTCCAAGGTTGATGGTAGCAGTGTTTATAGAAGCTGAGGGATAAATGAGATCAGATTTGGTATGGGTATTTGTGATTCTGACATCCGAGTGAGAGCTTTCTGGAGATGATAGGATGGGTATGGTAAGAATATGTAGAGTAGAACCAGTACTTTGATAAAAAACAAACCTAATACCAGGAGATAACTTGCTTGGAAGTACTGGGGAAGCACTGAGGTAGCAAGATGGCATTGCTGTAGAACCGCTCTTGCCGCGGACAGATGCAGACATTAACAAGGTTCCCCCAACTTCGCCCCGGCTTCATCTCCAGGCGGAGGTTGTAGCCGAGGACGGATTGGGAATGAAGAAGGGGGCGTGGCCAAGATAGCTGCTTGGTGTTGCCAGGCAACGCAACGCTGATGAAGTTCCTGCGAGCTCCTGGAGAGCGGGCCAGTAACCAGATTGAAACTGTACTCCAGTACAGTTTAGTTACATGCGCCCTCATAATCTGAGCAGATGATTTCCCAAGAGAGAAAGCTATCAAATCCGCTGCAGACAGCAACAACTTTACCCCAACTTTGCCCCAGTTTCGCCTCCAGACGGATGTTGTAGCCGAGGATGGATTGGGAATGAGGCAGGGGGGGCGTGGCCAAGATTGTTGCCTGGTGTTGCCAGGCAATGCAACGCTGATGAAGTTCCTGTAACCAGATGGAAACTATACTCCAGTACAGTTTAGTTGCACACACTCTCACAATCCAGGCAGATGGCTTCCCAAGAGACTAAGCTGTCAAATCAGCTGCAGACCGCAACAAACTTCCCCCGAACTTCACCTAAGGTATTCTGTACCACAAAGCACAAGACTGCAACCTTGTGGCCTAACCTGCGCTTAGGGATATTTGCAGCCAGGAGGATATGGGAATTGAAAGAGGACTTAGCCCTAAATCCCAATTGGCCAGTGAACAACCATCGCCTTGGTGATGCCACTAATGATTCTCTGAGAAGAGCTTGCTGTAGCTAACTTCTACAGGAATGGTCAGCAAAGTCTTGTCATAATCCTCCTGAAAAATGGAGTGAAAGTACAGTGCAACGCCATATAATAGTGTTCTAACTGTAATACCTTATGTTATATTATGTTATGTTATGTGTCTTACAGAGCACATCACCACCGTAGTGGTCTTAAAAGCACTGAGCCTTGTATGTGTAGACGCAAATTATGACCCTGCCCAGCATGGTAGCCAGACTGCCGTCTGTGGGTTGAAAACCGAGCAGGGCCAATGAGAACAGGCAAGGTTAAGAGTGGGAAAGTTCAGGGAGACAGAAGCATAGAAACCTACCTCACAAGGTGTAGGGAAATGAAAACATGTGGTTCAAGGATTGTTATCATTTGGATGAATGTTTAGCTTTCAGTGTTTTGACCAAAAGAAAATGTAATCAAGTGGTGCAGAGAGAGCACGGAATGGTGCTGAGTGGAGCTGCAGTCTGTTCACTGTGTCTACATTGAATGCAGAGTCTTGTGCTTCAAAAGGTCCTGCACCTCGCAGAGCAAACGCGAAGAGGTGCTGAGTGGAGCTGCAGTCTGGAAATCTCTTCACTGTGACTACATTCAAGGCAGTGTCCTCTGCTTCAAAAGGTCCTGCACCTCGCGGAGCAAACGCAGAGTGGTGCTGAGTGGAGCTGCAGTCTGACAGTCAGTTCACTGTGTCTACATTGAAGGCAGAGTCTTGTGCTTCAAAAGGTCCTGCACCTCGAGGAGCGAACGCAGAGTGGTGCGGAGTGGAGCTGCAGTCTGGCAGTCTGTTCACTCAGTCTACATTGAAGGCGGAGTTTTGTGCTTCAAAAGGTCATGCACCTCGCAGAGCGAACGCGTAGTGGTGCTGAGTGGAGCTTCAATCTAGCAGTTTATTCACTGTGTCTACATTGAAGGCAGAGTCTTGTGCTTCAAAAGGTCCTGCATCTCGCAGAGCAAACGCAGAGTGGTGCTGACTGGAGCTGTAGTCTGGCAGTCTGGGTAGCTGGGTTGTTGAATTGCTGAAGTCCCCAGCTGCCGCCTCTGTGAAGAGTTTCTCCTGTGCTCCAGCCGGCTGCCAGGTTTATCCTCCTTTGTCTGCTGCTGCTAACGTAAGCCGGTGTTGATAGAAGACAAGGCTGCTCAAACAGTCTGGAGCTTCGGGTGAGTCGATCGGGTGAATAGCCCACTTGTGCTTCTGCAGCTCTTGACTGACTTTGCCACTTTTCTTTCTTGGCGGGGGAGAGGATTTGGCCCTCCATCGCATTTGTCCACATTGATAATACAATACATTACATTGATAGCAAACTCCCAGCAAATCCCCTGCTAACTTCTCCTCTTGAACCGGCAAGAGGGGGGGTGGCGCTGATTTGTTCGATTCACTGGTGGCATTGTTTGATCCCCCACTATCCTTGGGGGGGGTCCCCTCTGCCCATCCCCAGTAAGGTCATTTTTGTAATCTAGGATTTACCGGCTTGCGCATTCTGGTACTTTGGCTTGATCTACAGAGTTCTACGAAGTTCTACATAGTTCAACATTCCTAAGAAAGAAAATCCCTTAGAAAGGACCTTTCACCCGCCGAATGGGAAGAGGGCATGAGGTGGTACAGGGAGCCGCAGACTCAGATTCTTCTACCAACACTCAGGGTGATGGCTGGGCACATGACTCCCCTTAGGCTATTACTTCTCTGATGGAAGAGTCTACTCGATCTCCCCATATTGAAAAAAGGAAGAGACATCCTCCCAATCTGCTTTACTGTTAGCCTTACTAGAGCCTCCTGCTGTTATTATGAGCCCTGTTTTGACTCCTGAACTATCTAAAGGAAGACTGAATGTTAATCCCCATGTCGTAGATACTATGACAATGACAAAATTGACAAAGTTCAATTACATCTACACTCCACGACTATATAGTTTATGCATTTATTTATTTTTACATTTAAATAGCACACCTAACCCTTAGGCATCTAGGCACCTAGTTCAAATTATGCAGACGAATACGTGGATCTAGAGGATGTGTTTGCCCGTCCAGATTCTCCTGAATATGTGGAGCATCTCGCAGTCTCTATCCCGGACCCAGAGCAATGGCTTAAACCTTCAGCAGAATGTTTGGCGGTACAACCTGCTGCAATTGCAGAAAGACTATCTAAAGACATGGCTGAAATGAAATCTACTGTGGAAAGCTAGAGACGGCGGAGTGAGGTCTTTAAACTCCAGACTCCTCGAACTCCTCGAACTCCTCGAGCCTGGCAAGGATCCAAACTGAGCCTTTGCTCAGTGGATTTAAGAGCCTCACTGATCACCCTAATGTCAGCCAGTCAGCATCTAGAGACGTCTTGATCTGCGTCTCAGCTGATGACTAATAACCTTTGATCTATGTTATGGAGATGGTCTCAGATCTGGGGAGTACGATAATATCGGTGGCGCCACGGCCCCAAGTAATCTTGAGTAATTCCTCTTCCTCCTCTACTGAAACCAAAGTACACAAGCAGTCCCTACATCACCATCAAGAGCCATCAAGCTCCTATGCTGAAAGGATTCTTGAGTCACAAAATCTACAAGCAATGATAATGTCGTCCTTAACTGTGGCTCTCAATCCTTTCATTAAGGGTAATGAGTCACTGCAGGAGGCAATCAAGGAGCAAGCTTGCCTGCTGATTTCCTCACAGTCGTAATTTACGACTCTGGAATATCTCACTGTAGCCTTGAAAGATCGGCTAAATACTGAGGCTGAAGCCTCCTCAAAGTGGCAGGAAAGACTAGCTGACTTGGCACGTAGAGAAGCCAATGAAAAAATCATAGTGATGGCAGCCATCCTTGACTCTCTGAAATGGGTAAGAAAGACCCAGAGCAGCTTATATCCCCAAATGAAAGGAGCCCATCCACTTGTGGCCTAAAAAAACATGTGTGGCTCCTTAGTTCTAGCATCTATCTCCTTGGACATTGTCCCAGGGAGCAGAGAGGTTCCATCTGATCCCAGTTGTGAGGAAGTCGATTGTGGATGTGTCAAGATCTGAGGTCCACGAAGTTTGGTATACCTCCGTCCTCAAGCACCAGTCAGAGAGATACAAAATAACTCACTGAAAGGTTATTGGGGCCACAGGTGGCAGGAACAGGGAACACCGGATCCCGGGTGGCTGCAAGAAAAGCAGTGGGTTAGACAAGTAATGTGCAATGACTACTGACAATGTATGTTACGAATGCCAAAGACACCTACCCGTGGGAAGACCGATGTTTGCTCTACACCTAGATGTTCCCCCTGGGAGTGTAAAGGGATGGGAGTACCTCTACCAGGGCCCACCTGAAGAGTACGCTTCTTGGTTTGTGATTCTTGGATGCAGATGCAAGAAAAATAAAAAAACACAGTCTGTAGAGTTGATCCTGAAGTTCGTAACAATCCAGGCAAGTAGTTCCAAATTACCAAATCCAATGAGGGCAAAGCAAGAGCAGTCCAAAATTCAATGTCCAGTGGGTAATAACCGTGTAAGTAAACATAGGTTACCAAATCCAATAAGGGCAGTCCAAAGCACTCCAAGGTCAAAAAGCAGGCTCCAAAATTCCAGAATTCAAGAAAAGCAGGCAAGATGCAAAAAAGGCCACGCACCGTTAGAACAGCTGAGAAGCGTTTGATTTGATTGAAACTGTGAGGTTCTTTTATGGCATACTTCCTGGTCATGTGACCTATCTTGGCTTGTCTCTGATTGCTGGGCTTAAAGCATGTGACAGGCTTGCATCACGTGACCAACGTGTGAACGCAGTTTGTATATACTACGTGCGTGGTCTCTTGAGCGGCCGTGAGGAAGGGAAGTCCAACGGGACCACAAGCGCCATGGCTGCCCCCAACTGTAACAGCGCCATGAATGCCGTAATGCTGGAGGGTCAGCACGGCGCCGAGCCGCTGAGGGCAACAGCGGCTCACGGCCATGCGCAGTGACCCCTGAAGGTAGGTGCAACCCCCGCCGATGTCGGGCTGGGCTACCCGCGCACTGCCGCAGCGAGGTGAGTGTGGGTGAGGCTGGAATGGGGTGCATGACAGGATGGCAACCAGGGCCACGGATCCTACTAAGAGCAAATATTCCTCATGAACCAAATTCCCGGGGAAATACTTCCCCACAAGTAACAGGGTTTGTGGAAACCAAGTCAATGGATCTTCGGTGGGAATGAATACCTCAACAGCCGATCCTAAACAATTTACCATCTTTGATAAAGCCAAACTCAATATTATTCAGCCTTCGCTCCAACCTAACACACAGAGGAAGAGCAAGAATCAGCCAAATAACAACAGGCCAAAATCAAATGGCTCTAAGGGCTTTTTGCACAAATTAACAACTCCTCTGCAACCTTTGTCTTCTGAGAACAAAAACTTAAAAGATAGGATCTGTAGTCAAGTTATAGGGACGGCTTCTCTGTTGGGACCACAAGAGGTTCCAAAAAAGCATCATATAATTACGACGGGGAGATGTTGCATTGCCTGGATCTATCAACCTATTCAGATGAAGACGGGGTGCATGTGGTTGCAATAGAAGTTGTTGCCGATGGGATTCATGCTTCAAACCACCCTCTTCCTCCTATTGTTGAATTAGCGGGGCCTCCTGTGTATGCCCTGATCATTGAGCATAGAGAGGCAGTGGACTCAGCTTTTCTCGCAGTTGGCTTTCTTACACTTGAGGAAAAACAAAATAGATTAACTTTTTCAGTGAAGAACTCTAGAGTCACATTTGGCCCCTTGTCCCAGCCCTCTTTCCAAAAAAAAAAAAAGATTTGCAAGCAGCTGGAACAGAGCGAATGTTCTTAATTTGTTCCATTGCTCACCAAAGTTAAGTAACTTAAAAACTGAAGATTTAAATATCGTCCAATTCATCAATCAAAAGCAAATGGATCGTGTCTCTTTACACCTATAGTCTAACCTGGTGAGCAAGTTGATCTTGGAAGCCGCAGCGGACCTACTGCCTTTGGGCTATGCGATTACAGAATCTTCAACTTATGATGCAGTGAGTGGTGCTTGGTCTAGAGAGGGGCATAAGGATCTGTTTAAACCATGTAACTGGAAAAAAGGAGCTGGTATCAACACAAACATCTCAAGCTTCTCAGCCCCAGCTTTACACAGATTTGAGAGAATGTAGTGGTCAGAGAGACATACCACTAACAAAAAATTACAAGAGACTGTACCACACAGAATCAAAGGCTTATTACAGTAGAAGATCATTGCTCGTTGGAAAAAATCTGCCATGACTGGTCCTGGTTGGCTGGTGCTCTAGCCAGTTCATTGAAGAAGTAACAACCAGAATCTCTGGATGAGGTCCCGCTCCGGTGGTGCTCATGGAACACCAGGGGTCATGAGCATCTATTTCAGATCGATGAGAATGACTTAAAAGCCTTTGACGTAATTTGTCTCCAGGAGACATGGTTGCGAAATCCCCCCATTTGTGATGGCTTTGAAGTATGTTTAATCCGGCCTAAAAAAGCACACAGAGTTGCCACCTTCTGGGCTATTAACACTGATAAAAATGGGGTGTAGACTAAGAATGTCAAATTGAATCTAAGTTCCTACATGCAGTTAGTTTATGTGACATGGGAGCGTACTGGGGGCCTATCCAACATTCCACTATTTGTTTTCAATCTTTACTGGAATCCAGTTGCGGTTACAAGTAGCGCCTTTGTAGACCGTTTGTTAAAATGCTTTGATAAGATCTGTGTAGATAATTCTAACCCACACTTTGTTATCTGTGGAGATCTGAATTTTGATTGTTTTTATGATGGGGGATTTTACTAACTAGTAATAGTATGCCGGAAAGAGCTACACTTTGGAGGAGTGAATTGAAGACATGAGATTGTGTGATGCTAAATGGTCAAACCATGAACGAGATCCCTGATGCTTTTACCTGGTCCAGAAGCGAGCAACACTCTCACCTAGACTATTTTATTTTTATCCTCCAATGTGTCTAGATATGTGACTACCTTTGAGGATTTCCCTAGAAGCTTTATTGTTCATAATCTGCTAAAATGTACCTGGACTAAGGGTGGAACATTATCATCAATCACGGATGCCTAGAATATCCAAGTAAATCAGGCAGGAAATAGGGTCCATATTCTCCTGAGGGATATCACCATGATTGTGGAGGGCCTAAAAATCCTGAATGCTGGCCCCAAGCCCTTACGGATCAATCATATAGTAATGACCTAGTGCCCAAAAAAAACTTTGTGCAGACCTAAGGTATCTGTATAAGTCACATACACCTGCTAAATATGAGCTTATCAGGAAACGTAAACAGCAATATCGTAACTGGTTACTTATCTCCAAGGCCCTGCGCATCCAGCATGATGCGTAGGCAATGCTCAAAAGTATGGCAAATAAAAACAGCAGAGACATCTGGCCCATGCTGCAAAAATGCTGCGAAAACGTGGACGGACTGCGCTCCAAGGAAAGGAGGCACTGAAAAATGACCAAAATCCGTGAAATAATAACACAGCAATTTTATTATTAAAAATCATGACATGCAGGGTACAACAGGAAATAAAGTCCAGGTTATATATATATATATATATATATATATATATATATATATATATATATATATATATATATATATATATATATTCAGTGAAAAAAGTTTGTTAAAGGGACGTTATGGTTCAAAGTAAAACCGAAAAACCCCTGAAATTCGGCAGTTATGGTAAGATAAGCAACCATAACTCGCGCCAACGTGCACTACTAACACTAACACCCAGGACATCAAAGATAACATCGCAAATGTCATTGATGACATCACTGATGACATCACATGTCTGGCTCTCCCTTTTTTCCCTTTACTGACATATCTAGGCCACATAGTTTTCTTCAGTAACAGTCAGGAAGTAAAAATTGAAAAGGTACTATATTTGTAGACTTAGGGTCAAGTCACATCATATGAAACATATACATAGCGGAAGACACTGGCTTGAAAGAGAGCAATACTTTCTGTGCATGAAGATAATCATTAGGGTTATCAGCACTTTCTCATAGTTTTATTTTTATTACTCTACCTTTCCTGTATATGCTCATATTTGTATACATTGTATTCACTCTCCTTTCCTTTGGGTGCAGTCACATCATGTGATACACATACATATGGTAAGTAGCAGCTTTGAAACAGAGCAATAGTTTCTCTGCATAAAGACAATCAGTTAGGTTATGAACTCTTTCTGCTACTACTTCTGCTTTTTTGTTTCCTTCACTGTCCCTGTATATACTCATATTTGTATGTGTTGTTGTCTCTTTGTGTTTTGTCTGTAATAATTATGTATTAAGTGGGTTTTATTATCTACTTATTACATGTTTCACAGTACGCAAAACTCTAATAAGAAAGCAGTTATCATTTCACTATTCAACATGGCAAGATTTTGAATATGGCACCTTCATCATGTATGCTGCACGCAATGCCTATGTTTCTGCATGAGTAGCTTAGTATACTGGATAAAACTTCATAATAGAATGCTATTTATAGCAATGCATTGCTTAATGCACTAATTAGCTCATGATATTTATCCCAATGATCCTTGACAGTTTTTGGTCAGCATTATAAGAATCCCTTGTACAGAGTTTTCATGAAAAGTAAATGCACTTGTGATGTCATCAGTGATGTCATCAATGACATTTGTGATGTCATCTTTGATGTCCTGAGTGTTAGTGTTAGCAGCGCACGGTGGTACGAGTTATGGTTGCTTATCTTACCATAACTGCCGAATTTCAGAGGTTTTTCGGTTTTACTTTGAACCATAACGTCCCTTTAACAAAGTTTTTTCACTGAATTTCATAGGTTTTTAGTAGCTCAACTTAACCATAACGTCCCTTTAACACAGTTTTTTTTACTGAATTGCAAAGGTTTTTAGTAGCAAAACTTAACCATAACTTCCCTTTAACAAAGTTTTTTTTCTGGATTTCATAGGTTTTTAGTAGCACAACTTAACCATAATATCCCTGACTTTAAATACATGTAACATAGAACATACTGAACCCCTAGCTAGTGATTTCGATGTCCGCGGACTACCGCCATGTCCGCGGACATTTCAAAAATCTGAGCGTGGTGAATGTAAATTTAAATGGTGTGCCCATTTCCCTTTTGAGGTTGGCTCTGAAAAGAGCCGTTTTTTTTGTTTTTTTTGCAGATGCTCGACAGACACCTGTTATTTTTTATTATTTTTTTTTTCTTACTTTACTCCTAAAATCTTCACATAACCTTCTCCAAAGCAACCCTTACATTCCAAAACAGCATGACATTTCCCGTAAAAGATAAGGAAATGCCATCTTCTTTAAAATAAACAGCATTACTGGAATAAATATTCTCATTATTACAGAAGAACATACCAGCTCTAAGCATGAAGGCACACATGCCTCGGTTGATTACACACCTAGCATTGTTTTGCTGAGGACAAAAAACGGAACTATTGTCCCATAATGCCCTAGGTAGTATTCCAGAAAAAACTACTTTGGCATTTGGAAGGATGTTCATTACTGCTTGAACCAAGTGTTCCAAATCTGCCAACAAAGTAGGGGCACTGACATAGCCCAAATGGAAAGCACCATAGTGCAAAACTACCACATGGGGACTGTTCATCCTGCCCATATCTTCACAAAATTACAATTCCCTGTACATTGCAATTAGGCAGAGTGCTCCACACCACCTCCACTCCTTTAACATCAAAATTCTTTGCAACATGCCTGCATTGAGCATACTGTTGTAAACCATGCACAAACATATCTCCAAGCACCAACACCCTGACTTTCTCCACTTCTGCCATCTTCACTACACACAGTCTCTTTCAACACAAATCCACAACCTCAACATCTGATTGACTGATCCCTACAGTCTTTTTTTCATGCTGGATTTGCTGGAAAACCCTGGATGTAGCACGCCCTGTCCACGGACAGCCGCGGTGTCCGCGGACCGTGTAACTCTTGGACAGCCCTTCTACCATTTCCTCTTCACTCTCTGTGCCATTCCCTCATTGCATACAGCTAAGCAGTCACACAATACGGAGAACGTCCTCAGAACACCCCCATTTTGTTTATTTTCGAACATTTCAGGACACCGCGAGTGTTCTTATAACACATGCAAATTGCCAGCGAACAATACAGACAACGTCCTCAGACCACCCCCATTTTCTTTATGTATTAACATTTCAGGACACCGCGAGTGTTCTTCTGGCTCACTCTTTTTTCTTTTGCTGATATATCTAGGCCACATGGTTTTCTTCAGTAACAGTCAGAAACTAAAAATTGTATTTTATTTGTAGACGTATCCTACAAATAGGTTCTTATAGTAATTCCCTTAGAGTCCAGTCACATCATATGAAACATATACATAGGGGAAGACACAAGCTTTAAAGACAGCATTATTTTCATGCAAATAAATTATGATTTCTCTGTTTCAAAGCTACTATTTACCCTATGTATATGTATATTGGTATATGTTCTTGTCTCTTTGTGTTTTCTCTATAGTAATGCAATTATGTAATACATGGGTTTTATTAGGTACTTATTACATATTTCACAGTTCACAAAAATCTATTAAGAAAACAATTATCATTTCATTATTCAACATATTAACATTACGAATATTATACCTTCATCTTGTACGCTGCACACAATGCTATGTTTCTGCATTAGTAGCTTAGTATACTAGATAGAACCCCATAATAGAATGCTATTTATATCAATGCATCGTTCAAAGCACTAATTAGGGTATATTTATTGCAATGATCCTTGACACTTTTTTCGCAACATTATAATAAGAATCCCTTGTACACATATTTCATGAAAAGTACATACACATGTGATGTCATCAGTGATGTCATCAATGACATGTGTGATGTCATCTTTGATGTCATGGGTGTTAGTCTTAGCAGTGCACGGTGGTGGCGTGAGTTATGGTTGCTTAGCTTACCATAACTGTCGAATTTCAAGGGTTTTTCGGTTTTACTTGGAACCATAACGTCCCTTTAACAAAGTTTTTTTCACTGAATTTCATAGATTTCTAGCAGCGTAACTTAACCATAACGTCCTGTTAACAAAGTTTCTTTATTAGCACGCAAACAATTTACAAAGATGGAGTGTAAAAAGCAATTTCTCAGAGATGGCTGTACACAGAATGTTGCAAACTAAGAATTTATGGTCGTTTACAGTGAAGGTCAGCTGCTTCCATTTTTTGCTCGCGTGCCGGAGAGGCCCACGACTCGCACTATAAGATTCTATTGTTTTTTGACCTTGACAGACAGGGATCGTGCTAAAAGACTTCTTTTGAAGGAGTGTTGCAAAAACGTAAGACACGATAAGGATGACATTTCTGAAACAAAACCACTTTTATATATTATATCACTATGAGAAAGATCGTTGGCACAGATGGAGTCGTATTTTGGGACTGCACTATGCTTAGACAATGGAAATGTCAATATAATGTAAGTAACCCTTTAGATTATTTTATACCGGAATATAATAACAATAGCGTGGCGTTAAAGCCCGGTTAAGTTGTACTTGTTCGTTCAATGTGGCATAGTGTTTTCTACCGCACACTATCACGGCCGAATTGGTCCCCTGTCCCTTAGAGGGCTCTGAAAAAGGCAGAGGACAGAGGGTGGGTTAGTGGGAATAAGTTAACATACTCCGTTGCACTATCATCGCTAGCAAATAGTTTCACGCCCTAATAAATAAAATGAATATTTTTAATGAAGATCGGCTGGTGAGACTAATTTATGGTTTTTAAAACAGGTACGTCCTTCCGTATTGTCAATGCCACGATTTTCAGACCCCAGCCGATGGTTTCTTTAATTGCCAGGTGCAGCTCCATGTAAGCAACTTCATGACCCTCACCATTTTATGGGACAATCGCCAAGGACCAATATGCCCTTGCGCAGTACTAGCGGCTTGAAGCAACATACCAACCATTATGGTGGTCTAATGCCTCGTTGTTGGATCAGCCTTCCGATTATCAGTGCAACCATTTGCTTCTTTTATCATAAGCCAACAGCCTGTGTACCCTAATGCCTCGTTGTTGGAGCAGCCTTCCGATTATCAGTGCAACCATTTGCTTCTTTTATCATAAACTAACAACATGTGTACCGCAAAGGAACAGCGCGTGGCTCAAGATGAACTTTTGCTGATGGACAGCAAAGGCAAATGCAAATCGCTGAATATTCTCTAAACATTTGATGTGAAATAAATGTACTTTACGAACTGTACAATCTTGCTGTTTGCTTTTAAATTACAGTTTCATATTCCGAATTGTGGCGCGCTTTGTTGTGAGATGATGTGTGTTGTTTTCTGCGTTCTGTGTAAAGTCGCGTAGGACTGGAGACGACTGAGCGCGTTTGGCTAAGCACCCTGTAATGTCACGGAGAGAGGCGGGGAATATGAATGCTTTGATAATGTCAGGCTTTGGGCGGGACATATGATTTAATGTCGCAAAAGCAGGTCAGCCAGGTCGATGGCGCAAGTGATAGGATTATCACATAATGTCGGCACACAGCAGCCTGATTTATTGTTTCCTTAGTGGACAAAAAGTCGGGTAAGGCCCATAGGAAATTGTACTATCAGCAGACATAAGGAGGATTCTTAGAACACTTTCCACCTGACAACGAACAATACGAACAGCGTTCTCAGAACACCCCCATTTTGTTTAATTGCAAACATTTCGGGACCCCGCAAGTGTTCTTAGAACACATTCAACTTGCCAGAGTACAATATGGACAGCGTCCACAGGACACCCCCATTTTGTTTATGTACAAACATTTAAGGACACCGCAAGTGTTCTTAGCTCAATTTTAGCTTGCCTGTGAACAAAATGGACACATACTCCGTCCTCAGAACACCCCACCATTTAGTTTATTTACAAAATTTCAGAACAGCCGTGTTGTCCGCAGACAAAAATCGAACATAACAAAAGCCTCTAGCACATAAAAAAAACAGAACATTGAACCTATCTCATACTCCTCCACCCTCCCCAAACACTCTTACACACCAACACACTCCACTAAATACCATTTTTAATCCAGGTTTCACCATGCTGCCCGCAGTCGTCCGCGAATGCAAGATGGCGGGCACCACAGAAAATCTGACGCGCTTCACGCACCATGCCGTCCAATCAGCGAACACGTTGCATGTCCGCGGACATCATGCAAGCCGCTCGGCCAATCAGGGCACTGTCCGCGGAGCGAACGGGGAAGTCCGTCCGCGAAGCGAACGGAGATATCACTAATTTTTTTGCCTTACATTTTGGTCATTTAAAAAAAAAAAATACTGGATGGATTTACACCAAGTTTGCAAAAGCACGCTTTCGGGACCAAGCCCCCGCTCCTGCCACAAATTTGGTGTAAATCCGTTCAGCGGTTTGGGCTGTAGGCCCCCCCTATAACTTTTGCCCCCCTGGACCAAACATCACCAAACTTTGCAAAAAATTCACAGTGGGCCATATACTTTTTTTTACCAAGTTTGGTGAGGATTCGTCCAGAGGGAGCGAAGTTATAAGCCACCCAAAAAGTGCTCTTCCTATGGAAACACCAACTTAACCATAACCATAACTACATGGACGCTACCGCGTCCATGTAATATATATATATAACACAGCCATGGTAGTGGCTGTGTAGTTATGGTTAAGTTGCTGTTTCCATAGGAAGAGCACTTTTTGGGTGACCTATAACTCCGCTCCCCCTGGACGAATCCTCACCAAACTTTGCAAAAAAAGTATATGGGCCACTCTGAATGTTTTGCAAAGTTTGGTGATGTTTGGTCCAGGGGGGCAAAAGTTATCCCAAAACATCTTTTTTCCCATAGACTGAATGGGGGAAAAACTTTGCGCATGCCTGCAGGTCAAACCACTGGACAGATTTTCACCAAATTTGCGGCAGGGGCTTGGTCCCGAAAGCGTGCTTTTATAAATTTGGTGACAATACGTCCAGTAGTTTCCTTTAAAACTACCAAAAAATATGTCTCAAAAAATGTGTGATATCTAAGTGCACTCCGCGGTCACACTTCCCTGTTCGTTCCGCGGACAAGATACCGATTGGCTAGGGGGTGGAGTCAAGACCGGGGACAGGCGACGTCTTCGCCGATTGGCTGCAGCAAGCACCCGAAAACACAGTTATAAGCACTGCAGTTATAAGCCACTATGGGTTTCATATGCTGCACACACATGCATTCATATATATATGGCCTTACACCCAAGACTCTAGTCTCCGGCCACAACCACTGCACCATATCACAGCTATAGATACACCCGTAGTATCAAACATCATTTTATACGTAGTGGACTTACAAGGCACAATGGGTGCAATATGCTGTGGTGGTCATGGCCAGGATGTAGAGTTTTGGGTGCATGGCCTTTTTATAAGCAGTGAAGTTATAAGGCACCATGGTTTTCATATAGTACATTGATTGCGGGCAGAATGTACATTTTTGGCTGCATGGCTGCAGGCCGTGTGCCTTACTTCCAAAACTCTAGGCCCTGTCCACACCCACCACACCATAGCACAGCAATGCATACACCGGTACTATCGCTTATTGTTTAGATGGTTCTGGGGAGAGTGTACAGTCTTGGGTGCATGGCCAAAGGCCATGCACCCGAGAACGAATTTATAAGCACTGGAGTTATAAGCCACTGTACACCCATACATTTAAATATCTATGGCCATACCCCCAAAACTCTAGGCTCTGCGCACAACCACTGCAGCATATTACATAGCCACGGTAGTGGCTGTGTACTTATGGTGAAGATGCTGTTTCCATATGAAGAGTACTGTTTTGGGTGCCTTATAACTCTGCTTCCCCATGGACGAATGCTCACCAAACTTTGTAAGAAACATTTATGGGCCACTCTGAATTTCTTTGGAAAGTATGGTGATGTTTGGTCCGGGGGGGAAAAGTTATAGGGCGTTGTCTAAAACGTCTCTTTTCCCCATAGACTGAATGGGGGAAAACTTTGTGTCCGTTGACATGTGACGCTTTCCCTGATTGGTTGTGGAACAGAGTGAAGTACGTCAGCTTTCTTCGGTGCCCCACCATCTTTTATTCATGTTTTGTTGAACGCGGAGATCGCCAGAAACACATACAAAACAAGACAGCATTGCTCTTGTCACACTTATGAAATACTATTTCAGAAGGTGACCTTTAAGGAGGGTGGGATGGGATGCGGCAGCACAAACTGAAAAAGTGGAGTTTTCTTCTCACCAAATTCATACGGTTAAATGGAAGTTGGTGCTCACTGTACCACTACCAATTAGTGCGTCTGGGTTACAATGTTTTTGGAATAATATTGCCATCAGACTGCCGTATTAAGTTTTGAAAACTAAGCTCGCCATCTGCACTGTTTGCTGGAAACAGCGATTCTGGAGTTGTATGGGAGTAGCGGTTCTCTATTATTGGATTTCTATATGTTGTTGCAAAGTAAGAATGTATTTTCCTTCTGAGTGAAGGTCACATGAGTTGCTTTTTTGGTTGCATGCTCAATAGGCCCATGCATCCGAGTGAATGTATAAGGGGCAATTGTTTTTTGACCTTGAGCAAAAGGGAAAATTTAGAAGCAATTCAAGGAATGAAAGGTTCGTAAAAAATAGCAATTGATAAGGTTATGTTTTAAAAATGTTTGCAAGGCACATGCAATATCTGTCCACAATAATTCTTCGGTGCGAATACGTTGGTGTCTGACTTGGCGAAAAAAAGAATGGAGGCAGTACATATTATGTAAGTTTACTTTTCATCACTCTACACTGACCCGCATTTTAATTTTTAATTACCGAAACTATACTTGTGCCAATATAACTGAAGTATCATCTTTCTGCGCTGTTACATTTTTCCTCCAATAATGAAGAGTGCAGAGTTTCCACGTTTGCAGGGTATGACTATACTCACCCTTTTTTAGCGTTAATATTTGTTGTTTGAAACGTTACGCTTTCCCACATAGCTTTGTGTATCACTTTGCACGTTCTTCTGGTCTTGTTTGAAATCACGAGATGTAATTTTTTTTTTACGTGTCCATTCATTTTGCCTTCAAAACTCACTTATCGTCTTCCTGTGTAGTTGCCATTTTTTTTAAACCTTACGGCGCATGCAGAATCTCGGCGTTTGTAGCCTACTATATTTACACATGGTCAATAGTAACATTTCACTAAAATGTCATGTTTGACAACTTAAATTTGTGTATTACTTTGCACATTCTTTTTGTCGTTTTTGAATTTTTTTGCTAGAGGTTGGTTATTGACACATATTTTCTGTTTTCCACCCAGGTACATCTTGCCGTACTGTCCGTGCCATGGTTTCCAGATGCCGAGTGACAGCTTTTTTGGACGGCAAATACAACTGCTTGTGAGCGGTTGCCTGTCCATCACAATTCTGTGGGATAACAGCCCATGCCCGCTTTGCCCGTACACTGAACTTGCTATTCGGAGCAACATTTGTGGGGAGGGACTTTTATAGTGCTGTAGGCCGAAGGTCATGGCGCCTTCTTGGAAATCACTGTGGAAACAAAGCGGCTGCTTTAACAAAGAACGCATAATTTTTGTATGGGAAAAGACCAATGTGTGCCTCATCTTTAACATTTGCAATGACGCCCTTAGAACCATTGTTATCATTCAATTGAAAATGGTATTACTCCCATGGTCTCTGACAGTTTCTTGTTAAATAAATCTACTTTACGAACTCTAAAATGTTAACATTTTCTTTTACAAGCCAGTCTATTATTTCAAAATGTAAGTTATTACGTTGTACGTCGCTGTATGTTTATTTACAGGTTCTGCATCACGTCACGTACTTGTGGTTTTTGAAGGCTACCATGGAAAGGGAAGAGGGCCTATGTAGGAAACAACTGCCTTCCCTTTCTATGGTGGCCATCTTGAAAAAGGATTTTGTTTTGTAATCCGACCCGCCAAAACCATGCCAGATTATAACTAGTAATCTTATTTTTTAGTAGCATACGTTACTGCTTTGCAAATCTAGACTATTACTGGCAAAGATTATTGCGTCTATGTATTTTACTGAGGAATATGAAGTACATGGAGTGTATGCAATTTTTTTTTGTTTAAATTTATTTACACTGTGAAAGGTCGCTCTTAACGGAATATTTACTTTGTTTACGGGTGGCTGTATTTTTTGGTACGACAGCTAATAAGGCAATTTGCGAACGCAATGAGCAAAGAGGCAACAAATGGTAATATGGCTGGTAGATGTACGGCAAAAAATGTTGCGGGTTTGTTATTTGTAAGGTAGCGGCACTGTTTCTCACGCTTCTTTATTACAGCAGTGCTGCTGTTTCTTGGGGAGGAGGGATGGCTTTAGCTGATGTCATTTTCAGATAAGTAGAACTTTTGCAAAAAATATATAATGTGTAGTGCATTGGTAATCGCTGCCTAGCAGTACGTGTTGGCGCTGTGTAAGGGAAATGTTGAAGGTGGACGTTCCTTCATCAATATAAAATCTATTTCCACACTGTCCACGTGGCAAAGATCTTACTGTTAAGTGTGTTCTGATTCTGGGACACGTCACTGTGCTGTACGCCAGCATATTGTCATGTAGCATTCTTCACAAGGTGTATACTGTTTAGCAAAAGAACCTTGTTACAGGGACGTTATGGTTACGTTGCTCTACTGAAAATCTGTGACATTCAGTAACAAAATTTTTATTAAAATGACGTTATAGTTAAATTGACCTACTAAAAACCCGTAAAATTCACTCTAAAAAAACATTAAGGGGACGTTAAGGTTAAGTTGCCCTACTAAAAACCTGTGCAATTCACTAAAAAAACTTTACAAACGTGACGTTATGGTTCAAAGTAAAACCGAAAAACCCCTGAAATTCGCCAGTTATGGTAGGCTTAAAAACCAAGGAGGGTTGTCCTGACTGTAACAGTCAAAGCTAATTGCAATTTGTTTAGATGCAAATAAAATCTGATGTGTATCTGATCCCCTGTTATAACTCTTATTTGTACATATCCAGGGGATAGGTGTGAAAGCACCAAGGAGTAAAAATATACCACATGCACTTAGTTAGTATAAAACTGGGAGTCTTTTTTATTTACTCTCCTCAGTCAAGTGTTCACTTTTAGACAAACAGAAATTGCATAAACCCATATGGAATAGTACAGGAATTGCATTATACAATACTTCAATTGCTCCGCATATTCAGAAAACCAATGATGTATGAAGAATTATGCGGTCAGCATTAAACAGAGCAGAAACAGATTAATGCATGAATATACCATCAGGTGCCATTCTTAGAGGAAAACCTATGTACAAGCAGATTTCTTCTCATATTTAGTACATTTCATGTTCTTCTCATTAATCACCTTAGATAGACAACAGGTAAGTTACACGTTTACCTCAATTTAGTAAGACCAACAGAACATTTTGTTGCTCTAAACACAGAACCTTGGATAGGTCTGACGGAAGCCAGGCTAGAGGGTGACCAAAGTGGATCGACGTCACTGACATAAATCAAAACCAAGTTGTAATGGGGGACCTAACAACCCAAAGGGGTGGAAGGGTCCCAGGACGTTTCGGCTAAACAGTGGGTCACAGCCTTCTTCATGGAGCCAAGGTTTGGAGAACCCCTGTGAAAGAGGAAGGGGTGCTATGGTTAAAACACCTTATGTGATGGCAAGGCATGGTATATAAAAACTCCATCTATAGAGCTAGTAAGATACATACACAAGGACACACTAATTAAAAACGGGAGAACTCTGGTAGACTCATATTGTTGGTCAAGTACTGACCTTACACAGGACTAGGTCCTGGGTGGTAGCCAAGTGGCTAAAATGGAATTCCGGTGGATATCTCTAGTGGAAAATGGTGGTTGCTTCTGGCAAGGAGGAGCTGGAAGACAGGTGAAGGAGAAAGTGAGGCTCATGTGTGGGGAGGACTCCTGTGATGCAACTAGGGGCAGAAAACGTGAATGGAATGACAGGCAGTCTGGGACTGCTGCGGCAAAGTCACCTGGAGTAGAAAGTAGTATCCCCTGCGCCTGGGCAGTCCAAGTAAAGGAGAACCAGGGTTGCGGGCTTAGGTAAACTGGAGACCAGCGGTGGGCAGGGACAGCTCGAGTCTGTGGAGTGAAACACAGGGTCAGCTCGAGTCTGTGAAATAAAATAAAATAAAAAAAAAACAAAAGACGTGGCCCCCCGAGGGTGGTGAGGGAATAGCTACACACCAAGCAGGTGCCAGTGGCAGCAAGGGAGAAACTGCAAATACCTGAAAAGTGCGAGCTGTAACACTCGCGATCGATCGTGAGCTCGGTGGGGCACAGAATGAAACTGTGTACGCCGAACTGTACCGCGCATGCTCAGAAGTTACAAACGCTGCAACCCTGCGCATGCGCGTGGGGAGCAGTGTCCCAACAACAATACGCTCGCATTAGGACGAGCGGTACAGGGCCAATGTAACCTCTATGAAAGCAATCTATGCGGCCCGCAGAGAATGCAGGTCGGGAGATGGGCTAACTGACGAAGGGCAGTAGGTGTGAACAGAAATGGGGATGCGATGAGGCTAAGGGAGCGTCAATGTCTGCAAAGTTGGCGAAAACAGCGGGGGAAAGGTGCGGGCTGCGCACAGGGGGAAATCCCAGCTAAACCCTTCTGGCGGCATGAGCAAGTATTATAAATAGTGATGGGGTTCTATTTCATTGAGTCCTGAAGAGATAGATTGAAGTTTGTACATCCACCAGCTTTCTTTGAAATTGAGAGAATTGGTAATGTTGCGGGTATTGTGTACTATATCCGCAACCCAGCAAGTAAAGCTGTCAGGGCCATGTTGCAGTTCAAGGAAGTGTGATACCAGTGGGGCGGCCACAGTTTTACAACGTATTCTCGAACGGTGTTCCCCAATTCTTTTATGCACTGGTCTCGATGTTTGCCCCACATAGCGTAGTTTGCAGGGGCATTCTATGATGTAAATTACGTTGCAGGTCTTACAGTTGGAGAAGTGTTTGAGTTTCCATTCCTTGTTGCCAATCATGAAGGAATTCATTTTCTTTGTCTGCTTACATACTGTGCAGTTCCCGCATGGGTGGTGGCCATTAATCTCTCTCAAGTTCCATAGGGTGGATCTGGTACTTGTTTTGGTTATTCTGGCATGCGTGAGCATGTCTCTCAAGTTCTTAGATCTTTTGAGTGCCCTTCTTGGCAGTGGTTCCTGGGGTAGGCTGAGTTGTATAAGTGGCCAGAATTTTCTAATGGCTCCTCTAAGTTTAGTGGTGCTGGGGCCAAAGGTGGTGACACATGCCATGATGTTTTCTTGCTGGGTGTCCTGGATTTTGGGTGTGAGGTAGGCTTAGCAACCATACCTGCCCGGACCACTGTGCACTGCTAACACTAACACCCATGACATGAAAGATGGCATCACAAATGTCATTGATGACATCACTGATGATATCACATGTGTGGCCCCTTTGTTGCAGGGAAACACAATATCGTTTTCGGAGATCTACCATTGACACCAGTGAAAGGTCAACCAATTTCTAAAACCTTAGGTCACAAACTCTGCTGGAAAACTGTTGGTAGCATAGGTAATGTTAACCTTTGGCAAAATTTTCAATACAGAGAATTAACTGAGAACATGCGGCAATCTGCAGATCTCACTTATGCCAACATCTTAAAAAGTATTAGAGTTGGTGTATTATCGCAAGAAGCACAAGTTGTATTGAAAAACCGGCAGTTACATGCAGTTTAAGGCGATAATGCATGTGCAACTGATGTTATGGAACAAATAGTGCACACAAATGTCAATTGTATGGCCTTAATGCCAACTCTTGCAAGCTGTTTCAAATTCAACCAATAATAGAAATTAGCGCCACAGACAAACTAGACGTACATGGTATGACAGTACCCATGTGTGAGCAAGCCACAACAAGACTAAATAGTTATGAAAATTCAATCTCCAACACAGATGGGTTGGAATTATTTTTGAAATTATCCTTAAATTGTAGAGTAATGCTTAAACGTAACCTTGACGTAGAGCAAGGGCTAGTTAATGAAGCACTGGGCACAGTTGTTGGCTTTCAATCATACCCACGTGATAGCAACATTCAGTTTGTAAATATTCACTTTGATAAAGTTTCAGACGTGAAAAGGATAGGGCGCTCAATTGCTTGATTCCTTCTCTTCAAAGACATGTATGTACGTAGAGAGCAATTTTCTTTAACTCTTGCATATGCAATTACCATTCATAAATCCCAAGGTCTTAGAACCTAGACAAAGCATTGATAGATATAGGAAACACAGTCTTTAAGGAAGGCATGAGCTACGTAGCATTATCACTCTTAGGTACACTTGACGGTCTATTTCTAATGAACTTAGATGCAAGTAAAGTGAACGCTGATATTCCTTGCATTTTAGAATACAATAGACTGCGTTCACTGTACACCCCACATCTGAAACAATATCCTGTTCCAGAAAAAGTTAAACGTGGCAAAAGAAAACTATTTTAATCAGAAATACAACATAATCTGACAGCAAATCCTTCAAAGAAAACAAAGAAGCTAAAGCTTCATCAAGTACCACAAGCAAAGAAGACCCTATTAGGGAAAGTAAACCAGGTACTTCTGCAAAGAAAGAACAGAAAGGCCGAAAAATGCACTCAGATACAGAACTAGCTGATCCATTCAAATTTTCAAATGAAACTGGTGTAAATTGCTATGTAAATGTAGCAATGAATATTCCATTTCAATTGCCACCAATTGTTAACAATATTTACTTACACAGTACAGACCAATTTTGTTTGCAAATCTTAGTCCTGCACAGAAATGCAACAAACAACCCTGACAACACGTCCAGTGTGCATGGAATAAGGGATGGGTGTGCAGTGGCTTCCACGTCTAGTACTTATAACTTTGGTCTTGGGTGCATGGCCTTCGGCCATGCACCCAAGACTGCACGCACTCCCACAACTTGCCAATCGAAACGCAATACTACGGGTGTATCCATGGGTGTGACATGCTGCACTGGTTGTGGACAGGGCCTACAGTCTTGGAAGGAAGGCCGACAGCCATGCATCCAAGACTCGAGGCCCTGGCCACAACCACTGTAGCATGTGACACCCATGGCGGCGTACTAATGAATATAATAATAGACATCGGAAAAATTAATGCAATCACGGCATGTTGTCAATTTCAATGTTGGCTACCACTACGCTTGTGCTTTCAACAGTTAGAAGTTTCCTGTCCACTGCATGGACTGAAGTGCTATCGTTATTACACCCCACATTTTCTGTGCGTACAAGGTGTCCATAGAAAGTACATCATGAAGACCGACCCCCAGAACAAATGCATTGATCACCCATGTCTTACTGTCTGAACCTTTCCCAACGCTCTGTAACATAGCAAAAGAGTTTTATAAATAGAGCATGAGTACGCTGGTTGTTGCTCCGCTTTCGGCGGATCCAAGATGTCGGGCGCATCCAAACAATCTGACGCAGAACACGTCTCGCAGCAGCCAATGGGCAGAGACATTGCATGACCGCGGTCATGGCGCCAGCCCCTTAGCCAATCAGTATCTTGTCCGTGGGCCGAACAGGAAAGTGTGACCGCGAAGCGCTCATAGATATCACTAATGTTTTCAGACCTACTTTTTGGTCATTTTTCGGAAAAGTACTACACGGAAGGTCACCAAATTTACAAAAGCATGCTTTCGGGACCAAGCCCCTGCCCCTACTGCAAATTTGGTGAAAATCCGTCCTTGGTTAGTGGGTCCCAATGAAGCTTATTGATGGAACATTTACAGTGGCCACGGCCATAGCCCACGGCCACTGGGCATGACCGAAGCCCAGTGGCTAGTGGGCCCTAAAGAAACCTATTGGTGCAATATGCACAGTGGCCACAGCCTTCGGCCATGGCTAGTGGGCCCCAGAAAAACCTATTGGTGGAACATGTACAGTGGCCATTGCCAAAGGCTATGGATAGTGAGTCCTAAAGACACCTATAGGTGCAACGCGCACAGTGGTCATGGCCAAAGGCCATGGTGAGTGTGTTTGAATAAACTATTTATTTATTTTTGCATTTGTACTATGGTATAACAAATTCTTTGAAATTCACTGAAAACACTTTAGTTAAGGGACAGTTAAGGTTATCAGATTAAACCAGTGGTCTTCAAACTTTTTTGGCCAGGGCCCCCCTGAGCAAAATTTGGGCAGGTCGGGACCCCCCAGAAATGCCAAATGGACAGTATATATTGCGCGCCGTCACCTGCTCCCATCAAAGTTGCTGGGCTCCCTCATCCCACTCCTACCCAGTCGCTGGTCTCTCCCCACCCCATCACACACCCAGGGCTCTCCCCACTCTGCTCCCATCACTATCCCATGGTTCCCGCCCATTGTGCTCCCACCATAGTCCCTCGGTTCCCCCATCCCGTTCCCAACACAGTCTGAGGGCCAGTGGCGGCTGGTGAATCTTTTTTAAGTGGAGGGGCATTAAGGGGAGGTTCGGGGGGGTTTCCCCCTGTGAATTTTTTTTTAAATAATAGGTTAAAATGTTGCATTGTAGAGCATACTTTTAACAAAAAATGGGTAAATAGCCAAACAGTTTGCAATTGTTGCTGGGAGTCCAGGGGGCAGGCATTGATATTTTATTTCTATCGCGCTCGTACACAAGTGTTTCAGAGCGTGACAGGCAAGGGAGGGGAACAGAGGAGAATAAAACAGCGATCTTACTAGGCCCAGTGACATTGAGAACGCGCAAGTGTGAGGGGAAAAGTGCATGGAAGGGGGGAGAAGTGGAAAGTGCGAAGCAGAGGAGAAACAGATAAATAACAATAAATAAATAATAAAGGCAACAAACAGTGGTAGTGCAGCCAGCAATTTGCAAGTGCTACGTTTAAGGCAGCAGACAGGGTAGGTCTGATAAGTGCAGGAAGAAAGATGGTTCTCCTCAAGTTTTAGAGTGGCAGGGCGCTGTTCCAGAGGGAGGCCCCAGCCGAAGACGGAGATCTACCCCCAGCTCGTTTCTTTGATAAACGACTGACCCTGAGGGAGTTGGAGGTAGAGGAGTGAAGAGCTCGAGAGGGGAGGTATTTGCGGAGGAATAGCTGAAGGTATTTTGGACCGAGGCCCCAGAAAGCCTTGTGGACAAAGCAGAGGGTTTTGAATGATAGATGTCCGGTAAAAAGATACCATCCCTGTCCCCTGGGCCCCACTGGTCCTAACACAATGAACATGATTATGTGTATATGCAAGGCGCTGCACATTCATACAGCAATCACTCTATCATTCACATGAGCATCCATCACCATACACTCACTCATAACGCATCCATACACATGTTTAAATAAAAACAATGAACATAAACGTACCTTCTGCATTGGCCTGTGTGTGGGTGCTGCTCCAGCTGCTCTGTCCGTATGTGCGAGGAGGCGCAGGAGCTCCCCCTCGGACATACAGACAGGCAGTGCCCCAGCCAGCATTTCCAATGAGCTATGCAATGCTGGCGAAGCAAAACGCCCCAGCACTTGCATGGCTCAGTGAGCATGTGCGGCTGGGGAACTAAACTGAACTGACAGTTCAGCCAGCCCAGGAGCACTCCATTAGCTGGATAAAGCAGCTGAGGGAGTGCTCACTGTTTCACTGGGCTGGCTCCTTAGCTCCTCCATAATGGGTGAGGGGCCACTATGCAGTTAGTAATGTTGACCATTGTTGCTGAATATATCACAATTTACTTACATTTTAACACAAAGCACCCCTTTGGGTACTATTGAAACAGTGGGCTTCATAACTACTCTGGCGGTAGCTGTGCCGGTAAAACCGGCACGGCTGCCACTGGAGTTGCATCCGGGTCTGGCACCCGCGAATGGGCAATTACTAGGTCATGCCGAGTTAGGCGGACATGATAATTGCCCTTTCGAAGGTGCCGGTAGATCCCCATTCCCATTTGAGCCCCATATGGCTCAAATGGGAAGGGGGAGCTCGGATGCACCGGCACCGTTAATAACGGTGCTGGTGCATCCGACGAGCTGAGGTCAGACCTGGCGGGGGCTGTCAAGCACCCACGAGCACAACTCTTACTATGGCGGAACGGTAGCAACGGTGCCGGTAGCTTACCAGCACCGTTGTTACTGGTCCGCCATAGTAGTAATGAGGCCCAGTCTGTGACTAAAGGAATGAATATCCATTTACAACTGTGGGCCACTTTTTCATTGTTGCCTGAGACAGTTTCATGCTTCAGCCCGCCCATGTGGGCCACCCCTGCCCATTTCTTCCAATCTAAAAAAAAAAAAAAAATCTTTTTTCATGCTGAGCTCTCAGGGCCCCCCTGGGATGCACCCGCGGACCCCTAGGGGGTCGCGACCCACAGTTTGAATACCACTGGATTAAACGCAATAAAACCTTTGAAATTCAACAAATTTGGGAAGTTATGAGCCTCTTCAATCAGCATCCCCCTACTACAAAACCCATGAGCACATACATAACAGATTGGATTCACAATGATATGGAAAACTAGAGGCTGCAAGATAGCTAAGTGGTTTGAGCGCTTCCTACTGCCATCTGTGTGTGATCTGCAAGTTCCAGGTTCAATTCCAGGCAAGTGAAGCTCAGTCTTTCATCCTTCCGAGATGGATAAATATATGTGTTGCATGTAAAGTGCATAGGCGTGAGTGCTTTATGAATAACACACTATTATAACCTTCTGGTCATCATCGGGGGAAGCTGAGTTAAGATGATCATCACTTCCCAAACCTGCTTAATTTCAAGTGTTTTGTTGCATTGAATTTGATCACCTTAACTGATCACCATCGGCCGTGTCCGCTGTAAATGTTCCCCCAATATGTTAGTTTTTTACCCACTAGATAGCCACGGCCTCTGGCTGTGGCCACTATACATGTTTTCTGGCCCCACTTCCACTGAACACGGCTTTCGGCTGTGCCCACTGTATATTTTAAAACACTAGTGGGCCTTCGGCTGTATCTACCGTACCAGTACATGTTCCCCCAATATTTTCCTTTTGGACCCACTAGGTAGCCATGGCCTTTGGCCTGTCCATTAAACATGTCTTCTGGGCACACTAGCAAGGGCCACATTGCATCCCTTGACATTTTGCCCCAATAGGTTACCCCACACCTCACTGTAGTTGTAAAATACAACTTCTTTTGTATTATTCACAATTTTTGAACTCTCTCTTTTAAAAAAGAAAATCCCCATAACTGCGGCTATATTAGCAATGTACTACATATAACCCTGAATATCTGTTAACGGTCCTAAATATCTGTGGATATCCATGTGACAAACTTTTTATTTCCGATCCCATTTTCTACTATATCCCATGATATGGGAAAATAACCCTGAATATCCAAATAACATTTCGTTTCGTTTTCGGCTATCCTCATAAATTCCCATTATATTCTTGGTTATCTCTTGCATCGAACAAAAGAAATTGCAGTTTTTTAATTCCTGAAAAGCCTCTCTCCTGCAAAGCACCATGGGAGATATAGCTATAATTTGGGGAGAAGAGGACACCCCCTTCTCCATCAAATATTTGAACAACTAATGGACGGAATAACCCCACTACTCCCCCAGAAATCGAGTCAACGCTTCGTGCCCAAGTTGTTTCGTACCTGGTCCAATTCCATCCAGTGGTTTTTGCTTTGTGCTGCACAGAAATGTTGACTTTTTCGCTTTGGGGAAATGAATAGAGCAGGCTGAAAGCAGCATTTTTTACTTTCTTAATAACTTTTTCATATTTTAACAGATCATTCCCGAAATGTCCAGTGTGGTGGAGGGGGACGGGCTTACACAATTTTTGTTTGCAAAATATCAGCCAAATCGTCATTCAGCCTACTCCCATTCATTTTCCCATAGAGAAAAGGTACACATTTTATCACACCAAAGCACAGAGAACACTGGATGGAATTGGACCAACTAAGAAACATCTTGGGCATGAATCATTGGCTTAATTTCTGGGACAAGTTCAGGGTTATTCCATTCAGTAATTTCTTTAATATTTGACGGGGATGTCTGTGCTGTGTACTTTGCAGTAGAGGGGCTTTGAAATGAAAAGCTGCCATTTTCTTTTTTTGCTCGATGCGAGCGATTACCACAGTAATATTGGGAGAATGCACAAATGAAAAGTGCAAAAAAAGTCCAAATGGGAGTAGACAAAATGTTGAAATCGCATCAGATTAGAGGTTGGGAGGGGGAAAGAGGACATCATGTGAAGTTGGGGAGTTAGGGATGTTCTCGGGAGCCAGTTACAGTTCAAACATTTTGCATTACCATGGGAAAACCGGGGAAATCTCGCAAGATTACTGCAGTAATAACGCAAGACGTGCTAGAAAGCAAAAATGCATCTCACAAAGCAAAGTGAGAAAGAAAGTAATGCAAGTGGGCCAGAGAGGTAAAAAACACCTGAGGTGGGTGGGAGACCTAGGGAAAAGGAAGAAGGCACATGGGGAGCACCTGAGAGGACTTTATCATTTTTTGCTCATTATTGCGGTAATTGGTGCACAATTACAGTGGTAATTATCTGAGGATTGTAGGGGGAATGACAACTGAGGGGAAACAAAAAAATGGGGGTGACCTCTCTTGTGAATACATCTATTAGGCAGGCGGAAATGGGCCCTTGCACCAATGACTCTGGTCAGTGGGCCTCAAAGAAACCTAATGGTACAACATGTGCAAAGGTCATGACGAGTGGGCTTCTAAGAATCCTAGTGTATTGAAATCTACAGTGGGCATGGCCGAAGGGCCAAAGGCCATGGCTAGTGTGCCACAAAGAAACCTGTATGTGGAATATGTCCAGTGGCCACAGCCTAAGGCCGTGGCTAGTGGCCCTTGAATAAACAATGGTATAACAAAACCCTTGACATTCATTAAAACACTTTTTGTGGGCCGGGGTAGCGCTATGTCATTTCCTGCCCTGATGCATGGTGGTGGGACTGAGGGATTGTTGGAAAATTCTCAGAGACTTGCTGAATTTGGTTTTCTGATGGCACATGGCATTGCACGACAACTCTGCCTCTAGGATTAAGTATGGATTCATCTTAACCTGCCCTGTTTCAAGCCTAATGGTGCAGTCAAATCAATCTTGTTATATTGGACCAGAAAAGCATAAAATAAAATTGGAATGACTCCAATGCATGTGATTTATGAATATCTGGCGCAGCAATAGAATACTTCCAAGTACACTTTAGTTAAAGGACATTTAAGGTGATCAGATTTAACGCAACAAATTCCTTGAAATTCAGCAGATGTTGGAAGTGATGATCATCTCAACTCAGCATTACCCCTGTTACAAAGCTCATGAGCACAAACAAAACAGATGGGATTCACAATGATAAATACAATACAGAGGCTAGCAAGATAGCTCAGTGGGTTGAGCGTGTGTGGCTGTGATCTGCATGCCACAGGTTTGAATCCCAGCAAGACCCACTCAACCTTTCATCCTCCTGAGGTCAATAAATGAGTATCAATGCCGGTTGGGTGATATTGTATGTATATATGTCCTTTATAATGCGCTTAGGAGTAAGCACTATATAAATAACACATCATTAGATCCTAGGGCTCCTCAATGGGGGGACGCTGAGTTAATATGATCATCAACTCCCACTAAATTTCAAGGGTTTTGTTTCTGATCACCGTAACTGTCGCTTAACTTAAGTTTTTTAAATTTATATATATATATATATATATATATATACATATGTTGTAAGCGTTCATTTTATAAAACGTTTGTTAATGTTAACAGCAACTGTAGGTGCCCCCTCCCAAAAATACATCCCAAGACCATCTGGTGGCTTCGAAACGCTTGAGAAATACCTCCAAAATAATTTCTTTGGGCCTGCTTTCTCCTGTAAACTGGACAGCCCTCTCCCTGAGGGGAGAGAAATCCTATTGGATCTTGCGTAAAGCACTAAAAACTCAGCTTTTCACCTAAACCTGAAACCCCCCCTCCCCCGCCACTCACCAGGAACTTTCCTGCCCCACCACCCTACTGCTTGTTCATGTATGATAATTGACACTTGATTAATGCACTTGTGTTACTTTTGTTTTTGTATGACAAAACTGTGCCTGTATGACACTAGCTTGACTAGTAGTTTTGTACCTGTAACAGAGCCTCAATGCCTACGGGTTGTTTGCATGCTATACAAATGGAATAAATAAATAAATAAATAAATAAATAAGACACTTTGGGTGGGGGTGAGGGATGGGATCACAGACAGAAAAAAGGTCAGAGATCATGCAGGAAGCAGGACATCCACGTCATTCAAGCCAGCTGCAGAGAGACCAGATGGTAGGGGGTTGATTTCTGTGTGCAGAGCACAACCAAGAAAGGGTCACAGTGGGAGCAGAAGTCACTCTCATTTTGTAGCAAGCTATGTTGCTGTTTGAAGGTGAGAAAGGTTGTTAATCACCAATGAGTAGGCACCGTCCTGATGGTGCAACAAGGCCTTTGTAACAGGCGGGCTAAAATGTGCATACATTCAGAAGTAGGTTTTTTTGAATGAACTCTGCCAGTGTTGTATGAGATCCTGCTTCAACATGATACATTGCGTAACCAGGTCCAGGATCACCAATGACGCTGGCTAAGGGCTGAAAGTAGGTCCCCGTACGAGGCCTGGGGCAAGGCCTGGGGTGGTTTGCCTCTGCTGCCCACCCTGTGACAGCCCTGTGTGTGAGCCTGAGTAAATGCCCTGTGTGTGAGCCTGAGTAAATGTGTGTACGAGTGCAGAGCAGGATGTACCTTTTGGTGAGAATGGCAGTAGGGAGCAAGAGGGTGGGTTTGGCTTTCAGTACACTGCTTCAGCTGAGCATTTTACTGCATGCTTCAATCTTCACCAAAATCTTGCATTAGTGGGTATGATAGGTGTCCAGAGAGACATGTAGGGTCGTTATGAGTTTGCCGGTATCCTACCCGTAATTCTGGGGGGATACCAGCGAACCGACCCTACTGTTTCCGTTTGCCTGATATCCCCGCATTACCGGGATATTCTACGTAGCGAAAACACTTGTAAATGCCCCTTCCATGGGGTCCAATAAGACTCCATGGAGGGGATTGCCGCCATTACTGGCACCGGTTCTACCAGTGCCGATAACTGCAGCATTGTTTTGCCGGTGGGGGCCTGATTTACCTGCAGCTCAAGCCTGGAGGTAAGTCACTTCCACTGCCGGCAAACTTGTGGTTCCCCAGTCCGGTAAAATGCTGGTGTCAGAATTACCAGAATTTTTTCCACACCAGGGAAATTGTAATGAAACCTAATGGCGCAATAAATGGTAGATACATTTGATTGGGTGGGATTAGTGAAGGAGGTCGATGGGGGGGGATTCCTATGCATTTTAATGGTTTTAATGATCCAAGAGGCCCTTTTGAAAAGAGGAACAAAGGAATTAAAACATATTGGCCCTCATTACGACCCTGGCGGAAATCGAAAAACGATGGCGGAAATGCAATACCGCCATCGAATAGCGCTCGGTGCGACTATGACCCGTCACCGCAAAGTACGAAGCCATTAGCGACACCGTAGTGAACGCCAACGCTAACTGCACCAAGCACGCGCGCGCGCGCCATGCCAAACCGCAAACACCACCATGGTGCAACGGTACGCCAATTCCGACCCTAGCGGACATGTACCTAACGCCATCAGGCATGGCGGAATGTACCATACCGCCATGGCGAGAAGTACGGCATCGCGAATCAACCGTAAACGGCCCCACTGAGTGCCTGTACACCGCTCCCTGCCCACAAAGTACAACTCCCGGTAGGTGCAATGAAGTCACAATGCAACCATTGAAATGTACAAAGCACCCATGCATGCCAACGAACAAAAGCAACACAAGAGGGGCCAATGGGAGCTGCAGGTCACAGATGGCACGAATACAGAAGCCATCCCAATGGACATGACCACAGTCCCCCACCAAGAAACGCACGCAAACACAGGCACCTGTGCCCAGCAATATTCCGAAAATCACATCATTCCACCAGTCCACCTGGCTGACCGGCATCTGTTACACAAAACCCAATCCCCCGCCCCTGAGCATGACAACATTCAAACTGTCATATAGGCAGCCCCCATCCCTGACCTCACGGGCTTAGTAGGCAAACGCGCCCAGTACAGTACCACGCAACTAAACCCCGAAGCTGGAACCCAATGCAGATCTCCTCACAATACATCGCCCCCCAAATAGGCATATGCCACATCACTTGCAAAGAAAAACGCTACACGGGCCAAATCAGAATAGCAATTTATGCACATCAAAGACACCAAGCCCATACAGCCATCAGGCCATGAACTCCAAAACACTAATCACCATTGTGGGCTGCATCCGCAAGAAATGACCAGCCACTACTTGTGTGTCGCCCTGTACCCCCATGGTACACAGAGCCACATTCACGTACGAAAAGGCAACATGGAAGCGCACAGAACCGCAGGGCTGTCCCAATGGGGAGGCACTAGTCCAGCTGAAAGGCCGAAATGTTGCTCCGAGACACCAGTACTGCGTAAGGGCATGTGGGCCATTGGCGATCGTCCCATAAGATCGTAATGCTGCTCCACCGATTAACACGAAGCAGCAGGTGTCGGGAGTAAAATCCATCTGCAGGAGTGGCATACAGATGGCAGTGGCAAAAGGGGAGGAGATACCTGTCAACCAAAAGAAAAGAA
Organism: Ambystoma mexicanum; assembly: GCF_040938575.1. Taxonomy (NCBI): domain Eukaryota; kingdom Metazoa; phylum Chordata; class Amphibia; order Caudata; family Ambystomatidae; genus Ambystoma; species Ambystoma mexicanum. The sequence goes on from NC_090922.1 coordinate 113,127,193, forward strand.
AAAAAACAGAATGGCCATCAGAACTACATTCGAACAACTCACTTCAATGATCACACGAAATCCACAGCCATATGCATGCTAGCCCACTCAAAAGGATCATCACCACCCCAAAACCACTTGCGACTCATAACCATCTATATCGAGGTGCAAACACCATCACAAACGAGTGTACCTGTGCATGCGTCTGTCAAAACAGAATCCATCAGATGGGAATGTCAACGTGCATGGACACAAGTGTCTGAGGGCGCCTCGAGACAGGGAGGGCTCAACAAGGCCAGATAGACGATGGTCCCACTATGGCAGCCCTGCATCACATAGCGTAGGGGAGGCGGATAGATCCCAAGAAGCCCTGTACATGGCAAACTCTGTATCAAATCACCTGCCCATGCATCCATTCATCATTCCCTCATCCCGGGATCAAAACGCCTGAATAATTACTCACATGACATTAGAAACATCCATTGAGTCTGTGCGTTATGCAGCCTGCAAAATCCACAGTGCCCCAGCCCGTAATTCCAGTGTTGTGAAGTAACATGTATTTGGGAACGGCCGGCCTCATCGCCCACGTAGCTAATGCGCATCCCAAACTATTCATATCAATCATTGCTCCCTCGCCATGGGCCCTGTCTCAAGGACATTGAACAATAGAACGTTATATTTGCAGTCAGACCTGTGGGCATCTCCTCGCCGCCAGCTGAAGACCGAAAGCGCCGCCCTTCGAATTCCTCATTTGCAACACCACGTCGGAAAGGCATCTGTGGCCGTTTGAAATCACTAATTATTCCATCGAGTGCGGCTGTGTGTGAAAATGGCAACTGCCTTCACCCACGAATGGGACGCCCCGCCCGTCGTTGCAACTCGGTACAGTGATGCATGAGGGCCCACCGTTACTCGAGTACTACGTTCCACTGACCCTTCACAAGTCTGTTCGCGACTGCACAGATAGAATGGGAAACAATGGGACCATAGCCGAATGAACATAACAACCAATCCAACACGGCCATCGGGTACAAATACATGATAGCAATAGCAAGATACCATTCCCCGAATTGCAGCGTTGTGCGCGTGACGTGCTCGGCCAAAGGGGAGGGCAGTTTGCACAGGTGGAATGAATCACCACAGGTGGAGGCCATACAGCCTGAAAACACATAAATTGCACAGCCAGTCTCCTCCCACAACCACACCGAAATGCTACCGGCAGGACTCGCGATGTTGGCCCTGGGGGACCTGATAGCACTGCAAGTGCTCCAACTCCAAGAGGAAGACGAACACCAACTACAACCGGCCGCACGGAGGAGACGCAGGAGGAGGAGGAGGGCAAGGCAGGGCCAGCAAGGCCCACCAGCACAGCCACTACCACCACGCAGGCAGCCCGCAATCCCACGCCTCCGAGCACATCCGTTCAACCTCACTGATGAGCAGATCCACACCCTCTACCGTTTGGACCGGGACACCATAGCCGCCATTGTGGACATGACACAGGCTGACCTTGTCAGCATGATAGATAGCCCAACCGCCATCCCACCCCTACTGAAGGTGGTGTCTGTACTCCACTTCCTGGCCACAGGCACCTACCAGCACACAGTCGGACAGTTGCATGGCATTTCTCAGCCACTGTTCTCACGGACACTATTGCAAGTGCTCGATGCCCTCCTGCAGCACGCAGACGACTACATCTCCCTACCACGCTCGGAGCAGGAAATTACAAACACGAAAGTGGGATTCCATGCACTTGCCGGCATACCGGGTTGCATTGGTGCCATCGACTGCACCCATGTGGAATTGGTCGTCCCACATGCCATGGAGGCCCAGTACCGCAACCGAAAACAATTCCATTCCCTGAATGTACAAATGGTGTGTGACTCCAACAGGATCATTACACATTGTTGCGCCCGATTCCCTGGATCAACCCATGATTCTATGGTCTTGAGGAACTCTACAATACCACGCTACATGGAGCGACACGCAGGGAACAGATCCTGGCTACTCGGTGAGTCTCATTACATGCATGATGATGTGGGGTATGTGAATTGGCAATGACCTGCCAGGAAGGGGGGGGGGTGTGCGTACGTATCAATGGCATTCCACATCATACGTTTCTCGTCCACATACAGGTGATGCTGGATATCCACTGAAGAGATGGCTCCTCACACCAGTCCGGAACCCACGGGACCAGCATGAGGAGGACTACAACCATGCCCACTCACGTACCCGTGTAGTCATAGAACAGGCATTCGGCCTACTGAAGGGCCGTTTCCGCTGCCTCAGCAGGTCTGGCGGGGCACTCCTGTACCGCCATGAGAAGGTTGCAAAGATGGTGATGGCATGTGTCATGCTCCACAACATGTGCGTACGTAGAAATGTGCCCAAGCCCCCTGACGCAGAACTGCAAGCACCTGAAGATGGTCATGATGAGGGTGGGGATGTGGCAGCACCTCATGGAGTCTGCGAGGCACCGGAGGCCCGTGACATTCGTCAGCATCTCATTGATGTATGCTTCTAGCACTCACGCCTGGTGGCTGATACATGGACACGGGACTCGTGGCACTGCGTGTGTCTGGGACATGCACAACATGGACTGTACGCCTATGATGGCCTAGTACACAAAGATCAATGTCCTCACATCTCATTGGTTGATCGTGCACTTTTTATGGCATATGTGATGTCATGTTGAACACCCTATCGACCCGCCACCCAAGTGAGCCCAACACACCCCCTCCACCCCCCTACCTCCCCCCCGAACACCAGTGTCCAAAGATGCTCATTGTCAGTGGGCTGTCGCTATTGCAAGCCCCCTCTGCGGGTATCAGGGGCACCCCTGCCTGTGGAGCGCAGGTTCCTTCCAGATCTACGTTGGGGGCTGCCCTGGACGGAGCTTGCAACGGATGATGTGTCTGCCTGCTCACGTCCATGCATGTCCCTAAGGGTTTGCGAGAGCTCAGTGAGCACACGGCGCACTGCGGCAAGTTCGGCACATACGTCCTTGGCCGTCGCATGCAGTTCCCCCCTGAGGCTCTCGGTGCTTCTCTCCATTTGGACTCTCAGGCTCTCGGTGCTTCTCTCCATTTGGACTCTCAGGCTCTCGGTGCTACTCTCGATTTGTGCCCTGAGTGTCTCAGTTGATGTTTCTATGTCTGCCTTAGTGCCCCCACATTCATCAGCATGGTCCTTGAGGAGCGTGGCCAGTTGCTGCTGTTGTTCGATCAACTGGTCGAGGGACTGTTGCCTCTGCTGGGCCAAGGCCATTTGCGGGGGTGTCACAGAGGGGCTGTTGTCCTCATGTTGCATTGCCACAGGGCTTGTGGGGGATGGCCAGTCGTCGTCTTGTGGGTGCCCCTGCGTGGTATCCTCATGTTGTACGAGATGGGACAGACAGGGGGATTGGGACAGGTCATGGATGGATCTGACTTCGGCATCCCCGTTTTCTGTGTCGGAGCATGCTGCCATCAATGGGGTGTCACCTATGGTGCTGCTGCCACCGGAGGCAGTGCCTTCTGTGGCATCCATTGGGGGGACCTGTGGTGGTGGTGTTGTGGGCATGCTGGCTGCTGGGGTGCCTGTTGATGTTCCCTCCTCTGTGCTGCCACCTGATTTGTGCTGCTGCCGTGTCTTGATGCGTGCAGCTGAGGTGGAGGGTCTCTGGCCGTTGGTCTTGGCCCTCTTTGCAGGTGTGCTGGTAGGGGTGTCCTGTAGCTCGTCGTTTGGATCGGACCCTGTGGTGGAGTAGAGGAGGGCGAGGGTTATTGGTGGGTCTGTGGGAATTGGAATGGCATTGTATCACATGCATTGGGGTGGTACCTGAGGGTGATTTGGGCCGGGCCCTTGGAGGTGCTTTGATTTGTGTGTGGAGTGAGGGTGCAGTTGTTTGGCAGCCTGCAGTTAGGGTGTGCCTGCGGCACGTGTAGTGCGTGTATTAGGGGTTTTTAATTATTTATGTATTTATTGTGGGTTTTAACGTGCGCTATCAGGCCGATGTGTGTGGACGTTCTCCTGGACATGTGTTTCTGTTGCACTATGTGGACGCATGGTACTTCACATGGATGGACTGTGTGGATTTGGCATTGTTTTTTCTGGCCCACCTACCTGTATCTTCGGATGTCTGCACTCCTTTCTCCATCCCTCCGACTCCCTCTATGCTCTCCATTCCGATGGTGGAGGCACAGATTTCTTCCCAGGGGGTCAACTTGATGGGTGATTCAGGACCTCCCCCGGTGGCTGTGGCAATGTTGCGGTTGGCAGAGAGTATGCTGCGGACGCGTATCCGCAGGTCGTCCCATCGCTTGCGGCATTGCTGTGGGGTGCGGGGTGCGGTCCCCACCGCACTTACCCGCTGTGCCACCAGAGCCCATATGGCCTTCTTGTTTGCAAGTGCCGTCCTGGTCATTTGCGTGCAGAAGACGACGGCAGCATTCTCCTGGAGGGTCTCTGTTAGCACGGTGAGTTCCTCACGGGAGAAGTGGACCTGCCGCTTGCGGTCGCACGCTTTCTTCGCTGCTTTTCCCATTATTCTTGGTTTCGCTAGGGTGGTTGACGGGTTGGGGTGTGTTTCAGGGTAGTGATTTTAGTGGTTGTGTGGTTTTAGTGTATTTATAGGTGTACGCCGGGATGTTTCCCGTTCCGGGCCCATGTTTTAACTTCCGTTTCCGTATATTTCCGGGCACCGTACTTTCCGGTAGGCGCACACTGCGGTGACCGCTAAGAGGGGTGGCGGTATTGCACCTGGGGCGCCGTACGGCGGCGGTGTGGGCCGTTTTGGGGTCATTTCCGCCATCGCGGACTTTGCACTTCCGCCATGCCGTGGTGCTCGTGCCCGATGGGTCGGAATGGGCCGCACTTTGCTCCTTCGTGCAATGGCGGAAACGCTATTTACGCTGTGGCGCTCCGGTCAGTCGCTTTCCGCCAGGGTCGTAATGAGGGCCATTGTCACAATGTACAGCATTTCAAGAAGGTTGGCTTAAAATATTTGACAGTGGTAAAAGCCCTTTCATCAAACAAATAAGAGTTGGGAAAAGAGTACCGGGAGAGCAATCAATAGCGCTCCACATATTTTCTCCCCTAGAACACGAACTAGCGTGTTTTCTTACATTTGCTAGTAGGATTTCCTGGGAGATATCAGGCGGTAAAGGCCTGGGGCCTGAGTTTATAAACCAGAGTGAAGCAAAGACCTTTAACAAGGCCTCTGGGACGTTGCCACCCAGTATAGCCCGGGTCCCTCATCATTATGGCAATTAGCACCCATGTAGTACCTTTCAGTGCTACGAGGCATCATAGTTTGAAAGTCGTTTTGTATGTTGATGATGGCTGCGTCATCAACAGAAAAAACGAAGTTGTGACACTATGATGCTGCGCAGCACCGAAACTACACGGGCACTAAGAGGTGAGGGGGTAGCGGGGAAGTACAGGAGAAGCAAGCAAGGACACACTGGCCAGCAGCACTCAGGCTGCACAGACCGTGGGCTTATATCGCAGGATTCAGCCCACATTCCGGGCATCCTGATGGGCCAGCGCCCCTTCTAGGGTGCTAATGGACCTTTAAGGATGTCATTGGCATATTATAGAAGCAACTGGAAATATAAAGCTGTAATTAATATATTTTTAGTGTATCTAGGTTGTAAGGCTATAACAGACATACAACGTCAGTATCTTCAAACAGGGGCTACATTTGGCATACTGTATTATGGCAGCACCTGGGAATGTGGACCTTGCTCGACCCATGATTGCTGGAGTTGACATGTGCATGATTTAATTGGTGAAAGGTGGCAGTAAATGGCCATATTAGGCTGTAGTGGCCATAATATGACCTCTTCATGGCATACCAAAGCAGAACCCAGGTTAAGATGAGGTTGGTATCTAAACAAATCTTATATCGGCTTTAGTGATGGTTCAGTATTTTATGAAATGTACGCTTATTTGTGTTTTCTTACCCATCAGTCACTTCAAGTGATGTGATCGAGGTTAAATGTCCTGTGATGTTCTTTGAAGTGATGCCATCAGTGACAGCGGTCATATGATATCACTTCATGTGATGTCAGTGGGTGTACAATGCCACTGACACTCCCCTGGTATTTTTGAGTTGATGTCCCTGCCCATTCCGCTCTCCTCATCCCAAACCTCGTCACTAACAGGAATCCTACACATTGACATTTTGCATCGCCATAAAACCTACCTGGCGCCATGTCATCAGGTGTGCCAACCAGGCATGTCACGCTCTTGAAAAGGTAAGCTGTTTGCATGAACTGCTGAATCTCAAAATGGCTTCTACTCTTCACACCCATGATTTCCGCAAGTTTGTATTTCTATTTATTTACCTTTTATATAGAAAGGTATATAGAAAGGTATATAGAAAGGTATAGAGCCATAAACCAAGGTGCTGTACAGAGAATAGGGAACGGTCCAATAAAATGAATATGCAAAAAATAATAAGAAAGCGATCAATCAAGCATGTTGCATAAGGTGAGACTTGAATGACTTACGAAATAAAGAATAGACAGAGATTGAACAAAGAGAAAGGGAGGGTGTTCCAGTGAATGGGAGCTAAACGAGTGAAAGTACGAAAACGAGATTGAGCACAAGGGGGGCGAGGTGCCACCAAGAGAAACAGAGATGATGAGCAGAGAAAACGAGAAGGTGTATAGAAAGATTCCAGGACAGAGAGATAGTCACGAGCAAGAGCATGGAGGTATCTTGTTTGTATACTGATGTGTGGTGTTCCCCTAATTCCTTCTTTATTTTGGAGTGGTTGGTTGTTCCTCAGATTCCTTGGCAGGTGCTATTTTTCCAATGTGTAGCCCCTGTTTCCTGGCCCTAACCCAAGCCAGCGAGCACCTATTCCTGGCCTCAGTCAGGGACAGTCCCCATGCAGCCCATCCCTCCAACCCCCTCAGGGCCTCAGGGTGGGGAGCACCTGTCAAATAAAATCGCTGTTAACAGGAGATGGGCTACACCCTGAGTTCTTAGATTTCTGATGGACACAGACACCAGAGTGACATTTTATATGGATCCCACTTGGGACCCTCTTTGTAAAAAACACTTTTACTTAAACTACCTTTCCCTGTACAATCCCCTAGGATTCCCCTGATATGAACACCAACTAAATGGGGACCTGCTAGTCCATCTCACCCTTCCTTGGAGGAGTCGTGAGGACCCTAAGGATGTGCCTGAAACAGCAGACCCCTTGCTTAACCTCAGGTACCACCCACATGGAGTGTGAGGCCAGAAGATGGCCTCTGTGGGTGGTTCCTGCTCGCTTGCGGGCCTCAGGCAGGCCTCCACACTATCCCACAACCTGAGACCAAGGTATCTCCCATCTACCCACTTCTTACGATGACAACTATAGCCCACCCCTACTTCACATTTAACCTACATAACTCTCCCCCTAATACGTGCCCCAAGCCTTACTCCCCACTACTTCACAATTAACCTACTTAACAATAATTAAATAAATAAATATAACTTCACATACATATATTCATTGACATACAACATATATACTACATATAAATACTTTGTCACTGTTGAAGTCAGTCACCCCCTTTACAGTACCTTTTATGGGTCTGTCTCTGGTCGTTCTGCAGGTTGGCTTCAGGGCTGGATATAGTATTGGCTGGGCCCTGGCCCCTCTTCTTTCTTCAGGGTGACCCTGTCCACCACATGGGACCACCCTCACTCACCCTGCAGCCCCGCACTGTGCTATGTCTTTTGCAGAGACTCCTGCATGAGTGGGGGCCCACCTACCATCACCACCTCTCCCGCAGCCCTTTTGATTCTTCTGGCTGGCCCTTGGGGCTGGAGAGTCACCCACTCACTGCTGTTCCTGTGGCCCTCTCCAAATATTCTGGGTGGCACTATTTGGCGTGGGGGCCACTCATGATCACTGCCACACCCACTGTCTTTTATAATCTTCTGGGTGGGCCCCGTTTGTTGGGGGATCCATCTGCACTCACTGCTGCACACACAGCATACTTTAAAATCTTTGAGTCAATTCTGTTAACATGGGGGCCACCCCACATCACTGATGTGGCCCTCAGCCACCGTATTCACTTCAGGCATCATCACCTGCGCCGTGGGGGTGCTGCCGCTTTGACCGCTATTCCAGGGCTATTTTGACATCAGGAGCTGTCCCCATATCAACAGGGCCACCAGCACTTTCATTGCCACAGTCTGTTATCGGCCCGGCCCCTCTGCAATTCATCCTGAGAAAAAGAGGGCGGTCCTATGGTCTTCACCTGGGCTGTTCCTCTGTGAAGCCTGGGGCTTTCCATCAACCGGGCTGCCCAACGAAACAGCCCCGGACTCCCTCCCGCTCCTCTTCACCGGGCTGGCCGGTGAGGCAAGTCCAGGACTTTACTTCACTGCTTCACTCTTCTGGGTGAAGTGGATTTCCCCACTCTTCACTTACCTACCGGGCTGCGCCTGACAAATGGTGTCTCAGAGGACTTCTTATTACAGGCCTGCCTCGCTGGCCACGAGGTGGGCCGAGAGTGACACGGCCCAGAAGCCTGATCTGGGCTGCCTCCCACACCTAGTCCAGGCTTGGCTGATAGTATTTCAGCCTGGGCAGACAACTACATGCTGCTTGGGTGCTGAAATGTTGGGCCCATCCGGTCTGGCCCCCCAGCGGACCAACACCCACCACCGCCCGCGGGCAGCCGAGCCCTAGCATCAGAGGCTCGGCCCACTGGATCACTCTCTTGGGGGCTCCCCATGCGCTGCCTGATGCCATAGATGAATTAAGACCATTGAGAGCCGCCTGAGGCAGTGTCCCCTCCAGGTAAGTCTTTCCCCTTCTCTCCTTTTCTAACTGTTCTTTTAAACTGTTTCTTTTTTAAAATCCTCAATGGATTCTTTTCTCCCCTGCCCAGTACATTCTTGGACAGGGGAGTTCTATTTCATTGTTCTCTTTTCTTTCTTCTTCTCTTAACATTCCGGCTGGATGGACTCTTCCAAACCAAACCAAAACACATTCACATAGCACACACATAAATAGAGAGAACACATCACACATGCAATCAAATGCTTTTATTACCCTGGTGTCTGTGGGCCTCATTACGACCCTGGCGGGAATCAAAAAACGATGGCGGAAATGCAATACCGCCATCGAATAGCGCTCGGTGCGATCATGACCCGTCACCGCAAAGTACGATGCCATTAGCGACACCGTAGTGAACGCCAACGCTAACTGCACCAAGTACGCGCGCGCGCGCCATGCCAAACCGTAATTACCACCATGGCGCAACGGTACGCGAATTCTGACCCTAGCGGACATGCACCTAACGCCATCAAGCACGGCGGAAAGTACCATTCCGCCATGGTGAGAAGTACGGCATCGCGAACCAACCGTAAACGGCCCTACTGAGTGCCTGTACACCGCTCCCTGGCCACATTGTACAACTCCCCGTAGGTGCAATGAAGTCACACAATGCAACCAGTGAAATGTACTAGTCATCCATGCCTGCCAACGAACAAATGAATCTCAAGAGGGGCCAATGGGAGCTGCAGGGCACAGATGGCACGAATACAGAAGCTATACAAATGGACATGACCTCAGTCTCCCACCAAGAAACGCACGCAAACACAGGCACCTGTGACCAGCAATATTCCGATAATCACATCATTCCACCAATCCACCTGGCTGACCGGCATCTGTTACACAAAAGCTAATCCCCCGCCCCTGAGCATGACATCATCAAAACAGTCATATTGGCAGCCCTTATCCCTGACCTCACTGGTCTTCGTAGGCAAACGCGCCCAGCACAGTACCACGCAACTATACTCCGAAGCTGGAACCCAATGCAGATCTCCTCACAATACATCGCTCCCCAAATAGGAATATGCCACATCACTTGCAAAGAAGAACGCTACACGGTTCATATCAGAATAGAAATTTAATGCACAACAAATTCACCAAGCCCATACAGCCATTAGGCCATGAACTCCAAAACACATTTCACCATTGTGGGCTGCATCCGCAATAAATGACCAGCTACTTCTTGTGTGACGCCCTGTTCCTTCATGGTACACAGGGGCTACATTCTCGTACGAAAAGGCAACATGGAAGCGCCTAGAACCGCAGGGCCGTCCCAATAGGGAGGCACTAGTCCAGCTGAAAGGCCGAAATGTTGCTCCTAGCCACTAGTACTGCGTAAGGGCATGTGGCCCATTGGCGATCGTCCCATAAGATCGTAATGCTGCTCCACTGATTAACACGAAGCAGCAGGTGTCGGGAGTAAAATCCATCTGCAGGAGTGGCATACAGATGGCAGTGGCAAAAGGGGAGGAGATACCTGTCAACCAAATGAAATGAAAAAGAATAGTATGGCCATCAGAACTACATTTGAATTACTCACTTCAATGATCACACCAAATCCACAGCCATATGCATGCTAGCCCACTCCAAAGGATCATCACCACCCAAAAACCACTTGCGAATCATAACTATCTATATCGAGGTGAAAACACTATCACAAACGAGTGTACCTGTGCATGCGTCTGTTAAAACAGAATCCATCAGATGGGATTGGTAACGTGCATAGACACAAGTGTCTGAAGGCGCGTCGAGACAGGGAGGGTTCAACAAGGGCAGATAGACGATGGTCCCACTATGGCAGCTCTGCATCACATAGCGCAGGGGAAGTGGACAGATTCCAAGAAGCCCTGTACATGGCAAACTCTGTATCAAATCATCTGTCCATGCATCCATACATCATTCCCTCATCCCGTAATGAAAACGCCTGTTTCCATACTCACATAACATGTGAAATTTCCATTGAGTCTGTGCGTTATGCAGCCTGCAAAATCCACTGTGCCCCAGCCCGTAATTCCAGTGTTGTGAAGTAACATGTATTTGGGAACGTCCGGCCTCATCGCCCACTTCGCTATTGCGCATCCCAAACTATTCATATCAATCATTGCATCCTCGCCATGGCCCCTGTCCCAAGGACATTGAACAATAGAACGTTATATTTGCAGTCAGACCTGTGGGCATCTCCTCGCCGCTAGCTGAACACCGAAAGCGCCGCCCTTCGAATTCCTCATTTGCAACATCACGTCGAAAAGGCATCTGTGGCCGCTTGAAATCACAAATTAATCCATCTAGTGCGGCTGTGTGTGAAAATGGCAACTGCCTTCACTCACAAATGGGACGCCCCGCCCGTCGGTGAACCTCGGTACAGTGTTGCATGAGGGTCCACCATTACTCGAGTACTACGTTCCACTGACCCTTCACAAGTCTGTTCGCGACTGCAAAGATAGTATGTGAAACAATGGGACCATAGCCGAATGAACATATCAACCAATGTTACACTGCCATCGGGTACAAATACATGATTGTAATAGCAAGATGCCATTCGTCGAATTGCAGCGTTGTGTGCGGGACGTGCTCGCCCAAAGGGGAGAGCAGCTTGCACAGGTGGAATGAATCACCACAGGTGGAGGCCATACAGCCTGAAAACACATAAATTGCACACCCAGTCTCCTCCCACAACCACACCCACTCCGAAATGCTACCGGCAGGACTAGCTATGTTGGCCCTGGGGGACCTGATAGCACTGCAAGTACTCCAACTTCAAGAAGAAGACGAACACCAACTACAACCGGCCGCACGGAGGAGACGCAGGAGGAGGAGGAGGGCAAGGCAGGGCCAGCAAGGGCCGCCAGCACAGCCACTACCACCACGCAGGCAGCCCGCAATCCCACGCCTCCGAGCACATCCGTTCAACCTCACTGATGAGCAGATCCACACCCTCTACCGTTTGGACCGGGACACCATAACCGCCATTGTGGACATGACACAGGCTGACCTTGTCAGCATGATAGATAGCCCAACCACCATCCCACCCCTACTGAAGGTGGTGTCTGTACTCCACTTCCTGGCCACAGGCACCTACCAGCACACAGTCGGACAGTTGCATGGCATATCACAGCCACTGTTCTCACGGACACTATTGCAAGTGCTCCATGCCCTCCTGCAGCACGCAGACGACTACATCTCTCTACCACGCTCGGAGCAGGAAATTACCAACACAAAAGTGGGATTCCATGCACTTGCCGGCATACCGGGTTGCATTGGTGCCATCGACTGCACCCATGTGGAATTGGTCGTCCCACATGCCATGGAGGCCCAGTACCGCAACCGAAAACAATTTCATTCTCTGAATGTACAAATGGTGTGTGACTCCAACAGGATCATTACACATTGTTGTGCCCGATTCCCTGGATCAACCCATGATTCTATGGTCTTGAGGAACTCTACAATACCACGCTACATGGAGCGACACGCAGGGAACAGATCCTGGCTACTCGGTGAGTCTCATTTCATGCATGATGATGTGGGGTATGTGATGCGGCAATGACCTGGCAGGAAGGGGGGGGGGTGCGTACGTAGCAATGGCATTCCTCAAAATTCGTTTATTGTCCACATACAGGTGATGCCGGGTATCCACTGAAGAGATGGCTCCTCACACCAGTCCGGAACCCACGGGACCAGCATGAGGAGGACTACAACCATGCCCACTCACGTACCCGTGTAGTCATAGAACAGGCATTCGGCCTACTGAAGACTCGTTTCCGCTGCCTCAGCAGGTCTGGCGGGGCACTCCTGTACCGCCATGTGAAGGTTGCAAAGATGGTGATGGCATGTGTCATGCTACACAACATGTGCGTACGTAGAAATGTGCCCATGCCCCCTGACGCAGAACTGCAAGCACCTGAAGATGGTCATGATGAGGGTGGGGATGTGGCAGCACCTCAAGGAGTCTGCGAGGCACAGGAGGGCCGTGACATTCGTCAGCATCTCATAGATGCATGCTTCTAGCACTCACGCCTGGTGGCTGATACATGGACACGGGACTCGTGGCACTGTGTGTGTCTGGAACATGCACAATATGGACTGTACGCCTATAATGGCCTCGTACACAAAGATCAATGTCCACACATCTCATTGGATGATCGTGCATTGTTTATGGCATATGTGATATCATGTTAAACACCCTATCGACCCGCCACCCAAGTGAGCCCAACACACCCCCTCCACCCTCCTACCTCCCCCCCGAACACCAGTGTCCAAAGATGCTCATTGTCAGTGGGCAGTCGCTATTGCAAGCCCCCTCTGCGGGTATCAGGGGCACCCCTGCCTGTGGAGCGCAGGTTCCTCCTAGATCTACGTTGGGGGCTGCCCTGGACGGAACTTGCAACGGATGATGTCTCTGCCTGCTCACGTCCATGCATGTCCCTAAGGGTTTGTGAGAGCTCAGTGAGCACACGGCGCACTGCGGCAAGTTCGGCACATACGTCTTTGGACGTCGCATGCAGTTCCCCCCTCAGGCTCTCGGTGCTTCTCTCCATTTGTACTCTCAGGCTCTCGGTGCTACTCTCCATTTGTGCCCTTAGTGTCTCTGTACTTCTCTCCATTTCTGCCCTAAGTGTCTCAGTTGATGTTTCTATGTATGCCTTAGTGCCCCCACATTCATCGGCATGGTCCTTGAGGAGCGTGGCCAGTTGCTGCTGTTGCACGATTACCTGGTCGAGGGACTGTTGCCTCTGCTGGGCCATGGCCATTTGCGGTGGTGTCACAGAGTGGCTGATCACCTCATGTTGCCTTGCCACAGGGCTTGTGGGGGATGGCCAGTCGTCGTCTTGTGGGTGCCCCTGCGTGGTATCCTCATGGTGTACGGGATGGAACAGACAGGGGGATTGAGACAGGTCATGGATGGATCTAACTTCGACATCCCCGTTTTCTGTGTCGGAGCATGCTGCCATTAATGCAGTGTCACCTATGGTGCTGCTGCCACCAGAAGCAGTGCCTACTGTGGCATCCATTGGGGGGACCTGTGGTGGTGCTGTTGTGGGCATGCTGGCTGCTGGGGTGCCTGTTGGAGTTCCCTCCTCTGTGCTGCCACTTGATTTGTGCTGCTTCCGTGTCTTGATGCGTGCAGCTGAGGTGGAGGGTCTTTGGCCGTTGGTCGTGGCTGGTGTGCTGGTAGGGGTGTCCTGGAGCTCGTCGTTTGGATCGGACCCTGTGGTGGAGTAAAGGAGGGCGAGCGTTATTAATGGGTCTGTGGGAATTGGAATGGCAATGTATCACATGCATTGGGGTGGTACCTGAGGGTGATTTGGGTCGGGGCCTTGGAGGTGGTTTCATTTGTGTGTGGAGTGAGGGTGCAGTTGTTTGGCAGCCTGCAGTTAGGGTGTGCCTGCTGCACGTGTAGAGGGTGTTTTTAGGATTTTTAATTATTTATGTATTTGATGTGAGTTTTAAAGTGTGCTATCAGGCCTATGTATGTGGATGTTCTCCTGGACATGTGTTACTGTTGCACGATGTGGGCACGTGGTACTTCACATGATTGAACATTGTGGTTTTGGCATTGTTTTATTTGGGACACCTACCTGATTCTTCGGATGTCTGCACTCCTTTCTCCATCCCTCCGACTCCCTCTATGCTCTCCATTCCAATGGTGGAGGCACAGATTTCTTCCCAGGGGGTCAACTTGATGGGTGATTCCGATCCTCCCCCGGTAGCTGTGGCAATGTTGCGGTTGGCAGAAAGTATGCTACGGACGCGTATCCGCAGGTCGTCCCATCGCTTTCTGCATTGCTGTGGGTTGCGGGGTGCGGTCCCCACCGCATTTACCGGCTGTGCCACCAGGGCCCATATGGCCTTCTTGTTCGCGAGTGCTGTCCTGGTCATTTGCGTGGAGAAGACGGCGGCAGCATTCTCCTGGAGGGTCTCTGTGAGCACGGTGAGTTCCTCACGGGAGAAGTGGACCTGCCGCTTGCGGTCGCACGCTTTCTTCGCTACTTTTCCCATTTTTCTTGGTTTCACTAGGGTGGATGACGGGTTGGGATGTGTCTCAGGGTAGTATTTTTAATGGTTGTGTGGAATTTGTGGTTTTATAGGTGTACGGCGTGATGTTTCCCGTTCCGGGACCATGCTTTTACTTCCGTTTCCGTATATTTACGGTCACCGTACTTTCCGGTTGGCGCTCACTGCGGTGTCCGCTAAGATGGGTGGCGGTATTGCACCTAGGGCGCCGTACGGCGGCGGTGTGGGCCGTTTTGGGGTCATTTCCGCCATCGCGGACTTTGCACTTCCGCCATGGCGTGGTGCTCGTGCCCGATGGGTCGGAATGAGCCGCACTTTGCTCCATCGTGCAATGGCGGAAACGCTATTTACGCTATGGCGGTCCGGTCGGTTGATTTCCGCCAGGGTCATAATGAGGGCCTGTGTCTTTATTTCTAGGTGTTACCTTAGGGGACAAGTATGCAGTCCCTACTAGTCGGGCCCCTTGGGTCCACGGGCTACAAATGCATTGCTCATTTGGAAATGTGTTGGTGCAGGTTCCACGCAAAGGGGTGTCGATTCTTTTGCACGTGTCCTTCTCAAATCCTTGTCGATCCAACTTGTGTACGTTAATTCCAGGCAATATAATACATTACACGTCACATATGGGCAGGCTCATCCCCTTGATTTCATTACACACTAGGGAGGCCCACCTGCTATCCCAAATCGCCTCTCATCACACCAATCCAGTAACATTCACAGCTGTGCAGTACTGTGGAACTCAAGCCACGTACCTTACTTGCATTCACCACCGTCAGAGAGGGTGGCTAGGGGGCAGGCGGGTAATAACACTGAATATAGCAAAGCAACTTTCTGAAACAGGGGTCTGCAACTTTTGGTTCCTCAAATGTGTTGAGCTACAAATCCCATCATCTCTAACGAGCTAAGTCAACGGTGATGGATCGTGGGAGTTGTAGTCTAAAACATCTATAAAGCCATAGGTTGCCCAAACCTTCTTTAAGTTATGCTTATGTATGGGGGATTAGGAATCACATCTCCACAAAATAAAATATCCTCTCAATGAATGTTCAATCGCTTCGTGCACAGGGTCCATTTACTCTATGATTGGCCACAAATCTACTTGTGGCAAGTCTGTTAAATAGGAATAGTCCATGTATATATTATAATAAGTGAGAGGAAGTGGGAAATGAAGGAGAGCGAACTGTAAAAATAGAGAAATAGATGGTAGGTTGGGGACGAGAGCATAGGAAACAGTGATGTGCCAATAGGGGAATGCTTTGTTAGGTCAAGTGATTTTTTTTTTATAGTGTGCCAGTCACCACCATAATCGTCTAACAACACTGAGAACTGTCAAGAGAGTGGTTTTTTGTGCCCCAACCTGGGGTATCCAACCCTTGGGCTAGGAGAGAATAGGAAAAGGGCAAAAGGAGAGAATAGTTTTTTTTTTTTAAACTGTGTTTATTAACTTTTTGCGTATTAGACACTGCATCGTAATACGAAAAAACAACAAGCGGCTGTGCGCCCCCAGCCTCCCTCCCTTCGCCCCCCCCCAACGTCTTCCATTGTTTACAAACCATTTCAACTTGCACACAAATTACCACAGTTTCTGTGAGGTTCTCGGTTCTCTCCAAGAATAGCCAACAGTCCATGGATATAGGTCACAGCTTTAGAGTTTCAGGTCCCTCAAACGTGGATGGTCACAGAGGGTATACCCCGGGAGGGGCGTTATCAGGAGGAGTGCCTTGAGATACCTGTACATTTGGGTCGGTATCATGATCTGCTTTCCTGCTTTCCTGGACATGTAGCTCCTAAAGGCCACCCAGTAGTCCCTAGGTTTGCTGTTAGGTTGGAGCGTCAAGTTGTATTGTGTCTCCCTGCGTTCACAACTCGATATAAGATTGAGCCAGTGTTGAAACGTAGGTGCACCATTTGCCCCCGATGTATGCGCCACTAGAGATCTAGCGACCGTGGAGGCCATACCAACAAAGCGTTTCTCGCTTCGGGATCCAGACTCAACGAGGGCCAGCAGGCAGACTTCAGGGGTGAGTGGGACAGGGTTGTCGGTCATGCTCGACATTGTCCCTGCTATGCTCAACCGAAAAGAGTGGACCTGGGGGCAAAGCCAGGCGAGGTGATACAGATCTGCCCGGGTTTGGTGACACCTCTTGCACTTCTGGGGTCTAAGTGTGAACAATTTGTGTAGTGTAGAGGAGAGTAGTACATCTGATATAGAAATTTAAAGTGGATCATACGGAACTTGTTGTTGATAGAAATATATTTGGTCTGGGAACATATCAATCTCCAGTGGTCGTCTGACAGTATTTTCCCCAGGACATCCTCCCGTCAGCCACTGTAATGGACTGGAGGTGGGGATCTGAGCACCCAGGCCATACTATACAGATTTGAAATCAGCTTCCTGGTGGATGTCGTCCTAGTGGTGTATGCCAGAAATGGGGATGTGTGAGGGGTGTATGGGAAGTCCGGCCATCTGGCCCTTAATACCTCCTGCAACCGGAAATATAGAAGCTGCATGATGGGAGTCCATGCGCCTCTGGATTTAAGGTCTTCCCATGATAAGAATTTGCCTTCAGGGGCAATATCTCCTATTGTGTGGATCTGTAGACTTGTGAAGTGTTGTATAAAAATAGCCTCATGCGTTAGTGGTATGCCTCGGATGTGGTGGGGAAGTACCATTGTCCCAACCCGGCCCATTTTGCCAACCGATCCCAAGCTCTAAGGGTGATATCCAGAGGTTGGATTTCTGCCTTCATCTGTTTCTCTCGCGTAGCCCACAGGAGTCCCCTGAGATCATTTGGATGGGTAATAGCTTTCTCGAGGCGCGAGTGGGGTAGTTTGCCCGAGGGAGACCACCACCAGATGGTATATTGAACCTGGGCTATCAAGTAATATAAAGAGAGGTCAGGAATGTCGAGTCCTCCCTGGAAACAAGGGCGACACAGTGTATCTAGTGAGATGTGAGGGTGTTTCCCGGCCCAGATCAGTTTGGTCATCTTGCTCTTCAATCGTTTCCAGAAGGACGCTGGGGGCCATATCGGGACATTATTAAAGACGTATAATAATTTTGGTAGGATCACCACCTTGGAGTGTGATATTCGGGCTGCCTGGTAGATAGGAAGGCATGCCCATGTGTCTACCCTGTGTTCCAAGTATTGTAGCTGCAATGTAGTTCTCCTTGTATAGCCTAGCTGGGGATGTGGACACTCAGACGCCTAGATAGCAGATTCCTTGCGGTATTCATGAGAAGGCGTCACCAATATCTCGTGGGGAAACCCCTGCGGTGAGTGGGAGTACCTCGGATTTAGTTCAGTTGATTCAGAGGCCGGATAGAGCACCAAATTAGGTGATCTCTTCCATCACTGGGTCTAGGTTGATTTGTGGATATTTAACATATATTAACATATTGTCTGCATATAATGAGACAAAATATGTATGTGAGTGGAGTGTAACTCCTATGTGGGCATGGTGTTCCCTCAGGGCGCATGCCACTAGCTCGATGGCCAGGGCGAACAGGATGGAGGAGAAAGGGCAACCTTGTCTAGTGCCGCGAGATGTGTGTATAGGATCGGATTGATTACCGTTGGTATACACCAAGGCTTGCAGTGCAGTGTACAGCAGGTGGGTCCAGTATAGGAATGTGTTGCCCGTTCGACATCCAGCGCTGCTACTGCTATTGGGACATCTGGGTTCACATTATGCATCAGAGTGAAGAGTCTCCACAGATTGTTCTGTGTGGAGCGGCCTGGTATGAAGCCTGCCTGGTCTGGAAGGACCAGGCTGGGCATGTGGGGTAGGAGTCTGTCTGCAGGCATCTTTGCCAGGATCTTGTTGTCAGTATTCACCAACGATAAGGGTCTATAGGAGGAGCATTGTCTTGGGTCCTTGTCTGGTTTGAGCTGTACCATCACCAGAGCTGTCCTGGTTGACTCGGGAAGCACCCCTGTGGAGCTGGCCACCTCAAACATGCTGCGTATATGATGGATGATTAGGGCCGGGAAAGTTTTGTATAGTTCGGCGGTAATGCCGTCAGTCCCTGGGGCCTTACCATTGGGGAGGGGCTGGATTATTTTAAGGAATTCCTCATCCATGGGGGGATCGTTTAACTGCATTCCGGCTTCCGGGTCTAACCACCCCATGGCGATCTTATCTAGATATTGTGCGATATCATTGTGCCCTGCTGTGCACTGGTTCGCATACAGTTTCTCGTAGTATCATCGCCATGTGTCGTTTATCCTCCTGGTGTCCCTGGTAGATTCTCCCTTGGGCGTCTCGACTTCTATTATAGGTTCTGGGTGTCGCTCCTGCCTTATGGCTCATGCCAAAGTCCTACTTTGGCGGTCTCCCTCCCTGTACCTAGCGGCCGCTATTGGGTCACTCAAGAATCTTTCCTCATCTGCCATCAGTGAGCGAATCTCTTGTTTCTTAACCTCCAAACTGGCTTGGAGTTCAAGGGAATTATTCTCTCCATGTTTTTTAACTCTTTTTCCTTGGACGCGATGGCTCTACACATACTCTTTAGGATGCCCCCTTCCTGGGAAATACACCAGCCGCGAATGTACATTTTAAACGTTTCCCAGACCACCCTGGGGTCTGAGACAGAGTCCATGTTTAGTTGGAAGAATTCTGAATAGCATGACGGATATCTTCACAAAATGCTATGTCCTCTAGCGCTCTGACTCTGAATCCCCATCGTAGTTGTTTAGGGGAGGTGATAGGGCCCATAAACTGCATCAGGACCGGGGAGTGGTTGGACAGGGTACGGGGTAAGATCGACGTGTTAGTGGACACCCGGGCCAATTTTGAGGACACATGGATGTAGTCTATCCTGAAGGAGCTCCTGTGTACGCTCGAGTAGAAAGTGAATTCAGAGCTGTTGGTGTGGTGCAGGCGCCATATGTCGATCAGGGTGAAATCTACAGCTATGGATGACCATTTTTTTGCCGCCCGGGTGAGGGACGTCTGTACTGATGAAGACCTGTCTCGTACCAGAGTTAGGGCCATGTTGTAGACTCCCGCCCACACCATCTCGTATCCCGGGAATGTTCGCCGGTGTTCCGCACAAGTCTGGAAAAATTCCAGGCAGTCATAGTTGGGAACATATATATTTATGAAATGAACGGGCCACCCCGCAATTTCCCCAGCTACAAAAACAAATTGACCCTCCCCGTCAGTTACCAATATATGCATCTTGAATTCCAGTGAGCGATGTATGTATATTGTGACACCCCAGGAGTGGGTGGCGTGGGACGAGCCGTACCTATGGATACCCCAGCCGGCCAGAGCAGGGACCTTGTGTTTCTTTCCCAAGTCTGTGTTTCTGGATAAAAAGGACGTTCACGTGGTGGTTCCTGACATAGTTTGTGATAAGACGTGTCTTTTTCCCGTTAGTGAACCCCCGGATATTCCATGTGAACAGAGTAATGTTCGTGTTGGAGAGGGCCTCTACACCCTAGTGAAACGTCACATTAAGTCTGGGCTGAGGATGGTGACTGAAGGATATGCCTTAAATGTTCTAATTGGCACATACGTTACTGGGTGCTTTGTAGAGTCTGTGTGCGCAATAGACCTTGAAGTCTTGGAAGAAAGTTACACTCCCACCCCACCCTTCAGAACCTTGTATAACAATTTGTGTGTAACTACAAACTCCCCCCCTCTCCACCCACCCACCCATGCCAGAAACACCTACCTACCGGCCAAAGCATCTCGCCCACATCCCGCTTAACTCCAAACATCATACCCTAACTTGGTTACTTTGCCGCTGGGCACGGGGGGTGCCGGCGGCCGTTGTGCTTCCTGTTGGCAAGAGGCTCAATGCCACGTTTGTCATTCACCTTAACTTTTCATACTCAGAATGTTCCAGTGGTTGCCGTGTGTGGGGCCCCAGGTGGTATCAGGGGGCCCCGCAGATTAACTGCACATGTGAAGGGTTTCAGACCACGCCCGCCCAGATTAGGGGAAACGCCGTGGGGAAGCCCCTGGGTCCGGGATTTCCGAGGTGTAACGTTCTGCAGATTCTGGGGATGTGAAGAACAATGTCTTCCCCTCATGAACAACCGTAGGGTGGGAACATCATTGAATGGCGAATGTTTTTCTTTTTCGAGATGTTTTTCGCTGTTTGTAAGGGTTTCCTCTGATCTTGTACTTGCTGACTAAAGTCTGGGAACAGTCGTGTCATTGCTGAGCGTCACTGCAAAGTCTTCTTTTCTCTCGCCATCCGGAGGAGAGTGTCACAATCCCGATAGTTGAAAATGCAGACAATTTTTGCTCTCTCTGGTGCTCCAGGGGCAGTCTGACCGCCTGGGCCTGGTGGGCCCGCTCCACCATGAACAGGTCTGTGACTGGTGGATTGTCTAGGACCTCTCTGAGTCATTTTCCAACAAATAGTTCCATGTTGTCTATTGGAGTGGATTCAGCAACCGCTGTAATGCTTATATTATTTCTTCTCAACCTCCCTTCTAGGTCGTTATTCTTGGCCACCACTTTTTTGACCGTTTGTTGTAGTGACACCACTTCTTGTTGGAGTTCTGCTATTTTGTCCTCACCGTCTCCAATCCGATGCTCTGCTTCTGACATCCGGCCGCACAATTTATCTATTTGGATCGCAGAGACGTCCACTTTGCAAGTAAGCGCGTTGATTTTAGCACCCAGATTCTCTGTGCTGCTTTTTAGCGCAAGCAGTGTTTGGTTAAGGGCTGAAATGTCCAGTTGGGAGGGGCCAGGCACATCTCCCTGTTGTGGTGGGTCTATTCTGGCAAACTGGTCCATCTTTGACTGTCTCTTCTGATTACCCATTTCCGGGGCTTCCCCGCAGACAAGTTGTTTATAGAGCCCCCGGAGCCCCTGGGACATCCAATTTGGTGGTGTCGGGGGGTTTGCCGGTGACCACTGACCACCCCAGGGGGAAGTGGGGGACTATTTATGCTGAGGCCTCTGGATGCCACTGGATTGATAAGGCAGCGTCAGTGAGGGTCTTTGTTATTTGCGGCAGGGAGCAGGCCAGGAAGAGGGTAGCAGGCACCTGTGGGGACCTGGATATGCTGGCAGGATCTAGCTGGTGCACTGCATATAGTTGTGGGGCAGTCGCGTCTCGAGGTTGAGGATCTGGGGCCGCTGGGTGGTCAGCACTGTAGCACATTTGGGCGACCCTTGATGGAGGTATACGGGCGGTGATGACAGGCGCACCCCCACCTGTGTTTCATTCACAGTTTTCATGGAGGTTGTCAGCGCTGGGCCGGTGTTCTGGGGTGCAGCCTCCTGAGGGGAGGATAAGGAGTGTGGTGGAGAGGACTCATCCAGTGTCTTTTCTGGAATTGGGACGCTGTGGGCCATAGCCTGTTTGGTAAGCTGGGCGGGCCGGAATGGACAGAGGTATTGGATCCTCTCACAGAGGGGCCATCAGACCTGCATTTCCGCCTGCATCGTGTGCCCTGCGGGAGGCATCCCGGGGTAGGGAGGGCCCAGGCCTGCCTGTTGATCGGGAGTGGGGTCCCTTTACTCCCTGATGCCCAGGTCTGGGGGTGAAAGGGGGCAGCATGCGTGGAATCCCCACTCCCGTACCCCAGACTCACTGTGCAATGTAAGTTGGTTTTGTGCCTGGTGTCAGCTACTCTTCGGTTCAGCCTTCTCCTGACTTTTCAGGTGGTATAATTCGCTCTGGGGGCTTGCGTGGATTGAGCCAGGCCGCTGGGGAAATTCACACTGCTGCAGCCCCACACCCCGTACCCCCAGGCTCACGGGTGATTGCAGGCTGAATGGGGGAGAAGGGCCTGCTCCCCCGCCCCGTCTGGAGGGGTGCTGCGCAGCACCGCGCCATTGGATGAGAGCTAGATCGGGGTCCGTAATGGTGGTCTGGTGGTAAAGTCCGGGGGGACCACGAGGAGGCCCGGCAGCACTTCAGGCGCAACCGCCTGACCCTGGAGCCCCCGAGCGGGGTGAGATGTTCAGCGCACACAGTGCGCATGCAGGAGCGGGGTTGGAAACAACAGTTCTTGGGAGCTTGTTGGGTCCGGGGGTGGTGGGGCGGGCGACGCACGGCCCGTGGGGGGCTAGGCCACAGGCTGTATAACCCGTGCATCTGTCCATTCTGGACCCTTATTCTGCAAACTCACACTCCTCCCCCCTTTTATTCTCCCCCCAAAAAGGTGTCGCATGAGTCTTGCTTGGTTTTGGCATAAAAAGGCTGCAGATTTTATTCTCCACAAGTCATAAACACAGTGCACACATTAGTGGAGATGCTTTGTAAGATGCGGCGACTGCTCCGTGTCCGAAAACCTGCTTCCCCCTTGCTTTCCACAAGTCCTCATAGGCCCAACTCTCCCAGCCCTTTTGCCTGAGCCTCGCCTGCCCCTGCAGGTCATCTTGAGCGGGGAGAGCGCCGTATCTTTGGGGAAGCTGAGCCCTTGTTGTTCGCCCCCAGGCGCCCCCGCCGTGTTAGGCTCCCAAGGGGCGCTGGGTCTGGGAAGGGCGAAGACCCTTCCCGCTTTCGCCTGGCTCTTCCGGAGTCTGTCTCTTGTGTTTGGTTGCCCAAACACCGCCACACCGCCTGTCGTCCTGCGACGTCGACGATCAGGCCTCCAGTTTGCTCTCGTTTCGCCGGGTGGGTGGGTGGAAAACAAAGTCCTTGGTGGCAAGCGGGTCCCACTGCCAGGGGTGACTGAGTTCTGCAGTGGGGACCCGCCTGCTTTTAAGGGGCTAACTCCGCCCCCTACCCATTGTCTTGCTTCGCGGGCTTTTCGTTCCTTTGCCGCGCTCCCTTTTCGCGGGCTTCTCCCGTTGTTTGCCGCGCCTGCCTTCCCCCACCACCCCTGTGGAGAGGGGAAGGCCGCCTTTGGAGGAGGACACCGCTCGGGTTATCGGGGTGCCTCCTCCATTTTGTGTTTTTTCGTCGACACCTGCATAACCCGTGCATCTGTCCATTCTGGACCCTTATTCTGCAAACTCACACTCCTCCCCCCTTTTATTCTCCCCCCAAAAAGGTGTCGCATGAGTCTTGCTTGGTTTTGGCATAAAAAGGCCGCAGATTTTATTCTCCACAAGTCATAAACACAGTGCACACATTAGTGGAGATGCTTTGTAAGATGCGGCGACTGCTCCGTGTCCGAAAACCTGCTTCCCCCTTGCTTTCCACAAGTCCTCATAGGCCCAACTCTCCCAGCCCTTTTGCCTGAGCCTCGCCTGCCCCTGCAGGTCATCTTGAGCGGGGAGAGCGCCGTATCTTTGGGGAAGCTGAGCCCTTGTTGTTCGCCCCCAGGCGCCCCCGCCGTGTTAGGCTCCCAAGGGGCGCTGGGTCTGGGAAGGGCGAAGACCCTTCCCGCTTTCGCCTGGCTCTTCCGGAGTCTGTCTCTTGTGTTTGGTTGCCCAAACACCGCCACGCCACCCGCGGGTTACCGCCCGCTGTGGCTCCCCCTTGCCCCCTTGCCTACAAGTCTGACAAATGCGAGCAAATGTTCCAAAAAAACAACTCCAACCCTTGTGGGGACAAATGCACCCCGTCCTTTAGGAAATACTCAGGTGATTTTAAATTGATTAGGCCGTGTCTGATCTGGCCAAAGCCCCTCCCCCTACAAAATCTGGCCATCGCGCCGTTCAGTTTCCTCCTGGACCTCTCGATGGCTGCATGGTTGTCCGCCCCCCGCCATACCTGCCTCGGGATTAACTCGGACCAGATGATTTCCGTGTCCCCCAGCTGGCCTGCCAGCTCTTGTAAGGAGGCCATCATCGCCCGCATCAGGGCCCCTCTCCCTAAGCTTGTCAGATCGTTTCCCCCCAGGTGTATGATCAACAGCTCTGGCCTCCGCCGCTTCGCCAGAAGCCTCTGCACCTGCCCCTGCAGCTGTGCCCATTTCATGCCTGGATTCCCGTGCCACTCCATTCGAAACCTGCCCCCCGTCATCTCCTCATGTTCTTTCGACCAGCACGCCCCTGCCCTTGCCACGAATGAGTGCCCTATCACCCAGACCGTCTGTTTTTCTTTCTGGGCTGCCGCTGGGAGGGAGAGAAGATGGCGCGTTAAGTTACATTTTTTCCGGCCTGATATACCTCTTAAAACACCCTGACTTCCATCTGCCAATCTGTTTGATCCCCCCCTCGCTCATCCCCATTACTGCGGCAGACGTGGCCGCTCCAATCCTAAATGAGTGCGTCCCAAAGCCACCACTTGTCTCCCCAATCCCCTCCAGAGCCATTTCCATAACCCGTCTAAATTGAAAGCGGCTTAGCGCCAAAGTCCTTGGTGGCAAGCGGGTCCCACTGCCAGGGGTGACTGAGTTCTGCAGTGGGGACCCGCCTGCTTTTAAGGGGCTAACTCCGCCCCCTACCCATTGTCTTGCTTCGCGGGCTTTTCGTTCCTTTGCCGCGCTCCCTTTTCGCGGGCTTCTCCCGTTGTTTGCCGCGCCTGCCTTCCCCCACCACCCCTGTGGAGAGGGGGAGGCCGCCTTTGGAGGAGGACACCGCTCGGGTTATCGGGGTGCCTCCTCCATTTTGTGTTTTTTCGTCGACACCTGCAATCAGGTTTCTCCCCAGGTGGAGATTAATGTAGTTGTGGTGTGCGCCGGGACGTGGTGCCGCCGAATCTCCAAGGTGGGTTCGGTGACCAGTGCGCAGACAGACGTTGGTGGGGGGTGAGCTGGATGCCGAGGGGAGGCTTTGTCGAGCGTTGGGTTCTAGGGTGCTAAGTGGTCCTCAGGTCCCGTGCTGGTGTTATCTTGTGCAGCAGGTGTTCTGACTCGATATTCCCTGCTTTAATGGAATGGCAGCATGACTGGAGTGCAGGATATTCATCCATATATCGGATCCTCTGCAAGAGCACTCTCAGGCAGCGGCCATTTTACAAGCCGCGCATCAGCGCCCCAAAAGGAGAGAATAGTTAAATGCACATGAAAGACTTGTGCAGGTACTTATTTATTTTTATATTTATAATGCACACAAAACCCCCCAGGCATCAAGGTGCTAATTGAATGGGTGGGGGGGAGAGAAGTGGGAGGGAACTAGCAATAGGAAGGAAGAAGTTGAAAACCAGAGGTTCATGAGGCTCAATGGCTGGGAAGCTGGAACCTACAGCTCTTTTGCGCCTGAAGCACGTGATACCATTCTGTGGCTGTAGATAGATCTCCATTAGGTCTGGAGGAGCTGTTTTTGGTTAGTCTTTGTGACAAGTGGGGTAGAATTTGAAAGACATTGGGGCGCATTACAAATTTGCCGATCCGGAAACAACGGTGCCGGTAAGCTAAAATTTACAGGTCTACCTGCCAGAGCCGCTGTGCCCGACAGGTCTGACCCTGCCGGGCACAGTGGCAATGGTAGGTAGACCGTCACGGAAGCACTGACACCGTTAGCAACGGTGCCGGTGCTTCCGTGGTCCTCACTCTGGGGAACAACATTTTATTGCACCTGACTTTCTGGGCTGCAGGGGTTGGAGTCCCCCGGGGCACCGAGAAGTCAGGCACTGGTAAATATTTACAGGTCCGGCGGCAACCCGCTGGTAGCACCGGCACGGTTACCGCCAGACCCGTAATGAGCCCCATTGATGAGTGATGAAGAGGATTTTGAAGTTTATGCGTTCTCTGACGGGAAGCCAATGTGCCGCTTTTCTGTGAGCTGAAACAGGGTCCCACTTAGTCCATGGCGATAAGAAGGGAATGCACAGTAAGGATGTAGCTTGTGATATATCTTACGCCTCTAGAGTCAGTGGAGGATGATCAAAGCATAGCTCTGATCAGAGAAGCCATAACCCTCCTGCAAACGAGAACATGTTTCTAGTACCTACTGGGAAATACTGACGTTCCGCAGTGAGTGGTTTTATGATGGAATTGTGCTGTGCTCCAGCATTCGGCTAGAAGCAATGGCAGCCAAACCGGACGTGGTCCAAGGAAAAGGGGAGGAAAGGAAAGGAGAAAGGAAAGCGGGAGGTGTGGGGCTAAACAGGAGGGGTTGGTGAGTAGAGAGGGAGTCAGGCAATAGCGAGGGGACGCAGTGGGTACGACGGACGAGTCGAAGGCACAGGGAGGGCGTTTGTAGAGGAAGGGCGAGAGGGCGCTGGTTCCTCTTTATTTTGCTGGTTAGGGGCCTGCAAAGGATTCCAAAGCGGAATACATTTATTTCGCTGATGGTTTTTTCAAGCTGTTCTCTGAAAACATCTCTTTGAAGAGGCCCAGCACTAATGGAGTGGGGAACACTCCTTGCCGAGAGGGTTCATTTGAAATATATGCACCGCGAGGAGACATCATACTTCCTCTGCGTGGCAGCTCTCCCTTCAAAGGCACTCATTAGTTGAGCTATTTTTAAATGCCCTCATTCATAAAAGGAGGGGGTGAAGATGGGAATTAGTTCCGCAGAATTGCCCCATTCCGAAACATGTGGTGCACATCTTCACACTTGACACCTGCATCAGGCCCCTCCCACTGTCCGTGCCACACCAGGCTCAGAAATTAGCAGAACAGCACGGATCAAACCCCAACTACACATGAGGGCAGAGCAAGGCGATCATAAACTCAGTCATGTGTTCAAAAGGTAAGCGTTTCATTTGCTAGTCAAACCTTGGGCCCTCATTATGAGTTTCGCAGTATTCCACCAAGGATTTCTGTATGGAGGAAAAAGAATGCATTAACTAGCCTTAATGCATGAGGGAATCGGGGAGTCTACTCGGATTCTGAGTTTACCACCAGATAGCAGTAACTGGACCACAAACTATTCGAACCACTAAGAAAACGTGCACTATTTCAGAATGACCATAGGCAGCATTTCATAAATACCACATCATGTTTTGTAATATTTAAATCTTTTTTTTCCCGCCATGGTTTGGAGACATATGGGGCAGAAGCGGTTCACAAAGAAAAATGCACTTACTAAGAAATGACCCTTTTCTGCAGCATGCAGCAAGCTAGTCACAATGTGGGTGTCTGAAAGCTGTGCATTATCACTCCTATTGGCAGTTCGCAGCCTCTTTTAGTCCTTGAACCTAAAGCTACCGCAGCCCTTCACATCAAGGACAAACACCTTTTAGCATGCCGGGGGAGCGGTAGCGGAATGGTTTTATCAATACCTTTTGAGCGACGGTAAAAACATGCAGCATTGCAATACAGCATACACATTTGTAATCATGAGTTATTTCCCAAATGCAGCATTCCTAAGATTCCATATGCAGTGAATGCCTCATGACAGTCCATTGCGCATGTGGTAAAAAGAGGCGGTTTTTCAAATGGTGCTTGATTTCCACTTTACCGCCAAACTCATGAGAGCCTGAAATCATGGACTAAAATTATGATGATTAATGCCATTTATAGAAGTCTAATTACTAGAGGTGTGTACAAAATGATCCGTGTCTATAAGCCCATGAGCATTACCAGTAATTGAAATCAGTTGCTCCGTGAGAAGGATGGAAAACTATACATACAGTTTCACCAAGTTTGAAGGAAGGGAACCTTTGCCTTCAATGCCCGGTGCATGCCATAACCTTCCCCCATGAATGTTAACATTATGAATCTCTACTTCATTTAGTCCATTTACTCAAGTTGTATGCATTAAAATCCACCCCAATCCGAACATTAGGTAACTGTAAGGGAGGTTTAATGTGAAGCAGAGTGTTCCATACAGTAAATACAGACATTCAGGCAAAAGTGCTTACAAAAAGCACAGGCAGATATCTGTGCCATAGCTCAGGTGGGATATGATCCAATTCCTTTAAAAAAAAAACAATAGCTTTACATTTGAATTGTGAAACATTTCTGAGAGATAACACAAAATTAAGTCTCCAGGGACAAGTCATTATTTCATGATTGCCACAAAAGATTTGCACCTGCTCCCACAAAGCACCTGACTCACCCGCCCATGCCGTGCCTGCACAGTCATCATACTGTGGTTGTTATAATGTTACTACACTTTCATCGCTGCTAGTAATCGCACTGTCGCTTGAGTGTTGCTTGAAATTATTGATACTATTCATATGCAATTTAAAGTCGTTTCTTTTCCCTTCTGTTCAGACCATGGTCTGTCGAAGGGCCATTCACACCACAGCACTATGAAGCCTTAGCAATGGAAGTAAGGTGCTATACAAATATCAAGCAACATAACATAAGATGTGCCCTGATGGAGATTTCTAGAAATTAAATTGACCAGTGTTTGTTCAGATCACAAGCATTTGGGAGAATTAAAAGTTGTGCCTTATTGTAAGAACATTCCATACACTAGACACTCTTAGGAGGCATACAACTCTTCAACAGACAGCAAGCAGCCCAGTACACTGAGTCAATGAACAATAGCGTTCATTACATTGAAAATAGTGATGCCACAGTGCCACCAGTATAATTCTTTTACCTGGCAGCAGACACCTGCGGCCCTTTTTACTCCCCAAATACAGCATCTAACTATGGTTCCATTGCAATACTTAGAATCTTTGCTATAATTGTGGTAGCATAACAAACGATTAAGATGTTTGCTTTAAGCCCCTCTGCAGAAGGTGCCTTACACCAGCCAGAGGTGTGCATCAGGCTATCGCCTGTACCTGAATTACCCCCGTCATTTTTGCTTGCGCCATTTATCATTCCTTATGAGGTGAAGAAACAGGAATAGAACATCCTGTGTTTTTGTTGCCAGCATTAGAACACCTACACTTAGACCCAGAACAATTTCAGCACCTAATTTCATAAATGCATCCTTCCAATTAGTAGGTGGTTACAGTTCTCCCATATTTAGCATTATGTTCTGTGATTTGCATCACCTTTTGGTGCTTTGGTTCCTGTAAAGGGAGGAGGAGGTGATGGGTGGTTAATAGATAGCATGAGGAGAGCAAGTTTCCTGCTGGTCAAGTTTTGTTGTGAAGCAGAACGTAGAAACCAAGCAGTGCATGCAAGCAAAAGTCTAGCATCAGATATATCAGATACAAAAGTGTTCATCGATATCACTATTAGCCATACAGATCAACAACAGAGGGCCCATTCAATGTGTTGATGGTGCCTACTTACCAGGGCCGAACCTCTTATTTACCCCAGTGTCCTCCAATTAATTAACTCCACAGCAGAGCGATCAGGCATGTTGCATAGTGTATATCCTTCAATTACGTGAACCGGGAGAGCTATCCCTAACACAAACAATACAATTAGAGTCACCACTAAGAACTCTAACATTATGTTAGCAGATAAAGTCACAAGTTACGCCTATAGTACGTGACAAGACCTCCTGTCTAGATCTTCACTTTTCACTGAAGACATTGATGGTTCCCAACTTGCAAATGTGAGTAAATGAGATGAGATATTCCAATAAAAGAAAAAGCATTATCAGGACAGAACTCCATGGCACAATAATGATAGAATACCTAAGGAACGGCACCTTGACTCAAAGCCTTATAAAAAGAAATGAACCATGTCTCTTAGATAATAAAAACTTCGGAATTCAATGGAGCTATATAGCAAATAAATGAGTAAGAGGCTGGATCATTTTGATCATAGACACAGCCAAAGAAATGACTGACAAACTGACAGTGGAACTGACCACACTAGAAGAAGTTAGCACAAGTACATACAACATTAACATTAACAACGAACAGCCCCAAATGAGAGGCAAGCACGCTCTATTTGGCAATACCTCCTACAGTTCCCATAGCTCAAGTGAAGAAAGTACTACAGAAGACAGCATACACAAAGAAAGTAACTAAGGCAAAAAAGAGGCAGAGGAAGATATAACAGCAGACACAATACATACCAAAGAAATTGAGGTACAAGAGGGAGAGGTCCAACTCAGTGCCATTTTTTAGGGCAAAACCAAGAACAACTAGCTTGGGATTATGAACCCCGCCAAACCAGGAGCAGAACAGCCTATTGATCAATCAATCTGCATACTCCCTGACTATAGAAGAGATTGCCATTTTAGAAAAAGGCTTTCGTTTTTTCCCTAATATACCTTATGACAGTTTTAGGAAAAGGACTGAAATACAACAACGTATACATAAAATGCACCTTAAACAGTATTTCATGTACGGTACATTTGATAGCCTGGAAAACACCAGTGGCTTTCACAAACCCTCGACCTTCTGTCCACCCATGTCTAGTCATACTCCAGAATAAATTGTCTTCAAAAACAAGATAATGACTGAGCTCGAGGAATTTGAGAATAAAACCAAGAAAAAAAGGTTTCAGCACACTCCTAAAAGAGAACATCAGACAATACAGTCATTAAAAACCAACAAAAATATAACACTGAGGAGAGCTGACAAGGGAGGCACCATAGTCATACAAAACTGAGGCGTATACATAGAGGACTGCAATCGCCAATTGAGCAATGTATCCTTCTATGAAGAAATGCTAAATGATCCAACTGAAAGGCTACACAATCTAATCATTGCTAAAATGGAAAAACCTTACCATCGACAATGGATATCGAGACAGGAGGCAGAATTTCTTGTTACCCCAAACCCAAGCACGCTGACATTCTATACATTACCTAAATTCCACAAAACCCTTCTCACCTCCCCCCCTCCCCCCCCCCCGCTCACCCTACTGCTTCTGGAATGGGCTCAGTTTTAGAACCCTTAGCCAAATTTGCTGATATTTTTCTTAAACCCTGTATATGAGATATGCTATCTTATATTCAAACACAACAGAAATTATAAACATTGTTGAAGCATCCATCCATCCATTTGCCAACCAAGAAGAACTATCGGTAGGACCAAATATAGTTTCACTATATACCAAAGTCCCGCAAGATGCCACTCTCAATATGGTTGAAGAACTTCAATATGCCAAACGAGAAGGAGGCCAAACCTCTAACTCATTCAAACTATTGTGTACAGAGAAAGGTCACTGACTGAAAATTATTTCATTTTCAACAATAGTTATTTTCACCAGATTCATGGCACAGTGATGGGCTCGCAGCTAGCCCAAATGCTTGTGAATTTGTATGAAGAAAGTCTAGAGAGAAGTACAATTTTACTAGACAGCAACCCCTTCAAAAACATTTGAAATTATGGAAACACTGCATTGACGATGTGCTCATAATTTGGAATGGAGATGTACATGGATTTGAAGTATTCTTCAAATGGTTAAACAAACAGAATCCATTCATGAAATTTACTGAGAATCACAATGACTCAGAGATACATTTTTTGGGTATCACCATCTTTTCAGTTCCTGCGAATAAAACATTAAAAGTCAAACCATTCCACAAAGACACAGACAAAAACGTTCTGCTTTTCGGGCAATTTTTATACCTAAAACACAATAGTACCAGAAAAGAAGAATTTTTAACAGAGGCAGCAAATCTGAGTTCTAACATGCTTAAAAGAGGATATCCTAAAAAAAATAGTGAGTAGAGCCTTTATAAGAGTGTCAAATAACAACGGCGAAGCATTGTTAGAATATAGAAGAAAGACAGACACCAATGAAGACAATGTATGAGAGTACGTTTAATCCTTTATCCAATCCGATAAACAGGATAATCATGGCATATTTAATTGAAGGGTAAATGCACACTCATCCTCCTAGATGCGCAAGCAATTGTGGAAAAAACTAAAAGTCTCGACTACTGCAACAGCCTCCTCCTCAATGCAAATGCTGGCTTGTCCCACACTTGGATGGACGGAGTTGTGAACATTAGCCTGAATCACATCAGGATAGAAATTCGAATGTAAATGTTAACATGCCCCACATGTGCATCACTGTGTCCCCTGCTTTCCTGTTCCCCATGCTGTTGCTATATATCCATATCCCACCCTCTTGTCTCTGTTCCCTGCTTTCCTGTTCCCCATGCTGTTGCTATATATCCATATCCCACCCTCTTGTCTCTGTTCCCTGCTTTCCTGTTCCCCATGCTGTTGCTATATATCCATATCCCACCCTCTTGTCTCTGTTCCCTGCTTTCCTGTTCCCCATGCTGTTGCTATATATCCATATCCCACCCTCTTGTCTCTGTTCCCTGCTTTCCTGTTCCCCATGCTGTTGCTATACATCCATATGCCACCCTCTTGTCTCTGTTCCCTGCTTTCCTGTTCCCCATGCTGTTGCTATATATCCCTATTGCGGTTTTGTACGATCGAACCGTAAAAAAAAGATCTGACTGTACAAAACGACCGAAAAATGCTACCACCAAAGGTTCGCACACCAAAGGTGTGGCATAATGAGTGGGGTGTTGCAGGGGACACCCCCGTAGCACACCCGCAAAAAAAATAAAAAATAAAATGAAATAAAAACAGGGGCTGCAGGGGTATTCCCTGCAACACCCCGCTCAATAGTGAGCGGGGTGTTGCAGGGGAAACCCCTGCAGCCCTTGTAGTATTTAAGTGTGTTTGCATGAGAAAGGTGCAAACTTTTGGTAGTTTGTGCCTTTCTCATGCGAACATTCTGGCCGCGGCAAAATCAGCCGCGGTCAGCCCCCTGTCTCTGTGTTCATGTGTCGCTCTGTTCCTTGCCATCCTGTTCACGTACCTGGTCTCTGGCGCTTTAAAGATAACCATCATATCACAGCACTATGATTACTCTCTTCTATACACCATCATTCAACTAGAGCACGGCTATACCCCTGATTTAATTCGGCCTAGCTGTTAACTTACAAACACGACCCCATGAACACCTCATTGCCCTATAAAACGCAGCTAGCCAAGCACATTCCGGGCTAGTTGCTCACATATGCGTCCTTCAGGCCTAACGCAGCCAGAGCCCAGTCTGGATGTCCACCCACCAGACTGCACACATCCAACTGATATCTTCAGCACCACACCTAACGCTAGGATGCAGCTACCATCAGGTAATCATATCAGCTGCACACATATCTGGTGCACCGACGCACTCTACATCACTATCTCTCTCTACTGACCAAAACTACATTTTCTGAGGGCGTTCAACCTACCAGCGCTTTGAGGTCATACCAATGATATATAGAGCGCTATATAAATGCCAAGTAACATAACATAACATCACATTGTCTCCCTCTCCTCCCTACACCCCCTTCAGCTAATCCAGAAAAGAGCTTCAAGACTTATCCTTGGCCTCAAGCCCAGGGACTGTATTTCTCCAGCCCTAAAATCTCTCCACTGGCTCCGTGTGGCCACGAGGATTAAATCCAAGACCCTCTGCATCATCCACCAGGCTTTTCTGGTGCCTGGGACCACGCCATCTCCAACTTTCCCTTCCTAAATACTCCGCTGCTAGAGCCCTTCACTCCTATAATTCAAACTCTTTGATTGTCAAACGTTTCTCCAAGCAGAGAGTGTGTGGCAGGCCTCTCTCCTCGCTGGCACCTCCCTATGGAACAGCCTCCCAGACCCTCCAAGACTTGAGCCGAATCTCCTTAAGTTCTTGAAACATCTCAAAACTCTGCTCTTCTCTATCTCTTTCCCTCTTTCCCTTCCTTGCTAACTACCCCACTGCAGCTGAGACCAATGAACTGGTCCTCATGAATCTCACAGGTTACCAGGCCTTCAACCCAGACAACACCAGCACCTTCCCCCCACCATTGCACTGCCCCCTGCGGGCCCCTGCCTGGCGGCTTTGCTGCCCACCATTGATATTTGTCCACCCTAACACTTAGCCTGAGACCTCCTCCTTGGCTCAGACTAGGCACTTCCCTTCCAGCACACCCACTTGCACTTGTCCATTCCATCCCCTCAGCCCCCACCCATCCCTACCTAACCCCCCACCCATCTGTCAAAATACCACAAGGCCTAGTAGGAGCACAAATGTAAATTTCCTGTTTTGCCATTGCCATTAATTCCATTGTCCCCTCCCCAGTAGCCTTGTTGTGCCTTGAAACACAACTCTGACGTATAGGTGCCTCACAAATGCTCAATAATTAATACATAAACAAAATAAATGGTAACCAGGAATGACACCAATAAAAACCTATAGCCCAAACTACAATAACAGACTAAAGGGCTATGGGAAAACCTACATGACACAGCCCATGTGGAGGGTGCAGATGCTGTGCACAAACCAGCCACACAAACGAAGTAGATATATGCCTTACTAAACCCTGGCAGCAAAAATGCCTTACCAATTGCAACACTACCTGGGTAGTACATGCTATATGGTGCCCCTGCTGAAAAGTCTACATCAGCAAAACAGAACGTAAAATTAAAATAAATTGGAATTGGTGAACATGAAATCTGCATTAGAAAGCAGGTGTTGACAGCTCCTTTGGCTGGATACTTCATATCAGCAGAACATAATGAATTAAAATGGACAGTTCTACTGAGATTGACTCCTAGTAATAATAATACTCAGGACCAGATGAAATTGGTGGAATACGAACAATTCCTAATATTTCTAACTAAAAGCCACGAAACAGGACTGAACTAATGCATCCAATGGTGCAACTTAAGCAGACTTTAGAACGAAGATCACCTTCAAATTGAGCTATGAGTAATACATACATAGAGTATGTATACCTCTATAGAAAATCTTGATATTCAGTAGATATATAAGCTAAACCAGATTGTGAATGGACAAACTGCAGCCTTTCAGTAGAAAATCAGCTAACCACACTAAGATGGCCGCCACGACCAGTTACAAACATTTCCGTGATTTTGAGAATGCTTCAAAACCCCAACCTCTGCTACACGGTTCCATGTGTTAATATCCCCGCATAAATATTGCGATGCAAAAATATTTACATATTTTTGTGGCAATATCGGCTCTGCGGGGTAGACCCCCGCAACCCATGCATTATTTTAAAATGTGCGGGGGACCCCCCTGTAACCGCCGCTCCACAAATTATCCCCCCCCAAAACATCACCTATGGCAAGACAAACGGCCATATGTACGGAGATATTTTTGGTGGGGATTTTTTGTAGGGATACCTGTTACACCATGTCAACCTAACACACCACGCCACATGATTAAGAATAAAGGATAAATATCAAGGGACACATTTGAATAAGTTATATCCCTATAAAGCCAACCTATAAGTACTCTATCTATGAGTAGCATTATAGCCTTGCATATACTAACACAACAAATTAAGATGGCAGCGAGAGTTAGCCATGTATTTAATCTGAACAACCAAGCATAACGTGCCTCACGTGATTTCTGGTTACTTTAGTTATATACACTATACGGGGCGATTCACGACTACCAAGCAAACAGTGCAGAAGTGAACAGGATTCAGACGTGATTCATATGGAAGGAAGGAGGCATTTAGTAAGTGAACTGATATTTATGACACCGAATGACTAAGGTAAAGACTGGAGCCCGGCAGATAGTTACAGCTATGCCATACCCGTTGTCTCGTTACAGAACCACTCACACCAATGACGATAAGACTAGCATGAGTTAATAACACCTACAACCAATGTGATTGCAACCTCAAGAAAGCTGTGAAGCAAATAAGTAAGTTAATTTCCAGTACCCAAATTGTACTAGTCAATGAAAAGCATCTGCAAGGGACATAGTCCAAACTAGTATATTATGAATTATGCTGTTACAGACCACATGAAATAGACAAACATAGTACAAGGGTGTAACAAGAGTCCAGATCTGAAGCCAAGTCACACCAGAAGTCATAAAGAGGTGTGTATTAATGCAGTGTATTACAAAATGAAACTACATTATGTACCCATTAACTACTGCTGGCACACATTAGACATAACAGAACTAAGTGATATTCACATATAAGGAAGGGCAAATAGAGAAATTGAACTTCCCCATCGTGATCTACAACCATACAAGTCATGGTGGTAAGCGAGCAGAATTAACTTTTATAATTAAAAAATAGGCATTCACCGATAAGAGAAGAGCATTAAGATTAAGTCCCACAGGCCGTGGCTGCATCAGTGTCTGTGTCCACGCTTCACTCACCTGGATTTTGATTATTTGAATTTTTGTTGCTCTTGAATATTGACACTGGTAGGTTTCGGCACTGCTGAATTTTGCTAACTTGAATTTTACCATTGCAACATTCTGTCACTTTAGTAAATGCTTTTGAATTTAGCTGCTCTTGAATCTGGCCACTGAGGTTTTCCCACCTTTGAATTTTGCTGACTTTAATTTTTCCAAATGTAAGGTTTTTGCCACCTTTAATTGACTGCACTTAAATTTTGCTGCTTTTTAATTTTCTTTTTTTTTTGCTGCTCTTGAGTCGTGCCCCTGCAAAGTTTTTGACACCTCCAAATTCTGCTGACTTGAGCTTTGCCATTGCAAAGTTCGCGTTTTGCTGTTTTGAATTTTGTTCCGTCACTTTGAATTTTGATGCCTCTGAATGTTCCCACCTTTGAGCTCTGCTACTGTGAGGTACTGCCACTTTCAATTGGACTGACTTGAATTTGCCACAGCAATGTTCGGCCACCTTTGAATTTTGCCGACTTGAATTTTGACACTTCAAGGTTCTGTTACTTTAAATGTTGCTTCCTTGAATTTTGCCAATGTAAGGTTTTGCTACTTTGCACTTTAACATCTCTGAATTGCTACCTTGAATTGTTCTCCTGTGATGTGCAATCTTTAATCCGGCCACCTTGAGTTTTGCCCTTTCGAATTTTGCCACTGGAAATCTTGCCAATGTGGGGTTTTACCACTTCTGAATTTATTCCACATCTGAACTTTGCTGTTTTGAATTCTTTGCCACTGGGAGGTTTTGCAGCCTTGAATTTCGTCACTTTCAATTCTGCAAGCTTGAAGTTTGCTACAGTTCGAATATTGCCATCTGAATTCCACAACAGTGAGGTGTTTACGACTCCGAATCTTGCAGCCTTCAATTTTGCCACATGAGGTTTTTGTCTCAGTAAAGTTTGAATTTTGCCATTTTTAACTTTCTTTCAACTTGGAATCTTGCCACCTGTAATTTTACCCGAGTGAGTTTTAACTGCTTTGAAATGTGCTACTCTGAATTTTGAAACTCCCCACCACAAGGCTTTGCAACTGTCAGACAACCGACACAGAGTGGCCGCCGCTGCGGGGAACCGCTGCTTTTGAGAGGACTTGACAATCTGGATCAAAGCCATTGGGGAATGTATCACCACAGTGAGACATCGACACTGTGTTTTCTTTAAACTTCCCCACCTTGAGACTTTTTGATGGCCAGACAAACATCACAGGGAGGCTTCCGCCCCTGTGAAGCAAAGGCCTTAGAGACCTTAAATAGGTGTCACACAGCTGCTGCGAACCCACAGTGAAGCATTCACCACTGTGCGGCTTTGCCATTATGGGGTTTTGTGCCGTAATTCCCACACGGTTACATAGCCACCTTGATAATAACTGACAGGAACTGTCAACCACACAGAAATACTTCCGTACTGCAAGCTTATCACTGAGATAGTGACACAGAAATAACCTCAGCACCAGTAGTTCACCGATCTACAACAGTCGCAAGACACCCATAACTACAGCAATGTCCTGATAGAAAAACGGCAAACAAACAAGAATTGAGAACAGAGCAAGAAAGGAAACAGGCAGCACACCTCCACCGAATGACAGGAACCACCAATCTGAGTACACAAGACCTCTAAAAAACCACCAACCCCCCTTAAATGTACTTAAAATCCTAGTAAAATGAGACAAAAAAAACATCCACATTGCGACCTACAAACCAGCCAGATCAAAAATCAAAGAATCCACAAAAAGGGACCCAGGCGATGTCAGAGTAAGCTTGACTATGCCCCCCAGAGCAAACCACCCACCCGACCACACAGAACCCTGTCTTAGCGAAACGTGAAGGGTTTTGGAAAGCGGATGCCATGTGATTTGGAGACTTTGAGCCAGAGGCAGAGCAGTGCGGCTTGACGCCCCTTGGTACCTTCCTCTAACAAGCTTGCAAGACGAGTTTGGAGTGCAGAGAGTGGAGTTAATACGCCAGGAGAAGTCGGGAGAAGGGGGCCGCTGCTTCTCACGCCGCAACAAGGGGGAGATTTCATCTATATTTCATACCCATGCTAGTCCAGACCAGACCGGGAGGCAAACTAAGGTAGCCCTCTGGCCCTATGTCCCGACATGAGCTGCAGCATACAGAGCCTCTGGGCAAAGGCAAGCAGCAAGGCAAAGTAGTAAGGCCGTTCCATGGGCAGGGAGTGTGTTTTCAAATGTCCATAGCAGAGCCCTTTTGATTTCACCAGGCTGCGGAAGTGAGTGCAGTCTGCAGTCGACCGCAACCCAACTGCAAGGGGTTTGTGGCCCATGGGTTTGAGGGGCAGAGGGACAGCTGACCTTGCTGCAAGGGATCAGGCATAGGTCGACTGTCTGCACCAGGAGGAGGAAAGGTGCTTTTCCCAGTCTTTGCTTATTCCTGCCCAGTAAGGTAATTCTTTTACCGCACAAAGACCCACAGGTTGGGCAAAACTGAAGCCCAAAGAAAATACA
Source organism: Ambystoma mexicanum (assembly GCF_040938575.1). Taxonomy (NCBI): domain Eukaryota; kingdom Metazoa; phylum Chordata; class Amphibia; order Caudata; family Ambystomatidae; genus Ambystoma; species Ambystoma mexicanum. The sequence continues at coordinate 113,166,274 of NC_090922.1, forward strand.
TTTAGCCAACCCTATGGACAAAGGATCAGTTTAGTCAAACCTATCCATACAGGGAATCAAGGGAATCTAACTAGAAAAGAATTTCCCGTACTCCCAGGGGCAACTACCGTTTGAGTTTCCCCCTAGTTTTGTTGTGTGTTTTTCGTCCCCCCGTATTTTTCGTTGGACGCACATGTAATTTTAACCTTTGTTTGTCAAGTTGTTCTAATGTTTTGAAACAATTTCATTATGTTTCTCTTATTTTTCTTGCACAATGAACCTTGAAATTGAATGATCTCTGTTATGTGTATCCATGTACTATACCTTGAAGCAATCAATATAAAGTTTTTTAGAAAATGTAAAAATGTGTTGAACTAAATTACTTCTCCGAATGAGTACTTTACTTATGATTTTGAATCCTTCAATGATTATAGGTCAAATACAGGATTGTTGTTTTCTCCCTCAAACCATCTCAATCTCACTAAAACGAGGACAAATGCCAGCATTAGTGAATTGGGACAATTTATAGCACTCTCAAAAAGAAATTTACTTTAAATCAGATTGAACCAAGGGGGTAGGGTACACTTACGGTTTATGTATTCCTGCCCAGTAACCTGCAAGGAGCCCCACACGTTAAAAGGCTCCACTGCAATCCCCTTACCCCTTGAAGGGCCACCGTAATATTTTTATGGGGGTGGGATTTGGGAAACGTCAGTGTGGGAGGGACAGTGCCCGATGTTGGCTTGCTTGGACATCAGTCTTGCTTGCCACACTTGTTCCATTGCTCGCCGGATTAGGACTCACAGCTCAAAAAACCACTAGATTTTATAATATCACCTGCTGAGTAACTACAGGAAGTGCCATGAAGATGAGAGGGAAGAGGGTGAGAATCACCTGAATGAACAAATCAGATCTAAGATCGATTCCTTGAAGAAAAAAGGTCTCGGCTTTCCCAGCGTATAATGCCCCCCCTGCCCCAGCACAACAAAGAATAGAGTTGTTTTTAAGCCAGCTGTGGCAATGACTGGGGATGCTATCGAGTTGTCCAATATGGCTACTAATGTGCAGATGTTGGAAGACCATGATTCAAATTCAGTAACACCCTTCGACAATAACTGCTCTCCCATGAAATTATGCCATGAGGTCAAAAGAAACTCAAAGGTGCCAGCCGATTTTGAGCAGGATAACATAATGGCAGCTAATCTTTCTTGCTCCCCTGACATGGAAAACTTCATGACTTCTTCCGAGTCATCACCTGAGGAGAGCATTTCTGAGGAATGCCTGAAGCACAGAATAGAAGTGCTTGATGAACCGAACCATCCTAGCCCTCTCGGTCAAGAAGAATCTATTGGGGGTGCTGGAGGCCAAGATAGAGGCCTTATTTGCACTATGCTCAAATATGGCTGTGGAGCAGTGGTCTCCAAAGGAAGGAGTGCTGTGCTTGCACAACATCTCAAGAATTACATGGGGTGACCATGATAAGGAAGTGGGCCAAATAATGGCCCAGAGTTCCATTGAAGCCACATCTTCACCTAGACAAGTGGCCATCTGGTAGGACAGGGCCTACGTGGTGGCTGATTCGGACAGTGGAGCCCTGGAGGCCATTTGTGCCGAATTGTCCCTTTTAAATGCCCCAAATTCCCTCACTCATAAATTAAGAATTCTCAAGAATAATGCAATGAAGAAGAGGGATCGCAGCTTGGAAATCAGAAGAGTAAGATGGCCAAGACTGAGCCTGTGAAACAACAAGTGTCAAGCAAGGGGGATGCTTGCTCTCTAAAACTTGAGTCAGGGATAACAAGGCTGGCCGGCCTTCAAGGCCCTATGGGCGGCTGGGTAGCTAGACCTCATCCTATGCCTGCAGCCTCGCTGATGGCCACAGGGAGGTATCTTCCACCACCCTTTAACCCAAAGATGAATGGCGAGCCACCTGCACCTCACCTCAAACAACAGCAGACAAGCCAGCCCAGTACAGCCTGGGGTTAAGGGTGGAAACGTCAAAGGGGTCTATTCTGGACCCACACTGTTGTTAAGCAGGCAGGCACGTGATCCTGGAAAGGTACTGCCTGTAACTTTGGCCCCCTTAGTAGCTGGCGCTCAGAAGGCACAATTGGTGGGAGTCGTTAACACTGTGCTCCACAGCAGTCCCATAGTGAAGATTGACAAACAGGTCTCCTGGATGGACCGGGTAGACCAATTAAGGCCCGATACAAGGACCCTGGGGAGGGAGTCACATGATCCAGCATGGTGCTCAGACTTGCTGCACATCAAGTTTGTAGAAGCAAACACTTCAGCACACAGTCCTTTTCTCAATCAAACCTGACTCCTTGAACTATTGAATCTGATACCAGACCTGGCAATAATTTTCTCAAAGGACTCGGTGAAACTGGAACTCCCAAAATTCAACAGTAGTGATAACTGGTGGTGGCAACGTTTGTCTCTACATCAGTGGTAGAGCGGATCTGTAATAATGCAGGGCTTTGAAGCTATGGTCTTTCTACCAAAGATTCTGGGCATGCCAAGTAAGGTGGAGAGCCAACATTGGGCGGAACCAAGGGGATTTGTGGGAAATCAGAAAACCCAGGAGTGGCCGAGACAGAGTGGGCAATGGTCTGGGGTCTCTCAGCCCCTGCAGTGACAGTCGGCAGTCGAAGAAACAGGTGCACTCCAGGTGCTCTCCTGGAATTCGAGGGGCCACATCTCTTTTCTTGGTAATGGTCAAATAATGAAGATCTTGAGGAGTGCAGTTTGCTTTTGTCTACAGGAGACCTGGTTATGTGCTGCTTTTGCTGTGGATGGCTACCCGTTAATTCTTTGCTTGGCAGGGCTTCCCGTAAGAGGCCACCCAAAAGATGGTCTCTGAATAGGCACCAGAGTAACATCCAATTTATCCGAGTATTGAGCTGACAAGCCTCACCCCAACCTTTTAGCAGTATATATTAAGAACTTGGGAGATGGATCTGTGCCCATTTTGCTGGTGACTCTGTATGACCCCCCACCACCTGGGGAAGTTATGACTGCAGAACTAATTGTTGTGAAAATCTGAGACAAGGAACGTAATTTGTTCAAGACTGCTGCAGAACCGTAGACCGTAGACAGAAAAACCTTCCTCCCAAGAGCGCGGCCTGCAGGATGTAAAAATACCTGCTAGGCCAGGGGCTTGGGCAAAAAGTCAGGAGCAGCAACAGAGCTAGGGAAAAAAGCAATATCACAATTCAATGTCAAAACTCCAATAGTACAAAGCCCACTGCACCTCCCTCGGTAACCCAACTCTTACCTGATGTGTGATGAGTTACAGTGATTAACCTACTTGACAGTGAAGACCAAGTTTGAAGAGAGGATGAACAAAGTCCAAAGTCTTGGTCCGAGTGTTGAAAGTTCCAACAACCTAACCCGAACGGCACAAGGGCGCGTCTAAGAGTGTTCCAACAATCCAAAGGAAGTAAACAAAAGCAGCAGGGCGTCACAGATAATCCACCAAGATGTGTTGTGCACATGTGACCAGTAGATGATACAGCAGAGCATCCCATGTAATCCACCAGTTGTGTTGTGCACACGTGACCAGTGGATGACACAGCAGAGCATCCCAAGTAACCCACCAGTTGTGTAGTGCACATGTGACCAGTGGATGATACAGCAGAGCTTCCCAGATAATCCACAAAGATGTGTTGTGCACACGTGAGGTTAACAAGAATTAGTCCCGTAATGGGAAAGAGCGCGGAATGACTCAGAGGTAGTTTGCGGTCAATACAGATGCCTGTATCCCGCAGGAGAAATGCCAGGACAACGTGCCTTGTTAATGCACAGGACAGAACAAGGCAGGGGATAGAAATCTGTTGCAATGCAGGGATTATACCAGAAAACAGTGTCAATGGACAGTCCGGAGGTCAGGGTGCCAGGAAACCAACTTGGAGAGGGGATAGGCGTCAAGGAGCAGAACACGGATGAAGCGAAAATCAGTCCTCTTAATAATCCAATGTCCGAATGGCAGGAAATCAGGTAAATGTACTTGCGACTTAACTCGTAGGAAAAAACAGAGTTAAGGAGCACTGGAGGAGCGTCCCCAAGCAGTACAAATAGCCGCAGTATGGGGAAGATGAGAAGCACGTCGCTTGCGGATCACGTGACCGCTTCCATCCCAGACATGCTGGGATATGTAGTTTCTTTGGTCTCGCTGCTGTAATAAACGCCAAGGCAATTTCCAAGTATGCCTGGTCAGGCGTCTGGCTCCTGGTATAAGAGACCGGATCATGACAGTACCCCACCACAAAGGAATTCTTCCCCAGTACCACGTAAATGTTTCAACCAAAACAAACACAGCCGACGGGGAGCATGTACATTGGAGGCGGGTTCCCAGGTCCACTCCTCTGGGCCATAGCCCTTCCAGTCCACCAGGTAATACCTGATACCACGGCAAAGCCGGGTGTCTAAGATAGAATGCACTTCGTACTCCTCTTCACCTTGGACCATCACAATGAGCAGGGGATGTAGGAAGCTGAGTACCAGGCACACATGGGAGAAGCAAGGAGACGTGGAATACTGGGTGTATTCACCAAGATGCAGGTTTATCCAACCGTACAGCAACAGGGTTGAGGCACTGTAGAATTTTTTAAGGACCCACATAACAGGGGAGCAGCTTACGCTTCCCATGAATAGATAAATGTTTTGTGGATAACCAAACCAGATCACTAGGATTGTATAGGGGGTCGGAGAACGCTGTTTATCCGCCTGACCCTTGGCCCGTGTCTGAGCCAGTTGTAATTGTCTAGCAACTGCCGAACAGACAGTCACTAGAGAATTCCGTATGGTTTTACCTGCCGGGACATGCTCCAAAGACAGTAAAACAAGTGGGAGTATTCGGGGGTTCAGCCCATACAAAGTATAGAAAGGGGAGCAACGCACTGCTGAATGTCTCAAATTATTATATGCAAATTCAGCGGCTCCCAGAACCGACAACCAGTCGGATTGACATTGCAGGCACAAACAACAGAGGTATTGTTCCATGATGGCATTGGTACACTCCGTTTGTCCGTCAGTCTGAGGGTGGTATGCTGAAGAGAGGCGTGCATCAATACGCAGAGAATCTGTTAGGGCACGCCAACAACATGAATTAAACTGAGGACCACGGTCTGATATCATCACAGAAGGGAGCCCAAAATATCAAACCACATAGTCAAAAAACAAACTCACTATCTGAGTGGTTGAGGGGATGTGTCGACATGGTATAAAGCGAGACATTTTAGTGAATGCGTCTACCACTACAAGAATGGTTGACATATTTTTTACCACTGGTAACATCACCATGAAATCAAGGGTCACTATATGCCATGGACGTGGGGGTAAAGGCATCTTCATCAACAGACCCACCGGATTACCTGGTTGTCTTTTGCATTGAACACAGGTGGCACATCGAGAAATGTACAGGTTGACATCTTCCTTCATATTTGGCCACCAGCACCAATGATGCAAGAGATCGTAAGCCTTTGTCTGAGCCGGGTGTGCAGCTAGCCGTGAATCATGAGACCATTCCAGGGCAAGAGTTCTGGAATGGTTGTCCGGAAGATATAACAAACTTTGAATGTACGGAAGACCTGAAACGAGTGTTATGCCTAAAGCATCCAGAAGGGTGAAACGATCCTGAACCCATTGTCTGAGGTGACTCAAAAGGGAAGAGGAAACAGAGCAGACACAAATCACTGACCAGGATGGCAATATAGAGGGTCGTGGTTTATGTGTATCTAGGTCTATGCCAATGCGAGACAGTGTGTCGGCTTTGCCATGCAACGGACCGGGTTGGTAGGTGACTGTAAAGTCGAACAGCGTTAAGAACAGATGCCATCCTATTTGCCGTGCATTGGTGCACTTCGCATGGGACAATGCTTGAAGATTACGGTGGTCGGTATAAACAACAAATGGATGCCGGGTGCCTGAGAGATGATGCCTCCATTCTTTGAATGCAGCTCTGATGGTAAGCAGTTCCCGTTCCATTATTGTGTAGTCGCGTTCTTCTGAATACAGAGACCAAGAATAATAGGCTACTGGATGTAGGCGCCGCATGGTGGGACAGACTTGTGACAAAATACCCCCAACCGCTATAGCTGAGGCGGCTGCCTCCACAATGAAAGGAAGAGAGGGATTGGAGTGCTCTAAGACAGGCGCGGAAGTAAATACCTCCTTTAATTCCTGAAATGTCGATTGTGTCTTTTGATCCCAACAAAATGCGACAGAGGGCCTAGTAAGGTAAGGGAGAGGAGTGACAGTTTCAGAAAAGGAGGAAATAAATCACCAATAGAAGTTTGAGTAGCCTAGAAATGACAGCAGGGCTTTCACCGTATTTGGAACAGGCCAATCCAGCACAGCTTGTACTTTGGAAGGGCACATATGTACCCTGTTGGCAGATATACAAAACCCTAAAAATTCCATGAAGGGGGCATGGAAAACCCATTTTTCCAATTTTGCGAACAATGAATGTACCCGAAGGCGTTGCAGGACAGAACGTACATGTCATACATGATGGTGTAAAGTATCAGAAAAGATCAGGATATCATCCAAGTAAGCAACCACATAACAATCCAACATATCATGGAAGATGTCGTTAATGAAATGTTGAAAAGTGGCCGGTGCGTTACACAGCCCGAAGGGCATGATGGAATATTCGTAAAGGCTGAATTTGGTCTTAAAAGCGGTCTTCCATTCATCACCCCGTTGAACCAGTACAAGATTATATGCCCCCCTCAAATCGAGCTTGGTGAATATTGTGGAGGAAGACACCTTATCCAAAAGCTCTGAAAGGAGAGGCAATGGGTACTGATTTTTTATAGTTATCTTGTTAAGGGCTCTATAGTCCACACAAGGGCATAGATTCCCTTCTTTCTTGAGAACAAAGAATATCGGTGAAGCAGCAGGAGAGCGAGTGTGTCAGATATGACCCAACCGTAAGGCTTTCTCTATGTATTTCCGCAAATAATCCTTCTTTTTTTGGGTGAGAGAATATATACGGCCATGTGGAACGACAGCCCAGGCACTAAGTCAATGGGGCAATCACAACTCCGGTGTGGTGGAAGTTTTTCAGAAAGTCCGATGTCAAAAACATCTGCATAACTCAGGTATTCCGAGGGCAACTCAGGAGTAGAACTTTGCAAATTGGCACTTATTGATGAAACATGGGCCACCATAGCTAAACAGGGAGATAGCACAGCTGCAACGTGACTCTGAAGACATTGTTTATTGTTTAGCATAGAATTCGGAGGAGAACCGGACTGTCTGTTGAGCCCAATCAATGATAGGATTATGGGTTTTTAACCATGACAGACCAAGTATAACCCCAAACTGGGGAGTCGAAATGAGGTCGAAGGAAAACCATTCGGAGTGTCCCTCGGAAGTGAACATCATAATGGGACCCGTGTTTTTGGTGACATGTCCCGATACGAGACAGGAGCCATCTACGGCCTGTACTTCTTCGGGTCTGAGTTTTGGAAATAGAGGCAAACCATGTTGTTTAGCCAGTTGGACATCCATGTAGTTGCCACTAGCACCGGAATCTATCATAACCGGGCAAGAAAAGAAAACATTGGCTGGAACAGAGAGAAGCTCATGAGCAGGTAAATATGTGAGGACATAAGAGGTCCACCCAAACCGTCCATAGGTAGACTCATCCTCCCGGTTCGGTTTAAGGACGAGTCTTGGTGATTCCTGCTACCTTTACTGGCCTTTTAGGACACACACGAATGAAATGACCAGATTGGCCAGAATAAAGGCACAGTTTTTTTGACATTTGCCTCTCTCTTTCAGCTTTAGTCAAAGGGCCTCTGTTGGCTCCGATCTGCATCGGTTCTATGTCCCTGGATGGAATTGAAGGGGATAGATCTGATTTAGAGGAGTGCAAATCTGGAACTCAACGCTCTCCACTTCATTGACAAAGCCAGGTGTCCACCTGTAGGACCAAGTCCACCAGCTCTGGAAAGGCGGATGCAAGGGAAGGCACGACTGATAAGGCGTATTTGAGTTCTTCCAACAGTCCCTTATAGAACACTGCCACCTCCTTTTGTTCTGACCATGTTGTCTCACGGCCAACTGGTTGAAACAGGCAAGATAGGAAAGAAATTCCTGTTTGCCTTGAGTAATGGCAAGGAACAATAAATCAGATGCCTGAGCTTTGTAACGGGCATCAAAGACGGCATTCATTGCCCGTATCAAAACATCAAAATCGTACAAAGCTAGATCATTAGCTTCCAAGAAAGGGTTGGCCCAAGCGGCGGCCGCACCTCCCAAATAGGATAACATAAACGTGGCTTTGGTGGTGGAATCCGGGAATGCCAGAGTTCAACAAAGAAATTGTAGCCGACACTGGTTGATAAATGTCCGGTAGGTTTTGGGAACACACGAAAAGCGCTCCGGAGGGGCCAAAGGAAAAGGCCTGGGGAGAACTACCAGTGTTGGAGCAGGAGGTTGGGGTTGTAGAACCGGGGAAGGTGTGGCAGCAGCAGCATCCCCAAACTCCTCATCATGAGGTAGGATTTTCGCAAAGCTCTGTAACACGTTCATGCGCTGAGTCAGCATAGCATGGGCGGAGGCCATATCGGTACGAAGGGTGGAAAATGCCTGCATAAGTGCGGCCATAGGGCATGCCCCGGGATCCATACCAATAGGCAAAATAGGCTCCTTAATCTGTCGTGAAAATCTGAGGCAATGAACGTAATTTGTTCAAGACTGCCGCAGAACCGTAGACCGTAGACAGAAAAACCTTCCTCTCAAGAACGTGGCCTGCAAGAGGTGAAAATACCTGCCAGGCCAGGGGCTTGGGCAAAAAGTCAGGAGCAGCAACAGAGCTAGGGAAAAAAGCAATATCAGAATTCAGTGTCAAAACTCCAATGGTACAAACCCCGCTGCACCTCCCTCGGTAACCCAACTCTTACCTGCTGTGTGTTGAGTTACAGTGATGAACCTACTTGACAGTGAAGACCACGTTTGAAGAGAGGATGAACAAAGTCCAAAGTCTTGGTCCGAGTGTTGAAGGTCCCAACACCCTAGCCCGAATGGCACGAAGGCACGTTTAAGAGTGTTCCAATAATCCAAAGGAAGAAAACAAAAGCAGCAGAGCGTCCCAGGTAATCCACCAAGATGTATTGTGCACATGTGACCAGTAGATGATACAGCAGAGCGTCTAAGTAATCCACCAGTTGTGTTGTGCACATGTGACCAGTGGATGATACAGCAGAGCATCCCAGGTAATCCACCAGTTGTGTTGTGCACACATGGCCAGTGGATGATACAGCAGAGCATCCCAGATAATCCACTAAGATGTGTTGTGCTCACGTGAGGTTAACAAGAATTAGTCCCATAAAGGGAAAGAGCATGGAATAACTACAAGGTAGTTTGCGGTCAATACAGATGTTTGTATCCCGTGGGAGAAATGCCAGGACAAAGTGCCTTGTTAATGCACAGGACAGAAAAAGGTAGGGGATAGAATGCTGTTGCAATGCAGGGATTATACCAGAAAACAGCGTCAATGGACAGTCCGGAGGTCAGGGAGCCAGGAAACCAACTAGGAGATTGGGAGGGTCATCAAGGAGCAGAACACGGATGAAGCTCAAATCAGTCCTGTTAACAATCCAATTTCTGAATACCAGGAAATCAGGTAAACCTACTTGCAACTTAACTCATAGGAAAAAACACAGTTAAGGAGCACCGGAGGATAGCCCCCCAAGCAGTACAAATAGCCGCAGTATGGGGAAGACGAAAAGCAAGGTCGCATGCAGATCACGTGACCGCTTCCATACCGGACAAGCTGGGATATGTAGTTTCTTTCGTCTCGCCGCTGTAATAAACGCCAGGGCAATTTCCAAGTATGCCTGGTCAGGCGTCTGGCTCCTGGTATAAGAGACCCGGCCATAACACTAATTGATGTTGTTGTGGAGACATTAACGACTGGTTGGTGCATTTTCCTGGAGGATGAATAATCTTGACTGGCGGTTTCAATGTTGATTGTGTAGGCAAACTGTCAGTGGGGGATGAGTTTGATAAAAAGGGAGTGTTGAGTGCTAGGGCCAAAGAGTGGCGGGGTGCCATGGCTGAGTTCAAGCTCAGCCCTCTGCGTTTGACAGAGGGGGTCAAAAAAATGACCTGATCTAATGGCCAATTTAGCAGTCGCATTGATTTTATTTTCACGAGTGATGGCTTCGCTAGATACAGCCCAGAGTTGGAAATTAGGTCTTCCCTGGTAAGTGATCATGTAATGCTGAAATTCCAGTTGGCTAAACACAGGACCAGAGCGAGATTGACCTGCAACCCTGTGGGGAATCTCAGGGAAATAGGCTGCGCTGGTCAGCTGGTACCATTTCTAGGTTTAACCTCTCCCTGAGAAATAGTGGCTTTAATGACCCTGGACCAGTGCCAGATGGTGATACTGATCTAGGAACATTGCAAGCCCTTCAAATGCCAATGGAGCAGATTTACTTGTACAGTTAGAACGGCCCCATAAAAAGGGCACGCTGTTACAACAGCGCTCTAGCTAAGAAGAAATGTGAGCTACATGCTGCTCTATGCAGGTTAAGCAGAAAGGACCTCCTTGAGTGGAGTGCTAAGCGGAAACAGCTTGGGAGGATCAGGGCCGGTTATAAAAACTGGCCCTGAAATCATACGTGTTCGATAAATGACACTGGGTGGAAATATTTAAAGAGTTTGATAACCACAAATGATTCTAGGAAATATTGGTACCTGCTTCAAGGCCAAGAGCCAAAGTCGTCGGCACAAGAGATATTGGGGCTAAGAGAGGACCAATGGGTGGTGTTTATCAGTAATACTTTTGATGTCAGGGAGTTTGATGCTGGGGTCCAACTCGCTGGTAAGCATGCACATAGAGAAGGCGGACCTAGTGGCATCTATAATTAAAGCCAAGTCCTCCAGTGCTGTCGGCCCGGATGCCTTTCCAATTTGGTGTTGAAGGCCGATCCGCGAGTGTAGGCCTATATCCTTTTCCAATTCTTCTGGAAGATCTGTGTAACTGGATGCTTCCATAATACATGAAAAGTATCGACCCTAATTACCGTTTTCAGGAAAGGATCTCAAGACCTGCCATCAAACTAAAGACTGCTGGAAATGCTCGACGTCCGTTCAAAACTCTTTGGCAACTTATTATTGGAGCTGTTGTCAGCATGGGTAGAGGAAAAGGGCTTGCTGAATTATCAACAAATGGAATTCAGGAAGGGATGTTCGACTGCTCATTCGATTTGGACCCTCCTGATCCTAATTTCGGACACCAAGTGTTATTCTGGGACATAACTATTTGCTTGTTTTGTTGACTATCCAGCTGCCTTTGATGGCGTGGTAAGAGCTACACTTTGGGACATGTTAGAACCTTGGCACATTGACCCATCATTGCTTTACTTTATTAGGAGGCTCTATAGCGAGACATAGGTCAGAGTCAGACTTTCCCAGGAGGGAGAAATGTCTTTGCCCTTCTCTACTAAACGGGGCTTAAAGCAGGGGTGCTTGTTGGCCTCTCTGCTTTTTAACTTATATATTTCCCAACTGTCGCAGAGTGTGAGCCAGGTCCTGAACAATCCACCCCTGTATGGCAGAAAACCCCATGAGTGCCCATTCTATGCAGATGATTTTGTAATTTTGGACCGTATTCAGATAAGCCTCCAACGCTCCCTCCTTGCTCTTCATGGGTTTTCGAGCACCTTGGAGGTTAGTCCGAACATCTCTAAGACAAAACTAATGGTGTGTGGCAGGGGAGCCCTTAATAGGGCCCCTTTTAACTGGTGGGTGGGAGGGGTCAAGTTGGAGCGAATTTCAGAAAATAAATATCTGGGTATTTCCATTAGGGCAAATCTGTCCTTAGCTCGCTTATCCAAGGATATAACCCGTAAGTTCTGGCCTAGGTGGCTGGTACTTAGGAAAATTATAGACGTTCAGGGGGGTAGATGCATTGGAGCTAAAATGATAGCATATAAGACCTCAATAGTTCTTGCGGTTCTGTATGCTTTAGAGGTCTTCCCCCCCAAGAGAGGTGGCGTTTTTAGGCAAACTTGAGGGGAATATTCTACGATAATTGCTCAACCTTCTGTCCTATGTCCCAGTGGAAGCCATTAGGTTGGAACTTAGCCTCCCTTCATTGACATCTCTATGGGCACTGGCAGTCTGCATGTTTTGGGCAAGGATTCGGTATGATCTGGTGGGAAAGGACTTCCTTCTGGAACACTCAGTTCAACATTCCTTGAGATACTCTAGGAGTACTTGGTACAGGAATTTGGACTCTAGTGTGAATTTCTATTTACAGGAGATTGGGGTGTCCCCTGCCCCGAATCCTGGCTAAACGTCAACCTGGTAAACATTCTAGAGAAAGCTTGGTGCTTTGATGCAGATTGGGCATTGACCCATTTAGCTACTTTGCATAGGTTTGTTAAGTATTCCCCGCAAGCGTTTTTACTTGGAGCTCCAAAGTCATACCTAACAAAGCTCTCTGCTCCAACCCTTATCAGATGTATTCTTGCTTTGCAAATGCAGACTTTTCCAGTTTTAAAAATCAATGGGGCCTGGCAGGGCATCCCCCTTGGAGATAGAATATGCAGACTTTGCCACAAACACGTTGAATCCCCCCGCCATCTATTGACACAATGCAAGGTGGTTCATAGCTCCTATGAGAAAGCATACAATAAATTCAGCCAGACTATTTCTGATCAATTTTGGAGTAATATCTTCAGGGCTGAGTCTGTGGTCACTATGGCAGCAGCCTATCATGTTTGGATATTAGTTGCCAGTAGATTGAATTCAATGTTAGAGAAATGCTAATGAAACCTAAATTGTGCTTTTTGTTACTGAATTTTAGTGAATTTCATGATTTGGTTTATTCATTTTAATGAGAACGTAGGGACCTATGTACAAAGAAGTTCCCTTTTTAATGTTTGGTTGTTTTATCTTTGGTCAGCAAAATGCCTTTTTTATGGTGTATCAGTGTAAAAGGCTACAATGTAACCAAATACACTTTATTAATAAAGTTTTAAAATAGAACCCTGCAATGTGGAAAATCCCCACCAAAAGACACCAAGAAAAACCAAAGCAAATCTGGAATCCCCTACAAACCCTTTTCATAACAAGTGATTGGAAAACGTACTATTCAAACAAACAACCAACTACAATGGTACACAACAGAGAGTGGCCCATCACCGAACTTACTGGAGTTCCTTAACAAAGGGACAGATGATCTTGTGACACACCGGGCAACAATCAACCCTAACCAACTAATAAAGAAACAGCCCACACATCCCATCCTCACTGGACATCTGGAAAAATCACCTAACAACAAGTCATCCAAATCATGCACACTATACTGCAGCCTGTTTAATGTACAATATATGACTACACACAAAATGGAAATCTACATCCTCCAGAGTGAAGGCGGCACTGACGCCCTCTTCCTCACATAAACATGGTTATCAGACAACTACAAGGTAATCGCACATGAAGCAATACCTGACAATTACAAACTAATACAATTTAACAGCAAAGGCAGAAGAGGAGGAAGAATCACTGGGGCACACAAAAAACAACATCAGCTCCACATTTCTACCTTCAAGAGACATAGACAACTGCAAATTCCTGTTAATCCAACTCAACAAACCAATCACCTCACTCTTCAATCTTATCTACACACTGACCACTTACAGTCCTAATTTTGCCACAAAACTCACTGACGCCATAGCCAACCTAGGCGTAGACCATGACAACGTCATCGTTCTCGGAGACTAGTACATTTGGTTTGAATGAGAAAACAAAATAAAAACTAACTCACTCAGCGCCCTACCAAAAACTCTCCATCTCACAAAATGGTGTCCGGACCAACTCACAGAGCTGTACACATCCTCGGCACAATCTTCCACAGGAATGGACTCTCGACTGCTGCCCCACCAGTACCAATCCTGTGGAGCGACAATCATGTGATCCCATTCACCATCAAAGCCCCTAGTCACATGATACCCACAAACATAAAGCACCCGTCGACAAACAAAAGGAACTGGAAAAGACTTGATCTAGAAACACTGACACAACTACTAGAAACCAACAAAACGATAAGTCCCAACTAAACAAAATGACACTAGTCACAGTCAAAGAATACCCACACATCTGGATTACCGACACCTTAGACCAGTTGGCACCCTTAAAATCTTTCAAACCTACACCGGAAAAGGTTGTGTCGAGATGGCTCACAGAGGAACAGAGAGGACTCAAGAAAACAAACCGTAAACTAGAAAAGACATGGAAGAAAAACTACAACCAACTGGACAAAATTAACTACCAGACAAATTCAGCTATACAAATCTTCAGTTTTGAAAGTGAAGAAAGCACACTACGCTGAATGAATTAAATCAGCAAGAAACCACGAAAAGAAAGGTACAGACTTAGCAAGTAAATGGAAAAAAACAGCCTCAAGCACTAACAACACTGCACCCTCACAACTACTATGTGACAGCATTGCGGATCACCTTAGAGCAAAAATACACTCAATGCAACAGGCCATAGACACATCCAATATGTCCCCAAATAACAGCCTCCCAGAACCCCAATAACCAGCACAACATTCAAAACTTAATGAATTCACACCAATAAGCAAGGAAAATTTCAGCAACCTATTTTTTTTATTTTTATTTTATTTTATTATTTAGCTCGAGAGCAGGAGAGTGCTGTACAAGGTTGTGTAGCCAGCATTTGGGCTGGCATCTATTAACAGTAGCACAGTACTGTTAATTGCGTTCTATGCGCCCATTGGGATTAGTCAATGGTCAGGTGTTATTAAAATGTTAAAAGAAACCAACCTATTAAGCTATGTAAAGAAACCAACACAGCGCATCCCCCAGGGACTCATGGTACTTCTTTGGGGATATATTAACTAAACACTTAGAACTAACGCATAGTGACATTGTGATTTTCCACGATAGGCAAATGGTGGACCCACATGAACCAACCCATTAAACTGATGGAATAATACCAATGGGGAAGATCCTCCCTACTTCAAATTGTCAATACCGTCATCCAGGTGAATAGATTTGAAATCTTTGAATCTGAGAAAGTGCCTTGCACAAAACTATGTAAATAATTATGCATATGTATGAAATATGGCAGATGCCACCATTACTGATATCTTCTTATGTTTGCTTACCATTTAGAGATTGAATAATGAAGAAAAATTAATGTAAAGAAGAAATTGCTCCTGAGGAAGGGCTTTGCCCAAAACGTGTAGAGCTCACACATTTCAATGTTGTTTTGTAAATTAAAATTGGTTTTGAACACCACAGAAAGAGTTATCTCCAGAATCATATGACTATGAAAAGTGTAATATTGAAGTAAAAGAACAATTAAATGGAAAATTCTATATGCTATTTATTAGTATAAATGTAATTACCATCTGACTGTTTTTCAGCTTAAAAGGTGTGCAGGGGACGCTAGTGTCCACCACTTAAGGGCACTATTTTGCACTTTACTGGAAAGGCTTGTAGTGCCAGAGCCGTGTCTTTCTCCCCCCCACCCAAACTCATATCGAAAATATCCTATTTAAATTTCCTTCAAAGTGGGTTACTAACTTAATAGTTAAAAACTGGTATGAGGGGCATAATCACTCTTAAGATTTGAGGGACCCTGAAGTTTACAAAACAAAGCCCTAAGGCTCATGAATCTATGGTTGCCACAGACAAATCAATTGGTTTTGATTTACAGAGTACCTCTGAAATGGTAATGCTGCTGGGCGAAAGACGTCTAATCCCCACTGGCTTAGTATTATCCCCCTGGGCTAGCCTGAAGACATGCATTGGACGTAAGGTCAGGAATAATTGACCCAGATTATTGCGGTGATGTTACGTTTCTCTTGCATAATAACGGAAACAATCCATATACATTAAAGGAGGGGGGAAAAGATTGCCCAAGGGATTTTAAAGAAAGGCTTGTTTCCAATACCTCAGGAAGTGAAAACTCAGAAAACATTGATAGAGTTACTCAGGGTTTTGGCAAAGCTGGTAAACAAAAACAAGGTCTTCTCCGGGATTTGGCATCTACACAAAGAAACAAACTAATATTGGTGGAAGCCTTTGCAAAAATCATTCCAGAAGAGAAAGTTAGGAATCAAGTCGATCCCCCCTTTTTCTTAAAAAAAGGACTTCTATATATTCTATATAATGAGGACGTTACCCCTGAGGGAACTCATCATTCCCAGCTTGTAATTACCCAGAGTCATAGGAAAGTGGTTTTAGAACAAGCCCATTCTCACATGACTGCAGGTCAACAAGAAGTCTGGAAGACTCCAAGTCAAGTAAAACCGAAATTGTATTTGCCAGGGGTTTTTGCAGATGTTAAGAACTTCATGCTGATGTGTAACATTTGTCAGCGAACTGCAACCACCACAGTTCCACCTGCCCTTCTATATCCAATCCTCATTATTGACATTCATTTATCCAGGATAGGGATGGATAAAGTGGGACCCTTATAAACATCTATGCTGGCTAATCGATTTATTTTACATCCGAAAGCTTTCTCATTGGGCAACAATACCATCCAGCAGATTCTGAAGCAATTAATACAATTTCTCCCCCAGAAGACTTCCAAAAACTAAAATTTTGACGCCCTGCCTCATGTCTGAGGTGAAAGAAAACCTTCATATAAAAACCCTAAGGACCTCAGTAAAACACCTTCAGACGGATGGTCTAGTGGAGCGTGTAATGAAATGCTCAAAATAATAATCTTAAACTACTAGAGGCGAATGTAAAAAACTGGAATATTATGATCCTGTGGTGCCTTGTCGGTTTAAGAAAAACACCTTAGGACACTTTAGGATATTTTCCCCCTATGAAATGCTTTTTGTGAGAGAGCCCTGGAATGTTGTCTAAATTCTTAAAGAGATTTGGGAGGAGACCTTGCAGAATTTGTGTTTACAAATGACAACGGTATGAGAGATTGTCTGAAAACATCTAGTACACATTCCCAAGAGCACCAGAAGGCCAATTATGAAACAAAAGGATGTTCCTCGCACCTTCTCTGTAGGACAATTGCTCCTAGTGCTGTTGCCAATGTCAAAAAACAAAATGATGTCATAATGGTTCGCACCCTGTAAAGTCTTAGCGAAGAAGTACCCCTGTGATTACTTGTTTCCCAACCCAACAGGAGGCAAAAGACCCAAATATATCATGTAAATCTCCTTAAAGAGTGGGGGCTAGACCCTAGTGAGGACTCCAGACTGACAATAGCCACTCTCTCATGTAGGTCAGCCAAGAAAATACTTGAATCCCCCTAGACCAGGCACCATCTCAGTAGGTGGACATAGAGGAATTAGTAGACCGGTATATGGATGTATTCGTGGATCAACCAGGGAGAGTGAAAAACGCTTTCCACTGTATTATAACACCACAGGCAAACATTTTAAAATGTAGACCCTGCCTGATCCCTGAGTCTCGAAAGTGGATAATAGAGAAAGAGCTGAATGATATGTTAAGAGTTGGCATTATCAAGCCCTCGGAGAGCCCTTGGTCATTGCCAATCCTATTAGTAGCAAAACCAGATGAATTGTGGAGATTTTGCATTGATTTTAGGAAACTCTATTCAATCTCCCTATTTCATAATTATCCAATGCCTCAGATAGATGATCTCATCGATAAGTTAGGGTCTGCAAAATATATCTCCATGATTGATCTTACAAAAGGTTATTTGCAGGTTGCTATTAACCCCTTGGACTGAGAGAAAACAGCTTTTTCGACCCATCACGGGTTATTTAAGTGTAATGTCTTACTATTTGGCTTTCAATGAGCCACTGCCACTTTACAACATCTTATGGATTAGGGTTTGAGGCCATTTACACACTTTTGTGGGGTTTATATTTTGATGACATAGGTATACACAGTGAGAGTATGGCTGCTTATGTTTTCCATCTTTATGAAGTTATTAGGGCCGATAAGAAAGTTTGGATTAACTGCCAACGCCAAGACATGCCATTTAGCACAATCAGCAGTAACTTATCTAGGTTCCTTCCTGGGCAATGGTTTGGCCCAACCACAGAGTAGAAGATAAAGGCCACCCAACTGATTCCAACCTCCAAAACTAAGAGGTAGCTTCATGCATTTTTGGGACTAATCAGTTAGTACCAGCGATTCATACCAGATTATGCCACCATAGCCACTAATCTTACTGACAGTCACAAAAATGCACAACCCCAAAAGTTGATGTGGAATATGGAAGATCAGGTAAACTTCAATGGCTTAAAGAAAATTCTGTGTGACAAACCTGTTTTGAACTTACCAACTTTAACCATGAGTTCATCTTACAAACATATGCCTCCAAAAGAGGTCTCAGACCTGTATTGTCTAAGGAATAGGAAGGTATAGAGCAACCCGGGTTGTATAGCAGTGGATCTTGGTCACCTGGCCTAAGCACCACCCACCTTCTCAGACAACAGGTAAGCATGCACCAACATGTGTTTACTTCCTCTGTCCCCACAGGCCATCCCCATCCCTCTGGTCATCGTGATTTTCCCAGGTTTTTCCTGTTTTGCTTGTTTTTTCTACCCTGCTCCCCTCACCCCCACAAAGCCTACTTCTGCAGGAGTCTGTCCTGATAGGTTCTGGTTTTACCATCACCGTCTTCCTATTTTTAAGGACTTCATTGATTCACGGTGCGTCACCCTTTCTCATGGTGGCCCTGAATCATGCTGTTTCCATCTTCATTTGTATCCTGGCTTGCAACATTATGTGTTACTACTGACTTCTGCAATTGTATTTGCTCTCCCCTCTTGCTTCTCCACTCTTTTGAACTGCTTACTCTCTGTTCTGTTCTCTTCTCTGGTGTGATTGTATTGTGGTCGACCTAGAGGTCTATAAATGCTGCTGACACCACTTTCTAAAAGGGTCATAGAGCAAGCCAATTGACAGAGAAACAAAGGAGGGAGAGACTGACCTGACACTCGAAGCAAAATTTCCCAACCAGTCAGAGAACTTGGTGACACGTTATCCCTTAGCAATACAGGTAACCGAGAAAGTGGGAGACCTGGGAGGGGGACCAAAGACAATCATTTGTATATATGAGAAGTGTGAGCATCATAACTGGAACGCTCACACTTGTCCCAGTCAAGACAAAGTGCCAGGTATATATGAGAAGAGTGAGAACCATTGCTGGAATGCTCATACTAGTCCCAGTCAAGACAAAGTACCAAGTGTATATGAAAATACTGAGAATCATTACTGGAACGTTAATACTCATCCCAGTCAAGATAGAGTGTCAAGTATATATAAGAAGAGCTAGGATCATTACTGGAGTGCTCATACTCGTCCGAGTTGAGATATCACATTAGAATCAATTTAAAGACAAGAGAAGCAATAGTTGAGTCTCAGACTTGACCAAGGCAAGATAAATGTTGGACATTAAGAGCCTCATTATAAATATGGGGGTAAGGCAACAACGGCACCGGTATCGCTACCAGCACCATTGCTACCGTACCGCCATACTATGAGTTGTGCTTGCGGGTCTCGCTCTGCCCCCCAGGTCTGACCTGGTGGGCAGTGCGGCACCCGAAAGCACAACTCGTGTATGCAACGGCACCGTTGTGAAAGGTGCCAGTGCATCCAAGCTCCCCATTCCCATTCAGCCCTATGGGGCCGAATGGGGATGGGGTGTCCCTTATTGCCGGCATCTGTGAATGGGCAATTACTGGGTCCGCTAAACTTGGCATGACCCGGTAATTGCTCATTTGTGGGTGCCGGTAAAATCACAGGTTCAGCAGTAGCCGTGCCTTTGTTACAGGCACGGCTACCACCAAACCCACAATGAGGCCCTAAGAAAAGTGAAAATCAAAGAGAGAGAAAAAGAGTTATCTCTTGGAAGAAAAGGGATAGTTCCAAATAGAGTAGAAGAAGAAAAGAGCAGAAAGGAAAGCAGGAAGAAACGAATGAAAGAGACAGTTTGGAAATTTCATGTATCCAATATTTGAGCTGAATGGTTTGTTAAAAATAATCACTAAGAACTATCAGAAGATAACCTATTGAGGGAAACCTGGTAGAAGAAACAGCCCTTAGGAGAAAGGATTCATTCTCATATGCCTTAGTTGTTTATTGTTCTAATAGTGGCAGGGTCAGGACAGGTTAGTTTTGGACAGAGAATGGAATTGGTTTGAACTCTTATTGATGACTGACAAGCATCCTAGTAAGTTTGGCTAGGTAGGGACCACCTGTAGACTAGGAAGAGCTAGGAGTTTTCTATTTTCTTTTAATAAAGGCAAACATTTAGTCAGCAGCTATAACATGTTTTCTTTGCGTGGCCGGACATCTTTACTGGCATTAAGGGCAAAGACAATGATAGAATATTTGTACATGGGGATACTGGCATATACTGAGAGAGCCAGCATGAGCATGCTTTATTATGGCATAATTACTGGGCATAATATTACTGGCCACACAGAGTTGGCTAGTATATTTGGGTGTGAGGACTCGGAGGGCAGGAACATCCCCCTTGTTTCTACCCTAGGTGAAAGATTAAAGTTTTGATTAAAACATGGTGATGAATCTAAGCTATGTGTTCCTTCTCCCCAAGGAGGAGCCTTCCCCTCTGAGGCTAGGGAGGTCAGCCCACTCCGCAAAACACTCCCTAGGGGTCTGGGCAAGTGGGACCTCACTGGGAGTGACTCTCCCTTAGGGGACAAGGATTCTCATTCCAATTTCGAACTCCCTAGACCAAGCACCAAACCAGCATAAATCTGACTACCTGCTATGAAGATTAATATGTCCTCCTTATATTTGGCTGCAGGCAATGCTAAAACAAACCATTCACCAAAAGACAAAGATGATGGGCCTCATTACAAGGTTTGCGCTCTGGCAATAACAATACCGTTAAGGCAATACCGGCATCCATTACCGGGCCGTTGCATTAGGACCCTAGATGCCGGTACTACCTGCATCGACAGGGACCTTCTGTGGCCGTGCACCACCATACCGGTGTCTGTGTGAGCATGCGGGCACCGTGCCAGTAACACCGGCATGTCGCAAGGAAGAGGACATTACGAGTAGCACGCATATGCAAATACTGGCATCCAGATGCCGGTAAGAAGGGCCACCATGATGCCGGCAATACCGGCATCGCGGATCACCCCGTTAACATCAATCTGATGTGTTCCCAAATGCCACAGGTGCACACAATCAGCACAGGTGGAGGCAATAGAGTCTTGGCCAGCACAAAAGGAGCACACCCACACACCACACCCCTTCCCACACCAAAATGATCTCACTTGCTGTTGCGATTTTGGGGCTGGAGGATATGCCTGCACTGCTACTCCATGAGCAGCAACTACAACAGGAGACACAGGTATATCCCTACCACGGACTGCCCAGGAGGTGAATGACACAAATATTGATTTCCATGCACTGGCAGGCATGCCTAATTGCATCAGTGCCCTCGACTGCACCCATGTGGAATTGGTGGTCCCGCATGCCATGGAGGTGGTGTACCATAATCGTAAGCTATACCACTCCATCAATGTGCAGATGGTATGTGACTCCAGCAAGATGATCACACATTGCTGTGACCGATACCCCGGATCAACTCACGATGCAATGGTGCTTTGGAGCTCCACACTACCCCGCTACATCTAGCGACATGCTGCACGACGCTGGGTAAGTCGGCTGACAGGCCCATGGTAGTAAAATGGGTGGGACAGATGCATATACCACCTGGGTGAGTCTGGGGGGAGATGCATATACCACCTGGGTGAGTCTGGGGGGGGAGAGATGCATATACCACTTGAGTGAGTCTGGGGGGAATGCATATACCACCTGGGTGAGTCTGGGGGGGAGATGCATATACCACCTGGGTGAGTCTGGGGTGGTGACTGTACACTGTCTATACTGCAAAACACTGCCCCTAAACATCCCAACCAGAACATGACACTGAATGTGCCATCCACCTTCCTCTGGTGGCACACCAATGGCAAAATGTCAGACTAGCAAGCAGCCCACACCCCTCATCATGTCCACTGCACATCATCAGACCGTACCCTCAGCAACACAATTCAGCAACATGCAGTTAGTAAGCATAATATACATGACCGCAGCAAAGCACCGCACAGGTCATGCATCCATGAGTGCGCATGGAGAAATCCCACCCAGGGAATCCACTGATTGTCACTGGCCTTCCACCACAGTAGTGCTGCATTCCACCATGGCCAAATGAACAGATGAATGACAGTGCAATGACAAACTTGTGACAAGACCTCTAGTAGACCTATCTACCAAGCATTCAACATCACCTATATGAGTGTGATTTGAGTGCAAGGCATCCACAATACATGAGCACCGCCATGCAAGTGGACCCCCTGCATCATCAAAGCAATGCAAGCCCACACCTGTGTACAATACCACCCAACACATTGTGGCATATATTCACATGTGTGCAGACGTCACAGGACATGTGCATGGAGTCATCAAATAGCTGCAAGCATGAGAGTGCAAAGTACACATGACAAGGTGGACATCAGCCTAAAGCACCAAACATTGGCCAACATACCATTTGTCACATCACCTGGCACACATCCCTCACTGGTGCTTACATCATGGTCCCTCGCACACCATCTGGTTGAGTGGTGAGTCCGATGTGAAGGACCCTCAGTCCTGTATGGCACACATGCCCTCCACCATGTCCTGGCCCAGTCGTCAACAGGTCAGTCTGTTGCACATATGTGTAGCCAAAGGCTTCCATCAGAGATATCCTGCATACCAACATGAACAATGAACAGGCTAAGTACAGGTGTCATAGAAGAAATACCCTCACTCATACCTTATTGTGCTCCCATGAAGGTGATGCTGGCTATCCCCTGAAGCCGTGGCTCCTCATCCCTGTGAGGAATCCACAGAACAGGCACAGAGAGGACTACAATCGGGCTCACACCCGTACCAGTGTTGTTATTGAGCAGACCTTTGGCCTATTGAAGGCACGGTTCCGCTGCCTCAGCAGGTCTGGTGGCGCACTACTCTACTGGCCTGAGAAGGTGGGAAAGATCATCATGGTCTGTGCCATGCTGCACAACATGTGCATCTGGTGGAACGTACCTCTGCCACCTGACATTGACGAGCAAGCACCGGGTGAGGAGGAGGATGAGGAGGGAAAAGATGTAGCACATCGGCCAAGTCGCGATGTACCAGATGGACGTGCTGTGTGCCAATCAGTGATAGACGGTTATTACTGAGACCCTGGGATGCAGAGGGTGCAATCAATGCTGTATTCTGGGCACTGGGATGGTGTGCATATGGACACAGGGTGTGGGGGTAGATGGCCACTGTGCACTGTCATGCATTGAATAAACACACGCCAAAGAACCAATGGCCACTCAGTATTTCTTTGCACACAACAGGTGTATTATACAGTATCTTCATTGTGAATAGACCCTAAAGTTCACACACACCACTCCCCCTCTCCCTTTCCCCTAACACCTCCACACACCACCTCCCCTATGCCTCTCCCCCCAAAACCTCCACACACCCTGCCTCCCCCAACACCACCACACATGATGTGCAATAAATGTTATTGAGTGCAACTGCAGTCAGCACATGCAGGGTGCCCCTGCTACTGGCGGCCTCTCTTAGGATCTGGGGGCTGCATTTCTGAGCACTGTGTGCTGCGCATGGCCCTTCGCACAGGACTGGTTTGGGTGGAGCTGGCAGGTCTGCCAGATGATGGTGATGTGCCTGGTTGTGCGTCGGTTGGTGCAGGAGGCAGCTTCTCTGCTATCCTGGCCAGGAACTGGGTGACTGCTGCGAACCCGTCAGGGATCAGCTTACTGTTCTTGTTCATGGCCTCTACAATGGCCACAGTATTAGCATGAACTTCATGCCATGTTAACTTACCCTCTGCCACATACTGCTTTACGAGGTCTGACATCTGCTGCTGGCGCCCCTCCATTCGCGCCATGCGCCCCTCTATGTCCCGAATAGCATCTAAGGTGGACGGGGCATTTGCAGTGGGGCCCAATGCATGGCTGTCCACTGATGGGGACTCCCCTGTTCTCCAGATTGGAGCTGAGGGGTGTCGTCTGGGGTGCTGTCTGGGGTGTGCTGGGGGCTTGGTGTATGTGCAGCATCCCCAGACAGATTGTTGTCCTTGTGTAAGTACACCTGACTGTGGCCCTCTCCCTCATCACCACTATGGGGTTCTGAGGCAGCTTTCTCCCCGATGGAGCTGGTGGCTGCAGACTGTGTCCCATCTGCCTCTGATTCAGCAACAGTGGACACGTCCTGTGTTAGGGTTTCCTCTTGTGGTATCTCAGCCGGTGTTTGGCGGTCCTGTGCCTTGGGCTGTGATGATGGTGGTGCTTTTAGTGGCAGTTGGGGCATCCGAATGCCACTCGATGTTGATGGCCTGGTGCCATCATCCCTGGCCCTGGACTTTTTCACAGCTGCACCTGCATCCTGTCCATCACTGTCAGCATCCGTGCCTGTGGGGGACCGAGAGGGCAGGGCATCAGAGATGGTAGTACGTGCATCATCAATACATTGGTGTCAGTGCAGTTAATCCCATGTGATTTATTGCATTGTTGTGGCGGACAGGGTGCTTGCTCTATGTGGGGGGTCTATATTGGCATACGTCAGGTTCCCACATGTTTGCGATGGTGTCTGCTGTGGGGCCTACCGTTGTGTTGTGTTGTGGTTTGCGTGCTGTGTGACACATGCTGTTTTGCTGTGTGTAGGGTGTGTATTGGGTATGGAGTTGGCATGCAGCATGCATGTTAATGTGACAGTGGTGGGGCCAGCAGTTGGACAGGGATATGTCAATGTGTGTATGATGGGCCATGCATTGCCTTACATCACTATCACATTAGTTGCCCAACGTCATGCTTCGGTTATCTATGGTTTGTGTAGACACTCCCCTTCTTCTGCCGATGACGGTACTCCTGACTCTGAATCTCCAATTCCTTCAATTCCATCCATGTTGATGGTTGTGCTACATGTCTCTTCCCACCTGGATAGCTTGATGGGAGAGTGGGCCCCGCCGCCTCTTGCCAGCCCCTAGCTGCGGTTGACAATATGTTCTTTACAGGGAGGCGTAGGTCAACCCACCGATTTTACAATCTTTGACCGTGCGGGCGGTGGTGCCGACCACACTGACCTTCCTGGCCACTAACTCCCATATGTCCTTCATGCGAAGTTGTGCACACCTCAGGTCTGCCCCACCAATGTGTCCGCAAACACAATGCGCTCTTCATCAGAGAATCTTTCCTTGCGCTGCCGGGGTGCGCCTTTCTTGGTAGCTTTTGACATCTTTAGCAGTTTGTGAGTTCTGTCTAGACAGTACAGGTCCTGTGTGTCGAGGATTGCAATGGATTGTGTTTTTAAAGATGGCCGTCAGTGCATTTCCCGTTCCGGCACGATGAAGTCACTTCCAGGTCGGTATGCCGGTGCCGTTATTTAGGGGTGGGAGGAGGCAGAGGCGGTATCAGCGCATTACATGATGCCGCAATCGGGGGGTTGTTGGTCGTTAACGGAATGGCGGTACTGCCGTTACCGGCATGCCGGTACGTGCGTGCACGCACTCTCGTAATCAGCCACTATTTGTGGTGTCAATCCAACCCAGACACTTTCTTACTGCCATGCTGGTAATGACTGATTTTTACTGCGATTCTCATAATGAGGCCCGATGTCTTTTTAAGAAGAGACATGTATTGAACTGGGATGCGTGAATTACGAATAGAGAGAGTCTATGGTGCACATGGTAATCCCCCTGATTAAGCACAACTTGGAGAGGTGGAGCAGAAGCAAGCCATGGAGTCTGCAACTTTCGGAAAGGTGAAGAACACCAACTTGAGATGCCAGAAGGTTGGCAAGTCCAACAACCTGTGAAAACTGCTTGCATCCCTTGATTCCAACTTCCCGGCTGTCCTCATCCTTCTTAATCTCTCCTCTGCCTTTGACACAGTCAACCACTCATCCTCATTCAAAGGCTCCACAACACCCTTGGTATCTCGGAGCAGGCACTGGACTGGTTGACCTTCCTAAATGACCGCTCCTCCCAAGTCATCCTGGGAACCTTCTCCTCTCTTACTTTCTTCTCCATCTGTGGTGTCCCCCAGGGCTCTATCCTCTCACCTTGGCTCTTCAACATCTACCTTACTCATCTGGCACTCCTCATCTCCTCCTTCTCCCCCAACTTTCACTGTTATGCAGATGACACACAACTCTTTTTCAAAATTCCTGCTGACGCTCTTGCACCTTCCATTAATTCCCTGACTGCCTGTCTGCCATCCAGGCCTGGTGCACTTCCAATGATCTCTGCTCAATGCCAGCAAAACAGAGATCCTTCCCATTGGGGCTACTGCTCCCGACTTCTTCCCTTCACTCGGGCCTTCCTCCTTGGGCTCTCGCCCTGCTCCTTCTTCTGAAGCCAGAAACCTTGGAGTAATCTTCGACTCCTCTCTCTCCTTCCTCCCTCACACTCAGGACATTGCCAAGAAGTCCCACTTTCAGCTCTTCCTTCGCAAAGGAATTCTACCTTTTCTCTCCTTCCCCCAGAAGCTCAATGTCACCCGAGCCCTGGTTCTCTCTTGGCTTAACTATTGCAATAGCCTCCTCCTGAATCTACCTTCTTCCACTCTGTGGCCCTGACAACTAATTCAGAATAGGGCACCGAGACTTATCTTTGGCCTCAAGCCCAGGACTGCATCTCTGCTGCACTAAAAGTCTTTGCTGGCTCCCAGTTGCTTCACAGATTAAATTCAAATCCCTATGTATCATCCACAAGGATGTCTGGGGCCAGGGACCACACTATCTGCAACTCTCTCTTACTAAATATTTCCCCTCTAGTCCTCTGCTCTACTCTGGCACCAACTCTCTGTGTGTAGAGCGTTTTGTTAAATAGAGGGCAGGAGGTCGATCATTTTCCTCAATTGCCTCCTTTCTTTGTAACAGACTCCACTCCCTCTTCGTCTTGAGCAGGACTTCCTTAAATTCCAGAAGCTACTCAAGACTTTCCTCTTTAGCTCCACCTTCCACACTTCTCTACTCTCCTAATAACACTGTTGCTCGATTGGTGTCCACGGCCCGTATGGATCCTCAGGTCCTGACCTCCCACACCGAATCACCCCAGTTTCTGTCTATCCTCAGCGCTTTCCTCGGCACATCCTCCATCCTGGAGGCTCGCACTTACCATACCTTGCACTTCACTGGTTGGTCTCCCACAAGTACCCCAGCCCCTACCGCCATTCCCCATACCTCCTGCACTTGCACGTTCTGAACACTCAAAAGGCATAGTAGGTCCCCCCCCTACTGTATTTCATAATTTCTATGTATTTTAATGTTTCTGATCCCCAGGTCCCCACCCTTTTGCCCTGTGTGCGCTTGGAAACAGAATTTAATTAATGTATAAGCGCCTACTAAGCGAACAATAAAATACATAAATAAATAAACAACAGGGAAGCCGTTGGCAGAAGGAGAAGAGGAATTTAGTACAAGGTGGCGGCGTGACCACACTCGTATAGTGGTGGACAAGACTATCAACTAACGACGCTGAGACCAATTGCAATCGGGGGTATTTGCAGCTTTCGTCCGCCAGCATCCGTAGATGGCAGCAGCCTGCATGAAAGCCGATAACAGAGCGTGGACGAAACCAAAGACAGAGAAGCCAGACAACTAAGTCAACTGCGCGAGAGAATGCCGAGCCCTGCAAAGTTCCCCTAAATACACAAAGGTAACGGGGAAAACAGGAGAAGCGGCAGGCCGTAGGGGATACAGTATATTAGTGTGAAACTCGATCAAGTCATAAGGACGATAGGCAAACAATAAACCATCCTAACTGGAGTTGAGAGAAGTGAATAAAGAATGTCACGAATTACCCTGTATAGGAAGTAAAGCGAGACTGGAAATGAATACCCTGGGAAGAAGGGGAAAGGCCCCATGTGAACAGGGTGGAAGAGTGCAGAGAACAAGCCACAAAAACGTATAATACATTTGGTGAGAGAAGATTGTCAAGTGAACTGTATAAGAGAGGTAATAATCCAATACAGAGAACCCAAGAGAGGCAGAGACTAAAATTGGAGAGTCATATCACATCAAGGAAAGGTTGAATTTAAAGAATGTGAGAAACATATGACCGAAGACAACAATGTGAGAGAATGTTTCAAGGAAAGCTGTCATAAGCTTATCACTAAAGAGAGTACAAGGTCCAGGAATGTGTTGGAGAGCTACATAAAGGAGATATCAAGACAATATCCAAGAAAATTGTCTAATGACATGTATGTTTTCAAGAGAGACATTTCTATAGAAAGAATGCCAGCAAACAAGAAAAGACCAGCAGAAGAAAGACATTCCTTTGGCCTACTGAGTTGTTCATATTAGTAGTATGTTCAGGTAGAGTTAGGTTTGGACCAAGGACATTTATTTTGGACTTCCTGACGAAAGACACGCACCTTCAGGTTTTTAGATAGGCAGGGTAATCCTTTTAGTGATAGGGAAAGATAGGCCTTTTTCTTATAGTTTAAATAAAATAACCCTTAAAATGTTCTTGAATAGTCTGGTTCCTTCTTCCGACCGTCCACATCACATACTTACATCTTTCACCTAGTGCAGTGCACGGCATGTCCCTGCAACAGCATGATTATCATGCACATTGCGCTTGCGTGGTGGTCCAGGCTATCATGGAGTGTGTTACGGCCTGTGCTTTGTTGCCGAGCTAGGGAGTGGGTCTCAGTATGGCTTGCTGGGTGACCCCCAGATTTTGTGTCACACCACTGCTACAGTGTACAGGAAAAGTCCAACGTGTCATGGGAGATCAAGAAGAAATCTATGCGCTACTGGGAACTATGTACATTGGGGAAAAAGGACTGTCCCTATTCAGTGGGTTAGAGACCCACCAAGGATCCTCTGGGTTCAATGATTGTTGAATGGACAGCAAATCCATACTTGACATAGGGCTCAATACTGAAACATTCTCTGTTCTGATGAGTTTTGCATCTGTGACCATGCTGAATACCCCACCCAAAATGAATAATGCCCCAGACAATTCAGTGAGCTTGTCATGTAACATATCAAAGAAGTCACTGCTCCCGAGTTGGGTGCATAGATGTTGTGCAATACCAATGACCTGCCCGCAAGCCTCACCTCTGCTAGAGCAAAGTGCCCTTCCACATTGCTCACAATATAACCAATTGAGTATCTCACATCTTTGTTAAATAGAATTGTGCTGCCCCTAGACTTCCAATGGATGCAGCTCATGATCTCACAGTTGCATTCTTTTTTTAGAATGTAATCTTTATCCTTTGATAGATAGTGTGTCCCTGGTAAAAAAAAAAAAAAGAAAGAAAAAGAAAAGGAATGTCCCTCCCAATCTCCTTATGTGGTTTATGACCAACTTATGGTTGGGGACTGTTCATCACTTTATGTTCCACGATATTATCCTCATCCTCTTACCCAAATTCCCTGTTACTGATTATCTATGGGGCAATCACTTTGAGTCTTTTCATACGTACAAGGAACCTAAGCCCCTTTTAGAGTGTGGGTCAATTGCTTTTGAGGTTAATTCAACAAACAGTCCTAATAGACGATTGGTTCTAGAGGGATTGAAGTCTGGATAGAGTATAGGAGGTATCAGGTAATAATGTCCCCATACATAATGTCGCTGCGAAAAGCCATCGGCAACATTATATATCGTGACATTATGTTTGGGGATGGGTTGCAAGGATGTTCCCTGCTCCCATTTTTTAAAACAAAAAACTAACAGGGGATGCAGGGGTTTCCCCCGCATGTTGAATGTAATAATGTCTCCTTTAACAACAGCGACTTTTTTGTCAGGTGATATTTTTGCGGGGACATTATTATATGGAATCGTAAAGCATGAAACAGTTCAGCTCAGTGAGTCTACCAATACGCAAACAAGGGATGAAGGGAAAACACAAAAACAGAAGACACTAAATCAGTTGGTCCAAGCAGTATAGACCCTGCAGGTTCTCTAAACTCTCTCCCACCTTCCCCCACCACCACTCCCTCTCAGTGGCAGCCACGTGAGAGGAGGCTTGAACTCTCTCAGGGTCCTCCCAGCAATCAGAAGATGATCATACTGAA
Organism: Ambystoma mexicanum; assembly: GCF_040938575.1. NCBI lineage: Eukaryota > Metazoa > Chordata > Amphibia > Caudata > Ambystomatidae > Ambystoma > Ambystoma mexicanum. Next base: position 113,196,318 of record NC_090922.1, read on the forward strand.
GGACAAAGAGGTGGAGAGAGAAACAACCAACTTGTAACAAGGTAGAGTATGTAAGTGTTTGAGGTGCATAGCGGGCCTAATATGGAGAACTGGCAACCCTCCTCCTTGCTAGTAATGGGCATCCACACAGGAGCATTTAGGCTCATGAACAGCTCTCACTCACACCATCGTCAATCACCAACACTCAAAAGCTCTACCCCCTCCCACCAAAGGGGAACTAAGTCAAAGAGTGGAAAACCACATCCACTTCCTCCACTTACCCGCTCACACCCCCCACCAACCCTGAACTGAGAAGCAATAAGAAGGATTGGCCCTTGTAAAGCACCGGAAGTTGAGGCACCAAACATAACACAGCCACGCTATGAAATGTCATATCTTTGTTAATGACCCCAAAGCATCATGTAGCCTGGTAAGCACGTTCCACCTGAACTGGCTTGCAGATTAGTAAGCAGTGGTCACTGGTAACTTGCTGGCAATATCAACTTTCACTCAGAGACCGCTGGCATAGCATGGCAAGGGATCCTTGTGTCCTTGTATTTGGTTTTCCCCTGGCTATGAAGGCCATTCGATGACGGGAGGGTTTGGAGGGGGGTTGTGCCAGAATGTGGGAGTGGGTCCCTGTTGGTCCAACCCCATACCAGATTCCTCATCAGCTGCGGTACAAAAAGACAATGCTGCATGGTGCAATGCCTCCCAGTGCATGCCGGTTTCTGGATCCAGTCTAGACTTTCTGAACTGGTTGTGAGGATGCAGGTCCAAAGTAATCTTACCTCGCACTGTATACCCTGCCACTGTCATCATTAGTCAGGCCCAGTGAGTCCACCTCATCAGGGTTTTATTGGTTCCTTTTTAGTACATTGACATAGTCCTAACCGGGTGACAATGGGTCCAGGTGGCAACTTCCTCCACATCTTCCCGACGGCCGCCATTTCAGGCCACTCTCCCCATGGTGGGCCACTTATGGCTCAAAGTCCATGCTCCTAACCTGGAGGAATTCAAATCCCCCATTGCAGGGGGGTTGCATTCAACTGTACAGAATACTGTTTGCTGCCTACGAGTAATGGAGGCACAAAGAAAGTAAAGGTCTAACAAAAAATTATATTTACACCAGGAGTGCCCAAGCTAACACAGTTATAACCTTGGTGGACGAAGTGTATCTATGTGTGGAGAATGGGGGTAGGGTCTTGTACGTCAGAAATAAGGGCGCAAAAGGACTAGCATAATTAAATGATCACAAATCAAGGGCATGTACACATAAATAGAGCATAACTACATATAGCAAACTTGGCTGGGAAACCAAGTGCTATTGTCCCATCACTTCATATGTTATGCTATCCTATCCAAAATGTGTACTGCGCCCATCACCAATGTGATTGTCTTATAACGCCTGACTTTGTCCAAGAGGTGTCATATTGTGGCCAAACCAGGGTGTCACAAGACCTTAGGCTTTGGATCTTAAAGAAGAGGGGGTGATTGGGAGCTAGGCAGGCAGGCTCAGACTGACCTATAGGGCAATAGGCCAATGCTCGAACCAAAAACACAAAATGCTAGCATGGGCCCATTCTTTTGGTTAATGTGGGCCACATTTTTTGCCCAATGTGGGCCAGTTTGAGGAGTTACATTACTATGCGACTAGTAGTTTTGACCGGTGTCCAGTCATAATGTCGAACCAATAATGTCGAATTACAAAAATGTCGAATCCAAAAAGTCGAAAACAAAAATGTCGAATTTTTAATTTTTTTATTTATATATTTTTTTTGTGCTCCGGGGATAAAAAAAAAGGGGTAAAACAAAAAAAAACAAAAAAAAGGGGGGTTCGGGGGGAACCCCCCCATTTCGAAAAAAAAGCAACCAAAAAAAAATCGACATTTTTGTTTTCGACTTTTTGACTTTCGACATTATTGGATTCGACTTTTTGACTATAAACCGTTTTGACCATTGCTGCTGAAAAAATATTCTTCAGGTAGCACAAGTTGCATCACATTTTATCAAAAAACTCCCCCTTGGGTACAACTCAAACAATGTCACAAAAAGAATGAATAGCCCTTTGCAACTGTGGGCCACTTTTTCATTGTTGCCCGAGACAATATTCAGCCCCAGTCCGAACCTGGGGGAGATTAACCAGTAAACTAACCAATTCTGGAGGGGGAAAAGCAAATTGGCTGAGCAGGGAGGTAACATGGTTGTGGAAGTAGGGATACATGTTTAACTGTGATTAGTTATCCGTATGCAGGATAGAACATTTCAGGCACGTACAGATACATTTAAAGAAAAGACTTTACTCTGATGCCATTATCTAGATAGGAAATCCTCCATGATACTAGATGTAGCTGATTGGTGGTTGTGTAACGGGCTTGTGAGGTTCTCAAACATGCCCAATATAGTGTGTAGGCTTTCAACAGATTATTATAATTGTTCTTTTATTGCGCACGGCATTCTCTTGCTTCAAAGACAAACGGTTGCCCCTGAGCTATCTCCCCCTCATTGGTTTGTAAGATACACTTCCGGTATCAGGATCAGGGAGATTTTCCCAAGTCAGCTGCAAGTGTGTCAGGTCAAGAGCTGGACGTGTATAAATGAAGGCATGAGTAAAACATGAGGTAAGCAGTAAGGGAGTGTTAGGTAACATTTCACTTGCTGCTATTTTACCTCTATGTTTGTGGTTCCCTTAACTTTTTGCTATTGTTTCAGCCTCCTTCCCTGACTTTCTGCCAGTGAAGCACAGCCTTCAGCTGCACTCCACTGGGCTTTTGCTCATCGTTTTGGGTAAACTTCAGGCAGTCAGTACTGAGAAACTGTGTTTCTCTTAGTCTTATGACTTTGTCTTAGTCTTATGACTTTGTTGCCACTTTTGGCAACTGTATTTCAGTGCGCAAAGTACATTACTGTATTGCGCACTGGGGTCCTTGCGTTTTTTGACTCTAGACATTCCTTAAGGATTTTCTGGTAACTGAATAATGTGCCAAGGAGTAGACTGGAGGTAGCATTAGCTTTTTCATGTGTTTTTACATTTCTTTATCAAGCCATACCACGCTTACTGCGTTTGAGTCATGACTGTGGCTATACTTCGTCATGGCCGTACCACAGGTCTTTTGTCTTTGGCCATTTTGTCCATTGGTTATCCTCCTGGTCCTTGTGACCCGGGGAGTCCTTGTTTGGGCAGGCGTTCACCCGTGAAAGTCGACGCTTTTTGCAGGCTGATGCATGTCATGTGTGCAGATACCCAGGAAGTGGACTGGGACTGTCAGGTCCCAATCCACACTACTGGTGCCAGGATGTCTGGTTTGCACAAGAGCATGAGAGACACAGTGGTCCCTGATTGGACCACATCTGGCGTGCATAAGTGGGGCAGATCTCCTCATTGGCCAGCTGGGTGCGGGCACACACTGGACTTTGGGATATGACGAGGGGGCCTGAGTGCAGACCTGCAGATCATCCATCAGTCCAAATTGACCTATACACAGAGCCAAGTATCCAGAGAAGCGAAGCACATCCACAGACTATTCAGAACCGCGCAGAGAAGGTTTGACACCCTGAGCCCACTGGTGTCTCAGTAGAGTCCTGCTTTGCGCTCAATCTCTGAAGGCCTGCAATGGTCCTTCAATCCCTTGGAGTGGTGGGACCAATTACTCTCAATGCCTCCTTGTTGACCTTCAAACAAGCCTTCTCGAAAGTGTCCATGGGCCCTCCAGTGGACTGACCAGGTGATAAATCGTAGTTCACACTGCAAAAACATCTCCTTGTCAAATTGTGTCAAATTGTGTTGACCCAGCTTCTTTGGGCCGTGAGAAAGGAGCATGGTCAGACCGCAAGACTTCGGTGCCCCAACGTCACTGTGGGACAGTGGCGGTCGTTGCTGCCAACTCTTCCACCTTTCTTCAAGAGTCCTGAGACCAGCGGCATCAGTGTTTCAATTGTCCTGCATTCGTGACGAGAGAGCCAGCTCCAGGTGTAAACCGGACCTGCATCTGCACCTGCAGCGCCTGCGCACTTCGAAGCTTAACCAAGGAGGGGATCTCGTACACCAGGCGGCCATCTCCAAGACTGCCCCAAGTTTATATTGTACCCAGAATGAGCTAAGGGAAGTGATTAATGACACCACTTACCGGTGGCCCCTACTTCATCCAACCCGTTTTTCGGCACAAAGGATCCCCTTGTGGTCCTTATCTTGGCTTGCTCTTGTTTCCTAAAGCCGTCCGAAAGTCGGGGACAGATTTGTTCTCCACAGCAGATCCTTCTCTGACTCTCGGAACCAAATGTCCACATGTCCTCTTGCTAACTTTTCCTTTCCATTGAATATTGTCCTTTGTAAATTTTACGCATCACCAAGCTTTTTTTACGCACAAACTTGACACTGAACACAAGGCTCCAATCTTCGTAGGGCTGAACTTTAAGATTGGGATATTCATCTGTGAAGTTAGCCAATGTATTACGTTTTTCTGCTTTCCCTCCTGTCATGTTTTGACTGGAAATCGCACTTTACTGCATTGACCGAAAAGTGATTGTACATTTATTATACATAGGGCCTCATTACAAGGTTGGTGGTCCGGTAATAACGATACAGGAAAGGGAATACTGGCATCGTTTACCGGACCAGATAATTACAGCCCTTCAGGGAGCTGTTACTGGCACTGTCACTGGCCCCTCCGTGAGTGGCATCCCTGATAGTGGCAGGAGCCCTGACAGATGCCTGCCTTGCCCTCGACACCGACATGCCGCAGAGTAGTGCACATTCCGAGGTAGCGGACATGCAAATATCGGTATGTACAGACCGGTAATAAGGCCATAAATGATGCCTTAAATACCGGCATTGCAGTACTGGCGTTAAAAGGGATCAGGTGAGCATAAACTAGCCACAGGAGTACAATATCAGCTCACGTGGACACCATTGAAACCCAGGCACAGCATAAAGGCAGCACACCCACACACCACACCCCTCCCAAAGGAAAAGTGCTACCACTAGCACTGCTGGAGCAGGAGTACATGCAGGAACAGCTACTCTATGAGGAGGCAGTGGGGCAGGTCATGCAACAAATGCGAGGAGGATAAGGATGGCAAGAAGGGCACAGCACATGCCCATTGTGCAGGCCACTGTGCCACGCAGGCTCCCAACAATACCCCGACAACGTGTGAGCCCATTTACCCTAACCCCAGCACAAATCCACACCCTCTACCGGCTGGACAGGGACAGCATCACAGCAATAGTGGACCTCATACACGACAACCTCTTGAGTGTCATTAACATACGCACAGCCACCCCACCCCTTGCTGAAGGTAGTGTGTGTGCTCCCCTTTTTGGTGACAGGAACCTATCAGCATACAGTGGGCCAACTGCACGGGATATCACAACCCTGCTTCTCCCGTGTGCTGATGCAGGTACTTCAGGCACTCCTCAAACATGTACGTGACCTCATCAGCAAGCCACGGACTGCAGCAGAGGTAAACGCTACCAAAGTTGCATTCCATGCGATAGCAGGCATGCCAAACGTAATTGGTGTGATAGATTGCACACATGTTGAGCTAGTGGTGTGGCATGCCATTTTGGTGGTATACCGCAATAGGAAGCAGTACCATTCGCTAAACATCCAGATGGTTTGTAATGCCAGCCAAATAATAACACACTGCTGTGCCAGGTACCCAGGCTCCACACACAACACAATGGTCCTGCGGAACTCGACATTGCCCCGCTACATGGAACGACATGCTGGACCCCATACCTGGCTGTTGGGGGAGTGTGACCACAGTGCCACAAGCATTGACGAGGGGGCATGTTGCCAGTGCTGGGAATGTGCCTGCTGGGTGGGCCATGTTGGTCATGTCTACATATCTCATCATTGCACCATCCTGGGGTACGGGTGCACACTGCATGATTGGAAACCCTGTGCATCCTCGCAAGACACAATTGTTACAACCATGTTGGTCAAAAGATGCAAAACATCAAAGCTACCCTTTCTCATGCCAACATGCAGGTGATGCTGGGTATCCACTGATGGGCTGGCTGCTGAGCCCAATCAGGCATCCACGTAACCGACATGATGAGGCGTACTTTCGAACCCATGCAAAGACTCACGTGACTATAGAACATACATTTGGACTACTGAAGAGTTGTTTCCGCTGCTTGAGCAGGTCTCGGGGTGCACTCATCTATGGTCCCGAGAGGGTGGGCCATATCGTGATGGTCTGTGCAATGTTGCACAACATTTGCATCCGTCGCAATGTACCCCTGCCCCCACACATGGACATTATGCCACAGGATGATGATGATGATGGTGAGGATTCTGGGATCCCTCACCGTCACCATGGCCATGATGGACAGGCTACACGACAAGCATTGGTTGCAAATTATTTCTGATGAATTCATCACACATGGGAATGGAGTTGGTCACACTGGGTGATGTGCACTGTGTAACATTGAATACTTAAAAACTCCAGAAAAGAATGGCCAGACACAAGTGTATTAATGTAAAGTGAACTTTGTACCTTATGAAACAGGTTGAACATGCACATCTGTCCAATCGTGACCAGTTGTACTACCAACACCAAAGGTCCTCTAAATATTCCCCAACACACCCTTTCCCTGTGTAACACATTTGCACCCACCCACCCACCCACCCACACACCCCACAGACAACACCCTCAAAAACATACATTGCCCCAACATCCCTACTCCAACAGATTCCCACCACCATGCACTGTAGACCAAGGCCTACTTCCGCCCCCTCTTTTCTGCAGGTGGATGGGCCCCCATCTGACGTGTCAACCAAACTGAGCACCGCACAGGGCTCCCATGTGTGGATGGGCTAGGTGTGGCACTGGCAGAATCTACCGCAGGCGTGATGATGTGCCTTTGTTCTGCGATGGCAGTCACAAGGAGGTTTATTGATTCGGCCATGGAGGACATGACCTTGTTGCCCTCACGCACCCTCCTAGCCAGTTGATAGATCACCTCAGTTTCCCGCCCTAAAATCTGTGATGTGTTCCTGGTGCTATCCTGCATGGTCTGCCTCGTTTGTTCTGCCACGGTGATGTATCGCTCTAGTAGGGCATGCGTCGCCTCCTGGCACTGCTCGGTGCGGTGAGGCGAGCCTCAATATCACGGTTCTGCATGGGTGGTGGGCTGCAGGGGCCAGGTGGGGTGAATACAGGGTCAGGTTCCTGGTGCTGCTTTTGCATGCCCTGTACTCTGCATGTCTGGTATATGTGTGGGTGTACCCGATTCCTCCAGCTCAGGCATGCTACGTATTGGCGAAAGGGGATCGGGGGGCATGCTCACTGATGGTGATTGTGGCTGATCCGCAATATCCAATTGCGGTGATGCCGCTTCAGCTTCTTGTGGCACTTGCCTAATGCATGGTGTACTGGCCCGGCATGGCAGGTCTGCCACTGATGTTTGCCCGTGCTGCTGCTGCTGGCACTTGCCTGCAGGTGATGTTGCCTTCTTCTTGTGGCTGGCAGGTGTGCGGAGGTGGCTGGGGGGATGTGAAGTGGAGGCCGTGGACCCATGTGTGCTGTTGCTGCGTCCAGGTTCCTGGATGCTTGGGGTCTTCTTCTGAGTGTTGCAACGTGCTGTGGTGGTTGGTATAGTGGCAAGCTCGCCCTCGCTGTCAGATGTGGTGCCTGTGGGTGACAATGCAGGGGTACATTATTGTTGTGACATCATCCATGTGACAGCCATCACACTTTCTACAATTTTCTGTCATGTACATCTACATGCTCATGGTGGGGCCCCTATCCTGCGGCACACATGTATAGGGGGGAGCAGAGTTGGTACATCCTGATGTGTGTGCACGTTGTGGGATGTGCATGTCGGTTGGGTTGCTGTTGGGTTCCGCGACAGATGTCATGTATATGCTGCCCTGGATTGTGTACGTGTGTGGGTTTCCTGTGAGGGGAAAGTGGTATGCTTGGGTAGGTGTGGTCATTGCTGTGTTGTCAGCGGGAAGGGTTAGGGGGGGCTTTGTGGATAGTGGCAATGGTGCATGGATCTTGGACTAGGGTTGAATGTACCATTCACAGGGACATGTTGGACTCTGTGATGTGTGTTGACGCATGCTGACGGTGTGTCTGTCTGCATTGCATGGGACATGTGGTGTGTGCCTTTGGTGCTTGTTGGCATTCTTCATGGTAGGAATCGGTTTATGTTGATGGGTCTGGTTGGTGTCTTGCAGGGCAGCAGGTGTCTGGGCACAGTCATGCAGGAAGCACTACTGGTATTGAGGGAACAAATAAAGTACATGGGATGTTAGTCATGGTCACTCACTTGCTGCTCCAGACGTCTTGGCACCATGCTCTGCATCTCCGACTCCCTCTATGCTATCCATGTTCATGATGGAGGCACATTTTTCCTCCCATGTGTGCAGTTTCAATGGTGAACATCGTCCACCTCCAGTGGCCTGTGCCTGGCTGTGCTCAGCTGATAATAGGTTGCGAACTCTGAGGCGCAGGTCATCCCAACGTTTCCGACAGTCCCTTACAGTCCTCAGTGTCGTGCCCACCGCTGAGACTTTGTTGGCCAATTCAGTCCATATTTCTTTCTTGCGCAGCAGTGCAGACCTACGCATGTCCCCTCCAAAGACTTCCTCTGTATTTTCCACAAGGGTGTCTGCGAGCATATTTAGTTCAGTCTCACTGAACCTTGGTTTGCACCGTCAGATGTTTCCACGTGCTGCAGACATGTTCCTTGATGCTCCTTCACTGGCCAACTCCTGTGTGTTGAGGATTGCAATGGATTGTGTTTTTCAAGATGGCCGCTGGTGAGTTTCCCGTTCCAGCGCGATGATGTTACTTCCAGTTCTGGTGTTGAGGGTACCGTTGTTTACAGATTGTTGGTGCCGGTGTTGTTATTAACGGCATCGATGGTGCCGTTATGTGGGTTTCTTGCAGCTTTACCGGTATACCGGTGCTACCATTACCGGCATGCGGATTATTACAGCATTGCATGCTCGTAACCAGCCGTTGTATCTGCGCACGGTGCATGCCGGTATGGTGGCTACGGCATGCCGGTATTTCTGGGATTTTACCAGCAAACTCGTAATGAGGCCCGTAGTGTGTGTTTAAGTAGGGATATTACTGAGCTTGCCCTTATTCACTTGCGTTTGTTGTGGGCCTAATAAACTGTATATTTTTGATATACTACTGTCTAACGGTAATTCTTGTCATCCTACTGTGTGTGCTTATCGAAGACCACAGATCACCCCACTACTCCTGAGACTTAGCCTTGGCTGTTCTCCAAACTACCTTGAATTGTCCTGGCTAACTTCACAGAAGTGTTTCCTGTTTCAGTAACAAGGGTGGCCTCCTAAATATCTGTTCACCAGAGCAGAGTTTAGAAATCCATTCTAACAGGGAGTGGGAGCAGAGACATGATGACATTGTGCCTCATTTCGAGTCCAGAGGTAACCCTGCTGGTGCTGCCGGTGGGTTTCTGCCAGACGCATGACATTTTACCAGCACCTGGCTTGCCGGTGCCACTGTGACATTGCAAGTCCCGTCATACCGGCAAGCTAGGTGCCATTAAATGTTGTTCCCCATTCCTGTGGAGTCCCACAGGACTCCATGGGAATGGGTTCATGGAAGCACTGACACTGTTGCTAACGGTGCCATTGCTTCCGTGATCAGTCTGCCTACCGTGACCACTGCACCCGGCAGGGTCGGGCGCAGCGGCCCCAGCAGGCAGACTCGGAATGTGGCAGATTGGAAACAAGGGTGCTGGTAGGCTTACCGGCACCCTTGTTTCTGGACCACCACTATTCTAATGAAGGCCATTGAATCCAATAGTATTAAGTGCCTTCAGCTGAGAGAGAGGTGTAATTCACACTAGCATTTAAGGTAGCTGAGCTATACATAGAATGGCCAAAGACCCTCTTATATTCCTCAGCTTTTCAGTGGTCTGTAAATGTGTGTACCTCCACCCACCACCATTTTCAGATAATCTGAGTACACACTATAATATTTCTAGCCCTTCTATGTTGCCAGCTGTTAGGAATTTGAAAGGCTCTCCTCTGATACATCACCAATTTACTAAGATCATTGAAAAACATGGTCCTGCACTTGGCGTCTCCTCAGACCACCTCCTTCATATCCCAGGCCTTCTTCAGTTTCATTTCTGTCACACACAAGTCCAGTTGAATGGAGAGAGGGGTAACTCTTTTTCCAAGAATCTCACCCTCTATTCAACAGTGGATTATCCATACTCGAAAATCAGGGTCTGCTTTGATATTTCCCTTTGCTCAATCTTCATCCACAATATAGTCCCTCTAAATTCATTGGGCCTCATTACGAGTATGGCGGTAAGGCAACAACGGTACCGGTATCGCTACTGTCAACGTTGTTACTGTATCACCATACTACAAGATCTGCTTGCGGGTGCCCAAGCAGCCACCTGGTCTAACCAAGTGGCCGTACCGGCACCCGCGAGCAGAACATGATGCTAGCAACGGTACCATTGTGAACGGTATCGCTGCTACCATCCTCCCCATTCCCATTGTGCCCTATGGGGGCTCCAATGGGAATGGGAACGTACCGCCTCTGGCACCCATGCAAGGGGAATTACCGGGTCCGCTGAGGTCGGAATGGCCCGGTGATTCCCCTTTCGCGGATGCCGCAGCCGAGTTTGGGGGTAGCCATGCTGGTAAAACCGGCATGACTACCTCCATCCTCGTAACGAGGCCCAAGTTCTGAACATTGGGGCTCATTAGGAGTTTGGTGGTATCTGGGCATAAATCCACCCAGATACCTCCAAATTGAATTACTGTTACTGCCACTTGGTCCGGCGGTATAACCGCCAGATTACAAGTAGAGGTAGCAATATAAATCCCCATTTCTTTTTATTCCATAGGACTCTATGGGGGATTTCTGGCAAATTTGACAGCAGTGTTAATTCCGCCACAGTAATTTCATTGCAGTAATTCAGTGGCAAACTGGCGGATTTACATCCAGCTCATAGGTGGAGGTTAATCCACCAACTTTAGGCCAAACTCATAGTTGAGTGGTGCGGTAATGCAGCAGTATAAGGTAATACTCTCACATTTTAGCCGCACTACCCAACTCATAATGACATTCAATATTGTCCACAATCTGCACCCATTTATCTTCTGGAGGTAGATTTTGAGGTCTCATCACTATCTGCATCCTCCTCTATACTGGGTGGGTCTGCTGGCACCCCTCTGTCCTACCTTCTACATCTTGACACCAAAGCTCAGTTTTGAGGTATGCTACAGGATGTCACCAGAGATGGTTTGAGCTGGCCAGTTTTGTTGCTGCATTTGCTGGTGCCATTATCTTAACGGTACATGATCACTTTCAGTCATAGTGTATATTTCAAAAGGTAATTAATATTCTACACTTGTGACCCATTTGAACAATAATATATTTTTGAATTATTGCTGATGTTTAGCTGGTTCCTTGCTTAGAAAATGGCAATTGGATTATCTGCTCCCGTTGCTTTAAATAGAGCAATTTTTCCAGATCAGTATGATGTATTTTGGGATTTCAAACAGGAGGTTATCTCCCTCCATGTCCCTGCTCTTGACCCCATTCTCTGCAATTAGCGCATTTACGCCATCTGCAATGATCTGAACTTCACCGCCTGTGGCCTAGTAGCAGATATTCCCCTTTCCAGTTGCCCACAGTTTTAATGGATGGCAAATCACGTTTGACCACTATTAGATTCCATTTATGGTACCTTAAACATCAACATTAATTATCTAAACTATAAGCGCAAAATATCATTAAAACACAAATCCATGTTCATAATTATGCAGATACAAGCCACAGAGACCCATACAAGTAGGCTGACGTCATCCCTCTTCGGCCCTTCGTACCAGGCGCCAATTATGTGACGGAACAATTCTTATATTGGGTCCAGGAGGAAAGCTTCCAGGAAGGAAGAAACTGCATACTTTCCAACATACATGTAAACCCTCCAGTTTCTTTTAATGGCTGGTGGGTTGCAAGACAACATTGCAATTCCCCCACTGATTTCTACATTCCTACATACGTCAAATGAAACTCATTGGTCCCCTGGTCCCTTTTCACTGGCCAACCACGTTTTGAGTGCAACACACCTTTTGACCAGGTTAGCCCAGTTCAATGCTGCATAGGATGAGGTCCCGCTCCGGCTACTGGAGCACTGGCAAATCTTCAGTCGATTTCATCAGGGGTATGTAATCATGTAAGCAGTGAGGGCAGCACATGAACCAATCCAGCACAGTTCCCTTGTCCACGCTCCTGTATTGGCCAACGCCTTTGCCAGAGGGAGTACAAGCGCTCATTTTGAGGTACAGACCGAACAGCCTGACAAGTCTGTTACTAGGGCACATTGTGTTTTTTTTAATTTTTATCAGGTATCAGCTCAACCTAAAAATCACTTTCAATTGAAATCATGCCCTTCTTTGCCAGGTGGTGATCCCTCATTGCTATTGATCATATGCTGGCAAAAGGTTGGTAAGTTATAGGGTATGCCTCCCTTTTGCCAAATTTATTTTCGGTGGTTTTTTGACTACCTTTTTTAGTCCAAATCTATATGTGGTAATTTTGGCTATGGTATATAAACGTAGGGGGTGGAGGTCCAAGGGAAGGGGGTGGGGCGGGGGTGTGGTGTTTGCAGTAAAAAGAAAAAAGGTGAAAGAAATCAACGAGAACAATTCTGCAAAGTGCCCTTTGGCTAAAACTAAATCAAGGGCAGCTAATAGATTCTGTATGTAAGACAAAATATTTTGCTTGTGGGCCTGGTAATCTTTCAACACTAATAATGTTAATCTTCAATGACTGCTAGATAGCTATTGGCAGTTCTTACGCAGGATGTGAGTTTATCGGAAAGGGAGTCTACCTCCCCTCTGAGATCCATACAGAGAGGGAACCCCAAATAAGACAGTCATTGGCAAAGCCAAAGGTTGTTGCTTTTGTGTAGACATGGGCTGTTATTAACCAGGCACTGCCATACTAGTACTACTATCTGCCACAAAATGGCAATAGCTGCAAAATATGGTGATTACTTGGGCTTTTGATAGCAGGGCCTGAAGAATGCCTATCTAATGCTGATACACAAGCCAAAACTGTTGGCTTTGTCGATTCTTGCTTTTAACAGTATTTCAGCGAAAGGAACAGACACAAATCAAATTGCTAAATGCACACTTGGCTGAGAAAGTTGTATTACATTAGTAACGCATCTATAGCTATCTATCTATCTATCTATCTATCTATCTATCTATCTATCTATCTATCTATCTATCTATCTATCTGTCTATCTATCTAGCTACGAATTATATAGCGCCACTAACCCGTAGACCTCAGGGCGCTCACAAGAGAGACACATACAACGACAAGAAAATTAGTCAACAGGAGAGAAGGGAAGAAGAAAAAAAGAAGACCACCCCAGAGCAAGCCAGTGACTAGCAGAAAGGTATTATTATGGCATAGGCATGTTTATGGGGCAGGTACCAGAAACAGTAAAATCAATTAACCCTGTCCAGCGTCGAACAGGAAAGTTTTTAAGCGCTTCTTAAAAATTAAGTCGTTAACTCTCAGCAGAGTACTTAGAAATAACATTGGCAGGCCAAAGTTTGATTGTATTGGTTCACAGAGCTAGCTCAAAGTGATCCCCGGGGCGATGCTTTTTGGACGGTTAGGGGCCGGTAGGTGGTGGGAATGGGCATACGAATTAGCATGGACGTGGTCTGTCAATGGGTGGGTAAATAACCAACCAACGCCAGCAAGCTGTGTGTCCCTCCTCGCGTGCCCTCTTTTCTAGCTGTACTCCAATGCAATCATGTTGGCTTATATGTGGCGCTCAATCATTCTTAGAATGCTTTGCATGTTCCATGTCATTTCGTTCTTTATTGTTGTGCCTTCGTTTGTAATTGCTAGCAGCAGGGAGCTTTGTGTGTATTATTGCCGCTACAGCCAGACTTCTAAGGTAATGTCCTTTGGGTGCAGGCGATCAATGTTGTATCCCTTCTGTCAATGACTTGTAGAATTGTTTTATGAGTATTGCGATGTAGATGTGGCGAGGCAATATATTTTTGGAGCGGGTCCTTTGGAAACGTTAATGCCTCTTTATTACTAGATACATTGAAGTCCCCATATCCTCGCTTCCCAGCAGGCTTAACAGGCAAGAAGACCCCGCTGGTTGGTTCCCAACTCAAAATGAATATGGCTGTCCAAGGACATGCCATTAGATGTGGAGAAATGGGCAATCGATTGATAGCTTTCTGCCGGAGCTCCCTCATGAGGTTAATTGGGGCAAATTCTCCAAAGGATGTACATATCAATCAGATGCGCAATTGCGCAAAGATGCGTCTGCACCATTAGGCATCTCATTGGAGATGGTGATTCCACACAAAACATGACCCGAAAATACACTTTGAGCAAGGGGGGCACAAGTTGGCGCACAAGAAATGTGCAAATAACCGCGAAACGAATGTGATGTGTACGCTGTTGGTTCATTTGGGCAGAAAAGCCGAAAACAGGCACAGATAGCATTGAGCATCTAACGATCCGCCAACAATGTGCACAGTATATGAGATGTGGCAAAACAGGCACACACACCCATAAAAAGAGGAGAAAGCCAGGAAGTGCCCATAAACATGTTTTGGAGGATTTGAAATGGCCTGTGTTGCATCCAGGAGCATTCCCATCTGTAAGATGCCATCCAAAAGGAACATGCAGACAATGGAGAGGGGAAAGAGCACCATGCCAGACACTTCAGTGATGAAACGGTAGCAGTACCAGTCAACTGCATGACAGACCATGAAGAAACCCTCTTCTGCAAAGATAGCCAAAGGGCCCGCCTGGCAGCGAGAAATGCACTCTGGACAGAGCTCACGACAAATGCCAAGGCCCTGGGTGTAGCTGTGAGAACTAATAAGGAGATAAAGAACCACCGAGGTGATATGAAGCGCCAGAGAAAATCCAAGCTGGTAGGCGTGCGCGCCCATGCCAGTGCCACCGGCGGAGGAACATGTAAGGTTCACCCTGACCCCAGCTACGGCGGCAGTGACTAGCCTGATAGAACCTACTGCCATGGCAGGAATCAGTGGAATGGAGACTGCTGCAACAAATCCAGGTGACCCAAGGCATATCTTTGTGTGTGCATGCACATGTCATTTGTGTTGTAATTCGATAGATGTACCCACTGTTGCCAGGTACATATCACACAATCACACACCAAAACCTGTACAGCAGAATGATGCCAACTAGGAAAATGATGTGTCAGACTACATGTAAGATGCAGACCCCCCCATAGACATCACTCTGTGACAGCAATGTGCTTTGAAAGATGCATGGATCATCATGGAATGTTTGCACTGCGTTTGTGTGTGTGTGTGCACACAAAGCACTGCGCACATGTGAACAACAAGGGGTAGGAAGATGGGCAAACCATCTGTCGGGGCATGCTCGATGCATAAGCAATCATGACTGCCGAACGAAATTGCAAGTATAGCTTGTTCACATGTCACATATGTGACCATTTCATTTCCCAAACAGGTGCCACTCCATTGGATGACATGGAAGATGATACCGACATGCCACTACTTAAAGAGGATGATGAGGAAGAAGCAGAAACATTTACCGAGCGGGACACCCCCCCAACTCTAGAGATTCCTGTACTCCCCCTGCCTGCGGGTCAACCAACTGGTGGGGAGCACAGGCCCGTCCAGGTCCCTGGAGCGGTGGCAACAGCACCATCTGTGCCCGCAGGAGACAATGCACCTGGCATTCCTCCAACATACTCATGGCTACAGAGAGGAACATCAGCGAACAAGACGCACCCACGGCCAGCCTTAGGGCCGGGCGGTCAGTGAGACTGCCTGGGGCGCCATAGACCCCCACCACGCCAACTCTGGGGTGTTTTTCAAGTGCTTTTGTTATTAAAGGTGCCCAAAGTGGGAGCAAGGTGGTTTTCATTAGAATAGGGCACTTATGTGTTAGCATGAGCGACCTATTACAGTGATTAACTCCCTGCACAGGCGCTGGAGCACGGAGTTAAAAAATAATTGGCGCCACCCCGCCACCCTGTCCCCCGCCCCCGAATTAACCAGGGGTGTGCTGGGAAGGGGGGATACACCCCATGCCCTGTACAACCTGGGACCACCTGGGAGGACAAAATGTGGCAGCATCAGCTTGCCATAGGAATGGAATGCAGCTGACCTCCAAGCGTTCCACCCTGGATGCGGTATTACATGGATTGAACAGCCGGCTTCTTGCAGCAAAGGAAGCAAAAGTGGTGGAACTCAGGGAGCTGCGCGCCAAGCAGATGAGAACTACCTGCAGGCAGCTCAGAATTCAGAGGAGGCAGCATGGAGAAAGCATTGCTGCTGCTAACTGCTTGGCATCTCGAAATTTAGACAATGGTGCACACCTATGCGTAAAGAAAGTTTTTAAGTGATATGAAGTATAACACTTATGAATATTTTAGGTGCGGGGAGGAACTGGGATCTTGGCACAAAACCTCTACAATAGACAAAGAAAGAGAGAAGATTCAACCTAAGAATCCTCCCGTTCCCTGCACACTTTCAAATGTTTGGACAAAAGTCCACTACTTAGATTAGTAAAAGGATGTGATAATATATTAAGTACATTCAAATGTAGATAAGTAAAGAAGACAAACTTGCAAAAGCATTGTTTTTATTTAAAAAAGTATATAATTCATAAAGGTTATTAGTTTACAAAAAAGAAGACAACATAGCATCATAGTTTACATCGAAAAGTAGACAAAAAAACAAATAGAGTCCGTTGTATTCGGCGACGCGTTTCGAGGTAAGATTCCTCTTCTTCAAATGGCCAACAAGGACTCTTTAAAAAGAAGGGGGAGAAACACAATGATGTATAATTATGTACTAAAAAGGATATATACAGTAATTAAATTAGTTCATACAGATTAACGTAGTCTAGATACCAGGGCATCCTGGCAATTTCACCTTCCAATAATGGCAACTCATCTAATGAATCACAGGTATTTAGCTGAATCAAGGTAAGAGTCATCAATCTAAAGCCAAATTAGGATTATGTTTTTGAATTCATGTGTACCGACCATCCCAAATAACTGGTGGGTCAGTGCATGGACAGGTTTGGAGGCTAGAATCTTAATGCGGAGGTAGTTAATAAATGGTAAATATCGGGAAAAAGTTCCAAACGGAAAATTAAGAAATTAATTGTAATTTGCCAATTTGGAATTGATATCTTCTAATATATCTGCAAGATCCTTTGATGATTTGAATTTAGACAGTTGTTCTTTTAGGGTTCTAATCTCTGAGTCAGTGCTTTCTAGGGATTTCGATAGTTCTTCAATGGTTAAGAGTATTAGGCCCAATGAGCATTTGTGCAAAATTTGATCCCATTTTAGCACAAAGGCTTTGTTTTCACTGCCAAGTGTGGGCCTTAGGTATACCCTAAGCCCTCTAGGTATTCTCGTTGCCTTGTAATATTCAACTAGGGTGCTTGAATGCAATGTTTGTGAAATCTCACATCTAATCAGTTTCTCTAATTTCTGAATAGATTTCTCAGGGTTATCCTCACTTTGTAGTAATTTTTCCGTATTTTTTATGAGACCTAAAATGCGGGTTGCTTCTTCTGGGCTGAAAGCTAATGTGGTAGCATGTTTATCTGTGCGTTCATTCAGTCTGGAAAATGACATATTTAGGAATTGAGAGTGCAACTACTGTATTGTGCCATACTAGGGAACTAGTGAACAAAATAGCGAAATTTAGACAATGGTGCACACCTATGCGTAAATAAAGTTTTTAAGTGATATGAAGTATAACACTTATGAATATTTTAGGTGCGGGGAAGGAACTGGGAACTTGGCACAAATACCCTACAATAGACAAAGAAAGTCTTCACGGCCTTCTGCCTGGACGCTCCACACTTTTCCTCTGATATCATTTAGCCTGGAGTTGATATATGGAATCATTACGGAGACCATTTTTGGATTCAATTATTCTTTTTCCTGGAGCTAACTGTCCCACTTAGACATTCTACTCTTTGGATGCACAGAGCGTGATTCCTATTACGCACAGCCTATGGGAACTATGGTACTCTTTCTTCCCTACACTTTTATTCTAACAAGATAGACTTTAGATTAGGATTTCGGGTCTGATCTAGCAGCACACATGTTTGAATTACTTAATTTTCCGTTTGGAACTTTTTCTGGATATTTACCATTTATTGACTTCCTCCGCATTAGGATTCTAGCCTCCAAACTTGTCCATGCACTGACCCACCAGTTATTTGGGATGGTCGGTACACATGAATTTGTGCAGAAGGGATGTGACCTAGCAGTTCGGGCTGGACTACCCCTTTGGGGGTGGGACCAAGCCTGATTTGCATACGGTTTTTCCCCTTTTGTAATGGCTTGGCAGGCGAAGAACAATGGTCTGGAGGGTTGCCCACAGCAATGCCAGAGGTTAAGATTTATTCTAAACCTTCCAGTCATCACCTCTTTTGTTTTGCTATTGTCACCCCGAGTGGGACGGGTATGCCCAGACGTGGGTCCCGTGCCTGCTGGGCCTAGAGACCCAAGCTACTCCTCACTGATGACGCCCAACATGGTTGAAACATGTCTGGGGATGCTTGTGGTCTCGTGCAGAAGGGATGTGACCTAACAGTTCGGGCTGGACTACCCCTTTGGGGGTGGGACCAAGCCTGATTTGCTTATGGTTTATCCCCTTTTGCAATGGCTTGGCAGGCGAAGAACGATGGTCTGGAGAGTTGCCCAGAGCAATGCCAGAGGTTAAGATTCATTCTAAACCTTCCAGTCATCACCTCTTTTGTTTTGCTATTGTCACCCCGAGTGGGACGGGTATGCCCAGAGTGGGTCCCATGCCTGCTGGGCCTAGAGACCCAAGCTACTCCACACTGATGACACCCAACAAGGCTGAAACATGTCTGGGGATGCTTGTGGTCTCGTGCAGAAGGGATGTGACCTAGCAGTTCGGGCTGGACTACCCCTTTGGGGGTGGGACCAAGCCTGATTTGCATATGGTTTTTCTCCTTTTGTAATAGGTTGTCAGGCGAAGAACGATGGTCTGGAGGGTTGCCCAGAGCAATGCCAGAGGTTAAGATTCATTCTAAACCTTCCAGTCATCACCTCTTTTGTTTTGCTATTGTCACCCCGATGGGACAGATATGCCAAGAGTGGGTCCCGTGCCTGCTGGGCCTAGAGACCCAAGCTACTCCTCACTGATGACACCCAACAAGGCTGAAACATGTTTGGGGATGCTTGTGGTCTCGTGCAGAAGGGATGTGAACTAGCAGTTCGGGCTGGACTACCCCTTTGGGGGTGGGACCAAGCCTGATTTGCATATGGTTTCTCCCCTTTTGTAATGGCTTGGCAGGCGAAGAACAATGGTCTGGAGGGTTGCCCAGAGCAATGCCAGAGGTTAAGATTTATTCTAAACCTTCCAGTCATCACCTCTTTTGTTTTGCTATTGTCACCCCGAGTGGGACGGGTATGCCCAGACGTGGGTCCCGTGCCTGCTGGGCCTAGAGACCCAAGCTACTCCTCACTGATGACGCCCAACATGGTTGAAACATGTCTGGGGATGCTTGTGGTCTCGTGCAGAAGGGATGTGACCTAACAGTTCGGGCTGGACTACCCCTTTGGGGGTGGGACCAAGCCTGATTTGCTTATGGTTTATCCCCTTTTGTAATGGCTTGGCAGGCGAAGAACGATGGTCTGGAGAGTTGCCCAGAGCAATGCCAGATGTTAAGATTCATTCTAAACCTTCCAGTCATCACCTCTTTTGTTTTGCTATTGTCACCCCGAGTGGGACGGGTATGCCCAGAGTGGGTCCCATGCCTGCTGCGCCTAGAGACCCAAGCTACTCCACACTGATGACACCCAACAAGGCTGAAACATGTCTGGGGATGCTTGTGGTCTCGTGCAGAAGGGATGTGACCTAGCAGTTCGGGCTGGACTACCCTTTTGCGGGTGGGACCAAGCATGATTTGCATATGGTTTTTCCCCTTTTGTAATGGCTTGGCAGGCGAAGAACGATGGTCTGGAGGGTTGCCCAGAGCAATGCCAGAGGTTAAGATTCATTCTAAACCTTCCACTCATCACCTCTTTTGTTTTGCTATTGTCACCCCGAGTGGGACGGGTATGCCCAGACGTGGGTCCCGTGCCTGCTGGGCCTAGAGACCCAAGCTACTCCTCACTGATGACGCCCAACATGGCTGAAACATGTCTGGGGATGCTTGTGGTCTCGTGCAGAAGGGATGTGACCTAGCAGTTCGGGCTGGACTAGCCTTTGGGGGTGGGACCAAGCCTGATTTGCATATGGTTTTTCCCCTTTTGTAATGGCTTTGCAGGTGAAGAACGATGGTCTGGAGGGTTGCCCAGTGCAATGCCAGACGTTAAGAGTCACTCTAAACCTTCCAGTCATCACCTCTTTTCTTTTGCTATTGTCACCCCGAGTGGGACGGGTATGCCCAGACGTGGGTCCCGTGCCTGCTGGGCCTAGAGAGCCAAGCTACTCCTCACTGATGATGCCCAACAAAGCTGAAACATGTCTGGGGATGCTTGTGGTCTCGTGCAGAAGGGATGTGACCTAGCAGTCCGGGCTGGACTACCCCTTTGGGGGTGGGACCAAGCCTGATTTGCATATGGGTTTTCTCCTTTTGTAATAGGTTGTCAGGCGAAGAACGATGGTCTGGAGGGTTGCCCAGAGCAATGCCAGAGGTTAAGATTCATTCTAAACCTTCCAGTCATCACCTCTTTTGTTTTGCTATTGTCACCCCGATGGGACAGATATGCCAAGAGTGGGTCCCGTGCCTGCTGGGCCTAGAGACCCAAGCTACTCCTCACTGATGACACCCAACAAGGCTGAAACATGTTTGGGGATGCTTGTGGTCTCGTGCAGAAGGGATGTGACCTAGCAGTTCGGGCTGGACTACCCCTTTGGGGGTGGGACCAAGCCTGATTTGCATATGGTTTCTCCCCTTTTGTAATGGCTTGGCAGGCGAAGAACGATTGTCTGGAGGGTTGCCCACAGCAATGCCAGAGGTTAAGATTCATTCTAAAGCTTCCAGTCATCACCTCTTTTGTTTTGCTATTGTCACCCCGAGTGGGACGGGTATGCCCAGACGTGGGTCCCGTGCCTGCTGGGCCTAGAGACCAAGGTCGGATCGAGCCGTCGGCCAATCGGCCCGTGGCCGATACAAAATCATGGAGGAGACCTGGGGGCTGGTTCCTGAAGCCCACGCTGGGCCGGTCTCCGGCCCAGGTATGGGCTTCACTGTCCCTTCACACTTCAGGAACCGGCCCCCAGGGCCTCCGCCTCGCCGCCGGACAGACGCAAGTTGCAAAGGATCTGTAAGTACGTAACTTACAGATCCTTTGCAATTGCAGCCCCATCGCCGCCGGCCCGCTGCAGATGCAGAGAAAGGTAACACTGAAGTGTTACCTTTCTTTGATAAATGCGGCGGGCCGGCGGCCAACTGCCGTGGCCCGAGACACCATGGCGCCAGCAGCAGTCAGTGTTTCAAAACACTGGAGGAGGGAGCGGTAGGGTTGGGCGGGGCCAGGGCTGCCTCAGCCCAGCCTGCTCCCTCCCAGTGATTTGTTACAGACTCTGCTCTCTGCCTGCAGCAGTGAGCTGCTTTCGTCGGCAGCGTGGGCCAGGACTTCTGTGTCTAAATACAGCTCAGAAGGTTAGGTAAGTTGCTGCAATGTTTCATGTTTAGACCTTCCTGTATAAAGCCTATGGCTTTTTTCAAATGCCTAATGCAAAATGGGTTGTATTAAAATGTGTTGTTTCGAGATGGGCATGGGTATGGCTCTTCGCTCCTCTCTGTGTAGGAATGTCTGCTCCCTTAGCGAACATCAAAGGTTGGCACCTGTGTTGCTGAACGCCATGTCGATGCACCGTGCATGTTTTAAAAAAATGTTATGTTGACAATGACCATTTAGTGTCAGCCTCGTTCTGCATAACTGGTGTCGGTGTTAATGATCATCGACTGCCTTGGGCTTACATGGTTCACATAAAAGTGCTGCTGCTGGGCGAGGCAGGCTGGGTGGTACAACGCCTCTCTAGAGGGCCCTGGTCGGGCATGTGATTTGTAAAGGGCCTGGTCACGGGGTTGAGAATTAAGTTTAGCTTTGTGGCGGCAGGAGGGACGGCATTCCAACAGCTTTCCTCTGCTTGCCACAAGTTTGTGAATTAAATGGGCAGAGAATAACAACGTGTGTACTTTTAGAACTCACTGGGAAGCAGCTTGCCTAACTATGGCCATGCATGAAAGGAGGCGTCAAGGTGCCAAAACTGAAACTTTTCGCTGCCCTTCTGTCATTGGGCTATTTCATTGATGTAGGCGTGCCAGGAAAGAGACCATGCAAGCCTTTATCAAAGTGTAGCTTTAATATCTGGGAGTGCATTGTTTCGGTAGAGCAGTGTGAGTGTGAGACACGTCTTGGCATTCCCAGGCTGAGGCTGGATGGACTTTAATCGTGATGTGTCCAGCATCACAGATTGAGCTGAACAAGTGGGCACCCGTGGGTGCATGGTCTTCCCCTCCACGGTCCACGCCCACCTGCAGGTACCATAACCATCACTTGAGCTATTAGGGTGGATGAAAGCCTGTGCTTCTATGTCTTAGTCTACCCCACTCTGGCCACTACATTGGATTACCTTGCCAAATTTCACAGCAGATTTTATTTCTCTGCTTTTGTCTGTAAAGCTACGTTTAAACCGTTTGCCATCACAGCCTCATCATTTAGTACCGTTCCTACTTGAAGTGCATGCTTTTCACATCCTTGTAGTTGTGGCCATTTGCTTGATGTACAGAATAATTACAAAATAATTGCTATACAGAATAATTGCTCATTTTACTATAGCCGATATGATAGCTCAGTGGGCTGAGCGCTCGCTGCTGCGATGAGTGTGTGATCCGCAGGTTGCAGCTTCGAACCATCTCAGCCTTTCATCCTTCTGAGGTCGATAAATGAGTACCAACACAGCTTGGGTGATATTGTATGCATATTTGTTCTATAAAAAAAGAGCTTAACGTAAGTGCTATACAATAACATATTATCATTTGACCTTGGACGTCTGCTTGCATTCACAGTAATTTGCCAATATGTATCTATACACACAGATATTAATGATACATATGGTGATCCATTCTTGTATGAAATGTATATCACATTAGTGAAATCACAACCATATTTTTTGTAGTGTACTTTGTTCAGGCCTGCGCCTCAGAGCTGTGGACCCTGTCACAGAACTGTATGCAAAGTTATGTTATTTTATGAGTTGTGTTGTAATGTAACAGACACATGACCCCTCCATAAGTAGCATTTTGAATTGACACGATTCACAGTAGATGGTTTGAGGGCTACTTTTTAAGAGGCACAGGTTGGGCCTCTTTTTTGAGGCGAGGTGTGGGCCACTTTTTTGAGGCGAGGGGTGGGCCAGTTTTATTTGGGTGTCCGGGCCTATTTCTTGTCCCAGTCCGACCCTGCTAGAGACCCAAGCTACTCCTCACTGATGACGCCCAACATGGCTGAAACATGTCTGGGGATGCTTGTGGTCTCGTGCAGAAGGGATGTGACCTAGCAATTCGGGCTGGACTACCCCTTTGTGGGTGGGACCAAGCCTGATTTGCATATGGTTTTTCCCCTTGTGTAATGGCTTGGCAGGCGAAGAACGATGGACTGGAAGGTTGGCCAGAGCAATGCCAGAGGTTAAGATTCATTCTAAACCTTCCAGTCATCACCTCTTTTGTTTTGCTATTGTCACCCCGAGTGGGACGGGTATGCCCAGACGTGGGTCCCGTGCCGGCTGGGCCTAGAGACCCAAGCTACTCCTCACTGTTGATGCCCAACAAGGCTGAAACATGTCTGGGGATGCTTGTGATTTCGTGCAGAAGGGATGTGACCTAGCAGTTCGGGCTGGACTACCCCTTTGGGGTGGGACCAAGCCTGATTTGCATATGGTTTTTCCCCTTTTGTAATGGCTTGCCAGGCGAAGAACGATGGTCTGGAAGGTTGCCCAGAGCAATGCCAGAGGTTAAGATTCATTCTAAACCTTCCAGTCATCACCTCTTTTGTTTTGCTACGGTACACATGAATTCAACAACATAATCCTAATTTGGCTTTAGATTGATGACTCTTACCTTGATTTAGCTAAATACCTGTGATTCATTAGATGAGTTGCCGTTATTGGAAGGTGAAATTGCCAGGATGCACTGGTATCTAGACTATGTTAATCTGTATGAACTAATTTAATTACTGTATATATCATTTTTAGTACATAATTATACATCATTGTGTTTCTCCCCCTTCTTTTTAAAGAGTCCTTGTTGGCCATTTGAAGAAGAGGAATCTTACCTCGAAACGCGTCGCCGAATACAACGGACTCTATTTGTATTTTTGTCTACTTTTCGATGTAAACTATGATGCTACGTTGTCTTCTTTTTTGTAAACTAATAACCTTTATGAATTATATACTTTTTTTTATAAAAACAATGCTTTTGCACGTTTTTTGTTCTTTAGTTATCTACATTCGAATGTACTTAATATATGATCAAATCCTTTTACTAATCAAAGAAGTGGACTTTTGTCCGAACATTTGAAAGTGTGCAGGGGACGGGAGGATTCCCAGGTTGAATCTTCTCTCTTTCTTCAACTGCTTGGCATCTGCCCTGTCCTTCAACCGGTGCTGTACCCAGACTGCCTCATTCATTGATAGTCTTGGCCAACAGCTGCAACCCACTGCTAAAACACCATCTGCACCAGAGCCCTGCACTAGGCAAAGAAGCCCACGAAGGTACAATGACAGTTTTGTGTCCAGGTGCCTTTCCTTTGCTTTTTTAGCACACGTGTGATGTTTTTGTATTTAGCATGTCTGATGTAAGGACTGCAATACATTTTTGGAAACTCCGATGTGTGATGCGTCCTCGTACTGAAGCTTGTATTTTGTGGAACTGTCATTCTTTGCTGCTATGTTTACCAGCACGTGATACTTTCTTAATGGCTGTTGGATTTTGCTTTTACTTGGTGGTCTGGTCGTGTGATACATCTTTCAATCAGATATTCGCTTTAGTGTGGTATGGCCTAAATGTCACCGTCTGCAAATGTGAGTCTCCCTCCCACTGTCAGAGGACATCCGGTGCTACATGGGCTGTCGAAATACGAAGGCAGGTGATTGGATCATCACTCCCTTGAATTCTGCTGCGCAACCTCATTTACCCCCTTGCCCTCATAATGCTACTTCTCTGTTTATGCTGTGGCATCATGCCTATTGCATCAGTCACTGCTGATTATTGTGCCTGAATATGTGTGCAATGTTAGCCAATTGTGTAGAACTTTCCGACTGTAGGGTGGCTTTGTGCGAAAGTGTTGCATCAACAATGTGGGTGGCCAGTGCATTTACTCCATTTTTGGGGCACTTGCTCCTGTCTGGGTTTGGAGCAAATGGAACTGTGCATTTTGTGATGCAAGTCAGGAGCCCAACTTTTGTGTATTTGGTTTTTGTGAGATGTTTGCATACTGTGAGTGGAGACTGTCCTCTTGCATGCCTAATCTGATCGATTAACATGTTTTCCTCCCACTTTGAGCATCTTTTGCACATATTTTGTGCACATTTTAAGGCCCTTTTCTTAACTTATCTCCGATACGTGCAGTTCTGTGAATAAGGCGCATCTCTTTGTGGTGCATCTTTGATTTGCCCACTTTTTGATTTTTGAGAATCTGGGCCATTGTATTCAGACAGCCACCCGCAAAGCAGGTCCTCCAGAACCCCTGGACTCTAGGGAGGGAGAGCTGTGGCACCCGATGTTACAGGAGGCCTAGGTGGGACCAGGGACCCATCTTCTTAGTAGGATGTACACATTTCACAGCCTTCCGGTCAAGGGGGGAAATCCGTTGGAATAGGATATAGAGGGAGGGAGCAAAAGCAAAAAAGCCTTCACGCTGCCTGCGAGACCCAGTGGGCTGGCTTGAAATTAGGCCGTTTTCTTGACTTAGACACTACATTTATCTTTCTGGGTGCATACTATTGGTGACAGCTGGGTTTATTGCCTGCAAAAGAGTCTTCTACATGGATAAATGTATCGAATTCATCGAGTGTACAAGAATAAGCGAGCACGTGACCTTTCTGATGGCAAAAGAGACAAGGGGCGGGCTTTCCCTTTCCTCATATTTAAAATGATGCGTGCTAGGTATAAGAAGATAGGTAATGTCGATCACGTAATAACATAACAACGTTGATAAATAAATACAAACATAAAAATAAAAAGCCAGTCAATAAAACGCAAACACCCCCCCCCCCAGGTAAGTGCCAAGAAGTCTGAGGTGTTATTAATACAATGTCATAAATATAATTACACATTTTGTGAAACTAGTTCCTGCTATTATTGAATGAGAATGCCTGACTGGCATCAGTAGTCAGAACTCCTCCCCCTCTCAAATAGAGGAATAATTTCAGTTTGAAGCAGTAACTCCTGACGTTGACCTTAGAAAGGATGGGGAGCAAGCCCCAGGCTCCGGGTTCTGCCCCTGATGTGCCACAGACAGGTTTACCCCTGGGTCATGTGCTGTTGTTTAAATGTAATCCTCCCATGTCACGTGGGGAGGGAGTGGGAACAACAGGAAGGGGAGGGGCGGCCGGCGGGAGAGGGCAGTTCCAGTTTGTAGTTGAACGAATTAAAACGTGTTTTATCCAACTCCTGGTGTCCGCCTCTTCACTCTGTGCTGCGCACATAAATGATGAACCCATATGCATGCATCGTTGCAAGCCGAACCCCGACCCTCACCTGAAATTATTTGTCTCACAACATTTTGTAAAGTATTGGCAATAAAAGGCCGTAGGATTTTATTGTACAGATATGGTTATGCAGATAAACAATCACATATCATAATAATATCATACTTTTGGGCACCGGGTCCTGAGGTTACCCCCTCTGGCCTGTGCCGCCTTCTCATGTCCCACGACTCGTTGTGGACACCGTACAGTGCCCTGTACTTCTTTCCTTTGTTCTTTTCCCTTATTTGTAGGGTGGGAGGGTATTGTGGTAAAGAAGCAAAGTGTGGAAGACGCTGAGTGAACAGCGAACCTCCTGTCATTTTGGGTCCCCGTTGAGGGTCCACAAACAGATTGTGTTCTCTTAGAGCCTTCTGCTCTTATTTATCAGACCCAGGGAAGCCCTGGGTCTTTGATGTGTATAGTAGTGGGAGCTGTGCGCTAGCCCCCGGCCGGATAGCCGACATGTCTGGCCCCCTGATGAGGGGGCAGGTCTTTGAACCTGGGCCCTGCGTGCCTGTTGGTTTTCCGTAGGTACTTAGCACCTTGTTGTTTGGAGGAAGGGTGAGGCGTTTGTTCGCACCTCACCCTTCCTCGGCTTTGTGTGACAGAGTCTCCGTGTCTCTGCGCTTGAGGGGGAGAGGGGCAGGTGTGGGGGCGGGAGCTGCCCCTCTCCTAGCCTGCCGGATGGTAACATCATTTACTCTGCCTCGGGCGGCCCTGCGGCATTGCCCATAACTGATGAAACCATATGCATGCATCGTTGGAAGCCGAAAACCGACCCTCACCCGAAATGTTTTGTCTCACAACATTTTGTAAGGTTTTGGCAATAAAAGGCCGTAGGATTTTATTGTACAGATATGGTATGCAGATAAACAAATAATCACATATCATAATAATATCATACTTTTGGGCACCGGGTCCTGATGTTACCCCCTCTGGCCCGTGCCGCCACACAAGGGCAGGTTACCGGCTGGCCGTGTTCCCCCGAAAGTATCTCTAATAACAGCCTCTAGATGCGAGAGTTGCCGAGATTTCCCAAAAGAAATGTTCCATGCCTTGGATTGATAAGTGGGTGCCATCTTTGTGAAAAAGATCCGGATCACCCAGGGTAATGGCCAGGTGTTTTATGAAACCCAGCCCTCTTGCTGCACATAATTTCTGTTCCCCTGCTGAGTTTTCTTCTAGCAATGTCTACGGATTTGAAACAGTGGGCCCCCAGCCATTTCTTTCTGGGAAGGATGGCCACAAAATATATTTCTGTTTCCTTCCAGTTGTGGGAAATGCCCGCCAAGGAGGAGCAGATTTCCTCAAATAAGTTTCTCCTTCCTGAGTTCACCAGGTCATTGCCCCCCAAGTGTATTATGAGAAATTCAGGCGGGTCTCTATATGCGACCAGCTCTGCTAGTGTTTCGTGGATGTCGGCCCATCGTAGGCCCCTGCAACCCCACCATGAAGCGATGGTATTTTTAAACGGCGGACCTTCTTTGGTTTCTTCCACCCATCGGCCTGTCCTGAAGACGAATGAGTGGCCGACAATCCATGTTGAGTTGAGCGAGGTCTTCCCGTCGCCTGTTGGTTCTGCGGGGGGGAGGGGGGAGAGAAAATGAAACGGGAATGACTATATTAGCTGTGGTCTGATGTATCTTTTGTAGCAATCTGACTTCCATCCCCCTATGTTTTTTAGCTGTGATGGTGCCAGACCTCCCTGCTGTCAGGCCGATGGACGGCCGCGGACTGCAGGTGCACAACACGCGTGCGCGCGGGCCTCGCGGCAATGATACGCGGGAGCCGGGGTGCTAGAGAACCTTGCTTTATTCTTACACAGCGGCAACTGCCGAACTTCCCCCCCGCCCCTCCCCTTCCCTTGACGTCACGTCCTGGACGTCCTAACGTAGCGGCCGCAACGGCGGCCGGCCCACACATAACGATGCGGGTGAGCTGACATCTCCCCCCTTTTTAACATGAGGGGTGCTCCTGTCTCCTTACCCCATTTCTTCTATCAGGCGAAGCGGCTTGATGCGACTCCTCTGAGGGCGCCTCACCCCACACGGTGTCGAGCAGTCTCTGGCCGGGGTTGCACCGTCCTTTTCTGTCTCCGACTCCTCGGCGTCTCCTTGGTAGGGTTCCTCTGACAGGCCATTTCCGTCACTGTCTCTGTCCCATTCCCACCGCTCTCCGTGATGGGGTTTTACCCGCTTGAATTGTGAGCTGTTTCGGGTTATGGATGTGCATTCGCTTCTTTGTGCTGTGACCATTGTTCCTTTCTTATGGGTGATGATGAGGGGGTCGGGTGCGAATGTCGCTTCTTCCTTCCTGTGTTTGGGTTGTCTGACCCATACCTCATCGCCTGTCTGCATCGGATTTTCTCTCGCCCTTCTCTTTCTGTCCGTTGCTTCCTTCATTTGCGCCTTATTCCTCTCGTCGTTGACTCTTGCTTCTCGTTCAAGGCTTGTCGTGCCCTTGGGTCTTGGGTCCTCTGGTAGCCTTTTGGTGATTGGCCTCCGGAATAGCAGGTCTGCCGGGCATATGCCGGTGGTGCTGTGTGGTGTGTGACGATACTCCCTGAGCAGTTGATTGAAAGCCTGCTCGAAAGGTTTGTTTTGGATAGAGGCAATCTGTAGTGTTCTCTTGATGTTGGTCATGAATCTTTCGACCATGCCATTTGCCTGAGGCCATCGGGGAGTTATCTTTTGGTGTTGGAATCCCATGTATCGTGCAAACTTCTGAAACTCATGACTTATGAAAGTGGGGCCGTTGTCTGACTTTATCACTTTGGGGATCCCGTACGCTGACAGCATCGGGTCGAGGGCGGGGATAACACTCGATGTTGCGCTGCTGTCTACGATCTGGGTGTCGGGGTATCTCGAATGTTCATCCATGAGTACCACGACGTGCGTTCCGTCATTCAATGGTCCGAACAGGTCCACTGCCAGTTCCTCCCATACTTTAGTGGGAAGCGGTGACATTTGTAGCAGATTTGGGTGTGGCGGCGGAGCTACCTGTGCACATATGTGGCATCCTCCTATGATTGTTTCTACTAGGTTGTCAAACTGCGGGAACCACACTTTCTGCCGGAGAAGCCGTTTCGTGGCCACTATCCCACGATGTCCTTCATGGGCCAGGTGTATCGTCCTTTCCCGGAGTGCTCTCGGAATGACGACCTTGCACCCTTTTAACAGTACCATGCCTTCCACCACTGTCAATTCGTCACGGACTAGATGTAGTCCCTTGACTTCTTCCTTGACTTCGTCTGTTTCTGCCTTCGCTTGCTGCCTCATGAGGGCCCTTTTGTCCGTTAGAAGGCAATGTCTGACGATGCGTAATGCGGGATCGGTTTCCGACTGAGCGGTTATCTCTGCCCATCCTATGGGTAGCGGCTGTAGGTGGTGAATGACATAGTTAATGTACGCGTCTGCAATGGAGGGTTGAGATGCCGTGGATGCCGTGGGGTGGATTGTCCGCCTTTCCGGGCTGGTGCTTAACCGTGAATTGGTAGTCTTGTAGTCTCAAACCCCATCTGGCTATCCTTGGTGGCATGACGGCTTTGGGATTTCCATAGATAGTCAGGAGGGCCTGGTGATCCGTGACTATTGTGAATCTCTTGCCGAAGAGAAACAGGTGAAAGTATTCGCAGGCCCATACTACCGCCAGGCTTTCCTTTTCCGCCTGGGAGTATGCCTGTTCTGTGGTTGTCAGGCTCCTGCTGGCGTACGCGACTATGTGGACGTTTCGCGAGTCCTCCGGATCTTTTTGTGTCAGGATGGCACCAAGGCCTACCGGGCTGGCGTCTACAATCACCTCGGTGTCGCGCCGGGCATCGTAATACGCCATGTCCTCTGCCTGTGAAATGGCGCTTCTGATGGCTTCGAACGCCTCTTGACACTCCTTTGACCATACGAACGGCATGTCCTTCCGCGTGAGCAGTCGAAGGGGGTTGCTGACCGTGGCATAGTCCTTCAGATATCTAGAACAATAGCTGGCTAGGCCCAGGAATGAGCTCAGGTCCGTTGTGTTCATGGGGGGGGGTGGCAGAGTTTAGCGCTTCAACTTTTTCCGGGTCCGGCCTCATGCCTTTCTCCGAGAAGATGTGACCAAAGAACCTCAGCGACCCCTTGGAGAATTCGCACTTTGCCTTGTTTAGCGTGAGGCCAGCCTCTTCCATTGCCTGACATACTTTGTGGAGCGCCCTGTCGTGTTCTTCCTGCGTTTTGCCGTATACCAGGACGTCATCTGAGTAATTCAGACAGTTTGGTATGTGTCGAATTACTTTGTGGATCTCTTCCTGGAAGATCTCGGCCGCCGACGAGATACCGAAACTGAGTCGTTTGTACTGAAATAATCCAAGGTGGGTGACAAACGTGGTGAATATCTGGATTCGGCTGCGATTTCGATCTGATGGTATCCTTTAGTTAGGTCCAGTTTTGAGAAGACTCTTGATCCGTGTAGAAGGTGGATCATATCTGTGATCATGGGCGCCTGGTGTCTCTCTCTCTCGATGGCGGTGTTGGCCCGGCGCATGTCGACGCACAAGCGGATGGACCCGTCCGGCGACTTTTTGGGGACTGGGACGATGGGTGAGACCCAGGGGGTGGGCCCCGAAACCGGTTCAATAACGTCCATCTTGATCAGTTTATCCAGTTCTTCTTCCACTTGTCTTTGGATGTTGAATGGAATGCCGCGGTAGTGTTGGGCTACTGGTTTGACGAGTGGGTCTATGTGCAGGTGTACTTTCCGGTGTTTTAGTTTTCCTAGGCCGTGGAATAGATTAGGGAAGGTCTGTTCAATTATTTCCGGCTTGGCAAAGTACTTGTGGGCCATCAACTGATAGAGGATGTGTACCAGGCCCATCTCCACAGCTGTCCTGAAGCTTAGGATGCAGCCACTGTCTGCTTCCGTTTTGAGGATGTGCAGTGGGATTCTCGGGGAGTGCTGCTTGTGGGAGCACCACGCTGTTATGGTGCCTTTGCACGGTAGGGGCGTCGTGGATCCATATGGGTAGATGTCTATTTCAGCCTTCTTGATTTTGGGAGGTGGAGTTAGTGCTTCGTAGGTTTGTTCATTTATGATATTCACTGTGGCCCCGGTGTCTATAAGGAATTTCACTGGCGTGTTGTTTACAGTCAATGTGAGTATGGGACTGTGCTGTGTGGCGGACGTGTTAGTCTTGACGGCCCATACGTAGCCCTTTTTCCTCAGGTCATCCCCTGAAGATGGGGTGTCGCTGCTGGTGGGGGATCGCGTTTCTATGTAGCGGACGTATCGTCTTCTGTGGGAGCGACGCGTGTCCTCTGACGAGCGCCTGTCGTCCCTGGAGTAGTGGCTGGATCTGCTGCTGTCCTCTCTTTTTGTCGGCTTCCTGTCGCTCTCTCCTCTGGGCTTGGGCGGGCTTTGCCGGCTGTATCGGCGTCTGTCTTGAGTTCGGGGTCTACCCTGTGCAGTCATGGCGGCGTTCTTGCACGTGGCCCTGAAGTGGTCCATGCCTCCGCATGCAGCACATTGTTGTCCCAGGGCCGGGCAGTCCCCAACGTGCGGATATTCGTACCCGCACTTGTAGCAGGTGGCCTCTGTGCGTCTCCCGCTCTGGCTGGGGCTTGTGTATAGTTTGTTGACGGATTCTGCGGGTTCCCCTGGCTGTTGAATGGAGACTTTCCCCAGGTTGTCTAGTTGTGAGTCCACGGCGGCCTCCATGCGAGCCAGTGCTAGGATCTCTTCAAGTGACCTTTGTTTTTGCAGGAGCTGTTTACGAAAAGGTTGCGAGATGCAGCCTGCGATCACCTGTGATCTGAGAGCTTCTTCTTTCGAATATCTGTGAAATTCGCAGTGTTTTAGTTTTATGCGCAGGCACATCACGAAATTGTCAATGGATTCGCCCTTTTCCTGCCTGGTTGTATGAAATACGTGGCGTTCGTAGTCGACGTTTGTGTGTGGAGCGAAGTATTCGGATAGTTTGGTGTGGAGTTGACCATAGGTTACTGTGTCGACGTCGAGTAGCTCTCCGGCTATGTCTCTCACTGCTGGCCCAACCGCCATGAACAGTGTGTTCTTCAGTCTTGCGTCATCGGTAAGTCCTATCGCCCCAGTGTAAAATTTGAAGTCCCTGAGCCATATCGTCCAACGGGGCCCCAAGTTTGAGGTGTCTCTAATTTCAAAGGGGTTTGGCATGTGGATCTCCTCTGCTGCTTCGGTGTGAGGGAGTTGATTGGCGCCACTTCCTGGCGCGGCCGCTGCGGTGCTTGCCCCTCCTGTGGATGAGGCAGGCGTGCTGGCGGTATCTGACATCTTACCCGCTTGCCGCCGACCGGTGTGCTTTTAGCGGTGGGGTGTGCCTGCACCTCTTTTGTAGCTGTGGGGCTGTGCCTGCTGGTCCTGCACCCTGATGAGGCTGTGATGCTGTGCTAGCCGTTCCGGTGTCTCTGCCGTGACTGTGGGGCAGAGTCTGCCGGTTCTGCACCCCTGCTGTGGTTGTGGGGTGCGTCTGCTCGTGTGTTCCGGCGCCGCCGTCGGCTGTTGGCAGCTCCCAGCTGTCACGCGTCGTGGAGGTGCGCCGATGCGCTGAGCCGCACGATTGCGGGCCTCCCTATGGCACACGTGGGCCGTGTTATCTCGTCGCCATTGTCAGGCCGATGGATGGCCGCGGACTGCAGGTGCACAGCACGCGCGCGTGCGGACCTCGCGGCAATGATACGCGGGAGCCGGGGTGCTAGAGAACCTTGCTTTATTCTTACACAGCGGCAACTGCCGAACTTCCCCCCCCGCCCCTCCCCTTCCCTTGGCGTCATGTCCTGGACGTCCTAACGTAGCGGCCGCAACGGCGGCTGGCCCACACATAACGATGCGGGTGAGATGACACCTGCCACGCCGAGGTGGCGGCACCTATTCTGAAGGAGTGGGTACCAAAGTCCTTTGGGTCCCAAGCCGCTTTGCTGATCGCTTTCATCAGCACCCCTTTATCGTGAGAGCGGCTTAGTGGCGAGGCATCTCGGTGGATTAAAAACCTCCCCCCAACCTGAGGCCTTTGTGCATAATAAAGGTTGGTGTTACATACTGGGCAGTTTGTTGCATCGTCGATGCAACAAATGTTAATGGTTCTTTTGGCCCCAGTTTTTGTTTTTTGGATTTCTATGTTGACGCTGTCTTGTCGGACCCTGACTTCCATGACGCCTAAACCGTTTGTGGCCTTGGTGCTGGAGGCGATGAGCTCTCCCACCCGGAAGGCCCCGCAGTAGGCCAGATAAAATGCTGTTTTGAATAGTACAATCTCATATGGGTGCCAGCATATGGCTTCTAACCGGTCTGCTATTTTTACCAGTTTGTGGAAATCGAGGGGGTGGCGAGTGTCTATCTGGGGCCCTTCCACTCTGGCCCATCCTTCCATAGCGTAGGAAATTAGGGCGTTCTGGTTGGGATCTGAGTCACCACGTAATTTTGAGAATTAGCACCCGGCGAGAGTCAAGCAGAATGCAACACGCATTCTGATTGGCTCTCGCTGGGTCCTTACCCGGCCGAGAATCCTTTGATTCTCGGCCAGGCCTCCAGCTGCCTTGTCCTCGGCAGGGGGGGCGTGGCAGCCCCTCAGCCAATGAGGAGGCTCGAAGCGGGGCCATCCCCGCTCCGAGCCTCCCCACGGCTGAGAGGCTGCCTCCGCCCCCCGCTGGGGACTCGGGTAAACTTTTTTTTTATTCCCTTCCCTCCCTCCTCCCTACCCCACCCCACTTACCTTCTTGTTCCTGCATCCCTGGTGGGGGACGATGGCAGCCTCCAGCAGTGTGGAGACTCTGCGCCTCCAAACAGCTGGAGGCTTTCATCGTCCCCTGGCAGGGACGAAGGTACATTTTTTTTTCCTCCCCCCTTAACCCCCCCGCCCTCCCAACCCCACTTACCTTCTGCTTCTATTTTTTCGGGAGCGGACGCGCTGGGAACACTTGTATTCCCAGCGCGTCCGCTCCCGAAGGCCGCCATGGAAAGAGAAAACTGACTCCCGTTTTCCCTTTCCCGGCGGCCATTTTCTTGGTCATTTTTTTTTTTTCTGTCCTGAAACTCCGTGGCTTTTCGGGACAGAAAAAAATGCTTTCAGTGCCCCGGTCATGCATATAATGCGGGCCGGGGTACTAATAGCAATATGACCCTCGCGGTGGGGGCATTACCGACTCTGGTAATGCCCTGGGGCCTTCGTTAAGGCCCTCGCTTCCCTCGGGCCTATAACTATGGGCCCCGGGGCATTACCTGAGTCGGTAATGCCCCCGCCGCTCGGGTCATATTGCTTAAATATAAGATTGCTACTAGGTGTCTTTTTGCCCAGTCCCTCTTAAAGCCCTGCTCATGCGTCCATTCTAAGAATATTTCTATATCTTTAATCGTTATTAACTCAACATGGTTTAAACCTGTGGCTCTAAATACCGTTTGTAAGCACTTACTGTACTGAGTTGCAGTAGCGCTTGCCAGTGCGCTCTCTGCCATCTCCATTAAGAACCCTGGGCCAGGATTAGAACTTTCTATGGGCAGGGAGTTGTTGGCACCCGTTTTAAAGGTGCCTGTATCATGTTGGACATCCCGGCCTGGGCTCACTGGCGCTGGCGTTGATGTCGGTATTTTGTTGGCACCCCTTTTTGAGGTGCCTGTTTCTTTTTGAGCACCCCGGCCATTGCTCTTTGTTGCTGGCGTTGATGCTGTTATTTTGTAGGCGCGGGGGGGAAAGTTCGGCAGTTGCCGCTGTGTAAGAATAAAGCAAGGTTCTCTAGCACCCCGGCTCCCGCGTATCATTGCCGCGAGGTCCGCACGCGCGCGTGCTGTGCACCTGCAGTCTGCTTTTTGTTGAACACCCCGGCCATTGCTCTTTGGCACCAGCGTTGATGCCGTTATTTTGTTGGCACCCGTTTTTGAGGTGCCTGGTTCTTGTTGGGCAACCCGGCCATTGCTCTTTGGTGCTGGCGTTGATGCCATTATTTTTTGGTTCCCATTATTGCCCAGCATTCTGCTGGTATTGGCGTCATCTACTCGTGGGCGTGCAGCGCTAGCTCCTGGAATCTTGGCCACTGAAAGCGAGATAAAGCATCTGCAATATTATTGTCTTCTGCTGCAATGTGCTTTGCTTTGACCACAATGTTTTCTTGTAGTTTGACCGCTGTGATGGCTCGTAGGGCTTTCACCACTAAAGGGCATTTAGTGGATCTTCTGTTTATGGAGCCTACCACGGCCATGTTGTCACACTAGACCAAGAGTTCCGTGTTCGCTAGCTGTCTGCCCCAGATGTGTAAAGTAAGCCAGATGAGAAATATTTCTAGGAGGGTGATGTTTCTTGTCCACCCTGCCACTTGCCATGTTATGGGCCTGTGTCCTGCCACCCATTCTGTGTCTAGTATGGCTCCAAACCCCTTGCTCCCGGCTGCATCGGTGAAAAGGACCCTTTTTGTCGATGTGTTCAATGGCGTACGCCAAAGTGTTGTCCCGTTAAAATCTTTAAGGAAATTTCCCCAAATTTCCAGATCTTGTTTCACCTCTGCACCTAGTCGGATGTGTAGGTGGGGTTTGGTGTAAGATTTGATTTTTTGTTCCAGACTTCTGGAGAATACCCTCCCCTAAGGGATAATTGGGGCTGCGAAGTTGAGGCTTCCAGCTAGGGACTGGATTTCTTTCACTGTGCCTTTATCTTTTGTTGTTAAGCTTCGTATTTTTCCAGGAGTTCTGCTATTTTTGTTTCTTGAATTTTACATAGGCCCTTTGCGGAGTCTATTTCAACGCCTAGAAAGATTATGTTGGTGGCTGGTTTGGTCGTTTTTTCGGCTGCCAGGGGAATGCCCCATTGCGCGGCCATTTCTTTTAATGTCGCCAGGGCTATGCTGCATTCTTCAGAGTTTGCTAGCCCCATTAGCATGAAATCATCGAGGTAGTGTACTATCCTGGACCCTGGTCTCTGTCTTTGAAAAGCCCATTGAAAAATGGAACTGATTTGTTCAAATAGGGCACAAGATACTGCGCATCCCATGGGGAGGCACCTGTCTACATAAAATTTGTTTTTAAAAGTGAAATCTAGCAATCGCTGTGAGTCTGGATGAACTGGCAGTAATCTGAAAGTGGATTCGATGTCCAGTTTGGCCATCAGGGCATTCGTGCCGCATTCCTGCATGAGTCTTACCGCTTCTTGAAAGTGTGTGTATGATACTGCGGATTCTTTTGTATTTTTGGCTGGTAATCTGGTGCAGTTACTTGCTGTGTGGTCACCATTGCAGTTTGTGCACATGTGTTTATACCAGCATTCTTTTCCCCATGTGCACTGGTTTTTCCCAAAGTTTTTACAAGGGGTGTTGGATTTCTGAGAATGGTTTTTGTTCTGCCTGTGGGTATTAGCTTTAGCCCCCCATGGCTGGTTCTTCCGGAAGGGCTGCTCCCCCTTTTTGTGGTTTTTATTGTCGGAGGGTTTGGGGCCCTGTGAGTTTTTGCTAGTTCAGCGGGTTATCTGCGTGATCTGTTCTTCTGAAGGAGGCTCTGTGTTTAACATGTATAAGTCGTTCTGGACCTCGTCCCATTCTATGGCTGGCCTCTCTGACAGCTTCTCCTGAATCTATTGTCGTATGCTAGCCAGGTTTTCCCTTTTTGAGTGATTTTTACTTCTCTGATGTCCACGTATGCCCATAATTTTCTGCCATCGTGGAGGAATTTTTCTTCGTAAATAGTTGGCAAGATTGTGAAAGCCTGTAGCCAGCTGTCCCAATTCTGATTTTCTCTGGGCGTTTCTGGCTATGGCTTTCTCCTCTATCTTTTTGGGGTCCCTAAAAGCATCCTTCCCTTTGCGTTGAGCTTCTATCAGCGAAAAGATCTTGATGAACTCTTTGATTGTTATGTCAATGTTCCATGCAAGACACCTTTTGTATCTGTTCAATATTTCTGCTTGAAAAGATTTAAGTTTTTGATCTAATTTGGAACTACTAATCATAACCGTCTCTGCTGGGTTGTTGTTACTTGCTCCTGACTGTCCTGTGGCATTTGTAATGGGGACTGACCATGCTTTTAAAGCATACGTTGTGTCAGGAGCTGTCATAGTTGGCGTAGTTCAAACTGTGATAGCTGATCTTGGTGTTGTTGGCACCTGTGTTATTGGTATTGCTGGCATTGGTGTTGCTGCAGCTGCTGCTGGTGGGGGGTGGTTACTGTGATGTCGGTACTAGTGGTGAGAGGGGGTCTGCATGCCTGGACTCGGCTGTGTGAAGTGCTTGTTTGCCCCTAATTTCTAGCAATAATTGATGCATCTCACTCATGTTCTCGTACAATTTAGACAGTTTTTTGTTACCTTTTCCCATGCCTTCCGCTGTCAAGAATGGCACTCTGTCAACAGTGGCACAGGGTACCCGGGTAGGGTTTGGGTGGCTGTGCAGAGGTAAGGTAGCAGATAAGCACACACAGCAGGAAGTTCAACAAGAAAGAAGAGTAGGAAACTGTAGTTGTGAGCCAAAAGGGGCAAAAGATACAAAGGTACAAACAAACTGGATTCCCTCTTGGGGTGTATGCTGAAATGGGAAAGAGTGTTCCACGAACCTTAGGAAACTCCAGCCTTCTGCACAGATTGCTATAACAGAGGCCCACGCTGTATGCTCATGGCTGGGAACAACAGCAGTGGGTTCTGTAACACTGAAAACGCGAGCAGGGAAGGGGCAGAGGTTGCCTGCCGGAAACCAACAGGCAAGCTCTGTACAGAGGGATTACATAAGACACATGAGAAGACAAGAACAGAAATATCCAGGGAAAAGGAAGTCAATGAGCAATCTAGCAGAAGGAAATGAAGGAAAGGCAGTTAGACAGAAATAGATAACCTAAGGTGGAGTACAGAGGACTCAAGGAAGAGAACAAGGGAGCAGCAGTCAGGAAAACAGAAGGGCTGCAAAGTAGAAAGCAGGTCTGCAGTCAAGAGTGGCACTAGGTGCAGGCAAACTGTAGTGGACTGCAGAGAACTGTAGTAGGCTGCAAGGCAGGGAGTCCAGAAGAACAGGACAGAGAGAGATTAGTAGTAGGCGACAGACAGAGAGCCCTGAAGAATAGGGCCGCGAGGTAGGGAGCCCAGAGGAGCAGGGCTGTAGGCAGCTAAGTGTAAAACAGGC
This sequence comes from Ambystoma mexicanum, assembly GCF_040938575.1. Classification (NCBI taxonomy): domain Eukaryota; kingdom Metazoa; phylum Chordata; class Amphibia; order Caudata; family Ambystomatidae; genus Ambystoma; species Ambystoma mexicanum. The sequence goes on from NC_090922.1 coordinate 113,235,151, forward strand.
TGTAAGGCACAGGAGTGTAGCAAGCTGCAAGGCAGGGAGCCCAGAGGACAAGGGTTGTAGGCAGCGGAGGGAGACAGGCTGCAAGGAAGGAGCCCAGAGGACCCGGGCTGAAGGCAGCAGAGGGAGCAGGCTGCAAGGAAGGAGCCCAGAGGACAAGGGCTGTAGGCAGCGAAGAGGTGCAGGCTGCAAGATGGGGAGCGCAGGGAACAAGGGCTTGGAGACAGCAGAGGGTTGCAAGCTGCAAGGTAGGGAGCCCAGAGGACAAGGGCTGTAGGCAGCCGGAGTGAGGCAGGCTGCAGGGCAGGGAGCCCAGAGGACAAGGACTGTAGGCAGCTGGAGTGAGGCAGGCTGCAAGGCAAGGAGCCCAGAAGAGCAGAGCAGCAAGAAGTGAGCCCAGAGGAGCAGGGCTGCTGACTGTAGAGGGCTGCAGAGGACTGTAGTAGGCTGCAAGGCAGGAAGCCCAGAGGACAAGGGCTGTAGGTAGAAGGCAGCGGAGCATGATCGGCTGCAAGGCAGGGAGCCCGGAAAGGGCACTGGGTGAAAACAGGATAATGCAGCAACAGGAGCAGCATACAAAGTAGAGGGTCAAGGCAAACAGGAGCAGGGAGATCTCAAGATGCAAGACACTGTGCTCCTGCAGGCAGCTGCTTATATACAGCCCGAGAACAGTCACCCCCCTGTGGAATCCACAGTGCGCAATGCACCCAAAGCTGTTGAGCCTTGCAGGGCTGCCTCAACTTGTGGAAGGCATAAAGGAGAAGGCGAGTCCCCACATGGGAACTCTGGTGTGTAAAGGGCGTGCGAGCACTGGCTCCGCCCACTGAGAAACGTTCTTAGGAAAACCTAAGCCAGAGGCCGTAGTGAGAGGCAGAAGTTGGACGTGATCTGCGTGTTACAGTCACACGCACATTGACAACATTCATAAGTATGTGGCCCACGAGAGGCACAAAGGGCTCACAACACGGAAGGGAGAAGGAAGATATTCAACACCGCACCATCTGTTCTCCCGCCACAAGGGGAATACAGCACCACATTAATTTAAGGTCAGTCAACTACACACCATCATACAGTGTGAAGCAGCCTTCAAGACCTGCATTTAATCACTGAACACCATGAGAATATATCTGGGGATGACACGCTTACCGTCCCCCTCACCTCAGCCCCAGCTCTACCGTCCAGGATCCAGGGCACAACTGCCCACATACTTTGATCTCACAGAATCCAGCAGTTTGGGGCCTCACTGGAAAAGATGGGTTAGAGACTCTGAAGTGTGCATCAAGGCCAAAGGGCCCCTTGACAAAGAAAAAAAACACAACCTTCTCACTCTGTACATAGGCCCAAATGTCAGAGACATTGTGCATGAACTCCCAGCGGTCTCGACTGATACCTACACAAATCTCAAATCCATACTAACAGAACATTTCACCCCGCGCACGAATGTGGATTATGAGAGAAACATATTTCATATGACAAAACAGATCGAAAGGGAATCAATGGACACTTTTGTCATGCGTCTGAGGTTAAAAATTAAGCATTCAAACTTCAACAATTATTGGAATGTGGAGGCCCTTTGCTCGCAACTCATCGCAGGGTGTGAGTGCACCGACTTTCGGAAGAGACTACTACAAAAACCATGCACGTTGGAAGAGATCCTACGACTTGCGCGCTCTGATGCCGCCCTGGCATCTCAAGTGGAAGGAATAGGGGAGATCAAAATATCATATGGCAAAGGTGAAAGCATCAACAGGCTGGACCTGTCATCTAAGGGAAATGGCAAGCTGTTTTTCTATAGGTGCAGCTACGAATTCCCACACAAGGGACCATGTCCCGCTATTGGCCAGCAGTCCTCAGCCTGTGGCGGAGACAATCACTTTAAAGCAGTATGACGCATGTGCAGAAGGCAGATGAGAGGGGAAGGAATGGGAGGAAGGCCACATCAAGGCAGAGAAAGACAGGCACCAAGTCCCCCTAGGGCATCGAACCACCCACAAGAGCCACCTCAGCGAAGAAACAGAGATGAAAGAACGGACAAAAGACCACAAGAGAGAGCGTCCGGAGACTGGAGAGACAACAAATCAACATCGTCGAGATCGAGGAAAAGACCCAGGAGATATATACGCTACCTGGTTGAACACTCACAGACGGAAAGAAGGTTGAGTGAATCATCTGAGGAAGACCCCAGGAGGGGAGAGAAACGCAGGGAAGAGCCAAATAAGAGGGGTTATCTGTACGCATTAAGCAACCAGACGGCAAAGGACCACAGCCCCATCTTCCTAATGCAAGTAAACAACAGGGCGGCCAAATTTCTAGTGGATACAGGAGCGAACTTGAATGTCATAAGTGAGGAAGTCTACGATAGTTTACCACAAGCTCCTCGTCGCAAACCGGCGGAAGCCAACATCTACCCGTAAAGATCCAAAAAACCACTGCCATGCAAAGGGTTTTTTATGGCGTCATGCTCTTACAAAGGACAGTCAATGAAGATTCCAATGCATGTTCTGAAGGCGGCCTCCGATAGCGGGTGCATCCTGAGCTACAAAGCTGCCATTGACGTGGGCCTCATCCATGTATTATACAGACCCATGGCTCACAAATAGGTCGAACCAGCTGCAAAGATCAAACAGCTATTCTCAGCATTGTTCAAGGGCCTCAGAAAGATGAAAGGGAGACAGATCGAACTCCATATTGACCCGCAGGTGGCTCCGGTGGTGAAACACTACCGAGGAATACCCATAAACATACAGAAGCAGGTACAGGAAGAACTTTGCATGATGCTCCTCGAGGCAGACATTATTGAATCTGTAGAAGGGCTAACCCTGTGGGTGTCCCTTATCGTCAGATTGCTAAAAAGGGAAATCACTGACATTCACATATGCATAGGCATGCATCGTCCAAACAAGGCCATATAACGAGAACACCACCAAGCACCCTGCATCACTGATACGGTACACTCGTTGAATGGTGCCACTGTCTTCTCAAAACTAGATCTCATCAAGGGCTACCACCAGTTAGAACTGAGCAAAAACTCCCGTTATATCACAACATTTGTAACGCATCTGGGACTATTCAGATATAAGTGCCTCAGATTCGGGGTCTCTTCAGCCGTTAAAATATTTCAATCCGAAATACACAATGACATTAAGCACATACCAAATTGATTAAATTACAGCAGTGATATTTTGGTATTCGGACAAGACCAGGAGCAGCACGACAGCACACTCACTCAAGTCTGTATGGCCATAGAAGAAGCCCCGCTCACTCTAAACAAAGAGAAATGTGAGTTTAGAATGCAAACACTCAATTTCTTTGGGCATCTATTTTCATCAGAGGGCATGACCCCAGACCCAGAGAAGATCAGAGCACTTACAGACTCTGCCCCGCCTCAAAATATCTCAGATATGCACTCATTCCTTGGGCTTGCCAGCTACTGTACCTGCTACATTAAGGACCCACTCAGGGCGCGAACAAAACAAAACAGAGCAGGCATTCCAGATGATCAAGCAAAAAATATCGGATGCTAAGAACATGGCCTACTTCAACTCAAAAAGAGAAACAGAGAAACAGAGCTCATAGTAGACACCAGCCCTGTAGTTACAAATTGATCCAAATGACAGCCACACAAGACACGTTGTCTCATATGCCAGTAGGAGCCTCAGAAAGACAGAACAAGCCTACTCATAGGCAGAAAAAGAAGGGCTGGCAGTAGTGTGGGCCTCTGAGCACTTTCATCTTTTGCTTTACGGAAAACGGTTCACGGTGGTCACAGACCACCAGGTGCTATTTTTCATATATGGAATCCGTATATGAACAATACATTGCAAGCAAAGATGCCACCTCAAATTGCCAGATGGACCTTAAGATTAAAAGATTACAGCTTCAACATAGTACACCGACCCGGGAAGGAGCACAACCCAGCAGACATTCTGTCACATCATCCATGCAAGGAATCCCAACCTGCTACCTCCTTTGCAGATCAGTACATTGAGTATATCGTACATGTGAACACTCCAAAAGGACTAGAACCGTATTGCACTAGAAACGGAGAATGACCAAGGCCTGCAGGTGACATTCAAATGCCTAGAGAAGGGAAACTGGACACAGGCAAAGCACACAGTAAAGAACGCCTAAAGGGAAACAAAGCAAGACATCAGCTGCTTATTAGCAGTAAAGGAAGAACTAACCAAAACAGAAGGAGGTTTACTACTCAAGGGAACAAAAATAGTAATTCCTCGCACATTACGACGCAAGGTGCTGGACTTGGCACATGAGGGCCATAGAGGAATAGTATCTACGAAGAGAATGCTCAGGCAAAAGGTCTGGTTCCCTCACCAAGATTCGGAAGTAGAAAACCTCCTCAAGCAATGCCCCACCTGTGCTCTGATCAATCCTCATACGCAGCCTGATCCTCTGCGCATGACCCAACTCCCTGAAAATGCCGTGGACGAAATTGCTGTGGATTTCTTCGGACCATTGGAAGGGTGCGAGCACATCCGGTAGCAGTCGACGTATACTCCCGCTTCCCTGACATACAGCTTGTGCCTTCCACGTCAGCATTTCACACTATTCCGGCATTGGATAGAATGTTTGCCACTTACGGCATTCCGAAAATATTGAAATTAGACAATGGACCCCCTTTCATGGTACAAGACTTCAAAGTATTTGCCGAATACATGAGGTTCACTCATCGTCGAATCACACCATTGTGGCCCCAAGCAAATGGCACTGTTGAGGGCTTCATGAGCAATATAAAAAGGAGCGTACAAATTGCTCGACTGACAAGGGAACCGGTTGAGAGGTTATTATGCCAGCTGCTGCGAGAATACCACAATACCACTCACAGCGAAGACTCAGTTAGAAGTAATGTTTGGTAGAAACATTCAGACAAGGCTACCTCATGAGATCAGCTCAGAGGAGAGATATCAAGGAGATGCTGATATGAGGAACCAAGACCCCAGACGCAGGGAAACCATGAGGAAGCGTGCTGATGAAGACAGAAGTGCCCAAGATAATGGTCTGGAGCCAGGAGACATTGTAGTAGTGCTTCAGCCGCAAAGTAGAAAGAGCATGGCAGCATTTGGTGATGAGCCCCTGGGTAAAAGGCTCTGGTCACCCGGGTAAAAGGCTCTCTCGTCTCTGCAGAAGGAGAGAGCAGGAATGTAACCAGGAATTCCTCTCACTTGAGGAAAATGCCTGGGATCATTCCATCCAAGACTCTCACCCCAGTAGAGTCCCACCCGGTCCCACCCGGTAGCACACAGGTGGGACCCGTCCGATGAAGGTGATGGTGAAGACTCCTGTGAAGAAAGGACTCAGGAACTTCTGGAAAATCAGGCAGACATTTTGACTCCACAGTTTAGTTTAGTTTAGTTTATTATTTGTATAGCGCCGCCTGGCCCTAGGGCATCCAGGCGCTTAGATTGAAAACAACATGTCAGAATAATACAGTACAATGCAAAATGGTCCGTAGAAGGTAAGTACAGAGATTTGGTACAATATCAGGCAAGTACAGATTGATACAAGGTATGGCAGGCATGAATCATGTCATAGTACATAGTTTACAAGGTTGCAGGCAATGGGAAAGCTAGTAGTATAGTGTTAGTAGTCCATGGCTTCTTTAGTTAGTAACCAGGATTTGGCGCTGTGTCTGAATCTGTGAAAGGATGGTTCAGATCTAAGATCAAGAGGAAGTGAGTTCCAAAGTTTAGAGGCAAGCATGGGGAAGCTTGCGCCACCTGCCTTTTTGAGTTTGTGTCTCGGGATGGTTAGGCAGTGTGTTTGCGCTGATCTGGTTGGACGAGGTGGGATGTGGAGTGTGAGGTTGTCTGATAGGTATCTGGGTGCTTCAATTCTCTGAGATATAGATAGCCAGTGGCATGATCTTCTGGTGTCAGAGATGTGTTCGTGTTTGGATATGTTCAGAGCAGCTTGTAGGGCTTTGTTTTGAATAACTTACATCTTGTTGATGTTTGTTTTTTTGGCTGGTGCCCAGGTATAGAGCATTGCAATAGTCGACTTTGGAGAGGACTAGCGCTCTGGCTAATGTGATACAGTTGGAGGGTGAGAGTCTGGGTTGAGTTCCTAGGAGGAGAAGCTCAGTCTTGTCGTCGTTGAGGCAAAGGCCGTGCTTAGCCATCCATTCTTGGATAATGGAGTAGATGTTGTTAAGTACTGCATTGTCAGTGGCATAGTCGCCTGTTAATGGGATAAGTATTTGCGTGTCCTCTGCGTAATTCGTGTAAATGACCCCCAGGCGGTCCAGTATGTCGAACAAGGGTTTTGTGAATACATTATATAGCGTGGGGGAGACGCAGGAGCCCTGAGGGACACCGCATGTGACTGGGGCTGGTTTGCCCGAGGCTGTCGGAGCAAAAACCCTCATGGATCTGTTATTCAGGAAGGACTGGATCCAAGCATTGGCTTTGTCAGAGAATTTGGCTGCTGAAGTTAGATGTTTACAAAGGATGTCATGGTTGGCCAGGTCGAAGGCCGCCGACAGGTCGAGGAGGAGAAGGAGTGCAAGTTTGCCTTTGTCTTTGATGTTGTCCATTTGTGTCTTGAGGTCAATCAATGCGGTCTCGTGCCGTGTTTGGGTCGGAAACCTGATTGTCTAAGTCCTAATAAATTGTTTTTCTCGAGGTGGTTCTGTATCTATAGATAGGCAGCTCTGTCAAGGATTTTGAGGAGGAGGGGGACAGTCGTGATGGGTCTGTAGTTGGAGGGGACACTGGGGTCGAAGGTTGGGGTTCTTAAGTAGGGGTAGAACCCAAGAGTCCTTCAGGTTGTTGGGCACTATGCTGGATGTGAACGAGGAGTTGATCAATGAGGTAATGAAAGGAGCAAGATGTTTGGCTGCGTCTTTGATAATAGGCGCCGGGCAGATATTGCCTTGGCACTTAGATGGTTTCAGTGAGTTGATTATGTCTTCCACCTCTTTGATGGATATGGTGGAGAACTCAAATAGGTTGTTGTCATCCGCTATAGGTGGGTGGGTGGGGGATAGGGTTATCGGTGAAGGTGAGGCTTTTTTTCTTAGTTGCAATTTTGGTTTGTAGCATGGCAATTTTGCCTAGGAGTGCTTCTTGAATGTTAGTGCACCAAGATATGTCTTTGATGCAGGTATCTGGAATGGGGGAGGGGGATTCGAGGTCTCTGAGAATGTTAAAAAGCTCTTTGGTGTTGGATTTTGCGCTACAGATTCTTTCATTATGCATGTTTTTTTTTTGTCTGGATGATGGCTGTCTTGTAGATGTTGGAGGCAAGTGCGTACAATGTCTTGTTGTTAGTGGAGGGCATTTGTTTCCAAGATAATTCTGCTTGTCTTTTAGTTTTGCGGAGTATTTTTAGTTCAGGAGTGAACCAGGAATTGAGATGCGCGCGTGGTTTGGCTTTCCGGTGTTTGAGAGGTGCTATGGTGTTTAAGGACTTAAGGATGGTTGTGTTGTACAGATCAACTTATTCGGTGGGGTTAGTGATGGTCGGTGAGAGGTCGATGATGGGTTGGAGTAAAGGGAGGAGTTTCTCTACTGTGATGTTTTTGCTATTTCTAGTGAGTGTCGGTGGAGCAATGGGAGCACCCGAACTCAGAAGGCTTGAAGCCTGCCTCATCGACTAATTGAAGAAATTAACTAGAATGCACCTTTCTGTTTAGTATCAGGGGGGGTGCTGTTGTTACTTTAAATGCAATCCTCCGATGTCACGTGGGGAGGGAGTGGGAGCAACAGGAAGGGGAGGGGCGGGGGGTGGGAGAGGGCAGTTCCAGTTTGTAGTTGAAGGAATAAAGACGTTTTTTATCCAACTCCTGGAGTCCGCCTCTTCACTGTGTGCAGTGCACGTGAGACGCGATGTGGGTTAACCATCAGGCTGGGAGAACCTGGACGGCACAGGTTTGGAATCAGGATAGGATGAGCATTCACACTGCGTTCACTACCGGGAAACCAACAGAAGATAACAGCAGTGGGCGTGGCCTGGATAACAGGGTACAGTTGTGGGCATTGGAGTCCTGGGGGACATTGCAGCAGATGTGTTTCTGATGCAGTATGCTTCCTTCTCCTCTTTGCCCTGGGGTGCTGACCCTGTCAGTTGCTGGGAGACCAGTGCGTGCACCACCCCTTCTCCACACACCCGTTGTGTTGCAGTCTATTCCTTCTGTCACTGCTCTAGCCACAGTAAGAAGCAGAAGGAGGCTTCTGTCTGACTTGCTGCAGGTGCTCCATCTCCTTCCTCCAACCGCCCTCAGCCTCCCCTCTAGGAAAACCAAAATGCTACTCCCCTGGCTGGTAGAGCAGGGTTTGCTCTCTCTTTTTTTTTAAACTTTGTTTATTGAGGGGAACAATTCACAACAAGACAGTTCTCATGAACAGTAGAGTATAGCATATGTATAGTATCGACAGTGGCATATGTCAGTAGCAGTAAGACAGGTATCGTCACCTAAGGCGATGGGGTAGGTGTTACATCGGAATCGGACATCAAATCACATAAATACAAACATAGTGGGGACCATATATCTTTAGGACGACAGGGTGTCGGGACAGATAAAACAAAGAGTTCCTCGTCATCATTCACCATAAACAAGTCTTTCAGGAAATTGGATCGGGTAGGACCTGCATTGGATTTCCAGCATTTAAGGATGCAGCGTTTGGCAATAATACATGAGATTTTAAATAGTCTCCTCGTGGTCTCCTTCACCTTCCCAATGTCACCAAGCAGGTATTTTAGGGGGGATAGGGCGGCTGGGATCGCCGTTATCTCCTCAAGGAGCTCGGCCACTTCACGCCAAAAGTTCGCGATAACAGGGCACGACCAGTACATATGATATGCTCCAGCATCAGGAGCACCTCATTTCAAACATGTCCCTGTGCAACCCTCCACAAACTTAGCCAGACTAGCCGGGGAGTAATGTAGCTGGTTCAGTATTTTAAACTGGATCAGTCGGAGTCCAGAGTTCATGGAGACCGATTTGGTGAGTTGACCATATCGGGCCCATCGTACATCATCTATCTGAGTACCCACATCCCGCTCCCAGGTTTCTCTGATAGTGTTTCGTGAGGGGGAGTGTGATTGCACCAGGGTGTATAGTGACGAGATTCCCCTGCCATGACCGTCCGTCGTCACCATGGCTCTGATACACTCATGTGCCTGGGGTTCCACCGGGAAGGAGGGCCATTTGGCGGCAAAAGCGGTTCTCATGCGATAGTATTGGAGGCGTTTAAGCTGACCACCTCCAACCGCCCTCGTGTAATCTGCAAGTTCACAGAACGTGCCATCAGGGAACATATCACGCAACCTGAAGAGTCTATTCGGGTCCCAGGTCAGCTGAAGGGCCTTGTCGAAGGTTGGGGAAACACTGGAGAAATTCCACAGGGGTATATCTGGGTCATAGGGGATTTCCAGGGCAATCCTTTTATAAATCCTGGACCACGCCCGTGTAGTGACGTGTACCGGGTCAAAGGGGCAGTTGTTGCTATAGGTGGGGTTCAAAAGGACCGAACGTATATCATTGGGGCGGACTGCGTGCTTCTCGAGAAGAATGTGTGGGGCAGTGTCCCCGGGGTCAAACCAATGTTTTACAAATTGTACCTGAGCTGCTATGCAACACAATTCGAAATCAGGAGCCGCAATACCACCCTGTGAAAAAGGCTCCACCATTTTATCCCACCCCAACCTAGCAGTTTTGCCATTCCAAATAAAGGAAGATGCCAGTGACCTAAGTTTAACAAAAAAGTGTTTACCGGGCCATATCGGGATGTTATTGAAGAGGTACAGGAGTTTGGGTAATACAACCATTTTAAGTAGGGCCACTCGGCAGTATAGGGACAGAGGGAGGTTAGCCCACAGGTGGAGCTTGGTTGAAAGGGTGAGAAGCAGATCGCCATGATTGTGTGAGCGCCATGATTGTCTCTAGCCACCATTATGCCCAGGTATCTCACCAGTGTGGGGGCAGGCCTAAACCCTGTGATGCAAGATAGGTCACCCGTATTAGGGGTCAAAGGAAAGATTTCGGATTTGGGGACATTGATTTTGTATCCCGAGTATTCCGAGAACTTGTGTATGTCAGCCATAATGTGTTGCACATTCTCATGTGGATCCCGGACATACAACAGGGTATCGTCCGCATACAGAGATATGATCTGGGGAGGGCCAGTCATCCTGAGTCCTCTATGCGAGTGGTGTTGCCGAATGTATTCTGCCATTAGTTCAATAGTGAGGGCAAACAGAATAGGGGACAATGGGCAACCCTGCCTGGTCCCCCTGTGCAGATGGAAAGAAGGGGACAGGGTGTTGTTGGTTAGGACCTTGGCGGATGGTTGAGTAAATAGCAGCCGAACGCATTTGATAAAATACGGCCCGAGTCCAAACCTCTCAAGCACAAGGAAAAGGTATGTCCAGGAGACGGAATAAAAGGCCTTTTTGGCATCGAGGGCCACTACGGCCGCCTAGGCCTCCGGGTCCATTTGTGCCAGCACATTGAACAGCCGTCGAAGGTTTAAAGCCGTGGATCTAGTTGGTATGAAGCCGGCCTAATCAGGGTGGCCCAGGATCGGCATGTATGGAAGGAGCCTGGTGGCCAGTACTTTAGCGAAGATTTTCGCATCAGTATTGATTAGGGAGAGGGGCCTGTAAGAGGCCATTTCCTGAGCTAGTCTGCGTGGCTTCAAAAGGACCGTAATAATTGCCTCACGCATCGAGCCTGGTAGGACACCACAATTCATGGCCTCCTCCCATACTTTCAGTAACAGCGGGGCCAGTTCACCTTGGAATTCCTTGTACAGTTCGGCAGGCAGACCATCCGAACCAGGGGCCCGGCCACCAGATAAAGATTTTATGGCCTTGTTTAGTTCTTCAATACTCACAGGTTGATCTAAAATGTTTTGTGGTTCCAGTGAGTGTTGGGAGATCGAGGGAGTCTAGATATCTGAACGTGTCATCCCTAGTTTTAACATCGTGATCAGAGTATAAAACGGAGTAAAAATCAGTGAAAGTAGCGTTGATATCGCATTCCTTATGGACCATGATTCCAGCTGGATTCTGAACACTAGCGATTGGGTTAGGGTGCCTATCTGTTTTAAGCATGTTGGCAAGAAATCTCCCTGCCCTATTGCTCTCCCCGTATCTACGGGCCTTAGCCGGGGCAGCCATGTATAGAACTTCCCTATTGGCTAGTTTGTGAAAGTCCTTGAGGGACGCGTGTATCCTAGACAGGGTTTCTTTGTTCAATGTGGCACTATATTCCGTCTGTAGTGTATCTATCGCGGCTTCAGTCGCACCCAGTTCCCTCCTCACCACTTTCAGCATACCTGTAGATTTACCCAATATAGTGCCCTGGACCCAAACCTTAAATGCCTCCCACAAGGTAGCAAAGGTGCTCACATAGCCCTCATTCAACTCCAAAAACTCCTCGATTTCAGTATGTAACGCCTCACAGATATTGGGGTCCCTAAGGATTGTAGAGGGCATCCTCCACCTTATAGCCGGAGGTGGGGAGTCACCCAGGCAGATGTTCAGTGTTATTGGCGAGTGGTCTGAGAGCGTGCGGGGGTGAATTGCACAGTCATCGATCTCAGTGGAGAGGGACGAGCTAATTAGCCAATAATCTATACGGGAGTGGGAGTCGTGGACAGATGAGTAGAACGTGAATTTCTTCTCAAGTGGATACAACGTGCGCCATGCATCAATTATGTTGGTCTGTTCAATTATCTGTTTAACGGCAAGAGCCGCTTTGGACGGAGCCCTGGGGGACGTGTATGAGCGGTCCAAGGAGTGATCAAGGATCATATTGAAATCCCCACCCCATATTATTTGCGCCTCAGTCGATGTGGATAACATGTCAAGGATTGCGTGATAAAATAGTGGGTCATCTATATTAGGGACATATGTATTTATCAACAGGATTTGTCATCCCGCCACCTCCCCCCATACCAACACGTACCTACCCAAAGGATCTATCTTACTGGCAAGGTCCCTGAAGCATATCTTAGAGTGTATAAGCCTCAGGACTACCCTGGATTGCGTTGACTATTCTGTGAAGTACCTATGAGGGCCCCACCGTGGAGGGAATTTATTGTTGATGCTCCACATCGCACGTGTCTCCTGAATCAGAAGGATATGGGGATCATGGCGCGTAATGTATGCAGCAATTTTCCATGCCTTTACTGGGTTGTTGAGACCCCCAATGTTCCAAGAGAGCAGTCAAATGTTCAATCCACCTTTAGCTTGTGCCATAACTGTCTATCAAAGCGGGCATTTGCCAAGCATGACGCCGCTGTCTTAAGTTTGGAAGAGTCTCGCTGAAGAACAGTCCCCTGATTTTAACTTTATAACATCCCCAACCATGCCCTGCAGAACACCAGGACAAACTCTTACCCGTTTCCCCTTCCAACCCCCCACCCGCATCATCAACCCCAACCGGATGATGTATCCCATCAACCATAACTTGGGAAGTCTCCTGGGGGTGTGAGCTGTACTCACGCGACCGAACACCATATGGGGGGGCTCACGGCCCTGCATCAATATATGGTGGACAAGGCCACCTCGCCATCGACGGGTTATCGAACGTGTGGTAAGGTAGTGTAGAGCAAGCCCCTTCAGCCAGCGTGGTCCTCCTGTTCCGGCACACGCCGGCCGGCAGGTTGCGGTTAGCTTCCGGGTTCCCTGGGGGAAGGGGGATTGAGGCCTCAACATACATCATAGCCTCCGCAGGATTGTCGAAAAAGTGTCCGCGGCCTCCGTGTTGGATGCGCATTTTAGCCGGGAAGACAAGCGCATATGGGATCTGACGTAGTCTCAGCTGTCTCTTGACCGGTTCGTAGGATCTTCTCAGTGTCTGCACATTGGTCGAAAAGTCCAGATATATGTGTATCCTGTTTTCTTCGTAATACAGGGATCCTTTTTCTCTGGAAATCCTCAGGATAGCGTCTCTATCTCTATAATTCAGAAGCCGGGCAATGATCGTGCAGGGCGGCGCTCCAGGTTTGGGAGGGGAGGCCAGGGTACGATGGGCCCGCTCCATGAGGAAATGATCGGAGAAAGCATTGGGGCTCAGGAGGGATTTCAGATCTTCCACTTGGTGCTCCATGGAGCCCTTACCAAAGGATTCGGCCACCCCTACCAGACAGATATTGTTTCGCCTGGAGTGAGATTCTAAGTCCTCGCACTTGTTCAGGGTTTTCTGCAGGTCTCCCTTCAGCTGGGCGATATCACGGCCATGTTGTGCTATCGTGTCCTCATTAACTCCAATCCTGTTCTCCGCCTCCGTAGTGCGGGCACTTTCCTTATCAACCCTGGCCTTCAAAGAGCTGATCGTGGCCCCTATGTCATCCAGTTTGCTGTTCACTGTCAGGAATCCACTCTGGACCATTGTTAGTAGTTTGTCCACTCTCACAGCTATTGGGGACTCCAGCTGGCTACCCGAGGGCTCAGCGGGTGTCTCGACAGGCCCATGCGGCTGGGAACTGGCAAAGGAGTCCATCGGACCAGTTTTCTTGGAGCGCATGCTTTTTTTCTCGCTGCGGCCCATGTGTCAGCCCTGTTGGGTTGCGTTGGGTGTGCCCTCGCTCCGGCGCCCCGTGATAGGCAGTGGTTAGCAATCATTGGCACTCAGGTGTGTGGCGTACACCGCTGATGAGTATATAAGAAAAAGGCACCAGAGCACCCACCTTATGATGTTACCGGCAGGCCCCAGCGGGTGAACGCAATGGTCCACCTCCGTTGACAAGGCCCGACCCGGCGGTAGGTCAATGTTCAATCCGCAGGGCAGTATCGGAGCAGGGAGCGGGGTAACGGGGTAACAATCCAGATGAAAAGGGCAATGTTCCGTCCAGATCAGGCATGCGGTGTATATCCAGAAGAAGGATCGAGGGCCAACAGGATATATCCAACGGCAACTCAGAAAGGTGCTGAGCGCGGCCCCTCCCCCATCCGGCCTGCGCACAAGCCAGCACCCCCGGTCGGCGCGTGATTTCTTCTGGAACCGTGGGCCGGGTATGCCTCTGTCGCGTCCACGGTATAAGTTTGCAGTCTGATATCTCAGGATTGATCCGGCGTTCCTTCGTGAAAATCAGTGGCGTGATCCCACAAGCTCTCCACTGCCAAATGCAGCTGTTTATTGGCGTATAGGCGGCCCCGAACAGGATTAATTTATAATAGGATATGTTACGGGCCGGAGCTCTCCCCTCAGGCGGCCATCTTCGTCGTGCCCAACAGCGCCCCCCGGGTTTGCTCTCTCTTGATAAGGGCTTTTGCAGTCTTGTCCCAGTAAATAGTGTACCAGATGCAAACAGACGTGTGATAGCGTGTCTGGCCATGGAGGAGAAGCACAGCCAGGTGAAAAGACCAACCGATATAAAGTGACAGTTGTGTTTCAGATTATAGGTAATTTTGAGGAGCGTTATGAGGCTGTCATGCACTGTTGTTAAAGGTAGGTCTTCGACAAGATCAATGTCCACCTCCCCTTCCTCCTCACCTGAATCCTCTGGGGAGACCGTTCGCCGAGTGACCTTCCTCTTTGATTTCTTCTTTGAGAAGAGAAAGTGTTGTCCTCGGTAAGAAGCCACCCTGATTCCCTGTTAAACAGGGAAGCAGTGGACTCCCTTCCCGCGGGGACCGAATGGAGAGGAAAAAAGCAGCCACTTAAAAAAACCTCTCAGTGGTGGTTGTTGAAGCAAACCTCCGGGTGGTTCTATAGTCCACTACTGGAGGAAGGAGATCCATAGCGCACTGTGTAGGTTCCGAAGGTAGTAGAATAGAAGGAAGGTCTTGGGCTTGAGGCTGAAGAGTAGAGATAGAACTGTAGCCGACGCCCGGGATGAAAACAGGGCGTGGATAAGGAGCGGAGTTCAACAAACAGGCCAGGTAGATTGAGCACAGAACGGGAAGGAAAGTAGAGCGAAGCAGAAAAGTGAAGGAAAAGAAAGGCAAGCGGAAGAGGCAAAGGAAATGGCCCGAGTAGCGAGATGGTCGGGTAGCAGGAGAGGGAGCAGAAACGAGGAAAGGCAGGCAGAGCAAGTGCGAGGAGAAAAAACACAGAAGAAAAGCAACAAAGTGAAAATGACCAAGTTGCAACGCGCCAAACCCAGAGTTGGGTGGGGTTAAATACTGAACCAACGCCAAGGAGCAAAAAGACTAGACCGGTGGACCGGGAAGTGCGTAAACAACCCGGAACAATCTAATGGCGCCGCCGGGAGACGGCGGCGTGACAGAGGCACCGGATATCAGGTGGAGACACTTTTTGTGGTTATTCAAAGGGGAAAAGGGTGGGAAAGCTGATGGCGCCTGCCACAGTATACCTCTGTGATAGAGGCTAGGCTGATTTGGGTAAGCACAGAGACTGAGCCTGGGGTAGGCCGAGAAGTTCATGCCCTTAGCCACCATTTATTTACACCTAGTGTGAGAGATCCTGGAAAATTCGGTGCAAGGCGCAATGTGGGCGATGCAGTGTTAGGGACAACTGGTATGGTAGGGTGTTGAGAGAGAAAATGGGTCTAGAGGTGGATTGGTGGGTGACAGAGGCGAGGGGGTACGAACAAAACAAGTTGGGGAATTTTATGTTAAAGTTCTTATACTGCGCACTGTTGCCATCTGCTTGGTTTCTTGGTGCTCTTGTGGATCTGAAAAGCAACGGGGGAGGGCGGGTTTAATAAGCCTGAGCGGGAGAAAAGAGCAAGAGAGCTGTGCTGCTGGCAACTTCAGTTTGGTTGACACCGTTCACTGAGCGTAGGTGTGTTTATTTCAGTTGGTAGCCGGCATATGCTGTTGGACGAGGCTGTTTTTTATGTCGTTGTTGTGGGGTAGAGAAATTAAGAGGGTGGCAGGTGGCCAGAGAAGCAGAGCTAGGGTTGGAAACGGGCACTGGGGAGGGTGAGAGACAGTGGGTGGATACTTGAGAGAGAGACAGGATAGGGTCATGAGATATGATATGATGTGGTATTTATAACGCGCCTGTACATAAGTGTTTCTAGGCGCGACAAGACGAGGGGGGGAAACAAGGGAGGACAAAATAACGTTCTTACTAGGCCTTGTTTCATTCAGATCGCACAAGTGTGGGGAAGAGGGAAGAGGAAAAGTGCCAGAGGGGAGGGGGAGTGCAGATAACTTACAAGTGCAGCCAGCGCATGGCTCATAAGTGCAGAGAGAAGGGACTGTAGGTTTGCATACACATACCCTGAACTGCTGGTGAGCCTGGAGGCAGTGCAAGGGCAACTGCACATGCAGGAGCCTGGGCCCGAGTTCAGAGGGTGACTTACAGACCAGTGTGCGGAGCAGTCAGGTGCATCAGCAAGGGCGAGGAAGAGAGAAAGCAGAAACGAAAAGGAAGGTCTTGAGTTGCTTCACGAACCGGAGGTGGTTCTGCTCAAGTTTGAGAGAGGCAGGGAGGCTGTTCCAGAGGGAGAACTCAGCCGAGGATATAGATCTGCCCCCAATTCTCTGCTTGGAGAAGCGACTGACCGTCAGAGAATTGGAGGTGGATGAGCGGAGAGCTTGAGAAGGAAGATGTTTTGGAAAAGAAAGTTGGAGTATGGTTGAAGAGTGAATCAAAGAGAACACAGAAAGGATAGGTGGCGGGAGAGAAATGAGCGGGAAATAGAATGATTTTTCGGGAGTGGTTGGAAGAGAACCAGCTGAAGGTCTGTCAGTAAGTTTACCATAACATGCTGCAGGTGGGTGGCAGAATGGGGGATGAATTGAATAAGGGCAGGTGGGTGTGATGGCACTGGCTCTGGGATGGTTGGTTCGTGAGACAGAACAGCTGAGTGTAGATGGTATAGAACAGGATAGAAGACAGAGTCCAGGGTTAGGGTGGGAGAAAAGTCAACTGAGGGCGATAGTAGGGCTGGGGGAAATGAGGGAGTGAACTAAAGTGCCGACAACAGGGTGTTAACATAGATGAGAGAGAGAGAGAGCTGAGGAAGGTGAGGAGAGGATGGGTAGGAGATAGTGGGTCTGGGAGAGGAGGATGCACAAGTGCGAGAGATGCGCGGAGCGTGGGAGAGAAGATTGAGGGAGTCTGGCAATAATAAGAGTGTAGAAGAAGGCGGCTGGTGCCAGGGATGGGAGGAGGGGGCTGGCGCACAGGGTTGAGGTGAGAGGAGGTAGGAGGGGCATGTGGCAAGGGATGAGTGCGGCCGTGCAGAGATGCCGAGATGTGGGGGAAGTCAGTGAGGCGCAGAAGTGAAGCAGGGCGTGTGAAAGGAGTGGCATGCACGTTTTTAGAGAGGGAGGTTGGCGGGTGGCATGTGGCAGTCAAGGTTATAGGTGAAAGGTTTGAAAAAAAAGGATCAAATGCCCTTTTTTTCAAAACCAAAAGGACCGAAAAAAAGGGTCGATTTTTTTTTCAATTTTTTTATGCTTACAAAACTAAATAAATATATACATAAATAAATAAAAAAAAAGCATTCAACCCTTTTTTTTCGGTCCTTTTGGTGTCGGAAAAAAAGGCATTCGATCCTTTTGTTTTGGATCCTTTGGCTGGACACCGGCAGTCAATAGACAGTAGGTGAGAGGTGTAGGCAGCGAGCAAGTCGGAGCAGTACAGTCCCCGTGCAGATAACACACGTTTATTTCAGTTAATCGTGTTTTTCAATATCTACTCAATGATCTATTGCATGCTGGAGGCCCTCGCTCGCGGTAATGTATCCTGAGTGCTCAATTTAAGTACCTTTACCTTCGACAGCTGTCGAATTAGCAAGTCTAATGTATTTCTCACGAGCCCTTATTCCCCCTCCCATCACTTTCAGCGGGTTTTAGCAGTGTAAATATTGGAGTATCAGGGAATAGTTCATATTTTCTGTCTTCCCCTTGTAAACTAGAACACAGTCTCGTGTAATTATGTTGTCATTGTCTTACAAATGATTTTACACTGCTAATTATCTGGGAGAAACTAAATGCAGCCTTGTACTATGCATTCATGGTTTTCATTACTTCAAAGCTCTTCATTCAAGGAAGCATCACATTTCTGGGGTAAGACCAGGGTCGGACTGGGATAAGAAATAGGCCCGGACACTGAAAAAAAAGTGGCCCACCCCTCGCCTAACAAAAGTGGCCCACCCCTCACCTCAAAAAAAGTGGCCCTCAAACCATCATCTGTGAATCGTATCAATTCACGACTTTACAGAAAATGCTACTTATGGAGCGTTCATGAGTTTCCCACATTACATCACAGCTCATAAAATATCGTAACTTTGCATACAAGAATGGATCACGATATGTATCATTAATATCTGTGTGTATAGATCCATATTGTCAAATTACTGTGAATGCAAGCAATCGTCCAAGGCCAAATGATAATATGTTATTGTATAGCACTTACGCTTAAGCTCTTTTTTATAGAACAAATTTGCATACAATATCACCCAACCTGTGTTGGTACTCATTTATCGACCTAAGAAGGATGAAAGGATGAGATGGACTTGCTGGGATTCACACCTGCAGATCGCACATACATCGCAGTAGCGAGCGCTCAACCCACTGAGCTATCATATCGGATATAGTAAAATGAGCAATTATTATTTGGTGGATACCATTAAACTGGTAACTGAGATTTAACGGCAGACCAGTTAAGTTCATCTGCAGGTCTGGTGCAAATATGGCTGCATTTCGAGCCTGCTTGCATCTACTTTTCAGGCTTCAGATCAGAGGTTGGCAAAATAGGCAAAGCAGCACACTCACAGGACATCCCATACTCTGATCACTCATTACCTGATACATGCAAACAAACATCCTGAACAGCATGCCAGAGATGGGAAAAATAGACACATTACAACAAAGCATTCATTCATTGTGGACAAATGAAGACTAGTCAATGGCCACTTGATGCGCTATTGTCAAATATTTCTCATGTAGTCCGTACGGTGTATTACTACTGTAAGTCATCAGTTATCATTTACATTCGCTAAAATATTATGGAAAATGTGAGCCGTTTTTCGAAGGAATGTTTCTTGCTTGGGCCCATTTATACTGGAGCGTGTTTACTAATCACAAGAGAGAGATACCACATACATGAAGATCTGTTGAACACATGTGCCCTCATTGATGCATTTAGCAACACCTCTCTGCGGCTTGTCGTTTTAGTGTTAAGTGGATGTAAAGACCAGGAAACTGGAGCTCGCCTTTGTAAGCAACAGGAAGGAGAAAGGATGAGAACTCAGGAGCCAATAAATCACGCTTTTTATGGGTGACCCACTGACCGACCACCCCGGCGAGCGAACAAACACAGAAGAAGGCAGAGCTGCCAGGGTGTTGCAAAAAATAACAATGTAGGGCACCTTCGAACACATCCAACCCCCAGTGATGGATGTAAGGAGGAGTGTCTCCTAATGTTACACTTGGACTAGAGCGCAGGTCCCTTCCCTCCACCCAACAGGCCTCCTTTGTGCTGCAATGCACATCCACCCCGTCGAACAACAAACATGAATGACCGTGGTGACCCTTTCAGTGTTGGCCTTTTATGGGACAGGCCGGACAGCCAATGACCCAAAGCATTTTCTAGAGATCTCCCATTTTCTAGAAATGAGTTCACACTCACAGCCTCTGAAAACATCTTTTTTTGGCAGGCAAATGTTGCTGCGTGCTTTCCAAGTGCGGCAAAATCTTTACCTCAAACCACTTTGACGAATCTAGCCCCAGCTGCATTACATGGACTGGTAACAAATCAAATATCATACTTGAAATGCTTACATTTGGAGCACAACATTTCTTAGCTGTTAAATATGCATGCATGGCAAGCACTTATTGTCATGTGGAAATCAAGAGCTGCACACATCCTCAAACTTAGTCATTGTGAACGGGGACGGGGAGTACCCTCCTCTGGCAGCACATTGTCATCACACAAGCAAGACTGGAATGGTTACTAGTATGATCTCACCTCCTCTCAGCAGGTCCGTATGCATCTCTCTGCGCTGCCAGTAGCAGCAGGCAGGCAGCCTGTGCCGCGGGCCTGTGGGGTGGTGGTGTTGGGCTGTGGGTGGTTGATGATGGGTCCCTCACCTCTGTGCCGGCAGGCTGGCCTGGGTGGCTGGTTGCTGCCTGAGTGCTGCTCTGTGCCCTCCTGGGCTGACTGGGGGCGGTGGCCCACCCCAGACCATCCCTGAACACCTTACATGCACCCAAGCCGCCGGAGGAGAGAGCCAGGAGCACCAGGCACACCAGCGGGATCCTGAGAGCTGCCATTCTCGGGCTCCTAGAGAGAAACGTTAATGAACTTCATGAAGGGGTGAGCAGGGAGAGGTGACTGGCGCTGCCTTCTCCGCCCCCACTGCTCCGAGTTCGGGTCGTGCGCTCTGTACCTGGACAAAAAAGGCAGCACCGGCGGAGCGGCGAGGTGATGTCACGAGAGGGGAACACGCGCCTTTTCAATGAAGCCCCCGCTTCCTCCACCACCCCATCTGCCCAGCTAGAAAGGGACTTCCCTCTTCTCAGAGAAGAGTGTCACCAGTCTGTGCCCAGCGTGTCCTGCGGGCCCAGTGCATGGCAGGAGCCCAAGGGTGGGACCACCCCAAACTCCCTAAGGTGCCGTGCAGGCAATTTTTCAAAAATGAGATGCCCCCGGGTGAATCTGGGCCTGGTCTCCAGCTCAGCCATTGAGTATCTCTGCTGCTGCTCCCCTGTCTGTAGAGGGGCGGCCCACTCTGCTGTGCACTCACACCCCATGCACCTTCTCCAGTTGTACTCCCGCTTTCGATGCTATGCCTCGCCTGGGTCCGACCCAGGCCCATCGAGTCTGCTCTTGCCTTAGAAACTGTACACCGTCTCGCCCTTCGCCCCGGTACCTCGTGCGTCCGCTTCAGGCCTTTTTTGTTGGTATTTCTGTGTTCCAGTCCTAGCACTTCTTCTTCCGGGAGATTCTTCCAGAATGTCACTTTGAAAAGAGACTTTCTGATGCTCCTCGCTGTACACTTTCCATTCACAAGTGTTCAGACCCCTCCGCACTCTCACGCCCGTCTCCACACAGCCCAGCTGAGAGTCCCAATGTTTGGATGGATCCCTCCAGCTATGGGATTTCTACTGAGGTCACTTCAGGACATGTCCGCTCTGGAAAGCGGAGGCCGGAGCCAAGCCTCTCCTTCCTGGGATTGTGGCCAGTCCTTCTGTGTGCGGGGCCCGCCCGCCTATAAAATGCCAGTTGCATTCGCTGCTGCTTCCACTGGAGCAGAAGAGCGAGGTTCTCTCACACAACAGGTGAGTGCTCTGGGACCCGGCAAGATGGCGCGCTGGCCCCACGCAATACGTTGCAGGCGCAGCCTGGCTCCAGTGTAATACAAAACACTGGGAGGGATCAGGCCGGGCTGAGGCAGCTCCGCCCAGCATTGCCGCTCCCTCCCAGTGTTTTGTAACACTGACTGCTGCTGGCGCCAGGGTGTCGCGGCCGGGCCGCGGCAGTTGGCCGCCGGCCCGCCGCATTTATCAAAGAAAGGTAACACTTCAGTGTTACCTTTCTCTGCATCTGCGGCGGGCTGGCGGCGGCGGGCGCAGGGCTGCAATTGCAAAGGATCTGTAAGTTGCTTACTTACAGATCCTTTGCAACTTGCATCCATCCGTCCGGCGAGGCTGAGGCCCTGGGGGCTGGTTCCTGAAGTGTGAAGGCTTCACAATGAAGCCCATGCCTGGGCCGAAACCGGCCCACATGGTCTTCAGGAACCGGCCCCCAGGTGTCCAGCCATGATTTTGCATCGGCCACGGGCCGATGGGCCGACGACCCAATCCGACCCTGGGTAAGACTTGCAGATGTAATAATACAAATAATGTCCGAGATCCTAGATGGGGGCTAAGCAAGGTTTGACAACTATCATTACAAAACGGGCCATTATAACCCAACTATTCAGTCATTAAAATGCCCCCCCAGCCTTGCATTAAAAGCCCCATGAACAATGCCCATCCTTTGCATAATGGGACACCCCTAAAGACACAGGATAATGCAGCTGGGTCTATATTTTAAACGTGTATTGAAATGATTTTAGTTTTGGCTTCCAGTGGTTCTTCTGGTGCCACTGGATGGCATGTTATGATATCAGTATTTGGAGTTTGTTGTTAAAAAGAGCTTGCGTTCTTCTGCTAAGCACTAGAGGACAAGGCTTGCCGTTCTTTACCCAGAGGTCTCTGTGCTACTGATAATGCATGTGCTGTTTAGCTGCTGGCCACCTCTGTGCGTGAACACCGACACACGAGTGCGCAGTAACTGTCAAGTGACCAGCTAATTTACATGACAGCGTGCCAACACATTTGTGCACAGCTGGCAGAAAAGCCACCAACAAGCAGAGGCGGAGCCAGGATTGTGTAGCAAGTGGGGCCTGGACAGAGGCACAGAAGACACATACAATCTGCGGGGATGGGGGGGGGACAGGGGACACCTTGGGGACTTTGCTACAGCCACAAACCACAGAGTAAAAACTGTTATTTTTTTCCTTTTTGAACTAGATATTCCCTCCTTTAGTGCCCCCGCCCCAGAGCGCACCCTTTCCAGAGAAGCAACCGTTGGTGTTGCTTAACGCCCCCATACGAAAATACCCCCTACCAGTACTGGAAATGGAAGCAATGTTTGGGGGAACTGTCACCTCTTTGGAGGGGTGGGCTGTGGGAAGGGAGGGCGGCGCCAAGTGGGGTGGCCCCCGGCCAGGTTGCGCAACACAGTATCTCCTCATCGAATCCAATCCTAGCATTTTGCATAAAAGCAAAGAGCATTATGGGAACTTCATAATGTCCCAAATTTTAAATGTTAAATGTGTCTTTTATGGATTCAGTAAGAAGCCCTTCTAAGTGAATAATGGACTCTTCTGTTTTGAATGGTCACAATAAGAGATGTCTGTAAATTGCAGGACATATATATATCAGTTTGGATAGCAGCAGTACGGTTTGCAAGGCTTTGGCAGTTTCATAATGCAGCTTCGCATTTGCTTGGTAGATGTCTGTGCGAGCTCCTGCGCCTGAGGAAAATGAGTGGACAATAGAGATCGTCTCTCATGAGAAAATGAGAGCACGTAGTGGAAAATCAGCTTTTACGAGCAAACTGCCCTGTGACTAGTTTTCTGAAAGGGTGATTGTTCGAGCCCATTCTCTGCACTGTCCCCTACATCCATTTAATACATTTTCTTACCAAAGTGAGCCTTTGGCTGCTGTTCCCTAACCAAACTGTCATTGTCCAAGTACCTAACCATCAGAAAATTCCCCTACACAGAATTGTTCCCTGTTGAGTAGTGTCCCGGTCCGCAGTCCACAAGGACACCCTCCCCTCCTGCCCCCAGCACAAACGCGTCTTCAAGAAATGTATTCTATGATACATGGAATTATCTGCAAACTATGGGGTCCTTCCTGATTACCCCAGTGGGCATATGCAACACTTGTCTTTTTTCATTCACTCCCACCCTAACCTAGGTAGATGTGCATGCCCCTACTGGGGTGTGTGGGAGGTGTGGACTGCAGTTTTATGAGTGCCCACTTGCTTATTTCTCACCTATAAACTGGGGATTCTGCAGTAATAAGGGACACAGACCGCAGCCTTGTCACACTTTCCCATACTCCCACTAGGTTATGCTGGAATGGAGATACACTGCCCCTGGTTAATCTTCAACAACATGTGATGTGCATGCTTTGGAATACCTGATCCTTGAGGTCAGGTCCTTGGATCATTTCTACTTTCTCTGCAGTTGTGGAAGTACTCAAGGTTCAACTTGGAACTCTGCAGTAGTTACAACAAATCACTGATTTATCTTTCCAATTGAAACACAGTACCTTTGGGTTAGCGGCAGATCCCTAAGCTTGTGTAACCTCTACAGTCTGCAGCAGTCACTCTAACTGCCTGAGCTATCTAAGGGTGTTTGAATTTTGTCACCTACAATATGCAGGGATATCTGAAATCCATCCATTCGTACCTCAAGCATGCTGGGATTCAAACCTGTAACCAACCTGCGACAAACATTTCTCCAGCTGACATATCAGTGCTTGCTGCTGGGGGAGTAACCTATTTTAACCCCGACCCCCTCGTTTTTGCAAAAATGTAGGTTGGGGCAAATGGAGACAGTGATTTTCTCAAGATCCCACATATATTTGGTTAATTTCTTTGTCCAAGATCACCCCACTGTGGTCAAGTGGTATGACAAGATCCCAGAAATGGGCAGGTGATTAATCAAGGTTCAGAATGATGTTTTGGTCACTTTTCTTTGTCCTGTACCCCGTGTTGGAGAGTGGGGTAGCGAGGACGAGCGCACAGCAGGAAGTTTTCACCCTTCGGGAGACCATTTCTGCAAAGCTCCCGTGTTCCTTCCAGCTCCCCAGACTGTATGTCACTGATGTGGTGCAGGTTGCTTGCTAACAAGCTGAAATCTATGCAGCTAAAACCGAGGCGACCCAGGGTCATAACAGTTTGTGTATCTGATTGCACTTTGATGGAACAAGCCCAGAATTTGGGATTCTTGAGAGGTTGTTGGTTTACTTCTGCCTTGTGTCTGAGGCCTGCAAAATCATGATTGGCCGAGATTGGAACGGTTATGTTTGTTTGCCTCAAGATACTGCAGTAAATCCAACATACCTTAGCCTACCACAGGCTGCCATAGACTGCCTGCTGAAGTTGAACCCTCTGAATAACGTTCCCTATCTTATTTTCAGAGTCCCTCGATGGGCCCGCACTACTCACATTATTTTTGTCAAGGGCACTGAGGGTCCCAGTAGGCTAGTCTGTTGTATTTAAAGCATTGAGTCAGGTGCACAAGACCACCCCTAAGCATCAGGGTCCCCAGGCTTCTTTATTAGGAAATGTGCACCCTATCTGCGCTCTCTTTGCCCTAGGCCGCTGTTGCCTGTGCATCCCCCACCTTCGTGTGAGAGGCGACAACAATAGTTTCTCTTCAACAGCATCTAAACGCTGCAACCATCTTCCACTACAATTCTGCACCCTGTAAATCATTGAAATACCAACTGTTTGCAGTGCTGCCCACTGTGCACCCCTGTTGGCCACCTCTAGCCAAGATTAGACTGTCATTAATAAAGTATTTACTTTTTCATCCATGCAGGCAGCAATTTGTCATGACTTATGAGAGTTAAAAAGGTAGTGCCACAACAACAAAAAAACCTCTCTTTTTTATTTGAAAGCGACAGACATTGTAGAACTGAACCATCCAGCTTTGTGGCATTTAAACAAACCAGGTTTGCACCTGTATCGTGAAAGAATGCAAAGGTTGAGTGGGCAACTGGGGCTGTCTACGCAATTTGAGAATTTAGCGGGAGATGGGACTAGGACAATGCATGCCAATGACATAAAACACTATCATATCCAGAGGAACTGGAACTTGGTCAGAAAAGGGATTCTCTTAATCTACTCCTTACTCATTGCCATTTATTCTGCAGCCCCGGTTGTAAAAGGTGCAAATTACAAGTGCACTGCACGAAACAAAGACCAGATGGAAATAGCAATTGGCAGGTCAGCAAGATACTCTGCCGGACCAACACTTATTTCGTTTTTAGCGATTTTTTAAGGTATATTTTGCGAAATGACATTGCATCACAAACTTCTTTCAGACCATGCACACATCTGTACACTCCTCCCACTTAGGTAGCGGGATGCAATGCCAAGTTTTCTAAATGAGAGCAAATTAAATTGCAATTACATTGCCTTTAATTCTTCATGCCAGGAACATCCAGATTCTAGTCGCTGTGCTAAACTGTATTTTACCAAATGTAGTAGTTCCCCGCAATACTGGGCTTCACAAATGGCCAGCAGCACACATGAGTGCAACCTTTACAGAATGAAATGCTGAAACTGTGCAGTACGGCGATGCCCACGTTAAAACCATTTCAGAGCCACGTGTCAATTTCCCTAAGTCAAATGTGCAGGCGCGCACAACTTGCATGTAGATGGTAATGGTTCCAGCCAGGATATATGCAGCACAGCTGTCATACACACCTCTGATCAGTGAGAGCCGAGGACATTTCTTGTCGCAGTAAAAGTGAAAGTAGCAATGTCATTTTTCACGAAGTGAAGGCATCATGCTGACACATTGAGCAATTTCCCTGGATGCAAGTGAATTCTGGGGGGGATAAATGGCATTATATCCCCCCACTTACAATTGTGGGGGGATTTGTTCCCCCTGTTCCCTCCATGTCCTACGCCCATGGGCTTGGAGCTAATCTAGTAGGGCCGCCCTATGGAGAGCCAGCGGAGGGAAGGGTGTGTGTTTTCCACATAGCCGAATGTACAGCAGGAGCCACTGAGCTTAGCAAGGGAGTGCAAACCAATTAACAGGGTTTTGAGGGAGGGGGGTGGGTTCTCCCTTCAGAGAACATGTTTTAAATAATGTGTTGAAATGGTGCATTTTACAGTAGACTTTCTGTGATAACTTAGGTAAAAGCAGGGCTTTAATTGGGCTGGGGCTAGCAGGGGCCGAGCCCCAGCAGTCTCCAGAAAGGACTCCCAAGCCGGGGCCCTGCCGGGGCCCACCATGACTAGCCCAGCCAGCTGACACCTCAGGCAGCACTTTCACACGAGCTGCCTGCAGGTGTCAGCACTTCCTAAGTACTGACACCTGCAAGCAGCAGGTGGTGCAGTGCAGGATGCCTGATGTCTATTTACTTGAAAAAGCAGGAGGGCTCGACTGCCCAGCTCTCCTTTTGTTTCCGAGCAAATAGTCATTTACTCAGAAACAAAAGGAGAGACTGGTCCTTCCAGTCCTCTTCTTGTTTTGAGCACATAGACATCAGCAGCAGGGAGACCTTTCATTCAAGGAGCCTGTAGTTAAAGCGGGCTCCTTGAATGAAAGGGCTGCCTGCTGAGTGCGAGCTGGGGCACACTGGTGGCACACCTTTGCTGTGCACAGCCCCTTCTTTTGTTTAAAAGGACGTACTGGGTGCATCAAAGGTAATAATGCCAGTGCAGCCGAACTTCACGTCCTTTACCAGGCCCCCCCTCTTTTAATCAAGGGGGGCTTTCATCAAAGCACCCGCCCTTTAATCGAGCAGGGGGCTCTCGTCAGGGGTGTGTCTTAAGACACGTGTACTTAGGCCACGTGCCCAACGAGAGCCCCCCCTTTGATTTCTAATCCACTTAAAGCTCTGGGTAAAAGGCCACGTAGTTTACAATCGGTTTTGTAGGGTAAGAAGAGAAAGAAATCCATTAGATGGCAAGTCACAAACAATGCACAGGGGCATTTTCATGTTAATTTTGCCCACTATGTACCAGTACTCTGCAAGTGTGAAAAAACATTGTACATATTGTACCCACACATGTCCATTCAGTGTATTGTAATTGGTTATTTATGATATGATATGATATGATATGGCATTTATAACGCGCCTGTACACAAGTGTTTCAAGACGCAACGAGGCAAGGGAGGAGGAACAGAGGGAAGACAGAGACAACGATCTTACTAGGTCAGGTGACATTGAGATTGTGCAAGTGCAGAGGAGGGGGAAAGAGAAAAGTGCAAGAGGAAAGGGGAGGAGGCAGTGCAATACATAGGATAACAGTAAAATAAATAAAAGCCAATAGATACAATAAATAAGAAGTGCAGCCAAGTGGTGGCAAGTCCAGGGGTAAGTGCAGGCGTCAGGTGTCAGCTGCTGTAGGGATACAGAAACAGCCCCAGAGTGCAGGGGGGTTGCCAGGTATGCAGTGTAAGTGCGGGACCTGGGACGAGAACAGAGGGTAGCTAGGTGACCAGTACAATTTCAGTTTCAGACAGGAGTTCAGCAGCAGAGAGGAGGAGAGAAAGCAGAAGCAAAAAGTAAGGTCTTGACATGCTTCCAGAACCAGAGATGGTTCTCCTCAAGTTTCAGAGAGGCACGGTGGCTGTTCCAGAAGGAGACCCCAGCCGAAGAAAGAGATCTACCACCAACGCGTTGCTTGGAGAAGCAATTGACCCTGAGGGAGTTGGAGGCGGATGAGCGAAGGGCTTGAGAAGTAAGAGAGAGTTGGAGGTGTTCAGGACAGTAGGCCTTGTGGACAATGCAGAGGGTTTTGAACTTAATCCTCGCAGCCACTGGGAGCCAGTGCAGAGATTTCAGTCCTGGAGAGATACGATCCCTGGGCTTGAGGCCAAGGACAAGTCTTGCAGTCCTGTTTTGGATGAGTTGCAGAGGGCGGAGTGTAGAGGCAGGCATCATTTAGAAAGATGCTGTTGCAGTAGTCCAGCCTAGATAGAACCAGAGCTCTGGAGACAGTGAGCTTCTGGGGGAAGGAGAGGAAGGAAGAATACCTCTGAGGAGGTGTATCTGGTAGTGAGACTTCTCAGAGATGTCAGAGATGTGAGGAGAGAAGGAGAGTGTGGATTTGAAGATGACCCCGTGGTTTTTAGCCTCACACGTGGGAGCAGGAAGAGGGCCAAGGGAGGCTGGACAGAGAATGACAGGAAAGGAGGGAGCAGGTGTGCCGATGAGGAGAATCTCAGTCTTACTGCCATTAAGGCAGAGATCATTGGCGGCACACCACACCTGGACAGCAGAAAGACAGTCAAAGATTAGAGAAGGGGAAGAGGTGGCTGAAGGGAGCCTGAAAATGAGTTGAGTTTCATCAGCAGAGCACTGAAAGTTGGGGCAGAAAGCAGCAATGCAGTGGGCAAGAAGTACCAGATATTAGTTGAACAGCCAGGTAGAGAGGTTAGACCCCTGGGGAACACCAAAGGTAGAGATGGAGGAGAGAAAGGACCTAAGTTGGACCTGGGAGGGTCGACCGGAGACGAAAGTAGTCAGCCAAGCCAGGGCCTGATCAGTGATACCCAGGTTATCACGGAGACGGTTGAACAGGATGGCATGGTTGACCGTGTCAAAGGCAGAAGAGAGATCAAGTAAGATGAGGACACAGGGGGTGTTGGATTCGAGGTTGGAGAGTAGGTCTTTGCGGATGTTCAGGAGAGCAGTATCCATGCTTCTGGCAGCTCTGCAGCCAGACTGATGATCACAGAGACAACCAACAGATTCAGTGTGGGGATGGCCAGCTTTTCCAGGAGTTTGCCCAGCAAAGGAGTGATGGAGATTGGGCAATAGTTAGCCAGGCAGCATTGGGCAAGCAGAGGCTTTCATAAGAAGAGGGTGCACAAGGGAGTGTTTCAGGGAGGAAGGGAAGACTCCAGTGGCAATGAAAGGGTTGCAGAAGTCAGCCAAAGCAGGAGCCATTGTGTCAATGTGGTCCTTGATGGTTTTAGAGGAACAGGGGAGAACCTGTTTTGATAAGACTTTCGTAGATCGGACTTGTCTAGAAACCTTGTCTGGAGAGAACAGGGGAAAGGCAGAGATCCAGGAATCAAACCTGGGTTGCTATGCGTCGCTGTTGCCTTGGAGGTGAGCATGATTCCCCTGAGCTATCCTCAGAGACTTTATTCCACATAAGAGAATACTTATGTTTGCTTTTGCCCATAAGGCCAGGAATTATACTATTATAAAACATGTTCATACTGGATCTGCCAATGTATGCTGTTTCTCCACATAAAACCAAGCTCTTGTTGGCTTTGCCTTAATGCCAGTAAAAGAAAAAAAAAGATATGCCACAGTAATAATACATGTCCTTGCTGGCTAGAAAAATCCCCCATACCCTATCCCCAATATAAGAACACTCATGTTGTATTTGGCCCCTAACATCAGTAAAAGTTGTCACACAAGAACACAAAAACATTGCCTTGCAGACGGCATAAGTGCCCACCTCATGAAAGAACATGTGTGATGCCCTTGAGCTTAAAACCAGTTAAAAAAAAGTGAGTACATAAGTCCATGCGACTGTAGTAACCAGACAGCGCCATTGTAGTAAACCACCGCCCCCTCCAACCTCAACCCCTCCTTCACATAATAACATTCAAGTTGGCTCTGCTTTGCCCAAAAACGCCAATAAAACATACCATGCTTCTGTCAAAAAATGTACATATTCCAAATGTACATATTCGTGGGCCCCAGTCTCACATATATACATACACACACACACATACACACACATACGTACGCACGCACGTGCACACGCACAGGCACACGCACACCCACACAGACACAAACACCTGCTGCTCAGCCTGCACAGTGACATCTGTAATTGGACACTCAGCCCCTCTAAGGGGGCATTAACAGATTTTGTGTGGGCCTTGTCACTAACGCCCTAACTTGTCTACGGCTCTGCCAGCAAGTTGTAAGAAGCTGCAAGTAGAGGGGGACCTACCATTGCCAAACGGTCCTTTTAGAAGTTTCAAAGCCTTACAACCAAGTATTTAATTTATTTATATTTATGTATTTACTTATACTGCGCCAACAGCCTTCAGGCATCAGGGCACCACAGAAACACACAGAGACAAACAAATAAGACGGGACATAGGCATTAAGTGAAGAGGGTCCACAGTGTAACTTCGGGAGAGGGAACAAAGGGAGGAGAAGTTATCTAAAAAGATGTGTTTTCTGTGCTTTCTTAAATAACTGTGGATTTTCAAAGGCTCTGATAGTCACCGGCACTGTGTTCCAAAAGGAGGAAGCGATAACTGGAAGCGATCGCCCAGACCCCTAGATCTTGAATACTTCACTCATTGAAGCTGTGTGAGAGAGGAAGAATGCAAGGTCCTCTTAGGTTGGTAAGGAGATCTCAAAGCTTTGAGGAATGTTGGGGCTTTGCCAAAGAGAGAGTGATGGATTAGCATACCGATTTTGAATTGAATGTGTTCCTTCAACGGAAGCCATTGTAGATCTCTCCTTGAATTGGAAATGTGTGATTTCCTAGGAATTTCCAGTGCAACGCGAACCACTTAATTTTGAATACCCTGAATGGCACGTAAGTTGAATTTTGAGGCTCAGCCAAGTAGTGAGTTACAGTAATCCAACCTCAATAATATTGTAGCTCGTGCTATGGTAAAAAAGTTCATTTCATTGAGGAAGGGCGGAAAGGATCTAAGAAGTCTAATGTGATAGTTACACGTCCGGCGAAGGTATTGCACCTGGGCGTCAGAGTTTAAAGAAGTCTCCGGAAGAACCCAGAGGGCTTTAACCTTCAAGTCGGTCTTAATGATGTTACCTTGAATCACAAAGTGATTGTAAGATGGATCTAGTTTAAAAAGGTCCTGGGAGAGCCAAAGACCAGAAGCTCCATTTTATTTCTGTTGAGACACCGCCAGTTTGTAGACATCTATCTCTCAATGGCATTATAGATGTTGTCTATGATCCCTGAGTCGATGTCATGGACCCTGGACAGCTGAATGACCAGCTGCGTATCATCGGCATAGTTAGTAAAAAATACACCCAGCTCTTCCAAAAGAGTACAGAAAGATCAGATGTACAAGTTGAAGAGAAGGGGGAAATGGAAGCTCCTTGTGGAGCGCCACACTAGATTGGGGAAGTGGAGGAAAAGGCTGAGCCCCAGAGGATCTTAGATTCGTAATTGTACAGGAAGGACTGAGTCCAATTCGCTGCCTCTGTGGAACAAGCACCCTGATGTCATAGGCACTGAAGCAGAAGCTCGTGATCCACAAGATCGAAAAAGCCGTGGACAGATCTAAAATGATCAACATCCCGGCCTTCCCCTTCTCTCGGATTGTCAACAGGTGGGATTGGAGTTCCATCAGAGCCGTCTCTGTGCTAAAAGATGTTTGGAAACCCAATTGTCACCCATGGAGGTTTTTGTTGGATTCCGTAAAGGCTTGTAATTGAGCTGAAGCTGCCATATCAAAGAATTTCAATAAAAATTGACTATTTGAAATGAGCCTAAGATTACAAGGGTCCTTAGGGTCCAGGTTTGGTTTCTTAATAATCTGTGTAATAGTGACTTCCTTAAGTCCTATGGGCACGTGATTGTCTCTGAAAGAGGAATTTATGAATTGGGTGAGAAAAGGCACAAACAGATCTTTATCCTCTATTATCAGTTTAGGGGGCAACAGGTTGAAAAACAGGAGATCGGGTGCATTGATGAAAGCATGTTGGTCGTATCTTCCAATGAAATGGATGAAAACCGTCCGTGAACCCAGCTTTATCTGTCAGACTCTAGGCCCTGACCTAGTAGAATTCAGTCCCTTGCTATTGAGATTATCTCCCTAAAAGCCTCATGGGTTCGAGAGCAGTCTTGATCTGTGGCTATGCAGGGACCTCATTGGATTTGAGTTTTTCAAGGGATTTAAGAATCTCAAAATGTTTGCCTGTTGAGTCGGAGGCAGTTTGGATCTGGGTATTAAAGACGTTTTTCTTCATCTCAATGATTAGTAATTTGTACACTTTATCCTGTTGTTTCCACTCCATTCGAGTGGCATCAGAGGGATGCTTTCACCAGCGTTGTTCCAGTACCCTTTTCTTCTTTTTTAATGCCTCCAGCTCAGGTGTGAACCATTTTTGATGCTTCCGATTATCTCTAACTAGTTTTTTTTTTTCTGGAGTGATATTATCCAGCATGTTGCTGAAAGAATCGGTGAAAATAGACAGTAGTTTGTCCACGTGCTCCTCAGGGGATGAGTGGGATATGATGGAATCCAGACAATGCTGAAGGTCAGAGGAGTGCCTTTTTTTAAAGTTACGCCCAGTGACAGATTTTGCAGTGTTAGTGGGTCTGATCACGGGGGTGGGTAGCTCTAGCGAGAAGCTGATGGTGAAATGATCGGACTAGATACATGGAGAAGTGACAACCCAGTCTAGGATATGGTTCATAGTCCTGGTGGGATCAGCGTTGATAGCACTGTTTCCAGAGCGATCATCTCTTTGTCCCCAGGGTCGCCTCTCCAATGGTTTAAGTCCCCCAAAAATAGGGTAGCTGAATTGGGGCTGATTATGTCGTTAAGAAGAGTGGTAATGTCTTAGTTGAAGTCTGGCATACTACGGGGGGGTGGTAGATAAGGATTAAGTTGACACAAAAGAGCGGGGAAAGTCATTTTAGGATGTAGAACCTCAAAATCTGAGCATGAAACGGTTACAGGGAACAATACTAAGTTGGATTTGGCAATGATGACCACTCCCCCCACCGAACCCCTATGCGGTCTACACTGAAGAATGTGTATCGGGGTGGGGAGGCCAAAGAAATAGTGGGGCTACTGGTGTTCTGAATGCACGTTTCCATGACACAAAGAATGTCTGCCTCACTGCTAAGGATAAGATCATGTAGATCCTGTGCATGCTTTACTATGGAGCATGTGTTAAGGAGGATGATTTTGAGCACGTCAGTCTTGGTCTCTACCTGCACTGATGTGCCACAACTTGAGGGCTGAGGGAAAGACTGGGCCGATGGTTGGACTGAGGCGGGGGATCTGAGCAAAGAGAGGGACCTGTGGGGACAACCGTTGTTTACAGTGTGTCCGGTGTTTCCCAGCCCGATACAACATTGGGTTTTGCCACTTTAAGGGTGTCTGCTGGTGTGCTTCCTTGGGGGCCAATACCCTCAAAGGGGATGGCAGGGCTGTCTAGTATGGTGTTGTTAAGTTCTTCAATGAGGGGCCGGTCTATTTAGACAGAGTGCTGCCAGTGAAATGGGTTCGCTTTTTGGGAAACCCAAGTTTCAGTTATCTTATGTCCCAAAAGTAGGAAGAAAGAATGATGTTTCCGCCTCACCGCTGAGTCTGTCGAGGACCTGCGAAGACGGGCTAGTCACTGATGCGCCGGCGCTGAAGCACCTGATGTTTCAATAAATGCAGCCCTACGTAGTGTAGTTCTAAGGCATATCTTAACGCTGTTACACTGCCTGAGAATCAATAAAACCCAGGTATTGGGTTACAGCAAAACAAATCACAAGTCCCTAGTGAGAGCGCTTTTCCTCTCTGCCAAAATCAATGAAATCACATAGTCAATACACAGCAAACACTGTGCATGAGGATTCACCCCCAAGTGGAAACTGAAAGTAAGAATGAAAACACACGCTCTCAGCCTGTCACTTGGAACACACAGTCGCTCAAACTGAGATGAAGCGCAGATTTAACAAATACAATTTTTGCCCACTACTTGAAACAAATGAACTGTACCTGAGGAGGGTAATGCAGACAAGAATTAAATATACCAGCGAAGACCGGCTGGTCGCTGAAGTGCTTGCACTGAAGCGCCTGACATTTCAATAAATGCAGCCCTAGGCCCCCTGGATAGTGTAGTTCTAAAGTGTATCTTAACGCTGTTACACTGCCCAATAAAGCCCAGATATTGGGTTACAGCAAAACAAATCACAAGTTCCTAGAGAGAGTGCTTTTCCTCTCTGCCAAAATGAATGAAATCACGTTGTCAATACACAGCAAACACTGTGCGTAAGGATTTGCCCCCAAGTGGATACTGAAAGTAAGAATAAAAACACACGCTCTCAACTTTTCACTTGGAACACCCAGTCGCTCGAACTGAGATGAAGTGCAGATTTAACAACAGCAGCGTTGCACAATACTTTAAGCAAATGAACTATACCTGAGGAGGGTAATGCAGGCAGGGAATATATACCGGCGAAGACTTGCTAGTCACTGAAGCGCCGGCCCTGAAGTACCTGACGTTTCAATAAATTCAGACCTAGGCTCCCTGTGTAGTGTAGTTCTAAAGCGTAACTTAACGCTGTTACACTGCCCGAGAATCGATAAAGAACAGATATTGGGTTACAGCAAAACAAATCACAAGTCCCCAGTGACAGTGCTTTTCCTCTCTGCCAAAATGAATGAAATCATGTAGTCAATACGCAGCAAACACTGTGCATGAGGATTCACCCCCAAGTGGAAACTGAAAGTAATATATCTAGTCCCTTTAAAACGCAATATGAATGTAACTTAAATATGTCCAATACTCAGATTGCAAATGTATGCTGCCATGTTTCATTCTAACATGAAGCACCTCCGATGGATCAGGTATAACTCACCACATGGGCTATCTCATTGCCTTCTAACTGTGCACTTGACCTCCCACAACTCTAAAATTCCCTTAGAAGTAGTCCATTACCCCTCCTCCCCATCCAGAAATGCTGCACAAATTAATGAAATAGCCTTCACCCCAAATACGATGACACATCTTGGAAGGATAGCTCAGGGGCAACACACTCGCCTTGGAAGCAAGACGATACAGAGCAACACAGGTTCGATCAAATAACCAATCACAGTTACAATGACGGCTTCTGTGAACTGTGTGGGTACAACTGTGATTGCCCTCATTATAGTTTCATATAAAACGCATATAAGGTTTTGAGGAGCTGCTCTTATCACAATGGTTAGCAGCTTCTCCTCACTTGACATTTTAGGTAATGATTTTCTCTGGTCAATGAAGTAGCCCCTGGCACTCCCTTCCTATCTGATACGTATGATACGGGAGAAGATTTGTGTGGCGAGACCTGTCTCTGCTGTCTCTGTCATACCTGTGAGCTGCCCGATTGACTGTTGTTCTTGCACCTACAGCTTTGTGACCCTCACAGAAAATCTTCTGTTGAATGCATTACTGAAGCTCAAATCTCCTGCGGACCCTATCCCTGTACATATCTTGAAGGACCCCTTTATGAATTTGGTTCCGCTGCTCACTGAGGCACTCCAACACTCTTGTGCTACAGGATTTATTGCTGCCCCTCTTAAGCATGCAGTGATTTCTCCCTTGCTCAAGAAACCCACTCTTGCAGTGGCCAGAAACTACCACCCCATCTCGCTCCTTCTGGCCATGACTAAGCTGCTGAAATCTATCATCACCACTCAGTTTTCTGCCTTTTTTGAGGCCAACAATACTCTTCACCCTTTTCAGGCCGGTTTCCGTCCTGGGATGGGTACGGAGTCAGTCATGATCGCACTCCATGATGATATTGCGCTGGTCCAGGACCACGGAGAGACAAGTGTTCTTATTCTATTCGATCTCTCCGCAGCCTTTAATACTATTGACCATCAGAGGGTCCTGCATTGCCTCATTGAGACTGGAGTTTCAGGAATGCCTCTGAAATGGTTTGCGTCATTTTTCACGGATCATACTCAGGTGGTGTCCCTCCCCCCTTTCATGTGGCTTCCGATGGTGTTTGATTGTGCAGTTCCTCAGGGTTCAGCACTTTCCCCCTTGCTTTTTAACCTTTATATGGTGGCCCTTGCCAAGCTCATTGCTACTTTTGGATTTGCATTTCTTTATGTATGCAGATGACACGCATATCTTTTTTCGTCTAGCTGCCCCCTGGGAAAATCCTGCTGAGCTTTTGAGAGACTGTCTTTCGGCTGTGTACCAGTGGATGTCAGATAACTGGTTAACATTGAATGGGGAAAAGACTGAGGTACTGGTTATTTGTCAGGCCCTCGGTAGTTGGACCCCTGATTTCTGGCCAGAATGTTTAGGACCCTGCCCAACACCTTGTACTGTGGTGAAGAGCCTCGGGATTAAGATCATCTCCTCAGGCTCCAGAGAGGCACAGATCTCTGTGGTCTGCCAGAGTGGGTTTGCGAAACTGAGGGTTTTGAGGAAGGTGCTCCCTTTTCTTCCTACTGAGCCTAGGAGTAAAATTGTCACTGCAGCCATCATGGGTGCAATTTATTATTTTAATGGCATTTATCTTGGCCATCCGGCAGCACTAATGCAATGCTTCCAGATCTAACAAAATGCAGCAGCTAGGGTTACTCTTGGTGCCCCAAGACTCTCCCATTCCCACAATCTCCTTCATTGGCTGCCTGTGAGAACCCGGGTTAAATTCAAGGTCCTTTGTACAGTCCATCGGCCCATTCACTTTGGGGGGACCGAGTTTTGGATGACAAAGCTCTCACTTTATCAGTGCACGAGATATCTTTGTTCCTTTAATCAGTTTTTGCTGGAGGTGCCCCGCTTTTGTCGCTGTTGTGCATGTGGCAGATCCTTTTCTGTACTGGCCCCTTCACTGTGGAATGCTCTCCCTTTCCACATTAGGAGCCTTCCCGCTCTGTCCATTTTCCGCAAGCAGTTGAAAACCTTTTTGTTTTGAGTGGTGCTCGCCCCTCTCTTCTCTCAGGTGATGTTTTTCCGCTAGGGCCTTGATGCCTCCAGGTCTTTGCCGAGCTTTATAAATTCTATTACATTACATTACATCTGATGTAAGCACTACAGACTGTATTGCAAAGTTGATTTAAAAAATGACTAGCGTTACTAGTATGTAAAGGTCATGTCGTAGAGTTCCAGATGCTGGAAGAAAGGATGAACCCGGGGCACAAAGTGGTAAAGGATTTCCCAATGATCACACACTGGGGCTCAAGTGGGAAAGCTGGGAGCAGATCATAAGAACATACAGGCGGAAGCAGAACATATCAACATATGTTACGTGCTTTCAGTGCTGCGGTGCAGCCGAAAACAAAATATTTAAATTGAGGTGCACAGAAAAAAAGAAAAAAAAGGTGCTAATCGTATAGAAAAAGTAGACTGCAATGTAACAATAAAACTGTTCTAATTCTAATTCTGTTTTAAAAAAACATCTTTTTATTAGATTTTCAGTAAACCATAACAAGTTCACATATATTCAACAACATTTTACAACAAGCGAGAAAATCTAAATATTAGAAACATCATACATTATATATTTCATTAACATAACCATACTATGTGAAACATATACACCATCCCTACCAAACTTAATCACTAACACACCCAAAACAACACGAAAGACAACATGAAAGGAAAAAAAAAAGGGCGGCGGGGGGAAGAGAGAGGTGAGCAACTGAGATTCCCTAAGGATTCTCATTATTAGCCCCCCCACAGTCTCTCTGCCATATCAGTCATAAAGGGCCTCAAACGATCCCCATAATGTTGAGTATTCTTCCTCCTTGCCTTTATTATCCATTGAGACCTTATCATATTTCGAAAGAACCTGTAATTCCATCAACCAGTCTTCAATAGTAGGTTTCTTCCTCGTCTTCCAAATCCTGAGGATCAGCTTAATCGCTATCATAACAGCCCTGTCAATCCAGAAATTATGTTTCCTAGTTCGCACACATCTATCTTTATGGGAGAGTAAGATTATGTTGACTGCAGTTCTTTGTAACTCTATTCCAAAAAATTAAATCAATCCTATCAACCACGTCCTTCCAAAATCTTTCTACTCTCAAGTATTCCCACAGCAGATGTAAAAGAGTACCTCTTCCAGTACCACAGCTCCAACATAACTCATCTAATATCAGCTTGAATTTGAACATTTTAACTGGTGTCCAGTATGCTCTTTCAATAACTTTCTGTCGTATTAAACGCACATTCATATCTACTTCTAAACTCATGCTCACCTTTAAGACATCTCTCCATTCTTGTTCAGAAAAAAATGTATTAACATCATTCAACCAAGCCTCCTTTAACCCATTCCATGCTAAATTCTAATTCGAAGCAGCCATGGTTATATAAGTTGTGCTTAATTTCGTTTTCTACTGGTACTTTAGCAGTTACATAGTATCTAAGGGCAGATAAAAGAAATCGATTTCATGAAGCTGAAGGTGTTTGCCCAGGATCATACTCTGAGTTAAAGTGTCATTATCCGGACTCAAGTCATCATCACCTGAGGCCACTGCCACCCATTAAGCAGTGGGCCACATTTGATTCTCAAGAGTTAGACCCTGGCTGGCCTCTAGGTGACATTTCCCAATGAGACAGTACTTCTGAAAGGCCTGCAGAGCTAGTTACTTCCTCCTGTTGCGTTCTTGAGAAAACCCCACCCCTGTTTGCCTTTCCAGATGGTTCAGTCTGCAAATGTACAATAGAGTGAAAGCCAACCTCTGATGGCCAAAGAAACACTTCTATGCACATTGGTTAATTGGGTATTTATGCATGCTGCTTGGGCTTAAGTGACAGCATGCAACACCCGACTGTTACACATGAATACACCATGGAGAACATGGGATGTATTCATATACATATTGTATACGTCGATGGAGGTCCATGATACAGCTCTTCTGCTAATGTCTTTTCTCTATTTATTTGTAATATACCCAAGCATTTAGACAATTTCTGAGTCTTCCCAACATTGATCGCTAGGGAAACCTGGGAAAAGTAGCTAAAGAGATTTGTCCAGGATTGACACCTGTTTTCAAGTGGAGAGTCCGGATTGCAAGACAGGTTCCTTGAGACCACAGACATTAAACTACTTTCTTAGTATTTGTGTGAGGCACCACCCTGTGCACCATCAGTGACATCGCTGTGCAAACCCTAAAGGGTTTCCAGTTTTACAAATCACCCATATACATCGAAGATGATCTGTCTATGTGGCGCGAGTTAGCTGGGCTGTTACCTTTGCTCAGAGTTGGTTCCTGCCAGAGGCTTACCAAAAGGCCTGCTGTTTTGGGCTCCATGACCACAGGCGCTACAGGACCAAAGTCTTATTCTCTTCTAAACCCTCCTTAGCAACTGGGTATCTGTTCTCCTTCATGTTAAAAGGCCTCCACTCACAACAACACTAGTTAGAATACTCCGGGATGGAACTTCTGTGGATATCTTGGCCAATACCATCCTGGACCTTTAGGAAATAAACCTCTTCCGCATGTAGAGTGGCCATCTCGCAGCTATCACCCCTGGTCATAAATAGGCCCACTTTGTTAACTTAGTGATGTGCAATTTCTGGCAGTCCTCTACCATTTTTACCTTCCCCCTTCCAGTACAGAGAGATCTGTGCCAGAGGGGTGATATGTTTGCTCTCACTTAGAAAAGGCAGGTACATTGCTCTTAACAGGCTAGGAGAGGTATGCCTTTCGTTTTCCACAGTGAGAATGTTCCCACTGTCCTGCTGTCAGCCATCCCCTGGGACTCACTGACATAGCCTTGCCGCTCCTTCTGTCTGCTCAGGAGATTGGTTTGGTGGATAGGCCCTGATCAGCTGAATTCTGAACCTGCACTGTTCTCCCGTAAGTGGGGGAGTCGCCCCATCCTACGGGATGTGGAATTTGGATTTCCCTGAGCGTTTTGTTAGTCCCACCACCCTGCATCCATCAGTATGTCTGCCTCCTTGTGGAGTGATCTTGTGGCCTGGTAAGAAACTAGGGTGTTGCTTCGTTTGTACACATAAAGCTTTAGCGAGGGGAGCCTCCTTTGTGTATACCAGAGAGCATAGAAGTTATTTTCTCTTTATGAGATATCAACATCTCAGTCTGATTCGGCTCGAGTCAACTTGCTGAAAATTAAATTAAATGTCTCTGTAGTAGAAGTGACCTTTCTTTCTGCACAAAGAAGTCTGTGAGTTTTCACTTGTACACTTCAGTGGTTCTACAGTTCTTTATTTAGGAAGACAAAATGATGGCACATGAGGATGAAGGGCCTAGTCAGAGGCATACAGATATCCAAACATGGCATTGAAGACCTGTGTGGGTTTCATTGTAATGATATGATATGATATTTTATTTGTATCGCGTCCATGCACAAGTGTTTCAAAGGGTGAAATGATCAAGTGAAATGGATCGATGCCGAAATCCTTCCATGGTAGGGGGCTGTTTTACCTAAAGCAATTTTGGATGTTCTCCTGTCCCAACTTGCTGTGTCGTGAAGAGTATTAGGGCCTCTGTCCCCAAGTTCCCCACAGAGAGATATAAAAATACTCTCTGTGCGAGCCTTGAGCCTTGAGGCCACAGGTGTTGGTGTAGTTCCATAGTAACCAGGCGCAGCCGAAGACCCCAAGGCTGTGGGAAGGAAGGCAGTTATTAGCACAAACAGGCACAGTATTTAATTACACAGGCAAACCTTAATACCCAAAAAGGAGCTTAGCTAAACCTGATAAGAATGGGCCGGGATCGGGAGTTGTGGTGCAAGGGGCGTGCAAGACGGTCCCTGAAGCCTAGCACCCGATGGTAGTGCCGACTGCAAACACCGTGAATCTTGAATCCTGAATCGGAACGCCGAACAGTGTTTGCGTGAGAAACAGCTGTGAAGCAACAAGCGTTTCGAATCTGCCAGCTTTTATGCATGGCTCCCGATCACGTGAGTAGATGACAGGGCACGTGATCGGGAAAGCGTCCCGTAACCAGGAGGTGATAGCGATCGGCTGGTCCTGCCCGGCCGCAACCTCCAGGGAAGTTGCCAATGAAAACCAGACACCCAATTAGGACAGCCGCCGCCCCTGCTCAGAAACAAGGACCGCTTACGCTTCCTCAGCACCACAGGAACCTAGGACCCTGAACTGGGTGTGCCCTGGGAAGCCTGGCAGTACTGCCTGTCAGAGGGTAACCGGGAATGGGAGTACTGATATCACTATCTGCAGTGGTCTGGCTGTTAGGCATGATGGGATGCATGTTGGTATTCTTCCTGAGCATGACACCTTCCTAGATGTATAATTTCTTCTTTCCATAGAAGTCCCTCGAGAAGTTCTGTCATTGCTTTGCCCTTCGAAGGACCTCTTGTTCTTAGGGAGTTGCTATTGTCCCGATCTAGT
The DNA here is from genome assembly GCF_040938575.1 of Ambystoma mexicanum. Classification (NCBI taxonomy): domain Eukaryota; kingdom Metazoa; phylum Chordata; class Amphibia; order Caudata; family Ambystomatidae; genus Ambystoma; species Ambystoma mexicanum. Next base: position 113,276,339 of record NC_090922.1, read on the forward strand.
CTTTGCCCCCTTGTTTCATCTTTGGTTGGAAAACGCTGTGGCCATGATACCCAAGTCTCTGCCTTCCCCATGCACTGATGTCGCTCTGATGGTCTCGTAAATATTGGGTTGTGTGATGGAATCAGTGCCCATTACTAGGGATGAAGCTGAGAGCTGCACACGTTTTCAGTTTTCAGTTCACCTGGGGAACCTTCATTTGCATCAAGCTTGCTAGCTGCCAAAGTGTTCACGAGAGAGCGAAACACAGCATCAGTGGAAGCATGGGCTGATTTAATACCAGAAGCGAATCTGCTGCCTAGGATGGACACCAATTTAACATGGTGCAAACGGAAAAATGGATGGGGTTAAAAGAGGGCAGAGCTGTAAGCAATAAACAAGATAAGGTGAGGTTCTGCCTCACCCTGAAACACCCTTCAAGAGAGATCTGGATACATCATTACTGGGTGCCAGGAAAAGTGTATTTAGCAAAGAGCTGCCACTGCCTTTCATGTTACACGTTCTGGGTTCATTATTGCACCCTGCCTCCCCTCCGTTTAGGCCTTCCCTCCCTACCTCCATCTCCCTGCCCCATACCTTCTGATTGGTTCTTTCCCGGGTTCAGCTGATCCAGCACCACTTACTCTTTAGCGGATCCTCCTGGGCAACCTTGCCCGGGCAGCCAACGAAGGGCATAGGCAAAGGGTGCCTTTGTGTGGGCATCTACCATGCCTGTTTGCCTGGTCGCCCTGGCTCCCCAGGCCTGCTAGAGGACATGCTATCCACCTACAGATACCTCCAGGTAAGGGACGTCTTTATTGAATCCTGCCACCATTCATATTTTGCTATTTCGATTGCTGCTTTAATCTAGCCTCTGTTTTCTACTTTGTCACACTTTCATTTTCTGGGACCAGCTTTCCCATTTCAGATTTCTGCTTTAATCTAGCCACTGTTTGTAGGTGCCAAACTTCCATCTTGCCTTACTTTGGCCCCTATTTGAGATAGCTACTTAAATCTCGCCACCGTTTATATTTTTGCCACACTTGCTGTTAAGGAGATTTTCCTTTTGTAAATCTTTCCCTCTCTGCCCTCAGCCTGCAGGCACTACTGCTGGACTCTCTGGGATTTTCACCCACCTCCTTCATGTACTTTGGTTTTGAGTTCACTGGACCCCTCTTAAAGGAACCCAGTAGAAAGGGAATCTCTCCCCTTAGTCGTTTGAGCCTCATGCCTTCCTATGGAGGCACCCCCACCATAGGTGGTATGCTGCCCCTAGAGTCCCTATTGCAATGTCGCTTTGGGTTCACTGGGGTGCCCCCCAGTACAGGAGTAGTCACCTCCTTTTTGTGACTGATGTTTTTTGCCAATTGCAGCACAAGTCATCCTCCATGCAGTACTGTGGGGATATTTTGTATCCCCATAACTTTGCTGAAAGTGAACATTGTGTTCTTTTCCAGGCATCCCTTGAACAGGCTGGTGGAAGTTGTTACTATGCCCTATTTTGAGAATGCCTTGATGAAGTCTGTTGCTGCACCCGCGATAATGCACCATAGGGGACCATATGCTCAAAATGCCACCTTTTGTCATTTTAAGTCCTGTTCAAAATCTCTTGTCCATTGTTGGCTGCCCTTCTTCCTTCCCAGGCGGGGAGGGCCCTTTCCTTTCATGCACCTTTGTGGTTTCCTTGCAGAAAGCCTGCAAAGGTTCCCCTTTGTGTGTGTGTGTGTGCTGGAATTGGGGAGGAGGCGCCCAGACCCCAATAGACATTCTACCGGGAGACTCTGTTGCTCGGGAAGATTCTGGAAGGCTTGCTGTTCTTCACAGGACAGACACCCCCGAGTTTGAATGCCGCTTGCATCTCTATTGGAGGGCTGGGGCCACCCCCATTCAGTTTTCTGTATGTAAGGAGATGAGCTGGACCCAGGAACAGGAGTCGACCACCGGACCAGAAGCGATCCGAAAAAGAAGACCACCGTGGACTGGAGGACTGCACCAGTCACCAGTACTAGACCAGTAGAAAACACTGAGTCACACACCTCAACACTCTAATTAACAAGGAAGACCTCTGGGAGGTGCTTTCCTCCCTAAGACTGGTGGGACCACCCAGTCACCTATCCTGCTTGAGCTTGGTCACCAGTTTTCTGCGGCTGGAGCATGCATTGACTCTGCAAGGCCCGGAACTAGCTAGTTTCTGTTGCATGGGCTTCCGGCCATCCACATGACTATAACTTTACGTGGGCATCTTTAAGGCTCTGCTGGGACTCTAGAAACCCACATCAGGACACTCATGCATGTGTGTGGAGCGTGTCAAATGGCCACTGCACTGAGAAGTTTGCAGCAAACACGGGTTTGCCAAGGCTCTGTGCTGGCTCGCCTGTTGTTGTCTTTATATATCAATAGGCTGCTTTGATGCAAATGGATGCTGATGTCCTAATAGTGGGAAATACCGCCCTCATACGTCTAGCACATGCTGATGATGATGATTAGACATTAGTATTATTATTGTATTTATTGAGTGCAGACCTAATTCGAGAAACAAAGGATCGCTTTACAGTGGTATACAACAATACAAATATATAAGTGAGCTCATTACATAGGTGAAAAACATTAAGGCTAAGGGCATTGCTAGGGCTAAATTGGAGTCCTTGAGCCGTGCTTTGAAGAATTTATTTATCAATCTTATTCTTATTTTTCTTGTATAAATTGATTATGGTGCTGATTTTTGCTAATGGTCAATCTGAATAAAGCTTTTCAAAAATGAAAAATTACAGATGCAGAACGGCTGCTTTTCGGTGGTAACAACAGAACAGATATACAGCAGGTGGTAGGCCACAGGGATGGGCAGGGCAGGGGTGCAGCCATACCGGGTGGAAGGGAGGAGAGGGGCAGGTGGTGTCTAGCGAGTCAGGTGGCACGAGGAGCGACGTGGTGGCCTGGGTGTTCAGGAGGAGAGACTCCTTGAAGAGGTGAGTCATGAGTTCTTTTCTGAATTGTAGGAGTGTGGGGTTGAATCTGATACTGATGGATAGGAGGTTCCAAAGTCTTGGGGTGTAGGCAGAGTCAGCTTGTTCTTGTCCTTTCCTTTTTGCAGTCACAGATTTCAAGTCTGCACGTTTCCTGGCTTCTGGTGGTTCGCTGTCTGCCGGAGATGCTAAGTTTCATCACAAGCGAGCTGGGTGACTTGAAGGTGACAGCCTTATAGATGATGCAGCAAGACTTGAAGGTGATTTGTACATGCAGTGAGAGCCAGTTAAGGTCGATGAGGGCCGGGGTGATGTGGTTCTATCTGCGTAGATTCTTGGTGAGGCATGCAGCCGCATGTAGGACCCTTCTCAGGGGCACAAGAGAGGATGAAGGGAGGCCGTGGGAGGAGTGCATTGCCCCCATCCAGGTGGGATAGGACCAGTGCTTGAACGGTGATGCTGATGGTACAGTGCTTATTGCCAACACACCACTGGCATTTCAACGACTAATCACTGTTATTGCAATTTTATGAATGATCTTGACCTCCAAATAAATGTTGGAAAATAAGGTGCCGGCCGAAGATAGACCCGTTAAGGAATTTGACTACTTGGGCATAAGATTTGCCTCTGAATTGTCAGGGAAACCGCATTTATTAAAACAGACAGCGAGATTTAAACAAGCCCTGTGGGGCTTACTCGATTCAATAGAATGCCCAGATGTTAAGCTCCTGGCCTGATAACAAAGGTTTATAATAGTAAAGCGGCATCAGTAGCAAAGTATGGGTCAAAACTGTGCGGCTTTACTACCCGAAAACATATTCAGGTGCCATTTTTAAAAAAGTCCTGCTGGGGTTACTATGCTTGGCTCCCAATTTTTGGACCTGCATGGAATTAGCGACTTCATTCCTGGAAGACGAAATAATGGCCCAACCACTTTTACATTGGCTAAGAATCTGGAGGAACCTAAAGGCAAGGTTATCCCAAATAATTATATCAGAAATATTGAAAAGACCCTGAGCAATGAAAATACCCGGGCTCTGCTATGTAAAAGCCTTCCTTGAAAAACTTGATGCAGCCCAATATTTCACTAGCAGTTCCTTGTTGACGCCCCTTGTGGCAGTGGAAATCCGATTCATTATGCATGAAACTGAGTGGAGAGAGGTAACCAAATTAACAAAGTCGACCAATCGAGATTTAACCATCATATCAGAACCATTGATGCAACAGTATTTGGTCTGGCCTAATTACCCAAGTAGGCGATTATCAGCTCTAGAGTCAGGTTTGATTGCCTTCCACTGAGGGCGATTCTGCTCTTTTGAAGGGTGAACCCAACAAGAAGCAATGCATGTTATGTCAAGCCCCGATTGAAGACCTCCTACATTTGATCCTTTTTTGCCTGGCGTATTCCTTAACTAGAGCTAGGAGCTTAAAACCAACATTACCCGATACGGCTTTACACAATGGGCCTCATTACAAGTGTGCCGGTCCAGTAACAACGGTGCCGGTAAGCCTACCGCCACCATTGTTACCAGACTGGCACACTCCAAGTCTGCCTGCCATAGTTGCTGTGCTCGGCAGGTCTAACCCTGCCGGGCACAGCTGCCACAGTAGGCAGACTTACACAGTTGTACTGGCACCATTATTAACGGTGCCGGTGCTTCCGTAGTCGCCATTCCCATTGAGTCATTTGGACTCAATGGGAATGGGGATTTACCATTTACCGGCGACTGACTTCCCGGACCGCTGGGGCTGTAATGCTCTGGTGTCTCCGGAAAGCCAAGAGCCGGTACAATTTGCAAGTCCGGCAGCAAACTACCGGTTTTACCGGCAGGGTTACCGCCAGATGTTGAATGAGGCCCAATGTCAACCAGCGTTGACATATTTGCTTTGGCCAGCACTTGAAGAACTAGTTGGGCTTTCTTCTCATTTTTAAAATATTCACTGAGTGTAAGACATAAATTAATGGAACCTCATCTTTCCCCACTACCAGAAGATGTGCCTGCAGGACGACTGGAGTTCAACCGCAGAGTTGCTGAGTGTCCCCTGATCTTGTCCGGAGTCAACGCTAGAAGTGCATCCATGGAGAGATTCTCAAGGTTCCCTTCATCCTCATGGAGCCGAATCCAGGTATACCGCCTAACGTTTGAGGCCACCATAGGCTTTGAACAATGACCAGGGGTTACCAACCTCGAAGCCCGCGACCAGGCGCCCCTGCACAGTGACTTCAATGGTGAGCCCTGCTTCTCCCTATGATTTGCTATCACCTGGGCCTGTTCCTAACTTTCAGGAGGTTCAAGGGGCTGTGAATGCTTATATCTATTGACCTGCTGCTTGCTTCATAGGGTTTGCATTGGGCGCAAATTCCTGCTTACCTTAGAGCTATCTGGGACTGACCCAAGGAGTTTGTGTCCCGGTCAAAACGTCTGTGGGTCCTCTTGAAGACTCCCATGGGTGGTAGTTGCACCTGGATTTAAGGCAACTGAAGTCCCTTTCTTCCATTGATCTCTCTGGTCTGCATTGACTAAAGTTTGTACTTTACCTGGTTGAGCTCAGTGTGTCCTCCTGACTACTCACCTCCAGCATCAGCAGATCTTCAGAGACTTGGGGTAGGCTATTGCCGGACGTATAACATTTTTTACGTGCTATTAGGCCTACCTATGAAATAACATTACTTGCTCCCTACATTGAAAGTTTGCATTAACTGTTTGTGTTTTATTCTAAAGTACTTTAAAAGTAGTGTGTAACCCTTATGGATGACCAACTGTGGGTTGTATATATGTGCTAACGTATTTTTACCCACCATATGATATTTTAACGGTGCCTTAATGAAGTGTTGTAATATAAGAGTGTTATTCTTAAAACTTACATGGGTGGGTACTTTACTTACCTGTTCTGGTAAGTGTTAACTGTACTACACAACACTGCCCACTTCCTCCTTAGTACAGCCTTGCTACTTTTTCATGCTACTGCAGTGAGTGGCTTTGCTCAGCCGTGGGTTGTAAGAAACCTTGCTAACCGTAGACTGCCTTTTCCAAGTCCTATCCCATAACGTTCTACCACTTGTTTTTGTTTTCACAGAATATTCCAAAGGTAGGTTTGCCACTCTGAACCTCCCCACCGCTGTATTCTTCTAACACTGGGACACTCGGACGCTTCACCCCGTGGAGTGCAGTTGAGTCCCACAGTGGGTCATTCAAACTGTTCACATAGCCCCACACTTTAGACGTGCACACTATTTGACTACAGCCGACCCCACATCTACATCACCCTCGGCCCGAGCGGCACCAACCATACAATACAGCTGAGTCCCATGCAAAATTTGGTCCAGTTGTCCACATATCTTGACCCGCTTGATTCTCTTGATGATTTCACACACCACCCGTCCCACACCTGGTAATATGGGTTGCTCTTAGGGAACTAACCATTCCCTACCTACCTTTGATCAGGCTATAAATGCACACATGCATTTTACCACTTCCCTCACTACTTTTCAACTCAGACTACGGTCTTTCAAAGGGCGTTCATCCTCACAGTGCTTCGAGGCCATACCAATGGCAGTAAGCGCTACACAAATGCCAAATAACGTAACACACATAGAAACACAGAAGCCATTTTGAGGCTTGTCAGGCTGTCCCTTACATTAGCCAAAGGGAACACATTTGGTCTATTTCCTTGGGGAAATATCCTGCTTGGCAATTGGTGCCTTCGCCCAATCAGCACCTGGGGCAATTGAGCAGAGTACACAATACCACTCCTCTCCCTGCCAATACATCCAATGTGAACCTGTGAGACACAGTGCTTCAATTGAGCAACTTTTGGAGTTTTTAAAAACTTCATTAAATGTAGGAGCCAGAATATCATAGGGGGTCATTCCGAGTTTGGAGGTAGTGATGGTGCTATTAGCGTCATGGCTGCCTCCAAACTCCGGTCCAGGTCTGGGTAGTCAGAATGGGGACTTACCAAGTCATTCCAACCTTGGAGGACCCGGTAAGTCCCCATTCTGAAAACCATTCCCAATTCCCATTCGAGCCCCCATAAGGCTCAATGGGTATGGGTAAGGAGCTAATAACGGGCCCGCAAATAGCAGGCCCGTTATTAGCTCCTTGGTCCCTTAGCAGCTCCCGCTAAGGGCTGCTGGTAAAACCAGCGGGCCTTAGTGGGACCCACTAAGGGACCTCGGAATGCGGCGGTTGGGGGTTAACGGCACCGGCATCCTTACTGGTGCCGTTAACCCCTTACCGCCAGGGTCAGAATGAGGCCCATAGATTTTCATGGACTGTGCCCTTTGTAAAATGTGACTTCCAACAGGTTTACGTGGTACACTTAAGAAAGATGGCTTCTCCCTGAACTTTACCTCCACCACGAGCTGAGCAATGAGCTAATTGTACACAGCAAGGCCTCTTATTGTGATTCAATATGAAGGTACGTCTGACCAACTCAACACTCTAATCATGATGACAATCACTCCCCATGCCGCAAGGAGTGATTTCATAGTGCTGTCAAAGCACCAGGCAATGCCGGATACGGGTCGGACATTTTAAGGTCCTTGTTGTTGTTCCATTGTCAAGTTACATTACAGTGCAATGAGTAAACATACCTGATAACACACGCTAACAAAGAGGACACAATTCAAGAAATGGCTATGCTTTGCATGCTGCCATGCGCAATCATGCTTTGATCTCTGGATCTCCCTGCCAATCCGCCCTTACCTGCCCTGAGGCACTGAAGAATGAGCTGACCAATGGTAAAATCTGCATCAGGGAAGCAGATAATTATAAGGTAGGGATAGGTTTGAAAGAATGCATAAGTGATTAATCAGTGGAAGAGCGAATAACAGGAGCTTACTGCTGCATGTACAACTCGTCTAGTGGAATTACACATACATTAGGAAATAAGTGTATTTAAATGTAATTAAGTTCATGTGACTTACTCTGTTTTATTACTTGGAGGAATTGGAAAATACGTGAAAGATTGCTTCTCCTGAATAGGTACCAGTTGTGGTACCTGTAAATAGTTAATAGTTTCATTTCGCGTATATGTTATGAAATTTGATATGTGTATATTGCCTACTGTCCTTGTTATGTCTTGAAGCGGTGCAGCGGCTGAACTCCTTTTGGAAGACGGTAATCTGTGCAAGCAAGTCAATAAAAGGAGCAATACAATGCGTACAAACAGTAATTAGAATTCGGTGATAAGCAGAGATGACTAGGTTAAAACATTTTAAATGATGGACCGCATATTGCTCGGGCACGGGGAAGACTGCTATGTCAGTGACTATGTGACAGCTGGACCAAATTTCTCATGGTACTCAGCTGTATTCTATGGGTTGCAGCACAAGATGGGGCATGGGTATTATAAATAGTCCATCAATACCTAGGGAAACGGTCTACAGACGAGGGATCTGCTATAGTTTACATGCAGAACACATACACAAGGACTAGCATGCAGTCACATCCAAATTACATGCACAATTATCAGATAACACACAGATACATTCAGCACATGTCCTCTTGTCTATACCATCTCATTATTGCAGTAAAAAGTATATTATATCGGATTAAAACTTGGTGGTGGTAATACATAGTTATCTATAAAGAAAAAAAAACAACCTTGTAATCTGAGCCATCACCAGTGTCCAGGACACCCTGTCCTCTAGAGGAAAAACACTATCACCTCTCCATCCCCCGACCCATCCACCTGAGTTCCCTGAATGTTCACTGCTCTGCCTGGAGAAGTCCTGAGTGCCTGATCCTCGGAAAGTGGAAATTCAAACGAGATATTATGCCCCCCTTTAGACCCTGCAATACCCCTTGCAACTCAACTAGCCTAATGCTAAGAAGTACAAACAAAGGTCAAATGCAATCAACTTGCAAACCAGATTGAACAAGTTTACTTTTAGTGTGGGTAAATTCAAAAGCCGCATAGAACCAAATCAGTCCAGTTCCCACGTGGCTAAATTCAAGAGCAGCAGAAAAGCAAATCAGTACAGTTTTTGTGTGGCTACTTTTAAAAGTAGAAGAAAACCAAATCAGTGCAATTCTTGTGTAGCCAAGTTCAAAAGCAGCATAGACTGAACCAGTTCAGCCTTAGCATGGCTGAATCTAAAAGTAGCAAAACCCCAAATAAGTACAGTTTTTGTGTGGCTACGTTTAAAAGTAGAAGAAAACCAAATCAGTACAGTTCTTGTGTGGCTAATTTGTAACTCAGAAAAATACCAAATCAGTACAAGTTTCAAAGCAGACTAGATCGAACCAGCTCAGCCTTAGTGTGGCTAAATGAACAAAACAGCAACATCTAAAATCAGTACGTCCAGTTTTAGAATGAGTGAATTCAAAATCATAATGTAACCAAATCAGTGAAGCTCCTGTGTGGCTAAATTCAAGAGCAACAGAAAAAACAAATCAGTACAATTCTTGTGTGTCTAAGTTCAAAATCTGCATAGACTGAACCACCTCAGCCTTAGCGTGGCTAAATTTAAAAGCAGTGAAAACCAAAATCTGTCCAGTTCTAGTGTGGCGAAATGAATTGATAGCAGAAAACCAAATCAGTACAGTTCTTGTATGTCAACATTTCTAAAGCAGTATAGATTGAACCAGTGCAGCTTTTAGTGTGGTCATATTCAAAATCAGCACGAAACCACATCAGTGCCATTCTTGTGTGGCTAAATTCAAGAGCAGCAGAAAAGCCAAATCAGTCCAGTTCTTATGTGGCTACATTTAAAAGTAGCAGAAAACCAAATCAGTGCACTCAGTGTGGCCAAGTGAAATGGCAGCATAGACCAAACAAGCTCAGCCTTAGCATGGATAAACTCAAAAGCAGCGAAAAACCAAACCAGTTCAAGTTGTATAGTGATGTCCTTTACCATCTTACTGTAGTCCTCTGGGTTGGGGAGGGGGTTGCAGGGCAGGGCGTCAGGTGAAGAGGTCAACAGGAATCACCCTTATCTGCTGCCTTTTGCAGGCTGCCTGAGGTACGCTGTGTGGCAGGGTGCAGTAAGAGGACAGTTTTGGTCACATGACACCCAGCAGCAACTATCAGGAGTTGGGGAGAGGGTGTCTTCATGGGAATGGGGAAACAGGAGTGGGCTCTTTTTTAAAATTAAAATTAATTAAATAATAAGTTGAAGGTTGAGTTAAAATTGAGTGGAAGGAGTCATGTTCAAATTACTTCAAATTAAGGGGAAGTGGGCATTGGGAGGTGGTAAAAGCCTAAATACCTGGACTTACCTGTTGCTCGGTGGGTGAGGGACTTCCAAACGCAGTGGAGGCAAGCAAATGCTGGACGCGTATATGGTGGAGTGTGGAGGATGAGCGCTGGCCTTACCATATTGCCCTAAAACTAGTGCTTTCCCACATATCCTACACATAATATTGACACAAGAGTTAACTACGATTTCGTTTGATCTGTCCTGAATGACATCAGCTACAAATGTGGTGTCATCACAACCTAAAGAACCCAAATCATCCAGCTACAAAAGCTCTAAATCTGAACCACTGATTCCTCCTACACTGGTTAAAGGGCAGCAGAATATATCTACTGACACTGAAACCATTCTAAAGGAACTCAAAACAATGAGAGACCTCATACACTCTATAAAGACCAACACAAGCCTCATTGATACCATGATTGAGGCATTCTGCCAGTACTTCAAAAACCTCTCCTTAAGGATCACAGAAGCATACTCAAGAATAAGCACCCTAGAAGGTACTTCACGGAAAACACAGTACAACTTTCAAATAAGTTACAAATCAAGAATATGGAAACACAGATAGCAGACTTAGAAAACAGAAACAGAAGTCATAAGCTTTATATATACACTAGCTCCCTGAGAAAGCAGAACTTAAGGCTTCTTCCTTTGAGGTATTTGTCAAGGATCTGACTCCGAAGAAATTAAGCATCATGTTTCCAAGATCGTTTGAAGTGGATCGATCCAACGGATCCCATATTTTCTTTAGCGAAATCCCAAATTTCATAGAGCTCTAATCGTCAAAGTTGCTAAAACAAAACCCAATATCATTTAGGAAAGGTACAAGATTACCATCACAGAAGACTTTGCTAGAACAGTCCAACACAGAAAAGCATTTCTGTCCTATGGACCCAAATTGAGAGAACTGAACATTATTGGCACTTCAAGATTACACAAAAAGAAAACACATTCTGTTTCACTAATACCAGTGAACTGAATACATTTTTGCAAGATTTGAAAGTGGAAGAAATGGTCACTTGATAATTGTAATGTAGTTGTCTTGAAATTCTTTTAGCTACTGGGCCGTTGCTGGTTTCACTGAATTTTATCAACATTCTAACATTCCAAATATCACATGCATTCGAAATGTACGTTCTCAGTTCACACCGTAGTGTGCTTCGAGTGATCTGAATTCAGTATACTTGCAAATTCCTTCCACCTTTTAATAAATATTCCCATTTATCAGCTCCCTTCTGTTATACACTACTCGAAATGCATCAATCCATCTCATCATATCTCAGTGGAACCCACACTATACTTCATTAAAACTTTCTCTAATTATCTTTACTGAATGTAATTGATGTTGCAGCCTTGAAAGCAACCAATGGTGAGTTTCCTTAGTATTAATTAAGTGCTGATTTAGTGGAGCTGCGTGAATGTGTACTCGTAAGCATTGAGACTGCCAATTCTATAAACTGAAAATAACACAAATCACAAGTACTGTAATTCTTGCATTCCAATATTCAATTTATTCTTTTTCTCTTTTATTTATTTGTTTGTTACCCCCCGACATGTGTTTCCCCATTGAACAAAATGGTTCTTCGGGAGGATTATTATATTGAAACATTTGTTTTTAAGTCTCACTTCCATACTTAGCTATTCACAACATGCTTGACCGAAAGGAACTAGATCTTGAACTTAAAACGAAAATAAGGAACCAAAAAGGAAACTAAAAGTGCCAAAAACCGCAAGATTGTTGAAACATTGAATGAGAGAGCACAACTATTGAGCACATAAATTGAACCTCTATTAGGATAATTGGGATACAAACATTGACACTGTGAGTCTTAAAAGTGAATGTTTAAATATAATAGCCCTCCTGAAGAACCATTGTGTTCAATGGAGAAACACTTGTCGGGGGATAACAAACAAATACATAAAAGACAATCATTTGAATATTGGAGCGCAAGAATTACAGTACTTGTGATTTGTGTTATCTTTACTGAATGACTAACATACTTCACATACATGTGTATATATACGCGACTTATTCTTGTTGAGGTCCCTGCTCCACCACACCACACACACACACACACTTATCCTTCCGATTTGCTGCTCATGTCCTCATACAAGCACTTCAATTGTGTGCAATATGAACTATAATAGAATCTGAACTATCAGCTATTCATTGATACTTGATACTTGATGGTGTAGCTACAGCATTAATCTGAAATTATGCACTCACATTAACAAACATATGAACATGGAAACTCTCCAATGAAACCAACATGCTCTCACAATACCTGGCAACCATCAGTTAGATGCATTATACAGCCATACCTTCAATCATATCTTTAGATATCTAATTTCTTTAGGTCCATGTTCCCAGAACTCAGATATAGGGCCTCATTACAACCTTGGTGCTAAGTGCACCAACTTTACCACCATGGTGTAAACTCCGTTTACACCATGGTGGATGGCGGATTTACCGCCCCATTCCAAGGTGAGTGGGGCGGTAAATTCCCATTTCCCATTTTCCCTTCCCCATTCCCATTTTTGCCCCATAGGGCATAATGGGAGTGGGGAAGGCGCTAATTACGCCGCCGTAAATTACGGCGGCGTAATTAGCACCATGGCAGGTTAGCGCCATGGATTTTAACGCCTGCTAAAAGCAGGCGTTAAAATCAGAATCAGGCGTTAAGGGTTAACGGTGGCGTTAACCCTTAACGCCTGAGTTGTAATGAGGCCCATAATATTAATTAGATTTACCTCTTTATAGACCCTTGTGCTTGCTACACCTTTAATGTGTGACACTTAGTGACTTAAACATTTTGTACTTAGTAGTATCCTGAGGTGATATAAGCCTACCAATTCTAAGACTGCCCACACTCAGAGATGCACAGAGATACACAAATATAGATATATATATATCAATTTAGTTTCCTGAGCTACTTCCATTGGTCTAGATTCTATCAATTGTTATTTCTCACAAAGTGGATTTCCATGGTGTAATCAGGATCAGATAAATCAATGTGGGCACTACACTCTGTTGCTATTGCTTACTCTCTTGTCAGAATGTAGTTAATCATGACGTCTGCATGTCCAAACTATGCATTCATCGTTGATCTCCTTGGGGAGAAACATGAAGACGCAATTGCCGGAAAAAAACATTCTGGTGCAGCTTGTTTGCAATGTTCAATTGCTTATTCGTTGTCATATTAGTTGTCACTAACTGTCGTATTGATCAGTTGCTCAAATTGTTCAAAAAGCTTATATAACTGTAAACAATTATGGTTGAACATATTCGAATAGGCATTAATATGACAGAAGGTCTACATTGCCACATACCTTTTGTTCTGATAGTGGTGGTTCTCCATCACCCTTACATGCTGGAGCACTGCTTTAGAGCCATGATGCTCCACCAGTGAGCCCCTAATCTACGTTCCATTGTACTGCATAACCTATTGTTATTGGCATCATTTATTTCTGATATTGGCTATCTAGCTAGGAAAGATTTTGACTTTCCCTTTCTCTATCTTACCTTTCTCTTTCTCTCTCTTTACATACATTTGTTTCTGCGTGCCACCTGTACTCACATAATAAATGTATAGGGCCTAATCACGAGTTGGGCAGTATCCTGGCTATAATACGGCCCAACTGTAATATCTTTAGCGCCCGCCGGTCCGGCGGTGTTACTGCTGGATCACAGGTTGGGTGTTAACGGTAAATCCCCATCCCCATTGGGTCCATTCGACCCAATGGGGAATTTTCGGCACTAATACTGCGTTCTAATACAGTGGCAGTAATCCAGGGTGCTGAATGGGATTTTCACCTCCAGAAAAAAGCTGGAGGTAAAACAGCCCATTTGGTGCCCAACTCATGATAGGCCAACCCTTAAATGAGGTGGTAATACCGTTACCGCCGCATTTAAGGATTACTGGCCAACTCGTGATGAGGCCCATAGAGCCCTAACACAGACTCTTCTGTCTTTTGGGAATTAATAGGTAAAAGATTACATTTCATATCACCAAAATACATTCTGATGGTTGGCAAAGACTTCAGCTGCTTCTTGACCTTATCCTAGACAGATATTCTTCATACAAATTTAAGATTAGAAAATCCAGTAAAACACTTCTAAACATGTGCTCAGAGATTAACCTAGTTGACGTATGGGGAACCCATAACCCAACCATTCAAAAATGTACCTTTTTCTCTCACACCTATCTTTCTTTTTTATAAATAGACCATTCAACTCCATCAATTCTCACTCCACATAGAACATATCCTAATTTCGGATGATACTTGTAAACGGGTTAAACTGATCAGCACCAACCCACCATACAAGAAATGGCTGTGGAGACTGAAGGACAGTATTTTACTATTGCGGTCACATATAAATAAAATCATGAATGATACTGAATCCTACTTTACAACTAATCCCACAATCAAACATGAAGGCACAAACATATGGGGCTGCATGGCGGATGTCATTGGAGGATCTCTAAACAGTATTTCTTTCCATATTGACAAAACGGCTAAGAACTAGCTAGCACTATTCGAAAACAATATCAAAACATTGGATATAGACCTAATATTACCTACTTGTTCTAAAATATATGCTTACAATTGAATTGTCAGCTGAAGTGTACATAGTTAGATCCAACTCAGAAAAGCAATAATCTTGGTATGAACAACATGCCTGTTCAACTCAATACGTCTGCCTGTAGACATATAGCCTCATTTAAAAAGGAGGATGCATCCATCTATATTCGGTTATTTTTATTCAAATCTCTATATCCCTAAAATAAATCCTGATGCAGACAAACTAAACAAATACCTTCAAGACCTAAATCTCCCAACCATCTCCCATCTGATTAGGTACTGCTAGATTCTCTAACTGATGTAAAAGAAATCCCTACTGTCAAAATATAGCCCCGGGACCTGACAGCTCCACTACCACCTTTTCCAAAGTATTTGCTAAAATCCTTTACCTGCAACTCCTAGCCCTTTTCTCTATTTTGTGAATATGGGTGCATACAGCTGAAGCCTCCATAATCGTTACACCAAAAGAAAATGACAATCGCTAAACAGGCAAATTATAGGCCCATTTGACTCTGTATGGATGGGAACCTCTCTCAGCCTTGGGTAGGTGGCCTACCGGAGTGGAATCCAGAGTAAGTCCTACAGCAGAGTGGGGCGTTGGCAATTAGGAGGGCCCCAATTCATGTCCCTTCCCAATGTGCCCATTTGTTCATATGCTGTAGCCATTTGCATCATTCCAAGCCTAAACACCCCAATGCTGGCCAAGGTTTTTCTTTGATGTTCACATGAGAAAAGAGTACCAAAAAGCAAGAGAATTACCAGTGCCCTACGTGTAGGCACTGTTGCAACTGTCTGGGAAAGATAGAATGAGAGCGAGAGAAGAAGAGACCCGGTGCAGTATTTCAGAATCCTGTGTGAGTAGCATGTCAACACTGCCAGAGGAAAGTGACCCACCTAGTGAGGAGCCATAGCTCCTACATGAGGGCCTACAGTGCTGCATACCACACATCAGCCTCGCCCCCCGGGGAGGGAGACTGGTGCGAGCCTCTGAGACTACCAGGGGGATAACAAAGCCCACCACATGAAAAGAGAATTTACATTAGGAGTGGCCAGGGAACACACGAACAGGGACATTATACAATATGAACCGCCATCATTGTTTTGTGGTGGCACCACGCAGAGAAAGAGGGTGGGGCTTAAGGAACAATATAAAGATTTTATTGTATGAAACACCTTTTGGATGGACAAGATAGGGCGAGATTGGCCAGGGACAAGACCAAAGATCAGGGAGGGGGTTAAGTGAGACCACAGAAAACAGGAAGTTGTTGGCTGTTTGGTTGAGATCAAAGGAGGCAGACCAAGACACCAGCAGGAGAAAGACAGTGGACTGTGTAGGCACATTGTGGAGCAGGTGAGGCATTGGTTAGTGTGTGCAAATGGTACTGCATTGTGAGTGTGTGTGAAAGAGTGGCAAGTGTGTTTAGGAGAGGGAGTTGTCAGGGGTCAGTAATGTGAGACTCACAAATGTATTGAGTTTTCACAGGATTTGCAATTTTTATTAAACACCAAATAAAAGAAACTCCTAACTAATCCTATTCTACCATGAGATTTAAATGAAAACCTCCTAATATTCCCAAAACTAAACCGAACCATAAACAATATCAACATTCAAATAACATAAATACAACATAAATAAAAGGTTTCCAAACACCCAGGGCCTGATTCATGGAAGCGTTTTATAATGGCGCAATCCCATAGGACAGCGTTCCATGAATCAGGCCTCCAGTGTCTTGGATGACTTCTCATGGTGCTGGGCAGATCTTGCTCCGCCAAGAATGTCCAAAGTCAATGTCCTCCAAGTAACAAAAAGTCTTAACCATATCCTCCATCCAGGGAATTGACTGATTTAAATATACGCCTACAAGTACTGCAGCTTTAATCAATGCTCGTTCTGCCACCGCTCATGCACTGGAACTAGCTGAATTTATTGATTTCCATAAAGTAGATATGCTTTTGCTGAATGCGACCTCGTTCACAGGGTTTAGGTATACTTGGTTGAAAATATCTGACCCTTTCCAATTTAGCCTCATTTTCTTTGCTCCTTTTTTGGATGAAAAAGGGGTGAGACACCCCACAACACCACCCCCACACCTTAAATTATTCTCTTACTCCTCACCATATTTTTTTAAAAATTTTTTTTATTATGGCTTAAAATGGTTTACAACATTGAAAACCTTTAGTCAAAATGAGCGCTCATTGCACACAACTAACCATTTCAAACTTAATAAAACTAAACAAAACTCAACATAAAAAATGGCCTCATTACGACCCGGGCGGTAAGGGATTACCGGTACCGGTAAGGGCACCGGTACCAGTAATCCCTTACTGCCCTACTACGAGTTCCCTTTGCGGGTCCTCCCTTCACGCCTGGTTTTACCAGGCGTTAAGGACAGGACCTGCAAAGGGACCTTAGAGCTAATAACAGTACCGCAATTTGGGAGCTCAAATGGGAATGGGGAAGGGCCCTGGTGAATGGGGAATTACCGCCCTCGCCTACCTTGGAATAGGGCGGTAATAGCTCCATTAACCAGAGCTGAGTCGGTAAGGATTTGGAGGCCTCCAACCTCGTAATGACCCCCAATGTCTTAAAATATATATCAACATTGACATGCACATGCAGTTACAGATGTTCTAATGAATAGGTCTAGTGACTCCAAAGCTCTTCTTCTGATCTCCTATTATTTAACGGCGCCTGTCCTCTATAGTCTCTTTCCTGCATTTTTGGAGTCTTTATGTCCTATTCTTCTTCCTGATCCCTTGCTCCAGCCACTTCCAATTTCGAAGCAATTGCTAACAGGAATTTTGCCAGTGCCATATATTTATTTCATTTCATTTGACTGAAAAAACGTTACAAAAAATGTGGTCAAATTGAAAAGGTCAAATGTTTTTCGATCAAGTATGCTAATGCTGTTCACAGAGGGCTCTCAGAATTTTTTCTTTACCTATTGACAGATGGCTATTGTGTACAATTTATTAATTAAACATAGAAGAGAGGGGGCTAGGGGTATAGCCATAATCTATAGGTGCTCACTGCCAGTTTCCCACCTCGATACCCTAGTTTGGGCAGATGGATTACAGTTGGGACAGATGACCATTGGGTTGTCGTTTTAATGAAGCGGCAGCCCCTATAATGGAAGTGTTTCGATGAGTAAGGGATTAGCACATGACATGGGGGAAACCGGAACCAAGACAAAAACATCTAGTGTTAGCCCGTAAATTCAAAGATTTGGACAACATATCTGAGATGAGGTCAAAACAAAACAAGCCTCGGTTGATGCCTCACTTTCTAGCGAGGAATTGTTTACCACTGGGTCCTGCTTTGAAGATCTATAAACACGCAGTTTTTTTGGGGCTAAAAAGGATTACCCCATAGAGTAATTGGTGCAGCAAATAACCAGCAAAGATAATTATTTGCAGTGGTGTGAAGGTTTTGCCAGCCAAACTGTAATGCATCATCAATTGAACCCTCCCTGCCATAGGCCAATATCTTTAATGTGTTTTTAAAGAGAAAATCAAACTGATCCAGGAGAGCCTCAGAGACAATGTTCAAAGGGGATCCTTAGGTGACTCGATCCTAGGTCAGCTGGGTGCAAGCATCTCACCTGGTGAGGGGCAGCTGTAAATGGCAGAGGACGGGGTCCTATTTGATTTTCATCCAGTTACAGAGGACTTTGTTCAATCACTTATTTCAAAAATTAAACCTACTAACGACCTTTTATTCACTTTACCAGCTTATGCCACTAGATGCATGGCCCAAGAACTTGCACCACTTATGAGAACTTTTATAAATAAATGCCTACCTCAGGGGATTGTTCCGGGCAATTTAAAGAAAGCCATTATTATGCCGTTGTTGAAAAAATCAAACCTTGACCCAGCCATGTTGAAGAATTATCCCCTTGTTACTGGTCTTCCATGGCCATGCAAACATCTTGAGAAAGTGGTTACTATCCAGCTACAATCACATGGGGAAAAGCAGCAGCTTCTGCACACCCTTCAATCTGGTTTTCATCCTAAATTCGGAATGAAAACAGCTTTGCTATCTGTGCAGGATGACCTGCTGGAGGTCATGGATAACAGGGGACTTTCTCTATTGGTATTGTTGGAAGCCTCTGCAGCCTTTGACACTGTCGACTATCACATCTTGCTAGACCGACTGAGAGTTGTAGGGAAGGTCTCCAACAAGGCCATTAAGTGGTTCTGCTCATTTCTGGCCTGCCGACAACGGCAAGTCAAGGTCGGGGGCTTTATTTCAGACCCTGTTGTGATGGGGTGTGAGTGTGCTGAAAGGATCATCACTGTCACTCACCCTTGTTGTTCAACATTTACATGCATCCCTTGATGGATATTCTGAGGAGTCACGGGCTGAGTTATCATTCTAACGCCGATGACACCCAGACATACATCAAAATAGGATCCATGACGACACATTCTCCAAGGTTAAATCATGCCTGGATGATGTTAGCACCAGGATGGCTAAAAACCAACTTCAATTAAATGCCTCGAAAAACAGAACTCTCCCTTTTCGGACCTAAGCATCTCATTATGGTAGCCAAAGAAGCGTATGCTCCAAATGTCTTAGGCGAAGAATTAAACTACTCCTCTAAGATTAAAAATGTAGGTTGCATCTGGCAAGACAACCTGGGTTGCGAGGCACAGGTGCACGCTATGGTTCAGGCAGTCTTCTATTTGCTCTGAATGCTTCGACAAGTTCTTCCTTTTATTCCCAATGAAGGCCATGCAACTGTGGTGGTGGCTCTGACGAATGCTCACCTAGACTCCCGTAATAGCCTCTTGATGAGCATTCCTGGAAAACAAATGCGCAGGCTTCAAAAAGCCCAGAATGCAGCTGTCATACTGATTGGGCACTTGAGTAAATCAGACCACGTTTCCTCCCTCCATAGGTCAGTGCATTGGCTAGCGGTAGAGGACCACAATAACTTTAAGTTAGCGTGTCTGATCTTTAAATGCCTGAACGGCCTGGCCCTGGAGTATCTGAGAGGCAAGATTCACTTCTATCTACCTTCGAAGACCCTCGGATCAAGGGACCACCTACTTTTAACCATCCCTCGGTCAGTATATGTAACTAGAGGAGGCAGAAGTGTTGCTGTTTTTTGCCACAGACTCTGGAACAGCCTACCTATCAAAATCAGGACTAGCAAGACTCTTTTTCAATTTCGTAAGACTCTTAAGACTTACCTCTTTAACTAATGAGACAGAATGTTTGAAGGTATACTATCAGTCCACTAGTTCGGAATACTATCACCCTTCCTTCTTGCCTGTTGGTATGCTAATATTGTTAATAACAGCTGTGCCTTTATACGGTTAAGTCAGTTCTGCGTGCGTTATAAATGCACAAAATCAAAATCAAAGCAAGTTCAAGACCCTCTGTATTGTCCATCAGGCTTTCTGGGGCTGTGGCCCGCACTACATCCAACTCTCTCTTCTAAAATACCTTCCTTCTAGAGCCCTTCACTCAGCTACCTGCAACTCTCTGAGGGTCCAACGCTTTTCCAGGCAGAGAGTGCAGGGAAGATCTCTCTCCTCTGCAGGTGCCTCCCTCTGGAAAGGCCTCCATACCCCTCTCAGACTTAAGCCGGACCACCTGAAGTTCTGGAAGCAGCCCAAGACTCTCCTTTTCTCCTCTGACTTCTCTCTCCTGCTCCCCTGCTGACCTACCTGTCTGCTGCACCGACTGCTTGCTTGGTTTCCTCAGGGCCTCACTGCTTTCCAGGCCCCTCCACAGCCAGTCTTCCTTTGTACTGCCTCCTGGCCTACCATGCATTTAGGGGCTGTAACTGTAACCCCAACAGCCCCCCTGCCTCCTTGCACTTACCCAGTTTCGCACTGCCCTGGCTGCACTTACTCAGAGCCATTCTGCTCTGCTGGCACTGCCCCCTCTCCATCCCCCTGCCCATCTTGTGTCAAACTTGCATGACCTGAATGACACAGGACCAAATAGGATTGTTTTTCCTGTCCTCCCTATGTCTTACCTCCCTCCCTTGTCTTGTGGCGCCTAGAAATACTTGTGTACAGGCATCTTATAAATGACTTATCTGGGGATTTATATCCAACACCAGCACTTGTAATCCAGAGGTAATACTGCCGGACCTAGTGCCGGTATCGGTAACACAGTTTGCCAGTATCCTGGCATTTTCTGGTGTCCTGGCAGAATCCTGGCAAACCTATAATGACCCATACAACATCACCACAATTGGAAAACCTGACACCCATCCGACAATAGACTATCACCAGGAAAAAGACAAGGAACAAACTAACAACTAGGAACAAACCTGCAGGAATGCCCAAATGGAACTTACCCAAAACGTTTTGGACCAGAACACCACTTGAGCACAGCACATTAAAACTAACTTAATCAACCAGTATTCTATGAAACATGACCTGAAACCAGAACAAACATAAGATTCTGGACCCTGCTTCTACATTTCTCCATCATAAAGGCCAATGAAGAAGATGCAGCACATCAAAACTAACTCTGTTTGTAAGGAAAGCTAAAAAAAACAAAACCCACTAGGCACCTCCCTCTTCATCCACCCTCGCTCACCAAATATTGACCAAACTCGACAACACAAATGGGTCAACACCCTCAACTCACAGCAAAGCAGTCGCAACTTCACGCCAACTTGCAAACGTGTCTACTGGGCAAACATCCAGATCATCCCATAAACTTGATTCTCCTTCTGTAAACAAAACCTCTCCAGTGCAGAAATCACAAACCTCCTAGAAAAGAGTCACACAGAAGCCAAATGCCCTGGGTTCTACACACACCAACAATTTAACAGAACACCTGTTATTTTGCCTTTACTCCCCTAGCCACCACTCCTTTTCATTTCAGATTAACATGACAGCATGTAGACCATGAAAATGGCAGCTCTGCATGGTGCATATCCCAATAACATAATACATTATAACTTGGGTACACCAGCGATTGGGTGCATGGATGTCCTTTGGGGGTTGCAAGCAGTGCTCGAAGTGTACGAAAAGAAGTAGTGGAGCTATGTACTCTGCTGGTCTGCCCTGCTCCCGACAAACCCCATCCCTGCGCGCCCTCCCATACACAATCCAAACACCCAAACAAACACACCTGCTATTTATGGGAATGTGCAGTTCAGTGCGCTGAAGTGCAAGCTTCAACTTCTTCCTACACTTTTATTTTATAATCAAACCATTCCGGAACGGTTTCTTTTTAAAACAAAAGTACAGGAACTGTGAAAGTTAAAAATAAAAAGTATGGGAGCACCGCTCCCGACCGCTCCCGCCCATTTCGACCTCTGGTTGCAAGGGGTCACAACTGCGACCTCTGGAACTGCCTCTGCAACCCCAGGTTAAATGTTG
The DNA here is from genome assembly GCF_040938575.1 of Ambystoma mexicanum. NCBI lineage: Eukaryota > Metazoa > Chordata > Amphibia > Caudata > Ambystomatidae > Ambystoma > Ambystoma mexicanum. The sequence goes on from NC_090922.1 coordinate 113,298,419, forward strand.
CAGAGTCAGAGAGAAACCGAAATTAAAGAGTGCTCAGACAAGAGCCCTCATTACATTCAGCAGCACACTCTGCTCCACTGTCACATGTCCTGGGGGTGCCCTCAGATGTTAAAAATAAATAATGTATTCTTGAAGTCACTCTGACTTCATAAAGACATTATTTCCGTTAAGGGTTTCTGTAATGAGAATCATTCAAGGTTCCCTCTGGACAGGACATGGAGGCCTCCGGCTCCTCTGCTCTGCACATGAAATGAACCAGAGCTGGTTTCTTGCATGTGTGGAGAATTAAAACTAGAAGCCTACCTGCAGAGGAGTTCCTCAAGCAACAGATTCGGGAAAAAGGTAAGAATTTATTTTTTGTAAATGTGTGTGCTTGGTGCATGCAAGGGGCATGTGTGTATGTATATTATGTAATGTGTGTGAATGAGTGAGTGCATGGGTGGCTGGGTGTGCACGTGTGATGAATGGTCAATGGGTGCAGGCATAAATAAGCAAGTGAATAGTGTGTGAATGTGTGTTTTTTGTGTTCAATGCCTGGATGACTTACCAGTAAACTCCATTACCCCCAACCCTACTCTTCCTTGTCCCAGTACTTCCATACGAAGCACCTTGCCTCATACGTAAGCACTGGTACGGGGAAGAGGGATGTGGAGGTAATGCTGGGCCGAGGAGCTGATTTTGGGGGTTGGAGGAGGAGAGTGGGAGGGAGAGAGGACACGTGGGGCTTGTCGAACAGGAGGGGGTGTGCTAAAACGTAATGGGCAACTATGATAAAGCAGGCATGATATGTGTTATTAGTGGCTAGGCTGGCATTTTGGTACAGCCAGCATAGTCTTTTCTTACTGTGCCATAACATTTTTAACTGGGCATCCATAATAAAATAAGCATGATAAGTGTTATTACCTCTCTAGAGTGGCATTTGGGTGGAGCCAATCTAGCAATTTCTTACTGTGTCATGGCATAAAAGGTGAATCCTTGCACAATGTGCTGAACAGGCCCCTGCCAAAACACAGCAATTCACATACCACAAGGGAAAAATATGTGCCCCTAATATGAGCGGACAACTATAGAAATGAGAAACATGGCCTGTGGTGCAGACTATATGGAATGTTTGCACCTCACATAACTGTACATCAACCTTCATGGCACATTGAACATCGGATCACCTGTGAATTGGTAGAATGTCCACAAGACTGAGGAAGGTTTAAGTAGAAACATCTCAGTAGGCTTTGCTCTGGTCCTCTGGTATGTTGCCCCATCCAACGTGCATGATCCCATTACCGGAAATATGGCTTGCCACATTGAACACCATAGGTACGCTTCTTCTCTACAGGCACTGGCAGAGCCTGCCTCAAAATGTGAGGGGGTAGCTGGATGCCAGTTTTGAAAGCTGATGGTGAGTGGGTGCATTAAAACCATTGCGCAGACAACCCCACCCCTACCTCCGAGCCCAGACTGCTGAATAGCCATTTTGCCTTTGTTTGACCCATTGCATGCACTTTTCATCCCAATTCTGAGGCTATTTAGGTTCACAAAGATGGTAATCAAAGGAGGATTGGCCCTCTAAAAACTGAGCCAAGCACTCAAGACTTTGGCTTCGTCGTAGAGATCTATTGGTATTGCCTGCCCAGGCTTGTGTCATCTGCCATTGTATGCTTGCTGCTGCCGTCATATTAAGATTGTTTGGACGTCACAGCCGAGTGATGCCTACTGCTTTAAAGTGGAGGAGGAGAGCTTACATCTTCCCAAGCCAGGGACTTGACCATGTCTGCAGGTGTTGTGGGAGAAGGAGGGGTCGTGAAATTTCTGCTGGTGAAGCAAAACTAACGAAACGTGCTTGTATTCGCCAACAGAGCTGTTTCTTTTTCCTTGTTTCGACACTTATGGGGAAATTTCATTTTTTATCAGTGGTTTTGCTTTGGATGCATGATATTTCGGCCAATTAGGTGTCAGAAGTATTTTATGGCTCCTGATTGGGCAAATGGGCCTCATTATGACAATGGCAGTAGCCGTGCCGGTAAATACCGGTACGGCTGCCGCCAGAGTCATTTTTATTCCAGCACCCGGGAATGGGAAATTATCGGGGCATTACAGCCCCGGCGGACCCGTCAATTGCCCATTCCCGAGCACCAGAGAATATTAGTCCCTATTCCCATTTTCCCATTTTCGTCCCATTGGACTCAATGGGAATGGGGAGGCCGGATGCACCGGCACCATTCGTGAATTGTGCCGTTGCATCCGAGATGGCCTGCTCGCGGGAGCCGGTACGCCCACCAGGTCAGACCTGGCGGGCAGTAAGGCACCCGCGAGCAGAACTCGTAGTTTGCATGTCCGGTAACAACGGTACCGGCAAGCTTACCGGTACCGTTGTTACCGGACCGGGAACCTTATAATGATGCCAATGTCATGCTCTAAAAGCAAAACAGTGTAAAGACCGGTAGGGGGTGTCTGTACTTCCACTCTCTATATGGTAGAGGAGAGGCACAGAGGACCCCAGCCAAGATTCTCTATTGTGGTAGCAATGGACGAGCAATCAAGGCCTAGCTTCTCAGGAGGTGATGCGGGCTGGTTCTTAAGTACAGTGTAGTCCCCGAACCCCCACAAAGGAATGTCCACACACTGTATTACTAAAAACACAGGCTTTATATAATTAATATTCAAAGGTATGTACACGATCACAATAACGCACTTTATACTTGGAAGTCAATAATGATAAATATATACATGTCTAGAGTGGTACCACTAATGTTATTAAATCTCATTAAAGTGCATCAACTGTACGGTTAAAATGTCACACAGATCAATAACGAGTAAATCAGCAATAGAGATAGGCAAGAACGTAAGATGGTTGAAACAATAGGCAGAATGCTGGCCCCGTTACCTAGACACAGTTCTGTGTGGAGATCCCCCCACCTGGGCAACCTGTAAATAAAGATATATAGCACAAGCCCAGTCCATGTAATGTTCGATAGTCTTACTTCTTCCTATTAAGGTTTTACCCCCCCAATGTACCTGGTGGAGTAGAGTTCTCCGACGATGCACCGACTGATCCTTCTTGAGTGCCTCCCTTTCAGGCGGGAGCCACGGATCGTCGAGAGGTGTCGGGGAACTTGGCGTTCGGTGTCAGGGAATCGACGGCCCTTCTTGAGTGCCCTCCCTTTAAGGCAGGAGTCAAGGGTCATCGAACGTCCGACGGTGAACAGGGTGAACTACGGCAGGGAAGTGGCAGCTTCGTTCCTAGCGGTGCTCGTCGACGACAGAGCTTTGGCGTCCTGCAAGGAAGAGGCGTGCGGGGCACCTCGGTGACGATAGTTCTGGACCGCAAAGAGATGATGAAGAACTGTGGCCCAGCAAGGGTGTCGATTCGTCGGCGTCTCTGCGGTCTGTAGGTGGCGGGAAACCCACCGGTGGATGCTACTCGGCGCGTCGACGGTCAGGCCTTCTCCAGCGGGAGCCAAGTGGATGCCGATGCAGACGAGAGCGTCCGATGATCAATGAAAGTTCTTAGGCAAACCGGAGCACGGCGGCTCCGGTCGGCGATGGCAGTCGTCGACAGTGGCGGACAACAGTCCGGGTGCTTCTCCTTGGAGTTCCGCAGCAGTCCCCGTATCGGGTCGGCAGCCTGTCGAAGGTCTGTCTACCAGGGAGCGTTGGCAAAGATCAGCTGTGCACCATGGTCCCTCGTAGCTCGGGAAGAGGGCGCCTTACCAGGTCCACTCTGGGTCAGTCTTTGGAGGCACAGCAGCTTTCAGATTGTGAAGGAGAGCAACAGCAATTCTTCTCGTCCAGCAGGGCTTCAAGGTCAAGCGTCAGTTAATCAAGTTACTCGTCGTAGTGGACTTCAGCTTCTGAACACGATTCCTAGCAGTGAGAGGTCCCCAGATATACTGTTGATCTCCCATTCATTCCACTGGGTCACACTCAAGCATCCAATCACGACTATGGGTATTCATGCAGGCAGGCAGCCAATCAGGCACACGAGGTATTCAGGCCATTCACTTCTCTCCAGACACTCACAACAAGTTATGTGTATTGGGACAGGTACCGAGCCATTCAACAATCCAAGCTGCATTCATACCGGTTTCGGGCAGGGTTGTCTCTGTCATTGTGTCAACCACCAGATACTAGACACCCACAACACAGAATGCATATTCGTCACACACTCTATTCACCCAGGTCCCACCCACAGGAGGTACCCACACCATACATTACCGGGAAGGCTCCAGCTAGTCTGGCCGGGCCTTCACAACAACACCATATATGGCACTTCCACCCAACAGCCAGTCAGGGGGAAGGGACAATGTCAGGGCTTCCCAGGACTTTGGGAAAACAAGGTAATGGGTAATAGAAAGCAAGAGGCCACCGGGGCCATCTTGTTTCCATCAGGAATCAACTGATCCCAATGGCAGGGCCGGGGTATCCCAAAATGGAGGATACTCCGCGCACCTGTCAAATTCAGCATGGAGCTGCCACCAGCCCATACCCTGCTCTGCGGGCCACCCACAGGTGCCCAAAAACATACACTAGGGGCACAGGGTTGTACCCCCACCCATGGGTGCCATAAGGGTATCCCACAGGTCCGTTCACCAAACCAAAAGAAAGAGAGCTGCACCGCCAGGAGTCCCACATGAACTCCTGTGCGGAAAACACCAAAGAACACACGATGAAAATCAGTAAAGGACAAGGATACGGAGGCCCTGTCCCTCCGATGCATTTCCAGCATCACAGTCGGCCCCCCCCAGACTGAGGTGGAGGGTGCCTAATCTCCCACGGGATAGACACCCTCATCCAGACAGTCAAAATACCTTCTGGAAAGGCCATCTGCATTATCGTGACTCTTCCCTGGTCTGTGCTCTATGGTGAAGTCTAGCCCTTGCAGGCTAATGGACCACCTGAGCAGTTTCGGGTTCTCACCCTTCATCTGCATAAACCACTTTAGGGGCTTATGATCTGTTTGGACCTTGAAGGTAGACCCCGTAAGGTAGGGCCTAAAACGCCTAAGGCTCCAAACTATACTAAAACACTCCTTTTCAACAGTAGCCCACCTAAGTTCTCTACACTTGAGTTGTCTACCGATGAATATGATAGGATGTTCTCTCCCTTTGTCATATAACTGGGACAAGACAGCTCCAATTCCGGTGTTGCAGGCATCCGTCTGGACGATAAAGGGTCGGCTGTAGTCAGGCGCACACAACACGGGTGCCCGACACAGACTTTCGTTCCAGCCTTTAAAGGCCCTCTGACAGTCTTCAGTCCAATTGACCTTCCTAGGCTGCTTGGGTGAAGTCAGAGCTGTCAGTGGTGCAGCTATGGTTCCATAGTCCGCCATGAAATTGTGATAGTACCCAGTGAGACCCAAAAAGGCTCTCACCTGGGTTTGAGTAGTGGGAGTCTCCCAGTCCTGTACATCCTGTACCTTACTGGGGAGAGGTTGGATTTGACCCCCTCCTACCTCATGACCAAGATACGTGACTTTCCCCTGAACTATCTGGCACTTGGTGGCCTTGATAGTGAGGTTAGCCCTTTTTAAGGCCTGCAACACTCTACCCAGATGTGTCAAGTTCTCTTCCCAGGTGGCACCATAGACGGCAATGTCGTCTAAATAAGCCACACAAAAGGCTTCCAGCCCACCGAGAGCATGATTGACCAATCTCTGGAAGGTGGCAGGGGCATTCTTTAACCCAAACGGCATGACCCTAAACTGGTAGAGTCCCTCTGGGGTGGAGAACGCTGTCTTTTCCTTGGCATGGTCCGTCAGAGCTATTTGCCAATAGCCTGAGGTGAGGTCAAAGGTGCTCACAAATTTGGCAGCACCTATGGTGTCCACGAGCTCATCAGCCCGGGGCAGTGGGTGCGCGTCAGTTTTGGTGACGGCATTGACTCCTCGGTAGTCCACACAGAACGTCCAATCCTTGGTACCGGCCTGGGAACTTGCCTTGGGGACAAGGACCACTGGACTGGACCAGGGACTGGTTGAGGGTTCAACAACACCCAGATCCAACATCTTGGCGACCTCAGCCTGGATGTGGTTCTTAACCGTATCTGACATTCGGTAGCTCCTACTCTTGACAGGCACGCTGTCACCAGTGTCAATCTCGTGCTTACACCACGGTGTAAGGCCTGGCGTCAGCATACTGCTGGAGCAAAGTCCTGCAGGCCCTCTGCTGCTCGGTTGTCAAATCTGGAGAGAGCTGCACTCCCTCCACTGAGCCATCCTGAGGGTTGCTATGCAGCAAATCGGGAAGGGGCTCACTCTCATCCTCTTCTTTCTCTAAAGCCAGCAAGAGACATGAGACTTCTGCTCGCCTGTGGAACGGCTTGAGCCTATTAACATGGAATACCTGAGGGGCTACCCCTGGGACTCCCATGTCAACCAGATAATTGACCTTGGCCATCTTGGAGACTATCCGGAAGGGTCCAGTCCATTTATCTGCCAATGCCCGAGGCTTGGTAGGCTCCATCACGAGGACCTCCTTCCTGTCCCAGAGTCCACTCCACTTGCGATGCTTTAAGTTCATGCCAGTATTTGTTCAATTCCTGGCTGGCCTTGAGATTCGCAGTTGCTTGTCCCATCATCTGTGTCATCCTCCGTCTGATGCCTAACACATAGTCCCCCACTTGCTTGGCGGGACCGGGAGGGGTGGCTTCCAAGCCTTCTCTGATCAAGGCGAGGGGCCCCCTCACGGGATGTCCAAAGAGCAACTCAAAGGGGCTGAAACCAACACCCTCTTGAGGTAACTCTCTGTAAGCAAACAGCAGGCATGGCAGGAAGAGATCCCATTTCCTCCTTAGGGGCTCTTCCAAAGCACCTAGCATGCCCTTGAGAGTTTTATTAAACCTCTCAACCAGACCGTTGGTCTGTGGGTGGTAAGAAGTGGAGAACTTGTAGGTTACCCCACACTCTTTCCACATGGTTTTACATGTAACTAGACATGAAGTTGGATCCTCGGTCAGAGACAACCTCCTTGGGGAATCCAACTCGGGTAAAAATGCCCAGGAGGGCCCGGGCAACCACCTTGGCAGTGACAGTCCGAAGGGGTATAGCCTCAGGGTACCTGGTGGCATGATCTACCGAAACCAGGATGAACCGATGTCCACCTGACGTGGGAGGGTCAAGGGGACCGACGATGTCGATGCCCACCCTCTCAAACGGTGTGCTAACCCCTGGCAATGGCTGCAGTAGGGCAATGACACTGCCTGCAGTCTTGCCAGACAACTGACAAGTTGGGCAGGTCCTGCAGTAGGACTGCATTTCTACTCCCATCCGAGGCCAATAGAAATGGGCAGAGAGCCTCTGCTTAGTCTTCTTGGTACCAAGATGACCAGCCAAGGGCACCTCATGCACCAACTGCAGTAGGAAGGGCCTGTAAACCTGGGGTACCACCAACCTCTTGAGGGCACCAGGTTCAGGCTTAGTGGGCTCACTAACAAGAAGCTCACCCTCCCAATAAATCCGGAAAGTCTTAGGCACTTCTCCTTGTGCCTGGGACAGGGCCTGTTTCCTCAGACCCTCGAGAGAGGGACACTCTCTCTGTCCTTTACAGAAGTCTGCCCGGGAGGGTCCCCCTTCAGCTAACAAGCATTGAAGATCGGGATGATCCTCCGGGTTGAGAACCTCTCCCACAGGAGAGTCTTCTGGCTCTTCTCCCACAGGAGTTGAGACAGGGTTTACCACTGGACCCAGCCCGTCCGGAGCATGGATCCCAATGGGTGCTGTAGGAACAGCAGGAAGAGAAGGGGCTCCCTCCACAGAGGTGGCCTTCTTGCTCTTCCTTCGTCGTGCCTTAGGCTGCGCATTCGGCTCGGGTACCTGACTCACAGCCAGACCCGGTGTCACCTGTGACCTAGTGACCGCAGCAGCAGTCATGGGAAGACCATCCATGATCAATCCCAATTCGACTAGATCGTTACCTAACAGAATGTTAGCGGGGACGTTGTCCTGAACCAGGACAGGAAGCTTTGCTGTCTTGTCTCCAATTACGAGTGTGACTCGGGCTACAGGCGATAATTTGGGAGGCCCACCAGCTAACCTGGTGGTTCTCAGAGGAGCATCTACATAGTCCTCTGGCTTGAGCAGGGTCCTGTCCACCACTGTCATGCTTGCCCCAGTGTCTCTCAAACCAGTAGAAGGATGGCCATTCAGGAGGACACTTCTCAAAGATCTACTGGTGTTCTGTGGGATAGTCACCAGTACTTCCGCGTACTGGTCCCAGGCCCCAAGGGACACTAAGGAAATCTCTACGGGAGCACCAAAAGTGATCCCGGTAGAGGAGGGGAGGGCCGTGGCCTCCACCTCAGACATGGGGTAAGGGTAGGTCAGGCTGACAGCCTGTACTCCAAGTGCCTTACCTTTACACTTGGAGTCACCCCTTTTGTGATCCAGAGCCCCACAGTCCCAACAAGTGCCGGGAGTGCAGGGTACGGTACTGGAACCACCGGGAGCCTTCTTTGCAGCAGGTGGACCACTACTCTTATTCCCACCCACAGATGACTTATCCCCACTAGATTTTTGGGTCTTAGGAGAGGAGGGTTTAGGTTTATTCGACTGTGACTGCTTTTGGGACTCCTCAGCTTTCTGAGAGGCCCCCTTTTCTTTGTCCTTTTCCTTCCCACTGGAGTCCTTAGGGGACACCCGGTGGGAGACCCACTTGTCAGCCAACCTAGCCAGCTTAAAGGGATCCAAAATGTTCTGGTCAGCAACATACTGACGCAGCTCCGGTGAACAGGTTTCAGAAAAATGCTCAAAAAACAACAGGTGGGACAATTCAACACAAGTTTTCACCTTGTAACCGTCAATCCACCCCATCATATTCATGTGCGCAGCACTCACCCAATCGACCCAAGACACATTCTCTCTTTTCTTAAAATCCCTGAACCTTTTAAGGTATTGGGTAGGTGTCTTGCCAAACTTGGCAATCAAAGCAGATTTCATACACTCATACTGACCCCTTTCTTCCACACTCAGCTTCAGAATACAGTCATATCCAGTTTGAGGCACTCTGCTTAGCAAACACGTAGCCCAATCTCTTTTGTCAACATCATGAATTGCACAAGCCATTTCAAACGCTTCAATCCATTGGAGGATATCAGAACCCTCCGAAAACACACCAACCAAATCATTCATAAATTTAGTGGCTGGGGACCTGACACTCTCACTGGGTTTCGCTGAAGTCTCCACTCGAGCTTTCTCTAGCTGGATTCTCTGACATTCAGTGTCCTTGTCTTTGAGTTCAAGATGCCTATTCTTGAGTACCACTTGTTGTGCCAGCTCCTCTTTCTTAAGCTCAGCATCTATCTCCAACTTGCGATATTCAAAGGCCAATTTCATCCTTAATAACTCAAGTTCCAAGGTATTGCTGGGGTTCGGAACAGAGGCAGCAGGAATGGCGGCATTCCCAGAAACAGATTCAGTAAAAACCCCAGGGGCAGAGTCCTCATTGGTTGCATTCCCCCCCTCATCAAGAGTTTCACCATCGGTCTGGTAGTCCACCAGGGCAGCTATCAGCACAGCCCTAGACTTTTCCACAAAGTCTAACTCGCTGGCTTTGCAAGCACTCTGGAGAGCCTCTAAGCTCATCAGTGTCAATTTACCATTTGCAATAGACTCCATTGCTTGTAATGCAGTCATTTTGTACACACCCAAACCTTAATTGAATAAAGTGCAGATATTTTGTAAGTGGCACGGTTATACACTGATTCTTAAAACCATAAGCATCTCACTGCTGCCACCAGTGTAAAGACCGGTAGGGGGTGTCTGTACTTCCGCTCTCTATATGGTAGAGGAGAGGCACAGAGGACCCCAGCCAAGATTCTCTATTGTGGTAGCAATGGACGAGCAATCAAGGCCTAGCTTCTCAGGAGGTGATGCGGGCTGGTTGTAGTCCCTGAACCCCCACAAAGGAATGTCCACACACTGTATTACTGAAAACACAGTCTTTATATAATTAATATTCAAAGGTATGTACACGATCACAATAACGCACTTTGTACTTGGAAGTCAATAATGATAAATATATACACGTCTAGTGTGGTACCACTAATGTTATCAAATCTCATTAAAGTGCACCAACTGTACGGTTAAAATGTCACACAGATCAATAACGAGTAAACCAGCAATAGAGATAGGCAGGAACGTAAGATGGTTGAAACAATAGGCAGAATGCTGGCCCCGTTACCTAGACACAGTTCTGTGTGGAGATCCCCCCCACCTGGGCAACCTGTAAATAAATATATATAGCACAAGCCCAGTCCATATAATGTTCAATAGTCTTACTTCTTCCTATTAAGGTTTTACCCCCCCAATGTACTTGGTGGAGTAGAATTCTCTGACGCTGCACTGACCGATCCTGCTTGAGTGCCTCCCTTTCAGGCGGGAGCCACGGATCGTCGAGAGGTGTCAGGGCACTTGGCGTTCGGTGTCGGGGAATCGACGGCCCTTCTTGAGTGCCCTCCCTTTAAGGCGGGAGTCATGGGTCGTCGAACGTCCGACGGTGAACAGGGTGAACTACGGCAGGGAAGTGGCAGCTTCGTTCCTAGCGGTGCTGGTCGACGACAGAGCGTTGGTGTCCTGCAAGGAAGAGGCGTTCGGGGCACCTCGGTGACGATAGTTCTGGACCGCAAAAAGATGATGAAGAACTGTGGCCCAGCAAGGGCGTCGAGTCGTCGGCATCTCTGCGGTCTGTAGGAGGCGGGAAACCCACCGGTGGATGATCCTTGGCGCGTCGACAGTCGGGCCTTCTCCAGCGAGAGACAAGCGGATGCTGAGGCAGACGAGAGCGTCCGATGATCAATGAAAGTTCTTAGGCAAACGGGAGCACGGCAGCTCCGGTCGGGGACGGCGGTCGTCGACAGTGGCGGACAACAGTCCGGGTGCTTCTCCTTGGAGTTCCGCAGCAGTCCCCGTATCGGGTCGGCAGTCTGTCGAAGGTCTGTCTACCAGGGATCGTTGGCAAAGACCAGCTGTGCACGATGGTCCCTCGTAGCTCGGGAAGAGGGCGCCTTACCAGGTCCTCTCTGGGTCAGTCCTTGGAGGCACAGCAGCTTTCAGATTGTGAAGGAGAGCAACAGCAATTCTTCTCGTCCAGCAGGGCTTCAAGGTCAAGCGTCAGTTAATCCAGTTACTCGTCGTAGCGGGCTTCAGCTTCTGAACACGATTCCTAGCAGTGAGAGGTCCCCAGATATACTGTTGATCTCCCATTCATTCCGCTGGGTCACACTCAAGCATCCAATCACTTTTCTCCAGACACTCACAACAAGTTATGTGTATTGGGACAGGTACTGAGCCATTCAACACTCCAAGCTGCATTCATACCGGTTTCGGGCAGGGTTGTCTCAGTCATATGTCAACCACCAGATACTAGACACCCACAACACAGAATGCATATTCGTCACACACTCTATTCACCCAGGTCCCACCCACAGGAGGTACCCACAACATACATCACCGGGAAGGCTCCAGCTAGTCTGGCCGGGCCTTCACAACAACACCATATATGGCACTTCCACCCAACAGCTAGTCAGGGGGAAGGGATAGAGCCAGGGCTTCCCAGGACTTTGGGAAAACAAGGTAATGGGTAATAGAAAGCAAGAGGCCACCGGGGCCATCTTGTTTTCCATCAGGAATCAACTGATCCCAATGGCAGGGCCGGGGTATCCCAAAATGGAGGATACTCTGCGCACCTGTCAAATTCAGCATGGTGCTGCCACCAGCCCATACCCTGCTCTGTGGGCCACCCACAGGTGCCCAAAAACATACACTAGGGGCACAGGGTTGTACCCCCACCCATGGGTGCCATAAGGGTATCCCACGGGTCCGTTCACCAAACAAAAGAAAGAGAGCTGCACCGCCAGGAGTCCCACATAAACTCCTGCGTGGAAAACACGACAGAACACACGATGAAAAGCAGTAAAGGACAAGGATACAGAGGCCCTGTCCCTCCTATGCATTTCCAGCATCACAAACAGCCCAAAAAGACATTTTAGTTTGGAAAAAGAAACAAAATGTCAAATTTCATTCAGCGGTTGAAATGGCTAAGCGATTGGAATCCTCACCAATTTTCTGCTGAATGAAATCTGTCCGTTTCACGCAGGGGAGGACAAGCAACATTTGGCCTGGAGGGCAAGTTTACTTTTCTGGACCATAGTGCAATGGCCCAAGCCCACAGTGCAGCAGGCCCAACTTCCAGAACAAGTAATCTCATTACAAACCTATTTCCGTCCCACACATTCTTAAATATATTGACATTACTTTCCTTTTTATAAAATATTTTCTCAGTTTTGTGTGTGGTTTCCTGAGACCTGGACCCCTGGACATTCTCCCGCTTGCTAAAGATAGTAAACATTATTTTAACAGGATAATATAATTAGAGAAATGGGAAACCTGGCATTTGAGCCCAGTTTCCAATGTGCTACAGTTTGCAATTTGACAGCAGGCTACATCTCCTCCCATCCCATTTAATCTATAGTTTTAGAACAATGTAAAGAGGTGGTGAAACTAGAGAATTTCTTCGGAGAACAGAGTCATTGCTGAACCAGGGGCTCTGGGTTTGCTCTCAGAGTCAACCATGTGCTGGCATGGCAAAATACCCACACTTGGCTTCCTGCCTCCCCAGCCCACAACACAAAACCCATGCCTCCACCCGGTATACCCACTCCCCACAACATAAGGCACGCACTGTCATCCTACCTCTTCACCAGTATGCTTAACATACATTGTTCAGATGATTTGTAGAGTAACAATGTAAAGTGTAAACCCATATGAGTGAGGCTTTCTCTACAGATAATAAATGAAAATAAGGCACAGTGATGAAAAGTAATTTGCTCAGGATCACATACTGTATGGAGTGTGGAGGGCGGGGATTTGAGCCCTGTCCACAGTTTCCAATGCACAAAACAGGGACAACGTTATCTTCTCCTATTGCATCTTCAATATTAGCAACAAAAAGAAATGCTTTCTGCAAAGTTGTTATTCAATGGCTAAACTAGAGTACTGCTCAATAAATCTGTTTTTTAATGCACCAATGTATCTACAAGTGGGAAGCCTATTAATTGTCTGTATGCTGAGGCAAATACATCTGAGAAACAGACTACGATTGAAATTACAATGAAAATGTACTATAATTATGATCTTAGTCTGTACAAGTGTGTGTTCTTTCAAAGCACCAAGTCACATGAAAAAGCAACCTGAAAAAAATCTAAGAGATGTAGTAATTGAAACCTATGTTCATGAAGCAAGTATGCATCACTTAGAAAATAGAAAGAGGGGTCCATCCACTTCCACACCTGGGTGCAGTCGCATACAGGTGAGACATAGATCTCAGCAACAGTCAACCTGTTGACATTCCATTCCAGATGTGTACCTCCATCTCATTTACGCTATTTCCCTTACCCATCATCGTCCAGTGTCCTCCCCTTGCACTGCGCTCTCAATGCTCCACTGTTTATCCGCGGCCTCTAACAACACAGCCTAACTCTCTAAAATCTGCAAGGAACTGACCATTTCTGTTGCAGTCTCTACCTCTTCTGTTCCCTCCCAGACCCTCTGTACGGCTCTGGCCTCTCACTTCTCTGCTAAAACTCAGGACATCCTGTCCTCTATCTCCTCTTCCTCTCCGTCTTCCTCTATCAGCCCACCTTTGGCCATCTCTCCCTCTCCTCCTCCTTTCTCCTCTTTCTCTCTGACTACACCTAACAAGGTTTCTATACAAGTCTGATCTATGAATGTGTCATCCAAACAGGTGCTCCCCTGCTCCTTCAGAACCATCAAGGGCCATATTGACACCCTCACTCCAGCCTTGGCCGATATTTATAATCATTTTTTCACCACTAGAACTTTCCCCTCTCCCCTTAAGCACTCCTTTGTGCACCCCCTCCTCAAGAAGCCGTCTGTTGATCCTACCTGCCCGTCAAACTATTGCCCAATCTCCAACACCCTTTTCCTGGGCAAACTCTTGGAAAAGCTGGCCATCTCCAAGCTTACTCTCCACACTGAATCTGTTGGTTGTCTCCATGACCATCAGTCTGGCTTCAGAGCTGCCAGAGGCACATAAACTGCTCTCCTGAACACCTGTGAAAATTTGCGCTCTAGCCTTGATTCCAGCATTACTTCTATCCTCATCCTCCTTGATCTTTCCTTTGCTTTCGGCATGGTCAACCATGACATCATGATCAATCGGCTTTGTGAGAACCTGGGCATCACGGATCAGGCCCTGGAGCGATTGACCTCCTTCCTCTTGAACCACCCCTACAAGGTCCAACTTGGTGCCTTTCTCTCTGCCACCTCTCTCCCTACCTGTGGCATTCCCCAGGGCTCTCTCCTCACCCTGGTTTTTCAACCTCTAGTTGACCCCTTTGGTCCACCTGATCTCTACCTTCTCTTCTAACATTCAGTGTTATGCGGATTACACTCAGCTTTCCTTCAGGCTCCCCTCAGTCTCCTCTCTTGCTCATTCCTAACTTCATCCGCAACTCTGGATTAGACACCTCCATCGATCTCTGACTTAATGGCAGTAAGACGGAGATCCTTCTCATTCGGACCCCTGCCCTGTTTTCCCTCTCTCATTCTGGCCGCCCACCTTGGGCACTCTTCCTTCGCCTTCCAGCGAGTCAAAAAACCTTGGTGTCATCTTCAACTCCACTCTCTCTTTCTCTCCTCACATCTCGAACGTCGCCAAGAAGTCCGACTACCAGCTGCCCCTCCTCAAAAGGACTCTTCGCATTCTCACTTTCCCCCAGAAGCTCACTGTAACCAGACCCCTGGTTCTCTCTAGGCTGGACTAATGCAACAGACTATTTCTCAATTTGAATTCCTCTACTCTCGATCTCTGCAAGTAATCCAGAACAGGACTGCAAGACTTATCCTTGGCCTCAAGCCCAAGGACCATATCTAGACTTGCGCCTAGAAACACTTGTGTACAGGGGCGTTGTATCATATCTCATATATCATATCTCTCCAGCCCTGAAATCTCTCCACTGGCTACCAGTGGCTGCAAGGATCAAGTTCAAGACCCTTTGCATTGTCCACAAGGCTTTCTGGGGCCAGGGCCCATACTACATCCAATGCTCTCTTCCAAAATAACTTCCTTCTCAAGCCCTTCGCTCAGCTACCTTCAACGCTCTAATGGTTAGGCACTTCTCCAGGCAGAGAGTGGGGGGTAGATCTCTCCCCTCTGCAGGTGCCTCCCTCTGGAATGGCCTCCCTGACCCTCTCATACTAGAGCCTGACGAACTGAAGTTCCGGAAGCAGCTCTCTCTTTCTCCCCTGCTGACCTAACTGACCTACATGTCTGCTGTACTGACTGGTTGTTTGGCTATCCTCACAGTCTCAGGGGTACTAGGCTCTTTCTTGATCAATCACTCTTGCACTGCCTCTGGGCCTACCACGCGCTTAGTGGCTGTAACTGTAACCCTACAGTCCCTTGTTCTCCTTGCACTACCCAGAGCTGTGCTGCCCTGGCTTCACTTACTCCTAGCATTGCTGCCCTGTTTTCTCCTCCCCTCTGTCTTGCACTTCCCATCTCCCTTTCCCCTATGCACTTTTCATTCTCACACTTGCCCGATCTGAATGACACATGGCCTAGTAAGATTCTTCGTCTTGTCCTCCCTCTGTCTTCTGTCCCTTGTCTTGTCGCGCATAGAAACACTTGTGAACAGGCGCTTTATAAATGACTTACCATATCATATCATAATGAACTTTCAGACCACATTCTCCTTTTTCTCCAACCTTTAACTCTGGACTCAATGCCCTTCTCTTGTACAAACACCCTCCCCACATTCCTAAGTCAATAATTCCTTGCCACTCACACCCTTTAATTGCTCATCACACCAAGGACATTCCTAGCCCCCCCACCCCTCCCCCTTCTGTTGCCCTGGCTTATAGTTAGACAATAGATCACCTTGATTTGCAAGTCAGCCTCTGCCTGACAAGACTAGAAGCTGTTGTCGGGGTCTTGCTGGTAATTGGGGCTATGCGGTCTGCACTTGGATAATGCAGAGCGAAATACAGCGAGGTGATGTGGCTTTTTTTGTGCTCCCAAGTTGCACTTACAACTCACAGATGCAGAGAAAACTGCAAGGGCAATATGCCTTGGAACTGGGGATGGAGATGGAGGAAGAGCAGCGTGTGTTTCAGTTTCCGTGACTGGGTTAATGTGTTTGAGTGTATTTGTGACAGTGTTAAGTATAGGTCGAAGGATGTATCTGCGCTCATGTGACTGTATCTATATTTCTGAATCTGGTGTTGATTTGCGTGCGTGTCTTTTGTTGGCCACATAAGAGAAGAGTGTTCTGGACAAGACCATGAAAAATGATCACAGGCTGGGAGCTAAATGGTAACAATAAAATCCTCAGTATTTGGCAAATACGGTTGATTTTACCATCCAGCCAAAACAGGGTTTGGTCAAATACCATCTGTGGTATTCCTTGAGAATGCCAGTGGTGGTATTTTATATGGACTCTTTCCTCAAATATCCACCTATTTTTACCTCCACCATAAAGGTGGAGGTATAAAATTCCAAGCTGAACCGACATTTTTAAAATCTTTCTTTTTACTGTACACAATGGAAGCATGGTTGCTTCCCTTCTATAGAGTGAACAATGTTTTTACGAATGGCCATGTTGAGGCGGTAAAAAGGTAAGCATCTATGGGTGCCTTCTCTCACCACCTTAGCCATAAAATGCATTAAAGGGCCAGAATGTAACCTTTTGTGCATAAAGAAAATCAACAGTAGTGATATGAACCTTCATCTAGAGAGAAAGAGAGAGAGAGAAAGAGAGAGAGAGAGGAGAGAGAGAGAGAGTGTGTGTGTGTGTGTGTGTGCGTGTGCGTGTGTGTGTGTGTGTTGACCATGGAGCCCTTCGTCCTTGAACTTTGAATGTTGCTTGCTGTGCTTGATGTTGCTGAATGCACATTGTCATTGATGCCGTGGCTTGTTATTTCCAAAATGGTTACTTGTTCGGTCCTTCTCCTGTGCTCCTTTCCTCTGGAATTTGCCCTGCATTCAAGAGTGATTTATTTTCTCATAAACATGATATATAAGACGTTTATCTGAAAAACGTATCAATAAAGTGTATTTTTATATTCCAATTCTTCATTATTTCTTTATTGTACCTACTTGTTTTGTATTATATTGTATTGTATTTGGTTATTTATATAGCACTCTTTCCCCATTTGTGTGGCCTCATTGCACTTCTCCTTGTTTGAATGCCCCTGATGGTCGTAGTCAATGTGGTAGAAAATTCTAGACACTTTAGCTTAGGAGATGCATGTATGCCATTCTAAGGCTTGGGTGGCTGGCAAGACTCAACTAAGCAGCCCCAAGAGAGGTCAGGCACGTTGGTGGGTGCTGTTGAGCGTTTGAGGTAGATTGCTATTGTTGAGAGAGTCTATACCAGGTATAGCGGCCAGCTATACCAGGTTCCTTTCGGGTGGTAGTCACTGTACGCTAGTTGCAGAGGTGTTGAGGTATGTCAGGTGTTTCAGTCTGGACAGCTAAGTGTGATGCTATACTGGATGTGCATAGCCATAGACGTATTCTATCATGCATGGATGCTTGGCCGTGCCTGGGGCCTGTGTCCACACTAGTGGTGTGAGATATACTTACTGTAAGCTGCGAGATTGTTCGGCTAGGGCGATATTTGGCCAGGTCTTAATGACTTTGAATGCAAACAACCAGTTTCGGCTCCCAGAACTGTCAATGTTTTCTGAAAATCCTTCCAAAATGGACATAGTCGGATCTATGTGATTATTATTTCAAGAAAAAAAAAATGAAGCCGAAAATAAAGATGTTATTTTTATTTTTCATTTCGATCAACTTATATATGAGCGGAGACTCCCACCCTCCGCAGCTCCTCATACTCCCCATACATTACGTATTATCCTAACCCACCCACATAATATTGCATAGAAATGTAGAGTTAAAAATTCATAATTTTCGGCCTTGGCATTTTTTCTGAGAAATTATGGGGTAATACCGAGATATTCAAGATTTAACTTCAAATGGCCCCTTCCCATGCTCACTGAAGCAAAACAAGCCTCCCGCTGCATTTTCTTCTGCTAATTCAGCAACTAGCAAAGGACTGCTCCGCTGCCTGCATAATAAGTCTTCTGCTAAGCTCTGCATGTCCCATGTTTGACAGGTAATTACAAAGCCAAATATTGCTTTTCAAATAAAAAGAGGATTTGCTGAGAATCCTTTTCCTGTGCCATTCTCCACTGGCGGATCAAAACCACTGTTGCATAATTTGTTTAAATTCAAAATATGTTCCACACTGGTACTGACTGCCATGTGCTTTAGGGAGTCGATGAACATGTACAACAACCATATCCCCAAATTCTTTTATGTGGTTTCTCTCCTTAAGATTGCCTTTTGTGTTCTTCCAGTGTGTCTCCACAATGCTGGCTCTCCCGCATGAACTCTCTGTCGCATTCCAAACAGTCTTTAAAATGGCCGCCTCCTGTCCTATCTCAGTCCACTTTCTTTGAGCCTTGTTGTATTTATTTGGGGAGAGGGAACGACGAGAACACAGTGTGAAATAAAAAAGATCGATTAAAATAGTGTTTGCTTACAAATATACTGTACAAGGAAACACACATGTAAATATCCTGTAAGAAACAAGTCATAAATCCATAGCATCAAACTTACAACTCAGACACTAATTTGAAACTCCTAGTGATCATATCCCTTGTAACCTACCTCTTTTAAACCCTTCCACCATATTCTATTCACAAATGCAATGATCATGCTCTGCTTTACTATGCTTCATTTTAATTGTTATGCTATGCAAGCCTATACTTAACACCCATAAACTATTTTATAATATGTTGTTTGTTATGCAACCTTGTTGCATTTCTTTGAAACTATTTGGTATGATATCTTCTTATTTTATAGTATATTATGTTATTTTGATTTGCAAGGTCATGTTGTGGTTTTACATGCAATATACTATGTCCTATAATTCTCTAAGGATGTCTGCGCATTGGGGAATAAGCATGTACGTAGTGTGAGCGAGTGATTACCCACCTCTTCTAAAATTCTGGCTCATGAGGGTCCTCCCTCCCAGCGTGGAACCCGATGTAGTGATAAGTCTACCTACTATTTGATCCTTACATACAATTCCAGAGTAGTTAGAAACAATATATATGGTTCATGTTTACATACATTTTAATGTTTCTGTGAGCACCAAGCCAAGTGTGCATTATGTACTTAGTGATACAAGCACACAGACCTTTTGTCACAGACATGTTTGTCAAATATAAAGATATGTGGTCATTCTTATATTATGTTCCTAAACTGGCCATTCTTATGTTCCCAAACTGCTTTTTAACGATATTCAAAGCAGCCAGGAGCCCTCATCAGTGCCATATGACCCCTTCCCCTATCAGGGGTTTTTCACAGAGCACAATAGGATTGTCTCAGTCTGTCCATCTTGGAGTGATAACTATTTATCAGAAAATAATTTAAATGGCTTTTCTAAGGGGTCATTACATGTTCCCAGGTCTGGAAGAATTGCTGGTATAGTTGCCGTTAGTTCCGGCACCAGCAATTTTTCTGGACCAGGAAAACACAAGTTTGCCAGTGGGGGCACTGATTTACCACCAGGCCTGACCTGCCGGTAAATCAAGCTCCCACTAGCAAATAAATGTTGGAATTACCGGCACCGGTACTACCGCTGCCGGTAATTTCGACAATCCCCTTCATGGAATCCTATAGGACTCCATGGAATGGGAATTTACAGCTCTTTCTGCTGCTTGTAATAATACCAGGATATCAGGTAGCAGAAATGGTAGATGCAGTTTGCTGCTATGTTGCCGAAATTACTGGCAGGATATCAGCAAACTTGTAATGAGCCCCTAGGTTTATTTAATGCTTAGTCTTTAAGAGAAGTGTTAAATCCATCTTATGATTACATGATATAGTGGAAGTGATCATTAGAAATGAACATTGTAACATTTAAAAACACCACCTTACAATATTAGTATCATTAAATAATTTCCTTTTTTAAACACTAGCTGTGTTCCCCTCATCTACTCTTGGACAGGCAATGGAGGTCATTATGACTCTCCCGGTTCGGAAAAAAAGTGTCAGTATTTCTGTATACCAGCACTTTTCTGCCGGACCGGCAGAGTACAAGTTTGCCAGTGGGGGTTACCTGACTTAACTCCAGCCAACCAAGAGCTGGAGGTAAATCAGGCCCCCACTGACAAAGACATTACCTGTGCCAGAAATGCCAGCAATTCCCCCTATTGAATGCAGAATTACTGGTATTCCCACTGCGTGCAATATCCTGGTAATACTGGGATTACCACTGGGATACCACCAAACTTCTAATGACCCCCAGTGGGACAGTGATATTCCTGCAGGACACATGTAATGACAATTTATGGTAATACATACCTGAGGAGAGGCCTCTGTCACTGCTGCTCTTATTGTAATTTTAACAAAAAGGTTTGACAGGTGCACTCCAACTTAAAACAATTCACTCAAACTTTCAATATTTCAATATATTTCAGGTGGGAGGAGAAAAATAGTTCTCTAGCAAAAACCTAAAATACCAACATTTTAAAATCATCAACAACCAGAACTCGGGAGTGTTTCCCCTGAACTCAAGATCGAGATCTCATCTATTCCTAAAAATATTTGTTAAACTCGAAAACAGTTATAATTTTTAGAATACATGTAATCCAGAATTAAATGTATATATTTATTCACAAAGATTGATGAAATAAATAATTTTCGTAAAGTTATGAGAATTTAAGTACAGCATTCATTCACATTCAAACAAAACAATATGTATAATTTCTGATTATATTATAATTCATCATTCCTATGTTCTATGAATCTATTAATTCCTATTTAATTGTAATCCAAAAAGTCATTTACAACATATACATTTTCAATTTCTTCAGATATGTGTGGGCTTAAAAGGTTTTTCAGTGCGTTTGAATATATTAATATTCTTCTTCGAGGAAATAGTCCACTTTAAGTTTCGTGCAAATCTATAATATCTCATCGTCAATACATTATTTTTGAATTAATTACATATCACATTGAATTCTCAAAGCTACTGACATGTTGTAGTAATTCTGATTCTCCACATAAAACTATGCTGACTCATGTTTTTTTTACTGTTCAAAACACCTTATGACCCTATCAACCTCAATTCAATAACTCAACAAATATAATTTGACCTTTTACTTACACTTAAGTGTAGTAAAAAAGTAATATGCTTCCTTAGAAGTTCCAGGACCATATATATTTATATATTCTGTATGTTACTGTTATCTATAAAATATCAAAGGTCATGTTATGACCTGAATCTAGAATCTGCATTAAAACAGGTATAATACCTCTTATCAAAAGATGATACCTGCTGTACTTGTGGATGGAGCCGCCTTCCATGTGATCTCTGCGTTGTCTGCTAGCAGGCGAAACTAGGTAACCGTAACAATCCTCTATAATTATAGTGCTAAAGGACGCAGGAAAATCGAATCTGTACATTGTTTATTAGTCAAACAAAGAGGACTTAGTTAAATCACAAGGGCAGTATATCAAGTGTTGTTTACAAGCCAAATATGGATCCCAGATTCTCATAAATTGCCTAGAAGTCTATACAATTAAAGTGGCTTCTACTTTGCTTTCTGATGCCGAAACATAGCTTTAGCAATGTTGATATATTTTCAAGAATTCAGAATACATTCCAATGCTCTGTTCTAGGTGTTCCAAGTTGTACTCGTGCCTGTGCGTTACAGTTAGAAACAGGCATATAGCCTATTGCAGTAGAGGCTTAGATTTTCTGGCTTGGTATACAAATAAGAAACAGATCGGTGCAGTAACCACCAAAAGTAATGATATTATCTTCTCTAATGTATTAGTTCTATGGTTTAAGGGTGTATATGCCTGGCATAGAATATTACAAAAAGTTGCAAAATGCATGCAACCTACCCAAGATAGCCTTGGTCAAGAAGTCTTTTATGTGTAGGGTTAGCAAAGAAAATTAAGAGAGAGAAAGTATATCTCGAAAGGTAGCTGCAAGACTCTGTGAAGACCAGTAACTAGAGCTAGATGTCCTTGCTCACGTAAATTGAAATCCCCTGGAGCCGGACATCTTCTGAGGCAGTGGAGTGGCCCCGGATGGAGGACATTACTAACTGTTGACCCTTTAATAATGCTTATGCTGGGTGATGGACCTGGGAAGTAATTACCTCCACATAAAAGCTTGATGAAAAATTAGTTTTGTTCAGTGTAGTAAAACATTGTGTTAGTGGTCATTTCCAGATGGTTTACTACTACTACCAAACTCGCAATTAGGCCCTCTGGCTAAAGGTCTGATTATGAGTTTGTAGGCATTATTACCTATGGTAATACTTCCAAGATCATTTACTGTTAATGCACGTGGTAAATACTCGGTGCCCATGAGGGTCAGCATGATTACAAGTCATGCAGCCCTTTCTGTTAATCCCCATTTCAAAGTCCCATAGGATTCCATGGAGTCTGGTATTTACTGCATGTGGTAATTACCTAAAAGAAACTGGCAATAAAAAGGTTTTCCAGTGGTAATTACGGGATGTTTATGGCTACCGCCAAAAATGTAGTTTGGTCCTAAGTCTTCTGTACCAGCATTAGAATTGCTTTTAAGAGCTGAACATATGGCAGTTATTTACTTGACACTTCTTTAAAGAAAGATTTGTTAGTAAAAGCTAAGGGTATTGACTGTGTTCAGGTGGTCAGGAAGGGTCCCTGCGAGCACGAGCGGTTCCTTTGCGCGCACCATATTGATGACTGGGGGTGCGGCGAACTGTGCGCGATGTTGCAATTTCATATGTATCCAGTGTAGTTAATAATGGGTGGGCTATGTTAATTTAGTGTTCTTTTTTTATTAGAACTAATACATATTAGATTTGCACGTGCGCAGAAAGATAAAATGTTAAAACCACCAAATGAAATATAAACACAATTCAGACATAATGTACTATGGAGTACCCAGAAGCAGGCAATGAGGGTTTTTTATAATGCTCTTGCAAGAAAGGGTGCGTGCCCTGGAAGAATCCACTGTAAAGGAAATATGGTATTTACTAGACATGCATGCACATTGAGGAAATATGTAACGTGGATTTATGAATCTACATGTAGTGTTTTTTTAATTAACAGATTAAAACACAGCAGTCAGGCATTGACTTTCAGAAACTGCTTCTACTGAGTTTCAGAGACCAGATGATGGGTGAATAAGTAACTACGACCTTAGCAATGGGCAACTCAGCTGAAGGAGCCGGCCATAGTTTTTATGGTCTAATAAGTATCACATATAGCAGATATAATCTCCTGAATGCATGGGAGATTGACAGAGGAATAATGAGTCATCCTGCAGAAGGTCAGCCACTGAACAGGACACAGTGGTATATGGCTTAACATTTCAGCAAGGAACAGATGTAATCTTGCCCATTGAAGTCAAACAGAGGGGTTTGACCATTTGCTTGGGCTGGCCATAAAGGGGATAAGATGGTGCCCAGGGCCATGGTGTCCAGCGGTCAATTGTTTTCTCCGGGTGGATCTAGAGGACATAAGTGCTGTAGTGGTAGTTGCATACACTAGAATGACTTAAGTGGAGCCAGTAAACTAGGGCGGATGAGATAGCAATCGGTAGTTCCAAGAGATCTTGTTTGCTCAGTCTTTCCTCATGTTGCTAAGATATCCATGCGGACCATGTAATATGAGATGATGTGATATGGCATTTCTAATGCGCCTATACACAAGTGCAACCAGACTTAAGGTTAAAAGGCCTTAGGCCAGTTGTTGCTAGTAATGAATTATGTTTCTATATGTATATTTTATGTCATGATGTCACTACCTATCATGGACCAAACCCCAGCAAAGATGGTGTCATAAATCTCCCCCCGTCTCACCTGGGATCGCTTCTTGCTCTGTTCTGCGGGAGGATTCCTCTTGTGGACGGATCGGGGCTTGTATAGACTCACTCAAGTCTCGTCCGGCTGCAGAGCACGTTCAGAGTTCCGGGAAGGCCGCTGTTCCAGGATGTCTAGGAAAGTAGGTAGCGGTCGCTAAGAATGGGGATTCCAGGAGTCGAAAAGAGGGAAATGGAAAAGGAGGGAGGAAGGGAACCAGGATCTTGGATAGAAGATTCTCCGAACAGCACACACACGTCAAGTCACTACCTAATGATAGCGTTGAGACGCGCAGGGCCGCGGGGGCGTGGCCAATTTATAGGACGTGCCGTGTGCGCCGTGGAAGCTGGTGTGAGGCAAGTCGCTTGTTGCGGCCATGTTGGGAGTAACAAGGAATACAAGCCCCGGCGCGATAAGGACCAGGAGGTCCAGAAGGGACAAGTTCTATGGGTCATGACAGCATGCCTCCTCCGAAGACCTGTTCCACCAGGTTTGCCCGGGTGTATGAGCAGTCGAGGGATATTTAAGTTAGAAACTGGTTCCCAGGTTCTCTCGCTAGGAGGGTATCCTTTCCATTCAACCAGGTATTGAAGTCGACCCCGTTTATACCTGCAATCGCATATTCGGGACACTTCATATTCTAGCTGATCATTCACAACAACAGGACTGGGTCTGCAGGATTTTTGGGAGGATTGGAAGTAAGGTTTCAATAGGGAAGTGTGAAAGACTGGGTGTATTTTCTTCCAGGAATCGGATAGCCTGAGTCGGAATGAGACAGGATTGACAACTTCCTTTATGGAAAATGGTCCATAGTACCGAGGAGCCAATTTGTTTGGCCATAGATGTCGGGGTAATAGTTTCGAGGACAACCAGACTTGATCACCAACAGAATAAGAGGGCGCTGGTCTTCTCTTGCAATCCGCATAGAGCGTGTTTGGGCCTCTTTCAATTGTTCCTTGGCTTCCTTGTGAATGTTGATGAGAGTCTGTATCCAGAGTCGAGAGTAGGTACTGGAGTGGGATGTGGAAGAACAGAAGGTAAAACGGACGGGTGAAAACCTTGACTGCAATAGAAAGGACTGACCTTGAGTGCTGAGTGGTCGGAATTGTTGTAGGCAAACTCGGCCACCGGTATGAGGAGAGACCAGTCATCCTGAACCTTGGTGGCAAAACATCGTAGATATTGCTCCAGAGTTTGATTTACACGGTCCGTGGCTCCTTTGGTTTGTGGGTGATAACCTGATGAGAGAGCGCGTTGGATCCCTAGAATACGACATAGATGTTTCCAGAATTGTGGGACATATTGCGGTCCTCGGTCCGATATGATCTTGGAAGGAAGTCCATAGAGACGGAAAATATGTTCCAGGAAGATTCCAGCAAGTTCTGATGAGGATGGTAGTTTATAAAAAGGTGTGAAATGAGCCATATGGGTGAACAAGTCTATGGTTACCATGATGGTCGTGTACCCTCGGGAAGGTGGTAACTCCACAATGAAGTCTGTAGCAATAAACTCCCATGGTCTTGTTGGCAGCGATGGTTGCAGTAGAAGACCCGATGGTCTCTTGTTATCATGTTTGTTTTGACTGCAGACAGTACAAGCCTTGACATACTGTTGTACGTCGGTCTTCATTTGTGGCCACCAAAACTGTCTTTGTATAAGACGGAGGGTGTTAGTTATACCACGATGACCAGAGTGAGGGGTATCATGGCAAAGGTTTATTACCTTGTGTTGTAATTTCTGCGTAGGAATGACCAGTGCATTGTCCTTGAATAGATATTCTTCCTTGACTCTTAGATTCCATGGATTCTTCCTTGAAATTTCCTTCCAGAGGTCAGAGGACTGGGTTTGCGCTCGGATTTCTTCCAGGAGGTTGATTGTTTGAGCCACAAAGATAGTTTGGGGAAACATCTTAGGATAGGCCTTGTCCTCAGTGGCTGCGTAGTCTGGACATCAAGATAAGGTGTCAGCAATCATGTTTTGTGATCCAGGAACGTGAGTGATTTGGAACTGGTATTGGGCAAAGAAGTAGGCCCAACGGGCCTGACGACTGTTCCTGCACTCCAAAGACTGCAGGATTTGGAGATTCCGATGATCTGTGCGGACCTGGACTGGATGTCTAGCACCCAGAAGTAGGTGTCGCCATTCAGTGAAGGCTTGGCGGATGGCCAAGAGTTCCTTTTCCAGGACGGAATAGTGAGTCTCACTGGGGGTCAGGGTTCGTGAAAGGTAAGCAATGGGGTGTTCCAATCCATCCTCAAGTTCCTGTTTCAAGACCGCCCCAATGGCGTAGCTAGAGGCATCCGTTTCCACTAGAAATGGGCAATTTGTGTCGGCTGGGTCAGGATGGGGGCTTGTGTGAACTCTGTCTTCAATCGTTGGAATGCTTTATCTTGGGATGTAGACCAGATAAAGGGGGTGTCCTTCTTCAATAGAGCTACGATCAGCTGAACAATCTCGGAAAAGGTAGAAATAAACTTCCGGTAGAAGTTGGCGAGCCCCAGGAAGGATTGCACCTGTTTCACAGAAGTGGGAGCGGGCCAAGCCAGTATGGCCTTTACCTTCGAAGGGTCCATGCCAATTCCTTCTGGGCTAAGGATGAATCCTAGGTAGTGAACAGAAGTAACGTGGAATAAGCATTTTTCGGGTTTGGCTAACAGTTTGTTTTCACAAAGTCGTTGTAGTACTGCCTTTACGTGTTCTTCATGTTTTAGAGGATCTTTGGAAAAAATCAATATGTCATCCAGATAGGCAATGACGAAGAGGAACAACATATCAGAGAATACCCTGTCCATAAAATGCTGAAAGACTGCAGGGGCATTGGCTAGTCCAAAAGGCATGACTAGGTATTCAAAGTGACCAAAGGGTGTTCTAAAGGCTGTCTTCCATTCGTCCCCTTCCCGGATTCGAATTAAATGGTAGGCACCCCGGAGATCCAGCTTCGTGAAAATTACGGCTCCGCTCACAGCTTCCAGGATATCCGAAATTAGGGGCAGTGGGTATCGATCTTTGAGGGTGCATTGGTTTAAGCCTCGATAGTCGAGGCAAGGTCTGAGTTCCTTGGTGTCTTTCTTGGGAACGAAGAACAACGAAGCACCCGCTGGAGATTTTGAGGATCTGATGGTGCCGTTTTCAAGATTGGTGTCGAGGTATTCCCAAAGGGCCTTTTTCTCAGGTTCGGAAAGGATGAACATTCGGCCAAAGGGAATTACAGCTGAGGGATCTGTATCTATGGCGCAGTCTTCAGGCCTGTAAGGGGGTAATGCTTGTACTATGGCGGTAGAAAATACATCAGTAAACTCCTGATAGGACTCTGGAACTTGTATGATATTGGAAACCATGAGCAGCGTTTCTTGGTCTCTTGGAGGTTCTTTAGGAGTTATCGAGGAAGGGTCCAGGGAGAAACAGTGGGACATACAGAACTCTGAGCCCAGGAATAATGATCCTGCTGTCTAATTGATATACGGATTGTGCTTTTGTAACCAGGGCATACCCAAAACCATGGGGTAATGGGCTGACTTAATGATGTCGAATGTAATCCGTTCTTGATGATGATTTATGGAAAGTTGGATCTCTTTAGTCTGCAGGCTTATGGGTCCTGAAGAGAGGGGTCTTCCGTCAATTGCTTCCACCGGCTTCATGGTGTTTCGTGTCTCGTACGGAATATGATGACTAACAACCCAGTCTTGATCAATGAAAATTCCCTTAGCTCCGCAGTCCACCAAGGCCAGAATGGGATAGGTCTTGTCTTTGGAGGGCGAGAGGAAGGCCTGTAGTATCACCAAACTATTTTGTCCGGGAGAGTTCAAGGATGGAATTGATGTGGAGCAAACATCTCTCTCCTGACACCTCGCGCCATCTAGGATCGGGAGCTGGCGTTTCCCCAACGCTGTGGAGGGATTAGAGGGCATTCTCTAACAAGATGTTTATCCGAGGCACAATACATGCACCGGCCTGTGTGGATCCTTCTCATCCTTTCTTGAGGGGAAATAGGCCCACGGAAGGCTCCGATTTGCATGGGTTCCAGATCTGTGCCAGGGTTTGGGTCAGAATCAGTTTTAACAGAGGTCTCAAGGGAATTCTTTTGAAAAGGTGTCTTGGTCTTTCTCCTTTCAGCCTTTCTTTCCTGGATTCGAAAGTCTATCTGCAGGGCTAGATCCATAAGAGCCTGGAAGGAACTAGGACGAGCCACCCGGGCTAATTCATCCTTAATATCCTCATTTAGACCCCTGCGAAATAGAGTGAAACTTGCTTCAGAGGACCAATCCGCTTCCTTGACCAGTTGTTTAAATCTAGTAACGTATGTTAGCATATCCTGGGTACCCTGTCCGAAATCAAGTAAGCGTTCTTGAGCACTAAAAACCTGTTCTGGGCGGTCGAACATAGTCTTGAGTGCCTGAATGAATCCTTCATAATCATCCAGGAGGGCATCCCCTGAGTTGACTAAGGGTGTAGCCCAGGTTAACGCGTTCCCTGTGATGTGCGAGATAATGAAGCCCACCTTCGCCCTGGAAGTTGAAAAATAATAGGGCTTAAAGGTAAAATGCACCAAACAGGAATCCAGGAATCCCCGTAAGGATTTTGCCGATCCATCATATTTGTCCACCACTCCACCAAGTAACACACTGTCCTTGTTAGCGGGGTCGCAAGACAAAACTATCTGCTTTAGCGCAGCATTCTCAGCTTTTAAGTTCTGTACTTCAGTTGTGAGCTATTGCATGCCACACATAAGGTCCTGGACGGCTTTCTCCATAGCAGTATCTGTGTCGGTCGTTTGGCGTCTCAAACTGTCATAAATCTCCCCCCATCTCACCTGGGATCGCTTCTTGCTCTGTTCCGCGGGAGGATTCCTCTTGTGGACGGATCAGGTCTTGTATAGACTCGCTCGAGTCTCGTCCGGCTGCAGAGAGAGTTCAGAGTTCCGGAAAGGTCGCTGTTCCAGGATGTCCAGGAAAGTAGGTAGCGGTCGCTAAGAATGGGGATTCCAGGAGTCGAAAAGAGGGAAATGGAAAAGGAAGGAGGAAGGGAATCAGGATCTTGGATAGAAGATTCGCCGAACAGCACATTCACGTAAAGTCACTACCTAATGAAAGCGTTGAGACGCGCAGGGCCGCGGGGGCGTGGCCAATTTATAGGACGTGCCGTGTGCGACGTGGAAGCTGGTGTAGGCAAGTCGCTTGTTGCGGCCATGTTGTGAGTAACAAGGAATACAAGCCCCGGCGCGATAAGGACCAGGAGGTCCAGATGGGACAAGTTCTATGGGTCATGACAGCTGGACTTCGAATATGATCTGAAGATGGTAGTTAAGATTGCCGATGACCAATGAGACGGAGGTGCATGGATAAAGATGGAACTTCTTTGTATATGTTTTGTCCAATCATGTGTGAGGGTTGGGTTGTAATAAAGTATCTGGCAGTGTTTTAACTGTTGCAAAGATGTTTAAAATGCATCACCAGCTCCCTCCTTCCCTCCTACCCTGTGACAGCCCTCTGTGGGTCCCCTCCCCTCACCCTTTTATGTGGTTAAAAAACTTGTTTTCATCATTGACTCCTCTCTTTCCTTCTCTCCTTACATCGCCGACCTTGCCAAGAAGCCCCACGATCAGCTGGACCTCCTCAGAGGAATTATCCCTTTACTCACCTTCCCCCAGAAACTCAATTTCTCCAGATCTCTGGTCCTCTTTAGGCTGGACTACTGCAGCAGCCTCTTCTTCGATCTTCCTTTATCCTCCCTTTGCCTGCTTCAACTAATCCATAATAGGACTGCAAGACTTATCCTTGGCCTCAAGCCCTCGGATTGCGTCTCTTCAGCTCCCGGTTGCTGCTAGGATCAAGTTTAAGACACTCTGCATCATCCACAAGGTTTTCTGCGGCATGGGACCCCGCTACATTCAAGTCTTTCCCCCAAAATACCTCCCTGCTAGAGCCTTCCGGTCTTCTACCTCCAACTCTCTGCCGATCAGGCGCTTCTCTAAGCAGAGAGTGGGTGGGGTAGATCTCTTTCCTCCACAGGAGCTTCCCTCTGTCTGGAATGGTCTTCCTGCCCCTCTCAGACTTGAGCCGGACATTCTTAAATTCTGGAAGCTCCTCAGAACTCTCCTTTTCTCTTCTTCCTTCACACTAACCCTCCCCTGTTAACACCCCCTTCTGCTGCAGTAACTGGGTGCCTGGTTCCCTATGAGGCCTCCAGGGCACCAGCCCCCACTGCCCAGGCTCTCCACTTAATTGCAGGTCCTTGCATTTAGCATGTGCATCCTCTCCCTTCCACCCCTTGCAATCCCTGGCACTTGCCCTCCTGTCCTCCCCTTGATACTTTTCTAACCCCATGGCCCTCTCTCACCCATCCTGCATCTTCCCTTTTACTTGCACTCTCTCCTCTTTCCCCTGCACCTCCCTCC
Source organism: Ambystoma mexicanum (assembly GCF_040938575.1). NCBI lineage: Eukaryota > Metazoa > Chordata > Amphibia > Caudata > Ambystomatidae > Ambystoma > Ambystoma mexicanum. Next base: position 113,328,712 of record NC_090922.1, read on the forward strand.
CTCCCTTGCACTTTGGCCAGACCATCACTCCCCTGCCTTTCTCCCTCGCACTTCTTGTTACTGCACTTGCGTGATTCGAATGTCACAAGGCCTAGTAGGACTGTTATTGTTATCTTTCTCCCTTGTCCCCCCTTTGTTTGTCTTGCAGCGCCTTGAAACACCATTTGTTTTATAGGAGCCTTACAAATAAATCAAATAAATAAACTGATGTGGTTCGTTGAGACTTGGGTTAGTTTGCTCCCACAGTACCATCCAGCTGCTCCCCGGACAATTGTACAATAAACTTGCTTTACGTGCAAAACGTGCACTTTTTCCTCAGGTGGTGGACCCGGTTTGGGCTGAGTTAATTAGGGTTCCGCCCCCACAAATTGGCAAGCCAGCCAGGAGCCCAGGTATGCCGAGATGTTGGGGGTCTTCTGTCCGCACCACTCGCTGTGGGACCTTACTGCAGGGTCTTGTGGACACCATATTGGTTAAAGGTCCATCTCTTCCCCAGATCTGTGATACTGTGGGCCAGCTGTTCAGGACGACTTGATGGCGCACCACATCAGGGTGCCTCGGGTTCACTTCAGTGTACTTTTGGAGGTAATATAAGGAGGGAAAGGGGGTTTTCTCTTGATTTAAAAGGGTTTGGTAAGGGTAGAGTTGGAATACCGGATACGGAATTAGTCAAGGTTGCAGGGATTGGAAAAGTAAATGACCTGATAGAGTGATTGAACTGTTCTGTGTTGTAAGTCCTAAATATATATATATATATATATATATATATTTGTTACCTAGTTTGTTACTTTAGGGGTGTGAGGTGGTATCCTGCCGGGCACGCCCTGAGTGGGGGTTGTCTTGATACCCTTTAGGTTGCTTGTCTGGTTGGCTGAAGCCTTCACCTGAAGGTGAGGTAGCATCTTCTGGTATGTCCGACCGTAAATACCTTTATGAAATGTACCCTTGGCAGCCTTAATGGTGTATCGGCAGTGTGGGGGGAGCTCTCGCCTCGATTTTCTTGGTTAATCCAAGTAGTGACGCGGAAACTTCATGTTGTCAGGAAAATATGGTTTTGTAGTAGAGAAGGCCGCACTAGTAAAACCGGGAAGCGAGAGCAGCAGCGGTGTAGTGAAAAGCATTGCACTCCTCCTATGCTCGAGTGGGGGAGATATCTCAGAGCTATTGGCCAGCGAGTGTTTTTGATAAGATGCTGTCTTTTGTGTAAGAGTGAGATGTAGAATTAAAATGAGTAACTGCGCAAGGTAATCTATATATATAAAAGTCAAAAGTTGTGTGTGAGTTTGTGGGTTTGTGGTGCAAAGCATTGTTCCTAATACAATTCCAAACAAGAACTGATCAGTATGCACTCCTAATTTTCACAAGAGTCTATTTAAAAATGTATCCTAAGAATTAGTGCTTTTAAGGTGTGGAGGAGATGAATAACAACCCTGGCATATGGGTTGCAAAAATGTACAAAATAGAATAAGTTCCCAAATGTGGGAACTCCCGTCCTCTGCACTCTATAGGTGGCTCTGTGAGGAGTCCTTATATATTTGATTATTTGTTAGGTAATTGATTCAATAATTTGTTTTGTACTAAACTGTAGGTAATTTACTTAGTAACATATATGAATACATATATCAAAACATATTGACACAGTTAGATATATTTAGAAAAAATCCATAAGTTTATTAGAAGCCCAATGCGTTTCGTGAAACAATTCACTTCTTCAGGGGCATTTTGCATAATTTTTCTTTCTTAAATTAATCTGGAAGACATAATATTAAAGTAAATGCATATTAGTCCCAATAGTTACAAAAGATAGTGAAATTTCCAATGGGTAAAAAAGAACTTTTTTTTGGACAATCCATATATTTCCTACTGTCCAACATCTCATTACATTGATTGAAGTTTCAACTTTAAACAGATCATACAGAAGTAATCAGTAGTAACCACATATTCATCAAAGATAAATATATTGACATGTTGTGCGAAAATTACCTAAGGAAAAAGATTCCCTTGTTGATAAATGTTGGCTGTCCTTCATATGGGGAGAGCTGTCAGTCTTCTATACTTGTAGTGTAGCCTTGGTCCCTAAGTCGTTAACAAGAAAAAATAGGAAAGGAGTCAGGAATAAGGAAACCTGAATCTAGCTATCAAGCAGATTGAGGTGAAAATAAACACTTACCACCTTATGTCAGAAGATGGTAAGAAGATGGTGAGTTGAGTGAAGAATCACTCCATCTTGTCATGTGGAAACAGACGTGAAAGCCCAAGGTGGGAGTCTTTCCGAAGTGTCTGAAAATAAATCCAAGTGTGGACTTTAGTAAGCAGGGAAATACAGTGGAGCCACATTTGGGAGCTTGTTCTATTTTGTACATTTTTGCAACCCATATGCCAGGGTTGTTATTCATCTCCTCCGCACCTTAAAATCAGTAATTCTTAGGATACATCTTCAAATAGACTCTTGTGAAAATTAGGAGTGCATACTGATCAGTTCTCGTTTGGATATATATTTTACCCTGGCGACGGACACTCCACCAACCAAGGTTGGCATATTCGATCAATTAACAACCAAAAGCATGTCATTTTCAAAAATTAACCTACTCACTGACAAATCGGCTACAGTGTTAGCATTCAGTGAAGAAGAAGCCAATTGGATTCTTGGCTTCATCAAGGATACTGAAGCTACAACTGCAAATGATGACAATCCAGAAATATTGATATCAAAGTTAGAAAAATTAATCAGACGAGAGATATCGCAGAAACTGCATTCTACCAGTTTAGCCCAATATTTCAAATGTAAGAAAATACCAAGAGGACTGAGAGTATACCTCAAACCAACATTATGCAGATAAAATCATGCATTTGTTAAGAGATGGGAGCAGATACTTAATAAATGCTCATTGGATATGATCCTACTGACAATCGAGAATTTGTCCAAATCCGTGAATTCAATTAATCTGGAAATAGAAGAGGTTACATTACAACTCACCAATCTTAAAACACAGGACGAACTAACACAAATATTGGAAGATACAAACCAAAAATCAGCATCATACAAACAGGACATTGAACAAAGGAAAATTCGCAAATTCAGAAGAGATACTTTGGACTACGCACGGGACATCGTGTATTCCTGGCAGGAATTTTACAATAACTCAAGACCACAGAGACCTCCAGCAAAAAGACATCCAAACCCACAGGATAACACTAACAGTTCTGACGTTACCAGCGGTGAGAGTGAAACTCCAAATACCGACACCAGTGGAAATCAACCACCACTAAGGGAGACGGAACCATTAAACACAACAACACCAACACAAGCAGCATCCACCAGTGACACACCTCCTTTTTTAGGAGGAGGCGAAAAACCTGCAGAGGGAAAAAGAAAGCCAAGACAGAAAAACAAGTAAAAGATTCCATTGTCTTCAATATATCTTCCAAACAGCTCTCTAAAGCACAAGAGGACACTCTTAACTTAGGAATCTCCTTTATTCCAACTACGTACACCACTCTCTTTGAAAAAGAAGTTAACATGTTTAAATTGATTCGCAAAATGGAATTAAAAGTATTCTTTGACTCGATTCCAGAACCCCCCACTCGGCGTAAAGAACATGAGTTTTTGGAAATAAAGAATAAAAGCACATTCCATCTGCAAATTAATCACCCAGCCATCAACTTATTCAAGCATAAAACTACCAAAGACCTTAAACGACTAAAATATGGGCCCATCAACAAACCTAACATACGGAAACATCAATTGAAATTGATCAGAGAACTTGCTGAGGATAATACAATAACACTTAAACCAGCGGACAAAGGTGCAGCACTGGTAATGATGGACACCGCTATGTACAACGAAGGTTGTTTGAAACTTCTAAGAGATGAAAACACATACATCGCACTAGACAATGATCCCACAATGGCAATTAAAGAAGTCATTAAGAAGACTATTGATAAAGCATTGGAATATGATTGGATTTCAGATAGCACTGGTGAATTTCTCATCAAAAACTTTCCTGTCATCCCGGTATTTTACGCGCTACCAAAAATACATAAAAATGTACAAGATCCACTGTTTAGGCCCATAGTGGCAGGAATGTAAAGTGTTTTCCATCCACTGGCAACTTATCTGGACAAGGCACTACAACCTCTAGTGCAGAAGACTCAAACATACTTCAAAGACACCTCTCATTTCTTGAATTTACTGGAGGATCTACATTGTAACGAATCACAAATCATGTTATTTACATTGGACGTAAGCAGTCTTTATACGTCAATTCCCCATTCAGAAGGCATTGCAGCTCTAGAATGGATTTTGCTACAACATGGAGATATCACTATACACAAGAAATTTGCAATTGAAATAATTAACATCATCCTTTACAACAACTACTTCCGTTTCAACAATAAGTTCTTTCTTCAGATCTCAGGCACATCAATGGGCTCTTCGGTATATGCGAACATTTTCATGTATCATTTTGAAAATACATATATTCTGAACAAAGAACCATGGAAAAAGAATTTGCTCTTCTGGAAGCGATTCATAGATGACATCTTCGGTATCTGGCATGGATCACAGGAAGACTTACAACAATTCTACAACTATTTAAATAGCTGCCATGGGAAGATTACATTTACACTGGAAATTGGTAACCCACAGATCCACTTCTTAGATGTGAATATTACAAGAATTGACAACTTATTTGTAACAGAGATCTATAGAAAACCAACAGACGCCAACAGTACATTACACTTTGCAAGTTTTCATCCATCACATCTAAAACAGAATTTACCATACAGTCAATGCCTGTGAGCAAAAAGGATTACATCTGATGCTACAAAATTGACACAAGAATTTGACATGAGAACAAGATTTATGAAAAGGGGTTTCCCGGAGCATACATTCAACAAAGCTATCGAACGAACAACACTTTTGGAAAGGAAGGAACTCCTTAAGGATAAAACTAAGAAAGAAAACACAAGACTAATTCATACTCTCAAATTCTCTAGCTAGAGCTTCCAAATCAAAAAAATAATTCTGAAAAATTGGGACATCATTAAATCTGACGCCAACCTCAATAAACTTTTTCCCGAACCGCCTATGCTAGCCTTCAAAAGAGGCAAAAACTTCAGAGACTCATTGATCAGAGCCGAAAAATCAAAAAGCCAACAACAAACCTTCCTGACTAAACCCAAGCATGGCACATTTGCATGCTTGAACTGCCAACACTGTTCCAACATCCTGAAAGGAGATCACATCAGACACCCCAACAACGGCAAAAAAATTCTACTCAAAGACTTTGCTACTTATGAGAGTAAAAATCTGATCTACGCCCTTAAATGCCCCTGTGGTAAATACTATGTGGGGAAGACCTCAAGAAAGATTAAAGAAAGGCTCACTGAGCATAAATCGAACATAAGAACATGCAACCAGAAATCTTCAGTTTTCAGACACTTTAAAGAGAACAGACATAATATTTCCCAAATCAGATGGGTAGTCCTGGAAATCATGAAACAGTTACCAAGGGGAGGTGACCTGGCTAAACGTCTGGCGCAGAGAAAGCTATACTGGATCCATAAACTTGACTCACTAGCCCCACTTGGGCTTAATGAGGATTTTTATATGGGTCCTTTTCTATAAACTACTGATTGGTAATCACACAGTATTTATTACTCATTACAGGTTGTAGGTTGTCAATGTTGTATATGCTATAAATTGTGTTTGGTTTTTAACAAACTGTGATTTACCAGAATGTGAGTTCGAAATGAGACAGGTATATAAGCTCAATTACTGATGGTATGTTTGGTATAACCTGTAACCATGTCTTTACATCTCCAGATTTTACACTTTATGACTATGTAACGCTAGCTTATCAGCTCACTCCTTTTTAACATGTAACTATCTCGAACTTATCTTCCCAGATCTTTCCCTTATTTTTTCTTAATGGCTGGCCAAGAATAACTAGTCCCTCTTAACATTTTCTCATTTCAATTTACCTTTCTATCTCCTCATACATTTATCCTTGGTTATATTTATCCTTATTCATTAGTTCTTTTACTTAGGCATTCATTTCTCTGTTTTTAACAAACTATTTAAATCGTTTTTTTACCTCTAGCGCATCTATATTTGCGCTCCATCTTTTACTGATTATCTCTTTCTTATGAACCACCGTCCTGTTGTAATCAGGCCCCCATGCTTAGGGGCTAGTAGTCTTTGATTCTTTATCCCATCCAATCGAATAATTAGCGCTACGCGCATGCGCGCGATGACGTCACAATGTTTACATCATGACATCATACGTCTTATGACACACACACATACGTCTTATGACACACACACGCCTGACGTTGGGCGGCCATCTTAAAAGTATTTGAGGACCGCTAACGCCAGTATTTGCTAGCGAGTCCGAAAGGGAGAACATGCTCTTTACAACTATCAGACAACCTTCATTGTAAGTACTTGAGGGTTTTCTTTTTGCTACTTTAAGCTCCACTATATTTCCCTGCTTACTAAAGTCCACACTTGGATTTATTTTCAGACACTTCGGAAAGACGCCCACCTTGGGCTTTCACGTCTGTTTCCACATGACAAGATGGAGTGATTCTTCACTCAACTCACCATCTTCTTACCATCTTCTGACATAAGGTGGTAAGTGTTTACTTTTACCTCAACCTGCTTGATAGCTAGATTCAGGTTTCCTTATTCCTGACTCCTTTCCTACTTTTTCTTGTTAACGACTTAGGGACCAAGGCTACATTACAAGTATAGGAGTCTGACAGCTCTCCCCATATGAAGGACAGCCAACATTTATCAACAAGGGAATCTTTTCCCTTAGGTAATTTTCGCACAACATGTCAATATATTTATCTTTGATGAATATGTGTTTGCTACTGATTACTTCTGTATGATCTGTTTAAAGTTGAAACTTCAATCAATGTAATGAGATGTTGGACAGTAGGAAATATATGGATTGTCCAAAAAAAAGTTCTTTTTACCCATTGGAAATTTCACTATCTTTTGTAACTATTGGGACTAATACGCATGTACTTTAATATTATGTCTTCCAGATTAATTTAAGAAAGAAAAATTATGCAAACTGCCCCTGAAGAAGTGAATTGTTTCACGAAACGCGTTGGGCTTCTAATACATATATGGATTTTTTTCTAAATATATCTATCTGTGTCAATATGTTTTGATATATGTATTCATATAGGTTACTAAGTAAATTACCTACAGTTTAGTACAAATCAAATTATTGAATCAATTACCTAAGAAATAATAAAATATATAAGGACTCCTCACAGAGCCACCCATAGAGTGCAGAGGACGGGAGTTCCCACATTTGGGAACTTATTCTATTTTGTACCTAATACAATTCCAAACAGTTTCAGCAATCTGCACCACATTTTGAATAAACCTGTTAGGACCCTCTGGACATTACCGGCTAAATGACATTTGGACACCCCAAACCTTTCCCCGGATTTCAGCAATACTAAATATTTGTTTGTGGATTTGTCGCTTAGCGAAGCGTTGTTCCTTACGCAATTCCACACTGTTTCACTAATCTGCACCACATTTTGCATAGTTACCTGATTGGACCCTCCAGACATTACTGGCTACATGACATTTGGGCACCCACCCCTTTCCCTGGATTTAGCACACCTTTTTGACTACTAGGCAAAAGGGCTAGAAACTAGAGAAGTAGTTGAATATCTTGGATTCAGAAAGGATGTATGAGAAGAAAGGTGTATCCTGTCGGTGCAGCTGCGATAGCTGTGCTGCACCTTCTCCACCAAAGCCAATAACCACCACCCCTCCCTCCTCCCTCCACATGATGGCCGTGGTATTCCATGTGCGGCTATAGAGAATGATGAACTCTGCAACAAAATCCTTCTAAATTCAAATGATGCCTCTACTATTTGAATCAGTCAGTTTGATAAAGAAGTGGGCCCCTCATCACCCTGCCTAAACGAATTTCAGACTTTAAACTTCACTTTGGCCTTGGACGAAATACATGCCAAAACAAAGGATAAGATGGCTGCCGCCCCACACAATCGCTCACCTGCTTCCAGATCCTCTGCATTCATCCCGCATCGGCTGCAACCCGATTGGCGCGGCAGCAGCCTATAGCCAGGTTCCAGCCAGAGTCAGCAGGGCCTGCCGGCAGTTCCAACTCAGGAAGGCCAAGAAGAAAGGCTTTCACAGTGCAACAGAGCTGCAGTAGGGGTAGGAGCCGAATATGGCATGTGTCATATGCCAGTGACACGTACCACTGCATGTCACCACTACAAGTGACACGTGCCACTGGCAGGTGTCACATGCCATGCACCAAAAAAGGTTTCACATGCCACGGTAAAACAAATATCAGATGTGGCGTCTGTTTCTTCGTTTTTCAAATTATAATCCTCTTTTTTTAAAATAAAAATGGGAAGTGCCAATTATAAACCTTTTTTTGTAAAAATAAAATTGAAAGGCTCCACGTCGATTCAAACTCAAGACTTGGTGATATCGAGCCTAGCTCGTTAACCACCACACCACTACATCTCGAGTTAAAAACCACTTAACTTCTACCTCTAATGTGAACTATCATATGTTTCAATGATGTTCCATTTTTATTTTAAGTTACATCTTAAAACAAACTGCATGTGCGTTTCTGAAAGTTTGCAGGATAGAAACAATTTACTGTTAGTATTTTCATCTTGTGCTTTTCTTGCATAATAATACATTTAAAAAACAGTTCACTCCAAGATCTGTTACTGTGTAAGGCTTTAAATGTCAAACATGTATTTTGTACATGTTTTCCAAAACAGTATGGTCGCAATATTAAATGTGTGTGTTTGTACATTAATTAATGCGTTTCACACTGGACTGTACGAACTGTGATAAATACAGTACAAACATAACCTACTGATAATATTTATAACTTACATATCAAGAGTATATGCACGATCATGAAAACATCATTTACAAATGTTGCCAAATCTTCAGATTTAGGGCCCAATTCATAGAATCCAGCACAGAAGCAGCGCAAGTGCCGCGCACCGAGAAGAAGCGTGCCCCACGCGTGTGCCAGCTGTGGCACAAACCAGCAATTGCACAGCATGCAAATTTGTGGATTTTCCGAGGCATCAGTCGCCGTGGCGCAATGAACACCAAGCAGTGCCAGTAACGCCCCCAACATGCCCTAATGCACAGGAAAAAGCCAGTGAAATGCCGAATACGGTGCAAGGCCCCGCGCCCTCTGAGGCCCAGCACACAGGCCCCCCCATCGTAGTCGTCTGAAAAGTCAGAGCATACCCTGCTCGCACCAGCCAAATTGGTGGGAAGGCCTGCACGTACCCCGTCCGCACCTCAGCAAAATTGCGTACCCTGCTCGCACCAGCCAAATCACATGGGAAGGGCCGGGCGTACCCCGTCCGCACCCCAGCGAATTCGTGTACCCCACTTGCACCAGCCGAATCGTGTGGGAAGGGCCGCGCAAACCCTGTCCGCACACCAGTGAAATCCCGTACCCTGCTCGCACCAGCCAAATTGCATGGAAAGAGCAGCGAGTACCCCATGTGGACCCCAGCAAAATCGTGTACCCCGCTCGCACCAGCCAAATCGCGTGGGAAGGGCCACGCGTACCCCATCCCCACCCCAGCAAAATTGCGTACCCTGCTCGCACCAGCCAAATCACATGGGAAGGGCCGCGCATACCCAATCCGCACCCCAGTGAAATCCTGTACCCCGCTCGCACCAGCCAAATCGCATGGGAAGGGGAGCGCGTACCCCATCTGGACCCCAGCAAAATCGTGTACCCCGCTCGCACCAGCCAAATCGCGTGGGAAGGCCCGTGTATGCACCGCGATACACGCACAACTCCTCTGGAAGCAGACGCCTCCTCACGGGACAGCCAGACCCCAGCAGTGGACCATACCCTGCAGGCAGCCCACACCACATGGCCCCCATCACCTGTGAACATGCCCCACAGGCAGCCCACACCACATGGGACCCCCACCATCACCCGTGAACATAACCCGCAAGCAGCCCACACCACATGGCCACCCCATCACCCGTGACCACACCCCGCAGGCAGCCCACGCCACATGGGACCCCAACCATCCCCTGTGAACATACCCCAAAGGCAGCACACACCACATGGCCACCCCATCACCCATGACCATACCCCGCAGGCAGGCCCCGCCTCATGTCCCCACCTGTGACGGCAACCTGCAGGCAGGCCCGACTCATGTCCCCACACCCAACAGTGATGTCAACCGCAGGCAGGCCCACCACATGTCCCCAACTGTGACGGCAACCTGCAGGCAGGCCGTGCCTCATGTCCCCACCAGTGACGGCAACCTGCAGGCAGGTCCCGCCTCATGTCCCCACACCCCACCAGTGATGGCAACCTGCAGGCAGGCCCAGCACATGTCCCCACCTGTGATGGCAACCTGCAGGCAGGCCCCCGCCTCATGTCCCCACCGCCCACCAGTGGTGGCAACCTGCAGGCAGGCCCCACCTCATGTCCCCAACCCCCACCAGTGACGGCACCTGCAGGCAGGCCCCGCCACATGTCCCCGCCCCCTACCCCAAAACACATTGGACCAACATACAATCACACAGCACATGCCAACTAAAAGGCCACCACATGCTGCACCCCCCTGGTTCACCTCAACACCCATCCATTGGTCAGGCTCCCTAATACATGCCCCATGTCATGTGAATCCTAACATCACACATGCATGCATGTGTGCGCACACATGAGCAACATTGGTGAACAGCAGGGACATGCAAATGAGTCATGGAGGAGTGAAACATGCACTAAACCGTTGAGACCAGACACCACTTCGATTTCATTGTTAAAAAAAAATATATAAAAAAATATGTATCTAAGTCGGAAACAGTAAGAACATCAAATTAAACATGCATGAACCAAATCAAAAACCAAAAGAAAGTGAAAACCAAAATCAATGTGATGTAAAAAATGAAAGAGTCAAAAATGTGGTCCTTGTCCATTAAGGTATGTGCAAATGAAATCACATATCAAGTGAAAACCATTCCTTCATGGTTAAAAAACTGTTCAAATTAAAATCTAAATATTTACAAAGAACCAGGGTCCATGGTCCCAAAACATGTAGAAAAATCCTAAAAATACAATACAAAAATAACTATATACAAGATACGGAGCAAAGTCCAGGAACTCTAAATAAAAAGAAAAAACAAATGAAACCTACTCCTAAAGAACAGTATACAAAGGCAGCGGGCTAGTCCATCTCCTCACCATGCTCTCTCATAGTCTCCGCCAAGGCATCATCAAACACTGTGTCCACTTCCAGTAGGCGTGCCTCGGCTTCCCCCTCGAGGGCTTGCAGGGACTCATCCATGCTCCTCTCGAACTCTCTGCTAGTCTCCTCGAGGACCTCCGCCCGCCTCTCTGCCCGACGCAGTGAATTCTCCATCCTGGCCATGGTGAGGTACGCCTCCTGTGCCCGCTGCCGCTCTGCCCCGATTTGCTAGCCCAAACGCTCCAACACGGAAGACATCCTTGTCGTAAGGTCCATGTTTGCCTCCTGTCCCTCTGATGATGAACGCCCGAGTCCTGTTGCATCCTACCCTGAGCCTGCTGCTGCCAAAACGCCTGGTGCCTTTGCCACAAGGATAGCCTCCAGGATGATGACACCACACGGGGCCGTCGTGCACGTGCCCTGCTGCGTGGTGCCTGCACTTCCTCCATTGCCATAGCTCCTGACGCTGCAGTGACAGCCGCTGCTGATCATCCTTCGACTCCCGACTGTGGCAGGGATGTGATCTCCACCAGACGGGCTGCCGGGGTTGGGACAGGAACACAGGGGGCCCTGGTGGTATCTGGAGCAGAAGACGGCAGGGAGCACGACTGACGCACAGAGGAGGAAAAGAAGGAGGGGGGTTGCAGCAGTGGCCAGCACACGTACCAGATTCGTGATCAGGAACTGAGCTAGCCAGTTAATGAGGCAACAGACCTCATCTTGATGATGTGCAAGCCCCCGATTGCTGGCTGTACGCCTCGCAATACCGGCTAGCAACGGTTCCACCCTGTCACAAATTGCTTCATCCGCAGGTAGTGGAAGATCCATTTGCATGTATATATCCGCCACATGTGGATGGGTTCGCCCTGAAGCATGCCCGCAGGTGCATACTGGTGCAGTCGCAGTTCCAGGGACAAGATCAGTTACAGGCCCCTCCACAGAGACCTGCACTGCCTCCGGCCCCTGATCCTGGACTGCACCATTCACACCTACCTCATCACCCCTGCTAGGCCCCATGTGCTGGGCTGATGTGGCCTCCTCCTTCTCCACCACCACCAACGTGGATGACTCCCCACTGTCTTCGGCATCGTATTTTCCCTGTGTGGGCTCACCTGTCCCTCACACTGCTGAGGTGCCCACAACCAACATCACCCTCTTGGGCCTCCCCTCAGCAGGTGCGGCCGTTGTCGTGGACATGGCACCAGTCTCCTCGCTCCTGGAAGATAACGGTACCTGGGAGGAGGACTGGGCCCTGCCTCCTTGCCTGGTGGAGGCATCCCTCCAGCGGTGCTCCACAGCGCCTTCTCCGCCCTCTTCTTCCATCATCGCTGTGGATAGGGAAACATAGAACACAAACATCAGGCTACTGAACATATGTGGGTATGTGTGTTTGTCACAATGCAAATGTACATCAGTGGCACTGTCAAAGGTCACAACCATCATCACCCTCCAATACACACAGGGAAATGCCATTCACACACATTCACAAACATGTCTGTCATTCACAACAGACATTCACATCCATGGACAAGGCACTGACACAAGATCATAACTGTGTATTCAGATCACACACATCATGGGACATACACATCTCATTCACGCACATCACCTGGCAGTCATGAGGCAGGCCATGGAGCTATCCCATCACAGTGCACTCGAGGGAAAATTGGCAGCGGGAGGCAATCTCAAGAACTCAAGTAACATACGTGCGGAGTGTTGGGCAGTCACAGACTCACTACTCAGACACACGCACATGTACACCATGCATGTCCATGATGGTGACATAAGCACCCATGTGTCACACTTCTCGCATGCCCCAGACCAGAGACAGGTATGCAAACATATGTGCGTCGGTACATGCCGGTGCGCTTCACCCATTGCAACACAGACACCATCAATGTGGGACACGCTTGAATGGACTCACATGCAGCACTGTCAGGGACATGCACACAGACATCTGTACAGGAGGCATGCCAGACATAAGGCCAAGGTGCACACTCCAGCCACACGTCAACATTCACATGCACTATGGTGGACAAGAACAAATGAACACTTACCAGTCGACTCCAGACGGAGCACGAACTCCAAGACCTGGGTGTACAGCGCTGGGTAGAAGCGCTCCAGGACCCTCATCTCGTCGGTGGTCAACCGGCCCCGGCACCTCGTTCGATCATCACCAGCCTTGATGAGCAACCAAGCCTTGTTTTGGGTCCTGGACTTGAAGACTTCCCAGAGCTTCTGGACATGATGGTATTCGCGGGGTGTCACCCCTTCCGCGTTGATGGCACCCACAATGTCCCCCCAGACCTTCTTCTGTCCTTCATTGCCGACTTGCGATGGGCCGTGGAAGACGGCATCATGATGCCCAAGGACTTGCTCCACCAGGATGCCAACTTCCCTGGGTGAGAAGCTGGCAGCCCTCTGCCTCGCTGCTGGGGGTTTGCCACTTGCCTCAGATGGTGTGGTGTCAGACATGGCAACACCCGAGGCAGGTGTGGGTGGGCAAGGTGGTCCTGAGGCTGGGCTGTGGAGCGGTGGTGTGGCAGTCGGGAGTCTTCAGGATCAGCAGAGGTGGTCACCACAACAGGATCACTGGCAATGGCTGATGAGCAGGCACCGAACTGCAGGGCATGTTGTCAGCAGGCACACAGAGTGGGCTGGCAGCAGCAGATGGCTCGTAGGTGGCAGCTCGGGAAGTTGGAGCAGGTAAATGGCCTTGTAGGCAGGAGCGTGGGTTTTCTGTGTTCTTTTGCATGGCTGGCTGGAAACAGAGTGACTCCGCACATGCGGAAACAGCTCGTTAGCGTGTAATCAGAGGAAAGGCCATAAGCGCATAAGTTACGTGACACTCGCTGGACGTTGGGCGTTGCCATTCAGTATCAGGTTAAAGGTCTGCATAGGACAACAGTGCACTGTACGTGCTTTTCATGGGGACGGACGTGTGAACTTCATATATTTGTGGGTTCACACGTGAATAGCTCACTACTATGGCAGTGCGTACTTCTTGTTTTGGGAGGGGAGTTGACTACGCGCGCACGCGCGTGTGTTTTTTTTATTCTACGAGACAGACGGTGAGTGGTGCATGCATTTTTCCCACTGTGGTTGCCCCTTTGTGTCGCGTACCCCATTTTCGAGGTCATAGTAGCCTACACGTTCCTCGCATATGCATATTTTGTGTTGCTGGGTGACACAGCGTACTGCAGGATGTTTTTTACTCACACGCGGGCTACAGAGGGGTCACGTACACGTTGATTTTTGGTTTTGGGGTGCCTGAGCGTTGCGCGACGCGTAATCTTTTCACCAGGGTTCACATAGAGCCTTTCTGGAGTACAGTGGTACGTTTTCCATCATGTATCCTGCCCCCTCACTCCAATTCCCCATGACAATTTTTGGCTGCACCTCCCATTGCACTAGTCCATCATTGCCATGAGTGGGAGGGCAACAAGTGGGATGGGAGGCAAAGGTGAGTGACTTGCCAGAAGTGGCCAAGGTGGGCGACGTGGCCAGGGTGGCCAAGCTGGCCAAGGTTGGCGACGTGGCCAAGGTGGCCAAGGTGGCCCACGCGGGCAAGGTGTCCAAGCTCATGCAGGGAGAATTATGCCCCACACCCAACCAGGGCAGGGAGATGCAGCAGCTGCTGACATACCCAGCACCCGTGGTCCCAGACAAGCAGTGCCATCTGCTGTCCAGAGCAGCCAGGGTGTGGAAGCTGCAGGGGCAGCTGCGGCTACCACTACCCAGGCTCAAGGTCAGCCAGCCTGGACTGTAGTGGTCCCAGCACAGGGACAGGGTGACTCAATGGCCGATTTCCATGTCCCGAAGGCCAAGACACGTGCGGTGCAAGTTCCAGGCACTGGCACCAGGGGATCTGGAGCAGCAGTGTCATCTGCTGTTCACACCGGCCAGGGTATGGAAGCTGCAGGGTCAGCTGTAGCACTCGGCACCCTGGCTCAGGGTCACCCAGCCAGGACTGGATTGGTCCCGGCCCAGCGTGACTCAGGGGCCAAGTCCCTTGTCAATAAGCCCAAGACACCTGTGGCGCAGAGTCCTGGCAACAGCAGCCAGCTACTGATACTTGCAAGCTGACCTTCTGTAGTTACATTGGTGGCTGATTCCATAGGCCAGTCCACTCCATCCCCTACTGTCCAGAGCGGTACAAGCCACTCAGGGTCTGCACCACCTCACAAGAAGCAGAAGCATGCTGCAGTGGTACAGGCTAAGACCCCAGACACGGCACAGGAGTCCCACACGTCAAGAAAGAGGAGTTTCTGTGATGAGGAACTGGACATGCTCCTGGACTACATGTTGGAACACGGCCGTGACATGCTGGTGCAGGCAGGGAGCACATGACCCATTGGCAGTGCCTCGCGGACCATATTAGCGCCTTGGGGTATGAGAGGCGCACAGCTGGTGATGTTGTAAAATATTGGAATGACCTCCGACACCGAGCAAAAGACAAGCTGGCTGCAAAGTTCGCCTCTACTCTGGTGACTGGCAGTGGGTCACCACCAGAGGACGATGAACTCACTGGACATAAGGAGATCGCAGGTGATTTCATTGCAGTGGAGCAGATCCAAGGCGTGGGAGACCTGCCAATCAGTGGCGGCTGCTATCATAGGGCAGCCGGGTGCCACCCCCCCCAGAAAAGAAGGAGAAAAGGAAGAGGAAGCTAAAAGAGATTCAATCTGAGAACTTCTCTGATTGAATCTCTTTTAGCTTGCATTTCCTTTGCCAACAGCGCGGGGGCGCTGTGGCAAGGCAACAATAACTAAGGGCTGATCCCGGCTACTTTCACAGTGCGGCACGTCCCGTTTTACGTCTACCTTCTTCAATAGTAGAGTGCGTGGAGCTCGTAGCTCCACGCACTCTACGTAAGCCCCTTTAATTAGAAGGCTGGCCGGGCGCTTCAGGGGTGGCCCCGCCAGTCTAAAATGTGCATAAACAGTGCACTAGCTGCGGGTCGTCAGGAAATGAAATTCCCTCCAAGTCCCTCCCCTGCATGGATACAGTAATGTCATTGGCTGTTTGCCAGCCAATGACAACCCTTGCATTGGCTGGCAAACAACCAATGACATTACTGTATCTATGCAGATCTCTGGTGCTGGTGCAGGGTGTGTGGGTGCACCTGCGCCACCTTCACACTCTCTCCCTGGCCTTGATTCTTTCTTTAAGACGACGGCAGCAGTCACGAGTCGACGCAAGCTCAGCTGCCTGGCCCTGAAGACCACCACCAGCCCAGCAGAGACGGCCTGGACCCTGGTCCACAACACGAGTTGCCGGCGGGTAAGTAGTACCCACACAGGTGGTCGCTGCAGATGTTGTTTGTGTTTTGGGCCCGAGGACGTGGTCCACGGACCACAGCCCCAGTCAGCAACACTGAAAGACGTGTAGGCCAGGGCCTACGTCTTTCAGTGTTGCTGACTGTCGTCAACTTAATGGGGCCTTGTGTCTCACTCGAGTCTCCGGCGGGCCTTGGTGGTAGCGGGCCCGGGCCCGCCTACCACCAAGGCGGGGGCCGCCTGGCCTGGGCCTTTACCACCGGTCCACTGCCCAGGCAGGCGTGCTGCTGCTGCCTAGTGCGGGCCGCGTAGAATCTTCATCCAAAATGTGCCATTTTATATTTTCAGCATTTTTCAACAAAAAATGCCGAAAATATAAAACGGCACAAGTAAGTCACAACCCAAGGAGAGCTCTGGCAGCGTGAGGGAGAGGCCTGGCCGCCTGGCACAGTGGCACCACCATGGCTGGTGCAGTGCCTGGTGGCCAGGCCTAGCAGCATGATGCGGGAGGGGCCGTGTGCATCGCAGGCCGCGGCTGGCCGCAACGAGGGCATAGGAAGATGACAACTACCTGGCACTCGCAACTCAAGCTGGACACGGAGATGAGCGCTGCCGGGCCGAGTGTCAGTGGGAGCGGATCCAGACCCTGGTCAGGCAGCTGTCCCCCAAAAGCCCGGATCCTGGCGGTGGTGAGTGGAGGGGGACAGGGACCCGTCCACGTCCTGGCACTTGGGCAGCCTGGGCTGCTCACAGCGTCCCATCAGCGTGTGCGCCGCGCCCCAGGAAGTCACCTGGCAGGGCGCGAGTGAGCCACACACACCTGCCTGCCTGTCATGCACAGCGCCCCGCTGTTGGAAGAGTGACAACTCAGGGGGTGTGTGACTGATGGATGAAAACTCAGGGGGTGTGTGACTGGTGGAAGGGGCTCGCAGGCTGCTCTGTCGCACACGCTCACAGAAAGGTGGAAAGTTCACGTTTACAGCACAACTTGCGAGGGAGGCTTCCCCTTGGGGGTGGTAGTTGGAGAAACACGATGCCATGTCATCCGCACTGTCACAAGCTGTATGCCCTGTTTTCTAGAGGAATAATGCTGCTCCAATATTAACATTTACTTGACTGAATCCCTATTTAGACGTATTTTGATGGGGAAATGTTGAAATGTTACGTTTTTAATCCTGAAACATGGCGTGATTTGCAATCAGGGTGGTCGCCAGCGTCCTTTTAGTTGCACATGGTACAGCCACACATGTACAGTACCAACACATGCACCTGGGACATGAAGAACATAGATTTTATTTGTTGGTATTATTATTATTCAGATTTCAGCTTTTTGGATCCTTCGAGAAAGGAGCAATGTCATTTGTACTATTGCTGTTATTTTTTATTACAACACATGCACGCACTTTTGTGTGTGGACAATGCATCTCCCGCTGCCTGCTAAGTGTGATCTGTGAACACCAAGCATGCATATTGCTTGCTGAAAGGTCAGGACGTGCAAACAAAATAATAGGGCTGGGGTCATTTGGCAGTACTGTGATTAGTGTCACAACAATGAAATGATACATTGTTTTCTAAAAGCACTATTACACACCAGTTTCTCAAACAGAAGTCTTTATTCGGCCTAAAGTTCTATTGAAGAGATTTTCTTGTTAACAAAGTCACTGCAGGTATTTTCCTGGATATCTTTTTTGTGCTTTCTGTTGCAAATACAAGAAACGTATATGCATCACGAGGAAAAGGGAGGCATTACCACTGAATTCCTGACTACAGTGAGCGATGCACATGCATACAAAACTGGTGCACGTCCCCTGCTATGAGGAAAAAGCAATGGCAATGCCAACAGTTTGGACTTTTGTGTAAGCATGTGAAAGACACTTGCCAGGCACAGCTGTAGCAGAATGAACTAGCCGTTGTTGTAGAAGCAGAAACATGGTGCAAGTTTCTGGGCATCTGATAGCAGTGCCTGGCAGAAGCTTACACCGTATGCACAAGGCCAAATGTTGGCTTTGTCAATGCTTGTGTTTGAACAGGATCTCAGTGCCTTTGCCAATGCTGTTTTTAGCAGGACTTCAGCGAAGGACACGCAGAGTGCTTATAAATCGGGTGCTTGAAGGGCTGCAGCAAATTAATTTTGTAATGTGAGCTCCGTAAAGCGCACTTTTAAAGCCCCAGAACGAAAACATTAGAAAAATGTATATATTGCAGCGTTATACAACTGATGACTGGCACATGGTGGTAGTTGCTGGTACTTTCTTTACACATTGTACTAATGATTATTCTGGTGCAGCTTCAATGTTACAGGCAGTTAACCCTCTCTCCTTCATGTGTGAAAACCATTTTAATACTGCTCTGAGCATATGTTACCCTTTCTCAGATCAGTTTCTCGCTTTCTCTTTACAGACCATCAGCAACACCTTACATGAACAAATCCAACCAGTCCAGGGTAATTGTGAAACTGAAAACATCGAACTTCAACCTCCACAGTGGTATATGGTATACAGTAATTTGTTTTACCGCTGAAAAACCCCACAGTCTTTCAAACATCAGAATACCTTCTTTCTAATCTTCACCATTGCTCCCACAGTGCTTGGGAGGGGTTGGGGTGTGTAAAAAAACAATGTTTTTTAGAACAGTATTAACAGAACAAACTTGCCTCATTTCTTCCATAAGTACTCATTTGCCAAACAAGCTGCAATAAGTACTCTGTGGCTGGTGTCACATTTGCTCACGGGCATGTGTGTTAACGCATGCATAGATAACATCAGCAATTATACTCAACTGTATTGGTCGATGATAAGTACAGGAGAGTTATGTATAATTGCAGATGTTATTTGTGTCTAGTACCAACTAATTATACTATGTGTTATCGAAGAGCATACCTAACAATGACTACATGATCCCATATACATATAGATGTCATTATCATTTTGCTTATTAACAGGTGTCACTGTTGCCGAAAATAAATTCAGTGGACCAATTACTCTCAAAACCATTTTCCGCACTCGCACACAGTGAAAAACTGGAGGTGAAAAGACTAGGGTTTGAACGGCCAGATTTAAAAATTGAACAGTCCGCAAAAGATAGGGGAAAGGCTTACACACGCACATTTTCCATGGTGTGGTATGAAAAGAAGACATGGCTCACTGGTAGCATTGCTAAGTGGTCTTTGTTCTGCTTCCCTTGCCTGCTGTTTGGAGGTGAAACGGCCTGGACAAAAACAGGAGTCACTGACTTAAAGCATTTGTCAGAAAAAAGCAAGATACATGAATCGTGCAAATCTCATTTTGAGAATATATTACAGCTGTGCATGTTGGGAAGTGTAAACATTGCAACACAGTTGGATGATGCTTATCTCCGGAGTGTGATGAGGCATAATGAGGATGTGGATAAAAACTGATACATCTTGTCAAAGTTAATAGACTGTGTGCATTTTTGTGGTGCGTTTGAATTGGCTTTACGTGGCCATGTGTTAAGGTGAGTATCACGTGAATGTTGCGTACCTGTCTGCTTGGTTGCTGATCTTGACGTGGCAGCCAGACTGACAACAGTTGCTTGATGAGCAAGTGACACGAGGAACCAGCCTCTCCACCATCCAAGATTGATACTGGGTGGAAGATGGACCGACTCCCAACGTCACGGGATGCTCTCTCCTGATTAGCGTGACGTAGGGAGTGTGCAAGCACAGGCAGGAGAGGCGGAAGTTCAAAGTCCTTAGTCTGAAGATTCTTGCCAAAGGATGAAATCCAAAAGAGCCAGTCCCAGAAGAGATGAAGCAGATGCTGAGGCCGACCCAAGTCCAAGGCTGGCCGGAGATGATCACGAGGAGAAGACAGAGACTGACTCAAATCTGTCCACAGGAATGCGAGGAACTTGCAGACAATAGGAAACAGGTCTTGATGGGACTGGCCAGACAGGTGAAACAACTGATAATCCAAAAGTCCGGGACAAAAACTGGAGAGGACTCAGGCAGGAGGAAGGAAACTGATCCAAGAGTTGGAAAACCCAAGTACCAAGGAGGGAGCCTGAAGACAGAGATTGGAACCCAAGGGAGCCCAGGAACAGGGAGAGGGAACCCACAGCCAAGCTAGGGCTGGACAAGCAAATGGCCCAAGGACCCACTGAAGAGGGAGAACAGGAATAGAATGGAGAAACCAGGGCTGGTACTGAAGGCAGGAGCAAAACAGGAAGAACTCGGGAGCCGAGCGAACAGGCAACACGATCCGGAACAAACCGCGTTGAGACGCGAATTGCTCCTGATCACAGCTCCCGCGAACCTTGAGACGCAAGCCGTCTCGTTGCCGGGCACCGGCGGACCCAAAGCGAGGCTTGGAATGCAAGCCCTTCCAATCGCGAGGGCCCAATCCATGGCGCATGAGCGGAACCGTGACTGCGGTTTCCCGCGCATGCGCAGCGGAGTTCCAGTGCGGACCCCTGACGCTCTCCCCGTGGTGGATCCCCATGCGCGAAAGCGCGGGTAGACACGCCGAGAGGAGGAGGGGAAAGCGGGTGCAGAGAATCCCGGTCTCCAGGTAAGTGGCGTGACACTATGCCCCCTCCCAGGAAGGTCCGGGGCCCCAAGTTTCCAAGGAAACCGACCATAGAACTCACGCACAAGGCGGGGAGCGTGCACATGCTGGTGCGGTTCCCAAGTGCGATCACAAGCCGGGCACCCTTTCCAATCCACCAAAAAGTGGAGCACCCCCCTACGATAGCGGGCATCACAAATCTCCTGAACCTCAAATTCGGGAACACCTTGCACTAGGACAGAAGCTGGACGAGGACAAGAACGACCATAGGTGTCGTCAACATAGGGCTTCAAAAGGGAGACATGAAAAACAGGGTGTACATGCCAAGAATGAGGCAACTGGAGACGGAAGGCCACAGAGGACAGACGCTTGGTAATCTTAAATGGGCCAAAATACCGGGGAGCCAGCTTGACAGGCAAATTGCGAAGCGGCAGGTTCTTAGAGGAAAACCAAACCCTATTCCCAACTCGAAAATCAGGTTCCTCACTCCTCCTCCTGTCAGCCTGAGATTTCATACGATCTTTTGCCTCCTTCAAAGTCTTGCGTGCCATTTCATGTTGCTGTTGGATGGTTGATATCAGGGCATCAGCAGAAGGGACTGCACTGGAAGGCACGGGATGGAAAGGCATCAATTTCGGATGCTGGCCATCGAACAATAGAACGGACTGACTCCAGTAGACGAATGGACAGAATTGTTGTAGGACACCTCAGCAAGATCTAGACACGCCTTCCAGTTGGACTGAGTAGCGTTAGCAAAACAACGGAGGTACTCTTCCAGAGTTTGATTAGTTCTTTCAGTGAGACCATTGGTTTGTGGGTGATAACCAGAGCTCAAAGCTCTGTGGATACCAAGATGGCCACACACCTTGCTCCAGAAAGAAGAGAGGAATTGAGATCCTCGATCCGAAATGATCTTTTCAGGAAGGCCATGTAACCGATACACTTCATGTAGGAAGGCAGAAGCCATTTGGTTAGCCGTAGGTATCTTGTTGAAAGGGATGAAATGGGCATATTTAGTGAAATAGTCCACCACAACCATTATGCAAGTATACCCGTCAGAGGGAGGCAGATCCACAATAAAATCTGTGGCGATGGTGTGCCATGGATATGGTGCTAATTCCATCAGTAAAAGTAATCCCAAAGGCCGTCTCCTGGGAACCTTGGACTGGGCACAAAACGGGGCAACTTTCCACGTACTTCTTGACCTCACCAGCCCATCCAGGCCACCAAAACCTTTGGGATATCAGTTCTTGCGTTGCTCGAACCCCTCGATGACCCCCAATTGGTGAATCATAAATGCCATGCAATATGCCATCTCGAATCGCCCCCTTGGGAATGTATAGCCTTTTCTGGAAAAACAGGAGGCCATCATGTTCGGATACTGATGTTTGTCGAAGCAGAGCCGGCCGTTCGGGATCTGTTCGGGTGGCATCTGATATAGACTGTAGATGAGGAGACAACGTCAACAAGAAATGATGAGGAGAAATCAGCGGCTGATCCAGGCTGGAAGTCCCTTCCTCCTTCTCCAGGGATCGGGACAAGGCATCCGCCTTCAGGTTAGAAGTACCGGGGACGTAAGTGACATGAAACACAAATGGGGAGAAAAAGAAGGCTCACATGGCTTGGTGAGGCGTTCGACATTGTAAGGAATGTAAGTACTGCAAATTGCGATGATCAGTACGGACCTCCACAGAAAAGCGACCCCCAAGTAGATGATGTCTCCATTCTTCAAATGCGGTTTTTATGGCCAACAGTTCTTTCTCAATAACCGCATAATTCCTCTCACTAGGGTTCAGCTTGCGTGAGAAGTAAGCCACAGGATGTTCAACAGACGTCACAGGATCCTTCTGCAGGAGAACAGACCCAACGGCGAAGTCCGAAGCGTCTGCCTCCACAATGTAGGGTAATTCATCCTGAGGGTGACGCAGAATAGGAGCGGTCATGAAAGCTGACTTCAGGGTGTCGAATGCCCGTGTAGCAAGAGAATCCCACTTGTAAGTAATCTTGCTGCTGGTCAACCTGGTGAGTGGCGCTGTGATTTGAGAAAAATGTGGGATAAAACGCCTGTAAAAATGAGCAAATCCCAAGAAGCGTTGTAAAGACTTTACATCATGGGGTTGTTTCCACTCTTGTATAGCTTGAACTTTCTTGGGATCCATTTCTATGCCAGTATGATTGATCACAAATCCCAGGAACTCTATTCTAGGTTGATGAAAGAAGCATTTCTCTGCCTTGGCGAACAAATGATTGAGAGATAAGCGATGAAGGACCTCATGTACATGCCCTACGTGTTCTTCAAAAGATTTGGAGAAGACCAAAATGTCATCCAAATATATCCAGACCAAAATGCCTATCAGGTCACCGAAGATGTTATCCATGAATCGTTGGAAAATAGCTGGGGCATTGCACAGACCAAAGGGCATAACCCTATATTCATAATGCCCAAAAGGTGTCTTAAATGCAGTTTTCCATTCGTCCCCGTTCTTGATACGAACCAGATGATAGGCTCCTCGTAAATCGAGCTTGGTGAAAATCCGGGCCGTGTGCAGGGTTTCCAGGATACTGCGAATCAAAGGTAATGGATATCGGTCCTTTGTAGTTATGTCGTTCAATTGCCGGTAATCAACACAGGGTCTCAAAGTGCCTTCCTTTTTTTTCACAAAAAACAAGGGGAATCCTGCAGGCAACTTGGACGGTGTTATGTATCCTTTTCTTAAACAATCCGACAAATAGTCCTGTAACACTTGTCTCTCGTCCTGGTTTAAAGCATACAGTTTCCCATGGGGAATCTCAAAGCCTGGCAACAAATCTATAGCACAATCAAACGAACGATGAGGTGGCAACGGAATATCTCCTGGCTCAGAAAATACATGTTCAAACTCGGCATATACTTGTGGGATCTGGGAAATGGAACAAAGACTGACCCCCTTGCCAAGGGATTCCAAGGGAGTTGAGGAGACCTGAGTTTGAGCTGACAAACTGCACTTCTGAGTGCAAAAGGCGGAAGAAAAGGTCACGGTGTGAGTTCTCCAATTAATAACTGGATTATGATGTTGCAGCCAAGGTAACCCCAAAACCAATTTGTAGGTAGGGGACTTAACCACATCCAAAGTGAGATTTTCCAGGTGGTCGGCAATCCGAAGAGTCAGACCCACTGTGTGCAGTCGGACGGGTCCAGAAGATAAAGGGGTACCATCGATGACTTCCACGGGTAGAGCTGTGTGTCTAGACAGGAGCGGGATCTTGTTGATGGTAGCAAATGTTTCATCGATGTAATTGCCTGAGGCCCCACTATCCAACAACCCAAAAACTTCCAGAGTATTGCCTGACAATTGTACTTGAATCTTCAAAGTCAGTAAAACAGCTGGTTGCATGGGGTGAAGCACAGAACAAGACGTGGAAAGGTCTGAAAAAGGGATGAGACCTGTCGTTGCCCTTCCAATACACAACAGGTCCTCTAGTTTTCCACCTTCTTCTTCTGAGGGCGTAAAGGACACGTACCCAAGTAATGCCCAGCAGCCCCGCAGTAAAGACACAGGCGTAATGTCCTTCTCCGCTTCCTCTCTTCCTCCGATAAAGGACCCCTCGTGGCTCCCAATTGCATAGGCTCTGTTCCAGACTCCGTAGAACCAAACGATCCGGCAGGTAAACTGGTCATTCTGGGATTCATTCTCTCAAACCGACGTCTCTCTGCCTTTCGTTCGGCTAGTCTTTGATCTATCCGGAGCACCTGATCGATTAGGTGTTGGAGGGTCTCTGGCTCAGGAATATGGAGTAGCTCATCCTTGTACTCCTCTCTCAGCCCTCGACGAAACAGGGTCTTTTGTGTTATTTCTGGCCATTGAGAGTCGGTTGCCAGTTGGCGGAAACGACTTATATATGTTATTATGTCAGCGTTTCCCTGTTTTATGTCCATCAGTTGATTCTGCGCAGCTGAGGCCAGGTTAGGCATTTGAAAAACCTCCAGGAAAGCCTTCTCAAAGGCTACAAAATCATTTAGTATAGGACTGTTAGTGGCCACAAAAGGTGTTGCCCAGGTGAGAGCATTACCAGTTAAATTACCCAAGATGTATCCAATCTTGGCCTTATCATTATTGAAATGAGTAGATCTGAAAAGAAAATGAATTCGACAGTGGTTACAAAATTCCGCCACTCGTCGCAGATCTCCATCAAACTTGATTGGAGTTGTGTGTGCCAGAGAACCTTCAGCCTGTGAGGCACTCATTGCCCCTTATGTTATCATTTGGCGTAATGTTTGATTTTCCTGGTGTAATGCGGTCATCTCAGCTCTGAGAGCTTGTAACTCATTCCGCATGTCTTGCGAGTCCTCCATCTCCAAATCTGAAGGCAGGCGTCTCAATCTGTTAAGGTGAGTATCACGTGAATGTTGCATACCTGTCTGCTTGGTTGCTGATCTTGACGTGGCAGCCAGACTGACAACAGTTGCTTGATGAGCAAGTGACACGAGGAACCAGCCTCTCCACCATCCAAGATTGATACTGGGTAGAAGATGGACCGACTCCCAACGTCACGGGATGCTCACTCCTGATTAGCGTGACGTAGGGAGTGTGCAAGCACAGGCAGGAGAGGCGGAAGTTCAAAGTCCTTAGTCTGAAGATTCTTGCCAAAGGATGAAATCCAAAAGAGCCAGTCCCAGAAGAGATGAAGCAGATGCTGAGGCCGACCCAAGTCCAAGGCTGGCCGGAGATGTTCACGAGGAGAAGTCAGAGGCTGACTCAAATCTGTCCACAGGAATGCGAGGAACTTGCAGGCAATTGGAAACAGGTCTTGATGGGACTGGCCAGACAGGTGAAACAACTGATAATCCAAAAGTCAGGGACAAAAACTGGAGAGGACTCAGGCAGGAGGAAGGAAACTGATCGAAGAGTTGGAAAACCCAAGTACCAAGGAGGGAGCCTGAAGACAGAGATGGGAACCCAATGCAGCCCAGGAACAGGGAGAGGGAACCCACAGCCAAGCTAGGGCTGGACAAGCAAATGGCCCAAGGACCCACTGGAGAGGGAGAACAGGAATAGAATGGAGAAACCAGGGCTGGTACTGAAGGCAGGAGCAAAACAGGAAGAACTTGGGAGCCGAGCGAGAGGGCAACAAGATCCGGAACAAACCGCGTTGAGATGCGACTTGCTCCTGATCACAGCTCCCTTTTATGGGTCGCCGGCACCCGCAAGGCTTGGGACGCAAGCCGTCTCGTTGCCAGTCGCCGGCGGACCCAAAGCAAGGCTTGGAATGCAAGCCCTTCCAATCGCGAGGGCCCAATCCACCGCGCATGCGCGGAACCATGACTGCGGTTTCCCGCGCATGCGCAGCGGAGTTCCAGCGCGGACCCCCGACGCTCTCCCCGTGGCGGATCCCCATGCGCAAAAGCACAGGTAGACATGCCAAGAGGAGGAGCGGAAAGCGGGTGCAGAGAATCCCGGTCTCCAGGTAAGTGGCGTGACGCCATGATGAAATCCTGAATCCTGAATCCTGGTGTATTTAGAGGCCTGGTGGATTTTATATCCAGCATAGACAGTGCAATGGAACTACACTTAAAAAATGCAACAGTATTCAAGGGCACTTCAAAAACAATTCAGAATGAACTGTTGGACTGCATGCTCACGATCACCAGAGAGATCATTGTAGAGCAGTTAAAATGCACAGATTATGTGGCTATTCAGGCAGATGATACAACTGATGTTTCCACTAAGACTCAGTCTGTTCTAGTCTATCGCTACATTGATGAACGATACAGAATTGTTGAAAGGTTTTATGGATTCTCTCATCTGAAAGACTCTAGTGTGCAGACCATTGTCACTGCCATAATGGAAAAATTGGACAAAGTATTCCCTGAAGATAGCCACAAAAAAAAGTAATTGCGCAAACATATGATGGTGCAAGTGTAATGAGGGGGGGTGTCTGGTGGAGTCCAAAAGAAAGTAGCTGAAGTGTATCCAAATGCACATTATGTACATTGCTATGCACACCAGCTTAACCTAATCATTGAACAGGCTGTTTCAAAAATCTCAGAAGCTCGAGTTTTCTTTTGTGATATCTCTGGCTTCTGTAAATAATTATTTTCTCGTTCTCCAAAAAGAACCGCAGTTCTAGATGAGGTATCAGGTCAAAGACTTCCAAAACCATCTCGCACTCGCTGGAACTACCATATTCGGGTAGTGGTAGCCATATATCAGCACAGGGAAGCACTCCGTACATGCTTTGAGCTCATTATTGAAAGAGGGACTGATTTTGAGGGGTTCCTGTGCATGAGGCCCAGGGATTCTTTCGAACTCTGAAAGAGAAGGAGTTCCTTTTCTTCCTTTTTTTGTTCAATGACATAATGCCCCATGTTGATATTCTATATCACCAGCTTCAGAAGCGAGACATTGCCTCTGTGTAGGGGCAGAAAGCTACTGCAACTTTTATCAAGTGCATTGGCAGAGTACATGAAAGCACTGACAATCTGGAAGCTAAACTTCCATCAGAGGCAACTTTTTTAGGTCGCAATGTAAATATTAACACTTTGAATCGTTTGGCTAAAGAAGTATGTGATATTATAGTTACACAAGCCCAACAACTCTTTGCATTTACTAACCACTTGGAGGGGGCCAAATTGTTACAGAGTGACCTATTTCAAACACATGGACAGTCTTTTCCCAATGATGCACTGAATGCAACTGTCCAAGCGTACCCCATGTTAAACAAGGAAAGACTGCGCACTGAGATTTCAATTGTTTATGAGAGACCAGAATTCTGTAGTTCAAGTGGGGCAATTTCTTTATTAAAATTGTTCGTTGAAAACAATCTCGAAGAAGCATTTAGTGAGACAATGCAGTTATTAAAAATTCGGATTACTACACCCATGACAACAGCTGAGTCTGAGCGCTGTTTCTCCACCCTGAAGGGAATTAAAACATTCTTGAGAAACACAATGACTGAGGATCGTCTGAATGCTTTGGCCATGCTGTCCATGGAAAAACAACTAATTCAAGAGATCCCTGACTTCAATACACAGACTATTGATAAATTTGCCTCTCTGAAAAATAGACGTGCACAATTTGTGTACAAACTTTCAAAATGATTGACCAGTGAATGTTCTGTTACAAACAAGCTATTTGCAGTTATTTTGTGGGTTACCTGGAATTCTTTGTTTCAATGGCCTTATATATGTTAGGATTTTGTGTAAGGTTGCAGTGATCTGTTTGACAGAAAAGTGAGAAATGTGAAGTATGTTTTGATGTTATGGTTGTTGGTTGATAATAAAGCACTCAACATAAAACTTAGTAAACTATTTCTGTTGCATTTTTCTCCATGCAATATGTATGTGCTATTTCTGAGACCTGTGCATTCCACGTGTTGCTACTTTGAGCAACTGAAGCAATGGCAACTCAGCGAGGCAGACATACATTAGAGGTAGGACAAATGTTGCATTAATTAAGTGGTTAGAAACTAAAGGAATATTTTAGCTTAGTTTCCCCCTTTCATAAAATGCCTAAAATCCCACCTTAGTAAGAGGATGAACACATGTGAATGCCAGTAACAGCATGACAAACATATGTTTCCATCATTATTGACTATATAATGAATTTCTTTATGCATACACCATAGTACCAGCTATTCTCAATACAAGCTGCTGTAAAATACACCATCACACTTGCAAACGTAAGAATAGTGTACCACCATTAATATGTAAAAACCAAATGCTTTTTTCATATTTCGGTGGGTTTTTTGGACAGTAAATTGCACATGTTGTAGGGCATTTTTCCAAATATTTCGCAGGGGGAGAACCCCCCCGCAACCCTCTTGGGGGGGGTGGGCTTGTGCGCTGCGCACGCTCGCTACTAAATTCACCTTGGGAAATGTACGCCCCACCAGCTTTCAAACTCACCAGCCACCACTGTACAAACCATGTGCTGCACACAGAAGCAATCCTCATCACCACATCTGCTCCCTCCTTCCATGACACTCTCTGTCCAGCCTCTCTTGACCATAGTCTTGCTCCAACCTGTGGTCGCGGATAGCCTGTAATGATCTTTCACTCAACAGTCGCCTTCTATTGTCACATGACTGATGTCTCTGTGAGGTCACCCTGCAAGTTGCTCCTCCTCAGAGGCATTCTTCCTTTCCTTTCCATCCCCCAGCAGCTCAATGTCTCCAGAGGACTGGTAATTCCTATGGTGGACTACTGCAACAGGCTTTACCAGGATTTCTGTGATTCTACACTCTTCCCTCTGCAACTCTGCCAGTCCTGGACTGTGTGAAAAATCCTTTAAGCTTGGTGCAAGGTATCTTACTAGGACTGTGATGATGGCACAGGCTCACAGTGGCTATTAGTGTTCATTCCTGAACCCTGTTCATTCTTAGCAAGTCCCTATGGGTCCTGGCCCAGCAATTCCTTCAACTCCACCTCCAGTATTTACTTCATTTGCATGGTCTTTGATCATCCGTTTCTTACTCCCTCAGGGTCAGTTGCTCCTCATAGAAATTAGTTTGTGGTTCACGTCTGTGTTGAGTTGAGGCCTCCCTCTGGTACAGTCTCCCTGCCTCTATGTAACAGGAGATGTATCTTCTCCGGGTCTGCAGGCACTTCTGACGCTTCCTCATGTGTTGTGCTTTCTGTCCTCCTCTCCCCTGCTATAGTCCCAGATGATTTAGAGAATGCACTTGTCACCTGCCCACACTGTCTGCTACAACACGGTCCTCTGAGCAACCATTTTAACCCATGCACTGCCTCCCAGCCACCCCCCGCCCTTGGGGGTGGGTTTTACTGTATCCCTGCAACCCACTACAAACACTTTACACAGGATGACGGCACTTACCCTTACACTGCCATCAGGCCACGACATTGATATTACTGGATCTGTGTTTTTATTCATAGTTGAGGCCGTACCCATGTACTGCACTGCACCCACACACTTCTAAACCCTGTTATCCCCTTCAATATGCCTAGTCACTTGTGTGATGTCAATGTGACCTAGCATTATTGAATCCGTATGCCTGCCCACACTGTATTACAACACCCTAGTGTTGTTGAACCCTGTGACAAATGTGTGTTTTCTAATAGTGAATTCCATGAAATGTCATCTGACATGCATTGTACATGGCTCATGGTCAGTAGTATTCAACTTCCATCTGAGGCTGGTTGACAATCTGGCATGGCTATGCTATGTGCCATCTGTGTATTGGCATCAGTCATGTTTGTGGAAGGACTATGCCAGTCACATGCTTGTGTGTGATGCATGTGTAATGCAGTATATGTGTTATTTTGCCCTTTGACACGCATCCATGTCTGCTTTCAGGCTCCCCTTCCCTTTCATTGACACTGCGTGCATGCCTGACTTTGTGTCATGTGTGACATGGCAGGTTCATGTGTTGGCTGACAACATTGTAATACCTATGTGTGTAGCCTATGCTATTAACATTTGTATTCATGTTTTTTTTTATTTGTGCAGGTGATGAGGCACTGGATGCAGTGGAGGAGGACGTGGTGTGGTAGCCCATGAGAATCCATTGGTGCTACAAACCATCCTGGCCAGGGGTGTCTCTGAGTACACCTCTGAGGAAGCCTAAGCCTCTGGTGCTGAAACGGACATGAAACCCCCATTGCTGTCGCAGGTGAGTGATTCTAATATGGATGCTGTTTAGAGGTCATTTGGAGCACACCATGACTGAATTGCGGTCAGACAGTCAGGTATTAGTGAGGAAGAGGAAGAGGCCGAGGGTAGCCTGAAGGAGAGCTGCGTGTCATCTATGTAACATTGAACGTTGGAGGTGAAGGTGGTTATCATACGGGGCCGGAGGGCCATATAGCCATTGAAAATCCAGGGGGGTAGGGCAGATCCCTGGGGGAAAACGCAAGTAGAGCGAGGGATAGGGGAGAGGAAAGACCCCAGTTCCACCTGGGATGGGCTGTCGAAGTGAAAGGAGGTTAGCCATGCCAGTGCCTGATCAGTGGTGACCAGGGTATCACAGAGACGTGCAATGAGTGTGTTGTGGTTCACCGTATCAAAGGCAGAAGAGAGGTCAAGTAGAATGAGGACAGAGGGATAGTTAGAACCAAGATTTGAGAGCATATCTTCACGGGTGTTCAGAAGATCAGTTTCCATGCCTCTGGATGGTCTAAAACTAGACTGGTGGTCGTGGAAGGAGCCAACAGATTCAGTGCAGAGTGTAAGCTAGGAAATAGCAAACTTCTCCAGGAGTTCGCCCAAGAATGGAGTGATTGAGATCAGGCGATAGTTTTCCAGGAGAGGGTGCACAAGGGAGTGCTTAAGAGCAGTGGTGGGGAAAACTCCAGTGGCAAAGGAGAGGTTGCAGAGGTCAGCCAAGGCTGGAGCGAGAGAGTCAATGTTGTCCTTGATGATTTTGGAGGGACAGGGGTCCACCTTTTGGAGGAGGCTTTCATAGACCAGACTTGTCTAGTAACCTCCTCAGGTGTGACAGGGGAGACAGAAGGGAAAAGAAGGGGAGGGGTGGAGGTGGCCTAGAGTGGTACAAGAGATGTTGCTGCATGAGGTGTTGAGGAAGAGAGGGACGATAGGATATCCACTGTTTTTGAGGTGAATGTGCAGCCAGGACCGAGCAAATTGCCTGGGTGGGTGCAATGGTGGAGGAGGCTACGGTTGGCTAATTCCTTGCAGACTTTGAAAAGTGTGTCCGTGTTATCGGATACCACAGAGATGCAAGCTTGTATAAAGACTCTTTTCTGGGAGAAGATGCAGAGTCTATACTGCCTTTGGAGGAGGCGGCAGGCCAGTTTGTCAGAGGGTGCGCCAGAGGAATCCCATTTCCATTTGGCTTGTGTTTAACGGAAGCTGATTTGGAGTCATACCAAGAGTTGCACTTTTTGGTAGGCTTCAGTCGTACCCTCATGACAGAGGCAAGAACATAAAGATTATTGGAAACAGAGAGGTTAAAGTTTTAGAGGGCTGTGGCAGGGTGGGAGTCAGTCGCAGGAGTTGAAGGATCATAAAAGGTGGAGGCAAAGGCAGCTACTGAGACTCTTTTCATGGGTCAGATGACCTTGTAGACGGGAGGCAGTGCCGGGCTTACCTATGCAAGGGGAGAAGAGAGCTTCAAGTGAGAAGAGGGGAGAAAATGATCAGTCCAGGAGAGAGAAGTAGTGAGAGGGATAGATAGCGGAATGTCAGTTGAGAAGATAGCATCCAAGGTGTGGCCAGCGATGTGTGTTGGGCCAGACGGTAAGATGGAAAGAAAGGGAGAGTCGCAAAGGTTGCATAAAGGTCTTAAGGAATCAGGTGAGTCGAGATGGATGTTTGGGATCACCCAGTAGGAGGAGAAGAGGAGGAAAGGGGAGAGGAGGCCAGGTCATCCCATTACGAAAGGAAGAGGGAGGGCTGACCAGGTGGCCGATAGAAGGTGGACAGCAGCAGTGAAGAGCTTGGAGAGAGGGACAGCCTGCAGATCCGGCACTCAAAGGATGAGTAAGCCTGAGTGGGAATGACAGACACAGGGATACACTCAGGGAAGATCAATGGTACTCCCCCATCTGATCTGTCTAGGAAGAGAGAGTATTGTGTAGCCTTCTGGGAGAAATGTGTCAAAACTTGTGACAGAGCAATCCTTGAACCAAAGTGAAGTGATGGCAAGAACATCACAATCCAGGAGTTCAAGGAGTTCAAGGAGGTTGCGGATGTCAGAGGAGCATTTGACAGCTGAGCGAGTGCTTACCATGGCAACGTGGAGCAGATTGCAATCAGTGAAAGACATACGGGGGGAGCAGGGGACTGTAGGCCCCCTAAGTGACGATAGTGCCTGAGGGACAGAGGTAGAAGGGGGCAGAGGAGCCAAAGCCAGTAAGGGAGCCGGGACCATAATGGGTGAGGAGGGAGCCAGTGCGGGAGGCACCACGGGGGGAAAGGGAGCCCCAGATACAGTGTTAGTGGGTGACTGGTTCACCCAAGAGGAGAAGGCAGATGGGGTTGTCAATGTGTGCGTTGGTGGCAAGAAAGCCATGGTGAGGGTAGATGGGTGGTTAGGATGTGGCAAGGGAGCCAAAGTGGGCACAGCTGGCATGGGAGCCAGGGTAGCTGAAGAGGCTGGTGCAGAAGGTGGAGGGAGGTTGATAAGACGGGGAGGAGCCTATCAAAGAGTAGAAGGTTGGGCTGAGGACCCTGGACCATGATGGTACCATTGCAGTAGACATTGATGATGACCCTGGAGGTGGAGAGGGCAAGAAAGACCTCCCAGTAGGTGCCACCATTGATGGGGGAAGAAGATAAAGGAGAGAGAAGAGCAAATATATGGAGAGTCCATAGGACGGGTGAGGGAACGACATAGATTATGTCTGTGAGAGTCTCTCTGGCAGAGGCAATGACATAGGTGCCTGCAATCGGAAGGCCTGGGTTAGAGCTCAGTATGTCCTTCTTAAGGTTCTTCCTGACAGACTTAGTAAGCGGTGAAGGATAGGAGATAGAGAAGCAGTTTGAGAAGATAGGAGAGATAGATAGCGCCATAGCAAACTGCAGAGAGTGAGGTACACTTAACGAGGCTGAGGCCACAGAGGTACAGCGAGAGCAGTAGGTAGAGGGAAGGAGACAGGGAACAAGACTGGGAGAAAAACAATGGGAGCTGGGGGAGGTAATATGCACAGAAAAACAGTGAACACGCAGAGCACGGGGAGATAGCGGGTGTAGGGCTGAGGGGAATAACAGCACAGAGGGACAATGGGACTGAGGAAGGGTGAGGGAACTGGTAGCAGACTAGACAGAGTACAGAGGGGTGGACTTGTTAACACATTCTCATGAAAAGCAGGTTTTGCACACAGGTAAAAACAAATGTAAACAGGAGCAGAACCATCACGATGAGCACACAGCTGAAAACAAATTTTAAAAGCAGCAGGTCAATCAAGATGTGCACACAGCTGAACATGAATTTAAACACCAGCAGGACAATCACGATGTGCACACAGCTGAAAACGAATTTAAATAGCAGCAGGACAATCAAAGTGACATATATTTTAGAAGAGTTATCGATCTGACAATGCTAACCAGAGCTTTTGCCTCAACCTCCTCTGCCTCCGATGTCGACCCCGAAGACCTAGATATCCCAGTAGGTAGTCCATGGGGTTGTCAGCCACTGCATCGAAATGGACAGTGACCATGTAATCTGACATTTGCAATCAAGTGCTCTAATGGGAGTGGTGTGCGAAGAAATGACCCTTGGAAAATTGGCAGTCGGGGTTTTGGGTCCATCATGATAGGATGATGAAAAATGTAAAGGTGGACATGACGACACCACAACAGATCAAGGAACACCTCACACTCTATTTGTGAATGTCGCATTTCTGTTCCTATCAATGCTTTGGGAGCCCCCACTCTCTGCACCCCTATTCCAGGGTAAAGGGCATTTGTTCTTTCCTTATGCAGCTCCTGAAATGCCTGGCCTGTTTAATATACCAGGGGACCCCAGGCTCCATCTAGCCCATGAGTCTCTGGAAATATTGTTTTTAAATAAACCCTGTCATGCTTTTCTTCTATTCTTTGACCCATTGATGAGATCCCACACAGTAACATGTAAAATGTCACTCAGAAGCAATGGGCCTCACAAAATGAACCACTTATCAAAATGCAAAAAATCACACACATCTATGACTCCGAGAAATCAACAGCCTACAGAAGGACCAACATATGATATATAGATTTTAAGGAAAAGCTATATTTCACATGAGCCTGCAGTATATGAATATTGTTACTCTCTTGCCAACATGGACTAGGGGAAAAGCCATATAATTGCTGCCATTTCTTCCATAAAGCTGTGGCTCTGAGGGAAGTTGTCCATTTCATGCATGCCTTTGAAGGACAATAGAAGTCGGCAGAGTGTGAGCCATATGAGCCACAGCGACATTCAGAGGGACCAGTCTGTTGGGAAGTGTCTGGATTTTCCTTGGGCTGAGGCTTAAGGAAAGTAGAGATTAAGGTGAAGTTGTCCCTCCATGAAGCCTATCCCTTGACGTGGACCAGGTTCCGCAGCACTGACCTGGTAATGATGAATTTGCACATTAAATCAATAAGAGAATTGTAAGGTCCTCTCCTTTCCTGATGTAACATTAAAAAACAAAAGGTCTGTCTTAGAAACCCTAAACTGTGCTTCATATGAGACTGCAGGATGTGGTTTCTAATCAAATTTAGAAGCAAAGCAAGAACATGTCCTGTCAGACACTACAGTCATTTTTGTGAGCCAGAATATGCATGTCAGACCATCACATGAGCTGTGTAGCCTCTCGCACACCACCTGTGTTGAAATTACACAAATGATCATCTTATCTATCCCATTTATCCCTCTTTATCCAAAGTTGCCACTGAGATCAGCTGGAAATTCAGCAGTCAAGCTGTACAGGACACAGCTTAGCCCCAGTCAGACCAGCATGTGCTGTTGAGTGCTGTGTTCAGCAGTGTACTTACTTCAACCCAATATTGCCACAAACAAAGGGACTATCTGAGGCACAGCTGAAGATCTTTGCAGATGTAGAAAGAAAATCCTTCTCAAATACGAGAGTGCAGGTGTCTCTCTCCTTTTGCTAGAGACTCCTACCATTTTAGGGAGACTTGACAGCTCTATTGACAGAGAAATGTAGGGGGCACTCCATGACACGATATGGAATACATTGCCAGAAAAAAGAGACTAGCCAGAAATGCTGTCAAATGGTAAACTCCATTGAGGCAGTTAGTGCTGTGGTAGAGTCCAGATTTTCCATACTTACTTTCAGGAAAGTCATGATTCTATTAAAGACACATATATATTATGCATACTTTTCTTTATTAAAACTCAACCAGCAATCTTAAAAAAGAAAAAAAACATTAAGAAAAATCAAAGAAAATAAACATTTTCTGTTACAATGTAGTCTTTGCAGTTTGAAGCTCTATTGCCCTCAGGCATGAGACTTGTCCTAGTCCATGAATCACGACGTTATGGTCCTATGACCTCACAATTCCTCATCCCCAATTCCTCTTTCTTTCACTGTCTCGCTGTAGCTTCCTAATGAATGACTCCATCTCGAACAGGGTATAGCAAAGAACAAAACCTGTAATTAACCGCCTCCAAATCCCGCAGGGATCCGCCCTGTGTTGTCTGCCTGTTTAGTGTCCGCACCTGCTGTCAGGTTCCCTTGGAGGTTCAGCAGATTCCTTCTTAGATAAGTGACTGTAAAATTACTGACGAATGCACCTTGTTATGACATATGATTGATGGAAAATTGATCAGTTAGTTAAAAGAACTTTTAAACAGAAGAGGTGATTGAGCAAACATAAGACTGTTAAGTAAAGTTTAGTCTTTAATGTAAAGTCAATACTGTGATGTTTCAAAGGGTCGTTCATTTTCCACAGGGGCTTAGACAGTGCCCCTGCTTTGAGTCTGTGATAAAACGCAGGAACTCCATTCTCTGCTGTGGCCTGGTCTCAGATTTCTCCCAATTGATGAGAAACCCCAGCTTCTCTAGGAGACCCGTCATTGGGACCATGTGCTCTGGCAGCCACATTGGATTCTGCACCATGAGACAAATATCCCCGATGTATAAAATCAGTCTCACTCCTGAGTAGCTTTGTGAAGCACCACAGTGCTGAAGTTGGTCCAAAAAGGGAGACACATAAACTCCCACCTTTGCCATCGCCAGAGGAATTCTAATAATTGCTTGTGCATCTCTGGAACGGGTACTGTTAGATAGGCATCCCTCAAATCTATGCAGGTTAGCTAGTGCCCTTCCAGAAAAATGTCCCTGAAGAGATGGATTTCCTCCATCTTGCAGTGTCGGTAAACGAGAAAGGCGTTAAATTGTCTGAGATTATCACCGGCCTGACCTTTTGCTTCTGTTTCACCAGTAAGACATTGCTTAGGAAGTGTTGCGCCACGTACTGCGCTGGCCTTATCGGCACTTTCTTTAGAAACTTCCATACTTCCTTGTCCCTGAGGCTTTGTTGCTCCTGTGTTAGGGAGAATTCTCATTTTCCTTACCTTTTGAGACCCCCAGCAACTTTGCTGGATTTCTAGGATTTGATTTTTCTACCTGGGAAGAGTGTGATCCTTTTTTCCCATTCTTCCATGTATTTTGATATGTGTTTTACTTTTGTGTTATTTGGCTATGGTGTTTTAAAACAACTCCATAGGCATCATCTTTTACTTTGTGTCACACAGCACCTTCAGTGCAGTGGCACAGGGGTGTCTTTCAGACTCACCAAGGTTTAAACACTTTCTCTGGGACTGACTACCATCTCCCAGAGCATGTAAAGTTAAATTGACTTTACTAGTCTCTTTATATTTACTAACCCAGCACACACTATCTTCCTATAGAGTACTGGAGGGGTTGCCTAGCATCCCCTGAGTTAAAACACTCATGTAACAGTCAAATGTTACCCTTTCCTACTTTAAATGGCTGGTGGCAGTGGCTTGATCAAACTACCATGATTTTACCTGACCGCGAACAACGGTAGCAAAAAATCGGGTCAGCCATTTTTTTCAAGATGGCGCCCAAGACCTATCTGTAAAAACAGACTCCGGTCGACTTTTTTCACTGTTTCTTTTAGGAAAGGTCCTTCTTGTGTTTAACTCAGCATGGCAAACCAGGTTTGGTCCCTTTGTTCATTGGTCTTTGGCGGGTTTCCGTGCTGAAGCCCTCCTCTGGCCCCTGAGTGTCTGGAGTGGACAGCATGTGAGGGAGGTGCCCGAAACTCCCTGTGCTTAGTCTCCTAGGAGACCTGAATGCACTCTGGCATGATTGGTTGGCTGGCTGTCGGGTAAGGACAGCCACCCTGCTGTGTGAGTGACAGCCAGGCTGGAATGAATGGGGGAAAACTGTTTAAAAGCAGGTCTCTGGGACTTGGAAAGCTGAGTCGACCACTGGAACGAAAGAACCGAAGACGAGCTGGAGGAAGCGGACTGCTGCAACTCCTGGACAACCGGTGAAGCCCTGCTGTAGGTCCGAATTGCCTGAAACTCCATCGACACAGAAGCCCTTCTAGGTTAACTTCTTCCCTTGAGCTTGGTGGGAACAACCAACTCACAAGCCGCCTGAAAACTGCCCCCTCCTGGTCGAATTTTCTACAGAGTGCTGTGGAAAACCAGATAGCCAGTGGGAAGGATATCAGTTTGTTGTCTTTAAGGCACTCACACCTTAAACCAATGTTTATCCAAGCTTGTGGCCTCTTCCCTGGGCAGTGCAGGAACCTCCCGACGTCCTCCTTTGTCCCCATGACTGAAGCACAGGAACAGCGAGGTCTGCTCGAACTGACAGGAACAACTGCCTCAGCTATAGCTCTTCTTCACTTTAAAGGTACTGTGCAAACGTGGTCCGGAAATCTTTTCGACCACAGAGAAAGTTTGTGAAACTTTCCCCTCTTTGAAGGTTTGTCCTTCCCTAAACATTCGTCTAACTTTTCGCCTAGCCAAATTCTTCTAAAAACTGTGGCAAAGACTTAACCATTATCTACAAGAACTGTGCTATTCTATAAAAAGACTCTGAACCATTGACTTTGGCCCAGGCCTATCAAATTGAATTGCTGGTTGTAGTTAACTGAAACCCTTTACCCTACCTATGAATGTATTTGGGCTGCATTTCTTATAACCTTGTCTTTTTTTTTACACCTTTTTAAAGTAACTGAAGTGCCATTTTGCTCCCACTTCAGGGGAGCTGAACTTGTTCAGTAACTTATTAGTTGTGTATTGTTGCTTTATTAGTTTATGATATTAAGCTGCTTTTGCTAGTGTAATGTGTTCTACTTGACTGTGTAAATAAATGTATATTCTTTTACCAAGAAACATTGGGTAAGTGTTTGTTTGAACCGCTGTATTTGTTGATCCCTTTGTGTAACTTGTTCTACTACTCACTTAAACTCTTGAGATAAGTCGGGCTGCTCAGCCAATGCTACCACATAACTGTGTAGTACAGGCTTGTACCAAAGGTGAAATTGCACTGACACTTGTAGTATTAATTGCATGTAGTGTTCCCAAAGGGTACTGCATGTGATTCTGCCTAAAACTCTGAAATTGCAAAAGGTTGCTGCAGTTTCGTTTGTCTGTGCTCTTTAAAAATTACAGACAACACCCCTGCACAGTCTCTGCAACCCAAGAGTCCACAGTAAGCTCCTGCCAAGTGCTTATGTGCATCGCTAGCCTACCACCTATCACGGGAATTGCATTGCTTGCTGCTACGCTGTGTGCATACAACTGTACTCTCACCTGCTGCTGCAGTGCCAGCCCCGACGCCTGCCTCTTCCACGGGAGGGGAAGGAAGGATTCAGCCTTCTGTCTTCCTGCTGTCACCAGTTGTTTCCTCTATAGGGCCTCTGGCCTCCTCAGCGGCTGGCGGAGACACCTCTGCTTCTGCTGCCCTGACGGATACACAGGGCACAAACACTCATTTTAACAATGTCTGACCTTTGTCCAGAGCAGCAAAGGTGCTAACAAATCTGGACATGTCTTTGACAAAAGCTTCTCCAAACAAAAGCCCTTTAGCTGCTGCAGCAGCCTCAGAGGATGCCAACTTCCTGAGTTTCAGGTCAATCTTTACTAAAATCGATCGTCTGCATTCCGCTGCTATCGTACAGTTGGTATTACTTATTAAACAAACTGCACTTTGTGCCCAATTAGCCAGAATATGCACATCGATAGGCAGGGCCTCTTTGGTCTCTTCCACCATTTTAATTATCTTGGCCAATGGATTTATGGAATCGGGGAGCGTGTCCTGGCATGCTATCCATGAGCGGCCAATGCCCTTTTCAAGTCCTTGGTGTGCTTCACCATGAATGAGTCCACCTCCAGAGTGTCCGCTACTTT
The DNA here is from genome assembly GCF_040938575.1 of Ambystoma mexicanum. NCBI lineage: Eukaryota > Metazoa > Chordata > Amphibia > Caudata > Ambystomatidae > Ambystoma > Ambystoma mexicanum. Next base: position 113,368,559 of record NC_090922.1, read on the forward strand.
ATCCGGCAGAGAAGGTCTGGGATATTGTGTCTTCAATTAGCCTCTCACCTCCTTATTTAGAGGTGTGCGCAGTCGCTTGCTCAAGTACCTTTTGGCCTTAAGTAGGGGCTTCCCCTCCAAGCATCCCCAGTGGAGTAGCAGGTCTGGATGAAAGGGGCCGACCAGGGAACTATCTCTGCATTTCTAAATGCTCTTATTGTGCCTTTTGCACGGTTCTCCTTCCTGAGGAGTGGCCAAGCTTACAGAGAGGTGAGAACTCTCAGTGCTGCTGAAATCCCATTCAATGCCCTCTTGGTCTTCCTGTGGGCTAAGGTTTATGTCACCTTGTCCGTTCCATCGCGCCTTTCCCTTACCATACCTCTATTTTGTGTGACCTTTGCATAATTCGGACAGTGGTTCGCCAATGGCCTTATGTTCCTCCTGCCATTGTCTCTTGCAGGCTCTGGGCCTCATAGCTGTCGGCCCTTGCGAAAAGGTGACCCAACTCAGGACAAAGTCCAGTTTATGGGATAATGACCCTAGACCTGCCCATGCTGCTGCTTTCTCCATCAGCTGTCCCAGAGGGGGGTCCTGTAGAATGTTTGAAAGCCCTTCTCTGCTTTACTCGCTGCCAGCGGATTCTACTTCTACCCAGGCCATATTGTGTAATAAACAGGAGACAGACAGGTAGCAGTCACAAGGTGATGCACAGGCATTTTATTATGAAAGTTGATTTATAACATCTCACAATGGTTGTGAGGCTATTTCTTCACTTGTTTAATGTCTTTGAAATCAGTTAAACAGCACATTTTACATCAGCTAGTCCCGAGATTGGTGACATACTGTGGCATGCTGGAGTTCCAAGTGCTTTCAACCATTCAATTGCTGAAAGTTATTAAACATAAGACAAGAGGCTAAGAGGAGAGATGCCTGCAATACTTTTGTGGCCCTGCTGCCTGAAAAGGTCATACGAAATAGCTGCAGATGATTATCCACTTAAAGTGTTGGTTCAATGGTAGAACATCTGACTACAGTGCTTGAGGTTGTAGGCTCAAGAGAGCTGTCAGGAATTAAATTTCTTTTTTAAAATTTGATTTATAATATCACACAATGATTGTGAGGCTTTTTATTCACTTGTTTAACGTCTTTGAAGTCATTTAAACAGTAAATTTGCCATCAGTTAGTCCCGAGAGCGGTGACATGCTGTGGCATGTTGGAGTTACAAGTGCTTTCAACCATTCAATTGCTGAAAGTTATGAAAAATAAGACAAGAACCTAAGAGGTGAGACGCCTGAAGTAATTTTGAAGCAATGAAAAACGGATTTGAAGCAGATATAAAGAAATATCTAAGTGGCATGCCACATTAGAATTGACACTGAAAAGGGACCTGCAGGCCCTGCTGTCGGATTTGGTCATAAGAATTAGCAACAGGTGAGTCACCACTTGAAGCATTGGTGCAATGGTGGAAACTTCCAACTACAGTGCATGAGGTTGTCAGCACAAGAGAGCTATCTGGACATATTTTTTTTAGTTTTATTTATTTGATTTCTAACATCCCACAATGGTTGTGAGCCTTTTTTATTCACTTGTTTAATGTCTTTGAAGTCATTTAAACAGTAAATTTGCCATCAGCTAGTCACGAGAGCGGTGACATGCTGTGGCATGCTGGAGTTCCAAGTGCTTTCAACCATTCAATTGATGAAAGTTATGAAATATAAGCCAAGAGCCTAAGAGGTGAGATGCCTGAAGTAATTTTGAAGCAAGGAAAAAACGGATTTGAACCAGATATAAAGAAATATCTAGGTGGCATGCCACGTTACAAATGGCACTGAAAAGGGACTTGCAGGCCTTGCTGTCTGATTAGGTCATAAGAACTAGCACCAGAAATTTCCCATCTAAAGCGTTGGTGCAATAGTGGAACTTCTGACTGTAGTGCATGAGGTTGTAAACTCAAGAGAGATATTGGAGTTTAGTTGATTTCTTTTTTTTAATTTGATTTATAACATCTCACAATGGTTGTGAGGCTTTTTATTCACTTGTTTAAAATCTTTGAAGTCATTTAAACAGTAAATTTGCCATCAGCTAGTCCCGAGAGCGGTGACATGCTGTGGCATGCTGGAGTTCCAAGTGCTTTCAACCAATCAATTGCTGAAAGTTATGAAATATAAGACAAGAGCCTAAGAGGTGAGATGCCTGAAGTAATTTTGAAGTAATGAAAAAACGGATTTGAAGCAGATATAAAGAAATATCTAGGTGGCATGCCACGTTAGAATTGACACTGAAAAGGGACTTGCAGGCCCTGCTGTCTGATTAAGTCATACGAACTAGCACCAGAAATGTCCCACCTCAAGCAATGGTGCAATGGTAGAACTTCCTACAGTGCATGAGGTTGTGAGCTTAAGAGAACTATCGGAATTTAATTTCTTTTATTTTTAAATTTGATTTATAACAACTCCCAATGGTTGTGAGGCTTTTTATTCACTTGTTTAATGTCTTTGAAGTCATTTAAACAGTAAATTTGACATCAGATAGTCCCGAGATTGTTGACATGCTGTGGCATGATAAGTGCTTAAACTATGCATTTGCTGAAAGTGTTTAATATAAAACAATACCACAATGATTGAGAGGGTATTTTTCACTTGTTGAATGTGTTTGAAATCTCTTAAACTGCACATTTTACATCAGCCAGTCCAGAGATTGGTGGCATGCTCTGGCACGCTGTGGCATGTGCCACATGTCACATTCGGCTCCTACCCCTTCTTCAGCGCTGGCTGCGCTGCACCCCCTCATACAGAGCCAACAACCACCACCCCTCCCTCCACATGATGGCCGTGGCATTCTGTGTGCAGCTACAGAGAATGGTGACCTCTACAACAAAATCCTTCTAAATTCGAATGATCCCACTACTATTTGTATCAGCCAGTTTGATAAAGAAGTAGGCTCGTTATCACCCTGCCTAAACGAATTTCAGACTTTAAACTTCACTTTGGCCTTGGACGAAATACAAGCCAAATCAAAGAATAAGATGGCTGCCGCCCCACACTATCGCTCACCAGCTTCCTGAGCCTCTACTTTCATCCGGCCTTTATTGCGTCCCAATTGCCCAGGCAGCATTCTATTGCCAGGTTTCAAACAGAGTTGGCAGGCCCTGCCGGCAGGCCCAAAACACAAAGGCCCAGAAGGGTGCAACAGCGCTGGCTGCGCTGCACCCCCTCCACGAGAGCCAAGAACCACTACCCCATCCTCCACTTGATGGCCATGGTATTTTGCGTGCTGCTAGAGAGAATGGCAACAGTCGGAGCCTGTCTGCGCCTTGAAACCTGGGCACACATTTCCGCTCCTCGCTCCCTCGCTACTATGTTGTCCTCCAGAAATCACCTACCATGTGGTGGCCCGACTGCGGTCCCTGACATAGGTAAGTCTCATAGGGCTCTGCACAAGTTTCTCATTGTCCATTGTCCAGCTCCACCTGTTGCACCGAGATACTCTGCTTCAACCCCATAAGATCACCTGGTCACACTGCCTCTCTCATTAAGTCCACCCGCTTTCGCACATTGCACCACGATGCAGCAATCAATCTTATCCACAGACCAACCTGCCCTCACTATGTTTCATTCGGCAGCCTTTAATGCGCCTAGCGGTGCACATCAAGCTTCCACAGTGTAAGGCAAACACAATCCTGCTCAACCCACGTGCGAACGACCCTCCTTACCCATCTCTCCACCCACCAGATGCCCTGCCCCTACTGCCTGTGAACGAGCATCTCGGCCTCCCCCTCCCAAATCATCTTCAACGAAACACGCAATGGGTCCCCCGTCATATACCTTCTACCCTTGCCGTTCATTTGGTGCACAGAATGCACCTGATGCCACTTCAATTAGGATGTATGCTTCGCCTAATGATGTTAAAGCCTTGTGTGCCCTACATTATGACATCACTATGTGCGCCGCAACTAACAACACTTTAATACCTGATTTCCCGGATCACAAAGTGATGCTCGTCTCGCCTGAAAATATTAGCATGTCTGCCCCACCTTATGACATTGCTATGCTTGCTGCTCCAAATGATAATGAAATAAGTGTTCACCATATTACAAAGTGTTACAAATATCGCCTCATATCACTGCCATGTGTGCTCCACCTGTTAACAATGTAAAGAATGTCTTACCTGGTAACAATGAACTCACCAGCAACTTGTTGGACTTCACTTGAAGCCCACTTGTTCCAACCACCTCCAATGGTGATGCTCCTATTGTACCCCCTAAAGCCCTGACCGCCCGTCCGGTTCAGTCTTGAATAATCACAATGGTGATCAGCATGCTCACACCTGTACCCTGCCTGACCAACGTACCTCCTTCACGGGTGACATGAACACCCCTACTGCTACTAAACCCTATACCGGCCTGAATCTAGACACCCCACACCACCTCACCTCGGGAAGCAATGCCACCATGCCATACTGCTATAGTTCCCCCAATGGTATCATGCATACCTGTCCATCCACCACTGCAAGCTCTGCTGCCCACCTTGCAGGGCCCCCACTCCCCACAATCCTCCCACCCTCCTACTTCCAGCTACATTCCCAACCTTACTTAATACACTCCACCCACTGATTCAGGATGCTTCTGCCTGCTTCCTAACTACTTCATGCAACTCACCAAGAAATATGCTCTCAGACCCGCATATCAGGCCATCGCCCTTCTTGCCCCGAGATAATCATGTCTCTCTGACTAACAGCCTGCACATCCTCCTCCCTGCTTTGCACAACCTCTTCCTATCCTAACTACCCCCTGTCCAACCTTTTAAGCAACCCAGTCCCGCTAGACTGAACTGGTGCACTGCCACCTGCGCTACCCAAGCGCACAAATGCCTTGCCACCTGTACTACTCAAGCCCACGAGTGCCCTGCCACCTGCGCAACCTAAGCCCACAAGTGCCCTGCTACCTGTGCTACCTAAGCCCACAAATACCCTGCCACCTGCACTACCCAAGCCCACGAGTCCACTGCCACCTGTGCCCAAGCCCACAAGTGCCCTGCCACCTGCGCTACCCAAGCCCACAAGTGCTTTGCCACCTAAGCCCACAAGGGCCCTTTCTCTCACATTACTCAGCCTATAAGCGCCTTGCCACCCATGCTATCCAACACCACGAGTGCACAGTCTCCTGTTCTGACCCACACAAGCCTTGCGCCCCCTAGAACCAAACACACAAACATAACCTCCCCCTCTGAGAGAGTCCAAAGACTACACAACCTGCGCTCCAGAATATCCCAGCATCCCCCTGCCCTCCAACAGCTCTCCTACCATATCACAGCCAACCTCAGACTGAATAGGTTATCCAGTCAGACCTCTCAAACCCCCCACCCGAATACCTCATCACTACCATGAGTCTACCTGCCAACCGAATGCCGTACACTCCTACCGCCAAGAACAAACCACTCAACGGGGTACTTATTAACATCAGATCCCAGGGTGTACCCGCTATAGAAGCTCATGACCTGATCATCGACAATCAAATGGGCCTACTAGCCATTAAAGAATCCTGACTTCATAGTGCCTCAGGCCCTATGCTCAGCCCAGCCATCCCACCCAACGACTTGATCCAGAGAATCGACGATGCCAATGCCATTAGTGGCGGAGTGGCACTTATCTCCAAATCGAACCTCCAGATCTGCACCCTTGCTCTACCTCCAACGGAGGGATACAAAACATTATTACTTAAATTTAAGACCAATCCCCAGACATCTTTCACCAGCCTTTTGCTCTACGGACAACCTAGCGCTTCCAATTCCCCTGACTCTGAAATCCCCTCCTCATAACGCTCTTCCTCAAACCAGCCACCAAATGCATAATCTTAGGTGACTTCCCTCTGGGGCTCAATAATCCCACTGATCATCAAGCTACCACTCTGGTCCAAGCCCTCCATGACATGAACTTCTCACAACTTGTCTCTGCTCCAATGCACGTGAAAGGGCATACCCTCGGTTGGATACTTACAATTAATTTGACTATCGACATTTCTCTCATCAGTCCAGTCCTGTGGTCTGATCACCATCTGATCAAATTAGAACTTCACCACTTGAACCCTGTGAACAACTCCCAACCTCCACCAACACAATCCTAGCGAGAAGGTACCAGAAGCTCACTCATGAAACTCTCAAACCCACCTTAGTTTCTCTCATTGAAACACAGCCTCCCAACTGCAAGAGCCCTGCGTCTCTCATGAACCACTACCATGCTAGCCTCCTAGTCATGCTAGACCAACATGCTCCCCTTAAAAACAAATCCCTGGAACCACTCAACACCACTGACATCTGGTTCTTAGAACCATTGAGCATCTACATAAGAAAAACTCCACTCCCCAAAATGCCACCCTTCTCGCCTCCACCTCAAAGACCTACAAGGCTGCTATTTACGTGACTAAAGCTGCCTCGTATAACAACAGAATCAGCATGGCTAGTTCCAATACCAAGGAACTCTTCACCATCCTGCACAAACAACCTTAGTTCAACCTAATAAAGCATAGTACACCACCATACAAACTGTGCTCACTACAAAAATCAATCTACTTTGTAACAGAATAATGAAGAAGAAAGCCCCAGAAGCCAAACCTATGCACCTGTCCTTACAGCACTGCCCAAACCTAGCCTTTCTAACGCCCTTCAGGAGCCAGTGCCTAGCTCTCATTTCACCCTGTATTCCAAGTGTCTGTCTTGAAGACCATCCAGGCACTGAAACTGTCACAGGTTTCCCCCCTTCTCACCTGTCTGCATTGTTTAGTAGAGTTCTTCGGTGGAGTCTTCTTGCACACAGTGCGGGTCTTGTATAACCCTGTGCGTATGTCCTCGGGTTCCAGCGTGCGTTCAGCGTCTGATTCCTGGATCGTTCAGAATGTCCGGGAAGTCCAGGAAACAGCGAAGCGTGTACTCGGAAAGCGAGTGCACGGAGATGCGGGATGCAAGTGAGGGCAAAAAGGGAAGGAATGAATGAGGAGGAAGTAATAGGGGAACCAGGAACCATGAATCAATGAAGTTAGCAAGAGCGAACTACGACAGAACACGTCTAGCCACTGAAAGCGGTAGTGTTGAGAAGTGCAGGGCCATGGGGGCGTGTCTGCTTTATAGAATGTGATGCGTCCGACGCGGAATCTGGTAAACAGCGTTCCGTGTTTGACGGCCATGTTGGAAGTACTGCTGAGTGAAAGCCCCTATGTGTCACGGACCAGGAAGTCCAGAAGGGACGCGTCCGATGGTTCATGACACAAACCCGCCAACTGCATAGGAGATACCTGCCCTGCTAACATCATAAAGCTCTGTGCCCCCGCCCTCACCCCATCATTACTGAATTTGTTATCTCCTCATTCAACTCCTGGGAAATACCCACTACTATTGAACCAACCTGGGTCACTCCCTTACTAAAAACAAACTCACTGGACCGACAATACCCACTAATTATACCCCTATCACTACAGTACCCTTTCTGCTTAAAATCTTAGACTGCATTGCCTACTTACAATGCCAGCAATTTCTTGAACAGCAGTCACTCCTCAGCGTCTTCTAACCAAAACACAGATATTAAATGGCCCTTATATATCTCAAAATGAAACCTGACAATATTGGAGACACTGGCAATGCTGCTATCCTACTCGTCTTAGACTTCAGAGCCGCATTTGAACTCTTGGACCATGATCTACTTTCTCAAAATCTTTCCCGGGATCTTCCACTTCTCACTGAGGCAGTCAGATGGATCAAATCCTTCCCAAGTGATCGTACTTCCAGAGTCACCATTGACAACCACTCTGCCAATCCTATCCCTGTCCCTCTTGGTGTCCCACAAGGCTCCTTCCTGTACCAACCCTTTACACCACCTACACCAAACCCCTCTTCAATATACTCGATACCTTGGGTATCACCTGCACAAACTTTGCGGATGACTCATCCCTCTTTCCAGCAACGACGCCAATGAGTCCATCACCATTAACAGTCTTCTGCACCATTCAGTCAGTGACCCACAAGCTTTTCCTCAATGACGAGAAGACAGATTTACGTATTGTAGGCTCAACCGTTCGCCTAAAATCCCTCAACCCTTCCTATGCTTCCTTCATCATTGATGGCTCTACCATTCATGTCCTCAAACATTCTGAGGAACTACCTTAATGCAAAACTAACCATGACAGGGCATGTCAATGCTCTGGCATCCTCTACCTCCAACACAGCCAAACGCATTTCATTAAGCAGACTATTCTTGAGTCCAAACAATTGCTTTACGTTATCTAGAGCCATCAATCTGAGCAAACTAGACAATTCAAATGCCGTATACAAGGGCACTTCCACATCCAACCTAGCTAAGTTAGAGGTGCTTAAAAACAAAGCCCAACGGGCGGCTCTGGGCATCTGCAAATCAGACCATATTTCTGCTACCTGCCAAGAAGTCCATTGGCTACCAATGAAAGCTTAGATTGACTTCAAAACCTTGACAATAGCACACCGCTTTATCTACAATGAAGCCCCACATACAGGTTGAATAGGCCGGTATTTGTCCATTTGCGGGGGGCGGTATTACCGGGCTCCCGATCCCCATTCTGCCCCATAGGGCAAAATGGGGGTGGGGAGCATGATTGCACCGTTGATAACGGTGCCGGTGCAATTACGAGTTCTGCTCGTGGGTGCCGCACAGCCCGCCAGTTCAGACCCGGCGGGCTGTCAGGCACCCGTGAGCAGAATTCGTAATTCAGTGGCATGGTATGAATGGTGCCGGTGCCTTACCGGCACCGTTCATACCCTGTCCGTTAACACTATAATGAGGCCCATTGTGTCTATGCTGTCCCCTGAGATCTATAGCAGCCCCATTTTTTGGGGGCAGCGTCATGGTATTGTGGGGTCTGCACATGGTTAAATATGGCTTGTTCTTACCTGTTGCAAGGGCACATTGTGAAAGGTTTCATTGAGAACATGCAGGTACAGACATTAAGTAGTAATGATATTGATTGTTTCAAGAGGAGACTGTGTATTATGGGATTTTTGATGATGTTGTTCCAGTATTTTATCTCCTTAATTCATTGGTCAAGTCTTACATTGCAATGTTTTTATTACTTTTTACACTTTTATGGCTGGTGACGAATAAAGAATGAAAGAAGAACATATCAGAAGTAAATAGTACTTGAAAACGTGAAGGGAGCTGCGGACAGTAAAGTTAAGTGGTGACTAAATACGTGAAACTAACATACGGCCCTTTTGTAAGGACCCCTTAATCATATCATTTGACACTAGCTGTTCCAAAATCTCAGAAGCCTTTAAACGTCAATTTGAGCTTGAAACTAATTTGATTTAAAAATCTAGCCAGAAGCCAATGAATCATGCAGGGGGTTTCATCAGGAAAATCGAATGAACCACACAATTGAAGCTACTACGCAGAATGGTTCAAACCCTTTAAACAACAGCAAATAAAGGCAAAGTGTCTAAATTGACATACATTTTAAAAAAAGATCAGAAAGCAAAATTAAGCAGTCAATTGGAAATACCATGACAACCCCCATCCTAGATCGGGCTTTCGAGATAAAAGATAAGTTACTTTCCAAGCACATCAATCCTAAAAAGGAGTTTAGCTGTACAGAAATCTGAACCCGGAAAGGGGGTGGAAGCTTTGATAACCTTTACTGCCAGACTGCTATTGCTCTCTCAACAGATCCAGTCTCCGAAAAAAGGAGTTTCCATCTTTGTACAAAGTGACCATGGATCAAGAAGATATCAGACACCAACATTTATCCAAAATAGTGTTTGTTCTGTTTTTGCCACTTTTTATATACATTCAATAATACATAAACAACTTAACAGTGAGTTGCAGGGTGAACGTGATGTACAATGAAAGAAAACCTAAGGTCTATGCTAACTATTATTCAGAGGTGACCATTCGACATAAGATAGACTAAAGTACAATAACATTGTCCAATAATGATGTTTTCTTCCAGTAAGGTTGCTTATAGCAATTCAAATCCATACAATATATAGTCCTGCAATGGCATGTTCATTTACACACAAATGCAACACATAACATGCGCACATAATCTACCTGAGGGCAACTGTATCTACTCATTCACTCATTCACACTGTCATGCGCAGTAGGAAGGTCAGGCACACCAGGCACACCGCTTTACAGAACACTCATACCCGCAGTGATTCTCTGACACATAACACAGTGAGAATATCCAAGTCACAGTCAGCCCTTCACATGTTCACGCTACCTGTGGTGCGAGGGAAGCGTCACCAATTTCCAGGCTCTATCATAGGGCGGTACTATTTGTTCCCTCGTTTCCGCTGGCAACTGCCATGGAGATTGAGAGAGGGCTGGAGCAAGAGTAATCGACAACAACTACTTCCTGGTTCTGGGCCGAACTCTCGGTCACGTGCCCTGAGCTCCGCTCACGTGATCAGGAGTCGGCAGGTATAAAAGCGACGCACTTTGAATCACTCGTCGCTTCACAGCTGTTTCGCGACAATGTTTGGCGTTTTCAAGTCACGTTGGATTAATTTGGTTACAGATCTCAAGCTTACGGATTACGGACTGGGTTTTTCTTGTTCCTTGGATTTGGTGTTTGGTTTCTGCTTGGATTTATGGACCATTTGACTTTAGCTCATGTTTCATGGATTGATTGGATTATCCTTATCTGCTTTGTCAAGTATTCTACGCTCTCCAGAGTTCCTCGACCTGTCACGTTACCACAGTTTTCAGAATACTTCCAAGAATCATCAGGTGGTATCCAGTGCTGAGTTTCTGGTGCTTTGGCTTTGAAGTATTACCTACGCTTCCCTGCACCACAGCCTCAGAGTTACTGACAGTTAGAATATAATCCTTGGGTAAGCCCTATTTCAATAACAGTTACATCGTTAACAGTACTGTGTTTGTTTGTACTAATACCTAATTCATTCCACAGCTCTGGGGTCCTCGGCGGCGTCTGGTCCTGCGAAAGAACAACAACCACCTGTGGCCTCAAGGCTCGCACGGGGAGTGATTTTTCTTCTCTCTGTGTGGAACTTGTGGACAGAGGCCCAGATATTCTTCACAATGAGTCAAGTTACGACAGACTGTGAAGCCGCGGGTTGTGCTCAATATGGAGGCCGCAGCCGACGACCCCGTGGCTGCATTGGTACAGGCAATTACAGTGTTGAGGGCGGATATGACAGCTGCCAATGCCGCCATACATCAGCAGTTAGACATCATTCAAAGTACTCACAATCCTTTACCCGCTGATTCTGAGTTTGGCGATTTGGCGGCGGCTCCACCAGCAGTAACGCCATCTATTGTTCCCACTGCAGCACCTCAAGTTCCTGCATTGGTGCCTACGCCCTTTCCTTTGGCTGCTCCAGAAAGATTTCATGGGGATCCTCGTACATTCATAAACCAATGCAAATTGCATTTTCTTTGTAGACCTCAGGCTTTCCCCGATTCCACCACAAAGGCAGCATTTACATTATCTCATCTAGCTGGTACAGCTGCCGCTTGGCCAAACCCGTTACTGGAAAACAATAGTCCTGTTCTTTACGATTTTGACTTACTAGTCACAGAAATGTCTCAGGTGTTTGACACACGCCACAAGGCCCAGTCCCGGGATCTTGAGTTATTGGAATTATCCCAAGGAAAGGGTTCACTCATAGAATATATTGCCCGATTCAATCAATTGGCCGCTGAGACCTCTTGGCCTGAAGCAAAGAAAGCAGTGGTGTTTTACAGAGGACTCAGTAATTCCATGAAGGACGCTATGGCTGTCATACCCTCTCTGCCCACATAATATGTGGAACTAGTTGACCTTGCACTACAGATAGACGCACAGCGTTCTGAATGTAAAAATGAAGCAGGGTTTCCTATTAAAGTTCAGTCCTCTTCTTCCACAGATACAGGTGCCGAACCCATGCAGATAGGCGGAATCCGCAGTCCGATTTCCAAAATCGAGTGAGAATGCCGTAGAACGGACAGCGCCTGTTATTATTGTGGCTTAAATGGTAATTTTGTAAAGACCTGTCCACGGCGTCCCAAGACTAAAAATTCGGTTTTTCGGACTGCTCGACCCTAGATTCGAGGGCCGGATCGAGCAGTTCATCCACTCCCTCAGAAATGATACCTGCTTTTGGCAGGGTTAGGCCAGTGGTGGTTCAGGCTACTTTGAAACCCACTCCAGAGGTCACTCACACAGTTTCTATTGTTATTGATTCAGGTGCCACAGGCAAATATTATGATATAACATTGGCTAAGTCATTGAATCTACCCCTCGTTACCAAGCAACACCCAGAATCTGTACAGGCAGTTGATGGCACGGCATTGATTTCCGGTCTGATTAGACAACAAACTGCCCCAATCACCATGAATATACAGAACACCCATCAGGAAGGGATTTCCTTTGACTTAATATCAACACCACAGTTCGGGTTGATATTGGGTATTCCGTGGTTGAAACAACATAATCCCCTGATTGACTGGAAGTCTGGGCATGTTCATTTTGAGTCGGAAATATGCCAAAATGTTTGTCTCACTGCACCCGAAGGCATTGATTCACCTCCACGTGCTTTGGGGGCCATAGCACAACTCACGTTGAACGATGACACTTCTTCTTTATCAGAGCCACACTTGGTGGGGGCGGTTGTAACTGGCATTCCTTCTGAATACCAAGATTTTCAAGAAGTTTTTGATAAGGGTTCTTCTGAAATTCTTCCTCCGCATCGCCCTTATGATTGTCCTATTGACATAATTCCTGATTCCATCATTCCTTCAGGGCGCATTTATTCATTATCTCCCTCGGAGGAACAATCTCTCAAGGATTACATCCAAAAGGTCCTAAAAATTGGTCACATACGACCTTCTACCTCACCAGCGGCCAGCCCTATATTTTTTGTTCCCAAAAAGGAGGACGATTTACGTCCTTGCGTGGATTACCGCCGCTTGAATTCCATCACCATAAAAAACCGGTATCCTATTCCTTTGATCACTCCATTGTTGGATAGATTAAGTCACGCCACTGTCTTTACAAAACTTGATCTCCGTGGAGCATATAACTTGCTTAGGATTCGCCCCGGAGACGAATGGAAGACTGCTTTTTGTACTCGGTATGGGCTGTTCGAGTATGTGGTTATGCCCTTTGGCTTTGTAACGCCCCCGCCACATTTCAACGGTTCATGAACGAGATATTTCATGACTTGCTGGATGTATGTGTAGCGGTATATCTAGATGATATTCTCATTTTTTCACAAAACCTAAAGGAACATGTGACACACGTCCGCGAGGTTTTGTCCCGACTTCGCCATAATTCACTTTTTGCTAAACCTGAGAAGTGTCAGTTTCATACTGACAGTGTGGAGTTCTTGGGATTCCATATTACGCCCGGGGGTCTATCCATGAATCATACTAAAGTTTGTGCTGTGTTGGATTGGCCGAAGCCCAGTAATCTTAAGGCATTACAATCCTTTCTGGGTTTCTCAAATTATTACAGGCATTTTATTCAGGATTTTTCCTCCATTGTAACACCACTAACTGCACTAACCAGTCCCAAAGTGCCTTTTGTATGGCTAGAAGAGCATCAGACAGCTTTTGACGCATTAAAGACAGCGTTTACTACTGCCCCCGTTCTGAAACATCCCGATCTAGAACTCCCTTTCATAGTGGAAGCAGACGCATCCTCATTTGCCCTTGGCGCAGTGTTATCCCAGCATTGCCCTTATTCAGGTCAATTACATCCAGTGGCCTTTCATTCCCGGAAATTTTCCCCTACCGAAAGCCATTACACTGTCACGGAAAAAGAATTATTAGCCATCAAAGATGCCTTTCAGGTTTGGCGACATCATCTGTAAGGGGCCAGATTTCCTATCACGGTATTCACAGATCACCGTAATATCCAAGACTTAGCCTCACTCAAGTGTATCAATAGCCGGCAGGTGCGATGGCATTTATTCTTTGCGACCTTCGACTTCCAGATCAAACATAGATCAGGCTTGTCTCATAAAAAGGCAGATGCACTATCACGTTCCCCTGGCAGAGTCTCCCTAGCTGTTTTCCCGGAAACTCTATTAGACCAACATGTCATTTGTCTATGTACACCTCCTGTACCATTACTGAAATCGATTCGAACATGGGTTTCATTATATCCTGAACAAGTCTCAGAGTGGAATCCAGTGTTTCATGATGGTTTACCTTTCATCCAGAATAAATTATGGTTACCAACAACAGAGACCCGCAACTTTGCTTTGGAGTGGTCTCATGACAGTGCTATCAATGGACATCTTGGACAAAAGAGGACGTTGGATCTCCTCAAACACTGGTGTTGGTGGCCATCCATGAAACATGATGTTGAGGGCTATGTGAAAACATGTGCAATTTGTGCCCAGTGCAAACATCGTCGAGGGCGTCCGGTGGGCCTTTTACATCCTTTTCCTGTACCCCCTCTACCTTGGCACACAGTGTTGATTGATTTTGTGACAGATTTACCCCAAACCTAGGGCTTTGACACAGTTTGGGTGGTGGCGGATTCTTTTTCTAAACTTGCTCGATTTATTCCCTGTTCTGGCATACCGTCCGCCCCAACCCTGCACAACCTATTCTTTAAATCTGTCTTCTGTCTTTTTGGGTTACCCACGGTTATCATCTCGGACAGAGGGCCGCAAGTCACGTCTCGCTTCTGGCGGGCGCTCACAGGTCTCCTGGGCATTGATTCCCGTTTCTCATCCGCCTATCATCCAGAAACGGATGGCCAGACTGAGAGGGTGAACCAGGCATGGAACAGTATTTACGCTGTCTCATCTTACAACACCAACAATCATAGTTAAATGTCTTACACCTTGCTGAATTTGCTTACATAACTCCTTGCACACCTCCACTGGTTCTTCTCCCTTTTATGTTCTGTATGGTCAACATCTAAACAACCTAAACTACCTATTGCTAGGCAGTAAGCCCAAATGCACTCCTACCGAATCTTCGTTCGGGAGTTAAATGTTGGCTCTTAGTTGATCAATTAATACTCTCATGTGGAGAGAGTGTTAATTGAGTCTTGACTTTAACATATTACAAAATAAGCTTTCTGCTTTTGTTACATTTAAGCACCTTTACAAACCAGGTTATACTCTGTTTGTTAATTGGAATGAGAATTCCTGGATGCTTCACCATTGTCTGAATAATTCTTTTGTACATTGTTTATTTGTTTGAAAAAACAGACCTTGAGAGGTCTATTAGATAAGTATCAAAAAGTATTGGTCAGTACCAGATCTGTATAATTGGTTACATAAGTGATTCTACATGCCTGATTTATCCTTTATTGATGTTATTTATTCTCTATTTTGTAATATGTTAAAGTCAAGACTCAATTAACACTCTCTCCACATGAGAGTATTAATTGATCAACTAAGAGCCAACATTTAACTCCCGAACGAAGATTCGGTAGGAGTGCATTTGGGCTTACTGCCTAGCAATAGGTAGTTTAGGTTGTTTAGATATTTTGTCCCAAGTGGTCTTGTGACGTTAGCCCGCCTGCACCCGAAATTTTACCATAAAATTCATTGACATTATTTCTTTATTTAATAGTGTGAACTAACACCTTTGGTGTGCTTCTACTCCACATCAATTATCCTGATTTACATGAGCTGTGCATTCCCACCCCATAGTTCTTTTGTGTTTTCCTTCTCTGACCACACAAAGGGAATTGCACGCACCTTCTAGATATTCGGTATTATATAATACCTATATCTGTTCTCTAGTGAACAGTATAATATGTCTTTCTCTAAAATAGACCAGACCACAAACAACAGAGCTGAAACCTTAGCTTTCAGCGAAGAAGAAGCCACGAGAATTCTGGGGCTGATTAAGATAGCAGGAACTGAACTGACAACCACTGATAAACCAGAAACCCTGATTCGACAATTGGAGTGGAAGATTCGAAGGGAAATCAATCTCAAGTTACATGCATCAACTTTAGCTCAGTATTTCACCACAAAGAGGATACCAAGAGGCCTGAGGGTAAACCTCGAACCCACCTTATGCAAGGAAAATCCTGCCTTTGTGAAACGTTGGCATTTGATCCTCAATAAATGCTCACTGGATTTGATCATTTTAACGATTGAAGAACTGGCTCGTTCTTTGACTACCTTGAATGAAGATATAGAAGGTCTTAAAACTTCATTAAGCAAAACCTACACGGCAGATCAACTTAAACAAATTCTTGAAGAAACTAATCAGAAACTAGCAAACTATTCACAGGAACTTGAAGCTAAAAAGATCAGGAAGTTCAGAAGGGACACGCTAGACTATAAGTTGGACATAGTCTATAGCTGGCAAGCCTATTACGGATATAACCCGAATAAACAGAATAGTAGCAATCCACGGAAGACCGGACACCCCTCGACTGGGAACACCTCTTCTGACGCTTCCAGCACAGAACTAGACGCTACATCAGGTCAGACCGCGGAAACAACACAAGGTCCCTTAGCCAGCGAGTCCACGAACCATGAAGCTACGACTTCGCCTTTTTTAGAAAAAAGCCGATTCGAAGAGGACAAAAGAAAAAATCCACAGAGAAAGAAGGGGACGAAGAAACCCTGATAGTCAATATTTCGTCATACCATCTCTCGAAGATGGAGACACAAGTTCTGAGGAAAGGTTTATCCTTTGTTCCAATGAATACCAGTACCTTATTGAGGGAAAAGATTGATTTCTTTAAACTTATGCGCAAATTGAAGCTTAAAGTATTCTTTAACTCTCTGGAAGAAGACAACATCGAAAAGGAACCACATGAATTCCTAGAACTTACTCCTAAAAGTACTTTTAATCCCCCAATACATAACCATATACTATCCACTTTTGAGAAGACCGTACTTGAAGACTTCAAGAAGATACGATTCAATACTAAGGCTCAAGGAAACTTCACTAAAATCGAACGCCAGACATTGAAAAATCTATTGGACAATCAAACTATCATCTTCAAACCAGCAGATAAGGGAGGAGCCCTAGTCCTGATGGACAAACAGGATTACCTCGATGAAATTGAAGGCCAATTAAGAGACGAGGAAACTTACCTTGAGGTCCCTATGAACCCAACAGAAACAGTGCGAGCTCTGATTGAAAAAGTCCTGGATGAGGCTGAAGAGAATGACGTAATCTCTGAGAAAACACGCCGGTTTCTCGACAATAAACATCCCATCATGCCGGTGATGTATATCTTACCTAAAATCCATAAGAGACTGTTAAAACCTCCAGGCCGCCCCATTATAGCAGCTACTAACAGCATCCTTGAACCTTTGGCACAATATCTGGACAAAATACTTCAACCCTTGGTCCAAGAGACGCCGACTTATGTGAAGGACACCATGCACTTCCTGCAACTGTTGAAGAACACGCAGTTTGTGGAAGGGAGAGATATATTATTTACTATGGACGTTACGTCCTTATACACAAATATTGCCCATGAATCTGGCCTAGAAGCTATAGAATGGCTTATTTTGAGATCGGACAAATGTCAAGGAGACCGGCTGTTCATTCTCTCCCTCTTGAAATTGGTACTTAACAATAACTTTTTTAAGTTTCAGGATAGATACTTTATCCAAATTTCAGGCACAAGCATGGGTGCAGCTATGACACCGTGCTATGCCAATGCATTTATGTACTATCTGGAATACGAACATGTTCTCACATCACCAAGATGGATGAGACACCTATCCCTGTACGTGAGATACATTGATGACGTCTTTGGGGTATGGACTGGCCCTCAAGACGAATTGGTCAATTTCTTTGACATGATGAATCGGATGAATCCACGCATTAGGTTTACTACAGAGACAAGTACAACAACCATACATTTCCTGGATGTGGAAATTTACGTGGCTGGAGCTAAATTGGAGACCAGGATTTACACCAAACCAACTGACAGGAATAGTCTATTACTCGCCACAAGTTTCCATCCTAAACGAACCATTGACAGTGTGCCACTGAGTCAATTTCTACGTTATAGGAGGAACATCTCAGAACCCACTGAATATGAACGTCAGGTGATTACACTGGGAAATAAATTCACAGCAAGAGGATACGACTCTACATTGATCTCAGATGTATCAGGAAAGGTCCGTGAGATAAACAGGGACTCACTACTAGTACCGAAGCCAACAAAATCTCGAGAAACACTGACATATATTACCACCTACTCGGTCCAGAGCACAAGAATTAAGAAAGCCATCAAAAAAAACTGGCCCATGCTACAATTGGACCCACAATTGCAACATCTTTTCCCTGATCCTCCAACGTTTGCCTATAGAAATAGCAGATCTATACGAAAGACCCTAGTGAAAGCTGAGATCCCAGTTGGGGGTCCGTCCACCCAACACAAAGGCACTATTCCATGCCACAATTGTCAACACTGTGGCAACATCTTAAAGGGCAATTACATTACACACCCCCATTCTGGCAAACCTTTACAATTAAAACACTCCTGTACCTGTGATGCTCAAAATGTGATATATGCACTGAAATGTCCATGTGGACTCTATTATGTAGGAATGACTACTCGGAAAGCGAAAATAAGATGGACTGAGCATAAGTCCAATATTCGGAACAAGAGTCCCAAATCACCTGTTTCATTGCACTTTACAGAGGCACGCCACACGGTGGCGCAGTTAAAATGTGTTATTTTAGAACAAGTGACATCAGGTACCAGGGGGGGAGATATACAACGGAAATTAGCACAACGTGAAATACTATGGATTGATCTTCTAGACTCACTGCACCCTCGGGGGATGAATGTTGAATTTGATTTAATGTGCTTTGTATAAATTAGCCTGAATCGCCACAATGTCCGCCCAGCTGCAAGGGTAACTGACATATGATTGTTTCATGGACTACAATGCCTCACCCCAAGCGGTAAATAGGGTTGTCCCCACGTCATTGTGACTCTGAGCTCATATTTCCACTCTCTTTATTCCTTATTAGGTTTTTGTTTTCAAATACCTAGAGCCTGTGTCCTTAACAACTAGATTGTGTGATATCACAGATTCCCCTCTTTGTCCACTCGATTCGTCACCATGGACTTGTAGATACATTTACTCTATGACTTTGTCATTTGGTGATTAGTAGATTAGGAAGGCACTTAGCTATATTGGCTTGACTCGCCAGTTCAATACCTCTTTTTAGTACAGAGATGCGGCCACCTGAGATACCCCCCCATGGAATTGTCATTTATATTGATGCGAGATGGGGGCACCCCGCGAATCCTCTTGGTTTCGCGGTTGTGCCCCCACTCGCATCCCAGAGTAATCAATTTCTGTTTGAGTGCTTTCCTCTACATATTGAATATAGAGACCCCGCTACATGGGTTATATTGATTCTAAGGTGCTCTTACCTATTACTCTATGGAGCTCCTCCCTCTGTGATGAGTGGCCCACACCAATATGGCGGATTTCCCGGCTGGCCCAACGCGCATGCGCGGGGTTACCGGGACACCAACTAATGCCTACCGTAGTGGAGCCGCTACGCTTACAGCAGTCGGCTCACTCGGTGTTTATTTGCAACCTAGGTAAGTCTTTGGACTCCGTTTGGACGGCGCACCTGCGCCTGCACTTTTTTGCACCCGCCTTTTTACACTTGGCGTGATGCTTTGAACTTCATGTATCTCGTAGCGAGATAACAGGCTGGCGCTCCTACATACATTTAATATCTGTTTCTATCCCCTCGGTGGATAGCTTAGACATAGCTCGTTGAGAAAACTTTGTTATGACCATCCAGATGACTCACGACTGTTTGGTCTGATTATTGCTCTGTCATTATTCCTTATAGGGTGTCCTGGCCGCATTCTGTCACTTCCCGGCCTCCGGCGCATTTCAGCTGTTGACTGGGTCTGAATTGGAACTTTATCAGCCTCAGATTGAGGTTAGTACCCATTATCTCTCTACTTATTTCGGTTTAAAATTATATCAGTTAACCTCACTGATTAGCTTAAATGGTAATGTTTATTCTTTTGAATTTCCCGCAGGAAAGGCTTTTAGAACGCATTTAACAATCACTACTCTACTACATACAGGAACAGTGAAGTCCCCACCCTGAAGATGGATCATTCGATCCGAAACGCGTTGGTTACCTATGTCACCTATTAAAAGGGGCTTCCCTGAATGGTGTTACTTCACAATACAAAAACCCTAAGAGTGAACTTATTGCTGTTTGTTAAATTTATATCGCTGGTTTACAATTTGTTAATGAAATGTATACATGTCCCTTTGAACATTTACAGGATGTGAATAATAAGGCTAAGCTTTGAGCTACTTGCTTTCTGCTTTTGTTACATTTAAGCACCTTTACAAACCAGGTTATACTCTGTTTGTTAATTGGAATGAGAATTCCTGGATGCTTCACCATTGTCTGAATAATTCTTTTGTACATTGTTTATTTGTTTGAAAAAACAGACCTTGAGAGGTCTATTAAAAAGTATCAAAAAGTATTGGTCAGTACCAGATCTGTATAATTGGTTACATAAGTGATTCTACATGCCTGATTTATCCTTTATTGATGTTATTTATTCTCTATTTTGTAATATGTTAAAGTCAAGATTCAATTAACACTCTCTCCACATGAGAGTATTAATTGATCAACTAAGAGCCAACATTTAACTCCCGAACGAAGATTCGGTAGGAGTGCATTTGGGCTTACTGCCTAGCAATAGGTAGTTTAGGTTGTTTAGATATTTTGTCCCAAGTGGTCTTGTGACGTTAGCCCGCCTGCACCCGAAATTTTACCATAAAATTCATTGACATTATTTCTTTATTTAATAGTGTGAACTAACACCTTTGGTGTGCTTCTACTCCACATCAATTATCCTGATTTACATGAGCTGTGCATTCCCACCCCATAGTTCTTCTGTATGGTCAACATCCCCGTACCTTGTCTGTTCCTGATTTCTCACTTTCTGTTAATCCCGCTGCTATTGCTTGTGCCCGTGATCTATCGGCTATTCATGCCCAGACACTCACTCATCTTCGCAAGGCTCAGGCGTCGGCGAAGTCTGCGGCTGATAGGCGGAGAGCTGTGGCACCTTCCTATTCTGTGGGGGACAGGGTTTGGCTTTCTTCACGTCACCTCCGATTACCAGGGTGTCGAAAATTGCTTCCCCGTTTTGTGGGTCCTTATAGGATTTCTGCTGTGATCAATCCGGTGGCTTATCGCCTCTCTGTTCCCTCTTCCTGGCGCATCCATCCTGTATTTCATACCTCCTTGTTGAAACCTTGCCCCGCTCCTACCCGTCTTTGCTCTGCCACAGGACCTATTTCTGTGGGTAGTTCTGAGGAGTATGAGGTATCGAACATTCTGGGGTCCCGTGTGGTTAGGGGTGGTCTCCAGTATCTTGTGGACTCGGCAGGTTTTGGCCCAGAGGAGCAATTTTGGATCCCTGAGGCAGAAGTCCATGCCCCGCGGCTGGTTTCTCATTTCCACCTGGACCATCCCACATGCCCACGTGGTCGTGGGCCATTGGGGGGGGCTCTGTCATGCACAGTAGGAAGGTCAGGCACACCAGGCACACTGCTTTACAGAACACTCATACCCGCGGTGATTATCTGACACATAACATAGCGAGAATATCCAAGTCACAGTCAGCCCTTCACATGATCACGCTACCTGTGGTGCGAGGGAAGCGTCACCAATTTCCAGGCTCTATCAGAGGGCGGTACTATTTGTTGCCTCGTTTCCGCTGGCAACTTCCATGGAGATTGCGAGAGGGCTGGAGCAAGAGTAATCGACAGCAACTACTTCCTGGTTCCGGGCCGAACTCTCGGTCACGTGCCCTGAGCTCTGCTCAAGTGATCAGGAGTCGACAGGTATAAAAGCAACACACTTTGAATCACTCGTCGCTTCACAGCTCTTTCGCGACACTGTTTGGCGCTTTCAAGTCACGTTGGATTCATTTGGTTACAGATCTCAAGTTTACGGATTACGGACTGGGTTTTTCTTGTTCCTTGGATTTGACCTTTGGTTTCTGCTTGGATTTATGGACCTTTTGACTTTAGCTCATGTTTCATGGATTGATTGGATTATGCTTATCTGCTTTGTCAAGTATTCTACGCTCTCCAGAGTTCCTCGACCTGTCACGTTACCACCGTTTTCAGAATACTTCCAAGAATCATCAGGTGGAAGCCAGTGCTGAGTTTCTGGCGCTTTGGCTTTGAAGTATTACCAACGCTTCCCTGCACCACAGCCTCAGAGTTACTGACAGTTAGAATATAACCCTTGGGTAAGCCCTATTTCAATAACAGTTACATTGTTAACAGTACTGTGTTTGTTTGTACTAATACCTAATTCATTCCACAGCTCTGGGGTCCTCGGCGGCGTCTGGTCCTGCGAAAGAACAACAACCACCTGTGGCCTCAAGGCTCGCACGGGGAGTGATTTTTCTTCTCTCCGCGTGGAACTTGGGGACAGAGGCCCAAATATTCTTCACAACGAGTCAAGTTACGACACATACTCATTCACCCACAAGTCACCCACAACTTCTCTTACATCCACTGATTGCATTCTCTACACAAGCACACACCCATCCAGAACATCCAAAAACACTCCATAATATTCATACTCATTCACCCACCAGTCACTCAATCACACCTTCTCTTAAATCCACTAATTGCATCATCTACACAGGCACACACCCACCCAGGTAGAACATTTAAAAACACACATCACATTCATTTTCATTCACCCACCAGTCACTCACTCACGCCTTCTCGCACACCCAATCATTGCATTCTCACACAGGCAACCACACACCCAGCCAGAACATTCAAAAACACACATAACATTGCATTACTTCTCATTCACCCACCATGCACATACATACATCTGAAACCTGCCCTATATGTGGCTGGTTTCTGGTATGAAGGGTGGGGGGGACTGTTGGCAATCCTGACAGCTTTCCCACAGACCAGCACAACCAGCACAACAGACAATAGCACTTCCAGAGCACTTCCTGGATGCAGCTTGGTTATGCACAGTCTTAAAAATATGTGAATACCCACATAAAAGAAAATGTTTTGCTCACTTTCATGGTCTAGTAAAAATGTCAGTATTTGTTAGGTAACTTGTGGTTTGCAAGCTTTCAGTCCAAAACATCCCATCAAAGTCACAGTTTAATTCACGTAAATATTTACACATAAGAGAAGGCACTGTTAACAAATAATAAACAGGTACAAAAGTAATTGCCAGGCCCCTTTCAAGGTGCTACCTGAGCTGGGGTGTCCCAGACTCAGTAATCATGAATGTCGTTGACAGGAAAGCTCTGGAGGGCCCTGTGAGCCACAGGTACAACTCAATTAGTCAGATGGTGTTGTGTGCCCAGTAAACACACTAGCAGCACTGTAGCTGTATGTTTGGTTCTCCTTTTTTTCTGCACGGTGGGCCCTGACAGAGATCTGTGGGTGCGGGAGAAAGGAGGAAGGAGGCTCTAATTTGCACAATAAAGGCTGCAGGGGCTTATTCCTTCCTCGCTGTGCAGTGAAATGAAATGCTTTATTCTTTACTTTTCACCTGCTCCCATAATCGAGTTCCAGGGCTTTCCTTCATCTTGGAGAAGTCCAGGTAATCAATATCGTAGAAATGTGACATTCAGGTAATGCGGGCTAGTTAGGATCAGCCATTTTAAAGTACTGACCTTGGAGATCGCAACTGAGTCATGCCAGTCGTCCCAACTTTATCCCCATTACACACAAGACACTGATGCCACCCCACAGTGCTCATAAAATGGAAACATAACAGTAACAGTACGTCATCAATTCTACTGATTCAGTATAACCCTACTATTCTAATGGGGCCCCTCAGGGCCCTAACCCAACTTTCTCGTCCCCAACCTTTCGATCTATAGCACCTTTTAAATTACACACAGGGACTATAACAAACACAGCAAGCAGATTTATGCCTGCAAGAACCACCCCTAGCACTGGAACTTTGGGGAGAAACTCAACGTTCATCGAACAACCTGCTTTATCACGTACCTTGCTCTGCCAGGGACTTTCCCATTATCCCAGCACGGCCATCTAATAGAACACATATCCAAGTCGCAATGCCACAAACCACATAGAACCATACCATCACTGAGGTTTCTGATACTTCAGGCCCACACTCATCAACGCCACATGTTTACTACTTGCCTTTCCCTTATAATCACCCCCTCTTTTGTTCAAGCAAAACCCCATGCCACAAGGTCATCACACATTTCAGACAAGACCACTTTACATTACATTACAATGACCATTAATTTGGTTAATAATAGCACTTTTACAGCACTTAGAAGAGGGAGGTATCTGCCATGAGGTCCTAAATAAAAATATGATATGATTATTATTGTTAAACTTGAAACAATTGACCAGGATTCAGGGGCGTAATTTCACTAAAATTCCTGGGGTAGCGGAAGTGACATCACACAAACCTTGACCTCTGATGTTATTTTACCCGACCCCGAAGTGATATCACGGGAAGCGATGGAACATGACCTTTCACCCCTTGACAAAACAGGAAGTGGCATCACATAGCATTGCTCCCAAGTACACTACGAAAAATATGTTTATGATATCACTATAATGTGATATACACCTTATACAAGAAGGGATTACCATATGTAACGTTAATATCAGTGTGTACATTCTCATATTGTCTACTTACTGTGAATGCAAGCAGACGTCCAAGTCCAAATGGTAATGATGTGTTATTATATAGCACCTAGACTTAAACGCGTTATATAGTACACAAATGCATACAAAATAACCCAACCTATGTTGGTACTGATTTATTGACCTCAGAAGAATGAAAGGCAGAGTTGAGGTGTTTACGAACAGACTAAATCAGTAACTCACCCTCTGAAGTGGGCTTGAAATAAACCTTTAATGAGTTTAGCAATTATTGTATAGAATTCCAGAAAGTCAAATTATTTGTTATTCCTATTCTTTCTTCTTTAGGGTGTTACACTTTGGGAACCCCCTGTTTTTTTTTTAAGAGGCCTAATCAAGAAAGCCAGCTGCTCCAGAAACAAAGAGCCACATGGTGCAGGACACAGCCCAGGAGCTACATTAAAAAAAATGTAAAAACAAATATAAAAACGTTCGGTTTTTCTTTTTTTTAGGGGTAGCAAGGGAGACCTTGGGGGTCACAGCTGCGACCCATGGTGACCCCCAAATGACATCCCTGCCAGGATTATATAGAACATGGTTATGGATGAACTATTTAAGACACTCAGAGGTGCCATTAAGAAAGACTGAAGTATCATTTTGTAGTTGCAGCATGTAAGTTTAGATGGGGGGGCCAAACATCTAAATCGTTGATTCTTTGACTGGCCACCTCCTTTTCCTCCTTCTCTAATCAGCCGTGGGTCTTTGCAAAAACCGTGTTTCATCTCCTGAGCAATGTCTCTGGGTTTGCTTCATGTAAAGCTCTTGGGTACCTCTAGGTGTGTTACGCTTTAGAAAACAAATGCATGAGTCAAGTTATGCAGCGTAAAGGAGGATGTGCTGGATCTTTAAGCTAGCATGGAAGCAAACAGAGTGGTGGTACATCGTCACACATGCCAGCATTCTGGAGCGCCCGGGAGAGAGATTTTGTCATAAGAGAATTCAATGTTCCCATTGGATTGCATTGGAGTTAAAATTATTTCAGGAAGGAGAAAGTAAAACATAGCCATATTTTTCATTGAAAGATCAGCAACCTCCCAACTAAATTGGGAGGGTTGACATATATATATCTTCCCCCTGCCACCAGTTCCCTTTAGCTTTATATCTGTGACTAAGCTAAGGTGAATCTTTAGATATCATCTGTGAATATATGGGAGTCTGGTCTTCAAAATGTGGGTGAACCATGAATTTTGGTGGGTTCCTGGGTGCCTGGATCTCCTATATTATTCAATAACCCTCGCCTAAACTACAACTTTAATATAGTTCTGTTGTAGTGGGAAGAATCCACCCCCTGTTCCCTCCCTGCATGGGGCAATGTATCATTTTTAAAACACAGAAATGCCACCTATCCTCAGCCAGACTTATTTATCATGGCAAGAGCAATGTCCTAAAAAGGGCAATGATCAGCAGGGCACACCCGTGAGTGGAAGGTCACAGTAGATCAGAAGGCTAAGCATAGAAGAAGGACTACCAGCTGCTATGTATGTGCTACTAAGAGAGCAGGAGGCAGTCCTTCTTCTATGATTACCTTCATAATCATGTAGATGACAGAGCCATGCTGAATATGTATGTAACGAGCAATGGCACAGCCATCTGGGGGTCTTTCCTCACTCCACGAGCTTTAAGAAAATAATAAATACCCCAAAATCACCTCCTCCAAACTTGATAAACGTTCTGAATCGTCCACCTTCTTAATCATCTCAAAAATGGATGATTGAAAGTTTGGCCGAAGACATTTGCCCATGATTAGCTGTAATATGTGACAGGAAGAAGGCCACTCCCAGCATCTCCCAACAGCAATGTTCCAACTGTTAATATCTCGAAGGAAACTAGAGCTAAACGGAGGCAGAGTTCTTGTATTTTTTTTAAATATTAGGAGAGTAAATGCTTCAACAAGAAATGGTGCATATGACAAACATAACCGTCAGTGGAACAATGCTTTATGAGGTGCTTTGCATAAGGTAGAAGATTCGCGAGGTAACATTAAATGGGGACAACAGACTGACAACAAAATACATTGGCGAAATTAAAACATACATTCATTAGTGTATTTTCAGTAAATAAATAAATTCAACAAACATTGGTTTCACGGTTTCCAAATCCTGCAAAACCGTGGAAAATAAGTAAGCAAAGGAACTGTTGATAAAGATTTTCTCAGAAAACTAAGTGTAAATAAACCTGCAGCAATTATTTATCTGCAAGGTAAGGGTAAAACTCAAATACACGGTTTTAAGATAGTTTGTTTTCTACCTAATTTGCTAATGAATAATCAGTTTGCTGCAAATAAATTCCTCAAAACTCTGCGTGAACATTTTTTACTAATGTTTTCCTCTTATCTTGACAATTGCTAAACCGTGCAAATTAGTTTTTGCTTGATTTTATTTTCAGCAATTTCAGCGAAAACCCTTTGTAGATTCATTATTTTGCTAAAAATAGAGGTTGAAAAAAGATCATTTTGGGGATCTCTTTTCAGAAATAACACCAGTGGCATAATCAGAAAAAGATATTCATAGATATATCAATTTTCACAAATTTAAAAAGTATAGATTTTTGCACACATCCACCTCTGACTGCCCTGAAGCCTTCGAGGGCTCCTTCAATATATAGGAGTGTTCTGAGGGTGGTTTACATGCCAGTGACGAGTTATGTTTTTGACTTCAGGAGGTAGACAGTGCTATTGGTGAGATGCAAAGATCATGAAAGAAGGTAGAAGCGGCACAGGGACGGTGGGGGAACTGTGAGATTGAGATGGGCTTGAGAGAGATGGATATGAGGAGGAGAGAGAAAGGCAGAAAGAGTTGGGCAGATTTCAGGGCCCACCCAATTAATGGATTTAAATACTGGAAGGAGTTTACCGTGGGATCTGTGTTGCATAGATAACTTGTCTGTCGGAAGACAGTGGGATGATGCAGGAGTGGAGCAGAGCGAGAGCTGTAAAGCTATCAAAGCGGAAAAAGGAGTACAGAGAAAGACCAAGGAGGAGGATTGAGCAGTAGATAAGGCGGCTGTCAACCAGGGGGGAGACCAAGGTTTTATTAGTATTATTATTATTATTATTATTTTTATTAATTATGAGGCATTTATTGAGTGCAGACTTAGCAACGCAACAATTTACAATCATAGGGGGAGGAACATGGTGAGAAGAGCAGAGAAGCAAGGGAGTGAGGAGCTAACAGCTGAGGATGGGTAAGGTAGACAATTCGTCAGCATGGGATCTACAAGCAACCCGTGGAGGAAACATTGGGTGCCAGTGTTTTGAAGTGCTTCGCTGTATGGATGGATGCATGTTAGTCTGAAATGCATGAAGTCAGAGAGATTTCCGGAATGTGAGAGAGTGTATCTATCCATGAGAGAATGTTATGTCACTGACGTTCCACCACACACAGTTGGACATATGTAGCCTGGGTGGTGGGAGCCAGTGTGTTTCTCTCTCTTACATCTTATGGACTATATATTGTACACTATAGGCCAATGTGCACATCTCCCAGACGCTTATGATGGTAAATGCTCTGAAAGACGCATACAAGCAATGCACTTCAAAATGATATGTGATTGGTTTTCTGTTTTTACCTAGCATTCATTTTCCTCTCAGGCATGCAAAAGAAAATGCAATTAAAATCAATTCACCAAACTTGCCTAAATCAAATTAAAAAAAATAAGATCAAAATTGTACCAAAATATGTAAAGTGAAAACAGAATAATTTGTCCAGAGTTTAAAGTGGTTACACTACAACAGGTGCACTTAACGAATTGAGCCTCTCGAATCAGAGATCGAATCCTTCTAATCCTTCTAATCATTTTTAATTGTAGCTCAAAACCGTTCAAATCATTAGAACCGCATTTGGTGAATATGTTTGAATCTGATTCGCTGACACTGGCTGACTCATACCTACTAAGAAAGTCAGGTAAAATGCATACACATTACTGAAACAAATGATTTCTGCATTCCAGTGTTCACCTATCTCAGGTTTGCCTTTCACACCCGGTGCTTTGTTAATCTGATCGGTCCCCGTGCACTTGAAGGACCACTTTCACTTGTACTGTGACTGTCTGAGGAAGAGCCGATGTGATCTTGAAAGCTAGCAACCAACAATATGACTAACCTTAACAAAGTTGTTATCTCTTCAAGATCTCGTGTTGCTTTCTATTTTTGTTTGTGTTCGGTAAAACAAACAAAAAAAAGCAACTAGCACTTTTCACTCCTCATGTAATCATGCTGTAGATCTGTGCCAGTAGACATTAACCACACACTTTTGGGCTTACTGCACAAAAACACAGACTCGCTTTAATGTGACAGGCCAAAGCTCACAAATAAACGCTAACTTGGCCCCTGGCCTTACAGACTAAAATGAACTGCTTTAACAATTAGCCAAAACATTAAATAAATAATTAACTCTTTATGCCCCCCAAACAAATAAATAAGTAAATAACCCCAACTTCCTCCCTACCTATCCCCAGGTCCTTACCATCTTCTCAAGCCTTTGTTCCCGCTTTCTCCCATCATCTCCCCGGGGCCATGCCCCTCCATCTTCAAGACCTGCTCGTTCCCGCTTTCTCCCATCATCTCCCCGGGGCCATGCCCCTCCATCTTCAAGACCTGCTCCCCTCTCTTCAACCCCGGGGTAGCCCATTCGTGCAAACAGTACCACCCCCATCCTTACCCGCGCTATTCCCCCATTGTGCTTGCCTCCCCCCTCATCCAAAGGGGCCATGCCCCCCGGCAAACCCTGTACTCAAGCCTCTTCAACTCCCCTCTACACCAAACTCCCTCTCCCTCAGACCCGCAGCCACGACAACCTGTCACATCAGCAACAGTAACCTTAGAACATAACCCCCAACTAACGCCCGACCTGCCACACGAAAACTACCAGCTTACCCCCCGGACCTGTATCCTTACCTAAAATTGCGGGAAAAAAACACAATGTATGGGGGAAAAAGAAAAAAAGTCCCGTTCCCAAATCAACTACCCATTTCTCTGACCCCAATGGACCTCAGAAAAAAGGGGGGGGGCGGTGGGACAAAAGCTCGTCCTCAATGGTCGCCTGCTCCTGAACCTTCCCTGCCCCTTTAAATCCTCCCCTCCCCAGTGACGCGCTATGCGCAGGCCAGCTCGCTGGCCTGTGCAGCGCCCAAATCCACCCCGGGGGAAAAATCCTACGCGTTCCCTCCGGAGCCCCCCTTTGTTCTTACTGCACAGAAACCCAGACTAGCTTGAAGTGGAAAGGTTGCTTTAATGTGACAGGCCAAAGCTCACAAATAAACGCTAACCTGGCCCCTGGCCTTGCAGACTAAAATTACTGCTTTAACAATTAGCTAAAACATCAAATAGTTAATTAACTCTCTATGCCCCCCAAACAAATAAATAAATAAATAACCCCAACTTCCTCCCTACCTATCCTCAGATCCTTACCATCTTCTCAAGCCTTTGTTCCCGCTTTCTCCCATCATCTCCCGGGGGCCATGCCCCTCCATCTTCAAGACCTGCTTGTTCCCGCTTTCTCCCATCATCTCCCCGGTGTCATGATTCCTGCCCCGCATGTCCCCAGCCCTCCAAGATGTCAGGCTGGAGCCAGGCCACAATCACCTACATGGCCCTCAAGGGCCTCTCCATCCCTCCAAAGACCCACTTGGAGTCAGACTTGGCGCTTGTGGCACCAGACTCACTCACTCCCATAGGATAACATTGGGGATTGGACTTGTAGTGCATTGATGGGGACAAGATGGATGCCCCCACATATTTCGGTTCCCAGAACTGCATGTGCGGTCTAGTCTTTTGGGTGTGGTTCAGCCCAGAGACACCTGGGATATCCAGAGACTATTTAAGCCACACCCAGACTGAGAAACATGCTTTGTGTTTTCTGCACCTGCAGCGTGACACACACCGTGTTCGGATCGGGCTCCAGTAGGCCTGCATCTTTCTTCTGCGCTCAGCTCCTGCAAGAACAAGAACACTGTTAGGAACAGCCTTCCCTTCTGCCCATCATTCATCGCTCCTTCTGTTCTGCAGGCATCTTCGGCGGTGTCATTCCCATCCCAGCACGCCGCTTCCTAAGGAAAAGGGAAAAGAACAGAAAAAAGGCATTAGTAAGCATTCTGCAAATCTTCGCTTATTTTTAAATACTGTACGAGCTTCAAATGCTTACCTGAATCCCAGCCGTTCTGGTGAAACTTTGTCCCCGGAACTTCTCATCCATCTGCAAGAGGGAAAAGACACTCCAGGTTAGCGTGGAAACATCTAGAGGCGCCGCATACCGCGTTTACCCACTGCATTTGTTCTTCATAACCGGCATCCACACTGAAAACTTCGCAGCACCTAAAAGACACAGAAAAAGAACTCAGTTCAATGCAAATACGAAAGA
The DNA here is from genome assembly GCF_040938575.1 of Ambystoma mexicanum. Lineage (NCBI taxonomy): Eukaryota > Metazoa > Chordata > Amphibia > Caudata > Ambystomatidae > Ambystoma > Ambystoma mexicanum. The sequence continues at coordinate 113,399,547 of NC_090922.1, forward strand.
GGTGCATCGCCCATCGCGCTCTCACTCACCTTCAGCACTACTCATCTGAGCAACACGCCGCCATCCCCGGACTCCGGCCATCATCTAAGGAAGGAAAGGAATGACGTCAAAGAACTGTTCAAAAGACTCATTATACTTACCGGTCGGACTCTTGCCATTGAAGTAACTAGGCAGCAACGAGCCTGCATCAATCAACGCGCCCCTGCGCTGAAAGCAGGACGGAGAGCACACTATCCAAGAAAACAAGGTGAGCTGTGGATCATAGGGTAGGGTTGGACCCCGGGGAAGAAGGGGTTCAAGCACACAGAGACAATAGGGAGTTAAACTCTACCAATCCTGTGTTTCAGGCCCAGTCTCCAGTCGAATAGCCTCCAGGGAAGGGTTTGAGGTCTTCATAACGAAAAAGGAGGGGGACTTGAGAACGTGCAGCGACTATCGCACACTGACCCAGATTACCGTAAAAAATCGCTACCCCTGCCAGTGATCCCTGAATTGCTTGATCTACACAAAGATGGCCAAATCTACACAAAACTAGACCTGAGGGGGGCATATCACCTTGTTCGTGTAAAACAGGTGGACGAATGGAAAACTGCTTTTCGCACCAAATACGGCTTGTACGAATATCAAGTAATGCCCTTTGGCCTTTGCAACGCGCCTGCTGCATTTCAATACTTCATGAACAATGTCCTCTGGGAATTGATTGATGTCTGTGTATTAGTGTACATCAACGATATCCTAGTATATTCTGCATCATAGCAGGACCACGTTAAACACGTCCGATCCGTATTGGAGAAACTCTGTCAACACCAGCTCTACGCCAAGCTTGAAAAGTGCTCATTCCACATCTCCGGGGTGGAATTCCTGGGCTTTATTCTCAGCCCGAATGGAATCCGAATGGATGTACACAAGGTAGATGCTATCCTGAACTGGCCATCCCAAAATTCATTCAAGGGGGTTCAAAGTATGCTGGGTTTTGCAAACTTCTACCGCCGTTTGATCCCAGGATTTTCGCAAATGGTGCATCCCATCACGTCATTACTAAGGAAAAGCAACAAAAAGTTCCAGTGGACAACAGAAGCCGAGGAGGCATTCCAGGAACTCAAAGCAAGATTCACATCTGCCCCAATCTTACGCCACCCGCGCCCTGATCTCGCATACCTGGTGGAAACGGACACCTCAAGCATGGCTATGGGAGCCGTCCTCTGACAAAAGGACCCCGAAACGGGCCAGTTACACCCTGTTGCCTTCTGGACGCGTAAATTCACACCCCCTGAACTCAATTACGCTATCACAGACAAAGAACTCCTGGCCATTAAGTCAGCCTTTAAGGCATGGCGGCACTACCTCTTGGGCGCCAGAGATACAATCACCGTAATAACTGACCACCGGAACCTCCAGTGGCAAAGGCCCAATCCTCACGACAACTACGTTGGGCTCTTTTTTTTGCTGAATATGACTACGTGATTACATTTCGACCAGGGGTGAAAAAGGGGAAGGCTGATGTCCTTTCCCATATGGGGGTGGAAGAGCAAGGGTATCAGACCCCTGACCCAATAGCAATCATCCCGAGTGACAAGCTCCTAGGAATCACAGCAACCATAACTCAGAAAGAATTACATGAAGAAATCCAAAACCTGATGAGTCCGGAGCAATTACAAGCGTGGAGTGCACAAGGAGAACATTACATGATAAAAGATCAGTTGCCTTACTTCAGGAATCGTTTATTCTTACCAAACCAAGAACTTCGAGAACAAGTCATGTCCGGTTATCATGATTCCTTGATCGAGGGCCACCCCGGAATCACTAAAACCCTAGCCAAGGTAAAACGAAATTATTGGTGGCCCACGTGGCGTAAAGACATTATCCAATTCATCCTATCTTGTGGAGTGTGTGCTCAAAACAAGTCATCGAAGCAGAAACCGGCTGGGCTATTACAACCATTGGAAATCCCACTAGCACCCTGGCACACGTTGTCCCTGGATTTTATAACTGACTTACCACCCAGTCAAGGGTTTAACACTATTCTTGTGGTCGTGGACCTATTTTCAAAAATGGCACATTTCATTCCTCTTAAGGGGCTCCGAAATGCTTCCACTCTGGCAAAGGTATTTCTTGAAGGCATCGTACGGCTCCATGGGTTTCCTTCAGTTTTGGTGTCAGACCGAGGTACTCAATTCGTATCTAACTTCTGGATAAAATGCTGCTCTATGGCCCAGATCGACATCCGGCTATCCACCAGTCACCATCCCCAAACGGATGATCAAACTGAGAGGACAAATCAGACGCTCGAGCAGTATCTGCGTTGCATGTTACACCAAGCTGAAGGAAGCTGGTTCTACGTATTATGGATAGCTGAATATGCTTATAATAATTCCCTACACCAGCACTGGGCAGACACCCTTTTATACCATGTATGGCAGGCACCCACGTACTTCTGAGTTGGACGTTCCTACAACCCTGGAAATGCCAGCAGTCAAAACCTTGAACACGACCATTTCTCAAACCTTTAAAAGGGCAGCTGAACATCTACTTCAAGCTAAGAATCGGCAAAAGAAGTTTGCTGATCAACACCGAGCAAAGGCCCCCAACTACCAAGTAGGAGACAAAGTCTGGCTGGCGTCTAAACACGTGTCCATTAAAGGAGCCCAAACTTTCTGTCCAAGATACCTGGGTCCATTCACCGTCACCTCCATGATTAATTCTGTGGTGGTCAGACTAGCTTTGTCGTCAAACATGCAGATTCATCCTGTGTTCCACGTGTCTCTCCTTAAACCTGTTCAACCTGGGACCCGGGTAGCAATGCCACCACAGCCAGTAGTAGTCGCCGGGGAGCCAGAATTCGAGGTCAAGGCCATCCTAGATTCAAAGTACGTCAGATCCAAATTATACTACTTAGTAGACTGGAAGGAGTATGGTCCACAAGACAGGACATGGGAGCCTTGTGAGTACATCCATGCACCTCGCTTGCTTAGACGATTTCATCAAAACCGTCCAACCAACCCAAGACCAGACAGAAGAGCCACCTTGAGAGGGACCTTGGGGGGGGGTGCTGTCATGATTCCTGCCACTCATGTCCCCAGCCCTTCAAGATGTCAGGCTGGAGCCAGGCCACAATCACCTACATAGCCCTCAAGGGCCTCTCCATCCCTCCAAAGACCCACATCGAGTCAGACTTGGCGCTTGTGGCACCAGACTCACTCACTCCCATAGGATAACATTGGGGATTGGACTTGTAGTGCATTGATGGGGACAAGATGGATGCCCCCACATATTTCGGTTCCCAGAACTGCATGTGGGGTCTAGTCCTTTGGGTGTGGTTCAGCCCAGAGACACCTGGGATACCCAGAGACTATTTAAGCCACACCCAGGCTGAGAAACATGCTTTGTGTTTTCTGCACCTGCAGCGTGACACTCACCATGTTCGGATCGGTCTCCAGTAGGCCTGCATCTTTCTTCTGCACTCAGCTCCTGCAAGACTGCAAGAACAAGAACAACATTAGGAACAGCCTTACCTTGCAGCGCTTCTGCCCATCATTCATCGCTCCTTCTGTTCTGCGGGCATCTTCGGCGGTGTCATTCCCAGCCCGGCACGCCGCTTCCTAAGGAAAAGGGAAAACAACAGAAAAAAGGCATTAGTAAGCATTCTGCAAATCTTTGCTTATTTTTAAATACTGTACGAGCTTCAAAAGCTTACCTGAATCCTAGCCGGGGGAACTTTGTCTCCGGAACTTCTCATCCAACTGCGAGAGGGAAAAGACACTCCAGGTTAGCGTGGAAACATCTAGATTGGCCGCATACCGCGCTTACCCACCGCATTTGTTCTTCATAACCGGCATCCGCGCTGAAAACGTTGCGGCACCTAAAAGACACCGAAAAATTACTCAGTTCAATGCAAATACGAAAGGGGGCATCGCGCATCACGCTCTCACTCACCTTCAGCGCTACTCATCTCAGCAGCGCGCCGCCATCCCCAGACGCCAGCCATCATCTAAGGAAGGAAAGGAACGAAGTTGGAGAACTGTTCAAAAGACTCATTTTACTTACCTGTCAGACTCTTGCCAGTGAAGTAACTAGGCAGCAACGAGCCCGCATCAATCAATGCACCCCTGCACTGAAAGCAGATGGAGAGCACACTATCCAAGAAAACAAGGTGAACTGTGGATCAAAGGGAAGGGTTGGACCCCGGGGAAGAAAGGGTTAAAGTACACAGAGACAACAGGGAGTTAAACTCTACCAATCCTGTGTTTCAGGCCCAGTCTCCAGTCGAATAGCCTCCAGGGAAGGGTTCGAGGTTGTAAGAGGTCAGAACAGGCTGAGTGACGTCCCCATTTGGATACCAGGTGAGAGTTACACCCGGGGCCATGCTCCTCCATCTTCAAGACCTGCTCCACTCTCTGCACCCCCGTGGTAGCCCATTCGTGCAAACAGGACCACCCCCATCCTTACCAGCGCATCCCCCCAAGACCCGACCACCTCACAATCGCCACTTCATAGCTGCAGGCCAATTGCTTGCCAAAAAACCTCTTCTCTGCCTCTCTTTTGCCCACTTCACAATAGAATGCCCGACAATCCATATTTGCAGTATCTGCCCCAGCCTCTTCGCCGTCTCTGAAAAAGAAATAACATCGTCACTCCACCATCCCTCAGCCCTCCAACCCCCACCCCAGCCTCCCCTTGTGCCCTCCACCCCATCTCATTCAGAACCTTTCTTCAGCTCCCTAATATATCCCTTATACTTCGCCGACCTCCATGGGCCCAAACTCTTGACCTTGTCCTCTGATAGCCCCAAGCGGTTACCCTCAGATGCCGCACCCATCCTGAATGAATGAGTTCCAAACTCCTCTGGATTCTCCCCTACTACCATCAATGCCTTCTTCAGCCCCCCCCAGCACCTGTGCTGCTGACACTCCTGACCCATCCTCATGCTGAAAAGCAGCCCCAACCTTCTCCTGGATAGGTCCTTCCAAACCAGACCTGACCTGACTGGCCACAGCTCCCTGCTTCCCCACCCCAGCGATACCGAGCAGCCCCTCCCTTTCTGATCTGTCTTTGACCTCCCAATCCTAATATCCACCCCAAAATCCGAGAAACAGACATCTTCCCACAGCAGCCCACCTGCTCCCCACTTTACCCCCACAAGCTCTGACACCCTGAATGCCCAAAAAAAAACCCCAAGAAAAACAAACTTGAAACATAACTCCTTCCCGAGCCGACCAACAAACCTCTTCCAAAGCCTGGCATAGATTGACCAGCAGGGTCGCTGATACCGGCCTTCTGCTGTCCTTCTCCCTCCTATTTTCCCTCACCCAGCCCTCTAACATCCTACTCGCCATTTCCCCACCATTCGGCTGGAAGCCCCAAGACCATTTCCCATAGAAGGCTATTCGCCAAATCCTACAATCTTCCCGCATCGCCCCTGAAACTCTTACCCGATTATGTGGGCACTTAGCTCCCGCCATGGCCCGCGACATGTTCCTGCCAAAAAATACGTCCCGGGGTCACCCCCCTACATGCAAAATTTAAATGCCCTACCATCCACTGTATCTCCCACAGTGTCATCTTCCACGCCACTACCGCTTTCTCCAGTAAACCTACTAAACGACTCACCTTGTCGTGCAGCAAGCTTGATGTCATTGCTAAAGAGTCCAGTTCAATCCCCAAAAAGGTCAAAACCACCGCCGGCCCGTCAGTTTTGTCCTTTGCCAAAGGCACCCCCAAATATTGCATCAATGCCTGGAAATTCCCCAGCATATTCCTGCACTCTACTTCATCATCTAGGTAGTGCAAAACACCTTCTGCGCCAGAACTATACTTAAAAGCCCACTGCAAGAATGAACTAAAATGTTCCAACAATGCGCAAAGATCACACAGCCCATCGGTAGAGCCTTGTCCACGTAAATGAGTCCCTCAAATTGCATCCCCCCGCCCACGGCCTGCTTGCTGAAAGCACTGTGTGACGGGGTGCCGCCCTGCACATCTGGTGCACTCATGTCTGAACCTACATACTGTCCTTGTGCAGCCATCCTTATTGAAGCCCCAGCACGCTGCCGACAGCTGACCCCCGCCTCCTCCCCCTGCCCCCTCGGGAGTGGGGCGACCAAGAAAGGGTCGGTAAGGCACGGGTAAGCCACTCGCTGTGTGTACCGTCGGAGCAGGCCTTGTCGGCGTCATCCATTGCAACCAGAGGTCCATGTCTATCTCCCCAGACTGCCTGGCTATCCTCCGCCAATCTTGCCCTAAATTCCTCATTGTAGCGCACCCACGCGAAACCTCCAAAACTCGTGAAAGCCTTCCTGATCACATCCATATACTTCAATAACACTACACACCTCTCCGGAAACTTCCCGAAATAAACACTAAAAAGCGGACTTCCAATTCTCTATTGTCACTGGTACCTTTGGACGCCAACTCCCTCTCCTCTTCCTTACAACCCTTCTTGGCTCTGACCTCCCTGTGTAATAGCTTGAAAACGTCCACAAATTCACCAGCCCAAATCTTATCCTTTGTAGATGCCATTAAGTGCGCTCCGGATGGTTTAGTGATACCCATATATGGCAACTTCTTCTCTCTTCCTTTGCCCTCTGCATCCTTTTCTTTTAGCACCTGCACTTCAATTGCCCTGGGCTCAATCGCCCCATCAGTCTGCACCTCCACTGAAGACACCTTTCTCCCCCCCCCCAAGTTCCCCACAGCCGCAAGGCCTATCTCTCTCCTTGCCCCTTGCATTCTTACCCCTTCCCTACTTGCCCCCGACCTTGTGTCTCCCTTCTGCCATGCAGCTGCCTACTCCCTTCCCTGCTCACCTCGTTCTGCCCTGCCGTCGCCCGTCTGCAGCCTTGCCTCAACTCCAATGCTCATCATCTTCCTCCTCGATGGGCTCCTGCTGCGGAAGAAAACATGACAACATTCTCACCCAACCAATTATTTCCCTGACCTTTTTAATGCCAACCTCCTTGCCCTTCGTCATCACCTTCCCACCTTAACCCCTCCCTCCCTCTCTCCCTCCTCCTAGCCACCCTATTCCTCTCATCCTCCCATTGCCCCACATACTCTTCCACCCCTTCATCATCCCCAATGCCATAACAGGGCTGTTGCGAGCACATGCTCGGGCCGGGCAGCTCCTCCTCTGCTGAACTCAGGGCGTCCACCCCACCGCTCCTTCTCCTTCTTTTCGGCAGGGCCCTGGAAACCCCTACCTGTTCTTCTCTTCTTGGGTGAGGGGGCCTCACCTCCACCCATTGATCATCCTCGCTAAGGGCCATGCTGCGCCCTCTAGGCTGCTCCCTAATGTCCCGCAGAGGGGCCGTTCTTAAGCCCTCCCTTGGCTGCTCCCGAAGAACTGTGGTGGCCGCACCAAGCCCTCCACCCGAAGCCCTCCTAAACGGGGAGGCGGTTCCACACCTCTCCCTCGCCTCACTGCTCTCTGGTGACCGCTCCCTCCTTCTACCCCTCGCACTCTTCTGAAGATACTTACCTCCCTTACCTTTCCGCCCAACTGCCCCCTTATGCACCTCTGCACACCTACCCTCCTCCTCTGACCGACAGCATCCCTCTGCAAATTCCCCTCACCACCTTCCACCTCCGCACTCTCCTCCCCCAAAATCCTCCTAGATCTATCTCCACCGTCCCCACCCGCCCTTGATGCTCTCCTAGGAGTCTCCTTCCTGATCCTCCTGCCCCTTGTCTCCCAGGCCTCCCCTCTGCCACCTGCAGGGGTACAAGCGACCACCGCGGCCAGCGACCTATCAGCTGCTGCCCTCCGTTGCGGCCTCCCCCCAGCATCCTCCTGTCCATCCGTGACTTCCCCCACTGCCCCCCCAGCTATGCCTTTGTTGCCCTGCTAATTATGGCTAGGGCCTCCCTCAGTGCTTTGGCATCAACCGACCCCTTCTTAACTGCCCCTTGTCCCACCATCCTGCTGAGGCCGTCCAACTGTGCACTTGCGCTAACGCCCCACTAAAATCACCCAAAAGCAAAAACCCCAAAGCCTTTCCCTCCTACGTGCCGAACCCCCGAAAGATGCTTCTAATTCCCAAGATCCGCCACCCTACTGCGCCATTGGAAACCTGGGAATGCCCTATGCCAGCCCAATCCCAGCACAATCCATATAACCAGAAACTATTGTTATTATTAATATTATTTTTTTTTTGTTTTTTTTTAAATAATTGATTTATTTTTTAAATGTTATACTACAACCAACATTCTGAAACTTTACAACTTATTAACCCAAACTACTAACAAATAACCAACGTTTGCTTCATCTCATAAACTATTAAAGAGGACCGCAGGTTTATTCACTAATAATATATTTTTTTAGAATTTTGTTTTTGTCCCCCTGCCCAGCTAAACCAAACAACAATTCCCCTTAAACCAACTATACTGCCCGCAGCGCAGCACAGTGCAAGCCGGGGCCCCCCGCCTGCGGCTACCCCCGTTCCCTATTCCCTAATAGCCACGGGCACCGCCCCCTAGCTGAACGATTGCAGCACCGCACAGTTGTGCCTCACCGGCCATGCGGCCCCTTTAAGGGCTTAGCACTGCCTCCCCGCCTTGTACCCATCCAACACCCGCAATGCCGGCTTCAAGAGCACACTCACCACCCGTGAGCGGGCTGCTCTGACCGTACGACTGGCGCACTGCCCCCACTGCACAAACCCTGTCTCCCTAACACTACGGAGATGACCCGCGTGCCTGCCCACCCAGGGAAATCCCCCTCTTGCCACTAGCGAAGGACCATGCAGGACCCCCCAAGATGCAGGTATGGGATGGGTGTGCCTTATTTACGGCAACCCCCGTGAAAAGCTATTTCTTTTTTTTCCTTTTCTTATTATATATATCTAACTACCGCCCCACCCACTCACTAACTTCACCTCCCTCACTTCCTAACCTCCACCAGGCCTACAGCAGGGAAAGCTCGGGAGCGGGCGACCCTGACAAAAGCTCGTCCTCAATCGTCGCCTGCTCCCGAACCTTCCCTGCCCCTTTAAATACCTCCCCCCTGCGATGTGCTATGCTCAGGCCAGCTCGTTGACGTGTGCAGCGCCCAAAACCGCCACGGGGGAAACGCTACACATTCCCCCCGGCCCCCCTTAGTCCATGCAGACCACTTTTGTGCAGAACATGTGAGCATCGTCCAGCCAATGATGTGAATCCCATGGCTGCCTCCATTAAACTATCAAGATAACATGAAACTGGCTTGTGTCCTTTGGTAATGATATTTGAGATCAGGCTGTCCTCTTCTCTAATGGAGCACACACTGCGTGCACTGGTGGGGTCAATCAAATTACTCTCAGTTCTAAGACGCCATTAAGAGTCGAATGGTATTCAGCGGCCGCAAGCTGATTGTGCCAAATATCTGCTCCTTTGGCAGCACGGAGAGTCTGCATTTTGCCTTGTCTTGGATCCTCGGCTCAGTGCTTAATTGCCAAGCAGCAGGTGAGTGTGGACTGGGGATGAGAGCCTGGATCAAAGAGCATTACCCACCATGGGCTCATTATTCTCACACACCCATGTGGTTATTTCCCAAGGAAAGTCTGCTGCCATTGGTTTCTGCATCTGCTTTGATGTTGGACATCACTTTATTCACAATCGGAACAGTGTGGCATGAACGTTTTTTCTCTAGCATAGACGATACAAAGCATGTGAACAAGCACCATCCATCAGCATTTGCGAACACATTTACTAGCCCAATGTTGGCACCATTATTTTCTAAATTACAAAATGGCTGTGCTGCTCATTCAATTGGACAAGAATCACGTGTTTTACATGAGGATCAGAGAGTGTTCAACTCGAGTCGGAGACAATTGAACCAGAGTATTCACTGTGAACAAGAGGGCCGCGTTTGAGTTGAGCCATAGGAAGCAGTCGGGAACTGTGTCGGGGCTTGAGCCCTGGTATCACTCTGACCTTATTGGTTGTAATATGTCGTCCTAGTTGCACTCTAAATGGTCTATCACAGAATGACAAACAACAAGACATATGTACCCCCACGTACAATGGTTACTCCCGCTCACAATCGTGAGGTTAGATTATCTTAAAGGTATGGAAGGGAGGATGGTGCATGAGCTTCTGCCTCTACTTGCCCAGCACAAAGACGATTTACGCTTTAAGAACTGTGTTTAAAACAAAGTGAAAACAGTTTTGAGGGAACGTGAAATAACGCTCCAAAATGAGCAGAGTCCACGGCCTCTGCACCAGCCAATCACATCAGGACCCACTGCATAATAGGCTGTGTCATTACTCACTGCTACTTCTGCTTTAGCGCTCGGGACCACGGTAGCATTTGCTTTGAAAGAATCTCCACATTTAGGTTCAGGCAAAGAGGCAGCGCAGAAATCCTTGTCCACATCCAGACAGCCGCTACTTTTCCAATGTTGTATATGAAGATCAAGCGGCGTTCACGAAGATCCTCCGCCATCTTGTCAGTCATAAAAAACTGAGCAAAGAGGAAAACAGGGTGCGTGGGCGAATACAATTATACCCTAACTCTGATTTAGTGAGCTCCTAATGCTCTAGGAAAATGTAAATTCATTACATTAGAAATCGTCCTTTTTATTTCATGTAAATCTCACAAATATTCAACTTGGGAACCCAATTAAATAATTCATTATAAAGCTCATAAAGACAGGATACACGCTGCATAAAACGGGTTCTATGTCATATTCCCGCTTTCTGAAGGTCACACATATAAAAGACAGATATTTTGCAGACGATTTTGCACGACCCTTAGAAAGCAGGAATAGGACATGACTGTGGTGTTTTTTACTTTTTAGTTCAAGGGTTTTCACCACCTCCAGAACCTCAATCTCCCCTTTGCACCTCCATGCCCTGTGTTTTTTACACATACACACACCCTCACACATACACGCACACACACAGTCATACATACACTTACCCGGCACTCCTGTGGCCTGTCCGCTCCATCTTGCCCCACCTGTCAGCCCCTGCACGCACTCGTGTGTGGCAGGGCCGTGACAGTTCGATTTAGAAAGACCCTTCTGTGCGGTCACTGTGCAGTCTTTCCAAATCGATTATTTTTCCTGTCGGGAAAATAAAAAGGTCATTTGACCTAAGACCATAAAACGCGATATGCAAGAAGCCAAACTTGGGGGAGTAAGTTATATTACTGACTACCGTGGCAACCACGGATATGTTAAAATCCTAGTAAATTTGCCATATTTAGAAAGCAAAGACAAAATACACATGAAGCATTAACGGCACAATGAAAGGAAGAATGGTAACACTCTGAGAACAAATTGTTGTATGGAAATATTAAAATTCATTATTTATAGAAGGCACAACAGCCTGGTTCTGTAATAAAAAAAACATTAACTAATTAAGCAACCATCAAAACCAAAAATGGACTTCATCCTACAATCTGACTAGAGGTCGAATTGACCGTTATGTCAAGGGAAACGTGAGACTTCATGTGGTAAGTTAGGACCCTGTGTTTCACAAAAACAATTAAACATGGTCAATACATGTTCTTAGCCTCATTCAATACCCTTTTTTTTTAACTCGGCGATCATTACATATCCCACACTTATGCTTCACCACTCGCTGGAGAATCTCAGAGGTAGTACATGAATAATAAAATACAGAATATTTGAAAAACACGAAGGATCAAACGCTAATCACAGCGTAGCATTTTAGCAGCATTGTAACTGAAGACAAATTCGAAAGGGAGAAATTAATTGCATCAACATCAGCCTGGATAGCCAATAAGGAATTGATTTGGATACTTGTGAAAGGGCCCCTAGGGGTCCCTCGTGCTATGGAAACAAGGCAATAACCATACACGAAAAGCTGCGTCAGACACGAGGTTCAAATTCCCAATGCTAGGGTTTATTGCAAGCAAAAATAGTATCAATTGGCTAATTCTGATCTCACGGCCCCGCAACGTGAGTTTCCTAGACCTCGAGGGACGCAAGAGAGCGAATTACGTACATCAGTTACATATATACAAAATGCATATCATACAATCAGAATTGTCATGTTTAACACCCCTCTTTATTAAGTTCCTTTGAACTCGGGATGACGATGGACATATCCGACGAGTATGACGATTATGACACTTTCGATGTCTATTCTAGTAACAATGTGCAATTAGAAAGTGCGGAGGCATCTTTTAGTTGTTGAACAGAACACGGTTGTTCTGTTCTTGGAAGCAAGCTGCACACGGGGGAAGAGCCACATTCCAAGCTTTGCTATCTGTGAGGTACTATTCGTGTCCTGGGAGCCGACACGTTCTAAAGGGCTTTGCGAGGGGGGGCCGTAGGAAGAGCATAATTCAAGCCTTTAGCTGTTTTTATTCTAACATATTCTACCATCGTACGAGACTGGCCGGCAGCTGTGAAGTGATTAAATGCCCTGCAGCTCTCTCCCAAGGCTACAGAGAGGGAGCGTGGGCATTCATCTCTGGGCTACTCATGAGGAGTTTCAACGAACTCTTCAGTCCTGCGACCTTGTCCTTCCATATTCAGACAACAATGTTAACAGTTGAGCAGACTAAGCGGAATTCACATGAATTGCAAGCTGCAAAGCAGTTTTAGACAGAAAGCAATGAGCAATGGTTAACAAGCAAAATGGCGATTCTTGCTACATTTAAAATGGCCGCTTGTTGGTCAAGCATAGCAGTTTATATTTCTATAATTCGGTGCATAAAACGGTTGGCCCACGGCCATCAAGTTACGTTTGTCATTCAAATGAAGGGTATTCATTTTTCCAGATTGACACTTGCACTACCCTGAGAAATGTACCCAAGGAAAAGAAAACATCCACACTACACAAACCATATCCTTGGTCATCCATACCCAGATGGGACATTAGAGGTGATATTTCTACACTGAACTCATAAGGAAATTGGTCCATTTTATTGGGAGAGTCACCAAATCTTAAGGAAAAATGTAGTAATCAACAAAAGTTTTTGTAAAGTCAAATTACATTTTTGTCAGTTGCTCTTGGTAGCAATGGCGGAAGGGATGCCAATTGAACCACGGAAAACGTAACGGTTAGAAACCGTTGAGGATGCAAATTAGCTATAACTAAGAAGATAAATGTCAAGCAGAGTAATATAACGGGAGAGAACAACATTTCGGAGGGGAAGCAATATCCAAATTCCACACATGTTATGTACACAAACAAACACAAGAGCGATTACAATAAAAAAATATTTTAAAAATCTATACCAAAGCAATGAAATAACTGCTAGGGGAAAACAACAAAGTTCCTGCGGCCACAAAAACCACCTTTGTGTGGAATAATGGCAAAATGGTCAACCATTAGACATTTATGTCTGCACTTTACTTTAAAGGTGAACTGGAACCATCAGAAGGCAGAGTAACACTCTAATGTAGCATGCTTTTTATTCTAATTCTTTAAGTAAGGGTCACCATTACTAAATGGAAGTACAAGTTCTAGTTTGCCACCCAGCCATATCGGTAAGAAAAGTTATGAACATAAATCAATATCCTTTGGCACTGGGGCGGGGGAGGCAAACCATCAGGTTGCTCAGATCCCGGGTTGAATCCCTCGATCTCAGTCTGTGTTCTGAGCAGTCTGATGGATGCTTCTCCCTCCCCGCCATTTAGATCCCACCCTCCCTTCAGCCACTGTTTCCTCCCTGCCCTCTACCCCACTGTGCCCTGCCTTTAACTTGGGCCCCGGGTCATTAACACTCAATCTTGTTCTCTGGTTCGGGTGTTAATGCCATATTAACCCCCTGGAAAGGGGCGTTGGCCAATCAGAAAGCTCAGAACGTGGGCTGTATTTTCTATTAGTACCTGGCGAGGGCGCAATCAGAATGAAAGAGCCATTCTGATTGGCCCTTGCCGAGTCGTTACCAGGCCGGGAATCCCTCCGTCGTGATTCCATGGCCTTTGTCCCCTGCGGGGGGCGTGGCAGCCCCTCAGCCAATGAGGAGGCTCGAAGCAGGGCCATACCCGCTCCGAGCCTCCCCAAGGCTGAGAGGCTATCTACGCCCCCCCGCCGGGGACTCGGGTAAGTCTTTTTTTTTTTTTTTAATTCCCTTCCCTTCCTCCCTCCCACCCGCCCCCCCAACTTACCTTCTTGTTCCTGCGTCTCCAGCGGGGGACGAGGGAAGCCTCCAGCCATGTGGAGACTCGGAGCGGAGCCATCCCCAGTATTTTCTATTAGTACCTGGCGAGGGCGCAATCAGAATGAAAGAGCCATTCTGATTGGCCCTTGCCGAGTCGTTACCAGGCCGGGAATCCCTCCGTCGTGATTCCACGGCCTTTGTCCCCTGCGGGGGGCGTGGCAGCCCCTCAGCCAATGAGGAGGCTCGAAGCAGGGCCATACCCGCTCCGAGCCTCCCCAAGGCTGAGAGGCTATTTTCGCCCCCCGCCGGGGACTCACGTAAGTCTTTTTTTTTTTTTTTAAATTCCCTTCCCTTCCTCCCTCCCACCCGCCCCCCCAACTTACCTTCTTGTTCCTGCATCCCCAGCGGGGGACGAGGGAAGCCTCCAGCCATGTGGAGACTCGGAGCGGAGCCATCCCCACTCTGCGCCTCCACACGGCTGGGGGCTTCCCTCGTCCCCTGCTGGGGACACAGGTACGTTTTTTTTCCTCTTCCCCCGTCCCACTCCTGCCCTCCCAACACCACTTACCTTCTTTTTGATCCTTTTTCAGGAGCGGACGCGCTGGGAACACTTGTGTTCCCAGCGCGTCCGCTCCCGATGGCGGCCATTTTCTTGGTCATTTCTTTTTTTTTTGTCCCAAAACGCTGCAGCGTTTCGGGACAGAAAAAAATGCTTTTAGTGCCCCGGTCACGCACATCAGGCGGGCCGGAGTACTAATAGCAATATGACCCTCGCGGCGGTGGCATTACCGACTCAGGTAATGCCCCTGCCGCTCGGGTCATATTGCTTAAGTATAATCACACCTTCTGAGCAACCTGTAAAAAGTGAGTGCTGCTGCGCTGCACTCTCTACCTCTTGCCCTCACCTCCCCGCCTCACCACTTAGCACCTGCATAGATCATACACAGGTGCTAAGGGCATGTTTAATAAATAACAAATCTTAACTTTCAGTCCGAGGACACGCTTTTCTTCCCCAGTCAGCTTTCTGTGTTGATGACTTCATGGTCATCAACATGGAAAACAGACTAGCAAAGTACAGCAGGACTCCAAAGCCATAAAATACGATTTCTTTATTTAACCATGCCTTTAACACCTGTTTTTCCTGCTACTGCTAGCTGTTTGACTGTTGGGGATACTCAGCTGTTGCCGGTGCGTTATAACTGCTATGTAAGCAACATTTCTTGCAGACACTTTTCGAGTTCAATGTTACACATTTCAACTGTAGCTGCTAGATGTGTCATCCTGCTTTTCACAGTCTGCAATACAGCTACTTTCACATTAAATCAGGGGTCAAGGAAAGATGCCAAACCATAGTCAATGTTTTCTTTGACACTTTTTATCAAGGAGCATTATGCAAAATTGACATTAAATGGATCGTCAACTGGGAAATTCAGATTTGCCAATCCTTTTATATTTCATTGACTTTTTTGTGGACAGTGTTATTTTCAGCAAGTAGACCAATGCTAGAACATCACTAAGTGGCACAGAGCTGTGGCTCAAACTCTCTGTGGCTTCCTGAAAGGTGAGTAAAACACAGCAGACATTCCACATTAGCTGTCACTGAGTTAGTGTGAAGAAAGCTCCATCCAACGCTCATCTGAGAATGTAGCTGTCATCACTTATAGCACTGCTCTGCTGAGACGAGCGGAAAGGCATATGTAATATTGAATTCCAGCAGTTCTGCACAGGCATTTTTACCTGGTGGTATGGGTGTTTGTGTTTCCCCTGCAACAATCAAAAAGCATTTTTGGTGCTGTGTGACTGGCTGAAACGACCACAGATCATGTGTGCTAGGGCATGCATATCACAGCAGGGTTATCGTTAATGACAGAACATGTCACAACAAGGTGGAAAACCTATGCAAAGCATTGTACATGCATTGTGTCCCCCAGATTTAGGGAAGAAATGACATTGGGAACTTTGTCCACTGCCACAAAGGCCAAGGCTAGCCATGGAGCTTAACCACTCTGCCACCACTTTTTTATCTCAGATGTATGCAGCCATGTGTTCCCAGCCATGACAACCTTGCATGCACAAGACTTGTAGTTGGTAGACAGGTAGTTAGTTGGTAGACAGGATGCTGGAGCTGTGATGAACCCTCTTGCTCAACAGTGTCACCAATGAAGTGGAAGGTGAATCAATGAACCATCACAGCCATGTAGTCAGTGCTATGCCTGCTCACCCACCTACATATTCTGAAGCAGACTTTCCTGCATTAGTCTTCAACCTGTCTGATGTCTTTCACACTGCATGAACCACAGCATCATACAACTCAGGTGTACCCCGGTGTGCAAATTAATTGGCTGGATATTTGTGAGCAGGCATAAATAGTGGTCATCAGTATCATTTGTATTACAAAATGTCTGCCAGCATTGTTGCCACATTGACGTTGAACAGCCATACTCACAGATGGTGCAGATGGTATTCATGACACAATTCAAATGAACTGCTCAGAGATGGCTAATGCCTAGTCATTTTTCCCCTGCCCCTACCATAGCTTCTCATGATGATGGAGTACTCTGCAGCAAAATTAGCACACATCCCAGTTCCGGGGAGACAGTGTGGATCAGTGCCGCAATGCTGTTGAGGGTCTATTGCTTCTGGGGGACTGATGTGTATGTGTGTCCCCTTCCTGGGCATGATGTCACTTCGTATTCCCTATCATTGTTGAGGTACCCATACTGAATTCTGGCTTAGCAAGGGACACCTTTTTTTAAAAAGAGTTCAGCTGTCATTATGCAGCTCCTAACCGTCTACAAAGAAATTCCACAATGATGATATATACTGTGGATGGACAGTAGTAGCTTTAGGCAACGTTCACTGTTAGGCAGAGGCAGAAGGCATGGGACCATGACTCCAAGGCTAACGGGTGTCAAAGATATTACCGGTTGATGGGACAACCTGGTTGATGCTTCTGTTGCTTGCGGAGAATGTGCACCACTTCAGGATCTCGTTGGTATTTCATGGATATTTTAGACAGAACTCATGCTTTGTGGAATATCTACCCTCTGAATGCATATGCAGGGGCTGTTTTGGTAAGCTTCATTTCAGGGTTTGATTGCTCCTTCACCTGTGCCTCTTGCTCACTGTTGGAGCTGAGATTGGACTCAGTGCCTGGGTTATGAAATGCATACACCAGCCTTCTCTTTTGACAGGGTGGGTGTAATCAATGTCTTCGTCATAATCAATTCCTCCAGAGTTATCAACACCACGATCATCATTGGATTTGTAGGCCAAAAGAGTGAAAGGGGTGGGAGATGCAGTGGGTGTGCCAGGTTGAGCAGCATTCTCCAGCTCTAAGATTGCCAATTGAGCATGGCCCAGCCGCCTTTGACGTACTGCTGATAGCTGCAACCCCAAACCCTCCTTAAGAACATCCCCTTCTGGAACAGATTCATTGGTATTACCCAAATTGACCTTTTACAATTGACCTTTTGCACAATTGACCTAATTATAGTGGTCCTAATTGACCTTCTGCACAATTGACCTTTATATTATTTTAGTTATTTTATATATGTATTAGGTTGGTTTTGGATTAGAAATAACACAAGGCGATTGGGTGGGTGGTTGCAGGGGTTTTTGGATTGTGCGGGGGGTTGCAGGGGGTTTCCCCCTGCATATATGTCCTAAATGACCTTCTAAATTAGGTCAATTCTCCCGAGGTCAATTCTCCCGAGGTCAATTGTGAAAAGGTCAATTAGTATACAACCGATTCAATCAGTGCTTTCACTGCTGGACCTCCCAACAGACTCCTGCAAAACCTACACATGGATCCATGTCTTTTGCAACATGGGAGGATGAAGTAAATTCCCACCTGTGCCAGATTCGGGTGGTAGGAAAGGTGGTCTTTGGCTGTCAGTAGTGAAGTATCAGAAACAGGCAACACAGTGATGACATTAGAAGAACTGCAAACCACCTTGACTGGTGTTTCAATTCTTGGGGTACATTTAGATAAGGTCGATGTGCCACTTCTAGCTACTGCCTGGTATAGTACAGTGCTGCTAGTGCATTTTTCAGAATCGTGTAGTGCTTTTGTGTATGATCTCAGACCTGCATTCAACTGGTGAAGAAATATGTAATGCTTCAATCAAAACTTCCCAGTGCTAATTCTTCCTTTGTCCAGACAAGTAATGTGCTGCATCACACACCGAACCACCATGCCCCCTAATGCAATTTGCTGATCTCCAACAACCTGCTGTCACGATCCCTCATCATGTGGTCCCCAAGGCACTCCCCCATCCCCCGTCTCGCCCTTCCCTCTCTTCCCCCCTTCCCCGGGACTCACGTGGACTCTCACACGTCTTGCGAGCGCACCCGCGCCTGGTCCGTAACAGGACGGCTGTCAAGTTACGGCCGTTCCTACATTGGCAATTGCCTTGGCGCCTAGGATCGCGAAGGGCTAGCCCTGAGCTTCCGCGTCGCGGGACTGTAAGGTCACGTGATGCTCTTGCCCGATCACGTGACCCAGCCGCGCATCACGTGACCAGAAGCGCGAGTACTTAAACTCGGAAACCCGGGTACTCGTTTCTTCACAGCTGTGCTCTGCATTCTGTTTGGCGTTACGAACCTTGAATCACATTTGGATCACTCACGGAATCGACCTGGCTTGCTTTACTGGACTCTTCTTGGATTTGCCCCTTTGGATTCGTTTGCACAGTGATACACGGCTCTCGACCACGGACTGTTATTGGACTACCTCCTGGATCACCCTCTTGTACCTTGGCTCTTTGGACTTCTTGCCTCACAGCTCCACAGCTCCACAGCTCCTGCTAACAGGTGAACTACTGAGAATTACTCCTCGTGGGGTACCTCCGTCCACGTGGGTCCCGGACCTCTCCACTAGGTTCACTACCTCTTCCTTGACCCTGATTGGTAAGACCTTTCCGTTTTTCTTAAACACTGTGGTTACTGTTTCTTGCTTGGTACTTAATCCGCATTTTCTTGCAGCAGTGTGGGGTCCCAGAGGTTCGCGGTCCCGGACTTGAACATCTTCGCCTGTGGCCTCAACGGCTGCACAGAGAGTGGCTTTAAGTTCTCTCTGTGCGGCATTTGGGGACGGAGGCCTCTTCTGCCTACACGACACTCAAGTCTCAACAGACTGTGAAGCCTATTGTCGTGTAGGCAATGGAGGGGAACGCTGAAGACCCCATGACTGCTATAGTCCAAACCATTACAGTGCTACGAGCTGATATGGCAGCAGCCAACACGGCTATTCATCAACGTCTCGACAACATACAAAGTGTCAGACACCCTTTACCCCCAGATGCAGAATTCGGAGACACACCCTCTGTTTCCCAACCCGTTCCACCTCCGATTCTCCCACCTCAGAACCCCGTTCCCGTGGTACTACCTACTCCTTTCCCATTGGCGGCCCCTGAGAGATACCATGGGGATCCCAAGAAATTCAGGACCTTCCTAAACCAATGCAAGTTGCATTTCCTGTGCCGACCTCAGGCTTTCCCAGATTCCACCACGAAAGCAGCATTCACCCTTTCTCATTTGGCTGGGATAGCCGCTGCATGGGTCAACCCCTTGTTGGAGAACGACAACCCGGCCTTATATGACTTTGATCTCCTCGTCACCGAGATGTCCAGGGTTTTTGATACTAGACACAAGGTCCAGTCTCGAGATCTGGAACTTCTGGATTTGTGCAAGGGTAGGGGTTCCCTCATTGAATACATAACCCGTTTTAACCAGCTCTCCGCTGAAACTTCTTGGCCCGAGGTCAAGAAGGCAGTAATCTTCTACAGGGGTCTCAGTAATCCCATGAAGGACGCCTTATCAGTAGTACCCTCATTACCCACTGCATTCCAGGATCTGGTTGACTTGTCACTCCAGGTGGACGCACGTAGGTCCGAAAGAAGAGCGGAAGCAGGTTTCGCTCAGTCCTCCACATCTCACACGGCAGTTCCTTCCTCTGACTCCTCCCAAGAACCCATGCAGATCGGGGGCGTCAGGAGCCCGATATCTCCTCTAGAAAGGGAACGTAGGAGGGTAGATAACGCTTGCTACTACTGTGGCACCTTAGGTCACTTTGTTAAGGAATGCCCACGCCGTCCCAAACACAAGCCACAGGGTTTTAAGATAGCTCGATCATAGTACCGGGGACGGGATCGAGCTATACCACGTACACCCCGAACCCAACACCCTCTTTCGGGCGTATCCGGCCCATTCATGTACAAGCCACTCTACAGCCCACAGCGTCCATTTCGCATCCTGTTACTCTGATAATCGACTCAGGGGCAACGGGTAACTTTATCGACATTTCCTTGGCCCGTTTGTTAAACCTGCCCCTCTTGACCAAGACCAGGCCTGAACCGGTACAGGCTGTAGATGGCTCTTCTTTGATTTCGGGCCCAGTAAAACAACAAACAGCCCCTTTGCTATTGACCATACAATCCAGACACAGAGAGACCATAAGTTTTGATCTTATCACCATGCCACAGTTTGGTCTCATTCTGGGAATCCCTTGGCTTCAGGAACATAACCCCCTCATTGATTGGAAATCGGGTTTGGTTCACTTTGAGTCGGACGTCTGCCAACATTTCTGTCTTCCCACAGACGCACCCAGCAACAATCCTGCCCAGGCTATAGCTCGTCTTACAGTGCAGGACCCGCAAGAAATACCATCAGAACACGTAGTTGGGTTAGTGGTGCAAGACGTTCCCCAGGTATACCAAGATTTTGCAACTTTGTTTGATCGTGGTTCCTCTGAAACATTTCCTCCACATCGTCCGTACGATTGCCCCATCGATCTACTCCCTGACACAGTGATTCCCACAGGGCGGATCTGTTCCCTCTCACCATCCGAAGAAACGACTCTCAAGGAGTACATTAGGAAGGCCTTGAGCCTAGGGCACATACGACCATCCACCTCGCCTGCAGCAAGCCCTATCTTTTTTGTGCCGAAAAAGGAAGGTGATCTACGCCCATGTGTTGATTATAGACGCCTGAATGCCATCACGAGGAAGGATCGGTACCCTATTCCCCACATCACGCCCTTGCTGGACCGACTCACACACGCTACCATTTTCACCAAACTGGACCTCCGCGGGGCCTACAACCTGGTCCGCGTCCGTTCCGGGGACGAATGGAAAACCGCTTTCTGTACCCGGTACGGCTTATATGAATATACTGTCATGCCTTTTGGGTTGTGTAATGCCCCGGCGACCTTCCAGAGGTTTATGAATGACATCCTGAGTGATATCTTAGATGTCTATGTCGTGGTTTACCTCGACGACATCTTAATCTTTTCTCAGTCTCTGGAAGAGCATGTGCGACACGTTCGTGAGGTATTATCACGCTTACACAAACACCCGCTATATGCCAAACCGGAAAAGTGCCTGTTCCATGTTGAAAACGTTGATTTCCTCGGGTTCTGTATCACTCCCGGGGGGTTGTCCATGAACCACTCCAAAGTTAAAGCGGTTTTGGATTGGCCTATTCCTACGAACCTGAAAGCTCTTCAGTCCTTTTTGGGTTTTGCGAATTTCTACAGGAGATTCATCTCTGGTTTCTCTTCTATCGTGTCTCCCCTCACCGCATTAACCAGTCCTAAAGTTCCCTTTCTTTGGTCTGATACACAACAGAAGGCCTTTGATTCGCTGAAGACTGCTTTCACCACAGCCCCTGTCCTTCAGCATCCCGACTCAGAACTCCCTTTTATCGTGGAAGCCGACGCCTCCTCCTTCGCTCTTGGTGCCGTCTTGTCCCAAGCTTGTCAGGCCATGGGTCGTCTCACCCGGTTGCATTTCATTCCGGCAAATTTACCACCCCCGAGTCACACTACACCGTGATCGAGAAGGAGTTATTAGCGGTTATGGACGCATTCCGCGTGTGGCAACACCACCTCTTGGGCGCCAAGCATCGAGTCACGGTCTTCACTGATCACCAAAATCTGCAGGATTTGGCGTCCCTGAAATGTCTTAACAGCCGACAGGTGAGGTGGCACCTTTTCTTCGCAGCATTCGACTTCCAAATCCGACATCGGGCTGGTTCTGCACACGGCAAAGCCGATGCGTTGTCCCGCTCTCCCGGGGGGGTTTCTCTGCCGGTATTCCCTGACACAATGCTAGACGACACTAAGGTTATTTGTCTATGTACCCCCTCAGTGCCCTTAGTGGACGTGGTACGCAAGTGGGTGTCCTTGCATCCCGACCAGCTATCAGAGTGGGATCCGGTATTCCAGGATGGTCTCCCGTTTGTGCTGAATCGCCTATTCTTGCCCACTGCCGATACACGCAATATGGCCATGGAATGGTCGCACGATGCCCCTGTGAATGGTCATCCTGGCCAACGCTGTACGTTATCCCTCCTGAAGCGGTGGTGTTGGTGGCCGGGCATGAAGAGGGACGTGGATTGCTACGTCAATACATGCACCATATGTACACAATGCAAAACCCGTAGGGGACGCCCATTAGGCCTGCTTCTCCCTTTACCAGTACCCCCGAAACCATGGCATACAGTAACCATGGATTTTGTTACAGACCTTCCTCGGGTACAGAGTTATGACACTATTTGGGTGGTGGTAGATTCCTTCTCAAAAATGGCACGCTTCATCCCCTGTAAGGGTATCCCCTCTGCTTCCGTCCTGGCGACCCTGTTCTTTGATACTGTCTTTTGTTTCTTTGGGTTGCCCTCTGTTCTTATCTCAGATCGGGGGTCACAATTCACTTCTCGATTCTGGCGCGCTCTGACCACATTGAGGGGTATTGATGTTCGGTTCTCTTCAGCCTACCACCCGGAGACGGATGGTCAGACCGAAAGGACGAATCAGACGATGGAGCAATATCTCCGCTGTTTGATCCTGCAACAGCAGTGTTCTTGGTTGCGTGCTCTCCGACACGCTGAATTCGCTTACAACAATGCGGTTCATGCATCCACTGGGTTCTCCCCCTTCTATGTACTCTATGGCCAACATCCCCGCATGCTACCGGTCCCTGACCTTGCGGCCTCCACCAATCCGGCCGCTAGTGCCTGTCTTAGGGATCTGTCCTCTATCCACGCCCAGACAGCATTACATCTCCGTGATGCCCAGTCATCCATGAAGGTCCAGGCTGATAGGAAGTGGCTATTGGCTCCGACTTTCTCGGTGGGTTCCCGGGTGTGGCTTTCTACCCGTCACTTGAGGTTAGTGGGTTGCAGGAAGCTGTTGCCCCGTTTTGTGGGTCCCTATGTGGTCTCCCGGGTTATCAACCCTGTCACGTACCGCCTGGTTCTCCCGGGATCTTGGAGGGTTCACCCTGTGTTTCATGTCTCCCTTCTCAAGCCGTGTCCGGCTCCTTCCCGCTTGCGCGCCTCTGCTGCCCCGGTGTCCTTGGCATCCCCAGACGAGTATGAGGTGTCCTCCATCCTGGGCTCCCGGGTCTGCAGGGGGCGCTTGCAATATCTGGTTGATTGGGTCGGTTATGGCCCGGAGGAGCGCTCTTGGGTTCCTGCTATTGATGTCCACGCTCCCCGGTTGGTGGCTCGCTTCCACCGGGATCACCCTTCCTGCCCACGGGGTCGTGGGCCCTTGGTGGGGGTTCTGTCACGATCCCTCATCATGTGGTCCCCAAGGCACTCCCCCATCCCCCGTCTCGCCCTTCCCTCTCTTCCCCCCTTCCCCGGGACTCACGTGGACTCTCACACGTCTTGCGAGCGCACCCGCGCCTGGTCCGTAACAGGACGGCTGTCAAGTTACGGCCGTTCCTACATTGGCAATTGCCTTGGCGCCTAGGATCGGGAAGGGCTAGCCCTGAGCTTCCGCGTCGCGGGACTGTAAGGTCACGTGATGCTCTTGCCCGATCACGTGACCCAGCCGCGCATCACGTGACCAGAAGTGCGAGTACTTAAACTCGGAAACCCGGGTACTCGTTGCTTCACAGCTGTGCTCTGCATTCTGTTTGGCGTTACGAACCTTGAATCACCTTTGGATCACTCACGGAATCGACCTGGCTTGCTTTACTGGACTCTTCTTGGATTTGCCCCTTTGGATTCGTTTGCACAGTGATACACGGCTCTCGACCACGGACTGTTATTGGACTACCTCCTGGATCACCCTCTTGTACCTTGGCTCTTTGGACTTCTTGCCTCACAGCTCCACAGCTCCTGCTAACAGGTGAACTACTGAGAATTACTCCTCTTGGGGTACCTCCGTCCACGTGGGTCCCGGACCTCTCCACTAGGTTCACTACCTCTTCATTGACCCTGATTGGTAAGACCTTTCCGTTTTTCTTAAACACTGTGGTTACTGTTTCTTGCTTGGTACTTAATCCGCATTTTCTTGCAGCAGTGTGGGGTCCCAGAGGTTCGCGGTCCCGGACTTGAACATCTTCGCCTGTGGCCTCAACGGCTGCACAGAGAGTGGCTTTAAGTTCTCTCTGTGCGGCATTTGGGGACGGAGGCCTCTTCTGCCTACACGACACTCAAGTCTCAACACCTGCAGAATATCCATCTCAGCATGCCCGACTAATTGTTTCCCTTATCTCAAAGTAGTGTCAATGAAATAAATCCAAGTGCTCGTGTCATGTAGTGCGCTTGGGTATTTTAAGTGACCACACCTTTAATCAAGCCTCCACGACACAAAATGTGCAAGCAATTTGGTATTGGCTTGTCAGACAAAGTGAAATCTGTCTAAACAAAATCTCACAGACCTAACAAGTTTAGCCTAGTCTGCCTTTCTGTGCAATACAGGTAATTCCTGAGTAAATAGATATTTGCAAAAATAAACAATAAAAGTATATTTTGTTTGGCACTGGCTAAAATCACCACAAAATCAATGCCTGTGAGCCCCAGCTTAAATAAAATGATCCAGCTGTCAAACAGCAACAAACTTTACCCCCAACTATCTCTGAAAGATTCCCAGTGGCTTCTCAAGTGCTCCAGTGCCAATTGCCTGATAATGACAAGCAAATCTGGCTGTCCGAACTCGGACCTAAATCTTGCAAATTTTGAAAGAACTGGCCTATCCGTAACACATTTGAAATTTGGATAATTCAAAGCTCAGCTAAATCTATTCACCCAGGCTTACTTTGGAGTGAAGGTTATTATGGAAATGATTAAAAAAGATTTACTATCCACAAACACACACATTAAATTAGACCAAATGATGATACATATTCGTGACTGGGACAAACTGCTGAACTCTCAGGAAAGATAGGAACAAACAAAATTAACATATTCAATTATCAAAACTAGCTTCCGAAGAATTTAAATACGTTGAAAGAATTGTTTTAGAACTTTGGTGTGGGTGTGGTACCGTCTCAAAGAAACCTTTATAAAGTGTACATCATGGAGTGTTTGGTTTTTTTGACATTCACCGCTATCATAGGGATGTTAGCCTATGCCACCTGAACTATTGGCTATGCTCATTCGCTATAATAAACTAATTGGGTTACATGGGGGTGAGGGGGGTGACACCCATTCTGCTTGGGGTAACCCTAACAATGGAAACATGATTACCTATAACCAAGAAACTTCTCCCAGGATGACACATGATCAAAGAGTGGAAGAGCGCATTGTTTGATATGGGAGAATATTATGATATTCTATGGTGCCTCATAGTCGCCCATTCCTGCCTTCAAAAGTAATACGAACACGTTTGGTTGAATATCTTGGCAGAATGCAGATGTGTTTGTGAATGGTTTGATTCTTAGCTATGACTTTCTCAAATGTATTAACAGGCTTAAGGAGTGAGAAAGGGTCAAGTTGCTCCTACTATTTTAATGGAAGATGTCTACGACAGTGTTCTTTACCCTCCCTTCTCTCTAGACGTCTAGACTTGCTCCAATTCGGCATGTGTTGTTATTTATATATATATATATATATGGTACGCGATCAAGCGTCGGCGGAAGCGCTACGAAACGTGTTGTACCATGCTTTTATCTGCAAGCTGATGTCACAATAAACTGGATATTTGAAAGATTCTGCAACCTTTTCTTTGGTGACTGGATTTGAAGAAGTTATTTACTGACGTTCGACTTTTATGTGTGCCGTCCTCCCCAGGAGAGACGAAACGACTTTCCCTTTTTTTCAAATATATTTATTTATATGCAGGAATGCAATTTCGATCACCAAAGAAAGTACAATAGATAAGAAATAAGATTTGACAGGAAGCAGTGAGCCTCTTAAAATTGGGTGAGTTTGAGCGGTATTCTGACCAGGTTGTGGAGGCGAGTGAATAGAACAGCCACAGCGGACAAGACATGGGTGGACTTACATAGATTAATGACAATCAACATTAGACATTTGTAAATGCAGGTAGGCGGTACAACCAGCTGTGTTAGGGATGTGACCATAATGGATGAAGTGCTAGAGTGGAGGCAGAGAAAGTGAAGTACAGAGGCTAGAAGGCAGATGAGAGGTAGGTTAAGAGAGTGACTCAGAGGCAAGTGGTTAAGAACAAATTGCTGTGTACTGTTTCTCGGATATCCGGGGAGGAAAATTTCATGCAACTGGAGATAGAAGAGAGAAAGAGCGGAGTGAGAGGAAGCACAGGAAGAGTGAATGCCACAAGGGGCAATTGAGGAGGCAGAGCAGAGATGACAAGAAGGCTTGTAGAGTTGAATTGAGGAGGGTAGAAACAGTGGTGCCTCTTTATCGTTGATAGATTTGTGAACTAGGAAAAGACATTTTAATCTGACCCTGGTTTGCATCATAAGCCATCCAGCCTGGTGACAGTACAAGGAAGTAGGTGTGAAGTGAGGGAGTTCAAAGAGAGTCCTGGTAGCGAAGTTAATGATTTGTCGAGAGGACAGCAAGCATAATTGGGGAGACCAAAGAGGATGCTTGCACAGTAGTCCAGTTTAGAGAAGACAAGAGTGGTTAAGAGATGCTTGGCAGTGTTTAACGCTAGAAGGTGTGTGATTTTCCAAATATTTAGGGGTTTGAGGCGAGCCAGTGTTTCAGTTTTGGAGATGAAACTAGAGAAGGTTTAAGAAGGATCATAGATAATGCCAAGGTTTCGAGCTGAAGTAAAGTAGGGGAGAGTGTTAGGTGGGAAATGAATAGGCTGGGAAAGAGATGAGAGAGAGTATTTGGCAGGAAAGAATAGCACCTCTGTTTTGGTAGAGTTTAACATCAAAGAAGGCAAAGCCATCCAATTTTTAATGGCAGAGAGACAAAGATCAGAGGAGAGGTCAGGAAAAGTGAAGGATATTTGGGCGTGGTCCAGGAAGAGTTGGTCTGAGAACCCAAAGGAGGAGATTATGGTATATAGGTTTTAAATCCCACAAAGTGTTGGCTAATGAAACTACAGCTAAGAACTCAGGAATCCAGAACTAAACAAATGCCTATTAGCTGAACAGTGAACAAGGCTTTGCATAAAACCCCAGCCTTTGGAAATGGATATAAATTTAAGATACACATTACAATGTATCATCCACTCACTTTTCTCGGCGCTGATATGAGTGTTTTGTGTCGAAGCTCATACCAGACAGAAGGAGCTAGTCCTGATATGGGGTCTGGGCACCTATGTGCATATGTTTTGGGGTTATTCCAACACATTTTACTAGGATGGAATTATAATTTACCTAGATTCCAAGTAACACATTGCTCTTAAATGGGTTGCCACAGGATAAGAAATTGACTCCTCCAATAGAATGTTGGATATTGCATGCCTTATCATTGGGTAAGATAATTATACTGCATAGTTGGAAGGCAACAACGAGTGCAAGATGCCAAGACTGACTGCAGGGCATTGTGCTACTATCTGTCTCGGAAAAGGTATTCTTCATTAGGAGAAACATGGATGGAAAATATAAAATTGCATGTGGTATCGATTAAATGATCTGTATACATATACAAATAGGGTCGGTGTCTGGTAGAGTTGGTGTTGTCATCCCTGTAATGTGGCCCACATGTGCTTCCCCACCCTGCTTATCCAGTGCCCTGCTTATCCAGTGCCCATGCGTATTGACACATTTGAAGATATTGCTTTGAAATATATTTCGTTTGCTCCTGGCTATATGATATAAGCATTCTGTCTTGCATTGTATTTGACGACGTATTTTGTTGATGTAAACTATTCAACGTAACTGTATTGTACAGTACACACCTTTGCTCTTAATTAAAAAAGAATATATAAAGGGTATGAAAAACCCTAGATCCTTATGGCTTCGGGGGCTGCAGTCCAATCACTGTTATTACTCTTGTATGGGAATGCTAGAGGAGGGGGTGGCCATAAACTAGAAAACTCTGTCTAGGAGTGCAGCCTGCTTGATGAATTGCGTTCTTGTTTTTAGGAGAAGAGTGCAATATTAAGACAGCCAAACTGCGCATCCATGATGGTCCCTTCCACATTACTAGCACCACCTATACGCCGAAACTGTTGCATTGGAGTACATATAGAGGGGAGACATGATCTGAGGAGGGACACACATCTAATGAGGCTGTTGTTTGGATTTTCACCCAGCCATTGACTGCCCATGGCCATAATAATTCATATGGCAATTTCCACACACTACCTGCCCCTCCTTGCGCAAAACACAGCCACATGGGTTCTCTTTGAGCAAGCTCTGTCATGCAGTAACATTAACATGGATGCTGAAAAAGGCCCTGATAGTGTTATTTCTAAACACTCTTCGGACATCTAATAGCTTAACTGCAGCTGTATATTAACTTATGGGGTAACAACAATGTCTTACCAAAGTGTGCCTTCAGAAACGTGATTTTTAAGAAATATGTGTGTGCTCACATTTGTTCCTAGCAGTGAAGTCTTTTTAAAAACAAGTATTGGCATAACCAACACATGTGGCTAGTGTACAGATACTAGATAGGCCATCTTCAGGCACTGGCCCTCATTACGACCCAGGCGGTAAGTATTCAACATTACCGGCATGGCGTAATTAACGTTTACGCCCTGGTGCGATGCCGTAAAGTCTGGCACATTCCGACACATCGCGCATGAGCATTACGCCATGCCGGTAATGTAAACTACGCCATGCCGTAAAAGACCCCAAAACGGCCCCTACCGGCATCGTACGCCGCACAAGGCGCACTACCGCCATCCATCACAGCGGCGACCGTAATTAGTGGTCACCGTAATTAGCGGTCACTGTAATTAGCGGTCACCGTAAATAAGCAGAACCGGAAGTAGCGTCATCGCACAGGAACGGGAAAGAGCACGGCGGCCATCTTTAAAAATACAATCCATTGCCATCCTCCCCAACCACTCTACATCCGACCCTGAGACCTGTCAAAACCCATTACCCACCCATTTTCCCACTACAAAATGCCAAAAGTTGTCAAAAAAGCCTGCGATCGGCAGGGGCAGGACCGCTTCACTCGGGAGGAACTCACTATGCTGGCGGAGACCCTCCAGAAGAATGCGGCGGTGGTCTTCTCCACACAAATGACCACGCCGGCAATTGCCAAGAAGAAGGCCATATGGGCCCTGGTGGCACAGCGGGTCAGTGCGGTGGGAACCGTACCCCGCAACGCACAGCAGTGTCGAAAGCGGTGGGACGACCTGAGGCTCCGCGTCAGGAGCATCCTCTCCGCAAACCGCAACCTGGGCCTGGCAACCGGGGGAGGATCGGATTCCCCAATTAAACTCCAGCCATGGGAGGAAATCTGTGCCTCCACAATCGGCATGGAGAGCATAGAAGGGGTAGGAGGGATGGAGAGAGAAGCACCGACATCAGGCGATGCAGGTAAGTGCCTCAAATCAAGCCATGCAATAGTCACTGAAGTCCATTCATGTGTAGCACAATGTTGCCCTACAGTGTCAATGCAACACATCAGCAGGAGACTGCCCACAGCCACATCCGACCTCCACCCTGTACACATGTAGTATGCACACCCTAACTGCAGGCACCCACATACCTCCATGTTAAAGCCACACAAAAAGGAGACAACCTGCATGCCCCTGCCTCAAATGTGCTGCATCTAGTAACGAAAATGATGTCAGTCATCGCGATTCCAATGTCTGCAGACCCATTAATAACACTCTCCCTCCTTTGCTCCACCACAGGCTCAAATTCCAACTCCGAGGATGAGGACACCCCTGCCACAACACCAGCCAAGAGGGCCAAGACCACTGTGCCAACACCCTCCACCTCAGCTGTGGTGACCAAGACACCGCAGCAGCCGAAATCCGTTGCCAGTACACAGGACGGGCCACTGACAGGCACCCCAGCAGGCAGCATGGCAGCAGCAGCAGCACCACACATCCCCACAATGTTCGCCACAGAAGACATAGGTTCTGCAGGAAGCAGTACCATAGGCGAAACTGCTGCCGTTGCAGCATGCTCTGAAAGTGACACAGAGGAGCCTGATGCCGGACCCCCCACTGACCACCATCATTCCCCCTGTCTGTCCCAGAGCAGCCCCCATGAGGATCCCACACAGGGGCATTCCGAAGATGAGGACTGGCCATCCACCCCATGCCCTGTGGAAAATCAGCAGGAGGGGAGCAGCCCCTTCGTAACACCTATCTGCAATAGGCATGGGCCAGCAGAGCCAACATTCCCTGGAGGAGATAATCACGCGCCAGCAACAACTCTCCTCGCTTATGAATGAGCATGCTGCAGAATGTGGGGGGGCAAGGGCAGTTATGGAACAATGTACAGAGACCCTGAGGGCTGAAATGGAGCGGAGCACTGAGACCATGAGGGCTGAAATGGAGCGGAGCACAGAGACCCTGAGGGCTGAAATGCAGTCCTCCTCAAAGGACATGTGTGCGGAACTTGCCACCGTGCGGCGCGTGCTCTCAGAGCTAGCCAACTCCATACGGGACATGTGTGCACATGAGCAGGCAGGGACCTCCTCCGCTGCCAGTTCCACCCAAAGCAGCCCCATCCGCCGATCGGGGAGGAACCTGCGCAGCACAGGCAGGAGTGCCCTGGGGGCCGGGAGAGGGGGCTTGCAATAGTGGCTGCCCACCGTTATCATGCAACATTAGCCACTTAGTCACAGGGTGTGTTTTGGGGAGCCCAGGGGGGAGTGGGGAGGAGGGAGTGGGTGTGTTGGGGTGTTCAGGGGGAGGGGGGAGGGGGGAGTGGGTGTGTTGGGGTGTTCAGGGGGAGGGGGGAGGGTGGAGTGGGTGTGTTGGGGTGTTCAGGGGGAAGGGGGGAGTGGGTGTGTCACAACAATTCACATTTAAAATACACATTTTCCTTTTGCACAAATCAAATGTGTGGACATTGTTCATTGCGTATGTGTGCTTTATTGGTGTACAGTCCACAGTGTGCATGTCCCCGACACACACAGTGCCCCAAGTGCCATCTCCATGTCATACACACCAGCCGTGTGTGCTAGAAGCATTGGTTGATGATATCTTGACACATTTCACGCCCCTCCTGTGCATCACCTCCTCCATGAGGTACGGCCCCATCTGCACCCTCCTCATCCTCATCGTCAGGTGGTTGCAGTTCTGCGTCAGGGGGCAGGGGCACATTTCGTCTGACGCACATATTGTGTAGCATGACACATGCCATGACGATCTTTGCCACCTTCTCATGGCGGTACAGGAGTGCCCCACCAGACCTGCTGAGGCAGCGAAACCGTGCCTTCAATAGGCCAAATGCCTGCTCAATGACCACACGGGTACGTGTATGTGCACGGTTGAAGTCCTCCTCATGCTGGTTCTGTGGGTTCCGGACTGGTGTAAGGAGCCACCTCTTCAGGGGATAGCCTGCATCACCTGTATGTGGGCGAGAATGTATGTGTCAGTCATGACGTCTAATTTGAAACATGATGTGCCACCATGGCTTGCATCCAACTGTTACTTTGGACCACTTCTAAATGCACTAATTGATTCACACTATGCGACTGGTATATGCTCATGGCTCTCATGGCCTGTTTTGCATGCCATCAACCAATGTATGCAGGGGGGTCTAGTGCCTTGTGAGTGCCCATCGACTGTGTTCGT
Organism: Ambystoma mexicanum; assembly: GCF_040938575.1. Lineage (NCBI taxonomy): Eukaryota > Metazoa > Chordata > Amphibia > Caudata > Ambystomatidae > Ambystoma > Ambystoma mexicanum. The sequence continues at coordinate 113,431,493 of NC_090922.1, forward strand.
TCATGCCGTTTGTTTGGGTGGCCTGGCACGTGTCCTGTGATGTCAATGCTTACATCATTGCAAAATTGCTGTCGGCCTCATCATGACCCCAGTGAGCAATACTGATGTTTATAGGGACATTTCGGGGGCCCTGCTGTCTGTGTGATGGTGTGTTGATGTTTTTGTCCGTCATGTGCCTCCTTCGTGCGCAGTTATGGGGGACAGGCCTTTCGGTTGATGGTGTTTGGTGACGTGCATGTAGGTGCATTTCGTTGTAGTCAATGTGGTCTGAATTGGTACAATGCACTTGCAGATGGTTGTGTCATGGTTGGGACACAACCTCATTCACATGGTAGGGCTGCATACATCAGGCATTGGGTTTACTGGTGTTGGGTGAAGTTTGTTTTGCTTTAGGGTATGATCTGGCTCCGTTGTCTCTGTTACTCATAGCCAGGTGGAGTGTGCATCATTCCCCCCTTTCAGCCAGGTGGAGTATGCATCATTCCCCCCTCCCTTTCAGCCAGGTGCAGTATGCATCATTCCCCTCCCTTTCAGCCAGGTGGAGTATGCATCATCCCCCCCCCTTTCAGCCAGGTGGAGTATGCATCATTCCCCCCCCCTTTCAGCCAGGTGGAGTACGCATTGGTACATCGTTCACCTACCCACTTCACATTTCCATGGTCATGACATTAGACTCACCGAGTAGCCAGGATCTTGGGCCTGCATGTCGCTCCATGTAGCGTGGTATTGTGGAGTTCCTCAGGACCATTGAATCATGGGTTGCTCCGGGGAATCGGGCACAACAATGTGTGATGATCCTGTTGGAGTCACAGACCATTTGCACGTTGATTGAGTGAAATAGTTTACGGTTGCGGTACAGTACCTCCATGGCATGTGGAACCACCAATTCCACATGGGTTCAGTCGATGGCACCAATGCAACCAGGTATGCCGGCTAGTGCATGGAAACCCACTTTGGTGTTTGCAATCTCCTGGGCAGTCCGTGGTAATGAGATGTGGTCGTCTGTGTGCTTGAGGAGGGCATTGAGCACTTGGATCAGTGTACGTGAAAATAATGGTTGTGAAATGCCATGCAAGTGCCCCACTGTGTGCTGGTAGGTGCCTGTGGCCAGGAAGTGGAGTACAGACACTACCTTCAGTAGGGGTGGGATGGCGGTTGATGATTCTATCATGCTGACGATGTCGTTATGTGTCATGTCTACAATGGCGGTGATGGTGTCCCGGTCCAAACGGTACAGGGTGTGGATCTGCTCAGCAGTGAGGTTGAATGGACTGGCTCTGATGCGTGGGATTGGGGGCTGCCTGCGTGGTGGCACTGGCTGTGCTGGTGGGGCTTGCTGGCCCTGCCTTGCCCTCCTTCTCCTCCTGCGTCTCCTCTGTGCTGCCTGTTGTTGTTGTTGTTGTTGTTGTTGTTGTTGTAGCACTTGCATTGCTATCAGGTCCTCCAGCCCCAACATTGCTAGTCCTATTGGTATCATTGTGGAGTGTGACTGGGTGTGGGAAGGGGTGGGGTGTGCTCTTTTTGTACTTCCTGAGTCTGTATTGCCTCCACCTGTGCTGATTCTGTGCACCTGTGGCAGCTGGGTTCACTTTACATGGCCATTTACGGTTGGTTCGCGATGGCGTAATTAGCACCATGGCGGTAAGGTACTTAACGGGCTTTGTGATGGCGTTAGGTGCATGTCCGCTTGGGTCGTGATCCGCTTAGCTTTGCGCCATGCCGGTATTTACGGCGTGGCAGGTCGCTTGCGCGCGACCTTGGTGCAGTTAGCGGGAGCCTTAACTACGATGCCGCTAATGGCATCGTAGTTAACGGTCACGGGTCATGATCGGACCTAGCGGAAAACGATGCCGGTAATCATTTACTGGCATCGTTTTTCGCTTACCGCCAGGGTCGTAATGAGGCCCACTGACTTCATGTGCCCAGGCACTCACACCATTCCCCACCTGTTGCCAACTTTTGCCCATGTAGCACCATAATTGAAATCCCCGGGCAAATTTCAATCCCATGCCTACAAATAAAAAGGCTTTGCCAATTATTGTTTCCACTAATCATTCTCATATTGTCCATTTTATAGTCAGATGGTGCCTGGCACCACCAAGCTGCAGGGAATGTCAGGCCTATGCCCTAACGCACTAGTTCTTTAATAGATACACAGGTCTGCCAATCTGCTGCGTAATCATTTCATGTACTTTCCTCAACTGGCTGACAGCACTCATTTATAGGTATGGGTGACAGATAGCAAGGTTTGTGAAACAGATAAGCTCTGTCTCGGGGATACTCAGTGCTATAAATCAGAGGAATTTTCTGGCTTCTCAAAGACTAAATATTCCGTAGAAATTAATTGACTCAGGACTTTAGGAAGGAGAGCATAGCTTCGCTCTTGCACTTCCATGGCTTATATGAACACAGTGGTGAAAACATTATGGGCTTGCTTAGACAGTGGCGGCTGGTGAATTTTTTAATTTGAGGGGCATGAATATTTCCCACAAATATGCCAGAGCGACCCTGCATAATGAGGGAGCCCTTACCAACATAGGGCACTTCGGGGAGGTTATCCCCCTGCGAAACCCTATAAATAATGGGTTAACATGGTGCATTTTATAGCACACTTTAAGTAAACAATTGGGAAAAAGGACAGATAGTTTGTAAAAAAAGGGCTTATCAATGCAAGTCACCAACAGTGTATACGAGAATTTCTGAGTGCAGTTTTATGAGGCCTTTGCAAGTATAAAAACAAGTTCACGCTGGCTGTGCTCTTCAATTCCCATGATTGCTGCACCAATATATGCCAGTATTTCTATATAAGAACCTACTCACGTTTCATTTGTGTATAATGTGAGTAATGATACTATAAGAAATCATGTCCTTGCTGGATCTGCCAATATATGGCAGTATCACTATTTAAGAAAATAATCCTGTTGGCTTTGTCATTAAAAAAAGCAATGCCACAATATGAAAACATGTCCAAACTGGCTGAACCAAAATGGCAGTCTAGCCACATAATAGCACTTATCATGCTTGCTTTATCATAGATGCCCAGTAAAGAATGCCATTCCAAAGAAATAGCTAGATTGGCTGCACATAAATGCCAATGTAGCCGCGTACTAACACTTATCGTGCTGGGTTTATCAGTTGGCTGTGATGCTTGTAATTCCCCTCCCAAACCCCTCTCACAGCTCTTGAAATCAGTGTCCCGGCCCGGCACAAACACATAAGCACACACCACACACATTCATGCAATATAAACCATACACCCACTCCTACATATGCACACCCAGCACCCATCCATGCATCATACACTCACGCACGCATTCATGCACACACGCACACATACAAAATTCATTCCTTTCTTATCTTCAGCCCCAGTCTGGTCAGATCATCTCTGCATGCCGCCTCCCAGGGAACACATCAGAAGCCCTTTGGCTCCCACGCCACACGAACTGGAGCCAGAAAATTTGATTCCTGATTGCTGCAAATGCTCAAATGAGCACGAGCGCTTCTGACGCCACACTCCATACTGTCTGAATGTGCAGAGAGGCCTGGAGCACCCCCTATGCACGTGGTGCAGTTCCACAGCCTGCATCCCCAATAGGCCTTTTAAAGCTGGGGAAGCAAAACACCCCTGGGCTTGCATGGTGTATTGGACATGCACGCTGGGGAACAGACACTGTCAAAGGAAAACTATGTTTCCCTTTGAAAATGTAGCTCAGCAACTACATATGGCGAGAGTACTGGTGGGTCGTCCCTGTCTAGCCCATTATAGACAAGCCACCAGTTTAGATCTGCATTCAGAGCTGAATCAACATTCAGTATCTGAAGTATTACTCGTCTCCTGAGTGGTGTATTTTAGTGGCACAGTCCAGAAAGTTTTGCTCACTTGTGCTAATTCTTTTCTGTAGGATCTCCCAGCATGCTCCTGCTGTTCCTTTAAGTAATTAACAATCCTTTGAAATACATACTTCTGGGACAAGAACATTCTGTCATATTGCACCATAATAAAAGATGCATTGGGCTACTATTTCAAACCATATTCAAGGTACAAACAGGTCAACCGGTGTATATGCTATACCTTCCTTACATCATCAATTAGTACAGCAATGGGTGCCCTATTTTGCTGCCTATGAAAAGGCGAGCATTAAAGAGCTCAACTCCAATCTGAGTGCTCTGAGGCCTTTGGGCGAACAGTGCTATATAAAAATAAACATACATAGATAGATAGATAGATAGATAGATAGATAGATAGATAGATAGATAGATAGATAGATAGATAGATAGATAGATAGATAGATAGGATCAAATCGTTAAAATACCTAAGCCATAAAATGCTCATTATTGGCTTGTTTCTGCTACCAGTGGTTGGAACCATAGGCATTCCTTGGTTTGAATGGGTTAAACCCAATATAAACCTAAAAAAAAGCCCTAACATCGGAATACAATAAAAATAAATTCAATCCCACAGAAATTAAATTAAAAGAAATTAAGGGGAAACAGGAAAAACTGCCAAAAGTTCAAAGAGGACCAAGCCAACTTGTGCTCATACCAATTTGAAATGCTCGAATCAGGGATAAAATGTTCAAGCTCATTTTGAGTTCCAGCTTCGAAGGATTTGAATCATTAAAGCCATTTGAAACTCCCAGTTGTTTAGATAGCTTAAAACCGGATATAAGTTGGTTCCCCCTTCATTAAGGCCGACGATTACGTACTACATCTAAAACGTCCAGAGCGAAGAACAACTAACTGTGGTTAGTGACTGAAATGCTTGGGCATTAGTTCTACCTGAGCATCGAGGGATGTTAGGACAAGCACAATGTCGAGAGGCATCTTGGCCATTTGTTGTTCGTGTGACACTTCAATTTGTTGATCTGAGATGGTTGCTTAGTGAAATCATGACCAGCATGTGGATGTAGAGACATATAATTAGGGACAGCTGCAGGCCATGGCCTCACATTAGCTAAATCTCCGGTAGGCACTAGAAGAGGTTTGTTATCATGATAGGGTGTCGGACAACTTTTAGGTTTGTTGCTTACCTATTGTGGCTCACTTGGTGAGTATTCCTTGTGCCTATTTGTTCCAGTATGGCTGAATCCTTTAGATTGCTTTCCTCTCATCATTGGCTGGCATGTGATGCCTGCCTCATATCATTGAATTCATGATCTTCTTTGCTAAAACTCTTGCTGAACTCCAGAGCCGTCAAGCTTAATTCGTTAATGCCTCCACATCCACCTCCATCCCTTATTTGGATATCCCTTTCTGGGGATACCTTGTCTTCCTCTGTAGGGTGGATTTGCAAATGGCTGTTCCTTTCCATAGTGGATGAATTAAGGGGGGAAACTGGAGTATTCAGATGTTGACAGTGACTATCCTGACTAAACTGCAACAATCAGTGAATCCAAACAAACTATTCCTCAACCCGCCCAAGATGGAGATCCTCCTCCTTGGACCAACAGAGCTAACACTTCTGCCATTCCGCTGGCCTCCATCTATGGGGCTCGCACTCAACTCCATACAGAAAGGACAGAACTTTAGAAATGCACACTATTTGAATATGACCTTCACTCTAAAAACATCTGTCATGAAGGTGTCAACCATGCCCATTGTGGGCTATGCAAAATCCTCCCATTACTAACAATGACTTGACCCTTGCAAATGAGACTTAATGACTGAACTATTGTAACACCCTTGGACAGAACTCCAGCAGGTTATAGCCTCTAAATAATTCTAGAGGACAAAGAATGTTTTTCCTTTCAGTATTTGCACACAGGGAGGGTGAGCCAACCAAGCAGGTGGCTCGAAAAGAGGGTGAGAATACACAATCCCCACCCGCTGTTCCGGCCACCCGAGGCCCTTCGCTGGGTGGTGCTTTTTTTCTTTTCTTTTTTCTAACGTGGAGAGACAACAGGGAGGTTCTCCCTGTTGCCTCCCAACCTCCCAATCACCTGAGTCCCCTTGCCCCTAAACCCAACTTACCAGCAGAACTGGAGCCTTGTGCTACAGTCCCTGATCTCCTCCAATCTGGCCACCATTGAAAAAGAAAAAGGGACTAGGTACCTTTTCGGATGACGGCGTCAATTTTGGAACATGTTTTCCATGGCCGCCATCATCCGAAAAGGAAACTAGTCCCATTTCCATTTCAATGGCGGCAGCCATATTTTTTCTCTCCGACAGGAGATGGGCTCACGCCCAACTCTTGTCAGATGAAAAAAAAATGAAAACTATCCACACCCCAGTAAAACCCAGGGTGCAAATAGCTTTCATACACCGGCTGGGAGGCAGACATGGGTTTTAAAGGGCTGCAGTCCGAGCTGAGGCCATCACTTCTCTCGGGGCTGGCGGACCGTTATGTCCGCCCACCACCCGGGTGTGAAAGCTATATTGTCAGCATAGAGCTAACTGATTGAATCAGCCGTGGCCTGAGACTGTGCCCTGGCTCCAGACTAGAGAGCACTCTTGCTTGAATTATCTCTTCCTTGTGCATAAGTCTCAACACAAAAGAGATCTATACTATCTGGTGTAGCTATTCTACCATTATTAGCCACCCATATATCTAAGGGTAGCTTCCCTGAACATTGTAGCCATCAATCGACCAGGATGTCCTTCATACTCAGAAGTCTCCACCAACAGGATCTTTCTCCCAAAATCTCAAGCTTGTAAAAGATTTCCTGAGATTCTGCAGAGGCCTTGGAAGCTACCTGTTTGCTGGGGGTGATAGTCCACGCTGGCCTCCCTGATGAATGGCCATTGCTGCACATGTCTCACTTTTCTGTTTGGGTCTATTGTTTCAGGGAGAGCCTCATAAATACGCGACCCCTATCCTTTTTACGATCTAGACAAACAGCCCTAGACCCCACCAAACATATAGACCTGTCCCTTTGGGTCATTTCTTTCTTCTCATTCCTTGCCCCTAATATTCACGCTTCAGTGACTGCAAGGCAGTTCAAGCAATGTACAAGATTCCCAAAACAGATAAATAAACCTAGCAGAAAAAAATGAAAATTAAGTCTCAACGCTGCAAGTGCAAAATATTGTCTAGCATTTTTATACCATCTTGCTGACTTTACATAACTTAAATACTAAGTAAAAAAAAAAGAAATCGTATCTATGTCCTGGAATGATCTCCTCTGTGCTGCCCTATTACGATACGGAACGGCTACTATGCAATTTAATGACTGTCTTCTCTGGTATATTTTGAATTGTTATATAAATGTGTTGCTCATTTTTGGATGCTTTTTTTAAACATTTTCGGTACAGTTTATACAAAAGAATAGTTCGGGTATTTTATTTCACTGTGTTCAATGGTTTTGTACATTAGAACGTTATTCATTGCAGTTTAAACATTGTTGGCCTTTTTCACACCTTTGATGAAATTCCATTAAATTAGAGAATGCAAATAACATAAAATCTACAAGTATGCTTTGACATGTGGGCCAATAGGAAGCATCCACCAGTGTCTAAAGAATTGTGGAGGTCTGTTTCCCCAATTACAGTAGCTCGGGGTTCTGCATTAGGTGGCTCTACACATAATTTGGACTATGACTCCCACAATATCTCATCATTAACTATTCTGCCTAGGACAGATGGGAGATATAGTTCAAAACAGCTGGTGAGCCGAAGGTTGCAGATGCTTGCAATCAATCACACCTGGGTTTTTAGCAGATTTTTCAAAAAAGCTCAAAACTGAAAACAAATACGAGTCTGAAGTGAGTGTGGTCTGCAAGTGAAACAAGGCTTTTCCTGCATCAAGGATGAACCATTCCTGCTTAAAATGTGATGATCTGCTTAAAATGTGATGACGGTCGCCATGTTTTTTTTATGGTGGTTGTAATGACACATCTGAACTGTGCTTGCATGCATGCATGGAGGAGATCCCTTTGGATTATCCTGTGGAACGGAAACAGACCCAGGAACACAGGGTCTGACCACATTCCCCCTACCTGACACCACTCTATGAGGATAATCAGAAGAATCCAGAGGAGATGACCCCCAATGTTTTGGCAGATGTCATCAGGGAGCTTCTGAAACATCATTTGGCCTCAGTGAATGAGGTCCTATGTATAGTTTATTTATGGGTTGCTATAATTCCAAAGAGAGAGGAGGAACACTCCGGAAGAGTGAAAAGCTGAGTCTGCGTGCAAGTTCCAGAAGATCCTCATTGTGGTAGCTAAATGTTGTGGTGAGACTGAAAGGCCAGGACACTGTCCCACAGAATGCTGAGAGAAAGAAAATCTCTAAAATCAGTTGTTGGATGTCTGACACTGAGCCACTGCTAAGCAGCCAAACTGAGGAGATATTTTTTCATTTTAAGACATATAAGAGTGATGGAAGGACAGAGCAACAGAGAGAGGGAGTGATGTCAAGCCAAGGTATCAAAAGCAAGAGAGACTGCTACTGAAGAGGCCCATTACAAGTAGGGCTACAGTGACAGGAAATGAGCAGTGTCCAACAGAATAGGGAAGCAACACAACCCATATGATCCTATTGGGAACAAGGGAATACAGACCTAAAATTGATTGCCCGAGAAAAAACTATTCACGGATCACATACATTATAGTTTTCATTTGTAGTACATCAAAAAGTCATTATCCAAAATGTGTGCTTAGGCCGAACTTAACTCATTTTGCATAAAGTATGAATCTGAGTCTACATAACTATTTCAAAACTGAATTTATAGGAACAAGTATATTTTAGTTTGTTTATCAGAAAAAAAAGGTTTTAAGATATACTCAATGAAATATGAAACACATTCATTCTGCGCATACAACAACCAATCACTTACAATGTAAATATATCAAACAAGACAAAACAACATCAAATTTCACCCCACTTCCTTTAGACACATTCATTCTAACCTAACATCAAAAACATCCATGTCTTAAAGTGCACTTCCTAACACTGCACTATCATTAGAACATAGTAACAAAAAGACTGTGTTTTTTTGATTCCACTATTCTTCAATGACAAAATATGGCCTGATCATAGATATTAATATATTTATTTTTTGTTGTCCTTATTTTTGTGGTGATAACTCAAAGATACCAGCTGGTTTTGTTGTTGTGGTGTGAATTATTTGGTTTACCCAGCCTGCCTCAGGGAGATCCTTTTAAGCTGGGTGCAATCCATACGTATTTCAAGGCTAAAACAAATTTCTGAAAATTACAATGCAATAATGATTACAACACTTATTATTATCACACCATTCTGTCTCCAAAAACTCAACTTCTAAAAAAATCTTCTTTGTGATCACATATTATCAAATAATCTTCCTGTATGGGAGACAATCGCCTTCTAGAGGAAATTGTTTTGAAAACAATGATGGGGCCCCAAACGGACATGGACACAATGCCATGTCTAGAGTTGGACTCAACCCCACCACCAACAACAAATATTTCCCCATAAAATGTTATTAATGTTGATATCTCAAGACTATATATTCTTATGTTAATCAATGAATCTTCAACTATAATACATTTTTAAAAAGAGCCTTTTCATAATGTAAGACTAAACAGATTTATTAAGATGTGTATTGTGTCCTAGATTCGTTTAAACAGCAGTAGCTAAAATATGGCCAGAGAAGAAAATACCTATACTTGGGGATCTATATGTCATAACCTGTTTTGCATCTTAGCTACAATGGATAAACAATATTTTTCAATTCCTCATATTTCACCTCATTAGTTGCATAAACCTCAAGGTCAGCACCCTGAATGCTTCACCCACAAACTAATCCCTTGTATAAACTATCCAGTTTTGATGATTCTTACATTTAAAATCACTTTAAGCCAGCTCCAAATTGACCGCTCCTCAGGCAGCATGCCTTGCAGCCATTTTGAAAATGATTTATATAATACATAACATAGCATGATGGTATTTTCGGTCTCACCTTTCATGATATGATTTCCTGTATCATGAATCAAGAACAAAAAAAATAGTTTGTTTATAGCTCCATACTGATTCACTCTTGCTCCACGACAAGAGATGATTTTCTTCGCCTGTATGCATGTCTATGAAAGCCACAATGATCCAATGTAAAATGTTATTGCATCAAGGCATTTCTGTGGTAGAACTCATTAATATTTCAAAAAGTTCTGATGGAGCCTGAAGATATTCTGTGTTACTTCTATGGATGATTAGGCTCACATCAATTAATCTATCATGGGAAATCCTCAGGATCAGTGCTTCAGGCAGAACACATTAGATATTTATTTCTATTAAACATGAACATGTTCACAGAGTTATGACCCGTCCACTGTGTATATTTGACTTTCTGTCATGTAAAATGCTAATGTATATAAGTCAGATGTGCTCTTAATACCAATCAATTGAAGACAATTATTGAATCAATGAAGACCATTCCAGTATTTCATTAAGACCATTCCCATGTGTATTTAATTCTAAGATGTGATGTTGCTTCATCTTTCTTAGGCATGTTTCCATTGACCCACCTTGTGCACCCAGTTTTCATCCTGATATTCTGTTAGATAATGTGTAAGCAATAGTGCTGTTTTGGGTATTATTTTGATCAATGTTTAATCACAGAGCACCTTTGGTCCCATAGCTCCTCCTGTATACTCAAGATAACAGGGACAACCCTAATCAGATGAACATGAGGTTTTCTTTGGCAGATACTCGCATTTCTAATTTGACAGATTTTCCATGTTATGAGATGGTGTCCACTTTTCAGTGTTTCTGCTTAAACCACAATTTCTGCAAGGGAAATGTCCCTTGACTGCTGAGGTTTTCACAACTTCAGTAATTGTCCAACTCTGATTTCTGTTCTTGTAGTGAGTGGACCAACTGAACTATCAAGTTCTTGCCCCTCTTTAGGGCAAACAATGGTTTGTGGATTGGACTGTTCAACAATGCCACCATTGGCCAATAATGCCTGATAAGCTTTTCAATAGCATTTACGTGTCTCAAAAACATAAGCATGGATATCATTTTCTCATCTCGTCCAAAAATGTTACTATGATTCTTCTTTAATAAGCAGTCTCTATTTGTGTACCATACATGTTTCATCAATCTCCTAATTAATGACATATGGTTCCCTCTCCACAACAACATTGTTTTCATTAAGTTCATTAAGTCTGCCTCTGTGAAGTAATCATCCTTTGAGAAGGTCCTGGTAATCCTAATTGACTACAAGGGCTACTGTCTCATTGGCCTTTTTGGGTGTTGCCTTCCATATTGTAGTATGGTGTTCCTATCAGGTGATTTCCTCACATACAGCTATATTGAGGAACACTGTTTCAATCCTGCTGTTAGAGGAAGAGAATTTCAAATTTGCATTGCTTCCATTGATCAATGTTACACATTTTTGCAATTCCTCTTCATCGATCGCCTTGGCAAATGATTCAAATGTACTGTATAAAGCAGGTAAAGGGCACAGCTATGGGCGCAACTGAACCATAAATATGTTGACTAAAGGGGCATGGACGATGCGCCCATAGCTGTGCCCTTAACCTGCTTTACAAAAAAGGTAGCAGGCGCCCCTCTCTCGAAAGAACAAGGCATGATGACCTGTTTACCTGCTTTATACAGTACCTTTAAATAAACAAATATTCCTCACAAGTCCAATGATCATCAAATCTACAATGAAGTCTGTGGGTACTGTATGTAGCGCAGATCTAGTGTTTAGTGCCCTATTCAGAGAGGATATAGCTCCGCCTGCCATATGTTAGTAAAAAGCGCAGCAACATCTAGAGAGGCTAATACCCCAGAAGATTTGTCAAATTCTAGACTCTCCACCAAATGTATTACTGCAGTGGAGTCAAGTACAAAGGGCAATGCTTATTTGGCAATGTTTCAAGGTATATTTCTACATGCTTACAAATGGGTTCAATGATCGAACCACAGCCTGAAGCAATCAGTGGCCTAGTCTGTTCAAAGTAATCTTTGTGCACCATATAAGAGCATGAAATGCATGCCGTCTGGCATTTCGGTTGTTTAGATATTAATTCCTTGAGATTACAATATCATAGAAGGGTAAAACATCCACTAAATCTTATCATCCCTAGGAGACTCTGAACCTCGGAAGGTTTTTTGGGCGGTTCAGTAACTTTGATGTTTAGCACTTTTCGGGCGACACAGAAATAACTGAACCATGAAATACAAATAGAAATGTGACCCTTTTCGGGAGGAATTTGGAGTTGTTTTTATTCCGTGTCAACACATGCTGCTAGAGCCATTGGAAAACGGCTGATCATTGCGTCAGATTCTCCCTCTCTGATGAGTAAATAAAAAGAAATTGCTGACTCTTCTTACACATGCGAGTCGCTCCAGCACATCTCAGATAGTGTGGTATTACACTTCTGCTGCTGAGGAGACTCCAAAGCTTAGCCGCTTGTATCTAAAGAGGGCCACAAGAGATGAAAAACATGGTTATTTATCTGGAATCTTCGTGGTGAGGTCTGGAGAAAACCCGGATTTTGGATGAATTGTGGAGAACGTCGTAGATTCCAGTACATCTGCTAGTATGCCATGTAAAGTAGGAGTGGCATGCCACTCCCACCGTATGCCCCTGTTCAGCACCCACATACTGACACAGATTCTCACTTCCCCGGGTTGCTTTGGTTTCTGGGTGATTATCATTGGAGATACCCAGGGAGTGAGACCACTTACTCTTTCTATTATATTTGTCTTTTCTAACTGCTTGAGTTTTGCTTCCACCTCCTGCCTCGTGTGAAAGGGGATTTGCCTGTAGCATAGCAACACATTTTGCACCATGTGGTCTATGTGAAGACGAACCTCCTGTCCTTTTAGGTACCCAAACCATTGAAAAGTCCCTGATATAATTATAATTGTTATTTCATAGTGTGCTTAATACCAGACATCAGTTTCTGAGCGGGATTCAAACCTGTGTTGTTATGTGTTGTCTTGTTTCCAAGACAAACGCTTTGCCCCTGAGCTATCCTCCCGGCATGATATGTTTGCAGTCTCTGCTAAATGTCTTCCAGGTAGACACTTAGAGCAAAGTGTGAAACAGACTTAGTTTCTCTGCTGTGTCGCAGCTCAATAGTGTTTCTTTCACCGCAAGTGTGACATAAAATGTAGCTGGGACTTAATACCCGTCATGCTCCACTCATATATGAAATGCTGCATCCAATGGTAGAGCACATGGCCCCATTTGGGAAAATGCTTATTTTGTTGGTTGTGAGATTCGGTAATGGGTTGACGAGCTGAAATTGTGTGATTGGCATGGCATTCACTGACGCTCCTATGTCCACCAAAACTGATAACTGCAGCAATAGTATTATCACCAAACATATGCCCTGTCAGTGCTTTCCTGAAGTCCCTCAACAAAGTGCTGAGATGGGGAATACATCCTCAATGTCATCATCACTGTCCATGTTTCGAGTAGATGCTTGATCATCACTGACGAGGGCAGAAACACTTGAAGGTTTTGTCCGAGTGTGCTCTGCCGTAAAGGTCTGGTGGGGTTTTACCACATAGCCCTGAACACTTTTGTAAAGTGAATTTACTTGTCACATCAGCAGCAGGTTTGACATGCTGCAGGGCAGTTTGTTGTGCGAGGGAGAGACCCGCCACATGTGTCACCTTTGGTGTTTTGTGAGTCATTTGGCATGGATGTCTGTCCCTGGGAGCAACTGCTCCTTCCATCTCTAGGTTGGGCAGCTGGGCGGGTCTGGAAGGTATCACTACATATTATCCCCACCAAAAATATTGCTGTATATATGGGCGTTTGGAACGGCCATAGGCGATATTTTTTGGGGGGATAATGTTTGGGGTTTTTGGGACTGGGGGTTGCGGAGGGTGTCCCCTGCGCCTTTAAAAATAATGCGCGGGTTGCGGGGGTGTCCCCCGCAGGTTCCATGCTTCAATATCGCCACAAAAATATGGCGATATTTTTGTATGCCGATATCTTTGCGGGATATTAACACATGTAACCGTCTGGAAGGCATGTGTTTAACTTAGAGGTATTGCCTTCCTAGCGTCTTCCATATGAGCTGCTCATACCCTGCCGTGCCGCCGCTAGTTCCTGGGATCTTCCTATTTCCAAGATCTGTTGCAGTGATATATCTGGTTCCCTTAAAATGTGCCCACTTAGTTGTGTGGAATAACAGTTTTCCATGTTCTGGGCATGGATCTCATCTCCTACCCCAACCGGGATGCATAACATAGCTAAATGGTGCAGCTGAGCTTGAAATGCATCAAGAGATTCAGATGCACCTTGGCTTGCTTGTCATAGCCGAAATCTTTCATAGTCCTTATTTATTAAGGGGCTAAAGTATGTGTTGAGGGCATCTTTCTTAGCTCTATAACATCGGTCCCCAGAAGGGAGTGATTTGAAAATGTTATGCACTACCGCTCCTGCATAAAACAGTAGCAATGAACTATGTGCGTCATCATCTGTTACCCTGTAGGCCATGAAGAACATTTCAAGTCTTTCGACCCCCAAGTGCCTCCAGGGCCCTAACGTGGCTGGGGCACCATTTACCTTTAATTCCGTGACTGGATGGTAATGGAATGGTTGGTACGGTCAGGGGCCTGCTAGATTGATATTGTGTTGGAGTCCACCCTTAATGTTCTGAGGAGATGGCAGACAAGGAAGAAACCCCATTGCCTATTCACTTGTCACCACGGTCCATGGTGATTCTTCGGTATGCTATGGTGCCAGTTGCTGGAGTTGTCTTCATATGATGCAGCCCCTACGGCTAATATTCCCCTTGCCTCTCCTTCAGCTGCCTTGCTTGGCAGTAGACTATGTGTGCGCAGTACGTGTGGTGCATTGTCCAATATCCAGGTAGATTCTGTTTGTCATGGTACTATGTCTTACCACAGTGGAGGCCGCTCACAGAGACACACACCACCAATATGACAGAAAAGAGATAGAAAGAAATCAAAATCCCGGGTGTGGGAGATAGTTTCCAGACTTACTGTTCGAGCACGAAGTGAGAGACGATGGTCGGCTACCAGGATCCGTCAACCTCTGGGAGATGAAATGTTGGGTGTGGGCACTCTGCACGCTGATGATTGAGCTCGGGCAGGCAACAGCGGTTGTGCCCCGCCCACACAGCATTGTTGCCAGTTGTCACGGGCTCTCCACCGCAGACCCAATGCTTTAAATACATACAGGTGGAGCCGATAGGAAATGATCTGCACACACCGGCATTTAGAGTGAGTAATGAACCCTGCCCAGATGGGCAGGTTCTCTTTATTAACCCATTACCTTTTCCTGTTGCGATGAAGGATGCTGCGCGTTTAGTGGTTAGTTGTCATATCAGTCGCGAAACCCAATGGCTTCAGATGGGGAGCCTCTTTTCCAGCTGAGATCAGAGTGTTGGTGGTGACACCACATCTTCTACTCGTTGCATTTGTCAGGAATCCTTAGTTTTCTAAACCAATACCTACTTTTCCACTCCTGTGCAAATGATACACAGATATACCTTTGTGTGTTTGCGATTGAGACACCTGTTCCTTTTGCAATTCCAGTCCATAAACAAGACCTACCGCTCTCCTCGCCCCTTCAGCTATATGTCTGTGCCGCTTCGCACCTGGGCACCTTGGAGGACTGCATTTCCCTTGCTTCATCCTCATTTCAGTACATGCTACTCCTCACTGTCCACAACACCAAGAGGCAATTAGGTTTGGGGTGTGAGCTAAATGAAACATGAACATGAATATTGCTGTAATGTGCTTAATATTTTACTGCAGCGTGAAACACGAAAATGGCACTTTAATACATGTTGAGAATGTAGTCTCCCTTTCCTCCAAAGCAACCAACAGATGACAGGCAATGAGCACAGCTTTGTAGACTTGATTGTCTCCGTGTACAGAACCTCCAAGAGCAGAGAGTCTGCTGGCAGTCTTTAAAAATGTAAACTGATGCGTTCTGCTGTTTCAGCTGGGGTACCAAATATTTGAGTCTGTTTGTGGGTAGACCATTAGCTCCGGTCACACTCTAGAGCTGGATAATCGGATTACAGTAGCCATGTTCCTTTTCACTGATTGCAAGCACGAATACATGCTAGGCTTGTCTGCACTCTGTGGAGGAATGCCGCCCATTTTCCTGTTGCCTCCTCTCCAGGCCCCAGAGCTAAATAATATCTGCTCCATGAGCTAGGGTTGGTCAAGTGCCAGGACTGCAACCCCTTCAACCAATCCACCCCCCGCCCTCCACTCCAGCAAGTCACTTGACATTTGTGACACTTTCCAGAGGCCTTACCTGGAGTTCAATATCTAGTACAGAAAACCCTGTCTGGAGTATTGTATCAAGCTTTGAAGCCTCGTATTAGCATTGGTTCCCAGGCTAGCTGGTTTATCTTGGGAAGGGTTCCGTTGTTGGAAGCATTTTCTGAAGGACACTTTTTCTATCAGTCTGCAAGACTCATCTGTGTCATTGTGACTCCTACACAACTCTTTAGCTCTAGTATTGTGTCCAGTATTGAAAGCCACATATAGATGGATGGTGTCCAGTACTAAGTTGCTACAACTGGGGTATTGTGCAGATCAGCTCTGTGGTATTGTGTCTAGTACCTTGAGCTCGGGAGGATAGCACAGGGGCAACGTGTTGCCTTGGAAGCAAGACGACACGAGCGATCCCTGGGTTTTGCGCTTAGAAACCTCTGGGTATTAAGCATTTTATAACTAACCTATCATATCATATCATACCCCAGGCCCCAGGGACCGTGCATGCACCTCCTTGTGCATAGCTGGATCTTTTGGGGTCCTAAAAAGTAAACATGAGACTCAGGGACTTGGACATTAGAGTTACAGTCAAAGCAGGGGAAATTAGTCAAAAATGGTGGCTTTGTTTAATCAAGTTGGTTGCTATATCCAGAGTATGTACCACTAACCTATTGATGACACCTGCTGAAATGGTAGTTCACATGAGAACCAGCCAATCATTTATTATACTAACATGATATACACACTTGAAGTCACCGGCTCATTTAAGGGACCTAAGCCCAGTCCTGTGAAGCAGTACATTGGGAGTGGGGATGAAAACTCGTGTGGGGAGTTTGGAGATTGAGGCAGAGGCTAGTGCGTGGCAGTGTGGCTAGGAGGAAAATCAAAGAGAAAGGAGAGTGTCGTAAAGGGAGGAGAGTCAAGCGCATAGGTGAAATTAGGAGAGTCAAGAGTGAAGGTGATGGAGGGAGAGTCAAGAGTAGACGTGAAGGAGTCAAGTCAGGTGGTGAAGGAGGGACATTTAAGAACAAAGATGAGAGAAAAAGAAAGGAGGCCAGATGTGAAGGAGGGGCAGTGAAATGTGAGGGTGGAGAGATGTAGAGAAAGTAGGTGAATAAGAAAAGACTGGAGGGGGAAGGGGCGCAGAGGCAGGCGGCAGAGGTGGAGGAGCTTATAGCATGGTAGCCGAACAATGAGGAGAGAACGAAGAGAGTGAACAAGAAGGCGAAAGCGGGAGTGAAGAGCAGATGGGGAAAGAGAGGAGAAGGAGGAGGTGCCCAAGAAAGGTGAAAGAATGACATATGATGGTCAAGACTTAAGGTCCTCGAGTGACTCATTAGCTGGTGGTGGAGCAAACCAAGGGAATGGCCAGAAATCACGGAACAGTGCGTTAAGATTGCGCAAGAGTCTGATGTCTCTTCCACGTATAGACCACACAGGGCACACGTTGGTGGTGCCTGCAATACTGAAGGTGAATCGCTGACTCCAATGAAAGAAAAGAGAAACTATACAAGTTCATGGAATGTGGGGCACTCAAACCCCATATACTGTTAATGCCTCTTTGTCTGCTGAGAAGACAAAATTGTTTAAGGTGTAACGTGAAGGACTGAGGACCACAGTCCTGAGACAATCCTGCCAAATCTATTCTTTACTACTGTAAGCCCCCCCGATGCACAATGACCTCAGTTAAACCTAATCCTGTTTTTGTTGTTTCTGATCAAATACAATAACCATATACCTTAGTTTTGCTATGTCTATTGATCCTCAGTCATGACCATGAGGAATTCGACTATCCGCACAGGGGGAGTGTGTTCGCCTGGGCTTTTTGATTTTTGTTTATTGAAAAAGAATGAATTATGGGAGATCAACATCTGGAAAATATGTGGGGCCATTCCGACAAATATTTTCCATGCTCACTGCAAAGCAGAAAATTAGTCATGTACTCTGGGAGGACTGAGCTTACCAGCGCCACCCTTCCCTGTCATGTGTAGATGACACCTGACAGCTCTGGGTACATCAAAAGCCTCTGGCCGTGGGCAGCCTGATTAGCATTTCAAGGCCCCATGGATTTGCACCTCCATTGTTACACCTTGCTGGTAGTGAAGAATACTGAAGAATGTTAATTAGCAGGCTTGACAATGGAGACCAGAGACCAAAACCTCTTTGTAATGCAATTTGTCAACTTGGTACTAACACCCTTCCTTGGTATGAAGGGGCAGTGAATGTCCTGTTTGGAACCACTCCTTTCAGAGCAGGGAAATATGTGAATTGTGGAGACGAAAGTCTGCCTGCAACCCCTTACTTCAAAGGAGGCCCATGTTGTGACCAAGCACTGCATAGAACTTAGTTAATTAGGGAGACACTTTGATGTACAGCAGACAGGAAGATGGGTTGGACTTAGAAGCATATGTTGTCATCCTTCCCCTGTCTGTTGTCAAGTGCTCTGATTCTGACTTGAAGCATCACTGAAGATTGTTGGTGGGGACCAGGATTGGTACATTAAGGTGGGCTTAGCCTGCACCAATCACTGGGGCCCGTTTGGCTTTTAAAGAGGGCTGAACCCTGCACTGAGGAGATCTTCTGAAGACTCCGCAAGGAGTAAGAAGAAGGACTCATTTGAACCTGAGCCAAAGGTACAGGCAACCTTACATCTTCCACCAGTGTAGTAAGGCCAGGAGTTCCAAGAGGGAAGCATGATCCCTCCCCTAAACATCTCCCGGTGAACAGAGGGAGATACCAGACTCAGAGGACCCGCCCAGCAGCTCCAGAACCGGTACCCAGCCAGCACACATTATGCCCTGGTAGGTTCTGACAGCAAGGGTCCTAGTGGAAATTGCTGGAGTGTCTCTGGAAGAAGGACAAGGCCATTGCCTTGAAGGACACAAGCCCTGCAAAGAAGCTAAGAGGAGTGCCACACAAGCGTCATCCAGTGTCCATCTTTTTAAGGGCCATTTTGAGACAGTTGAGTCCTTCAACTGCATCCGGGTGCACCGGTGACTGTTGTCACGCCACAGTCATCAGGGCCATCCGAGATGCCTCGACCAGCATTCCAGATACGGCAACCAGCAGAGAGACTACAATTCTTGGCCCGAGCCGCCTCGCCGGACAGCCTGCACACATCTGTCCAGCCTCACTGGCCGAACATGTTTGGGGATGCTTGTGGTCTCGTGCAGAAGGGATGTGACCTAGCAGTTCGGGCTGGACTGCCCCTTTTGGGGTGGGGCCAAGCCTGATTTGCATATGGTCTTTTCCCTTCTGTAATGGCTTGGCAGGTGAAGAACGGTGGTCTGGAGGGTTGCCCAGAGCAACGCCAGTGGTTAAGATTCATTCTAAACCTTCCAGCCATCACCTCTTTGTTTTTGCTATGTCACCCCGAGTGGGACGGGTATGCCCAGACGTGGGTCCCGTGCCTGCTGGGCCTAGAGACCCAAGCTACTCCTCACTGATGAGCCCCAACAAGGGCGAAACATGTTTGGGGATGCTTGTGGTCTCGTGCAGAAGGGATGTGACCTAGCAGTTCGGGCTGGACTGCCCCTTTTGGGGTGGGGCCAAGCCTGATTTGCATATGGTCTTTTCCCTTCTGTAATGGCTTGGCAGGTGAAGAACGGTGGTCTGGAGGGTTGCCCAGAGCAACGCCAGTGGTTAAGATTCATTCTAAACCTTCCAGCCATCACCTCTTTGTTTTTGCTATGTCACCCCGAGTGGGACGGGTATGCCCAGACGTGGGTCCCGTGCCTGCTGGGCCTAGAGACCCAAGCTACTCCTCACTGATGAGCCCCAACAAGGGCGAAACATGTTTGGGGATGCTTGTGGTCTCGTGCAGAAGGGATGTGACCTAGCAGTTCGGGCTGGACTGCCCCTTTTGGGGTGGGGCCAAGCCTGATTTGCATATGGTCTTTTCCCTTCTGTAATGGCTTGGTAGGTGAAGAACGGTGGTCTGGAGGGTTGCCCAGAGCAACGCCAGTGGTTAAGATTCATTCTAAACCTTCCAGCCATCACCTCTTTGTTTTTGCTATGTCACTGGCCGAACTGCCTGATGCCTGGTACCCGCAGCTGTCTCTTGCCACTAACTCTGTCTCGCAGGCTGAAAAGCACCCTGGAACCACCTCGACGCTGTCAAGCACCAAGAACTTCTTCAGCACCAGGTACATTGTGGTTCTGCCCCCCTGGTCCATCTCCGAAGGCCCCAAGAGACAGTTATGAGACCTTTGGTGCTGGAACCAAATCATCTCGAACTATAAGACTGATTACTTTACCTACTACCCTCCGGTCAGTATCCAGAGTGCATCCCTTTCCTTCGTGAAACGGTCTGTCCTCTGTATTCCTTTACAGTGTGGGTTGTAATTGTAGTGTGATAGAATTGTCAGTTCTAGTAATAATAAAGTAGATATTTATATACAACCTTGACTGGACAGTCCCTTTTATCATTGGGTAATAATAGTATTTTCGCTGTGTTGCAACTAACCAACGATCCACGACCTTGCGGAGATAAGCCTGCCATTCCATCCACGTTACGAAAATTGGACAAGAAGGTTTATAATTCACTTGTGTTCCAATCTATTCAGATCCATTGAGAAGTCTGGTTAACTATCTAGCACTCATCTGAAATGTTAAGGATTTCAAAGGCATGGTACACTCCAGACCAGGACTCTTGATACTGGCCGGGGAGGCAGCGCACAATCAAAATACTTTTATTTTATTTATTATGAATTCAATTTGAGAAGGTATCCAACCCGTCACACACCCACATTTACAAACACCCTGGGTCACAAAGGACCATGAACCAGGCTAGTGTGTAATAATATAATATTTATTTATTTTTAAATTCCAATGAAAATCACACACATTTAATATAGGGCAGCAATCGCCAGTCTGATGATAATTACACTGTAAAATGATAGAACACACTTAATTTGACCTTTTAACATCACATATCTAATGCACAAGTGAATACAGGCAAGATTATTTTTGGGAGATGTTTTCTGATAGCACCACAGTTAGTATTTCCCCCTGCAACGCTCCCTTAAACCCCTATGAACCAAATTTTGGGTAGAAAGGAGTAGCCACGAGTCAGGTATACTAGGCAACAAACAGAATGCAAATCCGACCTTACACCTCAGAATGGGAGGCAATTTCGGATTGAGAAGCTTTGAAAATTGAGCAAAATAGCACTCAGAATTGCTAAATACTTATTTTACATGTGAGGTTGAATGAATGAGCTCAAAATGAGTAGAGCAGTATCAAAGATGTAAGAACCCTAGCAAACTACAAGGCAATGTACTAACGATGGGCATACAGTTCAGAAAATCAACTGGACAAGGAAAAACACAATGCAGCCAAATCACACATGGAGAAATTGCATTTGCTTATTTTCACCGGTTTAAAATGACAAAACAGCTCGAAAACTGGGTTAAACAGACAAAATGGGAATGCAGATTTGATGCTAAGGGACAAAGGCACACCACAGGGATAATATGGAAATGAAAGGGTAACTTTGGAGGGATGGCAGTGAGATTCTTCATGCAAAAGAAAACTCGGTTTTTAAATTGAAAGCAATTGCACAGGGAAAATTGGTTAATAAGGAAATGACAAGTTTTACTGATACTATATTTTAGTGGCTAGAAAAGAGGAAGACCGCCCGTGAAAAAGGTTAAGCTGCAGGCTCAACCCCCTCACGTTGTGTGCCTCTTTATGGGGGAATTAATTAATGTATTCAAAATATTCCTAAGGACTTACACAAGGACTCAAATGAGTTGGAAAGAATGGCGCTAACACTTGGAGATCACTACAGATTTTCCTAAGAACAAGGTAGTCAGAGGATTCTGACAATTTTAAGGATTTTTGCTATGGCAGTTATAGCATCTCTATAGGATTGGATCTAATTCAAGGTACCAAAGCAAGGGATGCAGTTTGTGGTTGCTTTGGAAGGCAAATACTCACAACAAGCACTTGAATGGGGTAGTTTGGACAACAGACCGGGTTTCTGGACAACGAGGCAAGGTCTGGTCACTGCACACAGCGGCGGGCTCTCCTAGAAGGGGACCGCTGGGCCTAGTCTGGTCACTGGACAGCGAGGTGGATCAGCTGGGCAAGCAGGTAGCGGGCAAAAGTCGGTCTGGTCACACGATACTCCCAAAAGGGTACCACAGCTTTTCCCCCTTTCTCCCTGAATTGTTGGGGTTTTATTAGAGTTTTTCTGGGTCAGTGGTTCTGCTGGGATAGGCTCAGCTAGCTGTGGCCTGGCAGTGGAATCTGGAATCTTGCAGGGTGTATCTGGAATGTCTGGATCTCTGAATGCGCCAGAGCTGGAAAGTCAGAAGAGAGTCTGTGTGTGTCCAGAGCTCCCTCTACCTCCCCTTTATACAAGGAGCATTAAATCATATTATTTTTACTATGTGGGTTGAACTAAGCCAGGCCTACCTCTAAATCGGAAAGGTCAAGCTGTACTGTTGCCTCCTCCCTGGAAGAAGATTGGACTGAAGGAGG
The DNA here is from genome assembly GCF_040938575.1 of Ambystoma mexicanum. NCBI lineage: Eukaryota > Metazoa > Chordata > Amphibia > Caudata > Ambystomatidae > Ambystoma > Ambystoma mexicanum. The sequence goes on from NC_090922.1 coordinate 113,454,125, forward strand.
TGACACAGTTTCATGGTGTGTGCTTGTATGATGTACAGGGCCATCCCACAGTTACTTTTGCCAAAATCAGTTATGACATAAAAATGCACCTTTTTACAGTTGTTGCGCTTTTTAAAATCACAAAGGCAGATTCCATATTTTACAGAGATCCTGTCATTAGAACTCCCAAGTTTGTATGGTGTTGTTTAGTCCTTCTAATAATCTTTTGTAATATCTAATGGGAACAGTCTCCCTGAAAAATCTACAAATCTGTACTCTGAAGCCTATCAATGTAGGACATATGTGCATCTAACTTTCATTACCGTGGCATGTGCAATTTTTTCATAAATGTAATTTTTCTGGCATTCATGCCCACCCATGCTAGTGTGGTCCACATTGTCTCGTTTTAAATGCGCGAAAATTACATTCAAATTGTTAAAATTTAACATAACTGCAAATTTCTAATAGGGAACCATCTCCCCGAAAAATCTGCAAATCGGTCCACTGAAGCCTATCAATGTGGGACATATTTGAATCTAACTTTCATAACCGTGTCATGTACAATTTATTCATGAATGTCATTTTTCTGGCGTTTGCACCCCACCCATGCTAGAGAGGTCCAAATAGTCTTGTTTTAAAGGTGCAAACATTATATTCAAACTGTTAAAATTTCACATTACTGCATTTTCAGTTTACAGAAACAAAAGTTTTAAGAAGAAAAGTCTTTTGACCCAGGTGGGCTGGCTTTGTCCCCAAAGAGGTGCAGTCTTTCCACCCCCCAAGCCAAATGTCTCTCTCTGTCCCACTTGCCCAGAGGTTGTCATAACGACATCTTTGATCCTGGCAGTTGCAGCTGAGGAGAGGTGTCACCAGAAATTCACACCTATATGTCCTGGCAGTCCATTGTGTTTTGGCTGCAGAATGTCAAGCAGTCTGATGAGATTGTGAAATCCCCCACTTTGGCCCTTTTCATGGGCCCATGGGGCTGGTCCACTTGGGGGAAGTAATTCTGTTCCCAGGGGAGGCAGGGCAACTATGAAGTGCCTGCCTTGCAAAAACCGGTTTGACTGCAAGTTCTGGAGTCTTCAAACAGCTTTGAAACATTTTTTTTCTTTCACAAAAGCCAAGTCTTTTTGGGACTGATATCATGTACATTTTAGAGCAATCCCCCTCTACAATCACATTTCTGTGCAAGCACAGGGCATCATTTTAACATTTACTTTTAAAAGACCTTTTCTTGCTTGGGAAAAGCACCCCTTTACACTTCGGTTAATTCTTCTGGGATGTCACTTTCATAAATGCAGCACTCTCTCGCATCTAGATTCTGAACATTATTTCTAGCGTTAGTCCATTTCTACTACACAGGAATCTGGCCACGACAAGGGTCGATTGAAACTGTCATAAGCAAAGAGAGAGCGGGCTTCTTATGAAGGGTTTGTCTGGGTTATTTTGTTGCAAAAAGTGAAGCATTTTTCTTAGGGCTTGGAGTGAAATTCTCTGCTCTTTCAGAGATTTTGTCTAACACAACATGCCATTCAGTGAGGAATGCCCCCATTTGCTGGTGTACACCCTGAATGTGGGTGTACATGAATGTGTCTTACCGAACCAAACTGGGTAATGCTGAAAAGATGAAAATGGCATCAGTGCGCAGTCATTTTAAATGCAGAACATTTTCTTGTTCAGTGGGAGGTCTTGAGCTGGCAGCATATCAGCGCTGCCTTTGAATTCTTTTCTTTGGTGCACATAAGGAAAACACTGGCAGCCATTCTCGGGGTGTTCCATGTTCCATCTTGTCCCATATGTGCCTGGTAAAACAGTGTGCCATTATTTTGGTGACTGCAAAATGCAGTTTTGATGCAAGGGAATGGTGCTCAACAGAGCCAGTGCAGTCATCCTGCTGGTAACTGCTGAAAATGCAGTCTGGTGATGTAGGGTAGTTCTGCTGGGCTGCTAAATGTACACCACAGATCCCCCCCTGCTTCCCCGTGACTTCTTGTTGAGGGAAAGTAGGATAAAATGGTGTTCACCGCGCAGGGTTCTTCTTCTATCAGGGAGTGGTACGCCACAATCCTCCCTTTGTCTTTTGTTGGAAAGTGTGTAGTGACGCATCCTTTCCTTCATTCCCTTTCCGGGTCCCCGGGGAGGTCCTCATGAAGTCTATGATGGAATGCAATTAGTAATCTAATATGAGATATATAAAATAGAATCTTGCACTGACAGTTTTCCCGGAGGGTTTACATCAGTGGGACAAAAACACATTACATTTAAAATTAGCAGCAGACAAATTACTTAACAATGCAAAGACAGGAAAAACATTTTACACCACACGTTCCTTACATTTTCTTTCAATAACACTGAAGAAAAGTATTCCCTGTTAGATAGATGTACCTATGGACCTACCTATTCCCTTCTGCTTTTTCTTTTTCTTGCTTCTTATTCTCCAGGGGTCTCCTCTATTTGACTTTCCTTGGGCTCCTCGATCAGCTGCAAAGTGTGCATGGGGTGACAACTCTTTAACTGATTAATGTGGACCCATTTCTCTTCTGACAGCTCTCTTTTGGGGATGCAGGTTCTGTAGGCGACAGGTGAAATTTTATCTACAATTTCAAAAGGACAGCACCAGGAAGGCAGAAACCTCCGCTTCTTAGTCTGGCTCCTTTGGAAATTGTACAAATTGACCCTGTCTCCTGCTTGGTAATCCTTTTTCGTTGTTTTCAAATCATATTGAGGTTTCATCCTCTCTGCTGATTTTTCCAGATTCCGCTGAGTGTACGCAAAAGCATGCTGAAGGTGTTTTCTTCGATTCTCAACATAGTCATGAGTTGAGGAGGAGTTTATCAGTGTCTGCTCTTGAGTTCCATAGAGCAGATGCTGAGGTAGCACAATTTTTCATCCAGTCATTAGCTCAAATGGAGACATTTTTGTCGCAGAAGATGGTGTAGATCCGATGGCCATCAGGACAAGCGATAATCAGATATCCCAACTGAGCCCAGAATCTGCCACAAACTTTTTGAGAATGCTCACAATGGTTTTATTGTACTTCTCAACTCCCCCACTAGAGGACCACTGGTATACAATTTGAAGTTTACTTTTTGCCCCAAGTATCTCCCACATCTTTGTCATCACTTCTCTGGTGAAGTGTCTTCCTCGGTGTGACTCAATCCGTTGGGGTAGACCAAAACGCGAGAAGAGGTGGTTAATCATCAGGGCAGCTGCTGTTTCTGCCTTGTAATTTGGGGCCAGGAGACATCTCACTCATTTGATAAACAAGCATGTTTCTGTTAACTTGTACTTGTTCCCCGTAGAGGAGCAAATCACAGGTCCGATGAAATCTACTTGTAAATCTGACCAAGGCAGTGTCATCCCCCTCTTCTGGAGGGGAGCTTGGTGTGTGAGTGAGCTTGGCTGAAATTTTTCAAACACAAGACACCCCTTCAAATATTGATCGAGATCCTGCCCCATGTGTGGCCAGTATGCAACCTCCCACAAGATTTCTGGCTGTAGCCGCGTCATGGGCGTGACTTAGCATCAGGCTTCAGAATGAGGTAGTTACCACCCACTGGTTGTATCCAGAGATGGATCTCCTTACCAACAAACCGTCTTGGATTCAGAACATTTTGGGACACTTCATCAACACCCAGAGGTCCTCTTTCCCAATGTAATCGGTTTCTGTCAGAGGAAAGTTCTCAGGGTCCTCAATGTGTTGATAACATTTCCCAATAATCGGATCCCCTTTTTGTGCCATGATTAAATCAACATCTGGGGTCTCCTTACTCCACTGGCCGGTTGAGTTTCATTGTGAGCATTTTTCTGCGACCTAGTGACAGCAGTGACCTGGATTTCCCCCAACCAGGACTCGATCTCAAGGAGATCCTCCTGGTGCCTCTGGTTTTGGTTAGCTAATCAGCCAGGTAATTTCCAGTTTTGTCTGTCCCCTCTATTCTGTAATGACCCTTAATCTTTTTCCAATAGATGGTCATCCCATTAGAGGTGACCAGATCATCAACATTTTATATTACCTTGCCATGTTTAAGTGGTTTGTTATTCGCACACAGCATTACTGTGGCTTTCCAATTGACCAGGTGCTCCACAAACCCGTTCCGGACATAACCTGAATCAGTGATTATGACCAGTTCGTGCAGTTGGTGATGGATGGCAGTGAGGATGGCCTGATGAACTGCCATCAACTCCACCACCTGACTACTGCGGGGACAGGTTTTGTACCCAGTGGAGGGTTCCAGGCATCATTCACCCAGGCATTCCCAACGCCGGCCACCAGTTCCTTTTTTCCCTGTTGTTGTCAACATGGTAGGAGCACCCTTCCACATAAAATGTGGGCATTCCCTCGCACTTGTCTTCTTCATAGACTTTGTGCAGGGAATTCAGGTATGCCTCCATGTTGTCCTGGATTTTGAGACTTTCGACTTTTGCCCACACCGGTGCCAGGAGTGCCTTCTCACAATCATTGCATTTTTCCTCCAAAGAGTATAAAGTCTTGCTTGTATAGGAGATGACTTTATTGACCTTGTCATGCTTTTCGTATAATACTGCTGTCAAGCATGTATCCGAGAACCCTGTCTCCAAGAAGAACTCCTTACTTTTGACAGGGCAAGCTAGACAAGGCGCTTGTGAATGGCTTCTTTTGAGTTGTTTTACTGCCTCGGCTTGTTCTGGACCCCACTCCCACTTGGCCCCCCCTTCAACAGATGGACCAGGGGTCTTGTGACCTCTGTGTAATCCTCAATAAACTTCCTACTGTAATTGGTCAGTCCAAGGAGGCTTCTTAGCTCACGCAGAGTGGTGGGGTCTTTTAGTTTTAGTAGTGTTTCTACGTTCTTCGCCTGGGGACAAAGACCCTCAGGGGTTATTTCATGTCCGAAGAAGTTGACATGGGTCCTGCACCACTGTGCCTTCTGAAAGGACAGTTTTGCTCCGGCAAACCTCAACTGGGTCAGAACATAACAGATTTCTGCTATGTGTTCCTCCGCAGTTGAGCTTTTATTCAAGACATCATCCACATAGGGCAGGTTACCCCTTTCACCCAAGTTGGGCATGGCATTGTGTAGGAAGATGTTGAATTTGTTGCCAGAGTTTATGTATCCGACGGGATTAGGGGTCCACGTGTACTGCTGCCCCCCGAAGGTAAAGGCCAGCTTGTATTGGTCCTCCCTACTGACGGGCACGGTCCAGTATCCCTTTGTCAGGTCAATAGCAGTGTATACCTTGGACCCCTGGATCTGGGCCAGCCCTTGGTCAATGTAGGGAAGAGGCCATCAGGACATGTGGACTCATTTGTTCAGCACCCTAAGGTCTGTGCAAAGTCTCCATTGGCCATTTGGTTTCAAAATCCCCAGCACCGGATTATTAAAGGTACTGTGGACCAGACTAATGATCCCACGGGACTCTAGATTTTTGATTATTTCCGTCAGGGACTCCATAGATGCGAGAGGCAAACGATATTGCTTCACAAACACAGGAGTTATCCCAGGGTCCATGGGAATTGTGGTAGCATGTATCTCAACGTGACCACAATTGTACCAGTACACAGCAAAGATATCTTGGAAATCTAAGAACACCTGTTTCAACTTTTGCTTTTGTCCCTCAGTCTCACATGCATCAGCTAGGTTGACCCACTCTTAAACCATTTGCCTGAAGCCTGGAAAGACTTCGGGTTTCGTGATCTCAACAGCCTCCTCCAGCTGGGTGGAGACGTCTCTGGTTAAAGTGTCAACCTGGACAGAGGGTTTCAGGTAGGAGAGGCAGTCATTGTGGACCTGGAAGATCCCCTCATCCTTCCTGATGTCACAGGTCACCTCTTCCTCCATGTAAGGGCAGGAAGAGTACACCAGGAAATTCCCCCCTTGCCAGGTGAAGATTCTGTCCGGTGGTATGTCATTGTCACTGTCATTGTCATAGCAGTCATGGGGGATTGGTCCTATCAGTTAATTTCCTAGATCCATGGAAAAATGTTGTTCATCAACCGCCATTCCAATAATGGTGCCTGCACCCAGAGTGATACTCCTAGGGTCGCTGTTATCCACCAATATTGGAATGGTGTTGTGTTCTACACTGACTAATGGTGTTGGGTTTAACCCCAACCCCTGCTGTTGGAGATGGAGATTGAGATGTACATAGGTGTCAGGATTTTGCAGTTTCTGCCCTCCATTAATTTTTACATCAAGTGGGAATTGCCGGTTCCGTCCTGAGATGGTGAACTCCTCTCCAATTTGAACTTCAACCGCATACTGCAGCAATTGAGCTGACTGAAAATGCCTTTTCAGAATGATCAATGCCCATGGGGTTTCCCCCTGGTTGGGACCAGGCCTTGTAATTTATAAGGTCCAAATTACTTGCAAACCGATTGAGAATGTCACTGCCTAAAAAGAATGCGGCAGGGACATCTCGCACGACCCAACAATTATGGTCTATGCTTTTGTCACCTATAGACATTTTGAGCATACACCTGGTAGGCAGGAGATATTTGGAATTTGGAGTTTCCATTCCCATTTCCCACTTTTAAATCAATTTAAATGTGGTAATGGTTTGATCTTTTGGGTGCTTTCTGAACATGGCTTCGCTGATGAAGTGTTGTTTGGGCACACTTGGGCAAGAACAGACTCCTTCCCCTCATTTAACTCAATAGGGAGGAACAGCTCACTTTTGACTATAGAGTTTGGATTTTCAGATTGAGAATTGGTATAACATTTCAAAGTATTTCCTTCCAGTGTGGAATGCCACTTGAAGCTAGAAGGAAGGTTGATTTTCAGGAATAGAGATGGGTCCCTATCACCAGTCTGTTGTCTTACAGCAATTACTGTAATGTCAGATATTTGATTATTTTAGAAATTAAACTCAATATGATTAAATTTCTTTTCAACCATGTGGCATGGCCATTCAAACTAACATGGTTGACACTTTGTTTTAATTTTATCGGTCGGTTAGTCTGAGTCCAGAACACCTTATTCACACAGTTTATTAGGGGAGACAACCTGTGAAGGATGTCATTCCCCAATAGACAGGGGGTTCCCTCTGGAGGCACGACTATGACCGGGTGTTTCACCTTATGTCGCCCAATTTTAATTTCCAGATCCGCAGTCGCCTCGACAGGAATTTAATTCCCGTCTAAGTTCTGGAGTTGTCCAGGAATTGGGTGAGAGGGATCTGGTGTCTCTCCCCCCTTCCTGAATTTAGCTGCTCAAAAGCCCTTTTTGACAGAAGAGTGGCTTGGGATCCGGTGTCCACCAGTGCTGAAAATGCACATTGCCCTTGCACTCAGACATGGGCGCAGAATATACCTTCTTTCTCCTACAAGGGGCAAAGGTAATGGGCATTTTGGGCAAGCTGGGCAGTCAATTTCTTTATTTTGGACTCCGACACTGTGGGATTTTGGGCAGTTTTCTGTGACAGAGTCTGGGAATCTGTAACAGAAATTTCAGAATCCTTTTTTCCCTCAGCTCTGTGCTTCCTCCTCTTACCTGGTGGCAGTCACTAGAACCAGTTTGTGGGGAGCATCCCTCCATTAATATTTTGTTCTCAGGATGACAATTCTGGGGTTCAGGGATGGGTGACTCTGAATCAGTCCTCACACCCACCCACTCTTCATTCAAGTCTCTTGGGACCCATTTTTCTTTGGGACGAATTCCCCCGTCCCCGAAGGAGAAGATTTTCTTCCCAGAATACTCCAAGGATTCTTCCTCTTCAAACTGGAGGACACTGACATCCTCCCCAAAAGGAGTCTTTTTTATGTTTTTGTTTCTCCTACCCACCCTCTGTTCCCTGGCTTGCAGATTTTCAGGGGCAAGAGATATTAGTTCTGGTTCTGGGGTGTCCAGGAGCTTTTCACGGATGGGGAAGGAAGCTTCCTCTAGGGCATTGCAACCCCCTTCCTCCCGTGCCTCCTCCTCGGGAACCAGTGGGTTGTCGGGGTTATTTTCCAGTCATTTGTGATGTCATCTTTGATGTCGTGGGTGTTAGTCTTAGCAATGCACGTAGATGGCGTGAGTTATGGTTGCTTAACTTACCATAACTTGCAAATGTCAAGTGTTTTTCGGTTTTACTTTGAACCATAACGTCCCTTTAACAATTTTTTTTTTTATTGAATATACATATATATATATATGGCAGTGAACAAAAACAAAGGGCCTACACATGTGATATTATCAGTGATGTCATCAATGACATTTGTGATGCCATCTATCATGTCCTGGGTGTTAGTGTTAGCAGTGCACAGTGGTGCGGGCAGGTATGGTTGCTTAGCCTACCATAACAGGGGAATTTCAGGGGGTTTTCGATTTTACCTAGAACCATAATGTGCCCTTAACAAAGTTTTTTTAACTGAATTTCATAGGTTTTTAGTAGTGCAACTTAACCATAACGTGCCTTGTACAAAATGGTTCTAGTGAATTCAATAGGTTTTTAGTAGTGACACGTAACCATACCAGTTACGAACATTTGCCTTCACTGCACACCTTCCGAAGAATACCACATGATCATATGAAAACCCATACACAATTCACAATAAGATATGTGCCTCGTAGACAGTGTGGAGGTACATTTTGTGCTGCTGTGTGAACATGCAATTGCAACATTTTCCGTGCAGAACACCAACACCTAATCATACACAGCTTATAACAACGTAGTACACAGCACATACTTTTAACAAAACTGCTATTCATCTGAAAACAACATTAGCTAAAGCCATCCCTCCTCCCCAAAAAACACCAGTAGTACTGTGAAGAAGCAGCTGTAGAAACACTGGCCCTAGCTCACAAATAACACACCCACTACCTTTTCCACCTTCCACCTACCCTTCCATATTACTGTTTGCTGCCTCTTTCCTCAGTTCTGCCCGCAACTTTCGGTCTTAGCTATCCTTCCAAACAAAAGCCATACATACACAAAAGAAATGTTCCTTGGTGACCCACCATTCACAGTCACAAAAAGGAATGAAAATAAAAATGCATACAGTGCATCTGCTTCATATTTCGTAGTAAAGTACATAGGCGCAATAATATTTTCAAACAATTCCATTTATAGTTTCTGTTATGCTAATGGAAATATTGTAGTGTTCATCCTCCGTTCCAGTGACTGGAACGGTGAACAAAGTGCCAGCAGGGCAAGTTATGAGGGCAATGGAACCGAAAGTGCATAACAAGGTCTCTGGATCATTACCCCCCTCCGCTTCCACTCCTAAAATGGGGGATGCAAGCCATTTGCAATGTACAATTACAAAGCAGTAACCCGTGGTATTAAAACAGATGATTTTGTGTCTTGAAGCGGGCGCCTCTGGCATCCTGCTTTAAGAATTAAAATCCTCCTCCAAGATGGCCACCATCGAAAGGGAAGCTGGGTGTTGCATACATAGTCCTTCTTCGCTTTCCATTGCAGTCTGCAAAAAAAAAATGGAAACTGTGTGACCATATTGCCATGAGCACATTTGTATTCCCATTGAAATGTATGGTTATGTGCAACAATTTACCACAAAGCCAGTTCCAGGTGGCCATTGCCACTGTAATGCTATCTTTTCTCCGTTCTGGTCATGGCCAGTAGTCACAATGCGCACATCATGACCTTATACCATGACCCCGACACTGTGGCCACTACCCATAGGTACAGCCTACCCCTCAGCCATTGAAGTTGTAGCGTTATTTTTTATTGAAAGAGCGACACTTGTCAAACACAAAAACACTGCAACATCTGCAACACCAGTTTTTTTGGGTGTTACCAATCTGCCGCAGACACATTTTCAGTAAATGCACCAAGTTTTTTTTCCCCAAAACTGTGTAATGACTGCCCAAATGAATTGTCATATTACGTGTGGAAAGAAATTCCAACAAACTCTGTGGCCTCAATTGCAATCATGGCAGACATATAGAAACCATGAGCATTAGAACTCACCTTCGTACACATATTTTCATAAGGTGCCCAGGTGGAAAGGTCAGAAGATAAGATTGTACCAAGGATGCAACCATGTATCTTTGCAGAAACGTTGATGTAGCACAAACATTTGCAGTGTACCTTACCTCATGTTTCCTCTTTGACAAACATACTAAATCTGACAGCAGAGCGTGTTCATCCTGTTCTAATCTTCGCCATTGCTGCAGGTGCCTAACATACGTGGCCCTGATGTCAATAAAGCATAATGGCTGCCGTTGACCTCACATAACCAACCCTAGTGATATGTAGCTTTCTCATTGACGATCCACTCCAGCGTAGCCAAATGCGCTCATAAGCACCTACGTGCCGTGACGCAGCACCTGAAAATTAACACACAGGAACGTATAATGTAGCACATGTCATTTTGAAGTAATAAACTAGTTTTTGAAAGAAACAGTAACATTTTTGAATTTCTAAAGTACTTTTATTTCATTTTATTTCACAATAAACTGTGTAAGAACATCGGAGTAATCCCATTGTCAATCACATAATAAATGTGCTTCTTCGGTCATCATCGAAAATGTTAATGGTGAAGCACACGTTGTTTTTTTTCCAAACACAAATGATGCGTTTTCGATAAAGCAACCCCTTGTTTCCGCAATGATTGTCAAAACGTTGCCATGACCTTTTGGCTACAACACCGTAAAAGATGTTATGTTACTCCTAGTAGACACTTCAGCGTACGGACAAAGTGGGCTGGCGCGATCATTCCACAGAATTATTACGGGCAGGCACCCGGTCACCAGCAACTCCATTTGGCGGCTGAAGAAGCCATCACTCGGCAACTGGAAACCATGACATGCACAGTATGGAAGGAAGTAGCTGGTCGGGAAAGTGTAAAGAAAACACGTAACAATAACCAACCTTTACCAAACAATTTAAAAAAAAGACAAAAATAACGTAGGAACTAAGACACAAATCAAAGTTGCCATACAAAAAAATGTTAAGTAAATATAGGTTTCAACATAGGTATAGCTAGTGAGAAGCTACAAATGCCAACAATTTGCACTCTCTATAAGTTTAAAAAAATGACAACTATACACAAAGATACCTTTGCAGGTACCAAGGCAAAAGTAATGTGCAAGCATTTGCAAATGCCACCTCGTGATTTCAGAAAAGACCAACAGAACATGCAAAGTGATACAGCTACCAATATGGCCAAACATGACATTTTAAAGGGAAAATATTAGCGTTCAACAAGGGTGAATGAACGCATAGTCTGAGAACGAGGACAATCTGCACTCTCGGTAAGGGGGAAAAAAAAACAACTGCACAGAAAGTAATACATCAGTAATATTGTCAAAAATATTGGTCTGGTAATATAAAAATTCAAACTCAGTGCAGTGTGCAGTTGTCAAAATTCAACTTACATGATATGTATCACCTCCATTGGTTTAGGTGAAGTCAGATAGCAATGTTTTTGGCTCAAGGAATCTTCGTGAAGTGATATTTCATGTGCCTTACAAATGTTTTTGAAACGTAACCTTATCAAATGGTATGTGTTGCAAACTTTCACTCCCTCATTCTTACTATTTTTTCGCTGAAGCTCAAGGTAAAAAAAACAATGGACCCTTATGGGTACAGTTGGATGCGTGGCCCTACTGTGCTGGAAAACAAAAAAAGCAAATCAAGTGACCTTCACTCAGAATGCAAATACATTCTCACTTTACAGCAACATATTACAATCCATTCATAAGAATGGCTACTCCCATACACCTGCTGAACCACTGTTGGCAGCAAATAGTGCAGGTGGCTGTCTCAGATTTTAAAATGTAGGACGCCAGTCTCACAGTAATAGTATTGTTAAAGCGTTGCAAGACAGACAGAGTGATTCTTCACCGTATATTGTGCGTCCACTGCCACTGTACCGTATGACTTTGGTGACATGAAAACACCACTTTTTAACTTACTGCTGCCACAGCCCATCCCAGCCTCAGAAACGCTCACGTTCCAAAACAGTGTTGCATAAGTGTAACAAGTGCAATGCTGGCTGCGATTGTATGTGTTAGGGGCGATGTCCGCGTACACCAAAACACAAACGAAAGATGGTGGCGGCAGCGACAGAATCTCATGCACTTCACGTAGTTCCACAACCAATCAGTAAAGGGGCCACATGTCTGTGGAAATGGAAGCCACCCAAAAAGTGCTCTTTCTATGGAAGCAGCAACTTAACCATAATTGCACAGCCACTACCGTGGGTGTGTAATATGCTGCAGTCATTGTGTCCAGAGCCTACAGTCTTGGGTGTAAGGCCATAGTTATTCCAATGTATGGGTGTGCAATATGTAAAAACCATAGTGGCCTATAACTCCAGTGCTTATAGATTTGTTTTTGGGTGCATGGCTGCAACCACCACAGCATATCACACCAATTGTGACTTTTAACTGCACTACGTACAAGTTTGGTTTTAGGTGCATGGCCTTCGACCATGCATCTAAGACTCTACGTCCTTCTCACAACCGCCTCCTTGATGGTCGATAATACGGGTGTATGCATAGCTGTGATATGCTGCAGTGGCTGTGCCAGGCCCTAGAGTCTTGGGTGTTTGTCCATACATATTTTAATGTATGGGTGTGCAGTGACAAATAATTGCAGTGCTTATAACTTTGTTGTTTGGTGGATGGCCTGGTGTATCTATAGCTGTGATATGATGAAGTGGTTGTGCCCAGAGGCTAGAGGCTTGGGTGAAAGGGCATAAATAGTTGAAGGTGTGGGTGTGTAGTGTATGAAAACCGTTGTGGCTAATAACTCTACTGCTTTTAACTTAGTTATTGGGTGCACGGCTTTTGGCCATGCAACCAAGACTGTAGGCCCTGGCCACAACCACCGCAGCATATCACCCTCCTGGTGGCGTATAAATGAGGAGCACCCTCATACTAATAAAAATGTTAAGTACGGCATGTGCCCAATCTTGATGTTCGCTGACACCACGCATGTCCTTAGAATACTTTCAAGTTGCCTGCGCACAGCACAGACTGAAGTACTATCCTTATGAGACCCCTCATTTTCAGTACTTACAAACATTCCGGACAAGGCGGGCACAGGGAATACATCATGAACACAGTTTTGGAAACAGCATTTCATCTCTGGTCGCGGCCGCGCTGTCGGCGGATCCAAGATGTCGGGCGCATCCAAATAACCTGATGCAAATCACGACTTACTGCAGCCAACCGGCGGAGACATCGCGTGTCCGCGGTCAAGATGTCAGCCCCTTAGCCAATCGGTATCCTGTCCACGGCGCGAACAGGGAAGTGTGACCGCTATGCGGACATAGATGTCACTAATTTTTAGAGACATACTTTTCGATCATTTAAAAGGAAACTACTGGACGGATTGTCACCAAATTTATAAAAGCACACTTTCGGGACCTAGCCCCTGCCCCTACCGCAAACTTGGTGAAAATCCATCCAGCGGTTTGTCCTGTAGGCATGCGCAAAGTTTTTCCCCCATTCAGTCTATGGGAAAAAAGACATTTCGAGACCCCCCCTACAACTGCCCCTCCTGTACCAAACATCACCAAACTTTGCAAAAAAATTCAAAGTGGGCCATATACGTTTTTTGCAAAGTTTCGTGAGGATTCGTCCAGGGACAGCGGAGTTATAAGCCGCCCAAAAAATGCTCTTCCTATGGAAACAGCAATTATATATGGACAAGTAAAGGATGGATGTTTCCACTACGCATATAAGCAGTACTGAACAAAGCAAGGAGGCCTAATTTTAGTGTTGCAGTTAAGAAAAGCAGTTGAATTAAACAGAATAAAAGCTCAGCTAAGGAGTTGACTAAGCCAAGAAAGCCAAGGTCTTATCAAACTGGAATTGGCTGACATTGGATACAATTAACGTGAAAGAACAGAGCCTCCAGTTCAGAGAGGTCAAGCAAAAACAAAAGACGTCAGAGGACTATTGGAGAATAAAATCAAATACACAAAAAGGTTGATTTCATGGTTCTAGTCACGTGGTAGAGGGAAGTTGGAAGGGCAAGATGGACACACCTACGCACAAAGGCCGGCTGGTGCCCACACTCCCTAAAAATTCTCAGAACACAGTACAGACTCAAGGCTAAACTTCAAACACTAATTAACACTGGACCATTGAGGTGATGAGGGATGATATGCTAATTGTTGAGAAGCTGGTGCTAAGACAAGCTCACCCAGATTTGGTTGTTCGGTCTGCATGCTGCTAGACGTAGGTGGAACAGTACTGACGGGGTTTAGGAGCTAACCAATTGTAGGGGACCGCGTAATTAAGCGTCTCATAGTTTGTGTAGCCAATGGGACGTCGTACATTTAGTGACGTCCATGGTGGCCATTTTGAGGGGAGGGCTTAGTTACCCCACTTGATGTTAAGTATCCTACCACCTTCCTCCATTGCTCTATACAGATATAGAGTGTATACTTAGAAATACACTTAGACCCAATCACACCCTCCGTTATGTTTTTGTAGTTTGCCACGTAAGATGACGTTGGTAATGACGCAGGTCAAAACGTCAATGATGACCAAGTATGGTATAAAAGCCACGTTTTTTATGAAGTAAGTAGAGTCAGAGGATCGAGCGATTGCTGATGTTCGTTGTACTCCCTGTTTTAGATACTTGACATTAAAACAGACGAACTTTGCCAAATTATTTGTGTCGTATTGATTATTGATGTATGAATAAAATCTGCATCCCCATCCATCTCCAGGGTATCACTACTTATCTTAAAGGGCTGTCTGAGAGAACACACAGCTCAGGGGTGTTGGTTGGTTTAGGGGGTTTTGTCTGGTTTTTCTTTTCTGCAGGCTTTTGGACCTCATAGATCTGGGTAGCCTGCTCTACTACCCATCCAGAGTCCTGTTGTCATGAAAATCCCTTCCAACTGGGTCATTGTATATTTTGGGAGCGCATGAAAATAGGTAGTTATGAATTCTCTACTATTCATGCGCACCCGCCTGGTGGTTTGCGCAAAAGGCACGTTTTAGCTCCTGCACACATTCTCTAGGGGCCTGATCCTCTCTGTATTGCAGATTGTAGGCCTCTTTGCGAGCCTCCTGGTGGTTTCTGTGTGCAGAAAACTGATTCAAGATGGCTGCATCATAGGTGGACCACCTTGAATGGTCCAGCTCGAACAGGAGAGTGATCTTCAGACCACTTTCTGCTTGCAGGGTCATTGGAGTGTCCCTCCACTGCCCTTTTTGGATGGAGGTTTTTAGAATGCTCTTCTGGGGCCTCATTTCATACTGTTTTTCTGTAAAGTGAACCAAATGGTTCCTTTGTAAGTGATGCTTCTGTAGGTCTAGCTCCCTCGGTTTCTCCTCATAGGAGTCTTCCTGATTAGATATTTCAGCCATAACATTTCAGAATCTATGCAGGAATGCCTGTCCATCATTCTCTGATGGGCGGTGGTCTACCTGCTCAATCATGCTAGGCCTATTTACGTCTGGCTGCCTCATGACTCCCAGTTCTTGTGAACCAGCGGACAGGAAGTCAGCAGTGCCTTGTGCATACAAATTGGTAAATGGGTTTGAGCCCCTTAGTACAGAGGACGTCACACTGTGATCAGGGGTTGCCCTGTTCCTCTCCACTTTTTCGGGGTCCCTCAAGTTTGGATTCAGCCTAGCATACTCTTTCACTAACAGCTCCAGTTTCTACTTTTCAGCCCAATTTACTGATGGTAGGCAAAGGCCTGAGCCTTTTGCTCTCCTATAAGGGATTGGCTAACTTCTGTGGACTTTTCTTGAGCTGTTACCTGACTCTGGAGTCCACTGTTCTCCTCACAGAGGGTTTCATTATCTTTTTGTGCTGCCTGTATGGTCTGGGAATACTGAGCAATTTTTGTTTCAGGAGATTCATCTCCTGATTTTGCACATTTTTAGCTTGGGTGTTCTTTTCTAGAGCACCTTCCACTCGTCTGGTGTGCCCCAATAACTTTTCATATTCTACTTGTAGTTCATTGAGTTTCTGGAGATCAACTCTGTTTTCTGTAGATCTGTTTCTAGGTTGCTCACTTCCTGACATAGAGAATATTTTTCTTGATACAGGGCACCCCTCTGTTCAGTCAGGTTATCCCGCTGTTGTTTGATAGTATATACTGCCTGGTGTTCTTGGCTAAATTCTGTCTGGAGGTGGTGTTCTTTACTGATAAATGTCTTGTTCTTCTCTTCCAACTCTTTGATCTGATTTTGTAACATGACTATTTGTTCGGAGCAGGCCCTATTATATTTTAGTTGTTGATTCAGTTTCTGTCAACCTTTTCCTGACACTCCACTTTTAATATATCAAATTGGGCCTCTTGGTCTGAACTATTTTGTTGTTGTAGAGCCAAGTCCTCTTTTAGCTCTTTGATGTAGTTTTCGAATTCTACCTTAGAATCTTGGCTTTTTGCAATCTATCTTCTACTAATTTTAGTTCCATCTGGGTTGGTTTAAGTGCTCAGACTGGTTTTGCGCAAGGGTTCTATCGTCTTCATATTTTTCCTCCATAATCCCTGTTTGGAAATATAGACAGCCTGTGAATCTGACCATTTTAATCGGTTCTTCTTTAATGCTTGGAGTCATATACAACTCGCCCAAGGTTTGATGTAATAGGCCACCATCTTGCCACACATCCAAGTTCATGGCGGTGACCTATTGCATCATTTCTCCTAGCCAGACCTCCTCATCTTGCTGCGCCCTTTCCCCTCTGACAAATAATTTGTGCAGAAGGTGCTGCCTAGCCATGTTTATCTCTACTGTGGTCATTATGGAGAGTGTTCCTTCTTTATTCATTTATTTATATAAGAGTAAAACTGTATTATGTTCGTTTTTGTCTAGTTCAGGGTTGATTTTACTTTATTTTTACACACAGGCCTGATACTTGGGGTCTAGGTTTTGGGAAGACGCTTCTACAGTGTAACACAGTTTTCTAACCACAAAAAGTATCACTACCTTTTCTACAGGCCAGGGATGCAGCGCACAATCAAAATACTTGTATATTATTTATTATGAATTCAATTTGAGAAGGCACCCAACCCGTCTCACACCCACCTTTACAAACACTGCAGGTCTCAATGGACCATGAACCAGGCTGGCGTGTAATAATACAATATCTATTTATTTTTTACATTCCAATGAAAATCACACAAATTTAATATAGTGCAACAATAACCAGTCTGGTGATAATTACACTGTAAAATGGTAGAACACACTTAGTTTGACCTTTTAGCATCAGATATCTAATGCACAAGTGAATACAGGCAAGATTATTTTTGGGAGGTGTTTTCTGATAGCACCACAGTTAGTATTTCCCCCTGCAATGCTCCCTAAACCCCTATGCACCGGATTTTGTGTGGGTAGAAAGCAGTAGCAAGGAGTCAGGTATAATAGACAACAAACAGAATGCAAATCCGACCTTCACCCTCTAAATGGGAGGCAAAATCGGATTGAAAACCTTCAAAAATTGAGCAAAATAGCACTCGGAATTGCTAAATACTTATTTCACATGTGCGGTTGAATGAATGAGGCCGAAATGAGTAGAGCAGTATCAAAGATATAAGAACACTAGCAAACTACAAGGAAATGTACTAACAACGGGCATACAGTTCAGAAAATCGACTGGGGAAGACAAAACAGAGTGCAGCCAAAACACACGTGGAGAAATTGCATGTGCTTATTTTCACAGGTTTAAAATGAAGAAACAGCTCGAAAAATGGGTTAAACAGACAAAATCGAAATGCGGTTTTGATGCTAAGAGTCAAAGGCACATCACTGGGATAATATGGAAATAAAAGGGTAACTCTGGAGGGATGAAAGTTTGAGATTCTTCACGGGAAAGGAAACTCAGTTTTTAAAATTAAAGTAGTTGCACAGGGAACTACTTAATTTAAGTGGCTAGAAAAGAGGAACGCCACCCATGAAAAAGGTTAAGCTGCAGTCTCAACCCCCTCACGCTGTGTGCCTCTTTATGGGGGAATTAATTAATGTAATCAAAATATTCCTAAGGACTCAAATGAGTTGGAAAGAATGGTGCTAACATTTGGAGATCACTACAGATTTTCCTAAGAACAAGGTACACAGAAGATTCTGACAATTTTAAGGATTTTTGCTAGAACAGTTATGGTATCTCTATAGGATAGGATCTAATACAAGGTAACAAAGCAAGGTATGCAGTTTGTGGTTGCTGGGCAAGGGAAATACTCACAACAAGCACTTGAATGGGGTAGCTTGGAGAGCGGACTGGGTTTCTGGACAGCGAGGCAAGGTCTGGTCATTGCACACAGCAGCGGGCTCTCCTAGAGGTGGACGTCTGGGCATAGTCTGGTCACTGGACAATGAGGTGGATCAGCTGGGCAAGCAGGTAGCGGGGCAAAAGCAGGTATGGTCACAGGATACTCCCAAAAGGGTACTACAGCGTTTCCCCCTTGCTCCCAGAATTATTGGGATTTTACTAGGGTTTTTCTGGATCAGTGGTTCTGCCGGAATAGGGTCAGCTAGCTCTCTCCTGGTCGTGGAATCTGGAATCTTGCAGGGTGAATTTGGAATGTCTAGATCTCTGAATGCGTGGGAGCTGGGAAGTCAGAAGAGAGTCTGTGTGTGTCTAGAGCTCCCTAGGCGTCCTCTTTATTTAAGGAACATGACATCAGAGTATTTGTACTATGTGGACTGTACTAAGCTAGGCCTACCTCTAAATCGGATGGGTCAAGGTATACTGTTGCCTCCTCCCTGGAAGCAGTTTGGACTGAAGGAGGTGACTCAGTTTTATGGTGTGTGCTTTTATGATGTACAGAGCCATCCCACAGTTACTTTTGCCAAAATCAGTTATGACACAAAAATGCACCTTTTTACAGTTGTTGCGCTTTTGAAAATCACATAGGCATATTCCATATTTTACACAGATCCTGTCATTCCAACTCCCAAGTTTGTACCGATTTCGTTTAGTCCTTCTAATAATCTTTTGTAATATCTAATGGGAACAGTCTCCCTGAAAAATCTACAAATCTGTACACTGAAGCCTATCAATGTAGGACATATGTGCATCTAACTTTCATAACCGTGGCATGTGCAATTTTTTCATAAATGTCATTTTTCTGGCATTCATGCCCACCCATGCTAGAGTGGTCCACATTGTCTCATTTTAAAGGCGCGAAAATTACATTCAAATTGTTAAAATTTGACATTACTGCATTTTCAGGTTACAGAAATAAAAGTTTTAATAAGAAAAGTCTTTTGACCCAGGTGGGCCAGCTTTGTCCCCAAAGAGGTGCAGTCTTTTGACCCCCCACCCCCCCCAAGCCAAATGTCTCTCTCTGGCCCACTGGCCCAGAAGTTGTCATGACTAATTCTTTGATCCTGGTAGTTGCAGCTGAGGAGAGGTGTCACCAGGAATTCACACCTATTTGTCCTGGCAGTCCATTGTCTTTTGGCTGCAGAATGCCAAGCAGTTTGATGAGATTGTGAAATCCCCCACCCTGGCCCTTTTCATGTTTCCAGGGGGCTGGTCCACTTGGGGGAAGTAATTCTGTTCCCAGGAAAGGCAAGGCAACTTTGAAGTACCTGCCTTGCAAAAACCGGGTTGACAGCAAGTTCTGGAGTCTTCAGACAGCTTATAAATTTTGTTTTCTTCTTTCACAAAAGCCAAGTCTTTTTGGGACTAATATCATGTACATTTTAGAGCAACCCCCCCTACAATCACATTTCTGTGCAGGCACAGGGCATCATTTTAACATTTACTTTTAAAAGACCTTTTCTTGTTTGGCAAAAGCACCCTTTTACACGTGGGTTTATTCTTCTGAGATGTCACTTTTACAAATGCGGTTTTCTCTCGCATCTAGATTCTGAACATTATTTACAGCCCTAGTCCATTCCTACTATACAGCAATATGTCCAAGGCAAGGGTCGATTGAAACTGACATAAGCAAAGAGAGAGAGGGCTTCTTATGAGGGGTTTGTCAGGGTTATTTTGTTACAAAAATTAAAGTGTTTTCCGTATGGCTTTGAGTGAAGTTCTCTGCTCTTTCACAGATTTTGTCTGACACAACATTCCATTCAGTGAGAAATGCCCCAATTTCCTGGTGTACACCCTGAATATGGGTGTACATGAATGTTTTTTACTGGAACCAAACTGGGTAACGCTGAAAAGATGAAAAGGGCATCAGTGCACAGTCATTTTAAATGCAGAACATTTTCTTGTTCAGTGGGAAGTTTTGAGCTGGCAGCATAGCAGCGCTGCCTTTGAATTCTTTTCTTTGGTGCACACAAGGAAAACACTGGCAGCCATTCTCGGGGTGTTCCATGTTCCCTCTTGCCCCATATGTGACTGGTAAAACAGCGCAGCCATTATTTTGTTGACTGCAAAATGCAGTTGTGATACAAGGCAATGGTGTTCAACAGAGCCAGTGCAGCCATTCTGCTGATAACTGCTGAAAATGCAGTTTGGTGATGTAGAGGAGTTCTGCTGGGCTGATAAATATACCCCACAATGTTACATCTAGTTCCTGGGAAAAAATGACAAAAACATCAGGGTACCTTTTAAAAATGTGACTTCTACCTCTTGAGTGGATGAAGTATCCCTGAAATCCGTACCAGTAGGTAAATACATTCAACCCCATACTCTGGCAAGTGGTAAGAATAGGGGGCACTGGAAATCCTGTATATTTGTACTGTTACTGCCAGCACACTTTTAATGAGAGCCTAAGTGGCCAATAGAACCAATTAAACTGAGCGCATGTGATTTTAAGCCCTCCCTTTCTTAGGGGTGTTGTCGATCATATTAGAGGAGAGCGATTTCCCTTGTAGATGTGGACACTTCACCGCGCTCGTGGGATAGTAGGGTTGCATGGATGCATTCTGTGGTGAACTGTTCTGAAGGCGGACGCTCTCGGATGTAATTAACGCGTGGGGACACACAAAGGGCAGCAATGTGCTTGCGGAAAACGGAAAAATAAAAAAATAAACATGGATAAATAATTCATCCTTCTTCAGAGTGTCTTACCTGCGTCATTTCTCCACTTCAACTCACACTAAAATATAAATAGCAGTGACATTTACTTTTTCATTTATTATTTTCATTTCTTCTAGCACACAAACGCTACTTTTTCAGATCTTCGAGCGTGTTTTACAGACAATCAAAACGATACTTGAAAATAGAGTGAAAGAAGTACCTAAGAATAATCAGTAACAACAAAGGAAAACCATGTTTTCACAGCACCCATTTCAGAAAGAGATCCATTGAAGGTCTGCGCTTTTAAAGTACAATGGAGAAGCGCATCTTAAGTGCACTAGGAGCTCATTCAATGCTCTGGGGAACCTGGAAGACAACAGACATTGTCGATGACTGTAGCACGGGGTTTGGTACAGCCATTGTCTTCTAATGTGTGGGTGTTTGTATATGTGCTGGGCGTTTTATCAAGTGCATTTTGTGAGCGAATGTGCAGCGTAGTTGTATGCATATTGAGTTTGCGTGTCTGCATTTTGTGGCTGTATGTGTAACGGGAGCATGCGTGAACAGTGTGAGGGCGCATGTGAAGTGTGTTCCTCTCAAAGAAAACAAGCAGTTTCAAAGATAACAGTTTGGGATTTTGTGTAGCACTTGTGTTCTGATACGATGGTATATGCGTATGTGCCATGTTTGGCCGTAGGTCCAGTTTAAGGGTGTATGCGCACTGTGAGGGTGCGTGCATGTGAATTCTGTTGTTATATAAGCAGAGGAAGGGTATATCTGCATACTGAGGGTATATACAAAGTGTGGGAGCTCATGTGTAGTGTGCATGTGTGTGTGCAGTATAAATAAGCATGGACGTCCAGTGTTACAGAACATGTGTAGTTTGAAGGTGCATATGCAGTGTGATGATATGGGGGCAGTGTGTAGATGTGTCTGTATTGTGTAACTGAATGTTCTGTTTGAGGATTGGCATTAGGCCAAATGAGGATTAAGGAGACATGGACTTGGACTAAAGTGTCAGTTTAAAGGCTTTTATTTGGGTTAAAACTTCAGTAAAAGTGATTGAGTTGAAATACATAAGAGGATGGATTCCCGTTTGCATAAAACAAATGGCCAATAAGCCTTTACTTCTCTCTGCAACCTGATCCTTCTCCAACTATCCAAGCAATTCTTCCTCTTCAGCCTCCTATCATTACCCCTCTCCAGTTGGCATGCACTCTCTCCCCATCCTCATTATTACTTCTGCAATCCAACCCCCTCCTTCTATCACTCTGCTGGAGCTCTCTCCTCATAAGTGATTACTTCTGGGTTCTCTTTTAAGTCACCTCCATCTCCCAACTCTAGACTCAGCCTCGACAATATCTTGATAGTCTTGCTCAAACCCTTGCTCTGTCTCGTACTCTTGGTCTTCTCCCTCTCTTATTGCTGGTGGGCTCGTGTCTATGACCCACCTTCCCCAGTCTCTTGGTCTTCCTCTGTGTCTCACCTTCAAACAATTCTCTCGCTGATGGTAATAACTGTCTCCCTCTTCTCCTTCCAAACAAGGAGTTCCTCTCTCCTTCCAATTTCCTCTGGATTGTTCCCTCCTCAGTACTCATTTCTCACTCCACTCTCTGCCAAACTGCTTCATCCAACTCTTACTAAAGCTCCCCACCCTCTTTGACAGAGCATGCTGGCTTAAATAGTGTGGCTTCTTCTCCCCCTGGGTGGTGCATAAGGGTTTGGATTGCACCTATGCAGTGTGGGCTAGGCTGGTCTGTGATTTTGCCATGTTCTTGTTGTCAAGCTAGCTTAAAGGGGGTTGGCCTGAGTGTATATGAAGCTCCGGTGCCATTTTGGATTTTAAAACTGCCATGGACATGTGTGAGGTCCTCTTCCCTCACTTTTGGATCTCTCTATTTTCCCAATGTGTAAGCAAGTGTTAGAAAACCTTTGGTAAATAAGGATAGCTGGCTAGTGTGAATGTAGTGCTTTCATCGTGAGGTAATGGAAACATTGTAATATCCACGAGAGTAGTGGCAGTGGGAGGAAAGTATTTACTGATTTGATTATTGTGGTCTTAACATGTGTAAGTATCATTTAATTTCATGTGTGTTTGTTTGTCAAGTGCAACTTTGTGTCTGTGGGAGCGCTGGGGTATGCACTGGGCTGGCTCCTTCTCCTTCTCTTGAATGCTTCCTTTGGAATAGTGCTTTAGAAAGAAAGCCGTTTCCACACCTGCCCATGAATTCAGTTTGTTATATCTCCGTTTCCTTGAAAGAAGGGATTCATTTCAATGCAGAGCATGTGGGACTGGTTAGGTTTTGGAACAGCTCTCTAGGAACACCAGTGCTAAGAATATAGTTATCCTCAAGGAGTTTACCCTGGTTGTTACTGGTGTTTGTGGGTGTGGGAATTCTCCAATGACTGTTCTCTGACCTTTTGCAGGGGCCCAGTAGTGGTGGTCTGGGGAGAGCACCCGTGTTTGTGCATCCAAAAAGGAATCCCAGGCATAAGTATCCTGCTCAGTCTGTTTCGAATGCGGGTTGTTGCAGGGTGTGCCACACGCTAGTGGAGCGGTTCATGCTCAGGTGGTTTTAATGTGTTCAGGGGAGGAAGGCACTAGTTAACGTTCAACTGCATCACATGAGTATCTGGTAAATATTTGCAGTATAAGGTTGAAAGTAGAATGGTGAGCAGGTTAGTGAGGAGTGCAAACATTCAGGAAGCCACAGATAGCAATGCATAGCAAGTCATGAAAGGCATGATAAATCAAAAAAGGCATTAGACCCATAGCAAGGAATACATACAGTCTAACAAGGCACAACATGGCGCCTCCCCACCCTCCTACCACTGACCTCGGTGGGCAGGTCTAGTTTTCACATCCTCACGTTGCCACTGTCAATCCCCCGCCCCCCACTCTCTCTCTTTCTCTCGCTCTACTTCTGTCACTCCTCTTCTCTCTCTCTACCTCTCTCACAAATCAATATATTTCACCATGTGCCACAAGCATCTAGCATTTGCATACGAAGCGAGCCAGCTGACTAGGGACTCTACTCATTACCCTAAGTGAAGTGCTAAGTGCTAATGGTTCAGGGAGGCATGCACTTTTTGACATGAAATGTTTGGTCGCGAGTAAGAGCTGAACAGGAAATGAAGGCCACCGGTGCTCCTTAGTTGGAGAGCTGAGAGCTTGATTTGCGTTTGACTTACACATCTGAGTATCATACGTGGGTCAGGTGAAGTTTGGAACGTTGGGTAGGAGGGAGGAGTCGGTGATTCACCATCTGAAAAGGTGTTCTTTGAAGTGCAGAGGGGTCTATTCATTACTAAGGGGCGGCAAAGGGGTTGCCAGTCTGATGACTGCTGGCAGTTTGTTCCCAGGTTCTGGTGCCTAGCAAGAGAAGCTTGCAGTTGAGCTTTGACCTCCAAAGGCAGTGATTTCTTCTTCCAGGTAAGATGGCGCCTTTGGTCTGCTGGGCTTGTATTTGAAGCAGTATTTCTGGAAGGCTGTGGGATCCTGCAGGGGTTTCCAGGGGTTTCCAGTGGAGTTCCCTATGGGTGGGATTGATATGGATGGATTTCTTCCGACCTCTGATCAAGGCAGCATAGTATATAGAAAGGGATTTAGCAACGGAGTTGAGGTGCATGTGTTGAAAACATAATTGGAATCTAAGATGATACCCGGATAATGTTACCAAAGGCACCATGTGCAAGTGCTGCTAGCTTAGTAGACTTAGCATAAATATAAGCTGTTGGCGTGGGGGAAGGTATATATCTTTTCAAGCATTCACTTTAAAGGATGATTAGGGTTAGCTCAGGGGCACAGAGCAACACAGGTTTGAATCCCGATCTGGCATTTAGAAACCAATCTCTGGTATTAAACTAAGGGATGTGATTCCATACAATTTACCCGAATGGGGCACTCAGTTGGTCGTGTAACAAGGATGTTTATTTGTGAAAGGAGAAAACAGTGTTTCTTTCATCATGATATTCAGTGGTACTGAATGCCAAGATGCTCTAGGTTGTATTAAAGGAAAGTACATCATGTTGAAGGTGTTCTACATTATTGTTTTAGCTCCAAGCTGCTGAATGATAATGATCACTGGTCCTGTTTTTGTATGAATTTTTAATTATTATGGGGACATTGGGGTGGAAAAAAAGACTAATAGATCTTGTGATGGAAAGAAACACAAGATACTGGTGTAGAGGAGGTTTGGAGAGATGTACTTGCACTCCTTTTTGATTCTTCAGTTGCAAGGCAGTAGAAGGGGATATTTCATCCTCCATGGTTGCGAAATTTAGCAATAGCAAGTCTATTTTAAATAGTGTATAGAAAAGTGTATCTCAGGAACCGACTAACTTTACAATAATTCATAGTTAGCTTGGAACAAGTAAAGACGATGACGGGTAGTCATACAATCTGTGACAAAGTTACTCGCATTTCTCTAGGGATATCTAGTGAAGTGACCAAATGGGCCGAGGACCTCCCCGAGCTAGTTCCTGATGAACATATGGGCAGCATGCAGATGATCCCCTGGTCACCCTTATGTATCCCACATCAATGGGTAAGGGAGATTTACATGCCGGGTATAAATAGTACTGGCAGTTTAAGGGTCTTTCAATTGGGTATGCAGCCTCACACAGCAAAATATACACCCTTTACAAAGTATGCTTAAGGAAATATATAGCCCAGCTTCCTCAGTCATTATGGTACAGCTGCCGTCCATTGCCATTGCTTGTCCTTCGCTACGACATAAGAGGAAAGCAATTTCACCCTAACCAATCACGTGACAGCAGGCCCGTATAACCATACCGAACCTAGCGGATAGATCATTAGAGTAGAAAGGAGCATAACGGGAAGTAAAAGTGTGGGTTTTTAGAAAAGGAGGTTCTGGCAAGAATAAGGCACAGGTTGGTGGTTTGGGAAAGAAGTACAGCAAGTATTGAGGAAGAAGGGAAAGAGTGTAGGATGCTTGAAACAAGAGGGAGATAAGTGTTTTGGAGAAAGGGGATTAAGGGGAAGAAGGGAGGGATTGGTGGAATTCATTTGGATAAGGTTGGAAGTCATCTGAGGTGGTTGAAAGTCAGTCAGAGGTTGGTGGCCATCATCCGGATGAGGTGGCAAGTCAGCATTGGTGGGTGATGGAAGTCATCAGTAGTTGGGAATAACAGTACAAAAGTTTGAAGAGGTAGTAGGTAGCCAGTGTAAGAAGGTCACAGGAAGTGGTAGCAGTGAACTTGGTCAGAAGATGGATCTGGGCATCGCTGAACAAGTGGATGATATTTTAAGTACAGCATGCAAAAAAGAATCTGAAGAAAATCCTCAAATATTGCTTTTCACTACTATTTGCCCTCAACGGGTCATGCGCTGGCTCGAAAGTACATTAAATTAAAATATGAGCAGTTTGACCTTATTGGAAAGAGGACTGACAGGCTGAAACTACTGTAGAA
The DNA here is from genome assembly GCF_040938575.1 of Ambystoma mexicanum. Taxonomy (NCBI): domain Eukaryota; kingdom Metazoa; phylum Chordata; class Amphibia; order Caudata; family Ambystomatidae; genus Ambystoma; species Ambystoma mexicanum. The sequence continues at coordinate 113,480,366 of NC_090922.1, forward strand.
CATTTGGTCAATGCCCGTCATTGGTCAAAGATAGCTGCAGTAATTGGTGGCATTGTTCAGATCTACAGTGAAAACAGTGGAAGGACACAATTACTAGTTTGGTGGTAATGTGGCAGTAAATCTGCAGAATTACTCGCAAACTCAATTAACCTAACCACCACTTGGTCTGGTGGATTCACCACAGGATTACAAGTGGTGGTAGGGTGGTGTAATTTCCCAATTGGATTTTTGGCGGATTTACGGGCAGCGGAAGCTGGAGTTGAATCAGCCACTTCTCCTCCAAAAATCGGCAGGTTTACTGGGCGGTAATTCCGACTGCGATAAATCTGCCAAAAACTATAATTTGGCACTGGGGGAAACATCAGTATTTCTGTTACCACCAAGGTAAATCTGTTTTTTTCCCCGCACCACCAAACTTGTAATGATGCCCTATATAGTGTTTTGTGAGACTAAAGACGAAATCACCAAATTCACAATGACAGCTTCACTTAAAGAGGATACTCAATCGTTACTCAGCGGCATTAAACAGAACTCCATAGAAATGATGTTAAAAGGTATCTGAAATGGTTTCATAGAAATTTTGGTTTCAACAAACATTTCTGCTCAATGCAAAGAAGAGTCCTAATTTAGTCATATAGAGCAGAAAGCTGTTTGGATATTTAAGCGTGTAGGTGTTCTTTCTTCAAAAGATATAATTAAGCATCAAGAAGAGATGCTGTAAGACTTTTGGTATGTGTACCTACTTCTGACACCGAACACTTCAAAAAATCTCCTAAGAAATGACTTCAAGAAAAGGGAGCAATGGAGGCGTTGGCAGCAGCATTATCTCACATTTCTGGATCCTCTGCAATAGATCAGCATTATTTGCTTAATTCAGATGCAGGATTCGTAATTATGATACTACAGTGTTCCACTGAGATGCACAACATGAGCTTTGCCAGGTGAGAACTAAAAGAGCAATTAGGCCATGAAATTGATAAAAAAGGAAAGAATGTGCTTGAAGGCGAAACACAGTGATATTTTGACATTTGGGTAGCTGATCTACAGGAAAGCTGGAAAGGATCTAGGTGCTGATAATGAACTGTTGCAACAGATTTTCCAGCTTTAGAAGACCAGGAGTGAATGAATGAATGAATGAATCAATTAATGAATCAGTGGCTATGCTTTGCCCAAGGCATGGGGCAAAGATGAGACCTCAATCAAAAGGGTATAACACCACAGCAGGAGCGGGAACAGCATGTGGCATGGCATTGAGAAGATTAATGACCAGAAAAGGACCAGCAAAGCAGTGGATAGCAAAACATCAGGACCCTAAGTGGGAGAGGTGATAATGCCCATTTATTCTCGCTTATAGAAACTGGAGAAGTCAAACCCAGTTCACTCAGTCATCAGGTTGAGCAAAACCTCTAAACGTATCTACATCTGACTGTATTTGCAACTTGTGGGAGAGAAACAGTGGTACCTACTTCAGCTACAAGGACGACTTAAGGTCGTGTTATCACAGCATCACCAGCAGACAAGCAAGAGGAAACACAGAGAGATTACATCAGTGACTGTGAGTGTGCAGTTGTACCCTAAACTCTTGTGAATCTGATAAGAAGATCCTCAAATGTGTGAAACATTTGTGAGGCATTACACTGTGGCAACAGTGGCTTTAGAGAGACTCCAATTTACTTGCTATTAGATTCCATTGACCTAGGGAAGGAGAGGCTATGCTGACCATTCCAAGGAGGACATTCTTGTTCTGGGACTGATCATTATTTCTGAAGAGGTTCTTTGAAAGGCTTAAGGGAAGCTGCCAGGAGAGCACAGCCGAGATGTCCTTAGAGGAGGGGAATATAGTTTTGGTTTCTGAACAAAATCATTGATTTGCTTACTTTGTTGACATTGTGTCCCGTGTCACCCAATGATGATGAGGAATACTGGGAACTGATCACACCTGAATAGTGCATACTGCACAAGAGAGTGACAAACTAACTAGCTCTGCCCTGCCAATTATAGTCTTGGAGAGTGGACCCACCCCGTCCCTGTTTTAGAGGGATTTCCATGTTGATGCTCTCTAAATCTCAAAAAGGTAGCTGAAAGAATGAAATGGGAAAATAACATCTGGCCCCATCATCAAGCAGCATAGTCCAACAAGGGCTGGTGGATGGAGCTATAATTCCAGTACTTTGAAACAGCAGAGAAAGAGGTAACACTGGCCCAAGGGAGGTCGAGTAGACGTTATTATCACCAAATCAAACTGGAGGGACAGGAGGTTAGTACCCTGATATACCAAAATATCCTACACTTCTTTGGGGAGTATGGTCCACATTCAACTAGTCAATCACAGTCTCTGCGATGATACAGTGTTCAATAAATCGTAAAGTGGCTAAGCAAATCAAATTTGGATAACCACAAAAGGAGGTTACAGTCAATTCCCAACTAGGAAGATTTCAAGAAATTATGGGTGCATGGGAGAAATGAGTGGCTCAGGCATCATACAGCACGACATCAACCGTGGAACAACCAGGTGTCCATAAGCTATGGACACTCCCGTCCCATGCACACCATTAGGTACTACCCGTCCCATGCACACCATTAGGTACTTCCCGTCCCATGCACACCATTCGGTACTGAAAACAATTCCAGTCAATACTTCAACATTATGAGGATATGATTGTAAACAGTTTATAGCTCAAATATTTTAACACAACTATACTTTGTGTACACTCTCATACATATTTTAATTTCAGTTTAACATACATTTCATTCCACAATATACAACAAAATAATGATGATAGGACCAATTTCATTCTACAATGTACAAAAACATTGGTAACAATTTTTGGAAGTTCCTCAATGACATTCTTCAATAAGAAACGCGAAACGCGTCGAACTCTATTATATTGAAGAATTTCAGTGAGGAAGTATTGACTTTGACACTTTTTTCCTGATTCTGTGTCATTCCTGTCCACTGTCATGGTCACCTGGGTATCCCATTAGTCCACCATGACTCTGCTCCCAGGTACCACCATCTAGCACCCCTAGGCCTTCAACGGGGTTCAGGCGTTGGCCATTTCACATCTATTTTGGCCCCAATGTACCTCTAGCTTTCACCTCCCATTTTATCTTAGTGGTGCAGCCTCTCAAACGTGTTCCACCAATTTAGGAACACCTGCTAATAAAGGCTGTTACTCTACTTGTCAGTCTCTCAACCTCCCCTTTCGACTTCCTGGTCTTCAGTAATATATGCTGTTGATGTTTCCATTCACTTCTCTATCACTATCGACCCTTCCACATCATTCCTCCCGCCTTCCCCCCCTCTTTAACATTGTTCCGATTTTCCTGCACCATTTACTCTCTTTTGATATGTCCTCTTCTCCTTTCTTCCCACTCCTTTTTCCCCTCGACCTCCACCTCCCTCTTTCCTTGCTATAGCTCTACTCCTCATCTTAACTTTTTTCCTCTCGCTACTCTTTTCCCCCAGCTCTTCTTCTCCTCTCCTTCCACTGCAGCCCATCCACTAACTCCCACACCTGTCTCACAAGCAGCCCTCCTTTGAAACTCGAGGTGTGGCTGTGGATGGGTTCATGCCCGGGAAAGCTGTGAGAGCTGTGCACTAACGAGGAGTGTGTAATCAGATTGCCTGGGACCGGAGCAGTCTGCAATTCCCACATGTGATTCTACTTGTGCTGTGGGCCACCTCATAGCTCCCGGCACCAAGAACATAAAAAGGATGTCTGCAAACTTGGGGTCAGACAGGTGTGTCCTCTATGGCTGCCCAGCTCCTGGATGGCATAGAACAGGTATGCTGCAGCTCAGTTATTTTCTCTGTATGATTTATTGAGTTTTCGGAAGAACCCAAGCTCTCTTCTCTCTAGGAGAGGCCGACTTCCTGAGCCTTTCAGCTATCAGGCCCAGGGTGTTATCTCTCTCTGCTCTCTGGCTGCAGCTCAGGTAGACCACCATGTAGGGACTCGTCAGTGGGGATCCCTAGCTTTAATTGATTTTCCTTCCTAATTGCACATCATGGATTCCTGGCCATGATGAGGATCCCAGGGGGCTACGAAGTTCATGACGCTCGAGACTGGGGATGGGGTGGAGGTCCTAGGGATCCCCTATATGCTGCCTCTGTGGCCAGAATAACAGAGTGAGAAGCTGTCCCCAGCCTCCAGGATCTCCCAAATACCACTCAGTATTTGGTGGTCCACTCCATAGAGTTCTAATGTATATCGTGCTTGCCATGCTTGCATGACTTTCAGCGTGTTCAATTAATTAAATGCTGCCTATCATGCACGCATCGCAGGCAGCTTTTACAATTATAATTACACAATACCTACCACGGAGCTCATTTTGCTATGTGGCGTAACGTGAATGAAAGGTATACAAGCCCATCGAAAGGTTTTTACGCCTTTTATTTACGCCACACTGCATTTTTGGCTATTTGAATGCTGGAGACGATGGGCGAAACGCAACTTTCTCGCATGGCAGGAAACTTGTGAAATTAAACGCCAGCTACCATGCGCACATGGCAGGCAGCATTTACTCATTTGCACGGCGGAGTGCATATGTGTAGGACAAAAGGCAGCATACATTGCCTTTTGCCCTGCACATTTGCACTCCGACATCGAACTGACCTTGATTTAGTAGCAGGGAGCCATCGCCTTTATGCATGTCTACATTTAACAGTTCCCCACTTTCAAAAAAACACCCAGTAGGAAATTGAGCTCCCATTCATGCATGATCAGTGTTTACTCATTTGCCCTTTTGTCCAGCACATTTGCACTCTAGCATTCAAATGACCAAAATGTGTACTTCTACATGGAACAGCAAACCGCCTTCAAATTACTCACTGGAGCAAAATGAGCTTCTTTTTGATCTCATGTACAGAGCATACATGATGTCTGTGATTTATCACAAAACCCAGGTTCATAGGAGTTCATGAGTCACGGCAGTGTGACCGAGCATCATGTGAGCTTTATTCAATGTCCTGCAAGTAAGCACCTCTGTACGAGCAGTCAATTGCACATGACCAAACATTCTTTTGAGAGAAAGTCACTTCCATTTAAGTTACCACAGCATGAAATCTTAAATGCCATTACCAAAAGTGCAAAGTGCATTACAGCTGCCAATGTTTCCAATTTGTCAAGTTTCTAAAATCTTGAATAAAGTGCTTAGTGCACAATAGCATCGATTAAAATGCTTTTGGCAACACAATTATCTCTCAGTATTACAGGGGGTAAAAAATAGTTATTTTTCATCCTTAAGAACATAATACAGTGGGCATCATAATAATCAATATTTCATCCCCTCCACTGTTGCTTCAATGCAGGATAAAGTGCAATATGCATGATAGCAGCAAATATTCTATATCATATAAATGACTAATGGTACAAATAAAGTGCTAGGTGCCACATAGCAATCTTGCCAAGGTTTACACTGATTATAAAAATGGTGTTCCTATTTAGGTAAAGTGCTTAGTGCATTCAGTATATAACTTAACTAGGATGTTTATGAATACATTATGCTTAATCACAGCAAATATTCTGTGTTATAAACATGACAAAGGTTACAGATAAAGTGCTTAGTGCAACATTACAATTTTGACAAGGTTTTCACTGATACAAATAAAGTGCTAGGTGCCACATAGCAATCTTGCCAAGGTTTACACTGATTATAAAAATGGTGTTCCTATTTAGGTAAAGTGCTTAGTGCATTCAGTATATGACTTAACTAGGATGTTTATGAACACATTATGCTTAATCACAGCAAATATTCTGTGTCATAAAAATGACAAAGGTGTTAAAAAAACAGCAGTAAAAAACACACTGATAAAAACATGTGGATCTCATTTATAATGCTTTATAATTTGTCCTCTGTCTGTAAACACTGTAATTTTTCTTAAGAGTCAGAAATTCATTATCTAGGCATTAATTTTCTACTCTGTGTTTTTTGGTACATTTTGCACCTGTTCTAGAATGACTTGATGCTGATACATAGACGGCCCTTCAAGTTCCAGTGCCTGCCACAATCGTTCTATTTCTTCTGCCGTCTGACTGCACACTTGCTGCATATTTACTAATCCCCCTACAACGTCTTTTGAGCAGATTGTTGGAATGTCTTAATGTTGGCATTCTGATCCACCACTTAGAGGTGTAAAATCAAAACAGCTGAAATATACACCACGTTGTTCACATCTTGCTGAGTACCGGAGATACGGTGAAATAAAAATCCTTGTAATCACCGGTGTAGTGGCACTTGGTCTTTCAAGATAACAGGTCACACATTTGCTGTTCTGTCATTCGTCTTGCTTTCAAAACTTCTGCACCTTGTGTCTCCCATTCAAGTCTGGACAGGACACGGGCATGATTGATTTCAATAACCGCTCCGCCTTAGGGTATTTTTAAGCTGGATAACTGACTACAGATCAGCTCAGTAATGGATAATTAATGATAAGTAATACATGTATTTATTTATAGAGCGTTCTGTGCCCAAAGGCAACTAGGCGCTAATGCAAACTTAAGAGGGTGGTTACAGATATGAGGAGCATAGCATACACTTTACATAGTTACAGATATGCGCAATACACAGTAAACATAGTGACACATTTCAGACTGTACATATATCTGTACATATAAAGTAAACGGTCTATTTCAAATCTTTCTTTCCATTTGTCAATCTTATTTTCCACCAAGTCAGTAAATCGGCACAAACACACAGCACCAATTTAAAATTCCAATTAGTATGATAATATTAATCAACATTTTTAAACCCCAAACGTATCAATAACCATATTAATTACTTCCTGGCAGTCCTATTTTATTGTAGTACAACACAGATTCTTTTATGATATTGTCTTTTGGAACCATCTAATTCCTCACAAAAAATAGGATCACGCACGCACCCGCAAACGTCCAAACACATCTCTGTAAAAGGCTATTTGATGACACTCACACCATATACTGGTCTGCATCTTGGTAATGAACCCCCAAGTTCTGCAGTGATATTTTATTTGGGGGACCTCTTTTCAGTGAAATGTAACAACCCACAACAAAATGAGATTTGCACTAGTATTTATTTCAGGTTAATGTATTGCCAAGAGTAACCCTCTTACGGTTTTGCAACATAACAACCCACTCTAAAAAATGACAAGACATAAAGGGCCTAATTTACGAAACGTTTAGCGCAGAGCAAAGTGACTTTGCATTGTAAAAGTACACTTTGCACGGTGCAAAGACACTTCCCTCTGCGCCAAACATTTTGTAAATTAGGCCATTAGCTCGGTGCAAAGTGTACTTTTGCAGTGCAAAGTCACTTTGTGTCTAATTTACACAACGTTTAGCACAGAGCAAAGTGTTCTGTCATCATTTTTCTTTTATTTACAAAACTGAAATGCTTCATCACAGCAGATGATGGCACAGAGCATCACAGCAGGAATTCTCCTGAAACACTGCCTTCAAATCCTGACTATCACATCACAAATACAATAATACACACGCTGCCTTCTTTAATCTTGCTGGTCACAACGTATGAAGCATCATGTAGAGTAGAAATTGCAGACTTTCATTCTTAAATTTTGGCATATGAAAGACTATTCCCAATAATGTGCTTGTGTAGTATTTGCACAAACTTTACATGACAAAAATTCAGAATACAAATGCATTTACATGATACTGTGCATTTTCAAACATAGAAGATATAATGGCAAATTAACATGGATAAGTTACAAAATAATGAGTGTTACGGTTGGTCCAATTGCCGCACTAGCCTAAAAAACAATACTCAATAATGGAGCACTCAAAGGTCATGGTAAAACCTAGCTTTTTTTCAAAACACTGAATAACGTCTGGCAAAGCAAGCACGTAGCTCTCGTATTATAACAGGGGTGAGTGGTTTTTATATCAAAAATACCTCATCAATGATGTCACACTATAATATTGATTACAAAACTTAGGAGGGGTTATAATTGGTTAGTATCCTAAACTACATATCCATTGGACAATAATTAGCTGATGGCACCACCTGAACCCAGCCCACCATAGATACTGGTTTCGTCACATCACTATGTCGTCCCCTAACTGGCTGGCATCATTCTTCATGGGTGGTGTGGCAAGAGGGATTTCAATTGGTTGGCATCTTACTGACCAACCTTGGAAGCTTTGACAAGAAGTCAAGATATAATGGAGACAAATGGTGGGAGAAGAGAAGTCTGTGATCTGCAATAATTAAAATTAAAAGTACTCCTCATCATTCCCAGGCCATGCACACTTTATCATTCCCAGGCCATGCGCACCATCTGGTCCCTTTGTATTTTGTCCTTGTGTATCATCTCGTGTCTGCGTGCTCTCTAGGGAGTTAAACAGGTGTCTTATCTGTTCTTGGCTTATGATGAATAGCTATTTTTCTTCATGTCTTGATCACGTGTGAGGGAGCCGTGTTGGAAAGTGAATTTCTCTTTATTTATTGGAGTTTTAACTAATTCTAACGTGCATGTAGTGTTCCCTGTGGCCTCTGTGCACACTCTTCACCTCTTATCTATGGAGTCTTTTGGCATACTATTTCGGAGCTCCCGGACATCAAAGGCTGCCTGTGCTCCTATTTATTCAATTAACTTGGGAGGTTTCTGCTTCATCTCCTGGTAACGGTTATCTAGTATCTACGTTCTGCGAGCCCACAACTCCCTTCCATGCGTAACCTTGGCAAATGCTACAACTGCTGGTTGGGCAGTTTCAGAGCTTCTGGAATACATGTGTTTTTGCAAATTCGGCATCTTTCTGAGGCCTTGCTATGCTTAGGCCTGTTGCAGCCTCTGTGCCTGAAAAATTGATGTGCCTTGGTTCATTATTCACCATATTGTGCTCTACATCTCTTACATGTTAATGTTCTTAGGGGCAACATATATACGTGTGTATGTCCTTTGTGTCTACGTGCAAGTATTCTTCATGTCTGCGTGCATGTGTCATTCATGTCTAATTGCGAGTATTCTTCGTGTCTATGTGCTCTTCATGTCCATGTGTACTTGTGTCTGCTACTTTTGCTTTGTGGGTATGTTTATAGCCATATAGAGATTCTCTCCCTATGCATATATTAACAACTACCTGGCACCTCTCTTTTCACACCATATATTCTATTCGTAACAGCACTTCATATTCTTAGTGGGTCTCATCTTTCACCCCTAGACTCTGGGAGCTGTACGGCTGTCTCAGCTGATATCGTTTCTCACCTGGATAGTACTGGCGAGGGTCAGGGACAGGAAGCAGTACTTGCACACTCATCTGAGTAGTGCAGCAGATGTTACCTGCATATTCATATGCCCATTACATGAGTTTATGACATGTCACAATGCAAATGTGCGCATATCTGTAACCACTAAGTTTGAGTAATGATTTATGGTCAGACCACCTTTATTTCTGTAATGATTGAGCAGTCAGAACAATTAAAACAGTTGGGTTTAGAATTATACATAGTTTCTCTTAGACATGTGAAAAGGTGACCTGTTTTGAACCACATGTTGACTGGATCTTTTTCCCACTGCACATAGCCCCCTTTTGGCTCTCTGCAGAGGTGCTCATGAAAGAGTCTAATTATATGATGGCTTTTACAGGGCAAAAGATATTGCAAACCCACTGTTTGCGTACAAATTATAAAACATCCATTGGTCACAGATTCAGTTAGGCCTTTGCTTCTGTAATCACCAAACAAAAGAGATTGTATTAATATTGTTTTCTCTTCAGAGGTAAATATCATCGGAAATATTTGTAGCTTCTATAAATATGTGCCATTTAAATACGCTGGTTTTACTTATTTTTTGGGAAGCCTTTAATAGAAAACTGGGAAGATTTTAGAACATGCTGGACATCTCAAGGTTAATCTGGTTTCAAAGGGCTGCCAAAAGAAAATGGTTTCAAATGCATTTAAAATAGTGATTAATAGGGACATGAAGACATTAATTGCACCTAAATACAGGAGTTGTAGCTGGTCAGAAGAAGGACACAGACTCTGATAAGCCCTTTATATAGGAGGTTTATAACAAAATAAACAAATGCCTGTCTTTCCCTGAGTTATACAGGGTCTCTACCTAACTGAACTAAGGTGCTTGTCAGACTTTAGTGAATGGCTTATCAGAATCTTACCACACTAAGCCTAACTGACCTTACCACGTATAATAACAAATAAAGTCAGGAGAATGACTCTGTTCTACTGGGTTTTTGCTTCTTGCAAATTTCTTTTTCATTAACTTATTCCATAGTGACTATTTTTATCAGATCATACAGTTTCTTCCACACCGTACTGTGCTTTAGTTTCCTCTCTCTTTGCTGATTACTGTTTATGGTTTTATTGTTCTCCAGTTGATTTTTTTTTTGGAGAGTGGTTGTTCTCTCTTCCCGTAATGAAGTTATCCAAGGCTTATAAATCAATGTCTCGACTTTGACTGGGATGAGTATGATTGGTCCCATAACAATTCTCATACACTCTGCTGAGTCTAAGCATTACAGTCTCTTTACTTTGACTGGGATGAAAATAATTGGTCCCATAATGGTTCTCATTCACTCCTCTGGGTTTAAGCATCTCAGCCTCTTTACTTTGACTGGGATGAGTATATTTGGTCCCATGACGATTCTCTGCTCCCCCCCTCGGTCTCCTGCTTTCCCCGTTACCTTGTACTCTTAGGGATAATGTCACCATGGCTTCTATGGGTTTGGGGTTTTCTCTTTCCTTTGCCAGCACAGGTTCTCTTTTTCTTGCAATGCCTCTTCTCTCGTGTCATTGTCCATGATGTGGTCATATGGTATTACAAATCTATGAGGTTCTGCATCTCCGCTTTCCAAGTGGTTTTGGCATTGTTTATCGGACACCTGGTCCACCATGAGTCTTCCGTGGTCATGCCACCAATTTCACTTTCACTCTCGGATTCCAGAACATTGCACATTGAAATTCACTCCTCTTGCTTTCCTCCAGGTAAGGCGCTGCACGTCTAATTCTTCTTTGTGTTCCTTTCTGGTCACAGGATGCCATGCATCAGGCAGTCTACCCAGTTGTAACTTGTAAGCTCTTCTCTTCGCCAGTCTCCTCGCTCTTGCATGTGACAGAGCCTTTGGACTTGCCCGGCGTGCATCTGGTTCTTCATCTTTCTCTCTGGTATGGTTACTCTCCTCCTCCCTATGTCAACTTCCTCGTCCCAGTAGAGTGGGATTTTTCCCTCAAAGAAGTATTTACAGTTTCTGGGTGACAGTGGTACATATTGGTTTCTTCTTCATACACATTCCCATTGGAGAGGATTAAAGAGGTATTGTTGAGATGGTTCACAGGAATGGGAGTCATTGTCCCCAGCGGGGGAGTCTCTCTCGGTGAGGTCCCACTTGCCTCGACACCTAGGGAGGGTGTTGCATAGTGGGCTCACCTCCCTAGTCTCATGGGTGGGGGGGCTCCCTCTCGGGGAGACGGGACAAATTCCTGTGATTCATAACAGAGTACAATACAACAAAGAATAGTTTGTATTACTACTTTTAATCCTTTAAATGTGAAAGTGAAGCTGATTATTAGGAACAATTGGCACATCCAAAAGTAAAGCAAACTAATTACTAAATGTCCATTGTTTGCATTCTGAAAAAGAAAACAAATCTTAAATAAAGCTTTGTTAAAACTTATGAAGAACCGAGTCAAATATCAATTACACATTCATGGGATTTATCCCCAACCTGGGGCCATTTCCTGTTTGAGAATTGCTCTTCTTGTGCTTATACCTGAAGTTCAAATTTGTTTTAATGGAAAACAATTAAGTGGGAGCTAATATCCATGTCTAATTGTTATCCCTATCATGTTATATATTGTTTGCTTCATCCATGCAATTTACCATATGTAGTGTATACCACAAGCAGAACATCAACCAGACTCAGGCAATATAGTTCACAAATTGAAGCTGAGACTTTCTCCACTAAATTAGTACAACTATGGAGATAAAAAGGACAACAGGAGTCACAATCGAAGTGGACTGTCATTGGAAATAAGACTATGTCAAGGCATAGATGCAAAATGATTTCCATTCTGATTTGGTTATGATTTTGCATTGTGTACATGAAGGACTGAATCAGTAAAATAATTCACTGGTATGATCCTGGTTATGATCAGGTATTAGTACTTATTTATTTATTTTATTTAATGTGTTATAGTTTTAAGATTACACATATACAATACACAATACAACAAATAACAATTCATAGCAATCATAACAGTCTAATACCACATTACAGTAAAATGTGCACAACATAACAGTACATTCATTACACTAAAGTGATACCACATTATGTACACTTTACAGCTAAAACCTTCTGCTACCTGTCAGTAATTGATCACGATCTTGTTGGTGTCGACATACTTTCCAGGGTATTAATCGTCATACTAATAGATACAAACAGAAATGCAAAGAGTATAAAATGTATCAGTAGAAATAAAACACCAATAACACAAACCAACCAATCAAGCCATTGTCGCAATCATACAGTAAGGTAAGGTAAGGCAGAAAAGGCAAAAGCCACTATTACATTTCATAATAGCACCATGATAAACACAAGAATATAATATATAGGTACAAAATATATTCTCAATCAGGATGGAAAAATTAATCAACCGATTGAACAATAAATCAGACTAATAGGTCAGATATAGCATCCCCCAGTCACTGCCTGTTTAAATTATGTCCAAATATTGTACCATTTATTTTTGCATCTAATGCCCCTTTACTCATCAACCTCTGGTTACCATTTACTCTAAGGACTGAACACTAGCATTTGAACCTGTATTTCTGTTCCCATCTCCTTGTGCTACAGTTAAATGTTTTTCCACAAACTTCCAAATCCTAAATAATGTGATATGATAAATACTATTTCGAGTATTTAGACATTTCTTCCAAAATGTTGAGTCTGTTATCATATCTTGATGATGTACAAATGCTCAGATGTTTCATATATACTGGACCCATTCTTAAACATTCTTACACAGACTCGATATGTGTTTTGGCCATACACATATGACAAAAATGCTCCTGCACACAGCGGGCCATTAAAGGACCCAAAACTTTCAAAACCGATAGCCTGTTAATATGGAGCAACAGGATAAATCTCCTCAAGGCTATAGAAGGACATGAGGTTAAATAGGATTGCATCTTTTTGCAGGTATAGAGAATATAGGACACAAAGGTATAGCTTTTTAAAGAATTCAGGTGATTAAAAAGTTTTTTCCAATCCCATTGGTCTAAGCGCTTTTCAAGACATCGCTGTAGATTAGGACTGACCTCACCCCAATTAGGGTCCAAACAATATCTCTAAATAGGGAATTCATTGTCTTACTGAAGTTGAATTTCATTTATAGTTTCCACTCTATGTTACCCAAGCTATATAACAGAGGATTCAGTGGTCCATTCATCATTGTTTATGTACAGGATGGCTCTCTTCTTCAGGACCATTGATTTGAAAGATTGAATACCCAATTTGAGTCTCAGAATAGCGATGGGCACACATCTAGGTAGACCAAGTAATTTCCTCCAAAATCTGCCCTCTACTAGAAGCCACTCTAAGTCAATGTCAATCAGGCTCTCAAGGCCATAAATCACAGCAGGAATTAGGCACTGTAAATATAATTGCCTTATGCCAAGCAGCGAGTAACCAGCCCTCTTTCTTGCAAACTGCTCAATTAATGCTGTCAACTGTGCAGCCTTCCTGGTACGGGCTTCAATACATATTTTAAAGTCCTTACCCAACTCAAACTCAACCCCCAGATATTTATAGTGTGAACTATAAGGAATCTCAATTTCCTGGATCAATTATCTAGGTCTAGCAATACGTTTGGGAGGAAATAACATTGTATGTGTTTTCTCCATATTAATAACCAGCCCATTCTTGTCCGCATAGTTCCAAAGTGCTTTAGCAGTGCGCTAGATGCCACTAAAAGTATGATCCGGAAGCACCAGATCATCTGTGTATGCCAGGACCATACAATGCGTGTCATCAATTTTCGGGGGACAACCTTTCATCTGGGACAAGTATGGAGGTAATTCTGCGACAAAATGATTGTATAAAAACGGTGCCGTAACATAGCCCTGCTTGACTCCACAGTTTTGTATAACTGGCACTGTTAATGCCCCACCATTGTCCAAACTTAGCCACACAGTATTGTTATTATGTAAAAGTTTTAGAAAATAGAGTATCCATGCTGGGCAACCTAATAGGTCTAATTTGTGCCACAGCAGGTCTCTCCTAACTTTGTCAAAGGCTGCTTTGAAATCGATGAATATGGTGTACAACAGAGAATTATTTGGGCCTTGTGCCTGTTTAACCATGGAGTCAAGCAGGAGCAAATTGTGCAGCTTTGAGTAGTTGGGGGGAAATCCACTCTGGAATTTATCCAAGAGGTTACCTTGTTCTGCCCATTTGTGTAGCTCTTTAAGAAGGAGGGCAGTGAATAACTTTCCAATGGAGTCTAACATAGACAATAATCAATAGTTACCGGGATCCAGAGGAGAGCCTTTCTTCAAAATCGGCACCAAAATACAAAATACAAAATTGCCAGGAGCGGGGGATTTTACCTTCAATAAGAACCATATCAAATTGTATTTTAAGTAGTGAAGACCAAAAGTGAGAGTTGTGACGTACCACGCGCTCAGGAGGATTTCAGACCCTTTTCTTATAGATGTAATGTGTAAAGACATATATGGGATTTTATTGCCAGCATATAATATGCAGCATAGAAATACAGCCAGGCCCAGTTTTTCAAACTGCAGGCATTATTTCAGTACAGCCAGTAACAGCCAACAGGCAAGTTTTCAGAATATGCAAAAAAAAACATTTTAGCATAGTGTGCTGCCAGGTTAAAATAAAGAGGTGCACAATTTTATATTGGATCTTTCATGTGTGAAAACTGTATTAGAATACATAACTGATTAACTCTGTACTAATTGCATTACTAAAGTACCAATTTCAAACTCTCTAACATTATAATGCAGTTTTCTGTGCACAATGAAATGTAGTCTATGTTTTATGTGCACAGTTTGAAATTCATTTTTCCATGAAGAGGTGCACACTAGCATTGTTGTCTTCATCTTGTGGAGAACAGAAATGTGTAAAATGCAGGAAAAGAAAATGATACAGTTGCTTTGCAAATTAAGTCTTCATTGTCTTGAAAAAAGAAGGCTGGAACAGGGCACATTCTTGTTGTTCTGATTGGTAGGGATTGTAGGTGTATAAGCCACGTCAACAGAGGGCTGAATTAGAGTTTTCTTAAGGAATGAAGAGAAGGGAGGTGGCTGTTGGTGCTGGGACCAGGAGATGGACGGTGCCTTATCTGTTGAACTCCATGTGGGTTGAGCGCTGGCTACGAATCTAATCAGTTGGCTGCTCCCCACAGATATGACGGAGTTTGGCACTGAGTCTGGGTCTGCAAAGAGAGCGAGGTTGTGCGCGGACTTCAGATTTCACCGACCTTGGTGAGTTAGTACCAAGTGAGGAAAAATAGATTGCTGGATGTGTCTGATACAATTTTCTAGTAGTGCAGGGAGTTAAAACAAAAATACTGTATGTTTATTTTTCTTTCTATGTTCATGGTGTTTGAAGATAAATTCATTTTGCAATATACCTGCTTGTTTCTGTTTTTTCTTTTATATCTTGCAGGCAATACTGTAAATATCATGTGGTAAGATGTTTTGCGGTTTGTAATTGTCATTTAATACAGAGTGCAGATAAAAAAAACGGAGACTTTGGTGTCATTCATGCATCTGTGAATCATGTATATAGGGGAAGCACAGAGGTGCTGTTTATATCAGAGCAGTTGTGCATTTACCAATTTACCACTGTAGTTAAAATAGCAAACAAGGGAAAGTGAGTAAATATCTGCAAGGTAGGAAGGTGTGTGTGTAAGTGTAATGAGTCATTCCTTCCTTGCATGGTGAAAGGAAGGAGTGTCAGATTAGACACATAGATTACTGGATGTACATAAGCCAGTAATGCCAGCCACAAACCATAGGTGGCATTCTGAATAAACTCATTGGGTTCTCTGAAGTGTCATAAGTCTGGAGGTTCTCTACAGGCAACTAAAATACATTCTAATAGGAAAGGTTTGTTTTATGATGGGGTTGTAGTATAAAAAAACATGCTCACCACTAGTCCACAAGAATAGGATAATTCTGAAAATACCACAAAGTAAGATACTACGCAAGCTAACAATATATAATCACCAAAATAGAGTAATATCAAACCCACTCCAATTTACCACCAAAATGTTACGATAATAAAAATACTGCCAAATCCCGATCCCAATAAGACAATATCTCTTACAGAAATGGTGCGTTGGCCAGGAAAGTGACTGTAGAGCATTTACTGGACGTGGCAAGTGTGTTGCACACTACCATACATGCATTAAAGGGAACTCATTTTGTGAGAGCAGTGTGACAGTGAATCTCAGACTGTCTCAAATTGATGCCACATTCCCAGAGTTGGTGAAATATTTGGAGGCAAAATTATATGCACATGGAACATGGTCATCAAATAATACCACAGAGCGGCGTGACCGTATCCATGGGGAAGTTCAAAGGTATCTGCGAATGCAAAACAATTATCCCAAGCTGATTAGCAGACTAAAAATCGAATTAGATGGAGCTAGTGAACAGGAGAAAAGGTTAAAAGCAGAACTGGAGGTATGCAATCAAAGTGTAACGAATTCAACACTCAATTGTCTCAAAGGAAAAAACTATTTGAGGACAGTGAGCAAGAATTAAAACACTTGAAAGGATTGATAGGTCACATTAGACAAGATAAATACGAGGCTAGTTTGGAAATACAAGTTGAATGTCAAATGCAAATGAGCGATATGCAAAATGTGATCAATAAGATAGGTGATGAAAACAATTACTTGCATAAGGAGGCTGATCGACTCCTTAAAAAGTGCAAGGATTTGGAACAGCAGATATGCACTTTCAGATCCCAGGACAAACGACTTTAGGGGGTTTGACACACCATTGGGGTTGCCACCAATCCCATACACCTGAGACAAGGGTTGAGCCACAGAGTAGTGCAATCCCAAATATAGTACCAAGTAGCCCTATCAAGATAATTAAATCAATAAAGGCCCTGATCAAACCGTTCAAAAAAGGAGGGGAGTGCTATATAGAGGACCACTTAGAAGCAGTGCACGATATATTCAAGGCTCTATACATACCTAAGGAACAATACAGACAAAACATTCACTTAATTCTGGATGCTCCCACAGCGAGCATCATCAGGGGATTAAATGAACAGCAGAACATGACATGGGCAGAATTTGAAAACTAAATTAGGCATCATTTTTCTCCATTCCAGTTATTACAGGAGGCGAAAAAAGTTGCATACACGATTACAGCTGGGCCAAATACGTCCCCTCACCAATTTCTTCAAGACTTAAAAATAGCTTTTTCTCGTTTTGATGTATCTTTTGATACCAATTCCAATGAGTTTAAAACTACCCATTTTTATGATTTGCAGAAAGACATTGGGGGTAATTCATAGAATTTAGCGCACAAGTGCGAATCTCTGTGCCAGCCACGTGCGCTAAAATCCATTTCCGCGCACAGCGTATTCATGGATTTCAGCTACCAAAACCAGCCGTGGCACACAGTGGCGCAGCGACCCTGCAGCAGCGCCAGTTACGCCCCCAAGAACGCCCCTCGCGCAGGGAAAAGCCATCAAAATCCCCAATCCAGCGCAAAGGGCTGCGCTAACCCTGTACCAGCACGGCAAGCGGGGTACGTGTATTACTGGGGTTCGCGGGAAGTTTCACACGCGATTGGTCCTGTGCGAGCGGGGTACTTGCATTTCAGGGGTTTGCGTGAAGTTTCACACGCGATTGGAGCATGGTACATGTATTACGGTGTTCGCGGGAAGTTTCACATGCGATTTCAGAAGGGTACATGTATTTCGGGGGTGCCGGGAATCCTAGACGTGATTTGGCAGTGTGGGTCCTCCCAGGTGTTCCATGTACACCCTCCACGGCCCCTGCAGGCAGCCCACACCACAGGGGACTACCCTGCACCCCTGGTCATGTCCCGCAGGCAGCCCACCCAACATGGGCATGCCCCCCAGCAAAGCCACATGTCTCCTTGCACTACTGATCACCAACTCATGTCCCCTTGCACCCCCACCCCCCAGCAGTGCAGGGCACCTGCCAGCAGGACCCCAAAAATGTCCCCTTGCACCCCCACCCCCCAGCAGTGCGGGGCACCTGCCAGCAGGCCCCCACTCATGTCCCCTTGCACCCCCAACCCCCAGCAGTGCGGGGCACCTGCCAGCAGGCCCCCACTCATGTCCCACTAATGTCCCCTTGCACCCCCACCCCACAGCAGTGTGTGACACCTGCCAGCAGGCCCCCACTCATGTCCCACTCATGTCCCCCTGCACCCTCACCCCCCAGCAGTGCGTGGCACCTGCCAGCAGGCCCCACTCATGTCCCCCTGCACCCACACCCCCCAGCAGTGCAGTGCACCTGCCAGCAAGCCCCCACTCATGTACCCTTGCACCCCCACCCCACAGCAGTGCAGGGCACCTGCCAGCAGGCCCCCACTCATGTCCCACTCATGTCCCCATGTACCCCCACCCCCCAGCAGTGCGGGGCACCTGCCAGCAGGCCCCCACTCATGTCTCACGCATGTCCCCCTGCACCCCCACCCCCCAGCAGTGCAGGGCACCTGCCAGCAGGCCCCCACTCATGTCCCCCACAACATGTCATCACGATCCACAATCATGGGCCTAATGGCCACCCAAATCCCAACCCACGCCACCCCAGTCGAAACACACAACCAAGTATCACATACACCCCACATTCAAATCCCCATCACATGAAACATCCCAAATGGCAAGTATGCACATCAATACATGTCCATCACACACACACAATGGGTGCAAATGAATGATAAAAACATGCATCGTGACATGCAGGAAACCAAGCAAAGCATACCACACAATGAAGTATCAAATAAAAATGTATTAGACACAAACGCAAGTGAATGAAATTAAATCACACAATAATGTAAATAATAAATAAAAAGCTGCATGTCCAAAATATGAAAAAGAAGATGTCTAAAACCAGAATAAAAATCAATCCAAAAGCAAATGCGTCCAAAGAGTCTGTTCGTCAAATCAAATCCATAGTGAAAAAAAAGAAAAATCCATTGATCCATGGTTAAAAAAATGGCAAATGAAGTGAAATCCATTGTGGAACTATATACAAAGTACAAGTCCAGGGTCCATGAGCCCAACCATTGAAAGGAAACCTACAAAAACCCTACATAATGAACAACTATATACAAATATGTGGGGCATTGTCCAAGTGCCCCAAATGAAAAGAAAAACAAAAGGAAATCTAACACTATATAACTATTTACAATGGCAGCGGGCTAGTCCAATGGCTCACTTTCTGATTTCCTGGGCCAGGGCATCATTGAACTCCTGCTCGATGTCCCAGAGGCGTTCCTCTTCCATGGCCCCGAGGGTTCGCAGGGACGATGACATCTGGACCTCCAGGTCCCTGCGAATGGCCTCGAGGCACTCGGCCCGCCTCAGGGCCCTATGCATGGAGTTCTCTGCCCTGACCATCGTGAGCCATGCCTCTTCCACCCGCTGCCGCTCCGCATCTATAGCATGGCCCAACCGCTGCCACACGGAAGACACTTCCCGTCCTGGGTCCTCCTGCCCTCTGGCCGATTCCTGCCCCTCCGATGTTCAAGGCCCCGAGGCATCATGGCTCCCACCTTGTTGCTGCTGCTGCTGTGCCTCTGCCTGTGCCCTGGCTCCTGCTGCCTGCACATCCTCCTCTGGCTGGGGTGCAGTTCTTGATGTGGCCACCCCTGCTGGATGTCCGACTCCCGACTGTGGCAGGGATGTGTCCTCCACCAGCCTGGCCTCAGGGTCAGAGGCAGCTCCACAGGGCACCCAGGTGACACATGGGTGGGAAGATGGCATGGAGGACGACTGGCGCATAGGGGGTTCAGTTGAGGAGGGGGTCGGAACAAGGTCCAGAAAACAGAGGAATCCGGACCTGGTGAGCTGTCCCAGTGTGTCAACGCGGTCAACGAGCCATGCGAGAAGACGCGCAGTCTCCTCATGAAAAGACTGCAGGTCAGCTCGCATGGCACGTTGACGCAACGCCACCCCACTCAGGACAGGCTCAACCCGGTGCCAGATAGCCACATCGGCAGGGAGAGGAAGGCCAGTTGGTGTAAGCCGATCCCCTCCCTGAGAACGGGTCTGGACGTAGGTATCCCTGCTGGTGCAAGATGATGCAGTCACAGGATCGGGGACAGGATTACACACAGGCACCTCCGTGGCGGCCTCTGCTGCCTCCTGTCCCTGCCCCTGCACTGCACCACTAGCACCAGTGGAATCCCCACCTCCAGACCCCGTCTCTGTCC
Organism: Ambystoma mexicanum; assembly: GCF_040938575.1. NCBI lineage: Eukaryota > Metazoa > Chordata > Amphibia > Caudata > Ambystomatidae > Ambystoma > Ambystoma mexicanum. The sequence goes on from NC_090922.1 coordinate 113,500,776, forward strand.
CTTGCACAGCCCCCGCCTCCACCAAAACCCCCACCAACCTGGATGACTCCGTGCCATCTTCCTCCGTCGGGCCCTGTGGGGTCTCAGCTGCCCCTTCGGCTGCCGAGGAGTCCAACTCCAACCTCCGCCTCTTGGACCTCCCCTCGGCAGCTGCGACCTGGGACACGGCACCGGACTCCTCACTCCCCGATGAGATGACAACCTGGGAGGGGAGCCGGGCCTTGCACCTCCGGCTGGCGGTGCGATCCCTGCCGCTGTGCTCCACAGCACCCTCTCCGCCCTCTTCATCAGTTGACGCTGCAGACAGGGAGAGATAGGACACAGGCATCAGGGCACTGTACAATGGACTCATACACACATTACAGTTGCACACGAGTGTCATTGTCAAACTTCAGACATGGCATCACAATCCCCAACACACATATCATTTCAAATCACACACATGAGCCATTCCACAGCCATATCGCAACAGCCAGCACCATCCATACACATACAACAGCATGAGCAGGCAAAGGTGAGCCAAACGTCAAATGAGACACAGGGAGTGCACTAGACATGCACACACGCCACCACACTTACATGCATGTGTACACCTCCACCAAGTGTCGCAGTGATGATATCGGCATCCATGTCACATCTGGTAATCAGTCTTCTACATATCAGTCTCACATGCATCCATGTTGCATGACAGTTGCACACTTGTCAGATACACATACATGCACATGTACACAGTGCAGATACATGCAGCTGGAACCAACATCCATGTGTGACACCACAACCTTGACAACTGACATACACAGTCATTCAAACATGTGTGCTCACACATCTGCATTTGGCCTGCATGCTTACCCACAAATACACCATCCATGTGTCTCACACATGAAAGGACTCGGGTGTGTCAGCCTCACGGCCCTGTACATACACATCCATACATAGCCCTACAAAACCCCATGTGCAACCTGCACACTACTGGCACACCACCACATGCACAGCTTCCAATCAGTATGCATGTACACTTACCGCTCGACTCCAGACGGGTCTGCCTCTCAAGGACCTGGACGTGGAGCGCTGGGCATACGCTTTCCAGGATCCTCATTTGGTCTTCCGACAGGTGGCCCCGGCGCCACTTAGCATCCGCTGCCTTCAAGAGGCGCCGGGCCTTGTTGAGGGTCCTGGACCTGAATTCCTCCCAGCGCTTCTTGACATGATGAAATTCGCGGACTGCCACCCCCTCCATGTTGATGGCAGTCACGATGTCCGTCCAGATCCTGGTCCGTCCTTCCTTGTCGGAGCGCGACCTTCTGAAGAGGGCATCATACTGCCCCAGGACTTGCTCCACCAGGACACCAACTTCGGTGGCAGTGAAGCTGGTGGCCCTCTGCCTCTCTGGCTGGGGGTTGCCAGTGCCACCAGATGGTGTAGTGCTGGACACGGCAACCCCAGAGGCAGGAGTGGGTGGGCAACTGGGTCCTGGGGCTGGGCTGTGGAGCGATGGAATCCCAGTCGGGAGTCTTCAGTTCCAGCAGGGGTGGTCACAGCAACAGCACCCCTGGCTGATGTGCAGGCAGCAAATGGCAGGGCACGTGGGCAGCAGGCAGGCAGCAGCAGATGGCAGGTGGGAGCGTGCTCGGTGCTCTGGGGGGGCAGTAATTCGGCCTTCTGGGTAGGAGCGTGGTCTTCCGTGTGTTTTTGCGTGGCCAGCTTGATATGGAGTGATTTGGCACGTGAAAATCTTGCACGTCAGTGTGTAATTCGAGGAAAGACCCTTAGCGCGTGAGCACGTCAGCGATTTCATTGGACCAAAGGCCCTTCCTGAGTAAGCGCTTCTGTGACGTGAGGCACGGGGGTGTGCGCAGGCGTTTCCCCCGTGACGTGGGCATAGTGGATTAGCGCGCGTGTGAAAAAAATGCACGTCCCTTGTGAAAGCGTGTAATCCGAGGAAAGGGCCTATGCGCGTAAGTGACGTGACACGCGCGGGCGTTTCCCTCAGCATGGGTTAAAGGTGAGCGGGGCCAGCAGTTTGCTGTACGTGCCTTTCGTGGAGACCGACGTGTGTTGCTGCTTCCTGTTGTTTAGCGCTCCATCACAACTTCACAGCTATCAAGGACGTATCTCTTCTTTTGGCGGAGGATTGGCTACGCGTGTTTTTCTGCATCACGCTCGTCAGACGGTGAGTCGCGCACGCTATTTTTCCCACTGTGGTGCCCCTGTGTATCGCACCGTTTTTGATGGCATAGTAGCCTGCTTGTCCCACGTGTACGCGATTTTCGTGTTACTGGGTGCCACCGCGTACTGCGGGAGGTTGATTCCACGCACGTAGGCTGCAGGGTTGCATGCATGGTTTTCCAGCAGTTTTGGGGTGCCTGAGCGTTGCGTGACCCGTCACTACATCACCGGGGTCACATACACCCTTGCAGGTGCAGGGGGCTGTTAACATCTTGCTTCCCACCCCTTCACCCCAATTGCCCAGGTCATTTGTGGTGTACACCTCCCATTGGCACAACTCCATCTGTCCCGGCACTACTACATCTGTGTCCTGGTTGGGAGGCCACCAAAGGTGAGGGCCGCCTCAGCTGGCGTACTCCTCGTGGTGGGCGTGGTCAGCGACGTGGCCGGGGTGACCAGGGAGTAGGTGGACTCCAGGGTGTCCAGGGCAGCCGCAGAGGAGGAAGAGGCAGGGGTGTGCCACTTGAGCACGATGTCGTGCCATGTGTCGGTGCAGTCATGCCACCACCCCCTGTGGTTCCGGGAGATGCAGCTTCTGCATCTTGCACTGGCGCCCGTGTGACTCGGCAGTCCGTTCCATCGACTGCCACGGGCCCAAGGGTAGTGGTAGCTGCAGGTGCAGCTGTGGACATCGCCACTCAGGCTCAGGGTCTGCCAGCGCAGCCTTCGTTGGCACTGGAGGAGCCCTTGGAAGATTTCCAACAGGCCAGGAGGGAAACCGTAGGGGCACGCAGGCCTGCCCTGACCAAGACACGTATCCCTGGGGCCGTTATGTCATCTGCTGCCCCACACAGCTGGGTGTTGGCAAGTGCAGGAGCAGATGCACCCAACAACACCCCAGTTGTGAGTCTGCCAACCAGGACAGTTGCAGTCAATGACCCTGCCACAGCGGATGTTGCTGCGCAGGGTCCATTAGAGGGTACCCAGCTGCCACTGACAGAAGACAGGCCTTTGGTCGTCCCTCCACCTGCCACTCCCTTGGCTCAATCCACCAAACCCACTGGCCATACTGGTCAGGGTGGCATTAGCCTGCCAGGGTCTGAGCCACATTCCAAGAGAAGGAAGGTTGCAACTGCAGCACAGGCTGGGACCTCACACGCAGCCACGACCTCCTGCACGTCAAGGAAGAAGCCTTTCTGCAACCAGGAACTGGACTTCCTCGTGGGCTACGTGCGGGGCCACAGCCGTGACATGCTAGTGGGTGCCAATAGTCAGACTACGGCTGCCCAACGTGATACCCACTGGAAGCATGTTGCGGAAAATGTGCATTCGGCCATGAGGTGCGCACGGCGCAAGAGTGCAAAAAGCGTTGGAATGACATCAAACGCAGCGCTAAGGCTAAGCATGCCTCTAATTACAACTTGACTCTGGTGACTGGCGGTGGGCCTGCACAAGAGGAGGAAGTCCTCACTCCGCATGAGTCACTTGTTGCGGAGTTCATACCATCTGAATCGGTCGAAGGAGTGGGAGAGATGCCAGACTTTGATCCCCAGTCCAGTGAGTGTTGATGCGTGTTTGTTGAGGACGTGTGTGTTTTACTTGTGGGATGTGTTGTGCATGATTGCCACTACATGTGAGGTGTACATGGTTCGGATGTGCAAGTAATGCAATGCTTCATGCATGTCTGCTCTGCTGGATGGTGGACATGTGGAGCGGACGGGGACTGTCGGCATCAACACTATTGCATCCTACTCAAATGGTGGTTACCAGGATGCCCCTCCGGTCCATGTCCCAGCTCACTGGCCTTCTGCATGTAGCATGGGGTGACCTTCCTCTCAGCCCAGGCACAATGTCATAGCATGACTGATGTGCATGTGTCCTCTGCCTGCATGCGGGTGCTCCATGTAGGCATGCTCCCTTGCCCATCCACCGCCCGCTCTGCACCCCAATTCCACCTTTGCACTTGTCTGCTTCAATATTGCCTTTGGGTACTTCCCTGTTAATGCTTCCTGTGTACATGCTAACTTCCCGCAACCAATCTGCCAGACATATGCTGTGTGGTACAGCCTTAGTTGTTGATGCAGGGTATCTCACTTGTACTGAGCAGAGGTCAGATGCCCCGCAGGGACATGAGTGCCCATTCATGCTCCATGTGCATTGCACGCATGCCCCTAGGTGTCCTTGACTGGATGATCACTGTAATACAAGTCCTGGGTGACACACATTGCATGGCATTTCATCAGCCTTCCCATGTCTACTGTGGCTCAGTACTGCATTGCACACATGTTTAGGGTCTGACAATCTGGGTGGGTCACAGGCCTCAGCCTGTTTAATGGCCAATGACTCTGTCCAACTGGTGTAGTGTCCTCTTCACACGTGGGTGACCTCCAGACGTTTCATCATGTGTCCTGCTTACTGTCCCATCATCATTTGCAGTGTTGTCACTTGACTCACATGAAGCTGTTGATGCTAGTCAATACTGTCTGTCAATGCACAGGTCTATGGTCAGCCTTTTGATACCATGCTAGGCATCCCTGCTTTTGCACTTGGGTGGAGGGGTGCTTTGCTTGTAGATATGCTACCCATTGAATGCACTTGCACGTGATGCCTGAAGTTGACCTTGCACTGCCTTCACATTTTCTGACACACACCATGGAGTCCTTGTAAATGTAGGTAGTGAGTAACATACATATTTGCTGCACTGCATAAACCCACTTCAATGCAGACTGCCACCTTTCAACAGGTCTGATCACAGAAGCAATTCCAAGTTGACCCTGCATGCATGCCAGGTTCTATTATGTGTGTCACATGTCTGCCTGATGTTGTCAGTGTGTGTGTGTGTGTGGTGTGTACTTCTGACATGTGTAGTGAACTTTTTTCTCTCTATTTTTCAGATGATGATGCAATGGAGCTGGAGGATGGTGTTGTCATGCCAGGCACAGGGTTGGTATCACTACATCAACCCGGCACAAGTGGGGGTCGTGGTGTGGCAGGCCACGAAAACCCCCAAGTGCTACAGGCCATCTTGTCTCTGGCTGCCTATGAGTCCAGCCCTGATGACGACTCTGACGTCCATGTCGAGTTGGATGAGCATCAGGTCCATGTGTCAGGGGTGAGTGATTCTGATTTGGACACTCCTCTGTCCGCGACACCTGCACTGAGGGGTCAGACAGTCTTGGAACTTCTGCCCATGGTGGATCAGGACGCAGAGTCACCCTCCACACCAGTCACTGATGTGCCTGGGATATCACGTCAACGGGGCCATGTAGTCGTACAGCCGCGGGCGGTACCAACACGACGAGGACAACCGGTCCTTGGGTCCCGCAGGGGTCAAGCCCAGCAACGCGGTCGCCACGCGCAACCGCTGTATACTGAGTGGGAGCAAGACATGACTGCCAATTCAGAACGGCAGGGGGCAGCAATGGAGAACATCGCTGAGAGCATGAAGCGTGTGGCCCGATCCGTGCTCCCCCCTGCTAGGCAGGTGCTTCTCCAGAAGCAGGCGGCACGGTCCAGGGCCTGCTCACTCAGGCTGGGCATGGCAGCCTCAGACAGGTCACGCCAGGCTGAAATGTTGTCTCTGCGTCAAGCAATTGCTGCTCACGCAGAGGCACACATGGTGGCCCTGAGAGAGGAGTATGCTTCCCTCAGATCCACTCTGGGTGTCCTTCTGATGTCCCAGAGGGAGCGGTCAGAGGAGAGGTTTGCACAGCTTGAGCGTACCATCTCGGCTGAGCTACAGGCTTGCCGGGAGGTGCAGCGGTTGTCAAGCCAGGCCTTGCAGGAGGAACTCCGTGTTACACGTGCTACCTTGCTAGAGGAAGCACGTGTATCACGGGAGGTTCTGCATGCAGACCTACGTGTCATCGCCACACAGAGCCAGGCTCACCCGTCCGGCAGACTTGCTGCCGACGAGGGGCAAGCTGCGGCTAGGCGTGGCCAGGCTACTGTGCCACGTCCTCCTTTCCAGGATGAGCCAGACTCGGACGACCATCTATCTCCCACATAGGTCAGGCTGTGCAGGCGTTGAGCCCATGGAGGTTTTTTTTTTGGCTCAGCATCATCGCATGTGGGTGTTGAGCAGCACCCTGTACCCCCCCCCCCCTCCTGGGTGCCCCCCCGGGTCGTATGTGGCCATTTTTGATTTTTCTTTTAGTTTAGTTAGTTAAGGTTCTGTTTGATAGTTAGTTTAATTAGGTAAAGTAGGTTTTTCGTAGTTAGTGTAATTAGTAAATATAGTTTAAATTGCTTGTCTATTGTGCTTTCATGTGGCAGTGTGGTGCTTTGTGGCTTTTGAAACCATCCACTGTCTGTTCCAGCTGGGCCCTTCAGGCTTGTCTTGTGTATGTGTTTGCTGCTTGGGGTCCTTGACTCACATATGCCACTCCTGCTTCCCTTATCCATGGGCTCGCAAGGATGGTTCGGTGTAACAGCCTATTACACAAGGGTTTTGGACTGTCATATCTGTGGCATGTCTGATGCTGTGGAACTTGTGTTAACACCCCTAGTGGGGATGATTGGGGTGTTATTGACCACTGTTCTGCTTTTGCTAGATGGGGTGTTTCATGATTCATGTGTACATTCATTGCCGTGCATTGTGTAGTATGTTTCTTATCTTTACTGTACATGTGCTTGTTGCAATTCATGCCGTAGATAGTGTGTTCCACACTTTGGCTGTGAAAGACGGACTGTGGTGTGATTTCTGATGTACATCTCTGACATGGTCCAGTGATGTGATGCCTGAAGAGACACACACAGATGAATCTAATGCATTAATCATGTGTTTCATGCCCTTTCTGCAGGGGGATGAGCCTCCAGACCACCTTTGCCAGCAGACATGGGCCATTTGATGTCTGGAATCTGGACACGTTTGGTGGTGCCCACATGCACATGTGTGCGCAAGCAGAGGCACAGGGATTGCAATCATACATCCGAAAACTGCTGACGTGTTTCAAGGGACTCCAGGCAAGGAGTGCAGCACAGGGGGGCCACAACACAGCAAACCTTCCACCAGGCCAGTTGCACATGCATGCTTAGTAGCAGCACTGAGGGTGAGCTTGGACAAATATTGGTGTTGAAAAGCACAATACAGCTCAGATGTGTTGATGGACTCATGGCTAGTTGATTGTAAGGATGTCTGGGGCACCTGTAGGGGCCGTGGCACATTCCCTCCGGTCCACCATGGTCCATTGAGGCACTTGTATCACCCAAGTAGCGTTCCGAGACATGGAAAGAAGCAGCTGACAGGGACAGATGGCAAGGGACAGACTCGGGTGCAGTGCATTTCATTTCCATGTAGAATTTGAAACATGCACTGCCTACTTTATTTGGGTCATGGTGGAACATGACTTGTTTGGAAGTCATACCTTGCTATATGCGTCTGTCTGCTTACCCAGGAACATTGCATGTTGTGTGATTCGTGACACATTGGTGTTCCATTTGCCACGCACCCACCGGCGCCTGACTTACTGCATTGACTGTGTATGAACCATCACAGGGGTAATGTTACGTATGGGTACGAATCATCCACACCAGATTGTCTGTTTGTAGAGTAGTTTGTTACTTTGGGGCATATTTGGTGGTGTGTTTGTGTGTTAGGGGCACGCACAGATTTTTAACTGTGGCTCTCTTTGCAGCATCGAGGTGCTCCTGTTACCGGACCTGAGAGTGCGCAGGCAGGAGGCCAGCACTTACCCCAGAGATAAGTTTCTCTTTGACTTCCATTTCAGTGAATTGCTGCTATGTTCATGATGAACAAGTTTGGTATGATTGTGTATGTGTTAATGTGAGTACTACATTCTTGGCCATTCCCTACTTTCCTGTGTCAATCCTACTCCCCTCTCCTGCCCCTCATTCCGATTATCCAGTATGCCAACGCCTGTCCCGACTCCAAATACCTGACCCTTTTTCCCACAAGGGTCTCAGAGGCCTGTGTGAGTTTGACCTTGCAGCCACCCAGACCACGGTGGGGGTGGTTGGTTCGTGCCACTCCTGCACCTGTACACGGGAACAGTGACAGTAAACATCCGTTTGTGGTGCCTCATTCTATGTTATGTACCACACATGGTACACATCCTGTTGTGACTTTGTTTTACTGTGCTACCTTGGTTGTTACGTCATTGTGGTAGTACTTGGCCTTTGTGAGGTACTGCTACTTCAAGTCATCTACTGGAGGCTGTTCTGGTTAGTTTTTCTGCCTGCAAGCTTTTTGCTTGGCTTCTGTGAGTTCTCTTGGATGTAGTGTTTTTGCAAATCAAGGTGGACTCTGAGGGTGCAGGCAACTTTTTACACACAAGGTGGGAGATGGTGACAAAGGGGAAGGGTGATCCTGTGGCCAGGTGAAATTCAAGGATGTAGGCTCCATAACCCCGGTGCAGTTGTTCAGTGGGTCATGGTGATTTGTGAGGGAGGGGTGGTGCTTGGTTGGTGATAGTTGCCTTGCCCTGCAGTGTGATGGGCACCCTGACATTGTAATTGTGGTATCCTATGTACATGATGTGTTCTGCTGATCAATGCCTGTTCATGTGTTGTGTTTACCTTTCAGGTGTGAGGGGATAGTTGTGGTCTGACATGCTGGGGTGTACACATGGTGAATGTTCACATGTGATGTGTAGAGGACACTGATGGTCACTTGATTGCACATGCATATGTTGAGTGCATGTCCCTACTGACCCACACACTCGCACTATAATGTACTACATGTACAACCACCCTTCCATGTCCACGTGTACACTCTGTTTTCCTTCTGATGCCCACAGTGTCCCTGCAGCACATGTCCTATGACCAATTGGGGATCCTGTACATGCCTAATTTGCTTTTTGATGTGGTCTGTCGCTTAGATGTGATGCTCAGGGTGTGCATCACACGCAATGGCTGTTAACTGTGCTGGGCACTGAGCAGTGTGTTGCAGGAGGTGGACACGGCCCACAGATGCTGCAGTGTTGATTTTTCAATGCACAACGTGCATGTGGACAGGCATTCATTGTTATGTTACAACTTTGACTTTTGGAATGCATTTGGGTATGACTTCTTTTGGTTGGGAGGCTGTTGGTCAGTCATTTCATCTGATTCCATGTCAGGCATCATTGTCTGATGCCAATTTACATTTTTCACATGGCAATGTCTACCTTATTGGTACTGTGTTGGTGTATGGCTATTGCTTGCCATGTCATCTTGTGCTTTGGGAGGGTTTGAGTGACATACCAGTGATAGTCATGGCCTGTTTTGCAGGTTTGTGTGATTCACACCTTGCATGTGGCCCTTTTGGTCACACAGGATTGCTTGTGTTTAAGTAGCTAGGGATGCACACAATGTGGCACTTCCATGGCAACAATCTAAGGGTGGTTAGGTTGTGACAGTCGAATGTCTCTTTGTCATCATCGATTGTCACCTGGTTTGTGCCAGGCCTGTGTGCACTCCGCAGGGGTGGGAGTTTAGGTGAAAAATGTGTCCACAAGCTGGGTCCGGGCATCCTCGCCACATGCCCTATCCCCACCCATGGGCAGCGCCTGTGCCTGGGGTTGTGGATGTGGGGGCACCACCATGTCCACCGGTACGCCCTGCCGTGTTGCAACATTGTGCAGGACACATGCTGCCACAATGATCCTGCACACTACTGGGTGTGCATAGAGTAGCTGCCCACCAGAGCGGTCAAGGGAGCGGAAGCGTGACTAGTGCGCTCCACTATGGCCCTGGTTGCAATATGGGCCGCGTTGTATCTTACCTGGGGTGGTGTGGTGGGGTTCCGGATTGGCGTCATCATGTGGTTGCTCAGAGGCTAGGCACTGTCCCCTGGAGAGGTGATAATGGTTGTTATTATGGGGGTTTGTGTATTTGTGTGTGTGTGACATGCATGCATGTGCAAGGGCATTTGTACTCACCTAGGAGCCATGTGTCGCCATGCTGCTCAGCTTCCAGGGCCCGGCTCAGGGCAGACATTCTGTATATGAAACTGTCATGGGTGGAGCCAGGGTAGTTTGCACAGACAGAGGTGATGATTCCCTTTGCATCGCATACCACCTGTACATTGATGGAATTCCAGTGCTTGCGGTTTCGGTAGATGTGCTCACTGGCCCTAGGTGGACGTAGGGCCACATGGGTGCAATATATGGCACCGAGCACTTTGGGGAAGTATGCCACCCTGTAAAAGTCCTGGACAACGGCCTGCCTTTCTGCAGGTGTTCTGGGCATGTATATGTGCCTGCGGACTGAGGGGCGTGCAGTCATGATTGCCAACACCTGGTGTAGGCAGCGTGACTGCGTGGCCTGTGAGACCCCCCCACTATGGCAGTAGTCCGCTGAAATTACCCAATGGCCAAAAAATGCAGGACATTGAGCACCTTCTCCAAGGGGCTCAATGCTTGGGAGCAAAGGGTGGGGGATGTAAGGTCATCTTCCCACTCCCTGACCAGGTCTAGGATGATACGGGGTTGAAACCTATACCTGCCGTAGACCTGGTCGTCAGGCATCCCAAAAAGGCTTGTCCGTGGTGAAAGAATTCGTGCCCTGGCTATTCTCCTCCTCCTGCGGTGTCCCACGATCAGTGCTGCGACAAATGGGTCATTCATCGTAGCTGTATATGCGTGTTTGTTTGCGTGCACTTTTATAATGTGCGCGGGGACGCTTCCGCCTGCCTCCGTGTGGCGGACGCATTCACGCCTGTGTGCGTCTTTTGCCTTGTGCGGTTTTCTCATATTCGTATCCATGAATACGGGTTGTTCGCGTGCGTGTGGGCATTCCGTGTAGTTCCCTGTAGTACTTCCCCAGTTATGCCTTCTTTTTCACGCGTTATTCCCCATTCTGCGTGTTACGCCCACTGTTCCGCCTACTTTTGTTGTGTGTTCTGTGCTATGTGCGCTTTTGCTGTGCGCGTAGTGCACGCTGTTTGATGACGTGTGTGCCCGCGTGCGACATGCACCGATTTGGCGCACAACCATTGGGAAACAAGCGCAGCGCCTGCCTTGAATCGCACGCGTGCGCGTGCGCTTGCTTTCTCATGCTTGCGCCACCTTGCGCCTGCCTGCGCTGGGATTTTCGCACGTTTGTTCCATGAATCGGCCCCATTATATCACAGTTAGTCTGCAAATTTGATCGTGAGAAGTCCCTTGAATGGATTGTGCACCAAAGTACAAAACTATATAAAGTGCTCTACTGTCAGGGTAGAGAGAATGATAAAATGAAAGACACAAGATCAAAATCTAAAGAATCCTCGGCAACAGTAATGGAGATCAGGTCAGCTAAAATGTCACTTGAATCCGCTCAAGGTCCAGACAAAAATAATGTGACACCAGAAAAGAGGGGTACTCCACAGAGGTTGCCGCCCTCTGCACCAATGTTTCAGTCACATGATCCTAGTTATAGGGAGAGTTACATTAGCCCTAGGTACTTTTTGAGACAGGCCCCTGGCAGGATACCGATCCACCACGTCAGGCATGAACAATAATCAAAGACAAAATCAAGATCAAAGAAGTAATAGTCCGTACCAGACATTGGGGACGCAGAGCAGATTTGACATCAACACCATGATATATGGTAACCAGGACAGACCCCGGTATGTGGATTGATTTACTGAAAATGGGAATCAGCATAGGGGACAATACTCACAAAATGAGAGACAGGACATGAGGCAGAATATGAATTATGCGCCACGTCAATACAATCAATCACTGCCACCAGGGGATTACAACCAAAGAATAGGTACACCCCGCTCCCTGCCCCACATGACTCAAGAGTTCAGAAACAACTGAAATAGGAATCACTCTCCACAGAGATACCAGAATAGATCTAACTAGGGGGAGAATAACCAATATCGGCATAGGCCGCAAAGAGAAGATTCTAGAGACATGGAAAGATTCCAGTGTCTCGAGGCCCAAGTAAAAATGTTGGCTGAACAAATAGGAAAAATCTGTAAGCTCAAAAACAGTCATCAAATGAAGGGGCAGAAAGTCATAGAAGTGACCTGGTGGCTTCTGATAATAAGTGACTAAATATTCATGACAAATGTAATGATAAAAAGACAGATTCCCTAATCCAGTTTTGCATAATGACCCTGAGCTGTTTAACAATTTAAAAATGAAAATACCTGCAAATGAACATGAGGCAGAAATTGCAAACACATCTAAAAAAGAGGTTTGGTTTAACCTAGCGTTGAATCAAATGTTGGAAATTTGTACAAATGAAAAAGGAAAACGTGGAGAACATGAAATTCCAAAGGAACAAAGAGACAGATTTCAGAAAGACAACTCATGCACGGATAAAATAATTGATGAGGGAGTAGATGTGGATGTTAGAACACCCTCCCTAGACAATCAAGATGCTAATAAAATACAGGCAGGAAGAATAAGTACTAAAAAGGAGGGTACAGATCAATCACCTGAAGAGTTCTTTGAGCGACAGATTTTTGAAGAAATTAAAAAGACTGGTATCATACCAAATACCCATAAATGCCCAGAATTAGAAAATGACAACTTATCAGGTGATATTTATCCGCATATTCAATTGGAGAAATACAGTGTGAACTCTGATGATCCCCAGATGGGAGTGCGAACAGTGGCCACACTCCAAAAGACCACTGAATATGGGGAGATGAGAAAGGCTCAAATGGAAATGGACAGAAAGGAGAGAAAAATGTCCTTTCATTTACTTATGTGCTTAGCCAAGAGTGAGAAGGGTCTGAGAAAAGTGAATCCTGAAATCAGTAAGAATTCACACTTTTTGTGTGTATTAGAGGAAGTTGAAGACAGATATTATGCTCCCATTACTGTGGAAGAGAAGTGCAATACATTTGCAATGATTGACACAGGCGCACAGGCCACAATTATGTCCAAAGAATTGGTAAAAAGTATCAATGAAGGGAGATCTCCACAGAATCAAATCAAAGTGAGAAAGAGTGAAGGCCCAGTACATAACTTTAACGGTGAGGAGGTGCCTATCGAGGGTATCACTGAAGTTGAAATAAAAATAGGAAAACACAGAATGAAACAGGAAGTATTGATCCCATCTATTTGTGAAATTCCTTACTTGATGGGAACAGATTGCCTGAAAAGATTGTCTCCTCTCATTGATGGGTTGAATGGGGTTCTGTGGTCTTTAACCAAAAAAACATTAAGGTCTAAGAAAATAAAGTCACAAAACAGCAGCGTAAAGGAATGCCATACTGTTGCCAAATCGAATGATGCAGTGGAGGTGTACCTCCAGAATAGCTGTGTACCTAGTGTCACCGTTATTTTGATGTGTCAGGAAAAATTGCAAAGTGAAAAAAAAACAATCTGTGCAGATTTATTTGGATCCTAGGAAGAAATGGCAAACTGAGATAGATGAACACACATTGTGCTTCTATTTAAAAGAGAAGAAGTTCAAACAGAATACCATTCCAAACGCAGACACAGAAAAGCACTACTACTCTTGCTGAAATACATATGGAAGATGAGCAGCCATGGATTCATATTGGTATAAATGGCCATTCTAAAATGATAAAAGCCACTTTGGCGCTTGAACAGGAAAGGAGTTGTATTAATGAGAGACTACTGCAGAGAATAATGGAAAGGGAGGAGATCCTGAAATTTAGAATTAAAAAGCAATAGATCTCTGGTTTGGACAATCCAGATTTTGACAATCGAATTGCAGGAAGGTGCATGCTAAAGATTAATGTTGGACAAAAAAACCATCTACCACAATGAGTGGATAGTGAGCGGAACACAAAATGATTTTTATTTGGGCAATGATATCATGCACAGGATGTGCATGGTGTTAGATTTCCTTAACCAAAAAATATGGTCCCGGCTAGGCGGGCCTGCGTCCGAATTTGAAGACAAAAGAAAGGCTTATCACTGTGCACAATTGATAACATATGCAATTGAATTACAGGTGAAGAAGGATATTACTATTCTTGCATTCACCAAGCAGGTTGCTATAACATTAAAGCGCAAGAATGGATAGCAAATGAAGGATTCTGATGCATTTGTGTGCTTGAATTAATCCATGAAACAGCAAGGGCTGGATTATGAATATACCCAATTGGTAGATGTTGGGGAGTGGTCCGTCAAAATTATGGGGGATAATAAAGGATGTCAAGATATTCATTTAGAAGAGAATTTCTTACTAGGAATTGCCATACAAAAATCACATTATACTGCAGATTTCAATAATATGGTGATTGGAAATATCCCTGAGAGATATGTAGATGAACAGGGTGTGTTGCCAGAGTATCTGGATTCTCAAACCAAAGGGATCTTCAAGATTCAATCTGTGTACCCTTATGATTCCAATGAGACAGTGTGTTGTCACCAGGAGAATTGTATAGTATTTGACTTAAATGAAAATGAAACAGGAAATCAGCACATTGAAATGGAGGCTGATATGCCAAAATATTTAAAAGTGGCAGCTTTGCAGAGAGATACAGCCACACAGGTGGAAGAAAGCACACAGATTTCCCAGAATTTCCAAAAATGGTAGAGGAGCAGATTCTGTTAGCAGATGCCTGTGATAGTGAAGAAGATAAGAATGAATTGAGACAAATATGTAAGGAATTTAAGGAAGTTTTTGCCAAAGACGCATATGATTGCGGCCTAACTGATTTACATGTTGCCACATTACCAGAGGGGTGTGGTAGAAATCCAGCATTTGTGCACCAACATCGATTGCCACTGGCATGCTTAGAGTCATTGGCAGAGATAATTAAAAACTTGGAGTCTAGGGGGATTATCAGACCCATTCAAAGTACCTCCAACACTCCTATTTAGGTGTATTAAAGCCAAATGGTCAATGCCGTCTGTGTGCAGACCTGAGGGAATTAAATAAAAGAGTGCCAGTGTATAGATGGCCGCTGCCATTCATTGATCAAGGCCTTGCTCAAGTGCATGGGTCAAAGGTATTTACCACATTAGATCTCACATCTGGGTACTGGTGTGTGCCATTGGCAGAAGACATTCAGAATTTATTTTTATTTTCATTTGATAAAACGCAATACGCTTGGTCTAGAACACCATTTTGGTATGTCAATAGTGGAAGCAAATTGGGCATATTTTTGAGAAAAGCTATGCCGGATGCAGCAGAAAGAGGAACCATAGTTTATGTAGATGATGTCCTGATAAAAAATGAAAACTTAAAAAGTAATGAAATTAGACATGTACTTGACAATTGCAAAAGGCGGGTGCCAAATGGTGGAGGCCATACAGAAATTTAAAGATCCTAGAAAAATGAAAGGTTTAAAAAGTTTATTATGAATGATGGGATATAACAGGAAATGTATTGAAATTTATGCAGAAATCATTCAACAATTGACTAAATTATTGAAGCGGAATACGCCCTGGAAATGGAAAAGGAGCAATCTGAGACAGTTGCTAAATTGAAAGAATGCCTCATAAAGGCACCATGCTTGGCGTATCCCATAAAGAACAGAGATTTCTTTATAGAAATATGATTCACTGAGCTTTGTATATCAGCAGTGTTATCTCAAAAACATGATTTGAACCATAAAACGATTGCTTATGCAAGTAAGGCATTTTCTCAGGTTCAAATAAAATTCAGTGAATGTGAAAAGGCTCTTCTAACCACTGTGGATGTTGCAACATTTTCGTCCCATTGTTCAAGGGGAGAAAGTAATCATTGAGACAAATCATCAACCATTGCAGTTTTTACAGATTACAGGGCTTTCCTGTGGAAGTAAGATATGGCCAAAATAAAAAGAGCCCAATTGCTCAAGGGTTAGCAGATTTACATGACTGTGCAGCTGAATGTGTATCAGACGAAGTAGAGGTGGAGTCCAGTTTGCAGGAGTTTGAACAATCACCACACAAAGCTTTTGATGAAAATACATGCAAGGAATTGCCAATTGTATATGTCGATGGATGTGCTTTTCACATTGAAAACGACAGCAATAAACAGTTGGTGTCAGGGATGGGAAATGTCTGGTTGAGATGTGAGGACATTCCTAGTATAGGAATGAGAATTGGGGCTAGAAGTAGCCAGGTAGCAGACTTAGCAGCCATTTAAAAAGCAATGACTACTGCAGTGGATAACAAATTCAATGCAATTGTCCTGGTGACTGATTCTGATTATGCACGAAATAGCTTTGTAGAATATTTGCCTGGCTGGAAAGCAAGAGGCATGCTCACATATAACAAAAAGCCCATCAAACATGGGAAAATGATACAAGCTATAGACACATTAGTGTTAGAGAATGATTTAACAGTATATTGGAGGAAAATTCCTGGACATTTGAAAACTCCAGGAGAAGATAAGGAGGGAAATGATGAAGTATATCAATTGGCTAAGATTGGGGTTGTTATGGGAGAATCGTTGCCCATTGAACACTTGATTGGTGAAAGACAAATAGATGCAGTTACACGCTCTAAAGCTCCAAAAGAAGTAGAACAACCAGCAGTGCAGTGGAGTTATGATACACCAGATCAAGAACTGATTAAAGCGCAAAAAGATGACCATGTGTTGGGGATCTATTACAGTTATTTGATTGACCCCGAACAAAATCCTTTAACTGAAAATGATTGTACAGGAAAAGAAGAGTTGAGAGTGTTATTAAAGAACAAAAAACGAATTCAACTACAGGATGGTCTGATGATCAGGGAATCCATAACAGGGCAGATACAGTGGGTGCTACCTCTTTCATTCAGCGGGCTGATGTTACACCATGCACATTATGCAATGACTGCAGGATACAGAGGTTCACAAAAAAACTTTAAAGATACTGAATGATTATGCTTAATGGCCACATATGTCCCAAAATGTGGAATTATATACCAGGGGGTGTCTCGTATGTGCACAATTTAAACCTGTTTCACCAATGCATAGAGCTCCATTGATGAAAAGACATTTAACTCTTCTATGGTCAGATTTGCAAATTGACTATGTAGGGCCTGTAAAGAGGTCAAGTAGGGGAAACCGTTATCTTTTGACAGTGGCTTGTTTGATGTCGAAATGGGTAGAATGTATTCCTGCACCAGATTGTAGTGCGCAAATAGCAGCTATATTGCTAGTAAATCATATATTTTCAAGATTTGGATTACCACAAAGAATAGAATCAGACAGAGGAAGTCATTTCACGAGCACCTTAATGAGCAAGGTGTGGCCGATATTGGGGGTGAAAAGGAAAGTGCATATCGCATATCAGCCCGCCTCTTCTGGAAATGTTAAACATTGCCTCAGATCTGTCATGGAGATATTAAAGAAGTTTGTAGCGGAGGCAGGTACTAGTTGGATTTACAATTACCTCTGGTATTGATGGCCATTAGATCGACTCCTGCTAAAGCGACAGGTATCAGACCTCATGAGGTGTTAACAGGAAGGAAATTGGTACTGCCACAACATTTCTTATACAGGACACATGAGCAGACACTTTTGAGTTCACAAATATGTAGAAGAACTGAGAAAGCATTTACAACATGCATTTGAGTTTGTGCAGCGAAATTTGGAAAGAGTTGCTGATAGTGCAAAGTCATACTATGATAAAAAGACTTCTGTGAAAGAGTATAATGTAGGTGATCGAGCATATAAGTTTCATTTTGAAAAAGGTAAACATAAAAACTCAAAATTTCTTGCGGCATGGCCAGGTCCATTTGAGATAGTGGATAAAGTGTCCCCGATAGTCTATAAGATATTAAAGATAGAGGGTGAAATGGTGACAGAACAATTTGTTCATGTTAACCAAATTAAGCCCTATCATCCTAAACATGAGGTCAAAAGACTTGAGCAGGTAAAGACAGGTTAAGTGTACTGATTTCATGGAAAAGAAAGATGCAGTTAATTATTGTCTCACGCCATGAGAAACTGAATATATTGTTTAGTGTGGAGATAAATGCAAATGAAGGTATCCAATTTGGAAAACATGTGGTAATATGCATTGATGGAAGGACTTACTATGGTACAACATGCTAAAATGCTCTGCATGAAAATGGTTTTGATGTATAATAATGTGAAATATATATATTATTGTTTTCTCTCTAACATGTGCTTAGTTGCAGATATTCGGAAGAGTAGATCATAATGTTTTGGGCCACATTTTGTTTTTCACAAAGTAGTAGAAAGGGTGAAATTGGTATTGTGCTATGCACTTAATCTTTTCCTTTTCTATTTGATTTAGAAACAAATGACTAACATATTGGTTGGGGTCAGAGGTCGCAGGACCGGAGGACGCAAGAGATGATGGAGTCCTGGAGTCCACGGGATGAAGCCCAAGTATAGCCTCCGGACCGAAGTATGGAGGTGAAGACAAAGAGACTGGGATGCCAAAAGAGGTGATTTCTGTGGAAAAACAACCAAGAGCGCCAGGATGAAAGAATTACACCGAACAATGTAATGGAAATATGGTGATCAGGACATCTCAGAGGTGCGGTCGTGAAGATGGTGAATGCCATCAATGGAACAGTAGTGAGTGAACTTAATTCTGCAGTGTTGCTGGTGGTGCATAGTGTCATCCTATGTGACTAAAAGTGGGGGTGATGGAGACTCACAAATTTGTTATTTTATTTAATTGTTTTAGTTAGTTATGTTAGTCATTTGTTTTATCTATTTATTTTATTTTATTGTTTTATTGTCATATATAAGAAATGTTGATTTTACACATATATGAAGGCTATAATTGAGAAGACATTCAAACATACGTGGACACTTCAGTTGGACAATATGTGCACAATATTCCGTTATACATGCACATGCACATGTGTGTGAGGACTGATGGTCCCATTTGGGATTTGTTTGATTTTTGTTATGATTGAGCAATGGTTTGTTGTGAAATGTTTAAATGTTCATTTATTAAGTTCTATTATTTCAATTGCGATTCATATGATGAAAAAGAGTGATGTACATTTTAAAAGGTTTCCTCCAATTGTGTGTTTGTTAGCCAGAATTGTCGGAAAAAGGAGGACATGTGTAAGGACATATATGGGATTTTATTGCCAGCATATAATATGCAGCATAGAAATACAGCCAGGCCCAGTTTTTCAAACTGCAGGCATTATTTCAGTAACAGCCAGTAACAGTCAGCAGGCAAGTTTTCAGAATACTTAAATAGTAAAAAAAAAAAACATTTTTTCATAGTGTGCTGCCAGGTTAAAATAAAGAGGTGCACAATTTTATATTGGATGTTTCATGTGTGAAAACTGCATTAGAATACATAACTTATTGACACTGTACTAATTGCCTTACTAAAGTGCTAATTTCAAACTCTCTAACATTATAATGCAGTTTTCTGTGCACAATGAAATGTAGTCTATGTTTTATGTGCACAGTTTGAAATTAATTTTTCCATGAAGAGGTGCTTACTAGCGTTTTTTTCTTCATTTTGTGGAGAACAGAAATATGTAAAATGCAGGAAAGGAAAATGCAAATGAAGTCTTCATTGTCATGAAAAACAAAGGCTGGGTGAGGGCACATTCTTGTTGCTCTGATTGGTAGGGATTGAAGGTGGATAAGCCACATCAACAGAGGGCTAAATTAGAGTTTTCCTAAGGAATGAAGAGAAGAGAGGTGGCAGTTGGTGCTGGGACGTGGAGACGGACGGTGCCATATCTGTTGAACTCCATGTGGATTGAGCGCTGGCTACGAATCTAATCAGTTGGCTGCTCCCCACACATACGAAGGAGTTTGGCACTGGGTCTGGGTCTGTGAAGACAGCGAGGTTGTGTGGGGACTTCAGATTTCACTGACCTTGGTGGGTTATTACCAAGTGAGGAAAAATAGATTGCTGAATGTGTGTTGATACAATTTTCTAGTAGTGCAGGAAGTAAAAAATAATACTGCATGTTTATTTTTCTCTCTATGTTCAAGGTGTTTGAAGATAAATTGGTTTTTGCAATATGCCTGCTTGTTTCTGTTTTTCTTTTATATCTTGCAGGTGATGCTGTAAATATCATGTGGTAAGATGTTTGTAATTGTCATTTAATACAGAGTGCAGATTAAAAAAAACAGAGACTTTGGTGTCATTCATGCATCTTTGAATCATGTATATAGGGGAAGCACAGAGGTGATGTTTATATCAGAGCAGTAGTGCATTTACCAATTTACCACTGTAGTTAAAATAGCAAACAATGGAAAGTGAGTAAATATCTGCAAGGTAGGAAGGTGTGTGTGTAAGTGTAATGAGTGATTCCTTCCTTGCATGCTGAAAGGAAGGAGTGTCAGATTAGACACATAGGTTACTGGATGTACATAAGCCAGTAATACCAGCCACAAACCATAGGTGGCATTCTGAATAAACTCATTGGGTTCTCTGAAGTGTCATAAGTCTGGGAGTTCTCTACAGGCGACTAAAACAAATGCTAATAGATAGGAAAGGTTTGTTTTATGATGGGGTTGTAGTATTAAAAAAACATGCTCACTACTATACCACAAGAATAAGATAATTCTGAAAATACCACAAAGTAAGATACCACTAGAATTACCACCAATACAAGCTAACAATATATAATCACCAAAATAGAGTAATACCAAACCCACTCCAATCTACCACCAACATTTTACGGTAAGAAAAATACCGCCAAATCCCGAATTTACCCCAATAAGACAATGGGCCTCATTACAACTCAGGCGTTAAGGGTTAACGCCGTCGTTAACCCTTAACGCCTGATTCCAATATTAACGGCTGCTTTTAGCAGGCGTTAAAATCCATGGCGCTAAACCGCCTTGGTGCTAATTACGGCACCGTAATTTACGGTGCCGTAATTAGCGCCTTCCCCACTTCCATTATGCCCTAAGGGGCAAAAATGGGAATGGGGAAGGGTAAATGGGAAATGGGGATTTACCGCCCCACTCACCTTGGAATGGGGCGGTAAATCCGCCATCCACCATGGTGTAAATGTAGTTTACACCATGGTGGTAAAGTTGGTGTACTTACCACCTGGGTCGTAATGACCCACAATATCTCTTACACCTCCTCTGTGATCTTAATTGCAATACCTGGGGGTTTAAGATCAATCCAAGCTAGCATTGGGCCCCTAGGAGGAATATTACGATGTTCAAGGAACTTCACCCATTCATGTTCGTTAATAGGGTTTATCATGACATGTTTAGCATTTCCCTTCTCTTCCCATAAGATGGCCCAAATACTGCGTGAGTCACCCCTACACAGAACAGCCACCATACATTGCCAAGCTGCATCTTTATTTGACCAATGCCATCTTTTTAGCCAATTGTAGTGGGCATTCTTTAAGGCTCTTCTCTTGTGCAAGTAAGCATTCTGTGTCAGTGCATCTATTTTCACCATATGCATGTCTCTCCTAAGCTTGCGTTTGGCATCTCAAATTACTTATTCATACACCCTATAAGCATTTTGGTCTTTAGTTATAGTGGGGACATTCGATGTAGCATGTCGACCCGAGAAGGCCAAAATCCAGCTCTCAATGTCATTCATAGTCATTTCCTGGAATGTACATATGTCAGACTGTTTCATATGAGATATTGCTCATTTGGCCATCACAATATTATTATCAGACCACTTAATCCTGTTGGTGGCTTGATTAGTTAACAGTTCGCCTATGTGGCTAACTTTTACTTGCATTGGATCTACCCCAATATTAAGAATGAGTGCTTCATGGTCGCTCCAAGAATGGGCACTTACACTAGAACATCAATCTTAAAGGCCACTACACTGTTTACAAAGACATAATTCAATGTGGAAGCTATTCCGCCCTTCTTCCAGGTGTATCTGCCCGGGGTGTCACTTTTGGTACAACCATTAATCATTTCAAGTTCCCAGCTATGGAGGAATCTCAACCAACACACCCCTTCAGTATCCACTGAGTCTGTGTCATATTAGTTCTCGCTGAGAGTTTAGGCTCCATCACTGTACCTACGGTATCAGGGCAATGACAATTCAGATCGACAGCTATCAAAATACAAACAGGATCATGGCCACTCTCCCATTCCACAAAGATTTCATAAATATCTTCATGAATCTGTTCTCTGAACACTGCCCCTGGGAGGTCATACACATTGATTAGAAGCAACTTGATGTAATTCTCCCCATGAGGCATGGTAACTTCCACTGCTTATAAATGTTCAGAGGAGGATATTATATACGATTTTAAATTATGCTGATATAAGAAAGCGATCCCATTGGTGATAAGAAATGGGTAAAACCCTGGGTATTCCAGGACATTAAGGTCCAAACTCATTTTTTCTGGATGACTAGGGGGAGTTGTTCCACTAGCCATTTCAGCATGGTCTATATGTCCTCCAATTGCACCTTGTCCCTCTTTGGGAAATGAGGTACAGGGCCCAACTCACTAGACTTTCCCCTTGTAAGTTCTGGTAATACGGGGTCTTCTAAATTAGCATCAACATCAAGTTCGATACCACCAACTAGGAGTTGTATGTGAAAGTTTCGGAGTAGTTGTGCCGATGATTGATGTTTACAGTGGATAGCACTGACATATGGGTTAATTCCTTTAAGTGGTTCAAAAAATTTGAAATCATCCCATATCAATCAAGTTTAGATTCGGGGTTAATTTCAGGGTCCAACTTCTTCTGATTGCGACCAGGTCCAAGCTCAAATGAGGAAAGGTTGCGTCAGTGTGGAACTTGTTAGGAGGAACCAGTGCCCCTACCTCCTTGGTTAATGTAAACAACTTGAGAATGAACTACAACTGTGACTGCGCCCCAAGAAATCCCAAAGATTTTCCTGTATTTGTTTGAGAAAGTATAAGTAAAGTTCCAACTATACATTGCTCGGTGTAACGTGCCCTTTATTTGTTAACGCATGTTTCGGCCTCTCAAGGGCCCTTTTCAAAACAAAAATATCCGGGCAATTTATATCCTGAACATTCCATCCATTATGAATTCTTGAATTGTGAATAGCACGTTCACGGGATAATCCCTCACTTCGCTACGAGCATCCTCCTTCGCGCTGCCCACCCAGAGCCCAGGATTACATTTGGCGACACAGAAAGGCTGGGAGAGATCATTACTGATGGCAAACTCCTTGCGGATCTAATAACCTGGGCACTAACAATCCTGGCCTCTGATCCCACCAAAGGCAGGTTTTCAGTAAGAGCAACCATACTTTGTTGAATAGAGAGGCAGAGCTCCAATAAAGAATTGTTATCCATGTCATCCACGTTCAAAGACTCTTGTGGTGTGTGCTCCTGGTTTACGCAGTCTGTACTTTCTTGAACCACACTAGGTTTAATAGCAGGTTGCTCCCCTGAAAGAAAGTCGGGATAGTACCTTTATTTGAGTTACTAGGCACCTTATTACCAGCCTTTCCTTTAGCTGCTTTTTTGTTTGTATAGGAGCATCAAGGTTGGTCTCACCACCCTTCCTAAGGTTATAGCAGAGGTTTTGTGATTTGGTAAGTAATGGCATCTTAATTCAAGTTATTTAGATTCCCAGTAGCTGGGTATACTAATATAAAATAGGTGCAAGTGGGCTTTGGAAGTAACAACCTACAACCACACTCCCGCGGCACCGAGATCTTTTCACAAGTAGCGAGAGGCTATGGAAACCACACTTCCGTCGCTGCTAAACAATGATTATGTTTTTTTAAAAATAGTTGACAGTCAATTCTAGCCAGGTAGGCGTAATTCCGGATCAATTACACCAAAGTTGCAGAAGCAAATGATCGAAAAACAGCGCCAATTGTGTTAATGGAAGATGTTTAGAATTCAGAGCGTGGGCTCATGAATACCTCAGTAGTCTTCACCCGACCCCACGGGCACAGCGGGAACACAAGTTAACTGGGTATACTGATGTAAAATAGGTGCAAGTGGGCTATGGAAGTAACAACCTACAACCACACTCCCGCGGCACCAAGATCTTTTCACAAGTAGCGAGAGGCTATGGAAGCCACACTCCTGTCACTGCTAACCAATTGTTTTGCTTTTTTATGAAAAGTAGTTAACAATCAATTCTGGCCAGGTAGGCGTAATTCTGGGTCAATTACACAGGAGTTGCAGAGACAAATGATCGAGTAACAGCACCAGATTGTGTTAATGGAAAAAATGTTAAAACTCAAAGCGTGGGCTTGTAAATCCCTCTGCAGTCATCACCCGACACCGGGGGCGCAGTTTTAAATGACATAGTGGCTTTTTCCTAATGAACACTATTCAAACCTAGTTTCCATGCAAAACATTGTTGCATTTTTGACATGATTAAATATTTGAAAATTGAATTGATCAATCCCCTCTTACATTGCTAACCCATTTCACCTGTATACATGTTCAATGTTGCATTTAGGATGGATCTGTGATCAGTGTTCAAGTTGGACCGTTGGCATGCTTTTTCTTTCCATTTCAGCACAACAGTTTACAATTTGAGTGGGACAGTATTTCATAATTACGTGTTTAGATGAGCACACCAGGTATTTATAAATCAGGTTACACAATATGGTGACCACATACCTTTCATGCGTTCCTCGGTTCGGTATGGTCTACAGGATTTATTTCTGTAATAGAAATTGCAGATATCCATGCATTTTGTTTTTACTCCATTTTCCTTTCTGTATGTTGCTGTGTCCATCTTTAGAGATGGGCATGGATATGTGGTTACCTTTCTTTTATTATGACAATTTGGTTAGAACAATATTTTTTTTTTAATTTTTGGATTTTATATTGATGTCATCCAACAATTGATGAGACATTTAAAATTGGAAGAATGCTTAATTAGAATATGAAGACAATAATGACGGATTGGTGATAGGTAAGAGACTAGTGGTCCCTTTTTCACATGTTTAAAAGATGGCATATATTTTAATAATAGACTGAATTACCCAGACTGATATGTAAATGGCTATTTCTCCTCTGTGAAATGTACACTGAGCTAAAACGTGGTTGGAGACCGTCCTGAGTGGGCACCTTCCCATAGAACAGATTATTTGGCTGTGTTCATTCTCGGTATAGGGGCTCCCAGACTTTTTCGTACATTTTTAGCAACTTTGGGTTTCACCCTAAACTACCCAGGATAATCCAGACATGGACCCCTTGGTCACTATGCTTAGAGAGACAAAGCTTCAACGCACGGATGAGTCCCGACTAGGGTGAAACACATGTCTGGGTTTGCTAATGGTACTCTTGTTCAGAACAGAGTTGCCTGGCGTTTTGGTGCTGGACTGCCTAAGTGGGTGGGGCCAGACTGATATGCAAATGGATATTTCTTCTCTGTGAAAGGTACAGTGAGCTAAAACGTGATTATAGATCTTCCCGAGTGGGCACCTTCCAGGTTATTTTGCCCTGTTTGTTTTCATTCAAGGGGCTCCCAGACCTTTTTGTAAATGTTTAGGAACTTGGGGCTGAAGCCTAAATTACCCAGGGCAATTCAGAGATGGGCCCTTGCTCACTGTTCTTAGAGAGGCACACCTTCATCTACGTTATGAGTCCCGACTAGGCCAAAATCTGTGTCTGGGGTTGCTCATTTGTACTCTTGTTCAGAGGAGACTTGTCTAACATTTCGGTGTTGAACTGCCTAAGTGGGTGGGACCAGACTGACAAACAAATGTATTTCTCCTCTGTGAAAGGTACAATGAGCTAAAACGTGTTTGCAGACCCTCCTGAGTGGGCACCTTCCCATAGAACAGGTTATTTGGCTGTATTCATTCTCAGGCTCCCAGACCTTTTTGTAAGTTTAATAATATGTTTGGTATGGATTCCTAATGACTAATTCCCATTATCAAATCCACCCTTTTAAAGTATTTAATTATTCTTATAACCTGGGCCTATGCAAATATTTTTGCTCAGATACTGAAAAAGTATGTTGAATAAGTGTTCTCTGTATTTAATCAGTCTGTCCTCCATGGGTACAGCAGTTTACAGCATATTTTTCATTACTCTATTTAATTTCAATTCTAACAGATAGGTGCGTTTTCACTTTGGAGTTAAATGTTTTCTTGTCTTCCCAGACTAATCCCTGAATGATGTTGAAATGTCATCTGATCAATAGTGGATATGAAAAGTGGATAGATTTATTGTCTAAAAGTTGATTTAGTAATGACTCCAATTGCTAAATATATTATTAAGATTGACTGAAACTATCATGTTTATGTTTTTTTAGGATATACACTCCTGGTCAAAGGTTTGGGATAGCAGGAACACAGAATTAGCGTTGATGAAGATTGTGGAAGGGGTTTGAGGATCGATATATATTGATGTGTTGACCCTGAAAACTGTTTGCTATCCTCTATTCCATTGAGTCCCATGTTGGATATATTGAAGTTAAATTTATTTTGATTAACTATTGTGTTAATTCACTATATTCAAAATTTTGTTGGGATATCAGAATAGTTTTTGTATTGGGATTTACATTATGTTCTCTTTCTTTTTATGATGCTATGCTATGTTTTCTATTTGAAGTATTTGCATACATGTTGGCTTTAAGAAAAGGGAAACAAATTACATTTTCAAAAATTAAATGGATCAATACACATTTGTTATCTTCTTTCACCTATGTTGTAAAAAACTATGAAGTACATTAATAATCAGACAACCTAGGGGTTGTTGTGCTTTAGTAGAAAATGGAACATAGGACCAGATGGTTGGCCTCCCTCAGGTAGAGTGCATCCCTCTGGCAGGAATGTGTTCATTTGTCTATGAAAAGAGAGATAAAGAGAGAGAAATAAAGAAATATGCCTATACATCTTCTTTGAATTTACAATCACTGAAATTCTTTTTTTCATTACACTGGTGTGTTGGAATAGGGGCTCATTAGACGCATGTCCAGCAAGACTTGTGAAGTCCATTGCCTGTATACCTTGTTTGAAGGTTTGGTTCAAGCATTAATCAATGCATCCTGAGGCAAGTAAGCTCAAAATGCAATTTTTGAGCCAACTACTGAAATAGCCCTCACAAGATTCATCTGGTTTATCTCATTTTACTTATCCTCTGCCTGTCTATCTCAGGGATTCGTTATTGACAGACCAGGTTCTGTTTTTTTTTGTTTTTTAGACCAATCATGATCTTAAATATTTTTCAGCTGACCTCTCTCCTGTGGAGCTATTGTGGCTGACGAGTACTGAAAAGCAAACTCACTCACCTTAAGTAGATCTATTCCTTGCATGGGCTCCCTTTGACCAAGCTGTTTTCCTTGATCATCTCCTCAGAATGGGATTTAGTAATACATGATTGTCTTCTTGTCCAATTAAGCAGAGGCACTAGATTCCCTTTTGCCCTGCAAGGGTCTCAACCAGTGTCTTTTAATTGTGGGTTTTCACAGGGATCCTCTGCTGCCCAATATAACCTTATAATCTATGTCAATGATGTTGAAGAGAGGGTCCCTGGAATGGTCCTCCTGTCCCCATACGCATGACCGCCAAAAGAATGAGAAACAAGAGATGCAAGTCACTGTTTGGCCAGCCCCCAGGAGGGCCAGTACATCCCACATATGTAAGCAGATATTCTCTTAGACAACCGTTCAACCCCTATGCAGCTGAGGTCTTTGAGGATACAGGTGCCACATCACTGGACCAGGTTGACTAATGATAAATATCCAGCCGTGCTGAAATCATTAGTGATGCCATGATATGACAGGTTATTTATAGCGCGCTTAATACCCAGAGGTTACTAAGTGCAGACCCGGTGATCAAACCTGTGGTGCTGCGTGTCATCTTGCTTCAAGGCGAGCACATTGCCCCTGAGCTATCCTCCTGAGACCCCATGACATTAGCCATGAAGCAAACTCGCATCCCGGGATGAAATTACACAGAGACACACGTGCAAACGTGAAGAACATTAATACACAGTTCTGTAGCCAGAGGACAGATACATACATACTTGCAGAAGCCTATTTCCATTCACTAGCCAAATGCAGAAACGCAAAAATGCAAGAGTCACACAAAGCAAGCTTGCACCTGCCTATTGCAACTAACCATATGGAACTTCAGGGACATATAAGGAACCTGGATGAGCCGAATACCACTAACCTCGAGAGAAAGCAACACAATATATATATGTAGAAAAACAATACAGTAACTATAGTGAAACTGCACAAAGCCACAGGCCTCAGAATAAGGAACATAGAGATGCATATTCTGCAGCAGGACCAGTGCTCGTAGCGAGGGTCAAGGGCAGGTGGAAAATTCCTAATGCTCCCTAATTGTGGACCGAAAAGCTCAGTTTTGCACTCACCCACGTGACTGTGCCAAGTCAAACAATAGCCCTCTAACCATGGTGGGTGAGAAAAGAGGTTCCCAGCGAAGACAGGCGGAATTGTTAAATGTTTTGCCCAATGAACATTGTAACCTGCAGGCACTCTCTCAAGCTATGGGGCTGTGCCACTGGCAACAATTGGCACACACAGTCTTTCTCATTACCATGCGAAGGTACACTGAGAGCTGGGGACAGACCCTGCAACAATGTAATAGATAGTTTTTGGGGAAGGCTCCCGCAAGACCACCTGACATGGAAGGACCAGTTAGGCCACCCATATAGGCGACTTCCATAGTTAAAATGATCTAAGTGATCCAATAGAATGGGCTTAGCACTTGTGACGCCATTGTGTAACAAAAGCTTGTGACACGGGCTCAGGAGCTGTGATTGCTAGAGATATCAGTTTTTTTCTGTATGATCCTTGTCTGTTTGGAAAATAAAGGACAGTTCTAACTTTCCCTTGGTGGAATCCTCCGTCATTGCCTGGGGAGGGTTTGTTGGGTCCTGGGTATTCTGATAAGCAGTGGCTGTGTAGCGTGAACCTCGGTCCTCTGGCATACCTATATAAATTGGTAGCAGAGGACGGTTCATTATGTTTGTTCGGCACGGAGCTGCCTCTTCCTTTGCAACGCCTGTACGGATGGGGGTAGTACGATGACCACGCGGAAGTACACCCCGTGCCTAGGCCGTCAGGAGCCGCCTTGGTGAAAATCCTGCTTACAGTCTGTGAGAAGCCCAGGAGACCAGAAGGGCAGAGTGGCAACTTTGTGGAGAGCCGGGATGATGGAGTGTAAGTATTGATTCAGCCATATGGTAAATAGGGGAGGTGGTGAAGAGATGTTGGGCGTGGGGTGGTGCTGAGTATTGATGAGTATTGTTGACTATTGTTAAATATTGTTGAGCCAGGAGTGGAGGTAAATGTCACTTGTTCATGGTTGGGGAACATTCGATCTTGAGGAGATTGGTTGAGGCATTTAGTTTAGACGATTGATTCAAGGGTATGGAGGACAGACGTTATGTACATTTTGGATTTCCTGTTGATTAGATTTTGTAGCTTGGGTCATGGATGATTGTATTCCTGTGTATAGGGCTTAGCAAATGAAGCAAGCTTGAATTGCGGAAGGTCTTCTTCTGGTTAAGTCTTACAGCAGTGTTTTATCTACAAGGTGACTCTGTAGGTACAGACTGAGCACTTGAAATATTGGTATCCCCTGTTAGGCAGGAAGAGGGCCGTGGATATGTGTTTTTTGTATTTGTCAAGATACCGGTGTCATTGGTAAATGTTTTGGGAAGTGCTGGGAGTGGGCGGGTATCAGCGATTCGGTTTTGTTCTTCACTTATACATTATAGAGGTGACATCGCCAGTGAGGTTTGCTGCTTATAGGACTGGGTAAGCACAAGGAGGTGCAAATGTTTTGACAATTAAAGATTGACAGAGTGGTGGTGTTTCTGGGGCAGTGTGTAGAAGATGCATGTGTGAGATTGGTGGGTGTACCTAAGGAGTGTTGCAGAAGGAAGGTGCATGGGGCACTCCCAAGTTATTCATTGAGAGGCTTCAGATCTTAGTGAATTAAACAGTTAACTAAAAAATTAAAAAATTAACATAAGGTAGAGTGAATTTTTATAATACCAGCGGAGGTGCCAAAAGCCCTGACATAGGGTCAAGAAAGTATTAAAAGTAATGCATCATGGAAGTAACATGGGAGGACACCCCTACAGCATATGTGCTGGTCCCTTCTGTGATATAAAGACAAAATCTGTAAATGTAGCATGGAATGGACACAGAGCACAAAAATAAAATTCCCAACTCATGGCCAAAAGGTGGGAGTTTCTCCAAGTATGGACAGCAACCATTATGTACGCATGTAGAAGGGAAAGAAATTGAACAAACAAATGGCAATATTCAAGTTGCGGAACATGTTCCAGGACGACAGAGGGATGTGGTGTGGCATCAATGGATACTGAACCAACAGGAGGCCCCGGGAGAAAAGCCCTTGGCCCCCACCCCTCCTCTTGAGCATGAGAGCGAAGGGGCAACAGCAGGCGCACATGGATTTTATCCAGCGAGGGAATTGAGAGCAGTGGCAGGGTACAAAAACCCAATATTTGCACCTCAGGCATACAGCTGAAGCAAGGGGCAAAACCAAGCCGGACAAACATCCATAGGAAAAGAAAGCACAAGTGGCGAAAAGAGAGAGCGCAGCGATATCCAAACGCATGTAAAACAGAATGATCTGCAGGCAGAGGGGAGACAGGAAGGACTCGAGAATATAGCATTGAATGAGTGGTAGGGGGACAGATATTGCTAAATTAGACAGGAAGATAGCGGGAGGACCAACTAAGGAAGCCATGGATTGTAAAGACATGAGTGAAGCAAGGAATGGGCAGAGATAATGGAAGAGGTGGAGAGACAAGAAAGGGAGGAAAAGGAAGAACGTGAGTGGGTAAGAAGAGAGAAACAGAAGGCTGAATCGCGAGAATGCAAACAGACAGAGATACAGAGGCAGCAAGAGCTTGAGGGAATGGCAAGGTAAAGGGAAGACAAAGAAAGAGAAAGTAAAGTATAGCTAAAGAGGGAAAAGAGAATGTTAGAAATAGAGCTGCTCGTAAGAGACCAATGGTGCAAAGAAGAGGAAGAGCACGCAGTGAGAGAAGTTAGAGTTCATTTGGGTTTAGCACATTTTAGGATGACATGGAGAGGGAAGAACAAGTAGAATGAGAGTGACGCAGGAGGTATGATATGGTGGTTATGCCGCCGAACAAAAGCAATATCGGGTCCTCCATGAGGGGGGTGCAGGAGCATGAATGACATAGAAGCAGGGCAGCAGGGAGTCACAGGATTGGAAAGGCTAAGCTTCCAAGAAGTGACGGCAAAGATACTGAGTCGGACGGAGACTTCAGAGGAAGTGCGGATAAGGGATTAGCGTGACCTACCCAAGTGAGTTTAGGGAAGGGCACAGACTGAGACACGATAGGGGGATTAGACAAAGATGTAGGTGGATTGCGGGGCAACAAGGATGAGAGGGTTCATCAGTCTAGGGCTGTATCATGCAGCGTAGATAGCGTTACCCCATATACACAGAGTCTCAGAGACCTTCCAGTGTGCAGGAGGGGGAATTAGTGAAGGCGTTCACTGACACTAAAGACACAGGGAGACTGGATGGGGAGATCGGACTGACACAGTTCCTCTTGCTGGAGAAGGGAGGGGGCAACCTCAGTACATATCATTGCAACAGATAGACAAAGACAACTTGAGGTGTATGCTACCAAAGACTAACAGCAGGTCAGACATTAGCGGTGGGGGACAGGAAAAGTTTACTGTCAGCAATTCTCAGAGAGGTTGCTGATGACTTATGGAAAAGGGCAGGCTACCCAGGAGTAAACTCCCAGAACACGGCGCACAATGGTTTCTGCCTTCCAAGCAGCTATATTGCAAGCTCTATGCGTGCAGTACCCAGACACCTCAGACATTATCACAATTATGGCATGCAAAATGGGGGAAGACAAAGACCCCTTACAGTATATTCAGGCTATTCAAGAGAAAAGGAGATTTGAAATTTGAGAACCGTGGGACAAGACCGTGGGATTATTCTATCATATACTATGTCAAGGGTTACCAGACCAGGCACAAAAGCAACTCAAGAAGTTAGTGGGGATGGAAGCAAACCCGTGGTCAGAAATCCAACGCACAATAGTACACTATTGCAGACTAATGCAAGAAAACGTGAGAAAGAAGCACGAGGAAAGAAAGCAGGAGGAAGCAAAGTTAGTTCAGAAGAAATTGTCAAAATATGCCATGGAAGGGAATCGTTAACAAGTACGGGAGGACAAAATGCACCACAAACACAGTATGCACCGCCGCCTGTGGGTGGAGGATTCATTGGCCGGGGCCAAACGTGCATTACAGGTTCAGAGGACGAGGGTGGTCACCTATGGTGCTGCCACTTCAGGAACCCAATACAATAAGGCCCAGAGAGTTTCTCTGGGGGGTCCTCAAGGCAAATAGGGAACCACACCAGTGCTGTGTATGCGACAGATAGGGCATATCTCTAGGGTATATAGATGCAGTGAGGGATGCAGCAGAATGGGGGAATACAATATCTGCCAACACATCAGGGGGAACAGGCTGAGTACTATGCCCAGGACCAGACACAACAACAAGGGCGGACACTGAACGCATACCTGCAGACATACCAACCCATGACGCAAACACAACTGTACTCACAGGCACCACATGTACCACAGATGCAGAATAATATGCAAATACTATACTCGGCATAGCAAGGTGACCAGACACAGATGAGCACAGACTCCATGGGAATTACTCCCATTCAGAAATTAGGACCGACTACCATGGTGGGAGGCAACCCATTCACAGGGAACGGCATGTCATTATATCCTCAATAGGCCAGCCCACACACAGACCTGATGTGCTCCATCCTATCGATTACACCCAACCCGGCAGAGGAACCAAGTATAGGGGTGACGATAGGCAACAAAACTTTCTGCTTTCTTGTAGACACAGGAGCAACTAGATCCTGCATCCGGGAGGGGAAGGTTAGAATGTCAGGCAATGCCATGAATGCACAGGATTTTCTAGGGTGACAGAATTGGTTTCTTTTACAGGCGATCTTACACGTTCTATAGGGGAGCGTGATCTAGCTCTACCTTTATTGTAGTCCCAACAGACAGCAGTAAACATAATGGGATGAGATATCATGAGAACACTCAGAGGCCGATTCATGGAATTAATGTGTGTTGAAATTTTCAGCGAAAGCATGCGAATCGCAGTGCCAATGCGAAAATCGCAGTGAAACACGCGCACAGCGATTCATGGAAGTCCATGCGCATGTAAATCCCAGGATGTGCGCCAAAATTCTGCGTGGTGCACGCTGGCGCACACGTCTCCAAACAGCGTGCGCTATGCGCACAGCGAAAACGCACATGGCGCGGCGCACACAACAAAGGTAGGAGGAACAGGGGGCGTGACACGTGGAATGGGGAACAACTCGTGAAAATGTGGGCGTCACGGGGGAAGTACAGGAGGCAAGTGCACGGAACGCCCACACGCACGTTCAAAACACGTATTCATGGAATCGAACGGGGCTAAGGCATGCACCAAAAAAGACGCGCTAATCAGGAAACACGTACGCCAGCAGGAAGTAGGCGTACGTGGACCCGCGCAGCATAAAAGTTCGCGCAAACAACAAACAAGCACAGACGTCAGGATGAATATACCGTTCCTAGCAGCAGTGGTCATGGGATACCGCAGGAGGAGGAGGAGGAGGATAGTCAGGCCCAGAATTTTTACACCCAGAACCAGCCTTTTTGGGATGCTTGATGACCAGGTGTACGGGAGGTACAGGTTTCCACCTAACATAATGCTCGACCTGGTCAGTGAGTGGGAGGATGACCTCACATCACCCACCCTGTGCTCCCAAGCACTCAGCCCCCTGCATTAGATCCTCAATGTACTGCACTTATTGGCCACTGGATCATTTCAGCGGACAACTGCTATAGTGGGGGGTGTCACAGGCCACGCAGTCACGCTGCCTACACCAGGTCTTGGCCATCATGACTGCACGCCCATCAGTCCGCAGGCACATATACCTGCCCAGAACACCTGCAGAAAGGCAGGCTGCTGTCCAGGATTTTTACGGGTGGCACACTTCCCCAAATGCTAGGTGCCATTGACTGCACCCATGTGGGTCTACGTCCGCCCAGGGCATAAGAGCACATCTATAGAAACCGCAAGCACTGGCATTCCATCAACGTGCAGGTAGTATGTGATGCCAAGGGAATCATCACCTCAGTATATGCCAAATATCCAGGGTCCACCCACGACAGTTTTATTTACAGAATGTTAACCCTAAATCGGGACCTAGAAGCTGGGCGGCATGGCGATACATGGCTGCTCGGTGAGTATAAATGCCACAGCACATGCATGCATGTCAGATACTGAGCAATGTCTCAACCCCACTAATGATACCCATCACCCTCCCCAGGGGACAGTGCCTACCATCTGAGCACCCACATGATGACGCCAATTCGGAACCCCACCACGCCACCCGAGGTAAGATACAACACAGCCCACATTGCAACCTGGGGCATAGTGGAGCGCACATTCGGAGTGCTCAAGGCACGCTTTCACTCCCTTGACCGTTCTGGCGAGCAGCTGTTATACACTCCCCAGTAGTGTGCAGGATCATAGTGGCAGCATGTGTCCTGCACAACGTTGCAACACGCCGGGGCCTGCCCGTGGACATGGTGGTGCCCCCACATCCCCAACTACATGCACACCCACTGTGCATGGGAGGGGAAAGGGCATGGGATGAGGCAGCCCTACGCAGCTGGTGGCTAATTACTTCACCTAAAATCACCCCCCTGTGGAGTGCACACAGCCCTGGCACATACCATCTGACAATCAATGATGATGGCATAAGGGACAGTCAACTGTCACAACCATACCAGCCTGAGATTGGTCTCCTGGAAGTGTTACATTGTGTGCATCCCTACCTACACAAACACCACCAATGCTGTGTCATCAAAAGACACACTTCTATGCTGCTAAAATCATTACCCCCTTGCAAAATACAACATGACAACAGTGCCATGTCACCCAACCCCTCCCCAGCACCGCCACCCAACACACCATGGCATGTCATGCTATGTGAGAGCAACAAAGCAATCCCCAAAACATGACACAAGTGTCAAAGTACAGTGCCCCTAATGGAAACTGCCCACACATAATATGCTTCCAGTAATGTAGAACTAACAACACACATGGCCAAATACTTACCAACAATACAATGCAGCTACACACCTCAAACATAGCATAAACATGACAGTACTAAGGTAAAGTAGTGGTAGTCTTACAACCTGATCATGCCAGCACATCGGCCACTTCCAACTGTACAGTGCTGCTGTCACGCAAATGACTAAGTGCACTGCTTACAACATGAACTCCATCTCCAAAGTAGACAGCCTTGTGAAGACATGAGGAATTAACCTGCAAATTAGGCGAAAGACATGGATGCACAAGCACATAGCAATACACCATGCAGTGTACAATTCAACAACAATATCCACTAGGAATGTATGCACAGTATTGACTACAGACTGCCCACACAGCTCATGGGAGTCCTACGTCACCGTGTAAGTCACTGTCACTTGGGCACACCCTTTGCAAGCCCATGGAAACGGGAAGCAGGAGGGGTGTGTGTCTCACAAACCCAAGCATCTAACCCAAACTCAGGACAAGCCTGCATGTGCCCAGCCGGAATACAGTGGATGCCCACGGGAGCCACACAAGGAACACACTGTAAAAAAAAATCAAAAATCAAAAATCAAAAATGGCCATGTGGGGGCCGGGGACGGGGGGAGGCCACCCAGGAGGTCCGAGGACAGGGTGCACACCAACAGCCACCTGTGTGGATGTTGGGAAAAAAAAACACCTCCATGGGCTCATGGCCTGCACGGCTATGCCATTGTGGGAGAACTGCTGCTGTCGCTCTCATCACCCTCTGCTGCTGCCACAAGAGGTGGTGCTGCCACAGGAGGTGGTGGTGCTATGGGAGGCAGCCCACGCAAAGCCCTGGTATGGTCCTCCATGGCAGCAAGCATGCGGGTGTGGAAGGTCTCGTTCTGGAGGATTATAGTGCGGAGATCTCCATGCAGCACCTGACGTGATGCCCGGATCTCCTCCCGAGGTGCCTGCATCTCAGCTGAGAGTGAACGTGTGAGCCGCTCCAGCTGCTGTTCTGTCCTCAAGTTAGTGGAAGCCTCAAAGTCAACAAGAGTCTCCCTGAGGTGATGGAGTTCTACCCTCAGGGCTTCCCTGTGGCCCTGGGACTCTATTGATATCGATTGGCATTGAGTCTCCAGTGGCGCCCGTCTGTCCCTGTTGGACGCCAACATGTCCTCCCTGTGTGATTGGCAAATGGAGTCTGTTGCCTGCTGTAGTTGCTCCATCTGCCTTTCAGGGGGGACAATGGAAGTGGCCACCCTCTCCATTGCTTGAGCCATCATCTCAACTGATGCCGCCTGTTGGGTTGCCATACCGTACATGGATTGTTCCCATGTGGTATTGCCTGGTGGCGTACGGCCACCGCGTCGGCGGGCACCACACCTGTTTGGGGCAAGGCGATCTGCGCCTTGCTGTGCCGGCACTGCCTGAGACTGCGGACTGCATTCCCCCTCTGATCTGCTGGCCCAGGAACAGGATCAGATGTTGTGGATTGTGACCCTACATCCGTAACTGCCAAAGGCGGACTTACCAACACTGACTTCCCCATAGAGGGTTCTACCCCTGGTACAGGTGGGTTGGACAGAACAGAATCCCTGCCAGAAACACTCACCTGCGACGGCACATAGGTCTCATCTTCCGAATCAGCACCTTAATAGAGGTCTGGGGAGTTGCACCCAGAGGCACCCCTCGACAGAATGTTCTGCAGCAAGATTGGGTCCTCACCCACCACTACACCACGTCCCCCACTGGTGCCCGGTCGTGCCTGAGATTCCTCCTGGGTCTGCACCATCTCCTCAACCTCAACAGCATCAAGTGTGCCATCCTCTGCAAAAACTTGAAAGACAAAAAATGGAAACAGGCATTAGCACAATAGCACACAAATAGGCCTGACAAGCTACAGAACCACTACATGATTTACACATATCCCACATGACTATAACCCTCCCATGCATGCACTGTCACTGAGTTGGAAGGGGAGGCAAAAGGCAGACACTGATGACACCAAGATGGAAGAGCAACACATTTGCTGCATGCTGGATAGCACTGCCATCACACATTGGCCTGTGAGTGGCATGTCCAATACACATACATGACACATGCCATCACAGAGATGGCATGTACCATAGCCATGGTACATTCCACAAGTACATCCATATGTCAGTGAATGAATACTGTCAGCCATCCATGTGAGATGGACATGATGAGATGAAAAATGCTACATACTGTGACAAAATAGGCATGTGCCACACACTGCAGCACATCCAATGTACAAAAATACAGTGATTGCAGGCCGATGTACACATCAATGGTTGTGCACTTCAACATGACAGGAAAGAACTATCATGTTCCACATTCAAACAGGCGCAAAAATTCCTGTGATCAGGCCAATATTCAATTAGCCTGAATGGTCAAATCATTCATCTAACAAGGTAACACATGTGGGCCAATGTGGGGTTCATCAATGACAGAAGCATGTCACAAATGTGACAATAGGGCTGAGGAATGCGTAGCAAAAGTGGTAGAATTGAAACAATCAGCCTGAACGAACACTGAAAAATACAAACAATGTTGTTGCAAGATGCAACTTCAAGGGCAACTGCCGTAATGTTGAGCCAAATTACTAATGTGGGCAGAAGGGATACTGTCACACCCAAATCCAAGGCCGCTGAATGTTTTGGATGAAGCACATGGGTGACCCATACCACTCAGGCACACACACCCTCACCTGGCACTTAATCAGAACCTGTCACCCAAACAACATACACATGCATTACACACACATGCATGGGCACTCACCGGACAATGCATCATAATCAGGTAGTCCTCCCACACCTTGGATCTGTTCCTCTGTGATGAAGGCCCAAGCAACAGACTCATGTTCAGTGAGTTTGTTGTCCTCTTGTGGAGACCCACCGCCAGTCACCAGAGTAGCGGCATGATTTGAGGCCAGATTGTTCTTTGTTCTGCGTTTCAGGTCATTCCACCGCTTGTAGCAATCATCAGCTGTGCGCCTCACAAATCCAAGGGCACTTATGCGGTCGGCGCTGGTCTGCCAGTGTGCCTTACGTTGACCAGGTGTGGTATTGCACCCTGCAGTCACCAGCATTTTGTGGCTATCTGCCGACACATAGCCCACAAGTGCATCAAGTTCCGGATCATTAAAGCAAGGCTTCCTTGAGGTACCGGAGTGTGAAGCCGTGTGCCAGAGCACCCTTCTTCCTCTTCTTTAAAGGTGGAGCAGAGCCAGAGTGGCTTACGCCGCTCTGGTCAGTAGGGGCAGAATCACCGGTGGACTGGGTAGTAGGAGTGTGGGAATGCACAATGGCCATAGGTCTTGATGCAGGCATTGGTTGCAGGGTAATGTTGGCAGGGGGAACGTCAGTTTGATGGACCGGGACTGACACTGTCCTGGCTGGGAGAGTCAGAGCTGGGGCGGATGGACCTGCAGCTGCCCCTGCAGCCTC
Organism: Ambystoma mexicanum; assembly: GCF_040938575.1. Lineage (NCBI taxonomy): Eukaryota > Metazoa > Chordata > Amphibia > Caudata > Ambystomatidae > Ambystoma > Ambystoma mexicanum. The sequence goes on from NC_090922.1 coordinate 113,539,238, forward strand.
CCCACCCTGCATGCTTGGGGCAGCAGATGACATAGCTGCCCCAGATCCATGTGGATTGGTGACAGCAACTTGCACCGCCACACGTGGCCTAGACTTGCTAACCTGGAAGTCAGCCAGGGAGTCATCCTGTGCCAGGTCAGGTGCCACAATGGGCTGGTCCAACAGGGGCTGAGCTTGCATGGTGTCAGCCATGTTTCCCTCAACCATGGGGGGGCATGGGTGTCACTGATTGTTCCTCCACACATGGGAGTATATGGGCACCCTGCAAATCCCGGCCACGTCCCCTACCACGCCCACCACGCCCACCTTTTGAGGGTCGGCCACCTTTGCCTCCTTTACCACTTGGTCGCCTCCCAGCCATGGCACTGATGTTGTTGTGCGTTTGGGAGTTGCAGTAAACTTTTGTCCTGGGCAATTGGGGGTCAAAGGGGTAGGATACCAGATGGAATTCGTACCCTAGTGCTCTAACAAGGCTGTCTGTGACCCCTGGGGGAAGATGACGGGTCACGCAACGCACAGGCAGCCCAAAATCATAAATGAACGTGCACGCAACCCCTCGTAGACCACGTGCGTGAAAAAATGAACCCGCACTACGCTGTGGCACCCAGAAACACAAAAATAAGCATACGCATAATACACGCAGCCTACAATGACCTCTGAAGGGGAACGCGACACACGGGGCAATCACAGTTGCTAAGTATGTGCGGAACTCACCGTCTGCCTGGAAAAAGAACGTGAAAGCGTTGGCAACACCCCCTCCAAAAGAAGAATTGTACGCTGTCTGAGGAGACAGGACAAAAGGAGAGGTGAACTCTGTTAGAGGAAACAGGCCCAACAAAAAATCAGAAATAAGCTGTCAGAGGTAACAGGGAGTACGAACTAGAAACGCTGTGAAGTAATCGCATGTGAACCGACAAGAAGTACAGATTTCACCCACTCGCTCTCCACGAAAAGCACGTACAAGGAAATGGCGTCCTACACGTAGCTTTTAAACCGGCCCACACGTACACATCAGATACACGTGTACGCGGGCGCTTTCCTCCAATTACATGCAATGACACTAGGGCATGCATTTTTTCCACGTGTGCTCTGTCATCACGTGCTATGAGGGAAACACCTGCGCGCATAATGTAATACGCGCTTACGCGCTAAGGGCCTTTGGTCCAATGGAATCGCGTGCGTGTGCTGACGCACTTACGCGCTAAGGCCCTTTCCTCGAATTACACGCTGACGTGCAATTTTTTCATGTGCCAAATCACTCCGTATCAAGCTGGCCACGCGAAAACACACGGAAGACCACGCTCCTGCCCAGAAGGCCGAATTACTGCCCCCCAGGCCCCCGAGCACGCTCCCACCTGCCATCTGCTGCTGCCTGACTGCCTGCTGCCCATGTGCCCTGCAGTTTGCTGCCTGCACATCAGCCAGGGGTGTAGTTGCTGTGACCACCCCTGCTGGAACCGAAGACTCCCGACTTGGATTCCATCGCTCCACAGCCCAGCCCCAGGACCCAGTTGCCCACCCACTCCTGCCTCTGGGGTTGCCATGTCCAGCACTACAGCATCTGGCAGCACTGGCAACCACCAGCCAGAGAGGTAGAGGGCCAACAGCTTCACTGCCACCGGAGTTGGTGTCCTGGTGTAGCAACTCCAGGTCAGTATGATGCCCTCTTTGGAAGTTTGCGCGCCGACAAGGAAGGATGGACCAGGATCTGGATGGACATCGTGACTGCCATCAACTCAGAGGGGGTGGCAGTCCGCGACTTACAACATGTCAAGAAGCGCTGGGAGGACTTCAGGTCCAGGACCCTCAACAAGGCACAGCCCCTCGCTAAGGCAGCGGATGCCAAGGGGCGACGGGGCCAGCTGTCAGACCATCAAATGAGGGTCCTGGAACGCATATGCCCAGCGCTCTACGTCCAGATCCTTGAGAGGCAGACCCGTCTGGAGTCGAGCGGTAAGTGTACATGCATGTTGATGGTATGCTGTGCGTGTCGTGTTGTGCCAGTAATGTGCAGTTTGCACATGTGTTTATGTAGGGCCATGTAGGGATGTGTATGAACATGGGCGTGTGGCTGCCACATGTGAGTCCGCTCAGGTGTGAGACACATTGATGGTGTATGTGTTGGTAAGCATGCTGGGCATATGCAGGTGTGGGAGTACACAGGTTTCAATCTCTCTGTATGTACATTGGCATGGTTGTGGCACGGATGGTGGTTCATAATTCATGTACATGCACTGTGTACATGTGCATGTATGTGTATTTGACAAGTGTGCAAATGTGTTGCATCATGGATGCACGTGACACTGATATGGAGAAGGATGAATGGCAGATGTGACATGTATGGCAATCTCTTCACTGAAACAGTTGCAGGAGCTGTAGACATGCATGTAAGTGTTGTGGCGTGTGCGCATGTCTAGTGCACTCCCTGTGTTTCATGTGATGTCTGGCTCACCTTTGGCTGCTCTTGCTGGTGTATGTGTATGGATGTTGCTGGCCTTTTTGATATGGCTGTGGAATAGCTCATGTGTGTGAGTTGAAATGACATGTGTGTTGGGTGATTGTGATGCCATGTCTGAAGTTTGACACTGCCACTCATGTGGAACTGTCATGTGTGTATCAGTCCATTGTACAGTGCCCTGATGCCTGTCTCCTATCTCTCCCTGTCTGCACCAGCAACTGATGAAGAGGGCGGAGAGGGTGCTGTGGAGCACAGCGGCAGGGATCGCACCGCCAGCCAGAGATGCAAGGCCCGGCTCCCCTCCCAGGTTGTGATCTCGTCGGGGAGTGAGGAGTCCGGTGCCGTGTCCCAGGCCACAGCTGCCGAGGGTAGGTCCAAGAGGCGGAGGTCGGAGTTGGACTCCTCGGCAGCAGAAGGGGCAGTTGAGACCCCACAGGGTCCGACGGAGGAAGATGGCACGGGGTCATCCAGGTTGAAGGGGGGTTTGTTGGAGGAGGAGGCTGTGCAAGGGACAGACACGGGGTCTGGAGGTGGGGATTCCACTGGTGCTAGTGGTGCAGTGCAGGGGCAGGGACAGGAGGCAACACAGGCCACCGCGGAGGTGCCTGTGTGTAATCCTGTCCCCGATCCTGTGACTGCATCATCCGGCACCAGCAGGGATGCCTACGTCCAGACCCGTTTACAGGGAGGGGATCCGCTAACAACAACTGGCCTTCCTCTCTCTGCGGATGTGGCTATCCGGGACCGGGTTGAGCCTGTCCTGGGTGGGGTTATGTTGCGTCAATGGTCCATGCGAGTTGACCTGCAGTCTTTTCATGAGGAGACTGCATGTCTTCGCGGATGGCTCGTTGACCGCGTTGACCTACTGGGACAGCTCACCAGGGCCGGATTCCTCTGTTTTCTGGACCTTGTTCCGACCCCCACCTCAACTGAACCCCCAATGCCCCACTCATCCTCCATGCCATCTTCCCACCCATGTATCACCTGGGTACCCTGTGGAGCTGCCTCTGACCCTGCGGCCAGGCTGGTGGAGGACGCATCCCTGCCACAGTTGGGAGTCGGACGTCCAGCAGGGGTGGCCACCTCAACAACTGCACCCCAGCCGGAGGAGGATGTGCAGGCAGCAAGAGCCAGGGCACAGGCAGAGGCACAGCAGCAGCAGCAACAAGGTGGGAGCCATCATGGCTCGGGGCCTTCGACATCGGACGGGCAGGCATCGGCCAGAGAGCAGGAGGACCCAGGACTGGAAGTGTCTTCTGTGTGGGAGCGGTTAGGCCATGCTATAAATGTGGAGCGGCAGTGGGCAGAAGAGGCAGGGCTCACGATGGTCAGGGCGGAGAACTCCATGCGGAGAGTTGGAGGAGAACATGTCGTCGTCCCTGCGAACCCTCGGGGCCATGGAAGAGGACCGCCTCCAGGACATTGAGCAGGAGTTTGATGATGCCCTGGCCCGGGACATCCAAAAGTGAGCCGTCGGACTAGCCTGCTGCCCTTGTAAATCGTTTTTAGAGTTAGGTTTCCTTTTTGTTTTTCTTTTATTTGTGTTCAATGGACAATGCCACACAAATTTGTATATAGTTATATTTTTAGGTAGGTAGGTAGGTAGGTAGGTTTCATTTTTTTGGTTGGGATCATGGACCCTTTACATCCTTGGACAATGGATTGTATATAGTTTCATCATGTATTCCTTATTTTTTTTGCATTATAGACATGGAGCAATGGATTTCTTTTTCTGGACAATGGGGGTGCTGGGGGACATGAGTGGAACATGAGTGGGGGCCTGCTGGCAGGTGCCCCGCACTGCTGGGGGGTGGGGGTGCAAGGGGACATCAGTGGGGGCCGGCTGGCAGGTGACCCTGACTGCTGGGGAGTGGGGGTGCAGGGGGACATGAGTGGGACTTGAGTGGGGGCCTGCTGGCAGGTGCCCTGAACTGCTGGGGCGTGGGGGTGCAAGGGGACATGAGTGGGACATGAGTGGGGGCCTGCTGGCAGGTGCCCTGCACTGCTGGGGGTTGGGGGTGCAGGGGGTCATGCGTTGTTGGTCAGTAGTGTAAGGTGACATGTGGCTTGGCTGGGGGGCATGCCCATGGTGGAGGCCCAAACTCATGTCCCCTTGCATCCCCACCCCCCAGCAGTCAGGGGCACCTGCCAGCAGGCCCCCACTCATGTCCCCTTGCACCCCCACCCCCAGCAGTGCAGGGCACCTGCCAGCAGGCCCCCACTCATGTCCCCTTGCACCCCCACCCCCAGCAGTCAGGGGCACCTGCCAGCAGGCCCCCACTCATGTCCCCTTGCACCCCAACCCCACAGCAGTGCAGGGCACCTGCCAGCAGGCCCTCACTCATGTCCCACTCATGTCCCCCGGCACCCCCACCTCCCAGCAGTCAGGGGCACCTGCCAGCAGGCCCCCACTCATGTCCACTTGCACCCCCACCCCCCAGCAGATCGCACATGCTAAGGACACATGTAAGAATCATTTCAAATGTGTTGAGACAAAAAAGAGGTTGGCTTAGTGGCCGCTAATGTCTGTAAATCACTTCTGACAAACACAATCTTTAACAGTCATTGATAAAGCATATAAACAGAGAAACACACAAATTACGTTGTTGAGTGCACTCTCAGACAAATAACACACATACGTATGCATATAGCACAGGGCAACTGCTGTATTACATATGCATGGTAAACAAGAAGAAGCAAAAAACCAGGCAGTATCTTACATGAACTTGTAATAAAAACGAGCAACCCACAAAATACCAGCCTAATGTGGTCAGATCAAAAGGGTGTATATTTCTGACTGTTATGAGTTACATTGTTAACTCTCAACAAGTTCAAGGAAATTGTTCTGGATACAGGAATGACCAGGCCATAGTAACAGTGGGTGCGTAAAGACCAATCCACGGTCAACGTCGGAACATTGCTTCCTAATGGTGTAGAGTGGACTGCAAAAGGGGTGCTGGTCCACGGACGTTTCGGCAGGCAGTGGAGGCTGCCTTCTTCTGGGCCTAAGGATGTAACTCAACTAGGAAGAGAGCACAGAGTTTAAAATCGGGGATTGTCTTGTTTAGGGGCATAGCATAGGGCTAGGGGGGTCATTGGAAGGGTTCAAATTGGGAGACAGACATGTATTGTGTAGGCACATTCCAATTGTACTTGTGCCTATGAAGGCACCACTGACCTGAAAAGAGGGTCTTCTGCGTGGTATCAAGCTTGCGGGAGAGTGGCTAGCGTCACCTGAATATATATTCCCCTGGTGGGAATCATACTGTCTTTAAAGTAGACCGGAGGAGCCTTGAGTCCTGTCGGCGCATTCCAGCTAGGTGAATCCATGGACATCAGTGAAAGGCATGAAATAATGCAAAGTGGATGTTTACTGCGCTGGCCGGCGTCCATAGAGAAACCTAGGGTCGAGCTCCGCTAGCATGGTTGCACATGAGCATATGCGCTTCATTCCTAGGTTTAAGAACGAAAGAAGTGGCTTACGTGAGCCTGCGTGCGTGTTGCAGCAGGATTTCATTGCTGGACTTGAAGGCGCTGGAAAACGCAAGTCATCTCTAAAACTGCTGGATGGCGGAGCCACCCTATCGGAAATAATAAGCAAGTGTGGATTTGAGAAGGAGGATGGGGTTTAGAACGGACTAATAAGTCATTGGAGGAATGGAGGACGTGGGAGACACGTGTGGCGTGGTATCGGTGTTGGAGAATTACAAATAAGTGCCCATGTAGGTGGCTGGGACACGGGATCAAAGGCATATGAAAAGCGACCCAGATTGAGTCTCTTGTAGTGAGCTTACCAGTGGGTCCGCTCTCGCTTGGAAGAAAGTGCGCTCAGGCGGTGTGGGAACCAGCGCCCTCTTCCTCCTCTCCATTCCACCACCCAAAGTGCCCATAATGTCTCCTTCAGGGCCCACCCTGCAGAACAACATGAGAGACAAACGTGCATCTACTCTGCTCTCAGCACACCAGGCGTGGAGCACTGTTTCCCCAAGTGGGCTTCACCTGTTCCCATTGGTGTCCTTTGATGGAGCAGGGATTGATTTGCAAAGCCTGGGAACACATGTTTTTATGATGTATCTTTGTTATTAGCAGTGCCTAGTCTAATATGCAAATGTTTAGTAATTGGAGCTGTGATGGAACGTTTTCGACTGAATACTCGCACACAGCTCCAGTTACCTACCGAATTTCTTATTAGGCAATGAAAGCAGCAATAGCTAAACTCCCTTTCTAGAGCCGACTTTTCAGCTACGCTATCTGCTAGTTTGATGTGCAACAAGCACGTGCCATTCAAAGTTTCTTAACACCATTATCAGATCAATGGATTCATGGGCCAAAGGAGTGCAGTGGGCTAAGGTGCAGGGGGTGTGCCAGCTGAGAAACATTCTGTAACTCTGGCATGGACAAATGACCATGACCCCGCTGTGCCCGGTCTGAGAGCTGCAACTCAGAATCCTCCCCAAACACATCCCATTATGAAATAGGTTCAGTGAGTGGACTGTCTGCTGACACCTCAGCAGATCATTGCAAAACCTGAACTTGTACCCTGCTCTCTTGCAACATGGGGGGCTGGGGCTGTTATATTCCCACGTGTACCAGACAGAGATGTGGAAGGTGGGCTTTTGGCTGGCAGCAGTGAAGTGTCAGACGTCCAAGCCAGTGGTGACATGAAAAGCTCCAGTAGCCACCTTGATGGCTGTTTCCATGCTTGGAGCACTTCCAGCCCTAATCGATGACCTGCTTCTGGGTTTTGCCTCGTGCTGAACTATGCTGTAAACCACAATGTTTGCATTATCAAACATGTCAAAGGCAAGTGTTCCTGATCTAGAGCTTACCTAATCTCCCCTTCAGGACATCTTATTTAGTGTTGCTTATTGACTCACACACTTATGACGTTTCGTACATTTATTTTTTACAATATTGTAATAATTGGTTATTTATAACGCGCTTATTACCCAGAGATTTCTAAGTGTGGACCCGGAAATCAAACCTGTGTTCCTCTTCCTTCCAAGATGAGCGCATTGCCCCTGAGCTATCCTCCCAAAACTCCTGGAGCTATCCACCCGACACTCCATGAGCTATCCTCCCGTCTACCCACCGCCTACCCACCACCCGAACCACTTACCCCAATGTACTTATTTAACTTTGTTTGGCACAAAGTAATTACGAAGAGGTGAATTACCACTAAGCAATTCCCTTTAATATTATAACGGTATAAGTTTTTTTTTTTCTTTTTTTTTTAATTGAAACTTCAGTTCGGCTATCACAACTATTCAGTTATGAAGCCTGACTTTTGTTACAAATATATCATCACACCTGAATTTTATCAAAAGAATCAACTAACTCAACGGGTCAAGTCAAATACTCTATTTTCATATAAAACTAAAGTGTCGACGTTACTCTTTAAATCAAATGAATATAAAAGAGCAAATCATAAAGGGAACGAGAGACAGTCACTCGTCCAATTTTCACTGTCCATAATTACTTTTTGACCACTTTCGTTATAATGGAGTCTAAGTAGTTAACCACCGCACAAGATAGTTTTATATCATGCCCTGCAATCACACGTCCCCACCAATCTTCCATGTCATTGTCCTGGGGTGCGTACAACCCAAGATGACAAGTACGTGAGTACTCAACCCAGGGCAGGCTGTGACAGATGTTGTAATGATTCAATGTCACTTGAACAATATTGACATATGTTGTCCATTGTGTCTTTGTTCTTTCGTTGCCACAGCATTTCTTTAGTATTCAATGCATTTGAACGAAACCTCAGGAATTGTTCAGAATAATAAAGGGAGGGACACTTTGTCAATATGGTATACGCTTTTGACACTGAAAACCTCAGTAGTGCATTTTGTTAAAACTATGTATTGCTGTGCCATGTGATCCTGCATGTTGCCTTGATTGCTGAGGCAGGCCTGCAATGCTGCAACTTAGCTGCCCCTGGACAACCTTCTATACCATGCAGGGTGGGGATGTGTTGCATTGCTCACAGAATTACCCTACCAGTCATGTCATTGACTTATCACCAACACCCTGCAAACTATTTTCCAAGCATGTCCTAAACACATGTTTGCTTCCCTCAGGTCGATGGTAAAGGTAAATACTGATGCGCTCACATCAGCTGTTGGGCTGTGCTACGCTGTGTGTGAGCATGAGTAAAATCAAGCAACCCTAGAACAAATTCCTCCTTCGCCAAGGCAGGAGCTGTGATGCATCACGCACCCAATCACCCTGCTATTAATGCCTAATCACCGAACCCCTACAAATATGCTTCCCAACACGCCCCAAAGCGTTGTCCCTTCCCTCAAAGTAGTGGAAAGAAAATAAATGCATGTGTGTATGTTACATTGTGAGCGAGAGCACATTCAATCAAGCTGCACAAGTGTAGATGCCTCCTCCATTGAGGCAGTTGGTATGTTGTATCATACACCCAATCGCCCTGTGCCCCATGCCAATGCCTGATCACCAACACCCATTTGTGCCTATTATGCCCCAAACACTTTTTCCCTTCTCTCAAATTGGTGCCAATGAACTTAAATGAAATTAATTTAGGTTGTTTTTTCTGCATATTACGCGCAAACCCGCCCGCAACCAAGCCACCCCAAAATATGCAATCCATGTGCTGATGGCCTGGCAGGCAAACTGAAATCTGTTGTTATGTCAGTTTATTACGCTATACTAACTAGAGTGCAAACCCGCACTCAACCAAGCCACCCTAAAATATGCAATCCATGTGCTGATGGCCTGGCAGGCAAACTGAAATCTGTTGTTATGTCAGTTTATTACGCTATACTAACTAGAGTGCAAACCCGCACTCAACCAAGCCACCTCAAAATATGCAATCCATGTGTTGATGGCCTGGCAGGCAAAGTGAAATCTGTTGTTATGTCAGCTTATTACGCTATACTAACTAGAGTGCAAACCCGCACTCAACCAAGCCACCCCAAATTATGCAATCAATTTGCTGATGGCCTGGCAGGAAAACTGAAATCTGTTGTTATGTCAGTTTATTACGCTATACTAACTAGAGTGCAAACCCGCACTCAACCAAGCCACCCCAAAATATGCAATCCATGTGCTGATGGCCTGGCAGGCAAACTGAAATCTGTTGTTATGTCAGCTTATTACGCTATACTAACTAGAGTGCAAACCCGCACTCAACCAAGCCACCCCAAAATATGCAATCAATTTGCTGATGGCCTGGCAGGCAAACTGAAATCTGTTGTTATGTCAGTTTATTACGCTATACTAACTAGAGTGCAAACCCGCACTCAACCAAGCCACCCCAAAATATGCAATCAATTTGCTGATGGCCTGGCAGGCAAACTGAAATATGTTGTTATGTCAGCTTATTCCGCTATACTAACTAGAGTGCAAACCCGCACTCAACCAAGCCACCCCAAAATAAGCAATCAATTTGCTGATGGCCTGGCAGGCAAACTGAAATCTGTTGTTATGTCAGAAAAAGACGCTATACTAACTAGAGTGCAAACCCGCACTCAACCAAGCCACCCCAAAATATGCAATCCATGTGCTGATGGCCTGGCAGGCAAACTGAAATCTGTTGTTATGTCAGCTTATTACGCTATACTAACTAGAGTGCAAACCCGCACTCAACCAAGCCACCCCAAAATATGCAATCAATTTGCTGATGGCCTGGCAGGCAAACTGAAATCTGTTGTTATGTCAGTTTATTACGCTATACTAACTAGAGTGCAAACCCGCACTCAACCAAGCCACCCCAAAATATGCAATCAATTTGCTGATGGCCTGGCAGGCAAACTGAAATATGTTGTTATGTCAGCTTATTACGCTATACTAACTAGAGTGCAAACCCGCACTCAACCAAGCCACCCCAAAATAAGCAATCAATTTGCTGATGGCCTGGCAGGCAAACTGAAATCTGTTGTTATGTCAGAAAAAGACGCTATACTAACTAGAGTGCAAACCCGCACTCAACCAAGCCACCCCAAAATATGCAATCCATGTGCTGATGGCCTGGCAGGCAAACTGAAATCTGTTGTTATGTCAGCTTATTACGCTATACTAACTAGAGTGCAAACCCGCACTCAACCAAGCCACCCCAAAATATGCAATCAATTTGCTGATGGCCTGGCAGGCAAACTGAAATCTGTTGTTATGTCAGTTTATTACGCTATACTAACTAGAGTGCAAACCCGCACTCAACCAAGCCACCCCAAAATATGCAATCAATTTGCTGATGGCCTGGCAGGCAAACTGAAATATGTTGTTATGTCAGCTTATTACGCTATACTAACTAGAGTGCAAACCCGCACTCAACCAAGCCACCCCAAAATAAGCAATCAATTTGCTGATGGCCTGGCAGGCAAACTGAAATATGTTGTTATGTCAGAAAAAGACGCTATACTAACTAGAGTGCAAACCCGCACTCAACCAAGCCACACCAAAATATGCAATCAATTTGCTGATGGCCTGGCAGGCACACTGAAATCTGTTGTTATGTCAGCATATGACGCTATACTAACTAGAGTGCAAACCCGCACTCAACCAAGCCACCCCAAAATATGCAATCAATTTGCTGATGGCCTGGCAGGCACATTGAAATCTGTCTCACATCAACCCCAAAGCACTAGCAGTGCTTGCCTAGTCTGCCTTTGCTACTTCAAGTTCCTTTCAAAGAAATTTGCAAAAACAAAACAAATCAAAATGAGATTGTGTTTAACACTGAGTACAGTCAGTGCTGACGTCAATACCTGAAAGCCCTGCCTCTAGTGCAACGCTCCAGCTATGGAACAGCAACGGGCATCACCTTCCTCCCTACCTGAAAGATCTCAAATCCCCGAGGAAGAGGACCAGAAGGAGGTCCCTAGGATAGACGGGTGAATCTGGTCGCTGGAACTCCATTGCCCAAATCTCTGAAAAGTTTGAGAGATGATTTGGATCCTGAATGCAGCACAACTTTAGGGGATTCAGTGGGTGGGCGGACTTTTCCCTCCAGGTTTATTGGCTGCCCCATCTCCATCCACCATGGCGACACTCGCGTCTACCACTCTGCAAATTCTAAGGCCTACAAGTTCATAAGGAGGGAGCACAGTCGGCCACCCAAAAATAAATGCTGATGCTATAGGCCCTCCCCCACACTGCGACTAGAAAACCCCTGGCCAGACAAAACACTACCTCCTACCACCTACATGCCCACTGGTCCGCTGACGCTTGCCTATTTCTGCTCCACATATTTTGCGGTGTCTTGATACAAAAAGTGTTGGGCCGTGAGCCAGGCCCCTTTGCTTGCTGTAGTCCATGCCATCTTTATTGGGAATGCTCTCCAGTGGCTCCTGCATGATGTTATCCATGCATGGCCAAGGCATTCGTTCTATTCCCAACTTGAAATGTATATATATTTGCCCCAAGGCTGGTGGGCTTTATAAGAAGACAAGGGCATGAATGGGGCAAGTGTTTTCTTCTTCCTACCAGTGGTATCTGCTGTCAAAGCTATGCAATTGTTTTAAAAGAATATAAAAACTTTTAACAAAGAACACGGACTGTGAATAGTTAAAACAGAAGAAAAGCCATGAGCTAATGTAACAAGAGAAGCTCTCGGGGTCGGCCCAGCTCTGGCTTCTGGAGGCAGCATAACTGTGTTTCAAAATCACCAATATAAGCAACTAGCAAGGGCGACATCAATGGAAATGTCAGGAAATCATTGTTTCCATGGCAATGGTACTGAGCACTGTAATTATAATGTATGGCTAGTTTTCAGCTGCCGCCCACAATCCCGTTACCAAGTCAGCGACATCTGCAGCCACAACATAAAGAGCTTCTGTGTGGACCTCTCCCACTTACTAATGACCACTCAAGGTGGCACCATGAGTTGCACGGAAGCTGCAAGCTCTCCATTATATTGCAATGAGATGACCACACATAGCGTTGAATTTAGTTCAGCCATTAACAACTTATACAGGAAAAGAAAGTTTGCTCTTACAGTGAGTTCTGTGATGGAGGAAGTGGTGCCAGAAGAGAAGGGGGCTTCCCAAGGGGCACTCCCAACGTAATTAATATCAGGTTAATATAGGCTTGTTAATGTGTTCAACGATGAGCCGTTACTATTGCCACTGAGTTAGTGTGAGCAACCAGGCATAGGGAGGGAGCTGAAACCAACAAAGGAGGTTTCGGATGTGTGTTTGAAACCCCACCCCAATACTTTTTGTTTTTTTAATTATGCATTTGAGTGCTTCTTTTCACAATGCGATTTTTTAGAACAATAGTTGAAAAAAGACACAATCGGATATTTTGTGTAAAACATATAAGGTTCCAATAGATGCCAGCAGGACTCGGGAGCATTGTCAACACATGTGCATGATCCCTGCACCCATAATCTATGCCAGCCTTGGCAATGTAAAGCACACTTTAATGATCACTGTGCCCGCAGTCTACACCAACATTGACCCTTAAAAACACTTTTGAAAAGCGGGTTCCTAGAATAGCCCTCATGTCCCCTATGCGAATGTCACCCCCAGAATGAAGAATGAAAGACATAACTCGCTGTAACACCAAATGCACCAATGTATCCTACATATTCAAAGAGATATTCTCTCAGCCGACCTTTCAAACCATATCCCATTGACAGCTTTGAGGAGGCAGGTGCCCCATCAATGGACCAAGTTGACTGACGGTGAAGTCCAACCGTGATGATGTCACTAGTGATAACACGACATAGCAGCGTTAGTCATGAAGCAAATTGGCATTCCTGCATGAAGATACTCAGACACACACAAGTATACATGAAGAACATGCTTATACTAAGTGTAGATAGAGGACAGATACATTTACACACTGCCAAAAGCTTTACTTTTTCTTTAGCCAAATGCAGAAACGCAAGAAAGCCAAACATTCGTGGCCAAAGCTTGCACCTGCTTTATTGCAATTAATCATCAGGAGCTATGGGAACATATAAGGAACCTATAGGGCTCTATCGCGACTCACCTGTAAGAAGATATAAGAACACATAGGGAAACCATAAAATGACTGTAGTCAATACACGCGAGACCACAGGCCTCATATAATGGAAGGAGAAATACAGGCTCTTCAGCACGAAGCACAGAGACAGTGTTCACAGCCAAGGACAAGGCCAGGTGTAAAATTCCTGATTCCTGAGGCAGTGAGCCTCCTGCAGGAATTTAGAATGAAATCCTCATAATTGCACACAGAAGAGCTTTGTCTTGAGGTCTTCACATATGTGACCCAGCAGAGCGAACAATGGTTACTTACTCGTGGTGAGGAGAGAAGCAGTTCCCAGCGAAGCAGAGAAGATTGATACATGCGTTGCCCACAAACACCTGTAACCTGAAGACAACTCTCCCAGGCTAGGTGATCAGACCAGTGGCACCTATAGGGACACACAGGTCTTCACATTACCTTGAAAAGGTACACTGAGCGCTGGGAACAGAATATCGTCCCAGGCCTGGGAGGAGCCGTTTTAGCCAATCCAGACGCTACGTTCATGGGGTGGTGTAGAATGTTGTACAGGCCAATGGTCCTTGTGCGATCCCACAGCCATGTAACAGATAGTTTTTGGGGAATTCTCAGGTGAAGGCACCTGAGATGCTAGACCAGAGGTCGCCAAACAGTCGATCGCGGGCGACTAGTAGCTCGCCTGAGCCTCTTCAGTCGCCTGCACTGGAAATACTGAAAAATAAACACTTTTTTAAGTTAATTTATTCAATGCTGTGTTTTGCTTCTATTTTCCTTGATAAGGACCTGAACCGTGGTTGTCCCAATTGCAGGTAGGGAGCTTGGCTGCTGTGCCACATGGAACTGCTTGTAAATTCCCTGACAGATGTCAATATCACGTTCTGCTCCTGCAAACTGTCTGTAGTACCAGAGTTGGCTTTGTGCGCCCCGACACTATCTTGCTTAAGCAAGATGCTCTTGTTTGCCAGAGATGTCAGAGGGGCTGGGGCAGGATCATTGTGACCACGCAATGAAAATTTCACAGGAGCACTGCCGCTCGCCTGGAAATGTTCAACATAATATTTAAAAAATGGTGCAATTTCTTTCATGTGGCTTCTTTCAAAAACCCACTTTTAGTACGTCAAGCGATCAATAGACACGCTGTTCAGTAGAAGTCTACCAGGGTAGCTCAGCAGGTTAACAGACCAATGCTGAAATGTTATATATTCAAAACTAAATGCTGTATCATATCATATCATAAGTGTTTCAAGGCGCGACAAGGCAAGGGAAGGGGAACAGAGAGAAGATAGACAATGATCCTACTAGGCCAGGTGTTATTCAGATCGCACAAGTGCATGGGAAGAGGGAAGGAGGAAAGTGCGGGGGCGAGGGCATGGAGACAGTGCAGTACATGGGATAATAAATAACTAATAAGTAGCGTCCGGGCAGCTGGTGGCAAGTGCAAGGGTAGTGCAGATATAAGGTGTCAGGTGCTAGTGTTGGAACTGTAGGGGTAAAGAACAGTCCCTAAGTGCGGGGAGTTGCCAGGAAGGCAGTGCAGGTCTGCGACTGGGGTGGGGGGCCTGGGCTTGAGAGCATGGGGGGGTTGCCAGGTGACCAGTGCAGGTGTCCATTGCAGTTTCAGTATCAGGCAGATTTATAAAGAGGCTTTGCAATAGTCCAGCCTAGAGAGAACCAGAGCTCTGGAGACCGTGAGCTTCTGGGGGAAGGAGAGGAAAGGAAGAATACCTCTGAGAAGGTGCAGCTGGTAGTGTGACATCTTAGAGATGTCAGAGATGTGAGGGGAGAAGGAGAGTGTGGAGTCGAAGATGACCCCGAGGTTTTTAGCCTCACAGATGGCAGCAGAAGGTGGGCCAAGGGAGGCCTGCCAGAGAGCAACAGGAAAGGAGGGAGCAGGTGTTCCAATGAGGAGAATCTCGGTCTTACTGGCATTAAGGCAGAGATCATTGGCGGCACACCACTCCTGGGTGGCGGACAGGCAGTCAGAGATGAGGGAGGGAGAAGAGGTGGCTGAGGGTAGCCTAAACATGAGCTGAGTGTCATCCGCATAGCACTGAAAGCATAGAAAAGTGCTATAAAATGTGTTTGGCCAGGGTATGGGTTAGGCTGGTTGCTTGCTTATATTCAGGACGGAGGTGGGGATATTTCTGCCCCTGTAGTGAAAATCAAATGTTGGCACCCATAAACCCACAGTTTAATTTCCCAAAAACTGCTGTCAGAACAACAGAAGCATTTATCTGTGAATAAACAGTTTGACAAGCTTATAATATCTTAATAAATATAACCTTTGCTAAAACACAGAGGGGCACACAAATAACAGAGTATGTGTGGTGTCTGACAAAAAAAAAACATCTCAACGAAAACTCGTGAACGCAAGCAGCATTTTTCAATTTGGAAATAACTTTTTATTTATTTATGGAAGTGTGAAATGCACATTTGGAAAACAATAGTGTGCCCAGCATGTAGAAAGCCTGCATAAAGCGCAAAGGAAGGGCACACAAATTACAGGATATTTGTGTAGTAGTCTAACAAATATCTGTCTTTTTGAGACAGCTACTAATAAATAATAATGCAACAAAGAGGTTTTTGAAGTTCTTAATATAATCGTGAAGGGGTATGCTATTCCATCTGTTTATAGAGAGGAAATAATTGGGCCAAAACAATATTGGTAAAAATTCAGAGGTTTATAAATATCCCCACCCCGATATCGCCCGTTAGTAGCTCTCCACTGTTGACCTCCACTACAAGTAGCTCTAGCTAACGTAAAGGTTGGAAACCCCTGTGCTAGACCAATGAGGATTCAAATGCATACTGGCGCTATAGGTAATAGAATCGAGCTAAAAAATTGGGGTAGCCCTTAGTTTTTTTTAGATGGAGTTGATGTTTGAGATGTCACCGGGGTACAAAACTGGGTGATAGAGTTGATGTTTGTGATGTCACCGGGGTACAAAACTGGGTGACACCGGCACAGAAGCTGTGATTGCTGGAGATTTGTGATTTCCTGTATAATCCTTGTCTATTGGAAAATAAAGAGAGTAAACTTTGCCCCATGGCTGGATCTTCCGTTATCGCCAGGAGAGGTTTTGATGGGCCTTAGATGCTCTGCTGACTTGTGATATGATTGATGCGAGCCCTCCAGTCCTCTGGCCTATTACAACTTAATGCTGGTTGCGTCGACATCATCCAACATTGCTACTGTCAAACACTCCTTCAGGATCTCTCACCACAATATATGCTAGCATTACACTGTACAACCTCATGATGCCGTGCCCCCAATATATGTTACTATTGCCACTGTAAAACGTCTACCAATATATGCCAGCATGCCTCTGGGCAAACATTTTCTAGTTCAATGTGTCTACTTTCTGCCAACGTAGCCCTGTAAAAACATTTTCAAAGCCGCCTCTGCCGTGCATCCAATATATGGCAACATGCCACTCTAAAACATGTTCATACTGTCAGTACGGCCTCACGTTCCTGCTAAACAAACAAACATGCACATGTTGCACACATACACACACACCCCCCGCACAGACTCTCTCTCACAGACACACCACCTGATTGCATTCCCAACAAGCCGGCACAGACTTTCTTTCCCACTCATCATTACACGTAGTGATGGTGCCCTCTCCCTCCAATCCATGGCTCCTGCATCAGCCCTCAGGCAACATCCTTGCTTCAGCTCCTACATTTCCATGGAAGTGCAGCTTTCTCTCAGGCGCCATGATGCAACTTCTACCCCCTGCTTTTAATGGCACCCTCGCCACATCGGATCCTGCCTTCTAACTCTACTTAGCATAGGGGCCCAGGTTATAGAATATGGAAGTCACATGATGAGGTCTATAGATTAAAGGGTTGTTGCCCTAATGGGAACTCGAGGCACATGCAGTGCACCTGCTCCCCCCACCTTCTGAAAACCCAGTAAAGAAGATGTACCGGTATGTGGGGTAGAAACCCAGAAGAGGCAGAATTTGGCCATCTTCCCGAGTGGGTCCTGAGCAAACCATCCAACATTTAAGAACACTTAAGAGGGGGTGGTTTTGAATCCTATCGTATCAGTTCAGGGACCCATTAAAAAATATCAGCGAAAGGCTGACCTAGGAGAGAATTCTCTCAATTTTCTGTTTGGTACCTGTTTGGTACCTCTCAGAATTTGAACGTCTGTGGCAGAATCAGTGTGGCTGACACTGCTCCAGACCTGAAGTTAAATCTCCTGTTATATCTGCTGTTTCTGGACTATATGCCTCTCTGACAGGGGTGGATTGGTCCATAGGGAACTCTCGATACTTCCCAGTAGGCCTCTGTAGCCTGTGCCTCTTTTGTGTGGTAGCCTATTTTATTTCCACAGGAAAAGGGTTGGGCTACCTGAAAATGTGTAATATAAGGGCACTTTGAAAAATATTTCCAGCGCCTCATGGTTACCAGTCCAACCCTGCCCTCTGACAAAACACCAATTTACCTCTTACGCAGTTCTCTGGGTGGTGTCGTCAAGATTATCAAAACCCCACTTGACATAAAGAGCTGACTGAATCAATAACCCTGTTAGCCTGAGTCGTGAATAGTCTGGCGGGGATACAGGCGTTTTGTAAAAGCGTGGAGAAAGGTCTTCCGTGCTTTCACCTGCATTCATCCCACTCTGTTGAGGTCGCAGAACTTTGCACGGAAACGCAGAACTGGCTTTCTTGTACATTAAGCGGGGAAAATCAGGTGCGTCTATTGCACTCAAAGGGCCGCCATGTTTGCCATGCCATCGCATCGCTGTCACGTGCGCACAGCGGAGAAAACCCCTGAGTCACCTTATACTGCAGTGAAAGACCAGGTACATTCAGGACCATGTCACCGGTGCAGAATGCAGTGACTCATCAGAACCTGAAAGGGTGAGCTCGAAGACGCAGATGTGTAATCAGTCAGATGTTATATTTATTTGGCAGGGCCATATGAATGAGGGCCTCAGTGAAAGAAGCTATGCCTCTCGCTCCCTCCTTGAAAACTGCCAAATCCGAGTAAGGCTCTGATCGTGTTATTCAGCCCATCTCGCCTTTCCTTGTTATGCCGCCTCATGTATCGTATCATAATTTAATTGGTTGCAATTATGTTCGGCAACCCAGATGGACTTCAGCAACTCATCCCACTTGCTAGAGCCAAAAGTTTGTGTCATCCCAATGATTTCGTTTTGCCAGCCTACGCAATGTGGTGGCAGTTTTCCACCGTGTTTCACACTCCGGGCGTGTGTATGCGCGCAGGCTGCTGTCTCAGACACACTCTTGACAGTCATTCCTTGTTCACCGGAAAGGAGGCTGAGTTTGAGACTTCTGCCTCGGGCCTAGCGCTGAGAACCCTTCATTATCAATTATTTGTTTCATCCTCTTTGCCCTAGTGGGATCTAGGGAAGAAGTGACATAGACACTAATCTCGGGCCTAGCGCTGAGAACCCTTCATTATCAATTATTTGTTTCAACCTGTTTGCCCTAGTGGGATCTAGGGAAGAAGTGACATAGACACTAATCTTCTTAATAACGACATCAAGCTGTGCATCTTAAACAGCATGCTGTGTGTAGCTCAAAACTGTAGTTTTCCTTCTAATCCCTAATCAGGGGCTATTTGCTGTCTCTTTGACATTACCAGACTTAAGCACAGCTCCTCTTCTCCCACCCTCCATGCTACTGCAAACAATTTAAGGGAGCTGTCACGAGGTCCAGCTGCAGCAAACACAGGCCAGGCGGGAAATGCACTTCCGTATCTCTCTTTATTAGGCTTCATACACGGGTCAACTAAATAAATTCCCTCAGGTAAGGAACATCCATTAAAATAACTTCATTGGGATCAGGGTGGTCATTCACCAGGATGTGTTCAAGATTTAGGATTGATTCAAAGCATGATGGTTTGAAGGAATCCAAAGCAAAATGTCCACACAGTTGTCCTGAAGCCTGGGCTCTGGTCCATCCTGGTAAGTCAACACACTGAACTGATGTTAAGCAAAAGAAAGAATTTCAAGTATAATGTCTGTTACACTTCTTGTCAGTACTCTGGGTTCTTTGCCAGCCAGTCCTTAAACACAATCTCAGGAGCCTTGTTCTGCTAGAGTGCCGTGCCGCCAGGTCTCAGGTCTGAAGTGGAGTCTCTTGCCTGGCTCTGCTCTTCAGGTCTCAGGGGAGTTGGGCTGCAAATAAGGTCCAGAGCTACAGAAAGGCATTTGGCCACTCTAAGCTATTTTTGAGGTTTGTACTGGGCCCCTCACTGTCTCCCTCTCTCAGGGTCATAAGACCCACCTGCCCTCCCCAAGCTGCCTGTCCTCATTTTCATTCCTAGTAGGCTTTTTCCTCACGTGTCTCCTCTGTCCCCACTCTGTTCTGGATCATGTCTTACTGCCACTCGCAGAGAACTGCCAAGTGCGCGTTCGCCCACCCAGCCTTACTCACACCCCCTATGGGGTACATGTTTCCCTCACGCTCCTTCTCCACAACTCCAACTCCCATTATCAACCCTCTTTTTGACCACCTCCTCCTCATACAACTCTTACATCGACACCTCCTTTGCACGCTTCCTGATAAGCTCCTCCTTAGGTTCTCTTGCCACCTCCTGCTTAACTCTTTTGACCACATCTTCCTTAGACACCTCATCATCCAATGCCACCCTTAGAGTGTCCTACTTATATCCCCCTGGGTATTTCTCCGCCAAGTCCCTGTGTGTGTATCTATCTCTTTCTCCGTCTCTCTATTTTGTCTCTCTCTGTCTCTCCACATCCCTCTCTCTCTCTCTCTCTCTCTCTCTCTCTCTCTCTCGCTCTCGCTCTCACACACACACTCCTGAAACTCTTTTCTCTTTCCTTCTCCAGTCTCAGTGTTTTGCACTCCAGTCCCCTACATCTTTCGTGACCCAGCCTCCTGTGCCTTCTTCTCCCCAGCCTCCATGCTTACCTTCTTCCCTCTACCACCCTCCCACAACCGACCACCCCCCACTTCCCACTATCACAAAATCATTTTAAAATGTTTCCTAACCCGTCCAACCTAACAAATGCAACAACAAATGTGGCTAAGCAGCCATTTCACTGAATGCAGTGACATTGTTGTGACACGCTGGGTATTTGTTCTTTCCTCTGGGTCCTAGCCCTTCCTCTTTGCAGCCACCTGGATCTTCCTCTCCCCAGCCTCTTGCTCTTTCTCTCCCCATTACCCTGGGTCTTTCTCTCTACAGACCCCTGTGTCTCTCCTCTGACCTCCTGCCCTAGGTCCTTCTGCTGCCTTCACCAGCCCGCCTCCATGTGCGCTCCTTCTTCTGCCTCGGGACCTTCCATTTATAGTGCCTTGGCCCCACCTTTCTAACTCTATCTGACATAAAGGAACTCAGATGTGCCTCCTTATGCAGCTGGTATGGGACTGGGTGATGAGCCCCATCCATGGAGATGGCTTTGATGTGGGACTTGGGTTTGGTCAACCCCTCCCCATGGGTCTGCTTTTATCTGTCGCCCCGGCCTTGGAGAGAACTCCCTTAGCATAAACAGCTTTAGGTGTATTGTGTGGAGAACTTTTGTGATAACTGGTAAAGTGCTTGAGTTTTCTCTCGTGATTCTGGTCTTGCTCCTTCCCTCTGTGGATATGTTTTCTTCAGCTGCACAAGGGGAGTCAACCATGCAGGCACAGCCAGCTACACGGAAACAACCTTGCTCAATTCTCTTAAAGCGACAGTGTGCTTAGCATTTGCATGTGACAATACCCTGCCTCCTGTTGATGTCATGGTGGGGGTAGCAAGGGAAAAGCAAGGAGCACCACGCCAAACCACCCAGTATACACCATCATGTGGTTTTTGGTGGCACTTGGCACGCTTGTCCATTACACCATCCAACAGGTATGCAATTTTGTCACAGAGCAATGTGGGAGGTCAGAAGAAGGACAGAGACGGGTTTCTTCCATTTCAGGACTTTTCTACAAATTAAAGAGAAACAAAAACTCTTAAATATCCTTAAGCTATGGGTCTACCCTACTTAACTCAAACTAACTCGGGAGCTTGTCAGTCACTAGTGAGTCCTAAAGCAAGATCTGTTTCTGTCCAAAGCTAAAGTATTCTTTCCCTACCATTATCAACACAATTTAGGCATAGGAGAATGACCCCCTTCTCCTGTGGTCTGCTTTCCAGTAACTTAATCTTAGGTAATGCTTGGCAACTATTCTAACCAGTTCATACTGTTCAGAAATAGGGCTCGTCAGTTTCTTTCTTGTGTCCTTGACACCTTGCGTTCCGCTTCCAGGATTATTGCTAGCTTGCACTTTATTTAGTACACTTCTTCTATAGACAATGTCCACTGTTTCTCCTGGCTGGGCAAGTCATAAGTATTCTCAAATATGCTCTCGCTCCTCTCTTTCTCTTGATAGTCACTGAGACTAGTAAACACATTCCCAAAATGATTATTTCTTGTATTCACGGCTTTGGTTTTACTGGGATGAGTATGAGGATACCAGTAATGATTCTCACTTCTCGTCACTTCTTTAGTATTAATGGGACAAGTAAAATTGTACCAATAATGATCCTCACTTCTCTCCACCTCTTTAGTATTACTATGACGAGTATGAGGGTGCCAGTAATTCTCACTTCTTTCTACCTCTGGTATTACTGGGACGAGTCTGAGTGTGACAGTAATGATTTTCTTCATTCTCCACTGTTGTTTCTTTCTTATTAATGTCCCCATGTAACTTCCTGCTCTCCTTAGGGAATGGGATGAGTATGATTATTATGCTTGTTATGTTCTTTATCCCACCCGGTTCTCCCGTCCACCTTGTTACCTTTCTGACTTGGGGTTGGCATCAACAGGTTTCTTTCTTCTGTTCGTCAGGTTGGCTTCTTGCCTCTTGTCTCTTGACTTCTCTCTCTGATTCTCTGCTTCCGCTCTGTGTTGGGAACGGATCTGTGGTCTTGGGGTCGTTTTTGAACTGAACAGTCCACCAACTCTCGGTCACGCCACGACTTACGACTCAGTAGTCTGTCTGAGGTTTCCTTACTGTTAGGAAAGATTTCTTAATTGTGGGTAATTTTCCTTCCATGTGGCAACCCCTAAACTTTTTGCTGTTGTTTTCACCATGATCTAGACTTTGCCAGAGAAGTGCAGCCCTCTGCCGCACTCCTCTGGGCTTTCGCTCCATTCTTACGGGGAAACTGACATGCCCTTAAGACAGTCAGTACCGGGAAACGTTGTTTTCCGTAGTTTCTTTATCATGCTGCAGCTCTCGCGCAACATGCCAAAAGAGGGCACTGTAAGCTAAGTTACTGCTCTCTTGGGTCTCTAGTCTTCTCCAGGCCCTAAATACTCTCTTTGGATTGTAAATGAACGGTGCAAGTGAATCACGGACGGGATTGGTGGCAGCGATTGCTTCTTGTGTTTTTGAGCTCCTTTTTAGCGTTTTAAGCCCGTTTTACGCGCTTAACACAAAATGGTGGCCTGGCTCCCAAAATGGCCAGACCACGAGGCTCTTTGTCCTGTCCGCTGACTGTCTTGCCCCCTTCACCTCCCCCAGGTCGCATCGACCCGGGGCCTTCCTTATTTCGGCATGTACTTTCCCGCGAAACACAGATGCTTTTGCGGGCTTCTACAGGCCTGTGTGTGCCTCCAGGATGGGGGCTGGGTTGTCTGGTCCCAAAACACATCCTGGGCGCCAGAGAGTCTAGGGTGTTGTGAATGCCTGGGACCCCGTGGTCCGTGATAAGGTCCACAGATGGTGTGAGTGTTTTACGAGCGGATCTCCCATTGGGTACCCTCCGTTTTGGCGCAAAGGGAACCGTGGATAAGAGGGGGCTGGAAACGCCACTACCAGGTCGATCTCCTGAGTTCTCACGAACAAAGGAATACAGGAGCCAAGTATCCTGCAACCACGAGGCTGAACCGAGGAATCGCTAATGACCCGCTGAAGGACTGCTCCTCTACACTGCTGTCGCTTTGTGAAACCCTTTCTGCCTCGGATCAAACGAGGAGGCCTGTACTGGTACTTCGACCCTTGGAATAGTGGGAACAACTATTCTCGGCATCTTCACCATCTCCTGCACGTAAGCCTTCGGAAGTGTCTCTGGGCCATCCAGCAGACTGACCAGCCTACCCAGGAGTCTTGCTCTGTAACCGCCATCAGATTGTGTTGTATTACGAGTCCTTGTCACTCTCACACGATTCGTACACTTGGCATTCCTAGGGCTGAAGTGAGTAGTGTGCATTGGGCTGAAATACACACGGCCGCTCCATTGCCCTGTGTGGTAACAAACTGTGCGGGTTTACTGCGTTTGGGACGACCTCAACTCAACTTCTGCTGCTGCAGAATCTACACGACGACGAGACGTCCCCTGCTCCTATCTGAACCTGCCAGCACTGAAACTGACGCGGAGAAGCCTGGGTCTGCTTGCATCGGGGACCGGTGAGTAGCATCGCTAGGAACTGGTCGCCCTCCTGCAGGAGCCCATAGCTTTTCCCCGCTGTGTCTAACAGCACGCCTTTCCGTACTCGCGCTCTGCTTCTGCCCACAGTGGAGGCTGTGCTTGAGTCCGGAGCTCTGTTCATCTTCATTTGTTCACCAAACTAAACTGTCTGATTCCCTCGAAGAGACTCCCCTTTTTGCCCGTTGGCACCAGCGTGTGCAGGTACTTTTGAGAACAAGGCTCCACTCTTCGTAGGGCTTGGACTTCCTTTAGGTGCCTCTGAAGGCGGACTGGGTCTAATTATTATTCGCACTGCCTGTTTTCCTCCCCATCTAGGTGGTCTACACATTTCGAGCGTCTAACTCGTTAGACTTGTTTGTATTTGTATATATATTGTATTGGTTTGGTATGTGTTGGTTTACTTGAGTTTTATTGTGATTTCTCGCTACGGTCAATGTTACAAAGGCCTTGTAATAAATGTGTATATATTTTTAATATAACACCTGTTTGGAGTAATTTGTAAGTGTCCTTGCTTTGTGTGCTCATTGCGGGCTTTCAGTCACCCTCACCTCTCTTGAGACCTAGTCTTGACCGCCGCGATCGCTACCCTGATTGGTCTGGCTTGTCCAGAGGTTACCCTGTTCCAAGAAACTAGGTTGGCCTTCTGAACCTCTGCGCCTCCAGGACAGAGTAAAGAAATCTGTCTTAACACTTACCTCAGCTTTTCTGCCTTCATGCTTTCCTCGCATTGTCTTCACTCGCCAGCTTGTGTACTTGTCTGCAAGCTGTGCGTCGCAGTCTGGTTCTGCATTCCTCACACAGCTGATTTGAATCTCCCCAGCTTCCTCCTCTCAGAGGATTTCTCCTCCTCCTTTTATGATGCTTAGCAGGGCCTTCCCCAGCAGAGCATCCAAGTCCTTTTATTCTGTTGCCTGAGTATTCTGCATGACTCGGACAATCTTCTTCACAGCATTGTACTCATTTCCTTTCTCGCATGAATTTAATGTTTTTGCACCACAGTAATATTCATTATTGGTTCTTCATCACTTCTTTGGATAGAAGTTGTTGGAGGTGGGGTGTGGGTGAGTAACTGTGCAAGTTCCTCTTTGACATGGGAGTCCTTGTCCACAAGGGGGAAGTGTCTCCCGGTGAGGTCCCGCTTGCCTCTACCCATGGGGAAGGTATCACGCAGCAGGCTCACCTCTCTAGACTCACAGGGAATGGCTCCCCCCTGGGGAGAAGTGACCAAATCCCACGATTCATTACAGAACTCACTAAACAATGTGGCTGAGCACAAACTAAACCAATGCTCAACAAACCCACAATTTACACAGTTAAGGGATGTTAAAATATATAAATGATGTAGCTCATTAGTTCCTGTTTTACTAAGTTTAAATGAGCATTGGTTCAGTATTTACTAAGATGAGATGGAGTTACAAAACTGAGCATGAAACTCAATTTCGAGATTAGGGCTTTTTGATTTTGTAATACATTTGGAAAAAGCCTGATTTTTTAATGTTAAGCATTGATTGATTAATGTGACAATGTCTCGATGTGGAGAACCATCTGGTCAGCCCTGCTTAGTGCCCACCAGTGAGCAGGAATCTGCCACAGGTGTGACCAAAACACTACTTGCACTTTAAAAGATATACATTTGTTTAGGGTGGGTCTTGGGTTCGTCAATGCAGTTGACCAGCACCCCACTTAGCAACACCGGCGGGCATAGAAAACCCACAATGCAGTTTGCCAACCACCCACAAAGCAAAATCCACAGGCAGCACAAAAAACAAGATTCAACATAGCATCACTCCAGCAAACTCTACCCCCGAAGATTCTCCTCACATAGGGAAGCCGAAGCTGCTCTGCTCTTAGGGCCCAACCATCACCGGCATATGCTGAAACATGCACTGTCCCATTCCAAGACAACAGGCACAGCTCTTAATGCAACTTTCTGCTTACCAGTACAAGAATACTCCAAAACATCTGTGATTAGATATCTATTAGGCAAGGACCAACCTGCTACATGTGCTCAAAGTGAAACCCAGCTAGGAAAACTTGAACAAAGCCGCACTTTGAGCTATGGGAACCCGTAAGGAGGACAGCAATGTGTGGGTGTATGGAGGAAATCATGGAGTGAGTTGACGATTAAGCAGAGAAGTCAGAGAAGGAGGCGGGAGATAGGGAGGAAAGAGTGGCAGAGATTAAAGATGAGAGGGAGAGAACAACATCAGGAGGTGGCAGGAGAAGAACAGCTAGCGAGGACAGGCGAAGATAAGAGGTCACAAGAGAGCAAACATCATGCAAGACACGAGGAAGGGTTAAGACCACAATTGATCCTAATGTATGAAGAGGAATGAACATGTGGCCTGATGTAAACTAGGAGGAGCACTAGAAAAGAATCAAGAG
This sequence comes from Ambystoma mexicanum, assembly GCF_040938575.1. Taxonomy (NCBI): domain Eukaryota; kingdom Metazoa; phylum Chordata; class Amphibia; order Caudata; family Ambystomatidae; genus Ambystoma; species Ambystoma mexicanum. The sequence goes on from NC_090922.1 coordinate 113,565,447, forward strand.
GGACCAGAGGGGGACACATAACAATCCCCACAGAAGAAAAGCCAAAACACATTCCTATTGGGAACAAGAACCGGAGAGACTGTGACTATTGGTGAGTTTCCTCAAAACCTTGTGATCCTTTGAGAGAGACATGTGACTTGATACAACCATGGAAGAGAGACAGTCTTGAGATGTTTAGTTTGCTTGAGTTTGCCCAAGAAGGAGTTATATTGTGTTTAGTAAAATCTGTTTACTTATGGCTTGCATCTGTTTTCTTGTGGACCCCACTTGGGTGTATCAAAGTACTTAAAAAACATAAGTTGAACACAGACTGATATAGAAAATAATCTATCCTATTAACAATCACATGCAGAGATCAATAATCAAAGTTGTGCATTTATCAGAGCTATCTAACCATCACAGTCAAATCTGAACAGTCTAAAGTCTTTCATTTTAACTAAAGCAGTGTTTTCATGGGTGCCACCTGGGAAGAGTGTCTTACAATGGTATTATGTCCGTCAGCTCTTTGATAATATTTCTATTCCATGTGCAAACAGTCAATTAAATGAGAAATGTCATTTTTATTTGTAGTTATGCAACTATATGACACAAATCTGGAATGAAGTGTGATATTGTATAAGTTAAACTATTATGTGATGAAACGAGATTCATAAAACATCTGAAAACATACAAAATAGTTCGATTTAACAGGAGAGCAGTACTCCTCAGATCACACAACTGATGTTTAACAAAAAAGTGACCTTTGATATTGCAAGTATAGGATGATAGAAAATATAATAAGGGGGGGCTGGCTGAGCGCCGATGTGATCGGTAGCCTGACCCGTGCGCTCCCGCTCCGGTGACTTTTATATCATGTTTAAACACTTAATTTTGCATTACTAACTTTTAATAAGGTTGCATCATCATTATACATGTCCCTAGTGGTCCGTGGCATCTCTGTGAACTGCGGAATCGACTAGCCTCTCACCAATACCGTGGGCGAGGCCTGTGACAGCGTAGTTCCGTGAGGAGTATACCTGACATCTCCTGTCAGGTGGTTGGGAGAGTTACTGCGAGGGAGGCACTGACCCGCCGGTAACACGTTTCTTTCACAGCACGTGTTTTTTCATGAAAAATGTTCTTTTAAACACATGTGTATGGAATTCTTATATCATATGCTATCATGGAAGCTTATTTTCGGAGGTTTTCAGCACTGTAGCTCAAAATATATTACATTTTGCTCCTCTTACACAGAAGACTTTTATTTACACAACTTCAGAAACTGAGAAACTCTACATTAATAAACCTTAAAATAATTATCCATATTTATTATTATTCTTGGCTATATTGTTACACTGCCTGTATTGGGGCAGATATGGTTGGCCTATCTTCAATATCACATATTCCTTTTGTGGCCTGTACACCTCACTCAGTTGGTGCTAATCATCACCACACACCCAATGTATAATGGCATCTACAAAGGGCCAACAGAAAGACATACCAGCAATCCCCCTCTAACATTCTTATGAGGCAGAAGAGTGAATCACCACTGCCTAAAGAAGAATCCCTAGACCCGGGAGTGCAGGCTACTCTCAGTGAAATCAGGGCATTGAAACCTTTCATGGAGGACACAAATATTAAATTACAGCAACTCACTGATAAATGGTGCCCCTTTGTTTAAGGAATCACAGAGGTTGAGAGGCGTGTTGGTAATGCAGAGGATGTTGCCGTCAAAGTCCAAATGTTGGAAAGCTCTGTCAAGTTTTTGCAAAAACAGACAGAAAATCGCAAAAACCACAGTAGTAGGAACAATCTTCACATTGTCGGCCTTTTGGAAGGTACTGAAGGAGATAATACAAGCGTATTTCTAAATACAATGCTCATCAAACTCTTGGATCTACCAACATCGACACAACTTAATATCCAAAGAGCTCATCGGATTGGCCCTATCAATAACATACAGCACTCCAGCAATCCCCCCAGCACTCTTATTTTTGCATTAGTGGATTGAACACATGTAACACTCATAATGGAGAAAGTTAAGCTAGTAAACCAACTTTTTTGGAATAGCAAAAATATATTAATCTCCCAGGATGTTTCAAATGCTACAGCTGCTAGGAGGAAAGAACTACTTGCCTTTAGACCAGCAATAAAACAACTAAATTCCAGTTATAGCATCCCACATCCAGCTACTCTTAAAGTTACTCTAAATGGCTGTATGTTCAATTTTCAAGATCAAATTGACTTGAGGCACTTTATTCAAAATTATGAGTGGGGTGTAAGGGAGTATGTAACCACTGTAGCCCTCTAACCCCCCATCTCATTTATCACAAGCAGAAGCTGCCAAACTCAAACGATATTGGGTCGGGCAAGTTTTCTCTAGCGCAGCCGATGGTAAGAAAGAATGGATTGGTGACTCATGTGAATAAGAGGTCTAAGTGCAGGGTTATAGCTAATGAATCTGATGATCTTGGAAGATGGGTGCTTATCAAATTGCTTATTGAATCTGTTGAATATACAATTCTGAATGTATACAGTCCTACATCGCCAGATCCCCAATTTTGGACACACCTTAGAAATCATACTCTCCACTCTAACCCAAACAACTTAATTACTTGTGGAGATGGTAATTAAATTGTCAATCTATTCCTTGATAGGAAATCTAATGTGCGTTTCAAAAATACCAAATCCCACTCACAATTTACCAACTTTATATCTGAATTTGTCATCATTGACACATGGCGCATCACTCACCCCTCAGATTTAGAATACACTTTTTTCTATAACTCTCATAAAACTTTCTCTAGACTAGATTATATATTTATATCTAAATCCATGACTTGCTCCCTACTGCGTGCTAAAATTGAGTGCATTAAGCTTTCGGATCATGCACCTGAAAATATTCAACACACTTCACTGCAAACTTCAGGTAAATCTAATAGATGGAGGTTTAACTCGTCCCTTCACACCCTAAATAACTCAACAACATTATCAATTCTTTGCTGAGAATAGAAGCCAAATTACTTCTGTAACCAACAATTGGGATTGCTACAAAGCAGTTCTTCGTGGCTCCATTATATCATTTGCTGCAAAAAAGAAAATGTTACTTAAACAAGAATCAGACAATGGCCCTCATTACGACCCTGGCGGAATTCGGAAAACGATGGCGGAAATGCAATACCGCCATCGAATAGCGCTCGGTGCGACTATGACCCGTCACCGCAAAGTACGAAGCCACTAGCGACACCGTAGTGAACGCCAACGCCAACTGCACCAAGCACGCGCGCGCGCGCCATGCCAAACCGTAAACACCACCATGGCGCAAGGGTACGCCAATTCCGACCCTAGCGGACATGTACCTAACGCCATCAAGCATGGCGGAATGTACCATTCCGCCATGGTGAGAAGTACGGCATCGCGAATCAACCGTAAACGGCCCCACTGAGTGCCTGTACACCGCTCCCTGCCCACAAAGTACAACTCCCCGTAGGTGCAATGAAGCCACAATGCAACCAGTGAAATGTACAAGTCACCCATGCATGCCAACGAACAAAAAAACACAACAGGGGCCAATGGGAGCTGCAGGGCACAGATGGCACGAATACAGAAGCCATCCCAATGGACATGACCACAGTCCCCCACCAAGAAACGCAAACACAGGCACCTGTGACTAGCAATATTCCGAAAATCACATCATTCCACCAGTCCACCTGGCTGACCGGCATCTGTCACACAAAACCCAATCCCCCGCCCCTGAGCATGACAACATTCAAACAGTCATATTGGCAGCCCCCATCCCTGACCTCACGGGCTTCGTAGGCAAACGCGCCCAGTACAGTACCACGCAACTAAACTCCGAAGCTGGAACCCAATGCAGATCTCCTCACAATACATCGCTCCCCAAATAGGCATATGCCACATCACTTGCAAAGAAGAACGCTACACGGGCCAAATCAGAATAGAAATTTAATGCACAACAAAATCACCAAGCCCATACAGCCATCAGGCCATGAACTCCAAAACACATTTCACCATTGTGGGCTGCATCCGCAAGAAATGACCAGCCACTACTTGTGTGACGCCCTGTTCCATCATGGTACACAGAGCCACATTCACGTACGAAAAGGCAACATGGAAGCGCACAGAACCGCAGGGTCGGCCCAATGGGGAGGCACTAGTCCAGCTGAAAGGCCGAAATGTTGCTCCGAGCCACCAGTACTGCGTAAGGGCATGTGGCCCATTGGCGATCGTCCCATAAGATCGTAATGCTGCTCCACTGAATAACACGAAGCAGCAGGTGTCGGGAGTAAAACCCATCTGCAGGAGTGGCATACAGATGGCAGTGGCAAAAGGGGAGGAGATACCTGTCAACCAAAAGAAAAGAAAAAGAACAGAATGGCCATCAGAACTACATTCCAACAACTCACTTCAATGATCACACTAAATCCACAGCCATATGCATGCTAGCCCACTCCAAAGGTCCATCACCACCCAAAAACCACTTGCGACTCATAACTATCTATATCGAGGTGTAAACACCATCACAAACGAGTGTACCTGTGCATGCGTCTGTCAAAACAGAATCCATCAGATGGGATTGGTAACGTGCATGGACACAAGTGTCTGAGGGCGCGTCGAGACAGGGAGGGCTCAACAAGGCCAGATAGACGATGGTCCCACTATGGCAGCCCTGCATCACATAGCGTAGGGGAGGCGGATAGATCCCAAGAAGCCGTGTACATGGCAAACTCTGTATCAAATCACCTGCCCATGCATCCATTCATCATTCCCTCATCCCGGGATTAAAACGCCTGAATATTTACTCACATAACATTAGAAATATCCATTGAGTCTGTGCGTTATGCAGCCTGCAAAATCCACAGTGCCCCAGCCCGTAATTCCAGTGTAGTGAAGTAACATGTATTTGGGAACGTCCGGCCTCATCGCCCACGTCGCTATTGCGCATCCCATACTATTCATATCAATCATTGCATCCTCGCCATGGCCCCTGTCCCAAGGACATTGAACAATAGTACGTTATATTAGCAGTCAGACCTGTGGGCATTTCCTCGCCGCCAGCTGAAAACCGAAAGCGCCGCCCTTCGAATTCCTCATTTGCAACATCACGTCGAAGAGGCATCTGTGGCCGTTTGAAATCACTAATTAATCCATCGAGTGCGGCTGTGTGTGAAAATGGCAACTGCCTTCACCCACAAATGGGACGCCCCGCCCGTCGTTGCAACTCGGTACAGTGATGCATGAGGGCCCACCGTTACTCGAGTACTACGTTCCACTGACCCTTCACAAGTCTGTTCGCGACTGCACAGATAGTATGTGAAACAATGGGACCAGAGCAGAATGAACATATCAACCAATGTTACACGGCCATCGGGTACAAATACATGATTGCAATAGCAAGATGCCATTCCCCGAATTGCAGCGTTGTGCGCGGGACGTGCTCGGCCAAAGGGGAGAGCAGTTTGCACAGGTGGAATGAATCTCCACAGGTGGAGGCCATACAGCCTGATAACACATAAATTGCACAGCCAGTCTCCTCCCACAACCACACCGAAATGCTACCGGCAGGACTCGCGATGTTGGCCCTGGGGGACATGATAGCACTGCAAGTACTCCAACTCCAAGAAGAAGACGAACACCAACTACAACCGGCCGCACGGAGGAGACGCAGGAGGAGGAGGAGGGCAAGGCAGGGCCAGCAAGGGCCGCCAGCACAGCCACTACCACCACGCAGGCAGCCCGCAATCCCACGCCTCCGAGCACATCCGTTCAACCTCACTGATGAGCAGATCCACACCCTCTACCGTCTGGACCGGGACACCATAGCCGCCATTGTGGACATGACACAGGCTGACCTTGTCAGCATGATAGATAGCCCAACCGCCATCCCACCCCTACTGAAGGTGGTGTCTGTACTACACTTCCTGGCCACAGGCACCTACCAGCACACAGTCGGACAGTTGCATGGCATTTCTCAGCCACTGTTCTCACGGACACTATTGCAAGTGCTCGATGCCCTCCTGCAGCACGCAGACGACTACATCTCCCTACCACGCTCGGAGCAGGAAATTACCAACACAAAAGTGGGATTCCATGCACTTGGCGGCATACCGGGTTGCATTGGTGCCATCGACTGCACCCATGTGGAATTGGTCGTCCCACATGCCATGGAGGCCCAGTACCGCAACCGAAAACAATTTCATTCTCTGAATGTACAAATGGTGTGTGACTCCAACAGGATCATTACACATTGTTGTGCCCGATTCCCTGGATCAACCCATGATTCTATGGTCTTGAGGAACTCTACAATACCACGCTACATGGAGCGACATGCAGGGAACAGATCCTGGCTACTCGGTGAGTCTCATTACATGCATGATAATGTGGGGTATGTGATTCGGCAATGACCTGGCAGGAAGGGGGGGTGGGGTGTGCGTACGTAGCAATGGCATTCCACATCATACGTTTATCGTCCACATACAGGTGATGCTGGATATCCACTGAAGAGATGGCTCCTCACACCAGTCCGGAACCCACGGGACCAGCATGAGGAGGACTACAACCATGCCCACTCACGTACCCGTGTAGTCATTGAACAGGCATTCGGCCTACTGAAGGGTCGTTTCCGCTGCCTCAGCAGGTCTGGCGGGGCACTCCTGTACCGCCATGAGAAGGTTGCAAAGATGGTGATGGCATGTGTCATGCTCCACAACATGTGCGTACGTAGAAATGTGCCCATGCCCCCTGACGCAGAACTGCAAGCACCTGATGATGGTCATGATGAGGGTGTGGATGTGGCAGCACCTCAAGGAGTCTGCGAGGCACCGGAGGGCCGTGACATTCGTCAGCATCTCATTGATGTATGCTTCTAGCACTCACGCCTGGTGGCTGATACATGGACACGGGACTCGTGGCACTGTGTGTGTCTGGGACATGCACAATATGGACTGTACGCCTATGATGGCCTAGTACACAAAGATCAATGTCCACACATCTCATTGGTTGATCGTGCACTGTTTATGGCATATGTGATATCATGTAGTACACCCTATCGACCCGCCACCCAAGTGAGCCAAACACACCCCCTCCACCCTCCTACCTCCCCCCCGAACACCAGTGTCCAAAGATGCTCATTGTCAGTGGGCTGTCGCTATTGCAAGCCCCCTCTGCGGGTATCAGGGGCACCCCTGCCTGTGGAGCGCAGGTTCCTCCCAGATCTACGTTGGGGGCTGCCCTGGACGGAACTTGCAACGGATGATGTCTCTGCCTGCTCACGTCCATGCATGTCCCTAAGGGTTTGCGAGAGCTCAGTGAGCAAACGGCGCACTGCGGCAAGTTCGGCACATACGTCCTTGGACGTCGCATGCAGTTCCCCCCTCAGGCTCTCGGTGCTACTCTCCATTTGTGCCCTTAGTGTCTCTGTACCTCTCTCCATTTCTGCCCTAAGTGTCTCAGTTGATGTTTCTATGTCTGCCTTAGTGCCCCCACATTCATCGGCATGGTCCTTGAGGAGCGTGGCCAGTTGCTGCTGTTGCACGATTAACTGGTCGAGGGACTGTTGCCTCTGCTGGGCCATGGCCATTTGCGCGGGTGTCACAGAGGGGCTGTTGTCCTCATGTTGCCTTGCCACAGGGCTTGTGGGGGATGGCCAGTCGTCGTCTTGTGGGTGCCCCTGCGTGGTATCCTCATGTTGTACGGGATGGGACAGACAGGGGGATTGGGACAGGTCATGGATGGATCTGACTTCGACATCCCCGTCTTCTGTGTCGGAGCATGCTGCCATCAATGGGGTGTCACCTATGGTGCTGCTGCCACCAGAGGCAGTGCCTTCTGTGGCATCCGTTGGGGGGACCTGTGGTGGTGGTGTTGTGGGCATGCTGGCTGCTGGGGTGCCTGTTGATGTTCCCTCCTCTGTGCTGCCACCTGATTTGTGCTGCTGCCGTGTCTTGATGCGTGCAGCTGAGGTGGAGGGTCTTTGGCCGTTGGTCTTGGCCCTCTTTGCAGGTGTGCTGGTAGGGGTGTCCTGATGCTCGTCGTTTGGATCGGACCCTGTGGTGGAGTAAAGGAGGGCGAGGGTTATTAATGGGTCTGTGGGTATTGGAATGGCATTGTATCACATGCATTGGGGTGGTACCTGAGGGTGATTTGGGTCGGGGCCTTGGAGGTGCTTTCATTTGTGTGTGGGGTGAGGGTGCAGTTGTTTGGCAGCCTGCAGTTAGGGTGTGCCTGCTGCACGTGTAGTGCGTGTTTTAGGGGTTTTTAATTATTTATGTATTTATTGTGGGTTTTAACGTGCGCTATCAGGCCGATGTGTGTGGACGTTCTCCTGGACATGTGTTTCTGTTGCACTATGTGGACACATGGTACTTCACATGGATGGACTTTGTGGGTTTGGCATTGTTTTATTTGGCCCACCTACCTGAATCTTCGGATGTCTGCACTCCTTTCTCCATCCCTCCGACTCCCTCTATGCTCTCCATTCCGATGGTGGAGGCACAGATTTCTTCCCAGGGGGTCAACTTGATGGGTGATTCAGGACCTCCCCCGGTGGCTGTGGCAATGTTGCGGTTGGCAGAGAGTATGCTGCGGACGCGTATCCGCAGGTCGTCCCATCGCTTTCGGCATTGCTGTGGGTTGCGGGGTGCGGTCCCCACCGCACTTACCCGCTGTGCCACCAGAGCCCATATGGCCTTCTTGTTTGCAAGTGCCGTCCTGGTCATTTGCGTGCAGAAGACGACGGCAGCATTCTCCTGGAGGGTCTCTGTAAGCACGGTGAGTTCCTCACGGGAGAAGTGGACCTGCCGCTTGCGGTCGCACGCTTTCTTCGCTACTTTTCCCATTTTTCTTGGTTTCGCTAGGGTGGATGTCGGGTTGGGGTGTGTCTCAGGGTAGTGTTTTTAGTGGTTGTGTGGTTTTAGTGGTTTTATAGGTGTACGGCGGGATGTTTCCCGTTCCGGGCCCATGTTTTAACTTCCGTTTCCGTATATTTCCGGTCACCGTACTTTCCGGTAGGCGCACACTGCGGTGTCCGCTGTGATGGGTGGCGGTATTGCACCTAGGGCGCCGTACGGCGGCGGTGTGGGCCGTTTTGGGGTCATTTCCGCCATCGCGGACTTTGCACTTCCGCCATGCCGTGGTGCTCGTGCCCGATGGGTCGGAATTGGCCGCACTTTGCTCCTTCGTGCAATGGCGGAAACGCTATTTACGCTGTGGCGGTCCGGTCAGTCACTTTCCGCCAGGGTCGTAATGAGGGCCAATATCCTTAAACAACTCAAAATCCAGGAATCTTTATTTACATGTACCATCTCAGAAGCTATTCTAAACAATATTATTAAACTCAGAGTACAATACATTAAAATTGCCACAGAGTATTCTTGTGTGAATCTCCTAAAATACAAAGCGAAAATATATAAATGTTCTAATAGATCCAGTAAGTCATACCTTAAATTTAAAAAAGAGAAAGTCAGAATGGTTGTAATTAAAGATCAAGCTGGTAACAGGCCCTTTTCGGACAAAAAAATCATCAAAGTCTTCACTGAATTCTATCAGAAGTTGTACACATCAGAAGCACCTCCCAATAACACTCACATTGAGGAATTTCTTCAGCGAGTACCTCGCACTACTTATCCAAAGATTGACCTGCAGATGCTCAGCACTCCTATATCTTTTGATGTAAATGGTACAGCTATAAAACATCTCAAAAAAGGAAAAGTACCAAGTCCGGATGGCTTTCCTATTGAGTGCGTGCAGGGGCTGACAGGGACGCCAAGACCCGGATTCAGCATCAATGGAGATCTAGTAAGTTCATGTGTGTGTGTTTGCGTGCGTTTTGGTGGGGGGCTATTGGGAGGGGAGGGAGGTGGCAGGGGCTGAGGGAGAAGGTTCAGGGGTGAATCCCCCGATTTGAGGTAAAACTGGAAAGAGAGGGTGGAGGTGAGGAAATATCACTATTTCCATTTTTGAAGGCTGCCTAATACTAGCCAAAACAAAATCGGCCTTTTGGTAAGGTGATCTACAAAAATCAAAATAAATGGAACCTTAAGAACATCAGAAAAAATGTATCTGGATTTTGTTGGGAGGGCAGTCCTTTCCAAAGGCCTCCGCCAGAGGTGAAGATATTTGATTAAAATGCGTGCTCCATGCCCATCCCCAGGACACATTCAGGGTTGACTTTGCTGATGACCAATGCTGAGTCCTGCAACCTTGCTAACAAAACTCCCTACTCTGTGTAAGGGAGGCATGGTATCACACGTATGCCACTGGCACAAAAGGTACAATTTGTAAAAGCTTTATTAAAGTATCTGGGTTTGGAAAAACTCCTACTTTGCCCTATAGCCAGGATGGGAGTAGTCTCTACCATCAAATAATAAATAAAAAAGTCCTAGTTGAGTCTGACAAATCAAAATGGCGTACACTAACAAAACGTAATGCCTGCCCTATCTCTTGTACAAAAAGTGTGTAAAGGAGAATATGTATGCAAAGGAAAATCAGTTTTAGAATATAAAGAATAAATGTGGCTGCGTCAGCTTTCCGCCCCATGTTAGACAACACAGAGTTAGGGGCTATCCATACACAGGATGACACACTCTGGCTCAGGTTCCCAAAACAAAGGCAGTTCAAAATGTGGATCGAAGCCTACCTCTCCTTCCATGTTAAAGTCTCTCTATCCAGCTTTCAAAACACAGTTCATCAAAAAGTTCACGCTGGTCTCCCTCAGTCAGGCTCGGACCTTTTAAAGCAAAAAAGTTCACGCAGGTCTCCCTCAGTCGAGCTCAGACCTTTCAAACACAACACTTGGAGTGATTCTCTTACCGAAGATTAATCCACATCCTTTAGGGGTTCCCTTCCCCTAACTTATCACACTTCCGGTCTCCCTCAGTTGGGTTTGGACCGTTTCCTGATGTCAAAGACTTTCAAATGTGCGTGGCTTTTACTATAGACTTCTGGAGGACCATTTCGACTTTCCCTTCAGCTCACACTCTTGTAATATTTGCCCTAGTGTCTCTTCGTCTGGGTAGTTCACGGTCATAAGTATATAAGTTCAATGTTCACCTTTTTACTCTTTCCCTTTTCCGGGGTTAATTTTGATTACTTTGCTTTTTACAGTTCATTCACTTTATTGCTTCATAACAAAAAAAGTCCCCTTTCACGGAGACATTCGAGTGGGCTACTTCCTTTTGCCGTTCCGCTCCACTACTCACTATCGATGGTTTCACAGGTAATGGTAATTCAAAGTTCATTCACAGGTCTGCCTTCCTTCGCATTTCATCCACACGCATGCATCCTCCAATTGTGCAATATAGTGTTGCAACTTCAATCTTTCCCTAAAACACTGGTCTTGCATGTTGCTTTCCAACTCACCTGCTGTGTGCATTTCTTACTTGTCTTTGCAGTTTTTAATTCACAAGTCAAGGTTAGTACCACAGGCTTGGCCTCGCCTCACCAACTCTGCCGTTCACCCGGGAGGGTCTCTGGCGTGCTTGCAAAACAATGCAGTCTTCTTGTTTGGGATTTGGCTTTCTCCACCTGTCTTTCGGAGCCTTTTGGAGGCAACGACCTCCTGCAGGGAACTCCTGGAGTTCTCCATCCTTTGCTCTCATCCCTCGGTCTGTTGCTCTGCTCCAGTAGGATCATCTTTGCCCCGGAAGTTCTGCTCTTGATCCACCTTGCTCTGAGTATGTCTCAATGTTCCACCTTTGATCTCTGTGAGGAGAGCTAATTGGTGTCAGATGTATGCACTTAAAGTCAAGTCCTTGACTTTGCCTGACCCAATTAGTGGGACATGTCCAATGAGATATGTAAGGGTTAGCCTCTTTACTCTCAGTCACCCTCTTACTCGGCCCAGTGTTTGTGTAGAAAGGGGGGGAGTTGGGACATTGGAGAATCCTATAAAATAGGATGGGCCAGATGTATGGGAAAGGGAGGAATATTGCGTCTCACCATCAGTAACCTCACCCTCACTCCCTGAAGACCCCTCACCCAGGTGATGCTCCCACACTGGTCCACCCACAGGAACTGGATCCAAAAGCGATGGCTGTGTCCTGGCCACCAGGATGACAATTCCCTGAGGACTAGGGGAAGAGACACCCTTTGGTTTCTCACATTTTGGAAAGCAGAGACTGAAAAGGACTCACCTTACCCTGGCGCCCCTGCAGTGGGTCTCACGGCATATAGAGAAGCCAGGTCTCTTCTTGTAATCATTCAAAACACTTTGAACCATATTTGAAACTAATTCCATCCATGTTAAATGCTTTAGAACCATCAGGACCTGAAGTGCTGCCACTGGTACTCAATTTTGAACTTTGAACACTGCTTACCTTCCTACGGACAGCCTCATCTTTGAGCCAAGCATGGAACCACCAGGACTTTATATCGGACCTTGACTCAAACCACTGGAGCATTGTGTCACTCATTGACCCAACCCAGCAGTACTCATCATTTTGAACCACGCTTGATCATTTACCCACTCCTGGTGGCCCATTGGCCTGCATCGCTCGATGCTGTCTTCAAACCGCATAGAGCATAATTTCAAGCCCAGCTCAATGCTGAGCCGCTGCCTGGGATCAACACGACTTGCTGTCTTCAAACCTGTTTCGACACACAAGCATCGCATCTCAAAGCCTGGTTCAACCCAATGAAACTGCCTTAGAACTGGAACCAGGTACTATTGAGAACCCCTTTGCCATTAGTCCATTTGTAAGGCCTTAGTAACTCGTCAAAGCACTTGCTGCATCTTTTGCCTGAAGAACAATTCCCTGAAGTGTCATTGTTGCAATTCTTGCATTTTCCCTACCATCTAATGTTTCAAGAGTGTTTAAGCAAGATTGTACTGCATTTCCTGTCACCTTTTAGGGAGCATTCTTATAGTATTTTTAATAGTTAGTTGTATGATTGATTTGTTTAATTGAATTATATATATTTTTATGGAACCTTCATTGGACCTTCCTTTACTTTGGAACTATTGTACTATTGCTGTTTTACTTGCTACTGTCCCACATTCACATCCCCCTTCCCCCATTCCACGACATCACACAAGGCTAAGGAGGCATATCTCTTGACTATGCCTGTTTCACCTTTGTGAAGGCTAAGTAAGCAGTTTAGCCACTAATCATTCTTGTAACGCTACAGCTCAGTAGTCATTTCATCACAGTAGAGACTTGTGATCTTGGACAAATCACATATTGTCAGTTCGTGTATTTATGAAGAGGAAAGAAAAGCAATCAACTCTTTGAGTTGGAGGGGTTATTTGCAGGTGAACCTTATAGACCTTTAGACCTGTGCAAAAATCTTACATGCTCTCTTCTTGTGTTCCATCACGGAAAGGAAAACAGGCAGTACTGAAGCTAGAGATACTCACTGCAGTGTATCCTTGTAACCTCTAGCAGGTAATATTATATTGTGAGCACTTGTCTTCAATGTTGGAAAGAAAAGTCATCAGAAATGGTAGATTAAAGGGTTCATTAGAGTACGTCATTGTAATTATGGCCAAGCAGTATATTGTGAGGCCTTTTGTTCTGGGGAAAAGGGAAGAAATGGAAAGGGGAGTTGAAGATATATAATGCTGTGCAGTCTCGTGATCGTTGGTGAACACTATACACTGCACTCTTGTCTAAGCAGTGGGGGACAAAGCAATCAGTACAGAAGTCATTATTGAGGATTTTAGGGAGTCATTGGAGTACAGCCTTGCGTACCAGGCTAAACAGTGCATCCATAGTTCTCCTGTTGTGGCCAGGGTATGGAATGTACAAGATCAGCACTAGATAGTAAATACATAATTGTAGAGCAATCTTGTGATCTTGGGCAAACAGTATATTCTTAACTCTTGCTCTCAATTATAAAACATGGTGCAAAACTGTGCAGGACTCTACCTTGCTGTGTTGGGGTTCAGCTTTCTATTGAAGCCTAGCTTCCCTACCACACCCTGAGGCTTGGGAGAGGTATTGCCCGGAGACATGCTAAAACGCTAGGACTTGCACAGAGGCAGGTCTCTAACTCAAAATGTCCCAAAGCATCCCATAGATGCACCTACAGACTTTCTGTGAACTGATAAAAGAGTATGTTTAACATGCTTGCCATTTGAAAACTGTAGGGCTAGGGATTTTGTCGATATCATTTTTTTACATTGATCATGCTCTTCTATGCAATGCCGGAAAAGTGAAGAGTAAAACATAAGCAAAATAGCCTTTACTCTCCACTTCTCCACTACGTTCAGTGGTGTATTTAGGCTTTCTGCTGCCCTAGGCAAAACTAACTGCATGCGCCCTGCTCCCCAACTTTACTCCACATCTGCCAAACTCTGCACCTTCACCAGACTCCACCCCTTCAACAAACCGTGTCTGTCTTGGGCACACTATGCCCTTCATCCCCATTTCGTCCCCCATTTTGGCTCCATAAGGACGTTTTTAAGGATGCAGGGATTAGAAGTTATTACTTCCAATCTATTCATTCAAGCCTGTTTTCTTCTATATTATGTAAACTATTATGTAAACTGAAAGAGTATTTTCAGACCTCTGATAGACAAGATTTGAAGAAGTCACTTTGTTCTACAGTTTAGTTCACTAGAGGTACTTTATGGGACTATTTGTCTACTTTCAGTTAGGTCAGGGTCACAGCGCCATCTCTTATTCAGCGTAGAGTCTTTCCTCTGTGGCGGCCTGCTGACTCCGGCTCCTGGCTGCCTTATATTGGGTTTCTTTCTGGCTGCTCTTGTGCTTGGTCCCCCTTGCTCTGCTTGCCTTGAGTCTTACCTCTCATCTCTACCATCCTTTCTCCTTTGCCTGGACCAGTATTTTTCTTTTCTGCCTTTTCATCCTTGAGTCTGCTTTTCCGTGCTGGCTCCTGGGCTGCCCACGTTCAGTGTCCGCATGGCCTGGCACCACGTTAATACGTGGGTGGTCCCTCATTGTGGTGTTCAGAGATGGCTCACATTTTCTAGCTGGGGTTATGGTTCAGACTAGTAACTGTGGGTGTTTTCCTAACCGCTCCCACATGGGACCCGTTCAGACATCAGTTTCCCATGCTACACTGGATCGCCAGAAGACCCAGATAACAGGTACGGACAAACAACAAGGTGCACCTTAACAGTCAGAAAACAATCTTTTAGAGGAGCTGATCAGAATATAGGTTGCCTGCTAAGTGGCCTCAAGTGAGGAAACATTGGAACCAGAGGCGTTGCTGGGGGGGTGGGGCTGAGGGGGCTATAGCCCCGGGTCTTTTGGTTGTAGCCCCGGATAGAAGCTCAGGAACTACAACCAAAAGGCTAGCTGGCCCAGAGTCCCACCAGTCCCGAGATTAGCTCAGCCCCTGATGTTTTCCAGACCTAGCAACACCCGTGGTTAGAACAATGGAAATTGGTTTCAATGCTAACATCTGGTTTCGCGCGAGAGCCTGCTGCAACCCTATCAGAAGTACCTAAACCAATCTGTAAGGAAACATAACTAAATTACTACATGCGGTCATCTCAAATGGTAAAGATTACATATGAAATATATGCAAGTGGTATGGACACATCTTATAAAAATGTTACATTCAAATAACTCAACCTCCTTTTCATGTTTAGAGCTCTGGTGTTCACCTCATTTCATTTGTGTTTTAAAGGGGGAAGATCTGTTATGTCTTGGTCTCCCTGAGTGAATGCACTAAGCATGGAATGTTGGTGAGTGCCTGGAATGTTCTTGTTCCTAGGTTCCTGTTGAGTCAGTTGAAGAGAGCCTGGCCCAGAATAAGGGGGCTGTGGATGTTCTCCCTCTATGTAATTTACCGTCCCTCATATCCTGTTATCCTGTATTAGTACCT
This sequence comes from Ambystoma mexicanum, assembly GCF_040938575.1. Taxonomy (NCBI): domain Eukaryota; kingdom Metazoa; phylum Chordata; class Amphibia; order Caudata; family Ambystomatidae; genus Ambystoma; species Ambystoma mexicanum. The sequence continues at coordinate 113,581,239 of NC_090922.1, forward strand.
TGAACTTAAGTAAAGATCTCACCTTCACAGTGGCTCCTGTGTCATCTGTCATGAGCAGATGTTATCACTCTGCTTTTGTTGTCGGCTTCTGCTTTAGTGATCTGATATTAGGAGGCTTTGGCTGAGTTGATTAGTTTTTGCTGGGTCTCTCTAAGTTCCTTGAGTAGCGCCAGGTTGTATGCGATCCTGGAGCGGTGCCAGGTGTTCTCATGTTTCCTGATGACTCTTTTGCTGTGGTTGAGTTTTTGCGTGTACCAAAGTGTTCACGGTTTGGGTTTGCAGGTGCATTGTTTCGGAGGCACATGTTGGTCGATTGGGGCTGAGCGTTTCGCCTTGAGTGCTTCCAGAAGAGAGTAATTGTTCGGTTAGGGGTGTTTGGTCCATGTGAGGTGGAGGTTGTTGAGGTCTTCCATGAGGGCTTTCACCTGGAAGTTCTTGAAGGAACTGAAGGTTTGTCTGATTGGTGTCTGCTGGGATTGCTTGACTGGGGTAGTGTGCAGGATGTTGAAAGGCATGACCAGCTGGACAGACCAGTGAAGCGGGAGAGGAGTGCTGTAGTGGATTGAAGGAAGTGCAGTGATGATTAGGTCGAGGATGTTACCTTTCCCGTGCATTGGGTCTTTCGTGTACTGTGTGAGGCGGAGGGTTGTCGAGAAGGCAGAGGAGAGCTTCCTTTGTCGGTTCGGTGGCCTTGTGGCCTGGGAGGTTGAAGTCTCCTAGGAAGATGTTGTTGGTGTGCGTGAGGAAAATGGTGGTGACCAGGTCGGTGAAATCTCAGATGAAGGTGATGTTGGATTGGGTGGTCTGTAGATGAGATGGAAGGTGACTCTGTCCATCAGGGAGAGTGGGAAGTGGAAGAAGAGGTCTTCGAAGGAGCCAATGTTGTCAATGTCAAGTCTGGTGCAGGTCCACAAAGTCTTGTGGCTGACTGCGAGGCCTCCGCCTGTCTTGTTCTGCCAATCTCTGTGTTTGACGTCAAGCCTGGTGCAGGCTGATGTGGGTGAGGCTGCTGCTGACGTTGACTTTGCCTGGTGATGGTGGGGATGGCCTGTGGGGATGGAGAGAGAAAACCCATGTTGGTGCATGCTTACCTGTTGTCTGATCAGTGGTTCGGGCCCTGGGTCTGAACAGGTCCAAACAGGAATTGCCCTTTTCTTTGTCTGCTCTTCACTTTCGATGCCCGGGAGAGAGACACCCTTGTGCTAAGAGTTAAGAGCAGAAAGGAAGAGGAAGGGCTAAGAAGGTGGGTGGGGTTTATCCCATGTGATCTAGATCCACTTGCACCTGCTCACCAACTGCAAAGGAAAAGAGGCTGGAGATCTGCTTAAGTAGGGAAAAAGGGCAGCAAAACAGAAAGGAACCAACTGTTTAGCAGTGATTGACATGTCGGGGGGGCTCAAGCCACGTGACATAGATCCAATTGCACCTGCTCACCAACTGCCATTAGAAGCTGAACTGCATTGTCACAAATATTTCAAGCTTTTTTGTTTTTGTGTTTTCTGAAGTACGGCGATTATAAGAGACATGTCAGGGTGCATTGGAAAAGCAGAGGAGGATAGAGAAATGCAGGGGCAGTAGGAGGAGTAAGGAGCCAAACTCCAAAATGTTGGGACGTGGTGGAGGGGCGGATAGGGGAAGCTGCAGGTAGAGTGAAAGTATTTATAAAATTGGTCAGGAAAGAGCATTCCAGCATTCATGTCAAAAGGAATTTATCATTACAGGACAATATAATGATAGTCCATTAAAAATGTAGCATAAGCACGGATGAAAGGCGGGCTGGGCAAAGGGCAGAGGGGAGGTATTCACAAACCAAGTGAGAAACAATTATGCCTGGGGAAGCCCCTTCCTGAAAACCATGGTTTTCTGTGTTTTTCCTGGTGATTAGGTTTCTGTCTAAGTTCCAACATTTATTTATTTATTTTTTAGTTTTATAATAGACTAACATGCCGTTGTGTGGTTTCAAAGTATCTGGGAAAATTAAAGCAGGACATTGGTTACAATACAAAGGTGAGGCATATATACAAGGAAAAGGAAGCATGGGATGAGGTTACATTCCCAGTGAGTCTCCTAAGTTACAGTTACATTCAGATGCCTGAACAGACAGGTGGTTCACATTGGGCTTCATTATGAGTAAGGCTGAATGGTAAAAACAGCAGAAATGTGGCAATAATTCAGTTGCTGCCAAGTTATTGCTGCATTACCGCACTATATACATTTGTTTGTAAGGTGGCGCATTTTACTCAATCCTCCACCTTACTGCCAAAAAACTACTGAATCGGCAGAATTGCCAGCAGCGGAATTACCCCCGGTGGTAATTCTGCTGGCAGTAATTCTGCCTAATTTGCTGTTCCCCAGAAAGTCCCAAAAATGGGGAGTTACATTGCCTACCACCACTTACAATTACACAGTAAATCCGTGGGCCAAATTGGCGGTAATGGTAATTCCATTTGGCAGTATTTCAGTGTATTTACTGCTGAAATAGCGCCAAACTGGTAATGAGGCCTATAGTCTGGTTGATGGTTACAGAAATTCTGGTGCTCACAGGCTGTTCATATTACAACAAACATAACACACATGGACGTGGGTTACCTTTCACCGGGCCATGGCAAGCAGATTCAAGGTGATCTGGTAATGGCTAGATGAGCTTGTGCGGCGGGAGTGCTAGTCATGTGGTATAAGTGCAATAGAGTCAGGTATAGGAGTCATTAGGACGAGAGAAGGGTATTTGGTGAATGTACACAGGCATATCTGGTTAGTTCTTCTGTTCACTGAGACAGAGCTCCATGGGGGTAGAGATCCAGTGGGTGCATGGTAGAGATCCACTGATCCCAACTAGTGACTGCCATTCGCTCTCTTCCCAATGTTTTCAGTCCAAATGATGGAGGGGCGAGCCTGAGAAACGACTCAGCTGCAGTGCTCGTAAACATTTTCCCATCCTAGATGTCGCTGCCACCCCACCCCCAATTCATCAAAGAATGAAATGCACATTTTGAACTTCCACGCCCTGGTGAATTATTTGCAGACATATACCTCATCCTCATCCATGAAAGCCGTAATTGGTTTTGCCTGCAGGAAGCAGTTACTTGAAGTCACTTTATGAGTTTATCCAATTTTCTGAGGGATTGAGTTTACAGAAACCCATTCTCTAATGTATTAGGCTTCCTCACATCCTTGCCTGCAGGGAAACAGGAGACCCTAGGTTTCACTAGAAGTGCTTGCATTTTTCTGTTAGTCTCTAAATGGCACAATCTCCCCATAACCGTGATTCATTGTCAGAGTCTTCTGATGGATTTGCCAGGTGTAAATATGTGCGAAAGAGCCCAAGTAGGAGACCTTTATGGGCATCTATCTGCATGGCTCACCGTCTAATCTGTGCAAATTGCAGGGTAGGGTCATGCAAATGTGTGCACTTTGCATGCACTGCCATCACCTCCCTGCAATTTTTGTCCTTTAAACTATAAAGTGCAATTAAGGAATGCAAATCCGTGCAGGCGCAGCTTTGGGGTCATTATTTGCACTTTGTTGTGCAAACAAGTATAAATGCCACCTGTCATTTCTGCATGGCGGGAAGCATGTGCAATGGACATTTTTTGGAGTAAGACAGCTTTTAAAAAGTGCATAAAGCCGGCAGATTCCCAAGGAATCAATTATTTTCATGTCCATAAAAATCAGAGGCTGTTGAACAAGCATTCCTTACTGAGAGTTGAAAGCAATGGGGATGGAATTAGCGTACATCCTCCACTCTGTCGCTCAGAAACTTTCATATCACCTGGAGTGGTATCTAATTTGTAAAACTTTATGATATAGGTTTTCATATGTTTTTACACATTAATTACTAGGCTTGGTACTGCAATAATTATCCCCTTTGTGTTTACACTTCTTGCAGTAACCAAACATCACTGGGGCTGATTCGAAAACAAGTTACCCATAGAAAACTTTGACTTACTCCTGGAAAGAGAAGAATAAGTTGAGTGTTACTCACCACTCCGAGTAGGCCGAAGATACAGAGATAATGACCTTGGAGATGTTGGTGGTATAAGATTCCAAATTCAGCCTTCCATCCCAGCTCCCCTGAGTACAAGACTCAGGCTTCCTCAAAGAGGGGCTCTTTTCCACAATGTACCTCTCTGCTGTTTTAGTTAGAACAGACAGAGATGTCAATTGAATAAAAGAGCGGGTAGAACACACACTGCCAATACCAATGCTGCAAAAGAATACCAAGATATTAGACAGTGTTGATATTATGCAAGTAATTAGAACAGATGAAATGATGGGACAACTACCTATATAGATATTGGAGTGGAGTTGAATTTCCCCGGGAATGATCTAAATAAAGAATAACACAAATGAGTGGAATTGAACTAATTCAGTATCGGTTCCCACTATAGCTATAGGATTGATAACCACTGACCTGAAATAAGATAGTAGAGTAAGAGGAGTCCAGGATTCTGAAGACAACGACAGGAGAAAATAACAAACAGGGAAGTTAGTACAGGTAAGTAACCCCGAAAGGCACGAGGGACGCACTAGTGCTGGGTTGGTGCAGTTCAGGAGGGCGTTCATGTGCACTTAAGAGCAATCACAAGAAAAGTCACTCAATGTCCCAAAATCCAACAGAAGACAATATCTAAGGAAGGCAATAGGTATGTACCTGAGTACACGAGTATAGCTGAGTAGCTGTTGAGATGATCCGGATAGAAGACGGCAATTGAAGAGCAGAGCGGCAGCTGGGAAGAACAGCCAAAGAAGAGAGACGTATCCAGTAGCGTTCCGAGTCCAACAACCAGATGAGCATGACAGGAATAAAGGATGAGACGAGGCAATCCAAAAGTCAGGCAAAGGGTCAAAACCAGGAGTTCAGATAAGGAATCGTGTAAGGAAACACGAAGAGGAAACGGTAATTAGCAGCAACGAGCCCCTTGGAAGACGGTGGTTTTATAGTCGTAAGAGGGGCGTGGCTTGCTGTACGTCTTCCACGTACAAGACATGTCAGGTGACCTGGAGTGCGTCGACGTTTGTACAGACGCCATGGTAGCTTGAACCTGGACCATAGAGGAGCATGTAAAGAAGTTGTATTTTGCAAGGATGCATGCGGGGAAGTCTGAAGTGTAACATTGAGAGCAAGTCAGAGCTACTACGAGTAAATTCTTTGTGAATTGGCTGGGGCAGATTCTCAAAAACATGCCCATCTCAATGAGATGCGCAATGGCGCAAAGATGCGCCTGCACCATTGTGCATCTCATTGGAGATGGCAAATTCACAAAGAAAATACAATACGCCTAGTGCTAAATTCTCATAAAATGGCACAAATCAAATTTGCTCTATTTTTAGAAATGCTCAGGCCACCTTATTCACAAAAATGTCCTTAGCATTTCGGGAAGGGCTGGACCATCGCCCAAAGATGCGCTGTCCAGCAACTTTGCATTCATGATGTATGACTGGCTCCCAGCAACTACGCAGTCGCTGGGAGCACATTTCACTGATACGGGCTGTTAAAGGGCCTGTCTCAGTGAAATGACAGAAACTAAAAAAGCATTTCCATCCCTGCTTGGGGATGCAAATGCTAGTCTGACAGCCATGGTTTAAGCAGTGTGTTTCACACTTCAAAAAGAAATCGTGACAGGGTTCAGAAATGGCCCTCCCATGATTTGCGCCTCACCCTATGCCTGTTCTGAACAGTTGCAATGGGGAGACACTGATTTCTGGACATTTTAAAGTGCCCCCTGTTTGTGAATTTAAAACGCCAAGAAACTCCCCCTTATTTGCGCAAATGCACAAAGGGAGAAAAGGGCATCTGAATGAGCGCATCTAATAAGCACTCTTTCAAATGCCGTTTGTGAATCGGGCTGCCACTTTTTGGGTGCAAATGAGGAGATGCGGTAGTGCATCTCCTCACTTGCGTCACACTTTTTTTAAGAGAATCTGGCTCCCAGTGCACAAAGGGTGCACAACTTGTGTCACAAAAGAGGTGAAAATAAGTGGGCATTTAATGGCACATCTGATGAGAAGCACAGGTTTTTGGTGCATCACTCGGATGCCCACCTTTTTTAGGTGTAAATGCTGACGTGAGTGTCACTTTGCGCTAAAAACATGTGCATCTCATTATGTGTCTCAAAAAAGAGTGCATCTACCTTAAAAAACACAAGTAAATTTTTTTCAGACAATTTGTTTAATGAGCATTATCTTGCTTTGTGGTGAGTTTACTTTGTGAAAATGAACGTAAACCATTTAAAACCATTTAAATGGCTGCGTGGGTAGTTTCGCCATGTCATTCTGGAAAGTCATAGAGAGAAAGTCTATGATGGTGTTGATTAAGAGTAGGATTATGCCTTTAATACATACAAATCAAAATTGGCCGTGTGATTGCTAGACAGACACATAGAAGGTGTTCTAGTTTCTAATGTCTTCTCGTTCCTCCACAAGTGTTCTATGGCCGCTGGGATATGAGGGCCACATGGGTGCAAACAATGGCAACTCAAACCACATTACCAAGCTACGTTGTAAAACGGCCTGCTTAATCCTGCCCGGGTACATGTATAATGAGGCATGCCTATATACATACCTTGGCAGATGTCAGGATTATGCTGAAAACCTTGCGTCGGGCCTGCGACTGTAAGGATTATGATATCACCACCATGATGGCACTGGTGATCTCAGCGGGGCATTTTGAAAAGAAATCAGCTGACATTCCATTGACTGTGGTGATGTGGCATGGGATTACATTGTGGGTGTCGAAGGGGCCCCCTATCGCCCACTCATCTTCTCAGTATGATATGGGGTGGGAATCGGTACCTTTGGGTGACCTCTTCATCAGCCATTTGAAGTACAGTGATCCTACCATATATCTTTCCCCCCCTCATCAGTCGGTGCGGCAACATGATGTCTACTGGAGTGACCATTTGGGAATATGTACCTGTCTCTCTCTGCTGTGCTTTTATACTGCATTGTTGCTTGTGATTGGGATGCACTGTGTGCTTCTTTGGTTGGAAACAGGCTTGTACTGGCCTGTAGGGCAATAGGCCCCGGGCCGAAACCAAAAACACAAAATGCTGGTGTGGGCCAGTTTTTTGGTAAAATCTGGCCACTTTTTGGGGCAATTTCTTGCCAGTTTGATGAGTTAATTCACTGTGTGGCTAGTAGTTTTGACCAGTGTTGCGGAATAAATACTCTTTACAATGCACAATTTGCATCACACTTTATCAAAAAACTTGGTTACTATTCAAGCAATGTCGCAAACGGAGTGAATTGCCATTTACAACTGAGGGCCACTTTTTCATTGGTGCCCAAGACAATGGGCCTCATTACACGGTAGGCGGTGAGCCATGGCGCTATTAGCGCCATGGCTCATGCTGGTAAAATACCGGCACCGCCTTGGCGGAAAGGGGATTTACCGCCCCATTCCAAGGTTGGAGGGGCGGTAAATCCCCCTTCCGCCATTGCCCTTCCCCATTCCCATTTCTGCCCCATAGGGCTCTATGGGAATGGGGAAGGCGCTAATTACGGCACCGCAATTTTGCAGTGCCGTAATTAGCTCTGAGGTCCCTTAGCGGGTTGGATTTTAACGCCTGCAAAAAGCAGGCGTTAAATCCCCCAACCCGCAAAGGGACCTCGTAGTAAGGCGGTAGGGATTTACCGGTACCGGTATTTTACTGGTACCGGTAAATCCCTACCGCCATCCGTGTAATGAGGCCCAATGTTATGGCCCAGTCCGACCCTGGCCCCTGCACTCTTTTCTGGACCACTTGTTCCACATTGAGAAAATAGCAAATGTTGAAAGGCATGTTTGGAGAAAATACAGTGGTCAGGTTTCATGAATCCGAATTTGGTGAATCTTTTCTCTCTTTCTGTGGTCACTCCCCTTTTGCATGCGTAGTACGGTGTCTGTGCATCCTTTCCAACGTCTTTGTGCATCTTTCGCTCACATTTTGCGCTCCTTTTCTTAAAATGCGCACTCACTTGAATTATGGGAGGGAGGTTAGCTCAGCAGCATTGTGTTCGCCTTCAAAACAAGACGACACGAAGCAATACAGGTTCGATACCCTGGTCCGCGCTTAGAATCCACTGGTCCGCGGGCTGTGTAAGCACTTTAAAAATGTAAATAAATAAACGTGTGTCTGTGTGCGATGCATTTGTGGCACATCTTAGATGTGGTCACTTTTTAATTTTTGAGACTCTGGCGGATAGATCATGGCTGTCGTAAAAAGCACTGTTATAATGAATACACTATAAACAGTCCAAAAAGACCATTCTGTTATCAGAAATGACCAAATGATTGCTGGGCTCAGCATTTCACTGGTTCCTGCACTACATGATGTTCTGCAAAGCTACTTTCCCGATTGGATTTGAATTACCTTGGCAGTTCAAATGGATGAACTAAAAGTACGTAAAAGAAACTACATGCATGTTGCGGAGTGTAGTGCTCTAACGTTTTGGGGGGAGTGGGCGAACATTCCCGTATCTTTACTGATGGTGGCCAAACCTAACTTGAGAACGGCATGGCAATACAGGAGTCAGCACCATCCAAGATGGCAACCCAGCAACTTCAGATTTTGCGGGTCATTCCAACTATATGAAAAGTGCCGGAATGTCTCGGAACGATAGCTCAGGGGCAATGTGCTCGCCTTGGAAGCAAAAGACGACACGGAGCACCACAGGTTCGATCCCCGGTCCGCGCTTCGAAACCTTTAAGTGAGTTATACCTATCAATAAGAAAACCCCTTGCATAGCAACATGGCGGTATGCTTTCCGTCCGTTGCGTTTGGGCCTGCTGCTTGGTCTGTTCCTGGTTCGCTCAGCTTTCTGAACTCCTTTGATTTTCTCTTTCCCTGTTTTTGTCTAATATATTTGGAATTCCTTTTGAATCCTGTATAATGCACTACGTTTGTTTTTCCTGTTCTACCCTTTTTTTCTCTTGGCCTTCCTTCTTCCGTCTGCTGCATGGATACCTTGGTTATTTAAAAAGATGCATTATACTCTAGCAGACTCAGTCTTCCAGTATCACTAGCTTACAGACAAAGCAGGCCACCCTAATAACCAGCATCCAGGAACTGTGGCTACAGGGTGCCCTGTTCAAGCATCCTCATGATTAACAAAGGCCCTACTTCACAAGCCCCCTCCTCTTTTATCAAGGGGCTCACATCTATCCATTTAACCAATCCCAGAGAGTCTGGAACAGACTCTCTGATGGGCAGCCCACTGATCAAATATACAAGAAGCAGTCTCCTTGTGTCCAGCACCTCAGATGCCAGGCAGAGCTTGTGCCTAAAGACAGGTACATTTGAGTGTGAGCTCGTAAACAATCCTGCACATTATCAGGCTAAATAGGAAGGCGTCCCATATATCCCTACAATGCACAGCCTTCAATTGCAACCTTCCTAACATGTTTTTGCTTTGAGAAAATGTAGTTTTCACAACCCACGAATTCTTTCGAAAATGCATGTATAGCTTACAGTGATATCTCTAATTCATTAACACTCCAGCAAATGAAATGTTATCAATCACATTACTGCCGTTAATGAGACACCAACCAATTACCAGCAACACATTAACATATCACATTAGCCATTGACATGCCCGTAATCAATTCAGCATCCAAATGTAATCGTCATATTACACACATTGATATCAAGGGGGCCTGCCGGAAGCACTGTCCTCAGAATTCAAACAGGAATCCCACAAATTGTTAAACAAAAAAAAATAATAAATCTGCATTCCTTTGTCTCTAGCTTGCTGCACAAAGGTCATTTTATGCAGAGCCCCGGGACCAATTAAATGATATCTGTAATCTGTAAATGTAATGTCGGCACTAGATGGATGTGGTGTCCAGTCATTTGGTCGACTGAAAACTGGTCGAATGACATTTGGTCGACGCAATTTGGTCGAAAACCAAATGGTCGAATTTTTTTATTTATTTATATATTTATTTTTCGGGTTTTCGTTTTATAAAAAAAGGGGTTTTTAGAGAAAAAAAGGGGGTTGGGGGGACCCCCCAAAAAAATAAAAAAGGGGTGAAAATAAAAAAATAAAAAAATTCGACCATTTGGTTTTCGACCAAATTGGTTCGACCATTTGTCTGGTCGACCAATTTTTTTCGACCAAATGTCTGGTAACCGATGGATGTGTCTACTGCTTCTGCGTTAAGTAATGAATACACTTTTGTCAGTTGCCCCCATCTCTCACTTAGCACTTTAGTAGTAAACAAAACATGACAACAGGAAGTGCATTCCTGTGAGAAGATGGCGTAAGGAAAAACAAACGAGGAGCTAGTGCATCTTTGCAAAGAAACGGCTGCATAATAACATATTTTACATATGGCCAATGCATCCTAGCACCTGTGAAGTGATTTTTCAACCCCGATGTCACTATATCTATATTAGTGCCTGACGGGGGGTGGGAGGGATGTGGCAGCCTCTCAGCTAATGGGTCGTTACCAGACGATAATCTTGCCGCTCCGAACCGCCCTACGGCTGGATGCCGGCATCCTCCCCCGCCGGGGAACCCACTTAACTTCTTTTCAGTCCATTTCGGGAGTGAAAGCACTAGGAACACTTCTGTGAAAGAGGCTTACTTTTGCAAATAATAAGTGGTGTCTGGTGATTTTTTTTATGTGAAGGGGCATACATATACCCCCAAAATATTCACAAGCAACCGAGTGTAGCAAAGGAGCAAGAACCAACCAAAGGTGTTTCGGATTGGTTCTCCTCAAGAACATTTTTAAAATAATGTGTTGAAGCAGTGTATTTTACAGCACACTTTCTTTGAAAGATTGGGTAAAAAGCCACACAGTTGACCATTTTATTTTCTAGGGTAACCCATGACAAAATCTAGAAGCTCACTGTCTCCAGAGCTCTGGTTCTCTCTAGGCTGGACTACTGCAGCAGCCTATTTCTAAATCTGCCATAGGTTTCCGTGACAAATCTAGTACTGTACATAACTTGATGATGTTTATATCTTCGATAGAACATGCCTGGAAAAAACGCAATCTAAATGTTTATTGCGCATATATTGATTTTTCTGCGGCATTTGCCACCATACTTCGAAACCGACTCTGGAAAAAACTAAGTACATGGGGGATTCCCCAAGGTCTGTTAAAGATGTTAATGCTGTTACACTCTGATACATCAGTACGCATCAGACTCAATGCAGCTGGTAAACTTTCGAAATTTATGGCCACTAGCTGCGGTGTTAAGCAAGGCTGTATGATTGCTGCCATCCTTTTTAATCTGTATCTATCAGATATGATGAATGCATTTTCTATCCCAGAAGCTAACCCCGTGAGAGTTAATGGAGTAACTATTGGATGGCTTGCCTATGCTGACGACCTGCTATTGTTAGATTATACCCCGGCAGGCCTTCAGCATATGCTTGACTCTTTGGCTATCTACTCTGCTGAGAATGGTTTAACCATTAACATCGATAAGAGCAAGATAATGGTCTTCTCTAATAAATGCATGCCGAAGAAATACTCCTGGAGCTTGGAAAGCAAAAAAGTGGAACAGGTCAAATCATATAAATATCTGGGAGTTGTTATTGATGAAAAGTTGAATTGGGAGGAACAGTGGCCATCTATCAAGAGCAGATGTACTGTGGCTGCAAACGCTTTAAGTGTTTTTATTGGTCGCAATTGCTGTCATTCGGTCATTGCAGTTCTCAACATTTACCATGCAAAAATAAGATCAATGCTGCTCTATGCTGTGGATATTTGGGGCATAAGTTTGTCAAACGTAGTGTGGTCTTTGAGTCTATTCTCTTAAGAAAATTACTACGTCTCCCTCCGAGAGTGAGTGTGGAATATCTGTATTTGGAATTCAACATTAAAAGTTATTTGTATGCATATATCTGCCAATGTGTTCTATCCTATTAGAAAGCTGCAACACTTCGCACTGAAACTATCTTTGTGCCATTTGTAAAAGCATATCTTAGTCTGGAAGGTAATGTGTTGATTGATACCATTGGTATCATTCAAAGACTACACTGTACATGGAATAATGGGTCTGATCCAGGTACTCTTTCTCTACTATCTTTAAAAATGAGACTTAAGGTCAAGGTGCAGGACTATTGCCATGAACAAAATATTGTAAACTTAACATCTAAAAAGCATAGTGGCAGGTTTCTTGATGAATATATGAGTAGAGTGTTGTCTCCCTCTTATATTCTTGCTTATCCCAAAGCTGGCATAATTCGCACCTACCTAATGATGAAATTTAATGTGACTGTTGCACTAGAAACAAATTGTGCGAACATTGGTTCCACACATATGTTGAAGTATTGTCGCATATGTGGAGTAAATGTAGTTGAGTCCCTTCATCACCTAATCATGTGCTGTGAAAGTCTAAATGATCTGCGAACTACATGTTTTAAATCTTATAACAATGACACAGTGATGACTGAGATCGCTGAGCAATGGATGAATTTTATGCGAGGCAATGATATTAACTTGATATATTTTATGGTGGTATTTTATTTGAAAATTGTGGCAATTTTAAACTGTATTGTATAGCACATGTGAAAATGTAATATGTTTTTAGATTGTGTGTATTTATGTTGTTTTGTTAATGTGTTATACAAAGCCAATTGGCTATATGTATATCTAATCAATAAATAAATAAATACATCTGCCTACCTCTACTCTTCGCCCTCTGCAACTAATCCAGAACAGGACTGCACAATTTGTCCTTAGCAACAAGCCCAGGGATCATGTCTCTCCAGCCCTGAAATCTCTCAGCTTGCTCCAGACCCTCTGCATTGTCCACAAGGCTTTCTAGGGTTGGAATCATACAACATCCAACTCTCACTTGCTAAGCCCTTTCCTTCTCGAGTCCTCTGCTCATTCATGTCCAACTGAGAGTGGGGGGTAGATATCTCTCCTTGGCTGGTGCCTCCCTCTGGTATAGCCTTGCTGTCTTTCTCAAACTTGAGCAGCACTACCTCAGGTTCCTGAAGCGACTCAAGACCTTCCTTTTCGCTTCTGCTTTCTCTCTCTCTCTCCCCTGATTTTTTCGTGTTTGCTGCACTACTGGCTACCTGGCCACCTCTCCACCTTATGGGGACCAGACTCCTTCATGGCCAGTAGCCCGTTGCACTGCCTCAGGGACTGAAGCGCACCAGGGACTGTATCTACAACCATACAGTCCCTTGCCTCCTTGCACTTACTTAGAACCGGCGGCACTAACTTGAGCGTTGCTTATTGCACTCTCCGTTTCCCTCCCCCTAACACTTCTCCTCTCTCTTACCCCTGCACTTGCATGATCTGAATGACACAAGGTCTAGTAAGAGCGTTTTTTTTCTGTCATTTGTCTCCCCTTCCTGGTCTTGTCACGCCTAGAAACACTTGTGTACAGGCACGTTATAAATGACTTATCTTACCATATCGTATCATGCAGCCAGTCCTCACAAGTCGCTTTTCTTACACTTTTCCAACACTTTAACATCTGTTTCTTGGCTACAATAAGAGCTCTATAAAACTACATTGTCTTAATCTGAGTAAACTGTCTTTGAGTGAAGATCAATACCAACATGCATGCAATCGGAGATCTTGGAAAAGACAGACCCAAAATCATGTCAACTCTTTGTAGAATCTCCTCCCAGAATGGTTTAACCTTCTTACAATTACAAAACATATGAAAGATTATTCCAGTTCCTTCCTTATAGTACCAACATTCTGCAGATGATAGGATTTTACTAGCAAACATCCTGTTCTTTGTCCAATACAGCTGATGTATTACTCTTTGTTGTGTAAAGGGAGATTGAGATCAATATTATCCCGTTAAGAATTAGAGCATACCCTTTCCCAAACCCTTACATGAATTTCATGATTGAGTCCCACTTCCCAATAATTATGACCACACATTACTATTAGTAGAGGACCGAGCAATTTATATATCGATGAGGTGGACATAAAAGATCATTTTAAAAGCATGTAATAACCGGGAGAATCATGTATCTTCACATTCAACACTTGAAAGAAGACAACAAATAATATATGCAGCTTCTGATAATGAGTCACTTCTCTCTATGTCTAGTTTACATTTAAAGCTCAGAAATTCTAAATCTAACAAGTTGTCTTCATCAAGCAACCTGGCAAACGTGTCAACTGCCAGACTTATGCCAATTTTTCTGTTGGATCATACGATTATTGATTTCCACAGCAGAATATTTCCATAATGACACCTCCTTAGACAAGAAATCATTTTCCCCCATCCCCAAATTTCCTCTTTTTCCATTCAACTATCACATACTTAACCGTTGGGAGGGCAGTCACAGCAGACATACTTTTTTCCATAGTTAAAAAACAATCTAATGGGATAGGTCCAATCGAAGCAGCTTCAATCTTCGCCCAAGTTTGAAAAGACGACACAACTGCATTTAGCCAATAATGTAGTGATATAAGTGTGTAAGCCCTGTGATGTAATCACATTTTTGGATACCCAAAGCCTCCTTTAGTAATTGGGCTTTGGAAAATAACAAGCAGAATTTTTGGCTTGACTCGTTCCCCCCACAAAAATGTGTTCAATGTCTTATCGATTTCAAGCTAGAACTTAGCAGAAAGAGGAAATGAGACCATACGTAAAAGATAAAGGATCTTCGGCAACAGGTTCATTTTAATCACAGCAACTTTTCCTCACAGAGTCAAGTTGAGCCTAGACCATTTCCTACATTGGGTTCTTATCTCAATTAATTTCTGACGAACATTAGTTTCTAGGAGCCTATTAATATCTCTATAAATCTCCACACTTAAATATTGACGGGCTGATTCATGGAATAAATGTGTGCTGAAAAGGGGAGCGCGAGGGGAAAATCGCACCGCAAATGTGAAAATCGCACCGCACACGTGCCAAAGCCACGCACATCGATTCATGGAATTCAGTGTGCGTGTAAATTCTGGGATGTGTGCTAAAATCGTGGTTGGCACACGCGGGCGCACACGTCATTAAACGGTGTGCGCTACACGCACAGGGAAAGTGCACATAGTGCAGCGTACACAACAAAAGTGGGCGGAACACGGGACATAACATGCGGAATGGGAAACAACACATGAAAATGTGGGCATTACGGGGGAAGTACAGGAGGTAAATGCTCGCAACGCCCAAACGCGCGCCAACAACACGTATTCATGGAATCGAACGGGGGAAAGGCGTGCCCCAAAAAAGACGCGCTAATCCAGAAACACGTACGCCAACAGGAAGCAGGCGTAAGCGGGCCTGCGCAGCATAAAAGTGCACGCAAACAATAAACAAGCTCAGATGATACAATGAATATACCGTTCCTCGCAGCAGTGGTCGTGGGACACCGCAGGAGGAGGTTAGCCAGGCCTTGCATTTTTTTACCCAGGACCAGCCTTATTGGGATGCCTGATGACCAGGTGTATAGGAGGTACAGGTTTCCACCACACATAATCCTAGAACTAGTCAGGAGTGGGAGGATGACCTCACATCACCCACCCTGTGCTCCCAAGCACCGAGCCCCTTGGAAAAGGTGCTCAATGTACTGTACTTCTTGGCTACTGGGTCATTTCAGCGGACAAGTGCCATAGTGGGGGGTGTGTCACAGGCCACACAGTCACGCTGCCTACACCAGGTGTTGGCCATCATGACTACACGCCCCTCAGTGCGCAGGCACATATACATGCCCAGAACACCTGCAGAATGGCAGGCCGTGGTCCAGGACTTTTACGGGGTGGCACACTTCCCCAAAGTGCTAGGTGCCATTGATTGCACCCATGTGGCTCTACGTCCTCCCAGGGCCACTGAGCACATATATCAAAACCGCAAGCACTGGCATTCAATCAACGTGCAGGTTGAATGTGATGCCAAGGGAATAATCACTTCAGTATATGCCAACTATCCAGGGTCAAGCCATAATAGTTTCATTTTCAGAATGTCACCCCTAAACCGTGACCTGTAAGCTGGGCGGCATGGAGACACATGGCTAATTGGTGAGTATAAATGCCTCTGCACATGCATGCACATCAGAAACTGAGAAATGGTAAAACCCCACTAATGAGAACCATTATCACCTCCCCAGGGGACAGTGCCTACCCTCTGAGCACCTACATGATGACGCCAATTCGGAATCCCACCACACCAACCGTGGTAAGATACAACACAGCCCATATTGCAAACCGGGGCATAGTGGAGCGCACATTCGGAGTGCTCAAGTCCTGCTTTCGCTCCCTTGACAACTCTGGTGGGCAGCTGCTATACGCGCCCCGAGTAGTGTGCAGGATCATAGTGGCAGCATGTGTCCTGCACAACGTTGCAACATGCCGGTGCACATGGTGGCGCCCCCACATCCCCAACCACATGCATGGCCGATGCGCTTGGGAGGAGAAAGGGCACGTGGTGAGGCAGCCCGTACCCAGCTTGTGGCAAATTACTTCACCTAAAATCACACCCCTGCGGAGTGCACACAGCCCTGGCACATACCAGATGACAATCAATGATGATGGCAATAGGGACAGTCAACTGTCACAACCATACCAGCCTGAGATTGTTCACCTGGAAGTGTTATATTGTGTGCATCCCTACCTACTCAAAGACACCCAATGCTGTGTCACAAAAAGACACACATTCATGCAGCAGGAAAGATTACCCCATTGCAAAATACCACATCAAAATAGTGCCATGTCACCCAACCCCTCCCCATCTCAGCTACCCAACACACCATGGCATGGCATGCAATGTGAAAGCAACTTAATGAATGCACAACACATGACACAAGTGTCACAATGTGCAATGTTCCTAATGTAAACAGTCCACAGACAATATGCTCCCAGCAATCAATAAGAAACACTACACATGAACAAATACCAGCAACACAAAACATCAGTACAGGAAGAAAGCGTGGCAATATAAGACAGGAAAAATTAAAGTAGTGCAAGTCTCACAATCTGACCAAGCCAGCACATGGACCCCTTCCAACTGCAGAGTGTCGCTGTCAGTTAAATGTGTCAGTGTACTGCATACAACATGAACTGCATCTGCAAAGGAAACGGCCTTCTGAAGACATGAAGAACCTACATGTATATAAGGAGAAAGACATGGATGCACAAGCACATATCAATACACCATGCATTGTAGAATCCAACAACAATCCCCACTAGGGATGTACACACAGTTTTGACTACAGACTGCCCACACAACTCATGGGAGCCCAATGTCACTGTGTAAGTTACTGTCACTTGGTCACACCCTTTGCAAGCCCATGGAAAGGGGAAGCAGGAGGGGTGTGTGTGTCAGGAAACCAAGCATCTAACCCAAAGACAGGACAAGCCTGCATGTGCCCAGCTGGAATACACAGTGGATGCCCACGGGAGCCACACAAAGCAACACACTGTAATAAAATAATTTTTTAAAAAAAAACATGTGTGGACCGGGGGGGCCGTGATATGGGAGGCAGCCCACGCAAAGCCCTGGTATGGTCCTCCATGGCAGCAAGCATACAGATCTGGAAGGTTTGGCTCTGCAGGATGATGGTACGGAGATCCCCATGCAGCACCCCATGGGTAGAATGCATTTCTGCCTGCATGGCCTCTCGTGATGCCCAGATCTCCGCACGGGTTGCCTGGAGCACAGCTGAGAGTGAACGTGTGAGCTGCTCCAGCTCCTGTTCTGACCTAAAATTCTGGGAAGCCTCAAGTTCACCCAGAGTATCTCTGAGGAATCCATGTTCTAACCTCAGGACTTCCCTGTGGGCCTGTGACTCTACAGATATGGCTTCGCACAGAACCTCCAGTCCAGCCCGTCGGTCCCTGTTGGATGCCAACATGTCCTCCCTGTGTGAGTGGCAGATGGAGTCTGTTGCCTGCTGCTGGAGCTCCACCTGCCTTTCAGGGGGGAGAATGGAAGTGGCCACCCTATCCATTGCCGGAGCCATCATTTCACACGATGCTCCCTGTTGTGCTGCAATACTGTAGATGGAGTTCTCCCACACAGTATTGCCTGGTGGCGCACGGCCACCGTTTTGACGGGCACCACATCTGTTTGGGGCAAGGCGATCTGCACCTTGCTGTGCTGGCACTGCCTGAGGCTGCAGGACTGCATTCCTCCTTTGATCTGCTGGCCCAGGAACACGAGCAAATATTGTGGAGTGTGACCCTGCATCCGTAACCTCCACAGACAGACTTTCCAACACTGACATCCCCATAGAGGGGTCTACCCCCGGTGCAGGTGGCTTGGACAGAACAGCATCCCAGCCAGAAACACTCACCTGAGATGGCACATATGTCTCACTGGGCCTCATTACGACCCTGGCGGAAATCGAAAAACGATGGCGGAAATGTAATACCGCCATCGAATACCGCTCGGTGCGATTATGACCCGTCACCGTAAAGTACGATGCCATTAGCGACACCGTAGTGAACGCCAACGCTAACTGCACCAAGTACGCGCACGCGCGCCATGCAAAACCGTAATTACCACCATGGCGCAACGGTCCGCGAATTCTGACCCTAGCGGACATTTACTTAACGCCATCAAGCATGGCGGAAAGTACCATTCCGCCATGGTGAGAATTACGGCATCGTGAACCAACCGTAAATGGCCCTACCGAGTGCCTTTACACCACTCCCTGCCCACATTGCACAACTCCTCGTAGGTGCAATGAAGTTACACAATGCAACCAGTGAAATGTACAAGTCACCCATGCATGCCAACGAACAAATGAATGTAGGGGCTCCAAGTGCCTTGTGAGTGGCCATCCATATTTGGCATGTCACCATTGCCGTACTGATGCAGCACAGGCATGTGAAGGTTCAAGTACAGCAATATGAACTGAAATATGAGACAAAACAACAACAGGCCCCCATCGCTTGACACCAGTGTAAGGCAACATTCAAAGCAGTATCCTGAGGGAGACTGCACCAGCCCTGTACTCTTGCCAGTAAACAAACCAACCATCAGCATAAGCATGTACCACACAAGTTGGCAGAGTGACTGAGCAGCCAGGCTCATCTCAAGAGGGGCCAATGGGAGCTGCAGGGCACAGATGGCACGAATACAGAAGCTATTCCAATGGACATGACCTCAGTCTCCCTCCAAGAAACGCACGCAAACACAGGCACCTGTGACCAGCCATTTTCTGATAATCACATCATTCCACCAATCCACCTGGCTGACCGGCATCTGTTACACAAAAGCTAATCCCCCGCCCCTGAGCATGACATCATTAAAACAGTCATAATGGCAGCCCCTATCCCTGACCTTACTGGGCTTCGTAGGTAAACGCGGCCAGTACAGTACCACGCAACTATACTCAGAAGCCGGAACCCAATGCAGATCTTCTCACAATACATCGCTCCACAAATAGGAATATGCTACATTACTTGCAAAGAATAACGCTACACGGTTAATATCAGAATAAAATTTTAATGCACATCAAATTCACCAAGCCCATACAGCTATTAGGTCATAAACTCCAAAATATTTTTCATTACTGTGGGCTGCATCCGCAATAAATGACCAGCTTCTTCTTGTGTGACGCCCTGTTCCTTCATGGTACACAGGGGCTACATTCACGTTCAAAAAGGCAACATGGAAGCGCCTAGAACCGCAGGGCCGTCCCATTAGGTAGGCACTAGTCCAGCTGAAAGGTTGATATGTTGCTCCTAGCCACTAGTACTGCGTAAGGGCATGTGGCCCATTGGCGATCGTCCCATAAGATCGTAATGGTGCTCCACTGATTAACTCGAAGCAGCAGGTGTCGGGAGTAAAAGCCATCTGCAGGAGTGGCATACAGATGGCAGCGGCAAAAGGGGAGGAGATACCTGTCACCCAAATGAAATGAAAAAGAATAGTATGGGCATCAGAACTTCATTTGTATTACTCACTTCAATGATCACACTAAATCTACAGCCATATGCATGCTAGCCCACTCAAAAGGATTATTTCCACCCAAAAATCACTTGCGAATCATAACTATATAAATCGAGTTGAAAACACTATTACAAACGAGTGTTTGTGTGCATGCGTCTGTTAAAACAGAATCCATTAGATGGGATTAGTAACGTGCATAGACACAAGTGTTTGAAGGCGCGTCGAGACAGGGAGGGTTCAACAAGGGCAGATAGACGATGGTCCCACTATGGCAGCTCTGCATCACATAGCGCAGGGGAAGGGGATAGATTCCAAAAAGCCATGTACATGAGATGATATGATATGATATGATATGATATGATATGGTATTTGTAACGCGCCTATACACAAGTGTTTCAAGGCGCGACGAGGCAGGGAGGGAGGGAAACAAGGGGAAGACAGACAAACGATCCTACTAGGCCAGGTGTCATTCAGATCGCGCAAGTGCAGAGGTAAGGGGAAAAGGAGGAAGTGCAGGGGGAGGAGGTGGGGGGGAAAGTGCAGTACAAGGTAAGTAGCGTAAGAAATAATAATTAATAAATAATAAATAAAAAGGGCCAGCTGGTGGCAAGTGCGAGGTAAGTGCAGAGCAAGTGCTGGGAAGGGGGCTGTAGGGTACAGTGACAGTCCCACAGTGCACGGGGAGCCAGGGAGGCAGTGCAAGTGGAGAGTGGCTGGGCCCTGGACTGAGGTTGCTGAGAGTGGCCCAGATGCAGGTTTAGTGCTGAATTTAGTGGGGGGTTAAGCAGGTTTAGCAGGGGAGAGGGAGAGAGAAGGCAGAAGCGAAGAGGAAGGTTTTGAGGTGCTTCCGGAACCGGAGATGGTTCTCCTCAAGTTTCAGGGAGGCAGGAAGGCTGTTCCAGAGGGAGGCCCCTGCTGCGGAGAGAGATCTACCCCCAGCTCGTTGCTTCGAGAAGCGGCTGACCATGAGGGAGTTGGAGACGGATGAGCGAAGGGCTCGTGAAGGAAGATATTTAGGAAGAGAGAGTTGAAGGTATTTAGGTCCCTGGCCCCAGAAGGCCTTGTAAACAA
Organism: Ambystoma mexicanum; assembly: GCF_040938575.1. Taxonomy (NCBI): domain Eukaryota; kingdom Metazoa; phylum Chordata; class Amphibia; order Caudata; family Ambystomatidae; genus Ambystoma; species Ambystoma mexicanum. The sequence continues at coordinate 113,602,121 of NC_090922.1, forward strand.
TGCAGAGGGTTTTGAACTTAATCCTCGCAGCCACTGGGAGCCAGTGAAGGGATTTCAGTCCTGGAGAGATACGGTCCCTGGGCTTGAGGCCAAGGACAAGTCTCGCAGTTCTGTTCTGGATAAGTTGCAGAGGGCGGAGAGTGGAGGCAGGCAGATTAAGATAGAGGCTGTTACAGTAGTCCAGCCTTGAGAGAACCAGGGCTCGGGAGACAGTGAGCTTCTGGGGGAAGGAGAGGAAGGGAAGAATACCTCTGAGGAGGTGCAGCTGGTAGTGTGACTTCTTAGAGACGTCAGATATATGAGGAGAGAAGGAGAGTGTGGAGTCGAAGATGACCCCGAGGTTTTTAGCCTTGCAGGTAGGGGCAGGAAGGGGGCCAAGGGAGGCCGGCCAGAGAGCTGCAGGGAAGGAGGGAGTGGGTGTGCCGATGAGTAGAATCTCAGTCTTACTGGCGTTGAGGCAGAGGTCATTGGCGGCACACCATTCCTGGATAGCAGACAGACAGTCGGAGATGAGGGAAGGAGAGGAGGAGGCCGAGGGTAGCCTGAAAATGAGCTGGGTATCGTCGGCATAGCACTGGAAGTAGGGGCAGAGAGCGGCGATGCGGTGGGCAAGGAGTGCCAGATACTGGTTGAAAAGCCAGGGAGAGAGGTTGGAACCCTGGGGGACACCACAGGTGGAGAAAAAGATGTCAGAGAGGAAGGAGCCCATTTGGACCTGGGAGGGTCGACCGGAAAGGAAAGAAGTCAGCCATGCCAGAGCCTGACCAGTGATACCCAGATTATCACGGAGACAGTTGAACAGGATGGCATGGTTGACAGTGTCAAAGGCAGAGGAGAGATCGAGCAGAATGAGAACACAGGGAGTGTTGGAATCGAGGTTCAGGAGCAGGTCCTCACGGATGTTCAGGAGAGCAGTTTCCGTGCTTCTGGCCGCTCTGAAGCCGGATTGATGGTCATGAAGATTACCAACAGATTCAGCATGGAGGTTAAGCTGGGAAATGGCCAGTTTCTCCAGGAGCTTACCCAGGAAGGGAGTAATGGAGATTGGGCGATAATTGGCCGGGCAGGAGGGGTCGGAAGAGGGTTTCTTGAGGAGGGGGTGCACAAGGGAGTGCTTGAGGGGGGATGGGAAGACTCCAGAGGCGAATGAGTGGTTGCAAAAGACAGCCAGGGCAGGAGCCAGGGAGTCGATGTGGTCCTTGATGGTTTTGGAGGAACAGGGGTGAACCTGTTTAGACGAGGCTTTCATAGATCGGACTTGTCTGGAAACCTCATCAGCAGAAAAAGGTGGAAAAGCAGAGAAGGAGGGCGGAGGGGCGGCTGCAAGAGAGCAAGAGGAAGAGCCGGGAAGAGAGGGAGGGGGGAGAGAGGAGGAGAGCGAGGACAGGATGTCCTGAGTTTTTGAGATGAAGTGCGAGGCCAGTGCAGTGCAGAGGGCCTGGGAGGGGACAGGAGAGGTAGAGACTGCAGCAGGGTTGGCCAGCTCCTTGCAGATTTTAAAGAGTTCGGCCGAGTTGTTAGATGCCTCAGAGATGCGGGCTTGGATAAGGGCTCTCTTCTTGGTGAGGACGGAGAGCCGGTATTGCCTTTGGAGCAGGCGACAGGCCAGTTTGTCAGAGGATGAACATGAAGCACGCCATTTCCTCTCTGCCACCCTGCACTTGCGTTTTAGGGTGACGAGATCCGAGTCATACCAGGAGTTACATTTGGCTTTGGGCTTCAGGCGGATTCTCATGACGGGGGCAAGGATATCGAGAGTATCAGATATGGAGGAATAGAGCATGGAGAGGGCTGTGTCAGGGTGGGAGTCAGCCGAGGGGGGAGGAGGGGGCGAGAAGGTAGCAGCGAAAGCCTCAACTGACACGCGCTTCATGGGTCGGATGACCGAGAAGGTGGGTGGCAGTGAAGAGGGTGGCTTTGCCTGTGGGGAAGGGAGGGAGAGGTGGGAGGATAGGAGAAAGTGATCGCTCCAGGAGAGAGGAGTGGAGAGAGGGAGGGAGAGGGGAAGGTCAGAAGAGATCAGAGCATCAAGAGTGTGCCCTGCAGAGTGGGTAGGCCCAGACGGGAGAATAGAGAGTGAGAGAGAGTTGCAGAGTTCGCGAAAGAGACCAGTGGGGGGACAGGAGGCATCGAGGTGGATGTTGAAGTCACCGAGAAAGAGGAGTTGGGTGGTTGAGGACAGGAGTGAGGAGGAGAGGTCAGCCCATTCAGAGAGGAAGGAGGAAATTTGACCAGGTGGCCGATAGATAGTAGCCACGGTAAGGGAATGGCTAGGAGAGAGAGAGAGTCGGCAGACAAGGCATTCAAAAGAGGAGTAGGTCTGCGTAGGAGTGACAGAGGCAGGAATCCACTCGGGGAAGATAAGGGCAACACCACCCCCTGAACGGTTAGGCCTGGGCACGGAGAGGATCTTGTAGCCGTCAGGTAGGAGTGTGTCGAAGCTGGTGGCAGAGCTGGCTGTGAACCATGTCTCAGTGAGACCGAGGACGTCGAGGTCCAGTTCCTCAAGAAGGCGACAGATATCAGAGGAGTGCTTGATGGCAGAGCGAGCATTTAGAGTGGCAATGTGGAGAAGGTTGCCACCTTTGAAATACTTCCGGGGAGGGGTACAGATCAGAGGTATGCCCTGCGGAGGTGTTAGAGAAGGAGTTGAGGAGGGAGCAAGAGAAGGGGCAGGGAGGGAGGGGAGAGGCAAGGTAGCCGAGGACAGAGGAAGGGGGACAGCGGGAGCGGGGAGGAAGTTGATGAGGCGTGGGAGGCGCCTATCAAAGAGGTGAAGGTTGGCCTGAGGGCCTTGGACCAAGACGGTCCCGTTAGCATAGACATTAATGATGGCCTTAGAGGAGTGGAAAGGGGCCAAGAGGACATCCCAACGGGTGCCACCATTAATGGGAGAGGAGGAGAAAGGAGAGAGCACAGCGACCATGTGAAGGGTCCATAGGTCAGGAGAAGGCACGAAAAAGAGAATGTTAGTAAGTGTTTCCTTGGAGCAGGCGCTCGTGTAGGTGTCAGCGATAGGGAGGCCTGGGTTGGAGACCAGGATGTCCTTTTTAAACTTTTTCCTACCGGATTTAGTGAGGAGAGCAGGATAGTCAATAGAGAAGCAGTTAGAGTAGATAGGTGAGATAGAGAGCACCATGGAGTAGGCGGGGAGGCGGACGACACAAGTATGCAGACAGGAATTGAGTGGAGGGCACTAGTTTAACACAATACAGAGCAAACAGTAATGCGTAGTATGGCAAACTCTCAATTAAATCATCTGTCCATGCATCCATACATCATTCCCTCATCCCGGTATGAAAACGCCTGATTATTTACTCACATAACATATGAAATTTCCATAGAGTCTGTGCGTAATGCAGTCTGCAAAATCCACTGTGCTCCAGCCCGGAATTCTAGTATTGTGAAGTAACATGTATTTGGGAACGTCCTGCCTTATCGTCCACTACGCTATTGCGCATCCCATACTATTCATATCAATCATTGCATTCTCGCCATGGCCCCTGTCCCAAGGACATTAAACAATAGAACGTTATATTTGCAGTCAGACCTGTGGGCGTCTCCTCGCCGCTAGCTGAAAACCGAAAGCGCTGTCCTTCGAATTCCTCATTTGCAACATCACGTCGAAAAGGCATCTGTGACCGCTTGAAATCACAAATTCATCCATGTAGTGCGGCAGTGTGTGAAAATGGCAACTGGCTTCACTCACAAATGGGACGCCCCGCCCGTCGGTGAACCTCGGTACAGTGCTGCATGAGGGTCCACCGTTAATCGAGTACTACATTCCACTGACCCTTCACAAGTTTGTTCGCGACTGCAAAGATAGTATGTGATACAATGGGACCATAGCAGAATGAACATATAAACCAATATTTCACTGCCATCGGGATTAAATACATGATTGTAATAGCAAGATGCCATGCGTCAAATTGCAGCGTTGTGTGCGGGACGTGCTCGCCCAAAGGGGATTGCAGCTGGCACAGGTGGAATGAATCACCACAGGTGGAGGCTATACAGCCTGAAAACACATAAATTGCACACCCAACCCCCTCCCACAACCACACCCACTCCAAAATGCTACCGGCAGGACTAGCGATGTTGGCCCTGGGGGACCTGATAGCACTGCAAGTACTCCAACTTCAAGAAGAAGACGAACACCAACTACTACAACAACCGGCCGCACAGAGGAGACGCAGGAGGAGGAGGAGGGCAAGGCAGGGCCAGCAAGGCCCACCAGCACAGCCACTACCACCACGCAGGCAGCCCGCAATCCCACGCCTCCGAGCTCATCCGTTCAACCTCACTGATGAGCAGATCCACACCCTCTACCGTTTGGACCGGGACACCATAACCGCCATTGTGGACATGACACACGCTGACCTTGTCAGCATGATAGATAGCCCAACCGCCATCCCACCCCTACTGAAGGTGGTGTCTGTACTCCACTTCCTGGCCACAGGCACCTACCAGCACACAGTCGGACAGTTGCATGGCATTTCACAGCCACTGTTGTCACGGACACTATTGCAAGTGCTCGATGCCCTCCTGAAGCACGCAGACGACTACATCTCTTTACCACGCTCTGAGCAGGAGATTACAAACACAAAAGTGGGATTCCATGCACTTGCCGGCATACCGGGTTGCATTGGTGCCATCGACTGCACCCATGTGGAATTGGTTGTCCCACATGCCATGGAGGTCCAGTACCGCAACCGGAAACAATATCATTCTCTTAATGTACAAATGGTGTGTGACTCCAACAGGATCTTTACACATTGTTGTGCCCGTTTTCCTGGATCAACCCATGATTCTATGGTCTTGAGGAACTCTACAATACCACGCTACATGGAGCGACACGCAGGGAACAGATCCTGGCTACTCGGTGAGTCTCATTTCATGCATGATAATGTGGGGTATGTGATGCGGCAATGACCTGGCAGGAAGGGGGGGGGATGCGTACGTAGCAATGTCATTCCACAAACATCCTTTATTGTCCACATACAGGTGATGCCGGGTATCCACTGAAGAGATGGCTCCTTACACCACTCCGGAACCCACAGAACCAGCATGAGGAGGACTACAACCATGCCCACTCACGTACCCGTGTAGTCATAGAACAGGCATTCGGCCTACTGAAGGCTCGTTTCCGCTGCCTCAGCAGGTCTGGCGGGGCACTCCTGTACCGCCATGAGAAGGTTGCAAAGATGGTCATGGCATGTGTCATGCTACACAACATGTGCGTACGTAGAAATGTGCCCATGCCCCCTGACGCAGAACTGCAAGCACCTGAAGATGGTCATGATGAGGGTGGGGATGTGGCAGCACCTGAAGGAGTCCGCGAGGCACAGGAGGCCCGTGAAATTCGTCAGAATATCATAGATTCATGCTTCTAGCACTCACGCCTGGTGGCTGATACATGGACACGGGACTTGTGGCACTGTGTGTGTCTGGAACATGCACAATGTGGACTGTACGCCTATTAAGGCCTCGTACACAAAGATCAATGTCCACACATCTCATTGGATGATTATGAAATGTTTATAGCATATGTGAAATTATATTACACACCCCATCGACCCGCCACCCAAGAAAGCCCAACACCCCCCCTCCACCCTCCTACCTCCCCCCCGAACACCAGTGTCCAAAGATGCTCATTGTCAGTGGGCAGACGCTATTGCAAGCCCCCTTTCCGGGTATCAGGGGCACCCCTGCCTGTGGAGCGCAGGTTCCTCCCAGATCTACGTTGGGGGCTGCCCTGGACGGAACTTGCAACGGATGATGTCTCTGCCTGCTCACGTCCATGCATGTCCCTAAGGGTTTGTGAGAGCTCAATGAGCACACGGCGCACAGCGGCAAGTTCACCACATACGTCTTTGGACGTCGCATGCAGTTCCCCCCTCAGGCTCTCGGTGCTTCTCTCCATTTGTACCCTTAGTGTCTCTGTACTTCGCTCCATTTGTGCCCTAAGTGTCTCAGTAGATGTTTCTATGGCTGCCTTAGAACCCCCACATTCATCAGCATGCTCCTTGAGGAGCGTGGCCAGTTGCTGCTGTTGCACGATCACCTGGTCGAGGGACTGTTGCCTCTGCTGGGCCATGCCCATTTGCGGTGGTGTCACAGAGGGGCTGATCACCTCATGTTGCCTTGCCACAGGGCTTGTGGGGGATGGCCAGTCGTCATCTTGTGGGTGCCCCTGCGTGGTATCCTCATGGTGTACGGGATGAAACAAACAGGGGGATTGAGACAGGTCATGGATGGGTCCTACATCGACAGCACCGTTTTCTGTGTCGGAGCATGCTGCCATTAATGCAGTGTCACCTATGGTGCTGCTGCCACCAGAAGCAGTGCCTTCTGTGGCATCCATTGGGGGGACCTGTGGTGCTGCTGTTGTGGGCATGCTGGCTGCTGGGGTGCCTGTTGGAGTCCCCTCCTGTGTGCTGCCACTTGATTTGTGCTGCTGCCGTGTCTTGATCCGTGCAGCTGAGGTGGAGGGTCTTTGGCCGTTGGTCTTGGCCCTCTTTGCAGGTGTGCTGGTAGGGGTGTCCTGAAGCTCGTCGTTTGAATCGGACCCTGTGGTGGAGTAAAGGAGGGCGAGCGTTATTTATGGGTCTGTGGAAATTGGAATGGCAATGTATCACATGCATTGGGGTGGTACCTGAGGGTGATTTGGGTCAGGGCCTTGGAGGTGGTTTCATTTTTGTGTGGATTGAGGATGCAGTTGTTTTGCAGCCTGCAGTTAGGGTGTGCATGCTGCACGTGTAGAGGGTGTTTTTAGGATTTGTAATTATTTATGTATTTAATGTGACTTTTAAAGTGCGCTATCAGGCTAATGTATGTGGACGTTCTCCTGGACATGTGTTTCTGTTGCACTATGTGGACACATGGTACTTCACATGATTGGACATTGTGGATTTAGCATTGTTTTATTTGGCCCACCTACCTGATTCTTCGGATGTCTGCACTCCTTTCTCCATCCCTCCGACTCCCTCTATACTCTCCATTCCAATGGTGGAGGCACAGATTTCTTCCCAGGGGGTCAACTTGATGGGTGATTCCGATCCTCCCCCGGTAGCTGTGGCAATGTTACGGTTGGCTGATAGTATGCTCCGTACGCGTATCCGCAAGTCATCCCATCGCTTTCTGCATTGCTGTGGGTTGCGGGGTGCGGTCCCCACCGCACTTACCCGCTGTGCCACCAGGGCCCATATGGCCTTCTTGTTCGCAAGTGCCGTCCTGGTCATTTGCGTCGAGAAGACAACGGCAGCATTCTCCTGGAGGGTCTCTGTGAGCACGGTGAGTTCCTCATGGGAGAAGTGGACCTGCCGCTTGCGGTCGCACGCTTTTTTAGCAACTTTTCCCATTTTGATTGTTTTAACTAGGGTGGCTAACGGGTTGGGATGTGTCTCAGGGTCGGATTTTTGATGGTTGTGTTGGGATTCTGATTTTATAGGTGTACGGCGTGCTGTTTCCCGTTCCGGCCCCATGTTTTTACTTCCGTTTCCGTATATTTACGGTCACCGTATTTTGCGATTACCGCTCATTACGGTGACCGCTATGATGGGTGGCGGAATTGCACCTAGGGCGCCGTACGACGGCGGTGAGGGGCGTTTTGGGGTCATTTCCGCCATCGCGGACTTTGCACTTCCGCCATGGCGTAATGCTCGTGCCCGATGGGTCAGAATTAGCCGCACTTTACTCCATCGTGCAATGGCGGAAACGCTATTTACGCTATGGCGGTCAGGTCAGTTACTTTCCGCCAGGGTCGTAATGAGGGCCACTGTCCGATTCAGCACCTGATTCATAGAGGTCTTCGGAGGTGTACCCAGAGACACCCGTGGACAGTATGTTCTGCGGGAGGATTGGGTTTTCACCGACCACCACCCCACGTCCTCCACTGGTGCCCGGTTGTGGCTGAGATCCCTCCTAGGTGTGCACCATCCCCTCCTCCTCAACAGCATCAAGTGCCTCATCACCTGCAAAAACATGAAAGACAACAAATGGAGATTCAATACATAAATTGAACATGTCCCACATGAACATAACTCTGGCATGCATGCACTGTCAATGAGTTGGAAGGGGAGGCAAAAAGCACACACTGGGGCTCCAAGATGGAAAAGCAACACATGTGCAGCATGCTGGATCGCACTGGTAGCACACATTAGCCTGTGAGTGGCATGTCCAATACACATACATGACACATGCCATCTCACAGATGTCACATAGCATTGCCATGTTACATTTGACAACTACAGCCATATGGTAGTGTTCAATTACACAGTGATGGCAGGCAGATGGATACATCAATGGTTGGTCACTTCAATATGACAGAAGACAACAGTCATGTTCTACATTCAAACAGGGCCCAAAAATGATTGTGTGCAGGCCATTACTCAATCAGCCTGAATGGTTAAATCATTCCTATAACAAGGTAATAAATGTGGGCCATTGTGGGGTGTAATCTATGACAGAAGCATGTCACATATGTGGCAGTAGGGTAGAAAAATGTGTCATAAAAATGGCAAGGATTGAAACAATCAGGCTGAATGAACAGGAAAAATGTTTTAACAATGTTGTTGCAAGATGACAGTTGATGGGCAACTGCAGTAATCTGGTGCAAATTGGCTACTGTGGTCAGAAGGGATACTGTCATACCCAAAACCGAGGCCGGGGAATGGTTTGGAGTAACAACATAGGTGACCCATACCAGTCATGACTACACACTCTCACCTGGCACTCAATCAGAACACATCACCCAAGCAACATACACATGGATTACACACACATGCATGGGCACTCACCGGACAATGCTTCAAGATCTGGTAGGTCTCCCACGCCTCGGATCTGTTCCTCTGTGACGAAGGTTCCAGCGACAGACTCATGTTCAGTGAGTTGGTCGTCCTCTGGTGGAGACCCACCGCCAGTCACCAGAGTAGAGGCATGATTGGAAGCTAGCTTGTTCTTTGCTCTGCGTTTCAGGTCATTCCACCGCTTGTAGCAATCATCAGCTGTGCGCCTCACAAATCTAAGGGCACTAATGTGGTCCGCGATGGTCTGCCAGTGGGCCCTACGTTGAGCAGGCGTAGTCTTGCACCCTGCAGTCACCACCATTTTGCGGCTATGTGCCAACACATAGGCCACAAGTGCATCTAGTTCGGTGGCATTGAAACTAGGCTTCCTTGACGTGCCAGAGTGTGTAGCTGTGTCTGGGGTCCCAGCCTGTAGTGCAAGAGCACCCTTCTTCTTCTTGGAAGGTGGTGCGGATCCTGAGTGGCTTACGCCGCTCTGGTTGGTAGGGGCAGAAGCGCAGGTGGACTGGGTACTGTGAGTTTGCGAAGGCACAATGTCCAAAGGTCTCGGTACAGGCATTGGCTGCAGGGTGATGTTGGCAGGATCAACGTCAGTGTGACGGACTTGGACCGACACTGTCCCGGCTGGGAGATTCGGAGCTGGGGTGGATTGAGCTGCAGGTGCCACTGCAGCCACCTCACCCTGGCTACTTGGGGCAGCAGATGACATTGCTGCCCCAGATCCATGTGGCCTGGTGACAGCAACTTTCACTGCCACACGTGGCTTAGACTTGGTGACCTGGAAGTCAGCCTGGGAGTCATCCTGTGCCAGTTCAGTTGACAATATGGGCGGGTTTAAGAAGGGCTGAGCTGGGATGGTGTCAGCTAAATTTCCCACAACCATTGGGGGGGGCATAGGTGGCCCCGATTGGTCCTCCACACACTGGCCTCTTGGGGCACCCTGCACATCTGCACATCCTGGCCACGTCCCCTACCGCGTCCACCTTTTGGAGGTCGGCCACCTTTCCCTCTCTTACTGCTTGGTCGCCTCCCAACCATGGCACTGATGTTGTTGTGCATATGGGAGTTGCAGTAAACAATTGTCCTGGGCAATTGGGGTGAAAGAGGTAGGGTACTAGATGGAATTCGTACCCTAGTGCTCTAGCAAGTCTGTCTGTGACCCCTGGGGGAAGATGACGGGTCATGCAACGCACAGGCACCCCAAAAACAAAAGTAAACGTGCATGCAACCCCTGGTAGACCACGTGTGTGGAAAAATGAACAAGCACTACGCTGTGGCACCCAGAAACACAAAAATAAGCATACGCGTGCTACACGCAGCCTACAATGACCTCTGAAGGGGTACGCGACACACTGGGCAACCACAGTTGATAAATACGTGCGCGACTCACCATCTGCCTGGAAAAACAACGTGAAAAAGACGAGCATGTGCGCGTTGGTAACACCCCCGCCAAAAGAAGAAATGAACGCAGTCTGAGGAAACAGGGAGTACGAACTGGAGCCGTCATGAAGTAATCGCGTGTGAACCGACAAGAAGTACAAGAATCACCTGCTCGCTCTCCACAAAAAGCACGTACAAGAAAATGGCGTCCTACACGTGCTTTTTAAGCCAACCCACACGTGCAACGTCACTTAGGCGCCTACGCGCTAAGGGCCTTTCCTCCAATCACACGCATTGACACCCGGACGTGCAGTTTTTTCACGTGTACAATAAACATGCACCCGTGTTGTGGGAAACGCCCGTGCGTGTAATGTCACAGGCGCGCTTATGCGCTAAGGGCCTTTCCTCGAATTACACGGTAACGTGCTGTTTTTCACGTGCCAAATCACTCCGTATCAAGCTGGCCATGCAACAACACACGGAAGACCACGCTCCTGCCCAGAAGGCCGAATTACTGACCCCCAGAGCTAAGAGCACGCTCCCACCTGCCATCTGCTGCTACCTGCCTGCCTGCTGGCCATGTGCCCTGCTATTTGGTGCCTGCACGTCAGCCATCTGCAGGGGTCCAGTTGCTGTGACCACCCCTGCTGGAACAGAAGACTCCCGACTGGAGTACCATCTTGCTCCACCGCCCAACCCCAGGACCCAGTTGCCCACCCACACCTGCCTCGGGGTTGCCATGTCGGACACAACACCATCTGGCACCACTGGCAACCCCCAACCAGAGAGGCAGAGGGCTACCAGATTCAGTGCTGCAGAAGTTGGTATCCTGGTGGAGCAATTCCTGGGACATTATGATGCCCTCTTTGGAAGTTCACGCGCCGACAATGAAGGACGGAAGAAGATCTGGACGGACCTCGTGGCTGCCATCAACGTGGAGGAGGCGGCAGCCCGCGACTTGCAACACATCTGGAAGCGCTGGGAGGACTTCAGGTCCAGGACCCTCAGCAAGGCCCAGCGTCTCCTGAAGGCAAAGCATGCAAAGGGACGCCGGGTCCACCTTACCAACATGCAGATGAGGGTCCTGGAACGCATACACCCAGCGCTCCACCTCCAGGTACTTGGGAGGCAGACCCGTCCGGAGTCGAGCGGTAAGTGTGCATGTGCACTGATTGGATGCTGTGCATGTTGAGGTGTGGCAGGTGTGTGCAGGTTGCACATATGTCTTGGAAGGCCCATGTATGGATGTGTATGTACAGGGACATGAGCCTGCCGCATTAGAGTCCAGTCATGTGTGAGGCACATCAACGGTGTATGTGTACAAAAGCATTATGGCCAAATGCATGTTGGGGTGCACACATGTTTACATATCTGTGTATGTACCATGGCATGGTTGGGGTGTGACACATGGATGCGGTGTCCAGCTTCATGTATGTGCATGGTGTACATGTGTGTGTGAGGGTATTTGACATGTGTGCCACTGTGATACACCATGGATGCATGTGACACTGACGTGTAGGAGGCTGATTGGCAGATGTGACATGGATGCCGAGGATTTCACTGCAACATGTGGTGTAGATGTACAGATACATGTACGTCTGGGGGCGTATGTGCATGTGTTTGCCAATCCCCGTGTTGCATGTGACATCAGGCTATCCTTCGGATGTTCATGGTGTTGTATGTGATTGGTGGGTGCTGACTGCTGCAACATTCCTGTTCATTTGCACGTGTGTGTCGCTAGAAATTATATGTGTGTTGGGGAGTGTGATACCATGTGTGAAGTTTGAGACTGCCACTCATCTGCAACTGTCATGTGTGTATCAGACCATTGTACAGTGCCCTGATGCCTGTGTTCTGTCTCTCCCTGTCTGCAGCGTCAACTGATGAAGAGGGCGGAGATGGTGCTGTGGAGCACACAGGCAGGGATCCCACCGCCAGCCAGTGAGGCAAGGCCCAGCTCCCCTCCCAGGTTGCCATCTCGTCTGGGAGTGTGGAGTCTGGTGCCGCCTCTGCGGCCGCAGCTGCCGGGGGTAGGTCCAAGAGGCGGAGGTCGGAGGTGGACTCCTCGCAGCAGAAAGGGCAGCTGAGACCCCATAGGGGCCTACGGAGGAAGAGGGCACGGAGTCATCCAGGTTGGTGGGGGGTTTGGTTGAGGAGGAGGCCGCGGAATTCACTCACAAGGGGCCTGGAAGGGGGGATTCCACTGGTGCCAGTGGTGCAGTCCAGGGGCAGGGACAGGAGGCAGTACAGGCCACCGCAGAGGTACCTGTGTGTAATCCTGTTCCCGATCCTGTGACTGCATCATCCGGCACCAGCAGGGATGCCTTCATCCAGACCCGTTTTCAGGGAGGGGATAGCCGCACAAAAACTGGCCTTCCTCTCCCTGCAGATGTGGCAATCCGGGACCGGCTTGAGCCTGTCCTGGGTGGGGTGGCGTTGCGTGTTCTTGACATTCAGAATGACGTGCGGGGTTCTCGCGAGGACAGCGAACGTCATTTTGAATGTCTCGAAGACTGCGTCAACCTACTGAGCGGGGTCCGCAGTACTGGTTTCCGCCGTGTGCTGGAGCTTCTGCCGACCCCCTCCTCAAATGAACTCCCTATGCGCCGGTCGTCCTCCATGCCATCCTCATGCCCAAGTGTCATCCGGGCACCCTGTGGAGCTGTCCCTGACCCAGCGGCCAGGCTGGTGGAGGACACATCCCTGCCACAGTCGGGAGTCAGAGGTCCAGCAGGGGTGGCCACTCCAACAACTGGACCCCAGCAGGTGGATGACATGCAGGCAACAACGGGCAGGGCACATGCACGGCAGCAGCAGGCTCAAGGTGGGAGCAATGATGTCTCGGGTCCAACAACATCAGAGGGGCAGGCATCGGCTGGAGGGCAGGAGGACCCTGGATTGCAAGTGTCTTCTGTGTGGCAGCGGTTGGGCCAGGCCATAGATGCGGAGCGGGGGCGGGCGGAAGAGGCACGGCTCACAATGGTCAGGGCGAAGAACTCCATGCGCAGGGCTCTGAGGCGGGCCGAGTGCCTCGAGGCAATTCGCATGGAGTTGGATTTGAACATGGCATCGTCCCTGCGAAACCTCAGGGACATGGAAGAGACCCGCCTCTAGGACATAGACCAGGAGTTTGATGATGCCCTGGCCTGGTAAATCGGAAAGTGAGCAGTCGGACTAGCCTGCCCCCATTGTATATATTTTGTAGTGTTAGGTATCATTTTCATTTTCCTTTATTTTGGGATGATTGGGCTATGCCCCAAACTTTTGTATATAGTTCTTTTCTTAGGCAGTTTTTTTGATAGGTTTCATTTCTTTCGTTGGGCTCATGGACCCTGGATGAAATCGATCTACATAGTTGAACAGTGGATTTATGAGAGAATTTGATTTTTTTGCTCACCATGGATCAATGGATTATACAATTTACGTTTCCTTTGGATTTGATTTGGTGGACCGAGAGTTTGGACAAATTTTCTTTTGGATCACTTTGGATTGGTTCTTCATATGTTTTTGTATTCTGTTTTGGACATACATTTCATTTCATGTTTGAAATATTTCTCATGCTTTCATTTCATTTCATTCATTTTGTTAATAATACATTTTGATTTCTTACTTTCATGTGTGGTATTCGCTCATTGGGTTACTGCAAGTGAAAAAGTGGATGTACAAAATCACTGGCACCCAGTGTGTGTGTGTGAGGGACATGTATTGATGTGCATAGTTGACTTTCGGTTTGTGTCATGAAATAGGCATTTCAGTGTGGAGTGGATTGAGGACTTGATTGCCTCTCAAGACTGGGGTGGCGTGCTGTGGGATTTTGGTGCAGATGAGGCCCATGATTGTGCATCTTTATGACTTGTTGGGGGGGACATGAGTCGGGGCCTGCTAGCAGGTGCCCGTCTATGCTGGGTGGGTGGGGGTGCAGGGGGACATGAGTTGGGGCCTGCTGGCAGGACCCCGTCTATGCTGGGTGGGTGGGGGTGCAGGGGGACATGAGTCGGAACCTGCTGGCAGGTGCCCGTCAAGGCTGGGTGGGTGCGGGTGCAGGAGGACATGAGTCGGGGCCTGCTGGCAGGTGCCCGTCAATGCTGGGTGGGTGGGGGTGCAGGGGGACATGAGTCGGGGCCTGCTGGCAGGTGCCCGTCAATGCTGGGTGGGTCGGGATGCAGGGAGACATGAGTCGGGCCTTAACCGCCAATGCTGGGTGGGTGGGGGTGCAGAGGGACATGAGTTGGTGATCACTAGTGCAAGGTGACATGTGGGCTGGCTGGGGGGCATGCCCATGGTGGATGGGCTGCCTGCGGGACATGACCAGGGGTGCAGGGTAGTCCCCTGAGGTGTGGGCTGCCTGCAGGGGCTGGGGAGGGGGTAGAGGGCACACCTGGGAGGACCCACACTGCCAATTCATGTGTGAAACACCCCGCACACCCCACTGAATTCATGTACCCTTCTCTGCAAGCGGAATCGCGTGTGAAACTTACCACGCACCCCAGAAATGCACATACCCTGCTTCCACAAGGCCTATCACGTGTGAGACTCCCTGCGCACCCCACTGGATACATGTACCCCGCTCTGCAAGCAGATTCTCGTGTGAAACTCCCCGCACACCCCAGAAATACATGTACCCCGCTCGCCCAAGGCCTATCGCGTGTGAGCCTCCCCACGCACCCCACTGGATACACGTGCCCCGCTCTGCAAGCAAAATCACGTGTGAACTCCCAGCGCACCCCAGGAATACACGTACCCCGCTCGCCCAAGGCCTATCGCATGTGAAACTTCCCACGCACCCCACTGGATACACGTACCCCGCTCTGCAAGTGAAATCGCGTGTGATACTCCCCGCGCACCCCAGAAATACACGTACCCTGCTCGCCCAAGGCCTATCGCGTGTGAGACTCCCCACGCACCCCACTGGATAAACGTACCCTGCTCTGCAAGTAGAATCGCGTGTGAAAGTACCCGCGCACCCCTCAGAATACACGTAACCCGCTCAAACAGTGAAATCGTATGTGTAAGTACCCGCGCACCCCTCAGAATACACGTAACCCGCTCAAACAGTGAAATCGTATGTGTAAGTACCCGCGCACCCCTCAGAATACACGTAACCCGCTCAAACAGTGAAATCGTATGTGTAAGTACCCGCGCACCCCTCAGAATACACGTATCCCGCTCAGACAGCGAAATTGTGTGTGAAACTTCCTGCGCACCCCAGAAATACACGTACCCCGCTCGGGCGATTGCAGTGTTGCGGCCCTGTTAGCTGGTCCAGGGTTAGTGTGGCCCTTTGCTCTGCATTGGCGATTTCAATGTTTTTTCCTTGCGCAAGGGGCGTTGTTGGGGGCGTAACAGGTGCTGTGGGATGTTGTCTGCGCCAGCGCTCAAAATGGCTTGGCAATTCCATGAATACACAGTGCTCCAGAATGCTGTTTAGCGCACACGGCTGGCGCACGCTCCCTCTCTGCACTGCTCGCGTGCGCTTCCTCTGCGCTGAAATCTATGAATTACCCCCTGAATTCGCTTTTTGGCCGAATTGAAATTCCCTTTGGAAATGAAGCCCATATGGCAAGATCCTGAAATTGGAAATACTCCTTTCTTAGTCTTTTTTATTTCCCTTTTTGCTTCATCCTGGTTGCTTTATGAATAGGGGTTCCACACATTGCTGCTTGAGTACTCTCATTTCTAATCACCTCATCGTCCACAGCCGCAGGATTGTCATGAGCATTGTCACTGTTCTCAACTCCAACACTACCATCATCCAAAACGACTTTTTTGTGAACCTCAGTAAGGCCAATTTCATGATGCTTATCGATGTTGGCATTTATGGTAACTATGGTCTCAGTGAGGATCTTATTTCTTGTTATGCTTAGGAGAACCTTAACACTTTCATCTAGTCGATCCAGGAACAGGTGTACTTTACTCAGTATGTCTTTATGCTCAGACATCTCATTATACATGTTACTAGAGTGCTTCACTGATGCCTTAAGAGGGAAGTCAAGGGCATACATAGGAGTTTTAGGAGGTGGCCGTGAGGTGGGTGTCGAGGTAGGTATGCTTGAGCTTGTGCTGCATGTGCTGATTAAAAAGTCAGGACTGTCAAATAAACCTTCGTTTAGACATGCAGGCTTATTCACTCTTGTGCAGATGTAGAGGTATTTATTTCCTCAGCAATACCGCCAGCAGTTGCAATTTTCCGTAACCTCTTGTACTCCATCTGCCTCCTTCAATAGGCTTTGGCACAAGTTCAACAAAGCATGACTGGGAGGAGTGAGGTAGCCGTCATGGGTTGCTGTAGAGAGCCCACAATGAGCCCACGGCCAAGGAGCAGAGTTCCTAAAAGAGAAAATAAACAGCTACCACCCAAGAAGACCACTCAGATCAAGCAACGACATCCACCTATAACCAAAACCATACAACAAAACAAAATCTGGAGGATCATCTTTCTCTTACCTGGCACCAAGAACCTGGAATGAGCAACCAAACAACATATGCAACACAAGGGATAATCTTCATTTCAGAAAACTACTCAAAACTTGTTTCTTTGCTCCAGAACCAGAAAGAAACGACTAGGAAGCACATACTCAGCGTGAAACAAGAATCACAGAAAGGGAAACCATCATTCCAAACTTAATGTTCCCTAACTGGAGGGTGGAGAGGATGCCATGTCCACATACCACTAGCCCAAAGAGGAAACATACTTAGGTTAGGACCCAACTCGGGAATGGGCAGGGAGAGACCAGGAGGGTGGGGGGAGGACACCATGTTCACATATTGCTAGTCCACAAAGGAAACATAGGTAGGTTAGGACCCCACATGGGAATGGGCACGGAGGGACCAGAATCCTCTAACGTAAACTTCGCCAACCCCAGGCTGGGAAACACGCCTACTTCAGCCATGTAAACAAAACACTAAAGTAATACCACCACCCCTGATCATACCTGCCAACTTGGCAAACAAACTATAATAGCAAACACACAGGATAATCAGAGAGGTGGAGCAAAGAAATACAAAGACAAAGAGGTAAGAAACACCTGCTAACCCAAATCTAAAACCTCAACTTTTCCCATACACTTCTCATACAGAAACCCACACAACCACTTCTCTGCACAACAAGCCACATGTACTTCACCACTCTGCAACAGACAAACAACACATAACCTGGATCAAGAGCACATGGGAACTCACACTCACCCGAGAACCGTACTCAAGTTCAGCGGACGATGCAAACCGAACTGGAGCTGAGCATCACAGCTCTCACTCTCCTATTGCCACTACACCCACTAACCCCCAAACCCTCATTTTGAGATCCACCAGAGTGCCTGGGGACCACTCCAACACATTATTCTACCAATATATGCCAGTATCACCACATAAGAACACACTCCTGCAGGTGTTTCCAGTAAAAGTTCCATGCCACAATAAGAAAACATGTACATACTATCTGCACCAATATAGGCCAATATGGCATTGTAGGAACACTCATAATGTTTGTTTTATGCTTAATCCCCAGGAAAACAATGTCATGCACATTAAGAATATATAGCCATGCTGGCTGCACCAAAGTAGTCCTGTCTAGCATGTAATGAAACTTATCAAATGTGCTTTAGCATTGATGCCTAGTAAAAATTGCCATGTCAGATTAAGAAAATATAGACAGAATGGATGCAGCAAAGTAGGCCAGTCTAGCACATAATAATACTTAGGTGGGTCATCATTCTCAGCCTTGGCTCCCACACTGTGGAACGCACTCCCACCTCACATCCGACTCACTGAAAACCTCATGTCTTTCCGCAAATTACTGAAAACATGGCTCGTCCCCTAAAACCGACCTCCAACTCAAACTAACTCAAACTGGATATCAGCAACTCAATGACACTAGCCCAAAATGCTAGATCATAAATAGCAATCCAGCATCATGATCCGAGCGAGAAATCAAAAACGAATAACCTCTAAGGTAAAATAAAAAGGGCAAACAAAATAGAATGAGTAAAAAGGATCAAAGCAGTGTAGTGTAGCAAATATCTGCTGGTATTACAGAAAATCCATACTCGTGATGTGCTGGTGATACCATTGTGCCGGTATTAGCAGCACGTGATTCCATCCCATCTGCTATTTCGGTTGCCGGTATTACACATTAAAATCATCAACAATTTAAAGAAAGTAGGTACTACATATGGCGACAGAGGGTTGTCATAGGTTGATGGATTAGAGCTCCTAATAAAAACCCACCAAAGTCAAATAATTACTCTATAACGATAATACAAGATTATATAGGCAGAAACAATAGCATTGATATCTCTTAAGGAGTTGATTGTTTTCTCACCAACCACACACAATGGATATACTTTGTCATGTAGGGTATTTTGTGGAGATTTGGGGCCTGACGGTATTTTATTACCGCCGAAAAATAACTTAGCAATAATCACTCCTTGTATTCAGATTGGGCCATGTGCAACAATAATACAGTGGACATGCATTATTTCAGCACCCAGACATGCATATTTGGTATGCGTGGTTGGTATGCGTGGTTGGTGGTATTTTGGTGAGCATAATTCCCTTGTTTTATTTGTGGCCCCAATGTCCAGAATCCCTTATCTTTGCTTAGATTTTTCGTGTAATCACTAGAGAGACCTCAGACCTACATTTCAGGAATACCACATTTTCAGTGTTAGTGTTAGTGTGCCACCATGGGCGATCTCACTGACTTATTTACGACAGAGAGCTATATGTGGTAATTTTGTGGTAATTTCCACTACCTTATATACGGTAGGGAACTATGTTCAGAGAGTCCCTCTTCCCGTTGGCTCATGTACCTCCAACGAGCTATGCTACAAACAATCACTCTCAACTGTCCATACTGAATATGATCATGCACACATCTGTCTTAAAATGACAATTGCATTGTTTAAAAATCTCCCCTCATCATCAGCACTGTATTGGTAAATATAAAATACACCACCCGTCTGCTTTCAAATATTTTTCTGTATTATAAAAGTTGCATTTAAACACGATCTCACTCTTTACAGAAATAAATAAAATAGCACAGTAACAGCATTGTCTGCGATACACTGAAAAAAGAGTGGCGGAGAACAGAACCCAATTTGCAACATTAACATGTGATTAAGTCACCGGAATCTCCTTTCCTACTCTGACTGAATATTCTCGTACACACTCAGCTCCCACACTTATGTAATTACCTTATCTGTTCAGCCGAGTTTTCTTCAGCTGTTCTCTTTCTGAATGTGGCTCCCTTGAAGATTAACCCCAGTGAAAAGGAGCGCCTTTCCTTCTCAAACCGGGGTCATTGCCTGGAATTCTCAGCTTTTGCAGATAGGAATGCTCCAGCCAGGAAAAAGGTCCTTCTCCCAGCTCTGCCAAATCTTGACTCTCCTTCTCTTCAAACTCCCCCCAGCAAAACTCTGATCACTCCCTCTAGCATGATACTTGCTATGACGCTGCTCCAATCAGAATCAATCATGCCATCTCCTCCTTCTCTACACAATGGCTCATTTTTATAGTAATACTTTGTAACCAACTGATTTCCTGTTCTTTCGAACCCTTTTTGCTTCCTGTAGTTATGTGGACAGGGCAGCAGAGAAAACGAAAAAAAAAATGTGCGTTTAAAAGTTCACTTTCAGAGTAGGCCTAATTCTGCAGTGGAGACACATTTTTATTAGTGGATTATGTTAACTTCAGTTTCATTAGTCAGGTTAGTTATGAGTTATGTTAGTTATTAATTTTCAAATATGTCTCTTGCACAATAGGCATTTCAGGTGAAAAATATTGTGCATTTTTGAATGCGCACGTGTGCTTTTAACTGTAAAAATAGATTTGCATCTTATATGTTAAAATCGTTTTGACTGAATAGCCCGTCTTTCCTTGTTAATCTGGTAACACATATAGCAATGCACCATAGGCATTTGGTGCTGCATCAAAAAATTGCTACCTGTGCAGTAGTGCTGTACTCTGTGCTGGTTGCTACCTGTGCAGTAGTGCTGTACTCTGTGCTGTAACACGCCAAATATCCTTACATACCCTCCTTTTGTTTTTAGAATTTGGCTACGATCCAAGCCAATTCCTAAAAACAATTTGTTCTTTTTCTTCTTTTCACAATATAGCAATCCAACAAAATGAATATTCATGTGCATCAATGAAAAAGTTGCAATCGATACAGTATTCATCTGAGTTCATTAGTTTACAAAATGTTCTACATTTGCCTTCTCAGTGGAAGTGGCATTAATCTAAGTTTAGATTTTACAAGTCAATTAAAAACAATGAAATAAAACAACTAACCAAAACAAATAATTAATATAACAAATTAAAATAAATAATTAAAATAATAAATACGTGGAACTCCATATGTCAGGACTCTTGTCTGCCTCTCTCATTCGAGTACACTTTCATCTTGGCAATGTTAAATCCATAGGAGTCATCCTTTTTAGCATTCTGGTTATCTTGTCTTCACCTCCACCTGGAGGCAGGCATCTTTTGGTCTTCATCCAGGGGACTCCAGGACTCCATCGTCTCCCGTGGCCTCTGATCCCGGAACCTCCGACCAAATAATGTTAATTTTCTAAATCAAATAGAAAATAAACAAATTAAGTACATAGCACAATACTAACTTCACCCTTTTGCCAAAAATAAAACATGCTTGGTAAAAATATTTCGTTTTTTTTTTCTGAAATTAAACACAAGTTAAAAGAAAACAAGCACATATAAACAGCATTCAATATTTAATACATTTTCTCTCCGCACACCAACCATGAGCTTCCATTATATATTTATTTATTTATTTATTTATTTTATATTATATATTTTTACATATATTACAGTGTTTATGTGCCATTATAACAATCAACTTTTTAACTTCTTTGTCACTGCCTCCTGATTGTACCCATTTATTTTCTCTTTTTGTGTTCAAGGGACTTTATTTGTTTCTACATGCTCAAGCTGCCTGATCTCATGTCTGGGATGGCATGGTTTGATTTGATTTACATGGACAAACTGCTCTATCGCCATTTCACCTTCATTTTTCAAAATTTTATAAACCACAGGAGAGACCTTATCTATAATTCGAAATGGCCCCTGCCAGGCTGCTAGAAATTTAGAATTTTTCTGTTTACTTTTTCCAAAATGAAACTTGTACACCTGATCCCCTACACTGTATTCCTTTACTGATGTCTTTTTGTCATAATAAGATTTTTCACTGTCAGCAGCTCTTTCCAGATTTCTCTGCACAAAAGCAAATGCATGTTGCAAATGCCTCCTCAGTTCATCAATATATTCATGAACTGTGGATGCACTCACAAGGGTTTGCTCATGTGTTCTGTATAGTAGGTGTTGTGGTAACACCATTTTCCTACCTGTTAAGACCTCATGGGGGCTAACACCTGTTGCTTTGGCAGGAGTCGACCTGATTGCCATCAAAACCAACGGTAAACGTAAATCCCAGCTGGAACCTGCTTCTGCCACAAATTTCTTTAAAATATCCACAACAGACCTATTGCTTCTTTCAACTGTACCTGAAGACGCCGCCCGATATGCGATATGTAGTTTCCTTTTCACACCTAGTATTTGCCATACCTTACTCATTAGAGTACTTGTGAAATGACTTCCTCTGTCTGACTCAATTCTTTGTGGCAACCCAAACCTTGAGAACACATGGTTCACCAGCAATGTGGCTGCTGTTTGCGCACTACAATCTGGTGCAGGAATGCATTCAATCCACTTCGACATCAAACATATCACACTCAAAATATAACGGTGTCCCCTGCTCGACCTTTTTAAAGGACCTACATAGTCTATTTGCAAATCTGACCATGGGAGAGTTAGGCCTCTTTTCATCAATGGTGCTCTATGCATTGGTGAAGCAGGTTTAAATTGGGCGCATACTAGACATCCTCTAGTATATAATTCCACATCTTGGGACATATGTGGCCAGTAAGCATAATCTTTTAGTATTTCTAATGTTTTTTGTGAACCTCTATGGCCTGCGGTTATGGCATCATGTGCATGGTGTAGCATTAGTCCTCTGAATGAAAGGGGTACTACCCACTGTATTTGTCCTGTTATGGACTCTCTAATCATGAGTCCATCCTGTAATCTAATTCGTGTTTTGTTCTTTAATAGCACCCTCAACTCTTCTTTTCCCATACATTCATTTTCTGTTAAAGGATTTTGTTCGGGATCTATCAAATGATTATAATAGATTCCCAAAATGTGATCATTCTTTTGTGCCTCAATCAAATCTTGGTCTGGCGTGTCATGACTCCACTGCACCACCGGTTGATCTACCTCCTTTGGTGCTTTAGAACGTGTGACTGCATCAATTTGTATTTCACCCATTAAATAATCAATAGGTAGCAATTCTCCCATCACAGCCCCAATCTTAGCCAGGTGGTCTGCCTTATCATTTCCCTCCTTATCCTCTCCTGGTGTTTTTAAATGCCCACGAATTTTTCTCCAGTATATTTTTAACTTATTCTCTGACACCAATTTGTCTATGGCTTGTATAATTTTTCCATGCTTAAGTGGCTTTTTGTTATATGTAACCATGCCTCTTGCTTTCCAACCAGGCAAATACTCCACAAAGCTATTCCGTGCATAGTCAGAATCAGTCACCAGGACAATTTCACTGAACTTTTTATCAATTGCAGTAGCAATTGCTTTATAAATGGCTGCCAATTCCGCCACCTGACTGCTCCTATCTCCAATCCTCATCCCTATACTGGGGACACCTTCACATTTCAACCAGACATTTCCTATTCCTGCCACTAACTGTTTATTACTGTCATTTTCAATGTGAAAAGCACAACCATCCACATATACAGTTGGCAAATCCTTGCATGTTTTTTCATCAAAAGCTTTGTGTGGTGATTGTTCAAATTCCTGCAAACTAGTTTCTACTTCCATTTCATTTGGTATTTGTTCAGCTGCACAGTCATGTAAGTCAGCTAACCCTTGAGCAATTGGGTTCTTTTTATTTTGTCCATATCTCACTTCTACGGGAAAACCTTGTAATGCTAGCGTCCATGAAGTGATTCTGGATTGCGCTAGATTACCTGATCTTATTCTTTTACTCTCTAAAAATTGCAAAGGTTGATGATTTGTTTCAATAATTACCTTTTCTCCCTGAACAATGGGGCGGAAATGTTGTAGCGCCCACACAGTGGTTAATAGGGCCTTTTCACATTCATTAAATTTCATTTCAACTTGGGAAAATGCCTTACTTGCATATGCAATGGTTTTGTGATTCAAATCGTGTTTTTGTGATAACACTGCTGACATACAATGTTCAGAAAAACCTATTTCTATAAAGAAATCCCTGTCCTTTATGGGGTATGCTAAACATGGTGCCTTTACAAGACATTCCTTTAATTTAGCCACTGCATCAGACTGCCCTTTTTCCCATTTCCAGGGAGTATTCAGTTTAAGCAGTTTAGTCAATGGTTGAGTGATTTCTGCATAATTTTCAATGAACTTTCTGTTATAGCCTGTCATCCCTAATAAACTTTTTACTCCTTTCACATTTTTAGGATCTTTTAATCTTTGTATGGCCTCTATTTTCTTCTTTTGTGGATTTAGCCCATGTTCAGTCACTTCATGCCCTAGAAAGTTCACTTTTTTCTTGCACCATTGTGCTTTTTGCAAAGATACTTTGGCGCCTGCTTTCTGCAATTGGCCAAGTACATGTCTTATTTCATCAAAATGGCTTTTCAGGCTTTCATTTTTTATCAGGACATCGTCCACATAAACTATTGTTCCTCTTTCCGCTGCATCCGGCATGGCCTTTCTCAAAAATATGCCAAATTCACTCCCACTATTGATGTACCCGAACGGAGCTCTAAGCCAGGCATATTGAGTCCTGTCAAATGTAAAGGAAAATAAATGTTGTATCTCCTCTGCCAATGGCACGCACCAATATCCAGAGGTGAGATCTAATGTGGTAAATACATTTGAACCATGTACCTGAGCTAGGCCCTGATCAATGAATGGCAGTGGCCATCTAGATACTGGTACTCTTTTATTTAACTCTCTCAAGTCTGCACACAGCCGCCATTGACCATTTGGCTTTAACACACCTAAAATAGGTGTATTGGATGTGCTATGAATGGGCCTGATGATTCCCCGCGATTCCAAATTTTTAATAATCTCTGCCAATGATTCTAAACATGCCAGCGGTAGTCTATACTGGCGTACAAACACTGGGTTTCTGCTACACCCTTCTGGTAGTGTGGCCACATGTAAATCAGTTAAACCACAATCATAAGCATCTTTTGCAAATACATCCTTAAACTCCATAAATATCTCCCTCAGATTGTCCCTCTCTTCATTGCTTTCACATGCATCCGCTAAGGAGATCTGCTCTTCTACCATTTTGGAAAATTCTGGAAAATCTTCTGGTAAGGGAATCTCGGTGCTTTCCTCTAACTGTGTGGCTGTGTCTTTTTGTAAAGATGCCACTTTTAAATATTTTGGCATATCAGCTTCCACTTCAATGGGCTGATTTTCTGTTTCATTTTCATTTAAATTAAATATTATGCAATCCTCTTGATGGCAGCACACTGTCTCATTTGAATCATAAGGATACACAGAATGAATTTTAAATATTCCTTTGGGCTGAGAGTCCAGGTGTTCTGGCAACTCGCCCTTGGCATCTACATATTTTTCAGGAATATTCCCAATCACCATGTTATATAAATCTGCCGTATAATGTGATTTTTGTATGGCCATTCCTAATGGGGAGTTTTCCTCTAAATGAATATCCTGACAACCTTTATTATTTACCATAATTTTTACAGATCCTTCACCAATATCTACCACTGGAATGTATTCATAATCCAGGCCTTGCTGTTTTATGGATTCATTCAGGCATACAAATGCATCAGAGCCTTTCATCTGCTGTCCATTTTTGCATTTCAGTGTTATTGCAAATTGTTTTGTAAATGCAGGAATAATAGTATCTTTCCTCATTTGTAATTCGATTGCATAAGGAACCAGTTGTGCACAATGATAAACCCTTCTTTTGTCTTCAAATTCAGGTGCCGGACCACCTAGGCGTGACCATATTTTTTGATTAAGGAAATCTAACACCATACACATTCTGTGCATGATGTCATTTCCCATGTAAAATTCATTTTGTGCTCCACTCACTATCCGTACATTATGGTAAATTGTTTTCTGCCCAATGCTAATTTTAAGCATGCATCTGCCTGCAATTCGGTTTTCAAAGTCTGGACTGTCCAACCCAGAAACATATTGGTTTTTAATCCTAAATCTCGGGATTTCTTCCCTTTCCATTATTTTTTGCAACAATTTCTCATTAATGAAACTCCTTTCATGTTCAAGCGCTAAAGTGGCTTTTATTGTTTTAAAATAGTCATTTATACCAACATGAACCCATGGTTGCTCATCTTCCATGTGTATTTCTGCCAGAGTGGTAATGTGTTTTTCTGAATCTGTTTTAGGAGCAATATTCGGTTTGCATGTTTTCTCTTTTAAATAAAAACGTAATGTGTGCTCATCTATGGCAGTCTGCCAATTTTTCCTTGGGTCCAAGTAAATTTGTACAGGTAGTTTTTCATTGTTGCTCTGCATTTTGTCTTGACACATTTATATGACATTGACACTAGGTATGCAGCTATTCTGGAGATATACCTCCACAGCATCATTTGTTTTGGCAACGGTGTGACATTCATTTATATTGCTGTTTTGTGATTTTAGTTTCTTAGGCCTCAATGGTTTTTTGGTTAAGGACCACAGCACTCCATTCACCCCATCTATTAGAGGAGACAATCTTTTCAGACAATCTGTCCCCATCAGAAATGGAATTTCACAAATAGATGTGATCAATACCTCTTGTTTCATTCTGTGCTTTCCTATTTTTATGTCAACTTCAGTTACACCTATGATGGGCACCTCCTCCCCATTAAAGTTATGCACTGGGCCTTGATTTTCCTTCACTGTGATCTGACTCTGTGGGGGTCTGCCTTCATTGATACTCTTTACCAGCTCCTTGGACATAATTGTGGCCTGCGCGCCAGTGTCAATCATAGCAAAGGTGTGGCATTTTTCTTCTACAGTGATGGGTGCATAATATCTGTCCTCAACTTCCTCTAATACACATAAAAAGTGTGAATTCTTACTGAGTTCAGGGCTCACCTTTCTCAGATCTTTTTCACTTTTGGCTAAGCACATTGGTAAATGGAAAGACATTTTTCCCTCCTTTTTACCAATTTCTGCGCGAGAGACTTTATTCATTTCTGCATGATCAGAGGTTTTTTGGAGTGTAGCCACTGTTCGCCCATCCATCTGGGTAACATCAGAGACCACATAACAATCCTCCAACTGAACATGTGTAACAACATCATTCAGCAATTTATCATTTTTTAATTCTGTGCATTTGTGATCATTTAGTGTAATACCAGCCCTTTCAGCCTCTTCAAAAATATGTGGCTCAAAAAATTCTTCAGGTGATTGACTTGTACCCTCCTTGTGAGTATTTCCTTTTTCTGTCTGTGTTTGGTCATTGTTTTGCTTGCCCAGGGAAGGAGCTATAGCATCCCCACTTACTCCCTGTTCACTGGTATTCCCCATGCATGAGTCATTTTTCTTAAATCTGTCCCTTTGTTCTTTTGGAATTCCTAATGTTTCTTTTTCATTTGTGCAAATCTTTACTGTTTTATTTAGCTCTAGGTTAAATCGTACCTC
The DNA here is from genome assembly GCF_040938575.1 of Ambystoma mexicanum. Taxonomy (NCBI): domain Eukaryota; kingdom Metazoa; phylum Chordata; class Amphibia; order Caudata; family Ambystomatidae; genus Ambystoma; species Ambystoma mexicanum. The sequence goes on from NC_090922.1 coordinate 113,629,012, forward strand.
TTTTTTAGAAGTATTTGCACTTTCTGTCACAATTTCATTTACTGGTACTTTCATTTTTAATCCATTAGGCATCTCAGAGTCGTTATGCAAAACTATATCAGAGCAATCTGTCATTTTGGCACTGCAGTTATCATGAGTACTTAGTCACTTTTCGGAAGCCCCCCGGTCATTGCTATGGCCATCAGCCCCCTCTTTGGAAGGTTGTTTTTGCGCTGTACAGAGCTTTCCTATTTGCTCAGCTAACATTTTCACTTGGGCCTCAAGGCACTGGAACCTTTCCATCTCTCTAGGATCCTCTTTCTGTGGCCTAGGCCGATATTGGTTGTTTTCCCCCTGATTGGATCTATTCTGATACCTCTCAGGTGATTGATGTCGGTTGGGATGGTTTCTGAACTCTTGATTCATTTGTGGAGGGGAGCGGGTTGCACCCATCCTTTGATTATAGTCCCCTGGTGGGGAATCATTGTACTGGCGTGGATTGTAGTTCACGTTTTGCCTCATGTCCTGTCTCTCAGATTGTGGGTACTGGCCCCTATGTTGATTTCCATTATCAGTAAATCGATCCACATATCGGGGCCTATCCTGATTACCATATATCATGGTGCTGGGATCAAATCTGCTCTGTGTCCCCAATGACTGGTAGGGACCATCATTTCTTTGATCTTGATTTTGTCTCTGGTTATTGTTCATACCTGCCATATCAGGCCGGTATCCTACCCGGGGTTTGTCCCCTAAATACCTAGGGCTGATGTAGCTCTCTCTATTACTAGGATCATGTGATTGGAACATTGGTACAGGAAATGGCGATCTTTGTTGATTACCCCTTTGTTCAGGTGTCACATTATTTTTACCTTGGCTTGGAGCAGACTCAAGGGACATTTTGGCTGACCTGATTTCCATTACTGTGGCTGAGGGTTCTTTAGACTTAGGTCTAGTATCTTTCATTTTATCACTTTCTCTACCCTGACAATAGAGTACCTCATATAGTTTTGTGCTTTGATGTACAATCCATTCAAGGGACTTGTCACGGTCAAATTCACGGACCAATTGGGATATGATGTCTTTCTGTAGCCCATAGAAGTATGCAGTTTTAAACTCATTGGAATTTGAGTCAAAAGATACATCAAAGCGAGAAAATGCTCTTTTTAAGTCTTGTAAAAATTGGCGAGGAGATGTATTAGGTCCAGCAGTAATTGTGTACGCGACTTTCTTTGCCTCCTGCAATGACTGAAAAGGAGAAAAATGACGCCTAATTTCTTTTTCAAACTCCAGCCATGTCATATTCTGCTGTTCATTTAATCCCCTTATGATGCTGGCCGTCGGGGCATCTAAAGTTAAATTAAAATATTGTCTGTACTGTTCCTTAGGTATCTGGAGTGCTTTAAAAATGTCATGAACCACTTCTAAGTGATCCTCAATGCAGCATTCACCTCCCTTTTTAAATGGTTTGATCAGGGCTTTAATGGATTTCATTATTTTTATGGGCCTACTTGTTGCAATGCATGGAATTGCACTATTTTGTGATTCAATCCTGTTTTCAGGTGTATGAGATTGGTGGCTGCCCCCAATGGGAGTATCAAATCCCCCAAGGGCGCTGCAACCAAGTTCAGTCACCGGCCCAGTCACTGGAGCACTAGCTCTTTGGGCAGAGCTAGAATTCACCTCCACTCCATTGAATGTGGTACCCTTCCGCCTCTCCTGGGACCTGGGAATGCACATTTGCTGTTCTAAGTCCTTACACTTTTTAAGGAGTCTGTTGGCTTCATCTTGCAAATAGTTGTTTTCACCATTCATTTTATTAATCACCTCCTGCATGTCGCACATTTGCATTTGGCATTCATTGAACTCTTTATTTCTCTTGTCTCTTTCTTGAATCATTTTAATCATTTCTTGTTCTGCACTCTGGAGATCACCTTCTTTTTCACAATGTTCTTTTTGTAAAATCTGCATCTCTGAAACAACCTCATCTTTATCCTGCCTAATGTGATCCACTAAGGCTTTTAAGTGTGGCAATTCTTGCTCACTATCTTCAAATTGTTTCTTGCTTTTGGATAACTGAGTATCAAAGTTTCTGCATTTTAATTGCATGTCTTTTTGGCATACATCCAATTCTGCTCTCAACATTTCCTGATTTTTACTTGCCCCATCTAATTCAGTCTTTAACCTGTTAATTAGCTGAGTATCATTCTCTTGCATTCGCAGGGACTTGTTTAAAATAAACCATATTTTGCCGCATAGCCGTATTAAACAGTCTTTCTCTGCACTTTTATCGGCTGAATTCAATAATCTTGTAAGGCAGACCTGAATTATGCTGCCTTCTGCAAAAATATTGTCTAGTTTTTCTTTCTGCACCTCACCCTGAATGCGGTTACTCCATTCTAACGTGCTATTCGACGACCAATTCCCATGTGCAAACAACTTTGCCTCTAAATATTGCACTAGATCTGAGAATGTGGTTTCCCTTTGTGACATTCTGAAATTCGTTTTTAGTGGCACACTGCTATTATAAAATGGGTTCCCTTTAATGTGCAAATGGCAGTGTGAGACACGCTTGCCACGCCCAGTAGGTACTCTATGATCACTTTCCCGGCCTGCAACGCACCATAAATATGTAGGGTATTTTGTGGAGATTTGGGGCCTGACGGTATTTTATTACCGCCGAAAAATAACTTAGCAATAATCACTCCTTGTATTCAGATTGGGCCATGTGCAACAATAATACAGTGGACATGCATTATTTCAGCACCCAGACATGCATATTTGGTATGCGTGGTTGGTACGCGTGGTTGGTGGTATTTTGGTGAGCATAATTCCCTTGTTTTATTTGTGGCCCCAATGTCCAGAATCCCTTATCTTTGCTTAGATTTTTCGTGTAATCACTAGAGAGACCTCAGACCTACATTTCAGGAATACCACATTTTCAGTGTTAGTGTTAGTGTGCCACCATGGGCGATCTCACTGACTTATTTACGATAGAGAGCTATATGTGGTAATTTTGTGGTAATTTCCACTACCTTATATACGGTAGGGAACTATGTTCAGAGAGTCCCTCTTCCCGTTGGCTCATGTACCTCCAACGAGCTATGCTACAAACAATCACTCTCAACTGTCCATACTGAATATGATCATGCACACATCTGTCTTAAAATGACAATTGCATTGTTTAAAAATCTCCCCTCATCATCAGCACTGTATTGGTAAATATAAAATACACCACCCGTCTGCTTTCAAATATTTTTCTGTATTATAAAAGTTGCATTTAAACACGATCTCACTCTTTACAGAAATAAATAAAATAGCACAGTAACAGCATTGTCTGCGATACACTGAAAAAAGAGTGGCGGAGAACAGAACCCAATTTGCAACATTAACATGTGATTAAGTCACCGGAATCTCCTTTCCTACTCTGACTGAATATTCTCGTACACACTCAGCTCCCACACTTATGTAATTACCTTATCTGTTCAGCCGAGTTTTCTTCAGCTGTTCTCTTTCTGAATGTGGCTCCCTTGAAGATTAACCCCAGTGAAAAGGAGCGCCTTTCCTTCTCAAACCGGGGTCATTGCCTGGAATTCTCAGCTTTTGCAGATAGGAATGCTCCAGCCAGGAAAAAGGTCCTTCTCCCAGCTCTGCCAAATCTTGACTCTCCTCTTCAAACTCCCCCCAGCAAAACTCTGATCACTCCCTCTAGCATGATACTTGCTATGACGCTGCTCCAATCAGAATCAATCATGCCATCTCCTCCTTCTCTACACAATGGCTCATTTTTATAGTAATACTTTGTAACCAACTGATTTCCTGTTCTTTCGAACCCTTTTTGCTTCCTGTAGTTATGTGGGCAGGGCAGCAGAGAAAACGAAAAAAAAAATGTGCGTTTAAAAGTTCAATTTCAGAGTAGGCCTAATTCTGCAGTGGAGACACATTTTTATTAGTGGATTATGTTAACTTCAGTTTCATTAGTCAAGTTAGTTATGAGCTATTTTAGTTATTAATTTTCAAATGTGTCTCTTGCACCATAGGCATTTCAGGTGAAAAATATTGTGCATTTTTGAATTTGCACGTGTGCTTTTAACTGTAAAAATAGATTTGCATCTTATATGTTAAAATCGTTTTTGACTGAATAGCCTGTCTTTCCTTGTTAATCTGGTAACACATATAGCAATGCACCATAGGCATTTGGTGCTGCATCAAAAAATTGCTACCTGTGCAGTAGTGCTGTACTCTGTGCTGGTTGCTACCTGTGCAGTAGTGCTGCACTCTGTGCTGTAACACGCCAAATATCCTTACAGCCATAAACTAAACAGTGGGCCTCATTATAAGTTTGCTGGTCCAGAAACAAGGGTACCGACAAGTTCTGCGAGCGGGTGACTTTCAGCCGGAACGGTACAAGCATGCAGAACTCGGCGAATGTACCGGCACCATTCATGCAACCGGCCTCCCCATTCCCATTGAATCCAATCGGAGTAATATTTTCCGGCTCTCGGGAATGGGCAATTACTGGGTCTGTCGGGGATGTAATTCCCCATTCCCGTGTGCTGAAAAATTCACGACTCCGGCGGCAGCCATGCGAGTATTTACCGGCACGGCTACTGTCTGGGTCATAATGACCCCCACTGCATCATATGTATGGCGAATATTAGCAGCTCTAAACAGTGGTAAGAGGTATTTTTTTCTCAATGCTCTATAGCCAGTGCACAGCAATACAAAATGTACAATCATTTTGTCACAAAGGTTGCATACTGGACATGTGACAATTTTGGGATCGCTCCAGCTGCTTGTGAATTTCAGCACTTTGAATATACCCAAGGGAAATTCGACATACAGTGCACGGGCAAAATATGGAGATAAAATTTGTTACGGTTGGGTTTGAACCCCGTACTAGTTTGGCCAGTAGGCACATCTGACCAGTGCTCTAGGAACAGCTGGGGCCCTCAACCCTTCTCCTTGACAGTTCTTTTGCTACCTTAGATATTGCAGCTTGCAACCCCTGCCGACACACATTGGATCTAGCCACAAGCTCTGCAAATCCAAAGATGACAACAATTGTTCAAAAAGATCTGCCTGTGGAAATGAATGATCTCCTTAGGAGGTAAGGTAATGGGATAGGATCTCCATATACTTCCCGATTTCTGGGGTGCTTCAGATTCTCGTCCAGTACAGTATAGGTCTATTTGGGAGCCTCAATAGCAGCCTAAGGAATTTGGTTTCAGTGATTGCCAGATTCAAACAGTTCAACTAGCCTCATTTTTACGCACCATATAAAGATGACGGAAGTGCCTGCAGGGTATAAATGTGGAAGGTGGGAGTCACAGACCTTCTTCCATAATTTAAAGCAAACATTCTTACACCCTTGCTGATTTTCTCCAAGGTTGCACTTGATTTACTTAGCTGGTCCTGCCAGAAACCATTTTCTTGGAACCAGGTTCCCAAATAGTCAAAATGCAGGACCTGTTCTAATTGGCAACCATCTACCTACTGTTTGTGCCCTCCCCGTCTGTCTCATGCAGTAGAATAAAACCAACACACCCCAGGCGGGGAATGAGGCAAAGAGAGCAGGCTGCGAGAGTTCAAGGCAAAGTTTATATAAGTAAATGGCATTCAAAGATCTCTGTTGCCTCTGAGAGCGCTCTGACCAAAATGAATGTTACAATACATTTTATAGGACAAATGACGCAACTAAGATAGGGTACTACGTTGGTCCCGGATTGGACAGTCCATATGGTGCCCATGGTGTGGGCGGCATCCCTTCCTCCGAGTTGGTTGCTTGGTTGGCGGGAGAATGGACGTCAGGCATCTGTGCTCCGAATGGGCGAAGGTCAGGTCACTGTGAAGCAGGGTGGTCACTAGTTAAGCTGACATGATATATTCTCAAAATACATGCACTAAATAACAATCGTTTGTAGTGTTTGAATAATTCATCATGTCTCTATAAAAGTCACACGTATATCTATACTATCTATTACATTGGATTATAAAGGCTTTAGGTTAAGGGTCTTGACCACCATAATAACACTGGCTGAAGTTAAGGTCTGCATTCATAAGAATCTCTGGTATGTGACATTTGTTAGTCGTAGGCAACAATATACTGCAGCGGGGTCTAGTGTTAGTTGGGGATCTGTTGGGTGGGCATCATGGCTTGGTCAGTGGTCTGGCACATGAAAGGAATATCTTGCAGGGGTACAGGGTCACAATGGCAGTAAGTTTCCACTAGCGAGGGTGCGGGGGCAAGGACACATTTGTGGAGATGAACGAGCTATGTGCTTAGCTCATGCTGGTTCACATGCAGGACAGTGATCTCAGAGGAAGAGTGATGTGTTACATTTATTATTTGTTGCAAGTACCTCCGGCTTCGGCGTGAGAATGGAGCCACAGAGTTTTCCAGTTAGAGTGGGAAAGAGGATGGGGGCCATGTGTTCTGCGCATCTGGCCGTTGCAAGAAAGGGAAGCAAAGCTTTTTGTACTATCGCGGTGAGGCCTAGTCACCAAGATGGAGTCGAAAGGGAGTACAAAAATTGATGCCCTGTGTCCTGCACAGTGGTCCCATATATGCAAATGTCAACCAAAGTTGACATTGCATAAGAGCGAGGGGCGAACCCACCACTGGAGTGTAACGCTCACCTGATTCCCACGGAGGCGCTGGTCTAGGCAGGAAGGAGTCTGTGACTCGAAAAGTGATGTGCAGGACTCGATTGGCTTCTGGGGCTGAGCCTCTTCGCACTGTGTGTCGAACTCGAAGGGTGAGATTTCTGCAGATGAAAGAATATATGGGGTTAAAGATCTGGGCAATTGAGTGTCCTTCTCTCTCTCTCTCTCTCTCTCTCTCTCTCTCTCTCTCTCTCGTCTAAGCTTCTCCGTAGAGCCCCCAGGTCAACGTGCTCACCTTAGATAGGTGAATGCTGGGCTCTCCATCTGCGTCTGGTGCAGGGTGCCGTTGCCAGTTCCTTCACTGGGTGAAACGTAGGCCTCTTAACATCAGAGGATCGAAACCGCCGTTAACAGCACGAGCGGTGAGTTTCCGGGCACCTTTTAGTCCATATAGTCTTTAGGTGCGTGGACACGTAAGTATTGAACAGGGCTCGGAATAATGCTTTCTTCTATTTGTTTTGCAGGGCTCTAGCGTTAGAAGATGGAATGAAGAGAGCCAAAACTGGAGCCAGAACCTTGGAAAGAAGTGCTTGGAAATGCGTGAGTAAATGCAAGCGCTTTAACTGTCTCTTTCCTTCACAGCTGTGAGTTTGTGCTGAAGAGTTGCTGGAAAACGCCGGAGTAGTTGCCAGATGCTGGGTTGCAGTGTTGAAAACATCCGGAATTCGCGGATTGCCGGTAAGTAATAACTATGCTTTTGTCTCCACAGGCGGAGGTGCGGCGTGAAGAAATGGTCACTGCCGATGGACCAGGTAAGGAATGCGTTGCATGTGAAGTCGTTGTGCTAACCTGTTGTTTCTTGTCTTTTACAGGCGCTGCTGAAGACTGGATACTGGAATGGTAAGTATTGTTCTTGCAGGTACAGGATCGGAAGAAGAAAAGCTGGAACAGACTCGGTGAGCGTTCTGCTGCAGATGCAGAATAACGCGAAGCACGCTTCATCAATCGGGTGTGGTTTAAATAGCCTAGGAGTGATGAGGCGTCTTCCTCCACGGCCCCGCCTAGGTAAGAAAAGAGTTCCTGTTCCAGAAGAGTTCCAGTGTTGTATCCAGGGCGTGGATCTTGCCCCACCCAGGTAAGAAAATAGTTCCGGCTTACAGAGGATTCCTATGTAGCTGGTAAGTAAGCAGCATGGTCTGCTGCAGGTAAGTCCACCCAAGCATCTCCACACATATTATGAGCCCGGCGCTTCCTGTGCCGGGACCGATGGCTTTGATGAGCCTGGTGCCACCGGCGCCAGGACAAGGTCCAAAAGGTCCCAGTAGGGACCGGCTGGTGCCTAGGCTTAGGATTAGGGGCCTGCTTCCAAGGACGTTGGGCTGGTCTTGGCTCCTTGGAAGCAGTGATCATGACATGGAGGCACTTGGTCCAAGCCTTGTACTGAGAAGTAAAGGACGCGAGGGGCCTAATGGCCCCTCACTGCCACACACTACACAGCCAATTTGCTATGCTTGAAAAATTTGGGGGTGAAAAACCATGGGCATCATCAATGGTTGAGCGCAGCGGCAAAAATGCAGAGGTAACTCAGGATCCAGCGCTAATAGTGTGGAAATGAGTTGCGGTGATGCTATTTGCATTGGCAGTGTCCTGGTGGATTAAACCCTGGGATATCGCAAGGTTGTGATGAGGCCCCATAACTTTTATTTTGGTCCAGTCCGAGTTGATTGCATTTACCAACGAAGCAGTTTAGGATGAATTTTAGCTCTGTTGGTGAAGTAGCTAACATGACGGTGTCATTAGCGAAAAAGAGACCTGGGAATCTGTTGCCCGACAGTCTCAGACGATCCAAACAATTTTGCTGCAATTTCAGTAATTACTTCATCAATATAGATATTAAAGAGGAGCGGGGCAAGGACACTCCTCTTTCAACCTTAAATTCAGATGTTGTTTCTCCATCCAACCCCCAATGCTTTGTTGTCAGTATATACTTGGGAGATACTAGTCAATAGATTGTGCAGGGTGGCTCTTTTACCTAGGACTTGCCATAATAAATAACAGGGGACACTATAAAAAGAGGTCTTTAGAGCCACAAAGGCAGCATAAACATACACCTTCTTTACTGTGTATGTCTGAAGAATCAGGAATAGACCGAAACTCTGATTGATAGTACTCAGGCCTGATCCATGTTGAATATGGTTAATAGCCCCATGCTCAACCACCCATTGTTGAAGATGTTTCAGGACCACCTTTGCTAAAAAATTCCCTGCTGCATCTAAAAGCATTCTGCATGCATTTTCTGTCCTGCCCTGGGCGGAACGTGGCATGGACTTATGTTGAATAGATGAGAATTAAGGTTGTGTTGGGAATGAGATCCCATTTGCATCTTGTACTCATGGTGGCCCTAAATCATGCTGTTAACAAAATTGGTTGTAGAGGTGCACACTTGGTTGATTAGAATAAAGTAAGAGAATAATGTCAATAGGTATAATGTTACTTCGTAGTGCTCCCTGTTGGGATCTATGCTACTAGACCCAAGTTATAAAGAGAAAGAGATGGTATCGCAAAGAGCAACTCACGATACAAACAGGGGCACAAACAGTAGCAGCCAAATAGCTGCTAAAACTCTTTCTTTCCAACTCTTAATAATTTTAAATAAGACAATTCAAAAAGATAGGGTTTCAAAGTAAGGTAAGTATTAATCAAAGCAAATGACGAACAATAAACTCTTGTTGGTAATATTTCAGCAATTTCCAAATACAGTTTCACAAAACACAAATTTCATATAAAAATTCTCAGCACAAAAGATCATTCCATGAGTTTTTAGAAAACACATCAGGGTTACAAATTCAATTGTTGACAATTAGTTTCGTTCAAAAATATGCACTGATATCTAGACAGAGAAGTGCTGTTGTTGTGTCTTCTGTCCTATACTACGCGTTTCGGGTTCACTTTAAACCTTCCTCAGGTAATGATATCAGATAATTCTTTCTGTAAAATTAATAGGAGGTAATTATTATAATATCAAGTTGCTACGTTCTTTAAAAGAACAAATAAAAGAAACAAGACTAGGGGCTGTGATAACCAATCACTTAACTAACCTGTACTTAAGATCAAAGCTCTGGGTCAATATTCGCAAAATGTTCACTCTGTGGACTTCCTGAACCTATAAATGACAGAAAATTGCAACTTACTGTCAGGCTAAAGGCAGATGTTAATAGTGAGTTCAATAGCGATCTGGAATGGGACCATCTTGTGTCCTGGCTTGCAACATTATGTGTTGCTACTGAGTTGTGCAATTTTATTTTCTCTCCCCTCTTGCTTCTCCACTCTTTTGATTGCTTACTGTCTGTTCTCTCCTCCTCTCCCCTTGTCCCCTTACTTTCTTCTATGCACTTACTCTATCAGAGTTGTCTCTGGACCTAGTATGATAGCAACTTCATCTGTCTCCTCCCCCTCCCTTTTCTTGTCCCACCCCCCCTTCCAGCACTATCTGAAATGTCGTCAGGGCTAGTATGATAGTTGCTTGTTTTGTTCCTCCCCTCCCTTTCTGCACCCCTCTCCCTCACCTTTTGTTTTTCTCCGGCTCTACCAGAAATTTTGTCAGGCCTAGTACAGCAGTCATCTGTCTGTTTCCATTTCCTTCCCACTCTCCCCCTCCCTTCCTTATCTATGTCTTAGCTCTTGCACTATCTGAAATGTCGTAAGGCTGAGTATGATAGTTAATTTCACATCCTTACTCTTCATGGCCTGTAAGAATGTTATTATATTTTCCCTGGATCCCTCCCTTGCCTTGAAACGCTTTGAAACACATTGTGTATGGGCGCTATATAAATATAACTATCATATCATATCATATCATAAATAGTGAATTGGTGAAAAATGTACAAGTGTATCAGAAACGACAATTACTAAGTCCTGTCTTGATGAGGATCATGTAAGGTCGAAACACGTTTTGTCATATCGGTAATGAATCAATAAAGCAACTTTTTGAATACTACTGGCTTTGTCTTCATACTACCATAAAACACAGAGTGGACAGGTGCATGACAAGGGGTGAAACACATTTATACTCATTCTTTAGGGTGTATAAGGATACCCTTGGTCACCCCTTACAAGCGACAGTCCCCATTACCTACATAACTTAATTTAAACGTATATAATTGACTAGCGCAGAGGGCCATAAAATCCTCAGGAGTGTTTCTATATTTAGTTTGGATCCAAACCCTCACTTGTAATTTTTGTTTTAATTGTAGAAGGATTCTCAACTAGATCTTGTTCAGAAGTATCAAGGTAATTTATTATATTTGTATTTTTAGCACCCACTTATTAAAAACCAGGCATGACTGTCTCATCGTTATGTCATGAAGTTGATCAAACAGGGAACATGGGGGAGGATTCAAAGGTTTGGCATAGAGTAGTAACAGCTATAGGCTCGGAGAGATTTAAGACCTAGCTCATATCCAATAGTGGACATTTGAACGTCCAAGGGAAGATTAATGGCATGTCGCAAAAGCTTACCTTCCAGTTTCTCCCAATTCATATTTGCTGGATTCACCACCCCACCATAGGTCATGCAGAGCACATTTTTACCTTTATAGAACGTTATCAAATGTAAGATTGAAAATTTTCCATATTTCAGTTCTGTCTTATTCATCTGAGTCGAGAAAACTAGGACCCTTAGTTTGAAGATCCATAAAAATCCCTGCAGCAGATATATGTTGCCTGATAGTGCATCCTAGGAATTCACCAATTCGAGCTGCATGCTGTTGATATGCCATCTAAATTTCACTTTTCTATTTTTCCACCGATTGAAGATTAGGATTTTAGTTTTAAAGGGATTGATTTCCAAATCTATTTCCTCCATATAGTTTGTTAGAGTATTCACCAGTCTCTGAAGGCCTTTTGGAGTTTGGATCATTAAAACTACGGCATCTGCATAGACTGTAAGGTTATTGAGCGTGTTACAACACAGAGTACAGCACTACTGCACAGGATCAATGTGTAGCATGTTTTTTTTATGCAGTACCATTGCATGGGTTTGGTGCATTGCTATGATGCAATTGTTTCAAGCTATGTGTTGCCAATGTAACATGGACATATAAGTGAGGGCAGGTTATTCAGTCAAAAACGATTTTTACATATAAAATACAAATCATTTTTTTTTTCACAGTTAAAAACACACAAGTGTACATTCAAAATGCGCACTATTTTTCACCTGAAATGCCTATGTTGCAAGAGACACATTTGAAAATTAATAAACTAACATCATTAACAACTAACCTGATCATAACCCACTAATAATAATGTGTTCTTCAGTGCAACATGGATGGAAAATGACAGGCTCTGAAAGTCATTATTTAAATGCACATTCAGTTTTTTTTTCTTTTTGCTCTGCTATTCTGTCCACAGTAACTGCAGGAAGCAAAGACCTCAAATAAGCAGGAAATCAATTTGGTTACAGTTGCAACTGTATAAGCCAAGCCATTGTGTGCAGAGGGTGGTTAGGGCATGATAGAATTTTATTGGTTAGGATCCTTTGTAACCAGGTAACCAGAGTTTTTATGTTTAATCATGAGGAAGGAGCTAGGGAGAGACATCTTGACACAGCTCGAAGAAGGACTGAGTTGATAGCTGGGGATGCCTGATTCCTAAAGCAGATTCAACTTGGTTGCAGAGACTGGGATTTCCAGTCAACAAGTCCCAGTTTGAGTGACAGAAGATGCTTGTCCTTGCTGGGTGAACCCCTCCAGAAGGCGACCAGCCAAAGAAGTTACATATGGAATAAGCCTGGTAATTATCTCGCTGAGGTGAGGCTGAGGTGAGGGGGCTGATTGTGTACGGAAATATTGAGTCAGTGTAGGAAAGGAGATTCCTGTGCTTTACTCACATGTTTAATGTTGCAAATTGAATTCTTGTCTCTGCCACTCTCTTTTCAGTCTATCACAAATAATGCTGTTACTGTGCTATTTCATTTATTTCTGTAAAGAGTGAGATCGTGTTTAAATGCAACTTTTATAATACACAAAAATATCTGAAAGCAGACGGGTGGTGTGTTTTATATTTACCAATACAGTGCTGATGATATGGGGAGATGTTTAGACAGTGCAATTGTCATTTTCAGGGTAGCTAAAAATAAGATTTGGCTGCAGCTGTGTGCATGTCATTCAGTATGAGCAATTATAAATAACTGTGTGTTATAGCCTTTTTGCTGAAGGTACATGAGTCAGCAAAAATAGAGACCCGGGACATAGTACACTACCGTATATAAGTTAGTGAAAAATACCACATGATAGCTCGCTGCCGTAGATAAGACAGCGAGATATTGCCCATGGTGGCACACTAAAAATTAAAATGTGGTGTTCCTGAAATGCAAGCCTGAGGTCTCTATAGTGATTACACGAAAAATCTAAACAAAAATAAGGGGTTCTGGATATTGGGGCCACAAATAAAACAAAGGAATTATGCTCACCAAGATACCACCAACCACGCATGTCTGTGTACTGAAATAATGCATATCCACTGTATTATTATTATACATAACCCAAACTGAATACAAGGAGTGATTGTTGCTAAATTATTTTTGGCGGTAAGAAGATACCGCCAGGCCCCAAATCTACACAAAATACCCAACATATTTATGGTGCGTTGGCCGGGAAAGTGATCACAGAGCACCTATTGGGCGTGGCAAGTGTGTCTCACACTGCCATCTGTACATTAAAGGGAACCCATTTCATAATAGCAGTCTGTTGCTAAAAACTAATTTCAGAATGTCACAAAGGGAAACCACATTCTCAGACCTAGTGCAATATTTAGAGGGAAAGTTGTTTGCACATGGGATGTGGTCGTCGAACAGTACCTTAGAATGGCATGACCGCATTCAGGGTGAGGTGCAGAAAGAAAAACTAGACAATATTTTTGCAGAAGGCAGCATAATTCAGGTCTGCCTTACAAGATTATTGAATGCAGCCGGTAAAAGTGCAGAGAAAGACTGTTTAATACGGCTATGCGGCAAAATATGGTTTATTTTGAATAGGTCCCTGCGAATGCAGGAAAATGATACCCAGCTAATTAACAGGTTAAAGACTGAATTAGATGGGGCAAGTAAAAATCAGGAAATGTTAAGAGCAGAATTGGATGTATGCCAAAAACACATGCAATTAAAATGCAGAGACTTTGAGGCTCAGTTATCCAAAAGCAAGAAACAATTTGAGGATAGTGAGCAAGAATTGGTACACTTAAAAGCCTTAGTGGACCACATTAGACAGGATAAAGATGAGTTTGTTTCAGAAATGCAGATTTTACAAAAAGAAAATTTTGAAAAAGAAAGTGATCTCCAAAGTGCAGAGCAAGAAATGGTTAAAATGATTCAAGAAAAAGACAAGAGAAACAAAGAATTCAATGAATGCCAAATGCAAATGTGCAACATGCAGGAGATAATAGATAAAATGAGTGATGAAAACAACTATCTGCAAAATGAAGCACGCAGGCTCCTTAAAAAGTGCAAAGACTTAGAACAACAAATGTGTATTCCCAGGTCCCAGGAGAGGCGGCAGGGTACCACATTCAATGGAGTGGAGGTGAATTCTAGTTCTGCCCAAAGAGCTAGTGCTCCAGTGACTGGGCCGGTGACTGAACTTGGTTGCAGCACCCTTGGGGGATTTGATACTCCCATTGGGGGCAGCCACCAATCCCATACACCTGAAACCAGGATTGAATCACAAAGTAGTGCAATTCCATGCATTGCAACAAGTAGGCCCAAAAAAATAATGAAATCCATTAAAGCCCTGATCAAACCATTTAAAAAGGGAGGTGAATGCTGCATTGAGGATCACTTAGAAGTGGTTCATGACATTTTTAAAGCACTCCAGATACCTAAGGAACAGTACAGACAATATTTTCATTTAACTTTAGATGCCCCGACGGCCAGCATCATAAGGGGATTAAATGAACAGCAGAATATGACATGGGTGGAGTTTGAAAAATAAATTAGACGTCATTTTTCTCCTTTTCAGTCATTGCAGGAGGCAAAGAAAGTCGCTTACACAATCACTGCTGGGCCTAATACATCCCCTCGCCAATTTTTACAAGACTTAAAAAGAGCATTTTCTCGCTTTGATGTATCTTTTGACTCCAATTCCAATGATTTTAAAACTGCATATATCTATGGGCTGCAGAAAGACATCATATCCCAATTGGTCCGTGAATTTGACCGTGACAAGTCCCTTGAATGGATTGTACATCAAAGCACAAAACTATATGAGGTACTTTATTGTCAGGGTAGAGAAAGTGATAAAATGAAAGATACTAGACCTAAGTCTAAAGAACCCTCAGCCACAGTAATGGAAATCAGGTCAGCCAAAATGTCCCTTGAGTCTGCTCAAAGCCAAGGTAAAAATAATGTGACACCTGAACACAGGGGTAATCAACAAAGATCGCCATTTCCTGTGCCAATGTTCCAATCACATGATCCTAGTAATAGGGAGAGCTACATCAGCCCTAGGTATTTAGGGGACAGACCCCGGGTAGGATATCGGCATGATATGTCAGGTATGAACAATAACCAGAGACAAAATCAAGATCAAATAAATGATGGTCCCTACCAGACATTGGGGACACAGATCAGATTTGATCCCAACACCATGATATATGGTAATCAGGATGGACCCAGATATGTGGATCTATTTACTGATAATGGAAATCAACATAGGGGCCAGTACCCACAATCTGAGAGACAGGACATGAGGCAAAACATGAACTACAATCCACGTCAGTACAATGATTCCCCACCAGGGGACTATAATCAAAGGATGGGTGCACCCCGCTCCCCTCCACAAATGAATCAAGAGTTCAGAAACCATCCCAACAGACATCAATCCCCTGAGAGGTATCAGAATAGATCCAATCAGGGGGAAAACAACCAATATCGACCTAGGCCACAGAAAGAGGATTCTAGAGAGATGGAAAGGTTCCTGTGGCTTGAGGCCCAAGTGAAAATGTTAGCTGAGCAAATAGGAAAGCTCTATACAGCACAAAAACAACCATCTAAAGAGGGGGCTGATGGCCCTAGCAATGACCGGGGGGCTTCTGAGAAGTGACTAAGTACTTATGACACCTGCAGTGCCAAAAAGACAGATTGCCCAGATGTAATTTTGCATAATGACTCTGAGATGCCTAATGATTTAAAAGTGAAAGCACCAATAAATGAACATGTAACAGAAAATGCAAATACTTCTAAAAAAAAGAGGTACGGTTTAACCTAGAACTAAATCAAACATTCAAGATTTGTGCAAATAAAAAAGAAACACCAGGAATTCCAAAAGAACAAAGAGACAGATTTAAGAAAAATGACTCATGCATGAGCAATACCAGTGAACAGGGAGTAAGTGGGGATGCTATAGCTCCTTTCCTGGGCAAGCAAAACAATGACCAAACACAGGTAGAAAAAAGGAAATACTCAAAAGGAGGGTACGGGTCAATCACCTGAAGAATTCTTTGAGCCACATATTTTTGAAGAGGCTGAAAGGGCTGGTATCACACTAAATGATCACAAATGCACAAAATTAAACAATGACAAATTGCTGAATGATGTTGTTACACATGTTCAGTTGGAAGGTTGTAATGTGGTCTCTGATGTTACCCAGATGGATGGGCGAACAGCGGCCACACTCCAAAAAACCTCTGATCATGGAGAAATGAATAAAGTCTCTCGCGCAGAAATGGGTAAAAAGGAGGGAAAAATGTCTTTCCATTTACCAATGTGCTTAGCCAAAAGTGAAAAAGGCCTGAGAAAGGTGAGCCCTGAAATCAGTAAGAATTCACACTTCTTATGTGTATTAGAGGAAGTTGAGGACAGATATTATGCACCCATCACTGTAGAAGAAAAATGCCACACATTTGCTATGATTGACACTGGCACACAGGCCACAATTATGTCCAAGGAGCTGGTAAAGAGTATCAATGAAGGGAGACCCCCACAGAGTCAGATCACAGTGAAGGAAAATCAAGGTCCAGTGCATAACTTTATTGGGGACGAGGTGCCCATCATAGGTGTAACTGAGGTTGACATAAAAATAGGAAAGCACAGAATGAAACAAGAGGTATTGATCACATCTATTTGTGAAATTCCATTTCTGATGGGGACAGATTGCCTGAAAAGATTGTCTCCTCTCATAGATGGGGTGAATGGAGTGATGTGGTCCTGAAGGACTACCTGTACAAACATACTTGGACCCAAGGAAAAATTGGCAGACTGCCATAGATGAGCACACATTACATTTTTATTTAAAAGAGAAAACAATCAAACAGAATATTGCTCCTAAAACAGATTCAGAAAAACACATTACCACTCTTGCTGAAATACACATGGAAGATGAGCAACCATGGGTTCATGTTGGTATAAATTACTGTTTTAAAACAATAAAAGCCACTATAGCGCTTGAACAGGAGAGGAGCTTCATTAATGAGAAATTGTTGCAAAAAATAATGGAGAGGGAGGAAATCCCGAAATTTAGGATTAAAAACCAATACGTTTCTGGGTTGGACGGTCCAGACTTTGAAAACCGAATTGCAGGCAGATGCATGCTTAAAATTAGCATTGGGTAGAAAACAATTTACCATAATGTATGGATAGTGAGTGGAGCACAAAATGACTTTTACATGGGCAATGACATCATGCACAGAATGTGTATGGTGTTAGACTTCCTTAATCAAAAAATATGGTCATGCCTAGGTGGCCCGGCACCTGAATTTGAAGACAAAAGAAGGGCTTATCATTGTGCACAACTGGTTCCTTATGCAATCGAATTACAAATGAGGAAAGATACTATTATTCCTGCATTTACAAAACAATTTGCAATAACACTGAAATGCAAAAATGGACAGCAGATGAAAGACTCTGATGCATTTGTATGCCTGAATGAATCCATAAAACAGCAAGGCCTGGGTTATGAATACATTCCATTGGCAGATATTGGTGAAGGATCTGTAAAAATGATGGTAAATAATAAAGGTTGTCAGGATATTCATTTAGAGGAAAACTTCCCATTAGGAATGGCCATACAAAAATCACATTATACGGCAGATTTAAATAACATGGTGATTGGAAATATCCCTGAAAAGTATGTAGATGCCAAGGGTGAGTTGCCAGAACACCTGGACTCTCAGCCCAAACAAATGTTTAAAATTCATTCTGTGTATCCTTATGATTCAAATGAGACAGTGTGCTGCCATCAAGAGGATTGCATAATATTTAATTTAAATGAAAATGAAACAGAAAATCAGCCAATTGAAGTGGAAGCTGATATGCCAAAATATTTAAAAGTGGCAGCTTTACAAAAAGACACAGCCACACAGTTAGAAGAAAGCGCCGAGATTCCCTTACCAGAACATTTTCCAGAATTTTCCAAAATGGTAGAAGAGCAGATCTCATTAGCGGATGCGTGTGACAGCGATGAGGATAGAAACAATCTGAGGGAGATATTTATGGAGTTTAAGGATGTATTTGCAAAAGATGCTTATGATTGTGGTTTAACTGATTTACATGTGGCCACACTACCAGAAGGGTGTAGCAGAAGTCCAGTATTTGTACGCCAGTATAGACTACCGCCAGTGCCTTAAGTGGCACTACAAATCGAGCCGGGGCTCATCGAGGGGGCGTGGCCTAACAGCGGGGGCCTTGGTGGCCCGTTAGGCCACGCCCCCTTGACGAGCCCCGGCTCAATGGGCTACGGGCACCCCTGCCAGGCAGCCTTTTGTAGAGATTAGCACCCTCTCCCCTTTGGGGGAGAGGGTGCTGATCTCTGCATTTCTATTCTATAGGCTTGCCTGGCAGGGGACAGCGCCTCTCCTATTCAGCCTTAATGGTGGTGCTGCCCCTCGCCAGCTGGGGAGGGGCAGCGTCACCAACAAGGCTGAAAGGGTGAGGCCACTGGAAGCAGAGGCCTTTTTCCTAAAGACTGAAACTCCCGCGAATCCGCGGGAGCTTCAGTATTTAGAAAGCAAGGCCTCTGCTTTCAGCGGCCTCACGTTTTCTCCATAATGGTGGCGCCGGCCCACGTGCATCACCTGATTAAAGGGATGCCTCGTAGGTGCGGCGCCACCATTATGGCTGAAAGGCATTTTTTATGAAGCCTGAAGCTCTCACACAGGAGCGAGAGCTTCAGGCTGTAGAAAATAATGCCTTTTCGTGTAGTGGCCGGGGCTGCCAGGGGAGATTAGTGGGCCCCGGCAGGGCCCCGCCTCAAAACGAAATTTCGGAGAATGCCGGGGCCCAGCCCCGGCAGGCCCCGGCCCACTTAAAGCCCTGACTACCGCTGGCATGTTTAGAATCATTAGCAGAGATTTTAAAGAATTTGGAAGCTCGGGGAATCATCAGGCCCATTCATAGTACATCCAATACACCTATTTTAGGTGTGTTAAAGCCATATGGTCAATGGCGGCTATGTGCAGACTTGAGGGAGTTAAATAAGAGAGTGCCAGTATCCAGATGGCCACTACCATTCTTTGATCAGGGTTTAGCTCAGGTACATGGTTCAAAAGTGTTTACCACATTAGATCTCACCTCTGGATATTGGTGCATGCCATTGGCAGAGGAGATACAGAACTTATTTTCCTTTACATTTGACAGGACTCAATACGCCTGGCTTAGAGCTCTGTTCGGGTACATCAATAGTGGGAGTGAATTTGGCATATTTTTGAGAAAGGCAATGCCAGATGCAGCGGAAAGAGGAACCATAGTTTATGTGGATGATGTCCTGATAAAAAATGAAAGCTTCAAAAGCCATTTTGATGAAATAAGACATGTGCTTGGCCAATTGCAGAAAGCAGGCGCCAAAGTGTCTTTACAAAAAGCACAATGGTGCAAGAAAAAAGTGAACTTTCTAGGCCATGAAGTGACTGAACATGGCTAAATCCACAAAAGAAAAAAAATAGAGGCCATACAAAAACTAAAGGACCCTAAAAATGTGAAAGAGGTCAAAAGTATTTCAGGGATGACAGGCTATAACAGAAAGTTCATTGCAAATTATGCTGAAATTACTCAACCATTGACTAAACTGCTTAAACTGAATACACCTGTCATGATCTCTGCTTCCAAAAGGTCAGGGTTTTCCCAACTCCCTTGGAAGCAGATCAATAACCCAGGTTCCGAGTGCCAACCAGTCCCAATTGGGACCTTTTGGACCCAGTCCTGGCGCCAGTGGCACCAGGCTCATAAATATGCCCAGTCCCAGCGCTGGAAGCGCCGGGCTCATAATGCTTGGGTGGAATTACCTGCAGCAGACCATGCTGCTTACTTGCCTGCCAGTTGAGCCTCTGATCCTCTTCTGTTTGGAACTACTTTTCCTGTTGGGTGGGGCAGGAGTCACTCCCTAGATTCAGAACACTGGAACTCTTCTGGAAAGCAGGAACTCTTTTCTTACCTAGGCGTGGCTGTGGAAGGAGACACCTAAGCACTACAGGAGGCTATTTAAACCACACCCGATGGATGAATCTTGCTTTGCGTTATTCTGCATCCTCTGCAGCAGAACGCTCATCGTGTCTTCTGCATCTGATCCTGGGCCTAAGGAAAAAGGCTTACCATCCTGAATCCAGTCTTCAGCAACACCTATAAAGACAAGAAAGAACAGGTTAGCATTACGGTCTTCAGTGACAGCTCTTCACTTACCTGGTCCATCGGCTGTCACCAACGCCTCGCGCTGCATTCCGGCATCTGAAAGACAAAGGCTTACCTACTCTTCGTGCGCTCCGGAGGTCTTCACACTGCATTCCGGCATCTGAAAGACAAAAGCTTACCAACTCTTTGCACGCTCCGGAGGCCTTCGGCGCTGCATCCCGCATCTGAAAGACAAAACAAGGTGTGTTTAAAGACATTGGGGAACTTTAATACTCACCTGCCATTACTCATTTCCACATCTAACCCAGTGGGTATTCCGGCACCCTGCAGCCGCTCCGAACTTGTACCTGCAAAATAAAAAGACAGTTAGAGCGCATCGTGAAGCAGGCAACAAGCGCTTACTTACGTGCTTCCAGGCGCTTCTATTCATCACACGGGCTCCATCTTCAACTCACTTCAGCCCGTCATCCGCCATCGCCGGAACCCTGCAAAACAAGAAACATCATTACTAAAGACTTTAAAGACATTAGAATTACTTGGAACTTACCGTTCGTGCAGTAAACGACGGACAGCAGTCCCCTGAAGTCAAGAGGCCTGCTCCCCTTATCCAGTGAAGAAACTGGTTACAGCACCCTGCCCCGAGGCAGATGGAGAGCACGGCGTTCACTTACCTAAGGTGAGAGCGTTAACCTTTGGGGATCTACAGGAGAAGAGAAAGGGAAGAAGAGAGAGACATTCAATAACCCAGTTCCTTAATCCCATATTTTCTATCTGCAGACATTTTACCCTTCAAGTCAGACATACAGTGCACAGAGGTCCAGCCCAAAGAGCCAGCCGTGTGTTACACATCACCTTTGCAGATACGGTATACGCCCAGTCAAGACCGGCGCCTCTATGGGAATCAGGTGAGCGTTACAGAACGCAAAGCCTACCACAAAACTCCCGTCCAGGCGCTATGGAAACCTCGGATACCGACCAGCTAGCCCAGTTACTTGGGGAACTAAGGGCAGAAGTGCATGCAGCCCGTCAGGAAACGAACGCTCTAAGAAGGGAACTGATTATTTCCAAGGAGCGAACAGATGATCTCGCTAGACAATTGCTACAGTCACAAGCCGGACAGACCCCGTTACCCGCATCTGGGGGAAATCTTCCTTCTACATCCTCTATGAATCCAGTGCAGATCAACCTACCTGGAAATGTACCTCTGGCTCCGCCCGAACGATTTTCTGGTGACCCAAAGAGGTTTGCAGTATTTATCAATCAGTGCCGGTTGCATTTCTTATGCCGGCCAGCAGCCTTTCCAACTGATCAAGCTAAAGTAGCTTTCGTGCTTTCGTACCTTAGTGGCAATGCGGCAGACTGGTCGATCCCTCTAGTAAATCAAGATGATCCGGTCCTCCATGATTTTCAAGCTTTTCAGCTCAGTATGGAAAAACTGTTCGCAAGACATTCACAGGGGCAGGCCTTGGACAATGAGCTTCTTTCGTTGCGACAAGGTAATCAAGACCTTTTGGCTTATATTGCGTCTTTCAACAGACTGATAGTGGAAACTCAATGGCCTGAGGACAAAAGGATTACGCTGTTTTATAGAGGTCTACGTGGAGAGCTCAAAGATGTGTTAGCCCAAGTAGTGAATCCCCCACAAGATTGTTCGGACTATATAGACTTAGTCGTTCAAATAGATCACAGACTGCAGAACAGGAAGGCCGATCGTTCCAAGTTTGATGCTCGAGTATTTTCCAAACCGCCAACTCCTTCCAAAGGAGTAGACCCCGGGGAACCCATGCAAATAGGGGGTCTGAAAGGTCCTCTAACACAAAAGGAGCGGGAAAGGAGAAAACAGTTGCAATTATGCCTCTATTGCGGAAACTCAGGGCACTTTCTTCGAGACTGTCCGGTGAAACCTGCCAAGAAGGCAGTAGGAGCTGCAGTTACCAAAGTTACAAACTCTGAGCAGGGAAACGACCTCGCCCGACAAGAATAGAGGTCCTCTTGCTGAGCGTGAAAACCAGTTCCGTGACCTCGCATTTCGTGATACCTATGGTCCTCATTAGCCCTGATAATCCGGATTGATTACATGCAATTGAAGCTTACGTCGACAGCTGTGCCATCGGCCATTATGTGGATCATGAAATGGTTTTGAGGATGAATCTAACTCTTTGTCCCAAGGCTGTAAAGGACGTCATTACTACGGTGGATGGTACGGAGATAGCCTCCGGGCCAGTAACGCATACCACTCAAGAGGTGACGCTAGTAAGTCAAGATGGACACCATGAGAAGATCGTGTTCGATGTGATCAAGGCCCCTCAGTTTCAGATTATTCTAGGAATACCTTGGTTAGAGAAACACAATCCTCTGATCGATTGGCGAGCAAGAACGGTCCAGTTTCCAGAATGTGTCTCTACTTGTCACCCTCCACCTGGTGTTGCGCTGGCAGCAATTTCTTCAGAGACTCCCCAGTTACCTCCCGAATACCTAGAATACCAAGATGTTTTCCGGAAGGATCAGGCTAACTCTCTACCTCCTCATAGGTCTTATGACTGCCAGATAGACCTGATACCTGGATCTACTCCTCCTTGTAGTAGAATTTATGCCCTCACCGAGCCTGAGAACCTTCACCTTCGACAATACCTGGATCAATACCTGGCAAATGGGTTTATTCGTCCTTCCAAGTCCCCTGCTTCTTCAGCTTTGTTCTTAGTTCCAAAAAAGGAAGGAGACCTTAGAACTTGTGTAGATTATCGCTCCCTGAACCAGATCACCGTTAAGAATAGATATCCGTTACCTTTGATCCCTGAACTCCTGGACCAAGTCAGAAAAGCATGCATATATACAAAGCTGGATCTTAGAGGAGCTTACCACTTGGTACGAGTAAAAGAGGGCGATGAATGGAAGACGGCCTTCCGCACCAAGTATGGACTATTTGAATATCAGGTCATGTCCTTCGGACTTTGCAATGCCCCGGCCGCCTTTCAATATTTTATGAACGATGTCCTCAGAGAGCTCATAGATGTGTGTGTTGTTGTTTACATTGACGACATCCTCGTTTATTCTTCATCGGAATCTGAACATCGGAAACACGTGAAAATGGTCCTCGAAAGATTGCGTCAACACAAACTTTTCGCTAAATTGGAAAAATGTGTTTTCAACGTAACTGAAGTTGAATTCTTGGGATTCATATTATCACCTGGCGGAGTGCGTATGGATTCAAAGAAGGTCGATGCAGTTCTCAAATGGCCATCACCATCCTCCGTAAAAGGTGTGCAAAGCATGTTAGGCTTCGCTAACTTTTACCGCAGGTTTATCCCCGAATTCTCTCGAATAGTCCAGCCCATCACTGCCTTGTTAAAGAAAAACAAACGTTTTGAATGGTCTACCGAGGCGGAACAAGCTTTCCAGGATTTGAAGACTAAATTTATCTCTGCACCAATCTTAAAACACCCTCGCCCCGAACTCCCCTGCATCGTGGAAACTGATGCTTCAAGCCTTGCCATGGGGGCAGTTCTATCACAAAAGGACCCGGTAACCAATCAGTTGCATCCCGTGGCATTTTGGTCCCGCAAATTCTCGCCTCCTGAAATCAATTACACGATTACTGACAAGGAACTTCTGGCTATCAAGTCTGCCTTTAAGGCTTGGCGGCATTATCTGCTGGGGGCCCGACACACCGTTACTGTGATTACGGATCACCGAAACCTGCAATATTTGAAAACCGCAAAAGCCCAATCCTCTAGACAACTCCGTTGGGCATTATTCTTTGCCGAGTTTGACTTCATAATTACCTATCGACCTGGTACAAAGAACGGTAAAGCTGATGCCCTTTCTCGGATGGGAGTGGAAGAACACTTGATCAACCCCAAACCTGTACCAATCATTCCCGAACAAAGAATTCTGGGTGTAATCGCCACAGAATCCATAGAGGAAGTTAAGGATAAGGCCAGGCAACTTGTAACTCCAGCAGACATACAGAATTGGCATCTGCAGGGAAAGGACTTTGCAGTAAAGGACAACTTATTGTATTTCCAAGAACGATTATACCTACCCAGCACAGATTTACAGAAAAAAGTAATCTCTTGTTATCACGATTCTTTAATGGAAGGACATCCCGGTATGGCCAAGACCTCAGAAAAGATCAAGCGCTACTTCTGGTGGCCGTCTTGGAAAAAAGATATCAGAGACTTTATAATGTCCTGCGGAGTATGCGCCCAAAACAAGAGTCAAAAGGAAAGACCAGCAGGCCTCTTTCGCCCTATTGACATCCCACCTCGCTCTTGGCATACGCTTTCTATGGACTTCATCACCGATCTACCTCCATGCTCCGGATACAATACGATTCTAGTAATCGTGGACTTATTCTCCAAGATGGCGCATTTCATTCCGCTCAAAGGCTTGCCAACAGCAGCAACTCTGGCCCGAGAATTTCTCGAAAACATCGTCCGACTGCACGGTTTTCCTTCGGTTCTAATTTCGGATCGAGGTAGTCAATTTATTTCTCATTTTTGGCGAAGTTGCTGTCGGTCGGCTCAAATTGATGTGAGACTATCGACCAGTCACCACCCTCAGACCGACGGACAAACCGAGAGGACCAATCAAACTCTGGAACAGTATTTACGCTGCATGCTGCAACAAACTGAAAAAACTTGGAAAGACATCCTTTGGATAGCCGAATATGCCTACAATAACTCTGTCCATTCGGGAACTGGGAAAACCCCGTTTTTTCTTTTGTACGGCAGTCACCCTCGAACCTCGGAGTTGGATCCCCTCCAAGATCTTGAAACACCAGCAGTAGACTACCTGCATTCTACAATCTCCCAAGCCTTTAAGGAAGTTGTTTCTCACCTTCAAAGGGCTAAAGAACAATACAAGAAAGGAGCAGATCAACATCGGAAGGAAGCCCCTCAATATCAAGTAGGGGATCAAGTCTGGTTATCCACCAAATATCTACCTCTAAAAGGGCCACGCACATTCAACCCAAGATACCTTGGTCCCTATTCCATCACTACCATAGTAAACCCAGTAGCGGTCAAGTTGGACTTGCCCCCGCACATGAAGATACATCCGGTCTTCCACGTCTCTCTATTAAAACCCGTGCAACCTCAAACCCGACTAACTAAATCTCCAAAACCTATCCTAGTTGATGGAGAACTCGAGTTTGAAGTCAAAAGCATTCTGGACTCCAAGATCTCCAAATCTAAACTATTTTACCTAATTGACTGGAAAGGCTACGGCCCCCAAGAGAGATCCTGGGAACCTGCTGAATATGTCCACGCTCCTCGCCTAATCAAAAGATTTCACCGAACATTTCCTGACAAGCCAAAACCCCCGGAGAAGCCCGGTTTGGGAGGGGCCTTGAGGGGGGGTACTGTCATGATCTCTGCTTCCAAAAGGTCAGGGTTTTCCCAACTCCCTTGGAAGCAGATCCATAACCCAGGTTCCGAGTGCCAACCAGTCCCAATTGGGACCTTTTGGACCCAGTCCTGGCGCCAGTGGCACCAGGCTCATAAATATGCCCAGTCCCAGCGCTGGAAGCGCCGGGCTCATAATGCTTGGGTGGACTTACCTGCAGCAGACCATGCTGCTTACTTGCCTGCCAGTTGAGCCTCTGATCCTCTTCTGTTTGGAACTACTTTTCCTGTTGGGTGGGGCAGGAGTCACTCCCTAGATTCAGAACACTGGAACTCTTCTGGAAAGCAGGAACTCTTTTCTTACCTAGGCGTGGCTGTGGAAGGAGACACCTAAGCACTACAGGAGGCTATTTAAACCACACCCGATGGATGAATCTTGCTTTGCGTTATTCTGCATCCTCTGAAGCAGAACGCTCATCGTGTCTTCTGCATCTGATCCTGGGCCTAAGGAAAAAGGCTTACCATCCTGAATCCAGTCTTCAGCAACACCTATAAAGACAAGAAAGAACAGGTTAGCATTACGGTCTTCAGTGACAGCTCTTCACTTACCTGGTCCATCGGCTGTCACCAACGCCTCGCGCTGCATTCCGGCATCTGAAAGACAAAGGCTTACCTACTCTTCGTGTGCTCCGGAGGTCTTCACACTGCATTCCGGCATCTGAAAGACAAAAGCTTACCAACTCTTTGCACGCTCCGGAGGCCTTCGGCGCTGCATCCCGCATCTGAAAGACAAAACAAGGTGCGTTTAAAGACATTGGGGAACTTTAATACTCACGTGCCATTACTCCTTTCCACATCTAACCCAGTGGGTATTCCGGCACCCTGCAGCCGCTCCGAACTTGTACCTGCAAAATAAAAAGACAGTTAGTGCGCATCGTGAAGCAGGCAACAAGCGCTTACTTACGTGCTTCCAGGCGCTTCTATTCATCACACGGGCTCCATCTTCAACTCACTTCAGCCCGTCATCCGCCATCGCCGGAACCCTGCAAAACAAGAAACATCATTACTAAAGACTTTAAAGACATTAGAATTACTCGAAACTTACCGTTCGTGCAGTAAACGACGGACAGCAGTCCTCTGAAGTCAAGAGGCCTGCTCCCCTTATCCAGTCAAGAAACTGGCTACAGCACCCTGCCCCGAGCCAGATGGAGAGCACGGCGTTCACTTACCTAAGGTGAGAGCGTTAACCTTTGGGGATCTACAGGAGAAGAGAAAGGGAAGAAGAGAGAGACATTCAATAACCCAGTTCCTTAATCCCATATTTTCTATCTGCAGACATCTTACCCTTCAAGTCAGACATACAGTGCACAGAGGTCCAGCCCAAAGAGCCAGCCGTGTGTTACACATCACCTTTGCAGATACGGTATACGCCCAGTCAAGACCGGCGCCTCTACGGGAATCAGGTGAGCGTTACAACACCCTGGATATGGGAAAAAGAGCAATCTGAGGCAGTAGCTAAATTGAAGGAATGTCTTGTAAAGGCACCATGTTTAGCATATCCATAAAGGGTAGGGATTTCTTTGTAGAAATAGGGTTCTCTGAACATTGTATGTCAGCAGTGTTATCACAAAAACATGATGTGAATCACAAAACTATTGCATATGCAAGTAAAGCATTTTCCCAAGTTGAAATGAAATTCAATGAATGTGAAAAGGCCCTATTAACCACTGTGTGGGCGCTACAACATTTCCGCCCTATTGTTCAGGGAGAAAAGGTGATTATTGAAACAGATCATCAACCTTTGCAGTTTTTAGAGAGTAAAAGAATTAGGTCAGGTAATCTAGCGCAGTCCAGAATCACTTCATGGACGCTGGCATTACAAGGTTTTCCTGTAGAATGGACGCTGGCATTACAAGGTTTTCCTGTAGAAGTGGGATATGGACAAAATAAAAAGAGCCCAATTGCTCAAGGGTTAGCTGACTTACATGACTGTGCAGCTGAACAAGTATCAAACGAAATGGAAGTGGAACCTAGTTTGCAGGAATTTGAACAATCACCACACAAAGCTTTTGATGAAAAAACATGCAAGGATCTGCCAACTGTATATGTGGATGGTTGTGCTTTTCACATTGAAAATGACAGTAATAAACAATTAGTGTCAGGAATAGGGAATGTCTGGTTGAAATGTGAAGGCGTCCCCAGTGTAGGGATGAGGATTGGAGCTAGAAGCAGTCAAGTGGCGGGATTGGCGGCCATTTATAAAGCAATTGCTACTGCAGTTGATAATAAATTCAGTGAAATTGTCCTGGTGACTGATTCTGACTATGCACTAAATAGCTTTGTGGAGTATTTACCTGGCTGGAAAGCGAGAGGCATGGTTACATACAACAAAAAGCAACTTAAACATGGAACAATGATACAAGCCATAGACAAATTGGTGTCAGAAAATGATTTGACAATATACTGGAGAAAAATTTGTGGACATTTAAAAACACCAGTAGAGGATAAGGAGGGAAATGATAAGGCAGACCACCTGGCTAAAATTGGGGCTGTGATGGGAGAATTGCTACCTATTAATGATTTACTGGGTGAAATACAAAATGATGCAGTAACACGTTCTAAAGCACCAAAGGAGGTAAATCAACCAGTGGTGCAATAGGGCCATGACACGCCAGACCAAGATTTGATTGAGGCACAAATGAATGATCGAATTTTGGGAATCTATTATAATCATTTGATAGATCCTGAACAAAACCCTTTAACAGAAAATGATTGTATGGGAAAAAAAGAGTTGAGGGTACTATTAAAGAATAAAAAACGAATTAGATTACAAGATGGACTCATGATTAGAGAGTCCATAACAGGACAGATACAGTGGGTGGTACCCCTTTCATTCAGAGGGCTAATGCTACAACATGCACATGATGCAATAACTGCAGGCCACAGAGGTTCACAAAAAAACATTGGAAATACTAAAAGATTAAGCTACTGGCCTCATATGTCCCAAGATGTGGAATTATATACTAGAGGGTGTCTAGTATGCGCCCAATTTAAACCTGCTTCACCAATGCATAGAGCCCCATTGATGAAAAGAGGCCTAACTCTCCCATGGTCAGATTTGCAAATAGACTATGTAGGCCCTTTAAAAAGGTCGAGCAGAGGACACCGTTACATTTTAAGTGTGATATGTTTGATGTCGAAGTGGATTGAATGTATTCCTGCACCAGATTGTAGTGCGCAAATAGCAGCCACATTGCTGGTGAACCATGTGTTCTCAAGGTTTGGGTTGCCACAAAGAATTGAGTCAGACAGAGGAAGTCATTTCACAAGTACTCTAATGAGTAAGGTATGGCAAATACTGGGTGTGAAAAGGAAACTACATATCGCATATCGGGCAGCCTCTTCAGGTGGAGTTGAACGGAGCAATAGGTCTGTTGTGGATATTTTAAAGAAATTTGTGGCAGAAGCAGGTTTCAGCTGGGATTTACGTTTACAGTTGGTTTTGATGGCAATCAGATCAACTCCTGCCAAAGCAACAGGTGTTAGCCCCCATGAGGTCTTGACAGGGAGGAAATGGTGTTACCACAACACCTACTATACAGAACACATGAGCAGACACGTGTGAGTGCATCCACAGTTCATGAGTACATTGATGAACTGAGGAAGCATTTGCAACATGCATTTGATTTTGTGCAGAGAAATCTGGAAAGGGCTGCTGACAGTGCTAAGACATACTATGATAAAAGAACATCAGTCAGAGGATACAGTGTAGGGGATCAGGTGTACAAGTTTCATTTTGGAAAAAGTAAACAGAAAAATTCTAAATTTCTAGCAGCCTGGCAGGGGCCATTTCGAATTATAGATAAGATCTCTCCTGTAGTGTATAACATTTTGAAGAATGAAGGTGAAACAGCGATAGAGCAGTTTGTCCATGTAAATCAGATCAAGCCATGCCATCCCAGACACGAGATCAGGTGGCTTGAGCATGTAGAAACAGAAAGCCCTGGGGCTACTGCCCACTGATGCACACAATACAACAGAAAGTACCTTGAACACAAAAAGATAAAATAAATGGGTACAGTCAGGAGGCAGTGACAGAGAAGTTAAAAAGTTGATTATTATAATGGCACATAAGCACTGTAATATATGTAAATAAATAAATAATATAAAAAGTAAAAAAAAAATATATAATGGAAGCTCATGGTCGGTGTGCAGAATGAAAATGCATTGAATTTAAAATGTTGTTTCATGTATGCTTATTTTCTTTTTAACCTGTGTTTAATTTCAGAAAAAAAAATGTTTTATTTTTGGCAAAAGGGTGAAGTTAGTATTGTGCTATATACTTAATCTGTTTCTTTTCTATTTTGGTTTAGAACATTAACTATTTATACCGGAGGTCACGGGAGACGATGGAGTCCTGGAGCCCGCGTGGACGGATTCCGGGAAAGCCCCGAGGGGGGCGAAGACCAAGGCTGCAAAGCGATCAGCATTGAAGCTGACACCAACAATATGTTTAATGATGATGATATTTGGAGGGATCTTCAAGAATTCAGAAGCACAGGTTGTCATTGAACCTGGACCAGCATCTGGTATCGCGGTGGAAGAGGCGCCAGGATTCATCATGAGTGATAGAAGGATGATTTTCCAAAATATCTGCATACCATTGAATCCTGAGATTTTGATTGAAAAACGTTTGAACAATACCGGCATTAAAATTGAACAGACTAAAGAGTGGCTGGAAATAAGAAAAGAGGACGCTAAGCAGTCGATAAGAGATATATTGATGCAATTGGAGAAAACATTTGTGAATTCAGCATACATTAAGAAGAAGAGAGGAAAGAGAGGTGCGGTGATGCTCGCGATATAATTGGCAATGTCTATAGTTGGAGCCATAATAGGTACCACAATATCACCAGCCAATGCTATTTCGGTAGGAACACTGAGTACTAAAGCGCAACAACTGAGTATTGACCTAGAAATAATACAAAAAACATTAGATGGGATTAGAGGGGGACTGGATGAACAAGTAAGATTCATAAATGAAACTGCAATCATTCTAAATGAACAAGCGGATGTGATGCAACGGGCAACAAAGCTAATTATTAAGCATGACAGAACTTTAAATTAAATATTGAACATAATGAGTCCTGTTGATAGACTATTAACGAATTATATGAGAGAAGTTCAAACTGCAGTTTCACAATTGATTCAAGGACATATCCCCTTGTATTTTGTTTCGCAGGATATTGTTCATCAAATGATAGAATGACTGACCAGGAGGGAAATTGATATTGTAGAGGTAAAAATTGCATTTGAAATGGGTAATGCGATGCCATTATATGTGGACCTGGAAAGGTTGGAAATTGGATTTCTACTATGCATACCATATGTAGCCCTGAACTTATTTATCAAACGAAGTGGGTACACAACGTAGGATTTTGGCAAGAGGACACATTTATTAAGATTAAGACTCCAGAAGTGGTGGCATTTCAGTCATGGGAGCCTGAAGTTTATTTAATACCAAATTTGGAAACATGTGTCAAATTTAAAGAACAAATTATATGTGTCCAGGTACACCGTTTGTTCCTGATGCCACAGATGCTATTTGTTGTTTGAAATCTGACCCAAGTATATCAGAAGGATGTGAGGTGATTATTAGCAATATGGGGAGTGAAGAACTGGCACAGGCTAAGATGGTCAGAGGTAAATGGTTGGTCAGCACCTGTTTAAAGAACATGACGGTAGTACAATTAAACCATGGAACATACGTGGTTAAACAGGTGAAATATAATGTTTTTTTATTTACAGGTTCCAAAGGATACAATTGTGTCAATTGGAGGGTTAACATTGTTTCATGTAACAAATGATATTTGGGAAAGCCAAGTGGAAAATATCGATTTTTTTCAAAGGGACACTTTTCCAATAGATCCGGATGTGGAGTTTTTATTGAATCACAAAGAAAAACATGTTATAAAAATGTATCTGAGAAAAAACAATATTACAGTTAGTAATCTGGGGATAATAGAAGTGGAAAGATTTAATTGGGAAACCTGGGGGGAACGCTCAATAGTGGGTTTGGCTATCCTGGTGC
The DNA here is from genome assembly GCF_040938575.1 of Ambystoma mexicanum. Lineage (NCBI taxonomy): Eukaryota > Metazoa > Chordata > Amphibia > Caudata > Ambystomatidae > Ambystoma > Ambystoma mexicanum. Next base: position 113,660,645 of record NC_090922.1, read on the forward strand.
TAATCATGGGTGGTTGGTTGATTGTGCTATCAGTACAAATGAAAATGTTGCTGATTTTGGTAGCTACGTCAGGAAGAGAAAGATATCCCAATACACATGCATTTGAAAAGAAGGATGGGGAGCAAACTTGTTTTTTTAAAAATTGGCTTGGATCGTAGCCAAGTTCTAAAAAAAGGAGGGTATGTAAGGTTATTTAGCGTGTTACAACACAGAGTACAGCACCACTGCACAGGATCAATGTGTAGCATGTTTTATTTTTTTATGCAGTACCACTGCATGGGTTTGGTGCATTGCTATGATGAAATTGTTTCAAGCTATGTGTTGCCATTGTAACATGGACATATAAGTGAGGGCAGGTTATTCAGTCAAAAACGATTTTTACATATAAAATGCAAATCATTTTTTTTTTCACAGTTATCAGCACACATGTGTACATTCAAAATGCGCACTATTTTTCACCTGAAATGCCTATGTTGCAAGAGACACATTTGAAAATTAATAAACTAACATCATTAACAACTAACCTGACCATAACCCACTAATAACAATGTGTTCTTCAGTGCAACATGGATGGAAAATGACAGGCTCTGAAAGTCATTATTTAAATGCACATTCAGTTTTTTTTTCTTTTTGCTCTGCTATTCTGTCCACAGTAACTGCAGGAAGCAAAGACCTCGAATAAGCAGGAAATCAGTTTGGTTACAGTTGCAACTGTATAAGCCAAGCCATTGGTGGTTAGGGCATGATAGAATTTTATTGGTTAGGATCCTTTGGTAGGAGGTAACCAGAGTTTTTTTGTTTAATCTCGAGGAAGGAGCTAGGGAGAGACATCTTGACACAGCTCGAAGAAGGACTGGGTTGATAGCTGGGGATGCCTGATTCCTAAAGCAGATTCAACTTGGTTGCAGAGACTGGGATTTCCAGTCAACAAGTCCCAGTTTGAGTGACAGCAGATGCTTGTCCTTGCTGGGTGAACCCCTCCAGAAGGCGACCAGCCAAAGAAGTTACATACTGAATAAGCCTGGTAATTATCTCACTGAGGTGTGGGGGCTGAGTGTGTACGAAAATATTCAGTCAGTGTAGGAAAGGAGATTCCTGTGCTTTACTGACGTGTTTAATGTTGCAAATTGAATTCTTGTCTCCGCCACTCTCTTTTCAGTCTATCACAAATAATGCTGTTACTGTGCTATTTCATTTATTTCTGTAAAGAGTGAGATTGTGTTTAAATGCAACTTTTTTATAATACACAAAAATATCTGAAAGCAGACGGGTGGTGTGTTTTATATGTACCAATACAGTGCTGATGATGTGGGGAGATGTTAAGACAGTGCAATTGTCATTTTCAAGGTAGCTAAAAATAAGATTTGGCTGCAGCTGCGTTCATGTCATTCAGTATGAGCAATTATAAATAACTGTGTGTGTTATAGCCTTTTTGCTGAAGGTACATGAGTCAGCAAAAATAGAGACCCGGGACATAGTTCACTACCGTATATAAGTTAGTGAAAAATACCACATGATAGCTCGCTGCTGTAGATAAGACAGCGAGAAATTGCCCATGGTGGCACACTAAAAATGAAAATGTGATGTTCCTGAAATGCAAGCCTGAGGTCTCTATAGTGATTACATGAAAAATCTAAACAAAATAAGGGGTTCTGGATATTGGGGCCACAAATAAAACAAAGGAATTATGCTCACCAAGATACCACCAACCACGCATATCTGTGTACTGAAATAATGCATATCCACTGTATTATTATTATACATAACCCAATCTGAATACAAGGAGTGATTGTTGCTAAATTATTTTTGGCGGTAAGAAAATACCGCCAGGCCCCAAATCTACACAAAATACCCAACAAGACCAAATGACGGATATTCAGATGATCTAGTTTAGGAGGAAAGGCAGTATAAGTTTAAAGAGCTCTACCCAGATCGGACATATATACATTAAAAAGTGCTGGAGCCAGCACTCACCATTGCCGCTGGCTCCGATGGGTTGAAATATGTTCTGAAAGGGAATTCTTAGAGTCAAGACAGACCTTTAGTGCGCTATCGGTATGAACATGACTCAAAATATTAACAATAGCAACCAGGTATCATCCCATTATTTGCAATTTACGTGAGAAAGCCTATGTCGGTTTACTCTATCAAAAGCCCGGGTCAAGTCTACAAATGCCAGGTAAATGGGCTGATGTTGATCACATACTTGTTGCTGTACTAAAATAAGGATTAGAACATTTAGAACATTTAGGGAAGGATCCATTCCTTGTCTAAACCCAGATTGATTGTCATCCTGATCTCTAATTGAGCAATCCATCTTTCAAGATATTTCAAGATAACAGCTGAAAAAATTGCACCGGCTGAGTTCAGAAGGGCTATTGGTCTATAGCTGTAAGGAAAACCTTGATCACCCTTCTTTAAAACTGGAACGAGACTATAATTTATCCAAGACTTTTAATGGGTTAGTGGGTTAATAAAATGTGCGTGTATAACATTTACAAAATTCCAGACCATAATGCTGAATTATCCTTGGAGATCACTATTGATATACCATCTGGGACAGCAGCACATGAAGGATTAGCTTTCATGATTTTCTGATGAATTTCATCCTTCTCAAAAACAAGAAGTAAGAGAAATTATTATAAACAGAAAATCCCTCAACTTTAGAGACTGGAGTAGCATAGACCTTGGAAAAATAAGCATTCCATTAGGCTTCAGCAATTGGGTTCAATTGCGATTTAAACTGAAATCATTCTACATTATTGATTATATGCCAAAAGCATTGGGTTTTATTCGTTTTTAGTGCCTTTACCATGAGTTTGGCATCTCTCTGATACATTATATTTGTATGCAACTTCAACCAATTCTTATAGGATTGTTTCAAGTTTTTTCTTTTAGAAAGAGAATTTTCATCATTGTGAGCATGTAATAAGTACAGATTACATCTGTTTCTTTTTCTTAATGCTGACAGCCTCAATTAAGCAACGAGTCCTGTAAGATTTTGCTTAGATAAGCCGACCATTATTCTTAAAAAAGGATCTTGTGAACATCTACCACTTCAAAGAGATAATTTGATTTACTATTTCGAAAGGAATAATTTTTAAATGCATTTCCAAGCATTGAATTACATTTAGTAATGGGCGGTAAAATCCACAAATGTTTTGTTTTTTGATGGTTAACCAACAGAACTGCATTATGGGCGGCCTTCAACTTCTGTGATAGGCCCAACAAGGCCAAAACACATGTCTGGGGTTGCTGATGGTACTCTTGTTCAGAGGAGAATTGCCTAGCATTTCATTGCTGGACTGCCCTTTTGAGTGGGACAAAGACTGATATGCAAATGGGTATGTCTCCTCTCTGAAGGGCGCAGTGAGCTAAAACGTGGTTGTAGACCCTCCTGAGTGGAAGAAATTCCATAGAACAGGGTATTTGACTCATGTTCATTCTCAGTAGATGGGCCCCCACACTCCTTTTCAACCTTCTCCGGTAAATTCACATTAATATGAGTGGGGTGCATGATAGCTCACTGGAGGGGGGGTTACCTTAAAATGCTTTTGACAAAAATATATCGTCCATTATTGAGGTGGACACACTACTAGACCAAGTAGGATGAGCCAGAATTTCATTTCCTAGGTTTCCATTAGAAATAAATAGATCGCTCTAAAATAAATGTGCCCCTAAGTTAGGCGACTTGAGAGTATGAACCAACAGTGGACAAACAGGAGGATATACAATCTGAATAAAAATCCCCACCACAAGAATCTCCACCATAAATAACTCATGCCAAGGTTCCAAAATATGAGATCCAGTGTGAGTGAATCCACATACATCTAAGGGGATTCCAATAAATATTTAAGACCAAGCAAACATGACTTAAGTTGTTTGTGTCATCTCTGCAGGTTATTTTGACAGCCACTGTATCATAAGTATTGGTTTTCATTGTTCAGTGTTAATATTAAGAGAACAGCGAACGGCTGTAAGTGGGGCACCTTAGGAGCATCCCCTGAATCCTTCAGATGGCAGGCTGTGAAATATAACGTAGCCATCAAGCATAGGTTTAGCCAGTAACTATGTTTCCTGCAGCAAGAGAACGTGAATTCAATTAATGTGGTGGCCTCTTGAGTAAAAGAAAGTAATGTGAATGGAGTTAGGTCTTCGGCTCATGGTGCTATTTATGATATTTTCCAGTATCCTGAAGAACCGATGTTATCGATGGCCAATTATCATAATTCCGAGATGTGAAAACTTCTATCCAAATGGATTTTCAGTAGTTAATATATCATTCCTTTGTTGGTTATACTCAGAGGGGCTTTAAACATCATAGCACATGGAAATGAATGAATGAGCGTCTTCCAATAATAAAGCAGTGCTCAACATGGAGAAGAAGTGGATACTTACTACATCAATACTTTTGTCCGATGTGAATTGGAACCTTTAATATCATTGGATCATTCTCAGTCCTGGAATATCCTGCAATACGCATAATATGGTGTGTCTGTTTAGGGTAACTCAATAATCAAATTGATACCAATGTTCTAGACAAACAGACAAGGAATTGTTCTAAAAATCCCCATTTATATCATAACTTTCATAACATTTTTTGGTAGTGCTTTGGTAACAAACTTTTTAATGCCGTTTTCATTTGTCTTCTAGTGTTAGGAAGGGAATCTCCTGTGCGATGTTTCCTCCGATTTATTTGGAATGATGTGGAGGACCAGGCAACACAGTCTCCTTAATACTCAATGTTGTAGGTGTCAGGTTGTGCAACATTGCCTCGCTTTGTGAAATTAGGACATTGACAGAGTCTTCGATCTCCTCATGTAGGGAGTGCATGAATAGAAGGCTTACATTTAGTTCCTCACAGTGCTGGCTTATTTTGGGGGGAATTTGAGTTAAGTAATGTTTAGAGGTCCCAGAGCTGCATTTAAATCCGCCACTAGTGGTAGAGCATTAAGCAGATTCACTAGAATACCCACCGCGGCATTTGGAGAGTTTTGCTATTGCATTGATCAGAGATGCCAACTGAACTGTGTCTTGTAGAGAATGTCTTCATTTTCAAATAAACTTTCTAGATCTAGTATTCCTTAGTTACAGTGGGTTCTTCACAGTTCTGGATTTTTTTCTTGGAATTTGATTTAGAGTAATTGAGAGGCCCTCCCAATTCCTTCAAAGAAGAGTCCACACATTCTGTTGAGGTAGAAACTTTGCTTGTTACTGCAGTAGGCATAATTGAACTGTAAACAGGGGGTGTCTTTTTTTGCAAATGTAAAGAATTTTATGACCTTGGAGGAGTAGACAGCAGAGAGATAGATCTTCCAAAGGAACTTTAGAGGTTACCACAGGACAAGATTTAGCACAAATAAAACCCTCATATCAATCAATAAGCTGCGGCGAATGAAGCTGCATCAGTGAAGGTTCATATGAGAACGTAGATGGTTCAAAGGATGTAGAGATGTTAGAATTGTTTGAATTAAACAAATTAGATGAACAAGATAGAGGAATGGCCAACTCCATGACAGAGCCGCTCGTCAATGGATCAGATCTGAATTCGATAACTCTGTAAAAACCTCAATAGGCAGGGATCCAAAGCCTGAGAAGTATTGTTGGTTAAAAGTAAGGTTTCCACGCCCTTTATTCTAGATTTTGTGGGTTCTGGTTCATGGGGGAGAATCTCCTCCGTCAATCCCTCAAGTATCGATGAAACCCCTACATTACGGAGGTAGGCTCTAATCTTGCCTTTGGTAGTTTGTCCTGTAGATTTTCTTTTAGCAGACTTGCCTGGAGATTTGGAATTCTGCTCTAGATCCTCAATTTGATTAGTTGCTGTATTGGTCAAGGGGTTTACATTTAGTTATGAGGAAATAGGGACTTGAAGGATAGAGCCCAGGGGAGCAGATGCTTTGCTTCAAATAGCACACATACTCCACCTCAGTCAAGGTCCACTATGGTTAGAGGTGGTAGAAGAGTTATTAGAATGAAAGGAACATAATTCACATATCCTTAACTGCTCTGCAATCATAACCACCAATAATCACCTCCTCAGCCTTACTGACTCGTCCGCTATCCGCACGGCACTCCCCGCCCAATAAACAGGATCTTTAAGGTAGATGCTTCAGTAGTAACGCTTTGTGTAGGAACAGGTTCTCACGGACAAAGAGATCGCCCAGACCGCTCTTGTTCAGGCTCTGAGCCCCTTATTTGAATACAGTGTTCTTAAAGTGAAGGGTTTACAGCATTTCATGGAGAGAGAGATCATTCAGTGTTGAAGGCAACAGAGAGATCAAGAAGCATGAGGAAACAAGAGAGGTGCTAGTGGTGAGCTATTGTGTCAACGTTTCAAACATGAGTGAAAGCTGTCTAAACAGATTGCTTGCTGTAGAACAGAGATTGGAGTGAAGTTACGCAGATTATTGGTCTCCACTTAATCCACAATCCAGTTAAAGACAACACGCTCAAGTATTTTAGAGTGGTGAGTCAGTAGAACAATGGGTCAATAGAAAGAGGGAATGTTGGGGTCCACAGTATGTTTTTTCAAGATTGGCATTACCATGTCCACCTTGCAGCAGTCTTAGAAGTTGGTAGTTGATAGATCAAGGTTACAAAAGGGTGCAGATGTCGGAACGGGCAATTGCTGAAAGTTTTTTGACTGTTTCTGGTGCAAAAGGCTCAATAGAAACGCAGATTGGTTTTGCTCAGCAGAGAATTTGTATCGTCCCATGGCAGGAAGGGGCGAAGTGTAATAGGTAATAGAGATTGGGGGTGGTAGAGAGAAGGAGGTAGGTGTCAAAAGGTGGTCAGGGTTTGTCCTATCTTTATGATCTTGGAGAGGAACTCACAGGCAAAGTCAGTCGGAGGAGCACAGTTTCTAATGGGAAGGATGGTTGGGAAGGTTGTGGGCAAGTTGTGAGTGTGCAAGCAGAGAAAGAATACAAAACTGACATAATAAGAAAGTCAAGAGCAGTTGTGAGGGCAAAAAGATAACCCTGTTGTAGGTAGCAAAGAGTAGGGGAGTGGGATTTACACCAATGGAAGTCGAGAATATGCATGGTTATCCTCAGGTGTTGGATTGCTGGGAGATCCATGTTTGAAGGTGTAGGTGAATGGGAGAGGTAGAGGGAGTGAAAGAGTGAGCTGAGGAGTATTGCCAGATGGGGGCCTCCAGAGCAGTGATGAACTCTTCAAACACAAGTTCAATAAAATGAGCTAGTGAACTTAGGGGACAATTGGAAGATGAGATCTAGTGAATTACCTTGCTTGCTGGTAAGATGTTAGTATAGATTGGCCAGAGAGTGATTAGAGAGTGCATTGGTTGTCGATGGGCCTTGGGTTTGCTCATAAGGTTGACATCAACCATGACAAATACAGCAGCATCATACTGGAGAGATCAGAGCAAGCGGTAGGTTAAGAACAGAAAATAAACATTTTAAGTGCAGTTGCAGATGTGTACGATAATGAGAGAGGTGGCAGCGAGAATATGCCACTGAAGTGCTCCAAACAAGTGTGTGTACAGTCAGAGGGGTAAGATTGGAGGGTATTATGTCTAGTCGTAAGACTAATATCAACACTTCATTTGGCTTCATAAGGTCTGCAGACCGGTATGCTATCCATTCTTGACAAGGGCAAGACAGGCTATTAATGCTCCTGGATCTAAGTGCAGCCTTTGATTTGGTGGACCACCAACTACTACAGCAGGTCCTGAATAAAACGGCAGGATGCTCTAAGGCGACACTGGCCTGGCTGACATCTTTCTTGGCGGAATGGGAAGCAAGAGTTAATTGGGGAGAGATGTTATCCAAGGCAGCCCATATAAGAGCTGTGGTTTTACAGGGAGCTAGCCTATCCCCACTACTTTTTAACCACTATATGAAATGTCTGCGTAAGCTACTAGAAACCGTTGGTGTATATTTCTCCAATTACGCCAATGATACACAGCTAGTGCTGGAGTTAGAGGGAGACTACTAATCAGATACGGCCAAGATCTCAGCAATATATGGAATCATTGAAAAGTGGATGGAAGGCAACTGGATGTGCCTAAATAGTAAAAAGACTGAGCTGATGATATTTGTCTCTCGTCAAGCAAGAGCTAAGTTAGGAGCAAAATATGAGACTTGTGCATTAAGGTAGCCGCATGAAGGTAGCCGCGCTAGTTAAAACTCTTGGGATGATGATGGAGGCATCCTTGGGTGATGAGGCTCAGGTGAATTACCTACATAAAAACAACTCTTATTATCTTCGTCTCTTGAGAGCCATCTGTCCCCTCCTAAGTGTAACGAACTCTGCCACTATTTCTAGGGCCATTATCCTGTCACGTCTGGACCACGGTAACTCACTGATGCTGGGTGCCACTAAGAAAGGCGTTGAGAGATGTCAGATAATGGAGAACAACGCAGTACGCAGCATTAAAGTGATCAACAGAAGAGATCACATATCTGAGGGAAGGAGAGCACTACATTGGCTCAGGATTGAGGATAGAATTCTCTTCAAATCCATGACGCTAGTGCACAGGTGCCAGCATGGTGAGGCACTGGCGTATCTTAAGAATAAGTTTGTAAGATACACACCCAATCGGTCACTGAGGTCTGAAGCTCATGGCAGGCTACAAATGCCCCTGGTCAGTCGAGTGACGGGTGCTGGGAGACCTTTCCAGTACGGGCTGCACAGCAGTGGAACAAGCTGCCACCGGCGCTCACCTTAGAACCAAACTACAGACCTTTAGGAAGCACGTCAAGACACACCTATTCAAGTAAACATTATAAAGAATGAAGAGGCCTGAATATTTCCTGTCAAAATGTGTCCCTGTTTTCTCGTTCTGTCACTGCGCCCTAATGCCTGCGGGCCTTCGGCACATTATAAACACATAAAATAAAATAGAATAAAATAAAATAAAATTTAATCAAATAAAAAGGGGTGTGGGTGAAGGTGGTGGGCTTATTATGGAGGGCCGTCAGAGTGGCAGTGTTAAGGAAATCTCTCTTTTGGTGATGCTAGTCACAAATACTTTGGAGTGATGGGAGGGAAAGCTGTTGGTGCAAAACGGTATTTTATTGCAGATAGATTGGGCATTCCAGAGGCCATGGTGAATGGCGTTGGAATTAGTAGGCTGTAAGAGGAAACACTAAAGTGCAATTTGAAAGATGTATGAAACATTATACAGAGGAAAAATGCAAATAGATGCACATTAAGGATGTCGATGAAAAACTGTATTGCAAGTTGGTGTAAAATATATATTGAAAGTGCACTATATGAAAACCTAGACCTTAAATCCTTTGAGAAACTGAAACCATTTTGAATTCAGTGAAAACGGAGGTGTAAAGATTTGCATGGAGCATGTAGAATCTAATAATTTACTAGATTGCTCACAAGTCAGTTTAAGACCTATGAGAGGCACCCAATTGGCACTACTTTCCATTTGTGATAACCTCAATATTGCAGCAGATGACAACATCACCTCAGCGCTCACACTCCTCGACATCCGAGCAGCCTTCAACACTGTTAAACAATATAGACTAATTGTAAGGTTTGAAGAAACAGGTCTGCATCACAGAACTGTACAATGGATGAAATAGTTCCTAATGGATAGAAAAGAAATCACCTGACTCCCCACTTTCAGTTTGAACCCATGACCCCATTACCTGTGGAGTTCCTTTCCCATGGGAAAAGTCTCTCACTGCCCCTCTTCAACTTCTATATGAACCTTTTGATGAAGATCATAAAACCTTATGGGCTCACCTTTTGCAACTATGTGGATGACACGGAAATTATATACAAAATGATTAACATTGGAAACTCCAGCACATCTACCACCAACTGTACCATGCAAATAATGAATGAATGGATGACGACCAATTATCTGAAACTCAACACAGACAAAACGAAAATAATGTTAAACTCATCTTACACTGCCGTTAAAACATATGTACCAGGTCCTTGGAAATCTTTTAGTGCCCTAAACCATTTCAAGTGGTCAAGAACCAGGGTATATTAATGGACAATGTACCGACGCTGAAACCGAAGTAAAAATAAACGGAGCAGAGTTTGGGAGCCGAGTTGAGAGCAGTCTGCAGCAGTCCGCTGCAGACCCGAAGCAGGACCCTAATGGAGCCTGAAGTCCGCCCGAGGACGAAACCCGCCAGGACAGAAAACAGGGCGTCAAAGTATCCATCACATCCTGCCAAAGAAATCACGTACTCTTTGGAAAAGTGTGTAGAGCCTCCCAGCTCTCATAAGCCATCGACCACGCAAGTGACGGGGGTCCAAGTAAACAAGCAAGCGGAGAACCTGAACACCCAAGATCCACGACTCACCACAAGAAACCCCTCCGAATCCGGGGAGGGCGGTGCAGGCCCCTCCAAGATGGTGGAGAGAGCCAGCGCCGGAACAGCTGGGAGAAGCAAACACGGGTGAGCGGAGCGGCGACCTGGGACCGGCAAGGACGGGTGACGGGTCTGAGGAACCAGCCATTACCCCACCCACGAGCGGTATTCTTCCCGCCTTCCAGGCGAGCGACCACGGCGCGGGAACTGTCGGAGGACAGCCTCTGCCCGAGGCAAATTCGAACACGGCAGGTGGAGTGGGGGACAGTCAACCATTGACGAAGGTTGACAATTTAGGCACCGCAGCAACAGCTTCTAATAATGCCTTGAAGAAAGGCATTCCCACAGACCGACCCAACGTCGCAAGGGACAGCGACATCACGCTCCCGCTACCAGAAAAATCAATGGGAGAAAATGGAGGGGCCAAGACCGCAAGTCAAACCCCACAGAGTCCCATAGAGGACATTTCCTCCGACATAACGACGGATCAAACAGCTAACCCATTATTGAAATTAAACATCATTGACTTGCCCCGAACGGGGCAAACCACAAAAGCTCAGCTTCACCATCAGGAAAGCGGTAAGGGAGAATCGGCGCCACCTCTATACCTCGAGAAGTTAGTACCTACAGTACAGACAAACGTAAAGATGATGCTGAAAGAACAGAATCCGAGAGTACCTAACAACTGCGAGATCTCCGTGCTGGCGATCGACGAAATTTCCGATTCCAAAGCGGCCAACACTTGGGGAGCTCAAACAATAAACCCAGAGAAAAAACAGTTGCAAACTCCCAAAAAAGTCTTGCAAAAAAAAACTACGCTAACAATAAAAAAAAGGATTACCAAACCAAAAACTCAAAAGAAAATACGAGGAACAAAAAACAGTAGAAAACAGTGAGGAGGAACCGCTGTCAACTGCGTCAGTGTATGAATTAGTAAAAGTCATTAAAAGGAAAAGAAAGCAAAAGGCCACGTTGCGATCCCTCTGCTTTCATGCCCCCTAAAGGCTTTCTTCACTCAACAATACAAGAGAAAGCTAACTTCAGAACTAGAAGTCTCTGATGCGGAAATGCTGGAAATTGTGCATGAACAACTGGTTGGAAGCAAGCAGAAAGCCACGGATTCCATTTGGACTCAAAATAGAGACACCCCTGGAAACAACGAGACGACAAAAAAAACACAGGAGAAAGACGTCGAGATCACGGACCCTACAGTGCCTCAAACGAGAGACCATCCAATGCAGGAACATTCCCTGGCAAAATCTCAAGAAAGGAAGACCAGCACGCCCCCTGCAAGCACCAAAAACGCCCTAAACTCCAAACGTGCTACAGAAACAAAGGAGCAGAGATACGAATGGACCAAACCACATCTGGTCACAGGCTTACCAAAAACACTGCCTAAGATGCCCACTGAAATGGAAGGGAACGACGAGGGCTGGGAATTGGCTAATCAAAGAACCTCCAAAAGCCAAAAACCAGACGAGCCGGACCCCAACGCCACACAGGAAGTATCAATTCAAGAACCGGTGCTTCCACAAAAAAGGTCTGACAACACTCTTTACACCCCTAAAAATCGGCGTTTAAGTGAAATTGCAGCAGGCTTGCAGAAAGCGACAACAAACGACAAACCGGATATGGTCATAATCATGTCGGCAATGTCGGTCGTACTTGCGCCATTTTGCAAACTATATGAGGCAATAAAAGAAGACTTATGAGACAATACGGCAATCTTGTCTAACATGATAACCAAAATTTCACACGTAGAGAGCTATCTTAACGGGAAGGAAGCGCAAATAAACGAACAAAACATTCTGAAGAACACAAGAATAGAAGAACTGGAAAAAAAGATCTGCATATTGGAACGGCTCTCCATACCCCAACCGATGGTTCGGGACGTGCCACCATCGTCGCAGCTGGCCCAGAAACAGCCAGTTTATAGAAGAAGTCCTAACCAGGGCATAAACCAAACGCTAGCCCAAACTCAAACTAAAGCGCCACTGGCCAAAAGGGTGGATTCCGAAAAAGCACAAAGCAACTCAGCTAACTCTGTACCTACCAACAAAGCAATGATAGCACTGCAGATGGTGACGCACAAAGATGAAATAATCATAATTAATTCCCCCAGAACCACAGACGACCTCTTGCTTGACAAAGTCCTAATGGACCTATCACAACACACGACCACTTCCATGTGCTCAGATGAGGAAAATTCCTCTCCAAGCACAAGTGATACAAGACCAAAGAGGGGCGATCCGACAATAAACACAAAAGAGTTTTACCATAGGGAACCCAAAGGCGAAAATCGCCAAGACCACCGGAGCTTCACGACGCCTAGGGCACTAAGACTTATTCCACAAAAAGAACAAGTAAAAGCAAAAACGTTATAGAGAAGCAGGACCGATTCACAAAATTCTAAGGCAAAGAAGGGGATACGTACTTTCAAATTGGAGCAAGAAGAAGAGGGAAAAAACTATCTCATCCTTAATCGCTCAACAGTAATCCGTCTCAGGAAAAATCAAGATCCCTAAGGAACATTAGATCTGACGATCTGGAGCGAGTTGAACCCTACCACTCCAGAAAGCTAGCCAAAGCGTACTTACACGTTAAAGCTGAAGCAGTAGACAGCATAGACAGTCAAGTTTTTAAGGAAATCGAACATATGGGCTTCATACTAACGGAACTGAAAGAAAGAGGAAAAAAGGAGGAAAAGGATTCACCGCCCGGGAGCCCAGAGGAAAAAACAAGACTGAAATCTGTGCCAACAGAAAGGCAAAAGGCAACGGTCTTGGATAGACAAGAAAATAACTGGACTGTTGCGAAAAATTATAAAAAAAAAAGGTGTGGCAGGATAGTAACCAAAGGCATCAAATGGGGGATAAGGGCCATTCAGGAAACAGTCGGCCAGACCCACTGAAAATAAAGCAATTAGATCCCAAGAAGTACCAAGATCCATTTAACCGGACGAAGATCCTGCAGATCATGAAAAGATCCAAAACGCTAAGTCACTTTAAAACAGAAAACTTCAAACTAGTAGAGCCATACCATAGCAATGGAAGAGCCAAAGCGTACATCCACCTCGACTCAGAGAGCAGGAAAAAAAAAATCAAAACGCCTGTCAAGAACTGATGGCTCTGGGATTCAAAATAACAGAACTCAAGACACAGGCCAGAAACAAAGAAGAAAATCACCAGGCACCTGCTACAAATGAAGAATCAAAGTCTAGGCGTTCGGACGAAACACGTGATCCTAGAACGAGAAAGATCGGAACCCACCCTCACCCAAGAGAAGACTCACCCAGAAAACTCGACGGGAGTATTTGCACTGAACCGCACCCGGTACTGCGTCAACCACAAGGCCCTTGGAATTGGCTCCGGTCAACGCTGACGGCAAACAGCAACAAATAGCAACGACCAGGGCCAACCATTTCGCATAGCAATAAACCAAAAGGTATTGAGGAGTGGCCCAACAATGAGAAAGTCGATCTGGGTTCAAGGATTATCCAAGGCACAGAGGAGTGGTCCAGCAACGAGAATTTATGTTTGGGATCATGGAATACCCGAGGTCACGCTCACCTAACCCAGCAGAGTGAATTGAACCTCGGCAGTTTCGATATATTATGCCTCCAAGAGACATGGCTAATGGCCAAACCAACTCTGGACGGCTTTACTGTCCAAGTCTCTCCAGCGATAAAAGGTGCACTTGGAAGACCGTCATCAGGCCTTTTGACCGCCTTTAAAATCGGCCGGGGCTTGGAAGAGCCAAATAAATGGAAAGAAGGCTACGAAATGTTGGTGTCTTTGACATCGTGGAATGTTCACGAGGGCAAATCTGGCGGAGGTCATACAAAAAAACTAGCTATTATCAACTGCTATTGGAACCCTCAGAGAATGTCAACGGAATCGTTCTGTTCAAACATGGGCAACACGATTGACCAACTCTACGAGTCTTTCAAGGACATCGAAATAATCATATGTGGTGATCTTAACGCTACTTGTCCCGGCATCCAAATGGCTAATCTCCTAACATCGGACCCCACCAGGAAACGAGGGAAAGTGTGGCAAGAACTATTCGCTGAAAGAGACATTCAAAACATCGATAGCCTCTTCCCTAAACAAAGAAACATCCCAACCTGGGAGCGGGGAGACTCAAGTGCCACTATTGACCACATTTGCATCTCGTCGGGCCTGATAGATCACGCTACGAGGTTTGTGGTCAATCGAACGAAACACAGTGACCATAACATAATCTCATGCTCGTGGAAAGGACAGAGAAAAGTAAAACCAAATTACCCCCTAGAAACCGAACTTACCAGCCAGTGCTCGCGATTAAGACTAACGGAAAACGACATTCTGAAACTGAGCCTCGCATGGGACACCAAAGTACGGTCTAACATCCTGGAAAACACCAAAGACAGCCCAGACTACATACCGCTTCTTCTGCTCTATAAAAAACCGTGGAGAAAATCCCACAAACTGGCCAAGCACCCACACGCTTTTAACAAAGAAGTAGTGAAACAAAGGAAACTGAGCCGCTCCCTGAAAAGAAGAGCAAAACAATCTAACACCTCAGCGGATTGGGAGCTTTGGCGGAAAGAGCACAAAAGATACTTCATTCGGCAAAGACAACACAAGGCACTCCAATACCAACCAGACGCGGAGGCCATGATGAAAAGTCTGATGTCTAAAAGATCTAGTGAATTCTGGTCCCTTCTAAACAAGTCAGCTCTGTCCGAGCAGAAGTCGCTGTGTAACGCTGTAGAAGAAAAAAAGTGGATAACCTACATATATCTTCGGAATTTGAGGAGGTCTCGGATACAGCAACCCTTAAAACAACTAACAAGAACCACAGATGGGTTAAACTAACAAACAGAAAAGAGATAGAAGCCAAAATCATGAAGCTCAAGCCGTCCAGAGCTCCTGGACCTGACGGACTAACCAACGCGTTACTGAAGCAATGCCCAACGCAATGGTCGGAGGTGATCAGTAAAATCTTTGAAGAGTGCGAAAGAAAAAAGGAAATTCCAGAATCCTGGCTGAAAGTGATAATTGTACCAGTATATAAAAAGGGATGCCGCGAAGATCCGGCAAATTACAGGCCCATCGCCCTTTTGGATGTCATTGGGAAAATCTACGCCTCTCTTCTTTTAGATCATTATCGAGTATGGGAGAAAAATGGCCAATACAGTCACAACCTTCAAACTGGATTTTAAAAAAAAGGATCCATGTTGGTAAACATTATGATCATAAACATCTTATCGGCTATGGTAAAGGAAGGTGCTACAAAGATCCACCGAACCTTTGTAGATTTATCAAAGGCTTTTGATAAAATTGACCGCAACTCTTTGTGGACAAAACTTGAAGCCAGGAATTGCCCTAAATCTGTCCTTGACCCGATCAAAGCACTCCTCTCAGACAACTCCGTAAGAGTGAAACTCAGTCAAGAAGGAACTCTATCAGAAGAGATCAGGATTACACAAGGGGTTAAACAAGGCTGCCCCCTAGCACCATCCCTCTTCATCTCTTTCATAAGCGACTTTCAACACTCGGAAAACGAAACCAGGTGCTTTCCACCTAAACTAGGCAAAACTACCATACCAAGGCTTCTCTACGCCGATGATATTATCTTAATCGACCAGACAAAAATTGGCATTCAACGCAAACTTAACAACCTGGCAAAATACATCGCCAAAAATCACCTGGTCATCAATAAAAACAAAACCAAAGTTTTGACGATTGAGAAAGCGACGAACAAACATTCGAAGCAACCAGTCTGGTTTCTGGAAAAAGAAAAGATCGGGACAGTCAAAGCAATCAGATACCTGGGAGTCGAGCTAGACAGCTCAAAGACATCTCTGGCGATGCAAAAATCTCTATGGGCCAAAGCTAATCGTCTAACATCACAAATACGACTCATCGACAAAAAATTCGGCAAATTTTCGCTGACACCAGCCTTAAACTTCTATAAGGGAAAAATCATCCCTGCTTTGACCTACGGAATGGAAGTCTCGCTTTCAATCCCAACTAATATCTGGACCAAGCTTGAAGGCCTTATTTGGAAATCAGTGTTGGGTCTTCCCAAGTCGACGTCGATGGCGGCAATCAGAAGGGAGCTGGGCTTAATATCATTAGAAGCCACGGTGGCTCAGGGAGCCATGAACTTCTTCAGAAAAACCATGACGGACGAGCACTTGCCGGCCTTCTCTATCATCAAAGATGAGATGGACAATAATAAATGCGAAGCTCTGGGAAAATGGAAAGAAAAAAGGAGCGAGAAATTGCAGGAAATAGGGTGCTCTATCTCAGAGCTCAAAGAAAATCCCGATAAAATTAAGAACAAAATAGCAATGGTTGACTGGATATGAACTCTTGAACTGGCAGCTAATAACAAACTGCTGTCACACCTTCCTCCAACCTTTAATAGAGCAAAATCACTGATCAAGTACTGCAATAAATTTCCAGATAAAAGAAAAAGAATATTGCTGATGAAAGCTAGACTCAACTTGTTACCAACACAAGAAATACTTAAGATAAGAGCCACCTCCCGCACGACAGAATGTCGTCTATGCAAAAAGACAGCAACAAAAGAAACTTTAAGGCATTTAGTTTTAAATTGCGTAAAAAACGAACAAAACAGAACCACCTACTTAATACCGTTGATGGAAAACCCGTGGATGTTCCAAGAAGACGAAATATGGTCCAGATTGATATCAGGCGAATCCACAAGATGATCGATGGCTACAGCAAACCTGATTGAGGCAACCTTCAAATAGATAAACAAACAAGAGCACTCCGCGCCTCACGATGGAAATCGCTGCTGAGCCTTAAAAGAAGTAGTTTACTCACTACTGTTCGCTCTAGAAATTTTTAAATGACAAACTAGTGACGAAGGAAGTCGTGGACATGTGAATTTTTACCATATTGTATGAAGCAACGAGGAAATGAAGATTTCGTTAAATTTATCTGGGTTTCTTGTATGAAATAAAACGAAAAATAAATAAATAAATAAACTTCTAGCATTTCTGATCTTTCTGACAGATTATGCCCTACCACTCCTTCACATGCAGAGTGCAGGCTATTATCTCACTGATTCTTTCAAGAATCGACTACGCAAACAGCATTTACATGGGTATGTCAGACTAAAAAAAAAAAGTAAATGCATCCAGACCACATTAGCTAGGCTCCTACTCAGACTCAACAGGATGGAACACATTAGATCGGGTCTCGGAGAACCCCACTGGCTACCAAATCATATATAGTTCAAGACCTCTGCATCCCCCCCCAGAGAATGTGAAGTCTCACTCTTCCCACCAATCAGAGACAAAAGATTTAGAAATGACATGCCTGTCATATGATTCTTGGCTTAGCTGTGTCTGAATATAAGAAAAAGTAGCTATGTTCTATAGGTGATACGTTAAGAGATTATTACATGTATGTCTGTGATCTAAAATTGCTACAACGGGTCTTTGTTTCCATTGATGCTTATATGATGGAAGACACAACTTGTTGTATTATTATTGTAGTGCTTGCGCTATATGGCCTTTACTGTGGATATGTTCCTAGCAGGGAAGATTTGTAAAGTTCTGCTAATAATTTGTACTTGTTAAGGGTGTTGGCTTTAAAGGGAATTCAAGTGTTTATTCAAGTGTTTATTAAGTATCCTTTTCAGAAGTGGGGTATTAATTGTATAGTTGTGGTAGCTCTGAGTTCTGTAAAAGGGTCGAAATCCTTTGAATAATACTGTTTGCCCGTTGTGTAAATGATGTGTGTAGGGTGGCAGGGTATCCATGAATTCTGAGATGATTGTTCCCTGGCAGATTTAAGGTGTGTTTTTTTGTCAGTACATGTAACACTAACATGGTTGTTGGTTATGAGCATGAAGTAATAGATAAAATGGGCATGCATGGGATGTGCATAAATGGTAGGTATGTGGCACAAGGATGAATGTGCCTGTTTGTGGGTGTGTACGAAGAGCTGCAATGCTTTGGAACTATGATCTTCAAAATGTACATTATTCAAATTGAACATATGATGCACCATTTTATAAAGCTTTCATTTTATATATGGTTACGCAAAATGTAAAAGGTTAGTCTAATTGGTCTCAGTCTGACAGATTATCCAGGATTATCATTCATATTTGGTTGTTGAGTAGTTGCTGTCTCATTGCTGTTTAGGTAATGTTTGTTCTAGTTATGTTACATTCCGAGCAAATATATAAGCTTTATACTGTATATAATGTCGAATATTTTGATGCATATGCTCTTTCCTGTGCTCTTTTCGGTTTATTTCTTCTATTTCTTTCTATCCGTTATTGGTTTCCAGATAAATTACTTTTGATTTTATTTATTTTCCTAGAATGCGATTTATTTGGGATGTTTCTGGGGCCAACTCCATTAAGTGTCATTGCTCGGCAAAGATGGAGGAAAGGAAAGAGGAGAAAGGCAGATGGGAGAAATAATTTAGGAGATGGGTAGGAAAAAAGAATATAAAAGAGGGCATGCACTCTATGTTGAGAATGTTTGCCAATGGGTGTGGCTTGTCTGGCACTGAGATTCTGTTTAATTGGAGATAATGTCTGCAAATATAGAAATGTATGAGCTGGAGTGTTAAGGGTGTGAATAATCCTATTAAGCGGAGGGAAGTATTATCAATGATAGGTAGGCAGAGACCAGATATAGGCCCTCATTACAACTCAGGCGGTAAGGGGTTTACGGTGCCGTAAACAGCGCCGACCCTTACCGCCTGAGTACGAGGTCCCTTAGCGCCATGGCGGATTTAACACCTGCAGGTGTTAAAATCCATGGCGCTAAGGGACCATGGAGTTAATTACGCCACCGTAATTTACGGTGGCGTAATTAACGCCTTCCCCACTCCCATTATGCCCTATGGGGCAAAAATGGGAATGGGGAAGGGTAAATGGGGATTGGGGACTTACCGCCCCGCCAAGGTCGGAATGGGGCGGTAAGTCCGCCAACCACTATGGCGTAAACGTAGTTTACGCCATGGTGGTAAAGTCACGGCCCAGGCGGTAACTTACCGCCTGGGTCGTAATGAGGGCCATAGTATTTTTACAGGAGACCCATTGGAGAGGAGATCAAGTGGGATGTATCTTAAATGGTTTGTATGTAAAAAAGTTTTCAAGTTACTTTGAAAGTAATTCACGTGGCATGTCTATTCTCTTTAGAAAAGGCTTTAGATATAGAACTGATAGTGTATGTTTAGATCCGGAAGGGAGCTATGTTGCACTAAAACTGCACATTGAGAATAGGTACATGAAAATTGTGAATATGTATGCACCCAATGTGAATCAGGATGTCTTTTTTGAAACGCTGGATGAAGTGCTAGACCAACTGGGTTGTGCAGAAATTATAGTTGGAGGAGACTTCAATACCACAATTAATATGAAAAAGGATAGGACAACTCAGACTAATTCCTATGTTGAGTTGAAAGCAAGAAAAGGCCTTCTACGATCATTAGATATGTGGGATTTACATTTCCTTGTCAGTAGGAGCTTGTGTGGAGACATTTGTAATGCTTCAATTGGAAATGTTGTAATTTCTGATCATGCTCCTATTGATAATGGATGAGTCTGATTGTGGTTTGGGGTCTAGGAAGCAGTGGCGTTTGAATATACAGTTGCTTTCAGATACAGAATTTGTCAAGCATATAGAAACAGAAATATCATTGTTCATGGAGGGTAATTTGCACTGAGTGGACTCTGTATCTGTGATTTTTGGATGCATTGAAGGCAACACTGAGTGGTAAAATTATTAGTTTTGTGTCATATCGGAAACGTCAACGGAAAAAGATTATGGTTAAATTAGAAGATGAGTATAAGGCATCTTAAGTAAACTATTGTGACTGTCCCAGTAAGGAGGATTTATTGGCTTTGACTCATGCAAAACAAGCCTTGGATTGTGTACTCCATCATAAGGCTGAGACACAACTATTCTATTCCAGACAAGCATATGAATTGCTAAATGTTCAATAAGCCTGGGTTGCCAAACTGGCTGCTGTGGCGAGTCAGAAGGACACAGACTCTGATCTTCCATATTTAGGTAGATTCTTTATTAAAAAAGAAAATAAAACTCCACACTTTCCCTAAGCTATGGGTTTTTCAAAACTAACAAAAACTAACTACGGTGCTCGTCATGTGTCTGTAAGTCCCAATGGAAGATCTGTCTACTGTCAAAATTAATCTAACCTGATCCTACCACTACCAAAACCAACTAAGGCATAGCAGAATGATTCCCTTCTACTGTGGGCTGCTTTTCTGCAAGTTCAGTCTAATAGTCTATTCGTAGATAGTTCTAACCAACCAATCTTATTAAGTCATATAGTTCAGATATTGGGTTCTTCAGATTCTCATTGGTATCTTTTACACCCTGTTTCTTCCTCTCACTCTCTCATGTGACTTTAGGAATTTGTATCCTCTTTCCTTTGTCAGATATTCCTCTTCATTCCTCTGTAAGTCAAACTTGAGACTTTCTCACGGATAAATGTCCAGTCCTTTTCTTCACTGGGGTTAAGGAGATTGTTCCAATTCTGCTTTTCCCTCTTCTTATTGTTTTTTATCTCTTTAACCTCTATGAGACTGTTCCGTCTATGATTCTCACTGTTCTCATACACTTCCACCACTTGATTTTCACTGGGACTAATATAAGGATTCAAATACTGATTCTCACTCTTCTTATGTAATTCCAACACTTGGTTACTGGGACGAGTATACGTGTTCCAGTAATGTTTCCCACTCTTCAGAAATACCTCTTCTTTACTGGGGTGAGGATGAGTGTTTCAGTAATGGTTCTCATTCTTTAACAACACTGGTTCTTTACTGGTACAAGGATGAATGTTCCAGTAATAATTTTCACTCTTCTTAAATCTTTGTCCTCCATTGGGATGAGTAGGAATGCTCCATTTGTTATTATCAGTGCCCCAACAGGTCTCCTGCTCTCCCTTTTACCTTTGGGTCTCACAGATCGCATCACCCTGTGCGAAGCAGTTGGGCCATCTTCGGTGATTGTCAAGTTGGCTTTTCTGTTTCTGGCTTCCTCAGTGTTTGGCATGCTCTGCAGTGCCTCTGATAAGTGGTATGAGCATCACTTCTCAGTCCACCAGCTCTCGGTCACGCCACCACTCTCTGCTCTGTTGTTCTTTGGATTCTGAACTCATCTCTTGGTTTCTCTCACTTCAGCTTCTTTTGCACACAGCACACTGGTTTTCACAAGCGGGCCCCTTTCTCACATCAGAGGCAGCATGTCTCTTTTCCTCCCATCTTTGCATCCACAGCTGGTTTGAAGCACCCAGGCTTCTCTTTCATCCAAGTTTCCTCCCATTGGATGTATGACGCTGCTGTGGGACTTCCCTGGTGCAACATCAAAGTCCTTCTTCTTTATTACCTTTGTACTAGGTATAATGCCACAGGTTTTCTTCATGTCAGTATCACATAAATATTTCCTTTCAGGATGGTACAAAGGATCTATTTGACAATAACACATCTCAGCTTGGTCTTCTTTTGGCAGCTGCTATTATTGTTGGGCCATAGCTAGGTTGACTGGGGGGTCCCCATCCCAACAAGAGTCCTTGGGGGTCATTACGACCCTGGCGGTAGGGGGTTAACAGGGCCATTAGAGCTGCCGGCCCCGTTAACCCCTTACTGCCGCATTAGGAGATTTGCTCGCGGGACCCGGTAAGGACGCCTGGTTTTACCTCCTTAGCGGGTCCCGCGAGCAGACAAGGTTGTAAACAACGGGCCAGTTAGTAACGGGCCCTTTGTTTGCATCCTCCCCATTCCCATTGAGCCCTTTGGGGGCTCGAATGGGAATGGGGATGTACAGGGTCTGGGTTCCTGGAATGGGGAAATACGGGGCCCTCCAAGGTCGAATGGCCGGTATTTCCCCATTCCAGGAACCCGGACCCGGTACCCGGAATGGGGGTAGCCATGCCGCAAATAGCGCCATGGCTACCTCCAGGGTCGTAATGACCCCTCTTGTCTCCATTGGAAGTCTCACCCGGTGAGGTCCTGCTTGCCTCTACCCCTAGGGAGGATAATGCGTAGCAGGCTCACCTATCTAATCTCACAAGGAAAGGTTCCTCCCTGGGGAGAAGTGACTGAATCTTGGGAATTCATCACATACCCTGTCCCTTGGTTCACTGGCTTACTCGTCTTCTTCACTTATTGTAAATCAACAAAGGAAGCCCATTTTCCCCTGCTATTGACCTTTTTGATGTTCCACAGTGAAGCAGAATGGTTGGAGGTTTAAGAGCCATCTCATAATTTGAGCATTAATATCTTTTGTTAAATTCATCCATGTGGGAGGAGAATGATCAGTGACCAACCTAAACTTTCTTCCAGTCAGGTAATACTGCAGTTGTGTTATTGCCAGGGCTTCTAGTTCGATGGTGGCATAATTATACTATCACGTGAAAAGCTTTCTGCTGGCATATAGAATGGGATGCTCTGTTCCATCATACTCTTGTGATAACACAACTCCAAGACCTGTCTTTGAAGCATCTTCTGTAGCATGAATTCACAGTTAAAGTCTGGTACCTTTAATATATGCTTATTACATAGAATGTTCTTTAGCCCATTAAAACTATTTTGCTCTTCAGTGTTTCATTTCAAATTTTGAGGCTGTGCATTTTTAAGTTTATCGGTAAGGTTGTTGGCTATGGTGGAGTTGTTTGGATTAAACCACATGTAGTAACTCGTCAGATCTAAAAAGGCATGAAGGGCTATTTTGGTTTTGGTCCTCGCAGTGAGCTGGACCGCTTTAACCGTCTCACTTTGAGCCTGGACTAACAATTACCCACAAAGAAGCCCAGGTATTTCACTGCTGACTGGGCCAGGTAGCATTTGCCGGGGTTGGCCATTAATCCTGACTTTCTTAGAGCCCTGATGATTTCATGGAGATGGAATTTTTTTTATCTCCAACACTCACTATAGATCACTATATCGTCAAGATAAACCACACAGAAAGAAGAAAAAGTTCTTAAAATGGTATCCAATAGGCTTTTGACAGTGGCAGGATCCCCATCAAGCCCAAATGCAGTACTTTAAATCGGAGGGTTGAGAGAGTTTTTTCTCTATCTGACTCTTCAAGGGGAACCTCCAATACCCTGTTGTGAGATCAATTATGGATATGTATCGAGTTGTTCCCAGTTTGTCAATTAAATCATCTATCTGGGGCATCGGATAATTGAAAAACTGGGAGATCGAATTAAGCTCTGGAAATCAGTACAACATCTCTATTGTTGATCAGGTTTGGCAACAATATGATTGGTTAAGGCCAAGGATTCTCTGAAAGTTCGATAATCTCTGCTTGATCATGTTCTCTAACTCCTGCTCTGTTATCTTCTTCCGGGTATCGGGAATCAAGTAGGGCCTAAGATTTACTATTTTCCCTTGAGGCGTTCGGATGCTGAGGAAAATATTTTTAACTCTCTGAGACTGAACTATAAATATATTAGAGAACTTCTCTACCAAATCTCTAATATCTTCCAGCTGAGATGGAGGTAGGTCTAGGGGAATTAAAGCATTCTCTTGGCCTATATCTGTAAGGAGAGTGGGTATAGTGGCGGTGGAATCTTCACTAAGATCTACCCTCCAATCCTTTAGGAGATTAACATGATAGATTTGATTTTTGTGCCTCCTATCAGGCTGTAAAACGAGGTAGTTGAAGGTGCTCTCTTCTCCAAGATCTTATAACGACCAACCATTTTGATAACAATGTTTCTGTTGCGGGTAACAAGACTAAGACTAACTATCCTACACAAAATGTGTGAGAAATTGCCTTTTTATCATAGTTGGTCTTCTGATGTTCTTGAGCTTGTCCTAGGTATTTTCTGACTATTTCCCTCACTGTGGTGATGTGCTGTTTTAGATTTTGTGCAGTCTGTGATATGGGTAAGATGGCTTATTCTTGCTCTTCCCATGTTTCCTTGAGCATATCAAGGACATCCCTGGGCTCTCGGCCTTAAAGCAATTAAAGGGGGGAATACTCCAAAGAGGCCTGAGGGGTATTTCTTATAGCGAATAGAGCCCACGGGATCATGGTGTCCCATTTTTTGCCATCTGCTTTTAAAAGCTTATGAAAAATTATTTTGAGCGTCTGATTAAAACCCTTAACAAACCACCGGTCTGAGGGTGATAGACAGAGGTCCTGAGGTACTTTATGTGAAGAATTTCCTTCACCTCACTCATAAGGCAGGACATATATCTATTTTTTTATTTGTATTGTTTAAAGCACGGACGTAGCTCCAAAGCAGCAGAGCGCTGTACAGAGTTTGGGTAGCCAGCGTTTTGGCTGCCATCTTTTAACAGTAGCGCAGTACTGTGAGGTCTGTGCGTCGGTATGTGCATCCATTGAAATTAGTCCTTGGTCAGATGTTGTTGAAAGAGCCATGTTTTGAGAGAATGGCAAAACTGGAGAATTGTGGGGGCATTCGGAGCCGACACAAGGATCAAATTCCAGAGGACGGGTACACCCCACGATTTTTCACACTGTCCTCCCACATGCCTGTATTCTGATAAAGGGAAAGTATGCCACAGACTCCACAGATTCCCCCGTGGCATCAAGCATGACTTTGGCATACTGTGTAAACAACTGTAGAGAGATGGGGAAGCTTACCACCACCTCCCCTCCTACTAAATTCATGACAAGGAAGAAGACCAGAAAGCACCTCAATCACCCATTCTATTTCGGATGAAATCCCAATGGACCTATGATTGACACATCTGCCGAGAAGTATCCTCTCAGCCAGCCATACGACTCGAGGAACATGCAGACCTATCCATGTGTGGATGAAGAGCCACATGTCGTGATTAAGGATACCTGTATGGACAGCTTGGACTAATCACCAAGGAGCCATGTTGCTGACGTCGTTAGAGACACCACGACATAGAAGCGTTAGACATGAAGCACACGTGCCGTACGCACTTCAGGACACAAACAAGCACTTGAATAAATGAAGAACACGAGCGTACAGTTCTATAGTTAGAGGACAGATACACATACATACTGGCATTGCTTTTTTACATTTTGCCATTGGCCAAATGCAGCAACACAGAAACCCTATGGAACTGCAGGAGCGCCTATGGGAATATAGCATAGTATGGACACTGTAGAAACCACATTATAAAGTTTAGGAAAATTACAGCAGGCTCCAGGCTTCAGAGCAAGAGATGAGCTGAGCTGATTCAGGCTGGACAGAGAGCAAGAGGTGTGAGACAGGACCAAAAGAAACGGATGACTTTCCAATCCTCAGATGACAACGGGACCAGCTGCAGGAAAGACTCATAAATCCTCATAGCCCAAATTTGTGCTCTCTGCAAGCAATGGACAGCAATCAGTGGTGGGAAAGGAGAACTGGTCCCAGGCCCCCAGGCCCAGACAGCAAAAAGTATGCAACAAGTGTTGCACCGATCAGGAGAGCACTCTCATAAGCTAAGGTGGTACACACAAGTTACAATTCAGTCACATAGTCATTTGTATTTCCTTGAAAAGGTACACAGTGAGCTGAGAGCCTTTGCTATTCCCAGTCCTGGGGACGTCAGCTCTAGCAAATCACAGTTTAATACCATAGGAGTGGATAGCACCAGGCAAGAACCAATGGTAAGTTCACCACAGTGCAACAATGTTATAGTCAGTAACTTGGTGATGGAAAAGGCCAGCCACCTGACATGTGAGGGCCAGTACAGTAACATCTGTAATGTCCACTATACGTGGTAGAAGGCTCAATACCCAATGACCAATCCCTTGGTCTGATAGGTTTTATGGAGAAAGGCCCAGGTTGTGATGTAATGCTGATGAAATTGGGTAGCAAAACTGGCCTGCGAGTCGAGGAAGAAAGAGATGTGTGGATTGTTCATGTTCCTGTGCTGATCCCTGTTGGTTTTGCCTGTAATAAACCACAGTTTGAACTTGCCATCGTGACCATTTCCTTTATAAGGCCACGGAACTCAATCTTGCAATATTAATTTTAGTTTGGGCTACCTATAAGCCGAAACCTTTGCATTGGAGTACAACTAGGGAGGAATGGCATATGAGGTGGGACATAGGGAAATTCCATATGAGGAGGGACACAGTTTGTGTAGGTGTTGTTTGGTTATGTCCCCACCCATTGTCAGCTCATTGCCATGTTAATCACGTTGGCCTTTCCCACCCAGTTCCTGCACCTCCCAGACCCAAACACCTACTCATGGGAAATCTTTGAGTTTTCTTTAATCAAGTCTTACCATTGAACTCTGCACTCAAAGTGCCTGCCAGGGTTTTTTTCAAAGCAGTCTTCTGAGAGTTAATTACTTAATTGGAGTTGCAAACCTGCAACTGGTGTTCCAAAAATGTCTCACCAGGTCTGTCTTCAGCAACTCGATTTACAAACACTCTGCGTGTCCTTCACTGAAGTCCTTTTAACAACAAGCATTGGCAAAGCCAACCGTTTTTGCTTGTGTGTAAGAATAGGGCATTTGCCAGACACTGCTATTAGATGCCCAGCTACTCACACCAATTTGTACCTGTTACCATCAATGGCCAGTTATTACGACTATGGCTGTGCCTTGCGAGTGCCTTTCCCCAATGGGAATGGCCATACCCCATATGGGAAAGACAGTGGTACCTATCCCTAATGGACACGAAATGTTAAAAATGCTGGGGATCATAGTCAGGATGTCAAAGTATGAAATCCATGTGGATGTGTCGGTGTCTCCTGATGGTACGGAGGGTTATGTGGCCAGAAACTGCATTTTTCAACCTGTAAGGGACTAGTACAGATGAAGCTCCATTTGAGTGCTGAAGCTGGTAATCGCCGGGCTGTTTGTTTACTTAAGAACTGCTGTTTTAAAATATTAAGCAACTTATACCATTTTTACAAGTAAAGTATTGTGCTGCAAGATCTGGCAGCATTGTGACCGTTAGTCAGCTGGAGCTCCTAACTGCTCCGTGGTGGATGAATGACTAATTGTGTTACAGAGCAGGCCGGGGGAGATGGCGAATCGAAGGAACAGTTTGTCTAACGTTCCGGTGGGAATGCTCATGAGTGTAGTTACGTATCAACGGTGATACGCATTCGGAAAATCAACAGCTTGGTCTTTCGTGGAAACTGTGAATGGACGAAGGGTAATGAGCAGTCAAGGAAAGGACCCTATTATGACGTGATGAGGTCATGATCTTCGTAAAACAGGAATTGAAACCAGCCAAGCTCTTGCACTGTCAACTTTTTTTGCTTTTCCGAAATGGTAGATTACACTATCCTAACCGAGTGTAATCAGCGGGAATGAAAGGGCGTTGCCCACATGTGTGGCTGGATTTGCAGCCACGTTTTGGGACATCAGTGATAATACTATGGGGCTCCCAGAGGAAGGAGTTCAGGAGGTCCACAGTGATTTCAGAAGTGCAGAAGGCACACAATAATTCCAGAGGAAGAAGCGCAGCATGTGCACTGGGATTTCAGAACCACAGTAGGCGGACAGAGATTTCAACGCGTAGGATGTGTTTGGAGTTTTCGGAAGGGAGTTGGTTGGACAGGTTACCTCCGTTGGGTGCAGAATTGAACATTACAGAAGTCATGGAAGGAGAGGAACAATAGTTGGTTTTGCGAATATCCTTTTTGAGTAAAGTGTGGCTAAGGAAAAATTCTGAAACAAATTTTAATATCGGGCCTCATTAAGAGTGCAGCGGTAAGGGGTTAACTGTGCCGGTAAGGATGCCAGTGCCACTAACCCCTTAGCGCTGCATTCCGAGGTCCCTTAGCGGGTCCCACTAAGGCCAGCTGGAGTGTTGGAATGTGTGAGTGAAGGTTCTAGCCTTGGTCAGTTGGTTAACCCCCTGCGTGGGTGATGGACCACCAGTGTTTCTGTCCTATATGTAACTTAAGTAACAACTTGTAAAAGAGCTTAAGAAGCTGTAATCAACTCTACAAGTGTTTCATAAGAAGGTTGGAGGATGCATCTTTTCAGTTATCAGTTATCAATCCGAAAATTAAAGTGAAGCTTTCTCCCATCAAATACACCTCTCACCAATCTTCTGTCGTGTAAGTCTTCTTTTCATCGATCGAGTTTCCCAAGTATCTGGTTCTCAATCTACTCAGTGCTGCAACATAAAATGATCTTTGTCAATGAATGGCTGTAAAGTGTCAGGAGGTTGATTCACTTTTTACGCTTTAATTAAATGCTGCAGTGGCAGCTGGAATTCTCTCTGCTGGCTCAAGGAGCAGGCAAGGAAACAGAAGCCTAATAACTGCTTACAGAGCAACTGTGATGTCATTTGCTTTTTACAGATCGGCTGTGATTTAACAACTAGCCTGTAATAAGAAAATTACTTCCAGGCTTTTATACAGAGATTGCAGGCTGCCATGTATTATAATAGAATCCCCCAAACTCCAGCATTTCCAGTGCTACTGCATATTGACAGAGCCCCGTCAGTTACATTTTCTGGGCACTTCAGTAAGAAGAATAATAGAGAGGAGGAAAAGACAGTGCAGCTGGACCAGAAATAATACATGGCTTTCCACCATCGATTGCCTGCCAGGACAGCACAACTGTCTTCTGAGAGCAACAGCATCAAAGACATTGCAACCCGAATCGATAATCCACAGGTAGGCCGCGCACGTGCAAAGGCCTCGCAGCCGCAGCAGAATCAGACCTGATGAGTAATTATACCCCAGACCGGGATTACAGGAACCACGATCTGAATTAGAAAGCTAGTCTCCCACTGTAATGATCCTTTGTGACTTCCTGTTTGCATGCAAGTGATGAGAGAGGGAGGGGCGTGCTGCTATTGTGCAAACAGGGCTGGGAAGAATAGGCCTCAAAGCAAGTTTGGCGGTATGGGAAAAAAAGTGGTGGCAGTTCCGATACCGGGACAGCACGAGAACCTTGGCTTGTCAGCCAGCGGTGTGGGCTGCACACCCTAACATCCTCTTGATGGTTTCTGATGTTGGTAATTGTAAAGAACAGTAGTACAACTTGAAGGGATGAACACCAATGTTAATTTATTCACTAATAAAGATAGTGTTAGTTAATAAATTGCTAATTATTTCGAAGCAGATATACATTTGGCCTGTGCATTTCGGACTGTAAAGGTCCTTCGTCAGGGCCTGTATAGTCATCTTAGTAAGTTCCAAACAATCACATCGGTACACCCAATATAGTTTGTCACAGCAGTAAAGCATAAACAATATTATCAATGTGCATGTTGGTACCATGTTTTACAGGCCACAAACGATACCGTCATTTATTTTGGGCAGTAATGGAATTAGCGCCATTTTTCCCACACCACTGAATTATAAAAATACTTCGCCGATTTATCGCGCTGTAAATCCAGCGGTGGTAAATCCGCCAGAAATCTGCATGGAGTCATATGGACTTAATAAAGGGGGAATTACGCTGTCCTACCATCACTTGTAATCAATTGATAAAACCACGGGACCAAGTGGCAGTAACGGTAACCGAGTTGGGTGGTAACTCAGCAGATTTACTGCCAAATGACCACCAAACTCACAATGAAGCTGTTGAGCTGGAGAACTAAAGAAAGCCTACTGCCTGAACCCACCACACACGCATGCAGACAATGCTACATTTGCAAATAAAATCGGATCATTCAGTGTCATTTTGCTGTATAAGTCAAAAACAGATCGGACTAAGTTTTATTGAAATTTGATATTTGCAGCAGTGCACGTGCAACAAATTCTAGAAAATTAAATTTGGACCAGCAGAACATTTTACATTTCTGCCACATAGCTGTTTTTGAAGAAAGTTAGCATAAAGAGAACCAATGAGGATGTGTTTTGGGGGCGAGGGGTAGAAATTGGGTGAGAATTGCTATAGGTGTTAGCATGTCCATGGTCAGTCAATGGGTGAGAACATAGCCAAAGAACACCGTCAAGCGTTGTGTCCCTCCTCATGTGCCCTTTCTCCCTATCTGTACTCGATTACATCTTGTGGAAAATTGAAGAGTGACAGGACATGTAGCTCCTTTTACTTGCTGATAATCCGGGAACAGTTATTTATTACCACCATGTAGTCGAGTGAATAAGGATGGAAAACTCTGTGAGGACAACTGGAAGCTTTCTCCCACCAATCCAGATGTTATGTTAGGATAGTCCTGTTTCTAAAGAGCATGTTTGGCATTTCAATGGCCTTGTCACCTTGTCACAGCAATAGGCTCATTTTTTTGCAGTATCCGGAAAATGATGCAGGGATAGAAGAACATCACTAGTCAAGCTATGCCATTTTGGCATGGGTTCCTTGGAATCCCTAGGGTGACCAGAAAGTTCCGCAGATCTCTCCCGTGAGTTTTTTAATTAAAAACCCCATGTGGTTTCGCAGAACACCACTGCACATGTTATTATGAGACGTATGAACATTTATTCTATATCATTATTTCTACCATCTGAGAGTGAACTCGAACCTCCAACCATTCGATCAACCATACACATTTACTGATTCTGCCACTGGGACTCCACAGAAATGGCTGCACAGTAAGACCTGTAATGGCTATCAGAGCAAACGCAATTTGTTTTTAACTTGCTTATAGTCACAAGTAATGCTGCACAGTCTAAATCCAGGGGTACTGCTCTAAGTGTAAATTATTGAATATGGGATCATGACGATTGGGGGTCAAGGAGGGAGGGAGGAGAGGGTTTGGGGGTGGCAGTTCTACTTTCAGTGCTTTAAGCGGGGTACTTAATTGAGGGGGGCTCTTGTTAGGGGCGTCGCCTACATACGCGTGTGCTCTGGCCGCGCCCCTAATGAGAGCCACCCTTGCCCAAGGGGTGGGGGAGTGGTGTAAGCAGGGGAACATTGGCACACTGGCATTATTACCTCTGGTACCTCCAACCCACAAAAGGAGGTGTTACAATTGTGCGCCCCAGCTCTCAGTCGCAGCAGGCAGCCCTTCCATTCAACGAGCAGCATGGTTAAAAACCACAGGCTCCTTGAGTGAATGGTCTGTCTCCTGCTGATGACTAATTACTCAGAAACAGGAGGTGGACTGGAGGGCCCGGCTCACCTATTGTTTCTGAGTAAAGACTCATCATGCAGCATGAAAGCCCAGTAACCCTCTGGTTAATGGGCTTTCATGCTGCGTGATGACTACTCAGAGACAATAGGACAGCTGGGCCCTCAAGCCCTCCTCCTGTTTCTGAGTAAAGAGTTATCTGGCAACCCGTGTAGCTGAAGCCACAGTAACAAGGGCTGTCTGGAGGTGCCAGATGCCTTTTTATTTCTAATCTGAAGTCCTGACACCTGCAGGCAGCCCACGTAAGCGTGCAGCGCTTGGGTTACACAGGCTGCCTGAGGAGGCAGCGTGAATGGTGCACGGTGGGGCTTGGCCCTGTAGAGTCCTGCCTCTGGAGCACTTTCCAGAGTGTGCCAGTGCTTGGTCCTGGCCAACTTAAAGCCCTGGCTACTTTTATGTTTATGGCCTGTCCTGGCTTTTTATTTTGAAAATCTGGTTTCCTTAGTATTCCTACGCTCGTTGCAGAGAATCTGCCATCACCTCCACCTGCATCATAGTTTGATGCAGGCAGATAAACTGTGATCCCTATGCATTCCGCCCACACTTGCATTATAAAAAAATAGGCAGAGTATATAGGCATTCCATCTAATAATAGCAATCGTACATGTTCATGTCTGCCACCATTACTGATCACTCCCGTGCATACATGCCTCCATTGTGATGTTGCAGGCACATTTCTTCCATTCAGAGTGAATAATGTGGCGTTAACCGCCGGATAGGTGTTAAGTCCATTAGCACACTGGGTTACCAAAGTGGCAACCTGAGGTGCTAAAAAAAGGATTTTTCTTCCTACAACACGACGCACGAGGCATCCCGTTGTACGAAGGGAAATCCTTTACCAACATGGCCAACATGGAAAGGGAAGGTGGGGCGCCCTATGAGCCCCTCTTCCCTTTCCATGATGGCATGTTCTGAGCAGAGAGGAAGGTGCGGCTACGGCGGCGAGTGCCTCTGCGGCCTCAATGAGGTAAATTGGGGGTGGGGAGGAATACACATTTTAAAAAAGGGGACGTGTTCTGGGGGCAAGATGGCGGCGGAGGTGCCAGCCGTCAGGCGGCTTGAAACGCAGGCTTACACCAGCGGTTCAAGCCCCCGTTCCTAGCCACCTTATTGACTGGCTCCGCCCTGCCCGCATAGAACAGAACTCCTTGGATTGAGCGGATTCCTGAGTCATTATCTACTTCATGTGGAAAAAATTCAAAATGCAGCAGAGTGGACCCCCACACGAATGAGGATTAAGTTCCGGTTGGCTCTGTTGATCCACCCACATCAGAATGAGAGGCTAGATCGGATTTTATAGCATAGCCAAATTTGAGCTTTCCTCCTTTTGTTCTGGGAAAACTAAGATGATAGTAGAGGAAACCTGATGTAACTTGGGAGAGAATTCCAATGTTTCACAGTTTGGAAAGAGGATGCACGGGCCTTCTTTGTGCAGTGTGTTAACTGGTTGTGCTTTGTAGAGCAGAGAGGGCACAGTGAGCTGCAGCCAGCAAACATTGGCAAGTAGGCCACTGGAAAACTCTCTCTTCTGTGCACATGCATGTGCAAATATAGTGGAGCCAGAGAAATGCTCCCACCTGGTCAAGATCAGAAAAAGAGTTGATCAGTAGTGGTGTGGACTCTTTCCACCAACACCAGATTTGCAGGAGGGCCCAGTTAGAAGGTTTTCACATTGTCAGGTATGTAGACACTACAACAGTCCCACAAGTAACTCCATGGGGAGAAGCAAGACATGTAAAACACATACTTTTAGTTTTAGAGTTAAAAAAAAACAGGATGAAATCAGAGCTCCAAATTTGTGAGATCAATGAAAGATTAAACATAAAATGTAAGTTGTTCACTTGAGAAAGACAGGGGACTGGCCGAGGCACCTGAATGGT
The DNA here is from genome assembly GCF_040938575.1 of Ambystoma mexicanum. Lineage (NCBI taxonomy): Eukaryota > Metazoa > Chordata > Amphibia > Caudata > Ambystomatidae > Ambystoma > Ambystoma mexicanum. The sequence goes on from NC_090922.1 coordinate 113,693,848, forward strand.
GTGCAAAAGTGTCTAAATGGTATGTGTTGTCAGTAGCATACCCGACAGTCTTACTTGCATTATGTTTCAATCAACTCTGCTGAGTTGGCCAACTCGACGTTGCAACACTGAGGGGGGAACCAGCAGTGGGCAAAATCCCTGTGCAGCCACTCAGAGCAGAGACTGGGGCTACTAACCTTAAGGTCCTCTCCCCCACTTGTTCACACCCGACTGAAAGGGTCGGACTGGGGCATCAAATTGGTTCGGGCACCATTGAAAAAGTGGCCCACAGTTGCAAATGGCCATTTATTCCTTTTTTTTGACAGACTTTGCAAATTCCCACTGGGAAGTTGATTGATTACATGTGATGTAATATGTGGCATTTTAAAGAATATTTATTCAGCAACACTGGTCAAAACTACTAGCCGCATAGTAAGTGACATATCAGACTGGCCCACATTGGCCAAAAAAGTGGCCCATTTTGACCCAAAAAAACAGCCCACACCAGCATTGTGCATTTTTGGTTTGGCATTGCCCTATTGCCCTATAGGCCACTCAGAGCCTGCTGATTGACTGCAGATAGCTGCAGTATTTAGGACATTAAAGGCACTGTGTGCTGGATTGCAGCCAAAGTACAATGCGATACTGTACCTAACGATTGTTATTCATCACCTTCAAGGTGGTTATTCTCATAGCATGGCTGCACTTCAAATAGAGAAATGAGAAGAATGTGCATGATATAACTTCTCCTAATGTGACAATGGTCCACGAAGTGCTTAAAACTGGGTGGAGGGGTTCCACGTGCTACTATTACTTCTGGGTCAGGTCCGAACACAATATTTGCAAGGCCTAATCTGTTAATGGCACTGATCTCTAAATGGAGACCAACAGGTTCTACAATAAACAGACCGTGCCACACACACAGCTCAACATCATATAGAGACCAATGTTGGCACTTGAGGTGTTTGTCATGAGATGTTCAAGAACTCAAAATGTGAAAGCAAGGCCAATAACATTCCTCTGAAGAAGCACAGAGTCCTCTCTATCATAAGGGGTACATTGCCATGCTTTATACTGTGTCCCTTTGCTATCTATTACCCTATTGTAAGCTAGTTCATTTTCCATTATCATTGGAAGGGTTTGACTGTGGACTACAATACTCTGTGCTGTGTTTTCCCCATTTTTAAGGTGTCTTTCATTTTCTGTTGGCATTGAAAGAGTTTGATATAAAGGTACAGTTCATTGTATTGTGTTATTATTTGTGAGGATGTCAATCATTTTTTGTTGGCATTGGCAGGGTTTTGGTGCTGTTGTGTTCTTCCCATTTATGATGGTACATGACATTAATATGCTAAATGTTTCTTTTCTTTATCACCAACACCTCGTCTTCTCCCACTGGACATCATCTTGGGGAAGGCATTACAACTGGATGACAGGATGTTGCAGGAGAAGGCCCAGGGCATACAACAGGCTCTCTACAATCATGGTGATGAAGCATAGGTGGAGGAAGCTCACAGTAGGCCGGTAGACCATTTGATCATGAGGGGAAAGGAGCCTAGGTCAGAATCTTCCTATGATCTAATTGATGGCCAGAAGTTCATGAAGCGCAGGATATCCTTTGACTAACAAAGAAGAATTTTTAGGTGCCAGCAGAAAAGAGCACGTCCACTGCACAACTGTGCCATTCACTAAGCTCCTCAGTGAAGAAACTGTTCATGAAAGTGTGCAGACAGAAGCAGCATTTCACTGCCTAAAGAACAATGTGCAAAAGTAGCATGAGGAGCTGGCTGCACAGGTTAATCTGCAGGAAGCAGCACAGGGTGAACTGTTGGGGGCTTCTGGTGTACACTGCATCATTAAAGAAGAACACCAGCAATAAGTAACTATAACATCGAATCCAGTCTCTATGACTTCCACCCCACAGCCTTTAGATGACACTGCAAGCGTTTCTCAGAATGCCTTCTCCTCCAAGTCTTTAGCAGTCATCCAAGTACCCTGAGGCCATTGCGCTTGGTGGCCCTTCAGAATCGCTTCGTCCTGGACTTCCTAACAGCAATAGAAGGAGGTGTGTGCACCCGATTTGGGTGAAGCTGTTGTACGGCAATCTTTGACGTGAAGGCCTCAAATGGAACTCTAAGTGCAGCCATTGAAGAGATAAGGACTCTGCAGGGAAAGAAGACAAGCGAGGTTAATGGAGTGCAAGCGAAAGACTGGTTGGACAGAGTATTTGCATGGGTGCCCACCTGGCTTTGTGGATTTTCTAGAGTTACTGTCCCAGTGCTGGTGCTGCTTCTCATCACCTTCTGCGTTATTAAGAACATTCTTAAAATATATTTTCATAAACAAAAAGGACATTTGATGTTACATTTAATTACTGATTCAAATAACGCTGAAATGAAAAGCAGGAAGAAAGAAATGGGGGAAAATGAAGAGGAGGGTCCTGATGGATGGGTGTTTACACAGCCTGCTGATATCGAAAACCTTAACCAGTATTGGATCCAATGCCTAAAAGATGACAGTGTGTGTCTGGGTTGGAGAAGACCTGAATGTCTGGGAAGAAATTGGGGGAGACATGACACGGTTAGAAAGATATGGATCCATAAAGATAAAGTGGCTAAAAAAGAGCGAGAGGACCAAAAAGATTTAGTTATTAATAGATTAATAAAAGGGGGGAATAATGTAATAAAAATGCAAGTGCAGGATGGTATGAAGGAACACACTTATCAGCTGAAAGAGTAGCACCATAAAAGGGAAAGGGGCCCTTTCTCGTATATGCAAAATTAAAAGCTTAATAAAAAAATCCATAAATCCTGAGGCACAGGTAAGTATAATTAAACTTAGTGGTAGAACAAAGTGCAGTAAATAAGCCCCAAAAGCCTGCTTTGTTTTTAATGTGTGAGAGCATTTTGTTCAGGGGAAAGGCCACCGCAGATGGTTCATTAGCACATAGCATTCAATCTCTCGCCATGTGTACTGAGAAGCACACAGAGGCTGTATTTTCTCAAGGTGAACGGATTAGAGCACACAGAGTTTGCCAGTGAAAAGGGAACATATGACTATTTTATAATTCAAAATCATTTATGAAATGTGATTTTCTAGTGAGGCCGACAAGTCCCACAGCCATTTCAAATCGCCCGCAGACCATTTTCCCTGGCCACAGGGTTCGAATGTTCCCACTATGCAACAATCATTTCAAAGAACGTCTGTGGGTTAAGGCTCTGATGATGTCGTGATGGATAGCCATTCCCATGGGAGACAGGAAGAGGCGACCAGGGCAGAGTAATTAAGTTTCGCTGGTCATCTCAAATGTTTCAATCATATAATTTTGTGGTAAATGAATAGTGCGCTCAAAAATGTTATTGTCCCGGGCGTTCGGTCATGTGGTTTAAAGCAATCAGTGATTGATTGTAAAAACATTTCCTATGCACCGTACCTTAGTTTTCTGCACTTTTACACATGCGATATCAGGCAGCGGGCGTGGCCATCTTGTGCTAATCTTATCCGTTTATCCATTGCCCTAAGTTCAAGTGCCCCTGCGACACTAAATCATATCCCCCACCCATGAAGCTGACATCACTAGACTTGTACGAGCCATTTCACAATATGAATGCACGTCTCGTGTCAACGTTCTCTGTGCACCAGCTAATGATGCGTCTCCATGGAAATGGCAGGACGCTTCTTTCCTCAATAAGTATAAACAGACCGCTTCTCATCAGACAACATCAGAGTCGCTTTTTCAATCATTTCACTGTCTTTTTTTGTATATCCTGTGACTCGTTTCTGCTCTGTTCAGCCATCTCCATTGCTCTTAGCCTGTGTGAACAGATACTAGTACTACCATTACTATCGAAAGAGAGAGATGCGGAAATGATGGGGCATCGGACGACAGTCGGGAGGACGAATCCCCGGATCATGTGCCTGAGCCTAGTCACATGGAAGACGTTTCCACCTGGTGTTCCTGCAATCGGTGCGAGATTATGCCAACCGAGGAGGAGAGCTGCTGCTGCAGAGAAAAATCTGGATGCTTGGCCTACATATCGCAAGACGAGACATGGCTGCAATGCATTACGGAGCTGCATGACTTCAGGGCAGCCTGCCTCACAAGGTCTGTGTTGAGGATTATGATGGTGCTTATGCACGAACTTCGAGCAAAAGTTCTCCCTTGCAGTCCTAGTAACGAGTAAGTGTGCTCTACATGCAATTTAATTTAGGACACTAACATTTCATGTTTGTCTCCTATATTGTCGTAACTTTGTTCGATCACCGCCAAATGAATATAGTCTGGCAACTCAATAAAATCTCTTGCGCTCTGTTGAAATCAAAGTGGTCATCTTATGTGTCTTTCACGTACAACCAAGAAAACATTTTCCCTGTCCCCCAAACATCATGGACTGCATGTGTGTTCACTTTTGTGATATGTCTACACTTTAAAGCCCAAGTCGATTGATCCATGATCCATGAAGTAACATTTGTACTGGCAACTATGCCATAGAATACAAGATTGCATTTTCAAGTAAGGTTTATACACTTATCATGTTCATTTAAATACAGTTTGTATGTTTCTCTTCCACAGGTGGTACAGTCTGGTGGCCTATCGTGCTTTACGTGGTGCTTCATGGGAGGCTTGGATACCATGTTTGACGAGTGATACCCACTTGTGTCATCAGTGCCATTTGAGGCAAATTCCCCAGTGACAGCGGTCAGTACAGGGGATTTTACCACACTGTGCTGCAACCAGATGTATAGAATTTGTAGTACATTTGTGCCGTCAACATCAGCAACAAAATAAAATAAAATTCATCTTTACTACTGGCATGAACAAGAATTATTGACAGATGAAGAAAGGGGCTATATTATACCCAATTACCCAATCACAGCAACAGCATACTTTATAACAAAAATCCACAAGCCCTACTTGGACCTACCACCAACAAGACCAATCATCAATGGTATAGGCTCACTCAGAGAGCGTAACTCAGAATTTATCGACAAACATCTTCAGCCCCTGGCAGCCAGTCTATCATGCTACATACAAGATACTAAACATATCATCCAACAACTAACAGCAGTAAGCTGGGAAGATCATTTCAAACTGGTCACTCTAGACGTCTCTTCACTGTATACCAGTATACTACATAACAAAGGTATCAAGACTACTCACTATATTCTGAAAACCCGCTCAATTTCCTACTACCTTCACAATGCAATGATGTTAGAGATGCTCAACTTTGTACTAAACAACAACATTTTTCTATTTGACTCTAAGATCTACAAACAGAAACAAGGAACAGCGATGGGGGCCAAATTCGCACCAACATATGCCAACCTCTACATGGGTCATTATGAGGTACAGCATGCATGGCAACATCCGGCCTTCATGCACAACAATAACATAATATTCTGGGGTCGATATTAGACGACATTCTGTTGATTTGGAATGGCCCATCACGACAACTAAGGGAATACCATCAGTACCTCAACAATAACTCCTACAACCTCAAGCTCACTATACAAGAAAGTACAGAGAGGATCCAATTCCTAGATCTTGAACTATATATTGATAACAACATCATAAAGACCATACTCTATATCAAACTAACGGCAGGCAATAGTACGCTCTACACAACAAGTAACCATTCTCATCACACCATCACAAACATCCCCTACGGGGAATTCCTTAGAATTAAAAGGAATTGTACAACCACAGAGGAATTCGAGAAACGCGTGACTCAAGCAAAACGGAAATTTCATGCCAGAGGCTACCACAACTCAAGCCTTAAAAAAAGCATATCAGAAAACACTACTATGATCAAGAAATGATTTGCTGCAAAACAAACCCCTGATCAAAACAATAAAGGATCAAGATATTAGATTCATCACAGCATTCAACTCTGAAGCATCTATTGTTCGAAAAAGTCTACTAAAACACTGGCCAATCCTCACATCAGACGAAGACCTCAGACCACATCTGTCCGATCACCCAAACATCACGTATCGCAGAGCACGCAACTTCAAAAACATACTATGTGCCTCTCATTTTCAACCTAAAAAAGATCTAAAAGGACTGCCACATCTCTGGAAAATGCCCAAACTACAAGGCAACTACAAATGTGGATCCTGCTCAGTATGCAACCATTCAGCTAACTCTAAAACCACTATAATGTTACACAATGGAAAAGAACACCATATTCAAGACTTCTTTAACTGCAACTCAACTTTTGTGGTCTACGCAATAACATGCACATGTCTGAAACTGTACATAGGAAGCACAATCAGACATTTGAGGACACGAATATCTGAACATCTAAGAACATTGAGAAACAAGGACATGAGATACCCACTTACTAACCATTTCTTCCAAAACCATGCTACTGATGACATAAAGGACATTTCTTTTTTTGGGATAGAAAAAATATCCAAACCATCAAGAGGTGGCAACCAAGAAAAGAAACTGCGCCAATGCGAAGCCAAATGGATATGCTTGACAGACTGCTGCCATGTTGGCCTAAACTCCGACAATGAGCTATCCCATTTCATTTGAATTGAGTCCACAAACAGCACTATTTAAACTAAATGTTTTTCTGTTCATAAAAAAAATATATATCCATCTATGCCTATTATGCTCTCAATGTTCCATCAATGTAAATTTATGCTACATTACTGTGCCTATGATTATTTTGCTTTGAAATGCCATAATGATGAAAACTCATGCCTAACCAGCATGCCCCTACAACTAGGTCACTTACCTAGCCATTGTGCGCACCCAAACACCACACAGAAAACAACACAAAACCCACTGCACCAAGACCCTACAATTAGCATTCTCAGCCCCAATCCGCTTCCATTCAAAGTGTGTCAGGGACCACCCAATTTAACCAAATCTTCTCCTATAATGCATTCCTTTAAAGTTGATAGCTCCCTTGTTCCCAACCCAGAATGGAGCTAGGTGCGATGATGTCACCGCGCAGAACCAGGTGCGTAATAACATCATCGCGCAGCGCCGTGTGTGCAATGACATCATCGCGCATTGCCGCGAAAACGACCCGCTGATTTATACAAGTAGCCAGACCTCACTAACCCAACACACAGCAAGGTTATCATGCCACCATTGGACCAATAACAAGCATGGATTTGATTCATCTATACCAATAAAGGTAAGGCAACACACTGTGGACCCCTCTTCCAATCCCTGGATCATTTATATTTTTATTTAGCCATAAAACTATAGATAAACACAAACTGATCTATACCCAACTATTACCTGAGATTTGTTTTTAACTTTGCATCCCCTGATCTTTCAATTAGGACCAACATGAACCAAGTCCAAACATACTAAAGTACACCCCTGTATTGCATCAGGCTTACAGCTTTTACCAATGAAACAAGGGCCTTATTAAAACAGTAGGTACCTTTTGCTGTTATTATATCCTTGAGGCACCTTTGCCTCTTCCCTCCTGTCCCCCTCATTTGTTGATCGGCAAAAGAAATCTAGGACTTATATATTGTAATTACTTTACAGCCACCACCATTAATTTTCAAAAAAACCCTCCTGAGGAACCAGACCACCTGATCTGGAGAAACACGTGTCCAGGACTACAATAAAGAACTTAAACTACCTCTTACGATAATATATGTGAAGCAACATATATTGAAGACACATTCAATAAACCTTCTCTAACAACTAATTGGCGCAACAATTTCTAGATGTGAACTGACTACAAAGCCATTTTTGTTTCTTAAATTCGTTTTTGTGGACAAGCCAGCAACATTGCTCTTTGCAAAACTTGTGAAACTAACAAGACATTTATCCTTGTCACGCAATGTGTGAAATCAACAAGCCAACATCACTGTTCTTTGCAAAACTTGTGAAACTAACAATATATTTATTTTTGTCACGCAATCTGTGAAATGTATGAGTTATTCACTTTTGCTTTCTAAGTTGTGCAAATACAAACTTCAAATAACAGGTGGCTTTACTTTGATTTTTTTGCATCTTGTTTAAAGGGCGCGGGGTACTAAAAGGTGTTCCTACTGTTTTGATGAAATTTCTTTATGAATAGATGTTTCCATTTTTCATTGAATCAAGGACACGTTCACTTGTCGTGGCCGGGCTGGCAGGGTGGAAACGGCCAAGGTTCCAAACACCATGTACACTTCAAAGGTATCTTCCATGCAGTGGCCATTGCTCACATGGCCTAGCCAGGCAGGATCCTCTGAGGCAGGCCGCGCTCCTGCAATCCACATAAGTGAGTCTCCATTCAGCAGTGTTACAGCCCTTTTCTGCATGCCTCATGCCCCTCCATCTCCCCTCCAGTATTAATGGCAGTGCCCACCTCTGTCCTTTCCCCCCCAAGGGGGGGAACGGCCAAGAGTGGGGGGCTAAGGGTGGGAATGACCCAGGTGCCAAACACCATGTACACTTAAAAGGTATCTTCCACGCAGGGGCCATAGCTCAAGTGGCCTAGCCAGATCCAGTATCTCCAGGCTCCTCTGAAGCAGGCCGCACCCCTGCAATCCACATAAGTGTGTCTTCATTCAGCAGTGTTCCGGCCCTTTTCTGTATGCCTCATGCCCCTCCATCCCCCCTCCAGTATCAATGGCAGTTTGCACCTCTGTCCGTTCCCCCCAAAGGGGGCTGGCAGGATGGAAACGGCCAAGGTGCCAAACACCATGTACACTTCAAAGGTATCTTCCGCGCAGGGGCCATTGCTCACATGGCCTCCCCAGACCCAGTGTCTCCAGGCAGGCTCCACTGAAGCATGTCAAACCCCTGCAATCTACATAAGTGTGTCTCCATTTAGCAGTGTTACGGGCCTTTTCTGCATCAAACACACACCCACTTTCCTAATTCTTTATAAACCCCTTGAAAGTTATCCTGCAAGCATCTGTGAGCACTGAAAGTCAACTTGTGACAGTGCTACTTTTTCTCCTGATAATAACTCCCCTGCTTGCTGAATCCAATTGTTTGTTAGTCAAGGTAAGGGCAGGTCACCTAATCATCTCTTTCTGATCTAAAAATGTCTATCTAATTCTGAAGGGATGTACTTAGTAGTGTAATGTTCATTCATCTCAATGACTTCACCAGTATCTACTGTTTAAAGTGTTCTGATCTCGATATATAGCAAATTTCATCATTGTCAATTGTGATATAATTGCATCTTTTTTTAACCATGTCTATAAGCATGTTTCTTTTTGATGCATGAAAGTACATTCAACTGAGTCGTAACACGTTACGATTTACCGGGCATCAGTCAATTCTGTATGAAAGTTATCCCTGTGTATATTCGACTACGCTACACCGGTTTCGCTTCTTTGACCAAAAGAAACATTGCTTCGAAAAAAAAATGATATAATCCCATCAATCTCATGCATTCTGTAGACTTTTTTGTAATTATGTGTACTTTTTTCATACAGATCTTTCAAGAATGCCTGCTTGTATGGTTTTCGGTTGAGGGAGCCATGTCAAAAGTATGGGCACTATCATGCATAAGTTCCCGACGCATATAGATTTAACAAGAGAATGGGTTCGACATTGTGGATTTCTGGTGCACGAGCTCGAAAGTAGAGTCAAGGCTGTCTTGGGAGACTTGAGGCCCAATCGATTCTGCATCTGCAGCCTTCACTTTACCCTGGATATGTACGACCACTCACAGTACACAAAAAAAGCATTGACTCAGAAAGTCTCGTGGATTGCTTCCAAATGCAATTCCAACTCTATTTGTGCACACGCTGCCTCGGGTGAGTCCCGGATGATGAATTGCATATTTACCGGATTGTATTGCTTTTTAACTATACAACAATTTGCTACACATATGTCCCTGGTTTTTGGATCATCATGGAAAGTAATCATGACCATAGAAAACAATGCCATAGTGCACTTCAAAAGAAGCATAATCTTTTCGTAATCGCGTGCTTGACATGTCCTTTTTTTTAGGATAGCATACTGACTGGAGCACAGACCCTCGCAAGTCACGACAACACTGTCACATCAAGTATAGAAATAGTGAGCCCTATTGACTAGCAGAATGTCATATTATCAAGAGTCGGATCTTCCTGCTTATGTAATGCAAATCTAATTTTCCCTATTACTGCTTTGTGACAATGCAATGGGATTGAAGGAGAAAGATACTGCATCCATTTCTTTCCCGGAGTCAACATCAACTTCTAGCGCCTATCTGGTAAGTTTATTTCACTTTTCAAATGTGAGAATGTATTATGCTTGGAATTTCAAATAATATGAAATTGTTAATGTATATTGTCAGTTGTTTACACTATGCGTAATTTATGGATTTCTCTTTATATGTACCATTGTCTGCTTCCCATTTTCTCTGTTCCGTTTCGCTGTTTTCATCAATACTAAAACAATGACTGTGTTACAGGGGCATGCTGGTACCTCGACTACAATGACATCATCCTTTGGAGCTGGTCCAGAGTATGAGGTATGTCTACTCACAGTTGCCTAGATTGAAAGTAAGTAAATCCGACATAGGATACTATTAGACATTGACATTCTTATAAACGCGCAGTGTTTCAAACTTTTGTTATTTCAGTTCTAATATTACAATTCCTCCATGATGCAGAAAACATTGCAAAATATTTAAGGGCAACATTACAATCAGTATTTTTTGCACAGTGATCTCTGATCGAGTACACTTGCCAGCAATCAGGTGAAATTCAAAATGTATATTTTGACTAAATGACGTACACTGTTTATAATCAGTATTCTATTCAAGGAATGTATACAAGGTCGGGAATTAGAAGAGGAGGCACATGGATCAGAGGTGGTGGACCAGCTTGCCGGTGCGGTCGTTACAGTGAAGACCACGATTTCACAGAAAATCAAGAAAACCAGAGTAATGAAAACATTTTTTTTAGTTTTCTAGAATTGTTTTGGTTGGTGTTTTCTTCAGAAAATGTTTCTTTATTTAAAGTGCTATGTACTGTGTCTGTTATTTACATTGACATTCTTTTTACAATCCATCTCCTAGAGGCCCAGAAGGAAAAGAAGTATAAAGACAAAGACAACAAATGAAACCAAAGAAGCAGCTTGCAAAACAGATTTCACCATGGAGCAATTACTATTTGAGGCGCAGCGTGGCCCAGTCAATAAGCAGACTGGAGATGCTTATACCCAATGGCCAGAAAACAAATTGAATGTGATGGGCGAAAAAGTGAAAGCTGCAAATCTACTGTTTTCAGCAGCTCTACTTTTCAGTGGCTCTACCTTTAGTAATTTGTCCATTTTCTGTACATTTGTGGGACTTCAGTTCCTCACTAAAACGCAGTACTACAAATATCAATGAGAATTTTTATTCCCCGCTATTAGTCAAGCCTGGAAAATTGAGCAAATGTCAATTGAAAGGACATTCTCTGAGAAACGGTTCAGGCTAGCTGGTGATGGACAGTGCGACAGCCCCGGATTTTCAGCAGAGTATTGCACATACCACTTTTAGGACATGGAAAGTAAAAGAATTGTGAGTTCAATGGTCGTGCAGGTGTCCGAATGTAATTCCTCAGTGGCCATGGAGAAACATGGTTTTATAAAATCCCTGGAAGTTTCCAATCAAGATGAATGCAAATAGACCTCATAGCCACCGACAGACATGTTTATATAGCCAAGGCCATGCGAGTGCAGTTTCCAAACATTTGCCATCAATTTGATGTATGGCACGTTGCCAAATCAGTCAATAAAAAAAACACAGCTGCTGGTTAAAAAAAAGGGTTCTGAAAATACTTCAAAGTGGTCCCAGTCTTTCACAAAACCATCTTTGGTGGAGCTCCAAAACTTGCGATGGCTCTGTGGAAATTCTACTTGAAAAATGGCGCTCATTGATGCACCACTGTACACTCATGGACAGAAAACCTACGTTTTCACGAATGTGCACATGGACCTTTATCGGAGGAACAGGAACGCAAAAAGAAGTGGATGGTTCCATCTTCACCTCCACATAAAGCTCTTGATAAGACCGTGTTTGATAAATCTTTTTCAAGAGATCTGAAGGGACTCACAGAATTCTGTCTCACAGGAAGGTGTTCCACAATATGTTCCTAAAGTACAGGCCCAAGAGATTGCATTTCGGCATAGACGGGATGCAATATCGAACATTACTAGCGGTATAAGCACATAATTAGAACGTAGGGAGAGAACAATCGAGAACTGCAGGAAACTTTGGGATGCTTCGTTACACAATGGCCCTTGCAAAAAGAAGCAAAAATGGGTGGTCAAGCCAATATACCAGGAAATGGAATTCGATTTTGTGAAAGATCTCACTTTGACTGTGTTGGACATGCATACTCATGGAATCTATCATGATTTTGTTCCTAGGAAACATGCATTGCCACAAAACATTGCAAACGTGCCCTGTCCATCGAAAGCAGACCCCGTAGAACTGTTCACTTCCCGGTACAAATGTTTAGCAGCAGTGTATATGTTCAACAATGTTTATACATTGTACATGGCCAATGAAAATCTATTTAACTTGAATTTCAAAGCTATCAAAAGTATAAAGAAGCATTATGCGTCGAAATTGTCTTTTCTAATGTATCCTCTTTGCCAATTTTTTTTTTCAAGAAGTGCCTGTTGAGGGATGCCATACAGTGTAACTCTGTGCTTTCCCCCTTCCCGCTTGCGGCAAGCTCTTGTGGGTGCTTCACTGATCGGGGGAGGGTAAGATGGATATCAGCATGAAAGCAACTGCGGGGTCTGCACGTGTCCAAATAGCTGAATAAATATGCGGCACACTAGGGAATGAGAGCTAGGCTAGATAACAAACTTGGCATGCAAGAACTACTGACTGTATGCAAAACAACACATGAAAGGGGGCTGTTGTTGTGAAATAGGTGCATTCTGAACTATATTTTTATGGGGGCATGTGTTAGGGGTTGTTGTTATCGGATGCCTTATCAGAAGGGCTGATCTTTGATTTGCGGCCTTTGGGGTCTTACGATTTCAAACAGAGTGGGGATAAGTGTTAGTGTAACCAAAATATATGACCACTCATGATTAGGTATATGGGAGGTGGATTTGAGGTGGTGCAGGGGTAGGGTTTGGTGACCAGATGCATTCAAAGGGAAGAGGGGTCATGGGAGCAGGGGACAGCGGCCTGGCAGAAAGGGGTTGGAGATGGCATAAGTCAGTCAGCAGAGACTGATGGGACACTAAGGTTGGAGCAGGGCTTCATCTGACATTCTCATCCAAGCACATTTTGTCAGGGCTCGAGACTCGCCACTTGCAAAAATGAATAGCTGCATTGCTGTGACAACAGGAGACGGGCTGAGCTGACAGAGGTGGTGGGGGCTGGCTGTGCATGGCACTTGGAGAGTGAGCAGTTCATCAGAGGGGCAGAGGGCCTTGAAAAATAAGGCATTTGAAAGTAAACTAAATGATGTTCCAAGCATACACATTAGCACAGCGTTAATACACTTAGATGAAACACAGGTGATGCAAATAGGTACAGGAGGGGTGGAGGTGTCTCCCACCTTAGCTTAGACGTCATTTGACTTGTATGAGAATGTTGCAGGGCGGCAGGATATACCGCCTCTCCTCCAACATTTGATAGTGCGTGGGAATTTCAGTGGAGATAGAAGGGCACTTGTATTTATGACTTCTGAGTGTCTCACGTTATTCGCAAAGCATATTCCTCCTCGAAAACAGGGTGCACGCAGATGTGACAACGGGGAGGACACTAACTGGAACTGTTTTCATAAAATAAGTAAATCACTATAAATTTCAAAGAGTAAAAAAGTATTCACGATCACGTGGCATTGGTGGATGCCAGCAAACAATTTGTTTGTTTTTTGAAAATATTTCAAATGCCACGCTGATCTGCAAGGCTAATCGCTCCCATGGGAGTGAAGCTTACTGCGTTTGTTTTTTGCTTGTGAGCTGTTCACACCCGTAGACTCCAACTTTCCACTATGTTTTCTCTGCGTTTCCTTTGTTTTACATTTGTGTTCATCATTCGTTTTCACACAGTGCAGAATGAATGGGTAAATTGATAAATTAGAATAAAGAACAGCTACTGAGACACATTTCTGTTATGTTTTCTACACAGCTACATCCTACCATTCTGCGAATGTCATTGTTTCCAGGTACCGATTGATGGCTCCTTCAGCAGGCAGTTGCAGATACACCTAAATGGCTGGATTTTTATCGCACTGTTGTAGGACAATCGACCCCGGGCCGATATGCCCTTTCGCTGTACCAGCGACAAGGAGCAACCTGACATTGTTTACGATGGTCTTGCAACAAGCTGATGCGAAGCATTGCAATTCGAGGTGCATCCAATGCGCTTCTTATGCCTAAAGGAACACTGTGTGACTCATGATACAGATTTTAGGATCCAAAAAAAGAAAGAAAGAAAAAAATTGGTTGAATATGGAAATCGGCGGATGTTCTCAGAGCGTTTATTGTGAAATAAAAGCACATTATAAATTGAAGAGTATTGGGGTCTCCTTTAAAAATAGTGTTTTGTATTCATAATTGGGACGCGCTCTGCTGTGAGAGGATGTGTGTTGATATTCCGGGTTCTGTGAACGCTCGGGACAATAACATTTTTGAGCACACTATTCCTTTAAGGGAATTGGGGTGGATTGTGACATCACTAAATTGTAATTGAGGGCGGTGTGGGAAGGTTCATGTACCCAATTATTCAGCATATTGTACACAGTTCTATAGGAGTCGAAAGTGTAAGAACAACCAATAATTTCTGTGTGGGGATATTTTTTCTATGTCGCACGATCATAAATGCTAATTCTTTACTGTGTATAAAAGATTTAAGTTTGAGAGTGGTTCTTTGACAGTGTCTTTTCATGCAGTTCTGTTCCGCGTTCTACTTAAATTTGCTTTGCCAACTGTGTCTGGGGCCCTAAATAAAATTGCATTACTTCTTGCATCGGCGTACACTGCTTTTTGACTACTTTTGTAATTCTTTGGTGAGTGTTACGAGCGACCCCCAATACAGCTCCATCCTATTCTCAACACACATCCACCCCACATGACTGTGGAAAGCCCATGCTATCTACCACTTTTACAGCATTAACTTGTTTTTCTTTTTTGTGATTTATGGGAGCAGAATAATGGACAGAGAAGCTCAGAGCAAGGCAGGGTGTGGGAAGCTGAAGGAATCAGAAGGGCCTGACACAGCTAACATGCCACGTACCTCAACTTCTTCCCGACTCACACCCTTCAAAGTCTATCTTTTCATGTCTCATGTTTCCATTTTGATCCAGCTCCAACCTTCGTTCTCTAACCACTCTTTCTGTCACTTTTGATATCTCCTCTAACCACCACTTGGTCTTTCATTATTTTCCTGTTCTTCACCCTTCTCCCTCTCTCCCCTATTTTGAGATATCTTCCTCTCTGCTTTCTTCACATCTGTCAAAACCAAGATGGGGAAGGCCATCAACACCTTCTCCCGAATCACAGAAGTCGAATGGAACCGACCCTCACACCTTGGTTGGCACAGGTTCCTGATGTTAGAGGCACAGGCGATCACAAGACAGCCAATAGGAGGAAGATGGATTAGGGAGAGGTTGTGGATGGGTAGGGGGAGTTAAGGAAACCAGAAAGAGGTTTAGGGTATTGAGATTGAATGGGTAGGGGTAATTTAGGAACAAAACCTTAATACCTTGCGAGTCTTGAGAGGATAGCTCAGGGGCTACGTGCTCGCCTTGGAAACAAGACGACACAAAGCAGCACAGGTTCGATCCCCCAGTCCGTGCTTAGAAACCTCTGGGTATTAAGCGCATTATAAATAGCTTATCATATCATATCATGCCTAAACAACCTGCCTGCCTCGTGCTCATGCTTATAAGCTCATAAAAGTCTAATCCCTGATAGAACCTCCAACACCCTTCATTCTACACATATAAACATAGAGCATAGAGATTCATATAGATGCAGCACTTGTTTTGACACAACATTTTTGAGACTTATGAACATGCAACAATGCCGGAGTGCAACATGAACATGGCAGCATAATGAGTCCTGCGCCAAATGAGCACATAGATGAACTTAATGACATTTAAAAATTCTGCAGTTTTTATTCCTGGTCTGCCAGCACTTAACCACTAGGCTAAAGAGGGTATAGTCTTACAATCTGGACAAGTTTCATAATTAGCCTATGATTGAATATGTTAACTTGTAAGTATGTATATGTGTTTAGCTTATGTGTCAACCACGAATTTCCTTTGGCCTTGTGGTTATGTGCTGGTTTATGAATACTGAGGACCAGGACTGTGATATCCTAATGCTTATAATAATTTAAAAATATATATCTATCGATGTATATATTCAATGAAAAAATGTTGTTAAAGGGACATTATGGTTACAAGTAAAACCAAAAACCTCAGAAATTTGCCAGTTATGGTAAGCTAAGCAACCATAACTCACGCCACCACCGTGCACTGCACTGCTGAGACTAACACTGAGGACATCAAAGATGACAGCACAAATGTCATTGATGATATCACTGATGACATCACATATCTGACCTACTTTCTTTTGTTCACTGAAATATTTGACCCTCCACCCCCTGAAGTGACATCACGGGAAGCGATGGAACACAACCTTTCAATCCACGACAAAACAGTAAGTGGCATCACATAGCATTGTTTCTGTGTACACTATGAAAAATATAGTTACGATATCACTGTAAAGTGATATACATTTGATACAAAAATGGATCACCATATGTATCGTTAGTGTATAGGCCCATATTACCAAATCACTGTGAATGCAAGCAGACGTCCAAGGCCAAACGATAATGATGTGTTACTATATAGCACTTATGCTTAAGCACTTCATATAGAACACATATACATACAATATCACCCAACCTGTTTTGGTACTCATTTATCAACCTCCGCAGGATGAAAGGCTGAGTTGACCATGCTCGGAGTCGAACCTGGAGATCACACACACATTACAGCAGCCAGCACTCAACCCACTGAGCTATCTTACCGGCCATAGCCATCAGAAAACCAGCCACTCCAAAAACAAAGAGCCACATGATGCTGGCCACAGCCCATGAGCCTCAATGTAAAAAGAAAAAAAAGATAATTTTTTTTGGGGTAGGGAAATAGGTGTCGCAGTTTTGACCCCTGGTCACCCTAAATGACGTCCATGATCCCATTCCACACTCATCACCCCTCAACTCCCCAGAGATTGTTTGATAAGTTTGACAAGTGCAACGTTGTGTTATTTATATCTGTTTCCACGGCGGTGTCCGCGCACACTGGCGGATGTTTGCGAATGCAACATGTCAGGCGTTTGTAAAAATATAACGCACTTCACGCTTTTCACCATCCAATCAGTTGGACGCGTCCGATGTCTGCGGACATCACGGCACCCTCTGGGCCAATCGGAAACCTGTCCGTAGAACAAACAGAGAAATGGGTCCGCGAACACCAGAGCCAGATATCACACATTTTTGTGGACCTACTTTTTGTTCATTTAAAAAAAACTACTGGACGAATTTACAACAGCACGCTTTTGGGACCAAGCCGAGGCTTCTGGTGCAAATTTGGTGAAAATCCGACCAGCACTTTGGGCTGCAGGCGTGAGCAAAACCTTGTTCTGTTAGGGTAAATTCTGGGGTCGCCAGAGCTGTACCTAGGGTCCATGGACCTCCAGCTCTCGGAAGGTCCAATGTCCCAAAGAAGTCGAGGTCCACACAAGGATCGAAGGGTTACTGCTGTTTTATTATAGCAAACAAGCAGAGATCACACGCATGGAGCAAAATCCAGTCCAGGCACATCTCACCGATTTTGGGCTCGCAGGCCACTTTTGTACACTTGTGATGTCACAATCAGCATCACTTACCAAAATCCTTTCCCAAACCTAATGCCGCTCCGGGTTTGTTCCCCGAGTCGTAGGTCCATTATAGAAACATATAGTGTGCGGTGTTACTGGTGGACACTGTGTCAGGTTGTAGACTTGGATCATCCCTAAATATTACTACCTGAAAAGTGTTACATTAGAGAGCCCGATGATTGTCTGGGGATTCCCGCCGGCAGCCCCTAGCCCCCAGTGTCCTCATTGGTCAGGCTGTGGGCGCCTAAGCCTTGGACTAACGTTGTTCCCAGCCTGCAAGACACCTGCTCTCGTACAGTGTGCATCAACAAGGTGTGACTATGTGACAGTATATAACAATGGGGTGCTTCTACTAATGCCAAAAGAGCGGTCCATTTCCCGCGCATTCTGTAGGTGGATTGTTGCAATTTGTTGCGAGCCCGGTCCCAGACGTGAGATGGCCACATCTTCCCAGCTTCCAGGCCTTGGCACCATGTCAGTTCGGCCGAGTCACGTGTAAAAGAGACCGTCGGTGAGGCTGAATTACATAGATTTAATTTGTATTTTGGCTAGAAAAATATTCTCTCCTATAGCGGCCTCACTGTGGCACGGTGGGTGCGGAATGTCACTTGCAACATCATGGCCTTGGCGGCAGTAGTCCCTGCCAAGGCTATTCTGCTTGCACAGCATCTTGCGGTTTGGGATGTCTGTGAGACGATTTTGGCTTGCTGGATTTTCCTAAATCCTACTTTGGCTCCAATTATGCATTTGGCGTAATTGTCTATAGGGTTAGGGCATAACATGGTCAGTCAAGTCCCATGAGTGCGCTTGTCCATCCATAGGGTTAATAGCGTGTAGCATCTGCAAGCATATGCACAAGCTCTTCTGTCATCTTGCATTTTTGCGGTGCTGTAGCAAGCCTAAATTGCAAAATAATAAACATGCAGACAGCATGTATATGTCACTGTCCTCTAGCTCATAGAACTGTACGCATGTGTTATTCATGTGGATTGGTGTGTGAGTGTTCCAAATGTGCATGTTGCACGTGTGCTTCCTGTCTAACGCAGCTATGTCGTCATGGTGTCTCTAACGACCTGCAACATGGTTTGCGGGAGATTCAGTCGATTCAGTCCATATAATCATCTCCAGCTCGGTCTTGACTGTCGTCACTTGGTTTGGATAGAGTCTGTACCATCGCTGGGTTATATGGTCCCAGTGATGGTAGCTGGGTACAGTTTGTAGTGCATGCTTATGCTGGGAGAGGTGGGGATTGGTGCAACCTCATATGGTTAGTGGTTATTCTGTCGGGGGTGCTACTTCCGGTTGGGAGCCCGTCGGGAGGGAAGGGACACTCGGATTTCCCCTCTTCAGTCCCCCCTCTGGTTGACTTGTCGACCACAAAATATTTGCTCTGTTTGTCATCTCTCAGGCACCACACCTTCGTGATCCCAGCCAGATGTCCGTAGTTATTTACATGATCTTCAAAGGACCAATACATATACACGCATCCTCCTACAGGATTGCAGTAAAACCACTTTTCAACATAAATCTTTGGGTTACTTGGATTCTCTAGTTTCATTGATGGTGGATACATTTCTGCTTCCATTAGCTGTTGCCGTAGTCTCGCTCGTTTCATACGTTCGATGTCTATCTGCTGGTCATCCTCTGCAGGCAGGAGTAGCTTAATTCCGATAATTTTTTCTGCATTCATCTTAGGTTTTGCCATGCATGCTTTTACCCCAAGTAGTGAGGCCATCCCCAGGATCAGGCCTCCTGCCAGTATTTTAAGGCCATCCAATAGCCAGGATGGCATCCAGGACCAAATGTATGAAAACAAGCTTCCGTCCTTCTTTGTGCCTTTGGATTCTTCTTCAATCTTAGTGTGCATTTTTGCTAATTGTGATACTGCTTCTGATAATGTCCCGTTGTCTTCATCATTTGCCGGTTTG
Source organism: Ambystoma mexicanum (assembly GCF_040938575.1). Lineage (NCBI taxonomy): Eukaryota > Metazoa > Chordata > Amphibia > Caudata > Ambystomatidae > Ambystoma > Ambystoma mexicanum. The sequence goes on from NC_090922.1 coordinate 113,713,570, forward strand.
AAAGTGCAACAGGAACCTCTGATCTTTGCACATACTCCTCCCTGATTGCTGTGAGGAGGTCCAAGACATACCTGTTTTGTAAGGCCACCAATCGTATACCTCGGAGCTCTTCCTTTATTGCGCTGAATCCGTTCACTGTTGAGTTTATTGTCATCATTAGCTCCCATCTTGTTATATGGAGCAATTTTACATTTGCATATATTTGGAAACCGGGATGTATTATCGCCGAGAGAACATGTCAGTCCTGCTGAACAGCCGATGTGATGGTGATACTTTGTCGAGAGCAGTTTCCGATTTGCCCCAGAAGTAATTCGCTTGTCGTTTTATTCTCTGTAATTTCTCATCTTTGGTGGTGGTGTTGCGTGGTGGTAGTTCAGCTGGGGATAACAACCTCTTCCTTCTTCTGTTGCCTTCATCTATTTTCGGGAAGTCGGGAAGCCATTTTGCATTTGCATATGTTTGGAACCCGGGATGTATTATCACAGAGAGAACATGGCAGTCCTGCTGAACAGCCGATGTGATGTTGATACTTTGTCGAGAGCAGTTTCTGATTTGCCCCAGAAGTAATTTGCTTGTCGTTTTGCTCTCTGTAATTTCCCATCTTTGGTGGTGGTGTTGCGTGGTGGTAGTTCAGCTGCGGATACCGACCACTACCTTCTTCTGTTGCCTTCATCCATTTTCGGGAAGTCGTCTATTTTGACATGTTTCTTAGGCATTACCAGTGATGATACGTTGACATGTGCCAGTGACCAGATCCCTCCCCAGTCGGTTGTAGTTTGTCGTATGCTTTTGATCCACAGGCCGAATAATGATCCATGAGTACTGCTGTGCCTGATCCCATCTCCATTATCTTCTCTATCCACCTGCATCCCTCGTTTGTTCCTACTTCAATATCCCCGTTGTGTTGGTGGCACAATGTTGGTGTTGTTAGAGGAATAATTGTCAGTGGTCCATCTTGCTTGTCTAGCCATGTCAGCAAGCTTGTGTTCCTGGCCCATTCCTTGAGGCACTTGTCATTTTCTTCCTGGACCGTGTTTATGGCAGCTTTTGTCAACGTTAGTGGCCTACTTCCCACCACTCCATCTAGCCTTCCTTCTTTAGTATATACTTTCCCAAATACCAACATCTGGGGCCGCTCCCAGCAACAGGGTTCTCCGCCTATTTCCCTAGCGTTCCATTTGCACGGCAGGTAGTCCAATGTCACTTCCTTTGTTTCCTCTTTTTCTGGTCCGTCAGTTATGTACTGTTGTGCTTGAGTGTGCTGCCAATAATTATCAAACATAGGCATTGTTTTTATAAAACTATCCTCGTACGGGTATGTTGCCTTTGATCTCCATCTGAGTGTTGCTGTCTTCCCTTGGAATCTCCCTCATGTCTGGAACAGTGCGAAATATAGGAGACATTGTGCCGTCATTGCTGGTACTACTGTAGCTACGAAGGTCCTGGAGGCGCTCAGGGCATATGGGAACAATGAGCAGACATAGCAGCTGTCCCATGTAGTGTCCTTACCAATTTGTGACATGTGTTTATACCACATGTTGTTTGTTATGTGTGCCGTACCGTTGAGATATGTGTCAACCCCATTAACATCAGTACCAGCACTATGCTTACCTCTCCTTACCTTTTCATCCGTGCTGTTCGTACCACCTGACACAGTGCTCCTTGCAGCTTTGGTAGGGGAAGTTTTAGTATCACAGGTTGCAGAGACAAGCAGAGTGGTATACAGCTGCCAAATGACAGCGGCTAGTAATCCGGTGGACAGCATTAGCCACACGGTTGTCAGAGCACATTTTATTATCATAGCAGCCATGAGTATATATACGTATATATATATATATATATATATACGTATATATATATATACACGTATATATATATATATATATATATATATACGTGTATATATATATACGTATATATATATATATATATATATACACTGCTTACCAACCTGTCCAGCTGTTGATGAGGTGATAAAGTTGCCTGCCTGAAAATGGCGATAAAAAGCGTTATTATTTATAAATACTTCAAGCCTGGTTCACTAAATAATAATTCAATGCCCATGCAAATAACTGTTCCTGAATTTTCCACTTGGATCTGCTTCTAAGTATGGGTAGGGCGTGGTGGAGTTGTGGGTACGATTGGGATATGTATTCTATGAATGCGTTGTAATATACACGTGGTAGCCTTGGTCTGGAGTGTGTGGGCCTTAGCAGAGCATTAATATATTGATGAGACAGTGCCTCAGGGTGTTCAATGGGGGCTAACATCTAAATCAACTTTTCAACCTATATCTAACATTCATTCATATACATTTATTAAATGCAGAACCCTGCATGGCAGATAAAAAGAGAAAATGCTAAGACAGTGTTAACACAGTGTATTCGTAATGAGATTTTGCGTGCTGTATGGTCATATCTACGTCAGGACATTCTTCATCTTTTCCGTGGGTATCTCCTGTAGAACTCTGTATCATTTAATAGTGAAATTCAGTTTATTAATTTTGTTGAATCAGTGAAGCCGTGGCGGAATCAAGTGCTTGTGAGAGTCTGATGATAGGGTGATTACTACACTCTCACTCACTTGTTTTTAGGGAAGTATTTACATTTGAGGTTATTGCTGGTGGAACACTGCTGCTATCTTGTGTGTCTGTCATTGCTGTAGTGTTGTCCCTGTTGATGGTGCTTTGGGACAAGGCCGATGCTTTGTAGGGCTTGATGTCGTGGAGGTGATGCCAAACAGTTTTATTTTCAAGTTTGACTGCCCTATCTGCGACCGCTTCAACTATGTGCAGCCCAGTGAATTTGGGTGAATTCCACTTTCTCAAATAGTTTTTTAAGAGCACCTGGTCTCATTTTTTAATAGCCATTTCTGTTGGCTCCTGAGTGTCATCTGGTTCTTGTATATCATTCTCCGACCTCCCCTGTGTCCGTCGGATATGTTGAGAGATTAAAGAAGCGCTAGAAACAAGTGAATTAACATATTCATGCATTCCGGTGCCAAGAATTTCTGCTGTCCCTTCGCAATCCTTGATGGCCCTTGTGGGTGGAGCTCACGGGAGATGCATTTGGCATCCGGTCACCACCTCGTGGGTGTGAGGTGTTGATCTGACCTGAGTTTGTTCCGCAGTTCAAACAGAGCCAGCAGTAAAGCCAGTTCTTCTAAGTGCTTTGGTGTGTTTTGGCTATCCTCTCTATAAGGAGTCTGTTGAGGCGTTCGCAGGCACCAATGGCTTGTGGGGGATATGCACACCAGAACTTATGCTTTATCCCTGAAAATGTGGTTACATGCTGGAATAATTTGTTTGCAAAATGGGGACCGTTGTCAGACCGAAGGACTTTGCAGACACCTGACTTTGGGAATACCTCTCTGACCAGAAATGTGGCTGCCCTTAGAGCATCAGCATGGGAGCATGGGCCTGCCTCTATCCACCTTGAAAATGGCCACACTACCACAGTCATGTAGCGGTAGCCTTGACATATGTTGATTATATCAACATAGTCGATGTGGAGGTGTAAGAATGGACCTTCGGGCTGGGGTATTACTCCTTTGATCACCTTAAGTGTGTGGCCGGCAGTAAATTGTTGGCAGGTTAGGCAATTCCTAATGAAATTGGATACATGGGAGTTTAACTCAGGGCATAACCATGATTCCCCAAAGTGTGCCGTAATCACCTCTTGCCCTGTGTGTGCAGGATGGTGTAGTTGTGTTAATGCTATTTCTAATAATTCAAGGGGAATGACTACTTCCCCAGTGTTGTTCTGCCTCCACAGGGCATCTGTGGGGGACATTGAGCACCCCCTTTTTACCTAGAGTTCCTTTTCCGTCATTGGGGCTGCTGCCTGCAGTTCCATTACATGTGTCTGTGGTAGGTGGTTATAACCTTCTTTCATTAGCACCTGTCTCGCCCCTCCCCTCTCTTTTTGTTTTTCTTGGAGGCACCACAATTCCCCAAAATAGGAGGTGTGTTTTGCATAGAAGTCTGCTGCTTCATTCCCTTTTGATATAGGGTCTTTCCCATTAGTGTGTGATTGGCACTTCACTAATGCGAGTTCTGCCGGGTATGTCATAACCTTTATTAGTTCCCCTAGTAGGAGAGTGTGTTGTACTGGTGTGCCATCTGCTCTTCTGAACCTCCTTTTTAACCATCTTGCTAGGCCAGAATGTACTGTTGAGGTTAAGTAGGCACTATTTGAATAGACAGTGAACCTTTTCCCTTCACTTTCTCTGAGGGCTAATATCAAGGCTACTAATTGTGCTGCTTGCGCAGAATATTGGGGGGGTAATTTAATACATTTTACTGCCTCGCTTGTCCAATCCTCTCTTAATCTTACCACTGCCACCCCTGTTCTTCTCACCCATCAACTTGATCAATTGTTGAAGACCCGTCAATATAGATCTCCTCTAACCCCTCAAGCGCATTTTCCTCTACTTTGTGTGTCTCTGAGTAGTACTCAATAGTACTCAATAGCTTTTGTACAATCATGGACATATTCTCCTTCTTCAAATTCTTCTGCCAGGAAGTGTGCTGGGTTGACATTCTTACACCTCACTATCTTTAGTTCAGGTTGTGAGAGGATAATTTCATATCCTGTTGCTCTCTGTGTTGTCAGTGTGCTTTTTGGCTTGTGCAGTATCGTGAAAAGGGTGTGCTCCACATAAAGGGCCTCATTACGACCCTGGCGCTAATGGGTTAAAGGAACCGTAAAGCCTGTGGCGCCGTTAACCAATTAGCGCCTGATTACGAGGTCCCTTTGCGGGACCCGACCTTAACGGCTGGTCCAAACCAGCCTTTAAAGTAGGGAACCGCAAAGGGACCTTGGTGCTAAGTACGGTACCGCAATTTGCGGTACCATACTTAGCGCTTTCCCCATTCCCATTGATCCCTATGGGGCAAAAATGGGAATGGGGAAGGGCCATGGAGGAAGGGGGCATTACCGCCCCGCCAACCTTGTAATGGGGTGGTAATTCCCCCTTTCTCCATGGCGGAGTCGGTAAATTGGTAAATTACCGGCATGGGTTTTCCACTTAGGTCGTAATGAGGCCCAAAGTGTTGTGGAACATCCCATAGTTATTGATGATGCTTTTTCTACAGCGAAAGCTGCAGCAGCCAAGTGTTGTTTGCAAGGGAAGTTCTCTGTCATTACTGCGTCTAGTTGCCCGCTGTAGTATGCAATTGGTTTGTGACCCAGGCTTCTCTGTTCTGTGAGCACTGTCTTTATTACCACTCCATAAGAGTGAGAGAATGTAAAGAATATTTTTTATAGACGGGGGTACTCAGGACTGGTGCTTTTGATATTGCTTCCTTTAGTTCATTCTCGTGTCCACTCCAGCTTCTTCCCCCCTGTTTGGGCTTCATTGAGGGCTGTAAGCAGAGGACCTGTGTAGGTGCTGTAGTCGAATACCCATGCTCTACAATAATTGCATAGACCGAGGAACTGTTGTAATTCTCATACTATTTTTGGTTGTGCTGTGTCGAGTATTGCCTGTGCCCTCTGTGGTGCTATGTGCCTGCCCTTTTGAGATATTAGTTGGCCTATGTACAGAACCTCCTTCGAGCAGTATTGCAACTTTGCCTTTTTTACTTTGTATCCTTTTTCTGCTAATACAGTGAGCATTTTAACTGAGTCCTTCCGGCACTCAGCTACTATGGTGCTGCAGATGAGGATATCATCCACATATTGCAGAATCGTACTCTCTGTCTCAAAGTTGCCTAGGTCCACCTGGATCACCTGTTTAAAAATGGATGGTGACTCGCAGTACCCTTGGGGCAATCTGGTGTGTTTCCACTTTGTGTTGCGGTACATAAAGCTTGTTAGGTCTTGTGAGTGTGGGTGCAGTGGTGAACCGTGTAGCCTCAGCTGGAATGCTGCAGAGTATTGTGTCCGGTTTAGCCGCTACTGGGTATTCTGCTTCCACAATATGGTTGAGGGGTCTCAAATCTTGTATGAAACGCTATGAACCCCAATTTGCCTTGTGGATGGGGTACACAGCAGTGTTGCAGGGGGATTCTGAATGGACCAGGATGCCTCTTTCTATGAGGGCGCTTATCGTCTCATAAAGGCCCTCATCGGCTTCCTTCGACATTGGGTATTGTCTAACTCTGGGCACAATTGCTCCTTTTTTCTGTTTTATTTTCACTCCTCCTATGCTTTTAATGCACCCTACATCATAGAGACTAGTTTTTCCGTAGTGAAGTGGGTGCCCTTACTAAGTCTTCCCCGCAAGAGGAGGGTGGTGCAGGGAGGGGTGCTTCCAATACCGCTGCCATTTTGGGGGCCACTTCCCTGTATGTTAATCACAGCCAAAAGTACACACTCATCCCTAGCATCATCTCACTCTCTCCTTTCTCTTGTGAGAAAAGTTCCTCATCTGATATTTGGGTCAATTTGGGTCAATCGACACCCCTCTGATAGTGCTAATACTGCCCTCCATGCCTTTCCTTTGTCGTTTAGAGCGTGTACTGCAATCCAATCCTCATTAGCCACTATTCCTTCTATGTCTATGGATACAAACGTTCCTTCCTTCTCATCTGATGGCCTCTCTGGCCTAAAGAGATACTCACCTGGCCTTCTCCACACTTTCCCTACGATACCGGGTAACCATGCCAGTGCCATGTCCATCCAGTACTGAAATACTTCAGGGTATACTGGCTCCCCCCTCTGTACGATTTTGCCACAGTACGCCTGAAGTAATTGCCTGGCTGTGATCATGTATATGCTGGGTGTGGAACACACTGTACCTTTTTCCCTTTGTCTGTGAAGGAGATGGTCATGTTCTGTCTACTCATTATGTCACGTGCAAAGATGTTTACAGGCGCATGTTTAGAGGAAAGTAAACGTAGTGATAAATTGTGATCTCCTATAGATAAAGAGATGTTATTAGTAAATGGAACCACTTCTCGAGCCCCAGAAAATCCTTGAGTGTTCATGTCCTATTGTGGGTATAGGGAGTGTTGGTTCCCAGTGTAAGGGTTGTGTCCCATTATTGTAACCCCTCCCATTTTTGCCACTGGCACCAACCCTGCCATTTCCATTGGTTGCTGTGTGGTGGTTGTTGTGTTTGTTGATGTTGTTGCGATGTCCCTGGCACCGTTTGATGTTGTGTCTGCGGCTGGGGTATGCTTTGCTGTTGTGGCATTGGCTGCTACCCTGCCTGTGGATAGTACCTACTCTGGCCTCCTTGGTAGTTTTGTTGTCCTTGCTCACCCACCCTTGTTGTATTGCTATGTATCTGCACGTGCGATAAATGTGACATAACTCTCTGCACGCCCAGCATTTGGGTGGTTCTCACGCCTGCCATGGGAATACTCCTCCACCCCCCTCTTGGTCTTGCAATCCCTGCTGTGGGTAGCCCCTGAACCCACCTCCGGGATGATGTGCTTGTGGCCCGAAGCCTCACCCCCTCTTAAACCCTCCCCTTCCTCTAAAGTTTGGTTGGTATTCGCCCATACCCATATATCCCCCACATAGGTGGTTGGTATTGCTGGGCTGTGTTATATTGTGGCAGCTGCTGCTGCAGCTGCAGTTGGGGTTGGGACACTGCTGTCTAAGTTTGTGGTGCAGGGCTGGTGATTAGTATGCCCTCTAAAGCGTATTATGACATTTTCTTCAGCACTAATTTAGCTTTGTCTGCTTTTCTATCCTGTGCCTTTAGTTTCATATTCTCCTGCCATAAGCTACAATAGTGCACTATTGTTAGCTGTATTTCTGACCATGCCTTTGCTTCTATCCCTACCATTTTTTCAGTTGTCTTTTCACTGGCTGTGATAACTCTTGTATTAAGATGTGATAGAAGATAGCTGTTGTTTTGTCCCTTGGCTCTTGAGTCTCAAGGCGCCAAAGCTCTTGAATCTCTTGAATGTAGCTAATGGGATCCTCATCGTCATGCATCTTGCGTGACGTAATTGCCCCTATGTATGATATGTCAGGGTATTGTGTCCTTAGTACCTGCCATACCGCACGCCTGCAATTTGCAAATGGAAATCCGTCATGTGTCGTGTTTTGTGTCATCACCCCTGGAAATCCCGCCATCATCCAGATGTCATCTGCTGCGTCATCCAATATGGATACTAGCAGCCCCTTGATGTCTGCCACCGCTAGTCTGTGTCCCGCTGTCAATTTCTCCATTTTGTATATACATTTTCCTGCTCCTCCACTTAATGATGGTAACCTGTACCTAATGTTTTCCTTGTCCGTATGTTTCCAGGGTACATATTGTGGCCTTGTACCCCCTCTCTCTAATAATGGCATCTGTGAATATTCAGCCCTTTCTTCAGGCGACCATCTACAATGTTGTATCTGGATAGGTCCTCTCTCATCTTCCATGTCTGCTCCAATGTCTATATTGTGTGAACTGCGTGGGGCATCCCGTGTTCCTGTGTGCCCGCCCCGCTGACAAGTGTGTCCCCTATTGTGTGTCACAGCTACCTCATCTCTTCTGCACTCGGGGAGGTCTCAGAGCCTATTACTGTAGGGTGTATGCAGGGTTACTGCTGCATCTTTTGTCCTGCACTCCCGTGATATACCTGTTCGTGTAATGTAGAGTTTGTTTAACCCTTCCTTTCCAACATCCTTACTGTCTTCTTCTTCCTCACTACAGAATCTGTCTGAGAATGGTAGTTTACGTGGGAGTAGGTAGCGCATTGTTACGCTTTCGAGATCAATGTTTGCAAAATTAGTTGCATTCTCTTCTCCCCTCCCTCTGTACTCTAAGATCCGGCCCCCCTTGTGTGCACCCCAGCCGTTCTCATGCTGCTCCCCATGTACCCCTTTGATACCCTCCGGCCCTGTTGCTCTTCTGTTTCATCTCGTTCCCCCAGGCCCGATCCAGTTCTTCCATTATTTCTTCGCTTACTTTCCGTCGCGCTCTTTCACCTTCATCTCTCTGATTATGGGCCCCCCATGCCCTTGCTAGCCTTAGCTCCTTCAATCTGCCTTCCTCATACTTACGTGTGTTTTCTAAAAATATCTTCCGCCTCCAAAATGCCATTTCTCGTTCAGCTTCATCCCTTTCCTCTTCTTTTATTCTACCTCCCCTCGCTTCCGTACTCACTTGGCTTCTCCCTCCCATCATGGGTCTCTCCATTACATCCCTCTGTTCCCTTTCTATTAGTGCTTCACGTTCCCTACTTTCCCAATCCACTTTCGCCTTCCTTTCTAGCTCTGACTGCTCTTTCCTTTCCTGTTCCTTCTGTTCTAGTTATTTCACTAACACGTTCCTTTTCTCTTTCAATTCCGCTATTCTTGCCTCCTCCGCTTCCTCACTTGCCAGATCCCCCTTCATGTCATTCACTGGCTTCCCTCTGCATCCCTGCCGCAGTTACAACCCCTCTATTGCCTTAGTTGCCCCCTCTGTTCCCCCCGTAGTGGTCCTGCACATTTGTTCTGTCGCCTGCCACAGCCCTCCCTCATCGGTACCTGGGCTGCCTGCCTCTGCCTTTGTCCCATTTTGCGGGGCCTTGTAGGCCTGTGCGTTTGGGGCGTACAGGGGTGGTTTGTTCATGGGATTTGAATAGCTCTCTGCTGCACTTAATTCTCGGGGCTCCGTAGCCTCTTTCAGTACTCTGATGGGGTATAATCCCTGCTCTTCCTCCTCCGCGTCATCCGAGACAACACTGTGTGGTGCAGGGGGCAGATCACAGGAATCCCCTCCCTCTTCTTTTACCTCCTGTACACTCATCATCCCTGGATAGTACCCCTGAAACATGTGCCAGAGCTTGAATATTTCCATAGGGTTTGCTAACTTCTTTCCGGTATTGTGCAGGTAAATGATTAGTGACTGTAATACGTCTTTTGAAAAACTGCCGTTAAGCGGCCATCGTAACGTTATTTTTCCAATCCGTACCCTTAGGCCATTCTACACTGTATTTCACTATTCTATCCTTGAAAATGGGCAATGTTTTACAAATATGCTTAATTGGGGTCATTATAGTCCTGTGGCCTCCGTATGATGTCCCTCCCCCTCCCCGTGGTACATCATTGTTTTTTGTAATTTTACCTGACCTCGAGTTGAGGATTTCAACTTTCCACTGTCAATGCAAGGGTAAAAAATGTGTTTTGTTATACAGTTCAATATTCAGTTAGCAACACCTCTGGCCTCTTTCTGCCATACACCTTGCGGCGGACTCTTATGCCGCTCTGCCTTCACTAGGGCTGCTGTGTTTTGGCAAACTCCTTCACCTCCAGAGTCCCCTGTGACCTCACACCTTGCATGGCGTACTCTCGTACTGCCCGCCTTCACTGGGGCAGCCGCCTCACAGGCACTCCCATCGATATAGAGGGCCCCCTGCGGCTGTACACCTTGCGCGGCGTACTCTTATACCATCCCACCTTCACTAAGGCTACCGCTGCCCGGGACGCCCCTTCGTTCACGTGCCGGCGATGTCCGCGCACAGCTGCCTGTTCAGCTGCCTTGTAGTTTCAGCGTGGAAATGTGAACCCCGCGCTCATTAATACCACAGTGCCCTATACAATGACCTATGGGTGACATCATCAAGCTAATGCTTCACAATCAAACAATTCATGCACGTATTACACACAACAATTCTGCAGTTTTAATTCTGCATATAAAAAGCCCACAATCCCCACAGCTGTCTTCCCACCTCCCCGGAGTGGAGTATATGTCATCAATCAACCCATTTTGTAATTGAACTGCACAAGTCACGTTGCCTGACGTGTGATATGTTTCCTACCATAGAAACTTAACCAGTCAACTACCTTCCGCAATCTAAGATAGCTTCATCTACACCTTACGGGAATTCGACATCTACTCATCGAACTAGAACTCTCAATTCATAGGAAAACCACATCTATTCACTGAGCTACAACGTCAATTCATAGGAAGACCATGCCCCTACACATGTGTTCACTGTCCAGACCTATCGGTGCAACAATCCTTCGCTCACATGGGGACCCGCTGCTTTGGCCCTGAAACGCTCACCAACACGAGAAGGGACTACCTCCACTCCGTTCCCTACAATCATACATGTGCCAACCACCGCCTCAGTACCACGTTATGACAATGTTACACCATCCGCTGCCCTATTTACACATCCTCCCCCCTCCTGCACAATAGGTTGTTGCTAGTTGTGTGGACCACACTTACTTTAAGGTACACGTCTGCCGATACCGCTCGGCTGCTGGCTCCCCTCCCACTTGGCTCGTCTCGCCGCCTCTGGACCGTGTCTGGACACTCGCCAACAGCAGGTGGGATGATTATGAAGTCGGCTCCCAACTGCCAATTCTTTGGTTTTGCTGTCCCTTTGTGTTGCAATTTGAGAGGGTCCTGCAGTCTTCAGAGGTTTGCCGGCGGAGGGGGCAGCACCTTGCCGAGCCGACGTCACAAATGATCTCGCTGGGGCCTCCAACTTGTTGGGGTACATTCTTGGGTCGGAAAGCCGTAACTCCTTCCAATGTCACAAAGAAGTCGAGGTCCTCACAAGGAGCAAAGGGTTACTGCTGTTTTATTATAGCAAAAAAGCAGGGATCATACGCATGGAGCAAAATCGAGTCCAGGCACACCTCACCGATTTTGGGCTTGCAGGCCACTTTTGTACACTTGTGACATCACAATCAGCATCACTTGCCAAAATCCTTCCCCTAACCTAATGCCACTCTGGATTGGTTCTCTGAGTGGTAAATCCAGTATAGAAACATATAGGGTTGTTACTGGTGGACATTGCGTCAGGCGGTAGACTTGGATCATTCCTAAAAATTGCTACCTGGAAAGTGCTATATTAGAGAGCCCGATGATTGGCTGAGGATTCCCACCGCCAGACCCTAACCCCCAGCGTCCTCTTTTGGTCATGCTGCGGGCCCCCAAGCCTGGGACTACCGTTGTTCCCAGCCCGCAAGACACCTGCTCTCATACAGTGTGTATCAACCAGGTGTGACTATGTGACAGTGTGTAACAATAGGGTGCTTCTACTAATGCCATGAGAGTGGTCCATTTCCAGCGCATGCTGTAGGTGGATTGTTGCAATTTGTTGCGGGCTCGGTCCTGAGACGTGAGACGGCCGCGTCTTCCCAGCTTCTAGGCCTTGGCACCATGTCAGTTCGGCCGAGTCACGTGTGAGGAGACCGTCGGTGAGGCCGAATTACTTCGATTTAATTTGTATTTTGGCTTGGAATATTCTTTCCTATAGCCGGTCTCACCGTGGCACGGTGGGTGAGGAATGTGATTTGCAACATCATGGCTTTGGCGGCAGCGGACCCTGCCAGGACTATTCTGCTTGCACAGCATATTGCGGCTTGGGGTGTCTGTGAGAGGATTCTGGCTTGCTGGATTTTCCTATGGCCTACTTTGGCTCCGATTATGCATTTGGTGTAATTGTCCGTAGGGTTAGGTTATAACCTTGAGAGCTCCTGTCCATCCATATGGTTAACAGCATGTAGCATCTGCAAGCATATGCACAAGCTCTTGTGTCATCTTGCCTTTCTGCGGTGCTGTAGTGAGCCTAAGTGGCAAAATAATAAACATGCAGACAGTATGTATATGTCACTGTCCTCTAGCTCATAGAACTGTATGCACGTGTTCTTCGTGTGGATTGGTGTGTGAGTGTCCCGAATGTGCAGGTTGCACGTGTGCTTCTGTATAACGCAGCCATGTCACCATGGAGATTCAGTCGATTCGGTCCATATAATCATCTCCATCTCGATCTTGACTGTCGTTGCTTGGTTTGGATAGAGTCCGTACCATCGCTGGGTTATATGGTCGGGTAGCTGGGTACCGTTCTTCAGTCCTTGCAGTGCACAATGGTAGCGCGAGTTATGGTTGCGTAACGTACCATAACTTGCACATTTCTGGGGTTTTTAGGTTTTACCTGTAACCATAACATCCCTGTAGTAACGTTTTTCCATTGAATTTCATAGGTTTGTAGCAGGGGACTTTAACCATAACGTTGCTGTAGGGTAGTTTTTCAGTAAAGGCAAAAGGTTTTTAGTAGAGTAACTTAACCACAATATCCTTTAAACAACGTTTTTTGTTAGTGAATTTCATAGGTTTTTAGTAGGGCAATTTAAGCATAATGTTGCTTTAGGGTAGTTTTTCAGTAAAGGCAAAAGGTTTTTAGTAGTGCAGCTTAACCATAACGTCCCTTTAACAACGTTTATTCTTAGTGTATTTCATAGGTTTTTATTAGGGCACTGCAAACATTATGTTCCTTTAGCATACTGTATTTCGAAATTATGCTATGTTTGTAATATCGCACCTGCACCTTAATGTCCTTTTAAGAATGTTTTTTGTGCGTGATTATCATAGAAAGCTCCTTTTAGAGTGTCACAATGTAAGTGTCAATGAAGGGAGTCAGAGCGACGCGCATTGTATACCCGCCACACAATTGTATGCTAAATGGAAGGAACGGTGGTACTGTGCAAAACACTGCAGTGGAAACAGGTACAAATAGGTGGCTGTTGAAAGAGATGGTTGTGCGTGTTGCAGTGCGTTTTCAAGGGTGCAAGTGCGCAACAGCAAGGAGAAACATTGTTCAATGAGCAATGAGTGTAGAGAGTGCAGAAATGGAAAATGCAGTAATAGGACAAACAACGCTATTTGTTGTGGAAAAATACTTGTGCTGTCAAAGGATAGAATCCCATTTGTATAGTACGACAATGGAACCAAATTTATGCAGGAGATAGGAAACAAAATCATTGCCTGGCCTACTACCCTCCTTTGCACAAACACCATCAAACATCGTGTTACATGGTTTCCATTTCTCCCTACACAATCAACAACAATAATGTCGCCGGGATTGAGCATCATCAAAATCTCACACAGACAAACCAAAAGCAACCACTTCAGTGTAGGTGCTCCATACGCGTACAAACCCACATGATTCACTGCACACAACAACCATCGGACATAGTTTTTCATGCACTGTCAAGTAATATATGTGCAATTCACCCACGAAGAATATGCTGTGACTCGTATAACACACAGCCATAAGCTCACCCTCTGCCTTAAGGAGAATAAATACACAGTATACTACAGTCTAGGCGTGCACTCCACACCCCCAAAGCTTATAGCGCAATCCGGTGTCCACCCAATCGCAATCAGAATATGTGTATTTGCAAAATGGGCATATGTTACACTTACAACCCTGCAACTGTGGTGATGTCTGCAAATATTTGCAGGTGTGCACGGGCGGGAGTACGGGAATAAATGTCAACCAAGGTAGGGGATTTCCTTTGTAGAGGTGGCTTTTAAACATCTTTTATGTTTTTTAAAACAGCTTCCACAGTGACAACTCCGTTTTCGGGCTTTTATAATGGTTTTTATTTGGTGCTTTGTGCCTCACATTCTTACAATAGCGTCTTCAGTGCAGCCTTGTTGTTCTCTCTTTTGCTCACTGTTTTCTCCACTGACGATAAACCGCTATCTTAGATTTCTACAGGATTCTCTGCAACGCTTCCTGCACAGTGGCAAACACAACAGCATTGCCAATGGAAGTAAAAAAAGTGCCATTTCCCTGGACCACTGGAACTCTTGCTGCTTATTAATAGTCTGTGCAGAACATCCCAACAGTGGACATAGTCAAGTCACACATGCTTCTGTTTAGCCAACGTCTCTCAACCTCTAGCTGTGGACAACTCACACAGGGATGCTCCCATTGTCCTCTTGGTGTCATTGATGAGAAAATCACCTTTGCGGTAGGAAATACCTGCATCACAGCTCTCATCAACTTCTTTAAATAAGCGAGCAAACATAAACATGACATGTGCCCCAAATGTAGTGCTCCAAAATGCACGACCACCACATGTACAGTACTAACAGAGGACACATATTTGCAAAGGAGATCCATGCAGCCAAAACCCCACTCATAAACTGTAGCCTAAAAAGCCTGCACACCTTCCAACTGAAAGTCAGTATCAAAGCCTCTTCCCACGGCATACCTGTGCAGATCGTGCAGAAAGCTATCACTGACTATAAGCACTCGCCCTCTCTCCATGTCTGCCAACCTTTTGGTAAATATGTCACTGCCCCTTCAAGTAAACCACACCCTCCAGTCCTCATTGGAGAATCCCCACAATTCCATTTGTGAAGGCTCCAAGCTCATAAAGCCATGAGTGGCACATGCGCTTTCCCAGCTACAGCTAGGGCCACGCCCCAGCAAAGCAGACACAATACTTCTTCCCTTAGCACTTAATTTCTCCAACAGTCCCTTACTGGCACCTATTAACAGCTATCACATTTTCAAAAACGCCTGCACCAATCACATACTGAAACTATGCATTGCACACTATCATTTATGTACAAAACTCCATATTTCCCCTTTAACACTCTGAGAACACATTCCCTTTGCTTCCAAAGCCCCTCCATCAGAAACTTTTCCTACAGGATACCCTATTTCAGCATCCACAATGATCTTGCAGCGCACCCAGCACACCTTTCACAATGCACACAACACTCCACCCTCACCCACACCCACAACAACACTGTGAATGCATGCATACGACCATGTAGGCAGCTAACATTGTGCACAAATGTAACATACATAGCAGCACTTCAACCCAACGCCCTCACACCATAAAGCACCCATTGACGAAAACAGGTCACACTTAACACCATCCACAAAGATATCATAGCCTCTATCACCCCTGCCCACTGCCATTCACAAAGTAGTTGTTCACTATGAACTTGACCACAACATTGTCACAACATTGGCCCTACCTCAACAGTTCTGCACACATCATAGTAAACAACCCATGGAAACTGCACTTCAACCAGACCCTGTGCTATACTGCCAGTAAGCACACACTGCACCCAGTGAGCACACTGCATGACTTTTCATTGCATCATCTCCAATCACCCATCCAAAACTTTACCATATTCTACCAGCCACCTCACCCGCAGAACCAAACATACACCCCTGCCAGCTCATTTGTACTGCTCTATGGAGTCTGCAACATACTGGACAACCATTCTTTGCATGTCCTCCCTGTCTTCCAGATGCACAGTGAACATTGCATTAGTGGCGTGGGTTTCCTCAAGTCGTAGACTCTTCAATCCATGGTGTACAGCCTACCACCTTCGGCCATACACCCAATAGGCTACACCTTCAACGCAAGCACCGCAACTCCATAGTGACAGTATGCAAACCCAGCACCCACTGCCCACACTGCATCACTTTTCACAGCACCATCTCCAACTACACATCAAAAACTTTACTCTGTTGTGACAGTGCCCTCACCAGCAAAACCAAACATGCAGGCATGGCAGCTCACTTCTCCTGCTCTAGTGTGTCTGAAATGTACAATCTAAAATGCCTTACTACCGTGTATGTCCTAAAGTCCTCGCCTCTTGAGTGCATGGCCTACGGCATTCCGCCATGCTCACAACAGTCTAGAACTTCAAGACAGTCACTGCTACATAACAGCACCATCCATTTCACCAACTTTGCCTATCCACATACACAGCACTACCACCAGCACTACTACCCAACCTGTGCACCGCCATGGACCTATAGAGCAACAAATTGCACCACTTACCATGATGTAGAAACAAAACACTCTCTCCTGCACCCGTGTGCACTTTCATTCACATACTATGGCCGTCCCCACTTCCATTCCTAAACTATAGTGCCACTGCCAAAGTAGCCAAATTCGGTTTGCAGCACTAGCCTACTGCAATCAATGTGCACGCACCACACTATGCAAGCACCACCTTGCACCAGATGTACACCCACACTTGGTTTACGGTGGATATGGTAAAGGCCTACGCTCTTCATGCATGCCCTACAATCTACGGCCTTTGTCCATGCAGCCAATATTTTAATCCTTCCACAAACCCAACACAGCTTCCTCAACCCATGCATGCCGCCATGTGCCCAAGTACTGCATTCCACCCGCATAGCACAGCCACCCACGCTTCCACCCAACCTATGTCATGTGCAATTCATTCCCCTTCTAAAATGTACCTGCCACCACTTACCACAGAAAGAGGTGGCCGCAAACAGGTGGCGCCACAATCTATGGGGCCATTGTGGCACCTGCCTCCAAACACCACACTAAGTACTCACCTGCGTAGGTACCCACAACTTCAAGCAGTACGCACAAACACTACAGCTACTCCTCCATCTTCTTCCACCTACACACATTTCACATGAGCCACTTCTCACTCCCCCACCCGTTCCCTCTCTTCTTGCTGCATAACATGCCGTATGGTACATTTTCCACACTCTTCCACTGCCGCACTGTCCTCCGATACACCATAGCAGCGTTTCCCAAAAGCTTTGACGCAAAACATGCTTCCATCTAGCCAACTACCGGCCGCGTCCAACGTTCGCCGACATCACGGCGTACCGCAGGCCAATGACACTTCGGTCCGCAGAGCGAACAGGGAAATGGGTCTGTGAAGCGGACCCATATATTACTCATTTTTTGGGATGTACATTTCAATAATTTGGCAAAAAAGTACTGGTCGGATTTCCAGCAAACACACAAAAGCATGCTTTCTGCCCCAAGCCCCCGCTCCTGCCGCAAATTTGCCGAAAATCCATCCAGCCGTTCAGCCTGTTTTTCCCCATTCAGTCTATGAGAAAAAAAATGTTTGGGACCCCCCTATAACTTTGCCCCCCCCAAACGAAACCTCAACAAACTTGGAGAAAAAATGTAAAGCCGCCCATATACTTTTTTTGCAAGGTTTGGTGAGGATTTGTCCATGGGGAGCGAAGTTATAAACCGCCGAAAAAGTGCTCTTCCTATGAGTTTAGCAACTTAACCATAACTACACGGCCGCTGCCGTGGGCCGTGTAATATATCTGTGAGCATGTCAATTGAATGTGGCATCACCAGAAATGAGCATATCACGGTGCCCTCTGAGTTTCTGTTCACTCATCTTCCGAAAATGACAGAGATTGTGAACGGTTCGACAGCAGTATTAAGTATGTTGGAAACACACATTGGAAAAGCAAGTTGATCTGGCGTGTTTTAAATGTATGTGTTGTATACAGTTGCTGTTATTGGGAGAGTGTGGATAATTGGTTCAGAGTGTGTTTTGGGCCCCTTTCCTTTGGTGTGCTTCTTTTGTATGTGCGGTTGTACGACTGAATTTATGTACGATTGCAGTGCCGCATAAAATGGTGTATTTGTGTTGTTGTGTAGGGAGTGTATAATGTGTCGAGATAGTGCCACTATATTTGTTTAGGATCAAGGCCTATACTCTTATGCCAGAGATTCTGGTACTGCTTCAATGTCATGCCTAGTACTCGCACAGTATGCCATGTATTGCCATCAAATAGCTTGATCCTCCCACCACATGCCCTGGCAACTATGTCCTTCATATGCAGGTTACTGGCACCATATACCCAGGTAGTATCTTTACATGCCAGTGCATGACCAACACCTTTCACTCAGGGTCTCTCACCTCTTTTATTCTTTTGCATGTCCCGGTGCTCTCCTCGGGTCAGGTATTGGCTTCCTACAGCATGGCGAGGCATTCACACCACATGCTCAGGTAGTTCCCTCACAAACCATGTACTGTAATGATGCCCAGATTATGTACTGCAACTATCTACATGCAATACCACACACACAAATGCATAGTCACAAGTAGACAGAAGCAGGCACTCCTACGTGGCCACACATACTAATATGAATTAATACAATTAGATGGAAACAATTATAACTGGATACATACCTACAAAGCACACACACGCACACACCCACCCACACACACACACACACACAGACATTCACAGATGCCCACATACATTGCATAGATGCAAGCACCCTCAACCATACACTCTCACAAATACCTGCATACATTAACACACATGTGGGCACACACAAACATCCAGCCATACACATTTGTACTGGCACACATGGCCCCATGAACTGAGACCTAAATCCATGCACACGTAATGTTATTTACATCATATGCCCAGGAAATCGGTTAACATTACCCTGGTACTACTGCTGTATAGCACGTACGGGCATGATATGGCTGGGTATTTCAACCTGTTAGATTTGTTCTGTCATATACCATGGTACTCACCTTATATGCCAGGAATTGCCACTGCATGCCCAAGTAATTCCTCCAAACATGTTGTCAGAATTTCCTTTTGCAGCAATCACGTGTCTACTGAAGTCAAGCCCAGAGTAATTCCACCAGCTGTGAGCAAATGTAAATAGCAGAACATACAATTGCGTTCCAATTAGATTCAACCTCGTATCAGTGTAAACAAAGGGTGTGCATTCGTTTTTTCATCTGTAGAATACCACACAGGGAAAATGCATGCCCGCGTGAAAAAAATAATGATTCTGCGGAGGGATTTTCAGTCATCATGGCTGATGTGTGGAAAAAAAGAAGAAATATGTTTCAGAACCCTGGTTCCCCAGTGTTCGCGACCCAGCACATAACCCACTATTTTACAAGTTTATATTAACCTCTCTGTGATCTTGTGGTTAAGTGCTGGGTCTCAAGGTTTGGCAGGACAGGATCAGTGAAACCAGTCATTTGTATACTTTTTTTTAATAACTTTGTAATGTTTATATATTGTTTACTTTCAGATCGGGCCGTTTTATTTTTTACATGTATGAACCTGGACTTGTAAGTCATTCATGTTACAGGTGCAGGTTCGTGACATCGCGTTAAAACATGCGTGTAATGTTGCAACAACATTTGAAGTGGACTAATGTACATTACACAAATATTGCACTTGCAGCGACAAAACATCCCGGCGCCAAAAGGTCCCCGTGCCCTGCTGGCTGCTGGCAACAGGGCATGCCGAAATGGGGCCTGTGGACAAACAGCCACGCCGAAATATTCCACTCCGAATCGGTCGCGCCTAAACGTCCTGCTCCGTGACCATAGCCACCTTTGAATTTACATTAATTTAGAATACCTCCAATACTTTACAATGACTCATCTTGGAATGAAGCCGAAAGATATTTGATATAATTGTACTGTGGCATGGAACTAATGATAGTTTGAAAATAGTTCATCAACTGTTAAATATGTGTGATCCTAACCTGAAATTCATAAAACATGTGGACAGATATAAACTTAATTTTTGGAGACTCTACATTTGATCCTGACTGATATATTACTAACATTCGATTGATTTAGAATACCTCAATTCTAGAACCCTACAATCATTCTAAGTAAGTGATTGACTACGCAGTCTCGCCATGCCAACTTACACAGGTTGTTCTCACTAAATGCATCATGAAATTCACAAAAAAAAGCCATGAGAACCAATTGTTTTCCTTTTAAAAATCCCTTTTTACAGATTAAGGAAATACCATGTGGGTTACATTTGCCCTCAATTTAGCCAGTCCATAAGCAGCCACCATTGCATTGAAGTACATTTTTGACACATCCAATGCTTTCCAACGGCACTTCTTGGAGTGGTACTGATACATAGATAACACATATGTACTGTGACTCAAGACTACTGATAGTTCGATCATTTTTTCATCAATGGTTGATTCCAACCCGAAATCAATGATACATTAGACGGCCTGTGGTAGCGGCACTGTAGCTATGGTTAAGTTGCTCAACCCATAGGAAGAGCACTTTTTGGGTGGCTTATAACTTTGCCCACTCCACTGTACGAATACTCAAAAAACTTTGCAATAAAAGTATATGGCCCCTTCAGATTGAGTGTGCAAAGTCTGGTGAGGTTTCATGCAGGGGGTGGAAAAGTTATAGGGGGGGTACCAAAACATGTGTTTTTTCCCATAGATGCAATGGGAAAAAAAAATCTTGTTCACGCCTACAGCCCAAACCGCTGGACGGATTTTCACCAAATTTGCAGCAGGAGCGGCTGCTTGGTCCCGAAAGAGCTTTTGTAAATTTGGTGTAAATTCATCCAATAGTTCTTTTTAAAATGGCCCAAAAGTAGGTACAAATAAATAAATAAGTGATATCTGGGTTCGGACCGCAGACTTACTTCCCTGTTCGGTCAGTGGACGGGCCTCCGATTGGTCTAGAGATAGACGTGATGTCCGCGGACATCCGATGCTCCCGCTGATTGGGTGGTGAAAAGTGTGAGGTGCATCAGATTTTTGGAAAAGCCCGCCATGTTGGATTCGCGGACAGCCACTTTTGTCCGCAAACACTGCGGTAAAATCATATTAAAAAACACAGCATTGCACTTGTCAAACTAATGAAACAATCTCTGGAGAGCTGAGGGGTGATAAGGATGGGATGGGATATGGCCTTAAAAAGCCCAAAAAATGTGTCTCTTTTCAACTCTGACGTCTGCGAACAGTCCGGATGTCCGGGGCAGTCCGGTGATGTTCGCGAACATCTGAGATGTTCGGGACATCTACCCTTATTTGTGCATTACAGGGTTGGTGAAATCAGTTTTTGGATGGCTTATAACTTTGGCGCCACTCAATGAAGCTGCATGAAACTTTTATTCCCGACCTGTCTCTGAATGCTTTTGCAAAGTGTGGTGCTGTTTTGTGAAGAGGGAACAAAATTAGAGGGTGGGTCCTAAAATATTTGAAAGGCTTATAAATGTGGTACCGTTTCAAAACATCTGCACATCACTTTGCAATAAGATTGTAGACCTAGATTTTAATGGTTTTGTAAAGTTTGGTGGGATTTTGTCAAGAGGGGGCAAAATTAGAGGGGGGTCTTAACATTTTTGGATGGCTTATACCTTTGTTGCCGTTTGACGAATGTGGACAACATGTTTTCAGAAAGATTATAGACCCCAACTTGCCTTGAATGTTTGTGCAAAGTCTGAGTGGATTATGTCAAGTGGGGGCTAAGTTATATGATGATTGTTTGTATGTACATTTTGGCACTTTGAAAAAATAAAACATCGGCGGATTTACAGCAAACTCGTGTAAGGAGCATTGGAAAGTATCTGAAAGCATGATTTTGCAAATGTGTCCAAATTTTATTTTTTGAAAAGTGTCATAATGTAGGTACAAAAAATAGTGATATACCTTTGGTGACTGGGGTACAGCTTGTGGCCATATGTCTGGGGCATGGCCTAAGACATTGACTCGGACAATCTGGCTACTGGCCATGACCACGAGGGACCAGTAATGGGGTTAAAGTGGCCATGGCCACCAAGGACCAGCTATGTGGTAACGTTTTTCGAAATTGGGATAGGTTTGAATTGGAAAAATAAATCTGCTTGTGGGTACAGGTTGAATTGCTGGATGGGATTGCCGCAATATGCACAAGGAGGGTTAGCAAGCACTTCAAAGCAAGGTTTTGCAAATATATCCTGGGTTTTATTTTTTCAAAAGTGTAAAATGTAAGTACACAACAAAGTGATATAACATTGGTTTCTGGGCAAAAGGCCTGGCCATTAGCAAGCAGAAATGTGCACTGTCATTAGCTTATTGGGGCATGCGACACGGCCGAAGCGGTAGGTTTGAATGGGAAAAAATGATCTGCTTGCGGTTACAGCCTGCAGTGGTGGACTATATTACAACAAACATTCACGTTGAACATTAGCAAGGACCTGAAACTTGATTTTGGAAATATGTCTTGTGTTTTATTTTTTTTAAAGTGTAAGAATGAAAGTAGAAACACTAGTGATAGATATTTGGTGTCTGGGTAGTGGGCCTTGCCCTCGGCAAACACAAATGTGTACTTTGATTTGCTTATAGGGGAATGCAGCATAGCCAAAGCCCATGCCCCATGGATTTGGAGACTGACCCTGGCTGCAAGCCATGAGTACTAGTCATTGGTTACAGTATGAGGGTATAGTGGACACTGAGCTAGGATGCAGGGTAGGTGCAGTGAATAATAAGGGTGGTTTCGTTTGGGTGGGGTTATGGTGGAGCCTTATGCCATAGGCAATTGAAAGATGATTTCCATCCCCAGCATGCACTGCTTATAACAACAGACATAAGGATGTGTTTCAAAAAATATGTTCCTAAAGGAGGTTTATAGTTCTTTTACATATATCAAAAGAGGAATTATTAATAACTTATATACAGTGATGTAACACCATTAACAGAAAAACTTTGTTAAATGGATGTTACGGTTAAGATGCATCCCACCCTTGGGACTCCTCTGCTCCAGTAGTTAGCCAATGGTGTCCCACCTTGGCATCCCTTTGCATTTTCCTCCTGGGTTCTCATGAGTGCTTGCCCATTCGTACTTCCCTTTCTATTTATGCACTTTTCTCACTGCACAATGCATATGTGTATTTATAAGAGCATTGTGTACAATTTATTTGTAGGGAAATGCAGATGCAAAAGATTTGTGGAAGATTGTTAAGTGGCAGTTGGTGTGTGGAAGCTTAGCATTGTCATAGGGTTATAAGTACAGTTTTTGGAAGTGATTGGTGGATGAATGTTTGACTATTTGAAAGCAGGCATTGAGGGAGTGTTCCAAATATAAAATTAAAAGGAGCACAAGGGCTGCCCTGGCTCACATGGTGTCCACGTGCCATTTGGGTCTTTTAATAATCCATGGGCTCGAAAGGGTATTGTGGAGACTGTGGATAGTTCTAAAGGTTCATTGATTATGCTTCTTATTGTATGCTAGAGAAAAGTATTTGGGACAGAAAATTGTTTTTGTCCTTTTATATTTTTCTCTAGTATACAACTGTCCATTAGGACTCTAGGCGGGGGAGCCAGCCAATGAGGTGGCTAGGAACGTGGGCTTGAACCATCTGTACAAGCCTGTGTTCGAAGCCACCTGATGGCCGACTCTCCCCGTCGCCATCTTCCCCCAACCCTTTGTCCCATTTTTTATTTATTTGATCACCCCACAAGCCACAACTTACATTATTTCGCATTCGCTCCTTCTCTTTGCTTCCTACAGGCTGCCAGGGAAAGGGAAGCAGGGCTCCAAGGGTGCCCCGCTTCCCTTTCCATGGAGACAATCTTGAAAATGGATTTTCCTTCCTATAGAAGAATGCCACGCGCATCCCACTGTAGGAATGAAAATCCTTTTTTTTAGCACCGTGTGTTAGCGTTTTGGCAGCCCAGGGTGCTAATGGCCTTCATCCCCCATCGCTTGGGCCATTAACTTGGGATGCCGGGCCGTTACGGGGGATGAACGCCACATTGTTCCCATTAGCTTACCACAAAATGCTAATGGAAATGTTGGAGGATCTTATTGAGTCTATGTACTTTATTGAGAAATGTAAAGTAGATGTGGTCTATAAGCTAATTATTTTTAGTTCTATTCTTTAACTGTGACAGGTGGTTCCTAAAGGAAGCTTTTTTTTTATTTTGTTTTTTTGCAGAGGAGCTCAGAAAGTAAGGTGGGGAGGGAAATGAGGGAAGAGGCACCAACTACTAATATGAAGGGGCAGGTGGACATGGGAAGATGTTGCGCGTGTATTACATCTACGGTAGGTGGCAGTGTTTCTCATGCTCCTTGATTATAGCTTCAAAGCACTTTGTAATTGCTCCACACAGCAGAGTGGTGTGTTGCAGTATATACATAGGACTGTTGTCTTCGAAAGAAAGGTAGCAAGGTAGCTGGTGGGATCTTGTGTCCCACAGAAGTAGGCTGTGTGGTTACAGCAGTGGTTGAGGAAGATGAGGTGGAGGAAGACAGCCTACTACTTGCTAAGAAAGGAACAATATTTCTGAGAGCATTGCAGTAGTTGGATTTGGTGTGGCGGCTCATGGAGGTGGTCTCGTAGGAGTAATGGCCAGGTAGTCCGCGACTGAGCAGTGCAGTTCGCTTTGGTAGCTTTAGCCTTTGGTACATTCCCAACAGTGGTAAAGAACTGCCACACCCATGATTCTCTCTGGGTGCTAGAGGTCGGCACTTCCTCGACCTCATCTACTTGGTCCTCTTCATTTTCTTTGGAAATACTGTGCTTTTTGTTGTTGTGTGGGTCCTCCAGCTGGTGTTGGTGGTGGTGGCTCTTGGGGAAGAGGGAAGGCAATAGCTAATGCCATTTTTAAGATAAATAGTAGTTTTGCTACTATTCTTCCAAGTATGTGTATGTGCTTTGCACTAGATTGTTAATGGATAATGAGTAAGAATAGGTGTAGGAGTTGTGCAAGGGGACATTTTGAGCTTTAAAATTCTTAGATCAGCAGAAAATGCAGTTTCGAATTGTCTGCGAAGCACGGACCCAATCGCGAATGGTGCGGACGCATTCAAGGTCACGTCATCATGATGCGCACGCATGCGTGGTCATGTGACACTGTCCGGAAAGTCTGCAATGGCGCCAGAAGTTTGTGGACTTCAGCACACGCATAAACACTGGGAAAAGTAGCAAAAAGTATATAGAAGTGGTATAAATTATGCTAGAAGGTGGGGAATGCAGAGTTTAAGGTGAAACTGTAAATTGGACAAAAATGTTGCTATATTGGGTAAGTATAATATCAGTAAGTTGTAGGAAATTAGGGTTCACTGGTAAAAACCCATGCAATTCACTGAAAAAACTTTGTTAAAGGAACGTTATGAGTAAGTTGCACTATTATAAACGTATGAAATTCAATGAAAAAACTTTAAAGGGAGGTTATCATTACAAGGAAAACCGAAAAACCACAGAAATGTGCCAGTTATGGTAAGCTAAGCCAACCATAACTCACGCCACACCATGCACTGCTAAAACTAACATCCAAGACATCAAAGATAACATCACACAAGGTGGGGACTGCTACCAGCGACTTGTCATTCATTCTCAGGAGAATTAAAACCAGTGCTTGGTTTCTCACTTAAAGGGCGCGTGTGTGTGGTTTTATTGACTATTGTATTGCTTTTGTCTTATAAATAGGGGCAATTGTTTTTCGTTGCATCCCCACAATTGTATTCTATCGATCTTCATCTCCCATATTGCTATTTATCCTTCCAAGAAAACACATTTTACAATCAACTTAAATATTGATATATTATATGTTTCAAAATAGTGTTTGGTATGAAGTTTTCTTGATGGCTTTTGACAAAAGAAGGTAAAAACATAAAACATAAAAACTGTATATTCATTTGCTATAGTCTGATTGAAATTTGCTCCCATTTTATGACCTCTTAAGGGCCTGTCGACTTGATGCCTACAACCGGCTTCATTCACCGGATAAATGTAGTTCCCCAGAATGCCAGAATGCCAGGTTATGGAACTTGTTGTCGGCCGATGTTTGTCCGTCGAACTCCGTCTGCCAATGCTCCTTTCGTTGGGCCTTTTCTCCGAATCAGAATATGCTATTCGGCTCTTTCCCCCACTGGCTCGTCTCTCCTTTGTCCTTTAACCACAATGGTAGGGCCTATACACCCATGCCTACTTTCCACCACTCTTCTGCCCTAGATATCCCTGAATCCCTCCCACCTCATCATCCCAGAAATTGTAACGGCCACCTCAATAGGGGCTCCACTCCCATTCCCCTGCACTGCCCCCCAACTCCCTCATCCTCATGAACTTTCTTCATTGTACATCTGGGACGTGCTGTGCTTCTCACAGAATGTCCCACAATGATGCCCGTGAACCGGAAGCAAATGCGACCACCTTTCATCAAAAAAATGATGATTGACAAGAATCGCAGTCGGCCCCTCAGTCATCAAAGAATGCAAATCCGGTTATGAAGATTTGACTAGTCAGGAATCGACCAATCCCTTTGATGCAGGAAGTCTTCTTGCCAGCCTAAAAAGCAGACCACACAGATCGTGGCTTCTGTGTTCTACATGGCGAATGTTTTATGATATCGCTACACCAAATCCATATAATTCAGGATGGCCGGAGGTGAATATATCTTGCATATGATCCCCCATCTCACATGCCATCTGGTGGCAGAGTGGCAGTGATGCGTTCTGTTGTGATGCCAAGAAATGTAAGTCTTCCCTCATTGCAGTGGACCTGCTCATAGCTTGAGGAGTACATTGGTTTGAAGTACTTTGGCTTAAGCTGTTTAGTACATTATTGCATTTTCAACTCTCCAAAACATGCTTGTACTACTATTTCCCGACATAAGTTTCTTGAGGCAATCAAAATTAATTGGAATAATGAAAAACACATTTTAAAAAAGGAGGGTTTTTTGACATAACCATTGAAAAGTGCATTTTGAAACAAGGTGCGCAGTTGTTTCAGATATTAAAAAATGAACAGAAAAGCTATAATAATTAATAGACAATGAATCCATGATTATGTTCAATCCTTATGAATGGAGCCTTAATAGGGCCGCTTCAGCACTTTTACATTAAATGTTATTCAGAGCGGCAATTATAATTTCCAGCTCCACAAAATGATTTAATTGTGTGTTGGTTTTTCGCTGCTTAGCTTTCAGTGCATTCATTACCTTCAAGAATTAATTACCTAAACGGAGCGAAATAAAGAGACCCAGAGGAACAGCAACATGCTTGTTAGCCAACGCAGCTCAGGTCTATTCGCTACACTGTCGAATGACCTTTGTAACACAGCTTCATGAAAGGCCCCTGCATGCATGGAGCAGTGAATGATGGACTCACAATAAAAGGACGAATCTATGTGATCACTGAGCCGCCGGAGACTGCGCCGACTAAAATGTTGACGTCAATTACTGTGCAGCGTAGAGATCAAATAGATCACTTTACCCACATCCCCCACCCCGCATTCCCCTACCCGACCTCCCCATTTCCCTTTACGGCAGCACACTTCTGTGCTTCTGTGTGCACCGCCGACTCTCTGCTATCTCTGCGGCGTCGGTTCCACCCTCTAACGTGGGTCGGAGCTGACGTGGCAGGGTGCTTTTGTTTTTTTACTTTCTTGTCTCCCGCAACCCCTGACTCCCGTTACTGCCCCCAAGGAGAGCGGGGACACCCCCGCAACCCCTGCTCTGATTGGGCGCAGTAATGGGAGTCGATAAATGTAAATGCACCAAAGTCGCCGTAACTGAGTAGTCGCAGTTCCGAGGTCGAAATTTTGGTGCTTTTCCTAAAAGGACTATCACCTAGTGCAGTGACCGTCAACAATTAGCAGAGTAACGTTCTGCAGCTCAGCACTGAGGACTAAAGTCTCTTTGGGTTAGCAGAGAGGAAAAGCAGTGTGCTCTTGCAGCACTGTACTCTCCTTCCACACGCCCTCCTCAATACAACCATTGAACAAGACCTTGTCACTCATGCTTTCAAAACAGCCTTTGTCATGTATCTGCACACAAAAACACAGCTGATCACGACCCAGGAAGCTACCAACCAATACCCAACAAACCGTTCACTGGACACATCCTCGAGACGTTTATATGCCAACAGCTCAGGGAATATGAGGAAAGCAGCAGTATCTTCTTTGAGCCACAGCAGGGATTCAGACCAATGAGAGGAACAGAATCTACACTATATTCCATGATAAAAAACAAGACTGACACCAACTCACATAGTGCACTCATCCTCCTGGACGTGTGTGCCCTCTTCTGACACCATCAGCCGCCAAATTCTGCTAATAAAATGGGAGGACATAGGATTAAAAGGAACCAAACTTTGGATCTCTTCATTTCTCACCCACAG
This sequence comes from Ambystoma mexicanum, assembly GCF_040938575.1. NCBI lineage: Eukaryota > Metazoa > Chordata > Amphibia > Caudata > Ambystomatidae > Ambystoma > Ambystoma mexicanum. The sequence goes on from NC_090922.1 coordinate 113,741,923, forward strand.
GACTGAAACAACACAGATGGCTCCTTCCAGGTCATGTCCCTACACCCACGCCCGTGGTATGCCCCAAGGATCCAGCTCTCATGTCTCCTTTTCAGTATCTATATGATCACCTCTTCCTGGAACTTATTAATAATTTAGACTTCTGATGTTTGAACTATGCAGATGATACCCAAAACATCTAGATGCTCCCAAAAACAGTACCTAAACAAAACAGCTCTTACCACACGTGTAGAGAATGTTCACCCATGGATGATGACAAATAGACTAATCGAGCTTACTATTTGTGGCAGCACAGTATTGATCCCTACTCCAATCTTTTGGCCTAAAGAAATGGGAACATGTCTACTGCCTAGGACAATGGACAACAACCTCAGAATCTTGATGGACAGCGACCTCCCACTCGGACCACAGGTCAAAGCCATTCTAAGAAGTGTGTTGCAATCTGGTTGATCATGTCCTTCCTGACCTTGATGCATGGATCCATGGCTGTCATTGCTCTAATACTCTCAGGACTAGACTATGCCAGTAGCCTCTAACTCGGGCTACAGGATTACCTTACTGACATTGAACAGTCACAGACTTCTTTTGAGACTTCAAAGACAAAAACACATGATCCCAGCTATCCGAACACTCCATTGGCTTCTGATCAAAAAAGGATTCATTTCAAAACTCTGTTTGTAGCTCATTGCACCTTCCACATCATGGTCCCAGAATCCACCACAAAGACAATCATGCACTAAAAGCCAAGCAGAAGGCTTCAGTTCAGTAAAACGGCCAAAGTAACCATGCCAAGCCTCAATCGAAAAAAAAACCCTGTTGGACTTTCTTCCATTTTCTCAACCAAGCTCTGGAAAGCTCTGTCCAGACATCTGGGTATAGATGAAAATGACCTGACTTCACCAAAACCTAGCAATTGAACTCCATCATGAGAACAGCAGATTCCGAACTTAACCTCACCACCATTTACCAACATCAAGCAAGTGATCCCCATTCTTGGTAACGTCACCTTGACAGAAACATCCTCTGCTTACTCAAATGAAAATGCCTCAGGGCTGCACCCAACGCCTAACCAAGAACTGCACGAGATTGGACTCATTTGGGTCCGTCTCCCTGCAGCTCCTAAATTTAACTGGTTCAGTAAGAACCCTTCACCACAGACAGCAACTGTACATGTGAATGGACTGGATTAATAATCATGAGAGAAAGGTTCACTCTCGCTGAACCATTCCCATCTTCTTCCGATAATAACTGACTCATGTCTTCTACTCCATTCCACCTTACGTATGATAGTGAGCTGCCCCATACCACATTGACAAAACAATGGCACTGCTCATTTCCCTAGCTCTATCTCACATCCCCCACACCAGGAACTAACTATGTGCTTACAGCGCTGATTTCAACCGATTAATCCTGAGTTCTCCCATATGGATGGAACTCCAACCTAAGTGTTTTCATTAGTATGCACCTAGAATCACACTGACAATCAGGACTTGGGTACCTTAGTCCTGCAACCTCAACATTGCAGAATTTGCATCTACATTACCCTCTAACCCACTATCAAGATCCTCACTTTCCTTGCATGGCCATGTGCAACGAGGCCACGAAAATGGCAGAGGTTTTCCAAGTAGGGGCACTTTACATTACATTACATTAAGAATATTAGTGAGGGGGCGTGGCCTGCAGCCGAGTGGAGTGGACGTGTCTGTTGAGATCTCCCGGAAAGCCCCAGGACTCTGTAGGGTGCTGTTGATTTAAGGACCACAATGTTGTATACTGAGACAGAGTACATGGCACAGTGTGCGAAGGCCACCAGGAGGCCTTGTTCGCCGCCCATCTGCTCTCCGTGAGGAATTGTGGTGTTGATCTAGCAGACTCGGCCTGGACCCAAGATGGGTGCAATGAACCACAGACCCCATTGAGAGAACCAAGGTGGCGTCCCACTCCAGAGAGAGCACCTCGAGTGGGCTCTTTGCAACAGGTTTGGTGACCAGGCGGTGTGTGTTTCACTGCCCCCTTCCACTGGTGGTGAAAAGCTGTAGAGGTGCAGTGTATCCCAAGAGGTCCTGAGAGACACCCAGGGTGAGGGAGGTGGCCCAGCAGAGGGGCCAGGGGCTCCAAACACAAAAAGCAATCCTCACGGGAGACTAATGTAGTGGAGGGGGAGCTGTTGGTCAGGTGGACAGCTCGGAGGTCCTCAAGGACACAGCAAGTTGGTCTGGGCTGTGATTGGAGGAGTTGAATAGCCTGGGGCACATCAGCTATTTTGGTCGGAACAGGGAGAGAGGCAGAGAGAGGAGGCTGGAGAGGTCAGGGACAGTTGAATGATGATAGCCAGAAGAGACAGGGGGGCAGCTGTATGTGGATACAGTGGATGCAATCCAGGGCAGGGGCCCTTAGGAGACAACACGGATGGTGGTGGCCTGTCGAAGGCATGATCTGCCCAAGCATGGAATGCTGGCTGGAGAGCTGAAATTAGGTGACCTGAGCAGATAGGGTGAGGCTGCCCTTATCTCCTTATGGAGATTTTGAAGGTTGATGCTGGGCACTGGAGCATGGTCCCCCACCATGTGACCATGAACACGACAGAGACAGGGTTCTGGGCCAATGGGGACAGTCGGTCGTGATGTAGAGGGGAAGCACTAGATGGTCGAAGAGAGCACTTGATGATGTCTGGGAACCGGCACAGGAAAAACTCACAGACCAACACCATGGACAATTTTGCCCCATCCAAAATGGCAGCTGAGAAGACAGACACCTCGTGAGGAGGTTGGCAGGGTCATGGATGATGAAGGGTTGACATCCGATGGGAGTGAACCCTCATTATCCCTGATGTTGAAATAAGGAGTAATTGCTTGGCCCTTGAGAACAAGATTGGCGAGGTAGGGGTGGACATGTCCTTGTTGAGGGTTGACCGCTGAAAAATCTCGGACAGAATTACAGAAGCAGAGGATTGCATCTCCTCCTTGGAGGACAATGTTTCAGTGTTGAAGGAGCAGATCAGTCAACTACATCCGGCGAACCTGTGAATCGGTAAACAAGGTGGAATAACATCCACATTGTAGGACTACCAGAGGGCATTAAAGGGGAGTCAGTGGAAGTCTTTCTTCTCAGCAGAATACTTGTGAGCCGCCCGGGGGGGTGGCATTCCAGAGAGTAACCACAACCCACCTGTTGAACTTTAGGGACAGAAGCACTCTTCTCCAGAAGGCGAGGAAGACTGGTCCAGAATGTTGCTCTTCCCAGACTTCACAAAGGAGGTGCAGACGCAAAGCCAGACCTTTGAAGCGGTGAAAAGAGAAAAGAGAAAGAGGGATTTATGCTACATACTTTTGTTTTCAGCGAAGCTCATTGTAATTTCGAGGGGCAAATCCTAGTTCTTCAACAACCCGGGCGAGTTACGAGACTGGCTGGACAGAATGCTGGGGTTAGTGGAGTAAAGCCCTCAGAGGGGGAGAGGTAGAACAGTTGGGGAGTGATCTGGGAGGTTGAACAGCAGGGCTTCGTGGGATCCTATAAGGGGTTCTCCTGGCAAAACTGCAACCACAGGGATTTGGGTGAACGTGAATGTCACGTTAGTGGCAGAAAGCTACAGAGGGGTAACATGGAACACTTTGCGCATTGAGCCGGGCTTAAAGTATAAGGGGGCTGGTGAGGGGCATGGATGGAAACTAAGGGAGCCCTACACTTTTTGAATCAAATCAAAGTTGGCCACGTTGGATAGTGGAGCTTTTGGGAGATAAAGGGCTTGGCAGGATAGTTGGGGGGAGTAAGGGTGGGCGACAGATGCTTCTTGTGGATGGAAGTATAGGTAGGGGGACTGGAGTGAGTGGAGAGAGAGGTAGGGGGCGGACACAGACACCAAGGATATTTAGGAGTGGAAGGGAGGGTTTGCATACAGCATAGATGGATTTATCGATAAAGAGTGTGACATAAACATTCATTATGGCAAAAAACATAGAATCGGCTAGGTTTAAGCTTATGTCTTGGAATGTGAATGGGTTGGGGGAAACAATCAAGGGGCGGTGGTGGTTTGCTTCTTAAGGAGATACAAGCCACAGGCGATCATGCTGCAAGAGATGCACTTGGAGGGCACACATTAGCAGTTCTTGGGCAGGCAGCTCTACCCAAACAATGTTCCATTCAGGGTTCACCAGAGGGGCGAGGGGGGTAGCTATTTTGATCAGGAATCTGGTTGGATTATATCAGATTGTGGTGGCAGGCACATTTGTGTCTGTTAAGACGGATTTCTGAACTCTGTCCTGGTGGCGCAGAAGTTCAGAAGGCCAACCTAATTACTTGGAACAGGGTAACCTCTGGACAAGCCAGACCAATCAGGGTAGCGATCGCGGCGGTCAAGACTAGGTCTCAAGAGGGGTGAGGGTGACTGAAAGCCCACAATGAGCACACAAAGCAAGGACACTTACAAACTAATCCAAACAGGTGTTATATTAAAAATATATACACATTTATTCCAAAGCCTTTAAAACAATGACTGTAGCGAGAAATCACAATACAACTCTAGTAAACCAACACATACCATACCAATCCAATATATATACAAATACAGACAAGTCTCAAGCGTTAGATGCACGAAATGTGTAGTCCACCTAAAAGGGAAGGAAAACAGGCAGTGCGAAATAATGCTTAGACCCAGTCCGCCTTCAGAGGCACCTAACTAAAAGGAAGTCCGAGCCCTACGAAGAGTGGAGCCTTGTGCTCAAAAGTACCTGCACACGTTGGTGCCAACGGGCAAAAGGGGGAGTCTCTTCGAGGGAATCAGGCAGTTCAGTTTAGTGCACAAATGAAAAAGAACATAGTTCCGCGACTCAAGCGCAGCCTCCACTGTGGGCAGAAGCAGAGCGCGAGTACGGAAAGGCGTGCTGTTTTGACACAGCGGGGAAAAGCTATGGGCTCCTGCAGGAGGGCGACCAGTTCCGAGCTATGCTACTCACCGGTCCCCGATGCAAGCAGACCCAGGCTTCTCCGCGTCAGTTTCAGTCGCTGGTAGATTCAGGAGAGCAGGGGACGTCTCGTCGTCGTGTAGAGTCTGCAGCAGCAGAGTTGAGTTAAAGATGTCCCAAACTAAGTGAACCCACACAGTTTGTTACCACAGCAGGGCAACGGAGCGGCCATGTGTATCTCAGTCAAATGTACACTACTCACTTCAGACATGGGAACGCCAAGTGTACGAATCGTGTGAGAGTGACAAGGACTAGAAATACTACACAACCTGGCGGCGGTTACAGAGCAAGACTCCTGTGTAGGCTGGTCAGTCTGCTGGATGGCCCAGAGACGCTTCCGAAGGCTTACGAGCAGGAGATGGTGAAGATGCCGAGAATAGCTGTTCCCGCTATTCCAAGGGTCGAAGTACCAGTACAGGCCTTCTGGTTCGATCAGAGGTAAAAAGGGTTTCACAAGGCGACAGCAGTGCAGAGGAGCAGTCCTTCAGCGGGTCACCAGCGATTCCTCGGTTCAGCCTCGTGGTTGCAGGATACTTGGCTCCTGTATTCCTTCGTTCGTGAGAACTCAGGAGATCGACATGGTAGTGGTGTTTCCAGCCCCCTCTTATCCACGGTTCCCTTTGCGCCAAAACGGAGGGGACCCAATGGGAGATCCGCTCATCAACACTCACACCATACGTGGACCTATCACGGACCACGGTGGTCCCAGGCATTCACACTAACCTAGACTCTCTGGCACCCACCATGTGTATTGGGACCAGACATCCCAGCCCACATCCTGGAGGCACACACAAGGCCTGTAGAAGCCCACAAAAGCATCCGTGTTTCTCGGGAAAGTACATGCCCAAATAAGGAAGGCCCCGGGTCGGCTCGACCTGGGGAAGGTGAAGGGTGCAAGACGGTCAGCGGACAGGACAAAGGAGCCTCGTAGTCTGGCCATTTTGGGAGCCAGGCCACCATTAAAACGCCAAAAGGAGCTCAAAACACAAGAAACGATCGCTGCCACCATTCCCGTCCGTGAATCACTTGCACCGATCAGTTACAATCCTAAAAGAGTATCTAGGGCCTGTAGAAGGCTAGAGACCCAAGAGAGCAGTAACTTAGCTTACAGTGCCCTCTTGTGTCATGTTGCACGAAAGCCGCAACATGATAAAAGAAACTACGGAAAACAGCGTTTCCCGGTACTGACTGTCTTAAGGGCATGTCAGTTTCCCCGTAAGAATGGAGCGAAATCCCAGAGGAGTGCGGCAGAAGGCTGCACTTCTCTGGCAAAGTCTAGGGGTTGCCACATGGAAGGAAAATTACCCACAATTACGAAATCTTTCCTAACAGTGTCATGAGGGCACTTGGACAGGAGAAGGTTACTTTTGTAATGTTTGTGCAAACCCACCAGTACAAGAGGGGCTTCTAGGGGAGATTAGAGACATTATGCCAAAAGAAGCATTCGAAACACTGTTTATTGCAGGGGATGTTAACGATGCGATGGATATGGAGTGGTATAGAGCAGGCACAGCAAGTCCAAAGGGGTGAGAGGCTTGAGACTGAATGAGTGGTCCTGGTCGTTGGACCTGATGGACTTTGGAGGGAACTGAATCTTTCTTGTTTCTTTTTGGGGCACATGGGTCCTTATCCTATTTATGTCCACAGTGACGAGGTACATGGGATGAAAGAAGCTATGTTTTTGGCAAGGGGGCTTCCAGACCACTCGTCCTTGTTGTTCTCCTGGGGCCTGGGAAAGAGGAAATCATAAGTGGTTTGAAGGCAGACCGCCTACCATCTGCTGACTCTGGAGCTGAGAGAAAGCATGGTGGAAAGAATGGATCGGGTCTTTAGTAAGAATGAGGGGGGTCGGTTGAGAGTGCAGTGACGTTATGGGAGGCATTCACAGTGGTATTTCGGGGCGATTTAGGGTGTTCGGAGAAGGGAGACAGATAGGAGGCAGGAACTGTCAAAGGAGGAAAAGAGGGTTTTGGAGCTAAAAGGTAAATATGACATGGATACATCTGACCAAGTCCTGAGTGGGTGAGAACCCTTGAGGTGGATGATGCCAGATACCTAAGCAAATTAAGCAGGGGGGTATACAGGTATGGGGACAATCATTGGTAAATGGTTGGTGTTATGGCCTGGAAAAGCGACTGATGGCCCAAAGGGAACACAAACTCACACAGGAGACCAGTCAGCAATACACTGCACAGGAGCCGAGCCGATGGATAAAGAGGTTTGTTATTGCACAAAAGATAACACAGAATAGACAGGAGTCAGCCGAGGCTTGGAAAGCCTGTAATGACAAGCACAGAGATAGCCAGTAGGGGCTCTGCCATCGCGGCTAACAGATGCTTCTTGTATAGCATCATCAGAGCCCCATCAGTAATATAGAACCCCATTGGCATGGAAGAGGAACAAACTCTTTTCATTACTGGAACCTAAGACAATCACAAATCTTGTAGTGACATTGTCAGCATATATTTGACAAAAACAAATTAGAAAACGTCATATTCCATTAATGATATTGGCATAGCATACGGAAATAAGTGTCGGTGTGTCTGTTCTGGGGAGGTGTGCACAGTACATAATAGGGGCACAAAACAGGCCTACTGTAATGTAGATAATATGGGCAAGTATACAGCCAAATCACTGGGGTGAGGAATAGATGGGTTTCGCCCGGTGGGGTCGTCCCCCAGGGTGGAGAGGAAATAGCGGAGGTGTCTAAAGATTTTTTTAAGGCGCTGTATGAGAAAGCTCTGTAGAGGGACGAAGCAGGAATGCTTGCCTTTTGGACTCCCTGCCTCAGAGGCTCCTGACAGAGGCTCAGTGAGGGGTGCTGGAGGCTGATCTGACTGTGGCAGAGGTGGAGCGTGGCATACATCAGCTGCAGGTCTGCAAGACCCCGGGCACCAACGGCCAACCACTAGAGCTGTGGAAATCCTTGGAGAAAAAGTGAGCCCACACTTACTCAATCTTCATGAGAGGGGCAGGGAAAATGGGATCCTTCTGTGCCACTTTACAGACTGTATTATCGTTGTGATCCATATGGTGGAGAAGCCAAAGAAGAGCTGAGAGTCAAATAGGCAGATCTCCTTGTTGAATGTGTGAAGGTGAAGATCCTGGCTAAAATCTTGGCAGAAAGATTTCTGACAGTGCTTCCTGGGGTGATTTACCCTGACCTAAACAGTTTCATGCTGGAGAGATCGATGTGTCTAAATCTGGGCCGGCTCTTTGGGGCAGTGTCAATGGCTCAGTTACTGCCTTCTGAGAATAATTTGCTCCTGGCATTAGATTTGTTCAAAGCACTTGACTCTGTGGGTTGAGACTACATGTCGGCGGTACTGAGAGTCTGGGATGCGGGCCAAATTTCCGGGCTGGGTCAAACTACTATAGGGGTCTCACATGGCTAAGGTAATTGTTTCAAAAGTAGCAGAAAGGTCCATAGGAACGTTGTCTGAAACAGTTATAGGGACAAATCCCAAGGTCGATATTCTGTAAACACAAAAATTTTAAAGTGACCTGTATTAGTGGGATTGTGAGAAGGCCATTCTAGGTTCTTACATAGCAACATCTAGTTGCGCTTTCACAAATTTTCCAACCTGCATTGCGCCTTGCAATTCGTGAACTGTTTCAGACAATGTTCCTATGGACCTTTCTGCTACTGGGTAAGCCCCAGGCATGTACCTTATTTGAAATACAGCATTGTACTCAGTGATTCGTCTTTGTAATAACCGGAACTAATGGGCTTTTCTTTTTCTTTTTTCTTTTTGTTTTTTCCGTTTCCCCTTTTTCTCGTTTTTTGAAACAATTGTATTTTGTTTTTCTTTTGATTATTAATTGAACACGGTATGAGTATGGTTGATATGATGACTCTGTTTTTGAATATTCTCAACCCACCCAATCCTCCCCTTCACCAACCCCTGTTTCTCTGTCGAATAACAATGTGCTATATGTTTTGTGACAAATCAATGTATATACAATGTGTGCAATTGAATCATGCATTTGCCTATTATATTGTGTGTTTTATGAACAAAATTTATTTTTGGTTTGAATAATGAATGTAGCCCTGATTTGATAAAGGCTCGTGGGAGCCGAAACGTGTAATCGAGTAGAGGGCTCGCACATCAGATTGTGCAAACAGATTGTGCCATTAAACAATCCAACTCTACACTGGCGCTGAGTCCTGGAGTTTTTTCATCTTCTCTGTTATTTATGTGGACGGTATGGGCTTAGTATCCGTCCAAATCCAGTGATCTGCAACTATTTGGATGACAACAATATCTTAACTAATGCTCTTTCAATAATTAATTTGCATGAGGAATTGGAAGGCGTCGCCTGCTGGAGCAACTTCAAACTAAATAAGCCCCATTTTTCTTGTAAACGGAGACTTCGTGTTTCGGAAGTTGACAACAAGGCAGACCCGCTACCATTCAAGATGGCCGCATATCTTAAGAATCGAGAGGAAGATACAAAGAATCTTTTTACAGAACGGGGAGATATGACTCATGCTTTCTCTAACGTTGTACCCAAAAGAGAAGATTTACGTTCTAAATTCATGAAATTGGAAAGAATATCTAAAAAGGAAATAGATAAATATTGGGAAAAGGTTTCCCTAGAGAATTATGTGCAGAATGATCGAATACCAAGGGGATTGAGAATCCTTATTTTTCCCAACTTCAATAATAATCAAGACAAAGACTTAGCAGAAGCTTGGGAAGCAAATTTGAGTAACAGTTCTATGAAAATGATGGATCTTTTGATTGAACATGCTAATAGAGAACACAAGAGAGCAGTGGAAGGAATTGAGACCATTAAGAAAGAAATTACTGAGATGCAATCAAGTGAAGCAACTAAAGCAAAAAATTATGAAAAAATGTACGACCTCTTACAAGTATATCAGGATGAGGTCAAACTTAGAAAACTAAGGAAGTGCTATTGTGATGATCGGGATTACAAAGAAGATTGAGTGTATACCTTCCAGACTAAATACGATGCTAGCATTAAAATATCTTCAAAGAATTCAACACCTAATACATCATCAGCAAGTTCTGATGCAGATTCAGAACCGGAAACCCTAGACGTTAGAGGTGAGAATGTATGTATAGAGGGTGGCTATATGAACCAAATTAGAAGGTACAAGAAAGGGAATCGCAATCTCCCCAAGAAGACAGTCCGTTTTCAACTACCAGCTATCAGCAACACCCCAATGTTGGGGAAAGGAGGAGAGGAAGGAGGGGGGGCAAGAAGCAGCATGAACTTAGATACTGTCAACATGGACAAAAGATTAACGAGGGCCAGCTCCAAGGAGGCAAGAAGTTCCAGGTAATGGATGATTTAGTATTTAACTTAATGAGTAAAAATTTAACTGCAGATGAAAGAGGTCTTCTTAACAGGGGCTTATCTTTCGCGCCCACCTATGAATCTAACAGAGTGGAGGTACATATAGACCTATTCAAGTTCATACGGAAGCTAAAGCTAAAAAAGTTCTTTGCCACCAGAGCATCAGGTAACTACCGTAATCGAGAGCCGGCGATTCCAATTAGTGGGCATTCTATTCAAGAAGTGGAGGACACTTTCTTGATCAGATCCTTAACTGAAGACGAACAATTTGCTCCGTTTAATCTTTTGGATGAACTGAGGGTGTAATCCAGTAGTATTCCCATTCAATCTTTGAAACCGACATCAATATTTTTGCCACAGTTACCGGCAGACAACTTAATTGATACCTTCTACAAAGCGGTGTCTCAGGACCTGTATGAGATGGATGCACGGAGAAACAAACATCGTATTTCGAACAAGGATAAATCTGTCAATCTAACCCAAGGGGAATTAACAGCACTCATAGGCCTAATGGCCGATGGACAGATTGTAATCAAGGAAGCTGACAAAGGGGGGAATATTGTTGTTATGGACAGTGTGGATTATCTCAAGATGGCCCATAATCATTTGTCAACCCCCGACTGTTATCGAATAAGAACTGACAATGTAAAGAAAAAGGCTGTTGAGCAACTCGGAGAAAACATTTTGATATGGCACAGGAAAGGCCTCATCACTGATGAGGAGAGATCCTTCCTAACAGTGAAAGAACCAGTATTTCCCACAATGTATTTCCTACCTAAAATACATAAAGAATTCAACTCGATACCAGAAGGCCGCCCGATTATGAGTGGCATAGGGTGGATAACTGAAAGGATTTCGGAGTACCTGGATACCATCCTCAGACCTAGAGCAGCGGTACTCAAGTCTTATCTTCAAGATTCTACTAGTCTCATACGCAAACTGCACGACTTTGAATGGCAAAGCACCTACTATCTTGCCACTTTAGATGTAAAGGCCCTCTATACCTCTATTCATCATAAATGGGCAACTGCCTCCATCGATTATACCTATAGGAATGACTCAGCATCATACTATAACCAGATTCAAATGCTCAAGGAAATGTTGCAATTGACTTTTGATTTAAACTTTTTTATGTTCAACAATCAAATATACCAACAAACGAAAGGGGTGGCTATGGGCACCAAATATGCTCCAGCATTAGCCAACCTTGTTATGGGCATGTTAGAAGACAAAATTGTGTATACAGCCCCATTCTTCATTGATAAGGTTAAAATGTGGACACGATACATTGACGATGTATTTTGCATAATTGATGGAAGTACTGATGAGTTTCAAGATTTTGTGAATCATTTGAACCACAATTGTTTTGACATCCAGTTTGTGGGAGAATGTAATGAATGGAGCATAGACTTTCTCGATCTAACGATACTAATAAAAGAAAATCAGCTATTTACTAGAACTTTTAGAAAAAAGACGGAGGTCAACTCCACGCTTCATGCAAGTAGTTGTCATTATCACTCCACAATTCGAAACATACCGTTAGGCGAGTACATCCGCGCCAGACGGAATTGTCAATGAAACATGGATTTTGAAAAAGAATGCTTACTCTTAAGACATCGTTTCAAGAATAGAGGTTACTCTGACAAATGTATTAAATTGGCTTATAAGAGAACAAAGGACATGCACCAAGAAGATACTCTTCAACCTAAAATGGGTAAGGTTACCGATGAAAAATTTGGACCTAGTTTCATTACACAGTATTGTAAAGACCACCAGCAGATTCGGCGAATACTAGGGAAACACTGGTATCTGCTGAAACTAGATGACCACATTAGCAAATTGATAGATGAGAAACCACAAATGATCTTCAAGAGAGCAGGAACTCTCAAAACAATGCTCAGTCCATCTCTGTTGCCGGAGATCGAGCAAATTAATCGCACAACCTGGCTGTCTAACAATTCAATTGGTTTCAGGAAATGTGGTGGGTGCACCCAATGCAAATATGCGCACAACTCCACGAACAAGTTCATTGACTCTAATGGCAAACAATGGCTCATACAACAAGGGATCAATTGTAAAACTAAATTCGTAGTGTACTGTATTATTTGTATATGTAAGAAGATTTATGTTGGTAGCACCAAAAGAGAGTTACGAGTCCGTATTCGTGAGCACCTGGCAAAGATTGGCAGCCAAGATACTTCGTTGCCACTATCGGATCATTGGCAGAACTGTCATCAGTTACATAATAAATCTGATATTAGATTCATTGGTTTAAAACAAGTTACCTTGAGCAAACGAGGAGGAGATAGATTGAAGGCATTGCGGCAGTCGGAAGCACGCATCATCTGTTTTTTTAATTCTACCAAAACAGGTTTGAATAATGACAATGAGATGGCCTCATTCCTATAGAATTCTGGTTACTCAGTGTTTTAGTGTTTTTTTACTGTTTGGAATCATGTCCAGTATTTTTGGCCAACGTATTTTGGGATATAGAAGGCCAAGGGGTTTTCTGTTACATGTATTTACGAATAATGTGTCTTCAATTATTCCAGTGTTTTTTGGGATGGTTTCTTGTCTTATACAGGGTTTCCGCTCTTTAGGTATAATGTAAATCATTCTTTTTCTCTCTATATTGATATCTTAGGATGTCATTATAGCAATATATGTACTTAATAAAAGTAGTAATGCATTTCCCCAATTTTTCGAGCTGAAAGGCATTGAATGAATTTGTATAAAGGCATTTCTTTGCTGTCTAAGCGCTTTAGGGTAACTTCCCCTTTAATTTGGATCATTGCAAGGCACTGAGCCAGGTTGCCGCAGCAACGGGAGCTAACATTGCCGTGACAACGATGAATACTATTTAGATCTTTCAAGATGGCGCCGGCTGCATCTAACATTCGAGCAGCCGACGCGAGAGACTACAGAGCAGAACAGTGAGTTTCTTCTTACCCTAAAACACTCGCGTATGCGAGGAGTGCTTTCTAATGAGCACGGTTTATTCGTGTCTATCTATTTTTTGGTAAAGGATACGAGTATACCATGAAATGTAACTTTATACTTTGTTAGTCATACAATCGCGAGGTCGTTTCTTGTTGTGAAAGAGAGGCGCAATGCAGGTTGGAAAATTCGTGAAAGCGCAACTAGATGTTGCTATGTAAGAACCTAGAATGGCCTTCTCACAATCCCACTAATACAGGTCACTTTAAAATTTTTGTGTTTACAGAATATCGACCTTGGGATTTGTCCCTATAACTGTTTCAGACAATGTTCCTATGGACCTTTCTGCTACTGGGTAAGCCCCAGGCATGTACCTTATTTGAAATACAGCATTGTACTCAGTGATTTGTCTTTGTAATAACCGGAACTAATGGGCTTTTCTTTTTCTTTTTTCTTTTTGTTTTTTCCGTTTCCCCTTTTTCTCGTTTTTTGAAACAATTGTATTTTGTTTTTCTTTTGATTATTAATTGAACACGGTATGACTATGGTTGATATGATGACTCTGTTTTTGAATATTCTCAACCCACTCAATCCTCCCCTTCACCAACCCCTGTTTCTTTGTCGAATAACAATGTGCTATATGTTTTGTGACAAATCAATGTATATACAATGTGTGCAATTGAATCATGCATTTGCCTATTATATTGTGTGTTTTATGAACAAAAATTTTTTTGGTTTGAATAATGAATGTAGCCCTGATTTGATAAAGGCTCGTGGGAGCCGAAACGCGTAATCGAGTAGAGGGCTCGCACATTAGATTGTGCAAACAGATTGTGCCATTAAACAATCCAACTCTACACTGGCGCTGAGTCCTGGAGTTTTTTCATCTTTTCTGTTATTTGTTTGGACGGTATGGGCTTAGTATTCGTCCAAATCCAGTGACCTGCGACTATTTGGATGACAACAATATCCTAACTAATGCTCTTTCAATAATTAATTTGCATAAGGGATTGGAAGGAGTCGCCTGCTGGAGCAACTTCAAACTAAATAAGCCCCATTTTTCTTGTAAACTGAGACTTCGTGTTTCGGAAGTTGACAAAAAGGCAGACCCGCTACCATTCAAGTTGGCCGCATATCTTAAGAATCGAGAGGAAGATACAAAGAATCTTTTTACAGAACGGGGAGATATGACTCATGCTTTCTCTAACGTTGTACCCAAAAGAGAAGATTTACGTTCTAAATTCATGAAATTGGAAAGAATATCTAAAAAGGAAATAGATAAATATTGGGAAAAGGTTTCCCTAGAGAATTATGTGCAGAATGATCGAATACCAAGGGGATTGAGAATCCTTATTTTTCCCAACTTCAAAAATGATCAAGACTAAGACTTAGCAGAAGCTTGGGAAGCAAATTTGAGTAACAGTTCTATGAAAATGATGGATCTTTTGATTGAACATGCTAATAGAGAACACAAGAGAGCAGTGGAAGGAATTGAGACCATTAAGAAAGAAATTACTGAGATGCAATCAAGTGAAGCAACTAAAGCAAAAAATTATGAAAATATGTACGACCTCTTACAAGTATATCAGGATGAGGTCAAACTTAGAAAACTAAGGAAGTGCTATCGTGATGATCGGGATTACAAAGAAGATCGAGTGTATACCTTCCAGACTAAATACGATGCTAGCATTAAAATATCTTCAAAGAATTCAACACCTAATACATCATCAGCAAGTTCTGATGCAGATTCAGAACCGGAAACCCTAGACGTTAGAGGTGAGAATGTACATATAGAGGGTGGCTATATGAACCAAATTAGAAGGTACAAGAAAGGGAATCGCAATCTCCCCAAGAAGACAGTCCGTTTTCAACTACCAGCTATCAGCAACACCCCAATGTTGGGGAAAGGAGGAGAGGAAGGAGGGGGGGCAAGAAGCAGCGTGAACTTAGATACTGTCAACATGGACAAAAGATTAACGAGGGCCAGCTCCAAGGAGGCAAGCAGTTCCAGGTAATGGATGATTTAGTATTTAACTTATCGAGTAAAAATTTAACTGCAGATGAAAGAGGTCTTCTTAACAGGGGCTTATCTTTCGCGCCCACCTATGAATCTAACAGAGTGGAGGTACATATAGACCTATTCAAGTTCATACGGAAGCTAAAGCTAAAAAAGTTCTTTGCCACCAGAGCATCAGGTAACTACCGTAATCGAGAGCCGGCGATTCCAATTAGTGGGCATTCTATTCAAGAAGTGGAGGACACTTTCTTGATCAGATCCTTAACTGAAGACGAACAATTTGCTCCGTTTAATCTTTTGGATGAACTGAGGGTGAAATCCAGTAGTATTCCCATTCAATCTTTGAAACCGACATCAAAATTTTTGCCACAGTTACCGGCAAACAACTTAATTGATACCTTCTACAAAGCGGTGTCTCAGGACCTGTATGAGATGGATGCACGGAGAAACAAACATCGTATTTCGAACAAGGATAAATCTGTCAATCTAACCCAAGGGGAATTAACAGCACTCAAAGGCCTAATGGCAGATGGACAGATTGTAATCAAGGAAGCTGACAAAGGGGGGAATATTGTTGTTATGGACAGGGTGGATTATCTCAAAATGGCCCATAATCATTTGTCAACCCCCGACTGTTATCGAATAAGAACTGACAATGTAAAGAAAAAGGCTGTTGAGCAACTCGGAGAAAACATTTTGATATGGCACAGGAAAGGCCTCATCACTGATGAGGAGAGATCCTTCCTAACAGTGAAAGAACCAGTATTTCCCACAATGTATTTCCTACCTAAAATACATAAAGAATTCAACTCGATACCAGAAGGCCGCCCGATTATGAGTGGCATAGGGTGGATAACTGAAAGGATTTCGGAGTACCTGGATACCATCCTCAGACCTAGAGCAGCGGTACTCAAGTCTTATCTTCAAGATTCTACTAGTCTCATACGCAAACTGCACGACTTTGAATGGCAAAGCACCTACTATCTTGCCACTTTAGATGTAAAGGCCCTCTATTCATCATAAATGGGCAACTGCCTCCATCGATTATACCTATAGGAATGACTCAGCATCATACTATAACCAGATTCAAATGCTCAAGGAAATGTTGCAATTGACTTTTGATTTAAACTTTTTTATGTTCAACAATCAAATATACCAACAAACGAAAGGGGTGGCTATGGGCACCAAATATGCTCCAGCATTAGCCAACCTTGTTATGGGCATGTTAGAAGACAAAATTGTGTATACAGCCCCATTCTTCATTGATAAGATTAAAATGTGGACACGATACATTGACAATGTATTTTGCATAATTGATGGAAGTACTGATGAGTTTCAAGATTTTGTGAATCATGTGAACCACAATTGTTTTGACATCCAGTTTGTGGGAGAATGTAATGAATGGAGCATAGACTTTCTCGATCTAACGATACTAATAGAAGAAAATCAGCTATTTACTAGAACTTTTAGAAAAAAGACGGAGGTCAACTCCACGCTTCATGCAAGTAGTTGTCATTATCACTCCACAATTCGAAACATACCGTTAGGCGAGTACATCCGCGCCAGACGGAATTGTCAACGGAACATGGATTTTGAAAAAGAATGCTTACTCTTAAGACATTGTTTCAAGAATAGAGGTTACTCTGACAAATGTATTAAATTGGCTTATAAGAGAACAAAGGACATGCACCAACAAGATACTCTTCAACCTAAAATGGGTAAGGTTACCGATGAAAAATTTGGACCTAGTTTCATTACACAGTATTGTAAAGACCACCAGCAGATTCGGCGAATACTAGGGAAACACTGGTATCTGCTGAAACTAGATGACCACGTTAGCAAATTGATAGATGAGAAACCACAAATGATCTTCAAGAGAGCTGGAACTCTCAAAACAATGCTCAGTCCATCTCTGTTGCCGGAGATCGAGCAAATTAATCGCACAACCTGGCTGTCTAACAATTCAATTGGTTTCAGGAAATGTGGTGGGTGCACCCAATGCAAATATGCGCACAACTCTACGAACAAGTTCATTGACTCTAATGGCAAACAATGGCTCATACAACAAGGGATCAATTGTAAAACTAAATTCGTAGTGTACTGTATTATTTGTATATGTAAGAAGATTTATGTTGGTAGCACCAAAAGAGAGTTATGAGTCCGTATTCGTGAGCACCTGGCAAAGATTGGCAGCCAAGATACTTCGTTGCCACTATCGGATCATTGGCAGAACTGTCATCAGTTACATAATAAATCTGATATTAGATTCATTGGTTTAAAACAAGTTACCTTGAGCAAACGAGGAGGAGATAGATTGAAGGCATTGCGGCAGTCGGAAGCACGCATCATCTGTTTTTTTAATTCTACCAAAACAGGTTTGAATAATGACAATGAGATGGCCTCATTCCTATAGAATTCTGGTTACTCGGTGTTTTAGTGTTTTTTTACTGTTTGGAATCATGTCCAGTATTTTTGGCCAATGTATTTTGGGATATAGAAGGCCAAGGGGTTTTCTGTTACATGTATTTACGTGTAACGCTCACCTGATTCCCGTAGAGGCGCCGGTCTTGACTGGGCGTATACCGTATCTTCAAAGGTGATGTGTAACACACGGCTGGCTCTTTGGGCTGGACCTCTGTGCACTGTATGTCTGACTCGAAGGGTAAGATGTCTGCAGATAGAAAATATGGGATTAAGGAACTGGGTTATTGAATGTCTCTCTCTTCTTCCCTTTCTCTTCTCCTGTAGAACCCCAAAGGTTAACGCTCTCACCTTAGGTAAGTGAACGCTGTGCTCTCCATCTGCCTCGGGGCAGGGTGCTGTAACCAGTTTCTTCACTGGATAAGGGGAGCAGGCCTCTTGACTTCAGAGGACTGCTGTCCTTCGTTTACTGCACGAACGGTAAATTTCGAGTAATTCTAATGTCTTTAAAGTCTTTAGTAATGATGTCTCTTGTTTTGCAGGGTTACGGCGATGGCGGATGACGGGCTGAAGTGAGTTGAAGATGGAGCCCGTGTGATGAATAGAAGCGCCTGGAAGCACGTAAGTAAGCGCTTGTTGCCTGCTTCACGATGCGCTCTAACTGTCTTTTTATTTTGCAGGTACAAGTTCGGAGCGGCTGCAGGGTGCCGGAATACCCACTGGGTTAGATATGGAAAGGAGTAATGGCACGTGAGTATTAAAGTTCCCCAATGTCTTTAAACGCACCTTGTTTTGTCTTTCAGATGCGGGATGCAGCGCCGAAGGCCTCCGGAGCGTGCGAAGAGTTGGTAAGCTTTTGTCTTTCAGATGCCGGAATGCAGTGTGAAGACCTCCGGAGCGCACGAAGAGTAGGTAAGCCTTTGTCTTTCAGATGCCGGAATGCAGCGCGAGGCGTTGGTGACAACCAATGGACCAGGTAAGTGAAGAGCTGTCACTGAAGACCGTAATGCTAACCTGTTCTTTCTTGTCTTTATAGGTGTTGCTGAAGACTGGATTCAGGATGGTAAGCCTTTTTCCTTAGGCCCAGGATCAGATGCAGAAGACACGATGAGCATTCTGCTGCAGAGGATGCAGAATAACGCAAAGCAAGATTCATCCATCGGGTGTGGTTTAAATAGCCTCCTGTAGTGCTTAGGTGTCTCCTTCCACAGCCACGCCTAGGTAAGAAAAGAGTTCCTGCTTTCCAGAAGAGTTCCAGTGCTCTGAATCTAGGGAGTGGCTCCTGCCCCACCCAACAGGAAAAGTAGTTCCAAACAGAAGAGGATCAGAGGCTCAACTGGCAGGCAAGTAAGCAGCATGGTCTGCTGCAGGTAAGTCCACCCAAGCATTATGAGCCCGGCGCTTCCAGCGCTGGGACTGGGCATATTTATGAGCCTGGTGCCACTGGCGCCAGGACTGGGTCCAAAAGGTCCCAATTGGGACTGGTTGGCACTCGGAACCTGGGTTATGGATCTGCTTCCAAGGGAGTTGGGAAAACCCTGACCTTTTGGAATCAGAGATCATGACAGTACCCCCCCTCAAGGCCCCTCCCAAACCGGGCTTCTCCGGGGGTTTTGGCTTGTCAGGAAATGTTCGGTGAAATCTTTTGATTAGGCGAGGAGCGTGGACATATTCAGCAGGTTCCCAGGATCTCTCTTGGGGGCCGTAGCCTTTCCAGTCAATTAGGTAAAATAGTTTAGATTTGGAGATCTTGGAGTCCAGAATGCTTTTGACTTCAAACTCGAGTTCTCCATCAACTAGGATAGGTTTTGGAGATTTAGTTAGTCGGGTTTGAGGTTGCACGGGTTTTAATAGAGAGACGTGGAAGACCGGATGGATCTTCATGTGCGGGGGCAAGTCGAACTTGACCGCTACTGGGTTTACTATGGTAGTGATGGAATAGGGACCAAGGTATCTTGGGTTGAATGTGCGTGGCCCTTTTAGAGGTAGATATTTGGTGGATAACCAGACTTGATCCCCTACTTGATATTGAGGGGCTTCCTTCCGATGTTGATCTGCTCCTTTCTTGTATTGTTCTTTAGCCCTTTGAAGGTGAGAAACAGCTTCCTTAAAGGCTTGGGTGATTGTAGAATGCAGGTAGTCTACTGCTGGTGTTTCAAGATCTTGGAGGGGATCCAACTCCGAGGTTCGAGGGTGACTGCCGTACAAAAGAAAAAACGGGGTTTTCCCAGTTCCCGAATGGACAGAGTTATTGTAGGCATATTCGGCTATCCAAAGGATGTCTTTCCAAGTTTTTTCAGTTTGTTGCAGCATGCAGCGTAAATACTGTTCCAGAGTTTGATTGGTCCTCTCGGTTTGTCCGTCGGTCTGAGGGTGGTGACTGGTCGATAGTCTCACATCAATTTGAGCCGACCGACAGCAACTTCGCCAAAAATGAGAAATAAATTGACTACCTCGATCCGAAATTAGAACCGAAGGAAAACCGTGCAGTCGGACGATGTTTTCGAGAAATTCTCGGGCCAGAGTTGCTGCTGTTGGCAAGCCTTTGAGCGGAATGAAATGCGCCATCTTGGAGAATAAGTCCACGATTACTAGAATCGTATTGTATCCGGAGCATGGAGGTAGATCGGTGATGAAGTCCATAGAAAGCGTATGCCAAGGGCGAGGTGGGATGTCAATAGGGCGTAAGAGGCCTGCTGGTCTTTCCTTTTGACTCTTGTTTTGGGCGCATACTCCGCAGGACATTATAAAGTCTCTGATATCTTTTTTCCAAGACGGCCACCAGAAGTAGCGCTTGATCTTTTCTGAGGTCTTGGCCATACCGGGATGTCCTTCCATTAAAGAATCGTGATAACAAGAGATTACTTTTTTCTGTAAATGTGTGCTGGGTAGGTATAATCGTTCTAGGAAATACAATAAGTTGTCCTTTACTGCAAAGTCCTTTCCCTGCAGATGCCAATTCTGTATGTCAGCTGGAGTTACAAGTTGCCTGGCTTTATCCTTAACTTCCTCTATGGATTCTGTGGCGATTACACCCAGAATTCTTTGTTCGGGAATGATTGGTACAGGTTTAGGGTTCATCAAGTGTTCTTCCACTCCCATCCGAGAAAGGGCATCAGCTTTACCGTTCTTTGTACCAGGTCGATAGGTAATTATGAAGTCAAACTCGGCAAAGAATAATGCCCAACGGAGTTGTCTAGAGGATTGGGCTTTTGCGGTTTTCAAATATTGCAGGTTTCGGTGATCCGTAATCACAGTAACGGTGTGTCGGGCCCCCAGCAGATAATGCCGCCAAGCCTTAAAGGCAGACTTGATAGCCAGAAGTTCCTTGTCAGTAATCGTGTAATTGATTTCAGGAGGCGAGAATTTGCGGGACCAAAATGCCATGGGATGCAACTGATTGGTTACCGGGTCCTTTTGTGATAGAACTGCCCCCATGGCAAGGCTTGAAGCATCAGTTTCCACGATGTAGGGGAGTTCGGGGCGAGGGTGTTTTAAGATTGGTGCAGAGATAAATTTAGTCTTCAAATCCTGGAAAGCTTGTTCCGCCTCGGTAGACCATTCAAAACGTTTGTTTTTCTTTAACAAGGCAGTGATGGGCTGAACTATTCGAGAGAATTCGGAGATAAACCTGCGGTAAAAGTTAGCGAAGCCTAACATGCTTTGCACACCTTTTACGGAGGATGGTGATGGCCATTTGAGAACTGCATCGACCTTCTTTGAATCCATACGCACTCCGCCAGGTGATAATATGAATCCCAAGAATTCAACTTCAGTCACGTTGAAAACACATTTTTCCAACTTAGCGAAAAGTTTGTGTTGACGCAATCTTTCGAGGACCATTTTCACGTGTTTCCGATGTTCAGATTCCGATGAAGAATAAACGAGGATGTCGTCAATGTAAACAACAACACACACATCTATGAGCTCTCTGAGGACATCGTTCATAAAATATTGAAAGGCGGCCGGGGCATTGCAAAGTCCGAAGGGCATGACCTGATATTCAAATAGCCCATACTTGGTGCGGAAGGCCGTCTTCCATTCATCGCCCTCTTTTACTCGTACTAAGTGGTAAGCTCCTCTAAGATCCAGCTTTGTATATATGCATGCTTTTCTGACTTGGTCCAGGAGTTCAGGGATCAAAGGTAACGGATATCTATTCTTAACGGTGAGCTGGTTCAGGGAGCGATAATCTATACAAGTTCTAAGGTCTCCTTCCTTTTTTGGAACGAAGAACAAAGCTGAAGAAGCAGGGGACTTGGAAGGACGAATAAACCCATTTGCCAGGTATTGATCCAGGTATTGTCGAAGGTGAAGGTTCTCAGGCTCGGTGAGGGCATAAATTCTACTACAAGGAGGAGTAGATCCAGGTATCAGGTCTATCTGGCAGTCATAAGACCTATGAGGAGGTAGAGAGTTAGCCTGATCCTTCCGGAAAACATCTTGGTATTCTAGGTATTCGGGAGGTAACTGGCGAGTCTCTGAAGAAATTGCTGCCAGTGCAACACCAGGTGGAGGGTGACAAGTAGAGACACATTCTGGAAACTGGACCGTTCTTGCTCGCCAATCGATCAGAGGATTGTGTTTCTCTAACCAAGGTATTCCTAGAATAATCTGAAACTGAGGGGCCTTGATCACATCGAACACGATCTTCTCATGGTGTCCATCTTGACTTACTAGCGTCACCTCTTGAGTGGTATGCGTTACTGGCCCGGGGGCTATCTCCGTACCATCCACCGTAGTAATGACGTCCTTTACAGCCTTGGGACAAAGAGTTAGATTCATCCTCAAAACCATTTCATGATCCACATAATTGCCGATGGCACCGCTGTCGACGTAAGCTTCAATTGCATGTAATCGATCCGGATTATCAGGGCTAATGAGGACCATAGGTATCACGAAATGCGAGGTCACGGAACTGGTTTTCACGCTCGGCAAGAGGACCTCTATTCTTGTCGGGCGAGGTCGTTTCCCTGCTCAGAGTTTGTAACTTTGGTAACTGCAGCTCCTACTGCCTTCTTGGCAGGTTTCACCGGACAGTCTCGAAGAAAGTGCCCTGAGTTTCCGCAATAGAGGCATAATTGCAACTGTTTTCTCCTTTCCCGCTCCTTTTGTGTTAGAGGACCTTTCAGACCCCCTATTTGCATGGGTTCCCCGGAGTCTACTCCTTTGGAAGGAGTTGACGGTTTGGAAAATACTCGAGCATCAAACTTGGAACGATCGGCCTTCCTGTTCTGCAGTCTGTGATCTATTTGAACGACTAAGTCTATATAGTCCGAACAATCTTGTGGGGGATTCACTACTTGGGCTAACACATCTTTGAGCTCTCCACGTAGACCTCTATAAAACAGCGTAATCCTTTTGTCCTCAGGCCATTGAGTTTCCACTATCAGTCTGTTGAAAGACGCAATATAAGCCAAAAGGTCTTGATTACCTTGTCGCAACGAAAGAAGCTCATTGTCCAACGCCTGCCCCTGTGAATGTCTTGCGAACAGTTTTTCCATACTGAGCTGAAAAGCTTGAAAATCATGGAGGACCGGATCATCTTGATTTACTAGAGGGATCGACCAGTCTGCCGCATTGCCACTAAGGTACGAAAGCACGAAAGCTACTATAGCTTGATCAGTTGGAAAGGCTGCTGGCCGGCATAAGAAATGCAACCGGCACTGATTGATAAATACTGCATACCTCTTTGGGTCACCAGAAAATCGTTCGGGCGGAGCCAGAGGTACATTCCCAGGTCGGTTGATCTGCACTGGATTCATAGAGGATGTAGAAGGAAGATTTCCCCCAGATGCGGGTAACGGGGTCTGTCCGGCTTGTGACTGTAGCAATTGTCTAGCGAGATCATCTGTTCGCTCCTTGGAAATAATCAGTTCCCTTCTTAGAGCGTTCGTTTCCTGACGGGCTGCATGCATTTCTGCCCTTAGTTCCCCAAGTAACTGGGCTAGCTGGTCGGTATCCGAGGTTTCCATAGCGCCTGGACGGGAGTTTTGTGGTAGGCTTTGCGTTCTGTAACCCTCACCTGATTCCCGTAGAAGCGCCGGTCTTGACTGGGCGTATACCGTATCTTCAAAGGTGATGTGTAACACACGGCTGGCTCTTTGGGCTGGACCTCTGTGCACTGTATGTCTGACTCGAAGGGTAAGATGTCTGCAGATAGAAAATATGGGATTAAGGAACTGGGTTATTGAATGTCTCTCTCTTCTTCCCTTTCTCTTCTCCTGTAGAACCCCAAAGGTTAACGCTCTCACCTTAGGTAAGTGAACGCTGTGCTCTCCATCTGCCTCGGGGCAGGGTGCTGTAACCAGTTTCTTCACTGGATAAGGGGAGCAGGCCTCTTGACTTCAGAGGACTGCTGTCCGTCGTTTACTGCACGAACGGTAAATTTCGAGTAATTCTAATGTCTTTAAAGTCTTTAGTAATGATGTCTCTTGTTTTGCAGGGTTACGGCGATGGCGGATGACGGGCTGAAGTGAGTTGAAGATGGAGCCCGTGTGATGAATAGAAGCGCCTGGAAGCACGTAAGTAAGCGCTTGTTGCCTGCTTCACGATGCGCTCTAACTGTCTTTTTATTTTGCAGGTACAAGTTCGGAGCGGCTGCAGGGTGCCGGAATACCCACTGGGTTAGATGTGGAAAGGAGTAATGGCACGTGAGTATTAAAGTTCCCCAATGTCTTTAAACGCACCTTGTTTTGTCTTTCAGATGCGGGATGCAGCGCCGAAGGCCTCCGGAGCGTGCGAAGAGTTGGTAAGCTTTTGTCTTTCAGATGCCGGAATGCAGTGTGAAGACCTCCGGAGCGCACGAAGAGTAGGTAAGCCTTTGTCTTTCAGATGCCGGAATGCAGCGCGAGGCGTTGGTGACAACCGATAGACCATGTAAGTGAAGAGCTGTCACTGAAGACCGTAATGCTAACCTGTTCTTTCTTGTCTTTATAGGTGTTGCTGAAGACTGGATTCAGGATGGTAAGCCTTTTTCCTTAGGCCCAGGATCAGATGCAGAAGAAACGATGAGCATTCTGCTGCAGAGGATGCAGAATAACGCAAAGCAAGATTCATCCATCGGGTGTGGTTTAAATAGCCTCCTGTAGTGCTTAGGTGTCTCCTTCCACAGCCACGCCTAGGTAAGAAAAGAGTTCCTGCGTTCCAGAAGAGTTCCAGTGCTCTGAATCTAGGGAGTGGCTCCTGCCCCACCCAACAGGAAAAGTAGTTCCAAACAGAAGAGGATCAGAGGCTCAACTGGCAGGCAAGTAAGCAGCATGGTCTGCTGCAGTCCACCCAAGCATTATGAGCCCGGCGCTTCCAGCGCTGGGACTGGGCATATTTATGAGCCTGGTGCCACTGGCGCCAGGACTGGGTCCAAAAGGTCCCAATTGGGACTGGTTGGCACTCGGAACCTGGGTTATGGATCTGCTTCCAAGGGAGTTGGGAAAACCCTGACCTTTTGGAATCAGAGATCATGACATTACGAATAATGTGTCTTCAATTATTCCAGTGTTTTTTGGGATGGTTTCTTGTCTTATACATGGTTTCCGCTCTTTAGGTATAATGTAAATCATTCTTTTTCTCTCTATAATGATATTTTAGGATGTCATTATAGCAATATATGTACTTCATAAAAGTAGTAATGCATTTCCCCAATTTTTCGAGCTGAAAGGCATTGAATGAATTTGTATAAAGGCATTTCTTTGCTGTCTAAGCGCTTTAGGGTAACTTCCCCTTTAATTTGGATCATTGCAAGGCACTGAGCCAGGTTGCCGCAGCAACGGGTGCTAACGTTGCAGTGACAACGATGAATACTATTTACATCTTTCAAGATGGCGCCGGCTGCATCTAACATTCGAGCAGCCGACGCGAGAGACTACAGAGCAGAACAGTGAGTTTCTTCTTACCCTAAAACACTCGCGTATGCGAGGAGTGCTTTAAAATGAGCACGGTTTCTTCGTGTCTATCTATTTTTTGGTAAAGGATACGAGTATACCATGAAATGTAACTTTATACTTTGTTAGTCATACAATCGCGAGGTTGTTTCTTGTTGTGAAAGAAAGGCGCAATGCAGGTTGGAAAATTTGTGAAAGCGCAACTAGATACTTGCTATGTAAGAACCTAGAATGGCCTTCTCACAATCCCACTAATACAGGTCACTTTAAAATGTTTGTGTTTACAGAATATCGACCTTGGGATTTGTCCCTATAACTGTTTCAGACAATGTTCCTATGGACCTTTCTGCTACTGGGTAAGCCCCAGGCATGTACCTTATTTGAAATACAGCATTGTACTCAGTGATTCCTCTTTGTAATAACCGGAACTAATGGGCTTTTCTTTTTCTTTTTTCTTTTTGTTTTTTCCGTTTCCCCTTTTTCTTGTTTTTTGAAACAATTGTATTTTGTTTTTCTTTTGATTATTAATTGAACACGGTATGACTATGGTTGATATGATGACTCTGTTTTTGAATATTCTCAACCCACTCAATCCTCCCCTTCACCAACCCCTGTTTCTCTGTCGAATAACAATGTGCTATATGTTTTGTGACAAATCAATGTATATACAATGTGTGCAATTGAATCATGCATTTGAATCATGCATTTGCCTATTATATTATGTGTTTTATGAACAAAACATTTTTTTGGTTTGAATAATGAATGTAGCCCTGATTTGATAAAGGCTCGTGGGAGCCGAAACGAGTAATCGAGTAGAGGGCTCGCACATTAGATTGTGCAAACAGATTGTGCCATTAAACAATCCAACTCTACACTGGCGCTGAGTCCTGGAGTTTTTTCATCTTTTCTGTTATAATGAGAGGAACACAGACACTGAAAAATGTGCACAAGAAAAACTAATCACCATTCAGGACGCATGCACGATAGCAATGTATAGGCCCAACACAGGCCACATGCACTCTGCAATGCCGATCACAGACAATGAGAGTGATGACTGCTGGTTGTGAGCAGTGCGCATGGTGTAACACGACAATGCATATATACCCCCATAGCGAAAGGCTCTGTATCCAATAACTGGGATGGACAACCATGTTGTAGACAATACATGGAAAATGCATGCACAGATTGTCTATCAAATTCATTAGAAAGGGTGACACATCCACAATGCACTGTGACTGACACATATGACCTTTGCCCTTGCAGGTGACTCTGGATATCCCCAGATACCATAGCTAATGACACCTGTAAGCAATTTGCGTATGCCACAGGAGATGGCCTACAACAAGGTACTTGTCAGGAGCAGGCTGTGCATTGAGCGAGCCTTTGGTCTATTGAAGGGCTGTTTTCAGTATCTACACTGGACTGAAGAGGCCTTGATGTACAGGGCAGTGAAGACTGGACAAATAATTATTTTCTGTGCCATGGTGCACAACATCTGTCTCAGGTGAAATGTCCCCCGGCCCCCCGGATGAGGAAATGCCACCCCAATAAGACATTGGGCCTCATTAAAAGGTTGGCGGTCCGGTAATAACGATACCGGTAAGGGAATACCGGCATCGTTTACCAGACCGGGCCATCACGACCTGCAATCCCGGTCTGACTGGCATCGACACGGACCTGCTGTGACCATGCACCACTGTACCGGATCGTGTGTGTACACACGTCTGCCATGCCAGTAACACTGGCATGCCGCAAGGAAGAGGACATTACGAGTCGCACTGACATGCACTTACCGGCATCCCAATGCCGATAAAAAGGGCCACCACGATGCCGGTAACACCGGCATCACGGGATGGCCACTTCCTGGCCACATGCACCTACCACCACACAGTGGGGCAGCTGCATGGCATCTCGCAGCCATGTTTTTCTGGTGTGCTGAAACAGGTGGTGGATGCACTCCTAAAGCACGCAAGTGCCTACATATCCCTACCACGGACTGCTCAGGAGGTGAATGACACCAAAATTGAATTCTATGCACCGGTAGGCATGCCTAATGTCATTGGTGCCCTCGACTGCACCCAGCTGGAGTTGGAAGTCCGGCATGCCGTGGAGGTGGTGTACCGCAATCTGAAGCAATACCACTCCATCAATGTCCAGGGTATCAGGTAATATTATCCCCATATATATGGTCGCCGTAAATAATATAGCCGGGAAAAGGTTGTGTCAATATTATATGGGTGACCATATATAGGGGGACGGGACAAAAAAAAAATTCATTAAAAAAAATAAAGTTTGGGGGATGCGGGGGTGTCCCCCGCATGTTCCATGCAATAATGTTGCCACAAAAAACAGTGATATTTTTGCATGGCGAGACTTTTGTGGCGACATTATTACATGGAACCATGTCCAGATGGTGTGTAATGCAAGCAAGATGATAACACGTTGCTTTGCCAGATACCCAGGATCCACACATGATGCAATGGTGTTGCGGAACTCCATGTTCCACCGCTACATGGAATGACATGCTGCACAACGTGCCTGGCTGTTGGCTAAGTCTGACCACACGGCTATGGGGTCATTTTGGGGAGGGGGATCATATGCATATGCAACCTGACTGCTTCCTGGGCCATGGGGTCTATTTGGGGGGATCAGATGCATATGTCTATTTGAGGGGATCACATGCATGTGAAACCTGACTGCTTCCTGGGCCATGGGGTTTCATTTGGGTGTTCAGAAACTATCCTTGCTGCCAAAGACTGTGACCCTATTCATCCCAACCCAATGCATGACACTGACAATGGATGCAGATGTACCATGGCTGCACAGCAATGTACAAAAGTCAGACTCCAATTCAGCGCCCACCCATGCACATGTTCACTGGACATCATCAGACCGCACCCACAGGTACCACGATGCACCATCCTACAGTCACAAAGCTGAATCCATATTAGCCCATCAAAGAAGCACATCACAGGTTATGCATCCATGACTGTGCAGTGTAAAATGCCACTCGGGAAATCCCCTGTCACTGCCCCACCCCGACAGGAACACTGCAAAATACCATGTCATCATGTGCAGATGAGGGCCAACTCAACAATTCCATGTCACAAGGATGTTGAAAATAGATTCCATAAAGCAGTGAACATCACCAACATGAGTGCAATTGGTGCGTGAACAATCCACAGTACATAAGTATCAGCATGCCAGTTGACACCATGCATCATAAAAGGGATGTATCTCTACACTGGCGGAACATACCACCAAACACATCGTCCCATGGTTACATGGGTGAAGGTGTTAAGGGACATGTGCATGGCGTCATCAATTATTTGAAAGCATGATAGTCAAACCCGCCTGTATCATTTTGGACATTTCCTGCCACACACCCCTCACATGTGAGTACATCATGGACCTTGAACGTGGGGGTAGGGTGGGCTACGCAATGTTTAGATATGTTCAAATACTATCGAGTCCATAGTTTGTGTTAATGCATTTTGATGGGAGCACACCCTGTAGCCTTGGCACCAGGTTATGAACAACAATCTAGAAAAATAAGATCGGAGTGCCGCCCGTTCCTGAGTGTGCTCACTCGTGATTCTCCTTCCGGAGTTTATTTATGTTCAACACACTTTGTTGCTTTCATAACACTGCTGTTTCAGTTTATCCATAAAATAAAGATAGAGACTAATATATGTTATGTCACTCCAGTACCATATCTTGTTTATTTATCTTTTGCCTGACTTGTCAGTGCACAATTTTTTTATCATTGCCAATGCATTGTGGACCTCCGTTCATCATCAGGGCTCTCAGGCACTGATTGTTAATTATTCAACATCAACATATCACAGTTTACACATTATTCTGCTGCTTAATCATTCACATCACAATCAATGCAATATTTCAATACAGGCCATTGCACATTTGAATTGTGTACCATTATCAATAGTACCAAAATTATATAATTACACATACCAGAACATAGTTGTAGTCCATGGATGTAATTTTAAGTCAAAAAAGGAGAGAAACCACAATCAATACCATTCCATAAAGGAATTACTACCTTTTTACAATAGATTTTGGGGCTGATTCTTGGAATTATGTGCACCGAAAAACGGGTTTAGTGCGCCATTCTGCTCGCAAATCCCCATTTGTGAAACAGGGATTTGCGGGCAGAATGGCGCACAGAGCCCGTTTGTCAGCGCACATAATTCCATGAATCAGCACCATAATGTTCATACCTGTGACTATGTGAAAGCACTCAACCGTGCCACTGTCCTAAATAAACCCAGAAAGAATAACGCAATAATGTTGTCAATTTTGCGTGACATTCAAATTTGCAACATGTATATAAATAGATAGGCAGAAGATCTTTTGGCTTACCCTGTTGTGGATCTATGTGACCTGTTGAGTCTGTCAAAATTCAAAGATATCCTAATTAGTGTCACCATTCCTCATCTGAGAACCTATTGCTCTCTTCCCTCATGTACGCTTACCTCAAGAATCTTTTGCTCACTGCTTCAGATTTGCTGCTCAAAGGAGCTGCCAGCTCTGCCGAATGCGGTTTTGTAATGCTAATCGCTATCGTGCATGCGCGCCATGATCCCGCGCTTCAAATCATTTGCAGTCTCTATAAGTTACTTTAATCAAATATTACTTTTTATGTAAAGTTCTTGAAGATCTGTAAAGTAACCTAACGTCCACATCATGATTCCTAACCTCGCAATTTGTACAAATGCAATTATGATCAAAAAGCTACCTAGGCGCATGCGTGCGGGATTAGTGTTATGGTTTTACAATTGAATGCGCACACGCGCGCATCCTTTCGTTGTAGTGGCTCTGAACCGCCTCTATTGCAATACTCTTAAGTTAAGCTCTGGACTGTAAGTGTGTATGTATATATCTGCGCATATATGGGCAAAAATCTACCTACCAAATACATTTAAGGCTGTACCTATAAAACATTTGGAGGGTGGTTCACTACTTGAGGTACAATCTCTGTGTAATATGTGTTCAGGGTATAATGTATTAATGGACAAATTACTCCTCCTTGTCACATTGACAGTTTGAACGGGTTATTGTCGGGTATTGAATTGCATTGCCTTATGTCCCACACAGGAAAGCAATTTCCCGTGTGGGACAATTTCATGTTACCCAGGTATTCTAATTGCTCTCATCTCTCGGTTATCCTATGTAGCTGGTCCTATGTACCATATCAATGTTTTGTATGCAAGGCCTATGGCAAAAAATCAAAAGTTAAAAAATTTTTTTTAAAAAATCAATAACAGACAAATTCTGAACATACATAATATACACAAAGATATCTGTAACAGTTACAGAAAACACAGACAATTGTTCTCTTCATTGATCCCACCCCCTGGTTTGAGGGAATCAAGGCAATCTATCCAATAAGACTCTTGTTGGTTCAATCGTTTCCCAAGATCTTCCTGTGCACCGTGGTGTCTAACTACTTCAAGGACTTGTATCCTCATCTGGCTCACATTGTGTCTCATCTGAATCCAGTGTCTTGCTACAGCTGAATTCACTTTGTTCATTCGTATGCAGCACCTATGTTCATTCCAGTGTAATTTTCCCGCTCTTTTGGATTTTCCGATGTAATAAATGCTGCAAGGACATTTGATCCCATAGATGATATTTGGTGTATCACAAGTAGCAAAACTCTTAAGTTTAATCTTTCCTCCTGTACGGGGATGGTTGATAGTCTCTCCTTTCATTATTAAATTGCAGTTACTACAATATAGGCATGGATATGTTCCTATTCTTGTAGTTGCAGGTCTCTTCATCCCATGTCTAGTCTTAACTAATTTATCTCGTAAATTAGCGCTCCTCTTGTAAGCAAATATTGGGGTTTCCTTGAAAAGATGTTCCACTCTCTCATCGTTTGTCAATGTACACCAATTCTTTTTGATTGCAGACTTGATTCTGTTGCTCTGTAGTGAATAGCAAGAAACATAAGCTATAGATGGTTTTGTTTTATCTATTGCTGTTGTCCTGTTGGTTGTGGTTGTTAGCCGTTCTATTGCTCTACTTTTTTCTGATGGCTTAGTCCAAAATGCATAGGCAATGATAAAAAATTGGGCACTGACAAGTCAGGCAGAAAATAAACAAGATATGGTACTGGAGTGACATAACATATATTACTCTCAATCTTTATTTTATGGATAAACTGAAACAACAGTGTTTTGAAAGCAACAAAGTGTGTTGAACATAAATAAACTCTGGAAGGAGAATCAGGAGTGAGCACACTCAGGAACGGAAGGCAGTCCGATCCTATTTTTCTAAATTGTACAGCATGGACCTTCACACTTAGTCTGGGTGAGTGGTGTATCTCATGTCAAGGTCCCTAAATTGTGTACGTCACCCATGCACCCCACCATGGCTTGCTGAGTAGTACACAGGCCTGATATTTGCGCAGATGTGATGGCAATAGCTGTCATTGGAAATGTAGTGCATATGAACATGAACAATGTACAGGCAGTGCACACATGGAATGGCATAAATAATCATAATCACACTTAATTCTGCTACCGTGCAGTTGATGCTGGCTATCCTCTGAAGCTGTGGCTCCTCACCCCTGTCAGGCAACCACTGAACCGGCACGAAGAGGACTACAATCGTGCACATATACACACTTGTGTGGTGATAGAGCAGACTTTTGGCCTGTTGAAGGCACGGTTTCACTGCCTCAGCAGGCCAGGTGGGGCATTCATTTATGGGCCCGAGAAGGTGGGCAAGATTGTATTGGTATGTGCCATGCTGCACAACATGGCCATCCTGCGCAACATACCTCTGCCACCTGACATGGACCAGACACCACCGGGTGAAGATGATGATGATGAAGAAGATGTTGCACATCGGCCACGTCGCGATGTGTGTGAGGGACTTACTGTACACCAAGCATTAATAGCACAATATTTTTGATGCAATGTAATGTGTGACACTCGGCACAGGGATTGGGGGACTCTGGCACTGGTCACTGTTGTACAATAAATTGACAAAAACTCAAGAAGCAATGTCTAGTCATGTAATTTTTTCACACAACTGGTGTATTCATGAAATGGTACTGTGTACATGAATTAACCCTTCACCCGTATTACGTTACAGACTAACCACCCCCACCCCCAAAACCCCCACACACCCACGCCCCAGCCACCCAACACCTCACACACCCACGCCCCCAACACACCCCCACACTCCCACGCCCCCCACATCCCACACCCCACACACCCATGCCCTCCACCCCCCAAAACCCCCCACCCACCAACACCCATGCCCCCTCAGGCAAAATTGAATTCAACAGGAATGACACATAACATGTCCCAGTGTCCCTGGCTATTGTCACCCCCTTTTGGATGGAGGGGTTTGTAGGTCCGGAGGGCGCACACTACGCAAAGACCTGTGCACAGGGCTCATCTGCGTCGAGGTTGCAGGTGTTGTGCTTGACGATGGTGGTTGTGGGCCGGCCGGGGCAGGACGTTGTTGCGCCATGTTGCCAGCCAAATGGTTGACAGACTGTGTCAGGGCTAAGATGCCCTCATGTACCCACCTCGCCACATGGTTCACTGCACGGATGATTGCATGTGTGTTCTCCCTGTTACCCTAGAATGTGGCCTCCCCTTCGGCCAAGTGGTCTTTAACCATGTCATGCATGGCTTGCTGTCTCGCCTCCATGCGGCTCAGCCGTCCCTCGATGTCCCGTATGGATGTGCTCCCAGATGGTTGTATGGGAGGTTGTACAGTAGGTTGTACGGGAGGTGGTGATTTGCTTCTCATGGGGCTGAAGCCATGTTCAGCTATCTCCTCCTCAGTGCTGTGGGCACCAGGCACATGTGCAGGGAGCACGGTGGTGTGTCCTGCATGATTGGGGTGTGTTGGCCATCCTCCAAATTACTAGGTTCTGCAGTGTGTACATCTTCAGGCCCATCGTCCTCCTCAGCGCTATGTTGTGCTGAGGCTGCCACCTCGCCCATGGAACTTGTGGCCGTTGACTGCGTACCCTCGACATCACTGGCCACTGCGGTTGGGTCATCGTCAGCAAGAGGTGTCTGCTGGGGGGCCAGTTTTCTCATTGGTGCAACCTTTCTGGCCGCTGCATCTTTTTGCAAGTGTGCCTTGATGTCACATATGTCTCCGACATGGTGCTCCTGAGTGA
The DNA here is from genome assembly GCF_040938575.1 of Ambystoma mexicanum. Lineage (NCBI taxonomy): Eukaryota > Metazoa > Chordata > Amphibia > Caudata > Ambystomatidae > Ambystoma > Ambystoma mexicanum. The sequence continues at coordinate 113,775,634 of NC_090922.1, forward strand.
CTGTTGCAGGTGGCTGCTCCTCCTGGTCTTGGGGTGTGCACCCTGTTGGGCACTGGTGTGTGATTTAGGTGTGCCTGTCTTACGCGTTGCAGCCCTAGAAGTTGATGGCCTGGTGGCGTCATCCTCACCCCTGCCCATGCATGCAGGTGTCTTTCCTGTTGATGTGGCGTGTTTGGCATTGCGGTCTGCATTCGTGCCTGTGGGGGATGGAGAGGCAGGGCATCAGTAATGGGAGAATTTACATCCTGCATGCATCGATGTTGATACAACTTGGGTCATGTGCATTGTTGTGTGCATGTTTGAGGGGCACACATGGTGCTTGTAGGATTGGAGGGGGAATTGTATTGGCATCCTTCTGGTGCTGCCATGATGTCCTTGGTGTCTGTTGGGTGGTTTACAGGTGTGTCGTGGCTTGCTTGCTGTAGCCATGGCTGAGGGGCTGTGTGCCATGTGCTGTTTGGTTGTGTATCAAGTGTGTATTAGGTAGTGGAGAGGCATGCAGCATGCATTTTAATGGGATGGTGGTGATGCCAGCATCTCAACAGGGATGTGTGTGTGCATGCATATATTGTTTGTGTGTGCAATTGTGGCATCACTTTGTTTGTGGAATTGGGTTTGCTTGTGTGCTTTTGTGGCCGGGATGTGGTGTTTGGTTTAGGGATGTGTTTAGGTGGGGCTGATGGGCCATGTATCTGGTCTCATCTACTTCCCGTTTGGAGTACAACTTTGTACTTGGGATATCAGGTGTGTGTGGTGACTTCTGTATTGCACAAAGGGTCACTCACCGTCATCACCCGATGATGGGACTCCTGTCTCCGCATGGCCTACTCCTTCGATTGCCTCCATATTCATCACGGAGCTACACGTCTCCTCCCACCGTGCCAACTTCATGGGTGAGGCAGGTCCACCACCTGTTGCCTACCCCTGGCTGCGGTTGGCGGACAGGATATTTCTCACTCGCAGCCGCAGGTCATCCCATCTCTTGCAAACAATTCAAAGAATGTAGCAGGCACTCCACTCCAGAAAGAACATGGCATGATAACCTGTTCTGAGATGAGAGTTTTCAGCACACGCTTTTTGCTCACTGTACCTTTCATAGATGGGAAATACCCATTTGCATATCAGTCTTTGTCCCGCCCACATGGGCAGTCCAGCACCGAAATGCTATGGCAATTCCTCTCTGAACAAGAGTACCAAAAACAACCCTATACATGTGTTTCAGCCTTGTTGGGCCTCATCAGTGAGGTGAAGCTTTTTCTCTCTGAGCACAGTGAGCAGGGAGTCCACGTCTGGTTGCCCCCAGGTAACTCAGGGTGACCAACCCCAAGTTCCTTGCAAACATTTCAAAGAAGGTAGCAGGCGCTCCTCTCCAGAAAGAACATGGCATGATAACCTGTTCTGAGATGAGAGTTTGCAGCACACGCTTTTTGCTCACTGTATCTTTCACAGATGGAAAATATCCATTTGCATATCAGTCTTTGTCCCGCCCACATGGGCAGTCCAGCACCGAAATGCTATGGCAATTCCTCTCTGAACAAGAGTACCAAAAGCAACCCCATACACATGTTTCGGCATTGTTGGGCCTCATCAGTGAGGTGAAGCTTTGTCTTTCTGAGCACAGTGAGCAGGGAATCCACGTCTGGTTGCCCCCAGGTAACTCAGGGTGACCAACCCCAAGTTCCTTGCAAACATTTCAAAGAAGGTAGCAGGCGCTTCTCTCCAGAAAGAACATGGCACGATAACCTGTTCTGAGATGAGAGTTTGCAGCACATGCTTTTTGCTCACTGTACCTTTCACAGATGGGAAATATCCATTTGCATATCAGTCTTTGTCCCATCTCTTGCAACAGTCCTTCACACTGTGTGGGGTTGTCCCCATAGCAGATACCTTCCTGGCCACCTCCTCCCATATATTCTTTTTCCTTATTTGCACTGCACGGCGCAGGTCAGTGCAAAACACAACATCAGGATGCTCGACGAGTGTGTCAGCGAGCATATTAAGTTCATCATCGCTGAAGCTGGGTTTTCGCAGGCGAGGGGTACCTTTCCTGGTTGCCTTTGACATGGTCTGGCAGGCAGGATAGAGTGTTTTTTCAAACATGTCCGGTCTGCAGTGGATGGCAATGGATTGTGTTTTCAAAGATGGCCGCCGGAACATTTCCGGTTCGGGCGCGATGACGTTGCTTCCAGTGGCTGTATTACCGGTACCGGTATCAGCAGTACTGGTGTCAACGATGCCGTCCTTAGCGGAAACAGCGATGCCGGTGGAGGTCTCTGCGCATTGAATGATGCCACTATCGGGGGCGGTAAGGACCTTACCGGCATGGCGGAGCTTCCGTTACTGGAATGCCAGTATGCGCGTGCATGCGAACTCGTAATCAGCCATTCATTACGGGGGCAGTGCAACACAGACTTGTTAGTACCGGCATGCCTGTAATTGCTATTTCATAATGCCTAACTTGTAATGAGGCCCATTGACTCACTACCTGCAGGTGCAGTGTTGCCACACAGTGAGAGCGGGGAGGGAAGGGATGGTCACCTGGCGCGGCAAGAATCAATTGACAATTATTGCTGAACACGTCAATATTTACCTGCTGCTCACCTTTGTATATAGCCACGCCTTGAATCCATCACATTTACACAGTAAGGAGTGTCCTTGCATTGCTTCAAGTAAACTGGTATTTAATGGTGAAGTGTCAAAAAACGTACATGCCCAACACCCCTCCTAATCCCCAATATATCCTACCCAACATACCCAAATTCAGGCCCGGCTCCAGCAAGTGGGTCAGGGGGGCCAGCTCCCCACCCCCCCCCCGACACCAAGACCACATCTGCCCCACTCCCTCCAGAAAGGTGCCCTTGCCAGTGGTGCTAAACAGGTAAGATTGGGGGCAGTGAGGGCAGGCAAGGGGGAGTTTGCTCTAAACATGCAGCAGCAACTCCTGAGGGGCTGAACTGCAGGCGGCCCAGCCAGAAATTGATTGCTTGCCCTGTACAATGATTTATGCTCCACAACCATGACAGCACATATGACCAGGGAAATTAAATTCAAGGTGTATATTCTACGGAATGTACTAATTGGGCATATGTGAAAAAATAGGGTTGTAATAAGACAATTTAATTCTGGAGGGGAGAGTGTAGTAAAACCAAGCCGAACAGTGATAGAAGCAAGGCTTTGAATTAACATTACCACTATCATTGCTCTGGGCAACCTTCCATGCCATAATCCTTTGATATATCTGTGCCATTATAGAAGGGAACAAGTCATTAGCAAATGAGTCTTGATTCTGCCACCGGTTAAATCTCAGCTGCCAGGCCATGTCCCCTCTGCACAGAAACACAAGCAACCACAGGACTAGCAGTTTGGGCAGGTCTGATCACATTAGCGGCAGGGCTAAGATTGATTTGCAAACAATGGCCTGGAAGGCTGGCCCAAGAAATGCTGGTGGTTATGATTGATTCAGATACTTATATCCATACATTTTTTTAATTTTTTTTGTTTATTGTTATAGCTGAAAAATATCAACTTTACAACATATAAACATAACATCAAACCTTTTCAAACATAAAAAGCAAAAATTAGAAAGACATAAAAAAATAAAAATCTCAGGAGAGTGAAAAAAGAAGAATACGACAATAGATTGTACATCTGTAGATACATATGTAGAGGACATAGGATACACAATCTTTACTGCCACATTTTTTTTTGTTTTTTGTTTTTTAAAATCCAACACCTAAGGCCTCAGTACTTTCTTGCATTTTAAGTTTGTGCAGGAATGCTATAGCACGAATTCTCATTTTAACAGAATAGCCACAATAAATCATGTGCCACAAAGTAGTAGAAGTTTTGACTTCGTATAGGTCAACAATTGTTTTGAAGTGATGCTGGCACTTCAGTAAGAGTGCTTTGCACTCAGTCATTAGGTGCTGTAGATCTTCAAATTTTGGAGCTCTCTCGACAAAAGCGACAAAAGTTCATGGTTTCATTAATAACCTTTCTGCGTTTTAAGATTTGTCTAGTCGGCCATAGGTTTAATCTTAGATGTAAGAAGTTTTGTCTATGAGCTGGAGACGGCGATTGGACCAGGTATGCTTCAGGTGTGCTATGTTTTTTTATACCGATAGACATCTGGATCACAGTCACGATATTTTGAACAAATCTCAAAATTGGTAGCCCAGTCCATTGCATATAGCCTGGTCTTAACTTGTATGGGATTTTGGAGAAGAGTGATAAGAGATACGTCTATATCGGCCATAATCTGAATCATATGGGATCTCCATTTGCCTATAAACAAATCAGATGTTGTGTGTGTGTGTTTCTTGATACATCATTAGAAGTGTGGCACGTTTGGTTGTCAGGTTTGTCACGGTTTAAGCATCCCCAAGAAAGTGCAATGAATTGTTACTATATTGTACTTTATTACAGCCACATTTTGGCACTTCTAAGAAAGCATGTTGCATTGTTCTGTATTGTGCCCTATTGTATTTCACGTATAGGTACCCCTAGGAAACCCACTAACATCCTCATTCTCAATCATCCTCACTCGTCACATGCAAACCAACTATGCCAACGGTGAGAAAATCTTCTCTCTATACACTTCAGAACTCGCTACATTTACATTTCTCGAACTGACCTGCAAACCTACCCAAAGGACCAAAGCATCCTGTCAAGTCAAACACTTCAGGTTGGAGAACAGAATTCCTCCGGTGTACAAATCAATACCCACCTCGAAAACACACTCATGCAGGTGCCCGTTGCTTCTGGTTCTACATGCACCAAAAGCTAAACACAACTCAGTGAGCATCATCAGGAGTTGGGCGGTATCCCGGCTCTAATTGTGCCGGGATACTGCCCAATGCAATTAGCGTTACCGCAACTCAGTCCGGCACAATTTGCGCTGGATCCAGAGTTGCGGGGGGGGTGTGCAGTAAGTCCCCATTCCCATTGTGTCCATTGGACCCAATGGAGATGGGTGGCGTAATTACCACCAGTGCAAATACCGCTGCCAGTAATAGCGCCGATAATGCCCAAACCGCTGCCACATTCACCTCCAGCTAATAGCCATACTCAGGATTGGGTGGAGCGGTAAATGCAGCAGTAATAGTGTTACCGCCACATTTTTGCAATCCTCCCAACTCCTGATGAGGCTCCTTGTCTTTCCCTCTCCTCCACTAGCCAAATCCCGCCATTTTCCCTTTCAGAGCCACACGAGTTTAGGGAGACCATACAGCAGTGCATGGTATACATGACAAAAAAAATAATATAACATAATGACATCCACTGCCCAACATAAACCAATACATGTCCAGACCCAGTAGTAAAAGAAAAGCTTCTTGAAGCGCAAGAGCATGAGAACCGAGGGACTGAATACCAAAGGAAAGGGCTGGATTTGGCGCACAACTTCCAAACCTCCTTCCAGTTGTGAAGCTCTGCACTCTTCCATCCTTTACCAGCAAGTCTCGGCTCTCTGTCAGCCATCAGCCATGTGGTGAGGTTGTTAGTTCCAGTCCCCTCAGTTTGAGGGTCAGACCCTGTTGCCACGTGATTGAAAGCTAAAAGAAATTACATTTCTGAAAAAGGCATGCAACAGTGAATGGTTGTCACAGGTCAGGACAAACCAGACATATGTTATGTTAGGTTCATTGGCTTTTATACTGGTCACATCTTCGCCGTAGTAGTCTTAAAGCACTAAAACATTATACATATCGGCAAACTGTGACCCTCACCCAGGTGCAAACCAGACCAGGCTCTTTGAGGTGACATATGTGGAGCTGATGAAGCAATATGATACTTAAGGGCCACCATTTCAGCAAGTGAGCCCCAAAGCACAGAGGAAAGTTTCTAGAAGGCAAATGTTGTCATTAAGTTTGTGGGGCCGGACCATCTGCAAAAGAACAGTGAAAGCGTACATGTGCAGGTTCATTGCAGAGACTATCACCACAAAGTAGACACTCCGCAAAAACAGTGCAACTTGCAAAGAATAGAGAATAGAAGCGCCCAGGATAAACGAGGACCAGAGATTGCCATTACTGAAACAGCGAGAAGCGTGAGTCGCAAAACCAAGCCAAGTGAACTGATGGATAGTTCTTCAGGGGGTTACTTGTTCATGTCACAGTCTGAAAGAGAAGACTTTTCCAAGTTGCCTTGTTTCTGGCATTACTTCTGTGCTGCACAATGAAGCTTCTGTGCAGTTATTTTTATTGGTTGCCCATTTCATATTTTCACTTACCCCTATGTCCGACCCTGGGAAAGGATTTAGGGGGCTCACGGTACTATTGATTCATACTAGTTTCATTCGTTTTGCCTTTAGTAAAGTAAAGCGCCAGAGAAGGGTTCATACCAGAACATTAGTTAACATCCTTCTTATGAACTGTTTAATGTAAGATTACTTTAATTATTAGCAGCATCTGATGGTGTAAGATGTAATTGATTCCCTACACCAATGGTGTCTTTGAGTTAATCAAATGATTTTAGTTATACAGAAACATCATGATGTCTTTCTTTTTCATTAGAACAAATTCACATTTGTTCTTAAAAATTAATTATTATAGAAAAGGCGAAAACCACCACAATAGTGAAACCGTGACAGACCAACTCATGTGATACACAAATAAGCCTGCACTCAATTTTACAGATTAAATGATCAGCTACAATAAAATGTGCAGATTAGTTGTGCGATAATCCAGGGTTGACGCACATAAAATACGTTGTGGCGGGAAAAGATGTAACGCCTTCATCAGGACCGGACACCCAATTCTTGCTGAGATCCATCAACCCCAGATATTCAGTAAATGTGACGATCAAAATCATTTTCAAAAATTCTTATTCTCAAACTTCATCAATCGAATTCTCTCATCATGAGGAGTGTGGTAAAGGAGTAGTTAAGGGGCGCACCAGTGCTGTTAATCATCAATGAAAAGGAATAAACCTCTTTTAGATCTCAGATAGAATCATTTGTTTGGTCAAATATACTCCGCAAGGAAGCCACGACATGTGTTACAAGAAGACACACATGGGATGCGTTTCAATGGGAAAAGATGAACTGCCTTCATCAGCACCGGACGCCATGATAAAGAAAGATAAAAACAAAAATTACCTAATACACAATCACCTGATTTAATTTAAACAGATGCAAACAAAATTAACTACACAAAAAACTGTTTCAAATTCATCAAACTAGATATTCAGTAAATGCGACGATCACAATTATTTTCAAAAATTCTTATTCTTAAACGTCATCAATCCAATTCGAAAAGACATTTCAAATACAAAGGGAAGAAAGTGAACCATTGGTCCCGGCATTCTTTTTTTAACCAAAGAAACACCAACGTGAAATTAAAACACATACCTCTCATTATGAGGAGTGTCGTACAGGAATTACTGAAGGGGCACACCATAAAGAAAAGGGATTAAAAAATATATATATATATTTTATACCTCAGATAGCATCTGGCAAAGTGAAGTAAACACAGGAATCAATCTGCTCCATTTACTTGCGAGATAGATTAGCTGTGTCAATAGGACCTTAATAAACGAAATAAAAGTTTTTACCATTTGTTCGGTCAAAAATGCTCTACAAGGCAGCCGCGATATGCGCTACAGCAGGCAGAGACCAAATGCCTAAAAAAGCAGATACTTAAATAATGGTAGTTAGGTTGGAGACACCATCACACCATGAGCGTTACGTGATGATGTCACCTCCCCGCATAATCACATTAGCAGTGGCCTTGCTGTCAACTGGGCACAGTGAATACCTCCTGTCAGCTGGGGGCTATTTCTGCTGAATTTAAGATCGCCACTGTTATCCCCCTCCTGAAGAAGCCATCACTGGATCCTTCTCTTCCCTCTAATTTCCACCCCATCTCTCTCCTTCCTTTTTCTATGAAACTGTTGGAATACCTGGTATCTCCTCTGCTTTCTTCTTTCCTGGAATCGTCTACAGTCCTCGATCCTGCTCAATCAGGCTTTACGACAGGTAGGGGCACCAAGAGTGTTTTGGTGTCGCTTCAGGATGACATGGCCAGGCTAGTTGATGCTGGTGGGGTGGGGGCCCTGATTTTGTTACATCTCTCAGCGGCCTTTGATACTGTTGACCACCCCACCCTGCTGTCCCGCTTATCTCAGACTAGGATTGCGGGCCAGGTCCTGGCCTGGTTCTCGTCATTCCTGGCTAACCGCACTGAGGTGCTGTCTCTTCTTCCTTTTCTTTCTCGTTCTTTCCCTCTCACCTGTGGTGTTCCGCAGGGCTCAGCCTTGTCGCCCATTCTCTTAAACATAAATATCTGGGCCCTTATTGTTCTCATCTGCTCCCTCGGCGTCAGGTGCTATTCCTATGCTGATGACACCCCGTTTTTGATCCGTCTTGATCTTGATTCTAATGAGGTGTTGTCACATTTCCATCAGTGCCTGGCTGCTGTGGGTGAGTGGATGGACCGGAACTGGTTGAAGTTGAATGGGGACAAGAATGAGGTTATGGTGGTGGGAACCCCTCCTGATCCCACACTCTGGGTGTTCTCTTTCTGGCCCACCTCCCTAGGTCCTTTACCTGCTCCAGTGATGAAGGTCAAGAACCTTGGTGTCACCCTCTCTGTCTCATTATCTATGAATGATCAAGTCTCTGCCGTTTGCAAAGTGGGTCATTTTCATCTGAAAACCCTCAAGAGGGTCCTTCCGCTTCTACCTGCTTCTCTTCATCCACCGGTTGTGGCTGCCATGGTGCTCAGCCGGTTGGATTATTGTAATTCACTATATCTTGCACAGCCTAAAGGTCTGGTTCAGTGACTCCAATGCCTCCAGAATTTGGCTGCCTGTTTTGCTACCGGGTCAACATATGGTGTACATATCTTCCTGGTGTTGGGCGCCTTGCACGGGCTTCCTGTCCCCCGGAGAGTTGAGTTTAAGGCACTCTGCATTGTGCATCAAGCACTTCATGGACAGGGGACGGAATATCTTCAGTCTAAGTTTATCCGTTACCACCCCTCTCGTTCTCTATGCTCAGCATCACTGGGACTGCTGGTGATTCCCCCCTATCGTTGTGAACGAATTGGTGGTCGGGCCACTTAGGTGGATGCTGCTTATATGTGGAACAACCTTCCACCCTCGATTAATGCCCTTCATAATCACCTGGCCTATAGAAGATCCTTAAAGACTCTTGTTTTAACTCTTTGGCGGCTGTACCGCTGGTACCTCTCTCTGTCTCCAACAGCGCCATGATACCTCTGGTGACCGTGCGCTTACAAGTTCCAATAACTGCAGCCATATATGCATGCCACAGCCTTTGCAGTGAAGACGGACCACAGCTCTCTGACCATCTTACTTTCTCATGGTACTGGTTCAGCCAGGATCTCATGAAAGAGATGGTCTGTATCGTATATTTGTGGCCCTAGTGCAGAGGGCCCTGTGAACCAAGGAGGATATATTTATTTCCTTTAAGTATTTTCTTTGGCACTCTCCCACTGACCCGGAGTAATGGTTGAGCTGTTGAAGACAATGGTATACTTCAAATAAAAATGTTTGAAGTGTAATGACCTTGAAGGCGTGAAGGGCAAGATGGTCCTTCCAGGATTGCAACTTGCAAATGTCATCCTGACCCCATGCCTGAGGAGCGGTGCAAGCCCCCATCTGAATAACTAAAGTGATAGAAGGGTGAGGTTGACTAATTCTGACCTCCACCCAATGTCACAATTGCAATGGCAGGCAGAGGTGTATTGAGCATGTGTATAAAATGTATGTAGGACGTACTTTTCATTTCTGTGAGTGGAGAGATGACCTTAAACCATTATGTAATTTGACTAATAGCCTGTGATATCAACACAGCAGCTGTCAAGAGCGGTGCCTTCATATTTCACTAAAAGCACCTGTGCTGGTGTGTTGGCATGTGCTTGATCAGCCAGGAATTACAGGTCATGGGCAGAAAAGTGGGAACTGCAGGTCATGCCAGCATAAAACCTTCTTAATAATGTGTCCGCCAACTGTGCGTTCAAATCCACTCTAATCACAGAGAGCTGTGATCACTGGATACATTTCTAAAGTGGCTGAGCATAAGAGCGTTCCTGAAAATGGCGCACACCGGATTAGCAAGCAAGCTCTAACCACTCACGTTGGGTATGCAGGAGGTTCTCCCCACAGGCATTTTTTTTAAAAATAGTAGGTAGAAATGCTGCTTTTTTACAGCACACTCTTCAGAATAAATTGGATAGAAGGCTATAGGATTTACAAGGAGCAGTTCTGTGCGGATGCACAGGTTATAGTCCAATACTTCAGGTTCTAGGTCATCAGTTGTTTGACCAGTGAGTCATAGCTGTGCATCGGTAAACCTGGTCACATAATTCAACAAGTAAAGTAAAAGTCAGAGCAATCGGCCACCATAGAACTACAGGACACAAAAGAATTCAACCATCGTTCTTGGCATTTCCTAAGAGCTAAACTTCGCAGATCCCCCATGAAGGGCATTTTATGGCACTATACATACATCATAAAGCTTATGTACAAGCTAATGGGTTCAAGTCTTCATTCATAACCAGGGGAGTTGCTAGGTATGGAAAAGACCCGGGGCTAAACTGATGTCAGAACTGTTGGGACTGGGGGCTAGTTAGTCTTTTGGCTGTAGCTCCTGAGATTCTATCCGGGGCTACAACCAAAAGATCAGGGGCTATAGCCCTCTTAGCCCCCCCCCTAGCAACGCCCCTGTTCATTACCCTCGGACAGTGGGATAGAAAGGGCTGTCGCCTTCATTTAGCGGTTAGCTCAAGTAATGCAAAAGCAGACAATGAGATCCAAGTCTTTGTGATTGGAAACTCATCATTCAAAATTGCTGACTATGAAAAAGATATCCTCCTTTGTTATCTCAGACATTCTATCTTCTCTAGACAGTGTTCAAAGAGAATATTAGATTATAAAAGGTGTTTGGCTACAACCTCAATACCTCAAAATCCCAGGTCAAACCTTCAAACTTCGACCCCACCAAAGAAAATGATCAAGGGATGTGGGTTCAAATAGCAGCCAGCCTTACTGAAGCATCTCGAAGAGTGTTCCCATATGATCTCTCAGAACTCAGTGATCTCAACAAGAAGACAATAATACAACAAAGAGAACACTGTACTCATTCATTTACTCCAAATATCTATCTCAATAACTAAAAATTGAAACAACATAAATGACATGCCACCATCATTAACTTCACAATCAGCATGGTAGCACTCAGACTAACCAAGTAGTTCTTGCCTGAACTATAACAAACTTCCCCTCCTCAAACAAGCAGCTACGCATAGCCCACCACAAACTTCAGCAACCAAAGTCACAGGGAGGCCTAAACAGAGCAAACGTCTTCCACTACCATACAGCCGGTTTTCTCAGTCCCAGGGGCTAGATGGTTGGAGTTAGAATGTCTGCTGTCCTTTGTTTTATAATTGACTGTGTTCCCAGTCTGGTTGGGGCATGCTGCATCAGAAAGTGCACCAGTGATGTTGCACAGATCTATATGGGCCCACCGTACATCCAGCATTTCCAAGAGGGTGCTTGATTTTCTTTTTATTTCTGGAAATATATAGGGAACTGTTTAAAGGAAATCGATATTTTGAGACTAGGATCCAAAGCGCCACACGCAGTACGTGTGTGATAATGCCAAAAGAGAGATGGTCTATCATGGGCAATCACATGTGACTTAAATAGCTGTAGCTCTTAGATATAAGGTTTGAGGTGACAAATGAAGGGAACAGAACAAGTGTGGATCTTAAAAAGGTCAAAGGGAAGAGAGAGAAAGAAGAAAGAGAGAAATTATTGGATGAGAGAAAGAAATAGGCAATTGCCATGGGCCTTGCCCCTTCTGCCCTGTGGATAAGAAGAATAGGGGAGTCACTTCAGAATGTTGCAGATAAGCAAATGGATTCCTATGTTATATCCTGTGTGGATATATTATATTATGTCTATGTATAGGTAAGCAAAGATAGTAGTGTGATACATGCTTAAGGGCAGTACAGACTGCAACACTTAAACCAACAAGTGCAGTGGTTAGCACTGCAACAGTTTACTCAAAGCGCTTTAGTGTTCAAAGAGGCTTCCAGAGGCCTAAATTAGCTTTGTATAACTCTTTTTATAGCTCTATATAACAATGGAGCTTTATTAGTAATGTCTCAGACACGTACAGAAATGTGATTTTGAGTGATCAATCATTTATTCATTCATTCATGTTTTCATTTATGTAACCATTTAGCATAGAAGGTGCTAAGCAGCTTGACCATATCATACATGCATGCATGCTTCCAAATGAGGTGTGGCTGTATTGAGCAGTCCAGCTCCATAAAGGGTAGGCCCTGGAACCAGATCCACTCCTTTTTATATTTACAAAAATATACAGCAACTCAGCTCAGAAGCTAGGAGAGGCACCTGGTGATGTTGAAACCTTGAGCAGGGACATTCAGGGCATGTTAGATAGATAAATCCTCTCTGAGACGTTACTGATAATTCGGCTTTGGGATTATACTGATAAAAAAGTCAAAGGTGTGTGGGTGGTACTAACCAATATTGTTTGCCATTATCCTGCAGAGAATGGGAGGTACTTTGAATCCAGAAGCTGGGGGATTCGTCTGATAGTGGACGCTTTATTTAAGCGGGGGAATTCCAATTGTGAAACATTATAAATACACTTCCTAGCCACAGAGCCAGGCTGCTGATGCCATACCAGGGATGTGGGTTGTGGGCTCTGATCTTCACCTAAATATTATGGTTACAATTATTCTTTGCAGTGCATTTTAAATGTAGATGTTCAATGTGCTTGATTGAACAGTGTGCATTTCAGGATCTGTGGCATTGTGCTTTGCTTTACATATTTTAGATGCAAAATTTGATTAAGTGAATTATGCATCTTGGTTTGTTTTAGAAGTAATAGAAATAGGTTTGAGAACCTTTGGAAATATTATACCTTACATCATGGATGGGACTTTAGTATTGAGAAAGTGAATTGATACCGGACGGTTTAGTTAAAGGGGAAGTGATCCTAGACCCATTGTAGTCATTGTGGTGTTACAATTTGAATAAGATTGATTTAAAACCATTCTTGTGGAACTTATTTTGATTTAGCAAAAACCCATTGAGGGAGATTATGATGATATCTGTAAATAAAATGCTTATTTGCATACATTGACATTGGTCGGTCTTGTCTCTCTACATTACTGACACGTTGAGTGTTATGGGGATGGCATATCAGAAGCACTGCAGTATTTGTTCCTTCTGCCTCTTTCCATGTCTATTTCTCTCTGTGTCTATTAGGATATGTCAAGAGGATTGACAGGGAATGGTTGTTGCACCCGTGAGTAAAATGTCAGGTTCTGAGGGTTTGGTTGCACTGCTAAACCTACTGTGAGGGAGGGGAGGAAAAACATACCTTGATGCCCAAAATACAAATTTTTGTAGCAAGAGCACTGATCAGCTCTGGACAGGTTTGGAGGGAGACGTCCATCTTACATCTAGTGCAGTGACCGATTGCTCCTTCCGTTCATGACAGAAAGATGCTAGCCTTCCTATCTCAGCAGAGCTGAGATAGCTGAGGGCAGAGTTTTTACCTTGCCGGCGGATCGTTAATACGATACGCTACACAGTGGGTATATGTCGTTCGATGCATGTTGAAATGCAATATAAAGGGACATTTCTAAGGCAAAAGTATCCTAGTAGTAAGTTGTGTGGTGTAATAAGGTGTGATCATCACTAGGACTGTGTTTATGGCTCAGGTTTACGTTGTTTATATTGTACTAAGCATGAGTCACAAGCAACCTTTGCATTGGTGTATGACATTATGAATGAATTGTCAATTATTAGGTGGAGGTAGGTTTGTCATGTTGCATGCAAGAGCCTAGAGAAGCCCAGATGCTTTCTGAACCCGGGTTCTGAAGAGAATCGCCAAAGGCCAGGTTGATGCATCCAGGAGTATGCACACGCAGGCCAGCCAGGTGTGGAGGGAGAATTTCCCACAATACTTCCAACCACACATACCTGATCCAACTGTTACTGCTTTGAGGAGATCTACTAGTAATAGGTTAAATTTTGTGTTTATGGAGTTTAGCACAGTTTGAAATCCTCCGGTAAAAGCCGAATGGGCATCTAGTGATACATTTCTCTTGAAGACTTTAGATAGAATGGTCAGTACCTCCAGCCAAATAGCTATATTTTGTCACAGTTGAAAAGCATGTGAGGAAAGTCACTTTACTCAGACTTGCAGTACAAACGTTTGTCAAATGTTAAAGTCTAGCTTTGCAAATCTTATTAGGTGTCTAGGATTTATTCTATATAGTGTTACAAATCTTGATTGATCTTCTTAAAAGGAAAATTTGCTTTGCTGAGCATTACCAAATGTCAGGCTGGGGATTTTCAGAAGGTGAATTGGTGTCAGGTATATTGGGACTCAAGTCCCATTTTTTACATGTTGTATCTGATTATTTCTCTCTGGCCACTCTAATGAGATTGTAGGTCTTAGAGGGAAAACAGCCACACTTACATACATTCTGTAAAAATGCCATCAGATTGTGGCCGGAATTTCAGTGGTTAATCTAGCATTGACAAGCGTTACATTTTAGAACTTTCAATCAATCTATGTTTCAAAGGGTGTATATGTTAATTGCAATTGTATGAATGAGTTTGTGGAGTTCACACCCGAGGACTTTTATCAGATATACTCTCTGTTTTTACCAGATAGGACATTCAGGGTTTAGTTTTCTCTTTTGACCATGGGCCAAGAGTCACATATTAAGAGTTTTCTATAATAGGGTGTCATTTATTTTCATATAGAAGTAGTGTGTTGGCAGTCTCTTCCAGGATAATGGTTAATTGAAGTGTCCGGCGGTGAAACAGGAAGAGACTAAGGAGTAAGTTAAGGTGAGCTTTATTTATTATTATAAGTAGTTATAAACATTAGGGAGGAGGGAGACTGTGCATCCTTCAGCCCGGGCTGGCAGCAGTTGATCTTCAACCCGTATTCAACATTCCATTTACCTACGTCATGTCTCTGGCACGCTCCCAGCTTCTCATGCTGGCTTCTCATGCTCTTCTTCCTAGTAGCATGGATATTACACATCTCCCTTCCTTTATATACAATAAAATGAAACACCAATAGTGTTGACACTAGCCTATATACAATTTCACACAAAGTCCTCCATCCTTCTGGGCTTGCGATATGTTCTCCCACTTCTGGACCTGCGGGACATCTCGCTGATGCGACTGGGCAAGGAAATTACTTCAGACTTGTTGGATCTCATCTCTTGCACATTCTTCATCTCACATACAACATTCTGAACTTTCTTATTCTCTACTTCTCTTTGATCTTCCTTCCTTCCCTCCTTTTGCCTCATCATTATTCTGCTTCTGTCACCATCAGAGTGTTTGTTGTCACCACATATCCATACTCTTTCAACATTCCAGATTCTGCCATCCTCAGTTCTGACAGAGTGTTTGCATGCTTCCAACACTCTGATGGGCTTGGACCATTTACAGGGACCTTCTCTGAGCACAGGGGGTAAATTAATTCTTACCATTTTCCCTACCACAGTACTTTCATCATACTTGCCCATGGGTCTTTTTTCATCATAAACATTTTTGTTTCTCATTTGCGTACTTCTTATATTGTCACACACCAATCCAAAGTCTTTGTTGACTCTATTGTTCTCATTGTCTAACCACATAGGCGCTAATTTGGTGAGCGCCTTTCTACCCCTACTTAACTCAAATGGGGAAAGACCGGTAGTCGAAAGGGGTGTGAATCAATGTGCAGCAATTCTCTCCTTAACTGCTCTTTCCCAATCCATGCCGTTAGACCATGCCAACCTAATGGTCTGTTTCAACACTTTGTTGAAGCGCTCCACAGTACCGTTAGTTTGAGGATGGTAAATGGCACTCCTTTTATGTAATATGGAATATTTTTTGCAAAATTCTTTCATATCTTTAGACCTGAATTGAGTACCATTATCTGTCATGATGCTACTCTGGTAACCTTCCCTCTCACATATTTCAGATAGGAATTTGATCACAGTATTACTTGTGATTTTGGGTGCGATAAGTACTTCAACCCACCTGGTGAGAAGGTCAATTACTACTAGACAGTACTTTTGTACACCAGCACTGCACACTGGGCCTAACACATCCATGCCCACATCCTTCCATGCCTTATCCGGTATTTCAGTTACAACCATCGTTTGTTTTACTCCCACACAACTTTTATCATTATTGTTGCAAAGGATACAATCCCTAATATGTCGCTCAATTTGCAGGTCGCAACCTGGCCACCAGTAGTCATTTCTTATGCGTTGCTTGGTTTTCACCATCCCTTGGTGGCCCTCATGACCTAATTCCATGACTCTTCGTCTCAGGCTGGTAGGTGGGATTATCTTGTCTCCTCTCATAACTATGTCTCTATGTATATGCAATTCATCAGCAATAGGCCAATATTCTGAGAGATTGGCTTTCTCAAACAACGCTTTGTTCCATGGAGCTTGACTGCATATCAATCCTTTAAGATTGTCCATATCACTGTCACTTTTTATGGCATCACTCCATTCCGTCCTTGAAATAGAAGTGGACTCAATATTAAGAACATTTTCAGTATTGTCATCCTCATCTGTAGTTTCTGATATATTAGTCAAATGTGACAAACAATCGGCTGTAATGTTTTTTGTACCTGGTACATATTTTACATTGCAATTATATTCCTGAAGGAGTATCACCCATCTTCTGATCCGGTTGGATACTTTGTCCAATCCTCTGGACATAATAACATGAACCAACGGTTTGTGGTCAGTCCAGACCTCCACTTTACAACCCCAAATAAAGCTTCTGAACTTTTCTGCCGACCACTTAATTGCCAAGGCTTCCTTTTCTATCGCTGCATACGATTTTTCAGCACTCTTAAGAATTCTTGAAGCGAATGCGATTACCATCTCTCGCCCTTCATGTTCCTGAGTGACGACAGCTCCTAATCCAACATTGCTGGCATCTGTGGTAATTATGACTTTCTTATCACTAATGAAGTTTTTTAATGCTGGAGCTTTATCAATTGCAGTTTTGATAAATTCAAATTCTTCCTCACATTCGTTGTTCCAATTAAAATTCTTCTTCTTATTGGCTTCACGTAAAGGAACAGTATGTACAGCAAAATCACGGACAAACTTAGAGTAGTATTCTGCCATACCTAAAAATGTACGTACTTCTTCTTTATTACTTGGTCTGGGCATATTCTTTATTGCATTGACCAATTGTTCTTTTGGAGATATTCCTTCGGCTGATATCTTATGCCCTAAATACTCAATTTCAGCAAGGTCAATTTTGCATTTCCCTTTGCTTAATGTCATTCCTGCTCCACAAAGTTTTCCATACACATATTTCAATCTTTCATCATGAAGTTTTATTACTATTTGCGTAAATCAAAATATCATCTTGGAAACATATCACTCCTGGCACTCTTTCAAATAGCTTATGCATAATCTTCTGAAAGACAGATGCTGCTGACACGAGACCGAACGGCATCCTCCTAAATTGGTATAATCCATCTGGTGTAATAAATGCCGTAAGATGTTTCGATTTCTCGTGTAACTTCACTTGATGGTAAGCTGACGTAAGATCAAGAGTGGAGAAATGACTTGAAGGCCCAATGGTAGATATAAGCTCTTGAATATTGGGCAGAGGATGCCTATCTGGTATGATACATTTATTAAGTTCTCTCATATCAATGAAAATTCGTAGCTTTCCTGATTTCTTCCTGAGAACTACCAATGGTGACACCCATTCATTGGCGTTTATGCTTTCAATTATGCCTTGACTTTCCATGAGTTTAATCTCTCTCCTGACTTCATCTCTCATGGTTATAGGAATATTCCTTAATTTCTGTACTACAGGCGTATGATTGGATTTAAGTCTTATCTAATGCACATATCCCTGAAGACATCCGATCCCTTCACGAAACACTTCTGTCATGACATCTTGAGAAGTGTAATTCTTCACTTCGGGAATATTTTTCCGTTTATTCAGTTCATCCTGAACAACAAACACAGATTCTTCAGCAATGGAATCAATTTTCACTTTTAATTTGCTTTGATGTGTCCAGCTTAATAGGGGAGTTTGACCTGAGTCAGTGACGTAGATCTTTCCATTGGCTCTTCTTCCTTTAAATTTCAAATTTCCCCATCCTATGGTATCTATTTTCACACCACCATATGCCCTGGGTTTAATATCTGTCTCATGTAGATATTCATGCCTTTTTTTATCCCATAGCTGTTGTGGTACTAATGTATACTTTGCTCCTGTATCGATCATCATGTCAATTTCGACACCATCAAGATGAACTTTAGCTTTGGGACTGTCTAATACTTTTTCATCTTCATCATCCATGACCACAAATACACATTCTTCACCTTCGTCTTGATCACTGAGGTCACTACTTGAATTCCCACCTATCCAGTTGGTAGACATGCTGCGAAATCTGCAACACTTGGAATAGTATCCCTTTCCTTTGCAACTACTACATATGATCTTCAATGCTGGGCATTCGGGATCGTCTGCCCAATGATTAGCACTGTCACATCTGTAACATCTGCCTTGACGTTTCTTCCTTGAGTTGATATTGGAATTTTCCTTCCTGCAGTAGTTGCTTGGAATGTTTTTCTGATTAAGTTTGTGCTTCCCTCTGTCCGGTGGTGATTGATGTGACATATTGTACACTTTCTTCTTTATTCTGGAGTTGATCACCATAGCTATGGATTCTTTTTCATCGGCATTTTCACATGTTAATTCAGCAGGTTTCAGACTACTTGCCTCTAATTTGACAGATTTCATCTTGTTCTCCAGTTCTTTCACACATTCCTCAGTGTGCTCCACTTCTTTTGCTACTCTAATCACAATATCTAATGAAGGATCATTTTCCGACCATAGCTTCTCTCTTACTTTAGCACTTCTGCATTCCAACATGAATTGGTCTCTTAGCCTTTCATCTAATTGTTCATTGAAGTTACAGGTTTTGGCAAGTTTGCATAAAGCAGTCACATATTTTTCAACACTTTCTCCCTCCTCCTGTGTTCTTTTGCCAAACTTGTACCTCTCCAGAATAATACTCACTTTTTTTTCATAGTGTTTGTTTATTTTCTTTACTGTGCGTTCATACTCATTAATGTCTACATCTTCATCAGCAGTAAGTTCTAGTAAGGATTCATATTTTCCCTGACCAGCAGGTCCTAAACAGTGCAATAATAATGATTTTCTCTTGTCAGCACTGCAATTAGGTCCACACACCACACCCGCATAATGTTCAAAGGACCATATCCATCTTTTCCAAGGAATGATGGGTTCATCTGTATCAGGCATAAACAATGCTGGAGGAGGCACACTACTAAATGCCATCACTGCCCACTGTATATGATATATAATCCACCAATCGTTAATGTGGTTTAATATAGTGCCAAACGGAGTGCTGAAGCTCCTCTAAAATAATGCAGGATGAATCTCCTCAATGAATGTAAAATAGTCAATGAGGCACGGAATAAACTGGTTGTTTGACTAAAATGTGCCCTTAAATGTTCATTTAACTTCGACTCAGTATACTAATATTGTTTCTAAATGCTTTGACATCACAATTACTTGGGAAAACAGCGTTGTTTCCTTTTCAATTACAACATTTCCTGAATAACATGAGCGCCACAAATGTGACAGGGCTCAAACGCTTGCAGCACCTTCCTTTCTCACGTTGTTTGGTTTGTGCAGACAAAATAGTATGTATGTCCCTTTAAGAGTAAGGCATTCAACACGCATGCGTGTGGAAAAAAAAGGAAGTGAAAGGACGTAATTGAAAAAAATTTAACGGAGCTCTGGTGGAGTCACGGCAAATCAACACGACATTAAGCTACTCCGTATATACAAAAATATTCACAATGTTACCGTTAGACAATTCGGGCCGCTGCGACGCTCGGGCCTGAGCGGAGCGGCCTAATATGTCAGCTGGATGGTGTAAAATGAATTCCTCGTCGCCATTTGAAGTGTCCGGCAGTGAAACAGGAAGAGACTAAGGAGTAAGTTAACGTGAGCTTTATTTATTATTATAAGTATTTATAAACATCAGGGAGGAGGGGGATTGTGCATCCTTCAGCCCGGGCTGGCAGCAGTTGATCTTCAACCTGTATTCAACATTCCATTTACCTACGTCATGTCTCTGGCACGCTCTCAGCTTCTCATGCTGGCTTCTCATGCTCTTCTTCCTAGTAGCATGGATATTACATTAATGCATACACATTTTTCGTTAATGGCTCAGGAGTGTGATGATATTGTGGGGGTGGATTAGTGTTTTTTGTGTTGTAACCGAAGTGTGTGTGTGAAGTCATCATCTTATTTATTCAGATAACAATAAAACCATCAAATATTACAATATATTTCATACACTTGTAAAACAATTCATGTTACCCAGCCTTAAAGTCAACATTAAAATGTGGGCAGTTTTAAACATGTGACAGGCGAGTTAGAATTGTACGCAAATCATTGCCCTAGTTAATAAAGGACCATTGAGAATCGATAGAATAGGAACTGCAATCAGAATTGGCTGCAAGGGGTTTGCCACCAAATGGAGTGCTACTTCCAAAGTATATCTAAATGTTCCTCAAATAATCACGGGTGTTGTCAATACTTTCAGGGTACTGCTTAAATGTTCCCTGGTGCTACTAATAAGCAAATGCGCAATATACCAACCTGCCAGAAGTGGCACCTAAATCTGTCAGGGCACAATTAGATGTGGCAGAGTTCAGATATGTTCACATTGCTAAACGAATTCCAAGCTACCACAGTCTATCATGCATTCTGGTTTGCATTCCGGTTCCAACAGGGCCATGGAAGAGCTGCCTCGGAAATGACCCCCCAAAAAAAATGATGATTTGACTCTTTGCATTGATATGCCAGTCTTGTGCCTCTATGCATTTCTCCACCTAAGCAAATGGTCAGGTTACCTTTATTAGAAAATCAGCTGTGCAATGTTGCTTCCCTCAAAAGTTTTCTTCATTCAATTTCAAGTAAAAAGGGGAACGATGAATGAAATGGCACACATGGCAGACCATTACTGAGAATGCCCATTTTAATCTTACTCAGAAGACTATTAGAAACATTTAAAAAAAGGAAAGTAAGATTGCACAGAATTTTTGCTAATAGAGATCATAGAGAGGAATTGTAACGAGGAAGTGTAACGGCACGGGCGAGCAGAGCACGTCGGATGCACCGGCACATGCAGAGTTGTGCCGGTGCATCCGACGTCCCCATCCCCGTTCAGCCCTATGGGGCAGAATGGGGATGAGGAGGCCCTTGCTTCCAGCACCCGAAAATGGGCAATTACCAGGTCCGCCTAACTTGGCATGACCCGGTTCTTGCCCTTTCATGGGTGCCGGAAAAATGCAACTCTGGCGGCAGCCGTGCTGTTTTTAACGGCAAGGCTACCGCCAGAGTTGTAATGAGGGCAATTGTTGCAATTTAATGGCCCTTATTGCTAGGTTGCCGGTCCGGTAACAAAAGTACCGGTAATCTTGCCGGTACCGTTGTTACTGGACCATCAAACTACGAGGTCTGCGAGCTGGTGCCTTACAGCCCAGCAGGTCTGACCTGCCGGGCGGAATGGCACCTGCGAGCAGACCTACACGGTAGCACCGGCACCGTTACTAACGGTGCCGGTGCTACCGGCCTCCCCATTCCCATTGAGTCCTATGGGACTCAAATGGTAATGGGGAGTAATTTTTACCGGCACCCGGCGAAGGAGAATTACTGGGTCCGTGGGGGCTGGAATGCCCCAGTACATCCCCATTGCCGGGTTCCTGTGAAAACCGGCACAGCTACTGCCAACCCTGTAATGACCCCCAATATCTTTCATCTTAAAGCATTGAGACAGACTATATTATACAGAGAGTTTTTTAGGAAAAGATATAATTGTTCTTCTTTATTAGATTTTAAAAAACAATCGCAGATTATCTCCAATAGACTGGTGTTTAGAGATTACCCGGATAGTTCCGACACTCTATGAAGTAAGATAGGTTTGAAGATAGGAATAAGAACTGAAAACAAAAGCAACTGAAGTGATAGATCACATATGTAACTACATCTTCTGAACATAGTGATGCCATTTGGAATTGAATTGGAAAAACATTGTACATTTTACGATTAAACCAGATTTACAACAGCCATTGTTTGCATTTAAAAGGGGTTCAAACTTGAAGCAGCTTTTGGTGAATGCAATAAGGAAAGTTAATAAACAAAAAAAACTTACTTGAGATTAAGGTTCATTGGCCCTGCGGTAGATGGGTGATATGACAATTTACTAAAAAAAGATTGATGTTTGCATAAAAAGGCACAGAATGGTCTTTGCATACTTTTACAAACCATAGGAGTAATGGAGTCTTTTATGTGATAAGATATCCTTGTAGTGGCTCGCATGTTAAGGCAGACAGCCGCCCCCTCCCCTTTGTTTGCAGGTGAAAGAAGTAATTATTCAAATAAGGCTTACTTGACATCTTTCCATGTTTACATTGAACAGCACTGCAGCAGTGTACTCTGTAATATGATCATCATGAATAATTGCATATGAGTGGTAGCACTGGGCGGGAGGGGGGCGGGAGGCAGCCGCAAGCACGAAAGCTTCCCCTACTTCCTTCCATGTAGTTTGCTTAGGCTCTCACATTAGAGGTCAGTATGGTGTCAGGAGACTGGCCACGCTGCACAGCCCTTTTTGTGACTGACAGCAGATGTGGGCCAGTCTGATGACAGGGTCTTCTGTCAGTCATGCACACATTCAAAATCCATTGACTGATCTTTTTAGCCAATAGAATTAGTAGTCAGGGCACATTGTTGTACGTGAAGCAAATGGAGCAGGGGAAGATCAGTTACAAAGGTGCACCAGCATCGAGCTGAAGATCTGCCAAGAGATGCAGGTTGACATCACACTGCCTGCCTCGGATCCCCTCATCCCAAAAGAAGGTACATGGTGGCCCTGGCAGCTGAGACTATTTATAACTTCAATAGAAATGGAGTTGTCCGCCATTGCCAGAGATGTGGCAAACTGTTCCCTTGGTTAATATTTTATCACAGAACTCCGAAAGAACAGGGTGAGGTAATTGTCTTTTTTATAACAGTTTGGCAGCCCCTCAACTGAGAACAAACACAGCCAAATAATTGGTTATCTGGGTAGATTCCCTCACAGGAGGGTCTACAACCATGTTTAGCTCATTCTGTCATTACAGAGGCACAACTTCACCTCACCGATGTGGCCCCACAAGGCTGAAACATGTGTCTTGGATTGCTGTTGGTACTCTTGTTCAGATGACAATTGCCTAGCATTTCTGTGCTGGTCTGCCCAGGTTGGTGGGACTTCCTCTCTGGCAGGTACAGTGAGCTAAAACGTGGCTGTAGACCCTCCTGGGTGAGACCCTACCCATCAAACCAGTTAATTGGCCCTTAGTTCTTGATAGAGAGGCTCCCAGACCTTTGTATAAATAATGGCAGTCTTATCCTGACGTTCAGTCACTTTGTTGGCTGTCACTCTCTTTGTAAGACGTCGAAGGATTGAAATCTGTCCATACGAGGGCACAAGCCGGGGGTAACCCACTCTGCAGTGGACAGGGTGTGACCACCTCTTGCAATCTTTATCTTGGAATTTGCGATACATCTAACATTTGTTCGTGTGTTGATTAATGTTCTGAAAGGCAAATGTTAATTTGTTTTTAAACAAAAATGCACTTTTAATGAAATGTGCATATTGTACTCTAGGATACGTTCACTTTCTGGGACATCACTTCCACTGTGTGTGCTACGAGCCTCCCACCACTGACCTTTTTCTTTACGACTTGTGCCCTGGACTCATTACGCCGAAACTGTGTGATGAATACACCGTTTTATTAGAAGAAACATGTTTTCAAAGGTTATTCTTAATTTTTGTCAAAAACCTAATGGCTCATATATTTGTAATCCATCACAATAGAAATATCTCACTCCTATTTCTCACGAAAATTCACTTAGCAGCAGACAGGCTTGTTAATCAACGTGGCAATTTCCAGAAGTGGCCATTTTAAAAAGCTCCATGTTGCAGAGTGAGAACTCGGAAGGTAATCAGGGGCTCCTGAAAAAGCGTTAGCAAGATCATCTCAGCGATGACTAATCTCATGAACACATGGGGCCTCATTACGACCCATGAGCTCCCGGAATGAAGGGGGCTGGTACGGGACCGGCCCCCTTCATTCCGGGAGCGTGTATTACGATGTTCCCTTTGCGGGACCTGAACCAGACATCTGGTGAAACCAGACGTCTTTTTCGGGTCCCGCGAGGGTAAGAGGGAGGTAACAACGGGACACTTGTAATGTGCCCGTTGTTACCTCCCTCCCCATTCCCATTGAGCCCTATGGGGGCTCAAATGGGAATGGGGAATGGTTTCTGCAAGGAGGACTTACCGGGTCCTTTTATTTCGGAATGACCCGGTAAGTCCCCATTGCAGGAACGCGGTAAAGGAGCCCGGTTTGGAGGCAGCCATGGAGCTAATAGCACCATGGCTGCCTCCAAACTCGTAATGAGCCCCATAGACACGTGGACATCCAGGATACATGGATAATCATTCCTATTAATCACTCATGAGCATAACTTCTATAGGCATGTTGATGACCTATCCATTCCAGAAACTTCCTATTTTGAAAAGCTAGACAGACATGCCCTTATGAAACAGCACTATTTAGACAGTTGTGAGTGTTGTTGATTGCACATTGCTCAAAGACAAAAAACGTTTGATAGTTGAAGAAAATGATTTTCTTCACAGAACACCAGAGTGCAGTTTTACGTTTATTTCTGTTTCTGTGAACCATTATAACTGAGATTTTGTGTGATATTTTTTTTTAAACAAGATCAGTTTCTGTGGAAGCCACTTGTATTCAGAATATCACTTGAATAAACCAGAATTCAAAAACATTATTTAGGAAAATGTATTGAAAAGCAACCAAATCAAGATAATAGCACATTTTTGTGAGCAACGTCTTTGAAGATAATGGGCCAAAAAGTTTACATGCAAAGAACGATGAAAAGCATGCCAAAAAAGAAAATCAATACTTGTATATACATTTTTTCTTGTGGTTTTGCATTTCTTACTGGCATTATGGGCCAAGCCAACATGATGAGTATTTTTACGTAGACATGCTGGCCTACATCAGTTCAAAAAGTATGGACACATTTAATTACTGAGGAA
This sequence comes from Ambystoma mexicanum, assembly GCF_040938575.1. Taxonomy (NCBI): domain Eukaryota; kingdom Metazoa; phylum Chordata; class Amphibia; order Caudata; family Ambystomatidae; genus Ambystoma; species Ambystoma mexicanum. The sequence continues at coordinate 113,800,850 of NC_090922.1, forward strand.
TGTCATTTTTTAATGGCATTGTAGTCAAATCCAGCATAGGAATGTTCTTATGTGGATATACTGGCAAATAATGACTGAGCTAGCATGGGCATTTTCTTTTAGTATCATTACTGAAATTATGGGCAAAGCAAATATGAATATGTTCCTGTGTGGCAATACTGGTCTATATTGGTACCAACAGTATGGACATCTATGTGTACAGCCAACATGAAAATGCTTTTTGCACTGGCAGAATACTGGCATTTATTGTGGACAAAAGCATAATTAAAATGTGTTGGATAATGCTTCTTGGCATCTATTGTATTTTTTGTATCTTCCGCTACAAAACCAAATGCAAACTTTGTCTTTATACCCCATTGTTCACAGAAAATATAGTGTGCTGTAAAATGTACCATTTTATTCTATTGTTTAAAGTGTTTTCTTGTTTAGTTACAGGCTCCCTCGCTCGTTATGCTCGGCCGCTCCTGCATATTCATAGATAATGATTACGGCACTAATAATCACCAGCCGCCACTGGACAAGATATATGTTGGCAGAAGGAGCAAGCAGGTAAATTTAGAGATAACTGAATATAGATCCATATTTCATACTGGCACTATTATTGCACCGTTGGTGAATCATTTTCAGAAGAACAACTATCATGCTGCTGATTTAAATTGGCTAGTATTAGAGTGGAACATGGTCTTAGAGGCACTTCTTTGGAAAGCATGTTGGCTTAAAGAGAACATCTCTGTATGTATTGTTTGAAATCATATGATGACGGATTAAATGATGAAGAGGATTAGAATGGGGCAAGGAAAGCCAACTTGACATTAATGAAAATAGAAAGGGATACGATACTGCCCTTCCGGCGGAATCACATAATTCGGAGAATATTTCCGGAGTTCTGTATAATGACATTGAATGACAGTTCTGAAAGAAGAAATATGATTTATTGAACACTGTAGTGAATGGAATAATTGTAATTGGTTATTTATAACGTGCTTAATACCCAGAGGTTTGTTAGCGTGGACCAAGGGATCGAACCTCTATTGCTCTGCGTCGTTTTGCTTCCAAGGCGAGCACGTTGCCCCTGAGATATCCTCCCGAGAGGATAATGGACACGTTGGTGGACAACAAAAGGAAGAATAAACATTTGAGTAAACGAGTGATGACACATCACTTCTGTCAGAAAAACACAATTCCCGTGCAGAATGGCTTTTGCCATTATGCTGTGACATTGTGTGTCATGGACACAAAGGTGCGTGCTATTGAGCACTTTTGAACCGAAGACAAGTAAAGATAAAGTATTACATGTGTTGTCTTTTCAAAATATAAAAATGTTAAAAAACAAATTGAGTTGTGAAATGTAGTTGTCCCCAGGAATGCTGGAGCTACAAAAAGAATGAAGTAGCGAATGTATGAAGAATGGTAGAAGAAATGTTATGAGAGGCAATCAATGAGGCAAAGATGCTAGCATTGGGACATAGCAATCCATTTTGTTTTTCTATATTTTATTCAGGTACCATGGTTAACTAAAATGAATTTGGTCAATCATGGACATGGTGTTCTTGGTGCGGTTCCTTGGGTAAGCATATGTTATGTAATGTTATGTTATTCAAATTTGTAGAGAACAGCGAGTGCCAAATGTTTTATTATTTCTTTTTTATTTAAAATGATTTCACATTTTTTTACAAAAAGAATCTTACATCCTTCATGAGCATGTCTGTACTTGTATGTCCCAAGGATCCCAATGAAGACAGAGAGAGCGTAGTGGATGAAGTTGAAAAGGAACTAACAGACATACTGACAATCACGTATATGCCTTTGTTAGGTCAATGTTCTGCAAAAATTGGGTCACCGCGATGGTCTCGTGTCTTCTCTCTCCCTCCATTAAACGGTTCCACCAGAACTCTTCGTTATATTCAGATATACCCTCGAATAGGTTTAACATGGGGATTGTTCTTTCTTTTTCCAATCCTAAACAGTCCATGAGCAGGTGTCTGATGGTTTCCTTTGTTTCATTCTTGTTGCAAAACCGGCATTCACTAGAAGTAGAGATCCCTCTGATAGCTCTAATTTCGTTTGTCGGGATGATGTTTAGCCGTGCTCTCATAAATGTTTGACGTGATTGTCGGTTAGGAAATGCCCTCAAATAAGGTCTTGTATCATTCAGTTTCCTACTAGTCAAAAGAAGATGTGAGACTGATTTATATGTTAGGGCTGAGTCCTGTGCTTTTATCAAGTCCCCTGTTTCAAGTTTAAAAAGTACCTTTGTGGGTTTGTTTATCAAGTCGTTTTCTGTTGATCCTACGTCTTGCAGGATATCTCTTGCTCTTTGGGCCCATGGTTTCAGTAGACTTGAGTTTGAATCGTGGAGCTCGTTATGGATAATGTCAACCAATTTCGGGCGTGAGGAGATGATCAATTTTCTGAAGAGGCTCAATAGTTTCTATCGTGAATTGAAGACAATGATGAGATACAGAGTTCTCTTCGAATGAGGACCATTGGAGTTGATGGAGGCAAATTCAACACGGTCCTCCAAAAATAGCTTTCGAGCTTCTGCCAAAGATTTCCCGGGAGTGACAAGAAGGCCTCTGTTCCATATAGGATCGCTGGCACAGCTTTTGTTCTGTAAAACACCAAGATTGGTTGCAGTGAGAATTTGCAGAATTTTTTTTCTTTCGTTTTTGCCGAGACTGTTAAACGTTTCGTCTTCTCCCATAGTTTCGATTGCATGTTTTTATCAGTAGCACTGTTGCTTAAGGTAACCCCCAGGTATTTGAATTCCTCCACCATTTGAATTCTTACACCCTCCAAGTGCCATGAAAAATTGGCCTTTGATTTTGCCAATTTTTGAAATGTCAGTATCTGTGTTTTGGAGGTGTTGATTTCCAAATTATTTATTCGTATATACTCACTCAGAGAGTCCAACTGTCTTTGGAGACCTATTGGGGTTTGGTCCAGGACGATTAAATCGTCTGCATATAACAGTCTTGAGATAAAAGAACCACCCAATTTTGGTGGAACTGATCTAACCTGGTGCTCTGAGTCCTTAAGATCCCATAGGAATGCGCAAAACAAAGTTGGGGCTAAGGGGCAGCCCTGCTTCACTCCTCTTGCAGTAGAGATCGGTTTGGAAATCATTCCAAATTGATTTAATCTTACCGATATTGATGTATCCATGTGAAGCGCTTGAATTTGTTCCAAGATTGGGACTGGGCATTTGTTTCTTTTTAGCTTTTCCCAAAGAAGCTCCCTGTTGACCTGGTCAAAAGCCTGGACAAGGTCAACAAATGCCACATAAATAGGTGACCCTCCAGCCTTGGTTTTCTCCTTTAGGGTGTTAATTATGAGAATCTTTACCAGCGTTCCCAGATTTTTTGCGAAGCCTGCTTGGAAAGGATCAGAGACATTGGCTTCTTTTGCCCAAGGTTGAAAAGCATCAAGTAAGGTAGACCCGTAAAGCTTGCCAATAACATCTAGCAAAGCAATCGGTCTATAGTTCTTTGGGTTATCTCTGGGGCCCGCCTTATAGATTGGGACTATAGTAGCTTTTTTCCAGGACTGTGGCACTGATTTTGTTTGTGCGATTCTGTCAAAAACAGCTTTGACGAAAACTGCCCATTGTTGCAGAGCTTGTTTCAGGTGTGCATTCGTTAAGGCATCCGGCCCAGGAGCTCTTGAGTTTTTCAGTTTCTGAATTTTCATTTCAATTGATGTTAAATTGGTGGATAACGACCACTCTGCCTCCAAGTTACTGGAGGGTTGTTGAGCCTCTATGTTCGGGTTTTTAAAGAGATCTGTGAAATGGGACACCCATTTCTGTTCCCCAACACAGTTACTTAATGGGTTTGCAGTGTTGTTTGTTGATGATTTTATTTTTTTCCAAAATTCTCTTGAATTTCGGCCATCTAGCTTGATACAGTGCTGCTTTGTGGGCTTTTAGCCAATTTTTATATGTCTTCTTTGCTAAAGCTGCGGCCTGTAGATCTTTAAGATATTTTTTTTGCCAATTGAAGGATTTTCCTTAGTTTTCTCCTTTCTTCAACCAGATCCTTATCATATGTATGAATATGATTAGCCGAGATGGGATTAGAGTTCTTGTCCGTTTGTTTATATATATTTAGATGTTGAATAAAGTCTGGGGCAGTGTATGCATTGGGACATCCTGCCTTGTTGTATGAATCTATCAGGTTTCCCACGTCCGTTACTTTAACTTTTAATCTGATTCTTCCCCCGACTCTTCAATTGCTGACTGCATTCGTGTTCGTGTCTCTTCATGGGATGTCCACGTGAATTCTAGCAAATTATGGACGCTGTTTTTGGTTAGTAAAACTTGAAAATTAGTGATGTGGGGGAGGAAATCACTGTTGACAAAAATATGGTCCAAGGTTGCGCTAGATGCGCCTTTTTCCCGTGTTGGTATCACGAGGGCTTCCTCCGCTCTCAGGGAGTGGAGGTTCAGCATGTCATACACCTTCATTATTTTGGTCCACTTTCTGCCTCTCTTTCTTGCGTGTTGAGGCTGCCTGTTGTTTCTGCCTCTGTATCATATGGGAACGATGCATTTAAGTCCCCACATATTATCAGATGTGCCTGATCATATTCTCCAATGATTTTTTGCAAAATTAGATTCACTTTGTCAAGAAATTGTTTGTCACTTCGGGCCAACGGATTCCAGTAGGAGTTGATAATTATAATTTCCACTGTAGAGGGTCCAGCCTGATGGGGAAGACTCCCTTTCCACTTTATTTCCAATACTTGAAAAAATAAGGATGATTCAATCACCTTTGTCACTTGTAGCTCGTTGCTTGACCTTACCAGTGTCAAAAGACCCGAAGAGGGACGACCAAAAAGTCCCTTTACAGCCGGTGCTAAAAATGCCTCAAATCCGTCCATATATGGTTGGTCTCTGAGCCATGTTTTCTGGAGGCATAATATGTCATAGTCGCCCAGAAGGACGTCAGACTGTCTCAATAGATGATCAAAACCTCTTGTATTCCACGAGCCGAATTTCAAGAGACCGTTATTTGTATTGAGGGCCACCTCTGGGTTTTCTGTAGTTATCAGTTTCTGGAGTGGCTACTTTTGATTAGCTGAATCCAATGCTAATGCAGATCCAGGTCCATTGTTTTCCTTCTATTAGGAGACCTTGTTCTTTGTCTCCCTGTTGCGTGGTGACACCATCTTTGTTCGGCTCGTCATGGGCAAAGGTTATCATAATTTTCTTCATAGGACCTTTAGGTATTCTTTCTCTGTTGTTAAGGTCTATGTGTTGGTTGATGTCATCAATTTTTGAAGGCTTTTGAGGTTTTTTAGGTCGTCCAAGAGTCGAACTACTTATTCTTCTATGATGACAATGGAATCATTACTGTCTTTTCTCCCATTTGGCAGTTGGCCCATTTCCTCCATTTCATTGTCATTGGATGGCCTTTCGCCGGAGTGTGCAGTTGATTTGTTTTTAGTGTGCGCTGGTTTAACTATGGCTTGCCTGGACTCCCGGGTCCTTAGATTAGTGTCATATTCAGTTAAGTCATAGCCCAGGATAAAGAAACTCTCTATCTCTTGGATGATCAGCAGGCACACTACCAACGAAGGGACGTGCAGGAACACGTTGTTCAGTTTTCCTTTTGTTCCAAATTCCACAAATGTTATGTCCTCTGTTCTAATCACTCTTAAAGGAGGGATACACTGAAATAAGGCCATTATGTCCCTTCTATTTAAGATTACTTTAATTGAGTTTTCTATAGTGTTGAACTGAAAGTTTCTATCACTATTTTCTCCTTGTATGTAAGCCTGTTAACTTGTTTTACTTTGTCTCTTGAGTTTGTACGTGTATGGCGTTTTAAGTCTTTCTTTTTATCGGTTTTATTTCTTTGCCGAGATTCTTCGTCGTGGACCAAACTAAGCCTTTCCTCTCTTTGAGGCAGAGTCCTATACTTCTTGTCCCTCACTGGCTCTTTGCAGTGATCCCCGGTTTCTGTGTTAGTGGTTTCCTGATTCTTGGAGACTGCAAAGGCCCAGTTCTTTTTGTGGATTATGTCTGGCACAATCCCGTAATGGAGAAGGACCGTCTTGTTTCTCCTATCAACAATAGATAAGAAGGGTGGAGAAGAGGGACTCTGATTCTCCTTGTTTATTTCATAAGACGGTTCTTGTCGTGGCTTCTTCTCAACTTCTTGATGGTGGCAAGAAGGCTCCTGGTCTGCAGTTGAATGAGTCGATAAATCCATCAAGTCCATAGAATTGTTTTCCACTAATTCTAAATCCAAAGGTTCTAGTAATTGTTTTTGAGTTGAGTCGACATATACAGTGTTGGGCTCTGAAATGGGAAGCTTTTTTTTGGGATTCTTCGTTTGTGCTAAGACTGCTAGAGCCCTTTTGTCTTCACTTTCTTCCTGCTGGGCTTCTGCTGCAATATTAGGAGTTGGACTTTCGCCAAAGGATACGATTCTTCCTGGAGGACCCTTTGCATTCGTTTGTGGCTTGAAAACTGTGTAGATGGACTTATTTGTGTGTTTTTGGTCCTGTAATGGACATGGGAGCACTTTCTCAAGCTCATCACCTTTGGATATCCCCTTTAATTTCAGTACTATGCAGCCGTTTGAGCCTTTTTTATTGGAATTTTGTAGGTCTGGCTCACCTTCTTTAACCTCAATTTTCCTCTTTTCCCTAGCCTGGATTTATCTCTGTGTTTGAGCTCTGCTTGATCTTACTGCTTCTTCGTTGTGTTTGTTTAGCTTGTTCAGTTCTTCTTTATTCGTGACAGTCCGGGTTGGGGTCTCTGTAACACTCGTCTCATTTGTCTCTGTTGTTTGAGTTGCTCTGGATAAACTGGTCGGGTTTTCTGTTTCCGCACTTTGATTCTTTGTTAATGGTCTGTTAATATTTGTGTTTTGTATGGTTTCTTTTCCAACATAGTGTTTTTGACTTTCACAGGCCTTAATATAACACTCCAGGTAAATCATTTTTGTGTAGATCATAGTAATGAGTGATGAGTGGTCCTTAAGGGTATCGTTGATCCCTTCGTATAATTTAGCGAAGGGTGATAATGCAATTGTGAAGGTTGACATCAGGGCCTTCATATCAGATTTCTTTTTGAAAGACTCCTTCTCCGATTGTTCTGACATTCTCGACGATGAACGCCTTTTTGGCAATTAATGCAGTGAGTTATTAAGCTCATCTAGATTACTTGCCGTTCTAGACACGAGCTTACTAGGGTCATTGGCCACAGGCCATATGTCTCTAATTGGCTGCAAGTTAATGTGACCTGATCCGTAGAGGGAGTCCTCCATATTTGGGTTTGCTTCTTGGGGCTGTGCCGGACCAATATAGACTGAGGGCTCTAAGGAAAATAGTTTGATTATATTAAGTGCCCCTGAGGCCTTATTGGCTCTTTGGTTTGTTGGTGATATAATCGGCAAGGTCCTGTTTCCGTTCACCGCAGGTTCAGTCAAAGGGTGGTTTCGTGAAGGTAGTTTTTCTGTGTTTATATCCATTGTTAATATTTCGCCAGTCACCTCTGGAATTTGAGTCTCGTTGTTCTGTGCTAGACCTCCTAGCGGATTCCTAAGACTTATTTCTTTGTTAAGTTCCAGTTGGCTTGGAATCTCTGAGTTTTGATGTTTAGACAAATCAATGTTAATAGTGTTACTCGATTTGTTCTGCTGTAGGTTTGTACCTGGCCAGGCGAAAGTTGACGGGATCTTTTGGTTCCAAACTGGGGTTAAGTCTGCTCCTTGTAATATTTCCACGTCCGATAGTTCTCCGAGGGCAATGTGCTTATCATCTTTTTTTTTTTTAAATGAAATTACGGAGAGCTGAGTCTTCTGAAAGCATCCTTGATTTAAACGTTATTTTCTTGAAGATTCTCACCTGTTTGTCATTGTTCTCCGTTTGACTTAGGGTTTTTAATTTTTTCTTCAAAAGTACTGGAAGGGAACCCTGCACTTTCCCTTTTTTGTCACTTTAGTAGTTTTCTTTGTCAAGCTTTTTTTTTTTAATATTCCCTATCTGTTTTCTTCCAAGGTTTGTTGTTTCTTGGTTAAGTTGAGGGATTTCCGTGTCCGTTGAATTTAAGCAGTTTCCTGGCTCAGTGATTACATCTAGGAGTTCTGTGTGATCAAATGTGTTATTTAAGGAGTTCAAGGAATCCTTCGGCGTCTCCGAGTTACTGGTTAAATAAACGTACTGTGTGTCCTCTTCAGCATAGGTAGGGATCAAATTCTCAGTGGCTTTTGATGATGGAGGTGGATGAATGTCAATAGTCACGTGGAATTTATTTGTATTTGATGGAACCTCCCCCACCAGTAGGGGAGGTTCACCCCCCCAGGGACTTCCATCTCTAAAGTGGAAGGGGGGATGTCCCTTGGTTGGGCATAACCAACCTTGTTTGCCAGTAACTGGCTTTGCCTTTCACTATCCACGGGTGTCGGAGTGTTCGAAGCGGTTTTGTCACAGGGGGCCTTCATCTGCTGGATGGCTAAGTTTAACCCGTCGAGCACGGGGGGTTGTGGCGGATCTTGCGGTATAGATCTAAAAGGATCCCCCCCATCTCGATGTCTCGGTGAGGACCCATTCTTTTCTCCACAGGGTTCTAAGGTATCCCTGATTAGACCGGTCTCACCCCCATGGTCCCAGACCTGAGTGACCGGCTTGACTCCCAACCGCAGGGCCTTATTTTGGTCCTCAAGACCTCACCCACCGATGGTAACGGAGTGCATATTGTCACTAAGCTTGGTGGGTCTGAGTGGTCTATATTAGATTGTGAGGATACATTTTGCAGTAGAATGTTAGTTGTAGAGTTATTAGAAGGTTTAGAGGTGACTGTCTTCCCTCCTGGTTTGAAGAGGGATGCTGGTTTCAGTGGACTGCGATGCTCCAGTCCATTGTTAGAGTCTCCTTATTGCCGTTTACTCCTCAGTATCCGCCCTTCCTCTTCTGCAGCCTTCCATGTCATCACTACCTGCCGTTGCCGCCCCAATTGGCGGTTGGGGATTTGAAGGTTAGGTACTAGGGAGAGTGCCAGCCCGTTCCAGCCGTAAACAGCAGTCAACATGGCGCTCTTTACTCCACGCGGGCTTCACGCCGCAAGGGTCGCTCTGTCCTGCTTTTGAACTCCACTTCCGGGGGGAGTGTCACTGGAGTCACGTGATGGATGTCACGTGGGCGTTCGAGTACACGGTCCACTCGTGTCAACTGCTGTCAGCTCCAGCTGACAGTCTTACGCGAATAGGAGCGGGTCGGTTTTCCTGATGATGGTAAGTTTTCAAATGCAATTTTCTTCAGAGAGAAAGAAGAAGTCTCAGCAGCAGCTGCAGTAGGCTTTCAGCAGCGACACCAGTAAGCTATTCTTCCAGCCGAACAGCAGTCAACAGCGCGCCCTTTACTCCACGCGGCACTAATGGAGGAAAATATCCCAGAGGAGCATAGTGGCATATGGAAGATGGGTTAGAACATACATGTTTTGACTTGATGAAAAAGAAGATGATCTTCAGTGGCATCAATGGAAAGCAGTACCGAATTCCAGAGAGTGTCAGCTGCAATGAAAAATGTGCAACCACCAAAAATCTAGTGCAACAGAACCGAGTAACATGGATAGATAACGTGTTAGCTGAACAAAGAGATCTGGGGGGAACGTAGGGGTGACATTTGTCCTGCAGAAATTCAGCTCCATGGCCACTAAAGGCGTAGTGGACAATGCAGAACGTTTTGAACCTAATTCTGCAAGCTACAGGGAGCCAATGAAGCGAATTAAGATGGGAAAAATGTGCGTATGCTAGGAGGAACCAGAAAAGGCTCTCACAGCAGATTTTTGAAGGACTTGGAGATGGTGAAATAGATACGTAGGTTGAGCTTCATAAAGTGAGTTGCAGTAGACTAGGTGCCCCAAAACAGCAGAGGCCACAACAGGTGCACAGAGGTGGAGGGCGTAGAAAAGAAAGAACCTGCCCTCGAACTTTAAGTATGAAGTGGCCAATTGATCCATGGATAGCGAGGCAGTGATAGCTCCACCGTTGGAGTTCAAATTTTGGTGGTAATCATGATTTGTTTGTCTTTCTATGAAGAATTAAGTAAAACATGTAGGTGTTGGCACTGTGTTATTGATAGTGTTTTGTGATTTTTCTTTATAGAAAGAAGAACCGTATGAAATTAGATTACCTGGTCATGAAGAAGATGTGTTTCCAATAGAAAGGTCAGACCATCAATTCTAGTTGATTAAAAATTCTAGTGTTGCCTTTGAGACTATATACTTACTTCTGAGGCTATTCTATCTGCTACAAGAGGTCTTAAATCTGCATCCCCTCTTGATCCCATTCCTTTGGGCGTGCTCAAGGATGTTATGCCATGTGGGGGACCAAGGCAGTGAACCTTTTCGTGTTCATCTGGCTTATCTCGGTAGAGATTAAGCAGGCTTTTGTCATTGCTTTTTTTTTTTTAACCTGCACATGACCCTACTGTTCCTGTCAATGGCTGTCCCATCTCACTCCTTTTCTTCTGTATGAAACTTCTGAGTCTTTGATTTTTCCTCTTCTTAGATCCTTCTTGAAGACTTCTCATTTTCTTCATCCCTTTCAGTAAGGCGTTCGCCCAGGCTGAGGCATGGAAGGTGTTTGCTTTGCCTATAATGGCAGCACTGCCCCTGTAAGAAAACATGTCCATGCTGTCCATGCCACTGTGTGTCCGTGTTCTGAATTCGGAACATTCTCATGTGTGCTTTCCGCATAATAGCAGTAATTCCATTGTAAGAATGTATGCTCATGCTGGCTATGCCAATACATGTCACTCTTTGCATGTTAGAACTGCCTCATGTTTGCGTTCCCATAATGCTAGTAAGCACCATAAGAAGACAAGTGCATGCTGGTTGTTGCAATATATGCCAGTATTTCCACGTAAGAAACCCCTAATGTTTGCTTTGCCTAAAACACCAGCAATTACACTGTGAGAATACATGTTCATGCTGGCTGTGTCAATATATGTTAGTATTTCTAAATCAGAACACCCTCTTTTTTGCTTTCCTGATAATTCGCGTACTGACAAGGTAAGAAAACAAATTCTTGCTGGCTGTGAAAATGTATGCCAGTAGTCCCGCATAACAGCTTAATGTTTGCTTTTACCATGATGTTATGTTATGTTAAAGGATTTTTATATCACACACTATCACCACCGGCGTGGCCCCTTGGCGATCTGGCAGTTCTGTAAAGCAAGAGGGTTTGGTGGGGGGTAGGTTAGTAGGACTGAGCGGGAGAAAAGAGCAAGGGAGCTGTGCTGTTGCCAGCTTCAGTTCGATTTACGCCGTTTGCTGAGCATAGGTGTCAATTTTTGGTCGGTAGCTGCCATGTGCTGTTGTGCGATGCTATGTGTGGTTTGTTTTTCGTTGTTGCAGTGTAGTGAAGTATGTGCAGTTTGTTGTGCCAGTAGAGACAGTCTAAGAAGACATAGCCATTCTGGTTCTGCTAATATTTGCCAGAGGTCCCATGTAAGAACACCCTTGTGCTTGATTTGCCCACATGCTAGTAATTCAACTGTAAGACGAGAAGTCAGTGCTGGCGGTATCAATATATCAGTATTCCCAGGTGTTAATGGCAGTGTGAGTGGAAAGCACAAATAGGGTGACACGAGGATGTATTTATTTATTTATCACATGTATTTAACACCTAAACCCAAGGGTATGACTGCGTTTGTACAGAGGAAAAAAGGTTGCATCAGGTAGTAGCACAGATATATCGTATATCAGGGGTACCACTGCATTTCTAGAAAGGAAAACATATACATCAAGTGATAGCTGTAGTGGCTAAGTATAGAATGTCCTTATTTGTATTTGTTGAAGAGCCAGGTTTTCATGAGTTTCTTGAGGGTAGTGTAGGAGTGTTCATTTGTAATGTTTGGGGGTAGGGAGCTCCAGAGGGAGGGGGCAGTGCCAGAGAAGCTTACTCCTCCTGCTCTGGAGTTTTTTTAGTGTGGAGTGCTACGAGATATGCTATTGGAGGGTCGTAGTGGTTGTATATGGTGTCTCTGGGAGATACACTTGTTCAGATATAGAGGGGCTTCATCATGTATGCAGCGATGTGCAGTAGTCAGGGTTTTGAAGTCAATGCAGGCTTTGATGGGTAGCCAGTGGACCTCTCATCTGGATGCTGAGATGTGATCAGAGTGGTGTAGACCCAGTTCTGCCTGCAAGGCTTTATTTTGGAGGAGTTGGAGCTTGGCTAGTTCGGTTGCAGAAGTCAGCTCTTGCGAGCATGAGGAAGTTATTCAGTGATAGAAATTGTCTTCTCAGGGAGATAGGTTTCACGGTATAGGCTGTGGAAGAGGCCAGGGTGTTAATGTGCTTGGTCATGGAGAGCTCAGTGTCCAAGCATACCCCCACAGTATTGATTTGTTTGATAACCGGGATAGAGGTGCCATCAATGGGAAGAGAAGGGTAGGCTGCATCTAACTTTTTGAGGCAGTGAGGGCACCAACAATGAGTTTTGTCATCATTAAGGCAGAGATTGTGAGTGGCCATTCAGTTACGGATAGTACTGTAATCCCTGTTAATGACAGCAGTGTCCTTGGATTAGTTGCCTGTAATGGGGATGAGTATTTGAGTGTGGTCAGCAAAGTTTGTGTAGGTGATACCAAAGGAGTCAAAGATGTTGAATAAGGGGTTGGTGTAGGTGTTGTAAAGGGTGGGCGACAAGCAGGAGCTTTGGGGAACACCCAGGGGAAAAGGAATAGGGTCAGCCGATGAGTTACCAATGGAGATTCCTCTGGGGTGTTCACTAAGCGATGACATCCGCTGAGAATTGAAAGTGTGAGCCGAGGTGTTGGTATAGTGTGTCGGTATAGTGTGTCCTGGTCAACCAGATCGAAAGCTGCTGACAGGTCGAGGAATAGAAGGATGGCTAAGTTGCCTGTGTCCCGTAGGCTATCTAGCTGCATTTTGAGGTCAAGCAGAACTGTTTTGGTGCTATGTTTTGTGGTGGAACCCCGAATTCTTCGCTCTTAGGAGGTGATTGAGTTCTAGGAATTGTTGGACTTGGGAGTAGGTGATGCAGTCCACAATTGTGAGCAAGAATGTAACAGTGGTGATGGGGCAGTAGTTGGTAGGCAAGGAACGGTTGGGAGATGTTTTTTTTGAGGAGTGGGGTGATCCATCTTGTTTTTAGTCTTAAAGGAGGCGCTGACAAAATCAGTAATGATAGGGGTCACGGTGAATGCACAGAGCTTGGCCATCTGTGCTGGGCAGCAGTCGCCCATGGAGTTTTGTGGCTTTTGGATGTGATTCTTAATGTGATAATGTCAATTTACACATCAATATTGGCAGAACGATGCTCAAATAAGGAGCCATCGAGAGGAAGAAAAGACCAATCACGATTTGGGTAGATTAATGAATTGATGCAGTAGCAGACACATAACCAATGGCAACATGAGACTTTGGTACAAGTGAGTGCCCACCCTCTTGTGCCCCGGTCTCTTATACCCACATGAATACATGAGTTCCAATGGCAAGGGGGTGTTGTCACAACCTGGTATGGTCACACCTTGAAACATTTTTATGACTGAGAACAATTGCTCATTATGCAGCCTTTGATGCCAGCAGCACTCTGCGATGTTGTTAGTGTTAGCAGCGAAGACAGCCTAGCGTAATACATTTCTCCAAGGTAAATATACTTCCTAAAGCTTTGCACTTCCATCGACACTGGCGAGAGTCATTGTAATGTGATGATTTCCCCCAGCTAAAGCCGCCTTTCAGTATGAAAACAAAAGCGGAGAACACGCTTAGCCATGCCAAAGGGGATATACAGTAGAAGCGTGAACAGTGAAGGTAAGCATTCTTTTGCAGTGGGCAAACTGTAAGATGCACAGTGTAATCTAGAGACAGTGGTTTAATCATGGTGTGTGGCAAACAGAATATAATGGCATGCAGTGACCTTATAACGAGGTACATAAATGAGGATAGAGTGTTACTTATTTTCCCTCAAAAGTACCCTTCTATGAGACCTTCTCTTCAGTCTCATTACACACGTCTCTAATGGAGCACACCTCACATCCGGGCATATCATAGCAAATTGTATCTTTAGTAACTTGACAATGCATTACTTGAACAGTTTGGGAAACATCAGAACACAAACTGTTTGCTCGTTGACAGAGGCATTTACAGACCTTTGACAGACAGGACAGGCATAAGTTCACTACTACCGCTATGAGCAGGATCTGAACAATGGACACTCCTAACCGTCCTAGTAACGCTACAATCCAAGAGCCAAAGAACCAGGCGATCTCTGTGCTACTGTGTAGAAGGTATACGGTATGTTGAATGTGAGTGAGGATGTCAGTGACATTGCTTGCGTAATTTGGTATAAAAGTCTAGCACTTGCTTTTTACGACTGCACAGATTCCTCCTTCCAAGGCTAGAATGATATCCAGAGCCATACGGTTGTGGAGTGCCATGGTTTGGATGGCCAACTGTTTGCCGGACAGCTAGGAAAATGATGCATCAGTGGCATCAGCATTGTCCTTGACTAAGCGGCACAATTGAGTTAGTCAATCTCTGTTTATCTTGACCCCAAAGGCTGGTATCAGATATCCCACCCCTGCAAGGAAGGATTCCCAATCAGTGCTCCTCTTAGAAGCGTGGGGCAGTGCCGCACTGCAGGCAGAATATATCCCATGTAACAGCTCCAACCCAAATTGATGGGCCACCATGGATAAGCTTTATCCCCACAGATTAAATTAATTCCAGAATAAGGGGAGACCTGGATTTGGAGACATAGCAGGAGTGGCATCTACTCTTGGTTTAGGAAACACCTCAGTCAGTGGATTCTTTGTCGTGCTGGTAAACCTAATCCAGTGTTGAGTAAAATGTGATACCTTTCGTATTCTTTCTCATGATCGCAGAGTGTACCTCTGACTGGTTGTGTTGTGAGAATCAGTGGCCTCACACTACATAGATGGTGAGTCAGCAGGAGAACTTGGTAGTTCCCTCCGGTGCTGTGACCTCCTGCTGAAGGAGCTTTAGCAGTATCTCCCACAGGGCCCTCACAGTGGTGAAAAGACTCAGAGGCTGCAGGTTTCGTCTCAGCACATTAACGTATTGGCTGATTGACAGTCAGGCCCTCGCTCTCTGATACAGTTTGTTCAGCTTCAGAAACACAGGATGACTCTGGTACTGGCACACGGCATGTCTAGTGCATGTCCGAGGAAGATTGATGGGTTCAGTGGTGAGGTCATCATCTGGGGTAAAAACTTGCAACAGTGTGACACGTGGGTCTAGGCTGGGATGCCATTGCACTTAACAGCAGAGTGTATAGTGAGAAGAACCTGAAACAGACCACACCCCCTCTGATGAACCTTCACCAGGACCCAGTGTCCTGGTTGCAGAGGGTGGCATGGTCGTGGCTGGTTCAGGCAAGGCCTTGTGGATATGTGCATGGAGAGATCAAACAGTTTTAATCAACTTGGGACAGTACTGAATTAAAGTGTCATCCTCTAGCGCTAAACTCTGAACTTGGGGAATTGTAGATGGGGCAGGTCCCATTCTCATTAGGCGTCCTGTGTGAATTTCATGAGCGGAGAATATATGTTTATGCTGTGGGTTAATTCTGATGGCTAACAATAGGGAAATGGGTCCATTTCATCCCTGTCTCTTTAGACACTTTAGATAATCTCACCAAAAGGTCACTGTTGCAGCATTCTACGTGCGCATTCGAATGCACATGGTAAGCACAATGGAACTGCGTACTATTGTTAGAGCCTTACAGACTTCCCTAATAACAGGGGAGTTGCTAGGTCTGGAAAAGACCCGGGGCTACTCTGATGTTGGAACTGTTGGGACTGGGGGCTAGCTAGTCTTTTGGCTGTAGCTCCTGAGATTCTATCCGGGGCTACAACCAAAAGATCAGGGGCTATAGCCCCCTAGCCCCTCCCTAGCAACACCCCTGCCTAATGACCCTGCCTGGTAAAATGGGTACCTCTGTCACTGTCAATACTGAGGGGCAGTCCAAACCGAGTTCAAAATCCAGCAAGCAGTTTCTTAGATACAGTGATTGCATCCAACTTTCTACACGGATAAGCCTCCACCCACCCCGAGAAAACATTGACCAAAACCAGACAGTAAAGATACGTCATACATGCAGGGAGCAGTATGAAGTCTATAGGCACTGCTGTCCCGATATTATATGACAGACATGTTACGCAGCTTTCACAGTAATCTCATGACATGGATGCTAAATTAGGGGCTATCCAGTCTCTCTGGAGTTATGTGATCAAGGCATTTGAACCTGAATGGGCCACACCATGAGCTTTGTGAACCAAATAAGGAGTAGTAACTTGGGTGCCACCAGGCGGCCATCTGGGGAATGCCACAGGCTATATCTATGCTGCGTCCAGGTCACATTCTAAGTCTCCAGAGCTTGACCTTGGAGAATCGCCAGACTGGCAAGGGACGTAATGGGTGACTGTGGAACTGCAACACAAAGAAGACATTCATTAGGAGCCAAGGGCCCTTTCAGGGCTGCTAAGCGAGGTACACCATCAGTTGAAGCAATTACTATGGTAGAAAAGGACTGGGAGGAGTCGTGCCCCCTGCACTTAACTATCACTATGGCTCTAGGGAGTAGCAATTCTTTCAATAAAGCTGCAACTTATATGGGGGTGCCAGTGGAGATTAAGTATCCACGTTGTTTCCAGAGGACGCTGAAGTCATGGACCACCCTTTAGACATACCTGGAGTTAGTGTAGATCTAAATTGATCTACCCTGATCCAGAGCACATCCATGTGTGAGGGCCACAAGCTCGGTGACTTGTGCTGATTTGGCCGTGGGCAATCTGTATGCTTCTCAGACTGAGCAGAAATGTACACACGGCACATCCCGAAACCAGTTCTCCAGTCTCCGGGACACGGATGCAAGAATCATCTGTGAAGAAAATTAGATCTGCGTTCAGCAGGGGTGCATCAATCGAGTCAATGCGAGGGGACAACAGTTCTTCCACAACCATCAGACAGCCATGCAGCTCTCCAACTTCAGGGGTTGGTAACAAGGATGCAGGGTTAAGGACTGGGCAGCATCATAGGGTCACATTGGCAGCGGAAATAATCTGTTTTTCATACCTTGTAAGGCGGGAGTTTGACACATGTTGTGTTTTTCCTTTCAGCAGTAATGACAGTACGGAATGGGGGGACAAAAGTAGTGACAGGATGTCCTTGGACCAGGGAATCAGTTTTATAAATCAAAAGGGCAGCAGTGGCAACAGGCTGCAGAAAAGCTGGAAGCCCCACTGCCACTGGGTCCAGTGCTTTGCTCTGGTAGGATATAGGTCAATGCTTATCACTGTGTAACTGGGTCAACACACCTTGAGGAATCCCATTGCACTCATTGCAAAATAAGACAAACGTCTTGCTATAATCCAGCAGGCCTGTAAGCAGCCATAAGCCATCAGCTTCTGTATGTGGGGTATTCAGTGTACAGTGAGTGTTTCGTGTTGTTAGGTTCATTGGAAATACTTGGGTGAACTCTGCCCTCTTCCTACTTTCCCAACTTCCTGCCTTCCACTCTGTCCTGACCTCTGACTGGGCATGAGATCCTTTTAAGGGAGCCTACAAGGGCAGCCAGTGCCCAGGCAGCCCTCGCTACAGGCTCCAAGGTAAAAGGCAGCTCCTGAAAAAGCAGCTCCAGTCCGTGTTTGCCCGTGTTCGCCTGTGAAGCCAGCCAGCCATCAACCAGCAGCGACTGACAAGGTAAGTGTGGTTCGGGTAGGGAATACAGCAATTTCTTTATTCCAGTAAAGCGCTCCCACTTGTATTAACTTACATAGCACAGCACACCCATGTTAGCTGGCTAGAAAGTAGTTTTCCAATCACTGCTATGGCTCAAATTTAGGTGTTCTCGATTTATGGCTTTGTGCCAAATTTGGGCATTCTTCTCCCACTGCTCAGGTATTTCTTCATCATTGTAGCCCATCTGTGTAAGTGAGCCATATCTTGCATTTAGTCCAACTGTGTTAGTGAGCAGTATCTCGCATTTAGACCATTTGTGTTAGTGAGCCAATGTTCCACTTAGCCCATTTATGGGTGTGATCCATATCTTGCATTTAGCCCATCTGTGTTAGAGAGCAATATCCCACAAGGGTCTTTATCAAGGCAATGTTTGTGTTTCCTAATGGCCAGATAGGTAATGTTGGTGGCCATTAGGAAACACAAACCCTGCCTCGATAAAGACACTTGTGGGGTCGAAACACGTGTTGGCACCTCAAGCAATAATAAAGACCTAATGACGAAAACTTAGAGCAAGAGTGCTCTTTATTTATTATGACATAGCATTCTCGAAGTGTCTAAGCCTACTCATAAAATTGATACACAGCGCCAACTTCATGAGATTTCCACAACTTTTGCTCTCGCTTACTTTAATTGGGGCTTTGAGCACTGTCAAAGTTTTTTGGAAGGTCACAACTTGCAACATTTTGCTGACTGAAAACAAACCCTCAATTTACGGCTTTGATTTTAGCTGCACTCTGCAGTGCTCATTAGTGTTATCAGTGAAGACAGCATATCATAATACATTTTTCCAAGGTGAATATACTCCCTAAAGCTTTGCACCCGCTTTGACGCAGGCGAGAATCCTTGTAATATGAGGACTTCCACGAGCTGAAGCGAGAGCAGAGAACATGCTTAGCCATTCCAAAAGGGATATACGTTAGAAGCATGAACAGTGAAGGTGAGCATTCTTTCGCGCTTTTCTAACTGTGACATGTTCAGTGCAAACTAACTAAGGAAAGGATTTAGAAAAGTTACTCACATGCGCCAACCTTATTCAAAAAATTAATCAAAGGTGACTCATAACTCTTAAGTGTTAGAAGTTTTTCTTTTATTCTTCACAGTAATTTAGAAGATGGACAAACAAATAATTTTTTGTTAGGTGTTTTTCTTCACACCTTATAATTTCCACAAAAGTTCCTATTCACATATCCTTGATGCAAATTGGTGTAAGGTGTTTGCTCCACACCCTATGAATAGATCCTTATTCAAATCGGTGTCAGGTGTTTGCTCCACATTTTTTTATTTACACATCAAATGATATATACTGATCCTTAGCACTTTCTTACTATGTCTCTCTCGACACATGTTCCCCCATTGATACTAACAATGGTTCATCAGGAGAGGACATTTTATTCTAGGTTTGGTAATATCAAATAAGTGGTCAGTTTGCTGTCCAATTTCTGTTTGATAAACGTTTTTGAAGGAATTACCTTCTGTTTCCAATTTGTAGAAAATGTCCTGGCAGCCCCATCATCCCAACCACTAGATGTAACACTCATTAAGTTGTCTTTATCCCAAAAATGCCACGAAAACAAGCCATGTCTCTATACAAAAAATGCCCATGATCCGATGCCCCTGTCCTGGGCCACTGCCTTGCATGCAACATTAATAGACCATTCATCTACCAGTCACTGACCCATACAGTATTTCTCTCATTAACAGGTGCACACAAAACGTTCTCACTGCATTCTCCACATGCTCACCCAGACAGAACATTCACAATGCATTCTCATTCACCCATACATACACACACCATTCACTGACCTCTCATTCATACTTGCACTTACACAGACACACCCTTGCATGCACTCATGCATACGAATATTCGAAGATACACCATAAACATACAACACCCTGGCACACACGCACATACACTTACAAAAATGCTCTTATTCTCTTAGCTGTTTCCCGAATACGTTGCTTCAAGGATACTCAATGCTCTCCTGAAGGCAAGTCTCTGGATCCCCCGCTCCAAACAGACAGGAACCACGAAGCAAGCAGAGCTTCCTAGTTCCAGACATGCTGTGAGGAATTGCCAACTGGCAAGGGTGCAAAGTCCTGGCATCTTTTGAGTTTTATTAGTACATAAAATGATGCGGGTAATTACTTCTCCAAAGAGGTAATCTGCTAACCAGATCCCCCTTTGTTGCAACTCCATGCAAAAGCATAGCGCACTTGTGCCCTGCTGCATCAATAGCCTGATCTGCCGCACCCACTCTGCTTGTGGCTCAGATCAGGTAGAAAGGTCACAAGGTGCCCACTAGGCCGCTGCAGTGACAGCAAAGTCACTGCAGTACAGGGGCAATATCTAAGATATGCCCCCTGTACCCAAAAACTACGATGATCATGGGTGCCCCGTGCTGGTGGCAGGGTAATCTCTAAGAATAAGCTAAGCCTGATTTTAGGGAATAGTGCATGGCGATACTTGTGATCATGGCTGCCACATCCCAATTGATATTGCACATGTGTCAGCTCCTGTGAGTCAGCTCTGCTCTGAAAGGAAATGTGTGTTCTGATCAGACGGGCCTATACTGCTACACGGCAGGACAGAAACCCAAAGGACACAGCTTCTTTTTTATTCTCACTGTGAGGGCTGGTAACACACTCCCCTAGAGCCAGCCGTACAACAGGCAGCTTTCCTGGGAACAGGTATCAAAGGAGTACACAGATAAAGGAGGTACAGACTCACACCATGGTGCTGCATGTCTAGAGGTCTTTGTTGTCAGTTGGAGGGAAGGGGGCAGGAGTAGGATAGGCAGGATTGCTCTGGATACTGGAAGAAACCTTCCATCATCTTGTTTCTCAGTGTCTCTCTTTCCCTTTTCTGTCTCCTCTGCTTCCTCTGGAGCAAAGCACTTTGGGTGCAAGATCAACAAGGCAACGTCCACTCCAGCCAGGAGCAGAGAGAATAGGTATGATATTGTGGATCCTTTTAATACTCAAACCTGCTCCACAAACAAGTATATCTTGGTTGTGGTTGATCATTTCACCCGGTACCCCGAGGCTGTCCCCCTGAGGAGCATCAAGGCCCCAGTGTTCAGGAAGGCTCTCATCGGGATATTCTCTCATCTGCAATTCTTCAAGGAAATTATTTGCAACAAGAGTTACAACTTCATATCCGCATATATGAAGGCAATGAGTGTGGCATTTCCTGTAAGTTCTCCACAGCCTTTCACCCACAAACCAGCAGGTTTGTTAATCGGTTCAAGAAGACACTCAAAGGCATGATAGGTGGCCTGGAAGAGCCACTCAGGAGAAAATGGGATATTCTCCTGCCATCTCTCTTATTCTCCCACCTGAAGGTGCCACAGAGCAGTGTTGTGTGCAAGCCCCTGTTTGGCCACCCGGTTAGGGGCCCACTAAACCTTGTGCAGGAAGGATGGGAGCGCAATCCCCAAACACCTCCCCATGGCATAGTGGACTATCTGCTCGCCCTCCGATTGTGGATGGCTGAGTACAGAGAACTTAGCACCCAGACCCTGAAGGCCAGCCAGGAGCTCATGAAGCACTGGCATGACCAAAAGATGACCATGACAGAGAGCACACCACGTCAGATGGTCTGGATCATGGAAACCAACAAGCCCAGCTCCTTACACAAAAAGTGGACTTTACCCTATGTGGTGCTAGAAAGAGTCAGTGAGGTTAACTGCCTCATTTACACAAAGACACAGAGGAAGCTGCATCTGGTCTTTCATGTCAACTGGCTAAAACCCCATAACAGCCGGGATGACTTGGAGATGGCTCTGGTCACGGATGACAAGATGGTGCAGTAGACAAATCCCCTCCCTGTTTTGTTACATGCAGAGCCCACAGACAGGTCTCCAGAGGGAGTTCAACACTCCCCAGACCTCACTGAATTGAAGAGGTGAGACTGCCAGCAGTTTCTGGATCAGTATCTAGACTTTTCTCCCTGGCACCTGGGGAGATCCATTGGTGAGTCCATGAAATCGACACAAGAGCCAGTAAGCCAGTGAAGAGTAGGATTCACTGGATGTCAGACAAGATCAAAGATACCATTAAGGAGGAGGCCTCCAAGATGTTGGCCTTGATGGTTATTTAGCCTTCCTGCAACCCATGGACTAGCCCAGTGGTACTGATTCCTAAAATCTCCACTAGTTGGAAGACCGAAGTACGATTTTGCGTGTACTATCGGGCCTTAACTCTGTCACAAAGAAGGATTAACACCCCATCCCTCTGGCAGATGAGCTAATCGACCAGAAAGGAGCTGCCTGGTTCATGAGTCTCTACGACCTCACAGCCAGCTACTTGCAAGTTGGTCTGACCTATTCTACAAAACAGAGGTCTGCCTTCTCCACCCTCGATGGGCATTATCAGTTCTGGTTATGCCGTTCAGACTAAATAATGCCCCTGGTACCTTTGAGAAGATGGTAAACCAGGTCCTAACAGGGCTGAAAGACATAAGCATCATCTTCCTCAACGACATTAGCATATTCAGCAACACCTGGGAAGACCATCTTTCCCACCTGGAACAGTTGCTTCAAGCCATGCGGCTGGCTTGACTATCAAGGCATCCAAATGCCAGATAGCATAGAGTACTGTAACTTAACTAGGACACCTGCTTGGTGGTGGTAAGAAACAGACTCTACAGACCAAAGTCCAGGTGCTGATGTACTGGGATGTCCTCACCATCCAGACTCAAGTGAGGGCCTTCCTAGGCCTTACATGTTATTACTGGCCTTTCATTAAGGGGTATGGGGCTCTTGTCGTTCCCCTAAATGACGTAACTTTGCAGAAGCTGCTGATAAAGGTCACTCGGGCCCCTGCCTGTTAGTCATCCTTCCAAAGTTTGACTCCTTGGGGATTTTGGCGGAATTACACCAGCAGTAATGATTCCTCTTTTGCTGAATTTGGGTGGTTAGCTGGAGGATTTACCTCCAGTTTTTTTATGGATGAAAATCCTCCATCTTACCACCAAACTTACAGCAGTGCATTAATACAGTCATAATAGAATGGCCCCT
This sequence comes from Ambystoma mexicanum, assembly GCF_040938575.1. Lineage (NCBI taxonomy): Eukaryota > Metazoa > Chordata > Amphibia > Caudata > Ambystomatidae > Ambystoma > Ambystoma mexicanum. Next base: position 113,823,611 of record NC_090922.1, read on the forward strand.
GCTTTACTGCAATTTGTACCTGCACCATCATACTTGTAATCGGCCCTAAGACTTGTCACAAAAAGATTGCACTCTCAGTTACAGCCACTGAATATTATATTCTCCTACTGCCAAAGTCTTTTAAAATCTGTTTCTTTGCAAAATCCACTGGGGCGATGCCTTCTCCCCTCTGGCCCCCATTACATGTGGTGTGCCATAGGGCGCCAGCTTGTCATCTGTGCTTTTTAACATTTGCCTCCCACCACTCTGCTCTTTACTCAATGAAACTGGCGTATTCTTTACGAACTGCGCCAGGGATACTCAGCTGGCCCTATAGGTGAGCGGTGATTACGCCCATTATTCCATCAACCTCCCGGGTGCCTATGATATCATCGAGGCATAATTGGATGTACCTGAATGGCAGGAAAACAGAACTACCCATATTCGGATCCTGGCAGGCGCGTGCAAAGCTGAGTGTTGACTATAAAAAGCTTTAACATTAAGAGCAGTGTAATCCTGGTGCAAGGCAAAGTGAAAACCTTAGGTATCACGCTTGAATCTTCATTGAGCGCAGATACCTATGTGAATCAAATCAGCAGCCATTGCCAATGCCATCTGTGTCTGCTGAGACACATCAGGCCTCTGGTCAATGAAAAGAATTATGCCACCAACTTTCTGTCATCTGGCCCCTGAAAGCCTGCCTGAATGGTTTCCTGGTTGGATGTATATTCTTCTGTAAGGTTTGTGATGATTTGTCGCATGACTCCTCAAAGCGAAGAGTCACTATCACTGACACTATAAATCCAATACAGCAATGGCTCAGCAGTTCTTCAACGACAAAGGCATTGTCATGCTTTCAATTTAGATTCCTCTTCAGTACAGGTCATTATGTCCTTTTTCAGAATCCTGCAGCTCACTCTAACATAATGGCTGCCCTCTCTGTTTTCTGACCTCCTTTTATGTCCTTCTTTGTGACCACTTCAAAGCTATTCCCACGCCTCAATGTCCACAAAGCATCGCTCCATGTGTCTGTTCTATGGTAGGTTGATGTCAAACACTCCTTTCTTCTTTTCTCCCGATCGTTCCCTTTCTAATTTCTCTCTTTCTTTATTTTGAAAGCCTGCTATTGCATTTAAGCAGTATTCAATGGGCCTGAGGCGGGTGGAGAACCTGGGGAGAGAGGTGGACGAGGGGCCACCCGCATGGAGACGCCATTATGTGTGACCCGTGAGTGGGCTGAATGCAATGGAGAGAGAGCGAATGGTCATGAAATGTAATGAGATGTCAAGAACACAATCAGACATGTGAACACATCTGCACACAGGAGAGGGAGAAGACCGTGACAGGTACAGAAGTTGGGAAGAGGTGGAGTAGAGTACATGGTAAGGCATAGGTGCAGGAAAGCGAGACAAGGTGAAGCGAGGGACGCCGAGGAGAATGAGGGATCAGGGAGTGATGTGTGAAATGGGGAAGAGAGGGGCGATGTGAGGCAGGCGGAAATGGGAGAGGAAAGAAGTGAGGAAGGCAAGAGATAGGAGAGGGACTAAGAAAGGGAAGTGAGGAGAGGCAGAGGGGAAGGGAGCAAGGGAGAGGAGGGGGTGTCAACAATGAGGAGTGGAGGTGAAAAGAGCAGAGAGGTGAGGAGTGGACAGGAAGAACATGGAACATGGGAGGGGTGAAGAAGGTTAGGGTGGGGAATATGAGGTGGTGGGGGGGATAGAAGGTGAGAGAAAGAGAATGCGAGGAGTGGGAGAGGAGGGTGGGAAACCTGAGGGGTGGAGAAGGGAAAGGGTAAAGGGGTGAGGATTGGAAGCCAGAGGCAAGGATGAAAAGAGTGGGGAGAGGTTAGGATGGAAGGAGGTCGTAGGGGAGGGGAGGGGAGGGAAGAGAAAGGGGGGAGGAAGGAAAGAGGAAGGAAGAAGAAGGAAAGGGAGAAGATAAGAGGAGAGGGAGATAGGGAGGTGGGAGTGAAGATAGGAAGGGGAAAGCAGACACTTTAGAGAAAATGTGGTTAAGAGAGGGGAAACTAAGAGGAATGCGACTAGTGAAAAGAAGAGCGTCTGAGAAAAATGGATCATGTACGGTCTATTGCAAGAGAGAATATGATGGGTTATTTATCAAACGCTTAATACCCAGAGGTTTCTAAGCACGGACTCGGGGATCGAACCTGTGTTGTCTTGCTTCCAAGGCTAGCACGTTGCCCCTGAGCTATCCTCCCAAGACAAGGGAGGATAGTATTAAATAGTGATATGGAAGGAGTGTGTTTAGTTCTTGCTAAGAAGTGGGAAGTGGCAGTGTCTGGAGAACAAAAGAAAAAAGCAAGAGTGCATTGGATATGAGTTATAGGCTGGAATAGGAGAGAACTGGAACGATGAAAGTGCTAAAGGGAGAGGAAATGAGAGGAAAGAAGAAGAGTGGATAAGAAAAGGGAGTGGCTACGGACGGTGAGGAAGAGTTTAGTGTATAACCATTGTTATATGGCAGTGTGACTGCTTAGACTGTTTAGGAGAAGCTACGAAAAGAGTGGCAAGGGAAAAATAGGGAACGGTTGGAGTTCGCACTGAAGACTATGAAAGAGGCAGAGGTGAAAAGAGTGGGCGGAAGAGTACAAGTGAAGAAGATGGTCAAAAACTAAAATGACAGAAGAAGAATAGGCAGCCATGCAGTTTTGGGCAACATCCACTATAAACGGGTGTCTAGACTCCTCAGCAATGCAAGGATCATATGAGCTACCACTCTGTAGCCATTACGAGTCAGACCTTTTTGTCCGGATTGCGCTTTTCATGGATCGTATTTCTAACTGAATAGGAGGCTAGGAGCAAAGGGTCTAACACTGGGAGCATGGGACTTGAACCCGGGTCTGGTGAGCATACACAGTGACCACACAGTAAAGTCGGTAGCGCCCCCTATATTATAAACTAAGGATGGACAGCAGTCTGCAAGCTAAACAGGAACCTGGAATTGGGGGTTAGTGCAAAATAATGTATTGTTAAACTCTCCTATAGGGAAACTACAGATTAATGGCGATTTATATACATATCATTTCAAATAGTCTTGATGAAGTCAAATTAGTATGCATTGGGGCCATTGATGAATGTAGACCTTTGCCTCATGTGGTATGAAGTACACGTGATGCCGGCACCCCTGCATGGCTGGTTCACAGACGGACAGTTGGATGATTCATCCAGTGGTTAGTCTTATTCTGGACTGGAAGTCATTATGATGCAGAAAGGTTTTGTGGGAGAGGGGGGTCCTACTCTTGAGAAGCAGACCCAATCGGCTATGTTTATTTACCAAATTTCAGATTAATGCAGAGCTACTTGAACAATGCTGATGGGAACCTTACCTAAGGTGATCAAGCATATTAGAAGGCTAGAACAGGCCACATCAGTTGGACAGTCCATCCATATACATAAAAAGTCTATCTTAACTCCCCACGGCCCAAGCAGAGAAAGGCAGAGTGAATGGCTCAAGTCGCTTATCTTGATTTCGAGCATGGGAGGAAGAACCGTTCAACACGGCAGGTCACCACAGACTCAGATCCCCATTGGTGCTGCTACAGGTAATAAGCCGAAGCATCGCGTCAAGGTGAGCAGCTTCAGACCAGGCAGAGCTCATCATTGGCATGCTTCACAACTCTAGATAAAGCGCAGGTGAAACTTGGTATGCTCCGCATCTATGAAGGGAAGAGCCTTGCTAGGAATTCATTTGTGTGTTGAAGGTGGCGAGAGAAATATCACACATATCTGACCGGGACACTAATAATATGATATGATATAGCATTTGTAACGCGCCTATATACAAGTGTTTCAATGCGCGATGAGGCTAGGGAGAGGAAACAGAGGGAAGAAAGAGACAGCGATCTTACTAGTCTGGGTGACATTCATATGGCGCAAGTGCAGGGAAGGAGGAAGGTGAAAAGTGCAGGGGGAAAAGGGAGGGGGCGGTGAAGTACATGGGATAACAGAAAAATAAAAAAAGACAATAAATAATAAATAAAAGTGCGGCAAGCTGGTGGCAAGCGCAGGGGTAAGTGCAGACATCAGGTGTCAAGTGCTAGAAGGGGCTGTAGGGATACAGAAACAGTCCCCGAGTACAAGGGTTGCCAGGGGGGCAGTGCAGGTGTGCAACAGGCGGGGAGGGGACCTGGGCCTGGGATCAGATGGTATCTAGGTAACCAGTGGAGTTTCAGAATCAGCCAGGAGATCAGCAGAAGAGAGGGGGAGAGAAAGCAGACGCAAAGAGGAAGGTCTTCAGGTGCTTCCGGAACTGGAGATGGCTCTCCTCAGGTTTCAGAGAGGCAGGGAGGCTGTTTCAAAGAGGTTTCAGAGAGGCCGGGAGGCTGTTTCAAAGGGAGGCCCCAGCAGAAGAAAGAAATCTACCACCAACTCGCTGTTTTGAGAAGCGACTAACCCTGAGGGAGTTGGAGGCGGATGAGTGAAGAGCTTGAGAAGGACGGTATTTAGGAAGAGAGAGTTGAAGGTATTGAGGACCTAGGCCCCAGAAGGCCTTGTGGACAATGCAGAGGGTTTTGAACTTAATCCTCATCACAACTGGGAGCCAGTGCAGCCATTTCAGCCCTGGAGAGATATGATCCCTGGGCTTGAAGCCAAGGACAAGTCTTGCAGTCCTATTTTGGATGAGTTGCTGAGGGAGGAGAGTAGAGGCAGGCAGATTTAGAAAGAGGTTGTTGCAGTAGTCCACCCTAGAGAAAACCATAGCTCTGGAGACAGTGAGATTCTGGGGGAAGGAGAGGAAAGGAAGAATGCCTCTGAGGAGGTGCAGCGGATAGTGTGACTTCTTAAAGATGCCAGAGATATGAGGAGAGAAGGAAAGTGTGGAGTTGAGGATGGATTTAAGCCTCACAGGTGGGAGCAGGAAGAGGGCCAAGAGAGGCCGACTAGAGAGTGACAGTAGTAAAGGAGGGAGCAGGTGTGCCAATGAGGAGAATCTCGGTCCTACTGGTATTAAGGCAGAGATCATTGGAAGCACACCACTCCTGGATGGTGGACAGTCAGAGATGAGAGAAGGAGAAGAGGTGACAGAAGGGAGCCTGAAAATGAGTTGAGTGTCATCTGCATAGCACTGAAAGTTGGGACAGAGAGCGGCAATGCGGTGGGCGAGAAGTGCCAGGTATTGGTTGAACAGCCAGGGAGAGAGGTTAGGCCCCTGGGGAACACCACAGGTAGCGATAGAGATAGAGGAGAGGAAGGATACAAGTTGGACCTCGGAGGGTCGATCGGAGAGGAAGGAGGTCAGCCAAGCCAGGGCCTGATTGGTGATACCCAGGTTATCAGGGAGACGGTTGAGCAGGATGGCATGGTTGATCATGTCAAGGGTAGAGGAGCGATCAAGTAAGATGAGGACACAGGGGGTGTTGGAATCAAGGTTGGAGAGCAGGTCTTCATTGATGTTTAGGAGAGCAGTTTCAGTGCTTCTCTCTTCCAGTGCACCAGACAATCATGTGTAGCTGGGGTGGAGGAAGGGGGGTGTAGTCTATTGCCGCTGAACCAGCATTAATTTCATCCGCTGCTGCCAGACACTGAAGTTTCTTGGGCTGTCCAGAGCTCAGTCCCAAATGAGAATAAATTCAACTCTTTTATTTGCCCTGCTAAAATATGTTATGGAATATTATACATAGTGGCTGTGAGCTACAGGATCATGTGATTTCATCACCTTCATATTGGGCGGTTCGTCAGAACACACTGCATGCAATAAAGATTTCTCGGCGAACGAATATCAACGATTGCATGCAATGCATTTAGCAGAGCCGTTCAGACAGTTACGGAGGTGAATAAATCACATAAGAGCTTCCTATAAGGAGATCTCTTGCACACATGACAATATTCCTCATTCCAGTGGGAGATACTAGGCCAGTCCAGGAATTAACTTTGCATTCTTGGACTTGCAATCATTCCTGAGCTTCCCAGTTATAAACCCAGGACAATAGGCCCCGGAATGCAAAGTTAAAACCAATGCTGGACGAGTATCTCCTGCATGGAATGGGGGCATTTTGGCATGTATACTCTTATATTTTATGATTCCCTCACCTCCATGTCTGGACGGCTTGGCTGAATGCATTGCATGCCACCAGTGATGTTCTCTTGCTGTGAAATCTTTGTTTGAATTTCCTATGTTTTGCCCTGATTTGCTGTTTTCAATTTACAATCCTAACCAAGTGGTGTTACAGGAATGCAAATCATATTTTGAACAGAAAATATAGGCTAATGCAGAAACATGTGTTGGACTACTATTTGGGAAAGTTTCTAACTCCATTTGTGCTATAGATGGGCTTCCTGTTCTGGCAACCCTGTTAGGAATATATCTTCTTCCACTCCCATCAAGTTCTCAGATGGAAGCAACCCTTTTGCAGGGTGGGGTATGTTACTAATGTATTCAGCAATTATACTCTGAGCTGCTGGTTGGTCCAGGGTGTACAAGAGTTCATAATACTTCACAAATTCACCTTCTATCGCCTCATCTTTGACCACCTTCGCAGCGTGTGATCGCAAAGCAGCTATCTTGTTGGTAGAGGCCTTGCCTTAAGATATGCAGCCAGAAACTTCCCTGCCTTGCTGGCTCCCCCAAAGAATTTGGAGTTATATTGCAGCAGCTCTCCCGATGCCCTGTGTGTGCGTTGCTTGTGGTACCGTGTGCCCTCATGAGCGTCATTAGTATCTCAGGGTTGGGAATCGCAAGTATACAACTTCCATTGCTTTAATCTCTTTAAAGTAAGATATTTCGGTTAATTTTACCAGCCTTTTCTGACCACCCACATAGCGAATGATGTGACCCCTAAGTGTGGCCTTATAAGCGTCCCACACTGCTCTGAAGTTAATGCCATCCCTCACATTTAGGTAGAAAAATTCCCTCATGAATTTGTCTACTGATTCAACAAACTCCAGAGATCCTAGAAAATCACTATTAAGGTGCCACTTATTCTTCCTGTTATGGTTACTGCCCCACTGTAACAATATAACAACTGGGGCATGGTACAAAATAACAGGAGGGGACATTTAAGCTATACACTCCTCTTAAGACCCTTGCTCATAAATGTGTACTCAATCCTCAAATAGGAGGAATGAGTTGGGGAGTGCACTTTGTAGGGTAGCAGATGTAGCTGTGTCCACCAGGTTCAACCCCTCGATCAACTCTGTGAATGTTTTGTGCATCTTGTTCAGTTTCTATGTGCACTGTGACTTCCTATCCAGAATTGGATCCAGGGGAAGATTGAAATTTCCACCTATAGTCAGGGACTGGCTGTTAGTTTGCTGCGTTAGCTGGCGCTGACCATACCAAAATTCAGGATCGGCTTAGTTGGGTCCATAGATGTTTAGGATACTCACTGGGGTCTTATCAATGGCGCATTCTACCAACACCCATCTCCCCTTCTAGTCATTCTTCACTTGATGTATCCAGTTTTTTATGGAATAGAATAGCAACACCCCCTTTCTGCACTTCAGTCTCAGAATGCAAGACCTGACCCACCAATTACCCTTTAAGTCTAGCAGATACCTTCTCGGATTCATGTGTTTCCTGAATGAAGGCCACCTGTGTCCCTAACTTCCTCAAGTGAGTCAGAACCTTTTTGTTTCTTGATGGGGATCTTAGCCCTCTCATGTTCCATGTGGTGTAGTTAATCACCCTAATGTATATGCACAATGGGCAAGTTATATTGGCCTCTCAGAAAATCAGAGCTGCCCTTCTGTCTGTTGACTGTTTTCCTAATCAGGGTAATGCACGTCATGGTGGGTGAGTAGGTCACGCCCCTAGAGCTAGAGTGTAATATCTTCTCAGCTAAATTTAGCCAGATCATGCAGTCCAAGTACCAGACAGAGAAAGAACAAAGACAAGAACAAAAGGTTGGCTATACCCCCGTATTCACCAACTTCTAAGCATCTACCTTTTGCCTCTGTGGGGTCAGCCGTACCTGGGACCCCTAGGGGCAGTTGCTCCCCCAACCCTACAATACACCCAGTGTATGCAAGACCTGCCATAATGCTCCCACAGGTCTCAGGGACATGCAGGTGCCACCTCGAGTTCTTAGACCCGGCCTCTTACAGTGTGATGTATGGAACAAATAGCCATGGTGTAAGTAGTCGAATTTCGTATGGTTTCCTGGTTTCCTCCTTAGAGTGTTCCACATCGCGCTTTCCTCATGAATTTGATGTGCCATTTTTTAAACCACCTCCAACATTGTTTTTTAGCTGGGATCTGCACTTATCTCTATTCTCTGCATCCTTCTGTGGCGCTGTGGCCATGTTCCGAGAACCCAATATTGGTCTTGCCGACTGCAATTTTTGGAACCTAAATCTGGACAGTCTTCCCCCCACCTCCTGGGATGCAGCTACGAAGGGTGGGGTCCTTGTTTTGAAGACCCCGGAGGTGCAATGTCCATTGGGGCTTCCAAAGATGATTTCAAGAACTCGGCCATATTCACTGGTTCATCAAAGCATTTTGAGATGCTTGTTGAAGTTGTTATGTTATGTGGATTTATACTGTGCACTGCTACCACCCAGGGGCAGTCTCCAGGCACTTGCGTGCCTCTGCAAGAGAGTGGAATGGGGAGGTTAGTGCATGTGAGAGTTTGTGCAGGAGACCTCGGGTGTTGTAACCGTATGGGTAAGATTCTGTGCCTCGGTCAGTGGTAGTGTTTTGTGTTGGTGGTAGTGTGTTGAGTGGGCTGTGTTGGGTTTGGTTGTGGAAACTGGATAGATATGGTCCTTAAGGGATCCAGAGTCACAGTGGCCATAGCTGTAAGGTTATCCGGTTTATAGGTGTGTAATTGCGTTGTTGATTGTTTATGGACTATGTGGGTGGTTCTCTCTAGGTGTGCCTCCTCATTTGGAGATTATGGGTGTGAGCATAGCATTGATTCTTGGTTTGTTTATGTGTAGTGTGGCTAGCCTAAGCTCTGTTATGACATCAGTTATGTTGAACGAGCAGGAAGGGGAGAATGGATTAGTAAGTCGGTCGGTTTGTTGGGGCCTCTGGCACAGCTATTTGGTTGCTGCTTTACGGTAGCTTGCCCCATTCTTGGTTGTGGTTGTTTGGCCTAACTCGTCTCCATTCTGGTTGTTTGTTTGTGGTGTTATTGTTGCTGGTGTCCTTCGAGGTTGTCATTGTCAGTTGAATAGCCAGGTTTTGAGTTGTTTCCTGAAGGTGGTGTAGTCTTCTGTGGTTCTAATTTCTTTGGACAAGGTATTCCAGATGTTAGCAATTAGAGGTGAAAATGCTGTTCCTCCAAATTCTCTTTTCTTGTATGTTTTACCTCTATTTGTAGGTCGTTGCTGGATCTAAGGTCCCTTCCTGGGTGGTACTGGCTAATCTTGTCTTGGAGTAATTCAGCTCCTTGTCTGGGCAAAGCTTTGTGGGTGATGCAGTGCTTTGAATTTGATGCGCTTAGGCTTTTCAGTGCTAGAGTGATGCGGTCTCTTCTATTTAGCCTTTATAGGATCCTGGCTGCAATATTCTGTACCCTTTGGAGTTTCTTGGTGAGACTTTGCAGCATTCCTAGGTAGAGGCTGTTTGCATTGTCAATTCTTGTGAGTATCAGCAATATGATTGTGAGGGTTCTGTGAGGGAAGGAAAGATAAGCGAGTAATATTCTGAGCAGCCGTAGGAGGAAGAATCATTTTTTGATGATTATGTTGACTTGCGTTTCCAGGGATAGTCCATTGTCCATGAGTATTCCAATGCTATTTACTAGATCGGTAGTCTCTGTTTGCGATCCCATGCAAGTCGGTCAGTCCAGTTGTGGGTGTCCCCCATCAAATCCTGCGGTTGAGAGCATTATTTCTGTTTTTGCTGGGTTCAGTTTAAGGTTGATCGTTGACATCCAGTTGTAGATGTCTGTGAGGCAGTTGTTGAGACTGTTATTTTGTTCCTCGTTCTGTTTGTTCTCACAATCTGTTGTGTGTCATCTGCATAGTTGTAGGCGGTAAGTCCATGGGTTCGATTGATTTTCATCAGTGGGCACATGTGACTGTCAAAGAGCAGAGGAGAGAGGCTGGATCCCTGTGGGACCCCGCAGGATATATTTTTGGTGTTTGAGATGAAGAGTAGCATGTATGTTCTTTCGGTTCGGTTTGTCAGGAATGAGGTAAGCCACTTTAGTGCACATTCGATGTATTTGAGAAGGATTTGTAGACTTGGTTCTGAGGATCTTTGCTGGGTAGTGCAGGTTGGATATCGGTCTGTAGTTGCTGGGGTCTTCTGTGCTTTCTGATTCCTTTTTTATCAATTGTTTCATGTTTAATGTTTAAGTTGTGATATCCATTACTGGTGGCACCAGCAGGCCATACCATATTTCCCTGCAGCTCAATTCCAGATGTACATTCAAAAGATGCATCCTCTTGTTGACAGTTTTTCTCAAACAGTCATGGGCTATATATATTGAATGACCATTGATCAGTAGCCTGCCCCCTTTATTCTTAAAGACCTCTAGAGTCTCCTTCAATTGAGCATATCATAGGAGGCAGGCTATAATCGGCCCGGGCTTATTTCGTTGGGGTCTGGTGGCTACCCATATCTGGTGTGCCATTGAATCTCCAGCGGAGGTGGTAAGGCAACATGCAGCACCGCTTGCTGGAAGCCATTTTGCCAGCCAGAACAAGGGGCCATACCCTCCGTTTTCTCAAAGAAATGTGTACATTGTTCCGCTTATTTCTGTCTTCTACGTTGTTGACATTGGCTTCTAGTTTGCATAGTCTGTCATGGAGATGTTCCATTCCTTCCATTCTATCGTCCAGCACATACATTCTTTCCTCAGCAGGCTCCAGATGTCCATTGAATTGATTCATGTATAGTCTTAACAAATTAACATTGTCCTAGACCTTTTGCATGCAATTGTCACCTGATCCCATCGTTTTTTGTATGGCTGCTAATTTACTTAATATGACATTTAAATCATTCTGCCCAAATGTGTCCTTTGGATATGACATGCGGGTTAGTACTATCTTGACTACAATGTGTTGAAGCCACCGTCTGTTTGGAAAATGGGAGTGACCTTGATAGCATAATTGGAAATGTTCACTCTATATGGGCTAAATGACTGTGCAGCCCAGATCTTCGTTCTACTGTAATGTAACACAAGATGATATCCCCAAATCGTCCAGGTCTAATTAAACAAAAGCTTCATGCCAGCTCATATTCTATACTTCCTAGTTTATTGATACCATTCTAAGATAGTCACCATTGTTCTTAGCCTTCCTGCTAAGTAGTACACATGGTGGTCATCAATGAAGGACTACTACCACTGCACTCGCGTCTCACTCGTAGGCCATCCTCTACTCTTATCAGACACTGCTCCCCTTATCTGCTGTTGAGTTTATTCCCCGCTCCATTCATATTTCCTTGGCTTTCTGGCTCCCAGAGGTGTGAAGATGCTCAGTCAGAGGTCTGTTCACCTCCCCTGTCACCACGTTCGATGGCAGTCGGTAGCACACACTGGGCCAGGCACACAGTCTGTCCTTTCCTCACACGCACCTCATCCCGCTCCTGAATAGCATAGAGGTAAGTGGTACTTTATTTTAGATGATCAACGCACTCTGACCATATTGATATTTTTAGCTGCTGGAGCACAGAGTTTCTTGACTACGCAGCCATCTTGTGGGATCCTGGCCATGCCCCACCAATACATGTTTATAACCTACTGACCAGAAGCATGTAGATATCTAGAAAAATTAAACATGTTGAAAAAGGGGGGACAGATGTTGACAGTTTCCTGTAGATGGGACATTCGACATAATGAAGCTTTTTTGTGTGGTAAGTGTTTTGGAAAATAATAACTCAACAAGTCAACTGGCAGAATGGAAAGTCTTTCTAAATTGGCTTGCAGAGGCTTCAAAAAGATTGTGAGACTAGAGATGAAGGAACGCAGAAAAAACAAACATAAAATTATTCTAGAGCAGCATAAGACGTGAGTAATATAAGGGTAAATGACCCCATGGCTATATTGTATCCACAATTAACAAAAATGTATAAAGAAGAGGAAACGAGATGAGACAGGAACAGACAATAGTATAGAACGTTAGGCGTGCACGGCATAAGGCAACCTATGAAATCGACGCAAGTGCAACCCCAGAAGAAAATGCCTCCAGAGTGCAGCAAGCATCCACCACTTGCCCCAAGATCTGGCTAACTAGGATGGAACCAAACCATCCCATAACCCTGCTGGTGCCATTTATAGTATAGCAAAACAACACCTCAACGCACTACTGGGACAATTAACAGCAGCAAGTGCAGATGGAACTGGTAGCCTGGTAAGGATACCGGGCCCCATGGACTCCTGGGATTTGAGGAATTTGTGTAAAGAGTTTCCAAATATCAGCGAGGAACCTGAGACATTCACTGAAGAATTGGGTGCAGCTGTACTGTTCTATGATCCTGCATGGATCGATAGGAATCCGCTGATGGGAGTGGTGATGTCTGCTGAAGTGCACCAAAGCTGCTGAACTGGATTAATTGGAGATGTTTTGGTAGAAAAGACTGCTGTGATAGGTCCACACAAGACTGACTGGGGAAAAAAGTCCACTTATAAGAGAAAAGATGAATCAACAGATGATTTTCGAGAGTTTTGACATGTCTGCTTCATTGTCAGTTTCCTTTGTTCGTGCACTTTGGCTCGATGTCTATTTCACTGATTTTCTTTTCTTTAAATAGGGGACCCCCGACACCGCAATGAACCCACATACCCATGCCTCCTTCTCCTCGCCCCACACCCCCCACACTCAGATAACAAATATTTAAACAAAAAGGTTTGTGAAATAGACATTGAGCAAAAATGCACATTGAACATGGACACGAGGAAACTTATAATGGAAAGCAAACGAACTGCGATTTAAAGGTTGTTTTATGCACTATTCAGCCATAAATAAGCTGGGTCACATGGCACAATAGCAGCTTGATTTACAGAGGGGCTGCTGCTTCAGGTGCAGCAGCAACTCAAACTAGTATGTATTGTCTGGCAGAACAGGCCCCTTTCAGGGTAATTTCGATGGTGAATCATTCTGAATTGAGGTGGAGCAATGGCTAAAGCACATAGCAGCTCAAGACACCGGGCAATTTACACTACCCCTGGGTGCTGCTGAAATAACACAAACTACAGGGAACCTGGTCAGAATAGAAGGAATTAGGAAATAAAGACAGAAGGATCATTTGCCATCCAGAGATGAAGGCGGATGTTCCTCCATAGCAGGGGCCCCATTAGAGAAAGCCCTCCCTCTCCTCTGGATTTACAGAGTGAGGGAAGAATAATCGACACATGCTAATGTGAGGATTCACGTGGTCTGACTGGTAAATAAGGTTGCATCTTACGTATGACCCAATGCACTGACCACCCGCTGCTGCTCCCCTCCTACACACATCCCTTGTACTATACACGCCCATGGGTTAGCCAAACTACACACAAACACACTCCCAAAATAACAATCACTCGCATACAACAACAATCCCAGGCACTGGCACTTACCCCTAAGGATACACAAGCCAGTGCGCTCAACCACAACATTAAATACCACCCAATCTACACATAAAACACGCATTCACACACCCAACATAACAAAGACTCACACACAACAAACAACCCAGGCATTGGCCTTCACCCATATGGATACAACAAGCCAGTACATGCAATCAACCACTCTGCAAACCAACACACACAGTTTCTCCCGGTTTTGGACCCGTCCTATCCCTCTACCTTCACTTACCAAGCCTGTCCTCCTTCTTGCAGAGCCACGCGAGCGCCTGGAGACTGCCCATGGATGTTATGGATTGCAGTATAAGTCAGCATAACATAACATAACATGAGATACTGAAGTGACAAACCTTGGGCACATTTAAAAACAAGCTTTGGCAATGTCAACAGTTGGGGCTTTTGTGTAGGCATGGCAAAGGCACTTGCTAGTAAAGCCATTGTGGTATTTGGTAATTGACCATTGATGGTAGCAGGTACAAAATGGTTTGAGTACCTGGTCATCTAAAAGTAGTGCCCGGCAAATGCCTAATACTTATATATAAGCCAAAACCGTGTGCTTTGTCAATGCTTGTTTTTAACAGGACTTCAGTGATGGACACGCAGAGTGCTTATAAAATGAGTGCCTTAAGGCAGACCTGGTAAGACATTTTTATTACACTAGTAGTGTGTTTATAACTCTGATTAAGTCATTAACTCTCAGAAGACTGCTTTGAAAAAACACTGGCAGGCACTTTGAGTGCAACATTTGGTGGTAAGACATGATTAAAGCGAGCTAAAAGAGATCACATGAGGAGGTGTTTTGGACTGAGGGGGGCAGGAACTGGGTGGGAATGGCCATAGTGATTAGCATGGCCATAGGCAGTCAATGGATGGGCACATAACCAAAAAACACTGACAGGCTGTGTGTCAGTCCTCATATCCCATTCCTCCCTATCTGTACTCAAATGCAATAGTTTTAAGGTAGAGGTGTTGCATGCGACAACTAATAGCCCAATTTAATGTTAATGTTAAAGAGCATTTGTACCATACACTATCACCACTGTAGTGATCGCCTGGCGCTCTGGCGGAACTGAAAGGTAAGATTGGGGTGGGAGTTAGTAGGGTATAGCAGGAATAGGTAGAGCGAGAGTTGTGATGTCCTGTTGACAGCTTCGTTTCAGTCTGCACCGTTTGCTGGGCTTGGGTGCGGTTTATGGCTCAGTACATTGCCAGGTTGTGTTGTGCAGGGCTAGGAGTGGTTTATTTTGTTGTTGTAGTGTGGTCAGGTCTGTGCGGATTGCTGTGCAGAGAGGTGGTTGTGTTTGTTTTGCGTTGGAGAAGAGTATGAAGAAATTGAAGTTTTAGGTTTGGGTTAGTAGGGCTTTTCTTAGCTCGCTGCTTTGGACTTCTGTGCTCATTCTTTCTGTCTGTGCTGTGTGTTGGGCGTTTTGTAGAAGTTTATTCGCTGGCTATGCAGTGGCCTTTCTCTGTAATTGTCTAGTGGTTTGTGGGTGTGAGGTTGTGAGGGCTTCTCCCGCCCCCTGGGCAGGAGATGGCTATGGTCGGGGGTTTAGGTTACCTCACCAGGTTTCTTGTGTGGGATTCCCACCCACCAAGGACAGGGCGCACTAAGACTTCCTGGGGTGCCCATTATTGGCTAATGCTCCCCGGTCTGCAGCTGCGGTTCCTGTTTTAGGGTAATGACTAGAGTGTGGTATTGTCGGGGGTGGTTCTTTCTTGGGCTCTCTCCCCGGCTTGCTCCCTCCATGTATGCTTCTTGAATTTGAATTTAATGAAGCAAAGCATCTTGAAAATAATGCTTTGGTAAACAGGCAACTAATGCTAGGATGAATGAAAGGAAGAGATAGGTGAGAAGTTGCAAAGTTTTGAAATAAAACTAAAATCTGTTTTTGTGCAATTTAATGACGCTTTAAAGGGTATAGTCGGGTGCACCAATGCAAGGGTTTGGCACAGTCGAGTCATGAATTTACCAAGGCACCCACAATCACAGCGTGATATTCATAAAGGAAAGGAAGAGTTCATCTCAGAAGCCAAATACAAACAAGGATGACTTTACAACTCTATTTACTAGATAATCAAAACCAAAACAGCACCAATGTTTTTTACCCTATTGGAAAAATGATGTGAGGAGTCCGAGAGGTAAAATTGTAGGTGCATAATTTACGTGAGTCCTTCAACAGATGTTTAGGCCACACTGGCATTTTCTGAGTCTTTGATGGATTTAATTAAAGTCATCCTTTGTTGGCCATCCTTTGTGTAACTTCTACAAGACAGAGCTGAAGATGCAGAAAATTCTTAGAAGTGCCAGAGGCCTTGATATATAGTTTGTTATCATCAGTATGAGTGTAACTGAAAACGAAATGTCCCAATGATAGTGATCAAAGTTTGCCTATAGAAGTTAAATAGAAGGGGCAACAACAGTGAGTCCGGGGGTCTACCACATGTCACTGGGGTAGGACTAAAGATGACGGGGCCAAAGATCAGAGCATAGGACTTTCCAGCAAGTGAGCTATGAAGCCATTCAAGGGAATTACCTGATATCCCAACTAGAGTTTTTAGCCATGATAACAAGAAGGTCCACTGGATCAAAAGTGGCAGACACATTTAACATCATCAAAAAGGATAGATTACCAAAACCAGAGTTATGCAAAAGATCATCCCAAATGAAAACAAAAGCAGTTTCCATTCTGTGCTCTGGGTCGAACCCTCACTGCAATTGGTCCAAGATCTGGTTATCTTCCACAAATTCTTGTAATCGGGTTGTCAATATTTTCTCCAAGATCTTGTCTATTTAGTTTAACCCAGCTATCTGTCTGTTGCCAAACACACAGGGGTTAAGGAGTGCTGCCCCCACCGTTGTGGGGGCGGAGCTATGATACGGCGGGAGGACGAGGGAAACAGGGGTTTGTGGGTAAGGCGCGCGAAGCGCCAGTTCGAGTTACGTTTTAGAAAATAAAGAAGCAGCCTGTAATCTCCGTTGTGCGCGTCCTCCTTACAGGGCCTCTACGAGGCAACACTGGCGACGAGGTCGTTCCCGTGCGCCCACGGAGTTCTCCTTTGGCAGTCCGCCGCTCCTCCGTGGCTTTCCGCCACTCTCCGCGCCGTAAGCGCGTTTCAAAGGCATCCGTGCTTGGCAATCTGCCAATTTCTCGCCCTGAATGCCCCCGGGCCTCCTCCTCCTGTATCTCCACCTCCGACACGGGCGGGAGCCCTCCTCCTCCTCTCAGTACTCCCACAACACCTCAAGAGGGTCGTCGGTGGATCCTGGGAGCCTGCCTGACCACCACGTTGTGACGAGCGCCCCAAGCACAGCGCAGGGAAGCATTGGACATCTGCTGCGACCCCCCCACATCGCAGGCCGGTGAGTTTGCCCAGGCCCCCTGGAAGGCAATAAAGGCACGTGGCAAAGTTGGAGTGTGACACCCCCCTCCATAACACTCCACTCCCTCAGACAGGCCAAGCTCCACTAGCCTACCCAAATCAGGCACAAGGTACATATTTTTCCGGCATCATGAGCATGCCGGCCTCCGCTTCAGGGTCGCCTACGCCAGCTCACGTGGTGCAGCCGATTCAACTGCGACTACCACCGCCTTTCACCATGACCCCACAAGCCACGAAAGGGCCCAGATGGACTGATTGGATGGAAGATTTCCAGCACTACGTCAGGGGATCTGGTGATGGAAATTCCCCCAATATCAGGGACATCTTCCTTAATCTGGTGGGGGGCGAGATAAAGACTGTGGTCAAGACTATTCCTGCAGCTGAACAGAACACTTTCAAGGACTTAATAAATGCCCTAGACAAACTCCTCATCATAGAAGTCAATCGTGACTATGAACGCTACCTTTTCAACAAGTGCACTCAAATGCCGCAGGAGACAGTTGATGAATTCATAACCTGCCTGAGAGTAAAAGGTGCAAATTGCCAATTCGACGCATTTTCTCTGGAGGAAGCCATAAGATTGAGGGTCATTGAAGGCTGCTTATCCCCTGCCCTCAAGAAACAGCTCCTGAAAAAAACCCTCTCCATACAGGAAGTGAGCGAGCTCGCTCGCATACATGAGAGGGTCGATGCCCAAGCTACATCCGTGGCCAATCCAAGCAACTCCAAGCACGATGCAGCGGAACTAGTTGCAACCATACAACCATCTCGTCCAGGTGACAGGGGGCCACAGCCATACAGAACTCAAAACATCCAAACACCCCGCCTGCAGAGACAATGTTATCGCTGTGGGATGTCTTTTCCGCATGCAGGATCATGCCCAGCTTTGTCTCAACGATGCACAAACTGCGGAAGAGAAGGACATTTCCACTCGGTGTGTCGGGAAGGCGTACCATTTCCTCCCGCGAGACCCCAAACACCTGTCAGGACATTTGTCCGTCCGCCACCTCCTAGACACTTTCAACCCAGATATTACCAACAAAGCCAAGGACAGAGACGGTACGTCAGAGCCATTGACGAATACCATACGCCGGGGTACCCACCACAGCCAGAGCAGACTGATCGGACCAGATACTTCACGGATGAATATGATCACCCACCAGAGGAATATGGGCCTGAGACTCTCTACCAGGAGGTGCAGGGAGCCGCATATGACATGCCGTATGACTCATACGACCAAGATGAGTTTGTCAACCTCATACTCGACACTGAAGAGGCCAGAGAAGCCCCGAAAATCCCCATCAAAATGGGGAATAGACAATTCCAATTCATGATTGACTCAGGCGCTACTGTTAACATTATGGGCGAACAGGACTATGCCGTACTACCAAACCCACCTGCACTTCAACAGTCCCGCTTAAGGATATTTCAGTGGGGCGCCACCACCCCCCTACCGACAGTAGGATGTTTCACACAACGCCTTCTCCTGAATGGCCGGAAAGTAGACACAACAATACACATCATCCGGTCACTTGCCAGAAGCCGATGCCTGCTCAGTTATCACACGGCGTCCCGCTTGGGGTTAATCGAAATACACGTGAGGGCGGGAGACTCCATCACAGCAACCTCCGAGAGCACAAACGCGAGAGACACAGTTGGCGCGATCGCATGCTACCAGCTGCAGAACCTGGTCACACAGGCTGACATCACAAGAGACTTCCCCAACCTCTGCACGGGGCTGGGCAAACTTAAGGCCCCTCCCATCCGGCTCCACATTGACGCATCGGTGAGGCCAGTACCGCAACATCCCCAGAGAGTAGGTTTCCACCTGCAAGAGGCAGTATCAGACGCACTCCAACAACTGCTGTCTGATGGCATCATTGAACCAGCCACAGGTCCGACACCATGGGTTTCCCCACTCGTGGTTGTACCCAAAGAGGGAGGAAAGATCCATTTGTGTGTGGACATGAGGGTGGCAAACACTGCCATTCAGCGCGAGAGGCACCCGGGCCCCTGCATTGAGGATATGATCGTGCAACTGAACAACGCCCAGATGTTCTCCAAACTCGACCTCAACCAAGGATACCATCAGCTGGAGCTGCATCCGGAATCCAGACCCATCACGACGTTCGCGACCCATGACGGTCTCTACAGATATCGGCGCCTGAACTTCGGCATCTCATCAGCCGCAAAAATCTTCCAAGAGGCCATCCGGCAGGTGATCAGACCCATCAAGGGCACACTGAATCACAGTGACGACATCCTCGTTTTTGGATCATCGAAAGAGTCTCACGACAAAGCTCTGCTCGCTACATGTGTAGCACTTCAAGAAGCAGGCCTCACCCTCAATATTGCAAAATGCCGTTTCAGCAAGACCAAGCTGAAATTTTTTGAACACATCTTTTCCAGCGAAGGTATGATACCGGATCCTGATAAGGTTGACACTATCACCATCCTAGAAGAACCGCGACAGGTTGCTGACATCCGCTCATTTCTCGGCATGGCTGGCTACTGTGCGAGGTATATACCGCACTACGCGTCCCTCACCGACCCTCTACGGAAACTCCTCCAGAAAGAAACGGTGTTTGAATGGACCCCTGCGTGTCTCCAGGCTTTCTCCGACATCAAGCGGGCCCTGATGGAAGCACACCACCTGGCCTACTTCAATCCCGCATGGCACACTGAAATAGTGGTGGACGCGAGCCCGGTGGGCCTTGGAGCCATCCTAGCCCAAACCAGCGGGGCGGATGTCCACCCAAGACACGTTGTCGCATACGCGAGCAGGGCCCTGTCCACCCCGGAACTGGCCTACTCCCAGGTGGAAAAAGAGAGCTTAGCCGCCATCTGGGCGTGCGAACATTTCCATGACTTCATCACTGGGAAAAAGTTTACTCTAATTACGGACCACCAAGCCCTGCTATCGCTTTTTGGCAACCCGCACACCAAGATGCCTCCTAGAATCGAGCGGTGGGGAATCCGTTTACAGGAATATGACTATGACATCGTGCATCGTCCCGGGGCGACCTTAACCCCGCTGACTACCTGTCACGACACCCAGTTGGGGCCCCACTAACCCGCGAAGGAGACATCGCCTATGTACAATACATAGCGTCAAACTCGCTACCACCGGCGCTGTCCCTGGAGAGAGTCGCTGCCGCATCAGCTGCTGACCCCACCATGGCACTCGCCATCAGCCTCACATTGACCAGCAAATGGAGGGATCACCACAGAGCAACGCTGGCACACCCAGGAGCGTGCAAACAAGAAATTGAAAGGTTGGCCAGGGTACACAGCGAACTGGCCGTCAAGGACAACGACATCCTCCTCAGAGGGTGCAAAATCGTCATCCCCGCCACACTCAGGAATGAAGTAGTAAGCACGGCCCATGAGGGACATAGAGGAGCGGAGAACACCAAAAGGCAGCTGAGGCGCCATGTCTGGTTCCCGTTCCTAGACGCGGCAGTAGAAGAATGGGTGAAGAACTGCCATGCCTGTCAGTGCACAGCTCCTGCGGAACATCCACCCCCGCTCCAACACACACAGATACCCGAACGGCCATGGGAACGTGTAGCCATGGACTTCTATGGACCCACGGAAGAGGGTGACTACCTCCTGCTCCTAATAGATGAACACTCACGTTTCCCAATTGTCAAAACGGTCACCACCACCGCATTCCCCCAAGTAGCAGCGGCAATAGAGGAAGTGTTCAGCGAGTGGGGGATCCCCAAGATAGTCAAATCCGACAATGGGCCCCCGTTCAGTGGACATGAATTTGGAACACTAGCAGAACACCTAGGGTTTGAACATACGAAGATAACTCCTCGCCACCATCAAGCGAATGGGATGGCTGAACAATTCATGGCGTCGATCAAAAAAACGAGACAAAGAGCCAGAGTAGAAGCGGTCGACCCACACCAGGCGCTGTGCCGACTCCTACGGGACTACAGAAACACTCCTCACGAGGCCACCAACAAGACACCTGCCGAGCTAATGTTTCGCTACAAAGTACGAACCCGCATACCGTGCAACCCATCTGATGAGGAGTCGCTTGACATGGACGTGCTCCGAAGGGATGCAGAAGCCAAGGAGAGAGCGAGACGAGAGACAGACGCCCGCCGCCATGCGGTGATACAAGACTTCCACATTGGAGACGAAGTACTCGTCCAGCAACCAACGCCCAGAAAGACAGATCCGCGGTTCGCTCCAAGTCCCATGAGAGTAACCGCAGTGAAAGGCACGATGGTGACAGCCGAGGATCAAAGTAGAGCTGTCACCAGGAACTGTCAACAATTCAGACATTACTCCAGACGAGAAGGAACAGAGCCGCTCCAGCGATCGGCCTCTCCAGAACCGCGAGAGTCGCGGGATGACTTGTGGGTCCCTCCAGGAGGAGACCCAGGAGGGACAAGCAGAGAAGCGAGGACCACGGAACTGCAAGAGGCAGGTGACCAAGAGGAGAGGCCACGGAGAATTGTAAGGAAACCTATGAGACTTGTTGAAGAATGTTGATCTCGATGTTTGAATATATTGTTCGGGGGTGATGTTGCCAAACACTCAGGGGTTAAGGAGTGCTGCCCCCACCGTTGTGGGGGCGTAGCTATGATACGGCGGGAGGACGAGGGAAACAGGGGTTTGTGGGTAAGGCGCGCGAAGCGCCAGTTCGAGTTACGTTTTAGAAAATAAAGAAGCAGCCTGTAATCTCCTTTGTGCGCGTCCTCCTTACAGGGCCTCTACGAGGCAACACTGTCGATAATTACTGAGTGCACTGAATCCAAGGAAGCTTTTAATAAAGGGGTAATAGGAGCAATCTTTAAATCATTGAGAACACCCTCCTTCCCCGATCCAAAGAAAGGTTAAGAAGGGTTATGATTGGAATAAATAAAAACATTAAAAGATTACTAGCAACTATCACAGGTATCACATCTGACTTAAACTGGGTAGACTTTGTGATATTGACTGTACCACATCCTCAAACAATTGGTGAAAAACAAATGCGGCTGGGGACTGACATTGTGTTTCATGTCAATAGCAGAATGGAAGGCCAACAAGGGCAAATGAATGGCTTTGCAAATGCAAAACTTGCATCAACAGCAAAAAACAATGGGCTGGGGGAGAGCAATGTTTATGAATTTGGGAGATATGGGCCAGTACGAAGAAGAGGCACAAGACCTGCCAGGGAGGAGGCAGAGTCTGTGGAGATAGTAATCTTGGCCAACAGGAATCTTGAATGGATTTGTGATAGTAACATGGCGTGTTACTACTTTCAACAGGAGCATCATTGGCAGTATGAGCGTCCGAACCAGCTTCAACTCCAAGCTGCAGGAGGACGGATCTTGGAACTTTCTGTCCCTCCTTTACCAAACATGAAAACCTAACCTAAGTATTCTCGACGGTGCAACAGAATGTTGGTTAGGATTGCCAATGAGTATCTGTTGTCATATTCCAAGAATTCACACTAGTAAGCCAAGATGGTCCTTATGCCAATTGCAGAATCAATGGTAGAGATGTACAATGTTTAATAGAAACGGGAATGAATCACTGCGCAATAAAGGCAAAACACTTTAAGGAAGTCTCCTTATGCTTTGCAATAACAAAGTACAGTTTCTATTGGCCCCATTTCAGAGGACCACACATTCCTGCTGTGCGCCCTATCCCCATATATTTATTTATTTTTAACATTTATAGCAGCGCACCAAACCCTGGGGCATCAGGGCGCTAGTCACAGAAGTGTAGGCGACAGCCAGACATCACAGAAAATCAGGGATAACTTGTTCAGAAAATTAAAGTGCGCAACATCTAAGTGACTGGGTCCAATTGAAGGAACATCTTGGGCGAACAGCAGAGTCTTGAGGTGCTTCCAAAAAATCCAATAAGATTGTTACGATCTGAGGTTATGGGTAAGGGCGTTGCAGTTCTCAGAAGCAATGACTGGGATTTTCAGTCTGAAATTTGGGGTAACCAACCTGTTGGTATGCATTGATTGTGTAGGCATGTCAGATTTGACTTTGAGTTTTTTTTCACGATAGATACCTTGATGCAGTGTTGGCTAGACAATTGTGCATGACAGGTTTTGAAGATGATCCTCTGTTTTATAGGGAGATAGTACGCCTTTCTTCTTGCAGCAGTGACATGCTCCGCCCTAGGGATGTTCAAGGAGGCCCTAAGAGCATTATTCTGAATTATCTGTAGTTTACTGAGATGTTGGCAGAGGTGCCTGCAAATAGGGCATTGCAGTAGTCCAGCCGGGGCCCTATGACAGGCCGAGCAATAGTGAGGCAGCTATCCGCTGACAGAAAGGGCCCGCAGACATTGATCAGTTTTGTATTATGGGCAGCAGAAGATGCAATGGCATTGACCTGCCTGTTTAGTGACAAGGTGGAGTCGACGTAAACGCCCAAGGTTTTAACAGAACTTGATACTGGTATTGTGATGCCGTCAATGTTAAACTATTTGTATTTTGGGTCCAATTTGTTAAGAGCGATTTGCAAGCCAGTCAAGAGGATTTCTGTCTTTTCATCATTGAGGCATAACAAGTTGGAAGCCATCCAAGCTTGGATGGTTTGGTAGATGGAGTGCAGTACTTTGGAGTCAGATGTGTAGTTACCAGTAAGGGGTAGGAGTATTTGCTTGTTGTCTTCATAATTAGTATAGGAGATGCCAAGGTCCTCAAGGATATCGAAAAGGGGTTTGGTGAATATATTGCTCAAGGTGGGTGGGACACGCGAGCCTTGGGGGACGCCACAGGAGATGGAGCGATTGGGGCAGAGGCTATGTCTGGGAAGACCGTGAAATATGTGTTAGCTAGGAAGGAGGAGATCCAGGCGTTGGCCAAGGCAGAGAAGAGAGCTGCTGATGAGAGGTGTGAACACAGGATTTGGTGGTCTACAAGGTCAAAGGCTGCTGACAGGTCAAGCAGGAGTTTGTTTGTTTGTTTGTTTATTTATTTGATAATGCACACCATGCCCTTGGGCAGCCGGGCGCAGTGGTACAAGAATACTCGAAACTTAGTTACAGTGTTACATAATTGGTACGTGCATAAATTACATTACAGTGTGAGAAACAAATACAGTGCAGGATACAGTATAGGCAGTTCTTATAAAGTACTATAGAAGCCTATGGTTACATTTGTAAGTACAAGGAAAGTGAGTCACAGGCCTTTGTGCAAGTCAGGGAGAGAAGAAGTTATAGGTCATTACAGCAAAGCCATTTGAGAGCGTTGATTATGAATCTAGTTTACGGAAGGGGGTATCTAAGGTCAATATGGAGTGTGTTCCATACTTGTGCAGCTTTGACTGGGAAACTGGTTCCTCCAGCTGTGGAAAGTTTGAATCTGGCAATGTCAAGCAGGAAGGTGTTGGCGGATCTCAGTGGTCTGGCACTGATTTTCCTAGTGATTTTTTCCGAGAGGTAGGGAGGTGCCAGGGTGTTGAGATATTTAGAGGTGAGGGATATCGTTTTGAGAAGGATTCTGTCTTTTATTTTTAGCCAGCGGGCCTCTTTCCTAAATTTAGAGATGTGCTCTCTATGAGGTATGTTCAAAGCTGCTCTAAGGGCATTATTTTGCAATATTTGAAGTTTGTCAGTGACATACTTGTTTGCTCCTGAGTACAGGGCGTTGCAATAATCTAGTCGGGACATGAAGAGCGCATTGGCCAGGGTAATGCAACTGGCATTGGACAGGAATGGTCTGGCAGCTCGGTTTAATTTTCAAGTGTAGGCGGTGGTAGAGGAGAGAGAGTTAACTTGCTTTTTTAGGTTGAGAGTCCAGGTAGAATCCTAACGTTTTTAACTCCGATATGACCGTTATGATGTTATTGTCAATGTTAAAAGAAGTGTAGTTGGGAGTTAGTTTTTTTAAGTTAGAATTAGATCCAAGGAGTTGGATCTCGGTCTTATCATCATTCAGGCAGAGGCCATGGGATGCCATCCATGCCTGGATGAGGGTGTATATTTTGTTCACCAGAGCCAAGTCCTCTTCATAGATGCCCGAAAGGGGTATGAGGATCTGAGTGTCATCTGCATAATTAGTGTAGCTGACACCCAGTTTGTCCAACTTGTCGAATAGTGGCTTAGTGAAGATGTTATACATCGTGGGTGAGACGCAGGATTCCTGTGGGACTCCGCAGGAAATTTGGATGGGATTGGCGCAAGAGGAGGTAGAGAAAACTCTCATCATCCGATTGGCTAAAAAGGATTGGACCCAGGCAATGGCTTCTCCTATGAAGTTGGCAGCGAGTCTTAGGTGGCTGCATAAAACTGCGTGGTCCACCAAGTCAAAGGCTACTGACAAGTCCAGCAGTAGTAGCAGGGTAGTTTTGCCATTGTCCTTTAGTTGCTCAATTTTAGTCTTGAGGTCTAGCAAGGCCGTTTCAGTACCATGGAGAGGGCGGAATCCTGATTGTCGTGAGCCTAGCAGGTGATTTGTTTCAAGGTAGTCTTGAATTTGTAGATAAACTACTCTGTCAATGATTTTTAGTAGGAAGGGTACAGTTGTAATGGGTCTGTAGTTGGTAGGTATTGAAGGGTCAAGGGTTTGTTTTTTTAGTAGGGGGAGGACCCAAGATTCTTTCAGGTTAGTCGGTACCGTATTTGATTTGAAGGAGGAATTAATTAACTTTGAGATGAATGGGGCTAGGTCTCTGGCCGCATCCTTGATTATTTGCGCTGGGCAGCTGTCACCCTTGCAGTTGGAAGGTTTCAAGGAGAGAATGACCTTTTCAGTGTCAATGATTGAGATAGTCTTGAAGCTAAAAGGTAGAATAGTATTGTGGTCAGTGGGCAGTGGTGGTGATTGGTTATCGGTGGGCAGGGAGTCTTTTTTTAAAATTATTTTGAGTTGGAGGGAGGAGATTTTGTTGGATAGGGCTCTCTGTATATTGGTAAACCATGTCTTATCCTTTGGGACAGTGTCAATTGGTTGTATTTGGTTTTCCATTTCACGGAGGATGGAGAAGAGTTCCTTTGTACTAGATTGGGCAGTCGTTATTCTGTCGTTGAATAGGTTTTTCTTTGAGTTTATAATTTCTTTCTTGTAGTGTTTAGTTAGTTGGGCTAATTTGGCTTTATTGCTGTCAGTGGGCGATTTATGCCAAGTGGCTTGTAGTTTCCTTTTCTGTTTTCTGAGTTCATTTAGTTGATGGGTGAACCAGGCGTTCAGATGGCTTTCTTGCTTGCTTTTCCGCAATTTTATGGGGGCAATAGTGTCTAGTGCTTTGGTCATAGCTTGGTTAAGGTGTCCACTAATGTGTCTGGATCAGTGTTGTTCTCCATGTCATTAATGGCGGGGAGGAGAAGTGGGATAAGTTTTTCAGCAGAGAGGTCTTTTTTACTTCTAGTGGGTAGGGGGGGTATCATGTTGATAGTTTTAGGAGTGAGGAGATCGAGTGAGGAATTGAAGTTGATTAAGTAGTGGTCTGTCCAGGGTTGAGGGACAATGTCAGTGATGGTAATGTTGCAGTTGAGTTCAGATACCCAGTCGAGGGTTCTGCCCTTAATGTGGGTGGGTGAAAGGATTCTTTGGGTGAGCCTGTGGTCGTTGAGTAGAGCAGCTATAGAGTGGGCATGCTTGTTGTCTGGATCATTAAATCCGATGTTAAAGTCGCCCATCAGTAGAGTTTGGGAGTGATTTTGCGTGTTATTCACTATGAGGCTGGTTAGGTCCTCCTCGAAAGTTCCTAATGGTCCTGGGGGCCTATAAATCAGGTAGATGGTCAGTGTACGGTTACTGGAGAGCTGCAGTTTAGCTGTGAGTATGTCAGAAGATGAGCAGGGTGGTGAGTTAGCCAGTCTGATAGGTAAGGTATTTTTGGAGATGATGGCTAGGCCACCACCTTAGGTTTTTGGTCCATCTGCTCTTAGTATATGGTAGCTGTCAGGTACAGCTAACATCAGAGTACGGCCTGCCGCTTCATGGAGCCAGGTCTCAGTGATGGTGAGTAGGTCCAGACTGCCATTGCTTAGAATGTCAGAAATTTCCGAGGCGTGGGCTACCATAGATCTCGCATTGATGAGAGACCCTGTTAGTGTCAAGGAGCTTTTTAGGTTACAGCTTTGTGTGGGTTTAAGTGAGCATTTGTTTTGGCTAAGGTGCTTCTTAGTGTGGGCTTGGGTGTGCATCGGGTTTAGAATTTCTTTTTTGGTACTTGGTTTCTTGAGTAGCAAGGATGCCTTGCCAGCATCTTTGACTTTGCCCATTTGGGTTTTCAGGTTTAATAGGGCTGATTAGGTGCCATGGCCTGGACTGAAATGGTACATTGGTGATAGGGCGATAGTTCGTGGGGATATCCGAGTCAAGTGTAGGTTACTTCATCAGGAGTACTCAAGCATCCTTTAAGTTAGTTGGGACTATGCTGGTGGTGAAGGAGGCATTAATCAGAGAAGTGACAAAGGGGGCCAGTGCTTCAGCGCAGTCTTTAATAATTGTAGTTGTGCAGAAGTCCCCTTGGAATCTCAAGGGTTTCAAGCCTTTGATGATTTGTAAGGTGTCTGCTTCTAGAACTGGTTTGAAGTTAAAAGTCTGAAGGGCTACAGGGATAGAAGCTACCCTATCAGTAGAGGTCAGGCAAGGCCATTTTCTTTTTATTAAGATTTTCTTCTGGAGTGAGTCCAATTTCTCATGCAGGGCATTTTTGATATTGGCACACCAAGTGCTGTCTTTAGTGCAGCTAGATGGGGAAGACATGGGCATTTCTAGTTCCTGTAAAATAGCAAATAGTTCACAGTGGCTGGAATTTCAAATCCTAGCATTGTATGTGGGTTTTGGGCTAAGGTGAGTGCTTTTTTGTAGGCCTTTGCATGTAAACATGTAAACAGAGATGTACTTGAAGTGGAGGCTTCCATCCCTTTAAGATGAGTAGCGGTACCCTGGAGATAGATGGGGATGCAGATTTTATTCATACATCAATAATCAAGATGACACAAATAGTTAGGCAAAGTTTGTTTGTTTTAATGAAACAGAGAGTACAATGAACATCAGGAATCGCTCGATAGTCTGACTCTAACTACTTCATAAGAAAATGTGCTTTTGTACCCAAAAGACGTCATCCTACGTGGCAAACTACTTAAACCTATTGGGTGGTGATATTGGTTCAAAGTGAATAACTAAGCATAGGTTCTATATCTGTAGCGGAAAGAGGTAATTGGATAGTTAACATCAGGCGGGGCAACTAAGCCCTCCCTTCAAAACAGCCACTATGAATGTCGTTAAATGTACAACATCCTATTGGCTACACACACTCTAGGACCCACAACTATGTGGTCCCCTACAATTGGTTGGCCTCTAACCCCCGTCAGTAGTTTTCCTACCTACATTAGCAGCATACAGACTGAACAACCCGGTGCAGATAAGCTCGTCTTTGCACAAGCTTCCCACCAATTAAAATAACATCCATCATCACCTCAATGGTCCAATGTCAATTAGTATTTTGAAGTTGGCCTTCAGTTTGTACTGTTCTCTGAGAATTTTTAAGGAGTATAGGCACTAGCCGGCTTCTGTGCATAGGTGTGATCATCTCACTCGTCCAACTTCCCTCTATCACATGACTGGACACCACAAAATTTAGCCTTTTGTGCATTTGATTTTATTTTCAATAGTCCTCTGACGTCTTTTGTTTTTGCTTGACCTCTCTGAACAGGAGCTTCTTTTCTTTCATGTTAATTGTATCCAATGTCAGCCAACTCCAGTTTCATAAGACTTTGGCTTTCTTGGCTCAGTCAAATCCTTAGCTGAGCTCTTATTCTGTTTAATTCAATTGCTTTTCTCAACTGTGACACTGAATGAGGCCTTCTTGCTTGTTCAGTACTGCTTATATACGTAGCAGAAACATTCATTCTTTATTTGTCCATGTGTATCTATTGAGGTGTATATGTATATGTTAGTGCTTGCCGTGGTCTAATCTATTTAAAAACATGTGGCTAGCTTCGTTTTGCTGTTTGCGTTTCATTGCATCTGTACATGTTTAAACTATCTAAGTATCTTCATCAGGTCTGTAGCATAAGTCTTGTCATCTTGATCCCAAGATATCACTTATCCTTGGTACTTCTTTGTTCTTTATAAATCGTCTGCCTCTCTGATTTGGTTATCCTTTATATGGGTATCGATTCAACTTTATATGACATCACCATTCATCTTTGTCATTTCGTTTCTTTGCTTCTTCAGGAATCTCGTTCAAATTGCCAACATATTGTCTTGGATGCAAGTATGGTTTCCTCAATGGGTACTTTACCTCCCATAATCTCTTAGGTATAGGTATTCTTATGGGTACTGCACAGAGCCCACGTTCTTCTCTTTGCTGGTTTAACTGTTCAGTATACGTCACATACGTTGGCTCATATGTTTCAGATAATGTAGGCGGGGCAGTTGGAGTGGGGGGTACTTGGCTCCTCCTCAACACTCCCTCTGGGCAATTTATCGACCACTCTCTCATCATCTTCTACATTCAGACATCCAGGTCTGAAGAAATGCTTCTTAGGGATCCATATCTTTATGACTCTTTATGACTCCCTTCAAGCATTCAGCTGTTTTCACATGCTCATCCTTGTTCCAGGTCATGAGCATGCACTGTCCACTTAGACTGCAATAGATCCATCTTCCCACATACTTCTTATGGTCCTTTGGATACAGGAACATTGTTCCCTCAGGTGCATGGATACTAGCCTTCACAAAGTCTCTGATTTCTTCATCAGTCAGATCTTTAGGTTTCCATCCTAGTTCAACATCAATCATAATCTTCATCCCTATGGCTTTCTTTGCTGTCTTCTTGCATTGTGAGATTATTATCTTGATCACACAGAATCCAATCATCACTAATAATAACAAAACTCCAAGAAATTTGAACATATCTGCATTCCATTGTGGAACCCACGAAAAGAGTGATCCAAACCAGCTGTCATCAGCAATGTCTTCAACCTCTTCTATCATCTGGCCATGGAGTGTTGTCAGCATGTCTATGGCCTCTGTGAATGTTCCATTCTTGTCATCATGAGAAGGTATAAATGTGCAACATGATTCTCGGATTTTGACACAAACTCCTCCATCCATAGCTGTAATCATGTCTAGGACATATCTGTTCTGGGGGGTCATCAACCTTACAGCTCTCAATTCTTCTCTGATTACATTGAATCCCTTTATGGTAGTATTAATTATCTGCAGCAATTGCCATCTGGTGATCTGAAGCCACTTGGTATTTGCTCCAACCTATATCCTTGGCATGAAGATCAACGTGAACACTGAAGAAGTCGGCTGAACAGTCTATGATCATATGGGATAAAGTCAAAAGAGTCTATTGATTAGGCTGAAAAGTAGTTCTCTCTCTTTATTTGCTTTATCAGCTCCACAGATCTCTTTTTCCTCAGATGTGCATTTACTTTCGGTAAACTATAATGTTCAGGTCACTTTTAGGAATCACCAAAGCAGGAACATGGACATTCACCAATGTGCAGATTCCTCCCCAATTTTTAGGCAGTCTTATGTAGGCCTTGGGTCCACAAGCCCAATAATGATCCATAAGTACTGCTGTTCCGATATTCATTTCTGGTGCACCTAAGATTCGTTCACAGTTCTGATTCTCCCCCATTTTTCTTGTACCATTATTTCTGAAGCATAATTTAGAACTTTCCATTGGTACTATCTGCAGGGGTCCTCCTCTGTCTTCGACCCATGTCAGTAGTTTTGCAGGTTTTGGCCATAATGATTTACACAACATTTGTGCATTCTTGATTGTTGGTTGGTAGTGACCCATTATTATCCAGTCTCTACAGATCACTACTATGTCTTTCCAGCCATCTGGTGATAGGACAGTTCCCCAATTCTGCATCTGTCCTCTGTTTTTCCATCTGCGGATGCCTTCCGTGGAGTGTCCTGGAACTTTCTGTTTTTTATTCAATTGTCTTCTTATTCCGTTTTTTTTTTACTCCAGGTTTCTCATATCTGATCACATTGTTCTTTGTCTTAGCATTGTTTCTTGTCTTTATGACTTGAACATATTCATCTTCATTTGGATCTGGTCCTTCAGTTGCCCATTTAAGAGAGGCTGTTCGACCCATGAACTGGCCTCTGGTACTACAGAAAGATAGGTGCACTATACAGTGTCCAGTTAGGATATCTATTTCAATAGCTATGAAGATCTATGGGTTCTCCATGCTGTAGGGTAGAAGTGCACATACGAAGCATTCTTCTTCTGACATACTTCTTCCAACTTCTTTCATGTGTTGGTACCATATGTTATTTCCCAAGTGTGCTGTGCTGTCCAGATAAATATTCAGTTCATAATTATCTTCTTGGGTGCTTCTTTTTGTTCTCAAACTCTTCATGTAGTTGTCTATCACTACATTTCTAAATGCATTAACATAGCTTCTTCTGGCTGCAGTGTTTGCAGGAACATCCATCCAGGTTCTCTGCGTAGAAAAGTTCAGTAAGTCTTGCCTTATCCATCTGTCTTTTCCTAGCAACAGCTAAAAACGGCCATATCTATTCTGCTATCATCTGTGCACATGATTTATCTGTGGGACTTGTGCTTGGGTTTCTTGTCACTGGACCAGGTGTGTCTGCATATATTGTCTGTGTAGGCCCAACCTTTATTAAGACCTTGTTTGGCCTGATCTGCTGACCCTGTCTCCGGCGTTTAAAAGCAATCTATGAACCAAGTGCTGTATGTGATCGGTTATTAACAACATCCATTTCAAGCTCAGGTATCTTCCCATTTCTTCCTGGGACAGGAATAACTACGTAGGGTCTAGGCTGCCTTGTAGTTGCCACGCTTAACTTTTCCTTCTGCTCTGAAACATATACAGGAGTTTTTGCAACATGTACTCCTATATAAAATGCAGTTCTCACTGTCAGTGAAAGCAATATGAGTTTGAATATAATACATGTGTAGATGATGCAGTGATATGTAAGTTTGCAGCAGCCACTTCTTGGACAATGTGTGTGTCTAATCTCATGGGGCAACACAATGTTACTATTAAGGTTCCCCATCTCGATCATTTAATTCTAAGGAAGGAAAAACAAATTTTAATGGCTCTGCATTTTTTAGATTGCATTCTGGAAGCTGTTGTCTTCATTCAGCATTGGTCCTCTATCACCTATCTGCTTTCTGGATGCGTTAGGAAACAACTTCCTCTCTCTCTCCCTGGATACAGTTTTTTTCACCAGCCGAGATGCAAATGTTTCTTTATCGTGAAGAAAAATATGAAATCTTCTGTCATTTATCAGTCCCCAATCGATACCTCGAATCTGCTTCAGTCCAGATGACATATTGCTTCCCTGTCAGCATGAACAAAGGTTTTGTCTTTTACTTTCTTCCTCGATCTGTCCCTCGGAGAAAGGTTTCTAGACCATTCTGTGATTTCTTTCAGAATAGATTGCCACCTGGATTATAATTCCTTCCAGGATTACATTCAAGTTTGCAGTGTTCCTTGGATCTCACAGAAAGGTTACCACATCTGTGTGTCTTTCAACGAGATGCAGGTATTCTTCAATTAGACGAAAGAACACCACACTGACCAGTCTATGTGCTGCGTCGGTTGATAGGGGCATTTATGTTTTCCTCACTGTACTCGGGCAACTTCAAAAACTCTTCAGTGATGATTATAAGCAATCTTCTTATGAGCTTTTCATTGTCAGGATTTTGAATATAATCTGTAATGAGGCAAGTTCTCCCCACCAACGTAGGATACGAGCGTAATACCAACTCGAAATAAGTAAGTACGATCCTAGAAATGTCATCACTGGGTAAAACATGAGTAGAACCAAACAAGAACTCTGTGTATAAGGAATCGGGGTACTGTACCCTCTTCCAATTGCTGTGTCCATGATCAGAATCTGGCATATTCTTATTCTATAAAGGCTTAAACATGCTCAGTCTAAAGTCAATGAGCTACTGTGGCCTTTAAGAATGCAGATCTTCCTTTACTCTGCAACTAGGATGCACAGAGTGTTTGAATGTGTCCTTTTACCCTTTTCTTTATAGCTCAAAAGGGAGTGTCCGACATCAAGCCACAGTCCAACTAAAGGGTTCTTTACTTTACACTTGTCAGGTTATGCGTTCTTCTTCCTCATCATAGATCTCGTCTGCACATGCTGTGGTTCTTCCCTGATGATTGTAGCTTCTTCGCAGAGGGGTGTAGGCAGAGGGGTTTCTCCAGAGTAGATCTTGATGTCCCCTAGGAAGATCCAAGTGCTCCTACCTTGCAATTTGACAGCAGATGGCGTTATGTCCTCAATGACAAAAGGACCGTTGAATCTGGGCTCGTCCCACTTATTCCTTGTGTGATTACGAACTAAGACTGTATCTCCTCAGTGAAGTTTTGGAAGTTGAAATTCAGCATGTTGGGTTGTTGAAGCATCTCCTTCTGTGTTATGTCCTACCTTATACCCTCGTCTCTGCAACTGTCCTAAAATTGCAATGGTGTTGAGAAAAATGCATTTTTCAAGTCAATCACTGTGAAATATCTATATCGATAGGTATATTACATAAAATTGTAGACTGGTTCGGGACTAAAGGGAACTCGGCCTCTAGAATTTGGTTTATTGGGCGAAGGTCTTTTATTAGATTTCTTGATTGGATAAACTGACATATTACATGGTGACTCTGCATCTTCTTGAAAATGCCTTCATCATCTTCTCAAGACATGGGATATTGCTGTGCTCGAGGTAAAATTGCTGCTGGTTTCAATTTAATATTTACTTCCACAACCCCTTTCAGTAAGTCTACATCATAGGGGCCAGTGGTCCATAATGAAACTGACACGTTTGCCATATCTTCATCAGTATAATCATTCTCTGCAGAACTTCTCTCTTAATCGCCTTTACCCAATAAGTAATGCACATTTCAAATATTACAAAATCGTCAGATAGGTCATCTCCAAACAAATCCTCATCAGTGACGTCAGTCACCCTGCAGGCTTCCTCAATGGCTATTATTGTTCTCCAGCGTCTACCTTAATCATCAGTTGCATCAAGCAAAGCCATGTTTCCTCGTACTATAGCTGCTTCTATGTCTAAGGGAAAAATGTGCCCTTCCTCTTTGTCCATGGGTATCTGAGGCCTGAATAGAAACTCATCTGGTATTCTCATGGTCCTGCCTACTAGGCCTGGTAGCCATGTTAACAGAATATGTATCCCATAATGGAACACCTCAGGTTTGAGCGGTATCGCTCTAGGCACTATTTGCCCTGCGAACGCCATGATCATCTCACACACGTTTACATAATGCATTCCCGGTGTTGAGCATATTATGCCTTCATCTGTAAACAAAATGGTCATATTCATTTTTTCCATCAAATCTCGTCCTAATATGTTGACAGGTGTTTGCCTAGAATAAAGCAGTGGTACCTTCATATCGTACTCTCCTATGGAGACTGGTAATTAGTCTGTGAAGGGAACACAACTTGTTGCTCCTGTAAAGCCATGAGTATTCATTGCATTGCCAGACATTGAAAATGTGCCCTCATGTATACACGAGCGTGTTGCACCCGTGTCCACTAAGAAGGAATAAACTTTGTCACCTATATTTACATCTATCCTTGGTTCCTCGTGAGGATTCCGCATTACAGATAGGACTGCACACATCAGGTCTCCCAGTGAGCTGTCCTATTTCTGGAACAGTCTCACTCGATCACTGGTGAATGGATTTCTTCCATCATCAGTGACACCTCCTATTCTATGCGTCATTTGCGGTTCTGTCTTCGTGTTCTGCTGAAGTTGCATACAAGATTGCTGCGATTGTCCTTGCGGTTGATTTCCTGTTATTTGCTGTGCTCTCAAGCCTTGCTGCACTCTCGGTGCATGCTGCTGCACTGTTCGGTTTGCACAAATCCATTTCCGTTCTGCTGCGAATATGCAGGTGGATTTGGCAATCCCTGTCTAGAAAACTGATCGTTCTGCACCATCCCTTGGCTTCTACACATTCAAGCCATGTGCCCTGTCATTCCAGATGTCCAACCTATGGGTGGTGGTCTCCCTACCTGCCAGTATTGCATTTCTGATTACCTTGCTGCATATTCTGAAACCCTTGTTGCACATTCTGAAAACCTCCCTGATTATTATGCCAATTCCCTTGATTAACATGCCAACCTCTACCTCGATATCCCCTTCCTCGTGGAGCCTATCCATTATTTGTCTGATCATACTGTCTTTGGGTATTTATCTGTGGCATGTTTACTGCCTGCTGCAAATTTGAACCATCTACGCTAGTTAACAATGCAACTTCAATGGCGTATTTGGACAGTTTTTTCTGTCCTCACCTTTTCGCGTATCATCCTTTTTGCGATTCATTTCCTGCAGAAGTCTGCAATAATGTGCAATGGTTAACTGGATTTCCGACCATGGTTTAGCTTCAATCCCCACTCATTTCTTGAGCTGCTTCTGTACCTGCTCTGCCATAATATATGGTAAAATACAGGTATAGACTTTCCCCAAGCCTTGTGAGTTTCAAGTGTCCATGCGTCTTGAAAACTTTGAATGTAAAGCAACTGATCCTCTCCCTCTTTCATTTTTCTTGTCATTATAGCTCCCATATCGGACGTGTCCGGATATAGCACTCGAAGCTCTTTTCAAATTGCTGCTCTACAGTTATTTAACAGCGCTCCATCATGCACAGTGTTGACTGTAGTCACACCAGGGTATCAGAAGACCTTTAATAATATCCCCTATAGCGAATGCATTCCCTCCCGTCATTTTTTCTAACACATGTATCCATTTTCCAGTGCCGGAAGTCACATTCGGGAGCTTACATTTAAACTTTTCCCTGTCCATCTGGGGCCATGGTATATATTGTGGCGTGCCCCCTCCCTTTTCTAACAAGGGTAACTGTGACGCTCCAAACTCATTCTCATCTCACATCATTTGTCTATCTACCGCTGGGTTCATATTTCCACATCGCAGTCTACCAGGCAATGATCTTAGCCTGCTTACATAAGGCAGGGCCTCCCCCCTCTGACCCTGGGGTTGCCCTTTATGTCGGTCTGACTGTGTAAGTGGGTCTGGTGTCTTAGACATAGGTATTCTTAAATCTGACCATCTTACTCCTTTATCCAAAGGCAAATATCCCTCTGGATCACATTCATCACTTCTCTCTTTCCTCAGGAAGGCTTCCCTTTCTTCATCTGATACTTCTTGTGCCCAACTCATGCGACTTCTCTCATCATCATCTCTATTTAATGTTAGTCTGTCTAAAGACAGCTCCTTGTGTCTCACACTACAGGAGGCTTCCTCTGTGTCATGCAACTGAGTGCTTTTGAGACAATGGGCCTCATTCCGCGTACGGCACTAACCAATGGCGATATTAACGCCTTGGTTGACGCCGTACCCGGACCGGCAGCACCTTGGTGGATGGCGGAATTACCGCCCCATTTCAAGGTTGGCGGGGCGGTGATTCCCCATTCACCAAGGCTCTTCCCCATTCCCAAATGAGCCCCCATAGGGCTCAATGGGAATGGGGAAGATGCAAATAACGGTGACCGTTCATTACAGTCACCGTTATTGGCTTGCAGGCCCCTTTGCGCCCTCGACTTTAACACCTGCTCAAAGCAGGCGTTAAGGGCGAGGGCACAGAGGGAACTCGGAGTATGGCGGTAAGGGAATACCGCCACCGGTCTCGTTACCGGTGGCCGCTATCCCTTACCGCCATACTCGGAATGAGGCCCAATAATTTTTTCCCTTCCCATGTGATTCTTTCTGGGTTTGCATTTCGTGGTAAACTTTATCAATCGTTTCCCCAATACTCTGTGAGTCAAACTCGTCTTCTAGATTAACTCCAGACGGGTCTGGTAACGACTCGGTTTCGGGGGAAAAATTCCTCTATATCTTCCCATGCTACCCGTGGATTGGGATTTCTTACTTCCCTTTCCAAATACTCAAGGTCGCGGGCTCTCTGTCTTCTTTTACGTTCCATGTCGTCATCGACTTCTTCTCTCACTGTATCTTCCTCTTTCTTTTTCATATCCCTTCGTTCATATGCCCTTCGTATTTCCTCATCCCTTCGTCTCTGTATTCTTTTCTCTCTTATCTTTTCCCGTTCCTCATCTTCTATTCTTTTCCTTCTTAGCCTTTCCTGTTCATCGGCTGTTCTCTTTCTATTGTCACGTTTTCTTTGCTCTTCTGCTCTCTCCTGTTTGTTAGCTTGCTTATCTTGATATAAATGTTCTCATCTTTGTCTATCCTTTCTTTTCACTCCTTCATTGTTTAATTGTTCCTCCCTTTCTTTGTCTTTCCTATCTTGTTCGTCTTGATCTCCCCTTTGTCTTACATTGTCGATACTTTTGCCATCAAGTTTAAGCAAGATCTGACCTCCCATCCATTTGTTCTGTAAGAATGCCATCTCATCAGTGTTATGCTTTTCTCCTTTCCATCTCTTTATTTCTCTCCTTGTATCTAGAGATATACTTGCTTGATCACTTCTCTCCTTATCGCGTCTCTCCTTGTCCCTTAGGACTTTGGAGGTTCTATCTTTTTCGATATCGTTCTCTGGCCCCTTATCACTACTTTGTGTAGGTGACTCATATGACGGATTACTATATCCGTCGCTTCTTTAAGTTCCCTCAATGGGTATAACCCTTCGTTATCCTTAGTTTCATCTTTTATTTCAGACGGGGCGGGCGGAGGAGAAGGTCTCTTCACCCCTTCTTTGCATATATTGCGTATCCAATCTAAAGGAGGCTCCTCCTCCTTCTCGTGTTCATACATTTTTCGAAGCTCTAGACTCACTAGATGCTTTTCTAACTTTTTTCCTGTGTACGCAGCATGCAAATATGTCTTCATATGCTGCAGAACTGATCTCGATGATGATCTGCCTTGTGGCCATGGCATAAACATTTTGTCTGCGGTCCACTTAACCCACTCTGCACTGTATTGTTTAAGTTTAAGCGCATGTTTCGGTAGCTGTTAGCAGCGGTGCACTAATGGAGTAACTTCTTCCATGTTTTAACCTTCACTTTTCTCTTTGCTAACACTCACTTACGCTTTAATCACAGTTTCAAATTTACGTCTTTTTAATCAAAAAAGCCCTTATGAGCGAGCACCAATCGTCACAAGCTCCAATACGGTCACAACACAATTGTTTTACTTTAATCTGCTAAAATAAAAAACAACCATCAAAGTTTAATCTTTAAACAATCAATTTTGCATCTCAACATCACACTTCTTCTTTACATAACATTTTCTTCGTTCAACTCTGATGTCATCACACCTTTTTCAAACACATAAAACAAAAAGACAAACTTGACCGACCACATGTACTACTCAAGATCATTTTCTTAAGACTCGTCTTACCCTCTATAATCTGCTCCGATTTGGAATTTAAGATAATTCCTTTTATATTGTCTTTAACCAATCTCGTCTTCCAAATGTCCCGCATAAGGGGCTCTGAATTAAAGCTTCTGCTAGCGCTCTTTAATGCCTAGGAACAGGGCGTATCCTCATAGCGTGGCCACACTCATGACTATTCTTCCTCATATATTGCTCGGCCACACTCAAGTCAATATCTTTTTCCCGTATACATATATATTTTACAGTCTTACTCTTACATTATATTTTATCCCGCCTCCCTCCATTACTCTCCGCTATTCACTGTGCATTCATCCCTTTGCCACACTCTTTGGTCTATTCACTCACTTTTCGCATGTTTTTCATCTTCAAACCCTCGTGATCACCACCTTTGTTACCGACTCTTCGAGCTGTAGAGGTTGTACCAAGCATGATTTGCACTCCAACTGCCCATTTTGAAGTACCAGAAACGTTCACGCCGAAATATGTGATGTATGATGAGCAAATAAACCAGCAGAGAGCCGCAGAAGAACAGCACTGATTGAAGTACAGACACCTAAACAAAACTGGACAGCGAGTCACCCATTGAGAAAACTATATCGACACGTGAGACAGAATGATGATTGTCAAAATGCAATACCTGAAGAAGCCAAGAAGATATTAAATGAAGACAAATATAGAAGATATAATGACCTGAGAATGATGAAACGAGACAAAACACCATGGATAAGTGACATCGCAAGTCTAAAGTGAAATAATAGATGTCAAATGTCAGAAACTTATGCCATGACGTGATGAAGATATTTCAGCCAGTTTAAACATGTACATATGCACAGTAACCACAAGAAGCACAGAAAATCGTGAGACTTGCTTGTGCTTAGTAGTAAAATAGATTGTGGCAAGCACCACCTATACATATCTACCTCAAAAGGAGCATTTTATATAAGTATACTTTCACTATGCACAAGAACAGAATTGAACAAAGGTTACTAAAGGTCTCAAAAAGAGAGCTTTGCAGCAAACAAATCGAGAATTAAAGACAGAGAGAAACTCAGACGAAGATAATCATGCCAAGAAGCCAAGGTTGTACCGGCTGAAATAGACCAACAGTGGATACAATTAATGGAAAGAAGAACAGTGTATCCTGCGCAGAAAGGTCAAGATAAGCCACAGATGACAGATGGCTGACAGAATTAAATCAAATACATGAAATTGCATGGAAAATAAGATGATATCCCCGGTGTCAAAATCATGTGACTGGACAAGCAAGAAGGGATGAAACTTTCACACCTATGCATGGACTCTTGCCATGCCCAGACGCCTTAACTTTCCCAGACCAAGAAGCAGACTTAAGGCCAAAACACAAAGAAATAATTGACGCATGACCACTGAAGTGATGATTGATTGTTGCAATAATTGGAGGGAGTTTATGGGTGCAGACGAACTCCCTGCACCTGGCCGGCTACTCTGCACGCTGCTAAGCAAGTGGAAAAGTATGAGTGGGGTTTATGCCAACCCAATCATAGTGGACCAAGTAATCTAGGATCCTATAGTAAGTAGAACCAATGGGACGCTGTACTTTCAGTGACGTCTACGGTAGCCATTTTGAAGGAAGGGCTTAGATGCCCCACCTGACATTGTTTGTCCAATCCCCTCACTTCGTTACCATATACAGATTTTTTTTTTATTTTTTTTTTAATTTTATTAAAATGATTTAGTTTGTTACACACTTTTCATTTTTAGCACATTGCAATTGAGAAAATTAAAAAGTTCATTGGTGCAAACGAAAAGAAAAAAATGAAAAACAAATGAAGAAAAAATATAACACCAATACAGGCAAAAAAGATTTTTTATTTTCAATTTTGAAGCAACTAGAATAATGTTCGTCATTGTCTTCACTTCTATTCCAGTTGGTTTCCGGCATCTAATCCTAAAATATGTTGTAAGAACTGCACTAACGTGAAGATCATTTTTTTTTCACATCCGTTCAATAATAGTGCCCAGCGCATTTCCTTATCCATCTGTTGAGCTGATATATTAAAGGATTTGCCAAAAATCGTTCCCCTATGTATTAGTTCTGGACAGATCATTACTAGATGATAGATTGTTCCTGGTTCTTCTCTATCTTTGCAGTAACGGCTATGTCTATCAGTTTTCGGGATTTGTCCTATCATTGCAAGTTTATCTCTTGTAGGCAGGTTGTTCAAACGAATCCCCATATACACTTTACGGATCTTATCGCCAGGAAATAGTTTGATCTATTTTGGAGTTTCGTTTAATGCTCGAACATCCAGTTGGCTTTGGAGATTTCTTGAATATAAGCTTTTCATCTGGCAGGTTCTAATCCAATCGTTGTTTGCCAGTTTACGCTTTGCATATTAAGGTCTATTCATGAGAGTTTCAAGTGATATGTCTTCATCTTTTAATTGTTGAAGTAATTGTTCTTTCCATTTCCGTAAACATGTTTTATGGGAAGCAGTTGGGTTATTTTTCAGAATTGCTATGGCTGGTATTGTGCCCTTTGTCAATAGTTTCCTTAGGAGATCAAGTTGCTTCCATATCACTATCAGTACCTATATTAAAGTTACCTTCCTAGAAACAATGAAGTTGCATGCTAGGTTTTGAGATATTACATGTCAGTGATAATGCATATTTGGTATAAATTATGTGTTTTTTCTGAAATTAACTGGAGTTGAGGCGAGAAGGAAGATCGAGCGATTGCTGATATTCATAAACTCCCCATTTTTTGTACTTGTCATTAAACGGACTCCCTTTGCCATACTACTGAGTTGTCATTATTTGACTTGCTGCGAGAGTATTAATCTGCATCCCCATTCATCTCGAGGGTGCTGCTACTCATCTTAAAGTTCTGTTTGGGAAACCCCCAGTCTTATGGGCTGGCTGGCGTCCCTACTGCACACTTGGTAGCAGAGATTGATGGTTTTCGATTATTGACTTGATAAGACACCCATTGACCATCGACATAAGTAACTCTAGGTCCTCTGCAATATCACCAGTCCTTTGCCATCCGGCTAAGTAGACCGAAAGGCTCCCCGTAGATAGTGAATAGTCTAAAGTGTAAACCCTGCAGTTTGAGGTCTGAAGGAACCTGTGTTTTCTCCCACAAACCCCTTCCCACTTCTACAAGCAGCTGATCGGATGAACAGCAAGGAGAGGCGGTAATGAAGGCGGTGATCCCGAGCATCCAGAGAGGAAAAAATGTGAACGGTGAGTGAGAAAGACTAAATACTTTGGCAACAAGTGCATGCCATATAACATTTAAGGGAAGGTAACGGAGGGAGGTTGGACAAAATAACG
This sequence comes from Ambystoma mexicanum, assembly GCF_040938575.1. Taxonomy (NCBI): domain Eukaryota; kingdom Metazoa; phylum Chordata; class Amphibia; order Caudata; family Ambystomatidae; genus Ambystoma; species Ambystoma mexicanum. The sequence continues at coordinate 113,865,028 of NC_090922.1, forward strand.
TCAGAATAAGAGTAGAATGTATACATAAGGAGAAAGAAATATTGACTTGAGGGTGGCCGAGTAAGAGATAGAGATACCGGGAGGATACCCAAGCATAGAGGATACCGGAAGATACCCGAGCATAGAGGGAGATACCGAGAGGATACCCGAGCATAGAGGATACGCCCAAATACCTTGGGCCTCATTACAAGTGAGGCAGAACAGGTTAATGGGACCCGCTAAAGGAGGTGGACCCGTTAAACCCGTTCCGCCTCATTACAAGCTCCCCCCGCGGGACCCTGTAAGTAATGCCTGGTCAAACCAGGCGTGCTTACCGGGTCCCGTGAGGAGAAGAGGGAGCAAACACCGGACCGCTCATAATCAGCCCGTTGTTTGCTCCCTCCCCCATTCCCCTTTCAGCCCTATGGGGGCTGAAATGGGAAATGGGGAATATCTGGGCCTGGGTTCCTGGAGGGAGGAATTAACCCAGAATGGCCCGGTAATTCCCCATTTTGGGAACCCGGACCCGATTTTGGTGGCAGCCATGCCGCCAATAGCGGCATGGCTACCACCAAAATCATAATGAGGCCCCTTCACTTTGATATAGTGCTAGAAGAAGCCTGTATTTAAAGTCCTGAATGAATAGGAAGACATAGGAGACCAGAATCGATGAAAGAGGCAATCTGAAAGAAATGGGCTTAAATTCCATGTCGGAATAATGATATGGGCATGTGATTAACGTAGACGGCCGGAGTCTGTCTAGTCTGTTGCGTATGTTTTGTGTTTTTTCTTTTTTCTGACATCATGAGGTAAGACATTTTTGGGGGGAAATTGCATGAAAATTGTGCAATTGTATAGCCAGGATGTAGTATGACATGAATCGATGGTTGTTGTTTGAAAAAGTAAGAATAACATTTTTGTTGAAAAAACGGGATTGGAGCTTGCAACAATTGGTGCTCGCTCATATTGTTGATTTTGTTTGAGAAACATAAAGCGTAACAAATTGTTATATGAAGAGAAGATAAACAAATATAAGCATGGAAGACATTACACCGTTAGTATTCTTCTGCAAACAGTTGCCAAAACATGCACCTAAGTGAAAGAAGTACAGTGCAGAATGGGTTAAAGGAACCACCCACAAAATGTTTATGCCATGGCCCAGGGCGGATCGCTATCTAAAACGGTCCTGCAACACATGACAACATATTTGCACGCCACGTATACTGGGAAAAATTTAGATAAACGCCTAGCTAGTTTAGAGCTTTGGAAGATGTACCAAGAGGATAAGGAGGAGGTGCTGCCGTTAGATTGGATACTTAACACATGCACAGAGGAGGGTGAAACATTTTCTGCGCCACCCGCCCCATCTGAAATGAAAAGCGAAGCCAGTAAAGACGAAGGATTATACCTGTTGAGGAACTTAAAGCAGCCACGGGATATAGCAACCCGGTATATGAGTCACCTACGCAAAGTAGTGATGAAAGCCCAGGGAAGGACAGAGAAAGAGATATTACCTCCAAAGTCCTGAGGGACAAGGAGAGACGTGAGAATGAAAAAGGAGACCATGCACAAGCAAGTACATCTCTAAATACAAATAGACAGAACCGATGAGATGGCAGTCACAGAGAACAAATGGAAGGGAGGTCAGATGTTATTGAAGCTCAATGGGAAAGGCATTGAGGATGTGAGACAAAAAGAGAGTCAGACGATTCAAAATGGAAAGATTGAGTGGCGAAAGAATCAGGAAAAAAGATAGACAGAGAAAAGAGCAGATGTGTCACGAAGAGCAAGAAAGGAAACGCAATCCTAAGCCAAGAGCAGCTAACGATCAGGACAGGCAGGAACAACGAAGAATAGAAGAAGAACAAAAGATACGGGAGAAGAGAATAAAAAGTTGAAGGGATGAGGAAATACGAAGGGCAAATGAACGTAGATATCCGAAGAGAAAGGAAGAAGATAGAATCAGAGAGGAATCGAGAAAGCATAGAGAGTTTGATGACGACATAGATCGCAAGCGAACACAGAGGGCACGGGATCTTAAATATCTGGAAAGAGAGGTTAAAAAACCTGATCCAGTAATAGACTGGGAGGACACAGGAGAATGCTTTCCTGAGAACGATTCAGTACCAGGCACGTCTAGGGCAAATATCAAAGATGATTTTGATACCAGAAGCATCGGAGAAACGATCGATAGAATATATGATGAAATGGGGCTAGAACAGGTACCCCAAGGGAGAGGAAAGGACGAGCGTCTTGAGAGCACTCAGTTGTATGACACTGAGGACACCTCCCGAAGTAGCAGAAATAGAGAGCTGTCCCTTGATAGGTTGACACTAAATAGGAACGAGGAAGATGAGAGGAGTTACACGAGTTGGGCACAGACAATATCAGATGCAGAAAGAAAGGAATATGAGGAAAAGGAAGGTGAGAAAAGACGTGAAAACACTTCTCAAGGGTAAAGGGAATAAGATGGTCAGATTCTAGTGAGTCTGCACCTAAGGCATCAGAGTCAGCCACACAACCAGACCAACATGAAGGAGTATCTTACGGTCAGAGGGGGGTGTCTCCACCACCCTATGTGAGTGGACTAAGGACATTGCCAGGTAGACGGCGATGCAGGAATATTACCCCTGCAGTCGATAGGAAAATGATGAGAGAAGAAAATGAGTGCCATTTGATACAATTCCCGTTACTCAAAAAAGGAGGAACAAGGGCACAGTATTTACCCTGGCCACACATGAATCGAGAAAATCTGAAAAATAAGCTTCCAATGTTAACATCGGGAGCCGGAAAATGGATACATGAGCTAGAAAAATGACGGAGGGAACACGTTTGCAATCAGGGATATTAAGGGTCTTTTAATTGCCATACTTTGTGATAGAGCTGATGATGTGTGGACACAAGCAGGTTATCCTGACGTAACTACAGTTAATACTGCGCATGATGGATCTCCATTTAACAATTGAAGTGCCGCGGTATGGAAAGCATTATGATGGCTATACCCGGATACTTCTGACATGGGAGCTATAATGACATGAAAAATGAAGGAATCAGAGGATCCTTTACTTTACAGCCAGAACTTCCAAGACGCATGGGTGCTGGAAACATGCACATTTTGGGGAAATCTATACCCGTGTTCTACCATATATTATGCCAAGGGCTGCCAGAACAGGTACAGAAGTAGCTTAAGAAATTGGTAGGAATCGAGGTCAAACCATGGTCTGAAATACAGTTGACCATAGCTCACTATTGCAGGTTACTGCAAGAGAAAAATCGCAAAAGAAGAGGCTGCACAAAAAGCTGAAGAGGCAAAATTAGTGCAGAAGAAATTGTCAAAATATGCCATTGAAGGAGCAATGATAACTAGCACAGACGGATCAAACATACAGCAGGTCAGTAATCAACAGCAGGTTAATCAAAGCAGTAATGGGTTTTACCCCATGGGGAGAGGCTTTCGAGGAAGAGGTTTCCACAGTAATCAGGGAGGTTTTGAAAACATGCAAAATGGCAATCAGGCAAATAATCAGACCACCGCCAATATGTTAGACATGTGGGTTGGCAGGGCATCTAGCAAGCACATGCATGGTGATCACAAAACTTGCAATCTCAGAATACAGCAGGGTGGAAATGGAGTTGCACAAAATAACTTCCAGTATCTATAGGAGAATGTGATATGAATGTTCCACTGCTATATTCAAGACGAACTCCAGTAAATATATTGGTACGAGACCGAATGAAAAAGTTAAACATGACAATCTCGCTCACGGACAAGGGCATAGTATGTTCAACTCCAGTAATGCATTATTTGAATGTATGCAAAATGAGTACATACGCGGGACAAACAGCAATGAGAGCTGTTCCATTGGAACCAGAAATATTTGTGTGTGGAGTGCGCATACTAATTGACAAAACCATGATAACCCCGATGAGTTTCTATTCAGGCCAAGAATACCTATGCATGAGGAAAAGGGACAAGTGTTTCACAAAGCCATAGTGCGGGGGGAAAATGGCACTGATCGATGGTTGTGATGACAAAGGCAGACAATGGTGCGCAGTAATCGCCATTGTGGAACGATACAGATTAACTGACGTTACTGATGACGAGCAAACAGATGAAGATGAAACACCAGTTGAGGTTAACCTTGTTTACTGGGTGAAAATGATCAAAAGAGAGGTGCCCCAGAGAATGATGCTGGCACAAAAGTGTCCTGAATATTTTGATGATGACATGGCCCAGGTGCCTGTCTTAGTGTGGACCACAGGCCCTTATGACGTAGGATTGTTGAAAGGAGTAGGAGAAGTAAGGAATAAATGATTAAATTGAAGCCAGGAGCAATTTTACCAAAAGCACGACAGTATCTGTCATGACCACTGCCCCTGGCCCTAGCGGTCAGGCCCCCTAGGCTGCACCACGGCATCCCATCATGGCCCCAAGAGCCCAATCATACCCCCAAGACTCTCTTGGAGTCAGTCCTGACGTCTTTGGTGCCAGGCTCATGTGTCAAAAGGGGGAGCTGGAGCTCACAATGACAGAGTCACAACATGGATGCCTCCACATGGTTCAGTTCCAGAACTCTCCAGATTTATCCCTGGATTTTCTCAAATATTACATCCAATCACAACTTTATTGAGGAAGTGCAACAAGAAGTTCCAGTGGACAGAAGAGGCAGAAAAGGACTTTCAGGAACTGAAGGTGAGATTCACCTCCGCCCCAATGTTACGACCCCCTCGCCCAGATCTTCCGTATGTGGTAGAAACAGACGCCTCCAGCATGGCGATGGGGGCTGTTCTATCGCAAAGGGACCCACAAACCGGCCAGCTACATCCTGTAGCCTTCTGGTCACGTACGTTTTCACCACCTGAACTCAATTATGCCATCACAGACAAAGAGCTCCTAGCCATAAAATAAGCCTTCAAGGCCTGGCGACATTATCTGCTAGGTGCCAGGCACATTATCACCGTGATAACTGAACACCAAAATCTACAATACCTAAAAACTGCAAAGGCTCAATCCTCATGACTACTACGCTGGGCCCTTTTCTTTGCAGAGTACGATTACGTGATCACGTTTCGACCCGGGGTCAAAAACGGAAAATCCGATGCCCTTTCCCACATGGGTACTGATGAACTGGTTTACACGACCCCCAATCCCTTGGCCATCATCCTGAGTGACAAATTCCTGGGCTTTACAACCACGATGACTCAAGACGAATTACTGAAAGGAATCCGACATGTGATGACTCCCGACTTGTTACAAGAATTCATTATCTCTTGCGGTATTTGTGGACAAAATAAGTCATCTAAACAGAAACCAGCTGGACTCTTCAGACCATTGGAAATTCCGCCGGCATCCTGGCATACATTACCTCTTGACTTTATCACCGACCTACCATCCAGTCAAGGATACAATACCATTCTAGTGGTTGTAGACTTGTTTTCAATAATGGCCCACTTCTTGCCGTTTAAAGGTCTCCCAAATGCATCTAGCCTGGCAAAGATATTCCTTGAACACATCATAAAGCTCCATGGGTTCCCGTTAGTACTGATCTCGGATTGAGGTACCCAATTCAGACTATCCACTAGCCATTACCCCCAAACGGATGGCCAAACGGAAAGAACGAACCAAACCTTCGAACAGTACTTGCACTGTATGCTACATCAAGTGGAAGGGAATTGGAAAGACTTACTGTGGATAGCCGAGTATGCGTATAATAATTCCCGGCACAGCAGTACTGGACAGACCCCATTTCATATAATATACAGCAAACATCCACGCACGTCCGAACTGGACGTCCCCACGGCTCTGGAAATCCTGGCCATCAAAACCTTACACACCATCATTTCTCAGGCCTTCACAAGGACATTTACGTCAAGCCAAAGACAGCCAAAGAAATACGCAGACCAGTGTCGTGAAAGGGCTCCCAAATACCAGGTGGGAGACAAAGTTTGGCTAGCATCAAAGCATGTGCCAATAAAAGGAACCCAGACATTTCGCCCACAATACCTAGGACCTTTCATTGTTGAATCTGTTATAAATCCAGCTGCAGTTAAACTGGCCTTGCCGACCAACATGCATATTCACCCTGTGCTCCATGTATCTCTCTTGAAACCAGTTCAGCCTGGAACACGGGTAACCACACCACCCGAACCAGTGATGGTCAATGAAAAACCGGAGTTTGAGGTCAAGGACATCCCGGAATCAAAGTACGTCAGAACAAAACTATACTATCTAGTGGACTGGAAGGGATATGGTCCGCAAGACAGGACATGGGAACCCTGTGATTACATCCATGCACCACGTTTGATACAACGTTTCCGTTGTGATTATCCCACCAAGCCAGGACCAGACAGACAAAGCACCCTGAGAGGGGGTTTGGGTGGGTGCTGTCATGACCACTGCCCCTGTTCCTAGCAGTCAGGCCCCCTGGGCTGCACCACGACGTGCCATCATGGACCCAAGGGCCCAATCATGCCCCCCAAGACTCTCTTGGAGTCAGTCCAGGTGCTTTTGGCGCCAGGCTGATGTGTCAAAAGGGGGAGCTGGAGCTCACAATGACAGAGTCACAAAATGGATGCCTCCACATGGTTCAGTTCCAGAACTGAACCATGCGGTCTAGCATTTAGGGTGTGGTCAGGCCTGAAGGCACCTGGGATACCTGCAGGCTATATAAGCCATGCCCAAGCAGGAGAACACGCTTCCCGTTGCTCTGCTCTCGCAGCGTGATGTTCACCACGGTCAGTCCGATCTTCCTCAGCATTCCGGGCCGACACCTTCAAGAAAAAGAAGGAGAATACCATTAGTATACGCATACCTGTTAGCGAGCCCAGCTCCTGTCATCTGCTCCAGTATCCTGAACATCCAGCATCTCGGTGAACGCTCGCTCTCTCTCCTGGAAGCCGCAACCTGGGGGTAAAATAGAAAAGCAGCATTAGTAAGCGTTTATTCTTCACTTTTAAACAACAATCGGAAGGCTCACGCTTACCTGAGTTGAACTTGCTTTTAGTCCATGCCCATTCCGGCCTTTCGACAACCTGCAAGAGAAAGGGCAAGGCTGATTAATACGCATAACTACTTGAAGGCGGTTCAAACAACACCTACTCACCGCTCCTCATCTTCTCGGTAACGTATCGTCCGGAACATCATGGCTGCCTACAAGAGAGGAACAACATAGGTCAGCACACTGCATGAAAAGCACATAGCGCTTTCACTTACCATCTCGAGCACAGTCCCCAGACAGCATGGCACCTCCAGAACCCTGCACACCTAAGAAAGAAGGAAAGACATTAATAGGGGCAAATACAATTTAAGGACTAGCTGTCAAAACAGCAGACTTACATGAGGAACTGAGTCTCAGCAGGTCTGGACTCTAAGGGCCCGCACCAGTGAAGCAACTTGGTTGCGACGCGCCCATCGACGACGCACCCCTGCACAGCACAGCAGGATGAGAGTGCACCATATCAAAAACCAAGACTAGGTCCTCAGCAGAACAAGAATCCAAGGGAGTGGATCTAAGGTAGGAAGCAGTCAGCCAGATTGGGTGGCCTCCCTGTGGATACCAGGTGAGCGTTACAGTATACCATGACTAGAGAAGCAGATGAAGGGATTTTCAAGACAATTTCTGCTATGATGGAGCAGGGCATCTTAGTGACGTCAAAGTCGTCATGCAAGACCGCTGTTTTCCCTATCAAAAAATCAAAGGGAGGGTCTTGACATTTAATCCAGGACCTAAGGCAAATAAATGGTATTGCAGAGTTCCCTCTAGTCCCTATCTCGTCCACAATCCTATGTAATATACCCATTGAGGCAAAATATTTCATGGTGATTGACTTAAAAAATGCATTTTTCGCAGTCTCATTGCACATGATTTGACGTCATTCACGTTCAGACAAATGGACTTAAGCAATATTGCATTAGAGAGTGTTGTCTTGTCTTACAATATGTGGATGACATCTTGATTTGCAGCACGACAGAGGCAACGTGCAGACACGATTCCATTCAGCTATTGACTGTATTGACTCAAAAAGGAAATAAAGTTGACAAAGAGAAGTTACAATACTGTCAACCAGAAGTGCTGTACATAGGCCAGCTGATATCACATGAGGGGAAAAGGGGTTACCCCTGAAAGGGCTGAAGCCATATTGAACACAGCCAAGCCACAAATGGTGAAACAAATGCAGAATTTTCTAGGATTATGCAATTATGTCAGGGCATGGGTCTTTGACTACAGCTCGTATACCAAGCCCTTATTACAAGCCCTAAAGAAGGCACAAGGGGCGTAAGAAAAAATTGAATGGACCGGGACCATGGAAGAAGGATTTATCAAACTAAAGAGGGCCATGTGCATGGCACCAGTTCTAGGAATTCCCAATTATGCAGAGGAATTCTACCTGTTTTCACACACGAATGGCAGTGTTATGACAGCAGTACTCACACAGAGAACCACGTTAGGGTACAAACCCCTGGCATACTACAGTGGGAATTTGGACCCAGTGATGAGAGGTCACTTTCCGTGCGAACAAAGTTTAGCTGCCGCGGCGTTCACCATAGAGAAGGGTACAACCATTGTGATGGGATGCTCAATGACGTTGTTCGTCGAGCATGCACTATTTGCTTTTCTAGAGAAAGCAAAAGGCACATTGACATGTCAGAGAGCTTCTGCATATGAAGTGATCATATCAAATCCATCAATTCAGATAATTCGATGTAAGATATTGAATCCAGCTATGTTTATAGAAGAACCAGTCACTGAAGGAGAGCCGATCCATGACTGCGCAAACTATGAAGAAGTTTATGATGAGATTCCCAGAGTGAAACAAAAATGAATTGGCAGAAGGAGAAATTGTCTCCGTTGACGGTTCTTCGAGAATCGATCAAATAATGGGCAGAGATACACAGGCACCACTGTGACGAAGCACACAGCAAATGGAGAGATGTTTGCGTACTTATTAGTGCACGATTTCCATCTCATTTTCAGCACAGGCTGCAGAATTATTGGCGTTGATACTCGCACTCGAGAATCACGCAGACCAGGAAGTGATGGTGTACAATGACTCCACCTATGTGAGATCAACAGTGCACGCTGGCCTACCGTGCTTGAAAAGGAAGGGCTACCTCCGAGCAGATGGCATGCCAGTACAGCACGCAGCCCTATTGGACAGGCTCATTAAGGCACTAGAGCTCCCAGTGGGCATAGCGGTCGTGAAATGCACCGCCCACACGAAAAGGACACACTTTATCTCACGAGGAAATCAAGCAGCAGACAAAGAGCCAAGTGTGTTTCCACCAAAGACACAGTTATAATGAATGGGGAAATAACTGATGTGCATGAGAGAATGATTGTTGTACGAAGCGAACCTGAAGGTTATAGTAACATGGGGCAAACCCAGTTAATAAAACTCCAAGGGGAGGCACCTCAGGAAGAAAGAAATCTTTGGAAGCACAGAGAGTGTTCTTTAAACCCCTCCGAGACCTTGAGCACTGGTAAACCGGTGATTCCTATAGTCCTCTTGAAAATAGCATTGGAACAGTTGCATTATCCAGCGCACATGACAAAAGAGAATCTAGCAGCGACGGTTGCTGAAGACTGGTTTATACCGAACTTAGCAGAGCACATTGCATTATTTTATGGTGAACTGTATAATCTGCCAACAGTTCACGGCTGGGCATAAACTACAAGTAATTACAGGAGTTATCCCAAGGCCCAATGGACCTTTTCAGCACTTGCATGTCGATTAGGTCTATATGATTCGAGTATGCAACGGGTTCAGGTACCTAATTGTTGTGGTGTGTCCATTCTCTAGATGGATAGAAGCAGGTCCATGTACACACCGAGATTCTACCTGTGCCACCAAATTTCTGGTGAGGGAGATATTTCCCAGATGGGGAGTGTGCGAGGTCATGAGGTCAGATAATGGTCGCCACTTTGTTAATGCAGTATTCGAACTGATTAGCTTGCTTCTTGGTATAAAGCACAAGTTCTCTTCGGCATATCATCCTCAAGGTAATGGGATAAGCGAGAAGCTCAACAGCTTGTTAAAGGAAAGGATAGCCAAGTTGAAACTTACTACTCTAAAGAAGAGATGGCTGCACTGCTTTCCATTGGCACTGTATGCACTCAGAAACCAGCCTGGTTCTGACCACCACCTTAAGCAGCATGAAATCATAACAGGCAGAAGGATGCACATGCCACTGACATCCTGAGATAGAGCTAGAGGTGATGCTCAGCCAACAGGGGAAGTTGTTAGGATCAGAAATGTAAAATTACTTGAATTGCATGACATCTTGTCTTACTGTAATTTCAGGACAGTTGCAGCGATGAAAAAAAGGGTGCAGGGCCGCACAGAACACAGAAGGAGATACTTCAACAGACCAAATTCAAGGTTTATGTCTACCACAACTGTTCCCTGGGAACACGGTCCTGGTGAGAAACCACATGAGAAAGAAGTGGGATGAGCCAAGCTTCAACGGTCCATTCAGAGTGGAGGACATCACTCCCTCTGCAGCCAAGCTACAGGGAAGAAGAGCTTGGATATTCTTTCATGACATCAAGCCATACATCGTAGAAGACCCTCTGCCTACACCCTAATGCGTAGAGACTACAGACGATGGGGAAGAACCACAGCATGTGTAGACGAGATCCATGATGAGGAAGAAGGACGCATGACTAGCAAAACAAAGACAAAGAACTTTTGTGCAAAGTTTTGGCTTAATTTTGGACATTTCCTCTGAGCAAAACAAGGGGATAAGGACATAAACATGGATACTCTGTGCATCCTAGTTGCAGGGGGAAGAAGAAAAAAATGTATGTATAAGCCACACCATAGTTTATTGACTTTGAACTTTGGACTGAGGCACAATGAAGCCTTGATGAGAAAAGGATATGCCAAATTTTGATCGAGGTTGGAAGAAAGTTGGAAGAAAATAGAGTATCCAGACTCTTTTCAAACAGGAGCATTATTTGGACTCACTTGTGGGGTCTCACAGCAGTGACATCACTAAGGACGTTTTAATATATTTGAGTTAGTGTTAAGATTGTACCCGTCGTTAGTGGGAAGGCTCACTAACATCACTGAATTTCTCCAAGACCCTGAAAACGAAAAGACAATAAGGAGGCTGCTCATCATGATTGCCGAGCAGTTCCTTTTGCTTCTGGAGTATAGTGAGGACAAAACGTCCCAAGCAGAAGAAGCAGCGAATAGGCTTTTCAGCATGCTATTGTTTCGCTAAATTGAAGATTGTCCAGATCTCGTTGGAAGACACACTGGCGTCTTGACATTTCTTCGAGATCCAGCAAACACAGAACGTTTGAGTATAATCCTGAATGGAATCATGATTTAGGTTGCTCTTCAAGCTCATCGAAATCACAGAAGTTGCTCACAGTGAGTGACGAGTAGTTCCAGAATTCAGCAAGGACAAGACAAATGTCCCTGCCACCAGAAGATAGCAGAGTGGCAAGCAACATCTTCTTTCACCTAATTGAGGACTTTCTAGAACTTGTGGGGAGAACTGCCAGTGTTGACGTCCTCACTTTCATCAGAGAACCCGCAAATTCTACAAAGATGAGCATGCATGTCCTGCATTGTATTGTAATTCAGGTTGAACTTTCTAATCATCATCAGAATTTCTGGAGAAGATTGTAAGACTTTCCACCAAGGGACAGATCGAGAAAGCGTTGCCAGAAACTTCACCCCTGTTTATGCTGACAAGAACACGACATGTCTTCTGGAGTGAGACAGATAAGAGGCATTACTGGGAGCTTGTTTATTTTGAACATGCAAACTAAGAGACTGGCTGAACTTATTACCTTATTTTGACATTTTTGTATACAGAAATGAGAACTGATTCCAGAGACAAGAGACAGTCTATTATTCAGGCAAAGAAGGACAATCGTTCCAGTACCTGCAACCTATGAACAGAGACAGCAGAATCCAGAGATAATATTACCTAGAATGTATTAAAGAGTTAGTTTTCTTTCCTTAGATGATCGAGATGGGCAACCAAAGTAGTAATGTTGTCATCCTTCAGGGGGAGAGGCGATCGTATTATTCCAGAACTAAGCATTGTAGGTTGACATGTAGAGGAATTATATACCTATGCATTATATTCATCGTTCTTTTACTGTCACTAACGATTCGAACTGCATCTTTTATTGGTGCACAAAGTGTTCTGATTTCAGTGCACCCACCTAATGATGTAAGCATGAAACCCACAAAAGTGCCCAGACCTTACATAGTCATTCCAGTCCCTAGACGGTCTGATAGTGGAATGAGTGAACTTGAAATGGATGTGATAGACAATAAAACACACACTTGTGGTAACCAACAAGTTTAAAAGCCAGAGACATCGTCGGCATAGTAAACATGTGAAAACATTTATGAAAGACACACGCACGCAAACGATGAGTGCACATACACCAGGTTTAGTGTCAATAACTGCAGAACAACAGTCCAAAGAAGGGGAGAAGTTTGGACAACCTACTATGAGAAGTTCCACAACAAACGAAGTAAAAAGACAAATGAAGAAAGCTGAACTTTTAAAGAGACAAAAGGAGTTGGAGAATAAACAAACAGAGACAGCATTGAGACGCACACCTAATCCAATGAAGAGAACAAGCACAAGTTCTGCAAAACTATCACGTGCGGAGATGATAGCAGAATCAATTTAGAATTGCCAGACTTTCTCCTACTCAAATGGGTCAGATGAAGATGCCTGGACCATGGATGGAGATGCTTGAGAATCCTGCAGTGAGAAGGAGCTACATGGATGCTATTACGGATGTGATGATAGCAAACTGCATGAAAACCTTGAGAATAAAGAGAAGCACACAAGAAGATAATAACAAACTAAGTGAATAACTGGACATCACAGCACACTTGGGAAATAACATCTGGTACCAACATATGAAAGTAGTTGGACGACGAAATTCCAAGGAGGAATGCTTTCTTTGCGCACTCTTACCATACAGCATGGGGACGTCGAAGATCTTCGTAGCTGTGGAAACAGATATCCAGACAGCCCACTGTTTATCACACGTAGCAATGTGCAAGACCAGAGGCCAGTTCATGGGAAGTGATGCTCCACTAAATGGACAACTGAATGAAGACGATTATGTCCAGGACATAAAGACAAGAAACAATGGAAAAACAAAGCACATTGTGATCAGATATGAGAAACCTGGAGTAGAGATCAGAAGAGAGGCAAGTCAAAAACTGAACGTTCAAGGAAAAACTCCAGAAGAAGCTTGGAGTTGGAAGAACAGAGGCCAAATGCAAATGTTGGGAACAGTGCTTTCACCAGACGGATGGGAGAAAGGAGTAGTGATCTGCAGAGCATGGATGGTCATCGGTCATTACCAGCCCACCATTGACATAATACGAATTGGATGCAAGCCATTATGGCCAAAACTTGATAAACTGCTGGCATGGGTCGAGGACATAGGAGGACCCTTGCAGATAGTGCCATTGGAGAGCCCAAAATTCTGCTTCAGGAATAATGGCAGAAGAAAAATGGGAGAGAATCAGAATTGTGGCCAAGTATTTGACGTTCCAGGAATAATACACAGTACTGTAGTGATCATGGATCATTATTGGGCATGTGGATCTAAAGCATATATCAGGCTGCCGAAGAACTGGGGAGGTATATGCACACTGGTGAATGTCCATGTTCCAGCATTGGTGATTACAAAAAGTGATCTGAATATTGAAAGTTTTCCGAAAGCAGATGCTCACCTCAGGAAGAAGAGATCTGTGGAACTGATGAACCGAATGAAGAGAGAGAATTACTTTTCTGCAAAATCCATAGAATCTTTCGATGCTATCCCATATGAACATCGACTGTTCAGTCAAACTTCTTCAGTGTTCACCTTGATCTTGATGGTTCAGGTTGGAGCAAATACTAAATGGTTGCAGATAAACAGATGGGAGTTACTGAAGACCATCAACATGACAATAAAAGGATTCAATGCAATCAAGGAAGAGTCGAGGGTGATTCGACTAATTACTCTGCAGAACAGATATGTCCTTGACATGATCACAGCTATGGATGGATGTGTTTGTGCAAAAATAGGAGAATCATGTTGCACATTTTTACCATCTCACAATGACGAAAAAGGAACCTTAAAAGAGGCCATAGATATGCTGATGAAACTACAGAATCAAATGATTGATGAAACTGACGAAGTGGACGACAACAGTTGGTTTGGATCACTATTCTCATGTGTTCCGCAATGGATGGCAGATGCATTCAAATTCCTAGGAGGCCTGCTAGTGATGATATTGCTCAGATTCTGTGTTATCAAGATAATCATCTCTCAGTGCCAGAAACTGTGAAAAAAGGGATGAAGCTCATGATTGATGTCGAGCCAGGATGGAAGCCCAAGGACCTGACTGGTGAAGAAATAAGAGACTTTGTGAAAGCTAGCATTTATGCACCAGAAGTAACAGCGTCTAAATGTCCAAGGAAGCATAGAAATTATGTGGGAAAATGGATCTATTCTAGTCCAAGTGGACAATGTCAACTAATGACGTGGAACAGAGATGAGCACGTGAGAACAGCAGGAAGCCTGAAGGGAGTCATAAAGATATGGACCCCAAAGATATATTTCTTCAAACCTCTAGGTGTGGATCCAGAGGATGAAGTAAAAATTGATCCCGAGGATGCAGAAAAGGTGGATATCAAAGAAGAAGTGAAAGTGGTTGATGAATCACCAGAGGGGGGAGTATAGAGGAGGTACCAAGCACGATTCACACTCCAAATGCCCATTTTGAAGTACCAGGAACGTTCACGCTGAAATATGTGACGTATGATGAGCAAATAAACCAGCAGAGAGCTGCAGTTGGGCTCTGTCCAGTACCCAACAGAAGAACAGCACCTATTGAAGTACAGACACCTAAGAAAACCTGGACAGTGAGGTACCCATTGAGAAAACCATATCAACACGTGAGACAGAATGATGATTGTCAAAATGCAATACCTGAAGAAGCCAAGAAGATACTAAAAGAAGACATGTGTGACGTAATAAAAACCCGGACTGTCTCACATATAGAAGATATAACGACCTGAGAATGATGAAAAGAGATGAAACACCATGGATAAGTGACATCCCAAGTCTAAAGTGAAATAATTGATGTCAAATGTCAGAAACTTATGCCATGAGCGTGATGAAGATATGTCAGCCAGTTTAAACATATACATATGCACAGTAACTGCAAGAAGCACAGAAAATCGTGAGGCTTGCTTATGCTTAGTAGTAAGTTAGATTGCGGCAAGCGCCACCTATATATAGAAGAACAGTGGATCCTGCGCAGAAAGGTCAAGATAAGCCACAGATGGCAGATGGATGACAGAATTAAATCAAATACATGAAATTGCATGGAGAATAAGACGATTTCACGGTGTCCGTATCGCGTGACCAGACAAGCAAGAAGGGATGAAACTTTCACACCTATGCATGGACTCTTGCCATGCCGAGACGCCTTAACTTTCCCAGAGCAAAAAGCAGACTGAAAGCAGAAATACAAAGAAATAATTGACACATGACAACTGAAGTGATAATTGATTGTTGCAATAATTGGAGGGAGGCTGGGGGTGCAGACAAACTCCATGAACCTGGCCGGCTATTCTGCATGCTGCTAAGCAAGTGGAAAAGTATGAGTGGGGTTGATGCCAACCCAGTCATAGTGGACCAAGTAATCTAGGGTCCTATAGTTAGTAGAACCAATGGGACGTTGTACTTTTAGTGACGTCTACGGGAGCCAATTTTGAAGGAAGGGCTTAGATGCCCCACCTGAAATTGTTTAACCAATCCCCCTATATTAAAGTTACCTTCCTAGAACCAATCAAGACGCATGCTAAGTTTTGAGATATTACACGTCAGTGCTGATTAGTTTTTGGTATAAATGATGTGTTTTTTCTGAAATTAATTGGAGTTGAAGCGAGAAGGAAGATCGAGCGATTGCTGATATTCATAAACTCATGTCTTTAAACTTAAATGTTTCTTTAAACTTACTTGTCATTAAACTGACTCAATTTGCCAAACTATCGAGTTGTCATTATTTGACTTGATGCAAGAGTATTAATCTGCATCCCCATCTATCTCGAGGGTGCTGTTACTCACCTTAAAGTGCCGTTTGGGAAACCCTCAGTCCTATGGGCCAGCTGGAGTCCCTACTGCACAGAGCCGCTTTCCGATCCACTTCACGTAGATGTGGGAGGGGTTTCTATCTTAAAATAGGGGTCCTGTCAAACCGTCCCTTGCAAGGAGTTTACCTATTCTAACCACTTCTACGAGGAAAAATTCAAAACAACTCAGTGGCAAAAAGACAAACGAACACAAGCACTTGCGTACACAATATATATTGTCTAGATGGCAGTGGGTGATTGTAGAGTGTGGGTATTTTGACCAATACTCCACACAAAGATAAACCAGTTAGCAAGTTGAACAATCACACTGCGCCAATCACTGTGAGGCTTACTGCATAAATACAGAGATATTTATTCTTGCAGAGGTCAGCCTGACATGTGTTTCGAGCAAACAAAGCTCTTCTTCAGAGGCTGATTTCACAATTGAACCATATATGATTCGTAGTTCACATCATTTGATTCATATATCAAGAAAAATATATACAACACCAAAGGGTAACATACAGAGGGTTTCATGTGCATGTATAAAGATGCATTCCATCAAATCACAATAATGCATATTTGACAGCAACATATGCAATAAATATTAAGTGCAATCCAATTAAGGCACGTGCAATGACACAGGACAAACATTTAGGGAAAAATAAAGAGAGCTATGAAAACACCATTAGGGTTGTGCACTTCTTAGGCAAGAAGAATCTTATCTAGTTATGTAGCCTAATAGATGGTACGCCACACAGACCAAGCACTGTGGGGATTAATGAATAGTATAATTACCTCAAGATATTCTTGTTGGACACCAAACCTTAGAATAGAATTAGAATATAATACTGTAAGTTGATATAAAAATGCATGTCCATGCACTGCATAGTCTTCTGTCAGCCATCACATGTTATATTCAGTAAGAGGGTTTTGTGCCGAGCCATTTATCATTAATTTGGAAAGCTAATTTGCCAAAAAAGTCAATTCCGTATCCCTACCAAGAAAATAGGAAGTATGCACTTAACATAAACCGCCCGGTATTCTGGAGAATTTCTTATCAATTAAATATAACTTGAAGTACATTAATTCCCAAAAGACATACCTTAATAAAGCAGCACTGTCGTGCCTCAACAATTTAGCACTTTAAATCCATTTGGTGATTCCAGCGTGATAACACAATGATCAAAATCGCATTTGTCCGCATTGTGGAGCAAGTGACAATCAAACTGATGCAGCTGATGATGCATAGGGAAAGAAAAAGAGAAGACACCAGACCCAACGCTCAGTTAATTGCTCTACTAGTGTGCTCTGTCATCCTTGCGTGTAACCAATTCGATGGACCCTATGGATCGTACCAACATTGCAACGTTAAAAACGTACCGAGCCTTTTGGCATGCAAACAACTTTCGAGGAGAGGCTATGTGATACTGCCAGACCTGTATTCATAGGTTCCAGCATAGCTAGTCCGTTCCACTGCTAACCAACCGTAGTGCAAAAATCACTGCCATCTTGGTAGAATGTCACTGCCCATAGAAGCATATATAATCAATATCGTTCCATCCACCACATTACTTGCCAACTAATATATTCCATTTTGTGTCCCACCAGAGTGACATTACAACCATGTTCATGGTCCATAGTAAATTTAGTTCTAATATATGTGATACTTATTATAAACAGTGCCATTCATTATTAAGAATATTTAAGCATTCGTTGCCTAATACTTTCACTGACTGCATTAGTTGATGTCAACGTTATTATGATACCGAATAACCGCAAATGCAAGTAAGCATTGGGGTTTTGGGTAATTCCCATTGTGCAGGGCCAGTCTGGCATACAGCCCAACATGCTACTGACCCTTTTCAAATCTCGATTTATGGATAATGTTCCAAAACGTACTTTGTATATTGTAAATTATTTAAAATATTGTTAGATATTTGAGAGGCATTGGATTACCTCAACTGATAATGTAAACAATAGTTAATAGATAGCTATACAGATTTATACTCATAATGCGCTCTACGGTTCATAAATAATGCTGAAGATATCAATCCTGGAGCCATTTTATCACTAACGGTAACCAATAAAAGTGTGTTTACTGTGTGGACCCATTGTATCTATACATACAATTAAATAGAGATTAGATAGACGTTAAATAGTTAAGACATCCTAATTTGAATTCCAATTAGATTGTGCTTCTATTTGGATGTCTATGCTTATACAAGGATTTGAATTCAAACCATTCCCATTTGATAAAAACACAGAAAATTAATGGTCTGTGTTTAGGCCATGAGCGACAGTCCTATACTGGCAGATAAGTTGTGCTTTTAATTGCCTTCATTTTAATTCAAGATTACCCCCTCACTGAGGTAAGTTAACCTTAGCCATGCCGGCAAACTTAATATCTTGCTTGTTGTCCCTCTGATGGACAGTTTGCAAATGTGTTGCCAATGGAAATTCGCTTTTTGGTTAGAGATTGTAGATAGGTGCTCTCTGATTCTGATTTTAAGTGGCCTAATTGTGCTTCCAATATAATGTAGTCCACACACACAAATGATGCAATAGACAACATACTTAGAATTATAATTAATAAATTAATTAATTAAGTATTTGCCCAATGTTCCAAAATCCAAAAATGTACATTCAAGGACATATGCACACATAGTACAACAACCACATTTGTGGAACCCTTTTTTTCTGTCCCCGGGATAGCCATGTTTGGCTACTAACTTGGTTAGACATGAAAGAAGGACAATGTATATTTTTAAGAGTTGGTGCTTTACTGTATATGATACTCGGATTTGGATCAAGCCATTTGTTAAAATCCTAATCTAGTTGAAGTAGGTGCCAATTGTATATATGTTTTGGCTGTCCATATTGTATCTTGTGATGAATCTTAATTTGTTAAATTGTGAGGTAGTGGGTCGTATTTTAGGAGTGAGCAGGTCAACTCTCTTCATACTTGACACCTCCTGTTCTGCTTCAGCTAATAATTTTTCTTGTATCCTCTTGCTCTAAATCTCATGTTAATCAATACCTTTTCATTTTTAAAGACTTCAGTATCTGAGCAATTCCTCCTAGCCCTAATATATTCCTGGGAATATTTGTTATTGCTGCCTTTTTATGGCAACTTGGTGCATGAAGAACTGTATTGACAGAAGTTTCTTTTCTGAATGTTTTGGTCTTAAAACCTTGATCCATAATAGAAATAGATCAAGGAAATCAATCTTGTAGTCACTAAAGTTCTGAGTAAATTGTAACCCCCATTCATTGTCATTAAAATATTTGACAAATTCCAAGAGACAATCCACAGTTCTAGCCCAGATCAGAAAGTCGTCATCAAGAAATCGCCTCCAAATATTTATCGATGGTACAAATTTAGTATTGGTGAATACATATTGCTCTTCAAATTGATGCATAAACAAATTGGCCAAGACAGGCACATAGCTTGCCCTCATGGCCACGCCAATTAATTGCCTGTAACATGTGTTGTAAAATAAGAATATGTTGTTTTGTAATGCAAATAGTAAGAATTCCTTAAGCATTTCACATGTGTGTAAAATGATGCCGAATCCTTACGAAAGCTAAAATTCACACTCTCAATTGCTTTTGAAGGGTCTATTGACGTGTAAAGAGCCTTGACATCAAGGGTAACCAGTAACAAATTTGGATGGTATGTTAAGGTCTTCATGGATCTGTAGAATATGCATTGTGTCCCTGACATACGTCGGAGTTTGTAAAACAAGGGGTAATAGACACTCATTAGTGTAAATGGAGATGGGTTCCAAAGTAACTCCTCTTCCACTAATGATCGTCCTGCCTTCCGGTATGGTCTCAAATGCTTTATAAATCTCGTGTAAAAAATATGCGGTCGTCATGGTGGGTCAGTCTACTACTAAAAATAGTTTTTCTACATCTGTTAGAATCCCCCTAATGTACCATTTTTGGATTAGGGATGCTATTTGATTTGTTAAACCTTTCAAGGTGTTGCTGCTCAAAATCTGGTAGCAGCCTGCAGTATTCAAATGTTGTAGCCCCATTGCAATATAATCCACCTTGTCCATGATGACAACATTGCCACTTTTGTCCGCCTCTTAGATAATAAGGTTGGAATACGATGCCAATTTACGCAAAGCAATTAATTCCGATTTATTCAAATTATAGTTTGACTGATGTTTATGTTTTGGACTCTTGACTGCCAGCCAATGTATGTCTTTGGTTACCGCTTGGTAAAAGGTAAAAGGTATCTATAATATTGTCTTTAGGAAAAACAGGTGTAAATTTAGATTTTTTTGTAAATTCTTTAATTTATAAGTTTTGCTGTTGTACATCCAATTCTTTTAAGGTCACCAATACACTGCGTTCCTCATCATGCTCCAATTCCTGCAGGGACATTAGAACATGTGTATTTAACATAGTTTGCAAAGTCAAATCCGATGGGGCTGGTTTTGGGATTGTTGGTGAATTATTTTGAATTTGTCTGGCAATTTTTAAAAAAATATTTTAGGTTATGCACAAACTTAAACAAATCAATCTCTCTTTGGACAAAGTTGTTCGTACCTGACAGGGCAAAGGACAGTCCTTTGTTAAGCACAGAGGGCCTCATCACGAGTTGGGCGGTAACGCCGGCGCTATTACCGCCGGTGCTATTAGTGCCGGATCACGGGTTTGGCAGAACGCTTAGTGCCCATTCCCTATTGGGCTCATTTGGGAATTCCTTATTCCCCATTGGGCCCAATGGGGAAAATATGCGCTCTTACCGCCGGCGGATTTCCCGCTGGCGGTAATAGCGGCGGAAATTGGCAAATTTGCTGCGGATTTCCCCCCAGCAAAGAGCTGGGGGAAATCCACCAAGGCCATGATCTGGCAGACCCTTAAATGCAGCAGTAATAGTGCTACCGCCACATTTAAGGATTACCGCCAGACTCGTAATGAGACCCAGAGTTTTCTTCTGGAGAGAGTTGGTGCTTGCCTAAATTATAAACTAAATCTACCTGTTTTTATTTTGTAAGGATCTCTGATATGATGCTCTTGTAAGCCAATGGGGCATTCATGAGTGATTAACGCCACTCCTCTGTTCTTTTGTCCAGGAGAATAAATCCGCTGATGCCGTAAACAATTGAATGCCGCCTAATGGTTTGTGACAGACGTCCTAAGTTCCTTACTGCACCTGCTCATGACATACATAATAATTACATTAAAGATTAGCCAGCAAAATAATATGCAAGTGTATTACTCATGCGTTTGCACTAATTAACAATAAGCAGACCCACTTATATGAAGCGTGTGAAGGGGAATATTAAATCCTCAAGTAAACCCTTTCTATAACCACAACATAAGTAAGTCAGTCACTGAATCACTGACATAAACAACAAATGTGTTTCATCTAGCATATAAAATGGAGCACTATTAGACACAAAAGTCCCATCGTGATACTTGCTACAACCAACAAAACCGACAAGTACCAATAATGTTGCATGTGAGCTTATGGTAGTTACAGTCTTGCATGCAAGGTATAGTCATTATATGTCAAATGCAGCCATACATTCTAAGATTCTGCTATGATGTGCCAAGTGTATCTTACTATATGCAGATACTGCCCTTGCATATTTTTTAGAGATTCACATGCCACGTAGGTATTACCCAATTTGATTGAATCAAATCGATCGAATGGCACATTTGACCGAATTTGACCAGTACCATTCGATCGATTTGATTCGATCAAATTGGGTTAAAAATACCGAACATGTTCGGTATTTTTAGCCTTGGAGGGTTGTGGGGGTGTCACCTGATTCCTGAAGACTGGAAGCGGGGGACAGCAAAAAAAAAAAGAAAAAGAGGCCCTGTTGTGTCATATCCGACCCGCGTTGAAGGGATGGAACTGATGCTGCACGGTCAGGAGAGGCTGGGAACGAGAAAAGGTCAAGTGGGGAGTGTGGGGGGATGTACTGGGTGGTGTGGGGGGACATAGATTGGGTGAGTTTGGCTGCGGCAAAATTGTAATCGTGGCTAAATTGACTACTGTCAATTTCTCAGCGAACAATTCTGCCACGGTCAAACAACCCAGATCAGCCACTTATGGTCATACTATGATTTGAAGAGACGGACATCTCCAAGGGCTTCCATTAAATGCCAAGTGCAGCCTCCAATTTCTTAGATATTGTTGCGGAGACAATCACGTGGAGTCACCTTCACAGCGAAACAACCTTACAGGAAAGGGAAAGCGTCAAGCACACGAGGGACGGAGAGAGGAAGAGGAGGGGCTACTAGAGCCCAGGAAGGCAGAAGTTACTGGTGAGGAAAATGAAGAGGAATGTTGCTGCATCCATAGCTCTGGTCGTGTCAGTGTGCATGAGCAGTGTTTGAGGAAACGGGGCGAGCTGCATGTTCTGGTGCTGCAATGAGCACAACAGATATGTCATGTGATATTTAATACCCCATATCCCTGGTATGGTCAGCATATGTAAGATGCCGTGTCATATAGCCAAAGAGCATTGTCAGATGCCTCAAACATGATATCTAATGCCTCCTCTGCATGGTATAGTGACCAAATGTAAGGTACAGTGTTACATGTTTAACCTGCTGCCACTGTATGCCAAGGTCAGCCTCCAATGCTTCAGAAATGCCGCCTAAAGCCAGTTAATGCCTTGTATCAATGGAATGATAAAATGTGCAGGTCCTGCCATCAAATGCCAAGTGAAGTCTCAAACTGCTCTGAAATCTCATGCAATGTCATCAGTGTTATCCTACCAAGGCACAGCCGCACACATCACCACTGTAATGACACCCAACGCTATTTAAAGGCTCATAAAGAGATTCCTTAAATAATGCTTCATACCAGTTCCTTGTGCTTCTAGGCACTGTGCAAATAGCTCTTATTAGTACCCTTGTTATGTCTATTTATTAGTTGATCAAAGATTTTCAACTGAAACCATACAACTTACATATCGATAATTATAAGTAAATAATTAAATAACATGTGTTCAGAAATAAAATATCAAAACTTTTTTTTTATTCGATACCTTAAAACTGTTATCATTAGCGCCAGGCATAATAAATCAGGAACATCCTTAATTGTCCTTAAATCAAAATTGACAAAAACAATGGATTCAGTTACTGCTTTCGGTGCTGAGTGTGTAAAGGACATACAAAGTAAAAGTTAAAATCCTTTGCCTCTTGGGAACATGAAGGACACAACTGTTTTTCTAATCCGACTTCATTACAATCACCCATTACTTCATCTGCTTTCAATTGCCCTTTCTTTACTATGAAATACCATCTCCAAACCTCTTTATTGACAGTACTCAGAAATAGTATCGCAAAGCATGGGCTCAGCTGATTCTTTTGCTATCCAGGCAAACAGTGCATACTGATGTATAACTGGTGACTCTAATCATATTGTGTTAATCTCTTTTACAGACAGCATAGCGCGCAAGAAGTTCTTGTACATCCTTATTCAAATCAAGGGGGTAATTCCTAGAAATCAGAGCACAGCGTATTCATGGATTTCAACATCCAGAACCAGCTGTGGTGCAGAGTGGTGCAGCGATCCTGCAGCAGCGCCAGTTACGCCCACAACCACGCCCTGTGCGCTATAAACATCGCACAAATCCAGTACATGGCACAAAGTCCAGTGGACCAGCATAAAGCCCCCCAACCACGAAAACATGTGTAAAACTCCCGCGCACCCCTCAGAATACACGTACCCCTCTCACGCTAGCGAAATCGCGTGTAAAACTCCCTGCGCACCCCTCAGAATACACGTACCCTTCAAGTGCTAGCGAAATTGTGTGTAAAACTCCCTGCGCACCCCTCAGAATACACGTACCCCTCTCGCACTAGCGAAAACACGTGTAAAACTCCCCGTGCACCCCTCAGAATACACGTACCCCTCTTGCACTAGCAAAAACACATGTTAAACTCCCCGCGCACCCCTCAGAGTACACGTACCCCTCTCGCGCTAGCGAAAACCTGTGTAAAACTCCCCGTGCACCCCTCAGAATACACGTACATCTCTCGTGCTAGCGAAATCATGTCTAAAACTCCCCGCGCACACCTCAGAATACACATACCCCTCTCGCGCTAGCGAAAACGCGTGTAAAGCTCCTCGTGCATCGTGCTAGCGAAAACACGTGGGAAAAGTCCCCCCTGTGGTGTGGGCTGCCTGTGGGGCATGCACTGGGGTGAAGGGCTCCCTGTGGGATATGGGGAGGGTGGATGGGCTGCATGCGTGTATTCTGAGGGGTGCACAGGGAGTTTTACACGTGATTTCGCTAGCCCGAGAGGGGTACGTGTATTCTGAGGGGTGCGCAGGGAGTTTTACACGCGATTTGGCAGCGTGGGTCCTCCCGGGTGTGCCCCTACCCCCTGCCCAAGCCCTGCAGGCAGCCCACACCACAGGGGAGAACCCTACACCCCTGGCCATGCCCTGCACACAGCCCATCCACCCCAGGCATGCCCCGCAGGCAGCCCATCCACCATGAGCATGCCCCGCAGGCAGCCCACCTGGCACCATGCACTTGTGAGCCTCAACACATGTCCCACCCACCATTGATGGGCACCTGCCAGCAGGCCCCGACACATGTCCCCCTGCACCCCCACCCACCCAGCAGTGTGGGGCACCTTCCAGCAGGCCCCGACTCATGTCCCCCTGCACCCCCACCCACCCAGCAGTGACGGGCACCTGCCAGCAGGCCCCGACTCATGTCCTCCTGCGACCCCACCCACCCAGCAGTGACGGGCACCTGCCAGCAGACCCCGACACATGTCCCAACAAACAACATGTCCTAACAAAACAGACCCATGTCCCTAAAGCCAACCCTAATCCCCCTTTCCCCCCAATCCAAGCATGCAACCATCCACAGAACCCACTCCCAAATTACCCATGCCATGAATGAACCACCATGCCCATGCAGGAATGCACAACAGAGCCACACAGTGGCAACACATGACTGAGGAAATGTTCAATGAGACATGCACAAAACCAATGACAGAACACAACACCAATTCAGAACTTGTATTAAAAACATAATGAACTGACTTGGAGGAATTGTAAAATGAAAATCAAAGTACAATGACAGATTATGAATAAAAATATTGTAAATCCAATGATGTAAAAAAAGAAAAATTATGTACAATAAAAAAGTGGTCCATTGCCAATGTCCATAATAAAAACATAATCCAAATTTTAAAAAAACATTGATCCATGGGAATATAGAAAAAGAAAGTATGTACAAGTCTGCAACTATATACAATGGAAGTCCAAATGGTCCATGATCCACAAACAAAAGGAAACCTACCAAAACGTCCTATGAAGAAAAAACTATATACACGAAGTGGAGCAATGTCCATTAACTCCAAAATTAAAGAAAAACAAAGGAAACCTAAGACTAATAAACTATATACAATGGCGGCAGGCAAGTCCTACGGCTCACTCTGTGATGTTCCGGGCCAGGGCATCATCGAACTCCAAGTCGATGTCCCGGAGGCGGGCCTCTTCCCAGTCCATGAGGTCCCTGCAAGTTGCCTCGAGGCACTCAGCCCGCCTCAATGCCCTGCACATGGAGTTCTCCGCCCTGACAATAGTGAGCTGTGCCTCCTCCGCCCGACACCGCTCCGCATCTATCCGCTGGCCCAACCGCTGCCACACGGATGACACTCCCATTCCAGGGTCCTCCTGCCCTCCAGTCGATGCCTGCCCCTCTGATGTTGATGGCCCCGAGCCATGATGCCTCCCATGTTGAGCCTGCCGCTGCCTCCGATGCTGAAACAAGGGGGGTTGTCCTACCCTCTATGGATCTTAGGGGTGCGCAGGGTAGGTTCGGTGCACACTGGTTTTAGACCCTTACGGGTGCCTATGCAGTTAGGGCAACCATTGAAAGAAACAGCATGCTTGCTGCTGTCAAACAGATATCTCTAATACAATATTCATGTACAAAATTCCAATTCTTTTATGCAAAATTGCAGCTTTTTATTAATTAGCTGATGCTTATTTTCTTTGTGCAAAGCATTTTAGTAGACTTTTATATATGACAATCTATAATGTCCATTGTGGAACACAAAAGCATAGTTAAACATTCACTACGACATAAATGTAAAGGTCAAAGGCATGGTAAATAAAGCATTCATTTGTACATTTTAACTGGCAGTTTGTTTGTAAGAAAAAATGTTCCATGCCAATGAATGTGGAAAACACAGCATGAAAGTGCAGATGAAGGAGACGTTGGAAATCGGTCTCCTATGCCCGGCTAAAGTCTGACCTCATATTTGGTCTACGGCTGGGTGTGATGTTAGGAAATGAAAATGCAGCACAGGATGAGAACCTGATAGTATTTTGGGGAAGTGTGCTGCTGACGTTTCGGCAGAAATGGATGGTAGCCTTCTTCTGGGGCCAAATAAAGTCAGGAGACTCTGTGTTAAGGAAAACAGAAAAGGTAGAGAAAGTATGTAATGAGATTTTAATGCTGGCGTAAAACCAACGATTTCCAATGAAATCTACCTGGTTTTTACACCAGCAGGAAGCGGGCGTATTGCATAGGCAATGAGTGTAAACGTTGCCTGCCACGAGTACATGAAAGGAATTGCTTACTCATTTTGCGCTGGAGAAGACAAAGGCAAATGACGCCAATTACCTACAGGTACCGCCTCTCCAACTGCCCTATGATGAAACCCCTTGCGTTCATCCGCTCCAACTGGACGCACGACCAGTGGTGAGTGGAGCTTGTCTCTGGAACCGATTTTAGGATTTGTTTTTAGCATTTAATGCTCCACATTGACCCTCATCAGCAATGTTTAAGTATGCTTTTGTGTTCCACAATGGACATTACAGATTGTCAAATATAATAGTCTACTAAAATGCTTTGCACAAGAAAATAAGCATCAGCTAATTAATAAAAAGCTGCAATTTTGCATAAAAGAATTGGAATTTTGTACGTGAATATTGTATTAGATATATCTGTTTGACAGCAGCAAGCATGCTGTTTCTTTCAACGGTTACCCTAACTGCATGGGCACCCGTAAGGGTCTAAAACCAGTGTGCACTGAACCTACCCTGCGCACCCCTAAGATCCATAGAGGGTAGGACAACCCCCCTTGTTTCAGCTTCGCTAGCCCTCCAGTCCTTCCCGATTCAGGCAGCCTCTTTTTGTTTTAACGCTGCCTCCGATGCAACTGCCTCTGCCAGCACAACGGCATCCGGGCTGATGGAATCCACCAGCACCGTCGTGCATGTGCCCTGCCCGATGATGCCGGCACATCCTCCATCTGCTGGGGTCCAGTTGCTGGGGTGTCCACCCCTGCTGGACCTCCGACTCCTGTCTGTGGCAGGGATGGGATCTCCACCGAGCTGGCTGTGTTGGTCGGGGCAGGTCCACAGGGGGCCCTGGTGGTATCTGGGCCGGAAGACGACATGGAGAACTACTGGCGCATAGTCTGCACAGAGGAGGAGAGGGCCCCCAGAGTGCCCGACACATGTAGGAAACCCCCGACCATGGCCCCTCCCAACTGGGCCACGTTGACATGCAGCTCTTTGTGATGACATGCGTGGTCCCCCCAGGAAGCATGCGCATCATCACGAATGTCGCACGTGCGCAACGCGACACCAATCAGGACGGTCTCCATACGGTCACGGGTCCCCTCGTCCACAGGTAGAGGAGTGCCAGATGACGTGGACCTCCCCCCTACCTGTGGACGGGCCTGGGATGGGGCATCCCTGCCGGTGCATGGTGGTGCAGTTACAGTGTCAGGAACAGTGACATGCACAGGCCCCTCCACAGCGACCTGTGCTGCCTCCTGCCCCTGGACTGTACCACTTGCACCAGTGGTACCACCCCCACCAGGCCCCATGTGTGGCTCAGTAGCGGCCTCCTCCTCCTTTGTGCACACCACCAACCTGGATGGCTCCACACTGTCTTCAGCTGTCGCAAGCCCCTATGGGGGCTCACCCGCCCATTCCATTGCAGCCGTAGTGGCAGACGCAGCACCAGTCCCCTCACTCCCGGATGATGGTAATTCCTGGGAGGGTGACTGGGCCTTGCGTCGCCGGCTGGTGGAGGCATCTCCACCGCTTTGCTCCACAGTGCCGTCTCCGCCCTCTTCTTCACTAGCTGCCGTAAAGAGGGAGACATAGAACACAAGCATCAGGGTACTGTACAATAGTCCCCTAGACAGGAAGCAATAGCGCGAGTGGCACTGTCAAACGTCACTTCCATCATGTCCCTCCACAACACATGGGTCAGTGCAGGCAACACACATGCAGAAACAGCCATGGTGCATGCAATGAACATTTGCATCCATGTCCAAGGAACTGTTGAAACATACAATGGTGGTTTGAAACTCAAATGCATCATAGGTCATACTGATCACATGCACACACATCACCGTAGTTTCATGCATCTGGTCTCGTACACCCCAGACACAGTGAATACAAGGATGACTAGGCTGCATCAGTGAATCAGAACATTGTCACAGACATTTGTCATGCATCCATGGCGTTTACAAGTCACACACACGCTACTCAGACACACAGACATGTACAACAAACATGTCCATGACAGCAGCACCCATCTCTCACACCCCAACCATGTCCAAGAACAGAGACAGGCATGCAATCATGTGTGCATTCTGCATGCTGCTCCGCATGTTGCATTGTAGCACATACACCATCCATGTGGTTCACGCATGACTGGTCTCACATGCAGCACCATCATGTCCCTGCACACACATATCCAAACATGGCCCATGTCACACAAACAGGCAAATAGCTAACTACCAGCACACTGCAACATGTCCAGTTTCACACAGCAATGCATGGCCACTTACCACTCGACTCCAGACGGGCCTGCATCCTGAGGATCTGGTGGTGAAGCACTGGGTGAATGCGCTCCAGGACCCTCATCTGCTGGTTGGTAAGCTGGCCCCCGGCGTCCCACTGCATCCGCTGCGTCTAAGAGTTACCAGGCCTTCTTGGGGGTCCTTGGCTTTTAGTCCTCCCAGTGCTTCTGGATGTGTTTGATGTCATGGGGTGCCACCCCCTCTGCATTGACGGCACCCACTATGTCCGTCCAGATCCTCCTCCATCCTTCCTTGCCGGCGCGTGATGGTGTGAAGAGGGCATCATAATGCCTCAGGACTTGCTCCACCAGTATGCCAACTTCATTGGAAGTGAAGCTGGCAGCCCTCTGCCTCTCAGCTGGGGGGATGCCACTGGTGCCAGATGGTGTTGTGTCGGACATGGCAACCCCCGAGGCAGGTGTGGGTGTGCAACTGTGTCCTGGGGCTGGGCTGTGGAGTGATGGAATACCAGTCGGGAGTCCTCTGTTCCAGCAGGGGTGGTCACAGCAACTGAACCCCTTGAGATGGCAGATGTGCAG
Source organism: Ambystoma mexicanum (assembly GCF_040938575.1). Taxonomy (NCBI): domain Eukaryota; kingdom Metazoa; phylum Chordata; class Amphibia; order Caudata; family Ambystomatidae; genus Ambystoma; species Ambystoma mexicanum. Next base: position 113,894,500 of record NC_090922.1, read on the forward strand.
GCACCAAATGGCAGGGCACGGTGGCGGCAGGAAGGCAGGCAGCAGCAGATGGCTCATGGGAGGCTGCTGGGGGCTCTGAGAGGCAGTAATTCAGCCTTCTGGGCAGGAGCGTGGTCTTCCATGTGTTGTCACGTGGCCAGCTTGATACGGAGTGATTTGGCACATGAACAAACAGCACGTCAGCGTATAATTCGAGGAAAGGCCCTTGGCGCGTAAGCACGTAGCTGACGTAACGTGCGAGAGGGTGTTTCCCTGGCAGGGGTTGAAGGTTCCACATGGGTTTCCATCGCTCTGTACGTGCTTTTCGTGGGAAGCGGTGCGTGTGTTTTCCAGACGTTGGGGTTCACACGCGATTACTTCACAGCGGATACAGTGTGTACTTCTTCTTTTGGCGTGGGTGTTGGCTACGCGTTCTTCTTCTACACGCAAGGCAGGCGGTGAGTCGCACTCATGCTATTTTTCTTACTGCGGGTGTCCCGGTTGGTCGCATACCCCTTTTTTCCGGGCATACTAGCCCGCCTGTTGATCACATATGCATTTTTTGTGTTCCTGGCTGCCACAGCATACTGCGTGTGTTTTTTTACACGCACGTGGGATACAGGGGGTGCGTATCTATTTTTCATGCTTTTTTGGGATGCCTCAGCGTTGCGTGACACGTCATTTCTTCTAGGGGGCCACAGAATGGGACATTCATCATGGCTGTATATACGTGTTTGTTGTTTGCGCGCACTTTTGTAATGCGCAGGGATGCTACCGCCTGCCTTCGTGTGGCGGATGTGTTTAGGCATGTGCGTGTCTTTGGCCGTGCGCGGGTTTCTCCTATTCGATTCCATGAATTCGTGTAGTTCGCGTGCGTGTGGGCGTTCCGTGTACTTCCATGCAGTACTTCCCCAGTTACGCTTTCTTTATCACGCATTGTTCCCCATTCTGCATGTTCCGCCCCATGTTTCGCCCCCTTTTTGGTGTGTGCAATGGCTTTGTGCACTTTCGCTGTGCACGTCACACACAGCGTTCTGGATGTTGCAATGACGTGTGTGCCCGTGTGCGCCACGCACGGTTTTGGTGCACATCCCCGGGACAACACACGCAGGGCCTTCCATGAATCGCACGCGTGCACGTGTGCTTGCTTTTTCACGCTTGCGCCAGCTTGCGCCACGATTTTCGGCGCACATTTGTTCCATTAATCGGCCCCTAAGTGTTCCCCTCCCAAATCACAAGCAAACCAAAATTCAAATTATTTCGCAATGTTCTGGTTCGACTAAGTAAAAATGAAATGACTGATGTTACCCTGTTCATCCAAATATAATCCATGCCAGTGTCTCATGACTGATGCCACAATCTTAAGAATAATTCCACGGATACCCAAATCCAATCTGATAGCTTCTATCGGAAAAGAATAGCTTTCCATGCCAGACTTTCAACTGTCTCTGTGCTCGCAGAGTTACATGATTCACAGCCATTTACAAGAATTGTGGAAGGTTTTACCTCTAAGATTGTTCAGCCTGATTTCAAATCTGTAGCAGCCTGTGCGTTCATAACTTGCCTCAATTATATTATGTACCAAGATTGATCTCTTAGCAGTGACAGAAATGTGCATTGTCTATTTTAGGCGACAATATTATGTTATGATGTCTTATGTTATGTTAAAGGTACTTATACTGCGCACTGTTGCCACCTGCATGTTTTTTTTGGAACTTATCAAAAATGATGCGCTGCAAATTTGGGTGGAAATGTTCTAGCAGTCGTGAGAGTCAGTGGTAGAGCTGCTAAAAAAAAACATTAATAAGTTAGAAGCAAGAATGCAGCCTTGCCTCACGCTATTCTTAGTATTTATTTTCCTCGTCTGATGTCTCTGATGTCTAGACAAGTCCATTTGCACCCTATTGTGACTAGCATGGTCATTAGGTCTGGTGGAATTCCCCAGGATTTTATCTGTATCCATTAGGGAAATCTATAAAGCAGATCAAGTGCTATGGATAAATCAAGGATTGCTTTTTCCTAGTGGACAGTACTTCCCAACTAGGTTTTTAAATGCTTTGCAGTAATCAATGGTTGCGTGGTTTTTCCGGAATTCTGTGTGATGCAATGGAATGACACATTTATCATGACTTTATCTCGACTCCAATCGAATAACGCCTTCAATACATGTTGCAGCAAAATGTTTCCACAGGTGCCCAGTAGCACTATCGGTCAGTAGTTGTCAGGATTGTCCTTCCTATCCTCTTGATATATTTGTATAATTATGCTACCCCTCCAACTATCCGGTATTATTACCCAATTCAATGGTACTCTGTTTATTGACATCGGTAGGATGAATGGTTGAGTTGGTCCGACCAAGTTTTGAACTTGTGAAGTGCATGCTGAACCCATATCAGAGCCCAGCACTTATCTGGTTGAGATATCCACCGTAACATGATACAGTGTACAGAAACTGGAAGCAAGCTACAGCCTTGCTCATCTAGTTTCAACTATCAAATGTCAAGCACAGCCTCAAATGACCTGTCTAATACATTGGCAAAATAGCACTTCCTGTTCAATTACTTTGCTAACATTTGACTATGGCTAAATTATCAGAGAATACGTACTTGCTCTTGCAGTGCATCCCATTCTTTGATGTCTGCCAAAGGCTCTTGGGGAATGCTTTTATTGCAAATCAGCTCAACAGTGGTCTTTAATCGTTCTGTCACAAAGAAAAGAGGAAGAAAAATATTACATTTCTAAATATTCCTCACTTATGTAAAAGGAGCAGTAATGTGACAAAAAGAGGTCAGCAAGAACTTAGCAGAACACGCCAGATCTGATGAGGAGGCCCAACCAGCATTAAGAGGACCCTGGTGAAGCAAGTGCACATCTTTTGTGATTTTAAAGCATATGTGTACTGTATCGGCCGGGAGACATGGAACAATTAAACCAGTCCGTTCCTAATCCTAATAATTCAAAAAGTCGTGGGTCCTGTCCTGAAACGTCTATACCTCAGGGTGACAGATGCACCCCAACTTCTATATTGCTCGGTGAGCCTTGAATGCCAGAACACCGTGGGAATCCGCCCCCCCATCTCTAAGTCTCCTCCCATGCTTCTCCAGTCTTCCATTGGGTCTTCTTTCATCTTTCGGGCTATCTCTCCAGCCAACACTCTCTCCAACAGCTCCTTCCCTGGTGACCCTCTCTCCAGCAGCGTCCCTGCCAGAGTACGCTGCTGAGCTATTATAGTGGGTTCAATTTTTCCTTTTTTTTGTCTTACCCAAAACAAAATCTTGACCTTTTACAAACATTATCATAAAACAAAGAAAACACAGCTAAATAAATAATTTTAGGTACATTCACGAAAAAATATTTGTACGTGTTACACCATAGAGATAGAAAAAACCCAAGATATATCAAGATACATATTATCTTAACTCTTAAAACAGTAAAAGAGAAGAAACATATATTTTTTGGTAAAGATAAAACCATTTGCTAAAATTAACAAGGAGAGCGGGGAAATTCAAAGGAGTAGAAGAAAGAGACATCTAGAATAACAGGAAAAATTCAAAGTAATAGGAGAAAGAGACATCTAGAATAACAGGAAGCAAACATTATAGTGTGTTCTATCCTCGCCCTGGGTAGGTTGGCTGCCAAGGGTCTGCACCCATGCAACAAGAAATATGAGAGCACTTCTACTGAGAATGAACACAGATTGAATAGCCTGCTCCATGTCAAGTAGCTCACTCAGGAGAGTCTACAGTCGTGCTTTAGTCCACTGTTACTTACCAGAGGAGAAATACCTATTTGCATATCACTTTTGTCCAGCCCAGCATCGAAATGATAGGCAATTCTCCTCTGAATAAGAACTCCAAAGTCAACCCCAGACACATGCTTCTGCCTTGTTGGCCACCATCACTGAGGTAAAGCCGTGTCTCTTTAGGCACAGAGAGAAGCTGTCCACGTCTGGATTACCTTTAAACCCATACACCTAAAACCCTGGAAGCTCATAACCTATCAAATCTTACCAAAATATGACAGGTGAGAATGCACATGCTTTGATAAGCCTTCTTCTCTATGGCAAGGTAAATGGGTCAGCACCTGCCTGCGGTAATGCTTTCCCTTAAAAGGAAATTGACATATTCCTTTGCTGATGAGTTTGGGTCTCGTTATTGGTTGCATTCATTCTCCTAAGGGTTTCTAACAGACTATTGGTTAACAAGAAGGCCTGTTTACTCTTCGTGTCCGCTGCTTTTTACCAGGGATTCAGTAAGAGCACTGAAACACTCAGTTTCGTGCCTTGAAACACTTGTGTAAGGTGGCACTATAAATAAAATATCATATCATATCATAGCAGTCTTGGCATTCCCATGGTACCTCCTCCAGGAAATTTGACCACCCTTCTAACAGTCCCCAAAGTTAGGCAGGGGACTTTGTCACATATCTGCCTGCCATATCTCCCTTCCGTCCAGGGAGCCCTGTCTTCTTGATGCAAGAAGCTTGTTTAAATGCGTCAAACCGGTAGCTGGCTGTGTCCTGTCTAACAAAATACCTGAGAAACTTGAAAACCTAAGGTGCTTCACCAAACAAACCATCTAGCGTTTATTTGTTCTGTGATTATTTTAAGAACATTGTTTTCTGACAAATACTTCTCAAAATCGTGCCGGCACTCCAATCTTTTTCAAGACGCTCCTCTGTTCGTTAACGTATGTGTCAGGTTTATCTAGGTTGGTCGAACGATCCCCTCCTTCCTCCTCACCTGAATCGTCTGTGGACCTCTCTTGTAGTTCCGGTCTCTTCCCAGAACGTCTTCGGGTCTGTACTTTATCAGTCCTCTTTACTTCTTTCTTTTGACGTAAGTAGGGGCGAGCTCCCTGGGATGCCACACTGTCGGGTAACTAGATAACACGAACAGCGGGGACTCCTGGGAGCCAGCCCCTGAGCAGGGAAAAAGCCCAAAGGGGCAGAAAAAACCCTGCAGGAGATGTTCTGGTGAAGGATAGAGTAGAAAGCGTAGTCCAGGAGAATATTCTTTCCGCGGAGGATGGCTCGATGGGATGGTCAAATGGAGTATCACCAGAAGGCAGACGAGCCGCCAAAATATCAGTTGTGATAAGTGCACCAATAGAAGCCAGGAGGGCAGCAAGAGCGAGGGAAAAACAGACTGAAAGTCAGAAGGGCAATGGAACGGAGAGAGAGAGAGAGAGAGACCAGTACAGCCGTACGGATCGAGACAGCAACGGGATTCCAAACGGGAGGCCACAGGGAGACGGGAAACAGGGAAGGAACACAGGAGAAAAAACACACGGAGGAAAGGTTCACTAGCGTTACCTTCAAGACGCAGAGTAACAGTGAAGGTGCAACGCGAGGAACGCCAGAATGAGCCGGCAGTAGTAAACGCCGGCGGCCATCTTGGAAAAACACTAGAGCGGTGCTCCCAGACGGCCGTCAGACGTGGTGGAACTGTTAATGGCGTCTCCATAAGGAAAAGAAACGCCGCCCGACTGAAGTCATGACAGTATGCCCTTTTAAACTGATTTGTATACAACTGACTTTAGAGGAGCTAGAATGGGGCATGATTTGGCTCAGTGCCAAAGTTCAGCAAATTCTCTGTTTTGTTGGGAACCTCACACACTATGCACTTCAGTTAGATAGATAATAAAGGGAGGGGCATCAGGGGGAAAGGAATCTGGGCTTCCCACACATGTAGCATCAGCCGATAGGTAATTCTGGCTCAACCAACTTGATTTTGCTTCCACTGAGAATTTCCAAGTTGCTGCCTTAGCTCTTAATGTCATCAACAGCTTCTTCGACTCCCAGCTCACCTTCGGCTTTCCTTTCCAGCTGTTTTGGGCTGCCATTAGATTTATCGGATCCATTGAGGGCTCTCATCAAAGTGGTTCCAAGACATCTTCCTGGGAAGTATTTTGAGTTTTCTGGCTCAGTTTTATTGTTGCTTTCAACCCTTGTGGTCAACTGGACCGCTGTCTTCACATCAAACTGATTCCTTAGTTTTAGGATTTAGTAGATTCTCCAGCATCACCGTCTACACCTTCCTCACATTGTGTAAGAGAGAAATCTGGATCACCATTCTTTTATTTTCAGGATAGGGCTGAGTTTTGGAACATTGTAGGAATGAGCTGATGAGTCTTAAAACATTTATGGGGAAAAGTAATAAAACTAGTCAAAACAAATATTGCAGTATTTTCTTCCCGATCAGTCGATGATTTTGCCATCTTCTCGATAACTGGCAAGTGAGTATCTGATCCATTCCTAGGTATGAACTATCCCCGGTGTTAAGGGTGATTGCTCACAGGGTTTCTCCTAATGGGTCCGGGTCTGGAATCCGGAGTCAGCAACAGCCTAGCCGTAACCAATCATACTTCTGACACCATGTGTCACGAAGATGACTGATCAGAAATGTGACTAAGTACCAAAGTATTATTATTTTGGGATTTTTATTAAAGTAAAAGTGTACAGGATGTCGTGTAAAATGTATCAGAATGCCCAAAGGCAGGCTGCAACAGAAATCTCGGGGAATCAATACTGTAGTGCCAACAGACTAATGAGGAGGGGAATATAAAATGGAATCCTGGAAACTTTTCCTTTCAATTCAACAATAAATACTGGTTGCAATTCTTCCTGTTCACTTTCCAGGAGAGAACAAGTAGTTAAAATAGGCCTGTACTGCATAATATTAGGTATCAGGTAATATTATCCCCACCAATAAGATCGCCATATAAATGGTTGTGGGGTAAGGCCATAGGCGATATTTATTAGTGGGGATCATTTATGGGGTTATTGGGGGTTGCAAGGATGTCCCCCGCTCCATGAAAATAATTATGAAGGTTGTGGGGGTGACCCCGCAGCTTCCATGGCTTAATATCGCTGCAAAAAATTGCAATATTTTTGTATGGCAATATTTTTGCGGGAATATTAAAACATGGAGCCTAATAATATAAATAGTATAGGCTCTTGCCCCAACCACTAGTTGCAGGCATTTGGCTTTCCCGTAGGCCGCAACACGTCAACCAGAACAACAAAGTACACTCTTAGAAGCAGTGTGAATGTGAGACAGTAGCAACCCAGACAGCAATAGTACAATATTTCCAAAATAAAGAATGTGCAAACAAGGTTCTAGAAAAATGCATACTTTAATTAAACAAATCAATTACAAAATTATTAAAAACACTATAAAAACCCATCCCTGTAAAATAAGACAGATAATACAGAACAAATATGTGTAGGCACGCTGGATACAAAAAACAAGGGGGATCATGGGAGTCCCTCTGGCAGACCTTAGTCCCGGTTATGAGAGACTTTCCCAGAGTCTTTAGCTCACTATCTTTTTCAGAGGAGAAATATCCAAAGCATATCAGTCTCTGTCCTGCCCTAGGGCAGTCCAGCACCGACATGCTAGGCAATTCTCCTCTAAACAAGAATTCCAACAGCACCCCCAAACACGAGTTTTGGTCTGGTTGGACCTCATCAGTAGGGTGGAGCCGTGCCTCTCTAAGAATAGTGAGACAGGGGTCCACGTCTGTTTTCCCCTAGTACCATAGGGTCAGACCTGAAGTTACTTTAATATGCAAAAAACAAGGGGGGTCCTGGGAGTCCCTCTGACGGACATTAGTCCCAGTTACGAGAGACTTACCCAGAGCCTTTAGCTCACTATCTTTTACAGAGGAGAAATATCCAAAACATATCAGTCTTTGTCCTACCTAGGGCAGTCCAGCACCTAAATGCTAGGCAAAATTCCTCTGAACAAGAGTACCAACAGCAACCAAAAAAGGGAAGAAAGATAATTTCATCAGAATTAATAAAGAACAAGGATCCTTCAGACATTCCTAGTCCAGCCCTGGCAAACTCGAGTGAGTGTTCAGCTGCAAAAGATAGCAGCGCAAATAATAGGATCAAAGATGTTAGATCCTACAAAATATCACGTCTGAAACTCATGCGTCCTTTGGTTGGAAGAGAGGGAAGATCGAACTCCCAGGACTGAGAATCAGGGAAAAATCGAGGAGGGCCAGAGGCAAATAGAACATGGGATCCCCAAAATGGACTACTCTTAGAAAGAATGACCAGGGAATCAGATGCACTCATTCTTAACAGAGCAAATGTCTTAAGATTATTACACCATGTTCCGTCGCTAAGACATCTGACATCCGACGACCTGACAATAGTGGAGTTTATGGATGATGAGCAGACGGATAGAGTAATTATATACCCTACCACTCCACTCATAACGCAACTTTTGAAATAAGAAGCACCCCTGTTAAGACCATTGGGGTTTGATTTGACAGAGCAAAAAATCATACTTAAACCAGTGAAAGCGCTGCATCAACAACAAAAAGATTAATGGAGATCTGAAAGATCAAGAAGGGGCGGTGAAAATTGAGGGAGGACCCTCGACATGAAAGATCGACGAGCAGATGGAGAGACCGAAAACCTCGAACCCCTTGGCGAGAGGTTAATAGGGAGTGCAGGAATAGCAAAAGACGGAGTCCTTATAGTAGGAGAAATTATCAAGAAAGAACGACCGTAAGAAAAGAAGAAGAGAGGAGAAGAGTACATGGAAGCGATGAAAATTGGATATTGCTGATGAATATGGTTGCAGACAAGATCAAAAAGCCATAGACTCAACAGAGTATTGCCTTGCAACCCCTTACTGTGGCAAGTTGGAACACAAGGGGATTTAAACATCTGCTGACTATTGGGGGATGATAATATTGAAGAACATGATATATTCTGTTTGCAGGAAACATGGTTAAGATCTCTGCCACTGATAGAAGGCTACTCATCACATCTTAATCAAGCGATTAAAGGAGAAAAGGGCTGGCCTATGTCAGGTCTTCTCATGTTGATCAAAAATGAACTTCAATTTATGGTATTCGAAGAATCGCGACTGACCCCACTAATACAAATAGTTGTGGGAAAAATAAACTGGCAACATCACAAAGAAGGGAAAATTCTAATTTTGTTTAACTTGTATTGGAATCCGGCAAGTGTAGCGAGTATGAATTTCCCAACCCAAGTGGCTAATTGGATTGAAAAATGTAGGTTAAAATGGAAAGATCCTTGGTATGTGATCTGTGGGGACCTGAACGCTGTCTGTGTGGACGATCTTGGATCCCCAATCTTACATCAGCCGATAAGAGGTACAGCAGTGGAAAAACAGAGGGATTTTGTGGAAAGAAACTATTGAACCCGTTGGCGTTGCAGTGTTGAATGCGGACACCATTGGGGATATCCCAGCAAAGATCACAAGAAGAGGAAGAAGCGGGGGCCAGGTACTCGACAATATATGCATCTCTGGAGAGATGGTGGACACCGCAAACAGATTGACAGTGGTACACATGGACGAAAGTGACCACAACTTACTGTCTGCGAAGTTAATTTCCATCCATTATAGTCAGGAGGCCTCATGCCATGTGGATTTGGAAGTGACAAGTGGGAGAAACAGAGTTAAAATCGCCCCAGAAACATTTCCTGTGATAACGGACCAACTGAGAAATGCAATCAATTATGCCCAAACTAATGAAGAACTAAGACCCATAAACTACTGGGGCTTATTTAATCTGTTTGAGGTTAAACCTGGGAGATGCATGAAAGAAGGGATTAAACATCGGCATGCCTATGATGCAACGGTTGTTAAAGAGAAAAAGAACATGAGGAAAAAGATTGCCTCTCTAAAAAAGTAAAGATCGCTGACAGCAGACATCCAGCAGAAAAAAATAAGACAGTATTATCACAATTGGCTAAGTCGTCATAAAAAAGTAATCAAGAGGAATGACGCAGAGAAAATGTTAACATTGCTTAGCACAAAGAACACGGCTGAGATGTGGAGAGTAATAAACCAACAGGGTAACTCACAGGAAGCGGTTATCCTAAACCCAATTCCAGCAGCAACCTGGCTGAATTATTTCGGATCTTTTTTTGAGATTGATCTAGACAAGATGCAGTGGAGTGTACCAACAAATGAAAAATGGGACATGATTGAGACTGATCCCGATGCAATTGTGGAAATCATTTTCAAATCTTCCAACTCAAGAGCTCCGGGCCATGATGGTATAAGCAACATTACTCTAAAGCAAGACATAGACCAATGGGCACTTTTCCTGTCAATACTGTTTAAATACATAACCAAATCTAGGAAGATCCCAATCTCCTGGAGGGAGTCAATCATTATCCCAATCCACAAGAAGGGAGCAAGGGCAGACCCACCCTGTTAACTACCGCCCGATTGCCTTCTTAGATGTCCCGGGAATTTTTTTTACATCCCTAATATTGAAGCCTTTGAGGAAATGGGTCATTATCTCAGGACACATTGACATCTGGCAGTCCGGCTTTGAAAAAGGTATGGGCACGAGTATTAACATCTTCTTAATAAACCTGTTAAAAAACTGCATTGGAAATAGCAGAGATAAGAAACTGTGCATCGCATTTATTGACTTAACACAAGCATTTGATTTAGTGAGCGGTCCGCTACTTTGGTCTAAGTTACATCATTGGAATTGCCCGATCTCGCTGTTGGCCCCAATTAAAGATCTGCACAGTGAGACCTCGATCAAAGTAAGATTGAATGAAGCTGGGCTACTGACCAAGGCAGTCGCAACAAATAAGGGATTAAAGCAGGGGTGCGCCTTGGCCCCTGACCTGTTCAAACTTTTCATCTCGGATGTCGACTCCGCATTTAATGAAATTATCTGTTTTCCTCCAAAAATAGCCAACATGGAAGTAGGGAGACTCTTATATGCTGACAATGTGGTACGTATTGATCAAACCCTAGTTGTGTTACAGAGACAATTGGTTGACCTGCAGTCATATATTGAAATAAATGGACTAGTCAAACATCCAAAAAAATAATTTGTCCTGCCGTTAGGACATCGACAAGGGAAACCTAAATATTACACCTGGAACCTGAACGGAATAAGGATCCCAGTGGTGGATTCTCTTACCTACTTGGGAATCTGTTTAAATACCAGTACAATCAAAGCACAGAGACAGGAAAGCCTTGTAAGGAAAGCCCGGACGCTCCAGGTCAAGCAAAGATCTTACTTAAAAAATATGGTGTTTTTTTCAATGATTCTAACTTATGGAGCAGAAGTTTACCTTAACTTCAACCCGGGGAACTGGGCGAAAATAGAAGGTGCCATTTGGAAAATGGTATTGAACTTTCCCGCAAGTACCCCAGTACAGGCAGTGAGGATGGAACTTGGTCATACCTCATTAAGAGCAACAGTTGAATGGAAAACATCGTCTTTCTTCAGGAAATGTATTGAAGAGGAGGTGAAAGAGGATTTAATGCCCTAGCAGAACAAAATGAGCCTGTGCTGCAAAAATAATTATTCATGTTTTGGCACAGAGGTATAGACTTAAATGCTATCTCTGAACTGCAGTGAATTTTCTGTCAGAGCAGCAGACAAATAGGACACCTGTGAACTTTGAACCCGCACTGTGCCATGGGAGAGCAGGAGCTGCAGCTCTGGGTACTGAGGCAGGAGTGCACAGGTATACAACGTGTTTTGGCATGGAGTTTAATTAAAGGGGGCTTTCTCAGCTGGTTTATCAGCATATTCTCATTATTAATACAAATCACAGCTTTTATATCCTTGCCCGGTGGCAATCCTTCACAGATGGTATATAACAATTCCTAGTGTGCAGATATAATGGGCTTTTTAAAGATCTGTTAATAACATCATTTGCCACAGATGTTTGCGAATGATGCAGCTGTCCATTTAAATGTATTTAATACTCAACCTGGAATCAAAATCATTGCAGTTTCAACTAAATCAATGCCTTTCTTAAATTATGCAAATGCTTCCCTAAGTGGTTCAGCTTCAAAGGAGTGTGACATGACGGATTCGGTGACCTGTATGAAGGTTGTATCCCTGTAGCAACCCAACTCAGGGTGATCGGGTAGGTGTATCACATGCTTTGTTTAGCTAGATTTTACAAACTGGGTAACTTTCCAGCAGTCAACAAGAGGGGCAGAACAGTGCACACCTACTCTGATCTAAGAATCTTGAAAGTAATATGCTAAGCACATGCAAACAAAGTACCTTCAACAAAGTACCGCTTTGCCCGCTTCCTGCACGAGATGCTGCTTCTTTGCTTTTTGCCTTGTTTGATACAGACTATTGTGGATCAGTGAGGTATCTAATGACTTCCTGCATCTGGCAATACAAATCAAAGTACTCTTCCATCCGAAAGACTCACTTTTCTTCTGTTTGTTTGTTTGATTTGTAGCAAAGATTTCCCAAGTGTTGGGTTACGCCCCCTAAAGGGCTGGACTTGTGTTTTTTCTACAAAACATGCTCGCTCGCGCACCCGCGCACGTGCTCCTGCAAGCGAAGTACCCTCAACAAAGTACTGCTTTGCTCACTTTGCCCGGCGTAGCTGAGCATAGCTGTATTCACTGTTTGGCTCGCCTTTTGGAAAGTTTGTCAAATGATCTAAATAGATCTAAACAATTCACTTTTGAAATTTCTGTGTGTTTATGCCTGTGTTTAACCACTTATATTCCTTAAAATCAGGTATGCCTGAGCATGCTCTTGTTCCACCAAAGATGGCTGCCACAGGTAATTTGCACGCAATGTGCAGAACACACACATCGATTATGCTAACTCCCAGCAACAACATTAAGATCACATCAAATATGTGCTCAAAGGCAAGTACAATTGGGTGCGCAAATGCTTCTAATGTGAATTTGTCTAATAACCTGCCTTTAACATTTGGAAAAACGCACTTGACAGGCTTTCTGCATTCCCCAAATTGCGCCCTCGAGCACCCACATCGAACTGCTCATGCGAAGGTCTTTACTCAGAATGTGGTTTCCATGCATATTCTACTTTGCTTGCAGTTGATGGACTTTGGCTTGTGAAACCTACTGACCTTCCTATTCATACGCCAGACGAAAACCATACAATTCATGAGTCCCTGAATAGAGATAACATCTCTATTCATGCGAGACAATGTGAATCCCCTATCTCTATTTGTAGCGAAAACGTACAACATCAAAACGATATTTCCTCAATAAGTAGCGCATCTGATGAAACTTCACTATATGTACATCCTACCCTACGTCAACGTTCCAAGGCGCCTATAGGCTATTCTCTCCCCTTGGCCCCACCTATGATGTTGGAAATTACTCTTGCTACCATTAACACCACTATTTTGAGTGTATTTAAATTGTTAGAGCGACTGGACGAAAAAGCATCTAATCGTAATTCTCAAATAAATTCCATATGTGAGTGGATTGTGACCTTAAAAAATGTGCTCCCCGCTCCAACTCCTTTATCCTGTACGCTGCCCACTCCCATTTTAGATGTCCCTGCAATCTTTCCCATTGTGTCTGCTTTTCCAGAAATCATTCGAGCCATTGAAATTCCAACTTCTAGTGCCAAATCACTACTAAGTGATGCCTCATGGGTGAGGATACCACCAGACCATGAGACCTTGCCTCTAGTGATCTCTAATGAGACATGCGATGCTGTACCTGACGTTGAAAAAGCCCATCCAATCATTCCACATTGCTCTGAACCACCTTCTATCAGTCGAAAATCTAAAAAACAAACAAAAAAGAAAACGATACCACGTCAATCCTTGATTAAAAAATCCAAAAATATGACAGCTCTGAAGTTACCGAAAAACTCCTTTGCATCCTTTTTTAAGGCTGTTTCTGCAGGTTCAAACTTGGAGTCTGAAACTGTTAAAAATATTTCCTCAAGTCAAGATGAGGTCGTACCGGTGAGTGCAATCGTAATTACATCTCAAAGTTTGCACTACTCTCCACTACTACTCACTACTCTCCATTAAGCAAACTTGTAAATGCCTTGGAACATCTGGTCTTGGATATTTTGCCAAATTCTCTACCGCCCATACCTGATAGGCTGACATCCAAGGCTGTACAAGTGCACATTGATAATGGTCATATAGACAAGGAGTCCGTTGACATAAATGTACATCTTGACCATATAAAAAAATTAAAATCTAAACTCCCTGTAAAGAATTGCCTCCCTGAGAAAGTCTCCCACATACCACCTGTGGATAATATGACTGAGATGGTAGACACGTATTTACAAACTAAAATCATATACACTGCCCCTCCAGATTCAAGTGCACATATCCTCCGTATTTGGATTGACCAGTCTGTGCCCCCATTACATCCTTCATTTGATGGCTGCCAAGCTATGTCCCAAATCACTAATAAGGATCCATCTAATTCTGACCTGGTAGCTATACAAATTAAGAAAATTGTTGATGCTTTTTTTGATAAGCAGGTAAATATGAAGTTGAGCTTCGGAGATAGTCTCTGGAGTCGTGACTCTTGGTCCTTTAAGCACTCATGCAACGAGTCGTGCTGTTAATAACATTAATACAACTGACTCAAATCTAGACCCTCAGACATCAATGACGTTGGGTGCTCCGATGCATTCCAGAGGCCTATCTTCCTTACCTACGTTGCCCCATTTCTCATATACCAGAACTTCCAACAATTTTATTGGAAAAAATGTTTTACCTTCATCTAATAAACCTGCTCAAAGTGCCACTCTCTTATTATGAAATGCAGAGAAGGTCATTTTCCCTTGTACAATCTTAACAGACAATGCATTTTGAACATTTTCAATGATGTTGGAATACTGGAAAATGTGACCTCAGGTGATATTGATTTAGTTGAGTTTATAGCGGGTCAGGACTTCACTGTGGTGTGATTATGGATTCCGTCAGTGATAGTTGCCAAAACCATCGGGAATGCAAAATTATCGCTGTTTGATTTGGGTTTCTAAATCTCCCAAGATCCAGATAGGTCTCAAAATGTATTCAAACCCATGATTTCCTCTCTAAATGGTCCAAATCGATTCTACCCCAAACACACACTTACCAATCCACTAAAAATTCTTCTATTATTTCATAACCACAAAATGTACGAAACACCAGCTCTTTAACTCTGTGTAGTTGGAACATGAGGGGGCATGTACATCTTCAGAGCTCGATTTATCATTTTAAGCACCCCTATGACGTTCTGGTTTTCCATGAGACATGGTTGACTACATCTCCGATATGAGAGAATTATATGATCTCTCTTGTATCTGCTAATAGAGGAGATAAGTGACGACCCTCTTCAGGCCTCTTGGTGGTGGTTAGTTTATTTTCTGATTATTCTATTGAGCCTTGGATTTCATTTGACACCTAAATACAATTGGTTAAATTAACTGGTCCCCATGGCAATATTGCCCTTTTAAACATCTATCGTAACCCCATGGGAGTTCCCAATAACATATTCCTCCAAGAGCTTTCCGACTTATTAGAGATAAAGATATCACAGCAACCATATTAGCTGATGATATAAACATCGACTGCCTTAAACCGAAAAATTATTCTGCCACCCAAGAGGCCCTGATTTGGTCGACTTTTGTGTCAGATAGAAATTTTAAAATAGTGAATGGAGCCGTGCTAGGAGACTTACCTGCTGGCACTACCTGGCACCGAGATAAACTTGTCAGTACTATTGATTATATATATATGTGGATTCAAATCTGTTCCAAGACATCAGGTCCCTAGTCATTACATCACAGTCTCATAGTGACCATAACTCGCTATCCCTTGAAATATTGAGGTCGGTACCTCTATCAAGCACAGACAGACAATGGTATCGCTATCCGCTCACGATCAATCATAGTAGAACCCGATTTTCCTGGTCGACCACTAGGCTTAATGAGCTTAATAACCTTGTTGTTCAACTGTCATCTGACAATATGAGGTTAGAGTATACTCATATTCTTCAAAAATTCCATAATAACATCTTTACTATGAAAGCAAAGCCAGTAACTCACTTTCACTCTTTCGATATAGAATTGAATAATAAGAGAGCCTTGTATAGAACAGAACGTAAGGTCCTGCTCTCTTCTTCTTCTATATATCGTTTTGAAGGTCTTAGGACGGCCAAATGTAGGTATCTGAACTGGGTTTGTGCACGAAGATCACTTCTTTTTCAGCACGATAGTGAAATCATGCTAAACACTCTTGCTTCAAAAAGATATGCTGATATATGGAAATTACTCAACCATACAAATTGCTCTAATCAACTTGGAGCCCAGGCAAACGGAGTACAAGAAGCTCAATGGATCTTGCACTTCTCTGAGATGTACGCTGATTCTCTTTTTGATAACTTTATATATGTCATGCAGACCAAGAATAGGTGGCTTCTAGACCGCGATATCGAATCCATCCTCTGTTATATAAAAACCGCTAGAAATTCCAGAGCAGCTGGCCCGGATGGTTTGAATAATAACATGTTAAAGACCAATCCGGAACAATGAGCGGATATTTTGTTTCACCTCTTCCAGCACATATTAAGCACAAAAATTCTACCTACTTGGTCTTTACCAATAAACTATAGACCCATCGCTCTACTAGAAACACCAGGGAAAACTTTCACCAAATTTGTTCTTAGTGTCATGCCTGCGCCATGGGCGCACACATTGGCAACCATCATGGACTATTTGTTATTCATTTATCTTCAGAATACTCTTGGAACAACCCCTATTCACACTTTGGTACTTAATTCCCATTTGCGTGACTTTGGTGCCTTCTTATATAACTCAACTAACTACATGTACCACAATGCACCTTGCTACAGCTATCAATTCCTGGCCATTCCCATTTGTCAGCATTGGAACCACAATCCCCAGAAGTCCTAGGGATCAGTGCTGCTTCCACCATCTCAGGACCAGAGAGGGAGGAGGCAGATTGTATTCAGGTGTGCTGCTCCGGGTGCTGCCCATTAGCCTGTCTCAGTACAGGGCAGGGCGGTATTTAAGCAGCTGCCTGCAGGAGCTCAGTCTCTTGCATCAAGAGTGCTCCCAGCCCCTTTTTGCCTTTTGTCTCGAATTTGTATGCTGTTCCTGCTGCTGCATTTTCCTGCTTTTGTTCCAGTTCTCTTTCTGGTTTCCTGCCTTGCAGCCTGCTACACCCTGCTGCCTACACCCCTAGACTTTTGGGCTCCCTGCCTCACAGCCCTGCTCTTCTGGGCTTCCTGCCTTGCAGCCTGCTACACCGTGCTGCCTACAGCCCTAGCCTTTTGGGCTCCCTGCCTCACAGCCCTGCTCCTCTGGGCTTCCTGCCTTGCAGCCTGTTACACTCTGCTGCCTACAACCATAGCCTTCCGGGCTCCCTGCCTCGCTGCTCTGCTCCTCTAAGCTCGCTCCTTGCTGTTCTGCTCCGCTGGGCTCCCTGCCTTGCAGCCTGCTACTCTCTTCTGCTTTCAGCCCTGACCCTCGGGTCTCTCTGCCCCTACGCCCTGTTCCTTCGGGTTCGCTCCTTGCTGCCCTACACCTCTGGGCTCTCTGTCTGCCGCCTACTATAGCTCTCAGTCCTGCTCCTCTGGACTCTCTGCCTAGCAGCCTACTACAGTCCTCTGCAATCCACTACAGTTTTTCTGTACCTTGTACCATTTGGTACTGCAGCCCTGCTTCCTTGTTTATAGCCCCCCTCTTTCCTGGCTGCTGCTCCTTTGCTCTCTTCCTAGTTTGCAACCCCTTGTTCTTGATCCCTGTCCTTCTCTTCCTTGACTCCTCTCTCCTCCCCTTTAGTTTACCCATTTCTATTGTACTGTTTCTTCCTTCATTCCCTTCTGCTAGATTTCTCTTAGACTTCCTTGTCCCTGGTTATTTCTGTTCTTGTCTCTCTTGTGTCTTATGATGATCCTTTGTACAGAGCTTGACTATTGGTTTCCGGCAGGCAACCTCTGCCCCTTCCCTTGTCGCGTTTTCTGTTTAACAGACACCCACAGCCATGAGCAGACAGAGTGGGCCTCTGTAATAGTAATCCATGCAGAAGGCTGGAGTTTCCAAAGGTCAGTGGAACACTCTTTTTCCATATCTGCATACACCCCAAGAGGGAATACAGTGTGTTTGTATCTTTGTATTTCCTGTCCCTTTCTGTTCACAACTACAGTTGCCTACTTTTCTTTCTTGATGAATTTCCTGCTGTGTGTGTACTTATCTGTCACCTTACATCAACACAGCCACCCAAACCCTACCTGGGGCCCTGTGCCACTCTTGACAGAGTGCCATCCTTGACACTTAGAGATTTCTGTGCATGGACCCTGCATTGCCATCATCGCGATCCACTGAAAACAGGTTTTATTGCAGGCATGGGTACGACTGTAAATTTGTTTTGCCTCAATGCTTTAAAATTATAATGTCATTCTCAAAAACAGCAGATTTATTTTGCCCATGTGGATTTACATACGGCTTTTGACTCGATTTCTAGAGTCAAACTTATGGCAAAACTTGCCAGAGATAAGTGCGCTGACACACTTTCTGATATAATTTACAATTTCTATTCATCTACTTCTGTTCAAATTAGAATCAACCTGAACGGCCTACTCTCAAGAACTATCTCTATGTCACGTGGCCTCAAGCAAGGCTGCATATTGGCCGCTGCTATCTTTAATTATTTTATTCACAACATTAAATACAATTTTGAATCAGTACTATGTGACTCTCCTAGAATCAATGGTGTCCCTATAAAGGCCCTCATGTATGCTGATGATATTGTTCTAATATCAAAGACTCCTTCTGGGTTACAGAAGTTATTGTCAACATTTGATTCATACAAAGCGGAAAATGATCTCAAAGTTAATACTTCCAAAACACAAGTAGTACTGTATAACCCAAACCGTGGCCATCACACCATGAAGTACTGGTCTATTGATAATGTAAAATTATCAATTGTTCCAGCGTATACATACTTGGGTGTTATTTTTGAGGCCATATTAAAATTGTTAAAACCTACGAGACATCTTAGTCATATTGAATGTAAACTCATATCATCTACCTCCCAGGCTTGTTTTCTTCTAGCTTGATGTGGCAAATTTTCGGTCACTCCTGCAGTGACTTTTTGGAAAATGAAGGTCATTCATACGATCATGTTTGGTTTAGAAACAGGGCCTCCTTTGTCTACTCTCACTTTTGACAAATGGGAAGCAGAATTTTGGCGCAGAGTACTGCATCTACCTCAGTGTATTCCCATTTCTTGGTTACGTTATGAATTAGGCATTACTTCTTTAGCTGCAACTTATCAGTGGAGACTATGCGCGTTTTTGCGAAAGTGCGTTATTTCCACTCATACAGAAACACTGCTAAAAATGCTTTCAAGTTATATGTTTAGCACCCAAAACCTATTCATACGTATTTGGCTTCTCTCTACATATCGGATCTTGGCACATGCGGACATTACTATTGACCTATTAATATCAAATCCAGATAAAGCATAGCACAAAATCTATCAAATGGACTGGATCGATAAACAAAACAAATGTTTGGCATATAAAAATGCTATTAGTCAATGATTTCCTCCAAAATCGAGAGGCGTGATGGAAAAATATCTGTACAAAGCCCCATCTGTTCATTATAGACAATAAATTTTGTGTTTTCTTTGGCATATATGGCGAACCAGAGACTTCTTGTGTTTGCGTAAAATCCTATCTAATGACCAAAATACTTGTCGCTTTTGCAATACTCTCAATACTCTCAATACTCCTGAACATCTTATTACTCAATGCCCTTTGTTGTTTACCAGGAGACAAACACACTTCAATAAGTTTTGTACTTCTTTTGCGACCATGGAACAAAGTCAATGTTGGTCATTCATCTTTGGTTCTTTCTATTTGCCTCTACAGATAGCCACTGTAAATGTTTTGACATCATTGGAATTAAACATTGCATGAAACTTCCATAAATCATGAACAATTTAAGTAAATGATACATGGTTTTCACTTCAAATGTATTGTACTTTGTAACTGTAATCTTAGATATTGCTCACTGTTAATTATTGTATGTCAGTTTTATGGTGTATTAAACTTATATTTCCTTTTAATTGTTCTATATTATGAAATTGCAAAGATGTTATATTGATAGATTCTTAATTTGTTTTCTTCTGTTTGTAACTCAATTTGATATTCTTGTTAAATGTAAATTGAAAAGTTGATTAAATTCAACTAAATCAATAAAAAAAAAGTATGCTAAACTATCAGTTGAGGTTTGGGTGCAGGGGAGGTAATACAACCCTGACACGAGGTTGCACAAACAATAACACAAAAGAAATGGTGCCCTAAACTTAGGAGTACCCTAGACATGTTAAGCATGGCACTACTATTTTAATAGTTTAGCCTCAAAAAGTAGGTGTTTCACTGAAGAAATCTAAATAGTGCCCTCATACTCGAAAAATCCCTGCACCTTCAAACACTTAACATGCCTCTCCTTTATAAAAAATACTGAGAGTGGAAACCAACCATAAACTACCGTCCATCAACTGAAGTAAGGGAAGAACAATCTACGGCACATCAACTTACCAATTGAAAGATAGATATGTTAGAATCACACCAAAGAACGATCACAGAGAGACTGTGATGGATGGGTAAGGATGACATGTCAATAATACCTTGGCCTACAAAAAGTAAACACAGGCAGCAATTGATCACAAACAAGAAATAGATAGGAAGGGATACAGGGATTGTACAAAATACAGCACCAACTCCAGAGTGGGGGACAATGCACTCCTCAAACGGGTACTCAAAGGTAAAACATAACACAGCTTGGAACTTGCCATGCCATCACTCTTAACAATTAGACAGATAGGAAAGAAAAATAGAAAGAATATACCGATTCCATAGGACAACCAGATACATAGAACAAGAATTACAAGGACTAAGAGACATAACCCACTAATCCAAAAACTCTAAATTCTGCATACCTAACTCACACAAAACTCCATGCAACCACCTTCTCGCACAGCAAACTGCACGCACTTCACCACACTGCAAAAACAAACAACACATAAGTCACACCAACAGCACACGAGGACTCACATCGATCCGATTTTCACACTCAAGCTCAGCGCACAGTTAAAACGGAACTGAAGCTGCCAACAGCACATTCCCTTTCTCACTTTCCTACTCCCTCTTCACCTTAATAACTGCACCCCACTTTCTTGTTTGCAGATCGGACTGAGCGCCTGGGGACCAGTTCCATTGGTAATGGTGCGCGGTACAAATACCTTTAACATTAACATACGCAGAAAAAATGCAAAAAGTCTCACTTTAATGTCGGCAGAGAATGGCATGTAATATCATTTTGTGGTAGAGACAAGCACTCTGCCAGTAAACTGCGATCCATGCCGGCTCGGAATGCTCCCACAATTCTCTAATTTTGCAAATCTCTCAAATCATGGCTTTGTCAACAACACCTGAGCAAAGACTGATTCCAATGGACGTACATACCGATAAACAGACCTTAACTCACAGCACTGCGCTACTGTTGAAAGATTCCAGCCCAAATGCTTTCGACACACACGCTGTACAGTGCTCCGCTGCTCTCGAGCTAGGTCTGCGCTTTAAACACTAAAAATAACATAAAATATATTCTCATTGCAGTTACTACACAGAGATTTGGTGTGGAGCGTATAATTCTGCTCCACCTCTCAAATTTACTTTTTGCAGAAAATACAACTGTATCTCCACCCACATAGAATCCATATGTGGACTGGGATTCTCAAACACCTGTGGATTCCTGGAGTTATTTTTTACACCTGTGGAAAACACGTGGAATCCGTAGGGATTAATTGCAATGGCAGTCAGGCATTTGGTAGCTGGCATTATCAATTATTTTGTGGCATGGGTGAGAAAAGACACAGGAGACTGGAAATCCCTGGATCCCCACGCCATTTTCAACACATTAACAAAAGCATCAACATTGCATGGAGATAACAGCAGACAACGAAAGTTAAGGTATTAGAGTACAGCCCTTTCCATGCAATATGTACATCACTTAAAATGAGCCCTTAACGGGTAAGAGCGGTTTGCAAAACCATTTTCTTCCAAAATTCTGTTTATCTTGCACAGGGAAAGTCATTCATTGTCTGCTGTCAGGACTTTATCTATAGGTAGGAGGCACAGGGCCTGATTCATGGAAGTGTTTTATAATGGGGCAATCCCATAGGAAAACGTTCCATGCATCAGGCCCACATTTCCTTCATAAGAAAAGAATAATTTTACATGGGGTCACAGTCACTGGCGTAATGGGGGAATCTGCAGCCACCGCAGTGTGGGGGGCCCTGCCAGCACATGTCCTGGGAGGGAGCCCCGCTTGGAGAAAAAAATGGTGAAAAAAAAAGTCAAACTTTTTTTAATGTTTCTTTTTGAATTCACTCTGTATTCATAAAGAAATGATTTCTGTAAAAGAAATAATTTCTTTATGCAGTCAGTGACTTCAAAAAGAAACAATTTATTTTTGAAGTTATAGGGCTCCCCTCAACCCCCTGACGTGTCTCAGTATGGTGAAAGGGTGCACACTCAAATGTATAGGTGGCTGCCTGTGTGAGTGTATGGTGAAAGGGTGCACACACATGTATGGGTGGTTGAGTGTGTGTGTGTGTGTTTGTACAGTGAAAGGGTGCAGACTTAAATGTATGGATGGCTGCCTTGTTGTGCCTGTATGGTGAAAGGGTGCACACTTAAATGTATGGGTGGCCCTCTGGGTGTATCTCTATGGCGAAAGAGTGCACACTTAAATGTATGAATGGCTGGGTTTGAGTGTGTGTATATGGTGAATGGTGTGTGTGCTTGTGTTCAGGGCTGCAACAAAACCTACGTTTCAAAGGGGCTAACCCTTCAAATGTTGGAGAGGCGCTCTCTTCACAGGCAGAGGGGCAAAATTATTTGTTTTGGGGCATCTAACTTCTTTACACATTTTAATGAGACTATTCTAGTGCAGTGTCAATGTTACAAGCAGTTAACTAATTTACGTTTATTCTTCCTTGTCCCAGTACTTGTGTATGAGGCAGTACTTATGTATGAGGCACTTTGCATCATACACAAGTACTTGGATGAGGTAGAGGTACATGGAGGTAATGTCTGACTTAGCTACCTGTAATCTTCATTACTCCTAGCTCCACTCTTCTTCATCCCAGTACTTACCTATGAGGCAAGGAGCCTCATACGTAAACTCTGGGACTGGGACAAGGAAGAGGGACGTGGAGGTAATTCTGGGCCAAGGAACTGGTTTTGGAGGTTGGAGTAGGTGGTGGGAGGGAAAGGGGATCTGTGGGGGGGCGGCGATCTTGTGCGATAAATCATAATGGTTGTCCATGCCCAGGCTAAGCAGCCATGATATGTGGTATTAGTAGAGGCATTTTGGTGCAGCCAGTCTAGTAATTCCTCCATTTAGTATGACTTTTTTTAATTGGGAATTTCTGATAAAGCAGTCCTGCTAAGTGTAATTTCCTGGCTAGACTGGCATTTGGGTGCTGCCTACAGCCGTTTCTTACTGGGGCATTGTATATCTTCCTGGGCATCTGTGATAAAATTATATGTCAGTTATAACGTGCCTGTACACAAGTGTTCTAGGTGTGACAAGACAATGGAAGAAAGATAGAGGAAGGGCAAGACAAACAATCTTACTTGGACTTGTGTCGATCAGATCGTGCAAGTGCAAGAATGAGAAGTACAAGGGGAAAGGGAGGGGGAAGTGCAAGAGAGAGGGGAAAACAGGGCAGTAATGCTTTGAGTAAGTGCAGCCAGGGCAGCGCGGCTCTGGGTAGTACAAGGAGAACAAGGGACTGTAGGGTTACAGTAACAGCCCTTAAGTGCATGGTAGGCCCGTAGGCAGTGCAAGGGTGACTGATCAAGAAAGAGTCTGGACTCAGTGAGACTCTGAGGGTAGCCAAGCAACCAGTCAGTATAGCAGACAGGTAGGTCAGGTAGGTCAGCAGGGGAGGGAGAGAGAGAAAGCAGAGGAGAGGAGAAGAGGAACGTTTTTAGCGGCTTCTGGAACTTCAAGTGGTCCAGCACATGTTTGAGAGGGGCAGGGAGGACATTCCAAAGGGAGACACCTGCACAGGAGAAAGATCCACCCCCGACTCTCTGCCTGGAGAAGCGTCTAACCCTTAGAGAGTTGGAGGTAGCTGAGCGAAGGGCTCGAGAAGGAAGGTATTTTGGAAGAGAGTGTTGGATGTAGTGCGGGTCCCGGCCCCAGATAACCTTGTGGACAATGCAAAAGGTCTTGAATTTGATCCTTGCAGCCACCGGGAGCCAGTGAAGAGATTTCAGGGCTGGAGAGATACAATCCCTGGGCTTGAGGCCAAGGATAAATCTTGCAGTCCTGTTCTGGATTAGTTGCAGAGGGCTGAGAGTATAGGAAGGGAGATTGAGAAAGAGCCTGTGGAAGTAGTCCAGCCTGGATAGAACCAGGGCTCTGCAGACATTGAGCTTCTTGGGGAAAGTGAGAAAGGGAGGAGTCCCTTTCAGGAGGAGCAGCTAGTAGTGGGAGTTCTTGGCAAGGTCCGAGATGTGAGGAGAGAAAGAGAGAGTCGAGTTGAAGATGACACCAAGGTTTTTTGCTTGCAGCAATGCTAAGGAAGGTTCTGATGCGTTTCGAGGTAGTTCCTCTTCTTCAAAGGCCTAATCGGACTTGTCTTGGGGTGCACACAGGGTCAACGAGCTGAGGCAGCACAACATTCTGGGGCCATATTGCATTTCACTGTGCCATTTCTCTGTGTGCATGCTGAAAGATGGTGGGAACTACCTTTAACAGGAACTACATCGAAACGCATTGGCTATTGACATTGGACACTTGGATGCATTTTTGCATATATATGTCTCGATGATTAAATGTTTTTGTTTTACAGACTTTACAAACTTTGCTTGAATGTTACTCGTGATTGAATCAACACACCGAAATATTGTATTAATGAAAAACTTGTCTGAATTTTTCAAAGTAGTTGACTAACCACCCTAAGGGCAGATTTAGATAGTGTGCAGGGGACGCGAGGGTTCCAATTTTGGATCCTCTTTCTCCTTTCTTGTGTATAGTTAGGGCTTGTGACAAGGCCTCAATTCCTCCTCTGCACCTTTAATAACCTGAAACCAGCATTTCTAGTTCCTTAAATCCTCAAAACCCATTTGCTGAAAACATTGTGCACCCATCACCCCATTTGTGTACCTGATGCGTGATGCCCAGATTCTCACATAGTCGATTGATAAGGATGGTGTGGTTGACCATGTCGAAAGCAGAGGAAAGATCAAGGAGGATGAGGACAAAAGGCAGGCTGGAATCAAGATTAGAGAGATGATCTTCACAGGTGTTCAAGAGAGCAGTTTCCCGTGCCTATGGCAGCTCTGAAGCCCTACTAATGGTCATGGAGATAGCCAACAGTTTCAGTGTGGGGAGTAAGCTGGGACATAGCCAGCTTTTCCAAGAGTTTGCGCATGAAAGGGGTGATGGAGATTGGGTGACAGTTTGCCGGGCAGGTAGGATCGGCAGACAGCTTCTTCAGGAGTGAGTGCACAAGGGAATGTTACGCCACTGGTCACAGTGCTTTGTGGGGGAATGAGATTTGCTGGCACGTTTTTAGTCCATGAAGATGATCTCCATGGGCGTAATTTTAGGGGGGGACAGGGGTGTTTGTCCCCCCAACTTTCATGGCACACCATATTGTCCTCATTCATTTGACTGGGGCACCTTTTCTTCAGATGTCGTGTCCCCCCCAACATTTTTAGCTAAGTTTCTCCACTGATGGTCTCATTATGAGACCTAAGATAAGAGGTTTTGAGTGTTATTGCTTAGGTCGTACCCTATACTTAAGGCACGGTGCTACGTGGAGTTTTTAGGAGCTATATGTACCACCATTCGGTTCTCTGCCTATGTGAATTACTAATTCTAAATATTGCACTACGGCTTAAGTGCATTAGTCCTCTATGCAGACCCAAAATGTCTGCTTGATCATTCATATTTCGTTCTGTGGGAACATGACGCTTTTAAGTGGCTGTCGTTTCCCTGTATTACCAGTGCGTCACGTCACTACAGAGATAGGGGGTTTGCTTTCTTCTAGAAACTTGGAACAATTAAAAGTTAAACCATGAGTTCAGTGGCCTTTCGTGGTGGACAGCACATTGACAGAAGTACAGATTTAGTGCCATGTACCATAAAATAAACCGTGAGAGACCTACGAAGTTTACAAACGCCCACAGCAAATGAATGCGATGAGTGCCAAAAGGGGGCGAACGTATAGCTGGTACCTAGTGTTTTAATCGCGAGTTCGCTCCCCGAATTTCTCTCAAGTGTTGACGGCCTGCAAAATATGAGCTGGATTCAATTAAGGAGGCGGCTTGCTGGGCACGGCGCAGTGGAGATTGTTTTCCAGCTATTTAAGAGCTGCCCTTCGCCTACTGAAGAGCTCAGCCCACACGCTCTCTCGCCTCGTTGGTCAAGAAAAAAAAGCAACGGGGCCCGCGGATACTACGCACTCCAGCTACGGGCTGCCGGATCAATTGGTTGTCAAAAAGAAAAGGCCAGCATATGTGAAGTGGGTTCTTTCAGTACTGGCCCAGTGGCAGGTTCCCGCTCAGAATCCTTCTCAGATCTTCGTGCTTTGTGTGTCTACGCGTGGGATCAGTGAATGGAAAACAGCAGTGTCACGCGCCTAGAAAGAGCTCCCGCCTACGCCAAAAACACATGAAAAAGACGCGAGACTTGCAATCGTAGGTTTGCCAATCTGATCACACTAGATGGGATCTTTTTTGCACGCTCAAATTTACTCAGAGGTTTCTTATTAGAAAATATACAATATAATTTGCCCTCAATTGTGATATAGTTATGCACAATATTTTCGAGTTATTTTATGTTACAGGATGATTGCATTATATAGGATATGTTCTTGGATTTTATAAGCAGCGCCAGCCGTTGACGTTTTACTATCCGACTCTTATGCAAAGTTCTCGAGCAGGCGCACAAGCATTCAATCACCCCACCACGCAGTCACCGGTAGCGTCGGAGCAGCAAAGGCTGAAATGAGAGCACAGAACCGGGGCCTCCTGAAGCCGTCTTTCTTTCTTTCTTTCTTTCTTTCTTTCTTTCTTTCTTTCTTTCTTTCTTTCTTTCTTTCTTTCTTTCTTTCTTTCTTTTCTTCCTTCCCCTATTTCTTCCACCCTTTTTATTCCCCTTTCCTTCCTCCTTTTATTATTACTTTTCTACCCCATCTCTCCCTTTCTCCATTACTCCTTTTTTTTGTTCTAGCCATCCATCTCCCACTGATGCCCCTTACATCTGCTCACATTGCATTTTGCCAAATTGCCGCCACCCCCCACCTAGAGTTGCTGCCCCAGGTACATGTAAGAATGTGCATAGTTGCAGGGCTGACCCTGATTCCATGTGTCACAGGAGTGTGGTGGGTGTATTATTCTATACAATAACAAAACATTATCCAGTCCTCACTTTACAATGGTACAAAGGAAAGTCTTTTCAGACTGTTTTCCATGTTCGGGCAGGTTTCTCGCCTATATAGCAGCCTTTGTTGTTCAACTAAGTTAAAGCGCCTAGTTACGCTTGGGTTCAGTGCGCTATATAAGCAAATAAACTAAACTAAAACTTTGACCTCCCTTTGTGTCTTCTGAGAATCAAGGGTAGCTAAGGTCAAACAGCCAATGTGCATCCGTTATGAGGGATTCAGCGACATCAGAAACAGCGTAATACTTGAACAAATGGAAAATCTCTAGGGAGTTATCAACAATACTGGTGTATCTCTGATATAGTTCAGTATGAAAAAAACTATGTACATAAAAAGCAGGTAAGAAAAGTTTACTGTAGAACCTAAAAAGATACGCAGAGGCAAGGTCTACTTCATTTTTGGTCAAATAGGAAAAACATAAGGCAGTGCTAATCTTGGAATATCACAGTCAGTTCTGAAATTCGGCTTTTAGATCAAAGCTGGTAAGGCATAAGACCAAAGCTACCTTGGCTTTAGCTTTGCGGTTCACCAAAGTCCTAGTAAGTACGTTAGGAAGTTTCGTCTTGCTATACTTCAATGGATATGCCTTTTTAGCAAAAGGGCCCAGTGTTACTTCCTCTGCACCCAGGGTCCCCTTTTCTCTTTGGTTTCAGAAGGTGCCTTGGATGCAAGTTCAAATGTAGCACTGGTGGTGTTGACATGAATGTCCAGCTCTATAATTCAGGAGGGCTCACTCTCAAGACAAGATTCAATGCTACATTTCGGAACCTCGTTGCTGGGGTTTCTTTGATTTTGCAACTCTTTTGCAGCATCTAGACAGTTCCTGTCACTGTGGTAGCAAAGGATGACTGGCAAAGCATTTGAAGTTGTAGCGGTCCACAGAGTCTCTGCTTGCACAACACCAATGAAGTGGGCCACAGGGAAGCCGCAGGAGCTGCAAGATGCACCCTCTGTGGTGCAGACAATGTGGTAAGCCTTTTTATAGGAATCTTTCACAGACGCTGGTCGCAGATGCTGCTGGCTGTCGTGGCCCATGGTTCACTGTAGTCCTTTTCTTCCTGAGGCAGGATCTGCTCGGGGATCAGAGCATGGGGTCTTGAGGCGTGCACCTGGGAGGGTCCTTTCCTCGGTCACTAAAGAACGCAGGTGTCCACAGACACGAACAGAGCTTCACCAAGGGGCCTTGCAAGGTTTGAAGGTCTGGACACAGAGCTTCTTCGTGATTGGTCTGTGGATTGTCCTCTTCGGTACTCATCTCTAGGTTTGACAAGGTATATATGGAGTTAGAATCTTAGGACTGAGTAGAGTGAACTCCCAGTCTCAGCTTTGCATGCATTAAAACCCCTGGCGGCCGCAAAATCAGTGGGTGCTGCCACTTTAGTGTCTCTATTTAGTCTTTTCAAGCCCCATTGTTTTGGCCCTGGCTGCATCCCCTTTGGGTCGTGGACTTATTCGCTATTTTCCTTTTGTACATCCGCTAGAGTCTTCAAACCTTTCTCCCCAGATCCACTCGCCTCCTCCTCTATGTCTTTTGTGCTGCTCACCTACACACAGCTCCTAGCCCGCTCTCCGGCAGCTTTTCCGGAAAGTTCTGTGTCTTCTCAGCATCTGTTGTTTCTCCTCTGCCTCTCACATTGTTGTAAGTAGCTCGTGTCATACGAGCGTGGAATTCTACATGTAGAATTCCACGCTCGTAATTCTGATGTTCCAATATTGTTTACCTTTGGGGTTGCGGCTGTTACTGGACGGAGGGAGCTATGGCACAGCTGGCTGCCGGTTGATCAATAAAGGTATCGCTTCACTCCCAGTGTGTGCGCACCTTATTACACACATATGGTACCTCTTTGTGGTGCGCTGCTCTCCTGTGTTCTTACTAGGGTGCCTGTCTCATCCTCGCTGCTGCCCACTGGTCCAGACTGTAACATTTGGCAATTCT
Organism: Ambystoma mexicanum; assembly: GCF_040938575.1. Classification (NCBI taxonomy): domain Eukaryota; kingdom Metazoa; phylum Chordata; class Amphibia; order Caudata; family Ambystomatidae; genus Ambystoma; species Ambystoma mexicanum. Next base: position 113,923,685 of record NC_090922.1, read on the forward strand.
CTCATTATGGGCCTGTTGTCGCAGTCTTTCTCTTGTTTACACGTGTTGTCATAATGTGAGGACGCCTCCAGTTACTCTTGTCCCGTTTTTCCTTTTTCTGCACGTTAATGCAACAGCCAGCATCAATTATTCATAATACAGGAGAAAATGCTCACTACCCTGTATTTTCCTGATTTGTGACCTGTGACACTAATGAGGACTGCGGTGGAGGCCCATCATAGGAAAGCCAATCAGAAATAAAGGCAAAGCAGACTGGCCTCTCAACAGAGGTGCCAGTCTAGACTTCCAACTCTTAGCGTGCCCTCCCCAGATTACGAACATCTGACTTAATCTCCACCAGGATCCTTCCCAGATTGTAATTGGCAGAATCAGTGTTTCCATGACAAGCCCCAGCCACAAGCTTAACCAGTGGTAGAAGTGTACTGGAAAAAGTAGTGGAACGGTGGCCTGGGCAGGGAACAGGGCGTGCGATAGCCTAGTGCAACATGTGACAAGATGTTGCAGCCGGGGCATTGCAATAGTCTAAGTGACTAGTAACTAAAACTCCTGTTATAACTTTACACTTGCACATGGACGTGAATGGACACATCCTCGATGTAGAATGGTGAAAATAGTTGTGAAAAGAAGAGGAATTGTAAACAGAAAACAAATAGTAGTGGAACACCATTCCCAACCGTTCCCACTCACTTCGATCACTGCACTTAACAGTGAAGCCTACCCATTGCAATGCAGTAACCACACAAGCCTCTTGAGATTCTTTCCCCTTATGGGTTTAAGCGACATTAGAGGCTTATGATTTATTTTTATCATGAAGGTAAATCCTTTCTCTTGGGCCCAAACAATAGCCTAGTATACTTGCTCAATTGCAGCCAATCTCTGATGCCTATTCTTGAGTTGGCGACGGATGAATGCTAACTGGGTGTTTACTGCCTCCCTCATCCAGATGGGCCAAAAATGTGACAATGGTTTAGCCGAGGTATCAGGACAAGAATTGCGGGCAGTAGTCTCATATTTGCAGAATGAGAGCTTAGCACATGGCGCCTTTGAGTTCTTGTAACAACTGCTGACTGACGCACCTCAGACCAAACAAACCTTTTGGAAGTGTGTTTGAGGTGAATACAAGCAGAAAATCTGCCACAGTGGCGTTGTCAGCTTTGAAAACCACCATCTGGTGCTTGTTAGTGGAAGGTTCTCTGTTTGGGAGCAAAGCCTGACAGTCCCCTTATTGCCTGGTTTTAAGCTGAAGAGAGAGTTTTACTCATCCCCTGATCCATCTGTGGACGAGTAGCTCTGTGTTAGAGGAAGTGGGGGCAATGCTCTCTTTCTTCCTTCTGCTTCCGTGCCACCAAGCCATTTTCTTACATGCAAGTTATGGTTTGAGCCTGCTAACATGGAGCACCCCATGGCGACGCCCATCTAAGGTCATCTAAGTTGGCAATGTGTCCTTTTTTATGTACGGTACAGAGCCCAGTCCACTTAGCCTGGTAAGCGCTGGCCTTTATAGGCTCCATTTTAAGGAACTATTGATCACCCTTGTGTCGAACCACAACCCAACTAAGGCAGGTGGGCCCCTCATAGTGCGACTGAATAGTAGATCGATGGGAATGAAGTCCCCGCCCTTCTGAATTCTTAAACAGGCTGTTCTAAAAATCAATGAACTACATTGTGGAACCGATGAGCTGATAAATAGGAATTATAGTGTAGTTTGGGTTTTTGATGATTACTAAGATCTTTTTGAGATGGGAAGTATCTTAGACTATATGATTGTAAAATACACTGTGAAAAAGGTAACACACATCAGTGACCATGGTTCGAAGAGTAGTAGGTGGGTCAAGGTGAAAAACAATGTTGATCCCTACCTTCTGAAAGGGCTTGCCTACCATACGCAGTGGCACCAAGGGCCCTTCAGTCTGCTCCCTGTGCTTGACACACAACCGACAAGGCAGACACATCTTGCAACGACTCTCTACTGGGGATCCCATGACTGGCCAAGACAAGTGAGCATCTAGACTTTTTAAACCTATTCTCATTCTGAAAGTATCTTGTGAGCTAGTCCTAATTGGAAGTGCTTCTGTCTCACGGTTACTCCGGCCTCCGTTATGGTAATATCTTTGGGTTTAAAGATACACTGTAAAGGAGTCGGCCATTCCAGTAACGTCTGTGATTTGCCTTGAGGCTATGAAGAGCCTTCCTGTGCGGACCCCGGAGAGCGCGACATCCTCTCTGTCCCCAATGAAATAGAAATTCTTCCTGATTTGCCCCGTCTTCTCTTAACATGTTCTCCAGTTCATGGAGGTCTCACACATCGAACACCTCACTACCGCCTGGGGCTTCATACACTATTCTCACGAGGGCAGAATTATCTGTGGATGTGTGGGCTACTGGCTGGCAGGCAGGCACTTCTTGCCTCCGCCACTTTCTTTTGAATGGCCTCTCAGCTGCATAAGAGCACTTCTCAGCAAGCTGTTCCTTCTCGTCTCATGACTTGATGAAGGCTGTTCCTTCTAATTCTGGGTACACACATACCCTGCCCTTGTAAAACCACCTCATTTTCGAGGATCAACTTTGCATGGACATTATTCCGCAAAGTGCTGAAAACTAAATTGTTCAACTAAATCTGTCAATGCTGCGTAACCTCCAACATTTCTTCACCTTGTTATGCTGTTCCACTGTAACATTTACTCTCTCACCTTTGTCGCTATTGTCTGTTGATGATTTGATTCAAGCCTGTAACAAGCAATTATTCTGTAATAGCGCCATGATGCCCCAGGGCCGATGTGCGCTATACAAATTCAAATAAATAAAAATAAATAAAAATGATCTTGTTCGCACACCGAGCTATGTTATTTTCTCACCTGATTGATGAGTTAGAAAGGTGCTTAGTGGTACACATGATAGCCTAGTGGCCACAGAGAGATCATGTGATAGGTCACTCAGTAATATCAGCGCCCTACCCATGACAGTGATTCTGACTGCCATGTCTATCATGAAAGATGTCCCACGGCCATTGATGAAGGCACTCCTTCAGTGTCTCTGAATGTTCCCTGCAATGGTACCCAGTACTTCTTGGTGACGTTCCCAAAAACATAGGATAACCGACACTACTACTGGCAGACATGTATCTGACTGAAAGGTTAGGCTTGCAACCTGAACCCCAAAGGAACAGGCCTATGACTCTTTGCACCATGAAAAAGGTCTCTGAAGTTCCAATACCCTTCGAAACTGCAGTTACCATTAGTTTTACCACCCCCTCAAAGTGGAATTTACTTACCATTTTGGGATCTACACATAAGTGATCGACCCACCCCTCTGTTTGGGACCCGTTGGGTGTCATTTGTGGGGTTCAACTCTTTAGGACTTCTCTCCTGCTTCTCTGGAGGCCCCTGCCTTTACTCGTTCGCCAAGTGGGAAATCCATTGGTCTGTAGCCATGACGAGAAGATTTGGGAGGGGAGGACAACTTTGCAGTCAGCAAGATGGTGACCCATATCTGTGGGGAAAGCATCCAACATGTGGTCTAACATAATGAGACTGGAGATCCAATTATGCATTTCCACACTGGACCCACACATTCAGCCATTCATTCTTCCTTATTGCACCAGTCATGCAGATGTCCCAATTCACAATGCTCTTTCTGTGGGGTACCTCTGAGGTGCATCTCTGAAACACGTCTCTGATAAAGCTGCTAAGTAAGAGTTTCCCCGAATCTTGGCACAAGACCCTCTCCTGTGCTGCTATATTGTCTTTATTCACTTTCAGCTCAAGAATTGCTTCACTTCACACTGAAGTATGAGACCTGAGTAAGAAAGTTGCTTTATCCCCTCACTCACTTTGTGCATGGTGAGTGACATATCAAATGAGGCTAGCGAGGATAAACTATGAGGCCTAAGCGCATACACTCCAAGCAAATCCCTTGGGATATGGGTATGGGAAGCAACGTTTGCTCAATAACATTACACTTGCCGCGATGCTTGGGTTGCCCAACGTTGCTGCTTTGGGCTCGACTTTCTCAAGTCCCATCTGATGAAGTCATTCTTTCTATTTCTCGGCTGTAGCCAGCTTCTGTGCTTCCACATCCAGCTTGTCATGCCCAGTTCACAGAGGGCCTTCTCCTCTTCCAGCTGTGCTTGTTAATCCCCTGCTGGAATCCCTTAAATTGGTGGGCCTCCACTCCAGGTGGTACTGGTGGTTTGTTGATGGCAACTTGATTTCTCTGTGAATCAACAGGAGCTGTCTGGGCTTCCTTCTGGTACTTGTGGACAAATAGCAGCAACTAATTATTGTTTTTTTCAAAAGACTTCCTTCGAAGTAGAAAAGGAAAGGCTAGCCTGGTGCATGTCCAGAATGAAGTGGGGCTGGTAAACCCACCAAAGAAAATAGAACATACTTATTTGGTGCATATGAATCAAGGGCTTTACTGAAGATCAACAAACCCCAGGAACCTGACTGCTTTGGCTGTAGGGCTCAAATAACGACTGACTGAGGCCTGCCAATCAACCCAGGACAGAAGGGAAACACAATCAACTATCATATGAAAGCCAAACGGCCAAAGCCCAGGAGGGTCGGTGTTTGCCAGCAACTGGCACTGCTGGACCTAAGGATCCTTAGACACTTAAGGAATGGTGAATGTCTTTGTAGACCTCTTTCAGGAAGACCTAATCCTGATGACAAACTGTTGCAAAATTGGACATTTCAATTTAGGATTAAGGTTCTTATTAAGGTAAAGCTTCAGACTTCATTCCCGCTTGCCTGCCCTGTGCCTTAGATTCATTCCTGTTTGATATGTAGGGATTCCTGTTTTCGGGTTTCTCTTTTCAATTCTGTCTGAGAGCTTTAAACAGCAAAGCCGCAGGGTGCATCCAGCTACTTGTAACTGAAAGAACTTTCCACATGAGAAAGGTATTGCTTTTATTCTAAATATAGCTTTTCCTTTTGCCCTTATTGCAAAATGCAAATGTGCTCTCATTCTCTTGATTATCTTTAAAAAGCCAAGGATCGTATTCACTTCAAGTTTAAGCAAAGGTTGGTCTCAACTTGTTTTTTCCTCTGCAGTTTCACTGAAAGAGCAGGCAAGAAATGATTGGAGAGAAGCTTTTCCTTACAATTACAATTAAGCATCTGTATCTTCTAGACTCGCTGCTGTTCAGAATTGGATGTTAACGCACTTTCTCCATCTTTATCCTTCAAAAACTGAGATTCTCTTCTTTCTATGTGCTTCCCCTTTGCTGCTCTCCTCTCCCCCTGGTCTTTTTTCCCTCCTTCACTTGTACCCTTTTCTTCCTCCGCGCGCAAACTTGGCATCATTTTTATTCTTCTCTTTCCTTCTGTACTCACATCTACTTAACTGCCCTCACCTGTCGCTTTCTTCTCTTTAATATTCACGAAAAACCCCTTTATCTGTCCTGTCATGCTGCAAAACCTCTTATCACTTCCTCACTCTTCTCCCACTTGGAGTACTGCTCTTCCCTTCTAAATGGATGACCATTCTCCCCGTCATTCCACAATACTGCTGTTTGTCTTCTCTTCTCTCTTCTGACTCAATCTTTTGTTACTCTTTCCTTTAACTCCATCTCCCTCTCCCCTTAAGATTCTCATCTGCTCTCCCACTTTGTTTGCTTTGTTTTTAAATGTTATATTGGTCTTGCCCTTCTCATCTTGACTCTCTCATTTCACAGTATTCACCCTCCCACCCTCTTGCTCTCAGCATCTTCACCTTCTTACTGTCCCTAAGCCTCCTTGCACCCCTTCTCGCTTCTGCTCATTCTCTCTCTCTTAGCTCCCAAACCTTGGATTGCCCTAACTCCTGATATTGATTGCTCCCCATCTTGTCATATCGTCGCTCTCAGCTTAAAGCTCATCTCCTTGCCTCAATCTCTTCTACGTAATCTTTCTATTCTACCGTTTACCACCTGTTGTTATCAGCTCAGATTGTGTGTACTTCCTTTTTGTCAAACTATGATGTACAGTGCTTTGACGAAAGCGCTCACAAAATAACACAATTATGGTGACTCCCTCTGCGGCCCATGTTAAATAGAAAAATGGCTTCCAAACAACAAGGTGTGGAGTAAGGGAGTCAGAAATTGGGTCAGGGTGGGTGGAAAGGTGCTACCCAGCCAACCCTTGGAAGGTTGGTCAGGAACAGGTGCATTTGTTTGTTTTTCTACAGTGAAACTGCAGTGGGCCTGATGCCATGAAAGGTAAAAGAAAACATCAAAGGCAGACTTTGATACTGACAAACTGATCCTTGAGTCAAACAAACAAAAGCATAGACTGCAGCTGCATTTGTTTCTCAATTTAAATTATGACGTGTCCCGCACTGGTACTTTCTTTCAGCACCTCTGCTCTGCGCCTCTCCCTGTAAAAACTGCCACAAATGCAAAGCACACAATACATATAACCAGTAGGGTATTTTAATGTGCCTGTTCTCCACTGAAAAGTAACCAATTAATTCTCGGTTATGTGAGACTGTACCTGGTTTTATAAATTAAACCTAAATCTGGAAAGCCTATTTATAAGCCTGACACCCACCACCGTGCTGTGTGCGGTGAACCCCCAGTGTAACCCGTCTTTCAGCTTGCAAGACTTTTGTTGGTTCTTTGGTCTGTACAATTATAAATACCAATGTGTATAATGGGGTACATTAAATGAAATCCGTATATTAAGACATGATTTGATACAAAGGTTATTTAATGACAATCAATTGCGTAAGACAGACCTAGTTCATTGAAAAACCAATGAACAAAAATGTAAAACCTAACTAATAAACATCTTTAATTCATAAGAAATATACACGTATAGAAGTCGAGGAAAAAAGTTAATTTCCAAATGATCATCAACAGTTCTCTTAATAATCATGTAATTTAAAAGCACTTGTCTCCTAAAAATAGTTTGGGGATAAAGAAAAAGAAGAATATTGCGCAAGCAGTGAATACGGTTGAAGGAATTGTAAACCAGTTAGAAATGGTTGCATTAATGTGTTGAAAACCAATTCAATAAACATTGTACAAGATCCTGTAGGGATAGCACAGGGGCAGCAGAGCCCATCCTGAATGGAGGATGGCACAGGGGCAACAGGCTGGTCTTGGAAGCAAGACCAATCTGCGCTTAGAAACGGAACTCAGGTACACTGTTACCTATTGGAGTGGGTGGTCCCTTGAATAAAAAGGAAGTGAACAGTGCTTGGTCGAAATTCCATAAAAAGAATAAACAAAAATGGGCTGTTGGTGTCAGAGATTGTGTATTGGAAGCAGTGCTGTTTGTGGATGATGGCGAAAAGAAGCGTATTGATGAGGTGGTTGTTGGTGCAACTGAGAAGGAAAGTGTGACTTTGATACGTTTTGAAAGGGTGTTTGTCCCCTGTTTAGTTAATACAGCCTCTCAGACAAGGCCAATTGGACACACTGAACTGAATAAATGTTTGGACGGCCCACATAGGGGCAAAAAAGATGGCTTCAGTTAGAGTCTTGCAAATGGGATCTGTGTCAGGCATAGATCGGCACCCACCTCTAAACAGGGATACTGTGCTGAATATCATACAGGGTATTGTCCAAATTTGAGGCGTTAACATAGCAGACGTTCTGGTTGTAGATCAACTGGGAGATAAGACAAATGTGACATCTAACATATGGTTTAGAACAGACTATATTTTCAGGTATGAGGATGATCTTTTCAAGCTTGGATATTGTTGTAAGGAGGCAAAAAGGTCAACCATTAAATATAGTGTTCATACCATAGACACATCAGAGCACACGACTAAAGAAGTTGTGGGAAAACCAGATAGGGTTAGCACTCAGAGTCATAGACCTGTAGATAGTATCAATAACAACAGCAATCAGAAGAATGAAAAAGAAACTAATATTGATGACGTGAGCGATAATGAGGGGTATTGGCAATGGCCCCCTAAGGCCTTTAAGGCCCACTTCACAAAAAACTGTTGATTACAATAGCCTGGTTCGTTCATGAAACACTAGGGTCATGCCCACCTCTCTGCAGAAGATGGTCTGTTGGCTAATTTTAACCTTTTTTGTACTGTAGCATTACAGGAGACGTGGATGAGCTTGGTTTGTGAAATAGATGGTCGTAGCACATTACAGAGTCTGGCAGTGAAGGGCCCCATTAGGAGATCGAAAAGAGGGCTATTGGTCACAGTGAGACATTTGTGGACCATTATGGACACTAAGTGTTCAACATATATACGGTGCAAGCTGTTAAAATAAGTTGTGGCCAGTTAGAACACAGGGAGCTTGCACTCACCAACATATAAGATCCACTCCACCTTATCTAGTGGCTCATAGCCAAAATATTGAAACAGTGAGAAATGTAATAAGTGAGAAAGCTAGTGGGATTCTGATCATGGTGGTAGGGGATTTTAATGCAAGAATAGGAACTAATCAGGAAGAGTTTTCTGCACAGAGATCATCTGCCCCACTTAAGAAAGTGGAGAGCAATAAGCAGAGCAAAGGGTGGGCCGAAGTGCTCTGTTCGCACAATATGAATTGTGCTAAATGGCCACTGTGAGGGGGACGCTCACAAAGCCTATACACGCATTAATGGGAAGAGTGTATTCATTATAGATTATATTTTTGTGATTGATGTGGCACTTGCACGGGTGGAGGATATGGTGGTTTTAACACGTGAAGAAAGTGACCACATGCCTATGTGTGCATTGTGAACTACACCTGTCGTGAACAGTATGATTTGAGTGGAGACATTTTTATTAATAATGGAGAGATTCGAGTACAGTGGAATAGATAAAGCGAGGGTTGTGTGCGATAGGGTAATTCCCTTGTTCTCTGAGAAATGGCTAAACAAAAGCACTAGTAATGGGACCCTGCAGATAGCAGAATTTGTGGAGATGACCACCAGTATCAAGGAAGTAACACAAAAGAAATGCACGTGTAAGAGCCCCAGTGAGCGCTGGAATCGAAAGAGTGGTCGCTGACACTGTTATGATAATAGAATACAGGCTGCAAAAAAGAAACTGAGAAAGGACATTGGTAAAACTTTACAGCTAGATGCAGTGGTAAAGACACCATCCGAAATTTCTAACTATATAAAACTGCTGAAAACTAGTTATCGATGGTGGCTGAGAGGTCATTTTGTGAGGAGTAAGAATGAGTTGTGGAGGGAGCTCGCTCATCACTCCAGGACCAATAACAACACAGGAATATGGTTAGTGGTGAGTGGAGCAGCCAAGAAACATCTATCGATTAACAGTGTGTCTGAGGAGTCCTGGCTGACCCACATAGGGAACACACTGGGGTCCGTGATACCTTTCGATGAAACGCACACAAGTGAAGCTGTGAGCTGGACTTGTAAATCCACTATCTCTGACATAACCAGTATGATTGTAAAATTGCCTTCATCCCGTGCTGTTGGTCCAGATGGTACCTGCAATGGCTTGGTTAAAATGCCGCTGGGTAGATGGGCACAGGCGTTACATACACTCTTTGCGAATATTAATAAACACGGACAGGTCACCCTTTCATAGAAGGAAAGCACAATTCTCCCAATCTACCAAAAATCCCTTGATATCCCGCCCAAAATATTTGTGAGCGTACTATTGAGTGAACTAACTCAATGGATAACAAACAACAAAATTCTTCCGGCCAAACCAGAGAGGGTTCAGAAGTAAATCCAGCACCATACACAACCTCCTTACTTTGGTAAATATGCCTGGAATCGTCGCCATCTTCCTGTGTATGGTACATTTATTGATTTTAGCGCAGCTTTCAATGCGGTCACGAGGAACAGACTATGGAACAAATTAGCTTCATGGAACATTTCTCATGGCCTATTGACTATGATTAGGCTGTTACATGATGACACCAGTGCGAGGGTGAGGTCAGATGGTGAGCGGAAGGTCTCATGCTCGTTCCCCACGGCTAGGGGAGTGACACAGGGAGGCATTCTGGCCTCTACCCTCTTTAATTTATATTTGGCAGATCTGGTAGAGGTCTTAAATCCTGCAGTAGCATGTCTGGTGAAGAGTGCGGCACTAAGCATAGGTTGGCTTGGATACGCTGATGACCTTGTACTGGACCACAACCCTAAAGGCCTTCAATGTATGCAGGCTGCATTAGGTAAATATGCTAAAGTCAATGGACTATGCTTTAATATTGAAAAACAAAGATAGTGGCTTTCAGGGTGAAGAATAACAATAAAACCAGTTCACAAATCATTTGGAAGTTCATCAGAAAGTAGTGGAGACTGTGGGATGTTATAAATATCTGGGTGTACTGATTGATAATAAACTTAAATGGATGTCTCAGTGGGAGGAAAATAAGATTAACTGCATGAGAATCCCACAATCACTGAGCCTGTTCATTAGTAGACAAGTTAGATGTTCCATTAAGACGATATTGTTTGTTTGTTTGTTTATTTGTTTGTTTAATTTATTTGTAAAGCGCTCCGGACCTAGGGGTATATGGGCGCACAAGAATATGGTTACAGAATACAGGTTAAACAAATAGTACAGTTATACAATTTACAACTACAGTTATATACAGTTACAGTTAGCATAGGAGATATACAATGGCAATAATATATACACAAGAATGATGCAGAGGCTAGTGCCTGCAAATACATGGAGGTAGTGAATGAGAGCTAGGAAGGGATGGTGCGTGAGGTGTCCTGAGATGCCTGTAGAGGGGTTTGTTTTTATTCAGTAGCCAGGTGATAACCTGGGTTCTGAATGGTTGAAAGGTGGGGATGGTTTTGATGACCAGTGGAAGACTATTCCACAGTTGGGCGGCTAGAACCGGGAAGCTGGTACCTCTGGCTCGTTTTAGGGTGTATTTGGGCACCATCAGGCATAGTGTGTTGGTGGATCTAGTAGTTCTGATATTAGGTTTCAAGGTGAATTTGTTGGTTAGATAGGGAGGCGCTAGGTGGTTCAAGGCTTTCTAGGTGAGGCATAAGGTTTTTAGGTCAATTTTATGTTGGATGGATAGCCATTTACATGATTTTCTGATAGCAGAAATGTGTTCCCTTCTGGGAATATTGAGCGCAGCTCGGAGTGCGTTATTTTGGAGGACCTGCAATTTGTTTATTATGGATTTGTTTGCGTCTGCATATAAGCCGTTGCAGTAGTCCAGTTTGGACTGTATGAGTGCTCTGGCTAATAATACTATCTGGTGGATAGTAGAGGTCTGCAAGCCCTTAACAGCTTACCTGTGTAGGCAGTGGCTGAGGCGGTCATGTTGATTTGTTTAGAGAGGTTGGTGTTGGTATCTAGATAGAAACCGAGGGTTTTTACGCTTTTGGAAATGGGTATGCTGTTTCCATCAATGGTAATGCTGGTGTAGCTGGGGCCAAGTTTCGAGAGGGTGTTGGAGGAGCCGACCAGGAGCAGTTCTGTCTTATCATCATTCAGGCAGAGGCCGTGTGTGGCCATCCATGCCTGAATGATGGTGAAGACTTCGTTGATTCTGTCGACATCAGAGTTGTAGTTGTCTGATAGGGTTAGGAGTATCTGGGTGTCATCAGCATAGTTGGTGTAGGTGACACCCAGATGGTTCAGTTTGTCAAAGAGGGGCTTTGTAAATATGTTATACAAAGTAGGTGAAACACATGAGCCTTGTGGGACACTACATGTGATGGGTATTGGGTTGGCCGCTGCTAGTGGTGAAAAAACACGCATGGTCCTGTTAGCGAGGAAAGATTGGATCCATGTGACCACTGAGTGGGAGAAGTGTGCAGCCGATGACAGGTGGTTACATAGGATTTTGTGGTCGACCAGGTCAAAGGCTGCAGCGAGGTCCAAGCGAAGAAGGATGGCAGCCTTGCCTTTATCTTTAAGTTCGTCGATCTGAATTTTAAGATCAACAAGGGCCGTTTCTGTTCCATGTTGAGGTCGAAAGCCAGACTGGCGGATACCTAATAATTGGTTGGATTCTAGGTGGTCCTGAATTTGTAAATAGGCGACTCTATCAAGGACTTTTAGTAAGAACGGGACAGTGGTGATAGGTCTATAGTTAGTAGGTATAGCCGGGTCAAGAGTTTGCTTTTTTAAAAGTAGGAGGACCCAGGATTGTTTTAAATTACTTGGGACTGCATTGCTAGTGAAGGACCGGTTTATTAGCTTGGTAATGTAGGGGGATAGATCCCTAGCTGCATCTTTTATGATCTGTGCGGGGCAACTGTCCCCTTTACAGTTTGAAGGTTTCAGGGAGGCTATAATTTTTTGTACTTCAGGTACAGTTACCTTTTTGAATGTAAAACCTGAGTTGGTGTCAGTGGGTGAGTGTGAGATTAGATTGGCAGTTGGACCATTGGAGAGTTGTTGTCGTTTGTTTTCAATTTTAGTTTGGAGCCCAGTGATTTTGTTGGCGAGGGCATTCTGGATGGCCGTGCACCAGGGTTTATCCTTGGTACATGTATCTGTGGGAGGAATGGGGTTTTCAAGTTCCTTTAAGATGTTGAACAGTTCTCCAGTACTAGATCCTGCTTTGGTAATCCTGGATTTGAAGGTTTCTTTTTTGGCACGTATTAACTCAGTTTTATAGAGAGCAGTGACATTAGTAAGGCTAGTTCTATTTTCTGAGGTAGGGACTGTTTTCCACAGTGTTTCAAGTTTGCTTTTTCTTTGTCTGAGTAGTTTGAGTTCAGGGGTGTACCAGGAATTCAAGTGTGCTTTGGGTTTCCCTTTGCACATTTTTAATGGGCAACAAGGTCAATCGCTTTGGACATAGATTCATTGTAGGTGTTGACCAACAAGTTCAAATCAGCTGTGGCTGGTAATGCGTTGAGTGTGGGGAGTACCAGGGGTATGAGCGCTTCAGCTGTAATGTTGCGCTTTTTCCTTGTTGGGCAGGCAGGTGCAAGCGTTTTTTTTTTGGGCAATGGGTTATTAATATTGATATCAAGCGAGAGGAGGTAGTGATCCGTCCAAACAAGGGGTAGGGGGTTCTTGAGGGTAATGTTGCAGTTAAGTGCAGTTACCCAGTCGAGAGACCTTCCTTTCGAGTGAGTGGGTTGGGCACAGTATTGTGTGAGGCCGTGTTCGGTTAGTGCGTTGGCCAGGGAGGTGGCTGGGGCGTCATTAGGGTCATTATACCCGAGGGTAAAGTCCCCAAGAATGATGATTTGAGCTGAAGGTTTGGAGCTCTCGGCTATTAGGGATGTGATGTCTTCTTCAAAGTGTCCAGGTGGGCCAGGAGGCCTGTATATTAGTTGCATTTTAATTGTGCTCTTGGGGGATGTTTGAAGTTTGACTGTGAGATGCTCACAGGATTTTAGCGGAGAAGAGGGGGCTAGTCTAATGTCGAGAGAGGATTTAAAGATAATGGCTACACCACCTCCTCGAGCGTTAGGTCTATCGGCTCTGAGGACGGAGTAATTGTCAGGAATTGCTAGGGATAGAGATGGGCCTGCAGCGTCATGCAACCAGGTTTCTGTCACTGCAAGGAAATCGAGGTTGTTGGTCAGGATGATGTCAGCGGTTTCTATGGGATGGGCGACTAGTGATCTAACATTTAGAAGTGCTCCTTTAAGGGGAGATGGGTTAGGATTGTTGGAGACTATGTTCTGATTGTTGGTCTTGGTATGAGATTTAGTCGGATGGTTGCTATACTTAAGGGCAAGTCTGGTGCCTAGTCTGTTGTTACGCTCAGTCAGGTCGAAGGTAGTTGTGTGTGTGTCTGCTTGGGTGTTAGTGCTAATTGGGCTGTGATCACGAGCAGGGCGTGACGAGTTGGCAGGGATGACATCTGCGTGTACGCTGCCATAGGTAAAATGGGCGTGTTGTGAGCATTGAGGGAAGGCTGGTGTGGTGGGCAAGAACGGTGTGGGGCAGGCGATAGGGTAATGCCTAGGGCAGGCCAGTCTAGCTAGGCCATCCTTGTAGACTATGTAGTTATTGCCACTACAAGGTACACTGTTGTGCACAACACAGAATGGGAACATGATAAAGAGGGTACAGAGTAGCATGGTGTTGGCAAGGTGGCAGAGGTACAGTGCAAGGATTAGCAGTATGGCATCAATCTCAAAAGGTCGGGTCAATACAATATGACATCAGTGTGGGGGAAGTCCTATGCCAAGTGGCAGCCGTAGCGTGGGCAGACTAATACAATGTGGCACCAAAAGCAAAGGACGGAGTTGGCATCAGTTATCAAAATGGCACATTGATGCAGTAAGACAACAGTGGCTATTTGGTCAGACCAGTAAGACAACAGTGGCATATGGTCAGGCCAGTACACACATATCCATGCACATTGATGCAGAAAGACAACAGTGGCGAATGGTCAGGCTAGTACATACATATCTATGCACATTGATGCAGAAAGACAACAGTGGCGAATGGTCAGGCCAGTACACACATATCTATGCACATTGATGCAGAAAGACAACAGTGGTGAATGGTCAGGCCAGTACACACATATCTATGCACATTGATGCAGAAAGACAACAGTGGTGAATGGTCTGGCCAGTACAAGGGTACACCAAGTAAGTTTAGTAAAGTGGTGTAACTGAGCATACCCTGTAGTGAGAGGTCGTTGCGCAGAGCAAAGGCACAGGCAACTAGTTCAAATCAGGGCAATTTTAACAATACATAGATAATTTGCGGGAGATATGTTTGTGCAGATTACGGGGTCAGAACTGATACAATAATAGGCGCAATTTACTACTATGCTTGCGAATGGATTTAGGCAAGGTATGATGTGAACAAGGTATGCACGAGCAGATTAGAATTGTAGTTCATAGCAACTTACTTTGGTAGAGGCAACATCATTCGTAACAGGCTTTTGCATTACAGGCGTATCGCGAGTGGAGTGCACCGGGCAGGCAGCCGTAACACATGGGACGCTTTGAAGACGAGCGGGAGGGTTTTTGCACTGCCGGCCGTTCGGGGAGCGTGACAAGTGCAAGAGGTGGGATAGCTTGCTTGGGCGTTCGTTCGGACGGTGCAGTAGGCTAGTAGGCTGATGTTGGGTAAGAGTCAGAGCAGGACAGGAAGGTGGCAAAGGGAGTATATAGGTCCGATCCTCGGGGTTCTTACGGGTCTATAAGCAGGGGGTTGCCACTGTGAAAGGGTAGGGTTGCAGATAGTGTCAGCGCTCGAGGCGATTTCTTTTGCAACAAGATGAGGATAAGGATTGTCAAAGTTACCTTGTGACGAGGACAGCGCTTAGACAGGCAGGCTTTCTGGCGATGGGCATGCAGGCTAGTGACAGGCTAAGGACAGGAAGCAGCCTTGTTTCCTGGGCCTTGGTGAGGGTGGGCCGGCTTACGCCTGCCGACGCCTGATAGGTGCTGATGTAGGCTGCAGCAGCCAATCCAGGCCTAGCAGCAGGTCGTGGGCTTGTTCTGTAGCAGTTGCAGATCCATCAGGCCAGGATCGGCCATCTTGGAAAGGGCACTCCTCGTTGTGCTTGATGGCGAATTCAGCGATCTGGCAGCATATTTCAAACGTGGATGCACTTATAAGCAGAAAAATCATGCGGCAGTGCTGCGTGTGAGCACATCTGAATTTAGATGTCCTTTGCTGAAATTGTGGCGGCGGTCGCGTAACAGGCCCGGTATTGGCGGCCTGCTTACCAAATATATTCAGGAAGGGGGCTCTCCTCTCCTGGGCTCAACATTGCTTCTAAACACGGCTAAAATTGTGCCCTGTTTGTTATATGGTGTTGAAGTATGAGGGACACATTATATGGCAGAGATAGTCAAATTTGAAGGTACAATTCTTCACATATTATTTAGAATGCAAATATTGCTCCCGATTGAATATATACTGCAAGAATTTGATATCAAGAGAATATCAACAGTAAAGTTACCCTGGCCTATGAGAACTTGCTGAACCTAGACAATGGAACAATCATGGTTGAGGTGTTTCAGGCCTATAAATGAATGAGTATGAGAGAATTGGAACGCTTGGAAGTTGTTGGCTAAACACAGAATCTGGATGACAGGACATGAATGCCAGATTGAGGGGTCAATGCGAAAAGGGCAGAACAGATGGGTAAAAGAAAAAACACACCAGTGTGGGAGGAATGCTGATTTTGTACGATTAGCATCAACTGTAAATGGTGGGCCGTTTATCTGGTACTGGTTGGAACATAGTGTTGTGCCAAAATATATTGAGGCCTACCCTAAAAGTGCCATAATCAGGTGGTATCTCCTTCTTATATTTAACAGCACTCAGATATTGGAAATAGAGGGAGCAAACAGGGGAATACGGCAGTTCAAGTGCTTTTGTCAAATTGTGGGGAAATGGTAATCGAATCTGCGGAACACATAATGTGCCATTGTGTTAGCTTATATGCTAACAGGAGAACATACATGAAAGCCTATTGTAATAAGATAAATTGTGATGATGCAACATTGCTGTGGACCTTGTTGCTACAGGGTAATTATGTTAATCCCATATATCATATATATATGTCACTCTCTGGCCAGCCACTCTTGGCCCTCTTCCTGTTCCCACCTGTGAGGCTAAAGACCCTGGGGTCATCTTCGACTCCACACTTTTCTTCTCTCCTCACATCTCTGACGTCTCTAAGAAGTCACAATACCAGCAGCACCTCCTCAGAGGTATTCTTCCTTTCCTCTCCTTCACTCAGAAGCTCACTGTTTCCAGAGCTCTGGTTCTCTCTAGGCTGGACTACTGCAAGAGCCTATGGCTTAATCTGCCTGCCTCTACTCTCCGCCCTCTGCAACTCATCCGAAAAAGGACTGCAAGACTTGTCCTTGGCCTCAAGCCCAGGGATCGTATCTCTCCAGGACTGAAATCTCTGCACTGGCTCCCAGGGGCGGTGAGGATTATGTTCAAAACCCTCTGCATTGTCCATAAGGCCTTCTGGGGCCTGGGACCTCAATACCTTCAACTCTCTCTTCCTAAATATCTTCCTTCTCAAGCTTTTCGCTCATCTGCCTCCAACTCCTTCAGGGTCAGTCACTTCTCCAAGCAGTGAGTTGGTGGTAGATCTCTTTCTTCTGCTGGGGTTCCCTCTGGAACAGCCTCCCTGCCTCTCAGAAACTTGAGAAGAACCATCTCTGGTTCCGGAAGCACCTCAAGACCTTTCTCTTTGCTTCTGCTTTCTCTCCTCCTCTCCCCTGCTGATCTCCCTGCTGAATCTGTAATTCCACTGGTAACCTGGCTACCCTAATCTCTTGCCCAGGTCCCTTCCCTACCAGTTGCACACCTGCACTGAGCCCCTGGCAACCCTTGCACTCAGGGACTGTTCTGTATCCCTACAGCCTCTACCAGCACTTAACACCCGATGCCTGCACTTACCCTTGCACTTGCCACCAGCTGGCCACACTCTTATTTATTGTCTTATTTATTTATTTTACTGTTATCCTATGTGCTGCCCCTTCCCCTCTCCCCCCGCACTGCCCCCCCCGCACTTGTGCAATCTCAATGTCACCCAGCCTAGTAGGATCGTTGTCTCTGTCTTCCCTCTGTTTCCCCTCCCTTGCCTCATCGCGCCTTGAAACACTTGTGTATAGGCTTGTTATGAATGTCATATCATATCATATCATATTGTTAAACGTTATGTTGTATGTATGGAGTTTTTAGGAGACTTGTCCCAAGGGATTTTTTAAGTTTAACAGGAAGCACTGTAAGAGGTGGAAACAAGGCCTCTTTTTATGTTTTTATGTTTTATGTATTTATAGTGTGAAATTGCATATGTGTTGTATATACAAAGCCATTGTTTGGCTGTAAGTATATTAAATTCATTAATTACTGTAAAAAATAAATAAAAGCATTTGTATATACAGAAACATCAAAGGAAAAGACCATTATGTGAGAATAGATATACAGGTTGTATTTTTACAAAGACCTCCCAACATGTAAAATATATCTGCAAGTATGCTAGTGAGATGAAACACCATAGATTATTAGTTTTGGGCACGTCTTCAGAGTGATGTCTGCTGATTTTAATGAAAATTCATAGACTATTGAATGACATCTACTTCAGGGCCATTGGGTATATTTAAATCAACAAAAGGTTTAACAGACAACTCCTTAGACTTTAGTCAGTGATACTTGAATTGATTGATTTATGCATATAATTTCCACAACATTTCTACCTCAACAATCTGGGGTCAAACAGGTTCTATTTGTGAACCTGGAAACAATATATGATGATAGCATGTTATATTACTTGCATTCAGCTGTCGCAAACTGTAAATAAATTTGATATTTGCTGATTATCAGAAATGGTGCAAATTATTCATTAGATCACTCTCACTCACCCATTGCGATGTCTTCATAATTAGATCACAACCTCCATGATATTAAATGGTTCCATTTTATTTTTCCTTTATTATAGTGTAGCTGCTTCAGGATCAGTCTTGCATCTACGTGGTACTAGAATTACAAACATACGGCCTTGCAAACCATGTAGTCTTTCCTTATTTGCAAAGGAGTCAATTTAACAAATAAGGCAAATGAAAGAAATTGATAATGCATGATTCATATTAATTAAATCAGTCTCACTCACCCACTGTTGTGTCTTCATAAGTAAATCATGACTGCATAGCAGGTTCTGTTTTTATTTTTCATTATTGTAATGTAGCTGCTGTAGGGTTTCTTTTGCCTCTTCACAATACTAAAATGCAAACATATTGTATTGCAAACAGGGGTGTTGCTAGTGCTGGAAAAGACCCGGGGCTATGCTAATGTCGGGACTGTTGGCACTTGGGGCTAGCTAGCCTTTTGTTTTTAGCTCCTGAGATTCTATCCGGGGCTACAACCAAAATACCAGGGGCTATAGCCCCCTTAGCCCCCCCTAGCAACGCCTCTGATCGCAAACCGTCATTTTTCTTTATTTGCAAAGACATTAATTTAGAGAATAAGGCGAATGATAAGAATTGATCACAGGTCATGTTCCCTGTAAAACAGACATGTCTTACCTCACTTGTGTATGTGTGTTAGTCTATCCGCTATGCATAAAGTCTCACTGGAACCTCGTTGCTGGTGATGTTTAGTTCTAAAATGTGACGCGGTGAAACTAACACCTGTAATACGATACCAGAAGTAGTTACTGTTGTTTAGAGGTAGAAAGAGACCCGTCTACACCTGCTGCCATTTTAAAGAGGTTTGCTCTTAAATAATGTAAAAGACAGATAGTATTCATACTGAATCATAGAGACAAGCCATTAAGTGTTATTACAGAAGACTCTAATGTTTGTGTCAATTAAACACAGCCTAATTGATGGCATTCACCCATGTCATTCAGACCTTCAATGTGGATTTGAAGATTATAGAGCCAAAATTGTTCTCTGCCTGCAGGTTTCTGTTCCAAATTGCAACCAGATGAGCTGTCTATTTTCTCTAAAATCCACCACTGTGCAGACTATGCAATTGTTCCACAAAAGGTTGGACCATGGTTGCAGACATATTTTGTGTACGAATTATAGATCTATGCTCCGCAATTGTAGTATTTACCGAATGAGATGTTTTGCAAGGGCATAATGTACTGTCAATAAAATGTTTGCTTTTACGTGTGTTGTGTGTTTTTAATTTCCATTCACTGCTTACAAGTGTAAGGGTGTCTTCTTTAGATGTAAATCTACAAACACTGCAGTTACCACATGGAGAGTGGCCATTGATGTGTTAAAAACCCCACGCTATCAGCAAAGTATTAGCTGGGTTCATGGCTTTTCTGTGAGCAGAAGCAAAGGTGTTTCTCATATTTGCTCCTTTCTGAATGCAAAAAACAGGCGCTTCAGTCCTGGTTCATTAAGTTGGGTCCAGGAGGATAGCTCAGGGGCAACGTGTTTGTCTTGTAAGCAAGACAACGCATAGAAAAACAGGTTTGAATCCTGGTCCCATGCTTAGAGACTGGTCTCCTGTTTGAAGCGTGTTATAAAAGATTAGTTACTTAATCAATTAAATGCCAGTTCTTGAGAATACATTGTTTTGGTTGCATTTCTACTAAGTTACCTGAGTTGTCTTTGATATTTTGAGAATGTAATAAAATACAGGATATCCTCTCACTGGTAGTTTCTTTATTATGAAGCAGCTTGTTCTTCAAAGTCAGATATGAGCGTGTAACTGCACCTAGCTCTCACCAGTTGACCATAGAAGATATTGTTCTTTATAAATGGAGGATGGTAGCTACTGTACTCAAAGAAGTGTTAAGATCTGTTGGTTTTCCAAATGAATACACTGCTGGCCTTCTTTCCCTTCATAATCAAATCAAGAAATACAGTCTATTTGTCTAAAATATTGCAAAACTCCATATCCCATATCATCAGGATATCTTCAATGTACCTCTTCTATAGTTTGATGGCAGATGCAAACTCTTTTCCTGTAGTAAAGATAGGTAATTCTTCAACTTTGGCCATGAATACAGTCGCAAGATTAGGGGTGAAAGTTGTCCCATGGCAGTCCCTTTCATTTGCATATAATAAGAGTTCTTAAAACTAAAAAGTGTTTACTGAGTGTTATGCTCAATAACTCTATAATAAATGATGTAGGAACTCTTTGTAGATATTCACTAGAGTCCAAAAAATCTTTCATAATTCATATGCCCTCCGCTTGGGGAATGTTGGTGTGCAATGACTCTACATTCAAAGAGACACGCATGTTTATTTGGTTGAAAGGGCATTCCATCAATTATGTTGCTAGCATCCCTGGACTCTGCCAAAAATGAAGTTGTCTTCATCTCTAAAGGTTTCAAGATGGAATCAATATATGTATCTAATGCTTCTAAAGTAGTGCCATGAAGTTAAACAATCAGACATCCTGGTGGATTTTGCAAGACCTTGTGAATTTTGGGAAAATGTTAGCCTGCCTCTAACCCAGGTTTAATGATAGTTATAGTGTGCTCTCTTTTTATATTAAAATTCTTTATTGAGTTTTTTTCAATACATTAACAATTTAACATGTAGCATAGTTCTTAAATTACATCCCCGAGACCTCCCTCAACTTACCCCCAATGTCCATTATTGATTTTGCCAGGTTTATCAGTCATTTCCTGATCAAGTCCCATCTAAGACCAGGAGGCTTCCCCCCGCAGACTGGTATGCACCTCCCAACCAACTCAGTCCATTCCTACCAATTTCCCCAATATTTTGTTGTGTTTAGTAGGGCACCGTCTTGACCTATATATCCATTGTTTTTTTTAATTGATTTAGCTGAACTTTGTCAACTTTACAGTATTTACATATTATTCAAACATAAAATTAGAAAAAAGTAAAAGGAAAATACATTTTAGTTTCGTTTTCAATAAACACTTAAAATAATTAAAAGAAAAAACATTGTTTAAAATTAGGGAGAACTAGCAAAAGAATAAAACAGCTAATAAAATGCAAATTGCACAACAGATTACAAACATGAAATATAGATAATTCATTCCAACCTGTCGTCTGTCAATCAATTAGTTGATTCCCTACACTTTGCATCTTATAATAGCTCAATGCCAGCTGGGTTCATATGTTGTAATTTATGTCATATATAGTTGTCAATTGAATCAAGGATCAGTTTTCTTTTAATTTAGACCCTTCAAAAATCCGATGGCCCTGATTCGCAAATGTGCAAGGAAACCTGAATGTATCATGAGCCATAAAAGATCAGGCGTGGGCTCACGGAACTCCTTCAGTGCTGTTTTGAAATGTGTGGTTCTTTGATTCATCAGCTCATCATCATTTGGCCACTCTAATAGCTCCTTTCTTGTTGCTATCTGATGAGGCTGCAACATTTCTCTTTGTTTTTCTTAAGCAAGCTTTCTTCTTTTGTATCTCTATATTGAATTAATGTATCGAAATTGTGCAAAATTGTTTGAGACTTTGATATAAGTGAAGAAAGCTTGTATATGCATGGTTTTAAAGTTAGGGCTTTCCAGATGTGTTTGCTCCAGATTCATGTGAAATGACCTTAAGGCTGAACAATTCCACGTGAATCGTGTTCTTGCATTATTTATTGTCAGAACATGTTGATATTTTTCTTCTGCTCTTGGATTCTGGCTGTAGTCTATTGACCACTGCAACTCTAACAGTTCATGATCACTGTTTACTTGGTTACATACTGTAAATTGAGTTGCTTTGTTAAACATAGATGTGTCAACAAACATGTAATCAATGATGGAAGCACGGGTATTTCTTCGCCTGGTATCTATTGGAGGTATATCCCCCTGTATGGAACCATTACAAATGACAAAGTTTCTGTTTTCCATCATAGTTAACCATTTTCTGAAAAAACCTGTTTTGTGTTGTTGTTTAGTTGATAGTAATTGCATGTTTAGATCTCCCGCTATCAGACAATGTCTAATATCCGGGGCAAGAGCTACTATATTCAGTAAAAGTTCCATATCACTGAGAAACCTGTCATCAGTGATACCTGCCGGATTACGGTAGGCATTAATAATAGCTATAGCTCCTTCCGGATACCCATTTTTCCAGTCCATAACATTGATCCATTCCCTCCCTTCATAGTGTGATGCCAAGTCTTTTTGGCCAGTATCAACCTCACATTCCTCCCAGACATATAAGAGCACCATCAGAGGGCACATTTAGATGAGTAGTTCCATTATACTTGACATTAGTTTGTGGTTTTACAATAATGGCGAATCCAGTGTAATTTTCCCCTCTCATCCCATTGCTCTGTTCACTTCCTTCCTTATCTGGATTATTCTCTGCCCTACAGATGGTAGTTCTTTCCACTAGAAGCTTCATACAGAATCTGTAGTGTGGCATGTCCCTCCATCAGCTCAATCTCTAATCGTATGTGGGCTGTGGCAGATCCCCCAAACATCCATTCATTCACAGTCAGTAGCTGCGAAGCCCAGTAATTGTGAATGGCGGACAGCACAGGGGCAACGTGCTGGTCTGGGAAGCAAGATCATGCCGAGCAACAGAGGTTCGTATCCCAGATCTGTGCTTAGAAACCGAACTCAGGTATAAAGTGTGTTATAAAAAAAAATGTAAATAAATAAATAATACTTGTGTAACCCGTAACCCTAGCCTTCCTTCCCGAACCGACATTGTAAGCATTTTGAGTGCTATTTTTGGAGCCCCTTGTTCCCAAATAGTTTCTCTTTATAGATTCTTGATCCTTTGGAAAACGTCTCTCAGAATTCTCAATGGGGTATTTTGGAGCACATAGAGCAGCCTCGGCAGAGCCATCATCTTGAAGAGGTTGGCCCTACCAATAAGTGATATAGGTATATTGGCCCAGTGTTTGATATTGTCTTGCAGACTCGAGTGTACCAGTTCTAAGTTCCCTTTCCAAAAGTCTATTTCCTCCATTCTAATTTTAATACCAAGGTATCTAAAGGGTTCTGAAGTGGTCGTCAGTCGGCATCCCTCAGGGATCGCCTCTGCAACTCCCTTAATTCTACTGATTTCCCCCAGTTAATCTTCAGCCCAGGGGTCTGCAGACCTTTGGGTCGCTGAGGTGGATCAAGATATCATTGGCGTATAACGCAATCCAGTCGTCTCCACCCCCAGGCCGTCTGAAACCCTTAAGTATTTGGCCCCCCCTGATCCTTTCCACCAGTGGTTTGATTGCCACTAGGATCATCAGTGGAGACAGTGGGCATCCCTGGTGCATGCCTCTCTGTAGGGAAAATTTGCTCAATGTATGCCTGTTGACCCAAACCTTTGCCTTAGAGTGAGTGTGTAGTAGTTTAACCCATGGAGTATAAAATGGCCCAAACTCTTCGTTCTCCAGCACCGCCCAAGGAAAGTCCCATTTTATGGAGTCAAAAGCCTTTTCTACATTGAAGGCCATGAGTTTGTCTCGGCCCTGCAGGAGGGAGTCTTTCCCCAGTGCGTTTTGTGCCCTTTGTAAATTCATTATAGTTGCCCATCCAGGAACATACCTGCATTGATCCGAGTTTATGATGTGATCAATTATTTTGATCAGTCTATTTGCTAGAATTTCTGCTAGTATTCTGGTCTCCCCATTCAGAAGGGATTTAGGGCAATATGCTGAGCATGTGTGTGAGGGTTTCCCTTCTTTTTGAATGACCACTGTCGTTGCTATTCTTAGATTGTCGGGCATCTCCCTAACTTGGTAACTCTCCTGCAACACGCTTCTCATTCCTTTGAGTACTTTCTCTCTTGCTTTTTTCCAGAACTCGATTTGGAGCCCATGAGGGCCAGGTGTCTTTCTGATCTGCAATTGGGTAATTGCTGTCTAGATTTCCTCTAAGCTAATTTCAGCCTCTAGCTCTTGTTTCACCTCATCCCCTATAAAGGTTAGCTAGATATCATCCAAACATTGTGCATTATACTCCATGCAAGGACATCGCAATCTTGTTATAATTCTCAACAGTATTGGCCGAATGCCTCTGCAATGGTATCTCCCCGCACACAGCATTCATTATTCATGTCGATTGCCTCCCTCAGCCATCTTGTCCCTTCATCTATCTTTTCCAACCAAGCAAGCATTTTTCTATACTTGCCTCCTAGCTCGTATAGTCTTACTCTTTTGTCCCCGCAGGCTCAGTTTTCCTCCTCTGTGGTTAATACCTTGTATTGGGCATTTGTTTTAAGCATTTCACTTTTTCAATCCTCAGTCCTTTGTTTCACATAATTTTCCTCCCTCCTCCCAATTTCTTTTTTAGCACAATAAGTTGGGATTGCCTTTCCCTTCTGAGCTTTTCCTATTGCTGCCATCGGTTGCCCTCTTATTACCACTTTATAGGCCTCGTATGATAGTATTATAGTATTATGACTGTTGACCGTCCCTTCATTAAAGGTGAAATATGTTTCTATCCCTTCCTCCAAAATATCTGCATACTTGGGTTTATTGATCGAATAGGCATTCAATCTCCACATCTGTTCCCCCTTCAGCACCTTCCCTGAGAGTTTAATATATAGGGCTGTCTCCTTCTCTCTCCCCATAATTGCCGGGAACAAAGAAGTAGCCCAGTCTCCATAGTGAATTATGGGCGTTAGAGTAAAAGGAGTATACCTCTTCATTGGTGTGAAGCTCCCGCCATGCATCCTTCAACCACCTGGCTTCTATAAATGTGTTAAACATTGTACATGCAGGATCTAATCTCCTCTCTATGTGGACTTATATCTCAGGTTGTACGGTCTCATTGAAATCTCCTGCCATCACTGTCATGTCTGCTACTTGATTTGTTAATATTGATTGTAAAGTTTATAACATGGTACCCTGCAGTTGTGGCGGTGCATACACATTTAAAATGCCTACAGATTACCCCATAGTTCCCCCATAATCAGGACATAGATCCCCTCTGTGCCCCTGTTCATCTTGGCTATCGCCAGAAGGGAGTTTCGTCGAATCATGGTAGCCACCCCTCCAGCCTCACGGTAAAACCCTGCATGTTCAACCACTTTGTGCTGTGTCCTTCCCAGAAAGATGCAAGCTGTTCTCACAAAGTGGGTCTCTTGTAACATCACAATGTCTGTCTTCTGTCTGCTGAGGAATTTGGACACTAGGCCTCTTTTACTATTCAGCCCATTTGCATTCCAAGTCATGCACGTCAGTGAGATCCCATCTCTGTTATCGCTCCCATTATTTATCTTGTAATGTCGGTTGCCCATCTTATCTGCCCCCTTAACTGTGATGGATTTCCTTGGGGGTTCCTCAACAAGTGATGCAGTTTTTGCCAAACCTGAAGAATTAACTTTTTCCCTCCAACACACCTCTCCCCATATTTCCCCCTCAAATGGAAGCATCTGTCGCTCTTGAAACCTGAAAATATTCTATTTCACCCTTAGGTGAGACTGCTTACATTGGATCGCCCCACTCTGACAGTCTCTTTTTTCCTTTCTCGTTCTCTACATTGTGCATGTGGGGCTATCAGTTAATTGTTTCTCCGCTTTGGTATACTTAATGCATGTGATGCTTTCTTTGTTCCATGTGTTTCGTTTTCCTTCCTGCCGCACTTCTCTTCTTGTCATGGTCCATGGATATTTCTTCCCTTTATTCCCAGCTCAGTAGTCCTTCACTCTTCCTTTTTCATTGTAGCCTAGTGAATCTGTCCAGTCCTGCGCCTCTGCCGGATCTTTGAAGAATCTAACTCCCTTTGTGGCTACCACTCTGAGAGTGGTCGGGTGCAAAGTTGCGTGTTTTAATTCTCTCTCTCGTGTAGCCTCCCTTTTGTCATCTCAAACAATGGGCATGCCTTTTGGACTGCTTTTGGGGTATATGGCGACTCTCACTCCGTTCACATTTCTCATCCCTTTCGTTCTAGCTGTCTGTATTATCACATCACGGTCACAGTCTATAATTCAATAACTTGGCAATTATTGGTCATGGGGTGTTTCCCAGTAGGCGTGCCGTGCCCTGCTTGGTACTCTTTCCACCAAAAAGAAGTTTGATAGCCGATTTTGGCCCACCCATTCTTTTAGCCAGCCCTTCAATTACAGCTCCATTGATGGTCCTTCTGTTTTTCAGGGAGGCCTGCTGGTTTTGTCATGTGTTGCCACCTGTTCTGCCCTCCAGGGTGGGGAAGTAACATATGAAGATACCATGACATGCTAGAATCCCCTCATTTAAACAATCTAGCATAGAGCTGACAAGGCAATGCTAGTCGAATATAATGATATGTGCTTTAAGAGCAGTATAACAAGATATATTGAGAATAGCATTATTGTGCCTTGAATAGCCGGAGAAACGTAAAGCTGAAAACGCTAGATGCCTGTGTTAACCTGTATTTGCTTTTATATTGCAAAGCAACCTCTCAGTGAAGTGTGAGTTTTATAGTACATTTCCATTCATGAATGACCGAGTAATACATACATATTTAGCTCTGTATATAATTCCATAGGTTGCAGATTAAAAAAGCAAAGAGACCAGCAATTTCGTTTATAATTCCTCATACAAAGGATTAGAACGGCAGTCCCCCACGGATGCACTTTGCAAAGGGCCTTGTACTTTGTGCATGCAGGCATTTGGCTCTGCTATGATAACACACCGATGGCACTAATCGTCAGGGGCAAAGAACTGGGGACTGAGATAGCAAAGAGATAGTTGCTTTGGAGCATCATGCCCCAGAAACTTTATACTGGGCACAGATAAGGTGGCCTCAAACACGTTGGCAACGTTTTGCTACAGATTGACAACCAGACAGAGAATGCAAGCTTTTGCATGTGACAGATAGGTCGCTGAGCATTGAAATGTGTTTACTCCAGCATTAAGCTGAAGGGGACGTACTAATGAGATTGTTGATGCACATCATAGATCTACATTACACCCAGCTACACTGTCCATTAAGTGACATGTAAGTCAAATAATTAGGGGCTTTCCATATAGAATGTATCTAAGATGCCATGCAAGCCTGAATGGTTGATCAGATGTTCCTGTCACAATCTACAGGCCACAGCTACAATTGATTACCTGCTTGACTTAGAAAGCAGGCATCCCATATGTTATTGTACTGGGGAATATCGTCTTAAATGTGTGCTCTTGCTGGTTATTGCATTTCTGAAGTGGATGATTGATTCATTTAACATTACGTTTCCATTATTGCATTTTGCTTTTGGTTTGAGATATAAGATTGATTCATTTAACCTTGTTTCATTGCATTTTTGCATTTCATTCTTGCAAAGAGGTGTTATGATATACGTCGTTGTTTAGTTTGAGGTTGAACACCTAGCATTGGCAGACTTTCCTTTTACTTAGTTGCTGTTGAAGTTTTTTTTTTTTTTAAGGAGAATTGTCATATGCTCATGTGGGTATGAACAGAGTAGCTTTGTGGTATTTTGCAAAGGGGTTTCTTGCAGACCCTGCTCATGAATATGATTTGATAGAAATGTGACCTATACCCTGTAAAGGGATTGATTTGATTTGTTGGTGATTTATTAAAAGAAAAACCAGAGGAATATTATATTTTGTATAACAAAATGTATTTTGTATACAATGGTCATTTTTGACTCAATGTGCAATGTGCAAATGTTGTGCTGATGTATTAAGCAATTCTGTTTATTCTTTTCTATTGTTTTCTAATATGCATGTGAGGTAACACTTTATTTAATAAGGTTGTGTCAAATGTGCTTATGTGAAAGAGTTGAAGGAGGGCACTTGCTTTGAGTTCCCATGAGGCAAACTAACAAACCCAACCAACCAATGAATAATACCATAAGTAGCAGAGCATAGAATGGTGTTGTTCTCAGTCGAAGGAGACACGTATTCTGGGATCTGAGCCAATGACCATGTGCTATCCTATCTCATGAATAAGGTGCTAGGCCTGTCTGTCAGCTGAACTGCAGGCAGGGGGTGTATTCTCCCCTTTAAAGGCCAGCATCATTCTTAAGTCTAGAAAAGTGGTTCTGAGGAGCTTGCAATGCTATCTTTGTGAACGGAGGAGAGCACAGGGGCAACGTGCTGGTCTTGGAAGCAAAACCACACAGAGCAACAGAGGTTTGAGTCCCGGATCCGTGCTTGGAAACCAAACTCAGGTATTAAGTGTGGTATAGAAAAACAATCAAAATGACATTAAATAAACACAAAATCATTATATCACTGCAGCTGGCTCTGCCTTCTGTACCCTCCATTATGCCATCCAACTGTTGCACTTTGGAGAATAGGTCTTGTACCACCTTTCTTAGTAGCCTCAGTGTATCTACTGAGATTCTGGTCTTGGACTCCCCGACTCTGGCAGACACATTGTGCAGGTCCTGTCTTAGTAAACTGACATTTTGAGTTCCCGTGAGCTCTTCACTTCCTGAACAGCTTTCAGAATTTCCTGGGACTAGTGTGTAAGCACAGGTTCTACGTGTTGGGTTGGGGCACCTCTTCCCAGCTCCCGATATGGCTGTTGTGATGAACAAGTCCATCTTGGCCTAGAGACTTTTCTTTCTGTTTGTATCCCTTTCTTTGGCCATAGTACCATTGGCGATACCACTCCTGCACTCTCAGTTCTTCTCCACCTTAATATCTTTTTGAATGCCCATGATTTCCAACTCCCCTTGTAGGTGTGTGCATAGCAGTTTGGTAAGTGCTCCTTATACTGCACTATTTTTGTGTTGTTTTACTGTCCAGGCCTCTGAGCTCCCCCACTTTATTTCTGAATGCCCTTCCTCCTCTCGCTGTTGACCCTCACCCTGTTGCCCTTCATTGTTTTGTAGGGCAAGCTTCCCCCTTTGATGTGTCCAAGGAAGGGAGTAGGGGTGATCCGCCTCACTCCCTGACCCCCTCTAAACTTTTGATCTGCTGGAATTTCTCCTCCTCTCTCTGAATTCCACCTGGACCCGGGTGACCCCCACAGCCGGTCTCCCCGTCGGGGTGGGGGGCTTTCTTCTTACCCCAGGCTCAGAGCTGACAGAGGACAGAGGGGCTCGGTGCATTCAGCTGCCGGACTCCGACTCAGTAGTTCGAGCCTCCTCCATCCCCCTCCCCCACTTTCACCTTTGGTTGCGAAGCCGGTTACTTGCTCGTCATGCCCTGAAAAAGCGGGCCCTCTAGGGAAGCACCAGAGGCCCTGACCACCACACTTCAGTCACATCCGCTTTTCCCACGCAGTCAGGGGTCTCGACTTCTCATCCAGATCTCCTCTTCTCCGCTACCATACCACCATCTTGACTGTGATTGGTGCGGGCCCTTTTAGCCGCTTCGATCAGGGCTCTTGGTTATATCCCAAGCATCTTCCACATTTTCCAATGTGCCATGCCGCTTCGGGTGTGCCTTTCACACCCAATATGCCAGGATATTTTCAGCTTTCTCTGTGCTGTGTGAGTGGAGCGATCAGGTCACACGACTACTCCATTCAGTCGCACAATAGCGCCCCATAATGTGCTCTTTAAGGGATTTTGTAGGATCCCCACTCAAAGAGCAATAGTTTTCTTCTTGGAGGATATTTAAATCTACAAAAGGTTTAAGAGAAAATTCTTTAGTGGGTGAGTGATATTGTTCTAATGGATCATGTTTGCCAATGTTTGCTACTCTGCAATTATCAAATCTACTTACAGTTTGTGACAGCAGAATTTAAGCAATACAACATGCTGACATCATATTCCATTTCCAGGTGTAGAACTGAAACCTTGGAGTATGTTTGACCTTAGATTGTTGAAGAAAAAACGTTGGAAATTATATGCATAAATTAGTCAATACAATTATCGCTGTCTCTAGTCTGCAGAGTTTTCTGTTAAATATCCCTCAATAAGAATATGTTATTTAGTATTCTATGACTCTACGTCGAAACTAACAGACAGCTCTGTGAAGACGTGCCCAAAAACTATACTTTACAGTGTGTCACCTCACTGGTAGACTTACTTGATTGGGGATTATTAAACATATTGAGATTTCTTTGTAAAACACTTTTATATCTAGTCACACATAATGCTCTTTAGCTCTGATTTGTTCTATCTATACATCTGCAAATGACATGATTATTAAGTTAATTGTTGATATTAATTTGGAAATAAACGTTGTTCCTCTACTTCTATGATTGTATATTTCTTATGAATTAAAGATGCTTATTATTTTGGCTTTGCATTTTGTTTATTGCTTTGTCAATGAACTAAGTCAATCATACACAAATGGTTGTCATTAATTGACCTTTATATCAAATTATTTCTTAATATAAGAGTTTAATGTAACGTATCCCACGATACACATTGGTATTTGTAATTGTATAGTTTTGCCCCAGTGTATGTTATGGGGTGTTCCTACATGTTTGTCAGATCCTTTGGTCTGTGACAATCACCTTAGTCCTTGTATTCCTCATTGTTCAATTATAGCAACAAATATTTTGATAACATTCCCTAATTCCTCATATCTGAGATTTTGCTCCCAGTTTGACTTTTTTTGCACGGACTGCACTCTACCTAAAAGTTCAAAAAGTAGCATCAGTCCGTTGTTGAATGATTCTTCCCACTACAGTGCAACGTTGGACCTATTCATCAAATACATATATTACACATATTTCTTTACAATCCATAGACAAGCGTGAAAGATGACCTTTTTAGAATGTGGGGATACCATGGTTCTCACAGGTATGCTGCCCAATACAGAAGGTGGCCCTCTCCGCATTTGGGTATGCTGCCCAATACAGAAGGTGGCCCTCTATGCATTTGGTCACTCGTACTCATTAGCAACCGGCACTCAAAGTGTTTTCTTCAGTGCAACTTTCTGTGTGTTAACAGACAGGTTGCTCTACGATTGCAGACTGAGCCTTTAATGAATGCTGGAATGTAGCAACAGCATTGTTCCAATGAATGACTAGTCCTACAATTTAGCCGTGAGCTAATTCTCTATCAGAGGCGCCATGCTCTGTAAAATGACATGATTAGATTTTACTTGATATTCCAACAAGCTTTAAGTATCTAAAATGTTCTTGCCACTGTAGTAACCATCAGCATCAGTAACCTTATTTCAGCCTGGGGCCATACATGTACACCATGACACATACACAACAACAGTAAAACAAAAGAAAAAGATTATACATTCCGTCCACATTATAGTTAAACCAATTATTGTAGCCCTAAAACAGACCCAGTTCCGAGTTGAAATCTCTTCGAGTAAAATTAAAAAAATAAAAAAATTCATCAAATGTACATATGTGATACATACTTACACCATATGAAGTTCCCCAGTGACCTTTTCCCCAGTGGGACTGCAATTGCACCAGAGAGCACAGGGCACTGTGGCCTAATTTCAGAGAGGTAGTCAACATTATGCGGGGGGTGGACTCTGCTGTTAGGTGGGGGATGGCATCTCATATCAATGACCGATAGGCCATTGGTTACTCTCAGCGCACAGCATTCAATCCGTAGGGAGTTGAAGGCACTTTGCCCCTGGAAGTGCAAGCTGGTGCAGCTCAAGATGTCCTCCTGAATTCCAGACAAACAAACAACCACGTACTGCACGAAACAAGTGGGTACATTTGTTTTCAAGGGATTGCCTGGTTTCAAGATGGTTTGGGATCAGTTCCCCCCCCAACGGTGTGTACAAACAGTACCCCCACATACCAGCCACTGTCACCTTCCCATTTTTCTTGCCCTGTCCAAGCTGTACTCTGGGGAGGGGGGGACAACACAGTGCTGGGTGGGGTTGGATTCCGCGTAGCCAGCCTTTTTTTGGCTATATTGCAAACCATAGTAATAGCAGTTGGTGCACAATCTGCCTGCCAGGTAGGAATCGGCAGAGGAAGGGGTACAGTTGGGATCTGTATCCTCGGGATATGGGCAGAGGAGCCTTAATGGGTGCTGCCTCCGGTGGTTTGGCATCCCCCATGCCACCCGCTATACTAGTTGATGCCTCCACCATGGTCCCGCCTTCCATAAGCTTCAAGCAGGGACAGACATGGATTCTTTACTGTCACCAGCTCAGACAGGACAATGCTACATTTGCACCTGCTGTCCACAGACGCCCCTTTGCCAGCTCGGTTGGGAGTAAGTGTTGCAGATGGGGCAAGGTGGCAGGGGGGCTGCTACAAGACAGAGGGCCACTCTTAGCGCACATGATCTGCTCTTTCTTGTTTTTGTCTGGGCCCATGGTAGTGGGGATAGCATCAGCACACACTTTGTGTTCACCTCCCACATTTTCCATGAGTGACCCCGATCTATTTGATCTATTTGAGGCTGCGATAGAAGCCAGGTTTGTAAACTCAGGTGGTGTGCCCTGCATGGATGTGGTCACATCATCTCCCTTGAGGCTTGAACTGACCAACGGCACCCAGCCCTGTAATCCACTAGTTAGCGCACATTTTGATGGGGTGTCTCCTGAGCTGTCCATCAGAGACACTGCTTTGTCTTCAACCACACTGGTTGGAGAAGTTTCAGGGGTGTCAGAAGACGGGCACCTTCTGGGTTTCAAAGCATCTGGGAATGTGGTGGTCACTGTAATAACATTGTCATTGGCACCCTTTGCGGCCACACATGGGTGGAATCCAACAAGGGCAAACTCCTAGGCAAGCCCCTAGGCGTTGTTGAACCGTCTGTGACGTGGCCCGAGGGACTGCAGGTGATGGCCCTGCTGCTGTTGGTACGTGGGTCGTCCAGTTTGTCCTTCTCTTTATCTTTACCAATCCACGGGTCCCGATTGGCTGAAACATTGATTGTGCCAAGGAACTGGCTTATTTTGTTAGTCAGGCTATTTGCCTCTGCCACAGATCTTATGGGCCTATAGGACCAGTTCTTAATGGTGCCAGGTGAGGAGAATATTATTGGAAATGTTCACTTAACAATGAGTATTTTTTGTTTTGGTATGGCGAATTAGTGCTGCGTGAGGGGTGGGGGGTTCTCTTTGAAATTAACATCCACGTTGGCTGTGGTTTCAATGGTGCGATTTACTCCCAGCCTCGCCTCTCGCCAGTCAGTTCAGCATCTGCTTTGCCTTGTGAATTGTTTCTTACGACTCCCCGCAAAGTGCCTTGAGGTACCCCAGAATCCACTGAAGCCAGAACGTACTCGCAGCGGCCTCCCCCTTCCGGCGCCAGACACCTGCCCCCTTTACCACAGTGTCTGTGGATTATGTACGGGAGGGGGCGTGGCCAGGCAGCAGTCTGGTGTGGCGCGCCCAGGGACAAGAGAAGTTCCAGGTGCCAATCACTCATGCCCTTGAGTGTTGCCATGTCCGCTTATAACAAGCGACTTTGGGCTTTTTTTTTAACCAAGTCGCGTGTTTTTTTTATAGGTCGCTTGTCGCGGGTTTAGTCCGCTTATCGTGTGTTTCAGTTGCTTATTGTTGTGCTTATTTCTTCATAAGCACAACAATAAGAACACTTCAGTTCTCCCTGCACCTAAGGTCAGCCCCTCCCATTACAATGCCAGCACCAAACTGCTAATGATGGGCCATTAGTCACTGAATGGTTTCGTGCTGTTATTGTAATGGTAGGGGAGGTGCGCTGGTGCATGGGGAGTGGGCCTGCATTCTAGGCAGCTTTACCGCTCTGCAGGTGTGCAACTGCCATCAGTTAACACTCTCTGACTGACTGACTCATTCATACCAGCACCAGTTTGCCCGCGTAAAAAGCGCTTGAAAAACACCCCAGTGCCACTAAGAGCAGAGAGCACTGACAGCAGCCACTCGTCTGCCGTCTCCAGTGAGCCAGAGCCAGCTTCTTCTATGTTTTGCTCCTGCCCGGCATCACTGTCAGTCCCCAGAGGATCCAGCCTGCAGCCTGACCGGGAGTCGCGACCCACCCCCCCTCATTCAGTATCTTCAGTAAGGTGAGTCATGTGTGTTCCGCTTTTTACGACTTTATCTCCCAGTTCTCTTGCTCTCTCCCCCTCCCCCTTTTCTTCACACACCCTTTGCAACGTTATGTTATCCCCTCTTTCCAAAGCTTTTTACGTGGGCATACTGGTTTCTAAACAGCACAGCAGCACCATGATTTCATTCGATCTGAAGTGCGATCGTACAAAGTGTGTTTGTGTACGTTAGTGTAATGGTTGTGTCACGCTGTTGGCAGTGAATCCAGCATATTCTCAGCGTTGCGCACGCTGCCTGCATTGTTCAGTGATGTTTTCGTACTGAATTGTGTTCTTGAAACAGTAATTCATCTTCCACTCTGACTTTCGGTGAAGAGTTTATTTGCAAACGGGCGGTAGGGAGATTTCAATGTTTTAGGTGGGGAGGGATGTCGAGGGCCGGCTCTCAGTTGGGTGCGTGGCTTGGGTGATGAGTTGATGGGCATGGCCATCCTCAAACATGGGAATGGCAGAGTCGCCCTGCCCGAACTTGGTGCAGTGATCCGGCATAGCTAGGATCTCTGCCACACGTGTTTAATACACTGAGCTATTGCCTGAGCCATAGCAGCACTCGCATGTATGGATATGAATGCAGACTTTGGTGTTTCACGTGGCAATAGATATATTAGAGTGAATGTACGACCCCGGAAGCATTATAATTAACTGATCCGAATTAAATGTACTTTCCAACAGCAGCTCGGCAGCAGGTACATAGCCCCACCAGCACACCATAAAATGTCCTGGCGTGTTGTATTTATGGTTTAAACTTTAGACTTCCACTTTTCTGCACCCCGTACATTTCAAACTTCCAACCTTGTGCTTGTGGGATTTCAGTTTCGCAATTAGCAGGTGGGAGACAGCGCATGCCATGACCCTAGGCCTCCGGGAAGCTTGGCCTCCGCAAGCAGAGATGCCTTGCCCGCCCATTGCTGTGTGTGTTTCCCCTCTCTTGGTCTCTTGGTGGGCCACCTATGCAAATGGCAATTCATTCCTTGTGTGACGGACTGTTTTAATAGTGTCAAGGAAGCAGGGGGGGGGGCTGATAAAATGTGAAGCAAATTCTGTATTTTAAAGAATATTCTGTAAGATTGATCAAAGCTACTATCCACATGCTGAAGGAACTGATCAAATGACCCACACATGTTCTTCTATTAGAATGGCTGGACTGTCTCGCTGGGGCAAATACGGAAAGAGATACCGCAAAGACTGGGAGAGGAGCTCAGATTTAAAGGACTGGATCCGGCCCGTCCAGGGTGACCAAACAAAAGCAGCGTGCCGATTCTGCAAGACAGAAGTCCGTGCACACCATGCTGACCTGATGCAGCACAAAAATACAGAGAAGCACAGGAAAAATTGCTTGCCTTTTTCTACAGCCCGACTCACGGACATGGGCATTTCTGCTACCCCCAAACTAGGTGACACGACCCTGCTGAAGACCGAGCTTCAAATGGCCTGTTTTGTTTCATGTCACACCGCAATCCGCTCAGTAGATCATTTGGGGGAGCTGGTTGCAAGCGCATGCAAAAAGGAAATCAAACTGCACCGTACAAAGTGTACAGCCTTAATAAACAGAGTCATTTCACCATGCATGTTTAAAGAACTCATAAAGGACATTGGTAACACTTCATACTCTCTGGTGATTGATGAGAGCACTGACATAACGACATTGAAGCAGCTGTGTGTTGTGGTACGGTACTTCAGTCAGTCTCTCAACAAGATTATTTCAACCTTTCTGGGGCTGGTCACCCTGGAAGGGGAAACCGCAGAAGCCATTGCCAACTCGCTTCTGCAGTTTCTTGGAAACATTGGCCTGAAGTTCAGCAACTGCCTGGGGATTGGAACAGATGGTTGCAGTGTCATGGTTGGGAGGCACAACTCAGTCTACACAAGACTTCGGCAACAGAACGAGCACCTCATCCTCATAAAGTGTGTGTGCCATTCTATTCAGCTGTGCGCAAGCAAAGCAGTTGAACTGCTACCACGCAACTTGGAGTCTCTTGTGGGTAGTACCTACAACTGGTTTTCACGCAGTGCACAGCGGCAAAGGGAGTATGCAAAGATCTATGCTCTCATTAACAATGGGGAGGAGCCGTTGAAGCTTGTGCAGCTGTCAGCCACCCGCTGGCTTTCTATCTATGACTGCTGTGTGCGTGTTTTACAGCAGTGGGATGCACTAAAACTTCATTTCCAGTTGTGCAAGGACAAAGAACGGTGCTATGATGCAGAACTGCTGTATCAAATGTACTGTGACCCGGTGAACAAATTATATGTCACCTTTCTGACCCCAATACTGCAAGAGTTTGTACGGTTAAACAAACTCTTCCAACTGGATTGTGGCAATGCATTTAAAATGTTGGACTCTCTGCAAAGCTTCTACAGGGGAATAATTGTGAGAATTATTATCCCCAAATGTATCCCTCCATCTGATGCAGGCCTGATTGAAATTGATTTGGGAGACAACCGTAATCACTTGCCGACACCTGCAATTTCATTTGGAACAATGTTCAACATTGCACTTGCAGACAATGTCATTTCTAAGGAGCAGGAGCTGACTGTGAAAGGAAGATGCAGAGACTTTCTTTTTGAGGCTGCCAGACAGGTGCAGCAAAGACTCCCCGAAAATGTTGCTGTGTGGAAATCCATGGCAGCATTCTCACCATCTTTGATACTGTCGCAGGTAAAACACACCCTGTCAGATATATCCATGCTGAAGCTGTTCAGAGGAGATGTGGGGTTGTTGGACAGCCAGTATCGTGCGGTTTCTTTCCAGGACTGGAAAGTAAAAGATGACAGGCAGGCAACTGAGTTCTGGGTGGAAGTTTTCGATTTTACAGATGCCAGTGGGGAGCGGTGCTTCAAAGAACTGGCCTTGTTTGCCCTGTCATTACTTGCAATGCCGCTAAGTAATGCAGACGTTGAGAGAGTGTTCTCACAGATGAACATTGTCAAGTCTAAAACACGGAACCGAATGAGGCAGCAAACACTGAGCAGCATTTTGAACATTCGTTTTGGGCTGCGAAGACTAGCAATTTGCTGTTCGAACTTTGAGCCAAGCACAGAAATGCTGAAACGTTTTAATCAGCATATCTACACAATCGGGGAAGAAAACAACGTGGAGGAGGAAGCAGATGATGGTCTCTTTCACTTCCCCTGACATAGTTATTGGACTGTGCCAAAAACATGAAGCTTTAATAAAGCCTTTTTTGTTGTTGTAACACACTATGTCTATGTCCTTTCTGTAGGTTTATAATTTAGTGTGGTGAATCTGACTTTTGTGACTTATCCGGAGCGTTTTAGGTGTGTGCTTGTTTTTTCAGCTTATCCATATTGGAGTCAGCTTGTTTTGGGCTTGTTTTGAAGGGGCATTCAGCTTATTTTCTCATTCTGACCTGGCAACACTGCCCTTGACCCGGGCTTCACTGTGGTAACAAAGAGTGACCAGCAAAGCCTTCGACGTGTTTATCTTAGTACCAGTGGTCGGTGCATGCAGTGGTCTATAGAGTCGACAGATGCAAGACGCCAATGACAACAGGGATGAATGAGAAGTCGGAAGATACTCCACTGCTGGCCCAATTAATAATGTGTGTGTACGTACGAACAGAGCTGGAGACCAAACTGGCCCAGCTGCGTCAAGATTTGGAATGATTTCGGTTTTAAAAAGGGTATAAAAGCTTTAATCTTTCAGTGGAAACATAGTTTTACATCAACAAGGGACCTAGAGAGACGAGTGATAGGCATTACCATATCAGGGTTTTATTTTAAAATAGCTCTACATGTCAGATACATAGCGCTTCTAAGCACTGTAAAAGAGCTATTATTGCCCCATGCAATGATACTCTATGTATTGGACCTTTGTCCTCCTGCCAATTTAGGATTGTCACCTGTAAACGAGCAGATGGGCAGATTGGAGTGTATGTCGGTCTAATTCTCCACTACACTCTGAATACTCTGTGCTTATAATGGCACTAAGCTTAGCGGTCGACAGATTTCGCAATGGCTCCTAGCGACACTGATATTTTTCATCTGAATATTTAGGTGATCTGATGGCACTGCACTTGTATAGTCAACAGTGCCTTGAATGCACCTCTGCTCTGATAGTGAGGACTGGACAGAAGCCTACTGGGGAAGGGGCAGCATGGAACCACACTCTTGTTTGATTAGTGGCTGCAGTATGGAGGGTCACAGTCTTCTGATCTTGGCTTCCTTGGGCAAATAGCGTAATCTTGGGCAAATAGTGTTATCTCCCTGTGCAACAGCTCTCTTACTTATACAATTAAGGAGCGCCTAGAAAAGGATGACTCAAACTCCCTTGTATAAGTGCTTTTTAGAGTTTGGTATTGGACTTTGCAATTAGTGGAGGATAGTTATGGGCCATGTGGCATGGAAATGGAATTGTGCTGCAAGCCCAATGCATTTTACTGGGCAATCCAATTTAATCTGAGGTATTTGCTGCTACTCTGTTTAACTGCACAAAGCAGGAGCCTTGAGAAAAAGGGGGTGTTGCAAAAGGTGAATACTGCAGGCGAAAGGGTGGAGTAGAAAGCAAACCACTGAGGGATGGGAATCAAACTGAGATGGGGGAGCAACAGAAAGAGTGAATGAGAGGGGGTGACAGAGAGAGAAGAGCAAGTGGAAGAGAGAACAAGCGAGTGGGAGTGTAAATAGCAGGAAAGGTACAGAGGAACAATGCGATGGAAAGATAGAATCACGGCCGAGCAAGGGGAAGAACGGGAGTGGAGTCTGTGGTAGAACAGGGAAGACCTGGGCAAGATAGGGTGAAGATAGGGTTATAGCTTCACATCTGTCATGGCTGATTAATTGGTGAAGGTGAAGCCTGACCCGTTGACAGACCCTATCAGTAGTCTAAAAATAAATGTGCCTGTCTTGTGTGTCTGAAGTGTCATCCTAACAGAGGTGCTTCACGTGCAACCTAAAGTGCCTGTCAGACGATGTGGATGGCCCCTATTCTGGAAGTTGTGTGTGTGGGCTTTTAATCACCTTAACCAAAAGCAGGTTCACCACTTAAGAAGCGAGTTCACATTTGTATGTAGAGAAAGCTTATTGTACAATCGGCTGGGAGGGATTAGATGTCAATGTGGAGTCAAACTAACCCGAGTCTTCCTGAACCACAACAAAAACTTCACATTATATACATTTCGCAACAGTTTAAAAATGCCCATATATTTTATTACAAGTCATCACCCCACACATGATTGGTCAAACATATACAAAAGAAATCCAATCTTCTCTAATTCCCACATTCTCATTGGTCACATTCCTTTATCTACCCTCATCAGCTCATCTTTCCTGGAGTCTTCCATGGTAGGTTGTGACATCATCACATATCATATTAGATATTACATTAAATACCTAAACATAAACATAATTCACTACAATTCTAACCCCAGATGTAGTTGCACATGGTTTGCAAAGACACTTCAAATAATATGGCGATGGGGGATAAAATAAGTTTCCTTTGACCTGGTGATAAATACCTCACCCACCCAAACTTTCTGGCATCCTTGTTTCCTTATAAACAAAACTTCTACCTATTCAACATGCATGACCTATCTGAACAATGAATTACAGGCTTTTATGTACTTCAAAATGTTGCATCTCCTTTCCGCGATGCTGCCAAGTCATAAAAACCCACCATGACTGTAACTGACCATTTGATAATGTTGCTGTTACTTATTGACTTTCCTTTGACGTCCAAACCCTGCAAAACCAGTTTTCCCAGAATCAAAGAGTTTACTGTGTAGAGCCCTGGCAGCAGGGTCTGGCCAAACTCTGAAAGACACACAGTTTACAACTTTTTACATTCCCCATGTACCTCAAACTGTCCTCAACATATATCTCTTGACCCCTTGTATGTCGTGCATGCATGGCTTAAAACTACTGCGTTCCCTTCACAGTGGCTCTTTCATGACAAATCTCCTTTCTCGCATCTGCATTTATGAAGCTCCTTGTAGCCTAGCTTCTGGGTGTTTCATGGTACATTATACCCAGATTGTATTTCTGTTTCATTGGTGATTTTGACATTTATCTTTCTGCGTGTATGCAAATCTTAAAGGTATCAACTTAAACACAAAGTAAAACTTAAAGTAACACATATCACATTCTCATTAACTACGCTGGATACATATAAAATTGCAACATTGCGCCAACTTTGCCACTTCCCAGTCACCAATATGGCGCGTGCAACGTGAACTCCTCTTTCTCATTGCAACCTTTCCTGACCACCCCAACATTCCTACTTTAGTTAATACTTTAACTAATAAACCATCTTCTTGGGTTAAAACTCTACAATTATCTCTCACATTGGTCCCAATATGGGAATCCTCCTCAGCAGAACAAACCCAACTTACCCCCGCACCATTTCCGCAATCTACATGTTACTCTACACAATCATCACAACTTGTTGGAGGACAAAAGACTGCTTCAGTCTGAGGACCATGTGATATGAAATGGTAGTGGTTCTAGCTTTGGAGAGGGTCTCAGTCATCATGGCATATGTTTTCAGTACCTAGGCAGAACAGCATCGAGAGAGCATTTAGCAAGAGCAAATGATAACAAGGAAAAAGACAAGAATTGACATAAAAATGTTGGCAGCTAAGCTCATCCAAGATAGCAGCCAAGAACATAGAGAGTCCAATCAAGGGTGATTTGTGATTCCAGCCTTGTTCTCCATGACCAAGGATGCAGTAGTATGAGTCAGAATCCCATTCTCCAAATCTTTAGGAGACAAAAATGTACAGCAGGTACTCCCTATCTTCTGACAGACCCCTCTATAGCTGTTAGGAGGTTAAGGGTTTACTTATTCTGCAAGGCTATGAGCCTCAGGGACTGCAGTTCTTCTGTGATGGCACTGAAAGCAGATTCGGTGGAATTCACAAGAACAGGAGTTCATACCGGGTCACCTGGAGCCGTTCACAGCAGCTAGGACACCTGGTTCCAGGAGGGAATTGAAGGATCTTTCCATATGACTAAACAAACAATATTGTTGCGGGATGTCCATTAAATCTTTTGAAGACGCTGGCAAAAGGTAGTTTGACCGCTTTGTCCGTTGCACTAGTCCCTCCTTTCCATGAACAGGCAATGTCATTCGGGTGTCCATATATGATGATACAGGGGGCGCAACGGGCACATGGGGCAAAGAGGGCACAGATGTGGCTTTGAGCATCGGATTAAATGTTCCTTGGGAATAACAAGGACAGGCACATGTAACGTCATGAAACTGCACACACCTTTCCAGGCTGCAGGTAATTGTCTATAGGTATAGTGTCCACAAGTCCAAAAAACCTCAGGAAGCCTTGCTAAGCATGCGGCTGCAGTTTCCATTTGTGCCAACAGGCACCATGCCATCACCCTGAAAACACAGAGAAAAATGGGTACGTGTCTGAATCTTAACAGGTTTTTCTGGCTCCATGAGCTATGTCATATTCTTTACATATTTCTGTCACACATTTGCACATTTTTGGTTTACAAGTACCACCCCTTGTTCTGAAAATCTCCTCATTCCTCAAGCTCTGCAACTCTTCCCCCTTGCTCCCATTGGTTTTTGATGATGATTGCCCCTTTTAAACTCAACTGGACTCTTTCCTAAAATAGATGCAGTGACTGATTGCCCTTGAAACTGCCCTTGGACCCTGCACAATGCTAGATGAACTAGAGACAGTGCCTCTGATAACTCTATTTCATCCAGGATAAACACCCTATCAACACCAGAAGTATGAGGCATGGGAGAGCAGATGTAGTAAAATCCTACAGATCCCCCTCTCCCAACCATCCTCATATGGCTATAGCATACATTATCTGATGTAAAACCAAATACATCTACTATTGGGTCTAAATTTACGTTGTCCTCACTGGCCAGGAAATGAGCGTCAACATTCCTTTGTGGCCTGAATGGCATATTGTCAAATTCTACAATACTAGATAAATGTAAGCCATTCACATCCATACTGTTTGCCATTTTTGAACATGCATTTCTATAATTTGAAGCAAAGGGAATTTACATAGCTGGCATCTGTACCTGCTGGGACATGGTTTCCATTTACTGGGGATCTTGGAATTCCAAATATGCAGCTTCTTTCACCTCCCAGTCTGCAGTATTATTTCCAAGTGCTATTGAGTTAGTATGATTATTATGAGCAGTGCACATAACAACCCCCACCCCCTGTGGCCAATGTTAGTGTTTTTAATAATCAGGACAGCAGGGGCCCCGTCATATCTATTAATCCCTATTCTCTACAATCTTGACAAGCCTGAATGCACAACAGTGGTTACATACACAGAGTCTGAATAATGTTTGCTGGGCCAGGACCACTGTCATTAATTGCCTGTTTGAGTGAGAAAAGGGATAGCATCTTTTTTTGTTATTTGGGGTTGCCAAGACCGGAGCATTGCTGATCTCGGCCTTGAGTTCCTAAAAGCAAGTCACCATCTCCTCAGACCATTCTATTAGACCCTTTTCCTTTTGCGCTCGCTTAAGTCCCTGCAGTGAGGTCCTTGTGTAACTAGAGTAGTTAACAATCCATGATAGAGTCGAAAAAACAACTGTATTTGTTTTACAGTGACTGGCTGTGGTGTATTCTAAACTTTGGTGGCTCTCTCTGGCATTACCTTCCTTCCTGCGGGTGATATCACTTGCCTCAAATATATTACCTCTGTCTGGCAATATTGCCATTTTTCTTTGTCTACTTTGTATCCCTTCTGCGTAAGCTGGGTGAGGAGTGTTATTGAGTCTCCTCGACATTAGTCTTCTGAAGTGCTACAAACTAGTAAATCATCCACATACTGAATTACTGTACTGGACACATGTAAATTCTGTAAATCCATTTGAACCACCCTATTGAAAACAGTCAGAGATACAAAGTACCTCTGGGACAACCTTGTGTGCTCGAATCTCTGACCACGATACGTAAACGCCATGAGGTACTGAGAATCTGGGTGTAAGGGGACTGAGAAAAATGCATTCTTCAAATCAATCACTGTGAAGTGAGACAACCCAGTAGGGATATTACAGAGAATGGTAGCAGGATTCGGTACCACTGGAAACTTCTTGGGAGGGGAGCGCAAATAACTAGACCCCTTCGCTTTCTACAGAGGGTAGATGCCCTGTAACATGGGACACAGAAGGTTTATGCCTTGCTTCAACAATGACATAATGTCTCATAAATCCCATCACCTGCCCCTCTAGACATGGGGTACCACTTAACCTATGGTAATATCATACCAGGTTTCAGTTTGATCTGTACCGCTCCAACACTCTTTAATAGACCACATCATGAGGATTGATGGTCCATAAATGGTCTGGCACTTTCTCCAAATCCAGCTTCTGATACGGCGATGTAATTTTAACAATGACCATGGTCTGTGGTACTTCCCTTTGCTTTATCGCTATCTGGCAAGGCACCACAATCTCAAAAACCATTGCTGTAGTGTCTTCGGTGTCTTCAAACAATTGCTTGTTGGACACGTCACTTAGCGGTAAGGTTTGATCAATGCACCAAACTGTGCGCCACTCGCCGACTTCCTCATCAGTGCCTAAGAGAACCGCCCTTTTCTTATTGATAACTACTGCTTCTCGGAGAATCATAACAATGGTTCCTGATGTCACCTCCTGTGGCACAGTAGGCTGAAACAGAAATTCAATCAGTATCTTCTATGTCAGATCTCTAATTCCGGGACCCAGCTCAATAAAACCTGTTACGCTAACCTGGTCTGTGCGGAGGCGTTAGGGCACTGTTGCAGCCCTCCCTGGTGTTAGATCTCCCCCTTCTGGTTTTGTCCACTGCGGATCAGCTATGGGGGGCAACAATTGGTGGCACTGCTCCTGCGTGGATATGGGAAAACGTGAATGCGCTGGTAGGTGGCTGTGGTATCTCCCAACCCCTTTGACCCAAGGTGCGATTTCTGTGGGCACATACCGGCCCATAAGGCTCACCTGATTAATGTGAATGATGAGCTCTCCATCCTGCTACTTCTGGCAGGGGCGCTTGTTGGTGTAATATAGTTCCTTCACTGATTCCTGAGTACTAGTCCAGTCCGGCAGCAACTAAGTTCCTCTTTATGCTTTTTCTCAATGTCTTTTCCCCTCTTTGTGCTTTCTTTCAATGATGTTGGGCCTCATTACGAGGAGGGCGGTAAGGGGTTAACAGCGCCAGTTAGCCCCTTACTGCCCCATTACGAGGTCTGCTCGCGGGACACGCTCAGGACGCCTGGTTTTATCAGACATCCTTAGCAGGTCCCACGAGGGTCCCAGCATGCAAACAACGGTCCCGTCATTAACGGGCCCGTTGTTAGCATTCTCCCCATTCCCATTGAGCCCTATGGGGGCTCAAATGGGAATGGGGATGGACCGGGTGCGGGTTCCCTGAATGAGGAAATACCGGGCCCTCCAAGGTCAGAAAGGCCCGGTATTTCCCCATTCAGGGAACCCGGACCCGGGATTGGGGGTAGCCATGCCTTATTAAGGGCGTGGCTACCTCCAAACTCGTAATGAGGCCCTTTGCCTTTTCCCTCACAATGGGGGTCATTACGAGTTTGGAGGTCCAAAGTCATGTCTGGGTTCTCTGAATGGGGACTTACCAGGTCATTCCAACCTTGGAGGACCCGGTAAGTCCCCATTCAAAAAACCCTTCTCCATTCCCATTCGAGCCCCCACTAAGGATGGCTGGTTTTACCAGCTGGCCTTAGTGGGACCCGCTAAGGGACCTCAGAATGCGGCGGTGAGGGGTTAATGGCACCGGCATCCTTACTGGTGCCGTTAACCCCTTACCGCCGTACTCGTAATGACCCCAATGTCTTGATGTTATTGCTCTCAATGTGGTTGTTTTGCACTGAATAACGCTTCTCTCTGTCTTCTCCCAAATAGGTGGAAATACGGCCTACCAGCGGCTGTGGAGGCGCGGAACG
The DNA here is from genome assembly GCF_040938575.1 of Ambystoma mexicanum. Classification (NCBI taxonomy): domain Eukaryota; kingdom Metazoa; phylum Chordata; class Amphibia; order Caudata; family Ambystomatidae; genus Ambystoma; species Ambystoma mexicanum. The sequence goes on from NC_090922.1 coordinate 113,968,663, forward strand.
TGGCTGAGCAGAAGATGGATGCGACTGCAATGTTCAGCAGCAGGTGAGTAATGGCTTTAGGGAAGGCGCAAGGTTTTAATGGCAGTGAGCCCTTAACGTAATGTCTATTAAGTGTCTAACCTTGTCTTTTTCCTTTGCAGGTGCTACGAGTTTGGATGGAATGCGTTGTGCCGTGGTGCCTGGATGATGCTGTCTGCATTCTGGGGTGTTTGCCGGTGAGCCGCGTTGTCAGGAAGAAGATGTCTGCACTCCGAGATGTTTGCAGGTGAGCCGCGGTGCCAGGAGGATGATGTCTGCGCTCCGAGATGTTTGCCGGTGAGCCTCGGTGCCAGTAGGAAGCATTCAGGTAAGAGAATGATTCTCCAGTGACAAGCATGGATGCAGATGGCAGGATAACTTCAGGTAAGATGAATCCCAGATGACGGTGAGCGTTACGCTGCACGAAGGTGCAGAATAACGCGAAGCGTGTGCCTTGGGGTTGGGCTGGCTTTTATAGCTGAGCTCTTAAGGCCACGCCCCTTAGCAAAGTTCTGCATGACACACCCTGCCACTCCTAGAAGTTAGAAGATGCACGTGCAGATGTAGATGAAGATGGAGACGACACCCAGACTAGTTACCCAAATGAGAGTTCTTGAGAGTATTCTTGCTCATAATAAAATAGTTCCTATTCATTCTAAGCACGTCTGCCCATAATGGAAATGTCCTGTTTTAAAACTTCCATGAGCCTGGCGCCAGAGGTGCCAGGACTGTGTCCAACCAGGACCCCATGTATAAATGCCCAAGGTGACATGCGTGAGCCATGAAGCCCCCTGCTCCCTCCACTTGATGGTACAACTCTTGTGATCCTGGGCAAGTGGCCATGACAAAACCATTACCCAATAAAGAAGTAAAATCAAATTTACAAATATCCCCCTTGTACTGTCACTACAGTATGCATGCAAATGCACCGTTTCTCTAACCGGATACAACCCGAGAGTCGAGAATACTATACCTTCCTCCGTGAAAGCAATCGACATGTGGAGTCAACTGAGGAGATCTCCACCTGAGAGATTTGCTGGGGTATCTGTGCAATACTACAAAGCAGCAGTTACATTTTGTGCATGCTACATTAATATGCAGATCTTCAGTATAAGGAACTAACAGGATAGCCCCAGAGAATCCCTTTGTGTCCATGGCATTGCCTGATATAGGGAACTCACCTTGCTTGATGCAAGATTTTGTAGGCCCTATATCAACCATGAATTAAAATGTTTGGCCACCTGCACACCTATCAAGGGTTCTTCTTCCGGATCATTGGGAAAAGACAGGACTGGACACATCAAAGATCCCTGTGTGCTGTCCTAATCCTGGTACATTTTAGCTCTGTGGAGCGGGAAAGGATTCCCTCAAAAAACACTTGGTCCACTGTAATGAGTGCAAGTTCCTTGGGGTAAAGGATTTTTTCCCATGTCTGCAGCGGTGCCAGTGCTGGCCTGGGCAGTTGAATACCATAGGTCTCTGCAGCCCCAGTCGCTGTGTTCTGTTCAACCTGTGCTTGCTGCGTTTGCACAGAGCCTTGGGCATATGGCATGTTCGGGGATTGCATATGCTCTGCCCCTATGTTAAAATACTGTGGCATGGGCCGCTGCTGAGCCAGGGCACGATGTAGACATGTGCTGGAGTGCTCTGCTGTGGCCTAACCCATCCTTCATTATATATATAGTTGGGCCAGTAGATCCTGACACCCTGCCCAGTCAATGGTGAAGGGTGACAACCCAAGTCCGCCACACTCCAACTCTTTTCCGAATCAGTGCCGGATTAACCGACTCCCTGCCTCGCGGCCCGGGAGACTGGGCACTGGAGTGATCTGAGACCCGCTGTGCTGTTTCCGGGCAGGGGGCTGGTGCAACACTGGACAGGACTGGCTGTGCCATGCACCACTTGTGGGTACCCAAATCACTACATGGGAGCAAACAATATGGGTGGCGGCTGCTGCGTTTAGGATATTGAGGAGGTGAGCAGCGAGGAACCCACTCTGGGGATCTGTCAACTTGGCCGCTGGCGGTGGGGCAGAGGGAACCTAGCTTGCCCATAGTGATCGGGGCCGCAACGGCACACTGGATCCCTGCCGTGGCAGCAGGGGAGGGGAGAACACTGTTGTGCCCTGCACCGGGGAGCGCACTCCAGGTGCCCGCTGGGTGCCCACCAGAGCTTGCTAGTGGTGGTGGACCTGCTGAGTGCAGCCCCTTCTCCCCAACCCTCTCCTCCATACTTTCTTCACACTACACCCGCACCAAGGACACTGGGCCCCAACATGCAGCGCAGCAGCAAGCAATGGTCATCACCAGCGTCCTTTACTTGTGTGGGGATACCTACACTGCACTACAACCTCAGACTTTGCTGCTCCCTCCCAGGTGGCCTCCTGTGTTGTGCCCTGAAAGTCTGCCTCCTTCCTCAGCCCTCTGGCATGGACATATACTTTTGGTGTGTACCGGGGCACTGTGACTGTGACCGCAGTGGTAGCACTGTGTTGCCCATACCATTTCTGCTCTGCCTCCTTGCAGCGGCTTGCTATGACATCACCAGAGCCAAAAACCTACCTCTGGCCCGCCATTGTGCCCTGATATACCCCTGGTGGTGGTGGCTCCCCTGTGCCTTGATCCCCCATTCTGAAACATTTGACTCCTGCTGCGCTTGGTTCTGGTGGCCTCCTGGACAGTGTGCGTTGGCTCCCACATTGCTATTCGCAGCCCTTGTGATCCTTCATTTGTGAACCCCTAGGAGGCCTCTGAAATGGGCAAGACATGGCTGGTACGGGGGCAGATTGAATTCTTGGTCATATATCATGGTCAATGACAAAAAACAAAGACGGGTATTCGGAACAAAATTGACCAATACACAGTGTCTCAACCTGGTGCCTCCAAATCTGCCCCCTTGAAATTCGGGGTTGTGGGAGGACAGTTCTCCTCCTGCCTCCCTCTCTTTGGTGGATGTTATGAGTGCCATTGCAAACTGTAGGAACTCCATGGAGGGGAAGATTGATGGGCTAATTTCTGACGTCTCTCTGGTTCGTCATGATCTATACAAACTTGCGTCCAGAATGGGTGAAGCGGAACAGAGGATTTCGGACTCTGAGAGCACTTTTCATGTGATGGAGCACTGTTTGTCCAAGGTCACCCACAAAAATAAATGAAGGCCCTTGAAGATAGAGTTGAAGATGGTGAGGGACGCTCGCTCAGGAACAACCTTCGCCTGCCTAAAAAATCTGAGAGTCCCAGAATGGAACTTTTTCTGGAATCTTGGCTAACAGACCTAGAACTTCTCGAATTAATTCTTCATTGAAACGGTGCACTGGGTCCCGACAGGCCCCCGACTCCTGGGGTGCTGCCTGAACTGTAGTAGCTAGGCACCTCAACTACCGGGATCGAGATGCCCTGCTGCAGATGGCCTGAGTGAAGGGTCCTATAACATACAATGGTGCCAAAATCTCTTTCTTCCCTGACTACACCAGAGAAGTCCGGAGGGACCGCCAGTCCTTTGATGTGATCAAGAGACGTCTTCAAGCACACAGGGTCAAGTTCAGCCTCTTGTTTCCAGCACTTCTCAAAATATGTCACAATGGGACGATCCAGACCTTTGTAGATCCTCAAGCTGCTTGTACATGGTCAGAGACTTGCCTGGGAAGAGATTCCAGGGGGTGCAGGCGAGGGGGAACCCCAATGAAAATACCTGACCAACCACGACCTTCGATACATCACAATATCTGTTACCTCTGCCCCCACCCCAGTGGAAGCCTCACAGTTGCCGTGGAGTGCAGATTGAAACCTCCTGAACTGAATGGTATTTGCTGCCCTGGTGATAGTAAAACGGGCAGATTACGGATGTTGCCCACTGGCATAGAGCAAAACTGGTCACACTGGCCATGATGAGAAGATGGACCCTTCTTGCTTCTTCCTTTCTTCTTTTCTTCTTTGTCACTTGCTCTTTTCTTTGGACCTGGCTCGTGGAACTCTTGACACTGTATTCTCTCTCTCCTATTGTTAGGTTGGTGACTATTTAGTCACATGTTTGGGCGACAGGTACTTCCAGATTGGGCAAGGTATGGGGTTGCGGGAGGATGGGAAGTTGGGGTTTGAAATGTTTTTTATGCTGCACACAATGTTCACATACAAATAGAATGGTTGGGGGTTGCATCCCGGGTGTTCTTGGGGTACTGATTTAGATCTAAACAAGTTTCCCTCTTCGTGACTTAAAAAAGAAAAACGTATTTAACCATGGCAGGTACAGCGCACAACACCGAAAACAATATCAGGATCATAGTACAGCATTATATAAGGGTAGAAGCGGGAAGAGATAGACATGGCAGTAACTTAACAATTGGTCTGCATTTCATATGAGTTATAACAACAGCAATCAAGTGGATTATGACAACAGTCTTTGCATTCTTCATAGCCTTACTCCTGGGCCCGGGTGGCTAGGTAGGATCGGAATTTCTCCCAAGTATCTTTATGTCTGGAGGTAGTGGGAAATATATCTATATAATAACTTCACAGTTTTGGGCTCATGTTAAGTTCACTAGCCAGGATTCAGTGAAGGCTGGGTGTCTGTCCTTCCACCTCATCAGTGTTAGGGAGAATTCTCAGAGATGTGCTAATTCCATTCTCCTTAGAGACCCCTAGCAAATTGCTGGATTTTGAGGACATGATGTCTTTAACCTGGAGAGAGTGAGACCCTTTTTTCCCACTCTCTCATGTATTTTAATGTGATTTCTGAACTTTGTGTTTCTTTTGATTATGGAGCCTGACAAACTCCATAGGCATAATCTTTTACAGTGTGTCACACAGCACCTTCAGTGCAGTGACCCAGGGAAGTCTTCCAGATTTCCCAAAGGTTTAAATACCTTCTCTGGGCTAAACTACCGTTACCCAGAGCAGTAAAGTGAAATTGACTTTACTTACATTTGCAACTTTCTAGACCCAGCACACACTATCTTACGATAGGGTGCTGGATGGGTTACTTAGTATCCCCTTTGTCTAACTTCTCATGTAACATTTTTATGTTACCCTTTTCTCGATGAATGGCTGGTGGCAGTGGTTTATTTTTAACTACCGTGGTATGCATTTACCGCGGGCTGCATTCGCAGCTAAAGTAAAGCACCCAAGGGTGCAATTTTTGTCATAATGGCCCCAGTCTTCTTTTTTCGCCATTTCTTTGTGGAAAGGTCCTCGTTGAGATTTACTCTGCAGGCTAAACCAGGTTTGGTCCCATTGTTCCCTTTGCCTTTGGCAGGATTTACAAGTGTAACCCGCCTCTGGCTCCAGGGTGTCTGGGATGGGCAGGAAGTGAGGGAGGTGTCTGACACTCTGTGTGTGTATTCTCGTAGGAGACCCAAATGCACTCTGTGATGATTGGCCGGTTGACTGTCCGGCAAGGACAGCCACCCTGCTGGGTGACTGACAGCTAGGCTGGAATGAATGGGAGAGAACTTAATAAAAGGCAAGGCTTTTGGCTTGGAAGGCAGAGTTGACCACTGGACGAAAGAACCGTAGAAGAACTTGTAGAGGACGCCTGCTGCAACACCTGGACTGTTGGTTTGCCCGGTGAAGCCCTGCTGCTGTGCTGAAACTCCAAATTCGTATCGACAGAGAAGCCCCTGCAATGACGACTTCTCCCGTTGAGTTGGTGGGACCAACGAACTCCACAGTAAGCCACCTGGACATTCAGAGCTGGTTGCATTTCCACAGAGTTGCTGCTGGAAACCGAAACACCAGGGAGAGGAACACCAGATTGTGTGCGTTGCTTTTAAGTTGACCAAGAGCTCCAGGAAGTTCCTCCGGACTCCCAGGAAGCAGGACTGACTGAGCCTGAGCCCCCTAAACAGAGTGCGGGAAAGTCCATCTCAACAGCCAGAAACCGTGGTGTTGCTATTCGCGGTAGGCATGAGGAGCAGAAAAACCGAAGTGCCACTTGTTGGAAAGATTGCTGGTTGCGAGCGTTGGCAGTCCCATTGCAAAGCAGGAGCTCCCAGAAGTCCTCCCTCTTGTCCGCACAACTGATGCCCAGGAACAGAGAGATCTGCAGAGCTGCACAGGAACAGAAGTCATCTGCTGCACTTTTTCTCCAATACAAAGGTACTGTAAAGTCTGAGAGAACTTACCTCTCATTGTAGAGTTGCTTGAATCTTCTACTACTCACAAGTCTAAACAGCTTGTGGCCCTACATTTGATTCTTCTTTTCTTCAAAGACGTCTAAAACATTGTGCAAAAACTTTTCTACTTACCTACCAGAAGTGCTTCAGCCAAGTTTTGCCCATTGACTTTGGCTTAGCCCGTAACACTGAATGATTCCGCTTAGAGGATCCAAAAGTATTGGCCTGCTTAAGAATATTTGTGATCTCTTGTGTGTTCTGATAACCTTTTCTTTGACCAACTCCTAAGAATATTCTAAATGCAAACAGTAAGATATTAATGTCCCCAGCACCCTAGCTATTGAAGTCACCTGCGGGTGTAGGTTGTGTCTGTGGGCCACCCCAAAAGGGTCTTTTCTGATTTAGAAACTAAGAGTGTACAGTTTTGAAGTGCATTTGTGAGTTACTGTTATATTGCTCCCTTCTGAAGAAGGCTTATTCTAACTGACTGATAAATAAATTAATAATTGTCTATTCAAGAAACCTTGTTTATAAGAGTTTATTTGAATACTTGTCGCTGTGAATCTCTGTATAACTCCCCTACAGCTCACACTGACCCCTCTTTATATAAGCCTGGCTGTTCAACACGCTACCAAAACTTTGTAGTACAAGCTTATACCAAAGGTCGAGTTTCCTATACCTGTAGGTCAAGGGTGTTGTAGTGCACCCAATGAGTACTGCATACAATCTTGCCTAACAATTAGTATACACCATCTAGTGATCATGCAACCCATGTGGACAAATGAGCGGAGACGTTTATTGGCAAATGCAGGCCACACCCCAAATCATGCCCACAACAGGGTGGGGACCAGTGGAACTTTGACAATTTCTGACAGAATCCTCATAACTGAAACCCAGAAGTGTCCAAGGGAGAGGCATCCCAGAATATGAGTAGATGATCAGTGTTTGGCAGTGGCACCATGGGCAGATCTGTTCCCCCAACCCGGGCATTTTACCCAGGTTCCGGGGGTGCAGTAAATTCTGTTCAGTAGCTTGGATTGCATGAGTCTAAACCTTTTAGTTTAGGAAAATGTTCCGAGTATGCAGGCACATATATGTATCAGAGAGTTCTGACCCTAGATCCTCAGCCCACTTGTTCTGATTGCGAGGACCGTGCGGGTGTTTTGTGCAGAATCTTTTTATACAGGTTGGAAAGGATACCCTGACAGGTACTAGAATTGGCCATGTACATCAACTCAGTATTTTCCGCGGGGTCATAGGGGTAATCGGGCCACCACGCGATGACCGCTGCTCTTAGTCTGTAGTATTGTATACATTCAGTGGCTGTGCCTTTGTGTTCCCAATGCCAGGTTTGTAGGGAAATGAAGGACCCATCCGGAAATAGATCTGCCAGTGCGTGATATCCCAGACCATCCCAGTGTCTGCTCACAGCCTTGTCCCATGTGGGACCCAATCCTGGGAATTTCCATAAGAGTAGCCACTCTTAGTATGGGTGATGTGTCCCAGTCTGGAGAAAGATTGAGGGCCATGCAAGTATTGTTGTGTGCATGTGGTCGAATGGGCAGTTATCCGTGTACCTCCCTTCTAGGATAAGTGTCCTAAGATCCGATCCACCACGAGGCCAGCCCCTCCGGCTTTACATGGGGGGTTGTGGGGCATCTCCGTACCAGTGAGTTGCCTGGGCCTCTAACCAATAGATTTCGAGGTTAGGGGTTGCAAATCCCCCTTCTGCATAGGCCGGAGTCATGTCAACCCATTTCTTGTGCACGACCCCCACGTGCCATACCAACTGTGCAAGCAGGCTGTATATCCTGGCAAAGAATACCTTGCCTGGCCAGAGTGGAACATTAGTGAATGTATACAGAAGTTTGGGCAACTGGAACATTTTAACCAGGGAGAGCCTACCAGCCAGTGATATGGGAAGTGCGGACCACCTGCTGACCTTATCCCTGACGTACGCCTCGATGGCCGTATAATTATCCAGTATGAGGGAGGCCCTCTCACGGGAAATATGCCCACTTTGGTACCTAATGCCTTTTGGGGACTAACGCAGGGGAAACACCCCCTGCGGTTCCCTCATACATTCCGCCAGGGGGTGCAATTTCAGATTTAGCATAATTTATTCCAAACCCAAATTTCTCGCCAAAAAGTGTGATGTCTGGGATAATTGGGTCTAAATTGACTAGCTGGTTTTGTACACAAAGCAGAATATTGTCTGCATAAAGTGAGATTATATCTGGGGAACCCAGAAGATGAATACCACTGTGGCAGTGTTGGTCATGTAGAAAGTCCGCAGTAGGCTCAATGGCCAGTGTCAACAGTATTGGAGAGAAGGGACACCCCTGACGTGTGCCCCATCCTAACGTGAGTTGGTCTGAAAGGCAGGAGTTGACCATTACCTCTCGAGGGTGGCCATGTATAGGAGTTTGAGAAATCGGAGCATCTCAGGACCAAAACCCATTTTAGCCAGAACCACGTATAGGTACTCCCAGGAGACCACATCAAACGCTTTCTGGGCATCAAGCATAACCGCCACCGCCTCAGAGGTCGGGTCTCTTGCGAGCACATTGAACAATCGCCTAATGTTAAAGGATATAGCCCTGCCAGGGACAAACCCTGCATTATGTTGGTGGACAATATGGGGAATAAGTGGAAGGATATGATTTGCAAGTGCTTTCGCAAAGATTTTTGTGTCAACGTTCATAAGGGAGCGCGGGCAATAGGACCCGCACTCATAACCAGGCTTCCCAGGTTTCAATAGCAAAGTAATGATGGCCTTTCACATAGATTTGGGGAGAACAGAGTTGACTAGTGACTCATCCCAGACCTCAATAATGCGGGGAGCCAGCAGGGGGTAGTATTTGCGGTAGAACTCAGCCGTTAGTCCGTCAGGGCCAGGAGCCTTTCCACTGGGGCGGTCTCTTTTTACTGTCACTGGTTTATCCACAGTGAGGGGAACACTCAAGCGTTCTGTCGCTCGGGTGCTAAATCTTGAGAATGTAACGCCCTCCAACCAGTCCATTATGTCCGAATGATCATGGTGAATATCCGCCCCATATAGCGAGCTATAAAAATTGCGGAAAACCTTGAGGACATCCTGGTCATTACATTTGGCTACCCACAGGTTGGCTAGTATACTATCTACCCGGGTTTGCACACGCTCTGTTCTAACCACTCTAGCGAGCGTCCTACCAGAATGTTCCCCTTCCCCATACTTCCTGGCTGCCACTGGGTGCGTTAGAAGCCAGACGTCACGATTGGTATGCAACCTAACTAGTTCCAGCTCGGAGCGAATAAGTGCCAGCGTATTATAGTCTGATGTTCGGGCATGTTCCCCCTCTAGATCCCTAAGGCGATCTTTGCATTTTTGTAGGTCCCTCCTGATTATTTTCAGGACACCATCCTTCCTGGAGATCGACATTCCCCGTATGAACACTTTAAATGTTTGCCAATGCATGCCCTGAGATGTACCCCATCCCCATTGTTGGAAAATAACGGTTTGATGGCAGATTTGATATCAGACGTAAAGACAATGGGCCTCATTAGAAATTTGCTGGTCCGGAAACAAGGGTGCCGGTAAGCTCACCGGCACCCTTGTTTCCGGATCGCAAACTCTGAGTCTGCCTGCCATGGCCTCTGTTCCTGACAGGTCTGACCCTGCTGTGCACTGTGGCCACGGTAGGCAGACTGTTCACGGAAGCACCGGCATTGTTGCTAACGGTGCCCGTGCTTCCATGTCCCCACTCCGATAGAGTCCCGTAGGACTCAATGGGAATGGGGACTAACTATTTGCCGGCACTGGACTTCCCGGGCCACCGGACTCGTAATAAGCCGGTGGCACCGGGATGTCAGGCCCTGGTAAATTATTACGGGTCCGGCGGCAACACACTGGTAGCCCTGTCAGGATTACCGCCAGACCCGTAATGAGGCCCAATGTCTTTCAATGCGTCCAACTTGAATTTCCAACAGTTAGCTCAGATAGGAGGCCTGTCAGTTCGGAAATGAAGGATTACAGGGGAGTGGACAACCAATGTGCTCGGTTGGATGTCTGCCTCAGCTATCCTAACAAGCAACGTACTGGAGACCAGAAAAGTATCAATGCGCAAAGCCATGTCATGTGCCGGCAAAAAGTAGGTAAATTCTCGGGCCGTCAAGTGCCTCAGTTGAGAGTCCTCCATATGTGTCAATAACTGGTGGGCAGCCCCTAAAAGGGGTCTGGGAGCACGGCCCATTCTGTCAAGCCCCAAATCAAGGATCCGGTTCATGTCCCCCCCCCCCAAATTATCGAAACCCTGGCATATGTGGAGATAATCTTGCCAACTTCATCGAACAATTGCGGGGAGTCCACATTCGGGCCATAATTGTTTACAAGTAAAAGTGCCATCCCCGCTAGGCAGAAACCTCAAGCGCGGGCTAGGCGTTGTGTGGACAAGGCCTCTTGGAAGTGTAATTGGCACTGCAGGACTCAACAAAAGGAGACCCGAGTTGGTGCTCCGGAACTCAGACCTAGACGTTGGCATGGACCATAAGTGATCACATCTCCAGTCTGCAACAGGCTAACCTTCTCTGTCTTTCCGGGTTGGATTTGTTCCCCCCTGTTCTCTGCAATACAAGTCACCAGCTTGCTTCACACACTACTGGTACCAGAAATTAACTGTCTGTGTCCTGAAGATGGCTGGGGTATGAGACACAGCTAGATTAGCCGCTTGAAACTCGAGTAGACACTTTTTTGCAAATTCCATTGGACAATTAATGCTGGACAGCCCTGCATGAAACTTATTGTATTAAAATATATTGTTGATAAATGCCAGCACTTGATAATAATGGTGCATTCATGGTTTATATTGCACTTTGCACTTTAGGTCAACTTCTGGGACCCAGCTTTCTTAAAAATTGTCTTTTAGTATTCTGCGTAATATGACTGAAATCGTATGAAATCGTATGGGAATGATTGAGGTTTGGATGGAATGACTGGTATATTAGGTTACAGAGGGGTGTGTGTTCACTTTTTAGTAACTGTGGAACCATTGATCTGAATAGCTTTTTAGAAAATGTTTTTTTTTCCCTGCAATTTTTCTATGTATAAATAAAATAAAGAATATTGTGATAACAATTGAGATTTGTTACTTTGTAAGCCGATAAATGCCATAAGAATTCATATATACCTTTGGTATATACTTTGTTTGTGTTCCTGATCAATTAGCCTTATACTCTCAGTCAAATAAACACAAATAGGCTTCACCACGATCCTTTTGTAGGTTCAGTCCCCGCTAGGGAGCAAAGCACAATAACGTATCACCCCCTCGTGTCTATTTGAGTCTTCCAAGTGGTGAGGCTTAATGACTTATGTATCAGTGTCAAAACACTGCAAGATTGCGTTGAATAGGAGGTGTAGTATCTGTTCCTACCCCAGGCGGGCGCAACGTTCTGACAAACATCTGCCCAAACATGGGTTTCCTGTAATAAGAGGACATTGACCCTGTGCCGGTTCGCATAAACCACAATCTTCCTAGCTTTCGAGTAGTTCCCCAGCCCTGGGATGTTCCAACTCATTAATTTAATCATCATATTGCAAACCAGACATTATCACAATGACCCGCTCCCGTCTTGTCCCACCCACCTCCCTCTCGGTTGTTTTGCATAGTGGGTGCCTGCGTCCCACTGCCAAGGGATTTTTGAACTTTTCCACCAACTTAACTTTGAACTTACCTCCCCACCTATCCCCTGTCCCCTAGATTCCCATCCCCACCCACACTGCCCTTCCCCAGCTCGCAGTGTAGTGTACCCCCTGTGCTCCCCCCTTAGAAGCCCTCGAACCCCACCTGGCACGCAAGTAGCAGCAGGCAATTGAGTAAACCAGAACAAAGCCATTGCGTGGGGACAGCTGCACCTGTGGGGGCACATTAAACTTGTTACCATTACAATATGATACCTTACGTCGGTAGGTTAAGAACAATTTAGGTAATCCATATTACTGCAGTGTTATGTAATCAGCTTTGTGCGAGAGTTCAGTCCGGCGGACGATTCACGGGCAGGTGCTCTCCAGGGACGTACATCGGTATTTGGGATTCAATGAATTTTAGAGCTTCCTCCGGGACAGGAAAAAAAAAAGGTTCCCCCGAAACTGGAATAAAGGCATGCTGGGAAAATCATGACATATTTGATGTTTTGCTCCTGCGATAGTTTCTTGGTCCCGTTAAAGTGGCTCTCTCCTGTTCAACTGCAACCGAGAAGTCTGGGACAATTCAGATGACTTGAGATCCCATTCGCAGTTCTTTTTTATCCCTGGCTAGTTTTAATATGTGGTCTCTCTCCTGAATGGGTGAAGCGGAACAGAGGATTTCGGACTCTGAGGACACTCTTCATGTGATGAAGCACTGTTTGTCCATGGTCACCCATAAAAATGAAGGCCCTTGAAGATAGAATTGAAGATGGTGAGGAACAACCTTCGTATTTGATTTGATTTTGATTGTTTGTTTATATAGCGCCTATACACAATGTGTTTCAAAGCGCTTAAAGTAGGGAGGGAACATGGGGGATTACAATTACATTCTTACAAGTCCTTGAAACCGAGAAGAATGTGAAAAATAACTATCAAATCACAACAGATAGTGCATGTGCATGGAACAATAAGGAAGAGGTGGGGGAGGGGGAAAGGAGACAACACTAGCAGTAACATTACTATGCCTGACGACAATTGTTGCAGTGCAAGAGTAGCACCAGGAGGGGGGAGGAGTGGAGGTAAGGGGGAGAGGAAGAGAAGGGGTACGGAGAGGAACAAAACAAGTGACTATCCATTAAAGGTCAACGACTGTTCAAGATAGTGCAGGGGAAGGAGTGGGAGGATAACACAAGAAGGGAAAAGGGGGGACGGACAAGCTGTTATCAATGGTCAAGGGACCGATGATAAGAGTAAGTGCTGAGATATGGTTTAACGGTGGAGGGGGGGTCAAGAAGGCTGCAATACAGCCGGAAATTAACAGAAGGAGGGAACGAAGGGAAGGAGGGGCGATAAGGTGGACTGACACAGGGGCAGTGGGGTGGGTGGAGGGACACAGAATCACACAGGGGGCATTGTGGTGGGTGGGGGTACACAGACTCACACGGGGGCATTGGGGTGGGTGGCAGGAGACAGACTCACATGGGGGCTTTGGGGTGGGTGGGGGACATAGACTCAAATGGGTGGCATTTGGGCGGGTGGGGGTTACACAGACTCACGCAGGGGAATTGGGGTGGGTGAGGGGACACAGACTCACATGGGGGCATTGGGGTGGGTGGGGGCACACAGACTCACAAGGGGGCAGAGGGGTGGGTGGGGGAACACAGACTCACACGGGGCATTGTGGTGAATGGGGGTTACACAGACTCACACAGGGGGCAGAGGGGTGCGTGGGGAGACACAGACTCACATGGGGGGCAGAGGGGTGAGTGGGGGGACACAGACTCACACGGGGCAGAGGGGTGAGTGGGGGGACGCAGACTCACACGGGGCAGAGGGGTGGGTGAGGGGACACAGACTCACCTGGGGGCATTGTGGTGGGTGGGGGTTACACAGACTCACACGGGGCATTGTGGTGGGTGGGGGTTACACAGACTCACACGGGGGCATTGCGGTGGGTGGGGGTTACACAGACTCACGTGAGGCGGCATTGTGGTGTACCGTGATGGCCTTGGGAGGAGGGACAGCCAAGCCTGCCGGCCTCCTTATTCGCCATGATGTAGGCAGCCATGGCCAATCCTGGGCCCCATGCATACCAGCCGCAGCACTCCAGTGCCTGAACAAAGGGCACCACCATCTTGGCATGGCAAAGTCAGCAAGGAGGATAATCCATTTTGTTTGAACACTGTGCGCCGCTCACTGCAACCCAGGGGGGCAAGCCAGGCAAAAGTGGAAGTGCAATCAGTGCACTAGGAGGCCATCCCATGCAGGGAGAAGTGCCAGCTGAAGTCGCTCCTGTGGCCGCAGCAGGAAAAGAAAGGAAAGAGGCAAAGTGAGCACTTTGCATAGGGCCAGGATCCGGCCTTGGGAGGAGTGCCGGCCAAGCCTGCCGGCCTCCTCATTGGCCATGATGTAGACAGCCATGGCCAATCCTGGGCCGCATGCATCCCAGCCCCAGCCCTCCGGTGCCTGAACAAAGTGCACCACCATCTTGCATGGCAAAGTCAGCAAGGATAGTGGGCCAGAATGGAACTTATTCTGAAATCTTTGCTAACAGAGCTAGATCCTCTTGAATTAATTCTCCATTGAAACGGTGCACTGGGTCCCGACAGGCCCCGACTCCTGGGGTGCTGCCTGCACTGTGGTAGCCAAGCACCTCAACTACCGGGATCGAGATGCCCTGCTGCAGATGGCCCGAGTGAAGGGTCCTATAATATACAATGGTGCCAAAATCTCTTTCTTCCCTGACTACACCAGGGAAGTGCGAAGGGGCCGCCAGTCCTTTGATGCGATCAAGAGACGTCTTCATACACACAGGGTTAAGTTCACCCTCTTCTTTCCAGCACTTCTCAAAATATGTCACAATAGGACGATCCAGACCTTTGTAGATCCTCAAGCTGCATGTACATGGGCGGAGACTCACTTGGGGAGAGATTCCAGGGGGTGCAGGCGAGGGGGAACCCAAATGGAAATACCTGACCAACCACGACCTTCCGATACATCACGATATCTGTTACCTCTGCCCCCAGCCCAGTAGATGCCTCACAGTTGTCGTGGAGTGCAGATTGAAACCTCCTGAACTGAATGGTATTTGCTGCCCCGGCGATGGTAAAACAGGCAGATTACGGATGCTGCCCACTGGCATAGAGCAAAACTGGTCGCACAGGCAATGATGGAGAAGATGGACCCCTCTCGCTTCTTCCTTTCTTCTTTTCCTCTTTGTCACTTGCTCTTTTTCTTTGGACCTGGCTCGTGGAACTCTTGACACTGTATTCTCTCTCTCCTATTATTAGGTTGGTGAATATTTAGTCACATGTTTGGGCGACAGGTTCTTCCGGATTGGGCACAGTATGGGGTTGTCGGAGGCTGGGAAGTTGGGGTTTGAAATGTTTTTTATGCCGCACACAATGTTCACATACAAATATAATGGTTGGGGGTTGCATCCGGTTGTACTTGGGGTACCGATTTTGGTCTAAACAAGTTTCCCTCTTCGTGACTTTAAAAAAGAAAACTTTTATTTAACTGTGCCAGGTACAACACACACCACCGAAAACAATATCAGGATCATAGTACACCATTATATATGGGTAGATGCGGGTAGGGATACACATGCCAGTAAATTAACAGTTGGTCTACATTTCATATGAGTTATAACAAAAGTAATCAAGTGAATTATGACAACAGTATGTCAGCCTTCATAGCCCTACTCCTGGGCCCAGGTGGCTAGGTAGGAGCGGAATTCCTCCCAAGAATCTTTAGGTCTGGAGGTAGCGTGCAACATCTCTATATAAGCACCTTCACAGTTTTGGGCCCATGTTAAGTTCACTAGCCAGGATTCAGTGGAGGGTGGGTGTCTGTCCTTCCACCTCATCAGTGTTAGGGAGAATTCTCAGAGATGTGCTAATTCCCTCCACCTTAGAGACCCCGAGCAACTTTGCTGGATTTTGAGGACTTGATTTTTTCAACCTGGAGAGAGTGAGAACCTTTCTTTCCAACTCTCTCATGTATTTTAATGTGATTTCTGAACGTTGTGTTTCTTTTGGTTATGGAGCCTGACAAACTCCATAGGCATAATCTTTTACAGTGTGTCGCGCATCGCCTTCAGTGCAGTGACTCAGGGAAGTCTTGCAGATTCCCAAAGGTTTAAATACCTTCTCTGGGTTAAATTACGGTTTCCCAGAGCAGTAAAGTGAAATTGACTTTGCTTACATTTGTAACTTTCTAGACCCAGCACACACTATCTTACAATAGGGTGCTGGATGGGTTACTTATTGTCCCCTTTGTCTAGCTTCTGATGTAACATTTTTATGTTACCCTTTTCTCGATGAATGGCTGGTGGCAGTGGTTTACTTTTAACTACCGTGGTGTGCATTTACCGCGGGCTGCATTCACAGCTGCAGTAAAGCACCCAAGGGTGCCATTTTTGTCAAAATGGCCCGGTCTTCTTTTTTCACCATTTCTTTGTGGAAAGGTCCTCCTTGAGATTTACTCTGCGGGCCAAACCAAGTTTGGTCCCATTGTTTGCTTTGCCTTTGGCAGGATTCACAAGTGTAGCCCGCCTCTGGCTCCAGGGTGTCTGGGATGGGCAGGAAGTGAGGGAGGTGACTGAAACTCTGTGTGCGTAGTCTCCTAGGAGACCCAAATGCACTCTGTGATGATTGGCTGGCTGACTGTCCGGCAAGGACAGCCACCAGGCTGGGTGACTGAGAGCTAGGCTGCAATGAATGGGAGAGAACTGAATAAAAGGCAAGGCTTTTGGCTTGGAAGGCAGAGTCGACCACTGGACAAAAGAACCGAAGAAGAACTTGAAGAGGACGCCTGCTGCAATTCCTGGATCATTGGTTTGCCCGGTGAAGCCCTGCTGCTGTGCTGAAACTCCAAATCTGTATCAACAGAGAAGCCCCTGCAAGGACGACTTCTCCCCTTGAGTTAGTGGGACCAATGAACTCCAAAGTAAGCCACCTGGACTTTCGGAGCTGGTTGCATTTCCACAGAGTTGCTGCTGGAAACCGAAACACCAGGGAGAGGAACACCAGATTGTGTGCATTGCTTTTAAGTTGACCAAGAGCTCCAGGAAGATCCTCCAGACTCCCAGGAAGCAGGACTGACTGAGCCTGAGCCCCCTTAACAGAGTGCGGGACCTCAGAAGTAAGGAAAGTCCATCTCAACAGCCAGAAACCGTGGTGTTGCTATATGCGATAGGCATGAGGAGCTGAAAAACCGAAGTGCCACTTGTTGGAAAGATTGCCGGTTGCAAGTCTTGACAGTCCCAGTGCAGAGAAGGAGTTCCCAGAAGTCCTCCCTCTTGTCCCCATGACTAAGGCCCAGGAAAAGAGAGATCTGCAGAGCTGCACAAAAAAGAAATCTGCTGCACTTTTTCTCTAATACAAAGGTACTGTAAAGTCTGAGAAAACTTACCTCTCATTGTAGAGTTGCTTGCATATTCTACTACTCACAAGTCTAAACAGCTTGTGGCCCTACATTTGATTCTTCTTTTCTTCAAAGACTTCTAAAACATTGTGCAAAAATGTTTCTACTTACCTACCAGAAGTGCTTCAGCCAAGTTTTGCCCATTGACTTTGGCTTAGTCTGTAACACTGAATGATTTTGCTTAGGGGATCCAAAAGTATTGGCCTGCTTAACAATATTTGTGATCCCTTGTGTGTTCTAATAACCTTTTCTTTGACCAACTCCTAAGAGTATTCTAAATGCAAACAGTAAGATATTAAAGTCCGCAGCACCCTAGCTATTGAAGTCACCTGCGGGTGTAGGTTGTGTCTGTGGGCCATCCCAAAAGGGTCTTTTCTGATTCAGAAACTAAGAGTGTACAGTTTTGAACTGTATTTTTGTGTTACTTTTATATTGTTCCCTTCGGAAGAAGGCTTATTCTAACTGACTGATAAATACATTAATAATTGTTTATTCAAGAAACCTTGTGTATAAGAGTTTATTTGAATACTTGTCACTGTGAATCTCTCTGTAACTCCCCTACAGCTAACATTACCCCTCTTGAGATAAGCCTGGGTGCTCAACATGCTACCAAAACTGTGTAGTCCAAGCTTATTCCAAAGGTTGGGTTTCCTATACCTGTAGGTCAGGGTACTGCATACAATCTTGCCTAACAATCATTATACACCATTTAGTGATCATGCAACCCATGTGGACAAATGAGTGGAGACGTGTATTGGCAAATGCAGGCCACACCCCAAATCATACCCCCAATGGGGCGGGGACCAGTGTAACTTTGAAAATTTCTGACAGAATCTTCATAACTGAAACCCAGAAGTGCCCAGGGGAGGGGCATCCCAGAACATGTGTAGATGATCAGTGTTTGGGCAGTTGCACCGTAGGTAGATCTGTTCCCCCATCCTGAGCATTTTACCCAGGTTCTGGGGTGTAGTAAAGTCTGTTCAGTAGCTTGTATTGCATGAGTGTAAACCTGGAGTTTAGGGAAATGTTCCGAGTATGCAGGCACATATATGTATCAGAGAGTTCTGACCCTAGAACCTCATCCCACTTGTTCCTGATTGCAAGGACCGTGTGGGTGTTTTGTGCAGAGTCTTTTTATACAGGGTGAAAACGATACCCCGACAGGTACTAGAATTGGCAATGTACATCAACTCATTATTTTCGGCGGGGTCAGAGGGGTAATCGGGCCACCACGCGATGACCGCTGCTCTTAGTCTGTAGTATTGTATACATTCAGTGCTGTGCCTTTGTGTTCCCAATGCCAGGTTTGTGGGGAAATGAAGGACCCATCTGGAAATAGATCTGCCAGTGCGTGATATCCCAGACCATCCCAGTGTCTGCTCACAGCCTTGTCCCATGTGGGACCCAATCCCGGGATTTTCCATAAGAGTAGCCACTCTTAGTAGGGGTGATGTGCCCCAGTCTGGAGAAAGATTGAGGGCCATGGAAGTATTGTCGTGTGCATGTGGTTGAATGGGCAGTTATCTGTGTACCTCCCATCTAGGATTAGTGTCCTAAGATCCAATCCCCCACGAGGCCAGCCCCTCCAGCTTTACATGGGGGTTGTGTGGCAGCTCCGTACTAGTGAGATGCCTGGGCCTCTAACCAATAGATTTTGATGTTAGGGGCTGCAAATCCCCTTCTGCATAGGCTGGTCAACCCATTTCTTGCGCACCACCCCCACGTGCCATAAAAAAACTGTGCAAGCATGCCGTGTATCCTGGCAAAGAATACCTTGCCTGACCAGAGTGGAACATTGGTAAATGTATACAGCAGTTTGGGCAACTGGATCATTTTAACTAGGGAGAGCCTAACAGCCAGTGATATGGAAAGTGGGGACCACCTGGTGACCTTATCCCTGACGTACGCCTCGATAGCCATATAATTATCCAGTGTGAGGGAGGCCCTTTCAAGGGAAATCTGCACACCTACGTACCTAATGCCTTTTGGGGACTAACGCAGAGAAAACACCCCCTGCAGTTCCCTCATACATTCCGCCAATGGGGGAAATTTCAGATTTAGCGTAATTTATTACAAACCCTGAATACTTGCCAAAAAGTGTAATGTCTCGGATAATTGGGTCTAAATTGACTCGCTGGTTTTGTACACAAAGCAGGATGTTGTCTGCATAAAGTGAGATTATATCTGGGGAACCCAGAAGATGAATACCACTGTGGCAGTGTTGGTCATGTACGAAGTCCACAATAGGCTCAATGGCCAGTGTGAACAGTATAAGAGAGAACCCCTGACGTGTGCCCCTTCCTCACGTGAGTTGGTCCGAAAGGCAGGAGTTGACCATTACCTCGTGAGGGGGGCCGAGTATGGGAGTTTGATAAATCGGAGCATCTCAGGACCAAAACCCATTTTAGCCAGAACCGTGTATAGGAACTCCCAGGAGACCATAACAAACCCTTTCTAGTCATCAAGCTTAACCGCCACCACCTCAGAGGTCGGGTCTATTCTTGCAAACACATTGAACAATCACCTAATGTTAAGGGATATAGCCCTGCCAGGGACAAACCCTGCATGATCTTGGTGGACAATATGGGGAAGAAGTGGAAGGATATGATTTGCAAGTTCTTTCGCAAAGATCTTTGTGTCAACGTTCATAAGGGAGAGCGGGCGATAGAACCCTCACTCATTACCAGGCTTCCCAGGTTTCAATAGCACTGTAATGATGGCCTCTCACATAGATTCAGCGAGAACAGAGTTGACCAGTGACTCATCCCAGACCTCAATAATGCGGGGTACTTGCAGTAGAACTCAACCATTAGTCCGTCAGTGCCAGGAGCCTTGCCACTGGAGCAATCTCATTTTACTGTCACTAGTTTATCCACAGTGAGGGGAACACTCAAGCTTTCTGTCGCTTGGGTGCTAAGTCTTGAGAATGTAACGCCCTCCAACCAGTCCATTATGTCCGAATGATCATGGTGAATATCCGCCCCATATAGCCAGCCATAAAAATTGCGGAGTTTGCTGGTCCGGAAACAAGGGTGCGGGTAAGTTCACCGGCACCCTTGTTTCCGGATCGGTAAACTCTGAGTCTTCCTGCCGTGGCCTCTGTGCCCGACAGGTCTGACCCTGCCATGCACTGTGGCCACGGTAGGCAGACTGTTCACGGAAGCACCGGCATTGTTACTAACGGTGCCCGTGCTTCCGTGTTCCCACTCCCATAGAGTCCCATAGGACTCTATGGGAATGGGGACTAACAATTTGCCCGCACATGACTTCCCGGGCCACCAGACTCATAATGAGCGGTGGCACCATGATGTCAGGCGCTGGTAAATTATTAGGGTTCCGGCAGCAACCCACTGGTAGCCCTGGCAGGATTACCGCCAGACCCTTAATGAGGCCCAATGTCTTTCAATGCGTCCAACTTGAATCTCCAACAGTTAGCTCAGATAGGGGGCCTGTCAGTTCACAAATGAAGGATTACTGGGGAGTGGTCACACAATGTGCTCGGTTTGATATCTGCCTCATCTATCCTAACCAGCAACGCACTGGAGACCAGAAAAGTATCAATGCGCAAAGCCATGTCGAGTGCATAAGGCACAAGGCATCCCTTAGTTGAGGGTCCTCCATATGTGTCAATAACTGGCGGCTATCCTTAAAGAGGGGTCTGGAAGCGCGGCCCTTTTTGTCAAACCCCAAATCACGGATCAGGTTCATGTCTCACCCCCAAATTATCGAAACCCCGGCATATGTGGAGATAATCCCGCCAATTTAATCGAACAATTCCGGGGAGTCCACATTCGGTCATAATTGTTTGCAATAAAAGTGCCATCCCCGCTAGGCAGAAACTTCAAGCGCGAACATATGCAGCTAGGCGTTGTGCAGAAAAGGCCTCTGGGAAGTGCAATTCGCACTGGAGGACTCAACAAAAGGAGACCCGAGTTGGTGCTGCAGAACTCAGACCTAGAAATTGGCATGGTCCATTAGAGATCATATCACCTGTCTGCAACAGGCTACCCTTCTCTGTCTTTCCGGGTTGGATTTGTTCCCCCCTGTTCCCTGCAATACAAGTCACCAGCTTGCTTCACACACTACTGGCACCAGAAATGTCCTGTGTGTGTCCTGAAGATGGCTGGGGTATGAGACACAGCTAAATTACCCACTTGAAACTCGAGTAGACACTTTTTTGCAAATTCCATTGGACAACTAATGCTGGACAGCCCCGCTTGAATTCAAAGGCGACTTATTGTATTAAAATATATTGTTGATACATGCCAACACTTTATAATAATGGTGCATTTATGGTTTATTTTACACTTTGCACTTTAGGTAGTATTCTGCGTAATATGACTGAAATCGTATGGGAATGATTGAGGTTTGGATTGAATGACCGGTATATTAGGTTACGGAAGGGTGTGTATGTTCACTTTTTAGTAACTGTGGACCGATTGATCTGAATTGTTTTTTAGAAAATGTTTTTTTATTCCCTGTGTTTTTTCTATGTGTAAATAATATAAAGAATATTGTGATAGCAATTGAGATTTGGTACTTTGTAAGGCGATTGATAGATGATAAATATTTAGTAAATGCCACCTTTGGTATAGACTTTGTTTCTGTTCCTGATCAATTAGCCTTCTACTCTCAGTCAAATGAACACAAATAGGCTTCAGCACGATCCTTTTGTATGTACAGTCCCCGCTAGGGAGCAATGCACAATAACGTATCGTCCCCTCGAGTCTATATGAGTCTTCCATGTGGTGAGGCTTAACGATTTATGTATAAGTGTCAAAACACCACAAGATTACATTGAATAGGAGGTGTAGTATCTGTTCCCACCCCAGGTGGGTGCAACGTTCCGACAAACATCTGCCCGAACATGGGTTTCCTGTAATAAGAGGACATTGACCCTGTGCCGGTTCGCATAAGGCACAATCTTCTTAGCTTTCGAGTAGTTCCCCAGTCCGTGATGTTCCAACTCATTCATTTAATCATCATATTGCAAACCAGACATTATCACAATGCCCCGTTTGCTTCTTGTCCCACCTTACTCCCTCTCGGTTGCTTTGCATATTGGATACCTGCGTCCCACTGCTAAGGGATTTTCAAACTTTTCCACCAACTTAACTTTGAACTTACCTCCCCACCTATCCCCCGTCCCCTAGATTCCCATCCCCACCCACACTGCCCTTCCCCAGCTCCCAGTGTAGTGTACCCCATTTGATCCCCCTTAGAAGCCCTTAAGCCCCAACTGGCATGCAAGTAGCATCAGGCAAATGTGTAAACCAGAACAAAGCCATCGCTCAACACACTGTAAACACCTCCCGCCACCCTTTTCACAACTCCTCCCCTCTCCCGCACAACATTACGTTGCTTGTTGGGTGTGTCATACTCACCAAGTTCTCTTGAGGTGGGGCCGCTCGACTGCATGCACACCTCCAAAGCGGCTCGCCACCTCCCCTCGTCTGGACCACGTCTGGAAACTCGCCAACCGCGGGCGGGATACTTCTCAAGCCGGCTCCCGAGGGCCAATATCCGGATTGCGCTGTCCGGTCTTCTCGCAGTTCCGCGATGGTCCTGTAGTCCTCAAAAGGGGGCAACGGCAGAGGGGGCCGTGCTGCCGGGTCACCTCGTAGCAAGAGGTCTTGGAATAATGATCTCAGGGAAACAGACCTCAAACAGATCTCAGCAGTGCCTCCAACTTGTCGGGGTGATTATCCCGGGGGCCGGCAGAGCCGTCCGCGGACCCCCGGGCTGGGGAGGCCCCAACTCCTCCCGCGTCACAGAAGGAGTATGACACACACACACAAGGAACAAGGCAATTACTGCTGTTTATTAGAGTAACGGCAGGGATACGCTTAGTCCGTATGCATCCGGAGAAGCTCTCATCGTTAGTGGGGCTCGCAGGCCCTTTTTACAGCAGTATGATGCACTACATGCGTCACCTGGGAAAAATCATCACAAAACCTATCGCCACTTCGGATTGGTTCCCTGAGTGGTAGGGTTAGTATATGTCCCCTATAGGGAGAGATATTCGTGGTGGAAGACAGGTCAGGTGGTATACTTGGGCTGTTCCTAGCAGTTGCTACTTTGGAATTATTACAAGGGGACCCTTGGTGATTGGCTAAGAGTAATGGCGTCAGTAATAAGCTCCCCTGTATTCTGATTGGTTCTCCCGTGAGCCCCCAAGCCTGGGACCATTGCCGTTCCCAGCCCACGGTGTACCTGACATTAGCAACAATGTGCAACTATGTGTTAGTGCGGACAATGGACAGGTCTGCTTATGGGCTGGTGAGCAGGTCTTTCCCATCGCTGTAGGTGTCCATCTTTGCCACTTCGTTGTTGCAACCTGTATCCCAGACGTGGGACCCTGGCGACTTTCTGTCTTGTGGGCTTGGCATGTTGTCAGTTTGGCTTAGTCACGTGTGGGGAGACCGTAGCTGGAGCAGAATTATGAGCATTAGATTTTGTATTCTGTCTCTGAGGGTTTGGCACCTGCAGGTGTAACCTTGGCGCTCGGCGCGCAGCGTGCGGTTTGCAACATCGTGGCCTTGGCTGTGGGCTCTCGTTGGGGGCTCGTTCTGCATGGTCAGCACTTGTATTTTGTTCTGAGAGGGTTTTCGTTTGCGAGGCTCCGGTCAGGGGACTTTTGCTTGCGGCCTACTTGGGCCTACTTCGCAGATGGTAGTACATGATCCATATTATGGGGATTGCAGGGTGACGAAGCATCATAGGAAGCATTAGATATACATGGTAGCATCTTCATAGGGATAGGTAGCGATGAAGCATCAGCAAGCATATACACAAGCTCTTCAGGCGTCTTGCGTTTCTGCGCTGCTGTAGAAGGCCTATGTGAAAAATAACGACGACGAATGTCCGTGGGTGTGACAGTCCGCTACGTCGTAGCACCGAGTATGTTCTTCGTGTGGGTTGGTGTGTGAGTGACCAGTGTGCATGGTGGCACGTGTGTTCTTGTCTGTTGGCTATGTCGTCATGGCATCTCTAACAATGTGAATACTCATGGCTGTTGTTTTAATCGAGCTGATCCATGTCGCAGGCGTTGGTTTGAGCATGGCATGCTGGTGGGCATAGTCCTCGTATGTGTAGGTTTTTGAAACAGGGTACTTTGTCATCTGGTAAGTAGATGAATTCCTCTCGTGGGGGGTGTCTGGGCCGTGATCCCCTAGGCCATGATCTGGATGAGATTGGGGGTGGGGGGGTGTTATCCCATTCTCCCACTTCAGGGACAGATGCACCTGTGGCAGCACATTAAACTTGCTACGCTTACAATATGATAGCTTAAGAACAATTTAGATAATCCATATTACTGAAGTGTTATGTAATCAACCTTGTGCGAGAGTTCAGTCCGGCGGGCGATTCACGGGCAGGCACTCGCCAGGGACATCCATCGGGATTTGGGATTTAATGAATTTTAGAGCTTCCTCCGGGACAGTAAAAAAATAAAGGTTCCCCCGAAAATGGAATCGAAGGTGTGCTGGGAAAAGCATGGCATATTTGATGTTTTGCTCCCGCAGTAGTTTCTCGATCCTGTTAAAGTGGCGTCCCTCCTGTTCAACTGCAGCCAAGAAGTCTTGGAAAATTCAGATGACTTGAGATCCCATTCACAGTTCTTTTTTATCCCTGCCTACTTTTAATATGTGGTCTCTGTCCTGATAACTTAGGATCTTGGCAATGATCGGTCTGGGGAAATCTCCTGGTTTGCAGGTTCCAGATCACCCCAGGGAGCCACCTTGGCGAATTTGTCCATGGCTCTCGTTTTCTTCCCCCCTCTTGCCTCCTTGGTCATGGCTGCCAGAGAGATTGTGGTCCTAAAGCAGGTGCGCCGGTGTACAATGCCGCAGCCCTCCCAGGTTACAGGGCACTCTGAAGGAGGCTGGACGAGGAGGCACGAAGGATCCTGGGGAAATGGGTTAGGGCACTCTCGGGTAGGGTCAGAAGTGTGTAGGACCAGGGGAGTTAGATCCTGTGGGGCAGCAGAGGGCCAGGGCTGTGAGAGTTCCCCACATCAAGCAACATGATCCCTTTGACCTAATGGAGCACAGAGGGGCCATTTAGTGAATCCACCGGAGAGGTCTGTATGAGCTTGGTAGAGGGGAGAAAGATACAACAGACCTGGAGTAGAAAGGGCTGTGTGGGTCCCCCTCATTGGGTGTAATAGGCACTGCACCTCTATGGAGTCTGGCCGGGCTGGTCAGTGTGGTGCCCAGAGCAGGGGCCAGAAAGTTAGTATCCGGCTGGCTGGTAAAGTCCAGGGGTGTGTGGGATTTTACTCTGGACTATGGGTGCTATGTGATGCCACATGTGGTGGCCAAGGTCAGGGGCATAAGCCCCAGGCAACTGGAGGTTGGCAGCATTGCAGTACCACTGGGCTCTCCCTCAGAGTTCAGGGGCCTCCCAATGCAGGATCGGGCCAATGTGTGCTGGCAGTTCAGGGTGCCCAGCCAGCACTGCCTCACCGCTGGTGCCTCCCAGGCTCAAAAATCCATCGAAGTGTGCATCCAGACTCCCCCGCAGGATCCCAACGCAATAACCTCCAGGGACGCAACTGCCAGTGAAGGTTCCAAGTCAGGGTGGAGCCAGGCGGCTCGGTCCGATCCACCGCTTGGGTGATCAGGTGGGCCATTGTGTGCGGGGTCAGCAGGCTCCTCTTCCAGCAGCCAGTGATGTTGTCACAGTCCCAAGCAGCACAGTCACAGGGCAGGTGGGTCGTATGCCCGGGAAGCCACGACCTGGGCCCCCGGGTCAACAGGCGGATCACGATGGTTCCAGGGTTCAAATCCGCTTGGTCCCAGCGCGAGATAGGATCTTGAGCCGATGAAGGAGAAGGATTTTCGTGCCGCCAGACCAAGCTCTGTAGCTAAGCTGCCATCTTCATCGGCCGCTCGACAGCAAAATTTGTGACTTGATGGGGGCCATTAATATGAGCAGGAAACTTAAGATGATGTCCTGGAATGTGAATGGCTTGTGTTTCTGGATCAAACGGGGCCTGGTTCTCCAGTTCCAGTTCCTGAACAGGTAATCCCAAGGCTTGGCTCTCCTCCTCGAAACACACTTAGCAGGTTCAGACTGCAACTTCTTCAAGCAAACTAATTACAGAAGTGCAACACATTCAGGCTTCATTCAAGGCTCCCAAGGGATGCTGGTACTCATTACCAGGCAGTTTCCCTTCCAGGTCCTCTACACCAAAGGAAAACCTGGGGTAGATTTCTCCTAGTTGTGGGGAAACTGTGAGGGAACCACTGTTTATGCCCCTCCTCTGCTGTCCATGGGCCTCTTAGATGCCATTTAGAGTCTATTACTTTCCTGTCAACCCGAACTGTGGATCTTGAGGGGTGACTTTAATGATGTCATGAACCCGCCCATAGACCACACTCACCTTTGGAGCATGGACCCAGCTGGACCCACGAAATTGCGCCCCTGAACAACTGTTTTCGGCATGTGGGATGTGTGGAGAACGGTTAATGAACACTCCAAGGGCTACTTTTTTCACTGTGGGGTGCACGCCTCTCTCTCTAGAATAGATTACTTCTTTCTCCCGCATCTGAAGGCACACCTGATTATGTCAGCCAGATTCCTCTGACCACTCCCTGCTCCTTATTGAACTGGAGAGTGGCAGGCCCTGGCATCAGACGGAGTGGCATTTCACCAATTATTACCTTGGCTTTCCAGATATTTCAGAAGGCATTATGTACAAATCCGAGGAATATTTCACACTTAACACTGGGTCGTTTGACAGTCCGGTGATAATCTTGGAGTGCTACAAAGCAGTATTGAGAGGCAAACTGATGTCCCTGATTTCAGCAAAACGTAATGCTCAGTCACAGCAGGTACGAGAGGCTGAAATTGCAGCCGAGAACCTGGAGGAAGACTTTCTCCAATCAGACTCACCTGCCACCAAAGACTCCTCTTGGCACCTCGAAAAATACTGCGGAATATCCAACTGGATAACGCCAGGCTAGTGCATGGTGATAGACTAAGCAGAATTTACGACACTGGGGATTAGGCTGGGAAAAAGCTAGGCTTGGCTGGAATGGTGTGGTGAGGGGAACAGGCATATCAGAGAATTATTGGATGAGAGTGGGGATGGGCATACAGAGAATTCTGAGATTGCAGAATTCTTTACACAATACTACGAAACGCTACATCGGTCCCCTGTGAGGATACGGAACAAGACGGGTGGCCTGATGGTTCGACACTTGCTCAATCTGTTCCTACACAGTAGAGAGGAGGGTACCATGCCCCCAGACCTGCGGCAGACCTCTATAGTTGTTATACTGAAGAAAGACAAACCCCTTACCCTGGACTCCTCCTATCTACCTATTTTTCTTATAAATGGCGATTCCAAACACCTACCTAAGGTGCTTTCTAACCTGCTGTGGGTGATCAACTCACTGATACACCCGGACCAGTATGCTTTTCTGCCAGTCAAATCTACCCGCATAAATATCATGCGCCTCCATCTGATGATGGACCGCGCTTTGGTCCTCCCTGAACCCCTAGCACTCCTTGCCATAGACTTTGAAAAGGCATTTGACTCTGTCTTGAGGTAGCACCAGTGGGAGGTGTTGGCAGGTATGGGCTTTGGGGAGCAGTTTATACGCTGGGTCAAACTTTTATCAGCGGCTCTTGTCGCTGAGGTCGGTAAATGTGGTAACATCCAGATCCTTCCCCTTGGGGCGGGGATCCCACAGGCCTGCACACTCCGCCCTTTTTGTTTACAATTGCTGTTGAACCACTGGCCATATGGCTTCTCATGGATCTGACGTGGAAGGGTTCCTGTTGGCCCACCAGCCACAAGGATAGGATCTCCCTTTATGCTGATGACCTCTTGATATTTCTGGGCGACCTGAGGGTCTCTTGTCCCATTGTAACTAAAATGTTCAGAGACAGCGAAGAAGTTACTGGACTTAGGGTTAGTTGGCACAAATCAGTCCTGTTCCCGGTAAAGGGGGGGTGACCTGGTGATTCCCCCATGACTGCCCCTATGATGTCTCATGGATGAGCTTCCGATACCTGCAGGTTCACATTGGTCTTGATCCCCTTGAATTTCTTTCTTCCAACCTACATCCAATCACAGAGATGTATCTGCAGGATGTGAAAACTGGCACACTCTCCCAATAACACTTCCAGGGAAGGCGGCGCGATTTAAGATGCTTATCTTGCCTAGGTATCTCTACATCCTCCAGAATACCACATTTGCCGACCGAGTTTACCAGAGTGAACACAGCCCTTAGGGACCTGCTGTGGAATGAGAAGCAACCCAGGATTGCTTTGTCTGTGCTAGAGTGCTCAGTATCGGAGGGTGGTATGCGGTTGTCAAACATTGCACATAATTACTGGGCCTCCCAAATGGGGGTAATTAATGACTGCTGCACAGGGACCCAAATTTCCCACATATCAAGGCTCAACAGGCGTGAATGGGAGAGGTCACACCGATCCGAGTATTGTATGGGGGTGGTAATGACCCAGTTTTGCCAGCAATAGCCAGACATGTTATTAATGTTTGGGGATCAGCGCTTCGGGGCTTTGGATGGGGTGGCAGACCGACACTCGCCAGGTCTCTGTGGTGGAACTCGCTCCTGTCCGAAATCAATAAGATTGGCGTATTTGGGACTTGGGCTTGCTGTCATATTTTGACCCTTAACCTTGTATTAGATGAGGGGTGTGGTCCCCTTCTCCATTCTACAGCTCTCTTACCGGCTCCCGGCAGTGGAAAGCTTTCCCCATATCCAGATTATCCAGATTACCCATGCACTACGTGCCCAGTTCACTGATATCTATGCTGTCCCATCCGGCTCCCCTCTAGAAGCCGAAATTGAGGAGCAACGAATAGACAGAAAGGTTACCTGTGTCATGCACCAATGCATATCCTCCTTCTCGTCACAGGATCTGCTCTAACTGCAATGCAAGTGGGAAACAGATGTGGGGGTTATAGACCATGAAAACTGGGTGTCCCTGAGAGAGATAGCAATGTCCTCCCGGTTTCGCTTGATCCAGCCCAAGATTTTACACAGAACGTATTACTCACGTACACTGCTCTTTAGATGTGGCCCGGCTGCCCACAAGCGATGAGGCCGAGCAGATGGTACCTTTTTCCATAGCATATGGGAATGCTCGCTGATACACCACGCCTGGGATAGAGTTCTGAATATTTTGACAGGGGTGCTGGGGGCACCCATGCCTGTTGAGCCTAAGCTTTTGACATTGAGAATCTGGGGTGCCCAATCATTTGGTATCCACAGTGGCCAATATGGCTAAGAGAAATATAGCGATGATGTGGGCAAGCCAGATATACTGAGGTATAACAAATAAGTTTCAGATATGGAAATCTGCATGTCTTATGAAAGAAGAATCTACAATGCCCGAGGGTTCCCGACCAAATTCCAGAAAATGTGGTAGAAAGGGGAGGAAGCCGGGTGATTGTGTCCTTCAAATGGATGTGATGTGTCGTTCGCTTTGTTTGTGTTTATGATTTGGCCCGCTCTGTACCTTGCCCTTTTATATGCCTGGAACGTTTTGAATTGTGTCAAACATGGTGCTGCTTTGGTTTTGTTGTATGTTTCAAATCAAAATGTGTTATAAAAAAAAAATACTGTGGCCTGCTCTGGTAATCTGGTGCCATATGTCCCATTCTTCCGCACGACTACCACTGAACCCCATACAACCCTCCATAGTTATTTACCATTGACCCATTAAACCATGGCCCCTTTCCTCCAAACTTGCCAAATAACCCACTTCCTTGTGAAAATCCTCCTCTACCCCTCAGAAACCATCTCTCTCATTTGCCTTGCACCGGGAGTATACCGGTCCCTCCAACCTTGCGTCATAACTGAGTCACTATATCCCTGTTGTCCCAATTGTCCCTGCTGTCCCTCCATCGAACTGGTAATCACTGCTCCTTCCAAGCATTCACCCTGATTATCTCTAGCTTATTCTGAACAAGATTGGCCCCTGCCTTTTGTGCCTGCTCAATACTCTTCTTTTCCTTCTTTTGCCTCCTTTTACAAAAGTGCACAACATCTGCCTGCATTTCCGGCCAACTCTTGGCCTCCATCCCTACTACTTTGTCTAGATTGTGCTGGACTTTTTTAGGAAGTCCCATTTTTAGTATGTGGCAAAAAACCACCACACTCTTATTCCATGCTTCTCCCATCTCTGTCCTCCACATCTCCTGAATGAACTGGATTTGTGTGGCAGTTCTAACTTCATTGCTTTGGCCAAAATAGAATTTACTTTGGGAGTATCAGGATACATAACCCGCAGGGCCCCCCATACCTGTGCCTTATAATTACTGAATTCTGCTCCATCATTGGTATTTGTATCAAACTGAACTCCCAGGTACTCTGCTCATCTTCAAAGCTCGTCTGACCGTTCTCCCATTAGGGCAGTGAAAATACTTTTTATGTCCTCTATGGCCAACATGACACCGGCATTATGTTTCTCTAATGCATAAATCCACTTCCCTGCCCCTGCAGTGATCAAAGGAAGCGTCTTCATCAAATTATTCCAGTCTATGTGTGGCCTTGGGACATAATATACCATTCCCAGACCCTTCTGAAGCAAAGGAAATTGAGTTACACCCACTTTTACTGGGGCATCCCCGATCTCTCTCCTACTACTTACTATGGCCATGCCAGTACCATGGCATGTCGTAAGACTGCATGGTGAATTCTCTGTCGCTGCTACTGGATCAGGAGGTGGAGCAGCTTCACTCTGCTCTCCCTGCTCAACATCCAATTCCCATTCAACTTCCTCTCCTACTACTGTTAACACCTCCCCTGATACTTCTTTCGGCACAGAAGCAAACTCCACACTGTCCTACAATGCCCGTTCCATTCTCCCTGCTTGAATCCTTTGCCCATAGCAATACTTCTGTGCTCCAGGTCCCTGTTGACCTCTTTATAACTAACTAATCCAACCTAACAAGAACTTGTACATGCCTACACCTTCCTTCCTCTACGTCCTTTGCCTTTCTATTCACTTCTCCTCGCTCTTCTCTTCCCTGCTGTTGAAACAGCACTATCTCTTCTTCCGCTAGCCTCAGTGCTTCTTCCAACTTCTCCTGTGTCTCTACAGCCTTTAGCAGCCTTTCCTCTTTCCTAGCGGTAAAAGAAATAAGGCCTCATTACGAGGTGGGCGCAAAGGGATACCGGGCACTGTTAAGGACATCGGTGCCGGTAATCCCTTTGCGCCCTATTCCGAGGTCCCTTAGCGGGTCCCTTCCTTAACGCCTGGTTTTACCAGGCGTTATGGACGGGGCCCATTAAGGGACTTCAGAGCTAATAACGGTACCGAAATTTGCGGTACCGTTATTAGCTTCTTCCCCCTTCCCATTGAGCCCTATGGGGGCTGAAATGAGAATGGGGAATGGCTTTTTCAATGGGGACTTACCGGTCCCACAAAGGTCAGAATAGAAAGTGAGGTGATTGTGGTAAAAGTGGTGGCGGAACAAGAGAGAGTGAGGTCGGCAGCCAGAGCAGTAGATGAAGCTTTGAGTGCAAAATGGGAGACTATGGGCCTCATTACGAGGTTGGAGGTAGTCATGGTGCTATTAGTGCCATGACTACCTCCAATACCGGTACCGAGGACTTAAGAAGTGAGTGCACGTTTGTACGTAAAGCACATTTTATGCACTATCAGTCAGGAGGGGCTACATAATGCTGTAGAGTCAAACTAACCTGCGTCTCTCTGACCCACACAAACACTTCACATTACATACAACACATGCAACATTTAAAACACTCCCATATAATGTATTTAATGTCATGCTGTCATGGCCATTGGGCCAAGGACACAAAAATTACCGGGCCACTTACACAGGGGGCCGGCCCGGATGGACACAGTCCTGGCACCTTTGGCGCCAGGCTCATAAAAAACTTTTATTTATGAACATGGAACCTTATTTTGGGTGCTAAGTGTATTTGACATGTGAATTTACATTACGACAGCAGCCCCACCTGTACGCTTGGGTGGGGCTGCTGCTATTGGGTTGCCTTGCACGTACTGACTCTCTGGGAGTGGCAGGGTGTGGTAGGCAAGCCAGGCCTAGTGGGCGTGCCCACGATCGCAGCTATATAAGCTGCTCCAATCCCAGAGGCAGACGCTTCGCGTTATTCTGCACTTCCATGCAGCATAACGCTCACCGCTGCTTGGGGTTAAACTTACCTTTGGAAATCCTGTTTCCTGTCTCCATACTTACCATCTGAGGAACCCGCTCTCACCTCTGCGCATCTTCAAATCTTCCGGAATGCTGATATCTTCATCTTATAGATACAAGGGGGATGTCCTTTCCTGAATATTTAGGTGTTTTACTATCAAATTGGTAAAACAGGCTTATGTTTTTGTCAGAAGTGGTACACCAAGGAGTGATTCAAGTGTAAAATGCATATTATTTACAATTTTATTAAACAAACGAATACACTGGTTATCATTATCTTGACCAATATTTATTGGTGGTCGTGTTCTGTTTATAATCTCAACACAGAGTATTTTTGGTGATTTAATCAGCATGAACTCAAAGGTATTAAGTGCTAGTTATGAGCAAAACCTTCACCTCCAGTGACTTGTGTAGTACTTTATTCACAGTAGTTATCACTCACATTACAGCAAACTATGTACATGTATAGTTACATGGCCTAATCAAAGGTCAATGTCTGGGTTTCAATCATTAGTTTAGGTGCTATAGGGGGTAGCCTAAATGCAAACAGTAGTAGGGCCCCGGATGTTTCGGCAAGATTCTGTACAAGAGCCTTCTTCTATGGACTTGGAAGGTCTCCCTACAGGAGGAACATGTAAAAGGGGCTGTTGTTAGCCATTTAGTGTGTGTATTCATATATGTAAATTAAATTCAAATGACATACAAATGAAAACAAGAGCAGAGTGTCTGCAGGCACATTAAACAAACAATTGTGGGTGTTAGGTGGGGGGGACACTGACCTTCATTGTGCTGGGACCAGGGTCTCTTTCCAGGGTGAGGTGGTCTTAATTTCCACGAGGACCAGGAGTCATAGAAACGTATCACTTAAGGATTG
This sequence comes from Ambystoma mexicanum, assembly GCF_040938575.1. NCBI lineage: Eukaryota > Metazoa > Chordata > Amphibia > Caudata > Ambystomatidae > Ambystoma > Ambystoma mexicanum. Next base: position 114,001,919 of record NC_090922.1, read on the forward strand.
TGGTGCTGTGGGTGACATGTGTGGACATCATTTAAAATATGGCTGGGTACGACCTCAGGAGTGTATAGGCAAAGTTACAGGATCTAAAAAGTATTTACCATGCATCTGGTTCCAAAGAGGCTGGTAAAGTAAGCTGGTGGCTCCCCTTCAGGGCAGTTGGGGAGTCATGGTGGCAATCTGTGTGAGGACTCCTAGTTGGGGGAGAATCTTGTAGGTTGGTACGTGATCCTGTGAAAAAGGGAGATCCAGGTTAAAATAGAGAGCGTAAGAGGCCCTCGGGTAGTAGCTGATGGTGGGTCAAGGGGGTGGAGAGAGATCCTTACCTGAATTGGATGAATTATGTGGCCGTTCAGGAAGCTGCTCACCGCAATGAGGCGGTATGCGAATTAAAATGGAGAAGAGCTGTGTCATCAGGTGGAGTGTGCATGCGTCGCGAGAGAGGTGTCCCTCGTGGTGCGCATGCGCACTGCACTCGGATGACTGTTGTACAGGGGGTTGTAGGTCGTATGATGCCCCAGGTACCCCGATTGGAGCGGGATATGTACAGTACTGGAGTGTAGATATAGCCGTGTTAGTTAGGTCCAGCCGAGGGAGCCGCAGATGCAAGCGAACAGTGTGTTCAGAACTGCGCATGTGCCGGGGAGGAAAGACTGGCCCCTGGGCACATGTGTGCTCGTATCCCTGTTAGTGAAAGTGCCCAGGAAGAGCTGTCAGCTGAGGCAAGGTCTCAGATGTAGGTAGGGCTAAAACAAACTATCCTATAGATAAATAGGCCCATATAAAATGGTGCTGCAAGCAGCAGCTCTGATGTTGGTAGAACAGAGCGGATAAACCTGTAAGAAGGAAAACTGGGGTGCTTGGCCCCTAGTGTGTGGTGCTGTCTGCAGTAGGGGGAGAAGGGAGGGGGTCCCTAGCTGTAAGGGCCGCTGGGTGCTGCCTCATTAAGGCCATTGTTTATGAAATTAAGTTTGAACATCCACTATGCCTCTTTATGCTTGAGGGCACTGGTGGTGTTAGAGGAGATGGGTTAGAGGTCTCTGGGCCTAGTAAGATCATTGTTTTTGTTTATCCCCTGTTCCCCTCCCTTTGCCTGGTCGCGCTCTGAAACACCTGTGTAATAACGCAATATAAATAAAATATCATATCATACACTGTCAAGGACCCACCATAGTAGATCATCAGGGCCATGTTGAATTCAACATAGTGTGGAACCAAGGGGCTGATAAAGTTCTACACCGGATTCTGGACCTGTGTTCCCCTATCCTTTTGTGGACATTTCTTTTAGTTTGGCCAACATATCTAAGTCCACACAGGCATTCAATTGCATAGATTGCTTTAGTTGTTTTGCAATTGGAGAAGTGGCGGAAGTTCCAGACTTTGTCTTGAATCAGAAAGGAGCACATTTTTCTGGTAAACCTGAAGCATGCGCACATTCGCACATTACGCAGGGGTGATGGCTTTTGATTTCCCTCATGTCCCAAGTTAAGGATCTGGTGTTTTTCTTGCTCATTCTGGCATTAAGCAGCATGTTCTTAAGGTTTTTGGAGCATTTGAGTGCCATTCTGGGTAGTTTTTCTTGAGGTAGGCTCAATTGCACTAGAGGCCAGAATTTGTTTATGAGTCCTTTCAACTTCGTAGTAGTAGGGCCAAATGTAGAGACACAGGTCTAGATATCTTCTTCTTCACTGGTACGGTTTTTGGGTGTCAGCAAGGATTCTCTTGGTGTATACTTTGCTCTTTTTTGGTATTGTTGAGGAGTTTTTTGGGATACCCTCTGGCATGTAGTTTTTCTTGCAGAATGTTGGCATGTTTTTGGTACCATGTAACTTCTGTGGAATTTCTGCAGAGGCAAAGAAACTGTACATATGGGAGGTTATCGCGAAGATTCTTAGGGTGATTGCTTCTATAGTGTAGGATAGTGTTCCTATCTGTTTCTTTGGTAAACAGAGACACGTAAGGGCCCCGTTGCATGGTTTAATTGCGAGGTCCAGGAAGTTCATCTCTGCATTGTAGTTAGTCATAGTGAACTTGATTTTGTGGGTTTGTCCATTCAGCCATGTTAGAAAGTTGTTTAAAGTTTGCTCGTCACCTTTCTAGATGAGGATAATGTCATCAATATATCGGTACCAATGATGTATCGGGTCCCAGAAGTGGTTATTGTTAGTTAGGACGTGAATTCTTTCATATTCAGCCATGAATATTATGGCCATACTTGGGGCGAAGGCTGCACCCATGACAGTTCTGCTGGTTTGTAAGTAGAAAGTGTCTTCAAATAGAAAGTAGTTGTTGGTAAGGGCCAGCTCGAACAATTCTATTATGAAGCTAGTAGGAACCCTCCTTTGTTGCATGTGGTGTGTAAGGTATTGCCTCATGCATTCCACCGCAGCGTCTTGGGGGATGCTTGTGTAGAGGCTAACAATGTCCATTGTGACTAGTAACTCCTCGTTCATGTTAAAGGTTGTGTTTTCAAACAGGGAGACGGTGGGCATCGTGTCTTTGAGGTAGGGGTTTCGTGACAAAGAGGTTTCATCTTGGCACCGCAACTCACCTTCAATTCTTCCAGAGTGCCGACATCTTCATCTTGGCACCGCGGCTCACCTTCAAACCTTCCGAAACGCTGAAATCTTCACCTTGGTATCACAGCTCATCTTCAAATCTTCCAGGACGCAGAAATCTTCATCTTGACACCGCAACACGACGCGCTCCACCCGCGACCGCAGCACCTGCAAGTAAAAACAAAAGGCAAGGTTAGACACTTAACATACATTGGGCCTCATTACGAGCATGGAGGTAGCTATGGTACTATTATCGCCATGGCTGCCTCCAAACTCGGGTCCGGGTCCGGGTTCCTTGAATGAGGAATTACCGGACCATTCCAACCTTGGAGGACCTGGTAATTCCTCATTCAAAAAACCCATCCCCATTCCCATTCGAGCCCCCGTAGGGCTCAATGGGAATGGGGATGGAGCTAATAATGGGCCCATTAATAATAGGCCCGTTATTAGCTCCCTGGTCCCCTTGCGGGACCCGCAAAGGATGTCTGATCTCACCAGACGTTCTGAGCGGGTCCCGCAAGGGAACCTCGTAATAGGGCGGAATGGGTTCACCAGCACAGGCACAATTACTGGCGCCATTAAACCCACTCCACCCACCTCGTAATGAGGAACATTAAGTTTAAGGTCGCGCTACCACCGAACCTCGCGCTTTTCCTTAAACCATCTCTCACCTGTTGTCGGACATTGCAATTTCATCCATCTTCCTCCCGCCGCACTCCGCTCCTCCACAGCTGCTTTTGGGCTGCATCTCCATCTATTGGGAAGAAAACAGAAGAGAAAATGTTATTCAGGGATTAACAACACTATTGAGAGCAGTAATACCCAAGACAGAAAACAGAAAGGGGAAAAGACAAGAGACATTAAGGGACACTTACCATCAACCAGGGGAAAGCATAGTCGCAGCTAGACTGGACTATTACCCACCAGGGATCAGTGAAGGAACTATATCCCATCAAAAAGCGCCCCTGTCGAAGTAGCAGGACGGAGGGCTCATCATCAATAATTAACAAGTGACCTTTCTGGCAGAGATGTTGCGACAGACTCTCGATGGTTATGGGCAGAGCAATAATGATGGACCCAAAACTGTTGATACTGGGAGACAATGAGATGTCCCGCTATGAAAAACTAATGTTTTCAACGGCAACAGGCCTGGCCAAAAGGAATGTGGTGCAACTATGGGGCTCAAACATCGCTCCATAATATGAACAGTGGGTGGCAGATGTAGACGCGTGTATTGTCATGGTAAACAGGGTTTATACGGCCAGAGGATGCCACGGAAAGGCGAATAAAATTTGGCACAGATGGGGGGAGAACTAGTGAACTACATAGAAGTGTCAAGATGACCAGTAAATTGGTAGAATTACTTACTGTGAACTCTATATACAATGCACCACAACTGACCGAAATGCGTTGAAGCACCCAGACAATGTACTAAACCTGTGACCTGTGTTTTATGTTTTTGTATGTTTGTAATGTATAGTATATTGTTGTTTTCAAAAATCAATAGAATGTTATAGTTAATAATTAACAAGTGAGCCTTATGGACAGGTACATGACCACAGAAATCGCACCTTGGGTTGAGGGGTTTGAGAAGTACAATAGTCACCGACCAGCGCACTCACGTTTTCTCATATCCACGCAGGAGCAGTGCCACCAATTGTCACCGTCCACAGCTTATCCGCAGGGGGAGAAACCTGACGGCGGTGATCTAACTCCTGCGAGCACTGCAACCGTGCCCCAACGCCACCGCAGAGACCAGGTGAGTGCAACTCATGCCCCCACACATGATTGGCCAAACCTATACAAAAGAGATCAAATTTTTTCAAATTCCGCATTCTCAATGGTCACATACCATTATCAACTCACATTTGTAGCACATCTCTTTCCTGGAGTCTTTTGAGGTAGGTCATGACATCATCACATAGTTACATATATAAACATAAACACAACTCATTACAATTCTAACCCAAGATTTAATTACACATGGTTTGCAAATACACTTCAAACAATATCGGGAGGGGGACAGTAAACAAGTTTCCTTTGAACTGGTGATAACTATCTCGCCCACCCAGACTTGCTGTTGTCCTTGTTTCCTTATACTCTAAATGACTAACAATTCAGCATGCATGGCCACTGGACATACCTTGAGAAGACAATAGAAACCTATGAAGTATCGGTCACACTGCCCTTATGTGTCTCTTGACCCCAGGTTTATTGCTCATCCACGAACTGATGGCAGTCCTATCCGAACAAAGAATAACAGGCTCTCATGTACTTCAAAAAATGTCATCTCCTTTCCGGGATACTGCCAAGTTATAAAAACCCAACATGGCTGTAACTGGTCATCTGATAATGTCGTGGTTACTCATTGCCTTTCCGCCAGCCTCAAAACCCTGCAAAACCCGTTTTTTTCAGTCACACAGAGCTCTCTGTGCAGAGCCCTGGCTGCACTGTGTGTCCAAACTATGAAAAATACACAGATTGTAGATTTACACACTCCCCAAGTACCCCAGAATGTCCTCAACATATAGCCCTTGACCCCCAGATATGTATGTTGGTGCATGCATGTTTTAAAACTACTGCGTCCTCTTCACAGTGACTCCCTCATAACAAATCTCCTTTCTCACATGCACATGTATGAATCTCCTAGTTGCCCATCTTCTAGGGGCTTTGTGGCATGCCATACCCAGATTGTATTTATATTTCATTGGTGATTTTGACATTTATCTTGCTGCGCATGTGCAAATCTTAAATGTATCAACTTAAGCACAAAGTAAAACTTAAAGTAACACATATCCTATTCCCATTAACTAGGCTGGATACATATAAAATTACAACATTGCGCCAACTTTGCCGCTTCCCCAGTCACCAATATGGCATGCGCAACGTGAACCCCTCTTTCTCACTGGGACCCTTCCTGAACACCACAACAAAGTGTTCTCCTACGGGCTGTGGTTTTACTGTGTCAGGAAGCGCCACTCTTCAGGCTGTGTGTTTTGAGTGGGTTGATACCTATGGTCCCCCCTGAGCTTGAAGTGCTTGTGTCCAGTCTGTGGTTCCTGTTCTCCTCTGTGCTTCAAGTACATCTTTCTTATGGCATTGCATTTTTAATGGCAAAACCAACAGGAATATGTTCTGCGGGGCTACTGGTATAATGGCCGAGCCAGCTTACGAATGTTTTCTAATAGTATCAACACTGGCATTAAGGCCAGCATAAGTATGTTCTTACATGGAACATGGCACATATTTGTGCAGCCACCATGGACCACACACAACTGCTAGTGAGGAATGTGTGCTTGTGACAGGCCTTGGAGGGAAACGAATGAGGGTCAATCTCTTTGCGTTCTTGCCACACTCAATATGTGAGAACGGTCTAATAAATGAAAATGCATCAGAAAACTTCCAACACCTGTAAATATATATAACCTGCTACAATCTGTTTCTTTTCCATATCCCAACAGGGGATGACTGTAGATTTACTTGGTTCTGGCTCAGTTTCTAAAGGGTGAATTTGTTGACACACCTTCTTTCATTTTATGCAACAGACACATGTATTTTATTTCCATTGCATGTGATCATTTGGCCTTGCACGTCTGCTTACATTCACAGACATTTGGTAAAATATACATATACACTCTGATGTTAGTGCTACTTATGGTGATTCATTCTTGTATGAAATGTAATGATAATGATGTGTTATTTATATAGCGTCTTAAGCCAAAGCGGTTTACAGAGAATATATTTACATACATGTATCATCCCAACCGAAGTTGGTACTCATTTACCGACCTCAGAAGGATGAAAGACTGAGTTGGCCTTGCCGGGATTCGAACCTGCGACCTGCAGATCACACATAGATTGCAGCAGTGAGCGCTCAACCCAATGATTTATCTAACTGGCTTGTATATGTATATCATATGACAGTGATAACCATATTTCTCTTAGTGTACTGAGGAACAATGCTATGTGATGCCTGTTTTGTCAAGGGGTGAATGGTGGTGTGCCATCACTTCCCATGATATCACTTGGTGGTGGGGGTCATATGACATCACTTCCTGTGATATCATCAGTGGTCAAAGGACACATGATGTCATTTCCGCTGCCCCTGGCATTCTGATCCAAATTATGTCCCTGGAATTGGGGGTGGGGGCATAGAAATATTCCTGAAAATTACTATTTGCTGGTGTTCTTTCTCGCAAATCAATTCATTCCTTGTCGAAAATGGATGATAGATAGGAGCATGCCATGTACTTCACTGCAAGCAGCAGGCTAGGCAGAATACCACTTCCTGTTTTTAGCTCATGACTACACTAGAAAATCTGTTTGACTATATCCGGGTGACTGGAAGAATCTGATGCATCCTTTCACCTGCTGTGTGATCATGGCCATGTCTTCATTCCTAAACAGAATTAATTACTAAACACATTTATTAGAACTAATTAATTAGATTTTGGCAACACTTTTTTGGAAGGGATGGAAATGCGCAAATGGGAGGCAAATATAAATTAAGCATATTTTCTTTTTCTGTTAAATGTACTTTAGCTGTGTTAATCTTCAGCAAATGTGCTAATGCGTGTTTTGTTTCCACTAAATGAATGTAAGTGTCAAGGACGAGTATGATCGTCCTTTTTGCATTGACTTACATAATAGCCTGGCACATAAGGGGTTAACTAGTAATAGACTTCCCAAATGGGGTATGCTTCCCTGAACAGCTGTATGTTTGGGAACGCCCCGCATATATACATGTGTGCATTGTGTTTAGTCGCAAAAAGAATTGGTGGGGAATTTGAGCTGATAAATGTTGGGGTCAGAAAACGTCACTGCTGGCATTGACGAAGAAAAACGGGAAACATTGCAGCTTCGCTAACGTGCAGTGAGGAACTTGGCACAATTAAACTGCTAGAAGAAACTTTCCACACCACTAATTAAAAACCCCTTCCAAAATACTCTGTCTACCAATACATTTGGATAACAATGACATCACTAGAGCAGCACTTACAAGCTGGCAGAATCCAGTATGAACCTCTATGCAAGAACACAAAAACCATGATTATTTTTATTGTTATTCATATCCTTATTATTAGCATTATGATCATTAGGGACATATGCATTTCTCACTCTCTGCACTGCCGAACCTTTTCTTTGTTTACTGCATGTGGTTCTGTACACTTTTATTTTCCACTTGCAAAAAGATAACTGGGCATCTTTGGAATCTGGGCATCTCGAATATAACAGGGCCCCCCGCCTCTCTGGGGGTCAAAGACTCGAATCTGAGAACGAGTCTGCTTTCTAATCCAGCCTCACTTCCAGCAGAGAAACTCCAGTCCTTGTATTTGAATGAAAACTTCTTGTAAGCAGTTCAGGATTTTTGGCGCACAAATACGCGGTTTCCTTCTTTCTCTGCACTGCCAGCACTTGGCATATGTTACCAGTAATTCTAGTCATCTTTGAGTCAATCTGCTTTGGAATTTTGTCGCTTTAGTAATCAGTGCTCAATAATTAGCCAGCGCAGGTGGCACTTCAGTTTATTAAAGCACAGTGGATAACTCACTCCCACGGGAACAGCTCTGGGAGGGGGCCTGATTAGCTGAATTAAGCAGGGGGCGTATATTGCCAGGTTACGATGTTCTAACTGCCTGCACAGTAAGTGCTCCTGGTTATTTGGGAAATGCCTCTGTGGATGGAAGGGCTGCTGCTGCCACTGCATTTACGAAGTAGCTTTTGCCTGGAGCTTTAATAATAATAATAATAATAATAATATTAATTTCCATTTAATATAGCGCTACAAACCCTCAGGCATCTGAGCCCTGCTTATTATATGTGCGGTGCTCATTTTTTTTATTTTTTTTATTTTTATTGATACAGTTGAATCAGATCAATCTTTCAATATTCACATTACATAAATTAAACATTTCTAAATTAGTAACTTAAATCCATTAATATGGGTACAAACCTGTACATGCAACTCAGATTTAAAACATAAATAATCACAAGCATCATTAAAACTGTTATAGCTCTCAAAATTCAAATGAATGAATCGCATAAAAGTTGTTCTACTAGTACGTCTGTGCACCGTCTGCAGGCTCAATGTCTAGGACTCATTTTTAAGAATAGGCAACCAGTCTATGTGGCCTCATTCCGAGGTGGGCGCAAAGGGATACCGGGCACCGTTAAGGACATTGGTGCTGGTAATCCCTTTGCGCCCTATTCCGAGGTCCCTTAGTGGGTCCATCCTTTAACGCCTGGTTTTACCTGGCGTTGTGGACGGGACCCGTTAAGGGACTTCGGAGCTAATAACGGTACCGCAAATTGCGTTACCATTATTAGCTACTTCCCCATTCCCATTGAGCCCTATGGGGACTCAAATGGGAATGGGGAATGGATTTTTCAATGGGGACTTACCGGTCTAGCAAAGGTCAGACTAGACCAGTAAGTCCCCATTGAACCAGGGCGGACTCAGTACCGTTATTGGAGGCAGTCATGGTGCTAATAACGCCATGACTACCTCAAATCTCGGCCCTTTGTCTATACCTCTTGAACCTCTTGAACTGGATTCTGTTAATTTCAGAGAATCTAAGTAATTTACAATTGCTAATATCAAAGACTATTGTTGGCAATTAAAGAGGAGACTCATTAATATTTCGATTGTCAACATACAGTAATCCCTCAAAAAATGTTGAAAATACATTTGTTGTTTTGTTATTAAATTCGGGCACTCAGTAAATAAAGGCCTGATATTTTCAGGTTGGCCGAGTTTCTTGCAAAATCTACAGATATTTTTCTCTTTGTGCAATATTTTCCTCTTACCTAATACATCGTTAGTATGCCTTAAATTCAGCCTGCCTCTCAAATAACGGTCTTTGTATTTGGGAACTGGAAATTTTACAAGATTTGGCTCCACAACATTACATTTTCTGGGCAATATAATATGTTCTTGGAGCAATTTCCGTGTCGTACACTGTTCCCTTTATTCGGTCCATTTTCCACATCTTCTTTTTAGCTTTGACTGGGTCAGTTTGTAATAGTTCTTCAGTGATATCTACCATGTTCATGGTGTCTTGTACTTTTATTTTCCATTCCTTCATGATTGTATGCGGTGTAGTATCCATATAATCAGAAAGCATGCTCATCAAAGATCCTTCCTTATAAGATAGTAAACATTTTCCATGAAAAGCGCACATTTTCCACATATACAATATATTCATGGACAACAGCCCTAGTTCATGACACAAGACACCCATTGAAACACTGAGAGGAAGATTTTATACGTTCTTCCAGAAATAGCCTTCTATATGTTGCCATAACCTTTCTGAGCGCCATGTTATGGCTTCTGCACCATAGATAATGATCAGTACCACTTTCTGCTTAAAGACGATGTGCACTGGTAATAAGGAGAATTTTCCATATTCTTTTAACAATATGAGGGCTTGCGCAGTTGCTGTTCTGATCTTCCTCCATATGTCGTGGAGGACCAGCTGGTCAGATATATGGTTGTTGGTGTTTAACCCCAAATATTTATATTCATCAACTACTTGCAGTACTTTCCCTTGCAATTGCCAATTAAATGTATTTCTCTTCACGCCTCGCTTTTTAGCAAGTATGAGGATTTTGAATTTAGACTGATTTATTTTTAGCATATTTAGTTCAGCATAAGTTGCTAACTGTTAGAGCAAGAGTTGAAGGCCCCTGGTTGTCTTTGCCAACAAGACAAGGTCGTCGGCATGGAACAACCATGGGATTTAGTGTTTGCCGAGCTTTGGTGAATATGACAGAATATTATTGAGGCAGTGCTTTATATCTGCAATAAGAAAATTGAAAAGGGCTGATGCCAAAATGCATCCCTGCTTCAGCCCTTTGTATATGGGGATTGGGGGAGATAACTTTCTGTCTAATGTTAATCTTATTCAAATTGTTGTATTTGAATGAAATTGATGTATCCAATGAAGCAGGTGCTCTGGACAATTTGCTTTGAATAGTTTTCCAGTCAGCAATTCTCTCTCAATGGAGTCGAACGCTGCCTGACAATCTATAAATGCTAGGTACACTGGTTGTTTCATTTGTGCATCATGTAGTTTAATGGCATGCACTGTCTGGAGATTTACAACTGTTCCCAGACCAGGCATAAAGACTGTTTGGTTAGGGTCCTGCAGGTTTGCTGAGTTAGTCCATTGGTTAAATTCCCTATGTACCAATCTTGCGAATAACTTTCCAGGAACGTCTAGAACACCACTGGTCTATAATTACTAGGATACTGGTGATCACCTTTTTTATATATCGGTACTATAACTGATTTTGGCCAGGAAGATGCAATCTGGCGGGAGCAGATGACCTGCTTAAAGATGTTGAATAATATCGTGTCTCATTCTTCTGGATTCAATTATAAGGTGGCATTTGATAGTTCATCCAGGCCTGGTGCCCTCGATGTGCTAGGTCTTCCTATGTGCAGGACGATATCCTCTACATCAAAGTTAATGTCTCAATGTCTGTTCAGATAGATTCCTGCAGGAAGAGTAGTCAGGGGAATTCCCGCGTATGTGGTTTTATAGACGGTATGATACACTTCCTGCGGCACTGCATTTATTTGTGTTGATGTCTGACTATTATTAGTTGCTTTATTCAATAATCCCCAGATCAGAGCCGAGCTCTTGGAGGCCAGGGCTTTGAGCACATAATGAGCATCATTTTGTAGCGTTCAAGATTTTCTTGGTTTTATCCAGTTTTTATATCTGCATTTGACGGTTTTGAAGTTCCTGTTCTTTGCCCCTAGGGGTAGATTGCTCATGTTGCGTATTGACACCCTGTAGGCTGCTCTTCTAATTACGAGTTCCTTGTCATAGGCATGAAGGTGATTTGTTTCAATTTTAGTGCGTCCAAGCTGCTTAGATTTAAATATGTGGATGGCCGCAACATATAAGCCCTCAGAGTAAATTGTCTTAGGGCAAAGAATATTTGAAGAGTTTGTGAGCTGGTTGTTAAGCTTCTGCAATAGGAACGGAGTCCATTTGACTCGGTTTTTACCATTTGATACCACTATATCCTTGATGCCAAAATCATTCAAGGTAAGGGAAGATGTTGCCCCTACCCAGGTTAATAATAAAAGGTCATGTTCACTATGTATCTGAGGTTTAATTTGGACATTTTTGGCTATTGCGAACAAGTTCCGATCAACATACATGTAATCAATATGGGCTCTCTGGGTGCCCCTATGCCAGGTATCAGCCGGTGGTTTATCACCTGCCATTGATCCGTTGAGCATTACTAGTTGTCTTTCTTTCATGATAGTGGACCTTTGCTGGGCTATTTTGGTTAATCTTGTGGGGCAGTTTTGGATACATTTCATATTGAGATCACCTACTATGATAGTGTAGTTAACTGTGGAACCACTAGTTATCAAATGTATTGCATATTCCAGATATTCAAGAAATTCATCATTAAGTATTTTCACATGATTTCCATATATGTTTGCTAGGGCTACTGTATGGAGCAAAGTTCTGATTTTCGCTAGCTGGATAAACATATTTTGAGAAGCCACTGGATAATTGATAAGCCTGATGAGGCTTTTACAGCAATCAAGAGGCCAGCCATCGGTCTCCCTCTCTCTTGTGTTTTAGCAGGTACCATTCAGGGGATATGATCATCCCACACTGCAAGGGTTGTAAGCCACATTTCCTGGCAGGCTACTATATCATATGATTTGAGAGGATTTTTGTCCGATGATAGCAAATGTTTGTAGCCTCTAGTGTTCCATGATGCTAAGGTGTATTTAGTTGTTTTCTTAGTGGCACATTGTTAATTTGAAAGCTGGATGGGATTACGGGCTTGGACAAAATCTTCCTGTCTCACCGACTGCAAGGGTAGTTGCGAGCAGGTGAATTAAAAATTAGTCATCATAGATTGTGCTTTCACAGAACTGCTATTTTCCTGGCTAGGATTTGAAAAAGTTGAATAGTTATTTTCTATGTGCTGACTCAGTACAAAACCCAAATTAAAAATGTCTTCTCGGACCTGCCAGATCATATTTCTGACAATTCTGGACTTCATCGAGATTTTTACAATGGATAAGTCTCGCTTGTTCACTAATTCAATTTGTTTGATGTCGCTCGAGCTTAGATCTTCCAAAAAGGGGATGTTTCCAGACAGATTCAAGTCATATGTTGGAAAATATCCAACTCCACATTGCAACATCAAGCAATGATGGGATTGAGTGGAACAACTTGTTTTACATTTATTGATGGCAGCCGCCTTAATCACTAGCGAGTTCGCCGCTTTTTGCCTTGGGATATTGTCATGTATTATTGCATCTAGAGTATTTGAACCACCAAAGAGTTTCCCGCAAGCAGATGTGTCTGGTTCATTAGCTAGTATAGGGTCGCTGAGAGAAGAGCGAGCTATGTACACCATAACAGATTTGGCAATTACATCTCTCCTCTGTTCCAATGTGCAATATTTTCAATTTTCAATATCCATATTACTCATTGTGGAATGGGAACCTCTCCCTACTGCCTTTATAATTGGTTGTGAGATTTGGGTATCAATTTCCCCATTCTGTGCCGTCTCAACCTCATTGATAAGGTTATCTAAAGGTTCATACGCTAGGGCTGTTTTTACCTGCAGTGAGTCAGTTGCATTCGACGTTTTCTTCTTTAGTGTACTAATATTACGGCTTAAATTGGTGTATTTGTTAGTTACCGCTGCACTAGCTGCATGTGTATTACTTTTTGGAAGTGTTAGAGAGTGAATGAATTGGCGAGAGTTTGTGCTCTTAGTCGCACTAGGTTGCTTTACATGTTTACTTTTCTTTTCTTTACTGTTATTATAAATGATCTTTTTGCTGCTGTTCGTTGCTTGTAATTCGCCCTTATTTTTTACAAAAAAGATGTCATGTTTTTTCTCACTGTCATCTGTAATTGCTGTATTCTGACTTGGCTGTGTGTGTTCATCTGCAGGAGTCTCTATTTGTTGGGAGGCTTTTTTGTTTTTATTCTTTTTCACTTTCGGAGTTGAGCTCAGCGCAATCAAGGAAGAGGCAACTTGTGTGGGCTCGATTTGCTCCAAACACTTGCTCGCACGAGTTGACACTTGCTTTCTTTGTTTTTTTTAGAGCATTCTATGTCGTCCATTGATGTCCATACATCAGTTGTTGTAGCAGATGCATTGAGTGCCTGGCTAACTTGTAGCAGGACGTGTGCTTGTTAAGTTTCCTATCTAAGTTCTTGTATAGTTTTGCGAGTGAAAACAACACTGTATTCATTGTTTGCAGCGTGATTTCTACAGCAGCAGGCGAAGTTGTTGGTATTGACTCAAACGCTGTTGGATTTGTTGGATCTATTTTCCTTGACGTTGCGTATGAAAATGATATTGACAAAACTGAGAACTCTCGTACAGTCAGTAAACATTATCGGAGACTGGGAAAGTTCACTTTCAATTGAGTATGGGGGAGGAGCCTGGATTCCCGTTTCAATTTCTGTTTCATCAAGCTGCGGATGACTAAGGTTTGGTGAATGCATAGACTGCTGGTTCTCTATGGAGTTAGCCTCGCCTGAGGGAAATGTGCAAGATTTATTTTGTGCCACGGGTGCAGATGGCAAGATTGCACACAGTAGGATCAATGGATTGTGTACCTGCACTTTTACTTGCCTTTCTTCTGCAGGTCCTGTTATCGGAAAGAGGCTGCTAGTCACGTCTTCTGCTAAGAGGAAATCAGCAGCGACCAGCTAATCTCTTGGCGTGCAAAGATCAACAGTCTGTAACGCACCAATTTCGCTTTGCTAATCGGTTCTGTGTACGGCTAGGAGTTTCGTACTTGGGGCAATCGGATTCATTATGGGTCTGCGGTCAGTTGAACAAAATTTACGTATGTCTGTCGTTAGTGAAATCGAGCAGGCTTGGTTTCCCGGGTTCCTGCTTTTTAGAAATTTAATTGTATGCGTTCTTCATTTGGGAGTGTGTTCTATCTCATTAGAAAATGCAATATTATTTTTTATCGGTGGCATGCCCGATATTAATCTATAGGCAGCAGTCATATCATGTAAGTCCTTAGAAGAATGCAGATATATGCAAATTAAGACAATAAAGGAAACAATATTGATCACAGTTCAATCACATTAAACAGGGATTCCCCACTCACCCACAAGCCAGCAAACAGCCAACAGTACTTGTGAAGCACTTCTCCAATGCGTGCGCACCAATGTGCGCGGGCCAGTGCTTGTAGGGCTTGTAGGACATAGCCCGACTCATATTTTTGCAGGTTCGTTTGGTGCTGATGGTCCTGTATCATTCAGCATGGTTCTTTCTAGGAGTCACTGACCCTTTTGCTCTGGGGTGCACATCTGCTAGATTGGGATCCCAATATACTTATTCACATTTTGGTATATATGGCCCCTAACTGTTGTGTTTTTAAAAAAATGTAGGCGGCTTTCAGCAGCCTTTGTATTTTTAATTGGCAGGCAGTCTGCATGTATAAAGGCCCGCTATGTATTAGTTTACAGCCATGTTTTTGTGTGCTTTTTACAGAATTGTGTAAACCAACACTACACGTCAAAACTGGTCGAGATAAACCTTACAGGGATGTGATCTTTGTAATTCCTTTTTCCGATCCACCCTTACAATAGATTGTGCATCAACAGATTCTATTATTTTGTAAACACAATAATAATGTATGTCATTGTTGGGAACAGTTATGAATTTCTTCTCCCCATATGTTCTTAGTATGGTCCTTTTGTCTTTTAACATTTTGGATGTATGTCACTGTATGATCAGTCGCGTTTGAATGTTTCACCATGAATGGCAAGTATGTGTGATGATTTTTTAGCTGATTTTAGGCATATAGTTGCTGCTGTTTTGCTATGTTGAATTGATTAGTGTTTAATAATTTGTGATTTATTCACCAGATTTCAATTTTTGTATCACCTTAAATACATTTTGATACTTTTCTATAAATATATTTTTCTCTGGACAATTTTTTCTGTTTTCTGATGTTATAATAATACTCTGGTCCAGAGGCTAGAGTTTTCCTGCTTGTTTCAGTATTTGTGGGATTAATATGTCACCTCATGGAGGTTGAGTGTAATGCTTATTTCTGTTAGTTCAGGTGTTGGCCATTGCCTAGGTGGCATGGCGGGATGTGTATTGGGACACAAGTTTACAGTGCACGGTGGCTGAAGTTTTTAGGTTGCGTGTTGCGCCTTCTGACAGATTGGTCTGTGCCTGGTTGCGTAATTGGTGCGTTGTGCAGTGGTGCACATGTGGCAGGGCACGTTTTGGTTAGTGGGTGATAAGCCTATCTGGTTGGGCTTGTGCCCTTGTTGTGGCTGTGTTGTGATGGAGGTTGGATTGATGGGGTGCAGCAGTGGGTGCTGGTGGTTTGGGGTCCTCCTCCCATAAGAGTGTGGAGCCTGATTAAAAGTGTGATTGAAAGTGCGACGGCTAGTGCAGTGCGAAACTGGAGGCAGTTAGTGACCTGCTTGGCGGTGTGCTCCTAGTTGCCTAAGGGACCCGACAGGATGTGGGAGAGCCACGTTGGGTGAGGGGGGTGGACCACCTATCTGTTAGGGGTGGTGTCCTAATTGGGGCTCTGTTTGATTGGGGTTCGGTAGGTCGGGTGCAGCAGTGGACCGATGGTGGCTTGGGGTCCGCCTACAAGACGAGTATTAGCCCGAGTAATTTCGATGGCTATTGCTGGCCGAAATGGGGTGGAGGATGTCGGAGGAGGCTCCTCAAGTTCCATGAGGTCCGGTGCTAAGTCTTACCTAGATCTCCATAGTGCGCGGTCTGTTTCTGTTGTTATTTGTACGGTTGGGTGCCGTAGTCTGAGGTCTAATAAGGGCGTTACGCACATGCGCACATGGCGAGTAGCGGGTAGTGCCCTGGTGCGCATGTGCGGGGGGAATACCATGTTGGATACCGCACATGCGCCTGGCGTGGTTGGCGGATCTGGGATTTGTAGTTGTGTTGAACTACTTAGTGACCTGATGGTGATATGGGGATGTTATGAGAGCTAAAGTAATTTAGGGTGGGGGTGCCAGGTAGTATCAGTGGCGTGCATATGTTGCAGATGCGTGGCACGCATCTGTGTGTGGATGTCAAGTCTTGAAGGTAATTGTGTGCCAATTTAAGTAATTGTTCTCACGCATTTGCGCACCAGCGTGGCGTCTGTTTCAGGGATTAAGGTGTAATGGAGGCGAGCCTTGGTGGCTCATTGATCTCCAGGGGGCCAACGGGGCATATGAGAGGTAGATTGTGAACTTATTGTGTGGGCCCACTGTTGGCATGCTGTGGCTATGTTCCATTCAGGGGTTTGGTAGTTGGCCTAAGATAGTGTCAATCAAGATAATTATACAGTTGAGGATTTTCAGGGGTGACCTTGTCCTGCCGGATGGTATTTGCAAAGTCGCAGGAGGAGCGGGGTAAAGGGCTTGTGGTACAGTAGTGACTTTTACAAAAACACATTAAAGTCATGGGCCCTCATTACGACCCTGGCGGATTTTTACCGCCATCGACGGACTTTTCCGCCATGGCGTAAAGTCCGTTTACGCCATGGCGGATGGCGGACTTACCGCCCCATTCCGAGGTCGGCGGGGCGGTAAGTCCCCATTGACCCATTTACCCTTCCCCATTCCCATTTCGGCCCCATAGGGCTCAATGGGAGTGGGGAAGGCGTTAATTACGCCACCGTACATTACGGTGGCGTAATTAACACCAAGGTCCCATAGCGCCATGGATTTTTACGCCCGCAAAAAGCGGGCGGAAAAGTGACCATGGCGCTCTGGGAACTCGGAATTGGCGGTAAGGGGTCGGCGCAGCTAACGCTGGCGTAAACCCCTTACCGCCAGGGTCGTAATGAGGGCCATGATCACTGTTAAGGCCATTCTTAACACATCTATAGCGACAGATGAGCCTTGCTTCTTCCTGTCGTAGCCTTAGTATTCTGTTGCCTCCTCTTGCTCTCACCTTCACTGTTTTAATCCAATGAATCTTATCTGGCTCTTGTCTTCCATCTGGTGGTTTTTCTGCCAGTGGTTGGCCAGAGGCAGCTTTGGGTCCTAGGAGTGAATGCTGTTTATATGTTCTCTTATCCGAATTCGTACCTCTTGGATGGTACTACCTATGTATATCTTCTCACATGCACATATCATTGCACACATTACATATTTTGTTTTGCAGTTTAGGTGTTCCATGATTTTGAATGGTGGTCAGCCTTTGAATATTGCACATTTGGTTTGCGTGCCATATTTACACATGGAGCAAGTCTCACATTTTGTGAAGCCAATTGCTGCTTGACTACTGAGCCAATCTTTTGCCGAGATCTTTTTCTCCGACAGGAAAGATGGGCTAAGTATGTTTCTGAGTGTGGGGGCTCTGCTGTATGATAAACTTGGGTATGCTTTCAGACTGGGTCTAATGTGCTCATTCATTAGTAGTAGGTCCCAGTGTTTGGCTAATATTTTTGGTATTTTGTAGCTGTCCATGTTGTATCTGGTCAAAAATCTGATTTTTGAATCTCTAGTTGTCTTCTTTGTTTTAGGGGTGAGTAATCTCTACCATGGGATAGTAGCTGCTAGCTTTTTTGCTCATGTGAGTTTTTTGTTGGAGTAGCCTCTCTCCTTCCTTCTCTCCCCCCGCCTGCACAATTGCTTATGATGCTTAAACTTATTGTATTATGTACAAAACATATGATGCAATTATAAACACACCAATTCTCACCCAACACCATGCACTCTGCACTTATCTTAAACAAGTTATGTCACACTAATGTCACAATTGTCACATTACATGGTTTTGAATATGAATCAGCCTTGATAAGGACCTACGGGTCGAAACACGTGTCGGCTGACCACATGGGGATTTAAGAGCCCCGGAAGTACAGTAATGTGTACCATAAACTCAAGACAAATAAACCATTTTCACAAATAAATATGACAAAAACGCATCAAACAGCATGGAAAATAATTTCTTTAAAACACATGAGCAAGATATCCAGGGGAAACCCCCTCCCATTTCCACATTATACATCAAACCTACAACTGGAAACAGCATTCTACATGCAGAAAGCAATCATCTGCAACATATAACCAAAAACATACCGTATGGAGAATTCCTTAGGATAAAAGGACATTCTACACAAGAAAAGGAAACGACAAAGCATGTGAATTCAGCAATCATTAAATTCAAGCAAAGAGGATATGGGAAAAAACAATTAATGGAAGCTTACAACAAAACCAAACTTCATACAAGAAATGAACTACTATAGAACAAACCCCAAGAACAGAAAAAGAGAACAGAAGGAAAAATAAGATTTATCACACCTTATAGTTCGGACAACATGGTTCTAAGAAAGATATTGCAAAAGCATTGGCCTATACTTCTGCTAGACACAGACCTGACCAACTATTTAGATGCCACTCCATGCATCACATTTTGAAAAGCAAAAAATGTGCAACAAATTCTATGCCCACCACATTTTTTGATCAATAAGAAAGCAAAAGGAAAAAGAAAATGATGGTCGACAGACAATTTAAAGGAAAACTACAAATGCGGCAACTGCAATTACTGCTCATATTCAGACAATGGAAAAAAGGAAATTGTGTTACCCAATGGCAAAATCATCCAATTAATGATTTCATAAACTGCTATTCGAACTTTGTGGTGTACGTGATAGAATGCATATGTTCCAAAACCTATGTAGGCAGTACAGTACGAGCACGAAGAATCAGGTTCTCTGAACACTTAAAGACAATAAAAAACAAAGACTTTAGGTACCCACTGGGACAGTACTTCGAATCAGAACATCCAAATGCCAACACAGATGGAATCAAATTCTATTGATTAGAAATAGTGAATAATCCAACTAGAGAGGAAATAGAGTAAAACTTCTTTGTCAGCGTGAAGCTATATAGATTTGTAATCTTGATTGTTGCAAAACTGGCCTTAATTGTGACATGGAAATTGGACACTTTTTTTATAAAAGATGTTGTGTGATTATAGATTATAGACAACCAGGCAGCTCTATGCATGCTGTGTCAGCTCTGAGGAAGAGAGCAAGAAGCAGCACGGCGTGGAGTCGGGGCAGAGTCTGAGGAGCTGCTGGAGCGGAAAGTCTGTTTACTCTGTCCACTTCCTGTTGTGGGTGTGTCTGCCTACACCTAATCTACAAAGACTCATTCCCCCCGCTGAGCGGGCGCGGAGTCGGGGCAGAGTCTGAGGAGTCCGAGGATCGGAGGAGTGGAGGCGTGCGGCCCCCTGGTTCGACATCTGTCCTGTGGCCACAGCTTTACACGACAATGCGCGAAACCTGCACTCAATGCAAGCTGGTTTCTCCAGCAAGGATCACATCTGGCGACCCACATCACGACAAACATCGAGATCCTGTCCCTGTCGCATGCGTAACTGCTTTGCATGCTCCATCTTCCGTCGCTCAAAGTTTAAACAACTGCACTAGTGTGGCTTATGCGGCATCAGCCTCACCACCATCAGCCTCACCACCCCCACCACCCTTTACTTCATCCTCACCGGCAAGCGAATCACCTACCCCTCAGGTGAGTGCCTCCCGACGTAAATACTGTGATATACACAAGAACTGTTTTGGCAACTGCAACAAGGCGTTTTCAAGCTCTGTTACCTGTGTGCCTTTGTCTGCACCCGCTGCTTGGCCGAGTGTTGGGGAGACTGGCGGGTCAGGCAGGCCCGCCGTGTGCGCTTGAGTTGTAGGCGGCGGCGGCGTGGGCTGTGGCGGCGCCCTCGCTGCTTTGGACGTTCTTGTCCTCACTGGCGGCCCCGGGTCGTCTGGGGCTGGGGAAATCTCGCTGTGTGGCAGCGTTTCTGCTGGGCGGGCCGAGGGGTGGAGACCACTTGCCCCGCAGCAGTCCTGCGCATGCGGAGCCCTCTGTGAGCCGGGCGGTCGTTGCGACGTGGACGCTGTGTTTAACACAAGCGGTTCGCAGCCACGTCTTGCCAAATCCTCAAGACTCTCAGGACACATCAGCACAGCTATTAATGGACACACAACTACAAACCCGGAGTCACCCCGATTCAGATTTTATAGTGTCTTGGCCTCACCGGGTAATCCTGACACTTCATCAGCGCGCAGCCAGAAAGAGGCGTGTCCCTATGAAGATCCAGCTGTACTCTCCAGTAGTCCTACGTGTGGTATTAAGGTGCCCGTGTGCCATGCACCACGACAAAGTGAAGAGAGGGGTGCTGACCCACGTTTGGACGGTGGCCTGGGTGGCGCTTCGCCCCATCTGATACTGAACTCTTCTATTCACAAACTCACATCAGGGTCTGAGAGAAGAAATTCACTTGAGGTGGCCAATAAATTGTTACTTGACCTCGCTCGACTCAACAAAGAAAGAGCTGTTAAAAACATACCAAATGGAGATTCGGCTCTGCACGCTCATGTAAATGACCATTCTGGCTCGGACGTTTGCCCTTCTACAACGCAGCCCCCAGTGATCACCTTAAGGTCAAGCTCCCTATACAAACGCAGGATGATCGATGGGAGCATATCTCCCAGCCTGAGCTGTTCTCAGAATAAAAAACAAAAAATGAGCACTATAGAGCCTAGCAACCACATGGGTATGCCAGCCACCTCCTCATTTCCGAGGCAAGCCACTGAAGCTACCTCTTGTATAACGGATTCCTCTTCTGATCAAGCTTCAACGGACTCGTCCATAATGGAACGCCCTTACCCTAAGATCCGACGCCCGACACACCGTGGTAGTAGAGTGCCTCCACTCGACCCTAAAAACCCGGAAGTTCCAAGAACAGTTCAGTATACCAAAGATCTACAAGCAATTATTATCTCATCCATGGCCATTTCCACTGCACCTTTTATCAAAATGTATGAGAACCTTAACGACAACATAAAAGAGCTGTCCTCGGTGGTGATCGCCATGAACAACAAACTGGAGACCATTGAAAACAAAAACTTCCACTGTAAGGAAGTCCTTCAAGAGTTACACAAAATAACAGATTGGGCGCTCGAAACACTGTCAGAACATGCTAAAACGCAAATCTAGACAAAAAACTTCTAGCTGAGGTAGCTAAAGAAGCGCTGGGCATCTTTAAACAACAAAAAAAGAAACATGTCCATCAAGGGGCAGTTACCCCCAATGTTACATCCCAGGCATCACGGCCACATGTCATACTAGCTTCTTCAACCGTTCCTGGGAGGTGCGCTTCAACTAATCCACCAGAGAACGATTTCAGCAGCAGTAACATCATTGCTGCTTTTAACACAGCAAGTGAACCTGCCCTTGTGCAAAAAGATCCAGCATCAAGTAACACTGGAACCCTAGAGCCCATTGTTCCCCACCTTGCCACTACAAACCCGATTGACCTTACTTTGACACCTGCGTCTAATTAGAAAGTTAGAAGATCCTCCACACAACCGTATGGTGTCACCATGTTGGTTGACGAATGTCATCTTAGCACTCCGTTTGAAGCCGTATTAAAAGAGAGTCAGGCTGTTACGAACTTGGCACTACAAAATCCCCAACTGGCATCAACTTCAAAGTCGATCCCTAATCAAGAACCGCCCTGTCCCCATTCACAATCGAGATCCCCACCTGCGAGGACGAATCCTTCGCCTCCCATATATGACATCTTCAAGGAGACTATTGCTGCACAAAAGATCCCTTGAGCAAAACAGCAAATAAAAGGTGGCTTACCCAAAAAATCTAAAAATCAACCTGCAAGGAAAGCGAGAAGAGGTATCGACTCTCGAAAATTCTTACGTAACATCAAAACAGTCAATGTAACTGCCAACGGCTCCATCACTAAGGATACCATCCTTGAAAAAAAGCTGGATGAAAGCACAG
This sequence comes from Ambystoma mexicanum, assembly GCF_040938575.1. Classification (NCBI taxonomy): domain Eukaryota; kingdom Metazoa; phylum Chordata; class Amphibia; order Caudata; family Ambystomatidae; genus Ambystoma; species Ambystoma mexicanum. Next base: position 114,024,291 of record NC_090922.1, read on the forward strand.
CAAAATCAGTACCATCAGAAACCAAGGAGACATTAAACTGTATTATCGACGGTTCCGACGACCTAATGAACGTTTCTGTGTATGATGATGATGCACTCATCGTCCGAGACTTGTCAGTGGCACTTCTGCCGGGCGGATCCAAGTCTTGCTCTGTTGTGCCAGCCCAGACTGTTTCAGATGTGCCTGACAATCCAACACAGGAAGACGATAAGAGCCCCCTTTTTTCACCCTTGAAGTCCAGTCTACAGGAGTCTACTATTGTGAACTTGCCTAAGGGAGTTTCTAGAATCTGTCAACTGATCAAACCACCGTCGCTGTCGAACATAGACGATGGTTTGCAGACTCCCCGTTTCGTGACTTTGGACGATAAAAGACGGATGCTTGCTGCCAAGACCCATATAAAGAACCCTCCATCAGGTCTGCAGGTCGTGATTGAATCATCGCCTGTGCCCACTGAGTGGCAAGCTCCAAAACGTGTGATACAGGCTGCAACTATCGGTGCCCACACGAAGAGCAAAACTGGGAATAAACCACTGTTAATTACAAATAAAACCAAAAACCAAACAGAGCGGGTGAACCGCTCAAATAAACAGCCTAAAAAAATAACAGCAAAGGAGAGAACACAACAAATATCGACGCGGCAAGCAGCCCATCGTCTGATATTGGAACGCATAGAATCTTCCGACGATCTGATATTAAATCGACACAACGTGCTTCGGCTGTGTCAGCTGATTCCCAGTCTACGTGCGATAACTTCTGAAGACCTCAAAATAGTGGAATTTTTGAACGTAATGAAAACTGACGCTGTGATTCTACATTTACACTCTAAGATCATAGCTGACGCACTACTGGATGCTGGACCAGTGTTGATGTGCCTAGGATTTGACATAACTACAGCCGAAGGAGGATCCCGGCTTGTCTACCCTAAAGAGAGGTCATGTAGCAGATCGACGAACGCAGTGAACCAAAGACCTTCTGAAGATCACGAGAACAGCACAGATATAGATCCAAAGGAAAGTCATGCGTCCAGCCCTCCCAGAAACTGGGACTTAGCGGACTTTCCCAATGGGGGTGATCTGATAAGAATAACAGTCAACGGAATGGTAAGTCCATCTACTAGACGAGACATTGTGAGGACTCCTGTCACCACAACAGACAAATGCGACGATTGGTCCTGGTTGGCCAAAACTTTAAACACAGAATCGATGAAATAATGCCAGGAACCGGGAAGTACCTATATATGTACTATAGGCTCATGGAACACTGGAGGCTTCATGCACCTGTTTGAAACAACATGGGCCTCAAATCTAGACATTCTGTGTTTACAAGAAACATGGCTCACACAAAGTCCATTGTTGGAAGGATTCGAAGTAGCCATTAATCCTGCTATAAAACAAACAAAGGGCAGCCCGATGGCTGGCCTTCTTTTAGCTGTGAGAAAAGGTGCTGGACTTCGGATCGTGAACTCTTATAATCCATCACCACTAATTCAGGTCTCCACCGTTGGTGTCCACCAGAAAGACACCAACAAGGAAGCTTGCGTGTATATTATCAACTTATACTGGAACCATAGACACAATGAAGAGCTCCCCTTTATCGACCACGTTACAACTCTGATCGATGATTTACTCACAAAGGAGCAACCGCTAGACTTAATTGTATGTGGAGATCTGAACATTGTCTGTATCCCAGATGTGGTTCCAAACGGTGAAAACAGAGGCGATAGCAAACGCGAACAAGCTGCGTCCCAATGTTGTCTGGAACTGGATCTCAGAGGCTTGCACATGCTTAACGGACAAACGGTAGGCGACATCCCGGCCTGCCCTACGTGGAGAAGAGCTGACCAAAAATCGGTCATTGACTACATATTTGTGACTGAAAATATCCATAAGAGAACGTCGAAACTTGAAGTCATTAAAATGGAACACAGCGACCATGACATGGTAAAACTGTCAATCTACCACCCCTGTTCAGGTGGTCAGACCTGCTGGCCGTTTGTGGTGTGCACTGGGACCGCAGGATCCGACTAAATCTTGCGGACACAGTAGTAGCGGCCATCTCTAACGCCTTCCAACACACTACAAAATCTTCAGAATATCAACACCTTTTGTCCAGTTTCGAGGAACGTAAACGCAACTTAAAACACGTTGAGTTTTGTCCAAAACACAAATTCGATGTGTCCATTCTTCAACGAAAAAGAGCGATGAGACAAGAACTAAGAAAACTCAAAGGACCATACACCGCTACTTTGAGAGAGTGCAAAAGAGCGATCAAGGCTAAATATCGAAACTGGCTGAAATCCCATGCAGCAATCATGCTACAAAACGACTCAGAAGATATGCTGCAAAAAATGGCTGGGAAAAACTCAGCGGGCTATTGGAAATTGATAAATAACACCATGGCTCCTCAATACGCGCTCCAGGCCATTGCAGTCACCGAAGATGACTGGTCGAAGTTCTACACAAACCTCTTTTGCAGAGACAAACCGGTACCACCCTGGGTACCTATGACGTCAAACAAGTGGGACCTGGCGTTTGAAAGAAGTGACATCTTGGAAACAATTAAGAATGTGCATGACTCCAGAGCGCCCGGCCCCGATGGCTTAACAAACTATACGCTAAAAAAAAAACCAGATTTATGGGCAGACTTTTGCGTTATTCTGTTTGACCGAGTCATTATGAGCCGATCAACCCCAAAGTCTTGGAAAAGCGCTGTGGTGGTCCCTATTTTTAAAAAAGGAGACCGCTCAAACCCAAAAAACTATAGGCCCATAGCGCTTCTCGATGTGTTGGGGAAGATTTACGCCACCCTTTTGCAACAAAAACTGGCAAGGTGGGCTAATGACAATAATCACGTAGACCCCAGACAAGCGGGGTTTGTGAAAGGGGTTGGATGCGGTCTAAACCTGTTGGTACTGAACCTCATAAAGATGGAAGCAATCAGAACCAATCAAAAGATCTACTTGGCTCTGATAGACCTGTTTTATGCGTTCGACAGCATAGACAGAGAGTTGTTGTGGGACAAACTCATCAGATGGAACTGTCCTCCCAGCTTAGTGGAAGCAATTCATGAATTACACACGGACACTTTGATCAGGATCCTTCTGGACACTAAAGGAACGTTATCTGCCCCTATCAGCACATATAAAGGAGTGAAACAAGGTTGCCCATTGGCAGCCATGATCTTCAATCTTTTTATATCTGATGTAAACGCAGCATTCATTGGTACAACAATGTTTCCTCCGAAATTACATGGCTCGCCCATCAACTACCTGGCCTACGCTGATGATCTTATTTTGCTCGACCTGACTCCCATAGGTCTTCAGTGTAAACTAGACTGTCTTGACATCTATACCACAGCCAATGGTCTTCAAATCAACAAACAAAAATGTGAAATTCTAATTTTTGAGAAACTACAAGGCTGTTTCTCCCGAGGAAAGAAGTACAGATGGTGTCTTGCTAACGAGCAACTTCAGATAGTAAAACACTCCACATACCTGGGCATGAAGATCAGTGCTAGCAGAAATGACGCGCCATGGGTTGAAGTGGTGAAAAGCAAATGTCGACAGATGGCTTGCCAAGCGTTGTTAATCAATAAAAAATTTGGAAAATTTTCCTTAAAACCAACAATTGAATTTTTCCAACAAAAAGTGGTACCCGCCCTGATCTATGGCGGTGAAAACGAATTTGGCTGCACAAGTGACCTGTGGAATTCACTAGAAAAAATATTTTGGACACAAGTCCTACAGCTTCCCAAAGGTACCTCGACGGTCTGTCTCCGATACGAACTGGGCCTTATCTCGATAAACGCAAGAGTTACCTGGAACCTACTGTGTCTGTTTAGGAAAACAATGATAAAAAACCCAGCGATCCAATTCGAAGTTTTACAAAAGCCGGACACTGCCAAAGACTACACAGTTCTTTTTCAATGGAATCTCCTCTGCCAAGCACTTTTAAAGGAGTTTGACATTTCCATTATAACGTTAACTGAGAATCCCGAGTTGGCAAAAACCAAAATTTGGAGAGCGGATTGGATTAAAACTTGCGAACTAAGAGCCAAATCGAAACTAATGCAAGAGGTCCCAGGTCAAGCTAAAGCTTATGGTCAGAGGCACACTTATCTAACCCTACTTCCGGGCCAACATGCAAGATCCTTATACATGCGCTTCAGGTTAAACATGATGGAAACAAAAGAGCGAGTGAGCAGTTGGGTGAAGTGTGCTGACACTGATCTAATGTGTAGATTCTGCAGTAAGAATAAGGAGACCTTAAAACACCTAATATTGTTTTGTCAAACTCTTCAACAACAAAGAGAAACCAACTTTGGAGCCCTGATTAACGAACACCATTGTATGACGGCGGACGACTGGTGGACAGCTCTATTTGAGGGGTCCAACAGAGCAGTCCTATTTGCATTAACAAACTTTCTGCGCGTAATAAAGGGACGTCTGGACGACCAAAAAGTAAAACTGGGTGTAATCAAAGACATGAAATCTATACCAGTCGTCATCGGACCTACCTCTTAACACGCCATGATGGACGTACCAATAGAGATGTCAAGATGTCAATGGTGGAGGGAGGGACGGATGGAGGGAAACAAAAAAACAAAAAAAAAACCTTTCATACGTGATGTATTCCTTTCTTGTTTTGTTTGTCTCTTTTTAAAGGTTGAATAAACCAATAAAAATACAAAAAAAAATAGATTGTTTTGAAGACATAAATGCTATCTTAGAAAAGTTACGGCAAAAATAGGCATAATAGGCAGTTTGTGAAGATATGAAAGAGCTCTGAGTGTATTTGGGGTGTATATATATAGTCATGCATCTGATCGATATATGCTCTTTACATAAATATTTGAAAATGATGTTATATTGTTCTGAGAAAAATGTAATGATTTAGAAAATGTACTAATTCTTTTTTCTTTCGAATTCATAAGAAATATAAGAAAATCAAACCCACATAGCTTTATGAAATGCTGCCAATCTATTTAATATAATTCTCCATATTTGTGTCCAAAATCAAAAACAAAATAGCCAAATACGCCAAGTAAATTCATAATAGGATTCGCGATACAAATATCCAGATTGAAAATGGCGCCTGGCACGCAGCAACGTAATGATGTCATTATGTGTGTTAAACAAAAGCCTAAATGATGCTGCGTATAAAGCCGGCCATTTTGTAGATAATTTCGGATTAGCATGTCCGAAAAACATGCGGTTTTCGTTTGGGAAAATTGGACTAAGCAAATAAGTTAAGAAAAAAAGAAACACCATTTGTACTTGTTATAGTGTTAAGTACTGGAAATTAGCGAAATGGCAAGACAGTACTCACTTAACTTTGTACTTATTTTGAAATAGAACATGGAAATCATACAAAGAATTGTTGAAAACCGAGTAGTGGCACGAATTCGAATTAATTGAAAGGCAAAAATAGCAGTGGTTAAGAGAAAAGAGATAGGAAACAACCCTGGGTATTGATAAGAAAAACAATGTAAGTAAAACCTTAAGGTAATTTGTTTGCAATAATAGCATTGCATAGTCCACATGGCGTTTTAAACTCACCACACTCTTGTTCCCACAGCGTTCATAACTATATATCCGATATCTTGAAATATAACAATATTTTAAAAAGATTGGAAAACACATATAATCCATCTTGAGGAACCACCTGACAAGATGGGCAAACACGTGTAGAGGGAAGGAATTGAGGGAATGAATAAAGGCAAGCAACTAAGGAATTCCAACTCAGAGAATTGAAAGTGAATGTTGAGATTGTCATGTTGTATAAAAGAAATAACCAAGGAAAAATCTTTTGGAACAAGTATTTTGAATCATGTTATGTGGATTCATGAATCAGAGGGAAGATATTACATTTTGAATGTTTGACAGATGTATGAATTAAATACAACTAAAAAAATTGTTACCATTAACATTTAAAAAAAAGTTGTGAAATGAAAGAATATTTGGAGTGCACCAAAGGAGTACTTGTATGTGTTATTTTAAGTAAACACATCAGGAATCATCTTGCGGCTCACGCAAAATACCTCGCTTCAAGAAGTTCATTAATTAATGGCTATTAACATATGTATTATGAAAAGAGCATTAAAAGCAAGCACTTACTTCCCTAAGCTGTAGAATTAAGCTTTTGGTGACAAAAGATTGTAACATGCTTTTTCCAAAAATCCAGCATGTTCGCAGGAAAGCAGCAAGTCCTATGATAATATAAACAGACCATAAACTCTGATTTAGGACATTAAGTAAAGTTCCATATTTAAATAACTTAAGTAACAGTTAGTACTCTTGGGCAGCTTATCGTGGTCTTGCAGAAAACAAGTTCTTCAGCCAAGGTGGATAACCCATTTTGTTTCAATAATGGGATCCATCATATTTTTCCGAGATCATTAAAATGAGAGCAGAAAAAGAAGAAATTATATCCATCCTCATGGTAGTATTCATACATTGGACATCACTTCAAAGAGGAATGGATGGGGACAAAACTGTTTAAAAATAAAATGCCAAACCAGAATTTAAAGTGCATGGCACTTCCTACGGGCTATATGATCCAACTTATAAATGGTTCGTATCACAGCAGTTCCTTTGTCATGAGAAATGTAGTCACTAACAGCGTATTGTTACTTGTACAGGAGGTATGTGTCAAGGTCCAAAGCCAATATACGCTTCCAACATGATGCGCAGATGATCAAGATGTATGATTTTGGTTGCTCCACAGGTAAGCTCATAGATGTTATTCAGCGTTCTCCTAATGTGTAATAAATAAGGCCATGGTTTTATCATGTTCATTTTCAGCATGCCTTACATAACAGTCTTGTATTCTTTCAATTCTTGGTTAGAGCATAGTTTTATCCAAAATAATACTGGTTTTAATCGAACTGTGCACTCCATGCCCCATTGAACAAGATCCATTTTGACAGCAGAGTTTGGCGCACAGTAGCGTAGGTTCAGTAATTCCTTGAAGAATTTATTTTCGAATACCGTGAAACTGTCCGCTACACAACGCTGAACCATATGGTGCTGCTGATTTGGCATGTGATCTGTAAACTTCAATAGGCGGGGCGGGTGATGCTCGCTCACCGAATCTCTTGGAAAAACGTAAAGTGGAACAAACATAGAGGTGGAGGGGTCTTTGGGGTTTACATGTGTCTAACTAGCGTGGAAATGTTTTCTTAGATTGGGCAAAGCATTTTTACTGGTATTCTGGGCAGAATCAACTTGATGAGTGCTATTACATGACCATACCGACATTACAGTGATATGCCAATTTTTACACACATTATGGAAAAAGCCAACATGATGAGTGTTCTTATGTGGGCATACTGATCTGCATTGGGGCAGCCAGTATGGACATATTTTCTTACAGTGGCATCACATTTTTTTACTGCCGTTATAGGCAAAGCCAACATGATGAGTATGCTTACTTGGCCCTATTAGCCTACCTTGGTGCAGCCAATATGGACATGTTTTCTTACAGTGCCATGGGAATTCTTTATGGAATTACGGGCAAAGCCAACAGCAATATGTTCCTATATGGGTATATTAACATATAGTAGCAAGCTAGAATAGGCATGTTTTGTTGCAGTATTACTACTGCATTATAGGCAGGGACGTCATTTAGGGGTCACCAGAGGTCGCACTTACAACCCTTGAGGTCTCCCTTGCTACCCCTTCAAAACATTTTTTGGGGGGAATTATTATTATTTTCTTTTTTTTTTACAAATTGAAGCTCCTGGGCTGGTGCCAATGGCATGTGTCTATTTGAGCTATTTGTCTTTCTGGAATTCCATACAATAATTGCTAAACTCATTAAAGGTTTATTTCAGGCACATTTCAGGTGGTGAGTCACTGATTTAGTCTGTTCTTAAACACCTCAAATTCACAATGCAGACAAAATCCTCCAAAAAGCATTTAGAGTAGAATAAGCATCCATTTCAGACTATGGGCCTCATTACGACTTTGTAGGCAGCCATGGTGCTATTAGCACCATGGCTGCCTCCAAAGTCGTGTCTGGGTTCTCAGAATGGGTACTTACCGGGTCATTCCAACCTTGGAGGTTCCGGTAAATCCCCATTCTGAAAACCATTCCCCATTCCCATTCGAGCCCCTATAGGGCTCAATGGGAATGGGGAAGGAGCTAATAATGGGCCCGTTATTAGCTCCCTCGTCCCTTAGCGGCTCCTGCTAAGGGCAGCTGGTAAAACCAGCCGGCCTTAGTGGGACCCGCTAAGGGACCTCGGAATGCGGCGGTAAGGGGTTAACTGCACCGGAATCTTTACTGGTGCCATTAACTTCTTACCGCAGCACTCGTAATGAGGTCCTATGTATTTTGCTTTTCCCAAGTTGCAGTTATAGCATGTTTTGTTCTGCCAATACATATGGTGATCCGTTCTTGTATGAAATGTATATCACGTTACAGTAATATTGTAACCATATTTTTCATAGTGCACTTAGAAACAATGCTATGTGATGCCACTTCCTGTTTTGTCAAGGCGTACACTGCTGTGTACCATTGCTTCCTGTGATGTCACGTCAGGGTGGGGTCAAATGATATCACTTGTAGTGATGTCATCAGGGAACAAGGGTCATGTGATGTCACTTCTGCTACCCCTGGCATTTTGATGAAATGGCGTCCCTTATTATAGGCTAAGCAAATATGAGTATGCTCTTATGTGGAAATCCTGGCATATATTGGTGCAGCCAGAATGTACATGTACGGGCACAGCCAACATGAACATGTTTTTATTTACAATGGCAGAATACGTGCTTATATTGTGTGCAAAGTTAATCATGAATTGGGTTGGAAAATTATCTTGTGCACTTTTAGTGAACTGGCATCTATTGGATTTTTGAATGTGTTACCCTAAAAAAAAAGTTGGGAACTGTGTGGCTTTTTACCCACTTTTTCACAGAAAGTGAACTGTAAAATGCACAATTTTAAAACATCCATTATTTAGGGCTCCTTCGGTACACTTGTTTGCTGCTGCATGTTCATGGCCAATATTAACTCTGCTTCAATGAAAATATTCACCAGCCGCCACTGGAGTTGGGGGGCGTTCAGGGCCGGTGCTATCACTAGGCAAGGTTAGGCGCTTGCCTATATGTGGAAATGTTAGAGCGGTGAAATGCTGCTTTAACACCTCCACACTTTTTGTATAATAGTAACTGCCCTGGCCCTGACTGTCTGCAGGCTGAGGCTGGCTGGCTGCAGTAGCAGGCCAGGCAGCGCGGCACCAGGCCCTGGGCACCGTGAAATGATTGGGCTCGGAAGGGTCATGATGAGTGTGTGCATGGGCGTGGCACCGCCCGCTCAAGCGCTGGCTACTGCGCATTAGCAACCAATGGCATAATACGAATAGGGCACCGCATGTGCCACTGCCCCTTTTACATTTTATTTCAGAGCCATATGTTTGTGTTTTGAGAGGGGCACCGTGGACCCCGCTTCAGTGCCAGGACGAGACGAGAGCTGTCTGCTAGAGCTTCTCCTTTGCAGGGCACTGCTCAATGGGGCCGTAGAACAATCTGAGGTGAGGATTATTACCCTGCAAACTCTGGCAGCATCTCGTTCCATTCCTGCAGTGGGTGTTGATTCTCCTACTGGCAGCTTATGTTTCACCGGGAAGCCTCTGTTTACAGGCAGCGGGCCTCTCGGCAGCCTCACAGGCTATGCAAGGCTGGCTGCTCGGGTGACAGGCCTCCCCCATTGGGGCAATTTAAAAACACCCCTGTGTCAATGGCCAGTGATAAGAACTTTTGAGTGCATCAGAATGGCCAGATACATCTCAACATAAATATCCAATTCTGGGGCCTTATTTCAAAGCACACACATGTAAACTGTAATTTCCATTATGCGCTGTTATTCCGACACACAAAGGAGGGTTTGCATTTAAGCAGAATGCAAACTTATAGTATCATTTGTTATGGGGCTTTAAGTGTTGACAGCATATTTGCTAAATGTAAAAGTCATTTTGTAAGCTTGCATTTCTTTGCATCCTAAAACTTGTATTCCTCTTGGGGGTTGGAGGAGGGGGCAGTGTGAAGGCTGCAATTATACTGTTTTTGTTAGAAATATTTCTATAAAGATGTATATTTACCACGCTGTTTTTTTATGATATATGCTATGCTGGTCATTTTTATAAAATGCAAACTTTTTAAAAGCCAAACATCAACACATATTTCTACCAAATACACCTGAGAAGATATGCAGTGAAGTGCTCACTTAGCTAAAGTATTCGATCCTGGGCAAAATCATTTTTTCCCACTGTGTCTTAGCTACAGATTTTAATCAAAAATGTGTAAATCCTACGTTTGCCCTTAATAGATGAATATTTAAACAGAACACATTTGTGCAATTGTTCTTAGTGAACAAAACGGGAATACTTAAATGTATCCAGGTGGAAATAAATTGTAGGGTGTGGTGGGGCCAGGGGGGTGGGGTTTATGGGTGTTGCAAGGCGTCGGCGCACTGCATGCGGCAGACATCTCAGGGTTTTTGATTTTCAAACGTAGGCAGGACTGCCGTAGGGAGTAAGCGCTCTACAAATACCAACAGAATAGAATGGAAGAGCAAGTAGCAAGCGACTTGCTGAACAAGTGAAATTGATTTTGGGGTTTTAAAGGACCCAGTTCAGTGTGCACTCTGTAGAATGAATGCATTTATATACTCCTGGTACTTCCAGGGCCGCATAAAGTCATGCAATAGTGTGGCTCTTATTGCTTCAGGTGCCCGCATAGCCGCATAGTTTTTACACTGCCTTTCAATGCCCATCAGCCCACGCAGCCTCCCTTCCATCAGAAATGCATGTGACGTTATTTTCCATTCAGAATGTTCTGCGCTTTATGCAGCCATAAAACTGGGTACATACCTGGCATCCCCCTGGTGTTATGTTTTTTGCTGCTAGTGCCATAACCAGCGGTCGAAGTGAGGGGCAGTGGTTGGGAATGGTGCTCCACTACTTTAAAAAAAAGTTTTACTGTTCTTATACTTTTATTTTAAAAAAAAAAACCTTTCTAGAATGGTTTAGTTAAAAAAAAGGTTAGGAAGAAGTTGAAACTTGCACCTCAGTGCATTGCACTGAACATTCCCTTAAACAGCAGATGTGTTTGTTTGGGGGTTTGGATTGCGTGTGGGAGGGGGCATGGCATTTGGATTTGTGGGGCCAGCAGGGAACTGGCCATAACACACAATGCTGTGAAGGGTCCCTGATATTTCCGCAAACCACAGGACAACCAAAGGCTCCGGGCCAGTGGGAGGGTGGGACGGGCGGTGGGGGGGTTGGAGGTTAAGATCAGGTCCTGAATAATAGGGTCATCTTTGCACCACAGGGGCAGCATTGGACGTATGCCATGCCCCTGTTATACGACATGGCGCAAACTCCTCTCCTCCCCTTCTTCCTGCTTTGACGGCATTCTATGGCAAAATGACAAATGCTAGCCAACGCTCACCCTCGCTGAATGTAGAGGCCCGCACCTTAAAAGTCCCCTCTTCTGCACTGCACTACACATGACAGAATGGTGTTACTTTTAGAGTACTCTAACAGAAATGGCCTTGTATGCCCTAGTTAATTTTCCATTTGATTAGGAAATGCACTGATGTGAACATGGCACCTCATTTTATAAACTGCACCTGAAATGGCTGGAAACACAGCTTGATCTCCCGTGTGATGCTGCCTTAGGAAGATGTTCTTCAAAGACATCCATGCTCATACCCTCATTCTCTGTCCGTCCCACCTCAGCATTTTAGGGCTGCCATATTTCATCAACAGGATCAGGGCCTTTCAACTTTTTCAAACGATTGGGGCCTCAAGCTTCAGGGGGTCCCTCAGAAAGTGCCCCCATGTTGCCAGTGAGTAATCTTGTGATACAGCAATATATTCCTTTTTCTATTTTCGTTCTGGGGTTTAACATTTGTGCTTTGCGGCGCTCGCATTAAAAGCTGTATTTCCTCTAGCCCTTAAGTCCGTCACTTCCCACGGGATATACAGAAGTGTTATAGCCTTCTAACACTGGCTCCTCCACATCAGCCACTTGCTGACAAAGAAGGGTTTGGTGCTCTTCAGTGGGGATACAGTGTTTAAGATCCCTGCTGGCTGGCCGTCTCGTGATGATCATCGGCTATTAACCGTATCTATCGGCATTTATGTACCTAAAGGGTGCTTTAGACTGTTTTCACGCTAAGCCCCTGGTCCCCTCAACCATCATGTTGAAATTGGCCCCCACACATCTTCAGCGGGACCTGCCTTATTCCCATGGGATTCTTCTGTGATCCACTTACTGGGCACCGTCCCTTTTGGTGGACAAAGGCATATGCTTTTGATTGACACCCACCTGCTGACTGGGAAAAGCCGTGCCAGGGGTGGACTGGGAACCAGAAGTGGCCCTGGATGTATTTTTCAAAGTGGCCCCACATTACAGCATGCAAGCGAATTTAGCAAGAAGCCTGTTGCGTCTGAGTTTCCCTCTCTTGTCTGTGCGTCTGAGTGTGGGGGATGTCAGAGGGAACAATGTCCTGAGTCGATTGTGTGAATCGGAGTGATCGTAGAAGTTCTTCTTCTGGCCTAACGCACTCACCTGGATTGCATCCTTCCTACAAGGAAGAGCAATGCGTGTTTTCTCAGACCAAGCAGCCGCAAATCCAGACACCATCCTATCTGGAGCCCCACAGGGATCCTGCCTTTCCCCTATGTTGTATAACATTTTCACCAACTCCCTTTTCAACCTACTTGACTCGCTCAGCATTATGTACACCAACTATGCTCACGATACTTAAGTCTCATTCCTCTCTCCGGCAACTACTAGACTGACTCCAAGACTCTTAACTCCATCTATGGCACCATCCACACATGGATGGCTGAAAACTGGCTCTGCCTGAACGGGGAAAAGACAGAATTACTACTGCTAGCCCCCACCTGCTCACATATCATACCGGATGACCAGTACCTATCATTCACCATCAACAACATCACCATTCCAGTCTCCCATTCAGTCAAAACACTAGGAGTCTGCTTAGATACTAACCTATATATGTCTAGAGAGGTTAGCGTAATCGCCACCTTGGCAGCCTTCTACTCCAAACTCCTAAATGCCACCAGACCTTTCCTATCCACCACTAACAGTCTGACAATCGCACAAGCCCTCATAGGCTCAAGGCTGGACTACTGTAATGTACTCTGCGCAGGAACCTAGCAAAAACCTAGACAAATTACAAACCATTCAAAATAGTGCCCTGAGAGCAGAACTGGGCATTTGCAAAAGAGAACATATCTCAGCAGCCAGACAACAAGCACACTGGCTGCCCGTCAACCAGCATATCTTGTTCAAAACACTCACCATCACACAAATGACACTACACAAAGAAGATCATCTGGTAATATCTCTCGTATAGATGCTCAAGGTCTTGCAAAGGGTATTTCTAGCTTCAGGTTTGTAGTTTCCCTTCTTGTGTGGCAAAACATTCTCTTTGAGATAAATGTGACAAGCAAACAACTTCAGACAAAAACACTTGATGTTCGTGATGGTATAAAACAACTGGAAGAAACCAAGAAGTTAAGAAGTTTCTTAGAGGGTGCAGGAGTGATGAAGGGTTTGAGCAAGTACTTATCGATGCACGTAAACGTGCAGAAGAGTTTGAAATTCCTGCGTGCTTTGAACCTGATCATTCAGTAAGTGTTTGGAGAAAGAAGAAGCAGTTCATATATGAAGCAGATGATGAGCCTATTGAAAACCCCAAGGAAAACTTCAAAGTTAACTTCTTTTTTGCAATCATTGACACAGCCCTTCAATCTGTAGAAAAGAGATTTACTCAAATGCATCAAATTAGTTCGGTGTTTGGCTTCCTTTATAACATAGACAGTTTGAATACTGAGGCAGCACATCAAATCTTTGACCACTGCTTGAAGCTAGAGAATGAAAGTGGCCCCTAGGGGTCCCTCACGTCTATGGAAACAAGGCAAGTCACCACACACGATAGATACGCCAGACACAAGGTTGTATTCCCAAAGCTAGGGTTCATTGCAAACCAAATAGTCTCAGTTGGCCAACTCGGTCTCACTCCCCGCGACGTGTATCTCTAGACCTCGAGGGACGCAAGAGAGCGAATTACGTACATCAGTTACATATATACAAAATGCATATCATACAATCAGCTGTGACATGTTTAACACCCCCCTTTATTGGGTTTCTTTGAACTCGGTTTGATGATGGACACTTTCGATGAATATGACACCTTCAAATATCTATTCTAGTAATAATATGCAACTTTGCAAGTGCGGAGACATCTTTTATTTGTTGAACAGAACACAATGCTTCCTTTCTCGGAAGCAAGCTACATACGGGGGAAGAGTCACATTCCAGACCTTGCTATCTATGAGGTGCTATTCGTGTCCTGGGAGCCGACACGCTCTACTGGGCTCGGTAAAGGGGGGCCGTAAGAAGAGCATAATTCAAGCCATTAGCTGCTTTATTCGAACGTATTCCACCATATAACGAGACTGGCTGACAGCTGTGAAATGATTACATGCCCTGCGGCTCTGCTTCAAGGCAACATTTGGGAGGGAGCTGGGCATTCCTTCCCGGCGCTGCCTACGTTGTGTTTCAACGAACTCTTATTAGCCTCGCGGCCCTGCGGCCTTGTCCTTTCACGTTCAGACAACAATATTAACAGTCGAGCAGTGTAAGCAGAAAATGTGCTGCGAAGCAATTTGAACAGAAAGCAATGAGCAATTGTTAGAAAACAAAATGCCAATCCTTGTTACATCAAAATGGCCGTTCATTGGTAAACTCGGAAACCTGTATTTCTATTGTATCGTGCATGAGACGGTTGGCCTTCAGCCAATAAAATACGTTTGCCGTCAATCATGAGAGGTATCCATTTTTCTAGACTGACAAACCCTTCTGTGGCCGTATGCCAAACGTCTCATTCATCTATTGTATCCTCCTCTGATGACGATAAGTCCGAAGCACTTATGTCGGAATCTTGCATGCTATTATAAGCATCATCATCTTCATTAATATCTATAGCCATTAATTCATTCATTGTTTATATTTCATGTGTGTCTCTGTCACCCCGGCCATAAGTTTGTTTTCTTTCTGTTATCATATGCATACATCCCTCAGTTACCTCAGTGAAAACTAACGGTAGGCAGTGTATTCAACAACAGCATGTTATGAATATTCCAAACACCACTACTAATATCGAGATCAACTTCCATCCCCAAGAACGCAGTATTCCCCAAAACCAGGACTCTATTCCCCAGCCCCCTTCTCGAGTAGGGAGTTCGGAGCATAGGACATGGATTTTCTTTATTGCTTCAAAAATCGTAGGGGAATAGTCATCTACAAATACACAGCACGCTGATCCCACAATCTTGCAAATTCCCCCACGATCAACCAAGATCACATCGAGAGACATTCTATTTTGCAGCATCATTAACTTGATTCATTTTTCTTCCAACGTCATGTTAAATAGTGTATCTGTCATCATGTTTATGGTATCTCTTAGTATTCTGGACAGCTACCTTATGTTATAGGAGTTCACTATCTGGGACAAGAATGGAATGAATGATTTTGCTACATCAGTCGCTATCAAAACACCTTCACTACTCCGTTTGGTTCTAGATCTGGGTAGTCTGGCCATGTCTGCTGTTTCTAAGAGGAACACTCCCGGGAACAATAGACCTAGGTAACATGTACCTCCCCAGTTTCTGGGCAACCAAGGATATGCTTTCTCTCCACATATAAAATAGACTGGATCTCCCACATACACTGGTTCTATTTCCCATTTTAATACCACTGTATTCATGCATCCAGTAAATGTTCCTACTGAATAGGAGCCTTTCTTTTTTAGACAAAAAGGGACAGTTCTCGGGTTATAATTCACCGTGTAAGAAGGGGGAACTGCATCTTTGTTCCCGTCTGTTCTTACACGAAACGTCATCACAGATGTTTTAACTGGTGGGGACAATCTATCTTGTCTATTTTGTTGTGTTATTTTTCACATACTTTTTCTCGTAGGTTCTGGGGTCATCACTTGTGCTTTATGGAATATGGAACAACCCACAGGCCTCATAATTATTTCCTCAAACTCATTCATGTTTGTTCTGTCTAATTGACCCGTACTACTCTTATTCCACTTTCCATAGAACATTGCACTTAAAGATGCACTGCATGCAGAACTTAATGGCGATGGTTGTACATACCACCCTATTCCTTTCCCTGCATGCTGCGGTAAATGGGCGCATACCCAACAATTATTTTCCTTTAGAATTGCATGCATCATATTCATGATGAGTAACAGTGTATTGTTCCCATACCCTTCTCTGTGTCTTTCTTCCATTGGGGACAAGGTATAAGTAATCACCTGAACTGGGCTTTCAGTAGTGGATATATTAACTATTGGTAAAAACATTCCCAATGGGTGTATAGATTCCACATACCATAACACCAACGCTGTCGTTATTGGTGCTACCACACTCATGAAGCACATTATTATCGTCAAAGCCAGCATACAATTATTTTTACCATGCGTTTTCCCTAAGTTTACAGTCTTTATAATTGACTCATTCTCAGCCATGGTGCAGGAGGAGCCTGAAACCGATCTCGACATTTTTCTCACTGTCCTTCTTCTTCCTGACAACGTTCACCGTGGCTATCTCTCTTCGTCGCACTTGTCCGGATGTCAATAAGTTCAAAGGAAGTGTCAACAGTTTAGTCTGCCAGCCTTTTGCAGCCTGGTTTGCTTATTCGTTCTGGGAAAGATCACTTATTCTCTCTTATACTGCTCAGAGGGCTTCTGAACAGTTCTCTATTGCCTTAGTACCATGTGTTATTTTTCACGTACTTTTTCTCGTAGGTTCTGGGGTCATCACTTGTGCTTTATGGAATATGGAACAACCCACAGGCCTCATAATTATTTCCTCAAACTCATTCATGTTTGTTCTGTCTAATTGACCCGTACTACTCTTATTCCACTTTCCATAGAACATTGCACTTAAAGATGCACTGCATGCAGAACTTAATGGCGATGGTTGTACATACCACCCTATTCCTTTCCCTGCATGCTGCGGTAAATGGGCGCATACCCAACAATTATTTTTCTTTAGAATTGCATGCGTCATATTCATGATGAGTAACAGCGTATTGTTCCCATACCCTTCTCTGTGTCTTTCTTCCATTGGGGACAAGGTATAAGTAATCACCTGAACTGGGCTTTCAGTAGTGGATATATTAACTATTGGTAAAAACATTCCCAATGGGTGTATAGATTCCACATACCATAACACCAACGCTGTCGTTATTGGTGCTACCACACTCATGAAGCACATTATTATCGTCAAAGCCAGCATACAATTATTTTTACCATGCGTTTTCCCTAAGTTTACAGTCTTTATAACTAACTCATTCTTGCCTTAGTACCATGTGCGCCCAGCTTGTCCGCTCTGGTTCAGGACACATGTACTTTTTTATGATCGCACCGATGAGCCGCTAGTCTTGAATTGTCTGATTTGCACAATTCTCACGCTTCTCTCCTCTACACCTCTAGTTCCTTCTCCGTCCATGAGCGGAACCAGAGGTTAGCATAAACACCAAATAACTGTGGATCACTCTGTCTTTCGAGGCCGCAAATCATATCGCCTCATTCCTGGTATTATGTGATCCGTGAACAGTGCTGATGCACTTCCAAATCCAGGCTCAGCGCCAGCCTGCGGTGCAATGACAGATGCTGGTGTGTGCCATGACAGTGATGCGGATTCGGTCTTTCGCTCTGGCGCAATGGCAAGTGCTGGTGGGCGCCAAAGGGGTACACATTTTGTATCTGACGTTATTTACAATGCAGATTTCGTGTCGGCCAGCAGTGATATGGGTTTTGCTGGGCAACGTTGGGGCACTCTTTGCCCTTCCCCCTTTTTGGCAATCTCTTCAGGCTTTGTTTCAATTTTCACTTTCCGCTTGGACAGTTTTAGCGGCGGTGGACTGGCAGCAGTTTCTTTCGTTTCTGGGACCGCTGTCTCTTTCTGGTCGTCCGGATTGGGCAAATCTTTCAGTAGAGATGGGATCTTTTTGGCATGGGTGGCATGGATCCACGACTGGGTGTCTGCGTTGCCAGAAGCACTTGATAGGGGCTCCGCCACCTGGGTGCTAACGACGAACTTCTCTCAAAGTTCTTTAGCAGCACCCAGTCACCTGGCTCCAGCGCGTGCCCTGGAACAATATATTTTACGGGTAGAGCCTCCTGCACCTGCTGATGAATTAAACGCAATTTCTGCATTAAAAGGCCACAATAAGTGCTAAGTACAGGATGTTCCACTTCACTCAGTCGCCTTGGCTGAGGTGCGCACCAAACATTTGCCGGTCTCCCCATCACAATCTCATACGGGGAGAGCCCAGTTCTAGCCTGTACAGACGTACGCATGCACAATAACGCTATTGGTAATGCATCCACCCAACTCAACTTGCACTCTGCACATCTCTTGATCATTTTTGACTTGAGGATTCCGTTGTGCCTCTCAACAAGACCGGCCGAACTCGGATGCCTTGAACTATGAAATCTCTTATCAATCTGAACACCCGCACATATCTGTAACTCCACTGCGCCCACAAAATGTGGACCATTATCTGACCATATGACACGGGGCAAGCCAAAACGGGAAAAGTATTCTTTAAGCATTACTTTTCCCGTACTCATTGCTGTGCAGTCTTTTAAGGGATATGCCTCCACCCACTTGCTGAATGCACAGATCACCACTAAGACATATTTCAAGTTTTGGCACCTCTCCATCTCTATGAAATCAAAATGGATTACCTCAAAAGGCATAGAGGGCGGGCCAAAACTGCCTATTGGAGTCACTGTTCCCTTTCCTACATTGTTTTGTAAACACGTGATACAGTTCTGCAAAAACCTCTCTGCATTTTTCTTTATGTTTGCATTCTGCCATACCGTAGATAGGTGCTGTATTATTTTTTTCGCACAGATGTGCATAGGGCTGTAAGCCATTGGCCCTCATTACGACCCTGGCGGAAATCGAAAAACGATGGCGGAAATGCAATACCGCCATCGAATAGCGCTCGGTGCGATTATGACCCGTCACCGCAAAGTACGATGCCATTAGCGACACCGCAGTGAACGCCAACGCTAACTGCACAAAGTACGCACGCGCGCGCCATGCCAAACCGCAATTACCACCATGGCGCAACGGTACGTGAATTCTGACCCCAGCGGACATGCACCTAACGCCATCAAGCACGGCGGAAAGTACCATTCCGCCATGGTGAGAAGTACGGCATCGCGAACCAACCGTAAACGGCCCTACTGAGTGCCTGTACACCGCTCCCTGGCCACATTGTACAACTCCCCGTAGGTGCAATGAAGCCACACAATGCAACCAGTGAAATGTACAAGTCATCCATGCCTGCCAACGAACAAATGAATCTCAAGAGGGGCCAATGGAAGCTGCAGGGCACAGATGGCACGAATACAGAAGCCACACAAATGGACATGACCTCAGTCTCCCTCCAAGAAACGCACGCAAACACAGGCACCTGTGACCAGCCATATTCTGATAATCACATCATACCACCAATCCAACTGGCTGACCGGCATCTGTTACACAAAAGCCATTCCCCCGCCCCTGAGCATCACATCATCAAAACAGTCACATTGGCAGCCCTCATCCCTGACCTCACTGGGCTTCGTAGGCAAACGCGCCCAGCACAGTACCACGCAACTATACTCCGAAGCTGGAACCCAATGCAGATCTCCTCACAATACATCGCTCCCCAAATAGGAATATGACACATCACCTGCAAAGAAGAACGCTACACGGTTCATATCAGAATAGGAATTTAATGCACAACAAATTCACCAAGCCCATACAGCCATCAGGCCATGAACTCCAAAATACATTTCACCATTGTGGGCTGCATCCGCAATAAATGACCAGCTACTTCTCGTGTGACGCCCTGTACCCTCATGGCACACAGGGGCTACATTCTCGTACGAAAAGGCAACATGGAAGCGCCTCGACCCGCAGGGCCGTCCCAATAGGGAGGCACTAGTCCAGCTGAAAGGCCGAAATGTTGCTTCTAGCCACTAGTACTGCGTAAGGGCATGTGGCCCATTGGTGATCGTCCCATAAGATCGTAATGCTGCTCCACTGATTAACACGAAGCAGCAGGTGTCGGGAGTAAAATCCATCTGCAGGAGTGGCATACAGATGGCAGTGGCAAAAGGGGAGGAGATACCTGTCACCCAAACGAAATGAAAAAGAATAGAATGGCCATCAGATCTACATTTGAATTACTCACTTCAATGATCACACCAAATCCACAGCCATATGCATGCTAGCCCACTCCAAAGGATCATCACCAACCAAAAACCACTAGCGAATCATAACTATCTATATCGAGGTGAAAACACTATCACAAACGCCTGCTTCCATACTCACATGACATGTGAAACTTCCATTGAGTCTGTGCGTAATGCAGCCTGCAAAATCCACTGTTCCCCCAGCCCGTAATTCCAGTGTTGTGAAGCAACATGTAATTGGGAACGTCCGGCCTTATCGCCCACTTCGCTATTGCGCATCCCATACTATTCATATCAATCATTGCATCCTCGCCATGGCCCCTGTCCCAAGGACATTGAACAATAGAACGTTACATTCGCAGTCAGACCTGTGGGCATCTCCTCGCCGCTAGCTGAAAACCGAAAGCGCCGTCCTTCGAATTCCTCATTTGCAACATCACGTCGAAAAGGCATCTGTGGCCGCTTGAAATCACAAATTAATCCATCTAGAGCGGCTGTGTGTGAAAATGGCAACTGCCTTCACTCACAAATGGGACGCCCCGCCCGTCGGTGAACCTCGGTGCAGTGTTGCATGAGGGTCCACCGTTACTCGAGTACTACGTTCCACTGACCCTTCACAAGTCTGTTCGCGACTGCAAAGATAGTATGTGAAACAATGGGACCAAAGCAGAATGAACATATCAACCAATGTTACACTGCCATCGGGTACAAATACATGATTGTAATGGCAAGATGCCATTCGTCGAATTGCAGCGTTGTGTGCGGGACGTGCTCACCCAAAGGGGAGAGCAGCTTGCACAGGTGCAATGAATCACCACAGGTGGAGGCCATACAGCCTGGAAACACATTAATTGCACACCCAACCCCCTCCCACAACCACACCCACTCCGAAATGCTACCGGCAGGACTAGCCATGTTGGCCCTGGGGGACCTGATAGCACTGCAAGTACTCCAACTTCAAGAAGAAGACGAACACCGACTACAACCGGCCGCACGGAGGAGACACAGGAGGAGGAGGAGGAGGAGGGCAAGGCAGGGCCAGCAAGGGCCGCCAGCACAGCCACTACCACCACGCAGGCAGCCCGCTATCCCACGCCTCCGAGCACATCCGTTCAACCTCACTGATGAGCAGATCCACACCCTCTACCGTTTGGACCGGGACACCATAACCGCCATTGTGGACATGACACAGGCTGACCTTGCCAGCATGATAGATAGCCCAACCGCCATCCCACCCCTACTGAAGGTGGTGTCTGTACTCCACTTCCTGGCCACAGGCACCTACCAGCACACAGTCGGACAGTTGCATGGCATTTCACAGCCACTGTTCTCACGGACACTATTGCAAGTGCTCGATGCCCTCCTGCTGCACGCAGACGACTACATCTCTCTACCACGCTCGGAGCAGGAAATTACGAACGCAAAAGTGGGATTCCATGCACTTGGCGGCATACCGGGTTGCATTGGTGCCATCGACTGCACCCATGTGGAATTGGTTGTCCCACATGCCATGGAGGCCCAGTACCGCAACCGAAAACAATTTCATTCCCTGAATGTACAAATGGTGTGTGACTCCAACAGGATCATTACACATTGTTGTGCCCGATTCCCAGGATCAACCCATGATTCTATGGTCTTGAGGAACTCTACTATACCACGCTACATGGAGCGACACGCAGGGAACAGATCCTGGCTACTCGGTGAGTCTCATTTCAAGCATGATAGTGTGGGGTATGTGATGCGGCAATGACCTGGCAGGAAGGGGGGGGGGTGCGTACGTAGCAATGGCATTCCTCAAAATACCTTAATTGTCCACATACAGGTGATGCCGGGTATCCACTGAAGAGATGGCTCCTTACACCAGTCCGCAACCCACGGGACCAGCATGAGGAGGACTACAACCATGCCCACTCACGTACCCGTGTAGTCATTGAACAGGCATTCGGCCTACTGAAGACTCGTTTCCGCTGCCTCAGCAGGTCTGGCGGGGCACTCCTGTACCGACATTAGAAGGTTGCAAAGATGATCATGGCATGTGTCATGCTACACAACATGTGCGTACGTAGAAATGTGCCCATGCCCCCTGACGCAGAACTGCAAGCACCTGAAGATGGTCATGATGAGGGTAGGGATGTGGCAGCACCTCAAGGAGTCTGCGAGGCACAGGAGGGCCGTGACATTCGTCAGCATATCATAGATGCATGCTTCTAGCACTCACGCCTGGTGGCTGATACATGGACACGGGACTTGTGGCACTGTGTGTGTCTGGAACATGCACAATATGGACTGTACGCCTATAATGGCCTCGTACACAAAGATCAATGTCCACGCATCTCATTGTATGATCGTGCATTGTTCATGGCATATGTGATATCATGTTAAACACCCTATCGACCCGCCACCCAAGTAAGCCCAACACACCCCCTCCACCCTCCTACCTCCCCCCCGAACACCAGTGTTCAAAGGTGCTCATTGTCAGTGGGCAGTCACTATTGCAAGCCCCCTCTCCGGGTATCAGGGGCACCCCTACCTGTGGAGCGCAGGTTCCTCCCAGATCTACGTTGGGGGCTGCCCTGGACGGAACTTGCAACGGATGATGTCTCTGCCTGCTCACGTCCATGCATGTCCCTGAGGGTTTGTGAGAGCTCAGTGAGCACACGGCGCACAGCGGCAAGTTCAGCACATACGTCTTTGGACGTCGCATGCAGTTCCCCCCTCAGGCTCTCGGTGCTTCTCTCCATTTGTACTCTCAGGCTCTCGGTGCTTCTCTCCATTTGTGCCCTTAGTGTCTCTGTACTTCTCTCCATTTCTGCCCTAAGTGTCTCAGTTGATGTTTCTATGGCTGCCTTAGTACCCCCACATTCATCAGCATGCTCCTTGAGGAGCGTGGCCAGTTGCTGCTGTTGCACGATCACCTGGTCGAGGGACTGTTGCCTCTGCTGTGCCATGGCCATTTGCGGTGGTGTCACAGAGGGGCTGGTCACCTCATGTTGCCTTGCCACAGGGCTTGTGGGGGATGGCCAGTCGTCGTCTTGTGGGTGCCCCTGCGTGGTATCCTCATGGTGTACGGGATGAAACAGACAGGGGGATTGAGACAGGTCATGGATGGATCTAACTTCGACATCCCCGTTTTCTGTGTCGGAGCATGCTGCCATTAATGCAGTGTCACCTATGGTGCTGCTGCCACCAGAAGCAGTGCCTACTGTGGCATCCATTGGGGGGACCTGTGGTGGTGCTGTTGTGGGCATGCTGGCTGCTGGGGTGCCTGTTGGAGTTCCCTCCTGTGTGCTGCCACTCGATTTGTGCTGCTGCCGTGTCTTGATGCGTGCAGCTGAGGTGGAGGGTCTTTGGCCGTTGGTCTTGGCCCTCTTTGCAGGTGTGCTGGTAGGGGTGTCCTGGAGCTCGTCGTTTGAATCGGACCCTGTGGTGGAGTAAAGGAGGGCGAGCGTTATTAATGGGTCTGTGGAAATTGGAATGGCAATGTATCACATGCATTGGGGTGGTACCTGAGGGTGATTTGGGTTGGGGCCTTGGAGGTGGTTTCATTTGTGTGTGGAGTGAGGGTGCAGTTGTTTTGCAGCCTGCAGTTAGGGTGTGCCTGCTGCACGTGTAGAGGGTGTTTTTAGGATTTTTAATTATTTATGTATTTAATGTGACTTTTAAAGTGTGCTATCAGGCCTATGCATGTGGCCGTTCTCCTGGACATGTGTTACTGTTGCACTATGTGGACACGTGGTACTTCACATGATTGGACATTGTGGTTTTGGCATTGTTTTATTTGGGGCACCTACCTGATTCTTCGGTTGTCTGCACTCCTTTCTCCATCCCTCCGACTCCCTCTATACTCTCCATTCCAATGGTGGAGGCACAGATTTCTTCCCAGGGGGTCAACTTGATGGGTGATTCCGATCCCCCACCGGTAGCTGTGGCAATGTTGCGGTTGGCAGAAAGTATGCTACGGACGCGGATCCGCAGGTCGTCCCATCGCTTTCTGCATTGCTGTGGGTTGCGGGGTGCGGTCCCCACCGCACTTACCCGCTGTGCCACCAGGGCCCATATGGCCTTCTTGTTCGCAAGTGCCGTCCTGGTCATTTGTGTGGAGAAGACGGCGGCAGCATTCTCCTGGAGGGTCTCTGTGAGCACGGTGAGTTCCTCACGGGAGAAGTGGACCTGCCGCTTGCGGTCGCACGCTTTCTTCGCTACTTTTCCCATTGTTCTTGGTTTCACTAGGGTGGCTAACGGGTTGGGATGTGTCTCAGGGTAGTGTTTTTAATGATTGTGTGGAAATAGTGTTTTTATAGGTGTACGGCGTGATGTTTCCCGTTCCGGGACCATGTTTTTACTTCCGTTTCCGTATATTTCCGGTCACCGTACTTTCCGGTTGCCGCTCATTGCGGTGACCGCTAAGATGGGTGGCGGAATTGCACCTAGGGCGCCGTACGGCGGCGGTGTGGGCCGTTTTGGGGTCATTTCCGCCATCGCGGACTTTGCACTTCCGCCATGGCGTGGTGCTCGTGCCCGATGGGTCGGAATGAGCCGCACTTTGCTCCGTCGTGCAATGGCGGAAACGCTATTTACGCTATGGCGGTCCGGTCGGTCGATTTCCGCAAGGGTCGTAATGAGGGCCATTGTGACCATTGCAGTCACATAGAATTTGGCAACATCCAGTTTTTAGTTCCCTTGTCCACCCAACAACCCTCTAAATCTAACTCAGCAGAGCCCTCTGCCCATCCTTGTATCTCATCGATCGTGGCTTCGACCTGCATTTCTTTGACAGTGGCAATTCCATCTTCTATCATACAGGGTACTTCCTCAGTCTGAACTGTCATCATTTTATTATTCAAATCAGTGGCAGTTTGTTTCGCAATTCTGTCTGCAAATGTGTTTCCCTCTCCCACTTTGCATGTTACCTTTTTATGTGCCTCGCATTTCACTATTGCTAGGCGCTTTGGAAACGTGAGTGCAGACAGCAATCATACAATCAAAGGGCCATGTTGAATTCTGGCCCCATGTGATGTCAAGAAACCTCTCTCAGTCCAGAGTCGACCAACGTTATGAACCACCCCAAAAGCATACTGACTATCAGTATAGATATTCACGTTCAAATTTTCAGAAATCTCACAGGCTGTGGTCAATGCTATTATTTCTGCGGCTTGTGCTGAGTTGTAGGGAATTCTTTTGCTTTCTACAACGTTCTCTAGGGTAGTGATAGCGTAAGCGGCAGTTGTCGTGCCATCAGGTAGTTTAAAACAAGAGCCGTCACAAAATGACTCTCTATCTGGCTCTTTTTGTGGGGTGTCACTTAAATCAACTCTCCCCTTTGTTTCTTCCTCAGTGTCCATTAAGCAATCATGGGGTGGTGATTCGTTGTCACCAATTTCCTTTATCGGCA
This sequence comes from Ambystoma mexicanum, assembly GCF_040938575.1. Taxonomy (NCBI): domain Eukaryota; kingdom Metazoa; phylum Chordata; class Amphibia; order Caudata; family Ambystomatidae; genus Ambystoma; species Ambystoma mexicanum. Next base: position 114,049,995 of record NC_090922.1, read on the forward strand.
GTGGCATTAATTCTGCAGGATTCAAAGCGCTACACCTCGTAATTTCGGTATTGGCCACGAACAAGATAATCTCATATCTTGTCAGTCTAGCGGAGGTGAGGTGTTGAGCCTGTGTCCTATTTTATAGGACATTTATGGCATTTGGCACCATCAGAATTAAAGTATGCCCCAATACCATCCCTTCTGTTTGTTTCACCGATGCAGCAGCCGCCGCGACAGATCGCAAACATCGTGGGAGTGCCCGCGCTACAGGGTCCAGCGCAGAAGAAAAATAGCCGCACAGCCTATTTCTTCCACCTTGTTCCTGTGTCAAAACAGCTAATGCACATCCTTCATTCTTGCATACAAATAATCTAAAAACGTTTTCATAATTTGGCGTGCCCAAAACTGGAGCAGAACATAATGCAGTTTTCAATTGATCAAACGCTCTCTGACATTCTTCATTCCATTGCAAAGGCATCACCGCATCCTTTCTAGTTAATAGCACCATTGGCCTCACAATTAACCCAAAATTACCGATCCACTGCGGCAATAAGAAGCCATGCTATTATGGCTCTGACTCCTTTCTGTGTCTTTGGAATAGGCATACAAGAAATACTTTCTATGCATTCTGGCGTTAGCCTTCTCCCGTCTTTCGAAAGTAGGTAGCCCAAATAAGTTACCTCCTTTCGATTATATTGAAACTTCTTCAAACTAGCTTTATGGCCATGTGCCGCTAGGTGTGACAGTAGTAATACAGTGCTCTTTTTACAAATCTCTTCTGTATCAGCAGCGATTAACATATCATCTATATATTGCAATAGTACACACCCCACTGGTAATTCTAGCATGTCTAGCTGCTCTTTTAACGCTCTACTGTAAATACTCAGACTTTCCGTATAACCTTGTGGAATGCGCGTGAATGTGAATGATCGTCCCCCTAATGTGAACGCGAACAAATATCTACTGTCCTTGTCCACCGGAATGCTAAAGAAAGCGTTTTTTAGGTCAATTACGCTGAAGTATTCTGCTGAGGCAGGTATCATTGTCAATATTGTAGTGATGTCTGGGACCAAAGGAAATTGTGGATCTACTACTTTGTTTAGCTCGCGCAAATCAATAATGAAACGATATGGTACTTCATTGCCTCCTTTCTTAAACACTGGAAGAATCGGGCTGTTACATGTACTACCTGTAATTTCTTCAATTACCCCTAATTTCACCAAATCTGAAACAATACTTTTCAATCCTTTCTCTCTGTTAGCCGAAATTTTATACTGGGGTATTCTTGGCAGTGTAACTCCTTCTTTCAAAATGATCCTCACTGGATCTATCTTCAAGCATCCTACATCGTTGTCATGCATCGCCCATATACAGGTTGGCACTTCTCTTAACTCGCCTGGCAAGGTTTCAGACATGAATTCTGACACAGGGGCATTTTGTGGCCAAATCGTTATAAACACCCCGTCTAACGTACAATGTATAATCGCACCTAGCTTTTTCAATAAATTCAATCCCAATAATTTCTCCCCACAATTGTCTGTTAAAAGGAAAGGACAATGTTCAGTGAATGGTCCTATACTAACTGGGACTGGTTGGGAAACTGGGTTTAAGACTGGTGTACCTGCAAACCCTACGGAAACATTCTTTTGCCCTGATAGTGGTATATCCGGAACCAAGTGATGGTCTATTGAACACTTTTGCGCTCCTGTATCTATAAGGAAGCGGTGCTCCTTATTCCCGACTCCCATTTCTACATAGGGTCCTCTCTGATTCACGGGAATGGACACTGGTTCCGACCCCTGCCCTGGGCTGTCCTATTGGGGAAATAACACATCGTCCGATGTGTAGTCACTACTTTCCTCTATTTCCCCCACTCTGATTCCCATTTTGTTGGTTTTGCTGACCCTGACTCTGGTTAGGAGTACTTTGGTTTTGGCCTTGGTTTTGATTACCTTCATTATTGTGGTGCTGCTGCATACTATTCCTATTTGGTCCATTCGCTCCTTGGTGCCCTCTGTGCTGTCTTCTCTGACCAGATCCATTTCTATTCTGTAAATGTGGACATTGCGCTCGCCAGTGTCCTTCCTCCTTACAATATGCACACTGATTGGGTCCCAATGGCCCCCCATGCATATTCAAATTACTCCTCCCATGTGCGTTCCCTCTTCTTCTATTATGTCCTGCTACTTGCTGCAGTAACACCCTTGTTTTCAAAATGCATTCTCTAAAGTCTTCCCCCACCTGTTTTAATAACAATAATTCGTCCACCATCACCTTTCGCCCCGGCGATGGTAACTGTTGCCGTCGATTATGTGGCCCTAGCACTTCCTTCCTATCTCTCCCGATATCCTTACCCCTATACTCAGGTGCAGTAAACATTTCAGCATATTCATTATCCAATTCATTTTTAAGTTCAAAAAGTCCATACACATGTTCCCTCACTTCTTCATCTCTCTGTCTACAACGTGCTGATGTTTCAAGTCTAACAATCGCTCCGGTGGTAACTTCCCAATTAACTATTTCCATCTCTCCACCAAATATTCACCCATACATTCCAACAATACCTGTCTTTCGTTGGTTCTTCAGAAGTCATACATCGAAGCCAATGCTGCCGTCCCATCATTCCCGTCTATATACATTTCTGCCTGTTGCTGTAATTCCACCTTCCTTTCTTTTCTGATCGCACTGCGAGTTACCCTTGTGCATCCACTTTGTTCAGCCCCGCCTCTCGCCCCCGCGGTTTCAACTTCAACCCCTGGAGGGACGGATGGTACTGAGTCTGTATCTAAGGCGGGAGGTGCGGATGGGACAATGGGACCGGGGAGAGTCTGCTGTGGGCCTGGTTGGCTAATAGGAATTGTTACGTGCGCGGTCTGTGGTTGTGGGAGGGCTTGAGCTGCGGGAGGGAGAGTTTGAGCTTCGGGAGGGGTTTGGGCAATAGTTACTGACGTGTTTGGCCTCGCTTCTGATCTTGGGCCTTGTTTCGTATGAATCAATATGTTTTCCATTACTTCATCTTCTATGTTCAATTCTCGTTGTGGGTATATTTTTTCTATATTTAACTGGTCACGTCTACCTGACCTTCTTAGACTCTCAGTCCACTCCTCCTCCTCCTTTTCTTCCGCTACTTCACCTTTTGATTTATGCCTGCGCGCATGCTTCGCTCTACTTCTAAATCGGAGCATTGCTTCCCTTCTCCAGTCCTTAACAATATCAAATGTTGCAGGACGCGCTTTCTTTCTTATCAACACTATTTCCAAATTATCTATTCTTGCTATCTCAAAACTACCATTTATCGGCCACTGATGGTCTTGTTGCTTTCTGGTTTGCCTATGCCAAGTCTCACAGAATATTATCGCTCCCACACCATACTTTACATACATTTCATACGCCGGCGTTCCCCCAGGTGGTGCAATTTTGCCATTTTCCAAAGATTGTCTATCACAGCGGAAAAACCCTGCTAGGGTGGACAATACCCCAGACATGTTTCAACCTTCCCCCTGGTTAATCAACCTTCCCTAGGCCGTTTGATTGTGCAAAGTCAACTATCAACCAATATCAGGATTACTTTGAATCGGGGAATGACTCACCTGATAAATGAATTTGTCCTCCAGGAAACAATTTGTCTGTATACTGACGCAACCAATGACGTCGTGTCTGCGTTTCCTGGCTTCCGCCTCGTTTCGGGACCCTCGCCTCCTTGTTCTCTAGCCAGATACGTCGATCAGGGATCAGGTGTGTGCCGATCTGCAAAGGAATCTCTCATCACTTTTACAGGGTACCCCGAACACCTCTTGATCCCGGCTCGATCGTCCCGTCCTCGTCGATTACAATGTACACGATGGAACAAGTGGGGGAGGGTCCCTATTCAGGTGCCATCTTGAAAGGGGCCCCTAGGGGTCCCTCACGTCTATGGAAACAAGGCAAGTCACCACACACGATAGATACGCCAGACATGCGGTTGTATTCCCAAAGCTAGGGTTTATTGCAAAGCAAATAGTCTCAGTTGGCCAACTCGGTCTCACGCCCCGCAACGTGTATCTCTAGACCTTGAGGGACGCCAGAGAGCGAATTACGTACATCAGTTACATATATACAAAATGCATATCATAAAATCAGCTGTGACATGTTTAACACCCACCTTTATTGGGTTTCTTTGAACTCGGTTTGATCGTGGACACTTTCGACGAATATGATACCTTCAAATATCTATTCTAGTAATAATATGCAACTTTGCAAGTGCAGAGACATCTTTTACTTGTTGAACAGAACACAGTGTTTCTGTTCTTGGAAGCAAGCTACATACGGGGGAAGAGTCACATTCCAGACCTTGCTATCTATGAGATGCTATTCGTGTCCTGGGAGCGGACACGCTCTAAAGGGCTTGGTAAAAGGGGGCCGTAAGAAGAGCATAATTCAAGCCTTTAGCTGCTTTATTCTAACATATTCTACCATATAACGAGACTGGCTGGCAGCTGTGAAATTATTAAATGCCCTGCGGCTCTGCTTCAAGGCTACATTCGGGAGGGAGCCGGGCATTCCTTCCCGGCGCTGCCTATGTTGTGTTTTAACAAACTCTTATTAGCCTCGCGGCTCTGCGGTCTTGTCCTTTCATGTTCAGACAACAATATTAACAGTCGAGCAGTGTAAGCAGAAAATGTGCTGCGAAGCAATTTGAACAGAAAGCAATGAGCAATTGTTAGAAAACAAAATGGCGATCCTTGTTACATCAAAATGGTCGTTCATTGGTAAACTTGGAAACCTGTATTTCTATCGTATCATGCATGAGACGGTTGGCCTTCGGCCACCAAAATACGTTTGCCGTCAATCATGAGAGGTATCAATTTTTCTAGACTGACAAGAAAGCTTTACAACATGGGGACTCAAAGGACATTGATGGGTCAGATGTGTGCAATGAATTGCAAGTAATTGCAAGAAGCGTTCCAAATAGGTCATCCCCAAAAGATGTACTGAAATTTGAATATATCAATAATCTGGCAGAGTATGCCCAACACATGTATCACTCTCCAGATTCTCTTAACCCTGCCTGTTTCAGTGGCAAGTGGTGAAAGAAGCTTTTGAAAGCTAAAGTTGATATGTCAATAGAGCATGACATTACTCAACACATTGATATCAAGAACCTTGTTTCCACATTTGCGAAAATGAAAGCTCGGAAAGTTAATTTCTAATGTGCATTTTCACTTGTTTTAACACACATCTGCTACAAAGTCACATGCATTCCTAGACACATGTGTGTTTTATATGTCTGGGCCACCAAAGCCTTCATGTATCATACATGATGGCTTTGGTGACCCAGACAAATGTTTCATGGTTTGTCACCCGGTGGCCCACTACTTTTGCTGCTATTTTACTTAGGTTTTTGGATGGTTTTGGAGAGTCGCTCACTGTTTTTCACTTTTTTTGGGGTTTTAAAAATAAGAAACATATTGCAAAGTATTGTTGAATTTATAAATATCATAGTAAATAGTAAGTATTGGGACAGGTTTAGTATTTTGTACAAGGTAGTGCTGCTTATACGCTTACAGGTGTCTAGTATGTATTACCAAAATCGTTTTCCTACTGTTTGTATTGCCTATATATGATTTACAGAAAAGATTACATCCACATGCCTCAGTATTACATTTGTTGTTGCTATAGTATCTTTGACGTGTTTAATAAACCTGTATTTATGAAACACAGAGGCTTTTATTTGACTTCTGAAACTGTGAGTGAACGTGAGGGTGAGAAAAGTGCAATGGGATCCATCCACAGCAGAAGACGTGACCAATGTGTTAGGTGGAGGTAATGTGTTTCCGGCAATCGGTAACAAAATGAGGACGTTTGGTATAGATCAGTTAGGATTGGGAGTGGGGGGGGGCGACAATCTGACAGTTTGCCTAGGGTGGCAAAATTCCTTGCACCAGCCCTGGGGGCGATCATCCAAAGACATAGGGGGTCATTACGACCTGGGCGGTAAGGGATAACGGGCACCGTTAAGGAGACCGGTGCTGGTAATCCCTTACCGCTCTATTCCAAGGTCCCTTGGCAGGGACCGTAAGGAACGTGTGCTCTGACCACACGTCCCTTATGGGTCCCGCTAAGGGACCAGGGCGCTAATAACGGGCTTGCAAGTCGCAAGCCCGTTATTAGCGCCCTCCCAATTCCCATTGAGCCTTATGGGGGCCCAAATGGGAATGGGGAATGTTTTGTTCAATGGGGATTTACCAGTCTGCCAGGGTCGGACTACACCGGTAAGTCCCCATTGAACGAGACCGGACACGGGCACGGTATGGAAGGCAGCCATGGAGCTATTAGCTCTTAGCTATTAGCTCCATGGCTACCACCCATCTCGTAATGAAGCCCTAGTCCCATGTGACAAGGAACAACAGATAACTGAACTGATGGGGAGAATGTGCTGCCCGAGCAGTGATTTTGTCAAAAAGGTTGGGGTAGAGGATATAGTCTCTGATGGAAAGGGGAAATACAGATGAAAAAGGGGCTGTGTGAAAGAAGAGGTCATTCCACAGAGGGAATAGTGTAGTGAATGTTCAAGTCAAGGGGCCTCATTCCGAGTTTGGCTGCCTCCAAACTCGGGTCCGGGTCTGTGGTGTCGGAATGGGGACTTACCGGGACATTCCGACCTATGCGGACCCGGTAAGTCCCCATTTAGAAAACCATTCCCCATTCCCATTTCAGCCCCCATAGGGCTCAATGAGAATGGGGAAGGAGCTAATAACGGGCCCGCAAATTGCAGGCCCGTTATTAGCTCCATGTTCCCTTAACGGGTCCCGCTAAGACAGGCTGGTAAAACCAGCCGGTCCTGGTGGGATCCGCTAAGGGACCTCGTAATAGGCAGTAGGGGGTTAACGGCACCGGCATCCTTACCGGTTCCGTTAACCCCCTACCGCCAGAGTCGGAATGACCCCCAAGGTCTTTCTGGTATCAGTTGTTTTAGACTCACAATGATCTTTGACATAATAAGATCGCTCAGTGTGTTGAGCACCTCATGCATAGCTCTGTGTGTAACTGGCAGGTACAGTAATGGGTTCCAGCTCCAAGCAGTGTGAGGCCTCGAGGGGTGGACAGTGGGACGAGCTGGCCATTATGTAGAGGTTGGTGGTGTAAGGTGCTGTCACTGGCAGATGACATTGGCTGCCTGCACTGGATGACAGAATGAGGAGCTGGCAGTGTTATGCAGTGTGATGAGATACTGGTGCACTTGAAGGTGGTTGAGGAACTGTCACTGATGGAGAGCATCTGGTGGCTGCACTGCTGGACAGTTTGAGGACATTATGGGGTTTTGACAGTGTGAGAAGCTGGCAATGGATGTTGCAGTTCATCATACAGCACAATGAAACAAACAATACCATTGCAAATAGTTAAAGGGGCCAACCCACAAGGACAAATAATGTACGTCATTTTGTCACATGTGTAAGAATAATAAATATACATAACATATGGGAATAGCACCTTTCAGCAACACAGGTAGCCCTTGGCACCATCACTAACAATGCCTTGCCTTTATCAGCAATATCACCAACACAGCTGAAACTGAAATATGTAACTAACATGGAGAAGGGGTTTAATGGGTAGCTGAGCTCCACCCTCACCGGTTCGACCTTAACTCTCTCACACCAGACTTTACTCAGAGTGCAGCAGTACTTCTAAACCCTGCAGAAGGCATCCTTCAGTTCTTGGGCCCCTTCACACCTGCACATTTCCGAAAGCTTCACACTGGAGCATCACTTCAAGCTGGAAGAAATTAACTATACATTGTATGCCCTTTCCCCTTTACATGCATCGCATCAAGTACACCTGGACGGGTGGATGACACCTCTCCTCTCTCCAAACCAACACATTGGGAGTCTTCCTGCTCAACCATTTCACACATGGTTCAACACATCTACCTACCTTCACCCCCCTGGTGTTTAACTTGCCTTGGTGTACGTCTTGCTTATCATTCAGCCTGTGATGTTTGCCCAATTGTAAGAATTGCCCATGTGTGCTGAGTTTTATTAATATTTTACTATCTTCACTTTTGCAGAAACTATACCATCAACTTAAATCTTTCTCATGTTCATAAAACCTACTACAGCAGCCTCACTTGTTGTATCATCAACTTGATTCATATAACCTTACATTTCTCATAATGTACGTCCCAATGCACCAACTTAATGTGTTATCGATTCATTCATGGATAACATTTACAGAAGGCATAACATTGTCTTGACTTTTAAATCATTTCATAATTGCAATACACATTGTTGCTTAAATTCCATACACCCTGCAAACAATGTTTTAGATTTATACTGCAAGAACAGCCGCCACATTATTGCAATACATTTTTTGTATTTGTGCTCCTAGAATAGACTTTAATGCTGCTACAGCCTACACCTTATTGCAGTAATTTGTTTTAGATAATTATGCTCCCAGAACAGTCTACATGTGTTTCATTCATAGGTCCATATAACTCTTCATGGGCCTAATGGTGAGCTTCTTCAGTGCTTCTTTCTTACAGTGAGCTAAAGTGTGGCTGCAGACTCTCGAGTGGGTACCTTCCCAAAGAACAGGTCAATGGGTCGTGTTCGTTCTTGCAGAAGGGTGCCTATGACTACATTTTGATTATTTCAAGGGGCTTAGGTGTAGTCACCCTAAGTTTCCCAGGGTCATGCAGACGTGAACACCTTGATCACTGTGCTCAGAGAGGCACAGCTCCACCTCACTGATGATACCCAAAAAGGCTGAAACACGTGTATGGGGTTGCTGTTGGTGCTCTTGTTCAGAAGGGAACTGCCATAGCATTCAGGAGCTGAACTGCCCATATGGGCGGGACAAAGGCCCTCATTACGACCTAGGCGTTCGACCATGGTGCTAATAGGACCATGGTCCATGCCAATAACTTACCAACTCCGCCATGGCAGAATGGGGAATTACCACCCCATTCCGAGGTTGGCGGGGCGGTAATTCCCCATGCCGCCATGGCCCTTCCCCATTCCCATTTTTGCCCCATAGGGCTCAATGGGAATGGGGAAGGCGCTAAGTACGGTGCCGCAAATTGCGGCACCGTACTTAGCACCAAGGTCCCTTTGCGGGTTGGTTTCTAACGCCTGCAAAAAGCAGGCATTAAATTCCCCAACCCGCAAAGGGACCTCGTAATCAGGCGTTAAGGGTTTAAAGGCGCCGCCACCATTTACGGCGCCGTTAACCCCTTAATGCCTGGGTTGTAATGAGGGCCAAAGACTGTTATGCAAATGGGTATTTCCCATCTGTGAAAGGTACAGTGAGCTAAAGTGTGGCTGTGGACTCTCAAGTGGGTACCTTCCCAAAGAGCAGTTTAATGGGCCGTGTTCGTTCACACACAGAAGCGCCTATGACTAAATTTTGATTATAAATATGTAGTTTGGCATTTCCCTATCGTCTGTTGGGTAACACGATATATAGATCTCTTGTTAAGTTATGCTTGTTTGAATTAAGCAATCATTCTTACCTTATGTTTGGAGTTGAAGAGCACAGCATGTAAACTGTATGTTCCAGTGTTTCAGTGTGGTTGGGGGACATTCTTTAGGCTTCCTTTAAATCTCCCACATCAGTTAGAGAACATGTGTGGTCACTGGATTCTCAAGGAGGAAACCATCAGTGAAAAATTAGGGCAGTACTTGATGAGCCACTTAGGGAACACACTTGGTTATTTGATTACTAAGCACTTCCCAGTCTTCAGTGGTGAGGGTAAGGTGCTGTGACTGAGGGAGGTGTTTGGATGATTGCCAGCTAAAGGACAACTGCTGCAGGTGGAAGGGCCAGAGGTTCGGATGCTGGGGGGTGCGGGGAGGATGGTCACCATGTACAATGTCCCTGCATGGACAATGTTCTGTCACTGAACATAGGCAGTCAGTTGTGCAGTTGCTGACTCAAGTGCATGTGGACCCCAAACAGCCACAATATGATTATATATCCCATGGTTTTTGAATACTCTGTGGATCACTGTATGTGTGTGTGTGTGTGTTGTGAACACACTCTATGCAATGCATCATGGCCCCTAGAGGAATATCCCTCTGTGGCTCTCTTTGCCTATGGTGCTTGTACATAATTTGCACCTTCCACTATATATCAGTTCACTGTGTGTAACGCACACTTACCTGAGGTGCCCATGGTTGGAAGCCATGCAAGAAACAGGCTAAATCACTCCATGTCTACTGATGCCTTCATTGAATAGGTTTAGGCCTTCAGTGTACCAGGCTGTGGAAGTGCAAGTCTACAGGCTTTGTTGGCACACAAGTGCATGATGGTCAGGACAGGGAATTGTGTGGTCTAGTCAAACATGAGGTATCCTGTAGTAGTGCATGTGAAATTCAAGCACCACGAGTCAAAGGGAGCAACGGAAAGAGAAGATGCCACCGAAAGGAGAAAGGGCTAACTAAAATGAAGGCGCCAACAACAGAGAACGGACCAACTAAAGAGAAGGCCCCACCAAGGAAGAAAAGATTCAGAGATAAGGAGCTGGTCATCCTCACAGGCTTTGTGGATGAGCACCAGGGGGGACCTCTATACATGCACATTACACTCTAAGTTACTGAATGTGAACACCTGTGGCAGGAGATGGCAGATAAAATAAAGGCCTGTGGGGTGAAACATCACACTGCCAAGGAGGTATCTAATGGCTTTGGAGATCTGACTTGGAGAACAAAGGAAAAGTTATGTAGGAATGTGAAGTCTGCCCAGGTGATAGGTGTACTACCCCCCCCCCCCAGATGGTGGAGTGAAGAAGTGGGCAGTGGCCTCATCACAAGTCAGCAGGTCTGGGCCATTGGAGGCATAGACCAAATATATGGCCTCATTAGATGGGTGACATGTGTGCATGATGTGTTCGTTGTTGACCATACATTGAATGTGACCACATGCCCATGGAACATTATTTAGGGTCCTTCGCTTTTTCCCCTCATTGTTCATGTCATGTTCACATGGCGTGTATCATATTATGGGTTGTTGCAAGCCTGATAAAGACATCATCCCAAGGAAAGTGTAATCTAGCTGACCTTTTAATCATGACTCTGACGCTCACACAAAAGAAGAAGAGTAGCTAGTAATGTGCCTTTTGAATGTTACAAACGTTACAGCGGACAATACCAGCATCAGGTCAGAGGTTGGGCATGTGGCCCGACTACAGCTGCCTTTTCCTTGGTTATACTTTTCTGCTTTCCATTTTAAATTGAAAAGCAAAGTTCCCCAGCCCTGAAGCCTGCGCATCCCCGACCCAACTCCTTCTTGGTTCCCGCCTCCAATTCCGCTCCCGTCTGTCATAGGCCCACCATTTTCACTTCCTGGGTCTAGCGACCCAATCCGACGAACCGGCCACCTTTCCTGTTTCCAGGCTGGTGAGCGCGGTGTGTGCCCAGGCCTGACACTGCAATTAGTTTTTTTTTATTTTAAATTGAAAAGCAAAGTTCCCCAGCCCCAAGCCAACGCATCCCCGACCCGACTGCTTCCTGGTTCCCACCTCCCATCCAGTCCCCCCACCTGTGACTGGCCCATCATTTTAACTGTCTGGGTCTACCGACCCGATCCGATGCACCAGCCACCTTTCCTATTTCCAGGCTGGTGAGGGCGGTGTGGCCAGGTCTGACCCTGCAATTAGGTATTTTTGATTTAAAATTGGAAAGCAAAGTTCCCCACCTCTGAAGCCCGCGCATCCCCGATCCGACTCCTTCCTGGTTCCCGCCTCCCATCCTGCCCCCGTCTGTGATTGGCCCACCATTTAAGTCATAAGTGACCTTCCCAGGGCAGCCCTCTGCCCGTGCAGCCCTGCGGCTAAGGGCCCAAGGCAAAGGGCGGCTCCAACAGAGGCTCCAGATTGTGTCTGCAGGTGTCAGCAGAAAGAGCCAGTGGCCAGCTGTCAACCAGCCCCAACCACTAAAGTAAGTGTGGCACGGGTGGGGAGTAGAGCAATTACTCTACTCCAGAAAGCTATGCCACTTTACATTATCATTAGCCTACCTCTGAACAGTGAATGTTTATGTGTACCACACTTAGACAGTCCCGTAAATGTTAGCTTGCACCACACCTGGAGGTAGTAAAGAACACTAATCTGCATTTAAGCCGCACCTGTAACACATGTCACATCCAGTTAGTGAGCTGAAAGATTACTGTGTTGTGCTCTGCCTCTTAACACTGTCACATCCAGATAGTGCACTGAAAGCTCACTGTGTTGTATGCTATCTCCTAAGGCTGTGTCACATACAGATAGAGCACTGAAAGTTTTCTGTGTTGTAATATACCTCCACATCTAATTAGTGCGCTAAAAGATTTCCTGTGTTACACTCTGCCTCTTAAAACTGTGTCACATCTAGATAATGCACTCAAAGATTACTGTGCTGTACTCTGCCTCTTAAGACTGTGTTGTACTCTACCTCTTAACACTGTGTCACATCCTGATAGAGCGTTGAAAGTTCTCTGTGTGGTATTCTACCTCCACATCTAATTATTCACATTCTAATTAGTGTGCTGAAAGATTACTGTGTTATACTCTGCACTCAAGACTGTGTCAGATCTAATTAGTGCACAAAAAGAGTACTGTGTCGTAACATGCCTCTTAAGAATGTGTTATACTCTGCCTCCTACCACTGTGTCACATCCAGACAGTGCACTGAAAGCTCTATGTTGTGTCGCATTCCACCCTCTCAAATCTAGATAGCGCACTGAAAGTTTATTGTGCTAAATTATACCGAGTAAGACTGTGTCACATCTAGATTGCATCCCTGTCTCACAAATATCCACCACTTACACCCGTCCAAATTCCTAGGATCCTGCGTTCCCTCATTCCCGTCCGCACTCAGCTCCTATGGCTCACCACCCGCACACTAGCTCCCACCTTCTCGAGCCCCCCCACCATTCCCTCCCTGAGCACGCCCATAGAAGTCGCCCCACCCACCTCACTTCACCATAACGCCACTCACCCAACCTCCTACCACCACCCCACATCCAACTCTAAAATTAGAGCTGCTCTCTGGCACACCAACCACCTCCATCCTCGGAAGCCCACTCCCCCCTCCCCTTCCCACCCAAACACTTTGCTCCCAATCCTCGGTCAGACCGCCGCTGAAACCCCACCATCCCACTCAACAGCAATCACCCCTCCCCTCCTTTCACCCCCCTCACCTCAGAGTCACCATCCCCTATCCCATCAGAGAAATGTGCAGCTGCCGGCCCACAACCCACTCCACCCACCACAGCCACCCCCATTAACCTCTCCTCGACCCCAACCATATCCCTTCCCCTCTCTAAAAACAGCATGTCTCGCCCTCGCAAGAACAGTATCTGCATTTCCTTCACCCTTCGACCCCCCAACCCTCTCTCACACCCCTGTTGCACAGAAACCCTTGAAAGTAGAAAACAACCCCTCCATCACTACTTACTCCTCTCCACTTCTACCCAACCTCCCAATCTTCCCCTCCCCATTCCAGCTACACTCACCCCTGTCTTCGCCCTGCTTCTCTCCGCTTGCTCTTGACTTCTTGCCCTGCACACCAGACCCCCCAATCCCTTTGAGATTCACCCGAGATGCCCCCCAAATGTCCCCTTGCCCAATGACCATCTGTCCATTTACCCGAGCCCCCTAACCTCTGCCCTCTACCCACATATATCTTCCTCCGCCCGCCTACTCTTCCCAACCGCCACAGACTTAACTCCTCCCCTCGTCATCTGGAACCCACCAACACCCACACTCCCCACCACCCTTCATCTCCCTGCCCCACTGATCTTGAGCACCCCACCCCACCACCCTGCTCCCTTCCCCCGGTGCAGCTCTTATTCACCCCCAAATACCTCCATGACCACACCCCACTCCGAAGTCAAGTACATCCTTTTTAATGCCCGCTCTGTAGTGAAAAATAGACACAGCATCTTTGACCTCTTCTCCTCTGACAAACCTGACCTAGTCTTTATCACAGAAAGCTGGTTCTCGGATGACTTTGCCCCTGTTGCAAATGAGGCATTCCCCCCCCGGCTACTCCCACATCCCACTCAACAGACCCTCAAGAGGAGGCAGTGTGGCAGACCTTTTCAAATCTTACTTCTCTGTCTCACTTGTCTACTCTCAGACATTCATTCCATCATGTGAATCCCTCCTTGTTAAACTTTCACTACCTCTTTTCTCCCACAGCTTCCTAATCATTTACAGACCCCCCGGTTATGACAGACATTTCACAACCAACCTCTGTGACTCTAGCCACCATTCAAGTAAATCACCCCTCCTTGACTCTCCTAGGAGATTTCAATATCTGGTTAAACATACCCAACAACTCCATGACCCATTCACTGGTCGACAGTCTTGATGCCCTGAATCTCTCCCTTCACATGAAAGGTCCAACTCATTCTAAGGGGCACACCCTAGATGCTATCTTCAGCTCCCATGACCTTATACATCTAGCCCTGCCCTTACCACTCATCTGGTCCGACCACTTTGTCATTCCTTTCTCCATCCTCTCCCCTGCCCCTGCCTCCAACCCCCAACCCGCCTCCCCCCTTCACCGCAAATGCTGGAACAAACTATAGATCTTCCCTGACCTAGCCGAAGCCCTGCTTCTCAGCCCCCAAACCCCCCCGCGAGAGATCTTTAACCATCGACTCCTTTGACTCATGGCTCAATGATTCACTAGTTCCGCTCACCCCCGCCTGCCCCTCTTCCCCACTCCTTCGACCATTTCCCAAATGATTTACCCCTAAACTGAGGAATGCAAAAAAACTAAATAAATCCTTGGAACGTAAATGGCGAGCAGAAAAAACAGTCTCAGTAGATCCACCTTCGCCTTGCACCATCGCAACTACACAGCAGAAATACGAAAAGCCAAAAAAGCCCACTACAACAATCGAATTCTCATCTGTGGAAACCACAGCAAAGAACTCCACAAAATCTTATCTGAATTTGTCAAACCCACTTGCACCTCTGCCCGATCTACCCCATCACAATCGCTCTGCGACTCTCTCTGCAATTCTACACCAACGCTCTCGACAGAACGACTTCCCTTAACAACAAACTGTCCCTCCCCTCCCCGCCCCAAATACTGTCCAATTCAACAACCACCCCCCTCCCGCTGCCGCAACCAACACCTTACCCACATTTGACTCCTTCAAACCAATCTCCACAGAAGAATTTCTTGACCTTCTATCTGCTCGCAATCCTCTGGTTCCCCCTAGACCCCTGCCCCGCCTCAGTTCTCAAAGAAATATTCTCATCCACCTCCAAAGGAGACTATGCAAGAACCATCCTAAATTACTCCCTCAGCTCTGGAATCTTTCCTGATGCCTTCAAAATTGCACATGTCAAGCCTCTTCTTAAAAAACCATCCCTTGACCCCCTTGACTCCCTTGACCCCAAAAGTTACAGTCCAATCTCAAACACCAGATTACTTGCAAAACTCATCGACCGAACTAAATACTCCCAACTTAACACCTTTGTCGAATCCAACAACCTCCTTGACTGCACCCAATCAGGCATCAGACCACGACATGGAACCAAAACCACTCTGGCCTCAATATGGGATGAGTTTAAGATCACTGCAGACTCTGCAGAATGCTCTGCACTCATTCTCCTCGAACTGATGTAAGCCTTCGACACAATTAACCATTCAATCCTCCTTGACCGCCTCCACTCCCTAGGAATCCCTGGAACTGCTCTCAAATGGATCACCCCCTTACTCAACAACAGGAAACAAATAACTCTCCTCTCCCCTTTTGTCTCGGGTGCTCGCCCAGTTAATACTGGAGTACCACAAGGCGCATGTCTATCAGCTCTCCGTTTCAACCTATATATGTCCACCCTCCATGGAATCATCTGCCTGCACAATATCCTGCGCTACAACTACGCTGACGATACCCAAATCATCCTTAAACTCCACAACTCAGACTCCAACTCTCAGCCCGACCTTGCAGTCTGCCTCCTAGATATCAACCGTTGGATGACTATAATCCAACACCTCCTAAACCCCACTAAAACTTAAATCATGATCCACCAGGGGGCGCCGAGATGCACTGACGCATCCGCACTGGTCTCCTCCAAAGGGCGCTGTAATTGGGACCTGAGCCCCCCCCAGACCTCCAGGAGCGCAGTGTCGACCCCCCCAAGGAACACTGTTTCAGCGGAGCCCCCGCGGACCCCAACTCCGATCTCCCGGCGTGGAGATTTCGCTGAGATCGGACCCTCGGAAAGAGGAGGGAGAAGGAGCTCCGCCTTCCCCCGCGCTGCGGCTCCGCAGGAAGTAACGGAGAGGCGCGGCTCGGGTAGGCCCCGCGGATGCTGCCCCCCCCTACGTCGGGCTTCACTGGGACGGATCCCGACCCCCAGTCCCCCGAGCGGGGCCACATAAGGCAGTTCACGGCACAGAACTGGGAGAGGGAGTGAGCTCAGCCCTCCCCAGCACCGCGTCCCCTTACGTGGAGCACCGGCAAGCCGCGGCCTACGCGAGGCCTGCGACACAGCCGGACGGCGCGGAAGAGCCCCCCCCCCGCGGGGGCCTACGAGTCCTCCTGATCGCGGAGCTGTGTGCTGGGCCAGGCAGATCGAGCTTCCCCCGAGCCCACCGTTGGACTGTTGAGCTGGCGCAGGAGCGCACTCAGGAGGCACGGCCTGCCCCCCCCCAGGATCTTCAATTCCATACTACATTGGAGACCCCCTGAGCCGGAAGCATCCGCAAAGGCGCCCACTCCACCCCTCCCCAGGCGGGCCTTCCCTGGATCCCGCACAGCTTGGGGGCCGCACAACGGGCGCTCGGGGGCGAGGGTGCCCCAAATCAACATCCTGCAACCAGCATCACGGAGGTAGAGGTACCCCCCCGGGCCAACCACAGCAGCCATTGAATGGCCCCAAAATAGTGGCCACAAAGACCGCCGGTACTGTGGCGACTTGAACTAAAATCCAGGACGAAGAGTGATAGGCCCGCGTCGGCGGTGCTACGGAGACGTGGCCTGAGCAACCACCCGCCCCAACAGCGAGTACAACACCGTGGCCGTACACAGGGAAGACCCCTCCCCCTCGCGTGGTCCGGTGACCCGGCGGTACCGTCCATAGGGCCTAGAGCATCAGGGAGAAGATCCTGTGGGGATGGTCAGGGGAGGCCTATGAACTGGAAGGAATCGCTGCAGAGATTTCGACGTAAACCCTCAGGCTCCCCTACCCGCCCGGGAATGGCGGCCTCGGCACCCCTGGACGTGTCTGACGCTAGCACGGTCACCAAAGGCATAGCGGCCCTCCTGGAGGAAATAAGAGGCTTCAGAACAGACATAACGCTATGGCTGGATACCCTGGATAAAAAAGTGGACAACATAGACGACAGGGTCCAAGCCCTTGAAAACAACACAGCCTCGAATGACATTTTCGATACGCAATTCGACATGCGCCTATCGGAACTCGAGAGGAGGGAAGAGAAGTGCTCCCTAAAACTGGATGACCTGGAAAATAGGGAACGACGCTGTAATCTTCGCTTTTTGGGGTTCCCGGAGCGGGAAGGTGAAACGCAAATGGACATAATTAAAGCTGTGAACGCAGTAGTGGGATCTCTCTTTGAGGGGGCGAACACAAATGAACCCACAATTGACAGAGCTCACAGGGCGGGAGCGATCAACAGAGGCCCCAGGTCCATCCTCGTGCGTTTCCACTACTTCTCGGAGAAGAATAAAATACTGGAACTGGCACGTAAGAGAGGCCCGGTCGACTGGGAGGGAGCCCGGATTTCGGTGTACCAGGATCTGTCCGCCTTCACCCTGGCAAGACGTCGTCTCTGTTCCCCGCTGACGAAAATGCTCCAAACCAAGGGGGTCCGATACAGGTGGGGATACCCTTTTTCGCTTTCCTTCGAACTGGATGGGTACAAATATGCCCTGGTCACGGAGGATGACATTCGCAGGGTGTCGGGCGAACTCCTTGGAGAGCCGAATGTGGAGGGGGAAGACCAAGAACGTGGAAGAGAGCCCGTCGGACCCGGGAGAATTAAAGCTTCTCAGGAGAGACGTAAAGTCCGAGGCCACAGGAAGTTCAGAAGAGTGGCTCCGGCATCTCCTGGGCAACCTGACACTTGAGGAACCCCAGGAAGTCTCACGGTCCAGTTTGATTTATATGTCATTGGGGGAAACACCATGCTCATTTGTATTCTGAGTATGATAGGGGGGGGGGCTCAAGTTGGGGTTGTTGGGGAGTTTAAGAGCCCAGAGGAGGGAGACAATGGTGGCCTGGCTCAGCGACAGGATGAAGCCGCTGGTCTACCAGGCGTTCAGGGGGGAGGTGGGAGGGGGGAGGGAAAGGTTGGGGTTAGTTCAAGAGGACTCTAATGGGGCCAAGCCAAGTTTTCTGGTCTGTTTTGTAACTGGGTTTTTGTTATGGGTCTATAGCGGGAGGTGGAAGCACTGCGGGAGCGTTGGAGTCATTAGTCCCGAAAAGGGAGATGTGAACTTTTACCATGGCTATGGTGGATGATTCCTTGCAATATTTGACAGTGGATTCGCTAAATGTACGGGGTCTCAACTCTCCTACCAAAAGGTCGCTCCTGGTGAGGGAATTCACAAGGCTCCGGCTCCATTTTTTATTCGTACAAGAAACACATTGGGTTCGGGACAGGGAGCCAAGGCTGAGAGCTAAAGCTATTGAACAAGTCTATGCAGCGTCCTTCCAGGCCAAGAAATGTGGAGTAGCCCTTTTGGTTTCTCCCGGGGCTCACTTCGTCCTTAAAGCCCAGAGGTCAGACCTGGAGGGACGATATATCATGGTTAAAGGGGAGGTGAGGGGTCGGCTGTTCACCCTGGTTGGTATCTACGCTCCAAATGAGGCGCAAGATGGCTTCTGGATGGGGATGAGAGAGAAAATCGTAGCTTTTTCCGAGGGTACTTTGCTGGTCGGGGGGATTTTAATATGGTTCTTTGCCCAGATAGAGACAGGAGCTCGCCCAATCCATGCCCTAACCAACGCCTCCAAAAAAAACTGGCCGAGGCATTTCGATCAGTCAACGACGATCTGGGCTTGAGTGACACACACCACACAGGAAAAGATCGGGACCCCGACTTCACTTTCTTCTCGAAACCCCATGCCACTTTCTCCCGTATTGATTATATTTTGGTCGACGCCACGTTCCGGGGCGAGGTCACAGACTCAGGGGTGGAGGTGGTTCCCTGGACTGACCACGACATGGTTAGAATAAAAATGGGTGTGCCCCCGGCCCCCCCATCTGGGTCCCTATGGAGATGTAACGACCTCCTCCTACACGATAAAGAGGTGCGACGATCCCTCCTTACAGCCATCACCGAATACTTCTCTATCAACGACAACGGGGAAGTCGGAGTTGTGGGTGTTTGGGAGGCATTCAAGGCGACCATCAGAGGCATTCTCATCGAGACAGGTTCAAGAAAAAAGAGGGAGAGGGGACAGGAGGAGGCACGGTTGAGGAAAAAGATAGAGGCTATCCAACCTGGTGGGAAACTAAAAACACAAATGTTCCCCGGGAAGTGGGAGGAACTCCAGAGGCTGCGCTCAAGCCTGGCAGACCTCCAGGTGGGACAAACAGAAAAAAAGCTGCCCTTCCTGAAACAAAAGTACATGGAAAAGGGGGAAAAGGCTGATAAAATACTTGCTTGGAGGCTCCGGGAGCTCAGAAATAGTAGGAGGGTTAACTCCATCCGGCCACCGGGAGGGGAGCCAACTGTAAGAGACAGCAAAATAGCTGAACACTTTCGGCTCTATTATGAACACCTATACAGCTCGGAATACGCGGGGGACGGAACCGAGATCGACAGTTTCTTGGACTCTCTCCCGATTCCCGGCCTCTCACCTGAAAATGCAGATATACTGGATCTCCCCGTATCTCCAGAGGAGATAATAGATACTATATCCTCCCTGAAGAGTGGAACAGCCCCAGGCGACGATGGGTTCACAGTCAAATTCTATAAGACTTACCGGTCTACGCTAGCCCCGTTTCTGGCCAAAATGTTTAACTCAGCGCTTGACCACGGCACCCTCCCGCCTTCGATGATGTCAGCACTGATAGTAGTAATCCCCAAAGAGGGGAAGGACCCTTCCCAATGTCAATCGTATCGCCCCATTTCCCTTCTTAACGTGGATGTCAAGATCCTGGCCAAACTTCTGGCGAACAGGCTGGCAAAACTCCTCCCATCTCTTATACATGGTGACCAGGTAGGGTTCATCCCGGGGCGCCAGGGGTCCGATAACATATGAAAGACCCTAGGCCTCATGTACGAGGCCTCGAGGCAGGGGAAAGAGGGTTACCTGTTAGCTCTGGATTCAGAAAAGGCCTTCGACCGCGTCGAGTGGCCTTATATGGGCAAAGTCCTCCAGAAAATGGGTCTCGGGGAGAATTTTTGTAGATGGGTCTCGACACTATATAATGCTCCCACGGCAAGAGTTTTGGTTAACGGCGGCGCGTCGGAACCCTTGGCTCTATCTAGAGGAACCCGGCAGGGCTGTCCCCTTTCCCCCCTTCTATACGCTCTGGCAATGGAGCCCCTGGCTATAGCGATCAGGGCGGACTGTGTAATTACGGGGATTTGTTGTGGCGATTGCGATTTTAAACTCTCATTATTTGCCGACGATATCTTGGGGTACCTAACTAACCTCCAGGTATCACTACCCAGATTGTTTAATCTCATAAACCTCTTCGGGGCCTTCTCGGGGCTTAAGATAAATGCCTCCAAGTCTACTATTATGCCAATGGGCCCCGGGGACAAAGACATTGGGGATTGCTCGGAATTCTTGGGAGTGAGGATAGAACGTGTGTCCACCAGGTATCTGGGCACCGACATCCCAAGGAACCTCTCGCTACTATATCAGTTTAACTTCCCGGGGATCTTGGCCAAAATCACCAGCGATCTCAAACGCTGGGCTCCCCTTACACTCTCCTGGTTTGGCCTTATGGTGACGGTTAAAATGAATATACTACCCCGCCTCCTGTATCTCTTCGCAGCCCTCCCTGTGGTCATCCCTGAATCCTTCTTCGAGGTTTTACAAACCCGTGTCCTCCAGTTTATATGGGAGGGGAGGAGGCCGAGAGTCAAATTTTCCACCTTGACCCTGCCGAAGTCTCATGGTGGATTCGCCCTCCCCGACTTCAGATTGTACTATAAAGCAGCCCAGCTCCGGGTGATGATGGAGCACATGCGAGAGGATATGAGGACGTACTGGACATATATAGAAGATGTCCACACCCACCCTAAAAAAGTTAGAGACCTATTATGGGCCTCCCCGAAAACCATCCCCTCCTATCTTAGAGAACACCCCACACTGGCAGTCCTATGGGCACTCTGGAAACCGAATAAAGATAACAAAATGCTGTCGTCCTGGCCGGCCCCTTTAACATCGCTATGGGGTCCCCCTATCAACCTAGACACCAGAGGCTTCCGTGACACTCAAGCTTGGTCAGACATGGGGTTGGAGAGAGTTTCCCAGCTCACCCGTGAGGAGGGCTTCGTGGACTACGAACAATTGACCGAAGCACTGGGTGATAAACCACCATCGATCTTTGAGTACTTGCGTCTGAAGGGAATTCTGACTCACCCCCGCTGGGCTGGCAACTTGACCCGCCCACTCACCCCCTTTGAGGAAGTAATAGCTAAAAGTGTCTCTCGAAAAGGCTCCCTGTCCAAGTTCTATAGTACCTTGATAACGGCCAACCTGGAGGGTAGGCAACCCTTCAAACGTATATGGGAAGAAAGGCTGGGTATGGCGTTGGATGACCATACATGGAGGGCAGTTTTCAAAACCATATTCTCCGGTACTCTGTACACCGCAGCCATGGAGCATAGTTTCAAGATTCTGCACTCCTGGCATCGCTCCCCAACCACTCTCTCTAAAATGTTCGCAGAATTATCCCCCTACTGTCCTAGGTTGTGTCACCAAAGAGGCACATGGTTCCACATGTGGTGGGGATGCCCGGTTATCCAGGTGTATTGGTCAGAGCTCCTCAGCTGGATTAAGGATATAGAGGGATTCTGCCCATCGCTTCTCCCCTTGGAAATCCTCCTGGGTTCCCCCATGCCGGAAATGGAACAGAGTGCATTCCCGAGGGTCATCGGGGCCATGCTGAGGGCGGGGAGGCTAGCATTGGCCCAAAAGTGGAAAAGTGCCTTGGCACCAACCAAGGAGGAGTGGCTCTGTAAACTAAGGGGTATATTTACTTATGAAAAACTTACGGCAGTGAAAAACGATAAACTCTCGGAGTCCTCACAGGAATGGACAGCAGTTCTCCTCCACGACGAATGTGTCTCTATGCGATTGTAATGTTGGACCCCAATGTGTGTCCCCCGAGCATACCCTAGCGCCGGCCTTAAAACTGGAGACTCTCCACCATTCTGCTCTGCACCGCGCTGCTCCCACGATGTCAAATTGTAAAACAAGTGTATGTAATGATGTCTGAAAGTTCTCACTGCTGCTTCCGCAACCTGCAAAAACCTAAAGACTTGGTATGTTGCCAAACTGGGGGGGAGGGGAGGGCGGGGGGTGGGGGAAGGGGATTATGTTGCAAAAGTTGGGGGGGTGGGGTGGGAGGGGGAGGTGGGATGGGAGTAAAAAAAAAAAAATTCTGTCAATTATGTTTGCTCAGTGTATTGCTGGCAGGGACTGCTCACGCACCCTACCTTTTTTGTGAATATGACAATAAAAACAAAGTTAAAAAAAAAAAAAAACTTAAATCATGATATGCGGCAACATTGAGCTTCTTCCTCGTCCACTACACTGGCTCCCTTCCATGGGCCAACCTCCCACCCCCTCCGTCACGGTAAAAAACCTTGGATGCACTATGGACTCTGGCCTAACCCTCTCCCGACAGATCAAAAACATTTCTAAATCCTGTCACTACCATCTCAAAATTCTCAGGCACAGTTTTCCCTACCTCTCCTTCCCGAACAGACTTGCTGCTGTTATGTCCATTGTAATGTCGATAATGGACTATGCCAACTCCCTTTACCTAGGAGTCCCGGCATACCACCTTAATAAACTGGCAAGAGCGCTACAAACTGCTCCTAAAATGCTACTAGCCCTGGGTCCAAGAGACGACACATCTCCAGCTCTCAGAACCGTCCACTGACTCCCAGTTGTTGAAGGGCCACTTTCAAGACCCTGTGCTTCACTCATCATGCAGTACACAAGACCGGCCCTCTATACCTGCAAGATAAGCTAAAACCTTACCTCCCACCCTATACACTAAGATCAAGCTCTGCCTTCCTTTTAGTGATCCCAACCACCAATTCCGTCAGGATTGGAGGATCCTCTTTCTCAGCATTGGCCCCGACTCTGTGGAACTCCCTTCCGCCTCACATCCGACACACCGAAGACTATATGACATTCCGCAAATTATTAAAAACATGGCTCTTTCCATAACACCAACGACAACCCCAAAGATATGTCTGAACTCCAACAAGCCAATGACTAAATACACAATGAGACTCTCTACCGGGTGTTCAATGACCTCTGATCCTTCCCACATGATAGGATGGAATGGATGGTGTGGATGCATATATGGAGTGACAGATGGAGCGAAAGGATGGAGTGGGTGGAGAAGACGGAATGAAGATAGACTCAAATGAAATGGAGGAATTGAATGTATGGCACAGATGCATGTGGAATGAATGGAAGATATGCATATCGAGTGGATAGAATTGATGAACTAGAGAGAATAGACAAAACTAATAAAACTGATGGATGGCGTGGATGGAGTCGATGGATGCATCGAATGAGTGGAACCGTGAATGAATAGATAGATCGATGGAATAGATGGAGGAAATGAGTGGATGAAGTGTACGGATGGATGGAGGGGATCGATGAAACGGACACTGGATAGAATGGATGGATGAAATAGATAAAAAGGCGGACGGATGGAAGCAATGGATAACATGGATGGAGTGGATGGATGCATGTAGGGCGAGTGGATGAAACAAATGGATGGAGTGGATAATATGGATAGAGTGGGTGGAATAGATGGAGTGGTTGGAGTGGATGGAGCGGATGAGTTGATGGAGCTGATGGACCGGGTGGAGTGGGTGAAGGGAGTAAATCGAATGGATGGAGTGAATCGAATGGATGTAGTCGATTGAGTGGATGAGGTGGGTGGAATGGATGGAATTGGTGGAATGGATGGAAAAGATGGATTGGATGAAATGGATGGAATTGGTGTAATGGATGAAATGGATCGAATTGGTGTAGTGGATGAAATGGATGGAATAGATGGAATGGATGAAATGGATAGAGTGGATGGAATAGATAATACGGATAGAATGTATGGAATAGATGGACGGGGTGGACGGGGTGGATAAGATGGATGGGGTGGATGAAACTGATAGAAAGGATGAAACGGATAGAATGGATGGAACTGATAGAATGAATGAAACTGATAGGAATGAATGGATGGATAGGAATGGATTGAATGGATGGAATACATGGAATGGATGGAGTGGATGAAATGGATGGCATGGATGAAGTGGATGGAATGGATGGAATGGATGGAATGGAAGAAAAAGATTGAGTGGATAAAATGGATGGAATTAATGGAGTACTCAGTTAAAACTGTGAACATTAGCCTGCGCCAGACCCTGACAAGATTATGAACGCTGGCCTGAGTCGCTTGTGGATGGAGATGCAAATGTTGACATGTCCCACACTTGGGTGGAGCTGTAACCATTAGCCTGAGTCACATCTGCATAGAAATATGAATGTAAATGTTAACTCATGTATCACTGTGTACCCCTCCCTCCCGTTCCCATGCCATTGCTATATATCCGTATCACCCTCCAAAACTGTTTGCCAAGCCCCTGTCTCTGTGTCCGTGTGTCGCTATGTTCCCTGCCATCCTGTTCTCGTGCCTGGTCTTGGGCGCTTTAAAGATAATAATCATATCACTTCACTATGCTTACTCTCTACTATTCACCATCATTCAACTAGAACACAGCTATACCCCTAATTAATTCGGCCTAGCTGTTCACATCCGAATACGACCCCATGAACACCTCATCACCCTAATAAAATGCAGCTAGCCAAGCACATTCCGCCCTAGTCGTTCACATATGTGTCCTTCAGGCCTAATGCAGCCAGAGTCTAGTCTGGGTGTCCACCCACCAGACTGCACACATCCAACTGATATCTCCAGCACCACACCTAACACTAGGATGCAGCTACCACCAGGCAATTACATCAGCTGCACACATATCTGGTGCACCCACGCACCCTATAACGCTATCTCTCTCTACTGACCAGAACCACAATTTCCGAGGGCGTTCCACCTATCAGCGCTTTGAGGTCATACCAATGATATATAGAGCGCTATATAGATACCAAGTAACATAACATAACATAACATAACACCACTAGCAGCCACTGGGTGAGTATTGGGTACAATGTATGGTTAACATGCTGTCTGGTGCCCTATGGTCACCTGCAATCCTGAGGTGGCAGTGATCAAGCCCTGGGAAGACTGTGGGCCTCATTACGACCCAGGCGCTAATGGGTTAACGGCGCCGTAAAAGGCTGCGGCGCCGTTAACCTATTAGCGCCTAATTACGAGGTCCCTTTGCGGGACCCGACCTTAACGGCTGGTTTTAACAGCCGTTAAAGTAGGGTGCTGCAAAGGGACCTTGGTGCTAAGTACGGTGCCGCAATTTGTGGCACCGTACTTAGCGCCTTCCCCATTCCCATTGAGCCCTATGGGGCAAAAATGGAAATTAGGAAGGGCTAATGGTGAATGGGGAATTACCGCCGCGCCAACCTTGGAATGGGGCGGTAATTCCGCCATTCACCATGGCGGACCCCGGCATGGACCATGGTGCTAATAGCACCATGGTTTAGCGCCGGGGTCGTAATGAGGCCCTGTGAGTGGCAGGCATAGACTGACTAGATGTATCCATTGTACCCATGTCCACCTTTGACTCATGGCAAGCATGTTTTGGCTTCATAGGAGCTTTGGCAAGGACACCTGTGTACTTAGGTTATTTATGAAGGAGAATCTGATGATGAGGATGTACGTCCCACCTGTCCTAGCACGCATGTGTTGGTTGTAAAGCATGATGGCTGACCCTAAGGAGTAGTATGTTGGCAGACCTGAAATGTACATATGGCACAACATTGAAGTCTAATACTGCCAGATGCCATTCTTACAAGTGGCTTGCACATGTATGCATGCAGGTAAGTATGGTGGTAACCACATTCTCTGAGGCTTACCTGCCATTGTAGATGTCTACACAACCACATTAGGTAAATGTCCACTAGTGGTTGCTGTTCACCCATCCATCCTCAGTCTGGCATTTGTTCTTCCAGCTGTGGCCACCTACATTGGACAGGAGTTAGGATAGCCACAGCCTAGAACGGCAACTGAGTATGTGTGCCTCTGATGTGGACGTGAGGGGCACACATGTTCCGTCGCATGTGTAAGCTTGGGTGGTTTGGTGGGACAGAGTCTTACAGGGTAATCATCATACACTGCTCCTCATGGTATTGTCTTCAATGAGGCCAATCAGGGAGTGTCAGGTAAAAGGCAGCAGACTGTAGTCAGTGACTCTTCTAATCTCTGCTTATTGGGGTTTTGAATAATGTGGCATTTGCAAGGGGGCAAAGTTACTAGGCTGTGAATGGGGAACTAGGTCTCTACTGAGGCTTGGCCAGATAATGGGAGTCAGGGTGGGAGTACATTGAGCGATAAGGCAGAAGTGAGTGATCATAGTGTGTTATTTGTATTGTGCCCAGCATAGCCTGGCCATGTGTGCTGCAGATGTGTCAAGGCAGGAGATTCCTGCACACAAGACATGCCCACTGAAAGTTTCAGGTCAGGCTCCATGACATCGGCCTTGCATGGTGTACACAGTGAGAGGATGTTTTGAATGTTCAAATGCATTACGTGTGTTTGGTGTGTTGAAAGTGCAATGTGCATTGCAGGGATTTCCAAGAGCAAAACACAGATGTGATGGTGTGCAGGACATTGGCCTTGAGGGAACATTGGATGTAGTATATTTGTTTGCTTTCCCAGCATGTGATGTGCTCTGTTATTAGGTCATATGGGATGGCTACAAGGGGTATGTAGCCTGTTAGAATGCATGTGATGCTGGCCTATTGTGGAACATTGTATGAACATTGCAGCCTATGTGCGTGCATGCTGATGTTTATGATAGTTGTCTGTTCTTTTTCAGATGAGGATTTCCCAAAGGAAGATCAGGCTGGAGCATCACAGGCTAGCTATCCATGTCTGGTGAACATCCCGGTGCTTGCATGCATAGTGAGCAGGCCTGATGACTCTTTCTCCTCAAAGACTATTGCTTCTGAAATGGATGACATATTTCTGAAACTTATGCATGGGCCTGAACTCACAAGCCAGGATGAGGAGCAGTTCCTCTTGTTCATGTCAGAGGCTCGGCCAGAGGAAGAGACGTGCACAGGGGATACGATTTCCTGTCCAAAAACACTGAAATCCTAAGTTTGCAGTTTCTCAGGCTCTGTGCTAGGTAAAGGGTCTCTGGCCGAAGTCCCTGCAAAGTTTTTGCTGCAGTTAAATGATGGAGCCTGGGCAAAAACAGCCATTCTTTACTTATCCAGGTATTAAGAGCTGTCTTTCTCAGGGTAGGGAGGAGCTGTTAGGGATTAGCATATGCACAAGGTGTGAGCTGTTTTCCACCGTGGGTCTCCTGTAGCAGGAAGGTACCACCTCACCCATAAAATACTATTCACAATATAAAAGAGAGTTTGTATAATGTCTGAGCAAGAGTGTCAGAAAATTGTTTTTTAGTATTATTGGTAAAGCAGGCCTCACAGTAAGCCACATGTGTATGTAATGATAGCACTCCATGTAGTCCAGATGTTGTTTCTGGATAGTGATGTTGTCAGGCCTAAGTTAAGTGTGTCCTGTGTCTGTGTATGTTTGTGGCACGTAGAGGGAGATGGGCTTACAGTGTTTTGTTTCTGTGGTAGTGCACACACTCATTGCCACTCCAAGATATGTGGATTCATTACGTCCAGGGCGGTAAGGGATTACTGGTAACGGTAAGGGCACTAGTGCCGGTAATCCCGTACCGCTCAATTCCGAGGTCCCTTTGTGGGTCCTCCCTTAATGGCTGGTTTTACCAGCCGTTAAGGACAGGACCTGCAAAGGGACCTTGGAGGTAATTACGGTACCGCAATTTGTATACCTGTAATTACCTGTAATTACCGCCTTCCCCATTTCCATTGAGCCCTGTGGGAGCAGAAATGGGAATGGGGAAGGGCCAATGGTGAATGGGGAATTACCGCCCCGCCAACCTTGGAAAGGGGCTGTAATTCCGCCATTCACAATGGCGGAATCGGTAAGGTACCGGCGTCAAACATGGCGCTAATAGCACCATGGTTAACGCCTGGGTCGTAATGAGGCCCATGGTGTTATATTTGACCAGACAGTACTTGCCCTATTTTATCGTTGAAACCCATCCGAGATGGGGGTTCGTAGTGTGTCCACAAGCTTGCACCACATGGTGGTAGGTTGCCTGCCCTTTGTCCTCCTAGGGGTATGGGTGGGGCATATGGATTGGAGCACAAACCCTCCTGCACGTCCACAGGTATGCCACAGCGTGTTGCGATGTTAAGCAGTACACAACATGCCCAAAAGATTGTACTTACCACTGGTTGTGTGTATAGCACCACCCAAGTGTCAAAGGGAGCGGAACCGTAACTTGAGCACTCCGAATGTATGTCCCTCTATGCCCCTAGTGGCAATTTGCACTGCATTTTAGAGGGTCTCATCTGGATTTGCAGGATTTCTGATGGGTATCAGGAATGATTGGCGATTGTCGGAAGCGGCCGACTTTCACACGGAGTGTGTGCATAGAGTTGGTGCGGCTTGACGATCTGTCAGTATTCGACGTTCGACGCGACTCCGGTGAACCCGCTAGGTGCGCTCCTCTAATGGATATTCTGCAGTGTTGAGCTGAGTAGCTGCGGCGGATGCTCGCTTGCTGCAGGCCAGAGAAGAGACAAGACTTGAGCCAACGGGACATCCAGTAAGCCCAGGATTATTCTGTATGGTTCCCTATCTTTCCCCCTCCCCCTTCTTCTGATAACCTTTTTGATATCGAGTCCCGAGAGAGTGCATTCATTGCATACCCCTTTAGGTAGGCAGGTGGGGGAGACGCCTCGGCTGTTGAGCCTGAAATTTGCTGAGAGGTGTCTGAAACCCCACCCGTGGCTTTGTGATCCTTAGGCAGGCGTGTGAGACTCTGCAGTAAGTGGTCTGCCGGGGCAGGGGAGCGAGGCTTTTCTCCCCTGCAGTGAAAGAGAGAGAAGGTGCTACCGCTCGACCACGACAGCAAACGTCTCTATTGGGGAATAGGGCGGGTTGGTGATGAAACACCCGCAATCTCGGCATAATAGCAGTCAATTGGAATGGAAGGGGTCCCCACACTTCCACTGGCAGCAGCAAACTATTTGCTGACCTATTTATCATACATTTCCATATTTACGAGAATCTTACGGCAGTGAATTCTTACAAGGAGTCCCCGGGTGGTCAGGAAGACCCTTTGAAGTATACAAAGCGTATTGACTCTGAAAACAGTAGATCACTTCCGTGCTATGAAGACCAGAGGGAAAAGGCAGAGAAGCCCCATGTCAGTGAAGGGGGGACCAACTGAGCAGCCTAAGGAGAAAAAATCGGTCTGCCCTATTGTCATACCGAAACGGATTGACCAAACTGACAGAAAATCCTTTTTTGAGATTAAAGAGGATCGGGGTATCCCACAGCAGAGGATGCAAACTGGCCTTGTGATCTCGGACCAAGACTCATTAATCTCTAACGACAACAACGGCTCCTTATTAAAACTATGTAAAGAGGCAAGAAGAAATTCACTGATGCCAGGAGAATTAGAATCCAAGAACTTATTACCATCCAATATATCAGAGACCCCAGATTTGGAACGATTTCTGACAACATCGGAAGTTACGTCTGAAGAATCAGCGGAGGAAGAGGCCAGTATGGCTTGTGAGGAGAAGCGATATGAGTACAGGGAACAAACAAGCAATACCATGACCCCCCAGACCTGGTGAAAGAAATTGAGGTATTAGAGGCTAAGATCGAGGCACTCTTCCAATTATGTATGAAGATAGCAAACGACCAGTTCGTAGTCAAAGAGGATATCTCAGAGATCATTCGCCTATTATCAAGCGGAAAGTCATCTGTTTTAGTGAAGGGATTAAACAGCCCTTTGACCTGCCGGGAGCACCACATCATCGCCAAGCAAACCCCTATTATCAACAGACAGGCCTTATGTAGTAGCGGACTCAGAGAGTGGGATGTTGGAGGCATTGTGTACTGAAATATCTATGATGAATGCCCCTGACTCCCCTCCAAGAAAATGCTTGGGGATTAAACAGAATACAAGCCATAAGAACAAATCAAAAACTGGGGTAAAAGCCCAATTTACCTCAGCCAAATCCAAAACCCCCAAAACAGCGATGGACAAAAATTCTGCCGACAGCGAGTAGCAAAGCCCCGCTGACCCGGTCTCTGGATACCTGGGTAAAACTAACTTGCATAAAATTCAAACGAAAGAACCAGCAAATGAGGAGAAGAAGTCAGAGGAGTTTACAGAAGAGACGTGGGAACGAAAGGATCGAAGGGCAGCAAAGGAAACTGCCTGCTGTGAATGCAAAATAAACCCATGCCTCATTAGTCAAGAACAAGTTGGGTTTTCCAAGGAGGCAGAACTAATTTCGGCTCAGTCCAGTGCCTTGGAGAATCAGCCCAAGGAAGGAAAACCCACATGGGAGGACAAAGTAAAACAGCTAAGATCGGTGGCATCAATTACGGAGGGTAAAACTGATGATCCAATTTGGTGCCAAAATGTATCTTACTTGAAATTGGTTGAAAGAAATCCCTCTGATATCAGTCCATTCCTTAATAGGAAATGGCTGTTAGAGCTGTTTCAGTTGGACCCAGAATTGGCATTGCTCTCCTCCAAAGACATTGCTAACATCGAGCTACCGGAGAATGACAGCCCGGATAACTGGGTGATTATGTCATGCATTTATAGTGACATAATCACTATAATAATAGTGGACAGGATCAGCAAAAACCAAAGGGCCCTACATCAACTGGGCTTTGAAGTCTACGTTTTCTTCCCAGCATACTGCGACACCGGCAACTATCAACAAAAGCCAACGGTGCAAAAAAGAGTGCCTCAGGAGAAAGGGAAACCAATGCCAGAGACCAATAGAATGGAATGTCAATGGGAAGTGATCCAATCCTCTATGAGTGACAGGGGGTAACGCTGGGACTCAAGGGAGGCCTCACAGTCTCATCATGGAACTCCAGAGGACATGGGTCCTGCCTAAGGAATGTTGAGACTCTGTCCCTCTTAAATGAAATGTCTTGTTTTTGTCTACAAGAAACTTGGCTCTGCGAATCCTGGGCGTTGGATGGATACTCTATTATAAATAGGTTGGCAGAGCATCCAAAAGCAGGAAGACCTAAAGGGGGCCTTTGTATAGGTGCCAAAAATTGGTTAAACATGGTTGAAATCAAAGAAGGCCCTATACTTCCGAATTTCTTAGCGGTGACCATTATCAACCCCAGTGATAGATCCTCCCCCATTTTGATAGCAACTATTTATGACCCCCCGGGGGGGGCTAAGACCGCAGAGATAAAAGCCTCCCTGATTGCCGCCCTACGTGCTTGGTTAGCCATTAATACAGAGGGATTAGTGGTAATAACTGGGGACTTTAATGTGGACTGTGGAGAAGTGACCCCAGTGCCCCCGGGGGAAAAACAGGGGGATACACCCGGCTACAGAATTAAGGGCGCACAGAAAGCAAGAGCCTGGCATAGAACCTTGGCAGAATTTGAGTTGAAACCTATTGCTCCAGAAAAAGGGGTGGGAAATAAACAGTACCTGGTCAAATGGTAGAAGCGAATCAAGGATTGATTTTATTTTTGTAAATAAAAGGGACGCTAGCAACCATCTAAAATTGTAGCTAATTGATACGAAGGCCAGCAACCACATGTTCCTCAGGGCCAACTTATTTGAGTCACTGTTGATACCTGAAAACTCAATGAGAATGTCTGTAGAGGTAGACGCTGGGTGCAAACAACTATGCTGGAGTAATAGGTCTATTCTTAGATACAACTCCTTGATGAGGTGTGACATAGAGGGTAGAGAAGGAGAAAGGGTCCAAGATTTGATAGCCGAAATACTCTCCCACGTAGAATCCGAGGTTCTTGTCAGTAGAAGAGGAACATAAGAAAGTAACGAGAAAGGGGCAGCGCTTTGACCCGGTTATTTCCAAAAAAAAGAAGGACAGAAACTCAGATAGAAGGAAACCTGAGAAGGAGTTTAGAGAAGACCCAGGCTTACTAAAGGAACGAGTAAAGATTCTAATGAATAACTACAAATCATGGCTTCGTAACCATAGAGAAACAAATGAAGACGAAGGGTGGAAGTTCATAAATAAATGAATAAGAACGAATGATACAAAGAAATGTTGGTATTGGCTGGGGAATGCCAAGTGCACAATGGGAGCACAGAAGGAGATTGCTACGGTAACTGAGGCCAACTGGGTAGGGTTTATCAAATCTTTCTTCTATGGAATGGCTAGGACAAGGTGGGTGATCCAAAATCAGTTAAACTCTAAAGTATATGATTTAGTGACCTCTACGGACCTGGTGGCAAGGATCAAGAAATCGAAGTCATCCAGAGCCACAGGTCCCGATGGTCTAAATAACATCACTCTGAAAAGTGATTCGGAGTTATGGGCAAGAGTGCTTAGACAGCTATTCCTCCAGATCTGTCAGACTGGTGAGATAACGGACACATGGAAAGAGGCCATTCTGATCCCCGTATTTAAAAAAGGCCCCAGAGAAAGTCCGGAAAATTACCGACTACTAGCTATGCTAGATTGTTCCGGCAAGGTGTTTGCCAAGGAGCACTCACAGACAGTATTCCTACTGTTAGGGGCCTGAAGCAGGGATGTGCATTTGCCCCTTTATTTTTCAATATCTATATCTCCCGGCTAGCAAGAAGACTGGAAGAGGCCTATAACATCCCTCCTCAATACGGCAATAAGGGATTGACGTGCATTGTGTACGCAGATGATGTGGTCATTCTAGACAGGACCAAATTAGGGCTACAACGCTCTCTAACGGCTCTGTCATTATATTCCCAGGAATTGTCACTCAAACCCAACATTCAAAAAACAAAGATCTTGATATTTGGAGATTCCATCACTAACAAGAAGGCCGGTTCGTGGTCGCTGGGGGATGACAGGGTTGAAATTGCTACAAGCTATCCAAGCTATCGATACTTGGGAATTACCATTACCACCAGGTTTACGGTCGGCGGCCACGCTTGAGGCGGTTACAACAAAGGCATGGGGTAAATGGCTAGCCTTAAAGAAATTGATAGATGGGCAAGGAGGTAGATCACTGGAAGCAAAGGTCTTAGCATATAAAACATCAATTATCCCTACAATCTTGTATGCTCTGGAGGTCTTTCCTTGGAAATGGATCGCAACAATTGAGAAATTGGAAGGAAAGATCTTACAATCAATGCTAAACCTCCCCCATCGTACTCCAGTGCAAGCCATCAGACTGGAACTGGGGTTGGCTTCTTTGAGTATGTACTGGTCAATTGCCTCCTGTAACTTACGGGCAAGAATAAAGTCTGCCTTGGCTGGACCAGACAGTTTACTAGCTCCTACAATCCCTCATGCCCTTTAAGATATGAATCTAGTAAATAGTACAGGGAATTAGAAGGCAGAGTGACAAACTTTTTATTTAAAATCGGAATAACCCAAGTCCCTGAAACCCACTCCAGCTGAATGTCACACCTCCCATCTAACAACCCCGCAATAAAATGTGATGCTGCTGAATTCGTCAAAATTCACTATTCTAGAGACCGGCAGGCAGGAAAGCAGGGACTTCAATAGAAGGCCATCCTTGGCTAAAGCATGACTAAAAGGTGTGAATCCTCGTTGCACCCACTTCAAAGAGCACACACTAACTTCAAAGAGACTCATAAAAATCTCCAGTCACGGGCTGACCCAGAGGAACAGATGGCTGTGGGGGATGAAGCAACCATCCCATTTGCTGACAGAAACACTCATCATTAATATAGAAGACTATTTAATTTTTAGGCATTTTGCACAGCAATCAGACTTAGGATTAATTTCATTTTTATGCCATTTTTCATGTAATTTCCAGGTGGTTTGGGGAGTATAAAATGCCTCTACTTGTGACTTTGGAAACTATAATGGCCAGTTAGACTAGGTTTCTGGCTTATCTGAACATTTTACAAATGTGAGAATGGGTGAAAAGGTGGAAAATGAAATTAGGAATATGCTGATATTTTACAGATTCATAACTGTTGCACATTTTATGAAAATGACGAAAATGTGACACATGGCCATGCTACATCGTACGGATTTGGCGGTCAGCTTATTTAATTCCCCATGATCAGCTAAAACAGAATATATGTTTTGTATGGCAGTTGCTAGAACAATTAGAAAGTTGTAATACATAACTAGTTTTTGCCAAAAAGTTGAAAAGAGAACAAAGGAGAGAGACAAATGGAAAAAGACAGATGGTGCTCCCAACCCCTAAACCAATCCTGACTCGGGGCAGATAGAGAGAGAGAGAGAGATAGGGTAGCTGCCCAATCCTAGCAGCAGGGATTATTGCAGGGTACTCCCTCTAGATTGTAAAATTAGTGATGTCATTTCTGCTATATAAGGGGGACTGTACTAGGACTCAGATCACACACAAACCTGGGAGACAGGAAAAGGAGAACAGAGAGAAACCTGCTGAAACTTACTATCTGTCATGATCACTGCTTCCAAGGAGTCAGGAACAGCCCAACGTCCTTGGAAGCAGGCCCCTAACCGTCATCTTAGGTACCAGCCGGTCCCCACTGGGACCTTTTGGACCTTGTCCTGGCACCGGTGGCACCAGGCTCATCAAAGCCATCGGTCCCGGCACTGGAAGCGCCGGGCTCATAATATGTATGAAGATGCTTGGGTGGACTTACCTGCAGCAGACCATGCTGCTTACTTACCAGCCATATAGGAATCCTCTGTGAACAGGAACTACTTTCTTACCTGGGTGGGGCAAGCTCCACTCCCTGGATACAACACGGGAACTCTTCTGGAACTGGAACTCTTTTCTTACCTAGGCGGGGCCGTGGAGGAAGATGCCTCATCACCCCAGGGCTATTTAAACCACACCCGATTGAACAAACGTGCTTCGCGTTATTCTGCATCTGCAGCAGAACGCTCACCGAGTCTGTTCCAGCCTTTCTTCCTTCCGATCCTGAACCTGCAAGAACAATACTTACCACTCCTGTATCCAGTATTCAGCAGCACCTGGAAAGACAAGAAACAACAGGTTAGCACGGAAACCTTTACACGCAGCGCTTTCCTCACCTGATCCATCGGCAACGAACATTTCTTCACGCTGCACCTCCGCCTGTGAAGACAAAAGCATTGTTATTACTTACCGGCACTCCGCGAAATTCCAGATTTCTTCAACTCTGCAACCCAGCATCTGAAAGACAAACAAAGAGACATTAGACAGGTATTTACTCACGTCCATCGCGCTCGCCACAATAGAACGCCTGCAAATACTCTGGCGTTTTCCAGCATCTCTTCAGCACGAACTCACAGCTGCAAGGGAAAAGAGACAGTTAGAGCGCTTGCATTTACTTACGCATTTCCAAGCGCTTCATTCCAAGGCTCTGGCTCAAACTTCGGCTCTCTTCACACCATCTCCTATCTCAAGAGCCCTGCAAGACAAATAGGAAAAAGCATTATACAGAGTCCTGTTCTATATTAACGTGCCCACGCACCTAAAGACTATAAGGACTAAAAAGTTGTCCGGAAACTCACCTCTCGTGCAGTTAACGACGGTAGCGATCCTCTGATGTCAAGAGGCCTATGTTTCACCAGTGAAGGAACTGGCAGCGGCACACTGCACCAGACGCAGATGGAGAGTCCAGCATTCACCTATCTAAGGTGAGCACGTTGACCTGGGGGCTCTACGGAGAAGCTAGGAAGAGAGAGAGAGAGAGAGAGGGACATTCAACAACCCAGATCATTAACCCCCATATTCTTTCACCTGCAGAAATCTCACTCTTCGAGTTCGACACTCAGTGCAAAGAGGTTCGGCCCCAGAAGCAAATCGAGTCCTGCACATCACTTTTCGGGTCACAGACACCTTCCTGCCAAGACCAGCGCCTCCGTGGGAATCAGGTGAGCGTTACAGAACGCGAAGCCCACCGCAAAACTCCTACCCAGGCGCAATGGAAACCTCAGACACTGATCAATTAGCCCAGTTGCTTGGGGAACTAAGAGCAGAAGTACATGCAGCTCGTCAGGAAACAAACTCTCTAAGAAGAGAGCTGATAATTTCCAAGGAGCGAACAGAGGACCTCGCTAGGCAATTGCTACAAACGCAGGCAGGACAGACACCTTTGCCCGCTCCAGGAGGAAGTTATCCTTCTGCATCATCCTTAAATCCAGTGCAAATCAATCTACCCGGCAATGTGCCATTGGCTCCGCCCGAACGCTTTTCTGGTGACCCAAAGAAATTTGCAGTGTTCATTAACCAGTACCGCCTACACTTCTTATGTCGACCAGCTGCCTTCCCTACAGATCAGACCAAGGTGGCTTTCGTGCTTTCTTATCTCAGTGGCAGCGCCGCAGATTGGTCGATCCCTTTAGTCACTCAGGATGATCCAGTTCTGCATGATTTCCAGGCCTTCCAGTCCAGCATGGAGAAACTGTTCACAAGACATGCACAAGGGCAGGCCTTGGACAATGAACTTCTTTCGTTACGACAGGGTAATCAAGACCTCTTGACTTATATAGCCTCATTCAACAGACTTATAGTGGAAACTCAATGGCCTGAGGATAAGAGAATAACGCTCTTCTACAGAGGCCTGCGTGGAGAGCTCAAGGATGTGTTAGCTCAAGTCGTGAATCCTCCACAAGAATGCTCAGACTATATTGACTTAGTTGTCCAATTGGACCACAGATTACAGAACAGGAAGGCTGATCGTTCCAAATTTGATACCCCAATGTTTTCTAAACCACAGAACTCTACTAGGGGAGCTGACACTGTGGAACCCATGCAAATAGGGGGCATGAAAAGACCTTTAACCCAAAAGGAGCCGGAAAGAAGAAGACAGCTGCAATTATGCCTCTATTGCAGAAACTCGGGGCACTTTCTTCGAGACTGTCCAGTGAAACCAGCTAAGAAGGCTGTAGGAGCTGCAGATACCTGTACCACAAATTCTGAGCAGGGAAACGACCTAGCCCGACAAGTGTAGAGGTCCTCTTGCCGAGCGCTAAAATCTGTCCCGTGACCTCGCATTTCGTGGTGCCTATGGTCCTCATTAGTCCTGAACGTCCGGATCGTTTGCATGCAATTGAAGCTCGACAGCGGAGCAATCGGTAATTATGTGGACCGTGAAATGGTATCAAGGATGAATCTACCTCTTGTCCCTAAGGCAGTAAAAGACGTCATTACTACAGTGGATGGCACGGAGATAGCCTCCGGACCAGTAATGCACGTCACCCAAGAAGTGACGTTAGTGAGCTAAGATGGACACCGGGAGAAAATAGTGTTCGATGTGATCAAGGCCCCTCAGTTCCAGATCATTCTGGGAATCCCTTGGTTAGAGAAGCACAATCCTCAGATCGATTGGCGAGCAAAGACGGTTCAGTTTCCAGAATGTTTTACCACTTGTTATCCTCGGCCTGATGTTTCACTGGTGGCAATCTCTTCTGAGGTTCCCAAATTACCTCCCGAATACCAGGAATTCCAAGACGTCTTTCGGAAGGACCAAGTTAACACCCTGCCTCCTCATAGGTCTTACGACTGTCAAATAGATCTGATACCCGGAACAATTCCTCCTTGCAGTAGGATTTATGCCCTCACCGAGCCAGAGAATCTTCACCTCAGACAATATCTGGACCAATACCTAGCTAACGGGTTTATCCGTCCTTCAAAATCTCCAGCTTCCTCGGCTTTGTTCTTCGTTCCGAAAAAGGAAGGAGACCTTAGGACTTGTATAGATTACCGCGCCCTGAATCAAATCACCGTTAAAAACAGATACCCGTTACCTTTGATCCCTGAACTCCTGGACCAAGTCAAAGACGCATGTATATATACAAAGTTGGATCTCAGAGGAGCCTACCATTTGGTATGAATAAAAGAGGGCGATGAATGGAAGACGGCCTTCCGCACCAAGTATGGGCTGTTTGAATATCAAGTTATGCCCTTTGGACTTTGCAACGCTCCTGCCGCCTTCCAGTATTTTATGAATGATGTCCTTAGAGAACTCATTGATGTGTGTGTTGTTGTCTACATTGATGACATCCTCGTCTATTCATCATCTGAAGAAGAACATCGGAAACACGTTAGAGAGGTCCTCGAGAGATTACGTCAACATAACCTTTTTGCTAAGCTCGAAAAATGCGTTTTCAACGTAACTGAAGTTGAGTTCCTGGGATTCATATTGTCACCTAACGGAGTCCATATGGATTCAAAGAAAGTCGATGCAATCATCAAGTGGCCTTCACCAACCTCTGTAAAAGGAGTCCAAAGCATGTTAGGCTTCGCTAACTTTTACCGCAGATTCATCCCTGAATTCTCTCGAATAGTCCAGCCCATCACCGCTCTGTTAAAGAAAAACAAACGTTTTGAGTGGTCTACCGAGGCAGAACAAGCTTTTCAGGACTTAAAGACTAAATTCATTTCTGCACCTGTTCTAAAACATCCTCGCCCAGAACTCCCCTACATCGTAGAAACAGATGCTTCTAGTCTTGCTATGGGGGCAGTTTTATCACAAAGAGATCCGGTCACACACCAATTACATCCTGTAGCCTTTTGGTCCCGCAAATTCTCGGCTCCCGAGATCAACTATTCAATTACAGACAAGGAACTTTTAGCTATCAGATCGGCCTTTAAAGCCTGGCGGCATTATCTTTTGGGAGCCAGACACACAGTCACCGTAATGACTGATCACCGCAACTTACAGTGGCCCTCATTACGACCCTGGCGGAAAGTGACTGACCGGACCGCCACAGCGTAAATAGCGTTTCCGCCATTGCACGAAGGAGCAAAGTGCGGCCCATTCCGACCCATCGGGCACGAGCACCACGCCACGGCGGAAGTGCAAAGTCCGCGATGGCGGAAAGGACCCCAAAACGGCCCACACCGCCGCCGTACGGCGTCCTAGGTGCAATACCGCCACCCCTCTTAGCGGTCACCGCAGTGTGCGCCTACCGGAAAGTACGGTGACCGGAAATATACGGAAACGGAAGTAAAAACATGGGCCCGGAACGGGAAACATCCCGCCGTACACCTATAAAACCACTAAAACCACACAACCACTAAAATCACTACCCTGAAACACACCCCAACCTGTCACCCACCCTAGCGAAACCAAGACAAATGGGAAAAGTAGCGAAGAAAGCGTGCGACCGCAAGCGGCAGGTCCACTTCTCCCGTGAGGAACTCACCGTGCTAACAGAGACCCTCCAGGAGAATGCTGCCGTCGTCTTCTCCACGCAAATGACCAGAACGGCACTTGCAAACAAGAAGACCATATGGGCTCTGGTGGCACAGCGGGTAAGTGCGGTGGGGACCGCACCCCGCACCCCACAGCAATGCCGCAAGCGATGGGACGACCTGCGGATACGCGTCCGCAGCATACTCTCTGCCAACCGCAACATTGCCACAGCCACCGGGGGAGGTCCTGAATCACCCATCAAGTTGACCCCCTGGGAAGAAATCTGTGCCTCCACCATCGGAATGGAGAGCATAGAGGGAGTCGGAGGGATGGAGAAAGGAGTGCAGACATCCGAAGATTCAGGTAGGTGGGCCAGATAAAACAATGCCAAATCCACACAGTCCATCCATGTGAAGTACCATGCGTCCACATAGTGCAACAGAAACACATGTCCAGGAGAACGTCCACACACATCGGCCTGATAGCGCACGTTAAAACCCACAATAAATACATGAATAATTAAAAACCCCTAATACACGCACTACACGTGCAGCAGGCACACCCTAACTGCAGGCTGCCAAACAACTGCACCCTCACTCCACACACAAATTAAAGCACCTCCAAGGCCCCGACCCAAATCACCCTCAGGTACCACCCCAAAGCATGTGATACAATGCCATTCCAATTCCCACAGACCCATCAATAACCCTCGCCCTCCTTTACTCCACCACAGGGTCCGATCCAAACGACGAGCTACAGGACACCCCTACCAGCACACCTGCAAAGAGGGCCAAGACCAACGGCCAGAGACCCTCCACCTCAGCTGCACGCATCAAGACACGGCAGCAGCACAAATCAGGTGGCAGCACAGAGGAGGGAACATCAACAGGCACCCCAGCAGCCAGCATGCCCACAACACCACCACCACAGGTCCCCCCCAATGGATGCCACAGAAGGCACTGCCTCTGGTGGCAGCAGCACCATAGGTGACACCCCATTGATGGCAGCATGCTCGGACACAGAAAACGGGGATGTCGAAGTCAGATCCATCCATGACCTGTCCCAATCCCCCTGTCTGTCCCATCCCGTACAACATGAGGATACCACGCAGGGGCACCCACAAGACGACGACTGGCCATCCCCCACAAGCCCTGTGGCAAGGCAACATGAGGACAACAGCCCCTCTGTGACACCCCCGCAAATGGCCATGGCCCAGCAGAGGCAACAGTCCCTCGACCAGTTAATCGTACAACAGCAGCAACTGGCCACACTCCTCAAGGACCATGCCGATGAATGTGGGGGCACTAAGGCAGACATAGAAACATCAACTGAGACACTTAGGGCAGAAATGGAGAGAGGTACAGAGACGCTAAGGGCACAAATGGAGAGTAGCACCGAGAGCCTGAGAGTCCAAATGGAGAGTAGCACCGAGAGCCTGAGAGTCCAAATGGAGAGAAGCACCGAGAGCCTGAGGGGGGAACTGCATGCGACGTCCAAAGACGTATGTGCCGAACTTGCCGCAGTGCGCCGTGTGCTCACTGAGCTCTCGCAAACCCTTAGGGACATGCATGGACGTGAGCAGGCAGACACATCATCCGTTGCAAGTTCCGTCCAGGGCAGCCCCCAACGTAGATCTGGAAGGAACCTGCGCTCCACAGGCAGGGGTGCCCCTGATACCCGCAGAGGGGGCTTGCAATAGCGACAGCCCACTGACAATGAGCATCTTTGAACACTGGTGTTCGGGGGGGAGGTAGGAGGGTGGAGGGGGTGTGTTGGGCTCACTTGGGTGGCGGGTCGATAGGGTGTTCAACATGACATCACATATGCCATAAAAAGTGCACGATCAACCAATGAGATGTGTGGACATTGATCTTTGTGTACTAGGCCATCATAGGCGTACAGTCCATATTGTGCATGTCCCAGACACACGCAGTGCCACGAGTCCCGTGTCCATGTATCAGCCACCAGGCGTGAGTACTAGAAGCATGCATCAATGAGATGCTGACGAATGTCACGGGCCTCCGGTGCCTCGCAGACTCCATGAGGTGCTGCCACATCCCCACCCTCATCATGACCATCATCAGGTGCTTGCAGTTCTGCGTCAGGGGGCATGGGCACATTTCTACGTACGCACATGTTGTGGAGCATGACACATGCCATGACCATCTTTGCAACCTTCTCATGGCGGTACAGGAGTGCCCCGCCAGACCTGCTGAGGCAGCGGAAACGAGTCTTCAGTAGGCCGAATGCCTGTTCAATGACTACACGGGTACGTGAGTGGGCATGGTTGTAGTCCTCCTCATGCTGGTCCCGTGGGTTCCGGACTGGTGTGAGGAGCCATCTCTTCAGTGGATATCCAGCATCACCTGTATGTGGACGAGAAACGTATGATGTGGAATGCCATTGCTACGTACGCACACCCCCCCCTTCCTGCCAGGTCATTGCCAAATCACATACCCCACATAATCATGCATGTAATGAGACTCACCGAGTAGGCAGGATCTGTTCCCTGCGTGTCGCTCCATGTAGCGTGGTATTGTAGAGTTCCTCAAGACCATAGAATCATGGGTTGATCCAGGGAATCGGGCACAAGAATGTGTAATGTTCTTGTTGGAGTCACACACCATTTGTACATTCAGGGAATGAAATTGTTTTCGGTTGCGGTACTGGGCCTCCATGGCATGTGGGACGACCAATTCCACATGGGTGCAGTCGATGGCACCAATGCAACCCGGTATGCCGGCAAGTGCATGGAATCCCACTTTTGTGTTGGTAATTTCCTGCTCCGAGCGTGGTAGAGAGATGTAGTCGTCTGCGTGCTGCAGGAGGGCATCGAGCACTTGAAATAGTGTCCGTGAGAACAGTGGCTGAGAAATGCCATGCAACTGTCCGACTGTGTGCTGGTAGGTGCCTGTGGCCAGGAAGTGGAGTACAGACACCACCTTCAGTAGGGGTGGGATGGCGGTTGGGCTATCTATCATGCTGACAAGGTCAGCCTGTGTCATGTCCACAATGGCGGCTATGGTGTCCCGGTCCAGACGGTAGAGGGTGTGGATCTGCTCATCAGTGAGGTTGAACGGATGTGCTCGGAGGCGTGGGATTGCGGGCTGCCTGCGTGGTGGTAGTGGCTGTGCTGGCGGCCCTTGCTGGCCCTGCCTTGGCCTCCTCCTCCTCCTGCGTCTCCTCCGTGCGGCTGGTTGTAGTTGGTGTTCGTCTTCTTCTTGGAGTTGGAGTACTTGCAGTGCTATCAGGTCCCCCAGGGCCAACATCGCGAGTCCTGCCGGTAGCATTTCGGTGTGGTTGTGGGAGGAGACTGGCTGTGCAATTTATGTGTTTTCAGGCTGTATGGCCTCCACCTGTGGTGATTCATTCCACCTGTGCAAACTGCTCTCCCCTTTGGCCGAGCACGTCCCGCGCACAACGCTGCAATTCGGGGAATGGCATCTTTCTATTGCAATCATGTATTTGTACCCGATGGCCGTGTAAGATTGGTTGATATGTTCATTCTGCTGTGGTCCCATTGTTTCACATACTATCTGTGCAGTCGCGAACAGACTTGTGAAGGGTCAGTGGAACGTAGTACTCGAGTAACGGTGGGCCCTCATGCATCACTGTACCGAGTTGCAACGACGGGCGGGGCGTCCCATTTGTGGGTGAAGGCAGTTGCCATTTTCACACACAGCCGCACTCGATGGAATAATTAGTGATTTCAAACGGCCACAGATGCCTCTTCGACGTGATGTTGCAAATGAGGAATTCGAAGGGCGGCGCTTTCGGTTTCCAGCTAGCGGCGAGGAGATGCCCACAGGTCTGACTGCAAATATAACGTTCTATTGTTCAATGTCCTTGAGACAGGGGCCATGGCGAGGAAGCAATGATTGATATGAATAGTTTGGGATGCGCAATAGCTACGTGGGCGATGAGTCCGGCCGTTCCCAAATACATGTTACTTCACAACACTGGAATTAC
The DNA here is from genome assembly GCF_040938575.1 of Ambystoma mexicanum. Classification (NCBI taxonomy): domain Eukaryota; kingdom Metazoa; phylum Chordata; class Amphibia; order Caudata; family Ambystomatidae; genus Ambystoma; species Ambystoma mexicanum. The sequence continues at coordinate 114,093,435 of NC_090922.1, forward strand.
GGGCTGGGGCACTGTGGATTTTGCAGGCTGCATAACGCACAGACTCAATGGATGTTTCTAATGTTATGTGAGTAATTATTCAGGCGTTTTGATCCCGGGATGAGGGAATGATGAATGGATGCATGGCCAGGTGATTTGATACAGAGTTTGCCATGTACAGGGCTTCTTGGGATCTATCCGCCTCCCCTACGCTATGTGATGCAGGGCTGCCATAGTGGGACCATCGTCTATCTGGCCTTGTTGAGCCCTCCCTGTCTCGACGCGCCCTCAGACACTTGTGTCCATGCACGTTAACATTCCCATCTGATGGATTCTGTTTTGACAGACGCATGCACAGGTACACTCGTTTGTGATGGTGTTTGCACCTCGATATAGATGGTTATGAGTCGCAAGTGGTTTTGGGGTGGTGATGATCCTTTGGAGTGGGCTAGCATGCATATGGCTGTGGATTTCGTGTGATCATTGAAGTGAGTTGTTGGAATGTAGTTCTGATGGCCATTCTGTTCTTTTTCTTTTCTTTTGGTTGACAGGTATCTCCTCCCCTTTTGCCACTGCCATCTGTATGCCACTCCTGCAGATGGGTTTTACTCCCGACACCTGCTGCTTCGTGTTAATCAGTGGAGCAGCATTACGATCTTATGGGACGATCGCCAATGGCCCACATGCCCTTACGCAGTACTGGTGGCTCGGAGCAACATTTCGGCCTTTCAGCTGGACTAGTGCCTCCCCATTGGGACGGCCCTGCGGTTCTGTGCGCTTCCATGTTGCCTTTTCGTACGTGAATGTGGCTCTGTGTACCATGAGGGAACAGGGCGACACACAAGTAGTGGCTGGTCATTTCTTGCGGATGCAGCCCACAATGGTGATTAGTGTTTTGGAGTTCATGGCCTGATGGCTGTATGGGCTTGGTGACTTTGATGTGCATTAAATTTCTATTCTGATTTGGCCCGTGTAGCGTTTTTCTTTGCAAGTGATGTGGCATATGCCTATTTGGGGGGCGATGTATTGTGTGGAGATCTGCATTGGGTTCCAGCTTCGTAGTTTAGTTGCGTGGTACTGTACTGGGCGCGTTTGCCTACTAAGCCCGTGAGGTCAGGGATGGGGGCTGCCAATATGACAGTTTGAATGTTGTCATGCTCAGGGGCGGGGGATTGGGTTTTGTGTAACAGATGCCGGTCAGCCAGGTGGACTGGTGGAATGATGTGATTCTCGGAATATTGCTGGTCACAGGTGCCTGTGTTTGCGTGCGTTTCTTGGTGGGGGACTGTGGTCATGTCCATTGGGATGGCTTCTGTATTCGTGCCATCTGTGCCCTGCAGCTCCCATTGGCCCCTCTTGTGTTTCTTTTGTTCGTTGCCATGCATGGGTGACTTGTACATTTCAATGGTTGCATTGTGACTTCATTGCACCTACGGGGAGTTGTACTTTGTGGGCAGGGAGCGGTGTACAGGCACTCAGTGGGGCCGTTTACGGTTGATTCGCGATGCCGTACTTCTCACCATGGCGGAATGGTACATTACGCCATGCCTGATGGCGTTAGGTACATGTCCGCTAGGGTCGGAATTGGCGTACCCTTGCGCCATGGTGGTGTTTGCGGTTTCGCATGGCGCGCGCGCGCGTGCTTGGTGCAGTTAGCGTTGGCGTTCACTACGGTGTCGCTAATGGCTTCGTACTTTGCGGTGACGGGTCATAGTCGCACCGAGCGCTATTCGATGGCGGTATTGCATTTCCGCCATCGTTTTCCGATTTCCGCAAGGGTCGTAATGAGGCCCAGTATCTGAAGACAGCCAAAGCTCAGTCTTCCAGGCAGCTTCGCTGGGCTCTGTTTTTGGCTGAGTTTCACTTTATAATTACTTATCGACCAGGCAGTAAAAATGGAAAAGCAGATGCCCTCTCCCGGATGGGAATAGATGAACATTTGACCAATCCAGAACCAATACCCATAATCCCAGAACAAAGGATTTTGGGCTTGGTCAGCGCTCAATCCTTTGAAGACATTAAGACTACAGTCAAATCACTTTTAACTCCGTCCGACTTACAGGACTGGCAATTAAAGGGAAAAGAATTCTCAGTGGATCGAGACCTACCATATTTCCGAGGACGATTGTACTTGCCCAGTGAGAAAATACAAAAACAGGTAATCTCCTGTTATCACGATTCACTAATGGAGGGTCACCCTGGCATAACCAAAACCATGGAAAAGGTTAAAAGACATTTCTGGTGGCCATCATGGAAGAAGGACATTAGAGACTTTGTAATCTCCTGCGGTGTGTGTGCCCAGAATAAGAGTCAGAAGGAGAAACCAGCCGGTCTCTTACACCCACTAGACATCCCTCCCTGTCCATGGCATACCCTGTCCATGGATTTCATCACGGACTTACCTCCATGCTCAGGGTATAATACCATTTTAGTAGTCGTGGATCTATTCTCCAAGATGGCTCACTTCATTCCCCTTAAGGGCCTACCTTCAGCTTCAGTATTGGCCCGAGAATTCTTAGAAAACATCGTTCGGTTACACGGTTTCCCCTCGGTTTTGGTCTCCGATAGGGGAAGTCAATTCATCTCCCACCTTTGGCGAAGTTGCTGTCGTTTAGCCCAAATTTATGTGAGACTTTCTACCAGTCACCATCCCCAAACTGACGGACAAACCGAGAGGACAAATCAAACTCTAGAGCAATATCTACGTTGCATGCTCCAACAAACTGAAAACCCTTGGAAGGACATTCTTTGGATCGCTGAATATGCCTATAACAATTTGACTCATTCTGGAACCGGGAAGACTCCCTTCTTCCTATTATACGGACACCATCCTAGAACCTCTAATCTGGTTCCTCCCCAAGAATTCGAAACACCTGCTGTGGATCACTTGCACTCGGAGATCACTCGTGCTTTTAAGGAAGCCACTGCCCATCTGCAAAGAGCTAAAGCTCAATTTAAGAAAGGAGCAGATCAGCACCGTAAAGAGGCACCTCACTACGCAGTGGGAGATCAGGTCTGGTTATCCACTAAGCACCTACCTCTAAAAGGACCCCGCACTTTCATCCCGAGATACTTTGGACCATATCTTATATCTGCCATAATTAATCCGGTGGCTGTTAAATTGGAATTGCCTTCGCATATGAAAATACATCCAGTATTCCATGTCTCCTTACTAAAACCAGTGCAACCAGGAACCCGATTGACCGAACTCCCGGAACCTGTTTTAGTAGATGGAGAACTTGAGTTCGAAGTAAAGAACATCCTAAACTCCAAAATCTCCAAATCTAAATTATATTACCTGGTTGATTGGAAAGGATACGGCCCCCAGGAAAGGTCTTGGGAACCCACAGAGCATGTCCACGCACCTCGTCTGGTCAAGAAATTCCATTTGAATCACCCCGACAAGCCAAAACCCCCGGAGAAGACACGCTTGGGAGGGGCCTTGAGGGGGGGTGCTGTCATGATCACTGCTTCCAAAGAGTCAGGAACAGCCCAACATCCTTGGAAGCAGGCTCCTAACCGTCATCTTAGGCACCAGCCGGTCCCCACTGGGGCCTTTTGGACCTTGTCCTGGCGCCGGTGGCACCAGGCTCATCAAAGCCATCGGTCCCGGCACTGGAAGCGCCGGGCTCATAATATGTATGAAGATGCTTGGGTGGACTTACCTGCAGCAGATCATGCTGCTTACTTACCAGCCACATAGGAATCCTCTGTGAACAGGAACTACTTTCTTACCTGGGTGGGGCAAGCTCCACTCCCTGGATACAACACGGGAACTCTTCTGGAACTGGAACTCTTTTCTTACCTATTTGGGGCCGTGGAGGAAGACGCCTCATCACTCCAAGGCTATTTAAACCACACCCGATTGAACAAATGTGCTTCGCGTTATTCTGCATCTGCAGCAGAACGCTCACCGAGTCTGTTCCAGCCTTTCTTCCTTCGGATCCTGAACCTGCAAGAACAATACTTACCACTCCTGTATCCAGTATTCAGCAGCACCTGCAAAGACAAGAAACAACAGGTTAGCACGGCAACCTTTACACGCAGCGCTTTCCTCACCTGATCCATCGGCAGCGAACATTTCTTCACGCTGCACCTCCGCCTCTGAAGACAAAAGCATTGTTATTACTTACCGGCACTCCGCGAAATTCCGGATTTCTTCAACGCTGCAACCCAGCATCTGAAAGACAAACGAAGAGACATTAGACAGGTATTTACTCACATCCATCGCGCTCGCCACAATAGAACGCCTGCAAATACTCTGGCGTTTTCCAGCATCTCTTCAGCACGAACTCACAGCTGCAAGGGAAAAGAGACAGTTAGAGCGCTTGCATTTACTTACGCATTTCCAAGCGCTTCATTCCAAGGCTCTGGCTCAAACTTCGGCTCTCTTCACACCATCTCCTATCTCAAGAGCCCTGCAAGACAAATAGGAAAAAGCATTATACAGAGTCCTGTTCTATATTAACGTGCCCACGCACCTAAAGACTATAAGGACTAAAAAGTTGTCCGGAAACTCACCTCTCGTGCAGTTAACGACGGTAGCGATCCTCTGATGTCAAGAGGCCTATGTTTCACCAGTGAAGGAACTGGCAATGGCACCCTGCACCAGACGCAGATGGAGAGTCCAGCATTCACCTATCTAAGGTGAGCACGTTGACCTGGGGGCTCTACGGAGAAGCTAGGAAGAGAGAGAGAGAGAGAGAGGGACATTCAACAACCCAGATCATTAACCCCCATATTCTTTCACCTGCAGAAATCTCACTCTTCGAGTTCGACACTCAGTGCGAAGAGGTTCGGCCCCAGAAGCAAATCGAGTCCTGCACATCACTTTTCGGGTCACAGACACCTTCCTGCCAAGACCAGCGCCTCCGTGGGAATCAGGTGAGCGTTACACTATCTTTGAGAGTGGAGTGACCAGACCCCCTGCCCTATCTTTCCAGAGTGTCCTGAGATGCAGCTGGCTTTCCTGAAACTTAATAATAATAATAATAATAATAATAATAATTATTATTATTATTATTATAATAATTCTGTCCCCTAGCAGTTGTGAGAAATAATAAAAACCGATTCTACCATTTTGCTCCAAAAACAGATTTTCCCTTTCTTTTCTGGCTTCCCATATTGCAGTGCTGGGCTTCACCTGCAAACCGATTTCGCCCCTATATTCCTACACCTTGCCAATGCTGTCCATTCAAATTAACCAAGCCCAATGGAAGTCTGGGGTTGAGTGTTGCAGGGGGGAGTGTTTAACTGTAGCTGCTATCACTTTGTGTAGAATGGTTATTTTCCTGTTTTGTCATTAAAACAAAAGCGAGTTTAACAGTCTATTCCAATCTGGTCACTCTAGATAGGATATTGCATTTGTGTTGCCACAATTTTGGTGGCTGCTGTATTTTGATTATCCTCATTTACATTGAATAATACATTGATAAAATATCTTATTAATACACACCGGCCTGGTTCCTAGTCATTTGTGACACAGGGTGCTGGTGGAGGTTGGGTGCAAGACGGGTTGGAGGCCTACTCAAAAGAATCCATAGTAAACTAAAAATAAAATGTGTTTTATTGTGCAACACATTCACTTTAGGGGAAGGAGTTCCCTGGCTGGCATGTGCCGTGTAATAAACCGTGACAGGGATTCAGTATGCTTGCGCAGTACTTTTAAAACTATTCTCCTGCTCTAGATAGGCAGTGGGTTTCAGGGCCTTTGGTGTTTGCTAGACAGTATTACATTTCTTTGTGGGAATTAGACTTGTTTTTCACTGTGATGGCCATATTTTGGGGTTTGCACAATCCCTTCCTGCCTACACCCATGTCACTCCCCGTTTTCACAAATTAATGAGGCTTCATCTATATTTTGCCCCCTTCTCCACCCTTGCATTGGCCCTTCCTTTGCACTAAAGCAGGGGATATGCCATGGAGTATAATGTGATTAGGCAGTGCACAAGATGCATAGGGCCAGAGCAAAGTGCATTCTTTGAATCACATTCAGACTCTTTGCGCGGTACGAAGTGCACTGCGCAAAACGTTGTGTAAATCAAGCCCATAATCTCAGAATGAAAACACTGTCTACACTGGTTTGGTGTGCTGTGGCAGGGGATGTGCAACATTGGAATCTGCCAGCTTAAGTGGGTGACATTCATACTTTTTGACTTGATGAAATTGGAAAGTAAAAATTTGCTTTCCAATTACACCTTTGGTGAAATGGCTTACAAAATCCTGCAAAAACTAGTGTGTGCGATTTATTTTCAGAAAAAAAGTTCTTCCCTTAGTTTGCTGAAAAAAATCCAGGCAGAAAAAAATGGGTTGGATTCTTTACCAGAAAAAAAGAGGGTAAAAATAGTAAAAGGTTTTGACTTAGTATGCTGAAAAATATTCCTGCTCACAGTGAATTTTCCAGATTTCTTTAACAGCAAAATTAATGGAAAATTCTAACAAATAGTCTTCACTGGTGTGAAGGTTTATTATTATTTTATTTAATATAATACAACAGTTAGGCTTTACATATTTATATATACATTCTCCAGAGATAGATACTTTCAGCAATAAAACCTTAAACACAAATATCATACATAAAGTGAATCCTCGTAACTGATTAAAAACATAAACTTATCTGAACAAAATCAAAATGTTCTCTATTGCATCATTAAAAAAAGATTAACCACCATATCCCACAATTTAGTCATGTGCTAAATAAGACCAACATCATCACCATCCAAAAATACCTGTCATACGTTATCAAAGCCAACTTCCTCAATGTTAATACCACTACCTTTTAGTGCAGGTATCCATAAGGAGTTCAAGGCATCACACTCTAACAGTAGATGCCTTATACTTTCTTTACGCATATTCCCTCAAAGTCTACAAGACGAGTGGGTTAAGCAAATGCCCCCTTTAAAATAGAAGGCCTACATTAGGTTAAACTTAATGCGTATATATTTTTCCACAATTTGATTGTAGGGATAGGCCACCATGTAGCTAGAACAATTAACTTTAGTCTGCCAATGATTTGTAATAATGGTCTGTAAACCCCCAGTTTAAGCAGAAATGGTAGACCAGGAAATAACAGACTCAATAATGAAAATAGTTAAGGTGAATGGCAAAACCCACTTTACTAACAATCCACATAAAACAGGGACATCATACAAGCAAAATGAGCTATCAGCTCGTCTTTGACACACCAATGGTTTAAAAGCAAAAAAATAACATCATTGTCACGACTTACTGGCACCGGCATTCCCTGTGGCAACGCTGGAGATTGCGAGCACTCTCCATTTCCCCCTCTTCCAAGATGGCTCCTCATCCTTTGGGTTACGGTGCAGTGTTTTCACGTTCGCGTGGCAGACGTCCTCTGACGTCATCTCGTTCTCGCAAGGATTCCGGATATGGCCCAGCAAGAGCCGAAGCTCAGTGCGTCGCTACTCTCTACAGACGCTACGTGAGTTCGCATCTAGGGAAATTATTATTCTAAACCTTATTCCTATGCTTACCTTTTCTTCCTGCTCTTTCCTACAGCCTTGCCTTTCTGCCCAGCCTTCCCGTTCCGCTGTTCACGAGTCTACAAGAAACTCCGGTAGTCTTCCCTTCCAGACACGTTAGGTACATCACCAACCATTACATTGATTCCTCTCGTACCCAGTTCCTTCTCTCATCTCTTGTTTACTTATCTAGAATCCGGACTTCGCCGAGTTTCTGTGACCAGATCCAGTAATCCTGTAAACGTCCAGCGGATAAACAACCGGGTCATCTCCACATCCGTTCCAGCAGGGTTTTTTTCCCCAGGAGGGTTTCCCTGGGATCCCTCGCACAACCCTCCGTTTCCCTATTAGGGAGGAGGGAGGCGTTAGGGGCCTCAGGGGACTCTCCATTTGCCTCATTGATTGCTGCACGAGTCAGGTTAGTGTTGAAGCATTACAGCTAGCGACGCCCTAAAAAGAAAGAGGCTTAGATTTTCATTATGGCTACTTTACAGGCAGCCTTAGACCAAGTGCAGCAATTGACGACCGCAGTTCAAGGATTGTCCCATGAGGTACAGGCCTTAAAGCATGAAAATGCAATCCTCAAACAGCAAATGTTAATGAAGGCCCCCACTAGTTCAGAGATTCCTCCTGGCCCTCTACCAGGCGGGAAATACGACGGAAACCCGCATTCTTTAAGGGAATTTTTGGATGCATGTACGGTGCAATTTGCTTTTAAGACATCCTTTTTTCCCTCGGACAGAGATAGAGTGGGATATATGATTACTCATCTCACAGGTCCCGCGTTAGCTTGGGCCACGCCTATTGTCACTTCCAACAATGCCATATTAGATTCTGTGCCCGCTTTTACGACGAGTCTAAAAGCTATGTTTTCTCGGAGGGAATACAATGTCTCCTCTCAAGAGAAACTTCTAGATTTCAAGCAAGGGTCTTTAGGAATTTTAGAATTCATTACCCGTTTTAAACAAATGGCCCTAGGCACATCATGGGCCGATGATGCGCTTATCACGTTGTTTAGGAGAGGGGTTAATGAGGAGTTGAAAGATGAACAAGAGTTCCGAGACCAAACACATTAGCTGAACTAATTTCGTTAACCATGCAGCTGGACTATCGGCTGCAGGAAAGGCAAACGGAGAGGAGAAAAGGGAGAAGTCATCGCTCTGCGCCAGAATTAGCATCCTTCCCTAAAACAGTTACTCCGGAAGAACCTATGCAGTTGGGTACTACACGGGGTCCTCTGACTCAAGAGGAACGTGCCCGCAGAAGAAACCAGGGACTATGCATGTATTGCGGTTCTTCTGGCCATGCTGTACACGAGTGCCCAATCGCTCCTCTCAGAAAACCATTTAGTTCGGGAAACGCCAGACCTCAACCGTAAGGGGACATACGGTCGGGGTGACAGATACAGGTTCCCAATCTCTTACAAGTTTGTCTCCCTCGCTGGACATGGTAGTCCTGCGTGTCACTTTTTCTCTGTCAGATGAAAACATTGTTACTGTCCCAGCCTTGGTTGACTGTGGGGCAGCTGGATTGTTCATGGACGATGTTTGGGCGAGAAAACTGAATATTCCCCGATCTCCTAAAGCAATCGCTGTACCTGTAGAAGGCGTAGACGGAACCCCACTAATATCGGGTCCCATACGAGAACAGACTCACATTTTGAAGATGTTCATTGGATCACACAGGGAGGACGCCGTATTTGATATTATAAAAGCAGCTCACTACCCTGTCATTTTGGGCTTGCCATGGTTAAGACTACATAACCCTTACATAAATTGGACAGCCGGTTCCATTTTTTTAGGATCAGAATACTGTACCCAACACTGTCTTGCTGAAGGATCGGTCGAATTTCGTCCCCCTTCTTCGAATCCTGTTGCCCCTCAAAGGATAGTAGACTTGATTAGTCTTGTTCCTCCTGAGTACGAAGAGTTTCTGGACATTTTCTCCTCTTCCAGATTTTCTGAACTTCCGCCTCATCGTAGAGACGATTGTTGTCTTCGTCTAGACTCCTCTCAGCCACTCCCTTTTGGAAAGATGTACATCCTTTCAGAGAAGGAAAAGTCAGTCCTACGACAGTATTTAGACACCCACCTTAGAAATGGATCGATTGCGGAATCGACTTCCCCTGCAGGCGCATCGTTATTCTTCATAGCAAAGAAGGACACGGACGAGTTACGTCCCTGCATTGATTATAGGGGTCTTAACAAGATCACAATTCCCGATCGATACCCAATGCCCTTGATTCCAGACATTCTAGAAGCAGTAAAAGGGGCAACGATTTACACAAAGTTGGACCTCAGAGAGGCTTATCACCTCATCAGAATCAAGGAAGGTGACGAATGGAAGACCGCTTTTCGCACCCCCTTTGGTCATTTCGAATACCGGGTGATGCCCTTCGGACTCGCGAATGCACCTGCAGTTTTTCAAAGATTCATTGACCATATATTCTCAGACCTCCTTCTTCATACGGTAGTAGTATATCTTGACGACATTTTGGTGTTTTCCAGCAATCCTACAGAACATCACCAACACGTGTGTCAGGTATTACACCGATTACAAAGTAACCACCTCTATTGCAAACCAGAAAAATGCAGTTTCCATCAGACTACGGTCACGTACTTGGGGTTCGTTCTGTCCCCTATTGGAATTTCCATGGATCCCCGCAAGGTGATCGCTATTCTGGACTGGTCCTCTCCTAGTTCTATCAAGGAACTACAGAGATTTCTGGGATTTTCGAATTTCTATAGGAAATTTATAGCGGGATTTTCCTCAATAGTTCTGCCCCTTACAAGTTTACTCAAGAAAGGAAAGCCTTTTAACTGGACAGAAGACGCCCAGTCAGCCTTTGATACTTTGAAGACTCTTTTTACTTCCGCTCCACTCTTGCGAACCCCAGATCAGAGTTTACCGTTTATTGTAGAAACTGATGCCTCCCATTTTGCTTTGGGTGCTGTACTTAAACAAGCTTTTGCCCAAGGAACAGAATACCCTGTAGCCTTTCTGTCCAAGACTTTCTCTCCCTCTGAGATCAATTACACGGTGTTGGAGAAAGAGTTGATGGCTATAAAACGGGCCTTTCAAGAATGGAGACATCTCCTTTTGGGCTCCCAACATCCCATTGAGGTCCGCACCGACCATCAGAATCTCAAGAGTTTACAATACGCTGAAACTCGCAACAGCCGGCAAGCAAGATGGGCCCATTTTTTCTCTCCCTACAATATCACTTTCACTATCATTCCAGGTAAAATCAATCTCCAAGCAGATGCTCTATCTCGAAGAGATCCCGATTGCAAATCTGGCTTTCAGACCGAAAGACTGTTTCCTCATGCTACATTCATATCTGTTGTACAGGACTTCCTTCACTCTGTAGCAGCCCGAACTCATGTCTTAATGGACTCCATCAGACTTCAGGCGGATAAATGGGGACTAAGTCTCGAAGACGGATGTTTCTACCGGGGTCATCAGGTGTACATTCCCTCACTCGAGCTTCGAAACAAAGTAATGCACATGTGTCACGATTCTAGTGTAGCAGGTCATCGTGGAATCGCCAGCACCCAGGAGCTCATACTGAGACATTTCTGGTGGGAAACATTAAAAAGGGACGTGACTGAATACGTCTCTTCCTGTGTGATCTGTCTGCAAGTCAAAGTACTTCGCAGTAAACCATTGGGAAAGCTGGCTCAAGTCCAGATACCTACTCGTCCTTGGCAATTGATTTCTACAGATTTTATTGTAGACTTACCTAAGTCTAAAGATCAAACCACCATTATGGTAACGGTAGATTATTTCACCAAATTGGCTCATTTCCTGGCTTTGCCCTCAGTACCGACAGCTCAACAAGATGGCCAGACACTTCATAGACTCCATCTTTTCCCGGCATGGTCTTCCTGACAGTATAGTGTCGGATCGGGGTTCCCAATATATTTCCCGATATTGGCAACAAGTGTGCTCTGCCTTAGGCATAAAGAGAGCCTTAAGTTAGGGTTACCATCCTCAAACGAATGGGCAAACTGAACGTTTAAATCAGACTCTGGAAACGTATTTACGCTGTTTTGTATCAGCGGCACAGGACAACTGGAAGGATTTGTTACCTTTGGCAGAGTTTGCCTACAATAACGCTCCTCATGCTTCTATCAAAACTAGTCCCTTTCATTGTACCTATGGGTACGATCCTTCCTGCTATTCATCCTCCCTTCTCAGATCTTCGGCCTTTCCAGATGTGGACGCCCTAATGGGCGACATTCAACAGGGACATCTTTTGGCCAGAACCGCATTAATGGAAGCTCAAGAGCATGCTAAACGTTATGCTGACTTACATCGTTCACCATCTCCAGTGATTGTTCCGGGGGATTTGGTCTGGCTCTCGGCAAAGTTTCTGCCCAGACATCTGGTTCCTTCTAAATTGTCTCCAAAATATTTTGGACCTTTCACGGTATTGAGAGCAAAAGGTTCCTTGGCTTTTGAGTTACGGCTTCCACCTTCTTGGTCCAGAATCTACCCAGTTTTTCACGTTTCACAACTCAAGCTTCACGTATCGGATCGTTTTGGTCGATCTACTAAGGCCTACCCGCCTCCAGTAGCTACTACGGAGGGTCCGGAGTTTGAAGTCTCGGGCATTTGTGATTCCCGTTATCATCGCGGTCGACTGCAATATTTGATCCATTGGAAGGGTTACTCTGTGGCCGACCGTACATGGGAACCATCTTCAGCGGTCCACGCCCCCGTACTTGTTCGCCATTTTCACAGGTGTCATCCGGGCAAACCAGGGGGTGTTACCCTCGGAAGAGGGCATACTGTCACGACTTACTGGCACCGGCGTTCCCTGTGGCAACGCTGGAGATTGCGAGCACTCTCCATTTCCCCCTCTTCCAAGATGGCTCCTCATCCTTTGGGTTACGGTGCAGTGTTTTCATGTTCGCATGGCAGACGTCCTCTGACGTCATCTCGTTCTCGCAAGGATTCCGGATATGGCCCAGCAAGAGCCGAAGCTCAGTGCGTCGCTACTCTCTACAGACGCTACGTGAGTTCGCATCTAGGGAAATTATTATTCTAAACCTTATTCCTATGCTTACCTTTTCTTCCTGCTCTTTCCTACAGCCTTGCCTTTCTGCCCAGCCTTCCCGTTCCGCTGTTCACGAGTCTACAAGAAACTCCGGTAGTCTTCCCTTCCAGACACGTTAGGTACATCACCAACCATTACATTGATTCCTCTCGTACCCAGTTCCTTCTCTCATCTCTTGTTTACTTATCTAGAATCCGGACTTCGCCGAGTTTCTGTGACCAGATCCAGTAATCCTATAAACGTCCAGCGGATAAACAACCGGGTCATCTCCACATCCGTTCCAGCAGGGTTTTTTTCCCCAGGAGGGTTTCCCTGGGATCCCTCGCACAACCCTCCGTTTCCCTATTAGGGAGGAGGGAGGCGTTAGGGGCCTCAGGGGACTCTCCATTTGCCTCATTGATTGCTGCACGAGTCAGGTTAGTTTTGAAGCATTACAATCATTGAGGTTACATCACAATTTTGCTTACAAAAACCTACCAGATATGCAGTATAGTTGGTGCAATCATGCACTTTATCTCCTTCTACTGGCTCTGCTACAAATTTTGATCGATTTACTACTCTGCACCTGATAATTTTGATCGCTGGATTTGATATAATTACCTTATACCCAGATGCTCTCTGTGTGGCCACTGTGGTTTTAGGCTTTTCAAGCATGGCAAACAGGGCATGCTCGACATATATAGTTACTGTACAGCCCATTGTAATCATGGCAGACATTTCCATTGCTAAAGTTGCTGCCCCAATGCTTGTTCACATGGATAATGATCTCTAATTACTGGATCTAGGATCCCACTGTAAAATACTAGTGGTTAATGTCCATGGGTAGTTTTTTGTTTGAGGACTATGGTTTCACTACTCCATTTGTATGGGAAAATAGAAATAATTATGCACTGCAATCAGGAATCCCTAACATAGGTGCTGTGTATATTGCCATTTGTAACTAATTGAAGGCTTCTATCATTTCACTTGTCAAGGCTATGTTACTGCCATCTATCTGTGCTTCCTTGAGTCATTTTAAGAGTCATCTGACATATGTACTGTAGTCCAAGAACCATGCCCTGCAGTGATTGCAAAAGCTGCAATGGGTGAATATGGAAGCATGCAGAGACCTGGAATGGTTGTGGACTATCAAAACAAGACCAGTTTTGGTGGACCTGCTGGAAAAGGGAAGCAGGGAAAGATGCCGCAGCCACTTAATAAACCTGTTGGGGCGTTTGTTGGCAAGACACCGAAATTGGCAAAGCCTGATGCAAAAACTGATAATAAAAACAAAGAGGAAGAAGAGAAACGCAGAGTTGAAGCCAGAAGAGAGGAACAAAGAGGGCGTAGGAAGAAAAACAGTGAAAGATATGGTGATGGCTACAGGATTGCGTTCACCTGTTAATTTTCTAAATTCTGTACATTTGAAGAAAAGGACATTGAAGCTCACTTGGAAAGTACTACTCACCAGGAAACATTGGATCATATTCAGAAACAAACTAAATTTTGCAAAGTTGTCATGCAGTTCTTAAACAAGTGTATGGTGAATACGTTTAAGAAAATGGCTGACAATCAGATCATGCAAAGAGCAAACTGGCATATACGCAACTAATAAAAAGGGAGAGAGTTCTGACTACTAAACGCATCCTAAATAATTCAATAGTAAAGTCACAATATGAATTCTTTGCAAGAGTGAAAATGTGTTTGAAATTGAACAAGTGTCTGAGGAAGCAGCTGAGGAAGCATCTGAAGTAGTTGAGGAAGTTGCAGAGGTAAATGAGGCCAATGAGGAGGTCCATGAAGAAGTCAATGAAGAGGCAACTGAGCAAAACGAAGAAGAGGAAGTTGATGAAAATGATGAAGAGTCTAATGATGTTGAAGCTTCAGAACCAAATGATGGTGACCCGACGACGGCAGAAGAAAATTGAAAGCCTACTATAAAGGCCTAAAAATTGTTGCATTTCTTTCACTATTTTTGGTCTGGCTGTTTTCATAATCGCTTCAGGGGTCATTTTTCTTCCTTCTTGAGACATTAACTGACCTATATACAGGACTTCTTTCTGGCAATGTTGTAATTTCTTCATGTCTACTTTGTACCCCTTCGCTGCCTATGAACTGCATTGATTCTTTTCTGCACTGTTCTTCTGTCTCACAGCACATCAAAATGTCTGCATATTGTATCACTATATTGTCAAGGTGTACATTTCCTCTGTCCATCGGGAGCTCTCAGTTGATGATTGAGGGGGACTCACAGTACTTCTGAGAAGCCTTGTATGTTTCCACTTGGTACTGCGATAGAAAAACAAAGTCAAGTCTTGAGACTCTTTGTGAAGAAGGATTGAAAAGAATGCATTGATCACAGTGAAATATTGGGCTCTGGATGGGATAGTACACAATATTGTGGCAGGGTGTGGGACCAATGGGAACTCTGCTTCAACAATATTGTTTAGGGGGCATCAATACTGAATACATTTTCACGGCCCACTGTCGATTATTTGACTGGCTATACAGCTGTGTTACATAGGATTCTGATGGCACTAGTATCCGTTGCTGCACTAGAGAACAAATGGTATCATAAATACCTTCATCTGCTTCTCTTGACATTGGGTACTGGCTCACCCATGGCAAAATAGCTCCTGGTTTCAATTTAATTTTTACTGCCCCAACTCCTTTTAATAGGTTGACATCATATGGACAGTTACCAAATCTTCCTGGAGGAAAGACGGTATCTTTTTATCAATGACATTCTCTGCAGCACTTCTCTGCTCCTGATTTTTAGCTGGTAGGTAAGGCCTATGTTAACCACAACCTCGTCATCCAAGTAATCATCTGTAAAAAAGACTTCATCTGTCAATTCAGTCAATCTGTGTCCTGCATCAAGAACTATCACTGTCCTCCAGCTTATTCCCTCATCATCAATACCATGAAGCATCACCCTGTGCTCTCTCTACTACCTACTCTCTGCTTACAGCTCTATTGTAATCACTAGGCCTTCTTCCTCATCCATAGGTACTTCTGGTCTGAACAAAAACTCTGTTGGTAGATGTAACAGTGTGCCTCTTATCCTGGGAAGCAATTCTTGCAATATGTGTACTCCATAAAGGATACTTCTGGGTCTAATGGCACACCCCTTTGCGCTTTCTAGTCATAGAATGCTGATATAAATTCCTGTCCATTTACATAGTGAATCCCAGAAGAAGAACATAGGATATTGTCATGTTCAGTTTGCTCATCAACTCTCTCCCGAGTATGTGACTTGTGTCTTGCGGGAGTACTATAGTGGCATGGAAAGGTCATGTTCTCCTATGATGATATGTAAGTCGTCAATAAAAGAAACCGTACTTGTCGACCCAGAAAAACCTTGTGCATTCATGGAAATGCTTGACATTGGGTACTTCCCCTCCCTAACACAGGACCTGGTCTCCCAGGAAGGGAAATATTTTGTCACCTATGGTTAACAGTTCCTCTTGTGGGTCTGGTGTAACTGATATGATGGAACACATCAAGTCTTTCTGTGGGCTGGTCCATTGTGGATATAAGTTCATCCCTGTTCTGGTGAAAGGGCTCCCTCCCACCATAGTCGCACTGTCTATTTTGGGTTTAGGCATCTGAGGCTCTGCATTTACGTTCCATGATGGCATTGTATTCTGTTGTACAGGTGCTTGTCATTGCATCAGTATTTGCTGTGTCAGTATGGGGGCTTGGTGTGTTTGCATCATTTCTTGTTGCATTTGCATTGGCCTTACCTGTTGTGATACTATATGTGATCCTGGACATAATATTCAGGTGGTTCGGTGCTATAATGTGGAGGATATCCCCCTCCTCTTTGAGTCTGCCAATTCTGCTGCACCCCTCCCCTGCTTCTAAATGCTCTGGAAATGTGCCCCATTTTTCCACATGTCCAACACTGCATAGCCTGTCCTCCAAACCTAGATTGTCCCTCTGCCTCTGGGTGCGCCTCCTCTTCCTTGCGCAAAAATAATTATTTTCTCCCCTTCCTGCAAAGTTTCCTCCAGCCATTGGCTGCCTCTGCTGTGCTTCCTGTGTAATCAACCCCTCTGCTGGTTCACACTGCTCCTTCCACTGAAAACAATGATACATTTTCTGAACTAATTTTCCTTCCTCCAGCTTTCTTTCCTCGGGTTTCTTTCTGGCTTTCTCTTGTTTCAATGGACAATGGTGAACTATAGTCAACCGTATATCTGTCCATGGCTTCGGTTCCATTCCCATTGTCTTTTTGAATAGTCTCTTCACTGCCTCAGGCAGTCCCTGGCATATCACTGCTTCAGGCAGCCCCTGGCATAATATATGATAAAAAATAGATATGTTTTATCATACGGCTCTCTTGTTTCAACCACCATTCTTCTTGAATTTCTTGAATATAAGCTGATTCTTCATCATCAGGCATTTTGCGTTTCATAATCGCGCTCATGTCTGATGAATCAGCATATTGTACCTGAAGTGCTCTCCATACATTGACCCTACAATTGTTAAAAGGTGCTCCATCATGAGTGGTGTTTTGGGTCGTCACTCCAGACTAACCAGCTCATTTCCAAATGTTGTCTGCTCTCTCCACTTTTATGGCAGCAAGCAAATTCTTTATGTCACCGACCACTAACGTCATTCCCGCTGTCATTCGTTGTAGTTCATAAATTCATTTGCCTGTTCCTGATGTCAACATTGGTATCTTACAGATTAAATCATTCTTGTCCATCTGTGGCCATGGAATATATTGCGGCCGTCCTTCCCCCCCTTTTCTAGCAATGGGAATTTTGCCATTTCTAAATTCTGTCTACCCGTAGTGGGTCCCCGCGTCTTGAGTGTTACATCAGTCACATCCTGGCAAATTTCTCAACCTATTCACATAAGGTGTCTGGTGCTTTTCACAGGTTCTGGCATTCTCTCTGATCCTCCGAAACCTAACCATGTTTCCCTTCCCCTGTTCTTAAACCTGTATAAGGGGCCTGTGCACTTTCTTCCTCTACTCTTCTCCATCCTCCTCTCTTTGCTCATCAATAAGCGTTTTATCACCACTTTCATCACTTCTATCACCTTCTCAATCCTCAAAGTCTAATCTCTTCAGGGGATTGTGCTCTACAATCCACTCATCACTTCCCTCCCTTCCCGATCTGTGGAGATCCTCCTCTACTCTGGTTTACTCTACGGACACCGCTGTCCCTCCTGCTCCTATACAAAGTACCAATCCTCCTTTGCATAGCTTCTCCCTCATTATCATCTCCCCAGGTAGATACTTTGGGTATTTTATCCAGTTCCTTGTGAAGTCTTTCTAATCTCCTTCTCTTTTTTTCCTTTGCTTCCGCTCCTCCGTCTCTTTCTCTTATAGTATGTGCCCCTTAACAATCTCATTGATTTCCTTTTGCCGCCTTTTTCTGCTCTTTTCCATCTCTCGATCTATCTCTCTGTCCCTTTCTTCATCACTCTCTCTCTCTCTCTCTCTCTCTCTCTCTCTTTCTACATCCCATTGTCTCTCCTTTTCTTTTTCTTCTTCCCATCGCTTCTCCCTGTTCCTATTTTCCCTTTATTTTCTTACCCCTTTCCTTTTCCTCTTCATTTATTCTGCCAATTTCCGCCTCTTGTTCCCTTCTCTGTTCCTTGTTTCATTCCTCTCCTTCTCCCTGTCTATCTCTTGCTTCCTTTCCTTCTCCTTATCTTCTTCATACCTTCTTTCCCATTCTCTTTCTTTCTTCTTTCATTCTCGCCTCTCTTGTTCAACTTATTTTGGTCTCTTGTCTCTTCCTCTTCGTTCCGCTGTTTTTCTCTAACTTTTTTTTATTTTCCTTTATAGTCATCCACATTTTTCAAGTCTAATTTAAGCAATATTTGTCCTCCTACCACTCATTCAGGGCAATCACCATCTTTTCCCTATTGCCCTGCCTGTCTCTCTGTCTACAGTTATCCAGCCTCTGCCAATTTTGCCTGCAGCTCGCAGCGTTCATTATATTAATTGCACATGGACACTGAATTTTTTTTATTTAATTTTACTCTGTTTAAAAATTCTTTGCTGCTGTAAGTGGGAGACGCATTTGTGGGGTTTGTGTATTCTGCTGCTGCTTTTACTTCATGCATAGTCCCTGTATTTTGGGAGGCAGATTGGTGCTCTGGGGAGGAGGAAGAGCCAACGGCACTGTACCCTCGCCTTCATGTTGATTAAGCTTCCACTTTCTCGCAGGTGGCCCTTACATCTCATCCCCATACGTTTCCACAATTCTAGAATGGATAATCATTTTTCTAATGTCTTCTCTTTATATGCAGCATCCAAATATGTTGTCATGTGTTGCAGTACTGATCTCAAAAGAGTACCTTCCTGTGGCCAAGGCATAAACATATTGCCCGCTGTGCCTTTCACCCACTGCGCGTGGTATTTCCCAATTTTGTCTTCATACCGGTGTAATGCTTTAAATAAATTCATAATAGGAGTGTCTCCCATGATGGTACATCACACTTTAGACTGCCGATACTTACCAGACATCTGTTCTATTTCAACTCACTCCCTACTCTCCCCTCCTTTACACTCTCCCTCCAAATACATGTCTCTTTCTTTCCACTGCGTCTAAGTCACCTCCCAATGCATTCTTAGTTATAACAACTACTTGGTCAGGCAAAACAAATGCCGCCCACGCTCTGCGCCACACCCTTTTGGTCCAACCTCAATGTCACCTCCTCCACAATATGCACCAACATACACAAAAAGTCACTTTTCATAACTCTGAACTGCTTTACTCCCTACCGCTGGCACCAGCAATCACTAAACACATTAGTATACCACAAAATAATACATCCATCTTCTCATAAATGGATGAGGTATCATCTCATCTTATCATACCCCGGAAGGGGGTTTTCAACGTACTCTTCCGTGACCTTATCTTGGGGAATCTCACCATTAATACCTTGTGCGAGGTTTAGTGCATTGTCTTCTGCAACTTCGTTGCAGGTATTCCACTATACTCAATCTTTTACCATTTCCCAATTCCCCAATATACAAACAATTCCCTCCCCCATTTTGTCAGGCCGATGATCTATACTTACATCCATGGATCAGTCGATAACGTCTCAAATCAAACATCCCCCAATCAGACGCCCGTCTTCCACCCTACGGGCGCCCTGAGGGGATCGGGCAGGATTTTCTCCAAAGGGGCTCCTGTCGACCTTCTCAGTTCATGCATGATTTACCAGTCTCCACAGGTCTCCCTGTAGTCTTCAGGCCATTGGCGGTCCGGGTGCCTTGGCCAACCATCCTTTGCTATCATATGTAATAATGGTCTGGGGAACCCCAGCTTAAGTGGAATGGCAGATTGGGAAATCTCAGACTCAATAACGGAAATAGCCAAGGTGAATGGCAAAACTCACTTTATTAACAATCCACGTAAAGCAGCATGCAAGCAATATAGTCTTTGAGCTCTCAGCTCGTCATAGTCACAATGGTTTAAACCCCAAAAATATGTCCTCATTGATATGATATGATATGGCATTTATAATGCGCCTGTACACAAGTGTTTCTAGGCGCGACAAGACCAGGAAGGGGAAACAAAAGGGAGGACAAAACAGCGATCTTACTAGACCTTGTGTCATTCAGATCGCGCAAGAGCATGGAAGAGGGGAGGGGAGAAGTGCTGAGGGTAGGGGGAGGATGGAGAAGTGCCAGACAAAGGAGAAAAAACAAGAGTGCAGCCAACGGGTGGCAAGTACGGTTATTCATAAGTGCAGCCACTGAGTGGCAAATAAGTGCAAGAGAGGGGACTGTAGGGTTATAGATACAGACCACAAGTGCAGTGGAAAGGAAACAAGAGGCAGTGCAGGATTGCAGCAGGACAAGCAGGGATATGGGCCCAAATTCAGAGGGTGACCAGGTGACCAGTGCATGGAACAGGCAGGTGATCAGCAAGGGAGAGGAAGAGAGAAGGCAGAAGCAAAAAGAAAGGTCTTGAGTTGCTGCCAGGACCGGAGATGGTTCTTCTGAAGTTTCAGAGAGGCAGGGATGCTGTTCCAGAGGGAGGACCCAGCTGAAGAAAGAGTTCTGCCCCAAACTCTTTGCTTGGAAAAGCAACTTACCCTCAGAGAGTTGGAGGTGGAAGAGCGGAGAGCTCGAGAAGGCAGATATTTAGGAAGACATAGTTGGCGGTAGTGTGGAAAGCCTTGTGGAAAATGCAAAGGGTCTTGAACTTGATACTTGCTGCCACTGGGAGCCAGTGAAGGGATTTCAGGGTTGGAGAGATACGATCCCTGAGCTTGAGCCCAAGGACAAGTCTTGCAGTCCTGTTCTGGATGAGTTGTAGAGGACGGAGAGTAGAGGCAAGAAGATTTATAAAGAGCTGTTGCTGTACTCCAGCCTAGAGAGAATCAGAGCTCTGGAGACAGGGAGCTTCTGGGGGAAAGTGAGGAAGGGAACAATACCTCTGAGGAGGTGCAGCTGGTAGTTTGACTTCTTAGAGATGTTGGAGATGTGAGGAGAGAAGGAAAGTGTGGAGTCGAAGATGACCCTGAGGTTCTTAGCCTCACGGGTAGGAGAAGGAAGAGGGTCCAGGATAGGCAGCCAGAGAGTGAAAGGAAAGGAGGGAGCTGGTGTTCCGATGAGGAGGATCACAGTTTTACTGGCATTAAGGCAGTGATCATTGGTGGTACACCACTACTGAATTGCAGAAAGCCAGTCAGGAATGAGAGAAGGAGTAGAGGCAGTGAGGGGAGCGTGAAGGAGAGCTGAGTGTCATCTGCATAGCACTGGAAGTTGGAGCAGAGGGCGGCTATGTGGTGGACAAGAAGTGCCAGGTATTTGTGGAAAAGCCAGGGAGAAAGATTAGACCCTTAGGGAATACCATTGGTAGAGACAGATAGAGACGACGAAGGACCCCAGTTGGACCTGGGAGGGCCGATCAGTGAAAAAGAAGGTCAGCCAGGCCAGGGCCTGAACAGTGATACCCAGGTTATCACAGAGTCGATTGAGCAGGATGGCATGGTTGATAGTATTGAAAGCAGAGGAAAGATTGAGGAGAATGAGGACAGAAGGAAGGTTAGAATCGAGGTTTGAAAGCAGGTCTTCACATATGTTCAGGCGAGCAGTTTCCATGCTTCTGGTCGCTCTGAAGCCAGACTGATGGTCATGGAGACAACCATCAGATTCAGTGTGAAGGTTAAGCGGGGAGATGGCCAGCTCTTCCAGGAGTTTGCCCAGGAAAGAAGTAATGGAGATTGGGCCATAGTTGGCCAGACTGGTGGGATGAGCAAAAGGTTTCTTAAGAAGGGGGTGCACAAGGGAGAGCTTCAGAGGGGAGGGGAAGTTTCCAGTGGTGAAAGAGTGATTGCAGAAATCAGCCAAGGCTGGAGCCAGTGTGTCAATGTGGTCCTTGATGGTTTTGGAAGAACAGGGAAGAACCTGTTTTGAGTAGACTTTCATTGGTCAGACTTGTCTAGAAATGTCATCAGTGGTGAACAAGGGAAAGGAGGAGAAGGGAGGAGGAGAGGTGGCCATAGGAGGGCCAGGAAAGGAGGAGGAGGAAGGAGAGGAGGAGAGGATGGACAGGATGTCCTGGGTTTTAGTGATGAAATGAGAAGCCAGGGCCATGCAGAGGGCATGGGAGGGGACAGGAGAAGTAGAGACTGCAGCATGATTGGCCAGCCTCTTGAAGATTGAGTTGTTAGATGCCGCAGAGACATGGGCTTGGATGTGCGCTCTCTTCTTAGCAAGGACCGAGAGTCTGTATTGTCTTTGGAGAAGACGATAGGACAGTTTGTCAGAGGGTGTACCTGTTGCCATCCACTTCCTCTCAGCCACCCTACACTTGCGTTTAAGGGTGACAAGGTCTGTGTCAGACCAAGAGTTGCACTTTGATTTGGGCTTTAGGTGGATCCTCCTGACAGGGGCAAGTACATCAAGAGTGTCGAAGATAGAGCAGTGAAGGTTAGAAAGGGCTGTGTCAAGGTGTGAGTCAGCTACAGGTGTAGAAGGAGGAGAGAAAGTGGCGGCGAAGGCCTCAACTGACACACGCTCGTTGGCTCGGATGACCGAGAAGGTGCGTGGCAGTGCTGGAGTAAGCTTAGCCTGAGGGATAGAGAGAGGAGAGGAAAGAAGAAAGTGATCACTCAAGGAGAGAGGAGTGTTGGGAGGGTTAGAGAGGAGGAGGTCTGAGCAGATCAGAACATCCAAGATGTGCACTGCACAGTGAGTCGGGGCAGAGGGGTGAATAGAGAGAGAGAGTCGAAGAGGTTGCAAAAGAGCCCCGAAGGACAGGAAGAATCCAGGTGGATGTTGAAGTCTCCCAGAAGGAGAAGTTGAGAGGTAGAGGCAAGGAGGGAGAAGGCAAGGTCCGCCCCCTCGGAGTAGAAGGAGGTTACCTGGCCAGGCCTGTAGATTCACAATATTGGTTACAAAAACATACAAGGTACATGGATTGGTTACGCCAAGGGTGCACAACTGGTTTTGCTGGAAGGCCGGATGTCATTGGCAAAACTTCTGTGGTGGGCAGGTCTGTGTACGGGGGACATGCAGGCTTTTTGCACCATAAAAATGTCAAAATGAAGTGAGAGAATAGGCACCTTTTGAAATATACTTATTAACTTTATTGTTCTATTAATGTTCTGAGAAAGTCCTGCAATATTTCATCGGAACATAATGACATGATTGTTAGAGGAAAGAACTTGAGGCCTGTGGTTACAAAAGCAAGGATGCTGACAAAATAACCACCCCCGTCTGAGGTGTACTGTTTGCCTAACTGTGATTGTGTTTTATTTTGGGAGGCTTTTTAAAGAACGAAAATGATATTGCAGTCTGACTTATCCAATACCATGTTCCATGTTAACTGTCATGCTGCATCATAACTATAATACCAAAAATGAAATAGAATCATATGAAGAAAAACACTATCTATATTGAGTTTGAGATGCTGTCCCTTAAGTATTGTGTGCTTTAGGAGACTTACATTTTTTTTTAAAAGCCACTGCAACTTAAGAAATTGGCAATTTACGCAAGTCAAGTTTGCAACAATTTTTTTGTCCAAAATTCAAGGCCCAATTTATTTTTCATGCTACAGGTTAAGCAATGGCTACATTGAAGGAATGTTTTTGGTTTACTTGGTTTGGTGATTTTGTTCTCTCAAATATATAATAATAAACGAGAATTAAGTTGTCAACCTCTTCTTTCTACATTGCTTTGTTTAGTCCATAAATTACTACAAATGGGCTGCACTTTGTTCTTGAACTTCTCTGCTCTGGAGGGCCATACATCATGATGTAAAGGGCCACTTTTAGCACGCGGGACGTATGTTGTGCAGCCC
Organism: Ambystoma mexicanum; assembly: GCF_040938575.1. Taxonomy (NCBI): domain Eukaryota; kingdom Metazoa; phylum Chordata; class Amphibia; order Caudata; family Ambystomatidae; genus Ambystoma; species Ambystoma mexicanum. The sequence continues at coordinate 114,117,221 of NC_090922.1, forward strand.
TGGGCTAAGGGAATTGCATACACATGGAAGCTATAGGGGCTAGTGTTTTCAATGGTGATACTGTATCTGATGGCGCCACCTGAGACCACCTCTAAATTGATAATGAATGATACATGTCATTTTTAAAGTAGCTGATTGGTTAGTGCAACATATACTGGGCGGCATATCATTGAGAGTTTCTATTGGTTGGCACCTTACTTACCAACCTTGAGAAATTGACAGGTCATCAACACATGAGCCGAAAATTGGATTAGGGGGAGGGAAACCCAGGACCTGTTTTCTTCTAATTAAATAAAACACTATCCCTTATCCCCAGGCCACGGGCCAGAATGTCTTCTTTGTAGTTTGGCATTACTCAGAGCCGTGGTTCTGTGAATATTTGGATAGTTGAGGCAAGTTTGTATCTGTGTCTAGCCCTAATGAACAGACACTGTTCTTGAGTTATGGGTAACGTTTGAGAGGACCATGTTCTGAATTATTTCACCCTGCATTTATTGAGATTTTATCTGGTATGAATGTTAGTTTTATTACTTATCCAACCACCGGGGACTTGGACAAACCATTCTCTATGAAGTTTTAGCTTCGGCACGTGGCATTCAAAGGCTGGTTATTCTTTGATTAATCTAAGAGAAATATGTCTTGCCCTTAGGAATTATTATCTTGTATTCCTTCCTAAACCACTTAGTGCACTCCCCAATGTCTCTGTAACCTTGGCGAGGGGCTGTGCGTCTACTGCCTGCGCCATGCCTGAATCTGTATTTCAGTAAATTCAGCAGTTTAAGTTTTTCAAGAAGCCTCAAGGCCTTCCATTTATTTCATTGTTTGCTGCGACTTCTATTTTGGAAAAGATGGCCACCCATTACCATTGCATTTCTATGTTTGCAAGCTAAACATGTATGTCGTTCGTGTTCCATTTCAGCATATGCATTACTTATGTTATGTTCTTCATGTCTATATTTCTGCAAGCAATATTCTTCGTGTATAAATGCACGTTTGAACCAGTGTTCGTGTTTCTTTATGGTGAGTGCATATTTGCTTCATGTCTATTGCATGTGCGCGTGTCAGTTCACAGTGAGTTTGCATCCTCTCGCCATCTTTAGTTACATCAGGTCCATTTATTCCTGTATCTGTCATGGATAAGGCAGTTATGGTCTCCTTAGTGCTTAGTGTTTATCACCTATGTGATAACGGGCGGATGCGTACTTATGAATTACGTATTCATCTGTCTGTCAACATTTTCATATATTGGGCCTCATTCCGAGTATGGCGGTAAGGGATAGCGGCCACCGCTAACGAGAGCGGTGGCGGTAATCCCTTACCGCCATACTCCGAGTTCCCTTTGCGCCATGGAGGTTTTAACACCTGCTTTTAGCAGGTGTTAAAAACCATGGCGCTAAGGGACCTTGATGTTAATTACGCCACCGTAATTTACGGTGGCGTAATTAACGCCTTCCCCACTCCCATTATGCCCTATGGGGCAAGAATGGGAATGGGGAAGGGTAAATGGGGATTGGGGAATTACCGCCCCGCCAACCTTGGAATGGGGCGGTAATTCCGCCATCCACCAAGGTGCTGCCGGTCCGGGTACGGCGTCAACCAAGGCGTTAATAGCGCCATTGGTTAGCGCCGTACTCGGAATGAGGCCCATTCTCTTGTTGATGATGTAGTTGCCAAGTCAGTTAACATTTTTTCAGATTCAGTAGCAAGTATGTCCCTTTTAGCTCAAGGGCCCAATTTGCCAGCAGAAGATATAACATAAGGGCACCCTAAGCAGTTAACCCATCTATACGACTCCTTGTATGACTGACAAATATGGAGCCATTTACATTCCAAATAACCACTGAGCTGCCCATTATCCTTCAGAAGGGAATTCCCCACAGAACATAATATCTTAAGGAATACATTCCTTCTGGCACATTCATGTGAGCATATTTTAAACTCCAGAGATATTTATTCAAATGGGCTACTATTTGGCAGCACGTCCAGTACAACAGTATCGGTCGCACCTTAGCCTTTTACAACAGAATAAGCAAATAACCAGCATGTCGAGCTGCAAATGGTTTAATTGGCAATATGGTCGATGTAACATACCCCTGCTCCAAATGAGGCAGCCAGGACATGCAACTATTAAAGATAAGACCTATATACTCATCATTATGCACATGCTCAACCGTCGTGGCAGCCATTTTAAGTCTAAGGGGAGACTTTTTCTGCCACTTATTTTGACAGAATGTCATTGATTTCGTTTTTGTCAAATTTATTTTTAGGCTGCTGTTTTTTTCACAAAAGTGGACTAGGCAGTAACATTACTCTGCAATCCCTGTTATGTTAAATCAATAATAATCAAATGGTCTGCGTAATCGAGCCAAGGTATTGTATTCACACCTACTCTCAGGGGAGTGGTAATTCCATTCTCTGGAGTGGCTGTACAGTCGGTGGGGACTGACGAAGTGAAGTGACTTCGGTGCTCTGGGGGCCTGGACTCTGGAGCGGGATAGCGCTGTGTTGTTGTTGTTTGCCGACGTTGTAGCCTGGTGCTCCTGGACGAGCACAGAAGCACCTGCTGAGGACGTCACGTCCATCAGCGGGGAAGGTACCTCTTCCTCTCAGAAGAACTTAGCTACTTAGTCACATCGCACATGTTTGCAAACTTTGCAATGCCAGCTTCAATTAGAGCATTTGGAAGGCCCGCCAGGCAAGCCAATGCAATCACAATGTTCGTCCCATTGCAATTCACCTTAATTAACATTGAGACCCGTCTTTACAGAAAACGCAAAATAAGCATCATCCACAGCTGCAGACGTAGCCAAAGGGAGACAATGCAAGGAGGAGGATATGGGATTGTGTTCAGGAGGAGCGTGGAATTGAGCCTGCCAGGCAAGCGGCTCCTTCAGTGCAAGCAGTAGCTGCTTCTTCTATCTTCTAGGGTAAAATGGTGGGACTAGAGGTGCCTGATGCTGCCCTGCCAATCAATGGCATAAGCATGCATACATGTATCATGACTTCAATAGCGTGATCCAAACTGGCAAGCAATCGACCATGAGGCAGGCGGGGTAGTGGTACAGTGTGTTGCGCGCCTGCTGCACAGATATGCACGCAACTTCCAAGTAACAGTTTGGAATTTTGGTAGCGTCGAGGGAAGGAAGGGTAGTGTGCGTGCTCTTTAACTATTTGAAGTCTACAATTATTGTAGTGTACTGAATTAAAGTTTTAACTTGTCTTTGAATGGGCTTTGTATAGGGGAAATATGTTATTTGGGCACGGTATTTTCACTTTCATGTTGGCATTTTCAGTTTTCGTAGACTTCACCTCTTATCGGTAGTAAACTTAATTCCCTGTTAAAAATAAGGGGTTGTTTTTAGTGTGAGGTCAAAATGGTCGTTTCTGTATCTCAGGATTTTAACGAGTCAGAGGAGTGGATGTTTCCTGAATCGGGTGTGAAAGGCCCGTTTCTACATGCATGTTTCATTTTCGCATGGGTTTGGCTATTTTCCAGCTGTGTTGCACTTCTGCCCGAGGGTACACGAAACATGGTCAGTGGGTGTGAAGATTGGCCAGGGGGTCGCCAACTAGAGGTTGGGGGAAAGATAAGCAGAAGTGTGGCAGTGGCAAGGGGGAAATAGTTGCCTTTAGCTACTGTTTCGAACATGTCTGCCCTTTCAGTTAAAGAAAGACAACAGCCTTGGCAACCTGAAATCTGTCACACTGACAGGTTTTAGTCCCTGCTTGCTGGTGTAAACAAAACACTGTGCATATGCATATTGCTTGGATGTTGGCGGTATTTATCTGCACGCTTGAGGCCATTCTGTGTTGGTATGTGTGACTTCTGGCAGGACGGTGCTCACTGTTGTAAGACCTGCAAGGTCCTTAATGGCTTTTGTTTTAGGACCCGCTGCAGCAATCTTCAAAGAGTATGGTGGTTGGCTTTCTCTGATGCGTTTGGTGGGGGGCCGGGCTGCGGGGGGGGCGGTGATCTCCATGAGAGATGTCCTGGCGGAGTGTGGTTCAGGCAGACAGGAGTGAAGCAGACACGGGTACTTAACGACAAGTAATTGTATCTAAAAAGCAATAGCCCTTTGTCGGTACTCTTAGCAAAATGTAGTTGTGTAAGCCTTGCGACTTGCTCACTTGTGACATTGGCTCACAAAGTTTGATTTTATTGTATTGCGACACATTACAAAGAATATAAATGCTTGCCATAAATTGCACCTCCTCCCAGACCCATCACCCAATGCCCCACCTTTTGTTTCAACTTCTGTGTAAATGTTAGGCCGTGAAAATAGCACCACGAAGCATTCGTTTTGGTGAGCATTTTTAAGAGATCCTTCCGGTTGAGATATCCCCATTCTAAATGTTCGCGCTCTCCTTCAACACCCGGGCACATACGTAATTGTGCTAATCACAATGTGTAACGTCAGAGGTCTTCAACAATCTGCTGTGGCCTGTGGTGGGATTTTCAGTCCCAACTCTCAATTACCTGTTGCTGAGGGGTGTGGAAAATGAAATCTCGTCCGTTAATGTTGTATGACAGGAGGCGCCCTCGAATTTAGTTCTGATTTAACATTGACATGTCATTATAAGGCCATGCACTCTCATGTGGAAAAGGGGTTAGCCAGGGGACCGGGAGATAGTACCACCTGCAGGCAATGATATTCCCAATCTCAAAACAGTCGGGAGGTTCCAGCGCCTTGTGAAGATCTGTCCCAGAACAACATACAGGAAGAACCGCTCTTCATTGTCAAGAACATGCAGGCACAAAGACCCCAGTGATTTCCCTTGCCGGGGAAGACTCGGCAAAACAGGAGAAAAGGAGAACCAATGTAATGCAACAAAACCTATCAATTTCGGCATGCTGTTGGGTGTGTTGACAACCTTAACTCGGAAGCCTCCCTTGATGTCATACATTATGTCAGTTATTATGTCCTTGCTGATGCCGTCTGTGATGTCATCTTTGTGCTCATGGGCTGATCAACCCCGAGGGTGGGCTGCCTGTCACTGAGCCCGACAGTCACTGCCTTTCATTAGCAAGGAGGGCACAAAGTCTGATAGCCAGTATAGCGCTTGCATACATGCACACTGGTTGACGGTGCCACTGGCCAAGGGCAAAAAATGAAGGGGCCTCACGAAATGTCCTGCCCCGGACCTCACCTCACACTGTGAGAGCCCTGAGCTCAAGTATAAATGAAACAGCAGGGGAGCTAAAATGAACTCCTGCTTAAAACCTGCATGAGTACTAATGGGGTCACTAAGTGTTCCATCCAGTATCTCCCAAACAGAGATGCTTGTCTACAGGGCAACCACCATCCTTAAAAGGCCAAGAGGAATATCCCAAGCTACGAGTAGTTCTCGAGATGCCATATCGAACGCAACACTAAAGTCCATGTAGATTATGTGGACATTTCATGCACATACATGCCATGTATAGTTTACTGCGTTCGATAAGGTCAAAAGATTTGTCAGCGTACTAGCTACGTTAATAAAACCTGTCTGAAACGTGGGAATAATTTTAAGTTCAGTTACCCAAATAAACAGTTACGTCAGAAGCACCCTAGCAAACATTTTAGAAGACGCACCTAACATCGCTGATAGGCAGTCGTTTTTGGGGTCCTATGGCCCTTCTTATGGACCGGAACTTTGATACTCTTGTGCCAAGTACTAGGGATAACACTACTGGTAGATATATAATCAACAGCTTGTGGAGCAGACCAGCCCACCATTCCGGATTTAGCTTCAGCAAGTCATTGCTAAGGCCATCCGGCCCAGGGTCCTTAGAAGATTTCAATGATGTAATGATGTTACGGATATCGGAATGAGAGAATCTGTCATCTCAAATTACAGACAGATGAATCGTATTAGTCGCTATTGGGAGATAGCCTATGTTGGGACTCAAGTATTGTCGACAAACAGCACTACTTATATTAGAGCTAAAAATACCTTAACTTGGGTATTGTTGCAAGCCAAGTTCCAAAACATTTAGCAATCATTATTTAATACAGCAATGGTTAGGACGTTGTACTTTCAAACTTTATTTGCTTTAGGTAAGATTAAGGTCAGCTACTATAGGTTTGCTTCGGCAAGCGTATCCCGTCAAACATCTCTTCTGTTTCACCCCGTTAACAATACGTCTCAGATATCTAAGTAGCTCTCTTTTCAGATTCCTAATATTAATATGAGAACACCTATTATGGCATATAATGCTGGCTATGCATGAGGTCGATGGACAAATTAAGTTAGTAATCCCAACTAAAATGTAAGGATACCCAACCTTTATAATGTGGGTCACCAGCTCATATCTTTGCTTTCCCACAGAAGCCTGGGGATCCTCAATATGTCACCTAGAGGGTTTTGTATTGTGAACAGATTTGCTTTGGTTAAATTTGCCAGATTCCATAAAAGTCGATTTTTTATATTAGGACACCCTTAGCCATGGTCAAGTGACAAACAAGGTGTTTGAATGCTCATAGTTATGAAAAGGGGGGAATGGTCACCCTCATTTCGAAGGTATAAATCATAAATCAACATCCCCCAAAAGGAGGTAGGGTGCCATAAATACATAATCAAGAATACTGGCAGAGCGGTCAGTGACCCGTGAAAAATGACACAGATAATCTGACTTGTATCTACCGCTAAGCATGAAGACATTTAGACAGTTAAGGCAATGGGCTCAAGCCTTGCCTTGACTGTCAATGACCATTTGCCTAAACTCTGCAAAGGGGCAACACATCCTGATCAAATTCGTTTGGCGGGTTTCTAGGATAAACATCTCCCGGGTTTATGATCGAATCTGGGATATCGGTGCCCAAAATCAGGTTTGTGACCTATTCACGTATCTCTGCAGAGACAACAGAGACAACAGTGCCTGGTGGAGCATTGATGTTATTTAAGAGCCACCTTATAGCCCAAAAAAACAAAACCGTACCCAATCCACTACCTTCAGAAGTTACACGAAGCTCACAAAAACTCACCAGAGATAACATCTTGCCTCTGCTCGACACCCCATGCCTCCAGCCCCCTTTCACCACCGACCCCAAGTGATTACTGAACATATACACCTCAACCTTTTCAAAGGCAGTGAACACCATACCCCCCCCCCCTTAGTTATGCATAAAACCAAAGCCGTCAGACATACCAACTCCTGGTTTACCCCATACCTTCTGAAACAACGTCATTCGGAAATGACAAGCCCAGCTAACATGGCGAAAAAATCCCTTTGACATCTTGAAAGAACACTTTACCAAAATCTCCAAGCTTTATAAATCTACCATAATCACTGCGAAATCAAATTCCTTCATGCCAGAATCAGCAATCCCAACTCAGACTCTAAAGAGATGTTTACCATCTCTAGGGAACTGAAATCTCCAGCCTTACCCCACTCTACCCTCACTAAAGACAAAAGTTGGTGCTCAGACATCCAAACAGCATTATTAGGTAAAATTGACACCCTGAACAAGAAAATCCTCCTACAACAAGAACAAATCCATAAAGACTGCAAAGCCATAGGCACCAGCTTTGCACCCCCAACCCCTCTACCCCCGAGTTTATCTTCAAAGAACTATCCGAAAAATAAGTCATAAAGTTAATTAAAAGTCTGAAACCCACAAAATGTAAAGGTGATATATGTCTGGCATCCCTCATCAAAGACTGTGTTGACCTGGCCTTCATAAAAGCACAGTTCCAGCCAGCCTCAAAAAATATCTTTAGACACAGCGATTCCCTCCAACTACAGGCCAATCACCACTGTCCCCTTCTTACTAAAAATACTGGATCAGGCAGCTACCTCCAAGTTCAGCAGTTCTTTGAGGACAACCAAATTCTAGGGATGCCGCAAACAGGCTTCCGCCCTGGGTATGGCACTGAATCTGCCCTTCTCAACCTAAAAATCAGCTAGACGAGATTAGGGATGAGGGAAACTCTGCCCTGCTCCTCCTTCTAGACTTATCTACGGCATTCGACCTGCTCAACCACCAAATCCTTTGCCACCACATCACCACCTACGTCAATTTCTCCCCATCAGCCACTGCCTGGATCGCATCCTTCCTGGAAGGAACAGTCATGAGGGACTTCTCAGAGATCGCCAACGCATCACCTTCTCCTTTCCCATGTGTGGTACCGCAAGGGTCATGTTTCTCCCTGACCCTATATAACATCTTTACCAGGCCCCTTTTCCACATATTGAACTTGCTCGTCATAGCCTACACCAACTATGTCGACGACATCCAAATCCTGATCCCACTCTCAGGCAACTATACTGATGATTCTGACACCCTCAACAATATCCACTGCACAATACAGGCCTAGATGGCAGCCGGTCATCTTTGCCTTAACAGCGACAAAACTGAAATTTTAATTGTCGGCCCACAGAATGCCCTAAAAAACTTCAACAACCAATACACTGCCTTCCAGATTGACAGTTGCTCAATTCCCGTCTCAACCACAGTAATTACTCTAAGGGTCTACCTCAACGCATCACTCACCATGTCCAGATATGTGACTGCCATTGCCTCCTCAACATTATATGCCACCAAGGTCCTAAATGTGGCCAGACCCATCCTCTCTAAAAATAGTTGCCTAACCGTTGCCCCTGCAATTATTGGATCCAGGATGGATTATTGCAATGCTCGATTCGCAAGCACCTCCTCTGGTAACATCCACAAACTCCGAGTCATCCAAAATAACACCCTCAGAGCAGCCCTTAATATCCCCAAAAAGAGATCATATCTCCAGAGCAAGAAGAGAAGCACATTGGCTCCCCATCGAGGAGTGCATCACCTTCAAAACCCTATCCATTGCCCATAAGTGCCTCTCCAATGCAGCCCCCATACCTCTCCCAAAGAATTACCAAAGCTCACTCCTCAAGACCCACCAGGAACCCCTACACTGATCGACTAATCGTGCCCAAAGTAAAATAAATACAAAGCTGGTGGCTCAAGTTTCCCCTACCTAGCTGCTAAACTTTGGAACGGCTTCCCCCCTCCCTGAGGGCAGAAACATTCTATTGGGTCTTCTGCAAAGTGCTCACAACTCAGCTCTTCTCCTATCCCATAACTTCCCCTGTCCCCTACTTGTACCTGCCAGAAAGACTAACCTTGTTACTCTACTATACTGTATGATAATGTCACTTTGTTAATATGTACTTGCATTACCCTTGGTATTGTTTGACGAAATCTTGATGAGAATTTGTACCTGTAACAGCGGCTCAATGCCCTCAGGTTTTATGCACACTATACAAATGAAATAAATAAATAAGTAAATAACAGTAAATAAGAACAATTTCATAAAAAGTCCATCAGACAGAGATAAGTGAGCGTAACCCCTTGTGTTTCAGGACAACAAACTGAAGCTGGGGATAGGGTCATTTATCATAGTTACAAAGGAGGAAAGTCAAGAGCCAGGCCAAATGCTCCTCTCATGGTGTCAATCCTGATGTAATGGTGTTACACAAAATGACTTCCCTCACACCATTGGTGTTGGTTGTGACCCGGATGTATTGCAAGGTTCGGCGATCATCCAAGATGATATGGCCCCTCTCGCCAGGTCGAAGCTGTCAATTAACTACCATTAGTGCCATCCACCAGGGCACCTCTGTGGCCAGTCCTTGATGGTTGAGTTTGGGAGTCTCTGCTTCTCCTACCAGGGGGAGATGTAATGCTACAGGATTACCCAAGTCTATAACTTTCTTCCTCTGCCGCTTGGATACAATCTACCATAGTGTAACTGTAGAAATGAAAAGGTTTAGCTACACATTTTTTTTCTCTCCAGGAAATTGTATTTATTTGTTTGTTTGTAGTGCGCCAGAGCCCGCAGTCCTCAGGGCACAGAAGAAGGAGAGAAAAATCAAGATCAAGTACAGGGATAGGTGAAATCAAGGATTCATTCAAAGAGTACTGTTTTAAAACGTTTCCTAAATGTCGCATGATTACTATCCGTACACCGGTCTTTTGGGAGTTTTTTCCATACACATGCTGCCTGTGACTGGAAAGACCTGCCAAGGCCTTTCATCTCTTTACTCTTTAGGCCAATAGGCGTATGGAGTCACTAGATCTGGTTGTTCTCTCGGGGCAAGAAACACTAATGGAATCTTTTAGGTAACTGGGTGCTTGCCCGTAGAGACATTTATGCACCACTGTGCAAACTGTAAAGCAAATCCTGGCTTCCACTCGGAGCCAGTGCAGGTTTCTCCTATGGACCGAGATTGACTCCTGTCTGGGGGTGTTTTTTACGATGCGCACAGCATCATTTTCACAAACTGCTTTTATTTGCACCGGCTAGCAGTGCACTACAATTATTTATTCGTGGCATAATCAGTGCGCAAACCAGTGTGATACAGTTGGCTTCTGAGACAAAGGGCTTCACTAGCCTAAGTAATCTCAAGTGATGTTGTGTTTTAATGGTGATGTTATACACCTGTGCATCTGCGTTAAGGAAGGCCTCAACGACAACTCCCAAGGTCTTGACCTTGGAGCTCGTATTAACATGGTATCTTTGGATAGTGAAGCCTGAGTACTTGCTGTCAAGTTCGGAACGTTCCTGGGAGGAGCTAAAAATGTAAAGTTCTGTTTTGGCAGTGTTCAGGCACATTCCGTTGGTTGCCATCGAATTTTGGATGGTTCCATAAATCAGAGAAATCCTCTCTGAATCTTTTTCATATTCTCCACTAATATTTATAATCAGCTGATTATCGTCAGCATAATTAGTGAAGCGCACTCCTAATTGGGCTAGGAGGTCACATAGCGGGCAACAGTAAACATTGAAGAGAGTAGGTGAGAGGTAAGTGCCTTGTGGCACTCCATAGCCCAGTCTCTCTGGTTTAGAGCATGTTTCGCCCCATACAACTTTAGACATTCTACTATGGGGAAAAGATCTGATCCAGGAGGTTGCTTTGCTAGAACAGTCACCTATATTCTGTTTTTTATGATCAACAAGTTCAAAGGCTGCTGAAAGATCTAATAGTATCAGCAGCCCACCTTTGCTGTTGTCCATGATTTTAAACTTCTCCGTCTGCAAGTCCAGCAGGGCACTTTCTGTGCCATGATGAGATCTGAACCCAGACTGTCTGGGATGGTAAACTTCAGATTCACTTTCATCAAGAAAGGCACGTTTGTGATAGGCCTGTAATTACTATACACCTTTGGATCCAGTCCCAACTTTTTCAACAGCGGGATCACTGCTACTTTTTTCAGTGAATTCGGAATTAGATTTTCCCTGAAGGTGGCATTGGTGAAACAGGCCAAAAAGTGGATGAATACCTTGAGGTTTTTTTAAATGACTTTGGATGGCAGGGTTTCACCATCACATGTGGTAGGTTTCATTTTATTTTGAGTTTTAAGCAAGGATTCTTCGGAGATGGCTTGGAACGTGAAAGTTCCATTACGTTCTTGTTTTACATCCTCCCTAGTTTGTACAGAAGATTTTCCTTAATTTGGGCATGGGCTGCAGCTATTTTGTCTACAAATGCCTTCTATGCTGCCTCCTAATCCTCCTCTGTTGGTCTAAAGTGATGGAGCATTGCTTTTGGTTTTTCCAAATTTCAAAGGATTTCAAATAGCTTTCTAGAATCGTTTTTTGAGTTCACTATTTTAGAGTCGAAAAAGGATTTCTTACAAAATCTTGCTGCGATATAATTTTTCCACTGTCTTCCAAGCCTCTCTATTTTCCTGTGCCTGGTCCCTTTGCCAAATTCGTTCTGCTTATCTGTTTTCTAGCAGTTAGATGTTTGATTATTAGGCTTCTCTCTAATAGATTTAGTTATGAGCAATGAAAAACAACTATATACATTCCCCAGCAAGCATCCCTTTAACACTTTCTCACCAATTTGCAGTTTTTGAAAACCACCAAACTTCTTATTTGGGTCTCATTTACTGTAAATGAACTGATTATGGTGATTTTAATTTTGCAAAATGATAGCAACATTGTGAAATTGGAGATATTTAGTGAACCATTTCACAAAATTGGCAAAAGAGAAACTATACAATGTTATGCATCCCTAACTATTAAAAAAAACACTGCCAATAACAGGTGGGCACTGCCTTAGGATAAAGGATTAGGTTTATGTCAGCACTCCTCAGGAACATCAGGAGTACTGGTGGAGCTATATTTTCACAAAAGGGTGGGTCTGCACTCTATACTCATGGACCCAGGCCAGGGATTGCCCATAAAGCAATGATGGGATATTTATTTTACGGGAGTATTTTCTTTTGAAGAATACCTTTGATAGATGACACTAGTGCAAAACTAAATGGTACTCATTGTATCAAACACGTAATGATGTGTAAGAATAAAAGTCAGACATGACCCTGCCAGAATTAGAACATACACATGCAGGTTCCACGAACATCCCTGAAGAGCTACATACATGTGTGCTTGACCCCATCAGATGAACTCACTTAATTGGTGCTTTTACGTCTTATCTATTCTGTCAGGCGAACAATCTGCATGCAGAGGAAGTGGTGAATGGGAAACTCTAAAGTTAGATAAACAAACCAACCACCGGCCACTTTACTCAGCGAATTGCTCCAATCGCCTCATTATGTGTGAAAAGAAATGGCTTAGACTGAGCTGTCAAATCATGCTCTGTAAGGTCTTTGATGCTAGCACGTGTTATCTCTCATTTCTGTACAGATTGACTGTAGGCCTACAAGTACCAGAATGGAATATGATGTAGGCCTAACTGCTAGAACGGGTCCATTATTTCAGTGGACATGGAACAATGTAAGGTCTTACCCACTGGCCTGTACCACTTTCAAAATTCAGGCACAGCCCAGATAAAGATACCTGCTTGCAGTAGTTGTTTGATAGCGATGCAGCTTGTCCTTGTGCATAATGTACACTACATTTGCAGTCCCACAAAAAGGTTGAACGCTATTTTAGTGCAACAAACAATCAGGCATGCACCCTCAGCTAAGCTGTGGTCAAAATGGCAGGTCAGGGCACATCCCGGTTATCTCCGGCATGGGTCAATGGGGCTGCCTATGTTCGGACAAGATGTTTCTCTGGCCTAGCTTCTCTGAGTCCATGTCACGTGCCAGAGGCGGCTGAGGGCAAAGCATCCGATGGTGCTAGGAGGCACGCCGGAGAGTGAGTGTGTCCAGCAAAGCCCGAGACCTGCAGCTATCTGCCCTATCAGAGGACAGTGCTCTGCTCTCAGAACTTAAATTCAACATAAGATGGTCAGAGCTGGCCTGCTTCAGGCTGGTGCATGACTGACGTTGGAGGGTGTGGAGTGGAAATTCCCTCGATCTTTACTTACAGGTACACACACCTGATTTGACTGCTGGGGTCCCTGATCGAGGTTCACGATGAGACAATTTTTACCATCATGTGTCACGCCACACACTTTAGGAGAGTAGCAGTATTTTCTTTCAGCTTGTATAAGTGCAAGTACTACAAGTGTCAGCAAATAGACGTGCTGGACAGTACCATCGCCACTACTGCACTGTTTGTATGTGGTCGCTCCACCTACTTATATATATGAGGGAAAGGTCAGCGTTTGCCCCTGAAGACTTCAGTCTCCAAATATCAAGTGATCAATGGAAAATTGCAGGACGAGACTAGGTAAACATAACAAAGAAATTGACAATTTTCAACATTATCCTGGAGAATTCAAGAGTCTGATAGTGACAAGGGACAGAGTGAGGGAGAGTGAGGAGAGTAGCCCACACTGGACCTGACTATTCAATCAAAGGGTGAAATAAGTGTCAGTGGGCAACACTTTCAAAATGAAAGCTGCTAGAATTCGTTATTGGCTGAGAGTCGAGTATACACAACTAAGTCCTTTAAACTCCATCGTCTTAATTTCTGGTACAAGCAGACCAGAACGTCCCTGAAACATACTGCTAACCATTATCTGATTAGGGGGAAACTTCATAATTGGCTCTTTGGAGAGAAAGTCAACTCATTGGGTCAATGCATTTCAAGCTGCCACATGATAAAACCATAGGGGATCATTGTGACTTTTTCAGTGTGGGAAAAGTTCTGGTAATTCCATTAAAGTACAGGTTTGCTGGTGGGGTCACTGATTTACCTCCAGCCAAGAGCTCTAGATAAATCGGGCCCCCACCAGCAAACAAATGGCGGTATTACCAGCACCGATATTACTGGTGCTAGCAATGGCGGCAATCCCCTCCAGGGAGTTGTATAGGACTCCATGAAATGGGGATTTACCGCTCCTTCTGACTCCTGTAATATCCTGGTAAGACTGGGATATCATGCAGTAGAAATGGTAGGTCAGTTTGCCGGTATCAGATACCGGAAAATTTCTAATGACCCCATAATATTTGGGCAATTAAAAGACATACAGCCTTATTATGTGTTTGGTGGTAATACAGCAGTAAATCTGACAAATTACCGCCTACAGTCATCTGCTTTTGAAGCCACTTGGACCTGTAGGTTTTCTACGGGGTTACAAGTGGTGGTAGGATGATGCTAATCCCCATTTTAGGAGTCCAAAGGACTTAGGGCCCGATTCATGGAATTCTCTGCACGGAAAATAGGGTACTGGTACGCGCAACTGCGCAACCAATTCCGACTTCGTAGATTCATGGAATAAAATGTTCGGTACGTTTCATGGACTTGCATGGAGTAGGCACTGGCAGAACGTGGGCGTTGCTTGCACAGAGGGCTGAGAAGGGGGGCAGAACACCAAAAATGTGGAATAACTAGCAATAAACTGGGTGTTCCGAGGGACGGCATGCAGGCAGTCCCTCGCACGCCCACAATTGAATGTCACAAGACATATTCATGGATTACATCGCCCAACCTCTCGGGCAGGAAATGGCCACTCAAGTCCTTGATTCAATCTGCCACCCGAAGGCAGGCGTAAGTCTCTTCGGGGGTTTGTGTACTCAATCAGGGTTCCGATCTAACTTAGGGGTGCATGTAAGCAGTGTAGTGGGGTGCAGGAATGGTTTATGCGGTTTACATGCAGATTTTCCGAGTTTAGACCGAGATCCGATTTTTCAGATGCAGGTTGTCGGGGTGCCGTAAACAGTTACGGGGGACCCTGCGCAGGGCCGTGTCTGAGGGGAATTTTGTTTGAAACCGCGCCTGGAGGACGTCTTTACACGGTGCACGCTGTGCCTGACTTTGAGGGTGTTACCATTGTAAGCAGCCCCTCCCCCTTGGTCTTGTGACGTGAGCTGTACCTTTAAGACCCGGGGCACCAGCGCACCCGCGCGCGCACCCAGAAGTACAGTGAAGTACTGTTTGCTGTTCGCGGTGTGCGCGTGGGTGGGTGGTGTTGCTTTCCCTGTGGGGTAGTTTGGCTTGTAAGCAGAGGGGCCTTCCACTTGTGTTACTTACCAAGTCTGGGATCAGCCTTATCAACTCAACTGATTCACCCTTACAAGGTTAGAGAGTTCTTTATTTAGTGTGGCCCATAAGTGTCCATTGTCTGTGTATTAGGCTCTATTGCACACGAATAATGGATTCTATACTTAGAAATGGGAAAAAGAGGAAGGAGTGTACCTCAAAAATGCCTCCCACGTTGGAATCCGCAAAAAATGCAAATAAAAAAAAAAAAATGATGAAATTAGTCCCACTCCGTCGTTGAATGGGAAGACATCTTTCTTGTCGATGTCTCTTCAATCGGACGAATTGAGGGACATTGTGGGAACAAAACCGGCACCTGAAACCCAGATTGGGATATCGGATGTTAAAGAAGTTCTAAAAGCAGCGAACGAAAACATTACTACTGATCCATTTGCTGTGGATGAGCATACAGAAGAGATCCAAAAAATCATTGCTGACATCCATGAGAACAAATACTTGCCTATTTCAGATATTTCTATGTTGGCGCCGGTAATTATGTCCGACTTAGATAAAAGAGTTAGGCTCTCGTTGGGACCCTCTACACCGGTGTCCACCAACTGGCCATGGAGAGAGCATGTACACTTTCACAAATCTTGTGAGTTGCGTTATAGATTAATCAGTCCTGAAAGGGGACATACTGCCAATCCTATTACCCAAACTCCTGTAACCAGCTCTCCAGTTAAAAATGTAGCCGACACTAGCAAGATGCAGAAAACTATACTGGAACAGAGACCCTTTAACTCATTTGTACCAGATTTAACTTTTTGAATGTGCCTGATGTCCCTTTATCTCAAGACATAATTGATGAGGAAGGTATAGAGCAAAAATTTAGTGACTTACCTATTTTCACAAGAGTCCTAAACTTGCTCGATCGTGGCCAGGAATTTTCACATCTTTTATTGCAAGAGATGAAAAAGGAGCTGGCAAATAATAAGGCTCAACTTTCAAAAATTGAAGGCTACATGTTAGCACAAGAAGCATGCCATGTACATCACTCAGAATGTCACATCAGAGCAGCCTCAATTGTCAAAAACGAGCTGTGCCACCTCACACAATCGGTGGAAAAAAAAAATGCTGCCTCACAAACCATAGATGAACAGTTCCTGTCAAACGGAATTCCGGTAACATTTGCACAAATACTTCAGAGTATGGATAAATGCAGAACCCAAACCCAAAAACTCAGTCGCGCAACTAGCGACAATATAGACTTCCCGGAAATTGCAAAACTTCAGCATGACAGACTCTGTCAAATTGAATCAATTCTGCTTCAAGGCAATGTGAATGAGAAATTAGAGAAAACACTCTCGGAAAACGGAGATATTGCAGTGAATGCAAGCCTGCCTGTCAGCTCACCAGATAGTCCCTCGACTTTGATGAAGCTGATGGAAAAAGAAAAACTAAACGAAACAGCGCAGGAGCACATTAACGCTCAAGACAAACTCTATTTTGTATCTCGACAAGCTAAAAGAAACCACCTGAAAGCATTGAAGAGAAGACACAAAAATAAGGGGCACTATGAGAGCGCCGAGATAAAAATATGTGAACTAGCTGCTGATCTTGCAAACGATAAAGCCCCAAAATCGTCATCCATCAAAACAATAACTAATATCTCCAGAGCTGATAGAACAAAATCTGATTTTAAATGAACTAAATGACGAAAGTAAGACCGCTCTCCAAATTAGACCCATAAAAGGTCATGAATTTAGCTCGCCAGCAAAGTCTAATCCAGCTAACAAAAAAAAGACTACGCTGAAGTCTCCCACTCAAAAGAGCCAAATGGGTGAGGTTCTAATTATTAAGGAAGCGGGGCTTCAGCCTATCATCGAAAACATGATTCAATCGCATGTAACAGCTTTCTTTAAAGACATGTCCTCGAAGAAATCTGACAGTCTGGTGCGCAATGTCAAAAGCAAATGCAATAATGGGTGCGCCGAAATTTCAGACTCAATGGAGAGTGGTGAGGATTCTAAGAGAATGAGTGCACTTTTGTCTGAGGTAACAGAAAAACCCATTATAACAGTGGAAACAAATATCAAAAATGGAGGAAATAAACAAGAGTTACAAGGGCCGCAGACGCAGAAGAGTGACCAAATGCAACCACAGCCTACGCCATGTATTCCAATGCTGGAAGAAAGGACGCATCCACTGAAAAAATCATGCAACGAGAACAACAACCCGGAACCAGGTTCCCCCTCGATAGATCATCAGCAGGGGGTCGGAAGTATCTCCAATGTAAAAGATAACGTGGAGATTGAAAACAAAACGCAAGAGGCATCAAGAGAAGAGAAAATCCCTTAGCTCATTTTACAATTTCATAACATACCTGGAGAAATGTAAAATATTATCGGCTGGAGAAGCGATCCTAAGATTAATAGCATGGTTCGGATTAATCGATCTTTTCTCCTGAACTCACTTTATAAAATTCCATCCTTACGAAGCTTAGTGACAAATGATATAGGCCCTCATTACGACCCTGGCGGAAATCGAAAAACGATGGCGGAAATGCAATACCGCCATCGAATAGCGCTCGGTGCGATTATGACCCGTCACCGTAAAGTACGATGCCATTAGCGACACCGTAGTGAACGCCAATGCTAACTGCACCAAGTACGCGCACGCGCGCCATGCAAAACCGTAATTACCACCATGGCGCAACGGTACGCGAATTCTGACCCTAGCGGACATTTACCTAACGCCATCAAGCATGGCGGAAAGTACCATTCCGCCATGGTGAGAAGTACGGCAACGCGAACCAACCGTAAATGGCCCTACTGAGTGCCTGTACACCACTCCCTGGCCACATTGCACAACTCCTCGTAGGTGCAATGAAGTCACACAATGCAACCAGTGAAATGTACAAGTCACCCATGCATGCCAACGAACAAATGAATGTAGGGGCTCCAAGTGCCTTGTGAGTGGCCATCCATATTTGCCATGTCACCATTGCCGTACTGATGCAGCACAGGCATGTGAAGGTTCAAGTACAGCAATATGAACTGAAATATGAGACAAAACAACAACAGGCCCCCATAGCTTGACACCAGTGTAAGGCAACATTCAAAGCAGTATCCTGAGGGAGACTGCACCAGCCCTGTACTCTTGCCAGTAAACAAACCAACCATCAGCATAAGCATGTACCACACAAGTTGGCAGAGTGACTGAGCAGCCAGGCCCATCTCAAGAGGGGCCAATGGGAGCTGCAGGGCACAGATGGCACGAATACAGAAGCTATTCCAATGGACATGACCTCAGTCTCCCTCCAAGAAACGCACGCAAACACAGGCACCTGTGACCAGCCATATTCTGATAATCACATCATTCCACCAATCCACCTGGCTGACCGGCATCTGTTACACAAAAACTAATCCCCCGCCCCTGAGCATGACATCATTAAAACAGTCATAATGGCAGCCCCTATCCCTGACCTCACTGGGCTTCGTAGGCAAACGCGCCCAGTACAGTACCACGCAACTATACTCAGAAGCTGGAACCCAATGCAGATCTTCTCACAATACATCGCTCCACAAATAGCAATATGCTACATTACTTGCAAAGAATAACGCTACACGGTTAATATCATAATAGAAATTTAATGCACAACAAAATCACCAAGCCCATACAGCCATTAGGTCATGAACTCCAAAATATATTTCATTATTGTGGGCTGCATCCGCAATAAATGACCAGCGTCTTCTTGTGTGACGCCCTGTTCCTTCATGGTACACAGGGGCTACATTCACGTTCAAAAAGGCAACATGGAAGCGCCTAGAACCGCAGGGCCGTCCCATTAGGTAGGCACTAGTCCAGCTGAAAGGTCGATATGTTGCTCCTAGCCACTAGTACTGCGTAAGGGCATGTGGCCCATTGGCGATCGTCCCATAAGATCGTAATGGTGCTCCACTGATTAACACGAAGCAGCAGGTGTCGGGAGTAAAAGCCATCTGCAGGAGTGGCATACAGATGGCAGCGGCAAAAGGGGAGGAGATACCTGTCACCCAAATGAAATGAAAAAGAATAGTATGGGCATCAGAACTTCATTTGAATTACTCACTTCAATGATCACACTAAATCTACAGCCATATGCATGCTAGCCCACTCAAAAGGATTATTCCCACCCAAAAAGCACTTGCGAATCATAACTATATAAATCGAGGTGAAAACACTATTACAAACGAGTCTTTGTGTGCATGCGTCTGTTAAAACAGAATCCATTAGATGGGATTAGTAACGTGCATAGACACAAGTGTTTGAAGGCGCGTCGAGACAGGGAGGGTTCAACAAGGGCAGATAGACGATGGTCCCACTATGGCAGCTCTGCATCACATAGCGCAGGGGAAGTGGATAGATTCCAAAAAGCCATGTACATGGCAAACTCTCAATTAAATCATCTGTCCATGCATCCATACATCATTCCCTCATCCCGGTATGAAAACGCCTGATTATTTACTCACATAACATGTGAAATTTCCATAGAGTCTGTGCGTAATGCAGTCTGCAAAATCCACTGTGCTCCAGCCCGGAATTCCAGTGTTGTGAAGTAACATGTATTTGGGAACGTCCGGCCTTATCGTCCACTACGCTATTGCGCATCCCATACTATTCATATCAATCATTGCATTCTCGCCATGGCCCCTGTCCGAAGGACATTAAACAATAGAACTTTATATCTGCAGTCAGACCTGTGGGCGTCTCCTCTCCGCTAGCTGAAAACCGAAAGCGCTGTCCTTCGAATTCCTCATTTGCAACATCACGTCGAAAAGGCATCTGTGACCGCTTGAAATCACGAATTCATCCATGTAGTGCGGCAGTGTGTGAAAATGGCAACTGGCTTCACTCACAAATGGGACGCCCCGCCCGTCGGTGAACCTCGGTACAGTGCTGCATGAGGGTCCACCGTTAATCGAGTACTACATTCCACTGACCCTTCACAAGTTTGTTCGCGACTGTATAGATAGTATGTCAAACAATGGGACCAAAGCAGAATGAACATATTAACCAATATTGCACTGCCATCGGGATTAAATACATGATTGTAATAGCAAGATGCCATGCGTCAAATTGCAGCGTTGTGTGCGGGACGTGCTCGCCCAAAGGGGATTGCAGCTTGCACAGGTGGAATGAATCACCACAGGTGGAGGCTATACTGCCTGAAAACACATAAATTGCACACCCAACCCCCTCCCACAACCACACCCACTCCAAAATGCTACCGGCAGGACTAGCGATGTTGGCCCTGGGGGACCTGATAGCACTGCAAGTACTCCAACTTCAAGAAGAAGACGAACACCAACTACTACAACAACCGGCCGCACAGAGGAGACGCAGGAGGAGGAGGAGGGCAAGGCAGGGCCAGCAAGGCCCACCAGCACAGCCACTACCATCACTCAGGCAGCCCGCAATCCCACGCCTCCGAGCTCATCCGTTCAACCTCACTGATGAGCAGATCCACACCCTCTACCGTTTGGACCGGGACACCATAACCGCCATTGTGGACATGACACACGCTGACCTTGTCAGCATGATAGATAGCCCAACCGCCATCCCACCCCTACTGAAGGTGGTGTCTGTACTACACTTCCTGGCCACAGGCACCTACCAGCACACAGTCGGACAGTTGCATGGCATTTCACAGCCACTGTTGTCACGGACACTATTGCAAGTGCTCGATGCCCTCCTGAAGCACGCAGACGACTACATCTCTCTACCACGCTCGGAGCAGGAAATTACGAACACAAAAGTGGGATTCCATGCACTTGCCGGCATACCGGGTTGCATTGGTGCCATCGACTGCACCCATGTGGAATTGGTTGTCCCACATGCCATGGAGCTCCAGTACCGCAACCGAAAACAATATCATTCTCTTAATGTACAAATGGTGTGTGACTCCAACAGGATCATTACACATTGTTGTGCCCGATTTCCTGGATCAACCCATGATTCTATGGTCTTGAGGAACTCTACAATTCCACGCTACATGGAGCGTCACGCAGGGAACAGATCCTGGCTACTCGGTGAGTCTCATTTCATGCATGATGATGTGGGGTATGTGATGCGCCAATGACCTGGCAGGAAGGGGGGGGGATGCGTACGTAGCAATGTCATTCCACAAACATCCTTTATTGTCCACATACAGGTGATGCCGGGTATCCACTGAAGAGATGGCTCCTTACACCACTCCGGAACCCACAGAACCAGCATGAGGAGGACTACAACCATGCCCACTCACGTACCCGTGTAGTCATAGAACAGGCATTCGGCCTACTGAAGGCTCGTTTCCGCTGCCTCAGCAGGTCTGGCGGGGCATTCCTGTACCGCCATGAGAAGGTTGCAAAGATGGTCATGGCATGTGTCATGCTACACAACATGTGCGTACGTAGAAATGTGCCCATGCCCCCTGACGCAGAACTGCAAGCACCTGAAGATGGTCATGATGAGGGTGGGGATGTGGCAGCACCTCAAGGAGTCCGCGAGGCACAGGAGGGCCGTGAAATTCGTCAGATTATCATAGATTCATGCTTCTAGCACTCACGCCTGGTGGCTGATACATGGACACGGGACTTGTGGCACTGTGTGTGTCTGGAACATGCACAATATGGACTGTACGCCTATAAAGGCCTCGTACACAAAGTTCAATGTCCACACATCTCATTGGATGATTGTGAAATGTTTATAGCATATGTGAAATTATGTTACACACCCCATCGACCCGCCACCCAAGAAAGCCCAACACACCCCCTCCACCCTCCTACCTCCCCCCCGAACACCAGTGTCCAAAGATGCTCATTGTCAGTGGGCAGACGCTATTGCAAGCCCCCTCTCCGGGTATCAGGTGCACCCCTGCCTGTGGAGCGCAGGTTCCTCCCAGATCTACGTTGGGGGCTGCCCTGGATGGAACTTGCAACGGATGATGTCTCTGCCTGCTCACGTCCATGCATGTCCCTAAGGGTTTGTGAGAGCTCAGTGAGCACACGGCGCACAGCGGCAAGTTCAGCACATACGTCTTTGGACGTCGCATGCAGTTCCCCCCTCAGGCTCTCGGTGCTTCTCTCCATTTGTGCCCTTAGTGTCTCTGTACTTCTCTCCATTTCTGCCCTAAGTGTCTCTGTACTTCTCTCCATTTCTGCCGTAAGTGTCTCAGTAGATGTTTCTATGGCTGCCTTAGTACCCCCGCATTCATCAACATGCTCCTTGAGGAGCGTGGCCAGTTGCTGCTGTTGCACGATCACCTGGTCGAGGGACTGTTGCCTCTGCTGGGCCATGACCATTTGCGGTGGTGTCACAGAGGGGCTGATCACCTCATGTTGCCTTGCCACAGGGCTTGTGGGGGATGGCCAGTCGTCGTCTTGTGGGTGCCCCTGCGTGGTGTCCTCATGGTGTACGGGATGAAACAAACAGGGGGATTGAGACAGGTCATGGATGGATCCTACATCGACAGCACCGTTTTCTGTGTCGGAGCATGCTGCCATTAATGCAGTGTCACCTATGGTGCTGCTGCCACCAGAAGCAGTGCCTTCTGTGGCATCAATTGGGGGGACCTGTGGTGCTGCTGTTGTGGGCATGCTGCCTGCTGGGGTGCCTGTTGAAGTCCCCTCCTGTGTGCTGCCACTTGATTTGTGCTGCTGCCGTGTCTTGATCCGTGCAGCTGAGGTGGAGGGTCTTTGGCCGTTGGTCTTGGCCCTCTTTGCAGGTGTGCTGGTAGGGGTGTCCTGAAGCTCGTCGTTTGAATCGGACCCTGTGTTGGAGTAAAGGAGGGCGAGCGTTATTTATGGGTCTGTGGAAATTGGAATGGCAATGTATCACATGCATTGGGGTGGTACCTGAGGGTGATTTGGGTCAGGGCCTTGGAGGTGGTTTCATTTTTGTGTGGATTGAGGATGCAGTTGTTTTGCAGCCTGCAGTCAGGGTGTGCATGCTGCACGTGTAGAGGGTGTTTTTAGGATTTTTAATTATTTATGTATTTAATGTGACTTTTAAAGTGCGCTATCAGGCCAATGTATGTGGACGTTCTCCTGGACATGTGTTTCTGTTACACTATGTGGACACATGGTACTTCACATGATTGGACATTGTGGATTTAGCAGTGTTTTATTTGGCCCACCTACCTGATTCTTCGGATGTCTGCACTCCTTTCTCCATCCCTCCGACTCCCTCTATACTCTCCATTCCAATGGTGGAGGCACAGATTTCTTCCCAGGGGGTCAACTTGATGGGTGATTCCGATCCTCCCCCGGTAGCTGTGGCAATGTTACCGTTGGCTGATAGTATGCTCCGTACGCGTATCCGCAAGTCGTCCCATCGCTTTCTGCATTGCTGTGGGTTGCGGGGTGCGGTCCCCACCGCACTTACCCGCTGTGCCACCAGGGCCCATATGGCCTTCTTGTTCGCAAGTGCCGTCCTGGTCATTTGCGTCGAGAAGACGACGGCAGCATTCTCCTGGAGGGTCTCTGTGAGCACGGTGAGTTCCTCATGGGAGAAGTGGACCTGCCGCTTGCGGTCGCACGCTTTTTTCGCAACTTTTCCCATTTTTATTGTTTTCACTAGGGTGGCTAACGGGTTGGGATGTGTCTCAGGGTAGGATTTTTAATGGTTGTGTTGGGATTCTGATTTTATAGGTGTATGGCGTGCTGTTTCCCGTTCCGGGCCCATGTTTTTACTTCCGTTTCCGTATATTTACGGTCACCGTATTTTGCGATTACCGCTCATTACGGTGACCGCTATGATGGGTGGCGGAATTGCACCTAGGGCGCCGTACGACGCGGTGAGGGGCGTTTTGGGGACATTTCCGCCATCGCGGACTTTGCACTTCCGCCATGGCGTAGTGCTCGTGCACAATGGGTCAGAATTAGCCGCACTTTACTCCGTCGTGCAATGGCGGAAACGCTATTTACGCTATGGCGGTCAGGTCAGTTACTTTCCGCCAGGGTCGTAATGAGGGCCATAGAGTGGATTCGCCTGCCAGCAACGAATAATAACAGAATGTTATCGAATATGATATCACCCATTATTGCTAAATTGATCTGGGAGCATCGCAGTGACCTCTTGTTTCTTGGATTAGAAATGGTGGGGTTTGATCACATAAAAACCGCAATGGATTTTTTGGAATTCCATCCTCCCTCGGTAGTGGTCTCTGAGTCTAATGCCTCCAACCATGGGCAAACAAACTCACAAAATGTCATGATGGAACAGCTCACTGCCCTCACAAATGCCCTTAATAGGCCCAAATGGTTAGAACCCCTGGTTAAAACAGTGGTTAATAAAATGCCTCCCGCAAACACGTCATAAAATGACGACTTAGTTATCATGGCATGGAATTGTTGTGGCATGAGTAACTTTTTAAAATGGGGAGAAAATCCTCACACAGAGCAGGTTCCGAACATATTGCTTTTTCAAGAAACTATGGCACTTAAGGAGGTGGAAATCGAGGATTTCACTGTTTGTTCTCATCAGGCAAAGAAAGGCGCAGAAGGAAGACCCTCGGGCGGCCTTATGATTTTGATTGACACTACCTTAAACTTTACCATCAAGAATACATATCGCTCTGATTTATTTATTATATGTGATATTTATTTTGATGTGAAGCCACATGGTCACCTTCTCCTGATTTCGCTTTATTGGAATCCATTGCAATATAGCATAGAAGTAGCATGTGAGCTTTTTAGCGAGACTCTCATTGAAGCCCTTTCTAAAGCACCTCTCGCGGAAATATTCATTGGAGGTGATTTCAATGCAGTGTGTGCTCCTAACTGTAGCAATAGGAACATCAATTCTCCTTATTATCAGGCTTCACTTTGTAAAGGAGATACGTGGATTAAGTTTTTCAAAGTGTGGAATATATTCCTACTGTTAGTTTCAGCCTCCCATGAGAAAGTTACGTGGAAAAGAGGTAATGTGCAGTCATGGATTGATCACATGTTTGCATCTAAAGAGTTGTCTGGCCGACTTGCCCCAGTTAACTCTTCTAAAATTGTCTTTGGGGATCATGCCATCATTATATAATCTATAGCAAACTATTTTACACGCCCTCTACCTTCTCCTCATTTGGCGCTCATTCAATCTGACAGAACAATGCTCTCTATTAACTGGTCTGTGAAAACTTGCAGGATGCTAACGGCCCTTGTAAATAGAGACCTCTGGAAACCCAACAATAGTAATAATGTTGATAACTCAACAATTATAAATTGGAACTGCAGGATGATTGCTGTACACCTAGCAATGATGTCTAAATCTGGCGTCACGAAAACTGAGATTGAGGAAGAAGGTAGACCGTTCTGTGCTGTGATTGCCACACTAAAAAGAAAGAAAACCCTGGATCTTCATAAAATAACGAAATCCAGGCTTAGCATGTCCCAGAATGAATATTGTTTACAGAAACAAAAAATAGTCCTGAATTATAAAAACGTGCTCAAAGAGTCACGTATCTTAAAGAAAATTCAACAAAATCAAAGAATTGTTAATCTATTATGTAGTAGGAAAAACAAAGAAATCTGGAAAACGATAAGATCGCTCGATCGTTCCTCGAGAATATGAATCATGCATTGACAGCACAACACGGTATTCATTATTTTCTCAAAAATGTGCATTGCCCGCTGAATTCTTGGTGTATGAACACCCTCCTGATTCTCAGTCAATTCCCGATTGCTGTCCATGGAACAGGAACGACATATGCGCTGCAATTTATAGGCTAAAAAGCTCTAAATGTCCAGGGCCGGATGGCCTTCCACCTTGTGTAATTAAGGACGATCCACTGTTCTGGTCGGCCATGTTTCTCTCTATTTATCAGGAGATATTTCGCTCGAAGAAGATCCCAGGCACGTGGCTCACGTCAATTATTATCCCGATTCACAAAAAAGGCAGCATGTCGGATCCCAATAATTTCAGACCAGTTGCAATTATTGACGTGGCAGTTAAAATCTTTGCCGCATTAATTCTTCAAGAGCTAGAAAGATTTGCTTCTAGAAACAATATTTTGTGTGCCTCTCAAGTGGGTTTCCGTAAAGGGATAGGTACTCCGCTCAACGCAAGTATTTTGGCTCATATTATTGCACACGCGACATGCCCTGATAAGACACCTGTTTTTGTAGCATCCTTAGACCTAAAAGCGGCTTTCGATTGCGTAATTAGAAGGAAGCTATGGGAAATACTACAATGAGCTAAAATACCACAACATCTCATTATACTGATAGAAATGCTACATTATCAAACAAACTTTAAAGTAAGAACTGACAGGTTAGGATCCCTTACGCAAGCAATACCTTCTTGGATAGGGGTGAAGCAAGGCTGTAATCTTACAGCGATTCTCTTCAACTTTTATCTCGCAGGGATCAATGAGATCTGGGACGAGGAAAAATCTTTTCCGATTCGCATTGGTTCGCTCTCCTTGTCTTGGCTTGCATATGCGGATGACATATTGCTCTTTGACCGCACACAGGCGGAGCTGCAACAAAAACTAGCAAGCTTTATGGGCTATTGTAGAAATAACAACTTGCGGGTGAATCCCCAAAAATCTAACATAATAGTTTTTGCAAACAAAAAAAAGGTACCTCATTTCACATGGAGAGTAGGCGATGCCCCGATCATGATAGCTATGGAACTTCCCTATCTCGGTCTTATTCTAACAAAAAATATGTTATTTAAAAGAATCAAAGAAATTCTTACCATCAAGGCAAATACTCTAAAATGTCAAATGAAGGTATTACAATATAAGATCTGTAAATTCACATTCACTGTTAGAATTCTACCTAAAAAAAAGTAGAGGCAATATTGCTGTATGGGGTGGAGTTATATCTTTGTGATTTGGGCCCATTATTAGATCAATTCCAAGGGCAGATGTGGAAATATACCCTTGGTCTACCTTCATCCATCCCAAACGTGATTGTCAGACATGAATTGGGTTTGAACGCTTTATCTGCCAAATACAATTGGAGATTACTGGTAAACTTTGTGAAAATCTTATATCCGCCTAGAAATTCATTATATACAGAATTACATATTATGATGTTGAATAATAATCCACCCTCCATATTGCATTTCAAAAAACGCATGTTAGGGATTATGGAAAAGATCAATCTACCATACGAGGACCTAGAGCTCTTTCAGGAAAAAATCAAAAAGAAAGTGTTTCAATTTGATTGGGTGGACACCTGCACGAAGATTGCTAGTTACTCTTCTTTCGGAGAGTACTATACATTTGTGCACAAACAAGTACCACGCATGGCGTATTTAACCTTATGTCCCTGCCCCAAGGTCCGTCAAACTTTTAGGAGGTTTAGTCTTGACCTGTTACATACAAGGGTCAGACAAAAGCACTGGTTTAAGCAAGTTGCGGGTGATACATGTGCAATATGTCGCTTTTGCAAGCAAACAGTAGAGTCTCTCAAACATCTTTTTTTATACTGTACTCACTTTGAAATTGCGCGCTCTAGAATGATAGAATCATTTGAAGAGGCAAATACGATTGAAGGTAGAGAATGGATTTGGATTAAATGCATGTGGGGTGTGACAAATACCACAATAATCAAAACTACAAGACTTGTAAAGTCCATCGAGTCTGAATTGACATAGTTTGAATAGGCTAATACCTTACGACTATAAGGTAATGTCGTTGAATCGTCTCCACATGTGTGTGAATAGGTTCTGCCTTGTTGTAAAGGTGCTCTGTAAGTAGTGACCACGTTATTGTAGGATTGTTGATCCTCTTTTTCTGTTGTTATTATTGCTTCCTGTATTTGTATTGTATGTGTGTTTTTATCTTTTTAATTGGCAAATTGGAATCTGTTAAGTTAACAAATGAGACGAGTCGAAATATGAAAAATTTGTAAAGGTCTTGATGTTCTTTTGACTAAAAACAAATAAAAAAGTTTTATAAAAAAACAAAAAAAAAACAGTTGTTTCCCACACTGGCAAACTTGTAATGAGGCCCAGTTGTATTTACTCTTAAAGAACTATAGGAAAGCCGTCATGAATTCTGGGTTTTGATAATGGACAGAACGTGGCTTATATTGAATGATTAGAGGATAAAAATGCCATGACCCATGTAGAGAGACATTTCATTTTTTTAATGTACAAACTCTGTTGTTTGTAAAGGGAATTTTCAGAGAACTGTAAACATTCTTTATATTTTTAAACATGAAATATGTATATTCCCCTGCCTATGTACTGGAGTTTTGTGTTAAATGTGAAACTTTGTTTTTGTGTGGGCTGGTTAGCCTGGATTTTATTTAGACTGAAATTAAAGGAATCATTTTAAACAATCTCCACCATTTTGTGCTCTACTACTACTATCCTTAAATGCCCCAAAATGGAAGCATTTGGTGTGGTGACCTGAAAGGGGGATCTCTGTGTCCCTAAATCAAACAAAGAAATGATATGATGTATTGTTGCGAGCTGCCACCACTCCATTGGGTTTCAAAATGGGCTGGTCCTTCAAATAGAGTAAAGCCCGCCTTTTTCTCTCTGAGGAGAAGAGAGAGGGAATTGACAGAAGAAGGAGCCGTCCCTCAGCCGGGCCTGTCAGAGTTTTGCACATGCTTTCCCTAGGCCGAGTGTGTCAGCAGCGCATTCCGACCCAGGCACCTGGTTCAGAGATAGGAGAGATTACTTTTCGGTCGTTGGTTCTCATTAGCACTTGAGTCGCTGCGCTGTATTCGCTCTCTGAGCGAGTGTCGTCATTACAGGAAAGCTACTTTAGGCAGCACCGCAGGTGATGGTTGTATACAAATTGTTCGTTTTACAACTGTTCGAATTACAATTGACCTTTTCACAATTGACCGAATTGTGAAGGTCAATTGTAACATTTATGTGGGGGGAAACCCCCCACAACCCCCCACCCAACGCCAAACCCCCAAAACCCCTATATATATATATATATATATATATATATATATAAAACCAAACCGATATATATATATATATATATATATATATATATATATATATATATATATATATATATATGTTAAACAGAAGGGTAAAGGTTCTGGGGAGGAGAAAGCTCTCCCACAAACACCTACCAAAAAATGCCCAAGCACAAAAGACTTCAAATTGTGTTCAAAATTTCATTTTATTTATCCAAAAAGAGTGAACATAGTATAAAAAGCATACATAACAATACCTAAGCAGACCAGGTGTCATGCAGCACTCACCCACAGCGGGTGGAAAACGCCACGCGTTCCGCTCGACTCGTGAGCTTCCTCAGGCTAGTATGATTCCAAACGTTTGTTTCCTTGTGTTTTTATACCCTTGCACTGATGGTGATTGGGTCTGCACAGATGTGCAGCTTACATAACGTAAAAAAAGTTGACAGTTACATAACATGAAAAAAAAGAAAACCTTAACAGTTAATTGTTTAGAACTCTATGGTTCTGATTGTAACAAATCCGCCATTGTTCAGTGTGTAAATACATAGTTGCCCACATTTGTGAGTTGCCTAATTCCCCATTACTATACTGGGTGTATGCCAGCTGACAATAAGCCATAACAGCCCTTCACCTTCACTTGCTTTACAATGTTAAAAGAAGTGACCACAAGTAAAAGCGCTAGTGCGCCTATTTAATTTAATGCTGCACCGTGATAGAAAAAATGTCTTCACGGTGCTGCTCTCTTCCCGCTAGTGGCATAAAATGCCCTAAAACGAATGTGTGCTGCTACTGCCCTGAAACCACAATGCCCGCTTCCGTATAGTAAAATAAGCCTTCAAGTGAAGGCCCCCTATATATGCACACTATAAATGCAACATGGCAATACCAGTGTATGGCCATATAAAAACAACAATGGTGTTCACTACACGGGGCGAGCATCTGTGGTATAGACAGTCTGATTCTCAATGACAAATTAAAACAATATCACGATTGGTGAAAAGTCACCATATCGAACAAAGTGACTAATGCATTAAAATACAATATAAGACAAAAGCTGAAACCTAAGTTCCTATTCAGTGCAAAAGTATGGCTGTAAAACATCCAGATATCCATAAATTTAAATGAATATCGAAGTGTGTTGATTCATATAATACACAAAGCCAATAAGAGGGAGGGTCTACCTAGATCGGTATCATAACTATAGACAATAGTTTGTAAACTTGTGATAATCATATATGCAGAATGGATGGACATATCAAGGTGTGTATATAGATTAGCACCTGGATATCAATGTTTGATTCCTCATTCATATAGAAACACATACATCTCTGAGTCTATATTTAGACCATTGGGTTTCAGAGTATCATATTTGCATATGAGCTTGGCTTCTAGTTGACGTAACTTGAGTTCTCTATTGCCAAGTCTTTTATGTTGTGGTATATGGGCTAGTCCCTGGAAACTCATTTCTTTTACATTATTGCTGTGTTGTTCAGCAAAATGTGTTGCCAGTGGATAGGTTTGATCTCCATTTTTTATAGCCCTATAATGTTGCAAGATGCGCAGTTTGAGCGGGCCTATTGTGGATCCTATATAATTCAGGCCACAACTACAGGTAATGGCATACACAACGAACTTCGTTTGACATGTTATTCTATGTTTGTGTTTCCATTGTTTGCCATCAACACCAATAAATGGTCTCTTACATACAAAATTACACATTTTACATTTACAACATTTTCTGAAACCCATTTTGTTCTCTCCTAAGAGCCAACTTGACGATTCATTCTTAGTCACTACCATACTTGGCGCCAAGATGTTTTTTAGTGTGGGGGCTCTGCGGAAAGTAACACTCGGTCTTATCTCTAAGACTCTACACAGATCTCTATCGGTGGTCAGAATGTTCCAATGTTTTTGCATTATGACTCTTATTTGTTGGGCTTGTTGGTTGAAGCCTGTTATGAACCTGATTTCCTCATCTTTAGGTTTAATTTTGGGTTTGAACAGAATACTTCTAGAAAGTTTGTCTGCTTTTTCAAAGCATTCTGTCACTGTATTTTTAGAGTATCCTCTGCTTACGAACCTTCTGCCGATATTTTTGGCTTCTTCCCACGCTTATGACTATACATCTGCCAGGATAGATCTTTTCAAATTTACACGCAAACTGAAATTGACTAAATGTTATGCCACACAAGTTGGGGATACCAGACATAAAAAGGATCAAGATTAAGAAACTTCATCAATTTTGTCAGAGAGAGATTTGGGTACCCTGTTATGTTTAGATGAACTACAAGGGAATACTGATATATGCACTGGATATACAAATACTGTAGACAATGATACATTGGCCGAACAGTTTGGAATCAACGCTAATGTGAGCTGTTTCAGCAACTTTAGACCCAAATCGGTCTTTTGTCCGAACATTGAATGTAGTCCAATTGATATCTTTGAAAAACTGGTAATTAAGGATTTGAAAGAATTGTCAACCCTCAATTGTGATGCTATGAAATTTAAGAATCTGAAAACATCACAAGTCAGCGCCTTGGAAACACTGCGTAAAGACCATAATATTGTTATTCGACCATCGTATAAAGGGGGTAGCATAGTTATCATGGACAGTATCAACTATAACAAGGAAGCCATCAGACAACTGAGCAATACATCATGCTATGAAAAAGTTGACAGATCTAGCCTTGATATCACTAATCAGGAATTCCACACTCTGTTACATATTTGGAAAGAACAGGATTTAATAAATGCGGATGAGTATTTCTATTTGAAGAACGTCCATCCCACTACTCCTCTCATTTATTTTAATCCCAAAATTCACAAGAGTCTTATAGATCCCCCTGGACGTCCTATTGTATCCTCGATAGGCAGCCTTTTGGAGAACACCTCGAGATTTTTAGACCATTTTCTCCAACCTTTTGTATTGAGTTTGAACTCATATATTCGAGACACTTCTGACTTGCTAACAAAGCTTAATGATGTTAATTGGGAATCTAATTTTCTTTTGGTTTCCCTAGATGTAGTTTCTCTTTACACTTTGATACATCATCAGTATGGGTTAAATGCATGTAAGCACTTTTTAGCAAGTAGATCTGTGAGCTATCGCCAACACAATCTCATGCTATTAGACAGGTTGAGATTCTGCTTGTAACACAATTACTTCCTGTATGATAATGCTATCTATAGACAAATACAAGGCACGGCCATGGGGTCATGCATGGCACCAACCTATGCAAATCTGTATATGGGATGGTGGGAAACGACAGTGGCATGGAGTGAGGAGATGGAAGAATTCACCAAACACATAGTGATGTGGTATCGTTTCATTGATGATTTGTTTCTAATATGGGACGGTACTGAAAATGAATTAGAAAAATACATCTCTATTTTGAATTGCAACCCATATAATCTGGAATTGACTAGTACTGTCAGCAGAAAACAATTGGTCTTCTTAGATGTGTTGTTTAAAATAGAAAAAAACATGATAAAATCTACACTCTATAGAAAGGAAACTAGTTCCAACTCTACCCTCCATGCCAACAGTCATCATCCCACATCACTCAAAAAATCCATACCATATGGAGAATTTTTGAGAGCCAAACGTGTCTGTAGTCAGGAGAAAGATTTCCAGGAAGAAGCCAAAGATATCGTCAGAAGGTTCGTAAGCAGAGGATACTCTAAAAATACAGTGACAGAATGCTTTGAAAAAGCAGACAAACTTTCTAGAAGTATTCTGTTCAAACCCAAAATTAAACCTAAAGATGAGAAAATCAGGTTCATAACAGGCTTCAACCAACAAGCCCAACAAATAAGAGTCATAATGCAAAAACATTGGAACATTCTGACCACCGATAGAGATCTGTGTAGAGTCTTAGAGATAAGACCGAGTGTTACTTTCCGCAGAGCCCCCACACTAAAAAACATCTTGGCGCCAAGTATGGTAGTGACTAAGAATGAATCGTCAAGTTGGCTGTTAGGAGAGAACAAAATCGGTCTCAGAAAATGTTGTAAATGTAAAATGTGTAATTTTGTATCTAAGAGACCATTTATTGGTGTTGATGGCAAACAATGGAAACACAAACATAGAATAGCATGTCAAACGAAGTTCGTTGTGTATGCCATTACCTGTAGTTGTGGCCTGAATTATATAGGATCCACAATAGGCCCGCTCAAACTGCGCATCTTGCAACATTATAGGGCTATAAAAAATGGAGATCAAACCTATCCACTGGCAACACATTTTGCTGAACAACACAGCAATAAAGTAAAAGAAATGAGTTTCCAGGGACTAGCCCATATACCACAACATAAAAGACTTGGCAATAGAGAACTCAAGTTACGTCAACTAGAAGCCAAGCTCATATGCAAATATGATACTCTGAAACCCAATGGTCTAAATATAGACTGAGAGATGTGTGTGTTCCTATATGAATGAGGAATCAAACATTGATATCCAGGTGCTAATCTATATACACACACCTTGATATGTCCATCCATTCTGCATATATGATTATCACAAGTTTACAAACTATTGTCTATAGTTATGGTACCGATCTAGGTAGACCCTCCCTCTTATTGGCTGTGTGTATTATATGAATCAACACACTTCGATATTCATTTAAATTTATGGATATCTGGATGTTTTACAGCCATACTTTTGCACTGAATAGGAACTTAGGTTTCAGCTTTTGTCTTATATTGTATTTTAATGCATTAGTCACTTTGTTCGATATGGTGACTTTTCACCAATCGTGATATTGTTTTAATTTGTCATTGAGAATCAGACTGTCTATACCACAGATGCTCGCCCCGTGTAGTGAACACCATTGTTGTTTTTATATGGCCATACACTGGTATTGCCATGTTGCATTTATAGTGTGCACATATAGGGGCCTTCACTTGAAGGCTTATTTTACTATACGGAAGCAGGCATTGTGGTTTCAGGGCAGTAGCAGCACACATTCGTTTTAGGGCATTTTATGCCACTAGCGGGAAGAGAGCAGCACCGTGAAGACATTTTTTCTATCACGGTGCAGCACTAAATTAAATAGGCGCACTAGCGCTTTTACTTGTGGTCACTTCTTTTAACATTGTAAAGCAAGTGAAGGTGAAGGGCTGTTATGGTTTATTGTCAGCTGGCATACACCCAGTATAGTAATGGGGAATTAGGCAACTCACAAATGTGGGCAACTATGTATTTACACACTGAACAATGGCGGATTTGTTACAATCAGAACCATAGAGTTCTAAACAATTAACTGTTAAGGTTTTTTTTTTTTCATGTTATGTAACTGTCAACTTTTTTTACGTTATGTAAGCTGCACAGCTGTGCAGACCCAATCACCATCAGTGCAAGGGTATAAAAACACAAGGAAACAAACGTTTGGAATCATACTAGCCTGAGGAAGCTCGCGAGTCGAGCGGAATGCGTGGCGTTTTCCACCCGCTGTGGGTGAGTGCTGCATGACACCTGGTCTGCTTAGGTATTGTTATGTATGCTTTTTATACTATGTTCACTCTTTTTGGATAAATAAAATGAAATTTTGAACACAATTTGAAGTCTTGTGTGCTTGGGTATTTTTTGGTAGGTGTTTGTGGGAGAGCTTTCTCCTCCCCAGCACCTTTACCCTTCTGTTTAACATATATTGAGTGTAGCCTGCTCTAGCCCGGTAGCACCAGCTCAGTAATGAGGCAGAGCGGAATTTGTTGGCTAATCATCTGCTTTACTAATATATATATATATATATATATATATATATATATATATATATATATATGGTCAATTGTGAAAAGGTCAATTGTGACTCTTTAAATTCGGTCAATTGTTCATTCGAACAATTCTAAACAAACAATTTGGGTAATACCCAGGTGACAGCCCATGGGACTGC
Organism: Ambystoma mexicanum; assembly: GCF_040938575.1. Lineage (NCBI taxonomy): Eukaryota > Metazoa > Chordata > Amphibia > Caudata > Ambystomatidae > Ambystoma > Ambystoma mexicanum. Next base: position 114,152,277 of record NC_090922.1, read on the forward strand.
CTGGGTCTGATCATGAAGCAACAGGTGACAGAGCGGGTGTCTCTTTCAGTACATTGCCGTAGCACGTTTGTAGTAAGTGGGGAATAAACAATCTTGGAACAGAGAAGAGACCCCCATCAGACTTTCACAGCCAAAATGTCACCAAAATTGTCATCAGGCCTAGTATGTAAGGTAGCCGCTTGTCTGTCTCATTCTCCTTCCCACCCTGTCCCCTCCTTATCATTGCCAAAAGTTCTTGCACTATCTGAATCGTCGCCAGGCTGAGTCTGATGGTTAATTTCACATTCTGAATGTATCAAGGACTTGTTAAAATGTCACTGTATTCTCCCTTGTCCCCTCCCTACCTTGAAGCACTTTTGAAACACATTGTTTATAGGCGCTATATAAATAAACAATCGATCAGCCTTCATGAAGGTAATAAAGGCAACAGAGATTTCACACTGTTTAATTAGCTCAGGCATTTTTATGACTTATTAGATACCAAGGCCATTTTAAATGATGGGTTTTATTATCCAAGGCTATTTCTCCAAGTTTGCCAGTCACACAGGGAGCTAAATATGGCTAAAGTTTGCTGCAAGGCATTGGGCCTCATTATGAGTTTGGAGGTAGCCATGCCGTTTTTAGTGGCATGGCTACCCCCAACTCGGGTCCGGGTCCCACAAAAGGGGATTTACCAGGCCATTCCGACCTTGGAGGGCCTGGTAATTCCCTTTCGCGGGACCCAGACCCGGTACGTCCCCATTCCCATTTGAGCCCCCATTTTGTACTACAAAAATGACTATGTGCTGACTTTGCCCGGACTTTGGACTGCAAAAATATACTTTGCACAGTTCCATGAATCAGGGTTTGTGTCGGTGGTGCAAAGTCCCTTTTCAGCAGTGCAAATTCACTTTGAACCGGGCAAATATTCCATGAATCGGGCCCTCAATGTTTCTAATTTTAGCTGGGGGGGACTGAGTCCATCCTCTGCTAAAAGAGGGTGGACTCCGTCCACCCGCGTGTTCCCTCCGACTTGAGCCCTAATAGTGAACTGGCTGGGCAAGTGAAGGGCAAAAAACCTGAGCAGCAGGGGAAAGAATCATAAGCTCGAACATCCAGCTGGTTTGTTATTGCAGTCCACCTTCCCGGGTTTTATTCACACTTAACACACCAGCACTCAGCTCTACCTACCGGTGACAGTTGTTCATAAGGACTCCCATACAGAGAAGTGTTGGTTTGTTTGGATGAGGCACACACAGAGAAGCAGCCAGCCCATGAAGGGGTTGATGCAATCGAATGTACAACTGAGAAGACACATAACTCTGGGAGTAGAGATTGTGATGGAATTGGCAGACCTGGAGTTTCTCATTTAGGACCTTTGTTTTATATATAAATCCTACTATATGGATTGCAACGCCACCATGTGTGGTTCCCTAATGCCCTTGGTGCCATAGAAAGAAAGGTGGCCTAATCAGAACTATTTATTTGTCAGCACACGTGTTACATGCTCGTTCTGCTGCACAGTTAAGGAAGATGGCTCCCCCTATGTAGGAGATCTACCATCACAGCTTACCCTGATTCACACTGACATCTGTTCAATTACCTCACAGCAACATTACTGCCCCTGTGCAACTTTACCCAGGCCTTTTAGGCACATCAGTGGTGTCACTTTCTTATTTGAGGGTGAGCACTGGAGTGTGCCATTGCCGGAACTTGTGGGGCCTCTGTCTGTGGCTCTTTATTTGCTCATTGTTTGCATGCTTTGGGGTTTGGTTGTGTATGTTATGTTGTGTGTGGTAGACTGCAGCTGCCACTGTTGACAACAGTAAGACGAAAGGCCTTACAGGAAGGGATTGTCAGAGCCTATGTGGTAAATGCAAATGTATGGCATATGTCAGAGTATGGGCCTCATTACGAGTATGGAGTAATAAGGGCATGGCTGCCTCCATACCGGGTTCCAGCTACGGGTTCCTTCAATGAGGAATTACCGGGCCATTCCAACCTTGGAGGTCCCGGTAATTCCTCATTGAAAAAACCTATCCCCATTTCCATTTGAGCCCCCATAGGGGGCGTCAAATGCTTGTATACTAATCTTTGCAGATATATTGATTGTTCCTATTCAAAGGACATGGCAGTAATGAACTGATGTTATTCCAGAATTTGAATAATTAAATCATATTTATAACCCCCGCTATTTAGCCTTTCCAGTGATTTTCACAAATCAAATGCAAGTTTCACCCTTATTTCTGTAATTTGTGTGCTATTGCAATAATCTGTCCATAAATTGGAAGACTGTTGGGCAGTTGCGTTTACAGCTGGGGATTCTGGGTGGTGGCCCCATTCTTTGCTCCCAGTTGAGGTACTAACTTCAGAACAAGTACGTGCCAGTGGTACTACTCTCCCTAGGCCTCCCCAGAGGCTCCGACAAGCTCATGTGCGCGGTAAGGTGTCATCCTGTCTCAAGTTTGCCTACAGATGTCCCTCTACTCATCACATCTTGGGGAGGTTCGTTATCGTGACCTCCAGAATATACAGCCAAGGGGCAGAAACACATTACACATACCTTGTGGCATTTTACTGTAATGACAAGCTGTTTACCATGCTACATAACTTCTGAACTCCAAAGGGGCATCCAGCCAGGGGCGTCCTAGTAAAGGTCGGTACAGTGAAGGATGAAGACCAGCCATTGATCGGCCTCTTCGCCTATGAGCCTTTCCGTTTCCCTTCCTATCTTCCGCTCCTGTGAGTTCCCCAAGCTTGCTAATTACTGTGCTTTTTCTCACTCCTGCTCCTCCTGCTGCTCCTCCTACTTATCTCGCCCTACATTTTCTCCAATGACGCTACAACTTCTTCCTTTCCTATCCCTATTATAAAACTCCCATCTACATCTCAAAACTCCCACTACTCCATCTCTCTTTCATCTACATTTAGCAAACAAAGCCGATGTTCTAACCATTGCTCCCCTAACACTTGTCCAGCTCACCTCTCTTCCTCTATGACTAACTTCTCCACTATTCCTTACTGCATCAACTAAACATTGCACTCTGGAATGCTCAGCTTGTATGTAACAAAACTTCCTTTATCACTGACTTCTTGCATGCCAGCTCTCCTGCCATAGACCACCTTTCTAGCACTGGAAGCTGGATTTCTCCATCTGACACTCTGGCAGCCCAACACTATTCCAAACTATCCTTCATTCACTCTCCTCGTCTGACTGTCAGAGGTGGAGGCGTCGGGCACCTACTCTTTTCCCACCATCTTTACTATTACTATGCCTCACTCGGTTCACATCATCTCCATCTATCGCCCTCCTGGTCACACACAACACTTCTTTGGTGAACTCAGGCACCTTCTTGATTCTCTTGCCATGAACGTCACCTCATTCTTTTAAGTGACTTTAACATTCCCTCTCCAACCACTTCTCAGAAATCTGAACTTTAGTGTTTTCTTTGTGACCACGCTCTCCCCTCTATTCATAATTTACCTACCAACACCGGGGGTAACTCATTGGATCTCTTATTCATCTCCACCTCTCTCTAAGCCAATGACTGTCACACCATCCTTATCTGATCACTCAATTGTTTCCACCACCGCCGTCTTTCCACCCTCTGACCTCTCCTCACCACTTTCCTCATCTATTACTAAAAAGAAATTGAAACCTTCTGCTGCCATTCCTCCCTTTCTCTCTGAGCTACAGTTCTCACTCTCCTCCTTGACACCTGATGCCTCTTCCGCAACACTGGAACAACAAAAATGAACCTGGGCGAAATGAGATCAGAACATCTGTACACATTTAAACAATACCAAGTCTTATAAAAAAAAAAATATTTATTTATAAGCAATTTACACAAATATTTATTGTTCTCAACATCCACATTTAAACACCACCATTCATTCCATCATTCATTCACAATCTCACTATACATGTCAATATTCCACACTTGAGGTACTAAGACCACCTAGAACCAATATATTAACATACATTTCAACACCTCTTGGTGATTACAGTAAGTGTTAATACAAAAACAAATAGCATATTGCTTATTTGCTGTAACTCAACATATGTTTCGGTCGTCACAATAGGCCCCTAATTAAAGTCGGCAAATATAAGCGACCTTCTTCAGGAGACGGATGGTTCTGTTGGAACCACTCCGAAATGTCAAAAGGTGGAGGATGTCATCAAACCTCAATCTACAAACAAACAATATACATAACATCAGAATTCCAATCTCTCATTTGTTTAGACACAGATATATCTTGTGTGTATATCTCAGTTTATGTGTATACAGATTGGCACTCACCTCCACGTGAATTAATGGAGACGCGTGTCAACGATGGACTAAATCCTGCAGTGGTGCTAGATAACTCTGCGCCTATATTGCAACGTAAGAGGAGGACAAAGCATCTTAGTAAGCCTGCCCTACAAACAATACACCATTATATATATGGTATGGACACACTATCTTACCTAATCAAAAAATCAGGTATGGATGGTTTTGCACTCTTTGATGCTAAACTCTACCAAAACAGAGATGCTCCTCTTCCCTACCAAATACTCTCTCTCATCCCCTCCACCACCTCTGCAGCTCCCACCTGAAACTCTCCCCTACTCTTCTTTGGCTAGAAACCTCAGGTCATCTATGACCCTTCTCACACCTTCTCTACTTTCATCTCCAAAACTGCACCAGCAGTACGCCTCAACCTCCTAAATATTAGAAAAATCAGGCACATCCTTCCTTTCAACACAGGCAAGCATCTCTTAACCACTCTTGTTTTCTCTAAAATGGACTACTGTATCAGCATCCTCTTTGGTCTCCCCAATTATGATTTCTTTCCTCTTGATAAGATCATAAACTTCGCTACCAAGAATCCCTTTGAACTCCCTCACTTCACACCTTCTTCCATGTATCGTCACCAGGGTGGATGGCTGATGGTGCAAGACAGGGCCGGATTTAAATTTCTTCTCCTGGTTCACAATTCTATCCAAGGTAAGCCACCACTGTATCTATCTTCCTCTATCCAACTCTACAACCCTTCTTGTAATATCTGCTCTCCCTCCTTGACTAACCTTGTGGTACCTCGTCCACTCTTTCTCTCTTCTTGCTCCTCTTTCATGGAAAGCTCTTCCCCCGGACATCCAAGAAACAGTCGACACAGATTTTTTCAAAACCAAACTAAAAGTCGACCTCCTCGCATCCCAGTTAATCTCTCAACCTACCTCTCATCTTCCTTCTTACTCACATGTTTCTCTCACCTCTAGACTGCCTCTGTCCCTCACTTGCTCTGCCTCTACTCTAGCATTTCATCCATCATGGTCACATTGCTAATGCAGCGGCCCGTACCACCTACCCGCACGTAGAAATGTCTAATGTTAGATTCCCTTAATCTTTGTAGGTCCACCCATGTTTTGTTTCCGGGTGACTGTTCAATTTGCTCCCCTCCACAACCTGGTCAGAATGTCACTCAAACTCTGTTCCCGTCAGATCTGATTTCTGATCTATTGTACGTGATCAAAAGAGCATTGCTCGTGTATATAAAATAAATAAATACCGGTGGGTAATAGTAAATCATATTCATAATAGGCAGCGAGAAATGATGGATAACAAGCTTTGAATTAATCATTACTGCTGGCATTCTTCTGTGCAGCTCCTGTTCCATCATGTATATCCTAAATACGCCATCACAAAATGGTAGCGACCACAAGCAAATCAGTTTGTGTTCTGCTACTAATGGGAGCCAACCTGTCCGCACCACTGGCCCATGCCCCTTCTTCATGAGCATTTGAGCAAACCCAGACATTTTTCATCCATGTTGATGCTCATCATCAGTGAGATGCTTGTTTGTTCCCCTAGGCACAGCAAGCAAGAGACCAATGTATGGTCACACCCTCTCCCACTAAGGGACACTCGCAACATACACCAAAAAGTGCAGGATCTTAAGCTTGGAATTCACTACTGGCATTGCTCTGGGCTGCTTCCATTCTATCATTAGTAGCCATGCTGCCCAATTACAGAAGGATAGCGGTCACCCGCAAGTTAGAGTCGGTCCTCCCACCAATGGCGGCAGTCGACCTTAAACTGCTGTTTAGCCTCTGTGGCAGAGCGTATGCCGATATTTGGGTTTCTTGCATGCCGCAACATGTCTGGGTCACTTGTTTTCCAGTGGAGCAGTGTCGTGGCATAATAGTTGGTCTAGACTGTTCTCAGTGGTGGTAGGAACAAGACAGATTTGCATATAGCTACGCCTCTTCCCCAATGGCATAGCTGGGCAAAGCAATGATGGTAGGCAAGGATGGCCAGAGAAACGTCAGTGGCTATGATTAATTCAAAAACGTCCATCCATTATTTAGGTTTAATTAGTAAATTATGCCTCAGTCATTAATGGCATTGCAAAATGGCTGCAAGGTCACTGTGGCCAAACAGGGTTCAAATTATAGATTGGTTATGGCACTGGACGGATCACCTATAGATTCGTTTAAAGACACAATTAAATATGTGTCTCGTATCAAGACACAAGTATGTTATTTTATGTTCTGTTGATTGGTGTTTGTAAATCACTGCCATAGGCACTACATGTATTACCCCCTCAATGAGCCGGTGGGAGTCGTAGCTTTAACCCCGTGTATGATGATGACACATTGGGTGGGGGCAACAACGGGCAAGGAGCTGCCCATCCTGATGTGTCATGGGCGTACTAGAAAATATGCGAGCCCTGGCACTTATTATTTGACAAATTAAGCACTGGACTCCAAAACAAAAGCTGCGCTGCAATTGCAGTGCAAGTGCCAGATCAGAAGTCCACAGAAAGTGCCTACTTTGGTAAAGGTTTTTGCACACGGCCATTTTGTGAACGCACATTCCGTTCCTTGGAATAATATCCCTGAGTCTACGCCGCCACAAGGTATTTTTGCGTGGCGTTTCAATGTATTTAGCGATAAGGAGTTAAATGTTAAATATCTCAACATTGCATACTCTGTATTTGAGATGGTCGTGCAAGACTGTTGCTAGGTAACCATCAACGTAAAAAAAAGATATTCTTAAATGAACAGTTTTGTCAATGAGATTTATTGATGCCCTTTTCCTTTCATGGAACAGCGCCGCAGATGATTCATAAGAACACGTCAATAGACACAGAATGATAAATTCCAAAGCTCGAACAAATGACCTACATGGGCCTGATTTCTTTTCACGGTTGCTATATTATACTGTGTTCGATAAAGGACAGACATATTGCATGCCACTAAAAACAAAAACAAAAAAATGCTAGCACTTTTGTTATTGCCGATGATTGATCTGTGTTTAATTTCATGAACATTGTTTTGTCATCGTCTATTGGAGTTCAGTTTTAGCTTCTTCCAGTGTTGTTTGGCGGTCATATCACGTTGGTGTTGGGTAGAGGGCATATTGCTTCTTGTTTTGGATAGAGGTCATATTGCTTCTGATGGTGGGTAGAGCTCCTACTGCTTTCTTTGCTTGGTAGCTGTAATAATTCCTCTGATGTTGGGTAATGATAATTATGTGTTATTTATATAGTGCTTATGCCTAAGCGCTTTACATAGAACAAATATATATATATGTGTGTGTGTATATATATATATATATATATATATATATATATATTACACAGCCACGGTCGTGGCTGTGTAGTTATGGTTAAATTGCTAATCCCATAGGAGGAGCACTTTTTGGGCGGCTTATAACTTTGCTCCCCCTGGACGAAACGTTGCAAAAAAAAGTATATGGCCCACTCTGAATTTCTTTGCAATGTTTGGTGAGGTTTGGTCAAGGGGGGTCAAAGTTATAGGGGGGGTCCCAAAATGTATGTTTTTCCCATAATGGGAAAAAAACTTTGCTCACGCCTACAGCCTAAACCACTGGACGGATTTTCACCAAATTTGCGGCAGAAGTGGTGGCTTGGTCCTGTAAGCGTGCTTTTGTTAATTTGGTGTAAATCCGTCCAGTAGTTTTTTTTTAAACGACCAAAATGTAAGCCAAAAAAAATGGTGCAATCTATGTCCGGTCCGCAGACTCACTTCCCTGTTCGGTCCGTGGACTGGCCTCTGATTGGCTGTACAATCTGCGGACTGGCCTTCAATTGGCCCAAAAATCTGATGACTTTTGCGTAGTCCGCGGACATCAGGACGCGGCCGTTGATTGGGTGGTGAGGAAACGTGAACTGCGTCGGTTTTCCTGAAAACGCCCGCCATCTTGGATTCGCAGACTTTTTTGTGGTCAGCGAACAGCGCGGTGAAAACATTTTTAAAAAAACAGCATTTCACTTGTCAAACTCAACAATTTCTGGAGATGTGGGGTGGGGTGGGATGAGGATTGAATCGGATATGGTCAAAAGAAGCCAAAACACGGGTTGTTTCACCCCCCGAAAGTCTGCGAACACTCCAGATGTCCTGGGGCAGTCCTGTGGTGTTTGCAGACACTTCAGACGTCCTAGGACATCTGTTAGGACATCTGTAACTATTTCTGCATTACATGGTTGGGGAAAAGCAGTTTTTGGATGGCTTATAACTTTTGCGCCACTCAATGAAACGGCATGTAATTTTGCAATTTTATTCTAAAACTAATCCTAATCCTGAATGGTTTTGCAAAATTTTGTGGGATTCTGTCAAGAGGGGGCAAAATTAGAGGTGGGTCCCAAAATATTGTAAAGGCATATAAATGTGATGTCATTTGACGAATCTGCACAACATTTGACAAAACGATTTTGGATTTAGATATAAATGGTTTTCTAAAGTGTGGTGGGATTTTCTCAATATGGGGTAAAATTAGAGGGGGGGTCTCAACATTTTTAGATGGCTTATAACTTTGTTGCTATTTGACGAATGTGGACAAACGTTTTGAGAAAGATTATAGACCCAAGCTTCAATGTTTGTGTAAAGACTGAATGGATTTTGTCAAGTGGGGGCTAAGTTATATGACTATTGTATATACATACATCTTGACACTTTTAAAAAAATAAAACATGGGTGGATTTCGAGCAAGCTTGTGAGGAGCATTGGCAAGGACATTAAAGCATGGTTTTGCAAATGTGGCCGTGTTTTATTTTTTTCACAAGTGTAATAATGTAGGTACAAACAATAGTCATATACCTTTTGTGACTGAGGTATAGCCTGTGGCCGTGGACAGTAGCCAGATTGTCTGGGTCATGGAATAAGGTCATGACACGAACAATCGGGCTACTGGCCATTACCGGTAGGGACGAAAAATGGTGTTAAAGTGGCTATGTCTACATGGGAACGGCTATATGGTAAAGTTATTTGAAGGTAGGATAGGTTTGAAAGGGAAAAAAAGTGTTTGTGGTAATATGTTCATAGGGTTTTGCAGGATGCCATGGCAAGGGAAGAGGGGCTGTGTACGGAACCCCGCCTTCTCCTTCCATGCTGGTTGTGTTGAAAAAGGATTTTCCTTCCTTCTTACAGCGGGACGCCTGCGGCGTCCTGCTATAGGAAGAAAAATCGATGTTTTAGCACCATGGGTTCCCGCTTTGGGAACCAGGGGTGCTAATGGCCTTTATCCCCCATTTCAGGGGCTGAAATGGACGATAATGGTCCGTAGCCCTCCTTATTTATTTATTTATTTATTTATTTATTTACTTACTTATAACGCACCAATGCTCGCAGACATCAGGCTGTGTGGTTACAGTATTTCTTGGGGAAGATGAGGTGGAGGAAGACAGCTTACTACTTGCTGAGAAAGGAATAACCTTTCTGAGAGCATTGCAGTCATTGAATTTGGTGTGGCAGTGCATGGAGGTGGTCCCGTAGGAGTACTGTCCAGGTAGTCTGCGACTGAGTACAAAATTGCACTCAGTGCATTTCACTTTGGTAGCTTTAGCCTTTGGTACACTCCCAACAGTAGCAGAGAACTGGCACACCCATGATTCGATCTTAGTGCTAGAAGTAGGCGCTTCCTCTACCTCATCTTCTTGGTCCTCTTCATTGTCTTTGAAAGTACTGCGCTTTTTTTGTTGTGAGGGTCCTCCAGCTGGTGGTGGTGGTGGCTCTTGGGGAGGAGGGATAGCAACAACTGATGCCATTTTTAAGATAAATAGCAGTTTTGATAAAAATTCTTCTAAGTATGTACTGTGTACTAGATTGGTAATGGATAATGAGTACGAAAAGGTGTAGGAGGTGTGCAAGGGACATTTTGAAGTTGAAAGTTCCTAGATCAGTAGAAAATGCAATTCCAAACTGGCATGCATGGGTGAATGAAGGTGCAGTGTGTCTGTGGAAGGACTAATGGGTGCATGTGCGAAGGCCGTAGGCTGTAGGGTGTAGGGCATACACTCAAGAGTGCAGGGCTGCAACATACCCACCACAGGAACGCATGTTTGACTCTGCATTTAGTACAGGGTGGTACTGGTATAGTGTGGTATGTGCAGATTGGTTGCAGTAGGGCTAGTGTTGCGACCAGAATGTGGGTAGGTTGGCAGTGACACAGTACTTTGTGAATGGAAGTGGGGATGCCCATAGTAAGTGAATAAAAGTGCACAGGGGTGCAGGAGAGAGTGTTTTCTTTACACATTATGTTCACTGTTGCAATTTGTTGCTGTGTAGCTGTGTGGCGGTGCGCAGGTTGATGATGGTAGTGGTTGACATGGTGACATGCATGGTGGCATTACGTTGCTGTGGGTGTGTTCACGCCCTATTTTGTGTGCAGATATCTTCAAGCAGGCCCAATGTTGTGAAAATGTTATGGTTAGTGACACAACACTTTGTGAAAGGCTGTGGGTAGTGGTGGCGGAGGCTGTGGTGTGTTTGTGGATTCTAGTTTTCATGCATGTGTTTTTTTTGTGCTTAATGTTAACTGCCCACAAAGGCGTTATGTTAAGTGGTGCAATTTGATGGTGCTTAGAGCTATGGCGCTGTACAGGTTGGGTAGGAGTGCTGGTGGCAGTGGTGTGTATGTGGATTGTCGTACTTGCTGACATGGTGAAATGCATGGTGGCATTACATTACTGTGGGTGTGTTCAAGGCCTAGACTATTGGGTGCATGGCCGAAGGCGGAGTGCTGCAAAAAGTGACCATGCATAGGGAAGAAGTATTGTCTCAGCTTTACTGGGCCGTGGCCCTCACTGTATGTAGGAAAGCGCACGTGCACATCCTGCCATTATGAGCAGGATGGAAAGGGAATTGGAATTGTGGGAAATAGGCATGTAGGAGTTTAGGGCGTGGTTCACAGGAAGGGGCGGTACCATTTCCTCCCAATACTGTGTCGTGAGGGTAGTCGAGATGAAGAGACGCACAGTGATACCTTTGTGCGCCATTTGGACAGGTGTTGTGTGGAAAGAGGCGTTGCTGGTAATTTCGGGTTGGAAGGAGTGGACGCTCTCTGGGCCTGTCAGGGTGAATGCAGTTTCGGCGGGATGGGTCACCTTTGCAGATATGTGGCGTCCGTCACGAACATTGACTTTGTCAAAGCTGGTCAAGTGGCACAGCGAGTAGAGCGCTCACTTTGACATCAGTGCAGAGCTTGCTAACGCAGGTTTGAATCCCGGCGGGGCCAAACTCAGCCTTTCATCCTTCTGAGGTTGATAAATGAGCAGCATACACCGTGGGTAATAATAAGCAGTGCTCAGATACCTGAGGGTTCGTAGGACTATATAAATGCAAAATAATTATTATTATTGTCGTGCTGCACTATGGAAGTCTATATTTAGGTTACATGTCATGTGGATGATTAATCCGTCACCTGAAGAGGTTGCTGACCACAGTGATGCATATTTTTCCAACTGCGAAGGTCGTTTACTCAAGCATAACACCAAGAGGAGTTTGGGTCCATGATGGTGTAATTTGCCCTCAGCCAGAGGTCAGAAGTTGTGCTATAAACAGAATTATGCGTGAGTTTATGCATACTGCTGGCATGTTCTCCACCCACTATGAGATCATGAGGTCGCCAAATACGTAGTGGTTCCGTAGAAATGGCATTTATTTGAGTGCCATTGACATTGCTGTTTTCTTTTACACTGTGCAAGAAGCATTGACCAGAATGTGGTAAAAATGTGACGGAGGCAAACAGAAATGCATATAAAGAGAACATTTTAAAAAAGTTACTGGCACGCAGGTCACAAAAACAACAACAAAAAACGTTCATACATCTACGATGGAAGACTGAATCCCCTACCCAGTTTGATATTGTTTACCCCCCCGCCACACTATCACGAAAAGGTAGTGCATTACGCAGTACTTTCAGGATTACACGTGCCACATCCAGGGTGGCTATGTGGATGTACATGGATGGAGAAATCGTGCCTACTTATTGAACTTTGTAGTGGATGTGCTTTGGATTGGCACAACATTTGTACTGTAAATGTGTAACAGTACATTTCAAGTGTTGTACAAGAGTGACAATGTTGGATGATGGCAGCTTCGATGCGACGGGTGGATGTGTGTGTGCCTATTTACGTGTAACCCTATGAAGTAGAGCTGCAGAGAACATATTGCAAAGGGAAGAAGGACTGCTCCAGCTTTACAAGGGTGCGGCCCTTGCAGTACTTTGGGAGGTGCACGTGCTAAAATGTGCCCTTTACACCACTTTGCCCAATTGCCATGGCAGTGTGAGGATTAGCCAATCAGGTAGTGTGGGTGTGGTTAACAGGAAGGGGAGGTGTAACTGTTGTACATTACATTCTGCGAATTGAGGGTGGCTGACATGGCAAAAGGCATTGTGTTAACTGTAGGCGATCCCTTTGTCATAGATCTGCACAACTATGCCCCGCAAAAACACTTTGACAGCAACTTTCCTTTGGAAGAAGTGGACGCATCGTGGAACGCTGTGTATGAGTGCAATTTCACCGATATGCATACACTTTGCAAAGACCTTGCCACATTTCCAGTAGTAGATGTCATCGTCATCCATTACGGCAGCATGCATATGGGTTACCTGCCTTGCTTAGATTTGTTCCGTAGACTGAGGAGATTGTTGAATGTCGTGAGGACGCTTTTTCCCACCGCCAAGATGCTTTTTTCATCCATAATACCATGAAGAGTATTGCCCACTACTCATGGTTGTTGTTCCGAGATAGGCGGAGGAAGGTGTCTCATCAACTGAAGCATGCATACTTTTTTGTCCGCTCGTGGAATCTTTTTCTGCAACAATGACCGTATTAGTTATGGAAATGCAGAGTGTTTCCAAGGAAATGACATTTTGTTGTCACCCTTTGGCAATGCAGTTTTGTTTGCTCGTCTACTGGCTGCGGTGAAGAGTTTACTGTACTAATATGAGCAGAAGAACTCACAAAAGCTAATGAACACCCAAACAAATGGTGTTTCCACAGGAGCATCTAAACAAAATAAACAACCAGCTCTTTGAAGAGTCGCCCCTTACCACAAACTACCCCTACCCTAGTTGCAAGTTATTCCTCACGCCCGCATGCAGTGCAAAAGCTACATCTGGGGATATTGCGAGTGGCAGCCACAGAAATGGAACTGTAGCGATTGTCCAATCACATGATTTGGGTGTGCCCCAATACGAAGAGGGACACCTGCTTCACTCGGGCCCAGTCCCCAACGTACTTGGGGACCCGCACATGCCACATTCAGTGCTTCTCACCATGCTGGCCTATGGAAAAGGGACTGCAGTGATTGTCCTATAAGGTGGTGCTCAGGGTGTGCATCAATACGAAGAAGGACTCCTCCTGCTGTACTGGGGCACGGGCCGCGCAGTCCTTGGAAAACAGCACGTGCCACAATCTGCGCTTCTTAGCATGCTGGCCAATAGAAATGGGACTATGGCCTTTGGCCAATGAGGTGCTCAGGGTGTACGTGCAGGAAAGAGCTCCAATAGGGAGATGGAATCCTCCTGCCTCACTGGTGCACAGCCCTTGGGCTCATTGGGGAAAGGCACATGGCATATTTTGCGCTTCTCACCATGGTGGCCTATGGATTTTGGCCAATCAGGTGCTCTGGGTATGCGTCACAGGAAGGGGTGGCATTTAGTTTCCTCAGTACGTTTTGTACTGCGGCTGGCAAACATGGCAAGACGTACAGTTTTCGTCGTGGGTGATGGCTTTGTGGAAGCTCTGTGCGTCTATGCCCTCCAAGAAGACTTGTCTGCCAATTTCAGTTTGGAGGGAGTGGACGCTTTGTGGTGTCGGAGGGCCCCTCTTGTTGCCCCCAGCAGATGTGCAAAATGCTGTACATGAAAGTACGCTATGTAATTGCTGGAAGGGCGATAACCTGCTCACTGGTCCCTTGTGCTTTGTTTTCAGTTGACATATGCAGTAGAAACAGTTTATGCTACGCCATCACTGTTAGGGGTAAGAATGTTTACAAGGACGGGAAACACATCTTCATTGCGTGCATCAGAAAGCATTTATTCTATGTGATCCATGCAGCTGCAGCGCTTTTGTAACCGGCACTAAGGTTGTTTGCGCTCTGCATATTCTGCTGTTTCCTTGCTTGCCTTTACATGCACTAATATGTGCGTGAGGAAGTTGTAGCAGCTTCACCATTTTGCAGACTAAGTACAAACTGTCCCACCTGTACTTACATGTTTTCTTCAAATGTATGACCGGCAGACGACCTCTTGATACTTTCCGTCACACCGCTAAGAACAGACACAATAGGACTCATTACAAGCCTGCCGGCATTTGTGATGTCATCTTTGATGTTATGGGTGTTAGTATTAGCAATGCATGGTGGGGGCATGATTTATGGTTGCTTAGCTTACCATAACTGTCGAATTTCGGGGGGGGTTCGGTTTTACCTGTAACCATAACGTCCCTGTAACATCGTTTTTCCATAGAATTTAATAGGTTTTTGTTAGTGCAACTTAACCATAACGTCTCTTTAACAATATTTTTGTTACTGAATACTTATATATTTATATATATATATATATGTTCAGAAACTGATTACCCAGATGCAAAGCACTCTGCCTCATTATGTGGCCGGTGCTCTAGGGCTTGAGGAGACTACACTCTCAGTATACACATAAAGAATCTACCAATCTCTTGCTGAGAAATCCACGATCAGCAAAAGTGTGAAATACAGACAGCTCGAGCACACGGAGACTGTACTTCTTTCATAAAATGATTTTATTAATAAAACGTGCATCATATCATACAGCAGTGAAAAATAAACATACTGCCAATTTGGACAGACCAGCAGAGAGACACACTCACCATTGTGGGTAGAAAAAACACCACATGTTCAGCTCAAAACTCCAGCTTCCTCGGGCAGGGATTAGGCAGTGTGTAATGTCGCTTCCTTGTTTCTATAGGAGCAGTGTATTGGTCGCCTCCTCTCAATCCAAAAGTCATGTGACTTCATGTTCCAAGACCGCTGATTGGAGTGAATGAGAACAAGTCGGCCATATTGGAGAATGTATACCCGATAGATAACGGTATGAAGCCGATCTAAATGAAGCACAAATGTGCAGCCCAATACCCATGGCTAAATGAAAGGCATGGCCCAACCCATCGCTACTTTGATAATGCAGAATAACAGAGGCTTAAAGTGCAAGTGCACAGGAATAAATGTCCCGCTGCTCGTGGCCGGTGAAATACCTACACACAGGCAGCTGACCCAAAGTGGTGAGAGAGCAAGAAAAGAGGGGACCAAGGGGGCAGGGGGAACAGCAGCTACCTAAATAACACAATGTAATTCATGATTAGTATCATCAGTGCAACTGCACAATTGAGTGTAATTTCTACTAAACCTTCACCAATAAATGATTTTTCCAACTTGACTGCATAACTGTCTAGCTTCTAAGATGTTAAAGACAAGCTAATAATATAAAGTACAAGTGCATTATGTTACAGATACACACGCATACATGTTAAATTCACACACAATGGTATATAAATTACATTAGATAAAAATATGAATAATCTTCAATATGAACTGAATAGTCTTCAATTAAATCAATGTAAAGTGCCAATGCAAGTGCAAACAGCAACTCATCTGTGCAAATGTACGCAATTATTGCATGACAGTATACGCATGTAGAAATATCAGGAGAGAAAAGGAGAAATGGTTATAATCAAAACTATTAACAAGCTGGACAAACCATCACAGAGAGAGAAGAAGAAGAAGAAGAAGAAGAAGAAGAAGAAGAAGAAGAAGAAGAAGAAGAAGAAGAAGAAGAAGAAGAAGAAGAAGAAGAAGAAGAAGAAGAAGGAGAAGAAGAAGAAGAAGAAGAAGAAGAAGAAGAAGAAGAAGAAGAAGAAGAAGAAGAAGAAGAAGGAGAAGAAGGAGAAGAAGAAGAAGAAGAAGAAGAAGAAGAAGAAGAAGAAGAAGAAGAAGAAGAAGAAGAAGGAGAAGAAGAAGAAGAAGAAGAAGAAGAAGGAGAAGAAGAAGAAGAAGAAGAAGAAGAAGAAGAAGAAGAAGAGGAAGAAGAAAGCACAGCAGACCATCCTAGTGAGCTGCTGTACATAAAGTACTATCAAATACTGAGTTGATCCAGAAACACCTTCCAAAGGCACTCTTAGTTAAGAAACACATACAGTTCGGAGTCTGCGTTGAAGCCAAATGGTTTCAAAGTCTCATATTTGCCTATTAATTTGGCCTCAAGTTGCTTCAGTTTTAATTCTCTGTTGCCCAATCTTTTATCTTGAGGAACATGGTTCAGACCCCAGAAAGACATTTCTTTTACATCCCACTTATGTTTTCAATAAAGTGTAGCGTAAGGGTATAGGAGAGGTTACCTATGGCTCTATAGTGTTACAAAATGCGCAAATTCAATGGACCAATTGTGGACCCAAAATAATTCAGAGCGCCGCCTCAGTATGTATTCAATCACACACAACTGATGCAAAATACGACTGCAGGAATGGTAACACATGTTTCATATGGATCACGTACATCCCTGATGCTATCGAGCTACACAGGCGTCTTGTTATTGCTAGAATCAAATTGAAAACGCATCCTTCAGGGTATAGGAGCAAATTACCTGCACAGTAAATTCCAACTCTAGTCCCCTTCGCGCTCCCTCAGACCTGCTCAGTCACTTTTTCTGACAAGTGTCAGATTCAAGAAATCTAAAACAATGGAGTGCTCTTTGCAAACATAGGCAATCAACCTCTGGAACTCCCTGCTACTTGTAATCGTAATTGTAATTGTTTGTTTGAAAAACGCATATACACAAGTGAAGTGCTTCAAAGTGCTTCAAGGCGGGAATGGAACAAGGGAATACAATCATCATTCTTAGGCCTTGAAGATTCCAAATGACCTCAAATGCATCACACACACTTTCAGAATTCAGGTGAAAACATAAAATCTTTATTTTCAACTAGTTCCTCACAGAAGATATAAAATGGTATTGGGAAAAAGCGTCTAGATGCTGTGTGACCTTATGCACTTTATAAGCACACATATATACGTCAGGAAAATCGTGTCTAGTACAAGTGAATCACCCATCGTTAAAGAGGTGACAATATCACGAGGTATGTGGACGTGCAGAGAGCATCATCGTGTTGTATTATACATGGTGAAAGTTCAACAGTCACTGGATATCTATATCAAGACTTATTGCATGGATTTGGATTTTAAAAGTGAGCTTCAGCTGTAGCTGTCATATTTTATATTCAACCCCTGGATTATTCGCAAGTGATGTTAACACTGACCAGTCTAACTGATCCTCGGTGTGATTTTGCAAAAGGCAGTGATTGATCAAAGAAGCTACAGTGTCTTTGGTGCAGATGGTGTAGGAGCGCACAGAACCCACAGGCATCTAGCACTGAGTAAGCAATTTTAGTTCAATCCTAAATCAACTTAATTACTGTTTTTTGTATATTTACACAATATACAGTTTACACAAGGTCAATGTCCAGTAATATAAGGTAACCCCCATATCTCTCTAACTGTTGTCTGTACATTTTCATGCATGGAGTATTCATATCGACTAATTGGTCTCTGAAATTGATGTTTCATTTATCTACAATTAGGGGTCTGGGCAATTTCCCTGTGCTGTCATCAACAAACTTCTGATGTCTCATAAGAGAGAAGTATTATATGTAGGCTTTTGGTTTACAGTGTTTATGTTTTGTCAGTTTCAGTGGAGTTGTTACAGTGTTTTCATTAAATGTAAAAAAAAACTTTGTGTAGATCATTGTTGCAACAGTGTTTATCGAGTTTATATTAAAAAGAAACAAGAGTTTATTAATATACGTACTTTTGGAGTGAAACTATAAAGGGATATACAATTTTGTCAATGTTCATGGAACATTCTTTCAAAAGGGGTAGCCAACACACTTTTGCTGAGAAAGCCTGCAACCGATGTCAGTGAAACGCTGCTCCTGGAAAGGGGGTCGGCAATTCTGTGTACAGAATAATGCCCTTGAAGGTTCTATGATGTGTAAAGATCTGTGTGACAAAGGAAGTGCTGTGGGCCCTAGTTTATATATGTATTAACTTGAGCGTTAACACACAGAAAATTATGGCACAGGAAGTGACATGAGGCTTTGATACTTGATGGTAAATGAATTTAAGTCTATCATGGAGAAGTTGACTTTGCTGGCAGGGAGACTAGTCATTTCTTTCGCCCGTCCAATCGCCAGAGCACCCAGTGCTAGTGTTCGATCTGTCTCTATTCCCATCCCTATACTACTGTTAAAGCTTGTGCCGTGCAGTGCAGGTACTGGCTAATTTTGTAACCACCCATAAGAGAACATTCACTCCCTTACCTCTGTTGTGGCTGAGCTCAGCTACCCCCCCCCAACCACCCACCGGAGCCACACAATGCTTCCTCCCCTGTCAGGTGCCATAACCACATAGTCTTAATACTCTTATCGCCCCCCACAGAAATGGTGATGGGGTGACTAGGCCATCTGCACTGATGATTAATGTTCCAAAGCTGCCTTTGAATGCCTTTGAGGATACGGAAACCCTGAAAAATAAATGTATTTTTTGGATCCGGACCACAAGGGGTTGTCTATCAATCATCAGAGATGATATTGTCCACTGTGTTAGGGGTCCTATTCCCAACCCAAATTATGACCACATCCGTATGTTTTTGGTGTCACTAAATTTAGTTGATGTTCTCTGATCGATTGAATGGAGAACCTACCCACCAGAGGTGTCAATAATTGGTATCAGGCCATATGAATTTGTCAAACTGATTATTTTAATGGGAGATAGCTCATTTGTTAGCAGCTGTGTTAACGACCCTTGTGTATGCCCATCCATTCCTAATTATTCGAAGAGAGGAATTAATGTGTTTACGTCAAACCAAGATTCAGTGGAGTGACTGAGAAGGGTACACCAATAGTTTGAGGAACCCAAAAGCGACCATAAAATGATCTCTTGGAACATAGTCGGGTGGACAAGACTATTGGAGGACCCCGATCAGTGTTCCTATGTTTATGGTTTTCAAATGATAATATCCACAAGGGTATCAGACCTTACACATAGCATCCACAAAAGATCCCCCGAAGGTAGACCAAGTGGTGGTCTACTGGTACGGGCGGATATTGCTTTTGGCTGGAGGATCAAAGTTAAGGATTCCAGTTTGGTTGATCTGCAGTTGCTTTTAATTTTGATGACAAATCACAATTTGATGTATATTTTTAACATTTATAATAGACTCACCTTGGGATTGGCAACCTTGGCCCGTCTACAAGATTTAGTGACCGACATGTATTCCTTACTTCCTCAGTTTAGCTTTACCCTTGTGGTTGGTGATCTTACTTTGCAATTCAATCCATTAAAGTAGCTTGTGGATTTATGGGAGGACCAGGATATGGCCTGGAATATCCCTTCCTTAAATGCTCCAGTCCCGCATCAAACTCATCACTTGGCAATAGATGAAGCTTGTATTATATCCAAGATCAACTTGAGAGCTTGCAATGGGAGATGGGCCATGGATCAGCCTGCAAGAAACACTTTTCACTGTACTACGCTAATAAACTATCTGTTGATCTCTGGGGAGGATTGGGAAAGGTTGAGGGACTTAATATTTGTCATGATGCCTACCCCCGGGCATCCGGATCAAGCCCATCAGCCCCGGGAGCAGGCATCCAGACATTTACAAAATCCCCAGCAGCCCCAGCTAGGGGCTGTCTGGGTTCAGTCCTGGCGCCGTAGGCACCAGGCTCATAGACATTACTTACCTTATGCAGTCCATGCTGCAAATAAATCAAAGCCAACGTGAGGCCTGAATGGGACTATTTTACTACAGGGACTATTTTTTACTCGGGTGTGGTCCTGGGGAACTTCTTTCTTGGGACTACTTTCAGGCAACTACTTTTAAGGATCCATTTCATCTCCTGACCTGGAAAGTACATCAGTCCTGCACGCGTCGCTTCGCCAGCTCCAGCACGGCGCCATACTCACCAGTTCTCACAGCATCTTTCGATCCGGCACTGTCTCCATCATTTCTTCGCCGTACTCCGGCACCTAGGGGCACAAGAATAACAAGGTGAGCCAAGGGAATCAACAAATACCTCTTACCACCATAGACTTACTGATTCCCCTTACCTTCATATGCCGCATCTGTAAAGAGGGAGAAAAACAACACGTTAATGTATCCAATAGTTACCGGACAGCGTTGGGTAACACAGACTCTTACCTGAACGCCAGCAGCAGCTACGAGACCTTCTTCTCACAAACTCAGTTGCAACTTAAGGAAGGAAGGGGACAAGAGTGAACATCGGGCACATTGAACTCTTTGAACTTGATACTTACCAATCCCGCCTGGGACTTCAGAGTCAATGCTTACCGGAACTCTCCCAACACTCTACGTGCCACTGCAAGACACGCAGAATGGAGAGCTCATCTTTTACAAACATAAGGTGAGGTTACTAAGGGGATAACGGAGGTGATTAGTGGGGGAGAGCGAGAACAGTTGGGAGGCCATCACTAAAACCCACAGGTGGCTAATCCCTGTCTCCACTTGCAGGAAAATACTTCTTCGGGTCCAGCAGACAAGACTAGGCGGGCCAGTCCAGACAGTCATCTCTGCACTACGCATCACGTTGACGGAGACCGCAGCTGTCTGAGTCCGATCGACACCCCTGTGGGGTCCAGGTGAGCGTAACATATTTGGCGATTGGGTGGAGAGCGATCACTATCCCTTGGAGTTTGAAACTGTGAATAAACTAAGGGAGAATTAAATGGTAGAGTGTCATCTCATGCTCACTCCTTGGAACTCCAGGGATATGCATGCAAATCTATCAAATGGACAAAGGTACTAGACCAAGTTCCCAAAACTGATATCTATACGTCAATAGAAGGTAATTTCGCTTTTATCTGTAATGGGAAGACAAGCAATAGATTTATACTGGAAGAATACGTGAAGCTAAATACAAACCTTATTCCACTAATTTATGCCAGTCCCAAAGAAATTAAGAAACGGCTAACACATAAGCCGAAGTGGTTTGATAATGACTGCCGCATAGCTAAATGGAAAATTGAACAGCATATAAACCACATTGAGGCTGTGGATTAAACCATTTTATGCAGATTAAGATCTAACTAGAAGGAATTAATTAAAGAGAATAAAAGGAAATTTAATAATGGGAAATGGTACCTACTAAACAATGCTTTGAAGTCTGGAGACGTTTCCCTCTTTTGGGAAATGGTTTCCGGGATGGAGTTAAATTAGGATAGGGCTCTCCATTGCTTCATAGGGGTAGTTAGCTGGAGGAGTCATTTTTCTAATCTATACTGAGTTGGGCACATACAGGGCCCTATTTTGGCTGACATGAGCCTTCCCCCTGTCACCAACCTTGTCTTCTCGGTTGGCGAAGTAGTTACTGCCATATAATCGCTCAAAGGCCATAAACAGCGGGACCAGATTTGATCCTGGCAGATCATTTTAAGGACGAAACAGTAATATGGGCTCCGGCGCTTTGCAAAGTGTTTAACCCAATACTGGCCAATGGCGATATACCCACCTCATGGAGAAAAGCTATTTTAGTGCCCATTTATAAAAAGGGGGTAAGGAACAACCAACAAACTATCGTCCGATTTCTCTTTTGGACAGTGTAGGGAACCTTTTTGATAAACTGCTATTGCCACATTTGCAGGACTGTGTGATGGCAGAATGTGGTTAGCGACCTTCATGCTGGGTTTCAGCAGAATAGAAGTACCTTGGATCACTGCTTTTTTTTACATCTGCTGATAAAAAAATATACAGTTTAAATAAAATGTACCTGTATTCAGCCTTTTTTGATTTAAAGACCGTCTTCGACTCAGTTTTTAGGGAGGTGCTATGGCAAATCATGCTATCACGCCACGTCCCTATTGATTTGGTCTCTATTATCTCTGACCTGTCTTCGATACAGGCTGGGTGGTGAACTGACAAAGGAGCTTGACATCTGTATGGGCCTTAGGCAGGGTTGTGCATTGGCACCCCTCCTCTTTAGCATCTACATTCAAGAAATTATTGATGCTTTGGGGGAGGGATGCCAGGACTTGCCAAGCTTGGCTAGTGACAAATACCCTGCGCTCTTTAATGCAGCACTACTTGCAACATCCCCAGCTGGCCTTAGAATGGAATATATTTCAGACCAAGTGCAAGCCACTCTGTCTAAATTTAAATTCTGAGAAATGTAAAGTCATGGTGTTCAAGCCCCCCCTTTCCAAAAAGAGAACCTTATTTTTAACTCTTAGCGAAACTGTCATTGAGCAAGTTGCTCATTATGATTACCTAAGGGTGCATTTTCAAGAAAATGGTGGGTGGGGCGCACTACTCGCCAGGTCAGTACTTACCAAGGAGAAATACAGTGACGCCATTCTTTTGTTTTTTTCTGCAGGCTTGGGAGCGGTGCTATATCACCGGCCCTTGACTTGTTGAAGAAGCCAGCATTACCAGCTGCCTGTACGGCACAGAATTGTGAGGCCATGTTAATTTAAATAAGCTAAGTGTTTGTGAGAACAAATTCCTAAAAAAACTATTATTGCTGCCTCCTAGAGAACCCTCCTCCACCATCCTCCATTTAGAACTTAAAAATGTACCAGTAATAACTCAAACCTCAGCCAAACCTCTTTTATATTGGCTTACGGTATGGAATTCAGAGGATTTGGTAAAACATTGTGAAGGGTTAATGCATATCATGAGTCTAGCGAATGGTTGGTGCATGTTAAAGCAATTTTCCTGAATCTGGATAGGCCTGATCTCTGGGAAATCCCACGGGCACTTTCCATTCAGCTTTGAAAAGCCTAACTGTGTATGCTGCATCTCTAAAGCTAGACCCAGATTATCTGGAAGCCAGATTGGAATGTGGGTTTAAAGTTTACTGACATATGGGGCCTCATTACGAGAATGGAGGTAATGAAAATAGGAAGGTGGAATGGTATTGCCGGCATCGTTAACAGGTCTGGGCCATTACGACCCGACAACCCGCCAATACCGCCATCACCCGTACCGTGCCCCTTCATACCGGCTCGCATGTGTACACGCGCCCCTTTGCGGAGGAAATACTGGGATGCCGGTAATAGGAGGACATCACAACTCACGCAGGCATGCAATTACCGGCATCCCAAAGGCGGTAATTAGGGCCTGCACGATGGCGGCCATACTGGCATCGCGGACCACCTGTAAACAGCAACCTGCAGTCAAGGCAACTGCCACAGGTGCACACAATCACCGCGGGTGGAGTCAATGGAGCCTGTCCCAGCATTAAAGGAGTACACCCACACACCACACCCCTTCCCACACCAAAATGATAGCACTAGCTGTTGCAATCATGGGGCTGGAGGACATGCTCATACTGCTACAACTACAGCAACAACAACAACTACAACAACAACCACAGCCACAGCCATAGGCGGCGCAGAGGAGACGCAGGAGGAGAAGGAGGGTGAGACAAGACCAGCAATTACCACCAGTGCAGCTAGTAGTACCTCGTCAGCAGCAACCAATCCCGCGCATCAGACCCAGTCCATTCAACCTAACCCCTGAGCAGATCCACACCCTGTACCGGTTGGACCGGGACACCATCACCACCATTGTGGACATGATACATGACGACATCGTCAGCTTCATAAAAATTCACACTGCCATCCCCCCGCTACTAAAGGTGGTGTCTGTGCTCCACTTCCTGGCCACAGGCACCTACCAGCACACAATGGGCCAGCTGCATGGCATTTTACAACCACTCTTTTCACGCATGCTGACCCAAGTGTTGGATCCCCTGCTGAAGCCAGCTAGCACCCACATATCCCTACCTCGGACTGCCCAGGAGATTGCCGACACCAAAGTAGGTTTCCATGCACTGGCAGGCATGCCCAATTGCGTCACTGCCCTCAACTGCACCCATGTCGAATTGGCAGTCCCTCATGCCATAGAGGCTGTGTACCACAATCGCAAGCAATACCTCTCCATCAATGTGTAGATGGTAGGTGACTCCATCAAGATCATTACACATTGTTGCATCCGATATCCTGGACCTACACATGATGCCATGGTGCTGCGTAACTCCATGCTACCCCGTCACACGGAGCGACATGCTGGACAACGTGCCTGGCTGCTTGGTGAGTTGCCTGACTGGGCTATAGCAGTGCATCGGGGTCGTGAGGTGGGGATGCATACACCAGCAGGGTGGGAAAGGGCGGTGAGTGGAGAATGCACGCATAGCTATACACTACTGAACCTCCCAACCCGAACATGCCACATCACTGCCACACATTGGACCAATGCAGTATATCAATGACAACATGTAAGATACCCAACTTGGCCACCATGGGTATGTCAAGCAATGCATGACCAAACATGATTAAAACAGTGCCAATGTGGCTAGTGTGATCATGCACAGAGTACTATACACAGCAATCATGGGAGGCAAGACATCTTCCTTCATCCACAGTACATCCGCATCGGCATGCAAGTAATCACCCTGCATCATGCGTTCAACGCCATCCAGACTAGCACACCATATTGCAGTATACAATGCATCTGAATAATATTTGTGCATGCACACAGGGACATGTGCATGTCAACAGCAAATTGGTGCGGCCATGGCTGTGAATCCTGAAGGTGGCAGCTCAGAATGACTCACACAGACCTCTCTGTACTCCCATGCAGGTGATGGAGGATATCCCTTGAAGCCGTGGCTACTTACCCCCATTCGAAACCGCGTAACAGCCATGAAGAGGAGTACAATCGGGTCCATACTCGTGTTGTGATTGAGCAGACCTTTGGGCTGTTGATGGCGCGATTCCGCTGCCTAAGCAGGTCTGGTGCAGCACTCCTTTATAGGCCTGAGAAGGTTGCAAAGATCACCATGACCTGTGTCATGCTGCACAACATGTGCGTCCGGAGAAATGTACCACTGCCACCTGACATTGACATGCATGCACCGGGTGAGGATGATGAGGATGAAGACGGAGGAGAAGCAGCACCCCTGCTAGTACGTGATGCACAAGATGGCAGTGCAGTACGCCAATCACTGATTGACGAATACTTCTGACACACAGGGACGTTGATGGATATGTGTCAGTACTACACTGAACACTGGGTCCATGTGGACATGCACACAGGGAATGTGGGGAATTGGGTACTGTGCACTGTCATGAATAAAATTAATACACACGAAATTAACAATATCCAGGCATTGAATGATTTTTCACACAACGGGTGTATTAATGTAAACTACAGAAATGTGCTACCCTCCTTGCCCCCCACAACACTAAAACACCTCATGCCCCCAATGAACTCCCCGTACCCCCAATGAATTCCCCAAACCCACAATGAACACTGCATACCACCCAATGAACACCACCTTATACACCTATACACCACCAAAACCATCTAACCCACTCCCATTGTTGTCCCACACTATATCCTTGCTTTCTTGGTGTCCAGGGGCAGCATTTCTGACTGCCTCACACTCCATCTTGTCTGACGCAGAGGGCTGGATGGTGCAGAGGAAGCGGGTGTGGAGGATGGGGTGGAAGCCGTGGTGATTGGCACGGCTGGTGCGGGTTGTTGCTGCTGCATGTGCAGCAGGATTGAGGTCAGGACCTGCGTGACGGCCCCCAGACTGTCTCGCATCATCACCGCAGAGGCATTCATGGCGGCTGTGTTCCCCGCTATGGCCTGCGCTATCTCTCACCTCGTGTCCTCTCCCTCCGCCACATATTGTCGGACAAGTTCCAGCATGGAGTCCTGTCTTGCCTACACCCTTTCTAGCCGTGCCTCAAG
Organism: Ambystoma mexicanum; assembly: GCF_040938575.1. Taxonomy (NCBI): domain Eukaryota; kingdom Metazoa; phylum Chordata; class Amphibia; order Caudata; family Ambystomatidae; genus Ambystoma; species Ambystoma mexicanum. The sequence goes on from NC_090922.1 coordinate 114,178,355, forward strand.
GTTGGTGGGAGCAGCAGTGTTTGAGGGTGCTGCGACCGGGCATGCATTGGCAGGGCTGGCCTCAGGGGTGCTGCTGAGGTCTGAATCGTGGAGTGCAGGATCTGCAATGGTGGTGGTGGGTGTGGCCTGAGTGTGGGGTTGGGGGTGGACAGGGGGCTTGGGGTGTGTGGACATGCCACATGGTTTAGTCCACCCTCGTCCACATACTCCTCCACTCCAGTTTCAATGTCGCTCAGTGGGGCAATGGCTGCTTCCTCGCCCACGGAACTTGTTTCTGCCGAATGGGTGCCACTGGCCTCGCCTTATGCTGGTGTTGCCAGCTCTGTGGTCCCGGTCTCAGGCGTAGCTGTGGGGCCCTCATGTGCAGCCATGGCCTGGGCACTCGCCCTGGGTTTTGTTGTGGGCTGCGAGGCTGCCCGGAGGGGGTTTTGTCAGTGGCAGTTGTCTTGGGCCGGGACGTGGATGCCCTTGTGGTTGATTCCTCACTGGCATCTTCTCCATCGGTGCCTGGGGGGGGTAGAAGCGATGCAGGCTATCAGTGATGGTGTTACATGCAAGTTACATTATATGGTGCTGTGGAGATTTTCATTTATCATGCATTCATATCTTACAGGTGTGTCAAACAGGGTAGTTTGAAGAGGGCATTTTGGCATTAGCCGTGTCGTCTCAATTAAGGAATGCTGCATGGCAGTTGGCATGCCGTTGTATTGGGGTTTGTGTGATGTATGGCATGGGAATGGTCCGTGTGTGTTGGCTGTCTGTTGGTAATGGTATTGGCCCTCAGCATGCATTTCAGTGTGGCAGGGTTTGGGCCTCCATCTGGACATGGATATGTTGATGTGTGTGTGTTGGGACATGCATTGCCTTGCCTAGACTCTATTCCAGATCACTTGTGCTACGTCATGGTTTCCCCTACAGGGGTTTGCAGGGTCACTCACCTCCATCTCCAGATGTTGCGGCACCTGTATCCATCTCCCCAAAGCCCTTGATGGACTCCATCTGGATGAAGGTACTACACGTCTCCTCCTAGCGCATTAGTTTTGTCAGGGAGTGGACAGCCCCGCCTGAGGCCATGGCCTCCTTCCGATTGCTGGCCAGTATGTTGCGTACCCTCAGGCGGAGGCCATCCCACCTTTTCCTACAGTCTTTGACTGTCCGTGGGGTGGTGACTACTGCAGAAACCTTGTGGGCTACCTCCTCCCAAATCTCCTTTTTCCTCTGCTGTGCCTCCCTCTTGAGGTTATGGGTATTTATGTGCTCAGCATGGGCAGCGAGGGTGTCCGCCTACATGTTTAGTTCTTCATCAGAAAAATGCTTCTTGCGCAGGTGGGGGTTAGATTTTCTGCTTGCCTTGGACTTGGTGATTTGGAAGGCCCTGGTCTCTCCAGTAAAACACTGGTGGTTTGGAAGGATTGTAATGGATTGTGTTTTTAAAGATGGCTGCCGGCGCATTTCCCGTTCGGACACAATGACGTTACTTCTGGGTCCGGTATTGCGAGCCCGGTATTAGCATGGTGTTATTACTGGGTCGGTATTAAGGGGTTCCTCCTAGGCGGAGGCGGTATCGGCGGGTCCCGTGATGGGGCTATCGGGGGGATGGAGGGCCTTTAGCGGCATGCCGGTATGGCCATTACCGGCATGGGGGTTCGCGCGTGCTTGCGCACTCGTAATCAGCCGCTATTAGCGGCGTCAAACGAGCGCGGACCCACTAGTTCCTCCATGCCGGTAATGACCCCGTTTTTAGCGCACTTCTCGTAATGAGGCCCATAGTCTGCCTGCCGCTAGAGAGATCTGTATATCTCCGGTTTAGACTAGGTATAGTACCAGTATTTGTTTTTACTTCAGCATGGAGACAAGAAGCCTCTGCAAGATGCCGCTTGTGTGGTCTTGTTAAGGAAACATTGGTGCACTTTATACTGACATGTAAAAAAATGCTTAATTTGAGGCGTTTATGTTTGCCCCAAATTTTTATTGATAAAGGAATCCTTCAAGCTGTTTTTGCGCTTCAGTTTTTAAGTCAATGTGTATCTGCACAGCCAGCCGATAACAGCAAATTAAGATCAGGGGCTTTTTTTCAGACTCCATAGGGATGGGCTATGGAGTGCCACAGGGATCATCATTGTCTCCCCTGCTCTTTAATATTTATATGCAACCCTTGATGGATAGTCTGACTGGTCATGGTCTGAGTTATCACTCCTACGCAGATGACACCCAGATTTATATTAAAATTGGGAACATTGAGGATACATTTTCCGAGGCCAAACTATGCCTGGAAGATGTAAGTTTGTGGATGGCTAAAAACCAACTTCAGCTGAACGCTTCAAAAACAGAGTTCGCCTTGTTTGGACCTAAATATCTTGTTAAGGCCGTCAAAGAATCATTTGTTCCAAGCATCCTAGGTGAAACTTTTTATTTTGACTTCAGGAAACAGAATTTAGGCTGTATTTGGCAAGAGAATCTTGGATGTGAGGCACAAGTGAGTGCTAAGGGCTAACATTCAGGCGGTCTTCTATTCGCTACTCATACTTTTGTCAAGCGCTACCCTTTATTCCTAATGAAGACCATGCAATGGTGGTGGGTGCCCTAACAAATGCCCACTTAGATTATATTAATAGTCTTCTGATGGGCATCCCCGTGAAACAAATGCACAGGCTTCAAAAAGACCAAAATGCAGGCATCAGACTGATTGGCCGTATAAAGAAAAAATATCACATTTCTACCTTCTGCAGATCAATACACTGGCTAGCGACAGAAGAGTGCATTAAATTCAAGCTGGCATGTTTTATTTTTAAATGTCTTAATGGCTTGGCTCGGGAGTATCTGAGAGATAAGATTCACAATTGCTTACCTTCCAAGTCCCTCAGATCTAAAGATCAGCTGCTTCTAACCATTTCATAAACAGCATGCATTACTAGAGGAGACAGGATTGCCGTATTTGGCCCTACACTCTGGCACCGTTTACCTATTAAGATCAGGACTAGCAAGATACTTCACCAGTTTCCCAAACACTTAAGACTTTTCTTTTTATCTAAAGAACGACATTTTCCATCTTATGTCAGAAACACGTTGATCCGTATTCTTAGGCCCTTTGGTTCACGTGGTGGTTACATCAAAATCAAGAATCTAATCAAAATGATTTATACTGTGCATTGTTGCCATTTTGTTTCTAGAGTACAATGTGGACAGAATCAGTTCTAAGGACTTCTACATTTTACAGATATGCCACAGCAAGATAAAATGATTTGCCTAAGATCACACACTTAAATTCAGTGGTGATGCAGGGATTTGAGCCCAGTCTGAAAAATAGAATGTTGACCACCTATATATCGCAGTCTCTAGTTGGTAGAAAGCTGTGTTTCTGTCTTTCAAGAATACCCGATACACAAATCATTATAAACCACTCTTTCTCTGTAGAAATATGTTAAGCAAAAAGAGAATATTTATAGTTCTGTTTTCCCCATCTTGAAAAGAAGACTCACTGATTAATTCATGGAATTATTGTGCGCCAAAATCTCTAGCGCAAGCGTGAGAAATGCAGCGCATCTGTCCAAAACGCGCGCAAGCACCCGTTTCCCGATTCATGGAAGGCACTGCACGTGGTTTACCTGGTACCTACGTCGAATCCGCACTTGTCTCACACGTCATTGCGACATCCCCAATGCCTTGCGCGAGACGCCCAGTGAAGGTGCACACCGTCCAGCGCATACACCTAAAAAGGGGGCAGAACACGTGGATGGGGAAACAACACGTGAAAATGTGGGCGTTACGCCAAAAGACTTGCATAGCCGGAAACATGTATGCCATGGGAAAGCAGGCGTAAGCACCCCTGTGCGGCATAAAAGTGCGTGCAAACAACAAACAAGCATATACAGCTACAATTAATGTACCATTTCTCGCAGCAATGATCGTGGGACACCGCAGGGGGAGGAAGATAGTCAAGCCCTGCATTTATTTACCCAGGACCAGCCTTTTTGGGATGCCTAATGACCAGGTCTGTGGCAGGTATAGGTTTCCATCTCATATTATCCTAGACCTTGTCACTGAGTGGGAGGATGACCTCACATCACCCACCTTGTGCTCTCAAGCACTGAGCCCCTTGGAAAAGGTGCTCAATGTCCTGCATTTCTTGGCCACTGGGTCATTACTGCAGACAACTTCCATAGTTGGGGGTGTCTCACAGCCCATGCAGTCACACTGACTACACCAGGTGTTGGCAATCATGACTGCACGCCCCTCAGTACACTGGCACATATACATGCCCAGAACACCCCCAGAAAGGCAGGCCGTGGTCCCGGACTTTTACAGGGTGGCACACTTCCCCAAAGTGCTTGGTGCCATTATTGCACCTATGTGGCCCTACGTCCACCTAGGGCCACTGAGCACATTTATCACAACTGCAAGCACTGGCATTCCATCAACGTGCAGGTTGTATGCGATGCCAAGGGAATCATCACCTCTGTCTATGCAAACTATCCAGGGTCCAGCCATGACAGTTTAATATTCAGAATTCCAACCCTAAACCGGGACCTGGAAGCTGGGAGTCATGGCAACAAATGGCTCATTGGTGAGTACAAATGGCTGTGCACATGCATGCATGTCACACACAGACAAATACACAAACCCAACTAATGACAACCATTATCACCTCCCTAGGCGACAGTGCCTACCCTCTGAGCACCTACATGATGACGCCGACACGGAACCCCATCACACCACTCCAGGTAAGATACAACGCAGCCCATATTGCAACCAGGACCATAGTGGAGCACACATTCGGAGTGCTAAAGTCACGTTTCCGCTCCCTTGACCGATCTGGTGGGCAGCTATTATATGCGCCCCCAGTAGTGTGCAGGATCATTGTGGCAGCATGTGTCCTGCACAATGTTGCAACGTGGTGGGGCGTACTGGTGAACATGGTGGTGCCCCCACATCCCCACCACATGCACGCCCGCTGTGCAAGAAAGGGGAAAGGGCATGTGGCGAGGCAGTAAGTACCAAGGTTGTGGATACATTTTTCACCTAATCTCCTACCCCTGCAGAGTGCACACAGGCCTGGCACATTCCAGGTGACAATTGATGATGACAAAGGGACAGTCAACTGTCACAACCTTACCACCCTGAGAATGTGTCCTCGGAATTGCAGTATTGTGTGCTTCCCTACCCACTTAAACAAACACAATACCGTGTGACCAAAAGGCACACATGCAAGCTACAAAATCCACCATCCCCATGCAAAACAGTGCATCCAAATCCTGGAATGTCACCTAAACCCCCCCGCAACCCCATGTCACCCGCCCGATACACCATGCCATGGCATGCAAAGTGAAATCTCCCAAATAAATTCACAACACATGACACAACTGTCACAAAGTGCACTGTGACAAATGGAAACATGTCAGAAAATTACCGCAGACATGGACTCCGACGAAAAGACTGATCCAAAATATCTAGACTATACCAAAAGGACATAAATGCAGGCCACCAAAGGTTGGAACACCAAAAGTCAGAACCTTTGGTGGAATGAGTTTCAGGCATTTTTTTTTTAAAAATGGCGAGCGCTGCGCACCCCTGCAACACCTCGCTCACTACACTACACAGTAAAGTAAGCGGGGTTGCGGGCTGGAAACCCTTGCAGCTGCAGAGAAAATAATCAAAACAAATGAACCTGCAGCGCCAGTTCCCGATCACAAAAGTGAAAGTGAACTTGTGACGCAGTGACACAGCATGTCTCAGAAGGTAAGTAGTCTGTGAGTGGGGGTATGTTGGGGTGGAGTTGGGGGTGGGGGTGTGTTGTGTGTGTGTTGTGGGTTTGCAGGGGTATTCAATGCATGTTTGCATGCGAAATGTACAAACCTTCAATGTTGCGTACATTTTCCATGTGAACTACTCTGTTGTGGACTCATCGGCAACAGAAAAATCTCCCGAATCCCTGACACATCAAAAGCAAACCCAAGACACGCCTATCTATTTACCAGCATAACATATCATGAATACAGGACTCAACAGTGACAATCTCAAACAGTGACCAATCACTGTAGCACAAGTGTCTCAATGTGACATTCCCACCACATGGCCCCCTTCCATCTTAAGTGTGGCCCTGACAGCAAAAGGGTCCAGGCTACCGCATACAGCATGAAGTGCATCAACAATGTAGACAGGCAAGGCAATACATGAATTAGCAACATGAAAATATGCACAGCTAACAATATGCTCACCAAAATGCAGGCCAACCATGCACTGGAGAAACAATCATGAATCCCCACTAGGCGTGTATACACATGTTGAACTTCAGACTAGCCACAGATCTGATGGAAGCCCAATGCCCCAGTGAGAGATCAGTTGTCGCTGTTGTCACCCTCTGGCTGAATATCAGGAGGTGTGCGTGGTAAGGGTGCCTGCCCACCCATAGCCCCGGCATGCCCCTCCATGGCAGCAAGCATGCAAGTCTGGTAAGCCTGGTCCTGCAGGAAGATGACACGGATGTCCCCATGCAGCATCTCACGTGTAGCACAGAGTTCCTCCTGCAAGCTCGCGCATGTAGCACGGAGTTCTGCCTGCATAGCCTCACATGACAGATGGACCTCCTCACGGCTTGCATGGAGTTCAGCTGAGATGCTGCGTTCCAGCTGCTCCATCCGCTGTTCGTCTTGTGTACCCTGGCCCATCAAAAGAGTATCCAGAGTATTTCTGAGGGAGATGTTCTCTTCCCTCAGGGCTTCCCTGTGGGCAGTCGGTCCCTGTTGGCTACCAAAGTGTCCAACCTGTTTGAGCGGCACATGGACCGCGTTGCCTTCTGCAGAGCTCCACCTGCCTACCAGGGGGAGAATGGAATCGGCCACACGTTCCATGCCCTGAGCCATCATCTCAATAACTGCCCCCTGTTGCTGTGCAATGGCAATTCTCCCACACAGTGTTCCCCGGTGGCGCACGGCCTCCGCGTTGCCAGACACCACACATGTTTGGCCCAAGGAGCCCTGGTCCTTGCTGCGCTGCCTGTGGCTGCTGGATTGCATTCCTCCATTGATCTGCTGCCCCAGGAACAGGAGCAACTGGTGTGGAGCGTGGCCCTGCATCTGTAAACATCACAGACGGACATTCCAACACTGACTGGCCCCTTGAGGGTTCTACCCCCACCACAGGTGTTTTGGACAAAACGGCATCCACTGCAGAATCACTCACCTGCGACGGCATGGATTGATGAACATCTGATTCCTCAGAGGTGTACCAAGAGCCAGTTCAGGACAGAATGGTCTGGGTCACCAATGGATGCTCATGGCCTACCACACCGAGCCCTCCACTGGTGCCTGGTTGGTGCCCTCAACCTTCCACCCTCTCTGACATCTCCTCCTCTTCCTCCTCTGCTTCCAGTGCTTCATCACCTATAACAAAACATACAAAAAAACTTTAGGAGGCCACAAAGCAACATACTGTGACATGAATGCACAATAGACAAAAAAAGGAAAACAAAATAAAAATGGCCATTGTCGACCGGGGGGGGCACATGTCACCAGTATATACCACACGCATAGACATCACAACATTGACAGCCAACTCATTAAGCAGCCATGTCACGCATGACACAAACTCTGGCATGCATGCAGTGGAAATTAAATGGAAGGGGACCCTGAAAGCAGACATGGATGCATGTCAAATGTCTAGCATACACATGTGCTGCATGTTGCATAGCACCTGCATCACACACAAGCTCCTGCATTGCATAGACCCTACACAAAAATGACAGATGCCAAAAAACATATGGCACGTAGCATAGGCATGGCAAAACTGTCAACCAGCCCCAGATGGAAGTCAAATAGAACTGTCCGTGGCTGATGTAGAAAGCATGTCACCATACATTACATGTCAATCAGTACAACAAAAAGCACACATGTGTCACAGGATGCAACAATGCCAGTGTGTTGCAATACAGTGAAGGAAGGAACATGGATACATAAATGCTAGGTCACCTTGACATCAGACAAGTGAATAGGCATGTAGAAGGATGAAACGGGGCTCAGTAGTGTGTGGGTGCAGTGCAGTACATGTGTACGGTCTCAACTGTCAATCGAAACACAAACATAGTCATGTCAATGTAGTGGATGATAGCATTGTGAGGGCAATTGCAGTCATCATGTGCAAAGTGTTGGCAGTGGATTGTCGGTATACAGTAACCCCCCCGCCCCCCACCTCCCGTTCAGAGAATGGCTGGGAGGCAGTGCATATCTCACCATGGTGGATCAGAGTACTGTGTTGTATCAGACAGTGTGGGCAGGTGTCTATAGCATCACCTCAGTCATCTGAGTCTACAGCAGATGAGAGGAGGACAGAAAGCACAACACATGAGTAATCATCACAAGGTCACCAAGACACGTAGAAGCTACAACACCAGTTGCATAGAGGCAGGGAGGCTGTACCAGAGGGAGTCCTACACTCGAGACGGACGAGGGCACCCAAAAAATGGCCGTGATGAGGCACTGACCCTGAGTGAGAATGAAAGGTATGACCAAAGACCATGAGACATATGAAATACCGGAGATGGAGTAGAATGAGTAGCATGACACGGACCCACAGGGGTTTGCTGGGAATGCACATGGTCCAAGAATGAACACTCATGTCCACTGTGAGCCTGTTCCATCTGCACGCCCTGCATCAAGGACAAGGGATGTACCACACAGTACAGGTCTGGCAGAGTTACAGAGGGAAGTGGGCATATACACAGAATTCTGGGACAGGCCATTTCTTGAGTCCAACATGTGACTCACCAGTACCATGCTGTCACTGGTAGGGGGGACATGAGTCGGGGGCCTGCCTGCAGGTTGCCATTACTGGTGGGGGTGGGGGTGGGGGACATGAGTCGGGGCCTGCCTGCAGGTTGCTGTCGCTTGTGGGGGTGGGGAGACATGAGTCAGGACCTGCCTGCAGGTTGCTGGCACTGGTGGTGGGAGGGGGACATGAGTCTGGCCTGCCTGCAGGTTGCCGTCACTGGTGGGGGGGACAGGAGTCGGGGACTGCCTGCGGTGTATGGTGGCATGTGGGCTGCATGCATGGTATGGACATGGGTGTTGAGGGTCACCTGTGGTGTGGGCAGCCTGCGGGACATGGTCATGGGTGTTGGAGGTCCCCTGTGGTGTGGGCTGACTGTGGGACATGGACACGGGTGATGGGCTGCCTGCTGGGTATGGACACGGCTGATGGGCTGCCTGTGGGACATGGCCATGAGTGTTGGGGGTCCCCTGTGGTGTGGGCTGACTGCGGGGCTTGGTCATGGGTGTTGGGGGGTCCCCTGTGGTGTGGGCTGCCAGCGGGGCATGGTCACGGGTGTTGGGGGTCCCCTGTGGTGTGGGCTGCCTGTGGGGCATGGTCACAGGTGTTGGGGGGTCCTCTGTGGTTTGGGCTGCCTGCAGGGCATGGTCATGAGTGTTGGGGTCCCCTGTGGTGGGGGCTGCCTGCAGGGCATGGTCATGGGTTTTGGAGGGTCCCCTGTGGTGTGGGCTGCCTGCAGGCCTGGTCACTGGTGATGGGCTGCCTGCGGGACATGGTCATGGGTGTTGGGGGTCCCCTGTGGTGTGGGCTGCCTGTGGAGCATGGTCATGGGTGACGGGCTGCCTGCGGGCCATGGTCATTGGTTTTGGGGGGCTCCCTTGTGGTGTGGGCTGCCTGCGGGGTATGGTCACAGATGAAGGGGGGCTCCCTTGTGGTGTGGGCTGCCTACGGGGTATGGTCCCATGTGGGCTGCCTGCGGGGCATGGTTAAAGGATTTGGGGGGCCCCTTGTGGTGTGGGCTGCCTGCGGGGTAAGGTCACAGGTGATGGGGGCTCCCTTGTGGTGTGGGCTGCCTGCGGGGTATCGTCAAGGGTAATGAGGGGGTCCCATGTGGTGTAGGCTGCCTACAGGGCATGGTCATGGGTGTTGGGGGGGGGTCCCTGTGGTGTGGGCTGCATGCGGGGCATGGTCACGGGTGATGGGCTGCCTGCCGAACATGGTGTTTGGTGTTGGGGGTCCCCTGTGGTGTGGGCTGCCTGCGGGGCATGGTCATGGGTGACGGACTACCTGCGGGGCATGGTCATGGGTGTTGGGGTCCCCTGTTGTGTGGGCTGCCTGCGAGGTATACTCACGGATGTTGGGGGGTCCCATGTGGTGTGGGCAGCCTGCGGGGTATGGTCACAGGGCTCCCTTGTGGTGTGGGCTGCCTGTGGGGTATGGTCCTATGTGGACTGCTTGCGGGCATGGTCACAGGTGTTGGGGGGTCCCTTGTGGTGTGGGCTACCTGCGGGGTATGGTCATGGGTGATGGGGGGCTCCCTTGTGCTGTGGGCTGCCTGCGGGACATGGTCACGGGTGATGGACTGCCTGCGGGGCATGGTCATGGGTGTTGGGGTCCCCTGTGGTGGTGGCTGCCTGCAGGGCATGGTCATGGGTTTTGGAGGGTCCCCTGTGGTGTGGGCTGCCTGCAGGCCTGGTCACTGGTGATGGGCTGCCTGCGGGACATGGTCATGGGTGTTGGGGGTCCCCTGTGGTGTGGGCTGCCTGTGGAGCATGGTCATGGGTGACGGGCTGCCTGCGGGCCATATTCATTGGTTTTGGGGGGCTCCCTTGTGGTGTGGGCTGCCTGCGGGGTATGGTCACAGGTGAAGGGGGGCTCCCTTGTGGTGTGGGCTGCCTGCGGGGTATGGTCCCATGTGGGCTGCCTGCGGGGCATGGTTAAAGGATTTGGGGGGCCCCTTGTGGTGTGGGCTGCCTGCGGGGTAAGGTCACATGTGATGGGGGGCTCCCTTGTGGTGCGGGCTGCCTGCGGGGTATCGTCAAGGGTAATGAGGGGGTCCCATGTGGTGTAGGCTGCCTGCAGGGCATGGTCATGGGTGTTGGAGGGTCCCCTGTGGTGTGGGCTGCATGCGGGTCATGGTCACGGGTGATGGGCTGCCTGCCGAACATGGTGTTTGGTGTTGGGGGTCCCCTGTGGTGTGGGCTGCCTGCGGGGCATGGTCATGGGTGACGGACTACCTGCGGGGCATGGTCATGGGTGTTGGGGTCCCCTGTTGTGTGGGCTGCCTGCGAGGTATACTCACGGATGTTGGGGGGTCCCATGTGGTGTGGGCAGCCTGCGGGGTATGGTCACAGGGCTCCCTTATGGTGTGGGCTGCCTGTGGGGTATGGTCCTATGTGGACTGCTTGCGGGCATGGTCACAGGTGTTGGGGGGTCCCTTGTGGTGTGGGCTACCTGCGGGGTATGGTCATGGGTGATGGGGGGCTCCCTTGTGCTGTGGGCTGCCTGCGGGACATGGTCACGGGTGATGGGCTGCCTGCGGGGCATGGTCATGGGTGTTGGGGGTCTCGTGTGGTGTGGGTTGCCTGCGGGGTGTGCTCACATGTGTTGGGGGGCTCCCATGTGGTGTGGGCTGCCTGCGGGTATGGTCATGGGTGTTTGGGGTGCCTTGTGGTGTGGGCTGCCTGTGGGGTATGGTCATGGGTGTGGGGGGTTCCCTTGTGGTGTGGGCTTCCTGCAGGTATCGTCATGGATGATGGGGGGTCCCATATGGTGTGGGCTGCCTGTGGGGTATGCTCACGGGTGTCGGGGGGTCCCATGTGGTGTGGGCTACCAGCGGGAATGGTCACAGGTGTTGGGGGGTCCCTTGTGGTGTGGGCTGCCTGCAGGGTATGGTCAGGGGTGATGGGGAAATCCACCCCACTGCCAAATCACCTGAAAAGGCCCTTGCGTGCTCGCACAAGCCAACTCGCGTGAAAAGGCCCTTGCGTACCCCTGCGAAATCGCATACCCCGCTTGCGCCAGCCAACTCGCGTGAAAAGGCTCTCGCCTGCTCGCACCAGTCAACTCGCGTGACACCACATGGGACCCCCACATCACCCGTGATCATACCCCGCAGGCAGCTCACATGGGGCCATACCCCGCAGGCAGCCCACATCACAAGGGAGCCCCCCATCACCTATGCCCCACAGGCATCCCACAATTGGACCATACCCTGCAGGCAGCCCACACCACAAGGGAGCCCCCCATCACCCGTGACCATACCCCGCAGGCAGCCCACATGGGACCATACCCCGCAGGCAGCCCACACCACAAGGTAGCCCCCATCACCCGTGCCCATACCCCACAGGCAGCCCATATGGGACCATACCCCGCAGGCACCCCACACCACAAGGGAGCCCCCATTACCCAAACCATACCCCACAGGCAGCCCACGTGGGACCATACCCCGTAGGCAGCCCACACCACAAGGGAGCCCCCCATCACCTGTGCCCATACTCTGCAGGCAGCCCACATGAGGCCATACCACACAGGCAGCCCACACCACAAGGGAGACCCCATCACCTGTGACAATACCCCACAGGTAGCCCGCACCACAAGGTGTCCCCCAACACATGTGTTCCTGCCCTGCAGGCAGCCTACACCACAAGGGAGCCCCCCAACACCCATGCCCATACCCCGCAGGCAGCCCACATAGGACCATACCCCACAGGCAGCCCACACCACAAAGGAGCACCCATCACCTGTGACCATACTCCGCAGGCAGCCCACACCACAAGGGACCCCCCAACACACATGTCCATGCCCCACAGGCAGTCCACATAGGACCATACACTGCAGGGAGACCACACCACAAGGGAGCCCCCATCACCCGTGACCATACCCCTCAGGCAGCCCACATGGGACTGTACCCTGCAGGCAGCCCACACCACAAGGGAGCCCCCCATCACCCGTGACCATACCCAGCAGGCAGCCCACACCACTAGGGATGCCCCACACCTGTGACCATACCCCACAGGCAGCCCACACCACAAGGGACCCCTCAAACACCTGTGACCATGCCCGGCAGGCAGCCCACACCGCAAGGGAGCCCCCCATCACTGGTGACCATACCACACAGGCATCCAACACCATATGGGACCCCCCAACACCTGTGACCATACCCCACAGGCAGCCCACACCACAAGGGAGTCCCCCATCACCCATGCCCATACCCAGCATGGAACCATAGCCCGCAAGCACCCTACTCCACAAGGCAGCCCCCGTCACCATACCCCGCAGGCAGCCAACATGGGACTATACCCCACAGGCAGCCCACACCACAAGGGAGACCCCATCACCCATGCCCATACCCCACAGGCAGCCCACATGAGGATATACCCCGCAGGCAGCCCACACCACAAGGGAGCCCACATCACCCAAAACCATACCCCACAGGCAGCCCACGTGGGACCATACCCCGCAGGCGCCCACACCACAAGGGAGCCCCCCATCACCCGTGACCATACCCCACAGGCAGCCCATACCACAAGGGGCTCCCCAACACATGTGTCCATGCCTCGCAGGCAGCCCACACCACAAGGGAGCCCCTAACACCTGTGCCCAAAGCCTGCAGGCAGCCCACATGGGACCATACCCTGCAGGCAGTCCACAACACAAGGCAGCCCCCATCACCCGTGACCATACCCCGCATGCAGCCCACACCACAAGGGACCCCCAACACACGTGTCCATGCACCACAGGCAGCCCACATAGGACCATACCCCACAGGCAGCCCACACCACAAGGGAGCCCCCATCACCCGCGACCATGCCCCACAGGCAGCCCACTTGGGACCATACCCCGCAGGCAGCCCACACCACAAGGGAGCCCCCATCACCTGTGAGCATACCCAGCAGGCAGCCCACAGCACTAGGGACCCCTCCAACACCCATGACCATACCCCACAGGCAGCCCACACCACAAGGCACGCCCCCAACAACCGGACCATGCCCCACAGGCAGCCCACACCACCTTGGACCCCCCAACACCCGTGACCATACCCCACAGGCAGCCCACACTACAAGGGAGCCCCCCATCACCCGTGCCCATACCCCACAGGCAGCCCAAATGGGACCATACCCCGCAGGCACCCCACACCACAAGGGAGCCCCCCATCACCCAAAACCATACCCCACAGGCAGCCCACGTGGGACCATACCCCACAGGCAGCCCACACCTCAAGGGAGCCCCCCATTATCCATGCCCAAACCCCACAGGCAGCCCAAATGGGACCATACCCCGCAGGTACCCCACACCACAAGGGATCCCCATCACCCAAAAGCATACCCCACAGGCAGCCCACGTGGGACTATACCCCACAGGCGCCCACACCACAAGGGAACCCCCCATCACCCGTGCCCATACCCTGCAGGCAGCCCACATGAGGCCATACTGCACAGACAGCCCACACCACAAGGGAGCCCACCAACACCCGTGCCCATACCCCGCAGGCAGCCCACATGGGACCATACCCCGCAGGCAGCCCACACCACAAGGGAGCCCCCATCACCTGTGACCATACCCCGCAGGCAGCCCACACCACAAGGGACCCCCCCAACACATGTGTCCATGCCCCACAGGCAGCCCACATAGGACCCTACACTGCAGGCAGACCACACCACAAGGGAGCCCCCATCACCCGTGACCATACCCCGCAGGCAGCCCACATGGGACTGTACCCTGCAGGCAGCCCACACCACAAGGGAGCCCCCCATCAACCGTGACCATACCCAGCAGGCATCCCACACCACTAGGGATCCCCCCAACACCTGTGACCATAACCCACAGGCAGCCCACACCACAAGGGACCCCTCGAACACCTGTGACCATGCCAAGCAGGCAGTCCACACCGCAAGGGAGTCCCCCATCACTGGTGACCATACCACACAGGCATCCAACACCACATGGGACCCCCCAACACACGTGACCATACCCCACAGGCAGACCACACCACAAGGGAGTCCCCCGTCACCCATGCCCATACCCAGCAGGCAGTCCACATGGGACCATACCCCGCAAGCACCCCACTCCACAAGGCATCCCCCGTCACCATACCCCGCAGGCAGCCCACATGGGACTATACCCCACAGGCAGCCCACACCACAAGGGAGCCCCCCATCATCCATGCCCATACCTCACAGGCAGCCAACATGAGGACATACCCTGCAGGCAGCCCACACCACAAGGGAGCCCCCCATCAGCCGTGACCATATCCCACAGGCAGCCCACACCACAAGGGGGCCCCCAACACATGTGTTCATGCCCCGCAGGCAGCCCAAACCACAAGGGAGCCCCCAACACCTGTGCCCATAGCCTGCAGGCAGCCCACATGGGACCATACCCCGCAAGAAGTCCACACCACAAGGGAGCCCCCATCACCCGTGACCATACCCCGCAGGCAGCCCACACCACAAGGGACCCCCCCAACACACGTGTCCATGACCCACAGGCAGCCCACATAGGACCATACCCCACAGGCAGCCCACACCACAAGGGAGCCCCCATCACCCGTGACCACACCCTGCAGGCAGCCCACATGGGACCATACCCTGCAGGCAGCCCACAACACAAGGGAGCCCCCCATCACCTGTGAGCATACCCAGCAGGCAGCCTACACCACTAGGGTCCCCTCCAACACCCGTGACCATACCCCGCAGGCAGCCCACACCACAAGGGACGCCCCCAACACCCGTGACCATGCCCCACAGGCAGCCCACACCACAAGGGAGCCCCCATCACCCGTGACCATACCTCACAGGCATCCCACACCACATGGGACACCCCAACACCCGTGGCCATTCCCCACAGGCAGCCCACACCACAAGGGAGCCCCCATCACCCGTGCCAATACCCAGCAGTCAGTCCACATGGGACCATACCCCGCATGCACCCCACACCACAAGAGAGCCCCCCATCACCCTTGACTATACCTCGCAGGCAGCCCACACCACAAGGGACCCCCCAACACACATGTCCATTCCCTGCAGGCAGCCCAAACCACAAGGGAGCCCCCTAAAACCCGTGCCCATACCCCACAGGCAGCCCACATGGGACCATACTCCACAGGCAGTCCACACCACAAGGGACCCCAACACATGTCTCCGTGCCCCGCATGCAGCTCACACCACAAGGGAGCCCCCCATCATCTGTGACCATACCCCGCAGGCAGCCACACCACAACGGAGCTCCCAATCACCCATGACCATGCCCCGCTGACAGCCCACACCACAAGGGAGCCCCCCTCACTCGTGATCCTACCCCACAGGCAGCCCACATAGGACCATACCCCGCAGGCAGCTCACACCACAAGAGAGCCTTCCATCACCCGTGACCATAACACGCAGGCAGCCCACATGGGACAATACCCAGCAGGCAGCCCACACCACAAGGGAGCCCCCATCACCTGTGACCATACCCCCCATGCAGCCCACACCACTAGGGACCCCACCAACACCGTGACCATAATGCACAGGCAGCCCACTCCACTAGGGACCCCCCAACACTCGTGACCATACCCCGCAGGCAGCCCACACTACACCGCAAGGGACCACCCAACACCCATGTCCATGCCCCGCAGGCAGCCCACACCACAAGGCAGCCCCCCCATCACCCATTCCCATACCCCAGAGGCAGCCCACATGGGACCATACCTCGCAGGCAGCCCACACCACAAGGGAGCCCCCCATGCCCCGCAGGCAGCCCACTTCATATGGGACCCGTCACAACACGCGCGACCCTTTCCACGCGATTTGGCTGCCGCAAGCGGGGTATGCGATTTGGAGGCGGTATGCGAGCCCTTTTCACACAATTTGACTGGCACGAGCGTGGTACGAGATTTCGCAGGAGTACGCAAGGCACTTTTCACGCAATTTGACTGGCGCAAGTGGGGTATGAGATTTCACGGCAGTATGCAAGGGCCTTTTATGCGATTTGACAGGCGCGAGTGGGTTATGCGATGTCGCTGGGTTTCACTAGGCACTTTTCACACGATCTGGATGGTCCGAGCGGGTTACGCAAGGCCATTTTCACGCAATTTGACTGCCCCGAGCGGGGGGCTCTCCGATTATTCACGCCATTGGAGGGGCTATGTGCTGGGCCAAGGATAGCGCAGGGCCTTGCACCGTATTGGACATTGCACTGGCTTTTTCCTGCACAAGGGGCGATGTTGGGGGAGTTACTGGCACAGTTGGATGTTTACTGCGCTACTGCTACTTATGGCCCAGGAAATCCATGAATACGCATTGCGCACAATTGCTGCTTTGCGCCGCGGCTGGTGCACACGTGACGCATGCTCCCTCTAGGAGCGTGGCCCTTGAGCTGCTTCTGTGCTGGATTCTATGAATCGGCCTCTCAATGTATTAGAATGGAAAGCAGCATGAGACTGAATAATACCTTCTTAGTTTTGTAACTGTGCTTTTCAAACTTCGGTGCAACAAAATAGGTTCATGAGGTCATCCTGTTTAATTATAGTTTTTCAAAGGCATTCAAGTAGAGACTAGAGAGGATTGGCAGGGCCTCAACGCGCTGGAGTAGGAAGGGCCTTAAAAGTGCAACAATGCTTCTGCAACAATGTACTTTGTCACCGACTCCTTAGAAACCCAGCTCCCCTCTCTTTTGTTGCCTGCTTTACCTCCACATGTGCACAGGCACAGTAGCAAAGAGCCAGGGAGAATGAATGCAGATACTGCAAATGCATTGTTACACTGTTTTTATTTGTAACACGATGATTCATATACTTCGTCCCTTTGGTTCACTATGGACCTCATTCCGGGTTTGGAGCTAACCATGGAGTAATTAGCTCCATGGTTGCCTCCGAAACCGTCCCAAATCCGGCATGGTGAATGGAGTAATTACCGGTCCATTCCAGGATTGGAGGGACCGGTAATTCCCCATTCACCTTTTGCCCTTCCCCATTCCCATTTCTGGCCCATAGGGCTCAATGGGAATGGGGAAGGAGGTAATTACGGCACCGTAAATTACGGTACCGTAATTACCTCCGAAGTACCGTTGCGGGTCCCGTACTTAACTCCTGCTAAAAGCAGGAGGTAAGGAAGGACCCGCAAAGGGACCTCGGAATATGGAGGTAAGGGATTACCGGCATCGGCACCCTTACCGGTGCCGGTAATTCCTTACCTCCAACCTCGAAATGACCCCCTATGTCTGGTGGTTAGATCTCTGCCTTTATATGGTTAAGTCCATCCTAGGCTCCTTAGAAATACCAAAAATTCAAAATGTAAAAGAACACATTTATTTGTCAGTGGTCGGCAGTTTTGAGGAAGTGTGGCACATTTCAGGGCCATATTTATTTTTGGGGACAGGTGAATGTGTTGTTTTAAAAATGGCAAAAATTTGGTTTCAATTTCTCCCCTGTCCCCAGACAAATATTTTATTTCACAAAAGAAAGGATGGTACATATATTTTGCAGTGCCTATATGTGTCTTATTCTAACATCAGCTATATTGGAATAGCCACAAAGACAGCTGGGAGAACAAATACGTATTCTGCAAAAACTAAGCGACATGTTTGTTTAGTTGGAAAATGTATTAGTCACTTGTAGGGGGCTATTTTGAGGAATTGTGACAGATACACTTATTTTTGGTGGTGCGTAAATTCATGCTCACATAAAAAGGCTGAACATTGTATTGGTTCCAGTTGCTAAAAGTAGAACTGCCCACTGACACATACTTTCTTTTACAAAAAACAATATAACCTGCATGTTTTGGTGTCTGTGCATGTCTTATTCAAACCCTGCATTTGAGGGAGAAGAGAAAAAGGGTTTGAGGGTAGAAATAGAGAACCTAAAAAATGTAAATACAGATAGTTGTCAGTGCTCAAGGGCTATTTTGAGAAATTATGGCCATTTTTGAGTTGTGAATCGGCAGCCAAAAAAAATTATCAAATGTCTCTACAATTGTTCAAAATAGCCCTGACCACTGCCAATTTGTTTTTTGTTTTTGTTTTTTGACAAAGAAAACAATGTAATATAGAATTTGCAGTGTTTTTGATTAATGTCAGAGGAAGGAGAGGAAACAATGGAAGAAAGCATAAATGGACACTGGGAGTAGTAGGCCCTTCTCCTATTGTATTTCACCCCCCCTCTCCAGTAACCTTTTTCCCCAAAAAACATCTTCCCATTCTTCCTCACACTAAGGCTCCACTAAGAGAGAGGGGAAAACAGTGTTTTTTTATTCAAACCTTAGAGATACCTCCGCCCGCCCCCCAGCTTGTGTTTTTTCTGGGGTTTATCAGATTTAACTGAAAACTGGAAAGCATAATTATATGGCATTTTCGTAAACATTTTGATGTATACAAGACTGTTATGTGCAGGCTTTTCTTATATTCCAATCAGGTTTCCTAGCTGTTGTTGGGAGCTATTTGGTCGGCTCTATCAATTAATTTAGTAGGACACCCTTTTTGATTCAATTTAGTGGTCAACATACTTGCATCCACAAAACATAATCTTTTGGATTTGTGATGATTCTGTGTAATTTTAAACATCTTCTATAAGTTAAAGGCTACTTTAATTATTTGGGATGAAAACAGTCAAATCTCAGTAGGGAATTACCGATTTTGTTTTGGTAAAAGCATGAACGTTAAGAACATCCTCTTCTGAAAAAAATGCCAATAACCAAATAATTGACCTCCAAGGGGCTGATGGTACTTGAAAATGTCAAATGAGGTTCTAACGTGTTAAGCCATCTACAAATTGTCCCACTTTCACTCTGTTCTCCTCCAACACAGTAAATGTCGTCTAGCGGCGCCATAGCATGATCTTACTGAAAAATATATTATCTACAGCATAGATGTATTTATTGCTTATCAAATGTTTCAACAAATACATTGGCCACAATCAGGGCTAGAGTAGCTGCCATGGACGTGCCTTGTTGTCACGACTCGCTCCCTTCGCTCCTGTTCCCGCCACTTGGGGGCATGTTTTGGGGTTTATTCCCTACTGGACATTTCCTCCGAACCTAATGGTACAGTGCTGTGATGAATTGGGAGCGCTAAAACCTTATTTTCCAAGTTACTTCCCTTCCGGATCCATTCCAGGTTTTTGGCAGCCAGCATGCTACTTTACTCAAATGACTATGCTTCCCAGAATGCCTGGCTCACTGCTTCAACTCCTCCCTTGCAGGACAAGGTTGGGTGGAGGATAGGCAACACCTGTGGCTGCAGGTGCAGTAGGCGGCACACCTGAGGGGTGTGCTCGTTAAGCAGCTTTAAAAGCCTCAGTTTACTTCAGTCCAGCGCTGGTCATCAGTGCAGTGTTCCTGTTGTGACTAGTCCCTTGTTCCTTGTTCCTAGCTTTTGTGCCTAGTTCCTAGTTCCTGTTTCTTGTTCCTCCGCCCTGGATTTCGGATTCATGTGCTAAATTGATTTCTGCTTTCTGGATTTCCCTTTCTGTCTTCCTCTGTCTGCAGGCAGGCTTTCTCTGTGCTTTACCCTTTGATGCAGCCCAATTTGCCTGTGTTTTCTATTTCTTTGATGCTGTCCTTTGCTACTGAAAAACTTTATGCATTAGTCTTTCCTTTTTTAGATTTAGTTTCCTGCCTTTTCTCCTTGGATGGGTGGGTAAGGTTTCCTTTTGTGATATCATTTTCCTTGCTCCTGATCCTTACTTCCTATTGGGATCCATGCCATGTTTTCCATTTCACTTCTGCATTTATTTCCCATTTGATTATTTAGGTGTGGGGTGCTGTAGTAACTAGTCCCTGTGTGAATGCCTTTTGTTTTCCTCACTATTTCTTTAATCACAATTCCTACTTGCTCCTTGACTTAGGTCTTAGGTATTTAGTTATCCTCCACCCATTGCTGTTATAGCCTTCTGGGTCCTTGTTTGATCAACTGGGTTTGTGGGTTTACTGACATTCAAGTGGTCTTCCCGGTTCTCGTGAGTACTGTTTCTAAGTTCCTTATTCAGTATCATCCAGAGTGTCAGCACACAGATCCTGTCCTTGCTTGCCCTCTACGTGGGCTTAGCGCTCTCAGTATCTGTAAGAGCATAGTGGGTAAGGAGTTTGCCGACTTTCCTTTCAGTCATAAGGAGGTTCTAAGTGCTTACCCCACATCCCTTTTCATATATAGGTATTTTTGTTTCACTCTATCTGCACTCCTGGGTTTTAGTATTATGAGTCGTGGTTCTTGTGTGCACGTTGTTTGATTCAAGGTTATTCACTGTGCGATTTTGTGCACATTTCCCTTGCCATATTCGCTGCCTTTGTACTCACCTGATTAATCCTGACACTTGTACTTGATGATATGATGGTTACCAAAAAAGAAAAATATTTCTTTGATGGTAAGCTCTGTACATCATACCATACATTCTTGGAGGTGTGCACCTAGAGTGTTGTGGTGTTTGAACAGATGTTCGTGCATAATTTCTACTGCTGCATCCCAAGGCATCCAAGTGTATAATGATTCTATATCAAACGTCTACAACAGGTTATGTTTTGGATCGAAAAAAGAGGCAGACTCTACAATGTCGATAACTTGTGTGGTTTATTTTATATATCATATCATTAATGAAATATGTTGTTTGAGATAATGATCAGCATACGGAGAAAAAGGTTCCAAAAGGACCCGAATGGGCAGCCCAGGGGATTCTGAGTATCCTTATGCACTTTTGGAAGTTCATAGAAAAGAACTGCCTTCACCTTCCTGCAGCGCCTCCACCTTCTCTGACCATCACCAACTCTCACCAATTTTCGCCATTCACAAAACACCCACACTCTTCTCTTAGCTCACAAATTATATAAAGGCTTGGGCCCAGCCCCAGGGACCACTCCTCCTTAACTACTCTCAGCTCTTTGTGCTAGTTTCCGGGCTTTCGTCTTCTCCAACTGCCTAGCCTCTAGATATGCTGAGGTGCAGACCGGGTCTTGATTATGGCTTGCCCACCCCCTTGAATTCCCTCTTAGCATCTTCCTGGAGCAGGAGTGGTGTTTGGGTGCTCTGTGGTTCGTGTCTGCGAATGGCAGCGCTGAACAGTAACTGAGACTGAATTGAATGAGACTTTCTTGGTGTGTGATCGCCCACAAATGTTGTACTATTGCAGGGCACATATTTTCTATATTCTAGCATTCTTGTGGCAATATTCCTTGGGTGATCTGGAAGTAGTGGATGCTCCTCCCCTGGTGGAGCTGTATCTTTGGGGTTTCTTATAGTGGTTAGAGGTACACTGGTAAACAATCTGACAATCTCTGTGAACAGCATGGTTCTGGTGAGGTGAGCCAAAGGATGTTAAACATATGGGCCATGGGTCCAAAATCACAAAGCAGATGGTGGTACCCGGTCCCATTGCCCCAAACCCTGTAACCCAAAATCCAGGTAGAGGATCTGTGTCACATACAGTAGGTACTGTGCCAAAATATGCTGCTTGACAATGAAGGGGGATTGTGGCATTGCCACGGGTTGACTACAGCAAAACAAAGGAGGTGATGGCTGGAAGGTTTAGAATTAATATTAACCTCTGGCATTGCTCTGGGCAACCATCCAAACCATAGTTCTTCACCTGCGAAGGCATTACAGAAAGGGGAACAACATATGCAAGTAAGGCTTGGCCACACGCC
This sequence comes from Ambystoma mexicanum, assembly GCF_040938575.1. NCBI lineage: Eukaryota > Metazoa > Chordata > Amphibia > Caudata > Ambystomatidae > Ambystoma > Ambystoma mexicanum. The sequence goes on from NC_090922.1 coordinate 114,200,725, forward strand.
AAAAGAGGCATCCCAGCCCAAACTGTTAGGTCACACCCCTTCAGCACGACAACACAAGAAACCCCAGACATGTTTCGGTCTCGTTGGGCATCGTCGGTGAGATGTAGCTGGGGCCTCTAGGACCAGCAGGGTCAGGACCCACGTCTAGGCATACCCATCGCCCTTTGAGTGACTAGATCAAAACAAAAGAGATAATGGCTGGAATGGTATACAGTGATTTTAACGAATTGAAAACAAAGAATGACATTTTAACGAATCAAAACACAGCAAAAATAAATAGAATTATAAAAATGTATATATGTGGGGGTGGGGTAAGAGGTTAAATCTGGAGGGAAAACAGGGGGTATAGGGAAGGGACGCACCCACCCAAAAAAAAGAAACAAAACAAAAAAATGATATTTTTTCATTGTTTTGGATTCCTTAAAAATACATTCTTCATTTTCTGGTTTGTTAAAATAAAATGTAACCGGCTAGGAGGTTTAGAATGAATCTTAAACTCTAGCATCGCTCTGGGAAACCCTCCAGAACATCATTATTTGCCTGCCAAGCCATTACAGAAAGGGGAAAGATGATATGCAGATCTGGCGTGGCCCACCCAAAAAGGGGAAGTCCAGTCCAAACTGCATGATCACATCTCTTCTGCACGAGACCACAAGCATCCCCAGATGTGATTTACCCCCATAGGGTGTTATCAGTGAGGGGTACCTTGGGTCTCTAGGTACAGCAGGCACAGGATCCACGTCTTGGCATACCGTCCCACTCTAGCTAACAACTGCAGAACAAAAATGGCTGAAAGGTTGTGGATTAATCTTACCCTCTGCCCTCACACTGGGCAACCATCCAGACCACTGTTTTTGACCTGCCAAACCATTACAGAAAGAGAAAAGAACATATGCAAATCAGGCTTGATCCCACCACAAAAGAAGCAGCCCTGCCTGAACTGCTATGCCACATCATGCATGAGACGTCAAGCAATCCCAGACATGTGCTCTCATATGTCATGTGATATTGGTCCCTGTATCGGCATGGGGTGGGTTGCTCACTGCCCATTTAATGGACATTCAGGTGTGCCTCATGTTTCATCTGGCCGTCCCTTCCTGGGGATTTAGTGGCTCAAAATCTGGCAGCCTTTATCCTTCTCAAATGTACATGCTGCCCCACAAGCAGATCTGCAACACAAAACCATGTAAAAGGAAATAAGAAGTGAGAATAAGACTGCATCTCAGCATTGTCCAGAAAGCTGCATTCAAATTACAGATAAACAGTACAATTAAAATGACACTTCATGGTGAGATCACGGGAAAGCAAACACAAAATGGTGTCCCGCCTACTTGGGACCCAGGCCCGTGGACATGCAATGTGGCAGTCAGTGGAGCCGAACACACCTGAGCAGAACGCTCAGGTTCCCACACATGATCAACTATCCTTGACAGACTGACAATTACCAGCAATTCAGGGCTTTAACAAGGGAGGGCTGACGTAGAAAGTGTGGGTGTATGGAGATGGAGTTCATTTGGAGATGGCTGGGGAGTGAGCAAACAGACCAAGAGCAGGACCCCAGGAGTTGGAGAGAGGAGGAGGTCGGTGAGAGGAAAAGAGCAGAGATGTTTTAATGGGTGCCCCAGACCCGCTGACCCACTTGAGGGGTGTGGGATGTGGGATGGCACTGCTTTGGGAACGTGGGCTCAGCACTTCATGGTGTGTAGCCAGGTCACGAGGCCAGTAAACATTTTCTTTGTCTCACTAACATCATCATTTGGACACATATGCTTTGGACGTGCATGCCTGCAGGCACATTCGATACGCACAAAAAATAAGCTTTAGCTATGCTAACAGTTTGGGCCTTTGTGTAGGCATGGAAAAGGCACTTGCCTACATTGCATAGTGGTATTAACTGCCCAATGATGCTAGAGGGTGCAAAATGGTGCGGGTACCTTCCATCTATTAGCAAAGCCTGGCAAATGCCTAATACTTACACACAAGCCAAAGCTGTTGGCTTTTCCAATGCTTGGTTTTAACAGGACTTCAATGAAGGACATGCATAATGCTTATAAAATGAGTGGCTGAAGGCAGACCTCATTGACAGTTTTATTACACCAGTAGCGTGTTTACAACTCAATGATGCCATTAACTCTCAGAAGACTCTTTTAAAAAAAATTCTGGCATTCACTTTGAGAGCACAGTTTGATGGTAAGGCTTGAATAAGTTAAGCTGAAAGAGTTCCCATGAGGAGGTGTTTTGGGTGGAGAGAGGCAGAAACTGGGAGGGAATGGTCATATTTATTAGCAGAGCCATGACCAGTCAATGGCTGGGCAAATAGCCAAACAAAACCTCCAAGCGTTGTGTCCCTCCTCAGATGCCATTGCTCCCTATCTGTAATCTAATGCAATAGTTTTGGCTTATAGGTGTCTCTGCCACCTAATATCCCAAACTAATGAGATGACTCAGTGCTCCCCCTGGACCGTGCAGCCCCCGCCACATGGCAACCGGTTTGCTGATTGCACAAGTGCTGCTCACTGGCGGGGCCAGAGTGGGGACGACAGCCACGAATTAGGAAGATATAAAAAACAAGCATTGGCAATGCCAACAGTTTGGGCTTAAGTGTAAGCATAGAAGAGGTACTTGCAGGCACTGCTGCAGTGGTGTTCACTGACTGTTGATGGTAGAAGGTGAAAAATGGTGCACGTACCTAGGTGTCTAATGGCAGTGCCTGCAAATGCCTAATACCTATGCACAAGACAAAACCGTTGGCTTTGTGTCATGATCTCTGCTTCCAAAAGGTCAGGGTTTTCCCAACTCCCTTGGAAGCAGATCCATAACCCAGGTTCCAAGTGCCAACCAGTCCCAATTGGGACCTTTTGGACCCAGTCCTGGCGCCAGTGGCACCAGGCTCATAAATATGCCCAGTCCCAGCGCTGGAAGCGCCGGGCTCATAATGCTTGGGTGGACTTACCTGCAGCAGACCATGCTGCTTACTTGCCTGCCAGTTGAGTCTCTGATCCTCTTCTGTTTGGAACTACTTTTCCTGTTGGGTGGGGCAGGAGCCACTCCCTAGATTCAGAACACTGGAACTCTTCTGGAAAGCAGGAACTCTTTTCTTACCTAGGCGTGGCTGTGGAAGGAGACATCTAAGCACTACAGGAGGCTATTTAAACCACACCCGATGGATGAATCTTGCTTTGCGTTATTCTGCATCCTCAGCAGCAGAACGCTCATCGTGTCTTCTGCATCTGATCCTGGGCCTAAGGAAAAAGGCTTACCATTCTGAATCCAGTCTTCAGCAACACCTATAAAGACAAGAAAGAACAGGTTAGCATTACGGTCTTCAGTGACAGCTCTTCACTTACCTGGTCCATCGGCTGTCACCAACGCCTCGCGCTGCATTCCGGCATCTGAAAGACAAAGGCTTACCTACTCTTCGTGCGCTCCGGAAGTCTTCACACTGCATTCCGGCATCTGAAAGACAAAAGCTTACCAACTCTTCGCACGCTCCGGAGGCCTTCGGCGCTGCATCCTGCATCTGAAAGACAAAACAAGGTGCGTTTAAAGACATTGGGGAACTTTAATACTCACGTGCCATTACTCCTTTCCACATCTAACCCAGTGGGTATTCCGGCACCCTGCAGCCGCCCCGAACTTGTACCTGCAAAATAAAAAGACAGTTAGAGCGCATCGTGAAGCAGGCAACAAGCGCTTACTTACGTGCTTCCAGTCGCTTCTATTCATCACACGGGCTCCATCTTCAACTCACTTCAGCCAGCCATCCGCCATCGCCGGAACCCTGCAAAACAAGAGACATCATTACTAAAGACTTTAAAGACATTAGAATTACTCGAAACTTACCGTTCGTGCAGTAAACGACGGACAGCAGTCCTCTGAAGTCAAGAGGCCTGCTCCCCTTATCCAGTGAAGAAACTGGTTACAGCACCCTGCCTCGAGGCAGATGGAGAGCACGGCGTTCACTTACCTAAGGTGAGAGCGTTAACCTTTGGGGTTCTACAGGAGAAGAGAAAGGAAAGAAGAGAGAGACATTCAATAACCCAGTTCATTAATCCCACATTTTCTATCTGCAGACATCTTACCCTTCGAGCCAGACATACAGTGCACAGAGGTCCAGCCCAAAGAGCCAGCCGTGTGTTACACATCACCTTTGAAGATATGGTATACGCCCAGTCAAGACCGGCGCCTCTACGGGAATCAGGTGAGCGTTACAGAACGCAAAGCCTACCACAAAACTCCCGTCCAGGCGCTATGGAAACCTCGGATACCGACCAGCTAGCCCAGTTACTTGGGGAACTAAGGGCAGAAGTGCATGCAGCCCGTCAGGAAACGAACGCTCTAAGAAGGGAACTGATTATTTCCAAGGAGCGAACAGATGATCTCGCTAGACAATTGCTACAGTCACAAGCCGGACAGACCCCGTTACCCGCATCTGGGGGAAATCTTTCTTCTACACCCTCTATGAATCCAGTGCAGATCAACCTACCTGGTAATGTACCTCTGGCTCCGCCCGAACGATTTTCTGGTGACCCAAAGAGGTTTGCAGTATTTATCAATCAGTGCCGGTTGCATTTCTTATGCCGGCCAGCAGCCTTTCCAACTGATCAAGCTAAAGTAGCTTTCGTGCTTTCGTACCTTAGTGGCAATGCGGCAGACTGGTCGATCCCTCTAGTAAATCAAGATGATCGGTCCTCCATGATTTTCAAGCTTTTCAGCTCAGTATGGAAAAACTGTTCGCAAGACATTCACAGGGGCAGGCCTTGGACAATGAGCTTCTTTCGTTGCGACAAGGTAATCAAGACCTTTTGGCTTATTGCGTCTTTCAACAGACTGATAGTGGAAACTCACTGGCCTGAGGACAAAAGGATTACGCTGTTTTATAGAGGTTTACGCGGAGAGCTCAAAGATGTGTTAGCCCAAGTAGTGAATCCCCCACAAGATTGTTCGGACTATATAGACTTAGTCGTTCAAATAGATCACAGACTGCAGAACAGGAAGGCCGATCGTTCCAAGTTTGATGCTCAAGTATTTTCCAAACCGCCAACTCCTTCCAAAGGAGTAGACTCAGGGGAACCCATGCAAATAGGGGGTCTGAAAGGTCCTCTAACACAAAAGGAGCGGGAAAGGAGAAAACAGTTGCAATTATGCCTCTATTGCGGAAACTCAGGGCACTTTCTTCGAGACTGTCCGGTGAAACCTGCCAAGAAGGCAGTAGGAGCTGCAGTTACCAAAGTTACAAACTCTGAGCAGGGAAACGACCTCGCCCGACAAGAATAGAGGTCCTCTTGCCGAGCGTGAAAACCAGTTCCGTGACCTCGCATTTCGTGATACCTATGGTCCTCATTAGCCCTGATAATCCGGATCGATTACATGCAATTGAAGCTTACGTCGACAGCGGTGCCATCGGCAATTATGTGGATCATGAAATGGTTTTGAGGATGAATCTAACTCTTTGTCCCAAGGCTGTAAAGGACGTCATTACTACGGTGGATGGTACGGAGATAGCCTCCGGGCCAGTAACGCATACCACTCAAGAAATGACGCTAGTAAGTCAAGATGGACACCATGAGAAGATCGTGTTCGATGTGATCAAGGCCCCTCAGTTTCAGATTATTCTAGGAATACCTTGGTTAGAGAAACACAATCCTCTGATCGATTGGCGAGCAAGAACGGTCCAGTTTCCAGAATGTGTCTCTACTTGTCACCCTCCACCTGGTGTTGCACTGGCAGCAATTTCTTCGGAGACTCCCCAGTTACCTCCCAAATACCTAGAATACCAAGATGTTTTCCGGAAGGATCAGGCTAACTCTCTACCTCCTCATAGGTCTTATGACTGCCAGATCGACCTGATACCTGGATCTACTCCTCCTTGTAGTAGAATTTATGCCCTCACCGAGCCTGAGAACCTTCACCTTCGACAATACCTGGATCAATACCTGGCAAATGGGTTTATTCGTCCTTCCAAGTCCCCTGCTTCTTCAGCTTTGTTCTTCGTTCCAAAAAAGGAAGGAGACTATAGAACTTGTATAGATTATCGCTCCCTGAACCAGATCACCGTTAAGAATAGATATCCGTTACCTTTGATCCCTGAACTCCTGGACCAAGTCAGAAAAGCATGCATATATACAAAGCTGGATCTTAGAGGAGCTTACCACTTGGTACGAGTAAAAGAGGGCGATGAATGGAAGACGGCCTTCAGCACCAAGAATGGGCTATTTGAATATCAGGTCATGCCCTTCGGACTTTGTAATGCCCCGGCCGCCTTTCAATATTTTATGAACGATGTCGTCAGAGAGCTCATAGATGTGTGTGTTGTTGTTTACATTGACGACATCCTCGTTTATTTTTCATCGGAATCTGAACATCGGAAACACGTGAAAATGGTCCTCGAAAGATTGCGTCAACACAAACTTTTCGCTAAGTTGGAAAAATGTGTTTTCAACGTGACTGAAGTTGTATTCTTGGGATTCATATTATCACCTGGCGGAGTGCGTATGGATTCAAAGAAGGTCGATGCAGTTCTCAAATGGCCATCACCATCCTCCGTAAAGGGTGTGCAAAGCATGTTAGGCTTCGCTAACTTTTACCGCAGGTTTATCCCCGAATTCTCTCGAATAGTCCAGCCCATCACTGCCTTGTTAAAGAAAAACAACGTTTTGAATGGTCTACCGAGGCGGAACAAGCTTTCCAGGATTTGAAGACTAAATTTATCTCTGCACCAATCTTAAAACACCCTCGCCCCGAACTCCCCTACATCTTGGAAACTGATGCTTCAAGTCTTGCCATGGGGGCAGTTCTATCACAAAAGGACCCGGTAACCAATCAGTTGCATCCCGTGGCATTTTGGTCCCGCAAATTCTCGCCTCCTGAAATCAATTACACGATTACTGACAAGGAACTTCTGGCTATCAAGTCTGCCTTTAAGGCTTGGCGGCATTATCTGCTGGGGGCCCGACACACTGTTACTGTAATTACGGATCACCGAAACCTGCAATATTTGAAAACCGCAAAAGCCCAATCCTCTAGACAACTCCGTTGGGCATTATTCTTTGCCGAGTTTGACTTCATAATTACCTATCGACCTGGTACAAAAAACGGTAAAGCTGATGCCCTTTCTCGGATGGGAGTGGAAGAACACTTGATCAACCCTAAACCTGTACCAATCATTCCCGAACAAAGAATTCTGGGTGTAATCGCCACAGAATCCATAGAGGAAGTTAAGGATAAAGCCAGGCAACTTGTAACTCCAGCAGACATACAGAATTGGCATCTGCAGGGAAAGGACTTTGCAGTAAAGGACAACTTATTGTATTTCCAAGAATGATTATACCTACCCAGCACAGATTTACAGAAAAAAGTAATCTCTTGCTATCACGATTCTTTAATGGAAGGACATCCCGGTATGGCCAAGACCTCAGAAAAGATCAAGCGCTACTTCTGGTGGCCGTCTTGGAAAAAAGATATCAGAGACTTTATAATGTCCTGTGGAGTATGCGCCCAAAACAAGAGTCAAAAGGAAAGACCAGCAGGCCTCTTACGCCCTATTGACATCCCACCTCGCCCTTGGCATACGCTTTCTATGGACTTCATCACCGATCTACCTCCATGCTCCGGATACAATACGATTCTAGTAATCGTGGACTTATTCTCCAAGATGGCGCATTTCATTCCGCTCAAAGGCTTGCCAACAGCAGCAACTCTGGCCCGAGAATTTCTCGAAAAAATCATCCGACTGCACGGTTTTCCTTCGGTTCTAATTTCGGATCGAGGTAGTCAATTTATTTCTCATTTTTGGCGAAGTTGCTGTCGGTCGGCTCAAATTGATGTGAGACTATCGACCAGTCACCACCCTCAGACCGACGGACAAACCGAGAGGACCAATCAAACTCTGGAACAGTATTTACGCTGCATGCTGCAACAAACTGAAAAAACTTGGAAAGACATCCTTTGGATAGCCGAATATGCCTACAATAACTCTGTCCATTCGGGAACTGGGAAAACCCTGTTTTTTCTTTTGTACGGCAGTCACCCTCGAACCTCGGAGTTGGATCCCCTCCAAGATCTTGAAACACCAGCAGTAGACTACCTGCATTCTACAATCACCCAAGCCTTTAAGGAAGCTGTTTCTCACCTTCAAAGGGCTAAAGAACAAGACAAGAAAGGAGCAGATCAACATCGGAAGGAAGCCCCTCAATATCAAGTAGGGGATCAAGTCTGGTTATCCACCAAATATCTACCTCTAAAAGGGCCACGCACATTCAACCCAAGATACCTTGGTCCCTATTCCATCACTACCATAGTAAACCCAGTAGCGGTCAAGTTGGACTTGCCCCCGCACATGAAAATACATCCGGTCTTCCACGTCTCTCTATTAAAACCCGTGCAACCTCAAACCCGACTAACCAAATCTCCGAAACCTATCCTAGGTGATGGAGAACTCGAGTTTGAAGTCAAAAGCATTCTGGACTCCAAGATCTCCAAATCTAAACTATTCTACCTAATTGACTGGAAAGGCTACGGCCCCCAAGAGAGATCCTGGGAACCTGCTGAATATGTCCACGCTCCTCGCCTAATCAAAAGATTTCCTGACAAGCCAAAACCCCCGGAGAAGCCCGGTTTGGGAGGGGCCTTGAGGGGGGGTACTGTCATGATCTCTGCTTCCAAAAGGTCAGGGTTTTCCCAACTCCCTTGGAAGCAGATCCATAACCCAGGTTCCGAGTGCCAACCAGTCCCAATTGGGACCTTTTGGACCCAGTCCTGGCGCCAGTGGCACCAGGCTCATAAATATGCCCAGTCCCAGCGCTGGAAGCGCCGGGCTCATAATGCTTGGGTGGACTTACCTGCAGCAGACCATGCTGCTTACTTGCCTGCCAGTTGAGTCTCTGATCCTCTTCTGTTTGGAACTACTTTTCCTGTTGGGTGGGGCAGGAGCCACTCCCTAGATTCAGATCACTGGAACTCTTCTAGAAAGCAGGAACTCTTTTCTTACCTAGGCGTGGCTGTGGAAGGAGACATCTAAGCACTACAGAGGCTATTTAAACCACACCCGATGGATGAATCTTGCTTTGCATTATTCTGCATCCTCAGCAGCAGAACGCTCATCGTGTCTTCTGCATCTGATCCTGGGCCTAAGGAAAAAGGCTTACCATTCTGAATCCAGTCTTCAGCAACACCTATAAAGACAAGAAAGAACAGGTTAGCATTACGGTCTTCAGTGACAGCTCTTCACTTACCTGGTCCATCGGCTGTCACCAACGCCTCGCGCTGCATTCCGGCATCTGAAAGACAAAGGCTTACCTACTCTTCGTGCGCTCCGGAGGTCTTCACACTGCATTCCGGCATCTGAAAGACAAAAGCTTACCAACTCTTTGCACGCTCCGGAGGCCTTCGGCGCTGCATCCCGTATCTGAAAGACAAAACAAGGTGCATTTAAAGACATTGGGGAACTTTAATACTCACGTGCCATTACTCCTTTCCACATCTAACCCAGTGGGTATTCCGGCACCCTGCAGCCGCCCCGAACTTGTACCTGCAAAATAAAAAGACAGTTAGAGCGCATCGTGAAGCAGGCAACAAGCGCTTACTTACGTGCTTCCAGGCGCTTCTATTCATCACACGGGCTCCATCTTCAACTCACTTCAGCCCGCCATCCGCCATCGCCGGAACCCTGCAAAACAAGAGACATCATTACTAAAGACTTTAAAGACATTAGAATTACTCGAAACTTACCGTTCGTGCAGTAAACGACGGACAGCAGTCCTCTGAAGTCAAGATGCCTGCTCCCCTTATCCAGTGAAGAAACTGGTAACAGCACCCTGCCTCGAGGCAGATGGAGAGCACGGCGTCCACTTACCTAAGGTGAGAGCGTTAACCTTTGGGGTTCTACAGGAGAAGAGAAAGGGAAGAAGAGAGAGACATTCAATAACCCAGTTCATGAATCCCACATTTTCTATCTGCAGACATCTTACCCTTCGAGCCAGACATACAGTGCACAGAGGTCCAGCCCAAAGAGCCAGCCGTGTGTTACACATCACCATTGAAGATACGGTATACGCCCAGTCAAGACCGGCGCCTCTACGGGAATCAGGTGAGCGTTACACTTTGCCAGTGCTTTTTTAAACCTGCCTTCAGTGAAGGACATGTTTAGTGCATTATAAATTGAGTGGCTGAAGGCAGACCTAGTTAAGATATTTTATTACACCAGTTGAGCGTTTATTACTCTAATTAAGTCATTACATCTCTGAAGACTGCTTTGAGAAAACAAGTGCTTCGGGATGCAACGTTTGATGGTAAGGCTTGATTAAAAAGTGAGGTAAAATAATTCCCACAAGGAAGTGTTTTGGGCGAGGAGGGGAAGGAACTGGGTGGGAATGCCCATAGGGATTAGCAAACCATGGGCAAGCAATTGGGGGCAAATAACCAAACAACACCTACAATCTTTGTGCCCCATCTCACATGGCATTTTTCCCTGTCTGTGCGCTAATGCAAAAGTTTTGGCTTATAGGTGGCGCTAAAGTTCCACCTAATATCCTAAACTAAAAAAACAGTAATGATGATTGATATGGAGGTGCATTGTGTTGTCTGATGGCTCCACCCCTCCCTGCAGTGAGCCAAACATTTGTCACTGTTCTCTCTTTCTTCCCTGATTGGGTGTGGCCATGGATGCGAAAGCGAGTGAGCGCAACTGCGCGAGATTCAGAGCCAAGCATCCCAAGGGCCCACGCTTTGAGAGGCTGCAAGCCCTGCCTTCTATACGAATTCCTTCCTGCCGTGGATCAGCTGCTTCCCTTACCCCTGTGAGGGTGCCACACTGCAACAGCCTCAGAAGAACAGCCAGCCAAGAGCCTGAGGAGTTCTTCCTCAAGTCGCCCCTCCTCGCATCTTGCAGTGAGGGAGATGAAAGGTCATCAAATTGTGGAAGGTACGTAGATTCATAATCCCTGCAGGGGCCATCACAAGAGTGGTGCAAGTCAGAGCAGCAAATTGCCCCAGACCTCCCAGAGCAGGGTGGTCTCATAAGGTGGTGCTTCCTCATGTGTTGTATTGTAGGTTATTATTTGCAAAGCACTTCTGGCATGTGACACTGAATTAGGCTGTGTGCCCTACTGTCCACATTACTGATCTTAGCACACCGACACTATGATTTAAATCCTAGCCTCAGTACTTGATCAGCACAGTGTTCTTCTGCTCCAATCTCTGTATCTCTCTTTGTCTAAAAGTGCAATTATGTGGAATGTGATGTGAAACTGTAACCACCAGCTGCTGTGCTCCGTGTGCTAGTATCGTCCCATCACTACTTGGTTTATCTAATTTGGTCTCCACAGCCCCCAGGCCAGATTGTTATGCGGGTGGTAGCTCATGATTGTGGGGGGCCTTGCCACCATCTATCTCAAATATCAGCTTTAATCCAGGATATGGGAGACATGTGTCAAGAAACCAGGATTGCATAGGGGTACATCCAGTCATCAGACCACTAACCTTACGCCTCATACTGCATCCTTTACCGCATGTAGTTGCTCCTTCTCTCATGTCAGGAGACGGAATCCTGCACATGCCGCATTGCGCAAACGCGGAAAGTTCCCCTCGCGAGTTGTTTCATTCCGCAGGCATTGGGGTTGCCATGGCGACGTTGGGTTCCTTTCTTGCTTTCATCACGTGTCCTTGCACGTTGAACGACGCATCCGCTGATCATGTGGGGTGAATTCAGGTACTTTAGCCCCTCCCAGTCAGAGCTCAGTGCTTCTGAATTTCGTTTCTTAGCTTAACGTGTTTTGACTCCTGTGCTTTTTTGTGACCAGTTATGCCATGACTACGGATTGTATTTTTGTCTCGTTCTTGTCTGATTCCTGTTACTCTTTGGCTACTGACCTACGGAATAACCCTGACTTGCTTGCTCCATTTGTCTATGTTTTTTCCAGCTCCCGCTAACGAATCACGGACCGTCCCTGACCTGCCTTGTCTGCTCCATTTTTCTACGTTTTTTGCCAGCTTCCGCCAACGAATCATGGAATGTTCTTGACCAGCCTTGTTGCTCCATTGTTCTTCTTGCTGTCTACCTCCTATTCCAACCTATAGACCATACCTGACCTGTTTATTAGTTCCCTCTGGCCAACACTCTACAAACCTCCTGAAGCTCGTCCATTGTCCAAGTGTTTTCTACGCCTAGGATCAACTACCAGCTGTGTTCAGAGCTGTGCTCGGACTAGAGACTGCCTTTGAGCACCTAGGCATCCTCGTGCAGGCAGGGTTAGTTGGTTTAGTTGGTTTCATTTGGAGTCTCCTGGATTGTGGATAGGTGTCCTCTTGCCGGCGGGGTTAGGTGGACTTGGGATTACGGTCCCTGAACAAAAGGAACTTTTCTTGCATCATTCATTCATTCCAAGACTCTCAATTGGTAAGACAATTGCACTTTTTTTTTTATTGTACTTCACTTTTTTTGGGGGGGGGGAATTGTGCTTTTCACTTTTTGATTATCATTCTCGTGGATTACTAGAATACATAATAAGATATTGTTCTCCCTATTCTAGGTTGTTCCTTATCTTGATCCACAAATAACATCATTGGGTACCAGAATTATTTGTCAAACCAAGAAGGTAGCATTCACAGTCTGCTGTCTTACATTGTTATTGATTGTTATCTTTATGGTTCTGATTGCGTGTTTCTTTTTGCAGCCAGCTGAATCCTGTGGCTTCCACCCATCTTTTGGTAAATAGATTTCTCAGGCAGTCCTTTTGTACTCCTGAGAGATACATTGACAGAAAGAACTCGTCAACTACACGACTTGTTCAAGATCGGAAGCATATCACCCATTTATACGTACAGGTGACCCCTAACAACATACAGTAACAGTTCACCTTTTACATTAAGTTGGATTTGTAATATCCTGCTCAGAGTACAAAAAATATACAAGGTAAAGGAAAATGAAATGGGGCGCAGAGCTCTGTAACCTGCAGGACACTATTTCTGACCCCCATCAGAGTTGACTCAGCTTTTAATCCTTTCAGATAAAATTAGTACCATTTAGCTAAGTATTGAAACCCCTGATTACCTAAAAACCCAGTTAGTTTAAAGTGCCCAAAATAACATAGATTTTAAAAAGAAATGCTTGTCTGAGGAAGAAATGCGGCCATCACATTGGGGGAGGGAGCCTGGGGAAGATATTGGCAGTTCCTCACTTTAGTGGAAAGTATTTCTGGTGTGGCAGCCCCCCTGATCCCTTGATCCTGCAATGCACACAGTGAGGGGGCTCCTCCATCTACAGGGTCTGTAAATAAGTGAATGGTTTCAGAAAGTAGGGATGTATAGCCAGAGAGGACAACCATTCTGAAAGAAACAGAGTTAGTTAAGAGCTTAATCATGTCTTTGTCTTATAATAGTTTGTCTAGCGCCTTGTACCGCACATAGGCTGGGAAAATGCTATCTCAGTCAGATACTCGGCCACTTCTAAGCCATGACACATTTTATTTGCAATCGTTATATGCTGGGGTAACCTCCCTGGAGCCAGTGTCTCCAAGAGAAAACAAAAACAGGTGTCAGATAAGCTGGGTCACCAAATCTAACAGGAAATGAATAGTAATGTAAATAATGTTGACCCAATGCATATGTTGTGGTGTGTTAAGGCTCTAAGTGAGAATATTTTCTCTAGAAATTGGGTGCTTGTCAAATTGTTGCAGGAGGAGCTGTACAAATTAGAATAAACATACATAGGTTACAATCTCGCCTTAGTCCCTGCCACTCAATGTCGGCAATCATTTTGAAAAACACTGGCATGCTTACATCTCTGCGATTGTGCGCTTTCCAGCACACCTGTTACAGTTCATCTTTGGTGTAGGCTGGTATCCACACCCTAGCCATTAGCACCTTGTAAATCTCAGTCAGCGTCTGGCTAAGGTGAAGGCTGACAACAAAAGGACAAGTGTGATCGATTTGTCTGCATACACTGAGATGTTGGACTGTGGGAGGGGCCTCCACCTGGCTACCTGGCAAAGAAGTTGTTACACTTTTTGTAAAGACAATTCATAGTGTGCTGATGAGGTATTGCAACCAAGTTCAGATCAGATCAACTGAACCTCTATATGCCCAGTTTGTGCATTCACTACAGCACAACCTTTGTGGCAATTCCATCTTTCTTTGGGGAATATATTAATAAGATACAATAATCAAAGTTGAAATTAAAATTGAAAGGTTTTGGTTTCACTGTAGTGAAGAAGATAGCTCAGTGAGTTAAGCGCCTGTTGCAGAGATCTGTGTTCATGCACTGGGGTTCATATTTGTGTATATGTTCATATATATATGCTGTTCGAAAGAGCACCTAGCCACTAAACAACATACCTGCAATTAAAAGAACAATTTATGCAAACTAAAATAGCATCATTATGATACACTAGTTTATGTAAAATGTGCAAGGGGAAGTGATGTTAGTAATTCTCAAAGCCCTCTTATAATTGCCCTCTTCATCTCTACTTTACTTTAATTTATGTTTTCTTTGCAAAGTATCTTTTATTTTATGTGACCTCTTTGATCAATGTCCTCTGTTTATTATCAATTCCAGAGCATGTTGTATGTCACATTTTAGAATGTACACAGTGTGAAGAATTGCCATCTGGCAAGGGTGCAATGCCCTGTCTTTTTTGATTTGTGTTAATATATAAAATTATATGGATAATTCCATTTCCAAAAGGGTAATCTTCCAACCAGATTGCCCTTTTCGTCAACTCCATGCCAAAAGCATAGTGTGATTGTGCCCTGCTGCATCAGTAGCCTGATCTGCAGCTCCTGCTCTACTGATGATGTAGAACAGATTTAAAAGAAAGGTCACAAGATGCCCATTCGACAGCTGCAGCGACAGCCAAGTTAATATATGCCCCCCGTATGAAAACTAATATGACCATGAGTAACTGATGCTGGTGGCAGTGTAAACTCTAAATGAAGCTTTGCCTGAGTTTAGGCATGGTGCGTGTACTACTTAGGATCATGGTCACCACATTCCAATTGAAATCACACATGTGACAGCTCATTTGAGTCAGCTCTGCTGTGGAAGGTGATGTGTATTCTGGCCAGCTTGGTGCATACTGCCAAATGGCAGAACAGGAACCTGGAGGACCGGTCTCTTCTTCGATCCCTTAGTGAGGGCAAGCAACGGCCTCCACCAGAGGCAACTGTCCTGGGCCCGGGCATCAAAGGAGCACACCCATTCAAAAGGAGTAGCCTCACACCACGGTGCTGTAACTCTAAGGGCCTTTGTTCTTAGTGGGAATAGAAGGGGGATTAGTAGGCAGGAGGCCCTGGTCAATGGACGGAGACTTCCACCATCTTGTTTCTCTCTGTCTCTCTTTCTCTTTCCTGTCCCCTCAACTTCCTCCGGATCAAAGATCTTTGGGTGGGACATCAGAAGGGCAAAGTCCACTTTGTTCAAGAACAGGGATTGGACCACTAAGTCAGCCTAGCTTTAGTTCAATCACCTGGGAACTTTTGCCTTTGAAAGAAGGGGTCTCCCATCCCTCCTTTAGATTCTCCCAGATCCTCATGGATCGTCAAGACACAAAGATTCTCCGGAGAAGAACTCACTGGACTTTCTTTGGGAAAGTTGTGCTTTCCAAAGCCCTCAGCCTGAGGTGAAGAAGGAGCCGTCCAAAGTGTACCCACTCCCAGGGTACATCGGAAGTGACCTTTGCTGTTTACCACTCTGCGCCAGAATCTCCTGAAGCTGGAAGAGCAGACCCTGAACTGAACCATCCTGTCCTCGAGTCCCCCTGAGTGGGCTACACAGCAGCTGGAGGGTTAGACCAGGCCAAAGCTCTCTGTTCTATCTTACCAGTTACTCCATGTTTATTGCACTGTGAGTGAGATTGAAGACACTGGTGCTGGCTTTTGCACTCCTCCACCAATTCAAACTATTGCTTACATTTCAAACCAGCTTGACGTTGGCTTGTGCCCTAGCTAAACCCGTCATCTGCTAGGACCGAAGCACTGCTCGATGCTTGGACCCGATCCGAATCACTGGGGATTCATAGGCCAACTCTGATCGGGGGTTATAACCATGGCTCAAACCAGCTAGCCCTTGAACAGTCGCCTCATTGACCTGCATATCGACACCTCCAAAGTCACCACTTTGATGACCGTTGCCCGCCGACTCAAACCACTGGAGTGCCACTCATTGACTCTTCCCAGTGAGTAAAGTCTGACTCGGCCTGGCTCAACTCTGAAGCAATCCTGGCACCGCTCTGACCCCGGTCATTGAGAGCACCCCTTCTGCTGCACAGACCACATTGGCCCCTACTCGGCGCCCACCAAGAACTGAATCCAGGCACTGTTGACCCTGAACCATCCCCCGGTCCGCTTGTGTCCTAGAGACTGGTTGGTCAAGATCACACCTGTTTTCAATATCGATGTATCCTTTTTGCGGCTAGTAATTGTCTAACCACCCCTGGAACCATGATCAGAGTGCTAGGTTCATCTTACATCTTCTCTGTTCTTCCTTCGAGGTGGGTTTTTGTACAGTATTTTCTATTCATTCTATTACAGCTGGTGTGCTTAGTTATAATATATTTATTTTAATAGAACCTTGATTAGACATTCCCTTTATTTTGGACTGTGATGTTGTGTTTTCTGGGTCACTACTGGTTCACCTTCACACCCCTCTTAAGAGCATAGCCTTCCCTTAGCACATGCTACCACAAAAGACAAAGGAGGTATATCTCTTAACTGTCCCTGTTTAACCATTATGAATGAGGCCAGATTGAATTGTTTGACTGTGTTAAGCATTGAGTCTGGAATGGTTTAAGAGAAATCATTTTCTGACATAATTTATGATTTTGCAATGTGCACATCTAGAAGGAAATGTATAGTTCATTCTTGGAAGTGTTTTAGACACATCAGCCTTGGGCAGTGGAAAGCAGATACTCACTGGGTGCTTCTCATTGCATTCTTTCTATGATTACTTGAATGTGTCTGCTGTGTGAGCATGATCTGAAATGCTAAGTGAATTTTGATGTTGCTACATGCCTTTTAGTTTTCTCTGCTGCCTAGTCATGTAAAGTGTTTCTATGGGCATGTACTTTGGACACATGCACACAGAAAATAAATAGTCAGGTTAAGTTATCATTTTATTAAATATTGTGACATCCTTGTTCATAAAGAAGGAAGAAGGAAGAGGAGTGTGTGTGGAGCATGTACCTTGTGAGTGGATGGAATGAGATGTCTGTAGTATGATAGTTGTTTCCCTGCATGTGTTCCACCCCACTGTTGGATAGTACTTTTGAAGATTTGGTTTAATTTGAGTTTGAGCGGTACGCCGTTGGCAGAGTAGGGTCACTCTGACGTTCTAATTTGGCACTCGAGTGTGGCAGGCTCAAAACCTGGGGTAGCACGTCCAGGTAGAAGGTGCTCAGTTTCTTGTTGATGGCTTAAAGTTGGTTTTGTTTGGTTGCCCACGGGCGGGCGGGTAGTGCTCGGCTTTGGCAGGCCTGTGTACTCAAGGGTGGCAGCCCTGAGTAAAAGGTGCTTTTTTCTTTTCTGGTGGTTACAAAAGTTGCTAAGGTGATTCAGGTGTGCTGTGGATGGTTTAATGGGTGAACTTTATGAGAGGACCATACACTGCTGCATGCAGAAGTTATTGGTGCCCCGTATGGTCCCTTTGTTGTGAATGTTGATGGAAGGGAGTTGTATGGTGTCTTGTCTTTTCCTGGATGCCTGAGTAAGTGAGGTCATCGTGAGAATGTTGAGTGAGTGCTGAGCATGTTTGCATGTGAAAGGGGTTCCACACCTAGGCATTTGGAGATGTGAGCCTGGGTGGTCGCAGCCAGTGGGCTCCTGTCCTGTACCCTCTTACCCTGATATGTACCTGCCGTGTTCCTGACTTCATGTAAACAGCATCTCAATAAAGGAACATCTTGAGAACTTAACGGCTGCCTCCAGGAGTCTCACTTCATTACAATACTCGCTTAGAAATAATGTTCCTTTATGTTCCTTCAAAATTAATATATTATTCGAAAGAAAAAGTGAAAATGTTTTCAATATAGCATCCTCTCGGGGGGAAACAGGTCCCACAGGTGAGTAATGTTTATATTTTATTAACAACTAGATAATCCATTTAAAGCCTAGTCAAGTTTCTGTTGAATTTGACTCGAGGTATGTAATCCCATCATTTTGTGGTTTGGGAGAGGGCATGGGTTTCGAGAGAGGAGGTGACATGGGTTTCAGGGGGGGTGAGAGAAGGGCATACGTTTCAGGGGCGCCCATGGCTGCCTGTGCCCCAGGCCCCAGAAACTGTTAAGATGGCCTTGGAAAAGAGAGTTGGTGAGGGGAAACATCAGGAGTTGGAAAGAGATGGAGGCTTATTAAAGGAATGGAGGGGTAGAGATGACAACCATTAGGAGTTGGAATTAATGAAGAAGAGAAGAGGGAAGGAACAGTAGGCAGAGGATTGAGTACAAACTGGGTCAGAAGAGAAAGGAGGTGATGAGGGGCAGTAGAATTTGGAGAAAGAAGTAGGTGGGTGAGACAAGAGGAGAGGGGGAAAGGAGAACCAACAGGAGCTTGAACGAAGAGGAGACTGAGATAAGAGAAGAAGAGTAGATTATGAACACCAGGAGACAATTACAGGAGTTGAGTGTGAGAGGAGAAAGGGTCACATTGGGCTCAAAGGGAGCTATTGTGGTAGTGTAGAGACAGGAGAACCCACACACTGCCCAGGAGAAAGCTGAGATGGATGGAGGAACAAACATAGGTTTTCAGGATCCAGAGAAGAAGAGAAAGGCATAAGTGGATTTAAGCAAGAAGGGGATGCAATGAGTTTGAAAGACATGGCCCAGTTGGAAAGTGGGTGGAAAAGCATGCAGGAGACCAAGGGAAAGGGGGCTCCAGTAACCCTTCACATGGGATTCTAGAATATTAGCCACCAGTCCAATATCCACTTTAGGGTAGCTAGTGGAAGCAAATTAGACAAAGGACAAAGGACTAGCCTCCCAGGGGAAACTGGAATTGACTATAAATAACTAGTGAAATAATGAGAGTTCCTTTGCAACATCATCCTGTGACACTTCTTCCTGTTGTTGGGTTCGAGGCCCCTTGAAGCTGCTCCCTCTGATTTTTCTACCAGGCCTGTTTTGTCAGCTTTCCTCACCACTCTCCTGTCAGTTGGGAGCTTTCACCCATTTCTCTTTTTGTTTTGTTTCTTCTCTTCCCCTTGTTTCCTTCTTTGCACCCCGTTCCAATTTCCCTGTGCTTTGGTGTCTCCCAGCACTTACTCCCACATCTTCACCCGAACCGCAGTCATGGTTCTACAAAGGCTGACCCTGGTTCTATGCTCTGCTTTGTTGCATGCTAACCATACATGAGTCTTTCTGCATGTCTGTCCTTCCTTGTGGTCTTTCTGCTTGTCTGCTGTCGGGCTCTTTTGACGTCATCTACATTTACCCAGTTGGGATGCTACAACCCTGTCTCGAATGGCTCACAAAGATTCTGGTTGCAGTCTTCCAGGGGCTTTTCTGCACTACAGTATCACACCGGCATCCAGAGAGGGGCTACTGGGTGTCGGCTAGGCACTGTGTCCTTAAGCCATCTACTGGTAAGTTGTCTAATTCTTCGCACACCCGCTAACCAGCTCACCCTCCTAGTTTTCAACGTATACTATACTGCTCCTGGGTGCCCCACTTTGATTCTGCCTGTTGGGCTTTTCTCCCATGTGACTCATTGTAATGTTGCTCCTTGTGTTCCACTGTAGGGTTGTCCCACTGAGGTTTTTATCCCTGGTGTTCCACAGTGATTTTGCTCCTTCGTGCCCAATGGAATTAATGCCCTACCCTGTTTTGTTCTCCAATTCCCTATGTAATCCACACAAATAACCCCTAGATATCGTATCTTGACCTTGTAGCATGCTGAGTTGCTCATACGTACCTGACTAGTACTCTACCCTTTTTGGAAATCCTCCTCTGAACTCCCCTTGGGAACTATTTTCATTCACTGTCTACTGTGCACCCACAGTTGTGTGCTCCTTATGTCTTCCATAACTCCCTGCGTTCCCCCACTCTCAGAAAGGAGTAGTCGTGGCACACTGACTATTATCAGGGATAACAAACCCACTGCAGGGTGCTTCAGGACTTACTAGTATCTTCCCTGAAGGACCCTATTACAGAGACATTGCCACAACCACACTCAATGGATGTTCCAAGTTGCTCATGATGCCAACCTCTTACCACTCACACAAGGCAACTGAATACGCCTCTATAAACTGGTTACATATCAGAGTCACAGCCATGCATACAAGCATGACGGGTGTGCAAGGCTCCTCTGTGGACACAAACGCATCTGTGATCTCAACACAGGACACATAGGAACACACCCTCAAGCAGATCTAAGGGTACTTCCACTTTGCCCACAACATCAAAAGCTGCAACGTTAACTTGTGTTTTCCCTCTCTATCCACAAGCCTAACACACCCCTCTCTGTTTGAAATCCACTAGAGTGTCTGGAGACCATGAACATTGCAGCGGTGTGCAGTATAAAGCCCAGTGATATAGCAGAACATATATTGGTGAGAGAGACCTTGAGGTTTTTCTTGAAAATGTGTTTCTAAATGATCCGGGGTACAGCGGCGAACATGAATCTACTGGAGAGGCTCTGTTTCCCCACAAACCGAAAGGAAATACATTTTTTACCCAATATTTCAGAAATTCAAGTTGTTAAAGGCTTCATTCTAATCCATTAATAGAAAAAAATAATGCCACTAAATGCTTCGGGTCCACCTGCTGAGGGTATTGCGGGGAAACATGTTAAAAATGCTCTTGTCTAGACGGTATCCATAGGGATGCCGACCCCCACCTTGTACTATTTGGCCTTGAGAAGGATGAAGATGAATGGAGCAAACTTGGAGGTCTGGCTCCCCAATTGTTGCTAGCTGCTTGAGTCACACTTGTGACAAAATGGAAATCTAGAGTAGTTCCGAGTAAAAACAAATGGATCAATGTTTCTTCCAATATATACACAATGGAAATGAAAACAGCATCCCTACATGGGAGATCCGCACAATGCGAAGCTTTATGGATGGACTATACAAATAAGCATCTTTCACGCGAAACAGAAAACCAATCTGACTGATACTCGGGGTTGGAATGTAACTGCCACAATCTGAGGAGTTGCGCGTTAAACATTTAAACTCACCCAAGGGGAAACCCCCACATCAATAAAACCGTGACTTACCATTGATATACACCGAAATAACCCTTACGATGTGTTGCTCGACCTACAGGGGGGACAGGGGATGGGGTTGGGAAAGTCTTGTTTAACTGTTACAACCCGAGGTCGAACAGATGGATAAGAGGTATGAAAAGGTGAATGTGTAAAATGTTCTGACCGTGTTATGTAACCTTGAATTCGTATTTTCTTTCAATGTAATATGACTTGCAGAGAATAAAATTCAATAAAACCAAATTTAAAAAAAAAAAATTCTCTTGTCTCTACCACCAATTCTGTCTATTTCTTAACACTACCCCAACCCAATTAAAGTGTCAACCACGTAAAACACGGTAATCGTGTAACCTTTAATAGCACTAATACAGTGCTATGCGGAGTGAATTAGTTCATTAATTCAATCGGGTGAGTGAAAAGTTAATATGTGCAGAGAAGCTAAGACTAGAAGCGCTTTTAAGTGGAAAATGATTGCACATGGGGGGCAAGGAGTAAGGAAATGCCTGCATCCCCACAACCTCTGGGAGTTTGAAAAAGGACCCTCTTTTCGCTCTCCCAGTCACCTTCTACACCGTTATGCTTGTATAGAGCAGGTAGTTCCCTCCCTAGGTGTCCCACCCACCCCAAGGCATATTTTCAATCTTCCCCCTGCTGTATGAGTGCTGTACCAGATAGACGAGTGCGTTGTGGTTTCCCATAGTGGTCATTAGCGGATGGAGAGAGTTGTCATTCATGACATCTCTCGCAGCTCTCTACGAAGTGCTTCGACTAGTATATGGGTTGCTCCTCAAATGTTATACTGTATATATTTCAGGGATGCCAGATGCTCTAACATCGACATATTTTTAAGAATGGTCAGACTCTCCCGTATTTGCTAATACTACGACAGTGTAGAGGATAGGCCACATCTATTCCACTCCAAGATGGCGATTTGAATAGACTGCCTCCTGATGTTATAAATAGGGCAACAGAGTTGTCCAGCTGATGCTAGCTGGAGCCAGAGGATGAGTACACTTCCGGACACGCAGACACGGATCGGTAAAGCACTATTGCTTATACCTTAATACACACTGCTAATACTTGAATACACACTGTGACACACTTTTATATGCAGTCTCGCACACATATCTTCTTAAAGCCTGCCCCGTTTTCCATCCTTTACTGTCCGGTAGCCAATCTGACGTGAGCCCCTACCGAAGTTAGTGAAAGACAGAGGGTGCCTTGGAACTATAGTTACAGCTCGACCTCGGAACTGGTGTAGATGCGGACATGGCAAATGCCCCACACATAAGGTTTAAGTATTTTGCATGTATGAATGCACACCTGGTCCACATGGGACTCACTAAAAATTGCTTTTACATCTCAAATGTAATATTCAATGATTGGTGAGATTACTATGGGTTCGCACACATATATTCCTTCTAAGCCTGCCCCGCTTCCTATCCTTTACTTTTCTGTAGCTGATGTGAAGCGAGTCCCTACTGAATAGAGCGAGAGTGTCTTGAAGCTTCAACTAGTCCCAACCAGACATAGGTATCGGTGTAGAAGCAGGTCTGGCGAACACTCCACATGTAAGGTTTCAAGAGTTTGCACGTATGAATATACATTTGATTAACTATAAAAAGGTGAGAAAACTGATTACCCGCTCTATGAAGAAGGCAGCGGAATTTAACGATTGAATGGACACTAGAGATAGTGTTCTAAATTCCAGAAAGGCCGAAACATGTCGACAACTGACAAAAGACTTATGAATTATTGAAGTCTCATATACAACACTTTCAAATTGAATGTAGCTTGTGTTTCATTGATCCAACTAACCCCTTTACAGATGATACTGTTTTTTTAAGAATGGGTTGAGAAGATCATGTATTGTTTATTGTTTTGCACACATGTCAAAATATTTCTCTCTCTTTTTAATTTTTCTAAATTTGTCTTATAGTGAATAAAATTGTATGGACATTTATGATTTTCTGATTTTTTGAGTGTTTAATAGAGATGTGGTTCTATATAACATAGGCATGTGGCAGCAGTCTTATAAGGTAGTATTAGATAAAAATGTGTTAGCACCATTTAAATGATATATGTGTACTAGTACCTAGGGTAGTACAATCTATCACCAAGCCTTGATCTGTACTGACATAGAGCGGGGTAATCAGTGTTCTCCCCTTTGTATAGTTAATCTATTACCGTTCTCCCGTTTCGAGAAACTGATCCCCCGTAACAAAACATTTTGGATGATTACCTTTTGTGGAGGTAAATGAATATACATTTGGTCCACTTGGGACTCACTAAAGATTGTTCTCACATCTCAGACGTATTATTAAATTGTTAGTGAGATTAATCTGTGTTCGTTAACAAGAGACTATTCAGCACAGTCAGGAGTGTGCAACAAGGGATGCCTGCTCATTGGTGATATGGATGGCTGTACATCACACCACCAGGTTAGGCATTAAATATAGAGCTTGCTAATAACTAATAGATCAAGCATGTGACGTTGAACGTTCACCATACCTGTTTTTATATTATTTAGGCTTCATATCTGTGAGGGATTGCTAACATTATAAAGGAAGTGTCAGAGATGCTCCTGGTTAATTGATCTGCAATCTGAATCAGTTCCCCTCTCCGTTGGGTTAAGCATAGCGTGGGTGTGTTTGCCATGGGAACCACTTGAAGGACGCATTTTTAGCTTTAGTATTATGTTAATTCCACAGTGTTGGCTTTCTTGGTGAGTACCTCTAGTCTTTTAAGTCATAATAGTAATGGGGTTATTTTATATTTATTTTATGTTTTTTTATAGGTCTTAATGGCTGAATTAAATCATTGTTACCTCTAATGGGACCGATCTGTGTGTTTTCTTATCTCTCTAATATTCCACAGGAGGTGGTAAAAGAAAGTTTGTTCTTTGTCCTGAGGAAGGCAAAGTTACATCTACATATCGCTGAAACGTAATTTCTACCCCGGGGTAGAAATTACAAATATTGGAAAAGATTCAATGTTGGAAAGTGTGCTTTATTTGATATGTAGACCCCTGAGCATATAAGTGATTGCTTTAGGTTTGTTGATAACAATTAGTTAGAAATAACCCATTACAATTACATTACATAGAGAGTTATGTACCACAAGTAGGCCACCTTAACAAATATGATTGACACAGGACCACTCTCACTGCCTCTGTTGTGAATTTAATTGTTGAGATATTTTTCTGATCGCATATATATTTGTGATTGTCTACTTTTTTGTATATCTGTGAATGTTTTAATTTATTGTGCTCTATTGATGAAAAATAAATACCTCGTCAGGCAAAAGGATGAAAATATTATTGACACATAAATGTGTTTGATTTTTCCTATTGAGGACAAGAAATCCTGGAGAAAAATTAGATTGCCAGGACGAGCTCATAACATTGTATTTGTAGTTTGTACTAGTAACACTGTGCTAAATTATAGGAATTAGGTTCCATTGCAAAATAAGTTTCCTGTCAGGACACGCTACTGTGCTTGGGTTCCCTCCCTAGACCAGGAATTCCCTCAACCCCAGGATGGTCTCTAAATATCAGTAAACCCTACAATCTAAATTCTGCCTAGCTGGTTGTAATTGCATATGGGCAGACACCCCTTCTAGTTGTCCTTGCCCATATTTTCAATTCTTCCTTTCTCCTCTCCACCCCTTCTTCCTCTAACCTTCCTTTTTTCTGCCCCGTTTCTCTTGTCCCGTCTCTGCCTCCCATGTTCTCTCTATTCCTACTTCCATCTGCTCATTACTACTATTCATACTCCATACTGCTGCTTCTCCTCCTTTCCACACTATTATCTCCCCTCACCACACCACTGCTTCTCTCACCTCTTTGCACGACTTAGCTCTCCTCCCTCCATACTACACTAATACAACTTTTCACTCCAGTCACAGCTCCTCCGACAATCAGCCTATTTTCACTCCCAGTCACATTCTACTCCACTAATCCCACCCTTTCTCTTTACAAACACACTCACACCAAAATACAACTGTCTCCCACCCGAAAACACTTCACCTTGCACACTCCTTCAGTGGTTCTACTCCATGCTCCTCTACACCGTCCTACTCCACTTGGTATGTTGGTCCTCCTTCTCCTCCCGTAACCTCACCCGAACAACCCACACCTTCTTGTTTCCTGGCCCCTTTCAATCCTCCACCTTACTCCTCATAAAATCACTCTCTCACTTGGTTCCCCAGGCCAACAGCTGCTTTTCCTCTCCCCAGGAGAGGTGTTACAGGTGAGACAAAGACTGATAATTGCCTTAAGCCCTGCACTTTTTGATACGTGGTCCAGCAGCATTTAGGAATGGCGACTCACTCTCAACACAAAACATTTTCAATTTCCTATAGCACAGGGCATTTTGGTTGCTTGACGGATATGTGAACCCTGCAGGTGAATGGAATGTCCCAATATTTTCTGTGCAGAGCGCTGTGATGGGAAGGAAGTTCTGCATCATTTGCACTACAAAGTGCAAATGTTCAGGGCAAAAGGCAGCTTGTGCATGCCACTTTTTTGCCCTGCAATTATGCACTCTGCCATGCAAAGTGAGTACCCCCTGCCTGGCATGCTCGCATGCCAGACAGTGTTTACCTTTAATTGTGAATGCAGCTAACCAGGCACGCATGGTAAGCAGTGTTCACCATAACAATTAAGTACTTCCCGGCATGCGCGTGTGTCGGGCAGGGTTCAATTGTAATTGTACATGCTCGAACATGGCAGGCAGTATGTACAATGGATCCCTATGAGGTTTGCCTGCTTTATTGCTGGAACATTTGTATGGCGGAGTGGAAGGAAGGCAGAGGAAACCCAAGTTGCGTTCCACCCTTTCTCTCCGCCTTACATATGATTGAAAATGCAGTGTGGGGTGAATGAAGGGCATAAGAAAGGACTTTCTGGCTTTCTTCCACATTATGCTACAATGGAAAATGAGCTACAATATGTTTCTCCAGTATCCACCTAGAGGTTCTTGGAACCACCTCCACACTAACTCTTTTCAATTAAGTGTTATCTGCATTAGAGCTATGATCAAGCGCAACACATACAAAATCCCTGCATCCCAAAATTGATCAAAACTCCAGCAGGTATAACAGAATATACAACCGCACTGACGCTCAAATTAAAGACATGCTTCCGGCATTCATATAATCCAGCACAGATCAAGCGTTTTCCTCCTGCAGTCGAGGGCAACCATGTTCCTCCATTTCTGAACCACGTCAAAGTGTGTATTAGTGGCAACCACGACTAGGACAATCCTTCTCCTGGTGCGAAAATGCACTGAAAACATACATCAAAATTGCACTTGCATCAGGACAAAGTTTCTGAAAGATGGGACCACATTGTTTTAATAACATTTTCTGTTGAAAGCATTAATACAATAGTGGATGCATTGTTTTAAAATGGTGCAGTTTCATTTTACTGGACAACAGTAATTTATCTCCGTTCTGCAGACTTTTCCCTAATCACATCAGCCGCTGGAATATGCGCAAAGGTCGCTTGCCATTTACTGACAGATGCGTCTCATTGGAAGGCATGCATAATTTATAACACTTGCAAATGGAACCTGACCCCAGTTTGTTGCAGCAGACCAGTCCCGACACGAAGGCATGCAGGAGCGATGGAAGCTCCAAATTGGTCTATGTTTAAAAAATGCTTTATTGGAAAGCTTCAGCTGACATTTTAACTGTTCAAATGTTTTTAAATTGCCTTTTGTGTTTAGTTGACCCAACATGGCCACTTCTATTTGCACCTGGGAGCGGGGGCTGTTTCACCACAGTTCTTGCTGTTTTTTAAGGGGATGCTTGCTCCTCATGCTATCACCGCCCTCAACCTCTACTCCACTACCCTAAAAAATCAATAACATATTTTCCTTTGACTCACCCTGTCCCCTAAAATAATAAAATAGCAAAAGGACTTAGCTGTACACAAAGGGTACAAGCAAGGCGCGTAACGCAGCCTCATTACGCTGCGGTAAAAAAATGCTGGAGTAATCCCGCTAGCAGCGCATTACCGCACCTATGAGTTGGGCGGAAAGTTGGAGGATTCATTTCCAGCTCTGAGCTGGAAGTGAATCCGCGGATTTTCCGCCGAATTACCGCGGCGGTATTACCACCGCGGTAATTCCGCAGAAAAAAGCCCCATTGAGTCCTATTGTGTCCTATAGGTGTTTGAGCCACCCCCGATAGTACACTGAATAGAACAATGTTTTGAAAGCTCCTTTATCTCCTTTGCTCTGCCTTACAAATATTTTGGTCGCGTGTGTTTTGTCATTTTGTTATAATTCCTTGTGCTGTGGGTCCTATTTCTCAGCCAGGGTAGTGGGTGTGGGGGGTGCGCCAGCTCCAGAGGAATCATGCTATTTGCCCTTAGTATCTTAAGTATTGGTGTCTCTAATAATATGTGTTCTTAAATAGCGCCTAATGATGGATTTCTCATTCCGCTAAATGCTGTAATAGGAAGCATTTAACACATGAGCTGGCGACCCAAGCTCAAAACACAGAGCAACGAGCAAGGGTGACAGGGGACACCCCCTGATCATGAGCTCTAGCTCCAGATTTGTATGGCTCTCTCTGCCGATATGGTTTTTGCTAGGTTTCACAGCCTGGTGTGCTTATTAGATTCACCACTGGGCAGATGACTACTCCTGCTTAGGCTGTGTTATGTAGCAGCACAGAACACATAGAGTGGCCGACACTCTCAGGCAGAGGCGTTGCTAGG
Organism: Ambystoma mexicanum; assembly: GCF_040938575.1. Taxonomy (NCBI): domain Eukaryota; kingdom Metazoa; phylum Chordata; class Amphibia; order Caudata; family Ambystomatidae; genus Ambystoma; species Ambystoma mexicanum. Next base: position 114,228,638 of record NC_090922.1, read on the forward strand.
GAGGCGTGGTGGGGGACTTAAGGGGGCTAGAGCCCCTGGTCTTTTGGCTGTAGCCCCGGATAAAATCTCAGGAGCTACAACCAAAAGGCTAGCTAGCCCCCAGTCCCGACAGTCCCGGCATCAGCGTAGCCCCGGGTCTTTTCCAGACCTGGCAACACCCCTGCTCTCAGGGTTGTCCGAAATGTATTGGCAGCCCTTTTGGAACCACATTGTCCTCCTCTTCATTCATAGTAGAGTTCTGTGCACTTGTACATACGTGTCGAACTACATTGTTGATAGAGAGTTTGTACACCTGGGATATGGACATGGTTCACATGGCCTTCTATCTCTACTAGCAGAGTAGGTTGAGCATGCAGTTTCTTAGTAGGGCTGCTCTAGGATTCCTCTTCGTATATGGCTTACCCTTGTGCTAAGGGGTTGTTTACTGCAATGGTCCCGCACTTCCGAAATCCCTAATCGCATCATCAGCAGATACAGTTTACGTATAGTGCCCTTCCCACCTTTCTCCACTTGCGATCTCTCCACCCATCCCACCAGTTCGGAATCACCTTTACTCTTGTGCCAGTGTATGTTCCGCTGAGCCTTAGTCCTCAAGCATTTGCATTAACATCCTCCAACCACCCTTCTTGAACCCTGCTGGTTGGTGGCAACCTAATTATTTGGCCCGATGCCAACAACCTCCTCTCATGTTCATAGCCAAACCAACATCCACATCGCATCTGTGCTAGAACCATGCAGTGATACTTCATGCAGTGGAACTGTGCCGGGCAACTAGACTCCTCTGCACCCAAAGTACATCAGCCCGATAACAACATCTTCCCCCTCTCCTTAACTTTTCACTCTACCCTCTCCCTGCTTGCCAACCACGTCCACATTAACTACATGTTATGTCATGCTGTGTTTTTAATTTTAGCAATTAACTACCAGCTTATGTGATGCCTGTGTCGTAATAACTTATCAATTTTGCAATGTTTGCACCATTATTATGCAACGAGCAACTAACTACACGTAGATGCTTGCATGGAACCTCTGATCTGTCCCTCATCACCACCTTAGCAGCACATGCCACCACACACTTCCGAACATGTCGATGCTTGCACACAGTTTTTCTCATGGTCCTCTACTTACCACTGAAGCACAGGCAAACTTGAATTCCTCAATCATTTCCACTACCCACCCCATCTCCAGGCTTCCCTTACAGGACCCAAAGCACCAAGAAGGCAGGCAAACGTCAGAATTTGAGCTATGTAAGATTCTAAAACAGAAAATCATGTAACATAAGATGTTCAATGATATCCAAGCGCAGGGCACATGCCTCCTTGGGGTTATTGATCCTCTCCGGTTAAGCTCCATCGGAAATGTTAGGGGGTGTTTCAGTTAGTGCTTTCTTGCTTTTGACTGGCCCTCACACTTTCTAAGTTTTGACCCACTCTCACATTTATTGAGAATTAACCCAGATCCTAACAAAAGGGAAAGATCCCATGGAAATCCTGCCTATTAGTCCCAGCTGACAGTTCTCCAGTGGAAGTCATTCTGCTTTCTCCAGCAGTAAGAAAAGATTCAAGTGCCTTGATTTTAATATGTTCAGATAGAACCTGAGGTCTCGATTTTAATTTGTTAATTCTTGTGCAGTTAGTAAAGTAGAACCATGTGCTTTCTTACCAACCAAATTGTTTTTTTTTTTTTAACACTGTAACCAAGTGCATCAAATAAATGGATCAATTAGTTTGACATTTTTACATTTGCTATTTTCTAGGCAAAAAGGTTTGTGTTGAATGTGCCCTGGTAAAGGTATGCTGTTGAGATGAAATCAATTACAGTAACGACATAAAGGATTCGACATCTTTGCTACGGCCAGAATTACTTTCTGCTTTCCCATCACAGGTCTCTCGCAATCGACAGGTGCAAGTGAGATCATTGTGTTAAAAGTCTGCTTTCGCCCATCCGCCAACACACAAGCATGTCATTACCTTGACCGGCTAGCATGCTGAGAACATCTGAGAACATGCAGTATCATAGCAACAGAAGCATTTCCACTAATACTGCAAATAGGATGTGTCTACAAATTGCAAAATAGGTTTCTTGAGACTGCAGGGAAATAATCAAGGAGCAAGCTGCTGCAGCAAAGGCGCCCTTTGTAAAAGGATTTGCTACATTAGTTGTACTGGATTTAGCGGCAGTAAGTTGATTTAACACGAATAATGAGATCAGGCCGGCACATGTTCCTACTCTATACCCTTGTTTCTATGGTAGCAACATTGCAAAAGTGCCAATGCTTGCCAGAATACGCAACAACGCTCACAGGCGAGGTATTTTAGAAACCTAGTTTTGGTGATGGGAAGAAAATCAGTGTGAAATGGACACCTAGAAAACATGGTGGCCCTAGCTCTCACAGTTACCTTCACTCAAGCTTTTACCGTTTTAGTTATCTTTAGATGGATGGCTCTAAAACATTCAAAACTACTTCAGTTCCACAAAAGGCCTTTTGAAGCTGACAACCATCCGCAAATGCCATAGTAGAACAGTGTGTGCACGTTCCTGGGGAACATCTGGTTTCCGATTAATTCTTGAATGGTGTGTCTTGTCCTTTATGGACATTGTATGAGTGAGCACTTGACAGGATGTGTTTAGCTGGGCCTGCATCCTACTCAAGCTTGCACGCTTGGGCCTTGAAGTAGAAGAACATTGGAAGATATCAGGACTCGTGTCAGGCTGGTTGTGAAAATGTGGACTTCTGCTTTTGAAGGCTTGATATGTTAGACATTTGGTCTTCCAATGAATGTGTTTAGCAAGAGGAAGCCAATGCACAGGGGGGATTGATTGCTGGAAATATGTCTTCTTGCCTGCAAAATGTTTCTGCTAAATCTGAAAATAATCATGTGACATTAATGTAGTGTTGAGAAAGCAAAAAGAAGATATCGAGGCTGAGTACCCCAAAAGGAAATACAACCAATAGCTATCAGGCCCTCAGTACAACACAGCGAAAACCAGCCCTGTTCGGTGTGTTCAGTGAGTGGGACTGTACATCAGAATAGTCGCACCTTTTATCCACTCCAAAACATGATGTCCAACCCACTTGTAAGTTAATGAATCTCGGATCTAGGGTTTGTGCCGAGTTCGTTCCTAATTTATGCATCCATACATTTAGGGGTTATCCTAAATACATTCGCCAACAAGTTACAATAGCAACAGTGTGTCTTTGGATTTCACATTGAACCTTCAAACACATTTATACAATATAGTTAAACAAGTGTTCACATTAGATGCTCGAACAGTATTGTAAACGATATATGTTCAGGGATTAGTATCGTTGGTACAGGTAATCCTCTATACACAGGTCAATGAAGGACAAGGTCTCAGTACATGACCCTAACATTTGGACTGCGGGCAGTTTACATATTAACTTGTACACAGAGGTCAAGACGGCCATGTTACATTCAAAACGACACTGTCCACCATTTTAGAATACAGGGTGACTTTAGAGTGAGAATCTAAAATGGCGGATGAACCTAAAATGGCGGCTAAAACAGATCAAAGGTCAGGACCTTGCAACGCGGATTTCCTCGCAGAGCGCCTTGGCCTAGGCCAATGTATATACATACAATCTAGAGGGTATAATATGATTTCCCGTTAAACAAACCCTCCTTTTGGCCTATGCCAAGTGCTAAACTACTTCTAATCACTTCACGAATAGCTCCACGTCTCAATGTCCATACACCCTGAATCGCCATCGGAGATATCTATTGCCATTAGATCGGTTACCAGAATTTCTTTCAGCACATATTCATTGGAGTTCTTGTCTGGGGCGTATACCTTGCGTCCTAATATACCCATCGCCTGTGCGCAACATCCTCCTAACATCGAACATATACCAGGAAGGCATTGTATACAGCAACAAAGGAACAACAGAATTCCCAAAATGATCAGCAAGACCGAAAGTACCTTCCAATCCCAAGATCGCAAAAAGTCCCAGAACCAAGCGCTAAGATCCCAGTTTCCCTTGGTAACATGCACTTCTGAATTTAGGACATGCAGATTCTGTATTGCCTTGAAGATAGTTGGGGAGGAATCTGGCACGAAAACACAGCAAGCGGACCCCACTAATTTATATACCGCTCCACGTTCAGCCAGGATGACATCTAATGCCATCTGGTTCTGAAGTGCTACTAAACTTATTGCTTTCTGTTCTAAAGTCATATTATAGAGTATGTCAGTGGTCCGGTTGATAGTTCTCTCCAGTACTCTCGCTAGTCTCCTCATATCGTCTGAGTTCAATATTTGTCCCCAAAATGGCACAAAGGATTTCGCTCCGTCTCCCAGAACTTGTGCTGGAGTATCACCATACTCGTCCCGCTGTGGACAAGACTTTGAAACCTCTACAGTACTGATATGATATGGCTTTTGTAACGCGCCTATACACAAGTGTTTCAAGGCGCGACGAGGGAGGGAGGGGGGAACAAGGGACATCCTACTAGGCCAGGTGTCATTCAGATCGCGCAAGTGCATGGGTGGAGGGAAGGGAAAAGTGCAAGGGGAAAGGGAGAGGGGAAGTGCAGTACACGGTAGTGGAACAACAGATAAATAATAGGGCCAGACTGGTGACAAGTGCAAGGTAAGTGCAGACAAGTGCTGGTAAAGGGGGGCTGTAGGGATACAGAGACAGTCCCACAATGCAGGGGTTGCCAGGGAGGCAGTGCAAGTGGAGAGCGGCCCAGTTGCAGGTTGAGTGCAGTTACAGTCAAGAATTTAGCAGGGGAGAGGGGGGGGAGAAGGCAGAAGCAAAGAGGAAGGTTTTTGAGGTGCTTCCGGAACCGGAGATGGTTCTCCTCAAGTTTCAGGGAGGCAGGAAGGCTGTTCCAGAGGGAGGCCCCTGCCGCGGAGAGAGATCTACCCCCAACTCGTTTCTTGGAGAAGCGGCTGACCCTGAGGGAGTTGGAGACGGATGAGCGAAGAGCTCGAGAGGGAAGATATTTAGGAAGAGAGAGTTGAAGGTATTTAGGCCCCACGCCCCAGAAGGCCTTGTGGACAATGCAGAGGGTTTTGAACTTAATCCTCGCAGCCACTGGGAGCCAGTGTAGAGATTTCAGTCCTGGAGAGATACGATCCCTGGGCTTGAGGCCAAGGACAAGTCTCGCAGTCCTGTTCTAGATAAGTTGCAGAGGGCGGAGAGTAGAGGCAGGCCGATTTAGATAGAGGCTGTTGCAGTAGTCCAGCTTCAAGAGAACCAGGGCTCGGGAGACAGGGAGCTTCTGGGGGAAGGAGAGGAAAGGAAGAATACCTCTGAGGAGGTGCAGCTGGTAGTGTGACTTCTTAGAGACGTCAGATATGTGAGGAGAGAAGGAGAGTGTGGAGTCGAAGATGACCCCGAGGTTTTTTGCCTTGCAGGTAGGGGCAGGAGGAGGGCCAAGAGAGGCCGGCCAGAGAGTAGCAGGGAAGGAGGCAGTGGGTGTGCCGATGAGTAGAATCTCAGTCTTACTGGCATTAAGGCAGAGGTCATTGGCCGCACACCATTCCTGGATAGCAGACAGACAGTCAGAGATGAGGGAGTGAGGGGAGGAGGCTGAGGGTAGCCTGAAAATGAGCTGGGTATCATCCGCATAGCACTGAAAGTTGGGGCAGAGAGCGGCGATGCGGTGGGCAAGGAGTGCCAGATATTGGTTGAACAGCCAGGGAGAGAGGTTAGATCCCTGGGGGACACCACAGGTAGAGAAAAAGATGTCAGAGAGGAAGGACTGGCTATGAATACTCCGGGTAACAGGATCCTTAAATAACAAGTTCCCTGCCAATCCCTGGGTAACCATGGAAATGCTACATTACCTTAAACAAAGTAGACACGTTCGCCTACATACAAAGGTCTGTCCTCCCCAGTCAAATTCGCAACGTTGGCGCAACCTTTAAAATCACCCATTGACTGAGTACCATTCCTCTGTATGCAGAAAGAAACTGAATCAGGGCTATGATTTGTTGTGTACGTGGTACACATAATGCGCATGCGCGGCCCACGAGCCGGCGCATGCGCACCAGTTTAATAAAGGCGGCGCCCGGCGGCAGTTGGAGCCGGAGCGCCGGAGCAAGTGGACGTCTCCGTTGTCTGTTCTTGCGCAGCGCCGCTACGCGCAGGGCCCAGATATAGGAGGGGCCCGCACTCCACCACCGTGGGCCCCCCCAATCACCACACTGGCGACGAGGATGGAGAGCGGTAGCCACGGGGGAATGGCGAGACGTCCTCCTGAACAACGCCAGAAGAAACCCGGAGGTGCAGAGAGACCTACAATCATTGTGGAAGGCTCGACAAGAGCTCTCGGTGTCCACGGACGGCCTGCTACTGCGGGGAGAACAGATCGTGATCCCCAGGTCCCTGGTCACGAGGGTTCTCCAGCTAGCCCACACAGGACATCAAGGCATGGCTAAGATGAAGGCGCGTCTAAGGCTCAAAGTCTGGTTCCCCGACCTGGAACACCGAGTGACCAAATTCGTAAAGGCCTGCATCCCCTGCCAAGCCGCGAGTCCGGCAGATAAGAGCCCGCCCATTCAAGCCATGACACAGAGCAACGTGCCGTGGGGTACCGTCCACGCAGACTTCGGCTCGACCGGCAGAGGCCTATACTTCTTAGTAGTGACAGACCAGTGGTCGAGGTACCCAGAGGTGGAACTCGTGGAATCCACCGCCAGCGATCGCACCATCCTGGCCATGGACAAAATTTTCGCCACCCACGGCTTCCCGCTCGAGATCTGCTCAGACAATGGCGCCCCGTTCCAAGGGCAGCGTTTTGCCAGGTACTGCGCAGAACGAGGAATCAAGCACCGCAAAGTGACTCCACTGTGGCCGAGGGCCAATGGAGAAGTCGAGCGTTTCATGCGGACACTTAACAAAATTTTTCGCATCTCTGTCAATGGAGGGGAAGACCTGCGCCATAACCTGATCGAATTCCTCCGTGAGTACCGATCCACCCCACATCAGTCCACCGGAATCGCGCCCGCCGAGGCACTGTTCAAGCGAATACCCAGAGGATTGATACCGGAAACTGGAGGACGACGCCCAGGGGTGATTGATGACGCACAGGTGGCAGCGGACATGGCCGCGAGAAACGAGAAGGAGACAATGAGGCGGAGGCTACCGGAAAAGGAGATAGCAGTAGGAGACACCGTCCTGGTCCGAAACAGGAAGCCGGAGGGGAAACTCTCAATGACGTATGAAACACACCTGATGGGAGTTACCCACGTCAAGGGATCCATGATCACGGCGGCGAACGCGCGTGGGACAGTGACCAGAAATGTGTCTTTCTTCAAATGCATAGGACCAGCAACATCTGAAGGAGAACCGGATCCTGGCCAAAGGCAGGCGGCAGAAGCGCCACCGGAGAACGTTGTACCGCCCGGAGACCCTGAGGAGCCAGAGAACCTCGAAAGGGGCCCGCCAAGGTATCCCCGCAGGGAAGGGCGCCGCCCCCCACAAAGATTCCAAGACTTCATTATGGACTCAGCGACCTGAGCAACAAAGTCTGTTAAGTATAAAATGTTTTGAGCCACGTTGGCCCCCATGTTTAATATTTTGTTGTTTGAGGGGAAAAAGGAGGGATGTTGTGTACGTGGTACACATAATGCGCATGCGCGGCCCACGAGCCGGCGCATGCGCACCAGTTTAATAAAGGCGGCGCCCGGCGGCAGTTGGAGCCGGAGCGCCGGAGCAAGCGGACGTCTCCGTTGTCTGTTCTTGCGCAGCGCCGCTACGCGCAGGGCCCAGATATAGGAGGGGCCCGCACTCCACCACCGTGGGCCCCCCCCAATCACCACATGATTGACAGTGTAGGAAGGGGGTGTGGCATCCTTATTGCCCATAGGAGCCATTTTGAAAGAAATCAAAGATTGAAATGGGCGAGACAGTCTATTGGAAGGCCTAATAGAAGCAACATTAGGCTTACTGCTATTCGCAAAGAGCGAGCAACCCAAGAGAGTCAAAACACGTTTTTCAAACTGATTCAAATTAGTCCCATCAAAGTTCCCTGAGATGCTATCGTTCCAGCGACCAAAGAATAGTGCTCTAAGAGAAGCATAGCATGCAGTTGTGAAAGGTAAAGGATGAATATACCAACCTAGCCCCTTATCCCTGTGTTGCGGTAAATGTGAACAGACACAACAGTTGGACTTATTAAAGATGGCATGTGTAGCATTCATGATGAGTAATAACGTGTTGTTATGATATCTCTGTCTATGCTGAGAGTCTCTAGGAGATAGAGTGTGCAGATGCACGAAAGGAGAAGAAACAGTAGGTACATTTTCAGTTGGCAACAAATTCTCAAGTGAATGTACTTCTTCTAGATACCAGAAGCCTAAAACAATGACTATTATAAAACCAATTAACATTATCACAAAGCAGCAGTAAGTTTTCGGGCTGACATAGTTAAATGTTCATTCCCGTAGCTGGTCACAGTCTTTTCCCTTTTCCATACGAGCGAAAGTGGTTGCAGGCATTGTAGTCTTAAAACGAAAAACACCAATGTTTTTAGCTGGCGACCTCCAGGCCGAGCGTCTTCTTAGTCCTTCCACAAACCCTAGCCAACAGAAACCCCTTTTTAAACGATTAATCGGGCCAAAAGCAAGCCCTTGATGACTTTTTTCTTCTCCAAGCACACAGCCAAACCATGCCGTAAGTCTATTTCCTTGGACGCAGATCGTACCTTTTGATCCCTGGTACTGATTGATCCGTGAACAACGTGTCATCACTTCCCACTGGAAGTGGCGAGTGAACGGAAGTAAGGTTAGAGGCACAATTGGGGATCGCCTCTGGAAACAAAATGGCTGGAGAGTGTGGGGGTGAAATAGCTGTTTCCCCAGACCTCACAGGATCAGGGAGAATCCCGACACACTTTCGATGCCAGTTACTGCTTCGGGATCGTTGGTTGCAGTACTGATGAGGGGTTCTGCTTCTTCTGCATCTTATGGCACTGGGTGTGGAATTTTCTTGGTATGTGTCGCATGGATCCAATTTTTACGGCCTGACACCCGCACCGCCGTCTGTGTGACCAGTAGGACCTGGAAGGACCCCGCCAACAAGGTGCAAGGCAAGACGATCGCTTGAAGGATTTTATGAGGACCCACTCCCCAGGTCGTATGCTGTGACCGGGGCCCTCGTATCGTACAGGTAAAGCCTCTCGCACGTGGTGCTAAATCAAATACAAGTTTTTAGTCAACTGGCTACAGTAATCTGAAAGAAGTACATTTTCAACATTTCTCAAGGAACAACATTTTGGAATGTTCCAGATATTAGCAGGCCTCCTCATTACCTCCACAAAGGCAGAGAGCCCAGTCTTAGTTTGAGGGGTTGTATGCATTGATAACAACACGATCGGTAAGGCATCCGGCAATTTTAGTTTGGTGCCGGCACACGTCTTAGCAAGCTTGTTTTCGATAATGCCGTTGTGTCTTTCCACTAGTCCGCACTCTGAGCATGTCTGGCCGAATGGAACCGTTTATCGATCTGTAATCCCACGCATATCTGCAGAATTACAGCAGTGATAAAATGTGGACGATTGTCCGACCAGATGACTCTTCGTAGCCCGAACCTTGGGAAGTATTTTTTTAACATAGTCTTTACAGTAGTCATGGCTGTAGCATCTTTAACAGGAAAAGCCTCAACCAATTTGTTTAAAGCACAGATGACAACTAACACATACTTCAGATTATTACACCATTCCATCTCAATAAAATCAAAGTGTATAACCTCGAAGGGGACAGAAGGTGGACCAAAACTTCCCTTAGGAGTTGATGTTCCCTTTCCCACATTATGCTGTAAACAGATCATGCAGTCTTGAACAAAGCGTTCAGCTACCTTAGAGATTTTGTCGTTTACCCATACTTTTTCCAACATTTTTGTGATTTTACGGGCACATATATGTGTGGGACCAAGGGCCATAACAACCATCATCATAATGTACGCATTGGGAAGTAGCCATTTCCCTTCAACTCTGTCCACCCAACAGCCATCATCATCAAGTTTCCCCAAGCCATCAGCCCATTTCTGAGACTCCTCTAATGTGGCATCGGCTTGGATATCCCTTACAGAATCAATACCCTCATCCATTGTACAGGCATTTCTGGCTTCCCTCGAAGTATACATGTCTGAAGAGAGATCAGCAGCAGTCTGTTTAGCTATCTAATCAGCGAAAGCGTTCCCTTTTCCTACATCATCTACAATCTTTTGATGCGCTGTGCATTTTGCAATAGCCAGCTGAGTAGGGAGTGCAAGCGCTGAGAGTAGCCGTACTATCAGGGAGCCATGCTGGATTTTTGTACCATGTAAAGTTAAGAACCCTCTTTCTGACCAAAGTCTCCCAAAGTTGTGAACCACCCCAAAGGCATACTGACTGTCAGTGTATATATTCACGGTAAGCCCTTTGTAAAGTTTGCAAGCTCGGGTCAATGCTATAATCTCTGCGGCCTGCGCGGAGTTATGCGTGATTCTCTTGGTTTCCACGATCGTGCTCAATGTAGTCATTGCATAAGCAGCTGTGAATGTACCATCCGGAAGTTTGAAGCAGGAGCCATCACAAAACAACTCCCCTTGTAGACTGTTCAAAGGAGTATCATTTAGATCAATTCTACTCTTTGTCTCTTGTTCGGTAGTGTAAAGGCAATCATGTGACTCTTCGTCACTGCAAGCAGTACCTTGCGGGAAAGGTAAGAGTTCAGCCGGATTAAGAACACAACACCTCTTAATTTGAATGTGTGGTGCAAACAAGATCAATTCATATCTCGTCAGCCGTGCGGAAGCGAGGTGTTGCGTTTGAGTTCTGTTCAGTAGAACATCTACAGAGTGAAGTAACATCAGGGTTAAAGCATGGCCTAGGACCATTCCCTCACTCTGTTTTACAGACGCAGCAGCAGCAGTGACAGCTCGCAAACATCTTGGCAAAGCGCATGCTACAGGATCGAGGGCGGAGGAAAAGTAACCGCATGGTCTATTCCTCCCTCCATGTTCCTGCGTTACTACAGCCAAAGCACATCCATCACATTCATGCGCAAACAACACAAAGGCCTTTTCATAATTTGGTGTGCCCAAAACCGGTGCCGAGCACAATGCAAATGCACGCTGGTGCTCCATGTTCCACGGCAATGGCGAAGAAATGCCCTTCTTCGTCAGAGCCAACATCGGCTTAATCGTTAACGAAAAATTAGGGATCCACTGCCTACAGTAAGAAGCCATTCCTATCAAGGCTCTGACTTCTATCTGTGTATTTGGAACAGACATACTAGAAATAAGTTTTATCCGCTCAGGCGTCAATCTTCTTCCCTCCTTTGAAAGGAGATAGCCTAAATAGGCGACCTCCTGGCAACAATATTGAAACTTTTTGAGCAAAGCTTTATGTCCGTGTTTAGCCAGGTGAATAAGTAACAACACAGTGCCCTCCTTACAAGCGCTTTCTGAGTCAGCAGTTAAAAGCAAGTCATCAACATATTGAAGCAGTGTACAAGTAGAGGGCAACTCAAGGGTATCAAGCTGCTCTTTCAAAGCCCTACTGTAGGTGCTAGGACTTTCCGTGTAACCTTGTGGTGCACGGGTAAATGTGAACGAGCGTCCCCCTAAGGTGAACACAAACAAATATCTACTGTCCTTGCGTATAGGAATACTAAAGAAAGCATTCTTCAGATCCACAACACTAAAGTGAGTAGCTGAAGCCAGAACTATAGTCAATATCGTCGTCACATCAGGCACAATTGGAAATTGTGGAGCGCCGATCTTATTGATGGCACGCAAATCAATTATGAAATGAAAAGGAATTGTATTATCGCCTTTTTTGTACACGGGCAAAATCGGACTATTGCACAAACTACCTGCAATTTCCTCAATCACCCCTCGATGCACAAAATCGGAGACGATAAATTTCAAAGCTTGCTCACCATCGATCGATATCTTATACTGTGGAATACGTGGAAGCTTTACTCCATGATTCAAGACGATCTTAACAGGTTCAATTTGCAAAACACTGACATCATTGTCGTCAATTGCCCACAAACACTCTGGAACATCACTAAATTCTGACGGCAAAGGTCTAATCAAGAATTCAGAGACAGAAAGTTGCTGTGTTGAAATCGTCAAACGCACTCCATCAGAGGAACAATGAATGACTGCATTTAATTCCTTCAACATATTCAACCCCAGCAAATTCTCTCCACAATTTGAAGTCAAAAGGAATGGACAGTGGTCTGTAAAGGGACCCAAAGAAATAGGTACCGGCGAAGAAACCGGGCAGACAACTTGTGTGCCAGAAAACCCTACAGAAACATTAGTTTGCCCTGACAGTGGAATGTTTGGAACCCGAGAATTATCAATGGAACACTTCTGTGCCCCTGTATCTATCAAGAATAGATGTTTCCTATTTCCCACTATCGTTTCAACGTAGAGACCTTTCTGATTAACGGGAATAGGCGTATGTTCCAAACCCTGCTTCGGGTAATCCTAACGAAACAGAATGTCGTCAAAAGGAAGTTCTTCAGAGAGGTAAGAGGCAGAAGGATGGTCAAAAATGTTTCTAGTATCCACACTTGGCACCTTATTATCCTGTGAAAAAGGTTGCTGTGAATCTTGTGCAAACTGACCTCTACCAGGGCCCCCTACACGCAGGTGACCTCTGGATAGTCTACCCATATTCTCAAATGTGTTATTTGACCTCTGTCCGAGGATCGGGCATTGTGTACGCCAATGACCCTCTTGCCTACAATAGGCACACTGGTTAATGTTTACAGGACCCAAAGGTACATTTCCTTGTGGAACATACTGATCTCTAATTTGTGAATTACCCCCTCTAGGGCCTCTAACAATTTGCTGTAACAATACTTTTGTCTTCAAATCACCTTTTCTCTTTTTGACTCTTTCCTTTTCATTATTGACACGATTCTCATAGTACTGAGCCATGTGCAGTACTTCTGATTGAGACCTCGCTTGCCAAGCGCTCTCAGAAGACATGATTTGCGACTGGATGTCGGGCAGCAATCCACACTCAAATTTGTCTACAAATAATCTTTTCCCAGACTCTGTGCCTAAGTCTTGTCCACTGAAATCCGAGAATACCTGTTTGAACCGATTAAAGAACTCGGTAACACCCTCAGACTTCCCTTGGACACAGGCAGCAAGCTTGTCCCAAATGATTCTTTTTTCGGGAATTATAGTTTTCAATTTTGCAACTATTCTGTCAGGCAAAGTTAGTATCACCTGAGGCGGTCTTTCGCCTTTATCCATCAAGTCTGATTATGTTAGCCCATGTATCTCCTAACCCTGCTACATCATCTATAGTTCTACCCTGTTTCCACAAATCTACGGGCAGGAGTACGGGAAATAACAGATCAATATCACTTAAAGTGAATACTGAAGATTGCAAAACAGACTCTATTTCTTTATAGAACCCTGCCGGATGTTTCCTAATGTTGGGAATAGATTGCCTAATGGTGTTCACTTCCTGTCTTGAGAACGGGACATGAACAAACTGAGACACATAGTGTGCAGGGATTTCCTGAGCAACTATACCCGCTGCAACATTAGCGGGTTTCTCAACTTTTGGGAAGAATGTCAGAGGAACCTCTCTCATAGGCAACTGAGAAATAGGCAACTCCGAACGCTTACTAAGCAACAAAGCTAAATTGAGCACTAGAGCAGCCGAAGAAGTGTCAAATGAAAAAGCTCTCTTGTAAATACTCAATAACTCTGCGGGACAACAAATCTTTATTTTTACACACTCATCCTGTAGGTATTCTACCATGACCTGTATCAATTTCCTCTGCATTTCTGGCGTATACTGACTAATTGTGTCATATACTTCGATAGGAGTTATCGATGTGTCTGAGATCCATCTAATCACGTCTTTCGTGCAGATTCGCATTTCCTCAGATATCGATTTACGACAAGGAAGGAACCGTTTCTGCACATACATAATGTCCAAACTATCTCCATCTTCATCCTCATTCTGTAACCTTTCCAACTCCTTTCTATACTCAAATACCCTCTCAACATGCTCTTGTACTCTATCTGCAGTGTCTCTAGAGAAAGCTAAGGTGTTCAGATCCCTCAACCCTTGTGGGAGATCTGTATTGTTTAATCTGTCCCACATTACACAAATGAATCCCTAATCCCTCAATAAAAACATTAAAAACATGTTTCTCAGGAAAATTGTCCATATTAGAAAGTGTGGCAAAAACACTAGCTTGATCATCCTTCTCCATACAATGCTTAGCCCGTGCAATCAACTCACGTTTCTTCTCCGGAGGTACAGTATTACAAGTGACAACCCTTGATCCTGCTCCCTGATCTACTACAAGCAGTATAGAACCACTTGGAAGATGGAGAGTAGGCATGTTCAATGGAGGTGTTACCACTAGTACAACAGGTAAAGGTGGAAGAGCAGGTGGAGGAGCAGCGACAAAAGGAGGACCAACAACTGGAGGAGGAGGAACAGTGGAGGGAACGATAGGAGCAGCAGGAGGAGGAGGAGGAGGAGTAACAGCAGGAAGAGGCATACCAGCAGGAAGAGGAACATACGGAGGTGGCGCAGTGGCACCAGGCCTTCCTTCATTTAACAATTTGTCGATAAGTTCATCGGAATCATGAAAGTCTTTAGAATGGTAGATTTTCTGGATACCAACTGAGAAAGCCCTATCCATATTCCTAGCTGACTCAGAGTGTTTATCTTGGTCATACAACAACGCTTTTTTGGCGTTCGTCTTATGACGGCGCACATGCTTTTCTCTACTCTTAAGCTGCTGTAAAGGTTCTTTCTTCCAATTCTGTAATACATCAAATGCTGCAGGTCTAGCCTTTTTCTTCGATAATATAGATTCTAAATACTCAATACGAGGGATTTCAAAACTACCATTGATTGGCCACTGAAGTTCGGAAGCATGTCTAGTTTGTCTGTGCCAAATATCATGAATCACTATACTACCAATGCCATGCTTACAGTACATAGTATAAGCCTGCGACCCCTCCTGTGGCCCCGGATGGCTAAATTCCAAAGATTGTCTGTCACCGTGGAATAACGCCCTGAAGTATGCAGACAATTTCCCAGGCATGTCAGAATACTGGTGTTACCTGGTCAATAATTGTACTTGCAAGCACAATACCCCAAAACAAATGATCAGGATACTTAAGAATCAGGTCACAACTCACCTCCAATCGTATTTCAAAGTTTTCTAACAAATTTTACCTCGTGTCTGGTGATTTTGGGAAAATCTGCCCGCCTCGATAAGTGGACCCTCGTCAAGATGCCGACTCGGCCTGCCTGCTCACCGTCCAGGGATCGGGCCGTGCAGCGCTGCTGAGGTGTTGCGTCTCATTCAGGAAAGGGGCCCCTTTTACACTGTCCGATCCCGGTCCGATAGCCACGTCAATCTTCAACGAGCTGGCATCAATCTTGAGGGTCCCTATTCGGGCGCCATCTGTGAAAGCAAAAAGAAGATATCGAGGCTGAGTACCCCAAAAGGAAATACTCCAAACGCGGGTTCAAAAGATACACAGATCTTTATTCTACAACTGAACAGTTTCAAAGGACAAAGCAACAGATAGCTATCAGGCCCTGTTAGTACAACACAGCGAAAACCAGCCCTGTTCGGTGTGTTCAGTGAGTGGGACTGTACATCAGAATAGTCGCACCTTTTATACACTCCAAAACATGATGTCCAACCCACTTGTAAGTTAATGAATCTCGGATCTAGGGTCCGTGCCGAGTTCATTCCTAATTTATGCATCCATACATTTAGGGGTTATCCTTAATACATTCGCCAACAAGTTACAATAGCAACAGTGTGTCTTTGGATTTCATATTGAACCTTCATACATATTTATACAATATAGTTAAACAAGCGTTCACATTAGATGCTCGAACAGTATTGTACACGATATATGTTCATGGATTAGTATCGTTAGTACAGGTAATCCTCTATACACAGGCCAATGAAGGACAAGGTCTCAGTACATGACCCTAACATTTGGCCTGCAGGCAGTTTACATATTAACTTATACACAGAGGTCAAGACGGCCATTTACATTAAAAACGACACTGTCCACCATTTTAGAACACATGGTGACTTTTAAAATGGCGGCTAACACAGATCTAAGGTCAGGACCTTGCAACGCGGATTTCCTCACAGAGCGACTTGGCCTAGGCCAATATATGTACATACGATCTAGAAGGTATAATATGATTTCCCGTTCGACAGTGTAAGCTTTTTCGGAGAGAAGCAGATGAGCTATGCCAAGGTCCCATCACCACACGATGATCAGGGTGAAACCCGCCCAGTCATGTCATGGGGTGGCGACCCGTGCTTTTGCAATCACTGAACAGCATCTGAAATCATCTATAGTCGTAGTTTCATCAAGGTTGGAAGGGAGGTTCACCTAAGGTGGGGTACCATTTTGCCAGCCAGTAGTCTTTCGGCCATTCAGAACGTGATATCAGTCCTCAGAATTTTTCTGAACTTTACAAAAAGAGAATTTCTTCTATATGCTCCAGCAAGGAAGCTGCCAACAAACAGTGTCATATTCCTCAACTGTGCCTTATTTACACACACTCCAGGCCTATACTTCCATGTCAAATTATTTAGACTTTTATTTATCCCTAAACTCCCTATTGGTGCACCTCTGCTTGCTAGAACACACTGATAAAGCTGGCATAATGCCACATCCCCATGCCACCCGCGTCATCATCCTCTCCGGCCTTGAACATTGTAGCTCACTCGTCCCAATCATACATGAATCTGACCTTCACAGCCTCCAATTGGTATAAAGGACAGCAGTTTTGCATAGCAAAAAGCCCCGTGATCTACCAGACAAATGTGGACTTCTTCACTAACACCACCCACAAAGAGCAGAACTGATATAATGCTGACCATCCCCGAGCACAGACCGCCCCATTTGCTCAGTTAATATTTCGGAACAGCTGAAACTGACCCCCTGGCATTCAGGAAACAGTGTAGACGCATCTTTTGCAAAATAAAACAATGTTGCCCCATGAACAGCATATTTCATCCTAGCTCCACCCAGCCAGTAGAAAGGCTGCCTGGACAGACCTTATGCAAATGTCTTTAGCAGCTCAGCAATCTTGTGACAATATCACATTAGATGACCCTCCTGCAGAGGGGAAGGGACTTTGGGAAATGGGGATGTCCTCATGCTTTGTTATGCGCTACCCGGAAGAGGAGCATGGGGGACCACCTCAGAACCTCTCCAAGCCACCCGACCCTCCTTGCTTCATGAGCGTGGGACCCCACGCCAGACACTCGGTATGTCCAAGTCAGCGGCGGAGACAAGAAAGGAAGAAGTCCTGTCGGGGGGAAATTCTCCCGGGGTCGGCTGGGCCGTCCTCGCACCTCTGGGCAGGGAGGCCCCAACTCCTCCCGTATATCCCAAAAAAAGAATGAGTATGAGACACACGCAAGAAGCAAGGTGATTCTGCTGTTTATAAAACAAGCGGCAGGGATGGGTCAAGGATCGTACGCGTCCGTCCTGACACTCTCTCTCATTGTGGGCTCGCAGGCCCTTTTTACCTTAGTATGACGCGCTACTTGCGTCACCTTGGAAAGTTAGCAAAAAACCTATCGCCACTCTGGATTGGTTCCTCGAGTGGTAGGGTTAGTATAGCATACGTATAAAGAGCGATATTAGTGGGTGAGGGTTAGTCAGGTGGTATACTTGGGTTGTCCCTTCAATTTGATACATGAAAATTGTTACATGAAGACCCCTGAGGATTGGCTAATGTTAATGGCGTCAGTGATAAGAGCCTCATGTTCTGATTGGTCCATTCGCGAGCCCCCCAGTCTGGGACCATCGCTGTTCCCAGCTCGCGGTGCACCTGTCATTTGCAACAATGTTTCACTATGGGTATGTGCAGATAATGTGAAGATTTATTCATATGCCGGAAGGCCGACTACTCCCACCGCCGCAGATGTCCATTGAGTCGCTTAATTGTATCTGCCTGTGTCTTGAAACGGGAATCCGGGCACCTCCCTTCTCCTGGGCCTGACTTAATTTGTAGGTGCGACCTTGGCGTCGGCTCGCGGCATGCAAGTTTGCAACATTGTGCCCTTGACTGACTGTTCTCGCCGGGCTCATTCTGCAGGGTCAGCAACTGTACTCTTGCTCATTCAATGTTCATGGAAGCTCTTGCTTGCGGCCTACTTGGGCCTGGTGCATGGGTGGAACCATTTGATACACAGCGCTTTAGGTTATGGTATCATATTGCTTTATCCCCAGTATCAGGTCTTCGTTATATTTCTCATTGTAATGCATGGGTTTAGGAGAAGCGTAAGCAAGCGTTTTGGATGAGTTCATTGTGCGTTTTGCGTTTCTGCATTTTGAAAAGCCTATTTGAAAAATAATAAAGATGCGCGTCGGTGAGTGTGTCCGTCACCTACGTCATAGCACTGAATATGTTCTTCGTGTGGATTGGTGTGGGAGTGTCCAGTGTGCATGTTTGCACGGGTGTGCTGACCGTAGGCTGGGTCGTCATGGCATCTCTAACGATGTGTTGATTTAGTGTTAGATGGTTCAGTCGAGTCCATCCATGCCGCAGGTGTCGGCATGGACAGGGCAGGCGGGTGGGCACATCCGTATGTTCCTGTACCAGGGTATTTGGTCGTCTGGTAGATGGGTAAACTCCTCTCGTGGTGGGTGCCTAGGCCGTGATCCTCTGGGCCAGTGGTGTGAGGGGATTGGTGGGAGTCTTTTGTTCCATTCTCCCACTTCAGTCCCCCCTCTGGTCGACTTGTCGACCACAAACATATCCTTTTCCTTATCTCCTCTCACTCTCCATATTTTAGTTACTCCTCCCAAATGTCCATAGTGATTGACGTGGTCTTCGAATGACCAATACATGTATACACAGGTTCCTCCAGGTGTGCAGTATACCCATTTCCCTATGTAGCTCCTTGGGTTTCTTGGGTTTTCGAGCTTCACAGATGGTGGGTCCAGGTGATTGGTGATGATCTGGTTGCGCAATTTCTCTCTTTCTTTTATTATTGCGCCTGTGTGTTGGCCATCATCTGCCAGCATCAAGGGGTGCATGCCAACCATTTTGATCATTTCGTCTGTGGTGCGTGCCTTCCGGGCCTTCCAAAATCTTATTATGATCAGTGCGGCTCCAGCCAAAATAATACATCCAACTATAATCTCAGTCCGTCCGACAGCCAAGATGGCATCCATGACCATAATAGCGAAAACCAGCTGTCATCCTTCTCCACACCTTTGCTTTCATCCACCATTTTGGAGTACCTCTGGGCCAATTGTGATACTGCTACTGTCAGAGTACTGTTGTCAGCATCGTTAGCAGGAATGAATGTGCAGCATGATCGTCCTATCTTTGCGCAAACTCCTCCTTCCATTGCTGTGAGGAGGTCCAGTACATATCTGTTCTGTAGTGCTACCATCCTCACTGCTCGCAGTTCCTCTTTTATTGCGTTGAATCCATTCACTGTAGAGTTAATCGTCATCATTAGTTCCCATCGAGTTATCTGGAGCCATTTTGCGTTTGCGTAAGCCTGCAGCCCCGGATGTATTATTGAGGAGAAGAACATTGCTGCTCTGCTGAATAGTCTGTGTTCTGGCGGGATTGAAGTGAGTGCTGTTTCCGACCTTCCCCATAGGTAATTTCCTGTCAGAGGCTCTCCTTGTCTTTTCTTTCTATTCAGGACAGTGTTGTTGCCGTTGTTTTGGTTTTCTGGCCCCATCGGAGGTTGTACAGATCTCTTCTTCCTCTTGTTTCCTTCATCCATTTTAGGGAAGTTTGCCATGTTCACATGTTTCTGGGGCACCACTAGTGATGGTACATTAACGTGTACCGTTGTGCATATACCATTCCACAGAGGGGGCAGTGTATGGTATGCCTTGTCTCCGCAGGCCCAGTAATGGTCCATTAATACTGCTGTTCCTGCTCCCCCCTCAGGTAACTCCGTCACGCTGGCACAGTTGGTGTTGTATCCCACGTCCACTTCTCCTCTATGTTGGTAGCATACCTTAGGTGCAGACAGCGGCAGTATGGTTATTGGGTCTTCGTCCTTCTCTATCCACGTTAGCATGGGTACATACTTGACCCAAATCGTCCAGCATCTGTCATTGTGTTCATTAATAGTTGTAATATTTTCTCTTGTTACCATGTTGCTGCCAATCACCCCTATGTCCCATTTGTTGTCCATGTACACCTTCCCTGTTATTGTTACCAGTGGTCTTTCCCAACATCCTTGTTTGCCAGGAACTTCAGTGGCGTACCAGTCACATGGTAGGTATTGTAATGTCACTTCCTTTGTTTCTCCCTTTTCAGGACCACTTGTCATGTATCTGAAGGCCTTAGAATGCAAACTGCTCTTGTGGTAACTCAAATAAGTCTTGAGGAAGTTGTTTTCGTATGGATATGTGTCTCGTGTTTTCCACACCAGTTTCACCACTGTCCCTTGAAATCTTCCTTTCGTTTGGAACAGTGCCAGGTATATTATACATCGTGCTGTCTTCTCATCTATTTCCGTGGCAACGAATGTTCGAGAAGTGCTCATGGCGTATGGGATCAATGAGCAGACGTAGCAGCTGTCTTCTGTTGTCTGCTTACCTATTTGAGTCATGTGTTGGTACCACATGTTGTTCGAGACGTGTGCTGAATGTTGTATGTAGTTGTCAATACCTTTATTATCTGAGTATGTGCTGCGTTTAACTCTATTTCCCTTGTGTGGAATTTTGCGAGTACCACCTGACGTAACACCTGTTGCAGCATTGGGTGGGGGTATATTAGATTTGGGTACAGCCAAAATACTGATAGCATAACTGTTCTGCCATACAGAGGCAGCCAAGAACCCGGTGATCATCAAAATCCCTATCATCTTTATTACAGAGGCTAGTCTCACCGGCATTTTGCTCTTACCTTGCTGCAGTCCGGCAGCTAATTCTTGCGACGTTAAAGTTGCCCGCCTGAAAAATCTCAATATGCTTGTTATTAGTGTTAGTTGTTGTTTTCAAGCTCTCCCTATCAAGTAGTCGATCAGTGCCCAGGCGAAGAGCTGTTCCCACGCTAATCTAAGTGATCTATCTCTTAGGACAGGCAAGTATTGGTGCAGATGGGGCATTGATTGTTCTATGGCCAAGAGGAATGCTGTGTAGTAGACACGTACCCTCCTTCTTTTCAGGTACTTTGGCCTTTTTATGTGATAGACAAATTGGTGTGATAGCTCTTCAGGGTAGTTATCGTCTGAGGGTAGCATCTACTCCTGGGCAGTGAACCTTGTTAGTTATCTGTTTTCTTAGCAGTACAATAATACACGGTACCTGCATGTGCGAGAGAAAAAGAGAACATTCAAGTGTTTACATGTGTATATGTGCAAGGTAATGTCCTTCAGTCGGGTTATTACTGCAGTGGGTAGGACGTCGATAGGCAGAGGGTTTAGAGCTCAACTGGCGGAAGTCTCTTTACTCTTTGATCGTCTGACCATGGGATGGGCGGTATGGGAATTACCCTTCTCTATTGCAATAGTTGTCTCTGGGGAACCTGGGGGGTGGTAGGGTAGGGAGACACTTAGGTCGTTGGCTGTGGTAGAAGTCTCTTCCTCCGTGGGTGACGTTGTTGCTGTTCTTCCGATGGCCCTATCGGTGACGTTAGGGCGGGTCTGGAGTTTGCAGATCTTTACGTCGTGTAGGTGATTCCAGGCACGTTTGTCCTGTAACTTTACGGCTCTCGTGGATACTTCCTCTACCAGGTGGGAGCCAGTGAAGCGTGGGCTGTTCCACTTTCTGTTGAAATTGCGGAGTAGTACGTGGTCACCTTTAGCAATTTTGCACAGTTTTCCCTTTTCCAATTCTTTATCCGCGTCTTCTTGTTGATCACTCTTAGACCCACCCCGCGTGCGCTCGAGCTGTTGAGACACAAAGACCACACTAGTAATCAAAGAAGACACATATTGGTACATTTCATCACCAAGAACAATTGCCGTATTTTCACAGTCTGTGAATGCTCTTGATGTAGGCGTTAAAGGAAGGCGCATTTGACGTCCGGTCACCACCTCGTGAAGGGGGGGTGGTGATCGGAGCCTGGTCTATTCCTTAGCTCAAATAGGGCTAGCGGAAGGCAATACAGCCAACACTTCTTTGTTGTCTGCTGTATCTTTGCAATTGCCTCCTTCAGTAGGCCATTCAGGCGTTTGCATATACCGTTGGCCTGCGGGTGATATGCACATGCAAATGTATGCTTGATGTTCAGTAAGGATGTGATGTGCTGGAACATTTCATTAGCGAAATGCGGACCATTGTCTGACCGCAGTACCTCACACACTCCCCATCTGGGGAAAACCTCCCTCACTAGAAATTTAGCTGCTCTGAATGCATCTGGGTGTGAGCAGGGTCCTGCCTCAATCCACCTGGAGAATGGGCACACTACCACAATCATATACCTATTTCCTTGACATACGTTGTTCATATCAACATAGTCAATATGGATGTGCAGGAAGGGTCCCTCAGGCCGGGGTATAGTACCTTTTATCACCTTCAGCGTGTGACCGGCCGTGAACTGTTGACATGTGAGACAATTGCTGATAAAATTCGTCACATGGGAATCTAACTCGGGACAGAACCAATCTTCCCTAATTCGTGCTGCGATAACTTCCTTGCCTGTGTGGGCTGGGTGGTGGAGTTGGCTCAGGGCGGTGTTCAATAGTGCCAATGGCAGTACCATCTTTCCAGTGTTACCCTGGCGCCATAGTGCGTCCGCTGGTAACATTGTACATCCTCTTCTTACCCATATTTCCTTTTCTGCCACTGGTGCAGCCGCTTGTAGCTCCATTATCTGTGTGGCTGGGAGATGGGTGTACCCCTCTCTTATCAACATATCCTTAGCTATTCCCCTCCCTCTCCCTCTCTCTGACTCTGGGGGATTCCATATCTCACCAAAATATGCAGCATACTTTGCATGTGCGTCAGCTGCTGCATTCCCTTTTGAGATATGATCTTCTCCATTGGTGTGTGCGGTACATTTGACCAAAGCTAATTCTTGGGGGTCGTTTATTACTTCAATTAGTTCAGCCAACAAGAGAGCATGTTGCACTGGGGTGCCGTCAGCTCTCCTAAACCCTCTTCTCCTCCATTTGGACAACCCGGAGTGGACAGTAGACGTGACATATGCGCTGTCACAATATATAGTCACTCGTTTGTCGAAACTTTCTTTCAAAGCCAAGATCAGTGCAACCAATTCGGCTGCTTGAGCAGAGTAATGCTGTGGTAATTGTACGCATTTCATCGCCACACACACCGGTTCCTCTGTCATTTTTACCACTGCTGCCCCAGTTCTCCTTATCCCATCACTTTGGTCTATTGTTGAGGACCCATCAATGAACAAGAGCTCACCTCCATCTAGTGCGTTCTCTTCAACCTTTCTAGTACACAAGTACATTTCGGTAGTCTGCGTACAATCGTGTGCATAATCTCCTTCCTCAATTACTTCTGCTATAAACCTTGCAGGGTTAACCGTGCTGCATCTAACAATTGATAGGTCTGGTCTAGATAAGATGATCTCATAACCTGACGCCCTCTGCGTGGTTAGTGTGGACTTAGGCTTGTTCAATATTGCAAATAGTGCATGTTCCACAAATAGTGTGGTTGGGCACCCCATTGTTATTGATGATGCTTTCTCTACCGCAAAGGCAGCTGCGGCGAGACCTTGTTCGCAAGGGAAATGTCCTAACATCACAGGATCCAAGTGGCCGCTGTAAAACGCTACTGGCTTGTAACCCATGCTTGTTTTTTGAGCCAACACTGCTTTCATTACTGCTGAGTCGCAATGTGAAAATATAAAAAATTGTCGTTCATAATCTGGGGTGGCCAGCACCGGAGCAGTTGATATTGCATCTTTCAGTTCATCAAAAGCCTCTTTCATTTCCATTGTCCACCCCAACTTTTTCTCCCCTTTGTTAGCTTCTTTTAACGCCTCAAGTAGGGGTTTTATGTATGAGCTGTAATCAAATACCCAGGCTCTACAGTAGTTGCACAATCCCAGGAACTGCTGCAGTTCCCTCACTGTGTGGGGCGGCGGCGTTTTTGAAATAGCCTGTGCTCTTTGTGGTGCAATCTTTCTTCCGTATTGAGATATGAGCTGACCAATGTAAAGTACCTGTTCCTGACAGTACTGTAACTTTTCCTTGTCTACCTTGTAACCCTTTTCAGCCAATACCGTCAGCATCTTCAATGAGTCCTCTCTACATCTTCTTTCGTTTGTGCTGCAAATTATTATGTCATCAACATACTGCAACACTGTGCTTTCCACTTCAATGTTACCCAAGTCCATCTGTATTACCCTGTTGAAGATTGAGGGTGACTCACAGTAGCCTTGTGGCAATCTGGTGTGTTTCCACTTTGTGTTCCTGTACGTGAAGCTTGTCAGATCTTGTGAGTCTGGGTGCAGGGGTATTGAGAAAAAGGCATTTTTGAGGTCTATCACTGTAAATCGTGATGCCTCTGCTGGAATGCCGCAAAATATTGTGGCCGGGTTCGCTGCTATGGGGTATTCTGCTTCCACTATGTTGTTCAAGGGCCTGAGGTCCTGTATGAAGCGCCAAGACCCCCCTTTAGCTTTGCGCACTGGGTATACAGCCGTGTTACATGGTGATTCTGATGGTACCAATATGCCATTATTTATAAGGGCTGTTATTGTTTCATATATGCCCTCATCTGCCTCTTTTGATAGTGGGTACTGTTTCACTCTGGGGAGTATTACACCTTTTTTCAATTTTATTCTTACTCCCCCTATGCTTTTTATACACCCCACGTCATAGGGACTAGTAGTCCATAATGATGTCGGTACCTTTGCCATATCCTCCTTAAAGAAGGGAGCTGGGGTGGATGTGGGTGCTTCAAGTGCCATTGCAATTTTCTGTGCCACTTGTTTGTATGTTACTGTAAGCCATATTTCTACACTCATCATAAACACCATTTCACCTTCTTCCTTTTCTTCTGAGAAGAGCTCCTCATCTGACACCTGGGTGAGTCTACATCCCTCTGCTAGTGCTATCACTGCCCTCCATGCTCTTCCTTCTTCGTCATGGGCATATACTGCAATGTAATCAGCAGTTCCTATAATGCTCTCTATGTTCACTGAAATCACCTTTCCTTCTGGTTCATTGGCTGGTGTTTCTGGTCTAAACAAATAGGCCCTCATTACGACCCTGGCGGAAATCGAAAAACGATGGCGGAAATGCAATACCGCCATCGAATAGCGCTCGGTGCGACTATGACCCGTCACCGCAAAGTACGATGCCATTAGCGACACCGTAGTGAACGCCAACGCTAACTGCACCAAGTACGCGCGCGCGCGCCATGCCAAACCGTAAATACCACCATGGCGCAAGGGTACGCGAATTCCGACCCTAGCGGACATGTACCTAACGCCATCAAGCACGGCGGAAAGTACCATTCCGCCATGGTGAGAAGTACGGCATCGCGAATCAACCGTAAACGGCCCCACTGAGTGCCTGTACACCGCTCCCTGCCCACAAAGTACAACTCCCCGTAGGTGCAATGAAGTCACAATGCAACCAGTGAAATGTACAAGTCACCCATGCATGCCAACGAACAAAAGAATCACAAGAGGGGCCAATGGGAGCCGCAGGGCACAGATGGCACGAATACAGAAGCCATTCCAATGGACATGACCACAGTCCCCCACCAAGAAACGCACGCAAACACAAGCACCTGTGACCAGCAATATTCCGAAAATCACATCATTCCACCAGTCCACCTGGCTGACCGGCATCTGTTACACAAAACCTAATCCCCCGCCCCTGAGCATGACATCATTCAAACAGTCATATTGGCAGCCCTCATCCCTGACCTCACTGGGCTTCGTAGGCAAACGCGCCCAGCACAGTACCACGCAACTAAACTCCGAAGCTGGAACCCAATGCAGATCACCTCACAATACATCGCTCCCCAAATAGGAATATGCCACATCACTTGCAAAGAAGAACGCTACACGGCCCATATCAGAATAGAAATTTAATGCACAACAAAATCACCAAGCTCATACAGCCATTAGGCCATGAACTCCAAAACACATTTCACTATTGTGGGCTGCATCCGCAAGAAATGACCAGCTACTACTTGTGTGACGCCCTGTTCCATCATGGTACACAGAGCCACATTCACGTACGAAAAGGCAACATGGAAGCGCACAGAACCTCAGGGCCGTCCCAATGGGGAGGCACTAGTCCAGCTGAAAGGCCGAAATGTTGCTCCGAGCCACTAGTACTGCGTAAGGGCATGTGGCCCATTGGCGATCGTCCCATAAGATCGTAATGCTGCTCCACTGATTAACACGAAGCAGCAGGTGTCGGGAGTAAAAGCCATCTGCAGGAGTGGCATACAGATGGCAGTGGCAAAAGGGGAGGAGATACCTGTCAACCAAAAGAAAAGAAAAAGAACAGAATGGCCATCAGAACTACATTCGAACAACTCACTTCAATGATCACACTAAATCCACAGCCATATGCATGCTAGCCCACTCCAAAGGATCATCACCACCCCAAAACCACTTGCGACTCATAACTATCTATATCGAGGTGTAAACACCATCACAAACGAGTGTACCTGTGCATGCGTCTGTGAAAACAGAATCCATCTGATGGGATTGGTAACGTGCATGGACACAAGTGTCTGAAGGCGCGTCGAGACAGGGAGGGCTCAACAAGGCCAGATAGACGATGGTCCCACTATGGCAGCCCTGCATCACATAGCGCAGGGGAGGCGGACAGATTCCAAGAAGCCCTGTACATGGCAAACTCTGTATCATATCATCTGCCCATGCATCCATTCATCATTCCCTCATCCCGGTATAAAAACGCCTGAATATTTACTCACATAACATTAGAAATATCCATTGAGTCTGTGCGTTATGAAGCCTGCAAAATCCACAGTGCCCCAGGCCGTAATTCCAGTGTTGTGAAGCAACATGTATTTGGGAACGTCCGGCCTCATCGCCCACGTCGCTATTGCACATCCCAAACTATTCATATCAATCATTGCATCCTCGCCATGGCCTCTGTCTCAAGGACATTGAACAATAGAACGTTATATTTGCAGTCAGACCTGTGGGCATCTCCTCGCCGCTAGCTGATAACCGAAAGCGCCGCCCTTCGAATTCCTCATTTGCAACATCATGTCGAAAAGGCATCTGTGGCCGCTTGAAATCACAAATTAATCCATCTAGTGCGGCTGTGTGTGAAAATGGCAACTGCCTTCACTCACAAATGGGACGCCCCGCCCGTCGGTGCAACTCGGTACAGTGATGCATGAGGGCCCACCGTTACTCGAGTACTACGTTCCACTGACCCTTCACAAGTCTGTTCGCGACTGCAAAGATTGTATGTGAAACAATGGGACCATAGCCGAATGAACATATCAACCAATGTTACACGGCCATCGGGTACAAATACATGATTGCAATAGCAAGATGCCATTCCTCGAATTGCAGCGTTGTGTGCGGGACGTGCTCGGCCAAAGGGGAGAGCAGCTTGCACAGGTGGAATGAATCACCACAGGTGGAGGCCATACAGCCTGAAAACACATAAATTGCACACCCAGTCTCCTCCCACAACCACACCCACTCCGAAATGCTACCGGCAGGACTCGCGATGTTGGCCCTGGGGGACCTGATAGCACTGCAAGTACTCCAACTCCAAGAAGAAGACGAACACCAACTACAACCGGCCGCACGGAGGAGACGCAGGAGGAGGAGGAGGCCAAGGCAGGGCCAGCAAGGGCCGCCAGCACAGCCACTACCACCACGCAGGCAGCCCGCAATCCCACGCCTCCGAGCACATCCGTTCAACCTCACTGATGAGCAGATCCACACCCTCTACCGTTTGGACCGGGACACCATAGCCGCCATTGTGGACATGACACAGGCTGACCTTGTCAGCATGATAGATAGCCCAACCGCCATCCCACCCCTACTGAAGGTGGTGTCTGTACTCCACTTCCTGGCCACAGGCACCTACCAGCACACAGTCGGACAGTTGCATGGCATTTCTCAGCCACTGTTCTCACGGACACTATTGCAAGTGCTCGATGCCCTCCTACAGCACGCAGACGACTACATCTCTCTACCACGCTCGGAGCGGGAAATTACCAACACAAAAGTGGGATTCCATGCACTTGCCGGCATACCGGGTTGCCTTGGTGCCATCGACTGCACCCATGTGGAATTGGTCGTCCCACATGCCATGGAGGCCCAGTACCGCAACCGAAAACAATTTAATTCTCTGAATGTACAAATGGTGTGTGACTCCAACAGGATCATTACACATTGTTGTGCCAGATTCCCTGGATCAACCCATGATTCTATGGTCTTGAGGAACTCTACAATACCACGCTACATGGAGCGACACGCAGGGAACAGATCCTGGCTACTCGGTGAGTCTCATTTCATGCATGATGATGTGGGGTATGTGATTCGGCAATGACCTGGCAGGAAGGGGGGGGGTGTGTGCGTACGTAGCAATGGCATTCCACATTATACGTTTATCGTCCACATACAGGTGATGCCGGATATCCACTGAAGAGATGGCTCCTCACACCAGTCCGGAACCCACGGGACCAGCATGAGGAGGACTACAACCATGCCCACTCACGTACCCGTGTAGTCATTGAACAGGCATTCGGCCTACTGAAGACTCGTTTCCGCTGCCTCAGCAGGTCTGGCGGGGCACTCCTGTACCGCCATGAGAAGGTTGCAAAGATGGTCATGGCATGTGTCATGCTCCACAACATGTGCGTACGTAGAAATGTGCCCATGCCCCCTGACGCAGAGCTGCAAGCACCTGAAGATGGTCATGATGAGGGTGGGGATGTGGCAGCACCTCAAGGAGTCTGCGAGGCACAGGAGGGCCGTGACATTCGTCAGCATCTCATTGATGCATGCTTCTAGCACTCACGCCTGGTGGCTGATACATGGACACGGTACTCGTGGCACTGTGTGTGTCTGGTACATGCACAATATGGACTGTACGCCTATGATGGCCTAGTACACAAAGATCATTGTCCACACATCTCATTGGTTGATCGTGCATTGTTTATGGCATATGTGATATCATGTTGAACACCCTATCGACCCGCCACCCAAGTGAGCCCAACACACCCCCTCCACCCTCCTACCTCCCCCCCGGACACCAGTGTCCAAAGATGCTCATTGTCAGTGGGCAGTCGCTATTGCAAGCCCCCTCTGCGGGTATCAGGGGCACCCCTGCCTGTGGAGCGCAGGTTCCTCCCAGATCTACGTTGGGGGCTGCCCTGGACGGAACTTGCAACGGATGATGTCTCTGCCTGCTCACGTCCATGCATGTCCCTAAGGGTTTGTGAGAGCTCAGTGAGCACACGGCGCACTGCGGCAAGTTCGGCACATACGTCTTTGGACGTCGCATGCAGTTCCCCCCTCAGGCTCTCGGTGCTTCTCTCCATTTGGACTCTCAGGCTCTCGGTGCTACTCTCCATTTGGACTCTCAGGCTCTCGGTGCTACTCTCCATTTGGACTCTCAGGCACTCGGTGCTACTCTCCATTTGTGCCCTTAGTGTCTCTGTACTTCTCTCCATTTCTGCCCTAAGTGTCTCAGTTGATGTTTCTATGTCTGCCTTAGTGCCCCCACATTCATCGGCATGGTCCTTGAGGAGCGTGGCCAGTTGCTGCTGTTGCACGATTAACTGGTCGAGGGACTGTTGCCTCTGCTGGGCCATGGCCATTTGCGGTGGTGTCACAGAGGGGCTGGTGACCTCATGTTGCCTTGCCACAGGGCTTGTTGGGGATGGCCAGTCGTCGTCTTGTGGGTGCCCCTGCGTGGTATCCTCATGTTGTACGGGATGGGACAGACAGGGGGATTGGGACAGGTCATGGATGGATCTGACTTCGACATCCCCGTCTTCTGTGTCGGAGCATGCTGCCATCAATGGGGTGTCACCTATGGTGCTGCTGCCACCAGAGGCAGTGCCTTCTGTGGCATCCATTGGGGGGACCTGTGGTGCTGCTGTTGTGGGCATGCTGGCTGCTGGGGTGCCTGTTGATGTTCCCTCCTCTGTGCTGCCACCTGATTTGTGCTGCTGCCGTGTCTTGATGCGTGCAGCTGAGGTGGAGGGTCTTTGGCCGTTGGTCTTGGCCCTCTTTGCAGGTGTGCTGGTAGGGGTGTCCTGAAGCTCGTCGTTTGGATCGGACCCTGTGGTGGAGTAAAGGAGGGCGAGGGTTATTAATGGGTCTGTGGGAATTGGAATGGCATTGTATCACATGCATTGGGGTGGTACCTGAGGGTGATTTGGGTCGGGGCCTTGGAGGTGCTTTCATTTGTGTGTGGAGTGAGGGTGCAGTTGTTTGGCAGCCTGCAGTTAGGGTGTGCCTGCTGCACGTGTAGTGGGTGTTTTTGGTGTTTTTAATTATTTATGTATTTATTGTGAGTTTTAAAGTGCGCTATCAGGCCAATGTGTGTGGACGTTCTCCTGGACATGTGTTCCTGTTGCACTATGTGGACACATGGTACTTCACATGATTGGACATTGTGGATTTAGCTTTGTTTAATTTGGGCCACCTACCTGATTCTTCGGATGTCTGCACTCCTTTCTCCATCCCTCCGACTCCCTCTATGCTCTCCATTCCAATGGTGGAGGCACAGATTTCTTCCCAGGGGGTCAACTTGATGGGTGATTCCGATCCTCCCCCGGTGGCTGTGGCAATGTTGCGGTTGGCAGAAAGTATGCTACGGACGCGTATCCGCAGGTCGTCCCATCGCTTTCTGCATTGCTGTGGGTTGCGGGGTGCGGTCCCCACCGCACTTACCCGCTGTGCCACCAGAGCCCATATGGCCTTCTTGTTCGCAAGTGCCGTCCTGGTCATTTGCGTGGAGAAGACGGCGGCGGCATTCTCCTGGAGGGTGTCTGTTAGCACGGTGAGTTCCTCACGGGAGAAGTGGACCTGCCGCTTGCGGTCGCACGCTTTCTTCGCTACTTTTCCCATTTTTCTTGGTTTCGCTAGGGTGGATGACGGGTTGGGGTGTGTCTCAGGGTAGTGTTTTTAGTGGTTGTGTGGATTTTGTGGTTTTATAGGTGTACGGCGGGATGTTTCCCGTTCCGGGCCCATGTTTTTACTTCCGTTTCCGTATATTTACGGTCACCGTACTTTCCGGTTGACGCTCACTGCGGTGTCCGCTAAGATGGGTGGCGGTATTGCACCTAGGGCGCCGTACGGCGGCGGTGTGGGCCGTTTTGGGGTCATTTCCGCCATTGCGGACTTTGCACTTCCGCCATGCCGTGGTGCTCGTGCCCGATGGGTCGGAATGGGCCGCACTTTGCTCCATCGTGCAATGGCGGAAACGCTATTTACGCTGTGGCGGTCCGGTCAGTCACTTTCCGCCAGGGTCGTAATGAGGGCCATAGGCTGCTGGCCTCCTCCAGATCTTTCCTTCTATTCCTGGCATCCATGCAAATGCCATGCCATTTTCCGAACTGGAACAGTTCACCATCTTCTGGCTCAGCCCTAATCACTGTCTGTCCACAGTATGCTTGCATAATTTGTCGTGCAGTGAGCATGTTAATTCCTGGAGTGGAGCAGATTATGCCGTCTTCCGTAAAGGAGATCGTCATATTCAACCTGCTCATTATGTCTCTCCCCAGTATGTTTACTGGTGAGGCCCTAGAATATAAAAGCGGGATTGACATGTCATAATCCCCAATTGATAAGGGAATGTTATCAGTAAAGGGAACCAAACCCCTAGCCCCAGAAAATCCTTGGGTGTTCATGGCTTCACCTGACATCTTAAATTTACCTTCCCTTATGCAAGACCGGGTCGCCCCGGTGTCAACAAGGAATGATAATCTTTTGTCACCTATCGTTACCTCTATGCGTGGTTCCTCCGCACTATTAGGTGTTACCGACAGGATGGGACACACCAAGGCCGTCTGTGGGCTGTCCTATTGAGGGTATAATGATTGACCACTTCCTGTGTAGTGGTTGTGTCCCAGGACCGTCACCCTTCCCAGTTGTGTTTGCTGTAGTTGTGTATTAGTAGAGGTTATGTCATGGTCTTGGATGTGGGCAGGTTGCTGTGCTTGCTGTACTTGGGGTTGTTGTGTTATCGCTACCTGTTGTTGTGGCAGCGAATATGTCTGTGGCTGTTGTTGTGTTACTGGTTGTTGCTGCCCATTTCCCCGTTGTAATATCTGCTGTTGCTGGATGCCTTGCTGTTCCTGTGTGGGCCCTTGTTGTCCCTGTTCACTCCATGATGGTGTGCCTGGTCTCACTCTACACGTGCGTGACATGTGCCCTACTAATCCACAAATCCAACACACCGGTGGTTCCCTGTTCTGCCATGGAAAGCTTCCTGGGTTGTCCTGGTATACTGGTTGCACGGTGGGGTAGAAATTTCAAAATCCTCCCCCCTGTTGTTGTGTGCTATATCCGTATCCTCTCCCCCTCATTATTCCTCCCCTTCCCCTGTTGTAATTATATTACCCAGCTCCTGGCGTTGAGTATCCTCCTCCCATGTTAGTCGTGTATGGTTGGAGTGGCGGCAGCTGTTGTGTTGCAGTCTGTGGTGATTGTATTTGGGAGGGATCTTGTGCAGCTACTACTTGTGTGGGGTTTTGAGTCATTGTTGCAGGTGTAGTTATTAGTGCACCTTCCCTTGTGTATTTAGTAAGTTTTTTCTGTACTAATTTAGCCTCTTCCGTTTTCCTATCGTCTTCCTTTTGTTTCATTTTTTCTTGCCATGTCCTACAATGATGCACTATTGTCAGTTGTATTTCTGGACATGCTTTTGCTTCCATCCCCACTATTTTCTTCAGTTGTTTCTGGACTGCTTCTGGGAGCCCTTGTACCAGTATATGATAGAATATTGCTGGTGTCTTGTCCCATTGTTCTCTAGTTTCCATGCGCCACTTCTCTTGGATTTCCTGGATATAATCAACAGGATCTTCGTTCCCACGCATCTTGCGTGAGGTAATTGCTCCTATGTCTGATGTGTCCGGGTACTGTACCCTCAATGCCTGCCATAATGCATGTCTGCAGTTTGCGAACGGTGCCCCATCGTGTGATGTGTTTGTTATTGTGACCCCGGGGAAGCCTGCTCTCTTCCAGATGTCGTCTGCTGCATCCCCTAATATTGATATTAGAAGGCCCTTTACATCCCCCACTGCCAATTTCTGTCCTGCAGTGTGTTTTTCCATTTCATATATCCACTTTCCCGCACCTCCACTTAATGATGGGAGCCTGCACTTTATATTTTCCTTGTCTGCATGCTTCCAGGGGACGTATTGTGGTCTAACCCCTCCCTTCTCCAGAAGTGGCATTAGGTTGTGACCTGGTTGGCCATTGGGGTCCCACACAATCGAATCCGTACACCCCTCCTCTTCTTCCCTGTCTTCTACATCGTCAATGGAGTCCATATTTCCCCTGCTCGTAACTGTTTCTCCTCCATCTCTTCCCTTTCTTTTATCATTACCTTTATTTAATGTGGGCGTGTGCATTTGTTCTCCCTGTCTGCGTCCAGGGAGGTCTCTAAGCCTGCCTGCATAGGGTGTTAGTTCGTGTGAGAAGGGCGCGAGTTTAGATGGGTATGTTGCACGTAATGAACGTGAGGTAGTGGAGCATGTGGGACGGGATGGCGACGGTGTGGCTGCGCGTGTCTGCCTTTCCGCTATTCCTTGCTCTTCCTCCTCACTTCCCTCCAGTTCTTCCTTTCTCCTGCAGATCCATGGTGATTCTCCGTTTGTCCGGGTGATGTATAATTTGTCTAAGCTTTCCCTTTCACTGTCTCTCCCTTCCTTCTCTATCCCTTCTCCTTCCTCACTGCAAAAGTCCTCCATTAGTGGCAACCCCAAATCTGTCTTTTTCCCCTTAATCGTTACTGTTCTTAAGTCTATTAGATCCGTTCCTTCCTTGTCTTCATTGCCAATTGCTCCCCTTTGTTTTGAGGTTGTTGCTACTTCTGTGTCTCTGTGTACATACCTCCTTACTTCATTCCCCCCTCTCCGTTCTTCTCTTTCCCCTTCATTTTTCTCCGCTATTTCTCTACCAATTTCCTCTCTTTTACTTTTCAATTCTTCCATTACTTCAATACTCATCTTTTCCATTATCCTTTCTTCTTCTTTCTTCTTTTCCCATCTCGCTCTTTCCTTCTCTAATATACCCTCTATCATCCTTCCTTCTTCGTATTTCCTTGTCGTTTCTGATAGTAATCTCCTTCTCCATATTTCCATTTCCTTTTCTTTCTCTTCTTCTTCCCTTTTCTTGTCACGCAGTGCTGCTCTCGATACCCTTTCTGCTACTGCCTTCACCCTTTCTGCTTCTCTCTTTTTCTCCTCAGTTCGTTCCCTCATTCTGTCCAACTCGTCCTTGCTTTCTTTCCTTTCCCGTGCTCTCTCTCTTTCCTCACTCTCGAGCTGCTTGATCAGTGTATTCTGCTCATCCCTTAATTCTGCTAATCGTTCTTCCAAAATCTCTTCCTTTTGTCGTAACAGCTCCTCCCCCTCTCTTTTCCCCTCTTCCCTTTTCCTTTCGCTCTTCCTGGTGTTGCCCTCGTCCCTTTTCCTTACTACCTCCTCCTCTTCTTCTGTTAATGAACCTCGTAATTTTAGCAATACCTGCGCAACTACCCAGTCATCCTGTCCTATCCCTGCGATTTGCTCTTTGTCAATCCCCCCTTCCCCTGCGGGCATTTTCGTACGAGCTGATCCCGTCGTACTAGTCTGCTCCCTTCCCGTGTGGCTACCTGTGGCTGTATATGGTGGCGGGCTGTATGCCGGGTTCGAGTACCCCTCAGCTGCCCTTAATTGAACCATGTGTTCTCGTAGTTCTGTTAAAGGATATAACCCCCCTTCCTCCTTTTTCACTACCTTCGCTAGGGGTATATCGTCGCTCTGTTCCTTTTTTATTTCCTTTTCTTCTATGTTGTTACTCTTTTCTCCTCCCTCTTCCTGGTTCCCCGTTTTCTGTGTGCCTTCACTCTCTTTTTCCCCGTTCTCTCCTTCCTTCTTAATCTTCTCTTCCGGTTGTTCCCCCATAATGAACATTCCGTTTGGTCCTGGTCGGGACCCTTGGAACATCCTCCATAAGTTAAAAACCTCTACGTGGTGCATTAACTTCTTCCCCTTGTATGTGTTATGCAGATGGTTTAATAGTGAATGTTGGGTATATTGATCGAAACTGCCATTGGGCGGCCATGGTGTCGTCATTTTGTTGTCCGTCCCCTGTGTCCATTCTATGCTATACTTGATCAGTTTCTCCCTATGGGGTGACAGTGTTTTACATATGTGCTGTAGTGGGGTAGTGAGGGTGTTCCCCCACCCTCCCGAACCTGCCCCGTATGACATAGTAGCGCTTCACTTGTTATCCTTCCCCTATTTGGTAGTGGTTATCTTACTAACAGTTTACACTATAGAGCCTTAGATCTTTACCTGGCCCCGTAAGTTTGAGGACTTGCGATAGTCCGCTAAGGGAAATTAGTAAAATATAGTATTTACATTTGTATATTCTTTTCTTTCTTTTCTTCCTTTACCGAACACCTTTACGGCCCCCTGTGGCCGAGGCGCACGTAGCCCCCTGCGGCTGCGTGCCCCTTGTGGCGTTCTTATACAGCCGTCCCACATTCTTATACCCCTCCTCCTCTTTCTTCACTTGCTGTGGTCGGCGTTCTCTGTGCGTATCCACGTCCCCCTTTTCACCCTCCCCAATCTACTCGTTGCCGTTTATCTCCGTCTCCACTCCCTTATCATAATTCTCTTCCCCACCACTCTCCAAAACAAAAAATGCCTCGTTTTCGAGATGTCCTATGAAAGCCCTACTGGTGATGTCACCGATCTCTTCAAAACTACTGGTAAGTTCTTCACATGTTTTTAAAAGTTCAAAATACGCTTGCAATCTGCCCCCGTTAACCCCACAGCTGTCCTCCTGTCACGCCTGGAACAAGGTAATCAACAATATAATCGGACTGCGCACGCTGCGTCGCCTCGCGTATGATACGCCCCTCGACAGGAGGGCTTAACCAGTCAATTATCTTCCGTATTGGGCAACCAGCTAGCTACCGCCTACAGGGAAACGTCATCTATCTATCGAGTTTCCTGCTCGACCAATAGGGATCCTCATCTACTCATTGATCAATAATTACCAAATCATAGGAAATCGTAGGAAACCGTACACACACACACCCTTACACGTGGTCGCGATCTAGGCCAATCAGTGTCTACGAGCAGTCGCACGTGATGTTTTCGTGCTTTGCCCCCTTTTCTCCCGTAACATAGCGTACTGCTCTCGCACTTGTCCAGCTACCATTCATTGCACCGTCAACACTAATTTATCAAACCTTCGCCGCGCGCCTGTGCAACACCTCCCGCCTCCCGTATTCAGTTCCTCCCCCCTCCCTCACAATTTCACATTGCTTGTTGGGCGTGGCATACTCACCAAGTTCTCTTGATGCGGGGCCGCTCGACTGCGTGCACCCCTCCAAGCGGCTCGCCACCTCCCCTCGTCTGGACCACAACCGCGGGCGGGATACTTCTCAACCGGCTCCCGAAGGCCAATATCCGGATTGCGCTGTCCGGTCTTCTCGCAGTTCCGCGATGGTCCTGTAGTCCTCAAAAGGGGGCAGCGGCAAAGGGGGCCGCGCCGCCGGGCCTCCTCGCAACGGGAGAACTCGGAAAAATAAAATAAAATCAGATCTTAAACAGATCTCAGCAGTGCCTCCAACTTGTCAGGGGGGGAAATTCTCCCGGGGTCGGCTGGGCCGTCCTCGGACCTCCAGGCAGGGAGGCCCCAACTCCTCCCGTATATCCCAAAAAAAGAATGAGTATGAGACACACGCAAGAAGCAAGGTGATTCTGCTGTTTATAAAACAAACGGCAGGGATGGGTCAAGGATCGTACGCGTCCGTCCTGACACTCTCTCTCATTGTGGGCTCGCAGGCCCTTTTTACCTTAGTATGACGCGCTACTTGCGTCACCTTGGAAAGTTAGCAAAAAACCTATCGCCACTCTGGATTGGTTCCTCGAGTGGTAGGGTTAGTATAGCATACGTATAGAGAGCGATATTAGTGGGTGAGGGTTAGTCAGGTGGTATACTTGGGTTGTCCCTTCAATTTGATACATGAAAATTGTTACATGAAGACCCCTGAGGATTGGCTAATGTTAATGGCGTCAGTGATAAGAGCCTCATGTTCTGATTGGTCCATTCGCGAGCCCCCCAGTCTGGGACCATCGCTGTTCCCAGCTCGCGGTGCACCTGTCATTTGCAACAATGTTTCACTATGGGTATGTGCAGATAATGTGAAGATTTATTCATATGCCGGAAGGCCGACTACTCCCACCGCCGCAGATGTCCATTGAGTCGCTTAATTGTATCTGCCTGTGTCTTGAAACGGGAATCCGGGCACCTCCCTTCTCCTGGGCCTGACTTAATTTGTAGGTGCGACCTTGGCGTCGGCTCGCGGCATGGGAGTTTGCAACATTGTGCCCTTGACTGACTGTTCTCGCCGGGCTCATTCTGCAGGGTCAGCAACTGTACTCTTGCTCATTCAATGTTCATGGAAGCTCTTGCTTGCGGCCTACTTGGGCCTGGTGCATGGGTGGAACCATTTGATACACAGCGCTTTAGGTTATGGTATCATATTGCTTTATCCCCAGCATCAGGTCTTCGTTATATTTCTCATTGTAATGCATGGGTTTAGGAGAAGCGTAAGCAAGCGTTTTGGATGAGTTCATTGTGCGTTTTGCGTTTCTGCATTTTGAAAAGCCTATGTGAAAAATAATAAAGATGCGCGTCGGTGAGTGTGTCCGTCACCTACGTCATAGCACTGAATATGTTCTTGGTGTGGATTGGTGTGGGAGTGTCCAGTGTGCATGTTTGCACGGGTGTGCTGACCGTAGGCTGGGTCGTCATGGCATCTCTAACGATGTGTTGATTTAGTGTTAGATGGTTCAGTCGAGTCCATCCATGCCGCAGGTGTCGGCATGGACAGGGCAGGCGGGTGGGCACATCCGTATGTTCCTGTACCAGGGTATTTGGTCGTCTGGTAGATGGGTAAACTCCTCTTGTGGTGGGTGCCTAGGCCGTGATCCTCTGGGCCAGTGGTGTGAGGGGATTGGTGGGAGTCTTTTGTTCCATTCTCCCACTTCAGTCCTCTGTGGGCCCAGGCAGATCTTCAGCCAACCCGTGTTAAGCTGCACCAGCCTCCATATCCCCATGCAAACAAAGTAACCTGCAACATGTACGCAAACAAGATTCACTAGGAACCATGATGTTAGATTCAAGGGAGAGCCACGCCTTTAGCGAGCCTTCACTCAGCCTTATAACAATCATAAATGAGGAAGAAATGCCTGCTGGTAGGACATCCTATAATGTTAAGCAGCCGAGGAAGGTCACCTGTGGTCAGAGGGTGAGAATATCTCTGCCATGGTAGCAAAGAACTTCATGCTGGGCCTCAGAAGTCAAGGAGCAAGCTTGCCACTATATGCATGAGACTTCGAGTTCTGAATCAAGGAACAGTCTGGCTGCTATTTCTGTGGGGCTGGTTGTGTTAGATTAGCGATTCGTAATAGGACATCGAGTCTATTCGATGGGCCCCCTTTTCCCCATTTGAGCTCATAGCCCTGACACTTTGATAGCAGTTGACCTCCTTGAGTTTTGGCTGAAACCCAAGGCCCTATTGGCATTCAACCAACCTGACCTCATGTATATAAGTAAAGGTGCTGGGCCCTGTGTCCTCTCTCGTGCTCTGCTGATCCTTTCAAATAACCACTTGAACTTCCACTGTGTGCATTGAGGACTCCCTACGTCCACTGCGGCCAGATTTTTTAGGAGGATTTTGGGCCCTACTTGTGCTCGCTAAGGCCCTATATCAGGTCCATAAATACTTAGCATCCCAAACTCGAAAAAAGAGATTACACAGGATTTGAAACGACATTGGTGCACTGCAATTAATCACTGGGGGAACCGTGATTTAGAATTGCCAATCCAACAAGAACCAACCAAAGGTGCTGTGATGCAAGATCATGCCTGTACTAGAAAGAACACTACTTTTCCATCCATGCTGTCCTTCTTCATGCCTGCTCCCTTGAAAGCAGCTTCAACATGTCGCAGACCAAATGCACAAACATGTTTTCTGCCATGGTTTAATCGAGAAAAAAAGAACAAATAATTGACAGACAAAGCCGCTGAAAATGCAAACTCACTGAAATTGTGTTAAAAAGATGAGGGACGGTATCCATATTACAGTTAGGTTTGGTCAAAGTCCGGGTGCGCGTCAGGGTGACATGTATGGCTAGAATCACGTTGATCACAGTGTACAGCCAGGGGGAGGCCAGGAGCGCAACATGTAAACCAGTTGGCAGGCCAGAATGCTCCGCCTCCTCTGAGCATCGGACATACTCAACATTCCAGCCAAACACGTATTTATTTATTTATTTTGCAATTTGTATAGGGCACCAAGCCCAGAGGCATCTAAGCGCTATTCCTTACAAGAATTGCTGTAACATAGAGCCTAAAACGCGCAGCACCGCTCACCTCTGGAGTTATAATGTTTTTACACGGAGCGTCCGTTGGTGTAATGTGATATGGCTTTTGTTTTTGTGGGCTTTACTGCGGGTTTATTTGGGAAGAGTTAGGGCGTCATGGAAGTTACGTGCACACAGTGGTGGTTTGTGCATTGGGAGTGGAATGGCTCTGCACACATTTAAATTGCTGCTGAGGCAACATTGGGTTCAGGGACACCAACACCTAAGTTGACATTACAGAGCAAGTGTCATATAGTGCGTTGCAGTTTGGTTTCACAGCATCATACGTATGCAGTACTCCTTTAGGAGGCCCGTGTAATCAGGATACTTACTGTGAAACCCAGCAAAAACACTGTGCAAAGAAATGCAGCATCCTCGCCATTAAACATTTCATCTGCATGGCTATTGTTGCAGCTGTTATCCTTGCTTTCAAGTCAGGATACAGTCTTCTCCTTCTCCTTCTCAATTATCGGAGGCGATGGCGGACCCACGCAGGCGCTTCCCCATCCTAAAGGATGATGTGCACCAGACCCACCAATCAATACTTAGCACACATAAACTCACAACTCCTCCCACCGCCCCGTCTGCCTCACAAAATCCAACATCACACTGCTCCTCCTCCTGCCTCTCACCCCGTCACCTCCCAGCAAAGCCCTCCCACTCAGCTCAGCCACACCCAGCGCAGTCAACCGAACCCTCATCAATTCTCTCTCCAACATGTCTCTCACACCTAAGCAAAAAATGTCCCACAGTCTCAGGCACTCCACACACCACACAGTCCCTCGACTCACGCTTCCCCACTCGAAACAGACAGTCATTCAGCCCCACATGCCCTATCCTCAACCAATTCAGCATGTGCAGGTAATTTTTGTGGCATGGCACGCGAAACAGAGTGGCGTTATGGAAGCTTCAGAACTTCCATGACAAAGGAGGAATAAAGCTGCCCAACTATGAGGCGTACTATGTGGCAAGCCAGTTGCAGTTTGTTGCCAAATGGCTCTCTGATGAAGAGACCTCTGAATTTAGGCTGTTTGGGCGTGATTGTGCACCTTTTTATTTGAAAGAAATGATGTGGGTACCCAGGGCGGAAATGGTGGGGCGCCCTAAAATGATGCTACTGGGGTGGAAGGTGTGGCGCAGGGCATGTCAAATGATGGGGGACCCGTCCCCATGCTCACCGCAGATACCATTGGTTGTATTGACAGGGGCAGACGCTCAGCTGCAAATGATACTCCGGACCCACTGGGAACCGGCTGGGGTGGCAACGATGGGTGATATTTGGCTCAAGTATTACTTTTGAGGGGCTGCGGGAGGAAGCTGGGTTGCACGAAGGCCAGTACATCATGTATCACAGAGTGGTACAGAGGATTAAGAGAACATGGCCTGAAACGGTGTTGGAGGGAGAATTAGACGCCACCATAGACGTGATATATGATATAGCTGAGGGGGGGTCATGAGATTTCCAGACTGTATGAGATGTTGATGTCTAAAGTAGGGAAGGAGGTTACGCAGTTGAGACTATACTGGGAAATGGAGGTCAGGGCCCCAATGGGAGATGGGATGTGGGAACGGGTGCAAGGGTATCACAAGAAGGTGTCCAGAAACGCGAGGCTGAAACAGATACAGCTGTACATAACACACACGGCCTATATGACGCCTTGGAGGATATCGAGGTTTGAAAATGCAGGGCGGGAAGCATGCCCCAAGTGTGATGAGGAGAACGCGCGCATGGTGCACATGTTCTGGTCATGCCCTATCATAGAGCGATTCTGGAGGGGAGTGAAGGAGAAACTAGAAGAAAGAGGGGTCAAGATAGTAGTGGATACGGTGTGGGCCTGTCTGCTGGGGGGGTTCCCCAGACCACAGAAGCTCAGGCATGTAAGCAAGCTGAGGGACCTGGCTTATGTGCTCCCCAAAAGAACGATTGCCATGGGATGGAAGTCATGCCATGTGCCGAAGATAGAGGTGTGGTGGAAAGACTTGCAAAAATGGGCAGAAGCCGAAACCATGGCATGGCAAGAAGCGGTAGCACTGGGGGGGGGGGAGGAGAATGCGTCCCTGATGGCCTGGAAATCACTGATAGCCGAACTGTTTGGGTCAATAGCTGACCCGGCTGAGCCTGCAGAGGAGGAGACCGAACCACAGGATGCAGGAACTGAAGGTTTAATGCAATAGACTCGCAAGGGGCGTGGGTTAGAGGGAGTAGTGGTTAGGAATTAAGAAAAGTGTTGTGTAACTGTTGGAACATGCACTGTTTGTTTGGTTTATATTGTTTGATTGTTTGGAAAATTCAATAAAATCTTGGAGAACAAAAAACTAGTAGTTATGTACAAACCATTCATGGTGAAAAACATTAAATACATACATACACCGACACACAGGACTACCATGAACATAAGGAGGGGAAGGGAAGGGAGCAGTAATTATTCAGATAGGTACAACCAGTGATGTCCTATTCTTCATTGCCTAGACATTACATTACTTAAGAAATCTACAAAAGGTTGCCATTTCAATCCATGTTTGTGCAATAGTTGTGGGGATGACGCATTGCAATCTCCATTCTATGAATATTTCATACCATATTCCACCATCATTAAAAATACATGTTTTTAAGGTCTTTTCAATTAAAAGTAATAGTCTGAATAGCTATGGCTATGAAGAGATCAAATAGATAGCCTTTGTTTTTATCTAAGGCAGGTTGGATGATTTTACTTCCATGAAATAGAACTGTAAAATAAAATATTAGTTGAATTTGGAAAATATGCTGTAGAGTTTCCCACACTTTTTCCCCAAAAATCTTTAATTTGTATACATTCAAATATATTATGTTTGAATGTTCCTTGTTTACAAAGGCAACTCCAACATTTGTCATCCTGGGAGAGACCTCCCTTAAAGAGCATTAAAGGAGTGATATATTTGTCCTATGATGCAAGAAACACATTGTTTGAAGCAGGCTAGCAGATCCAATCACCTTAGAAATATTAGTCCACACATAGGGCCAATTACTTTGGGGGTCATGAGGAAAACAATCTTGGTTCCAAGCTTCTAGACATTTTAGAGTTCCGTCGGATGACGAAGATGAACTGACACTGTACAACATAGCCACTGTGACATTAGGGGTGGATAGATGAAGTAGTCTCTGAGCAGAATAATTATTTGCATTAACGATTAGCATGTTATAGTTTCCATGAGAGCATCTAATAAGCTAGCATATTGCTTTAAGAAAGATGTTGGTGCATTAAATTTGGCTATAAGCTCATGAATGGTAAGAGGAATGCCCTGAACGAACAGCTGTCCCACATATTTAATGCCAAGAGATAACCATGGTCTCCAACATACAGTACAGTCCAGTGATGTCATCAATGACATTTGTGATGTCATCTTTGATGTCCTGGGTGCTAGTGTTAGCAGTGCACGGTGGCGGCGCGAGTTATGGTTGCTTATCTTACCATAACTGCTGAATTTCAGGGGTTTTTCGGTTTTAATTTGAACCATAACGTCCCTTTAACAAAGTTTTTTCACTGAATTTCATAGGTTTTTAGTAGCGCAACTTAACCATAACGTCCCTTTAACAAAGTTTTTTCACTGAATTTCATAGGTTTTTAGTAGCACAACTTAACTATAACCTCCCTTTAACAACGTTTTTCCACTGAATTTCATAGGTTTTTAGTAGCACAACTTAACCATAATATCCCTGACTTCATATACATGTAACATAGAACATACTAACCCCCTTGTAGTAATTTTCATGTCCGCGGACTACCGCCATGTCTGCGGAGATATCGAAAATCTGAGCGTGGTGAATGTAAATTTAAATATTGTGCCCCATTTCCCCTTTGAAGTTGGCTCTGAAAAGAGCCGTTTTTTTTTTTACAGATGCTTGACAGACACCTGTTATTTTGTATTTTTTTTCTTGTTTTTTTTTCTTACTTTACTCCTAAAATCTTTACATAACCTTCTCCAAAGCAACCCTTACATTCCAAAATAGAAAGGCATTTCCCGTAAAAGATAAAGAAATGCCATCTTCTTTAAAATTAACAGCATTACTGGCATCAATATTCTCATTGTTACAGAAGA
The DNA here is from genome assembly GCF_040938575.1 of Ambystoma mexicanum. Classification (NCBI taxonomy): domain Eukaryota; kingdom Metazoa; phylum Chordata; class Amphibia; order Caudata; family Ambystomatidae; genus Ambystoma; species Ambystoma mexicanum. The sequence continues at coordinate 114,272,238 of NC_090922.1, forward strand.
ACATACCAGCTCTAAGCATGAAGGCACACATGCCTTGGTTGATGACACACCTATCAATGTTTTGCTGAGGACAAAAAACTGAACTATTGTCCCATATTGCCCTAGGTAGTAATCCAGAAAAAATTACTTTCGCATTTGGAAGGATCTTCATTACGGCTTGAACCAAGCGTTCCAAATCAGCTAACAAAGTAGGGGCACTGACGTTGCCCAAATGGAAAGCACCATAGTGCAAAACTACCACATGCGGACTGTTCATCGTGGCCATATCCTCACAAACTTGTACAATTCCCTGTACATTGCAATCAGGCACAGTGCTCCACACCACCTCCACTCCTTTCACATCAAAGTTCTTTGCAACATGCCTGCATTCAGCGTACTGCTGTAAACCATGCAAAAACATATCTCCGAGCACCAACACCCTGACTTTCTCCACTTCTGCCATCTTCACCACACACAGTCTCTTTCAACACAAATCCACAACCTCGACATCTGATTGGCTGATCCGTACAGTCTTCTTTCCATGTTGGATTTCCTGGAAAAACCCGGATGTAGCACGCCCTGTCCACGAACAGCCGCGGTGTCCGCGGACGGCGTCCACTTTACTCTGTGCCATTCCCTCATTGCATACAGCTAAGTAATCACACAATACAAATAACGTCCTCAGAACACCCCCATTTTGTGAATTTTCGAACATTTCAGGACAATTATCATTTCTTTATTCAACATATTAACATTACAAATATTATACTTTCATCTTGTACTCTGCACACAATGCTATGTTTCTCCATTAGTAGCTCAGTATACTAGATAGAATCCCATAATACAATGCTATTTATATCAATGCATCGTTCAAAGCACTAATAACGGTATGATATTTATTGCAATATCCTTGACACTTTTTTCGCAACATTATAATAAAAATCCCTAGTACACAAATTCCATGAAAAGTACATACACATGTGATGTCATCAGTGATTTCATCAATGACATTTGCGATGTCATCTTTGATGTCCTGGGTGTTAGTCTTAGCAGTGCATGGTGGTGGCGCGAGTTATTTTTCATAGCTTACCATAACTTGCAATTTCAGGGGTCTTTCGGCTGTACTTAAAACCATAACGTCCTTTAAACAAACTTTTTTTAATATCACGCAAAAAATATACAAACATGGCGTGCAAAAACCAATTTCTCACAGATGGCTTTACACAGAATGTTGCAAAGTAAGAATTTATGCTTGTTCACAGTGAAGGTCAGCTGCTTCCATTTTTTTCTCGGGCCCCGGAGAGGCTCACGAAGCGGACTATAAGGTTGTATTGTGTTTTGACCTTGACAGACAGAGATTTTGATGAAATGGAAGACTTCTCTTGAAGGAGTGTTGCTAAAACGTAAGAGAAGATAAGGATGAAATTTATGAAACAAAACCACTTTTATATATTATATCACTATGCGAAAGATCGTTGGCACACGCGGAGTCGTATTTTGGAACTGCACCGCTCGTAGACAATGGAAATTGCAATTGTACTGTAAGTAACCCTTTAGATTATTTTATACCAAATATAATTACAATAGCGTAGCATTAAAGACCGCTCAAGTTGAACTTGTTCGTTGAAAGTGGCATAATATTTTCTACCGCGCACTATCACCGCCAAATTGATCCCCTGTTGTTTAGAGGGCTCTGAAAAAGGCAGACGACACAGGGTGGGTTAATACAAATAATTTAACCGGTCTATACGCGGTCAAGCGCTCTACTCGCTGTGCCACTTCACTGTAGCCTGTCAAATGGCACAGCGAGTACAACGCTCACTTTGACATCCGTGCACATCTTGCTAACGCAAGTTCGAATCCCGGCAAGGCCAAACTCAGCCTTTCATCCTTCCGTGGTCGATAAAAGAGCACCACACACCGTGGTTAATAATAAGCACCGCTTAGATACCTCACGGTTCTTAGCGCTATATGAATGAGAAAATATTATTATTTTATTATTAACAAACTCCGTTGCACTATCTTCGATAGCAAATAGTTTCACGCCCTAATAAATAAAATGATGATTTTTAATGAAGATCGGCTGGTTAGACTAATTTATGTTTTTTAAAACAGGTATGTGGCCCCATTTTGCCTATGTCACGATTTACAGACTCCAGCGGATGGGGTCTTCAACTGCCAGGTGCAGGTCCAAATATGCAACTTCATGACCCTCACCATTTTATGGGACAATCGCCAAGGACCAATATGCCCTTACGCAGTACTAGCGGCTACAAACAACATACCAACCAATAGGGTGGTCTAATGGCTCGTTTTTGCAGCAACCTTCCGATTATCAGAGCGACCATTTACTGCTTTTATCATAAACCAACAGCCTATCTACCGCAAAGGAACAACGCGTGGCTCCAAATAAACTTTTGCTGATCGACAGCAGAGACAATAGCAAATCGCTGAATATTCACTAAACATTTCATGTGAAATAAATGTTCTTTACCAAATGTACAATCCTGCTGTTTACTTTTAAACCACAGTTTCATATTCCGAATTGTGGCGCACTGAGTTGTAAGCTGATCTAACACCCTCTGTACCGCAAAGGAACATCGCGTGCCTCAACATGTACTTTTGCGGATCGACAACAAAGACAAATGCAAATTGCTGAATATTCTCTAAACATTTGCTGTCAAATAAATGTACTTTACAAAATTTACAATCTTGCTGTTTGCTTTTAAATCACTGTTTCATATTCCGAATTGTGGCGCGCTGTGTTGTGACATAATATGTGTTGTCTTCCGGGTTCTGTGTAAAGTCACTTAGGACTGGAGACGACTGGGCGCGTTTGATGACGCACCCTGTAACGTCACAGAGAGAGGCGGGGAATATGAATGCTTTGATAATATCAGGTTTAGGGGCGGGAGATATGATTTAGTGTCGCAAAAGCAAGGCAGCCAGGTCAATAGCGCCAGTCATAGGATTATCACATAATGTCGGCACACACCAGCCGGATTTATTGTTTCTTTAGTGGACAAAAAGTCGGTTGACGCCCATAGGAAATTGTACTATTAGCGGACAAAAGAAGTGGTCTTAAAACACTTTCACCCTGACAACGAACAATACAAACAATGTTCTCAGAACACCCACATTTTGTGTAATTGCAACCATTTCGAGACACCGCAAGTGTTCTTAGAACACATACAACTCGACAGATTACAATACGGACAGCGTCCTGAGGACACCCCCAGTTTGAGTATTAACGAACAATTAAGTACACCGCGAGTGTTCATAGCTCATTTTTACCTTCCTTGCGAACAAAAATGACACATACTCCGTCCTCTAAACACCCCACCATTTAGTTTATTTACAAAATGTCAGAAAAGCTGTGTTCTCCGCGGACAAAGCGAACGCAACAAAAACGTCTAGCACATAAATAAAATACAACTTTGAACCTATCTCATACTCCCCATCCTCCCCAAAGACTTCTACACACCAACACACTCTACTAAATACACATTTTGAACAAACTTTCACTGCGCTGTCCGTGGACGTCCGCAAATGCAAGATGGCGGGCGCGACAGAAAATCTGACGCGCATCACGCACCACGCCGCCCAATTAGCAAACACGTCGCATGTCCGCGGACATGACGCAAGCCGTTGGGCCAATCGGGGTGCTGTCCGCGGAGCGAACAGGGAAGTCTGTCCGCAAAGCGAACACAGATATCACTAATTTGTTAGCCTTACATTTTGGTCATTTTTAAAAAAACTACTGGACGGATTTACACCAAATTTGCAAAAGCACGCTTTCGGGACCAGGCCGCTCCTGCCGCAAATTTGGTATAAATCCGTCCAGCGGTTCGGGCTGTAGCCGTGCGCAAAGTTTTTTTCCCATTCAGTCTATGGGAAAAAAAAGTTTTGGGACCCCCCACTATAACTTTTCCCCCCCTGGACGAATCCCTCACCAAACTTTGCAAAAAAATTCAGAGTGGACCATATACTTTTTTTGCAAAGTTTGGTGAGGATTCGTCCAGGGGGAGCGAAGTTATAAGCCGCCCAAAAAGTGCTCTTCCTATGGAAACACCAATTTAACCATAACTACATGGCCTCTACCGCAGCCATGTAATATACACATAAATATATATATATATACACATAAATATATATATATATATATATATATATATCAATATATCAATGAAAAAACTTTGTTAAAGGGACGTTATGGTTAAGTTGCGCTACTAAAAACCTATGAACTTCAGTGAAAAAACTTTGTTAAAGGGACGTTATGGTTCCAAGTAAAACCGAAAACCCCCTGAAATTTGCCAGTTATGGTAAGCTAAGCAGCCATAACTCGTGTCATCACTGTGCAATTCTAAGAATAACACCCATGACATCAAAGATGACATCACAGATATGATTGATGACATCACTGATGAGATCACATATCTAGCCCCTTCTTTTTTTGTTTACTGACATATCTAGGCCAGGTGAGTTTATTCACGGACAGTCAAAAACTTAAAATTCAAAAGGTATTACATTTGTAGACGTTGCTATTCTCACATGTTCGTACAGTACTTTCCTTAGAATTCAATCGCATATTATGATGCACATGCGTAGGGGAAGAAGCTGGCCTGAAGCAAAGCAATAATTTCTATGCGTAAAGATAATCATGTTGGTTATACACAGTGGCTCATGATACTGCCTCTTGTTTACTTACTTTACTCTCCCTGTATAAGCCCCATATTTGTATACATTGTGATCTTTTAATGTTTTGTGTGTAGTAGTCCAAGCATGTAGTAAGTCATGCATTATTACCTACTTAGTATATGTTTCACAGTATGCCAAAGTGTGATACAGAAGCATTCACCGTTTTACTATCCAACATGGGAAAATTAGAAATATTACATCTCTATGGTGTATGCTGCAGCCAATGCCTATGTTTCTATATGAGTAGGTTCCTGTTCTAGAAACAACACTGCAATGGAATGTTCTTTGGAGCAATACATTGCATAATCAAGTATGGAGTTCATCACACATCTCCAGATGACCCCTGACACTTTTTTGCCAATATCAAATTCACAACCCCTTGTATGGACTTCCTATGAAAATTAAATTCACATGTGATGTCATCAGTGATGTCATCAATCATATCTCATATCTGTGATGTCATCTTTGATGTCATGGGTGTTATTCTTAGCAGTGCACAGTGGTGGTGCGAGTTATGGTTGCTTAGTTTACCATAACTGGCGAATTTCAGGTTTTTTTTCGATTTTACTTGGAACCATAAAGTCCCTTTAACAAAGTTTTTTCACTGAATTTCATAGGTTTTTAGTAGCGCAACTTAACCATAACGTCCCCTTAACAATGTTTTTTCACTGAATTTCATAGCTTTTTAGTAGTGCAACTTAACCATAATGTCTACGTACATCTGACTTCATTGCAGACCTTTCGGCGAGTGCCACATGACCATATGCTGGCGCGCACCATGATAACATGTCCGAGAACCCGTACACACTTCACAATAAGATGTGTGCTTCGCGGACAGTTTGGAACTGCATTTTCTACTGATCTAGGAACTTTCAACTTCAAAATTTCCCTTGCACAGCTCCAACACCTATTCCTCATCCATTCACAATCTAGTACACAGTACATACTTTTAGCAAAACTGCTATTTATCTTAAAATGGCATCAGCTGTGCCCATCCCTCATCCCCAAGAGACACCACCATTGCTGTAATCAAGGAGCATGAGAAACACTGCCCCCTACCTTAGAAATAACACACGCGTAACATTTTCCCCTGTCCACCTGCCCCTCCATATTACTGTTTGGTTCCTCTTCCCTCATTTCCCTCCCCACCTTTCATTCTAAGCTCTCCTGCCAAAAGAAATCCATCCAAAAACAAAATAAATGTTCCTTTACAAACCACCTTTCACAGTTAAAAAATAGAACTAAAAAAACAAACACATAGACTCCATCTACTTTATATTTCTCAGTAAAGTACATAGACTCAATAAGATTTTCTAACCTTTCCATTTGCATTTTGTGTTATACTAATGGGAATATTGGGGCGTTCATCCTCCATTTCAGGGGCTGGAACGGCGGATACCGGCCCAACAGCCCGACTTATCAGCCCAAGCGAAGCGAGGGTGGATAATGAGGTCTCTGGACCATTATCCCCCATTCCAGCCCCTGAAATGGGGGATGAAGGCCATTAGCAGCCTAGGTTCCCAAAGCGGGAACCGGTGGTACTAAAAAAGAGGATTTTTCGTCCTACACCGGGATGCTTCTGGCATCCCGGTTTAGGGAGGAAAATCCTTTTCCAAGATGGCCACCATGGAAAGGGAAGGCGGGGTATCCATACAGAGCCCCTCTTCGCTTTCCATGGCAACCTGCAGATGGCAAAAACAAAACCCTATGACCATATTAACACAAGCACATTTTTCTTCCCTTTCAAATCTATCCTAATTTCGAATAACTTTACCACAAAGCCAGTCCCAGGTGGACATGACCACTTTAATCCTATTTTTTGTCCCTTCTGGTCATGGCCAGTAGTCAGATTGTCCAGATCATGACCTTATTCCATGACCCGAACATTCTGGCCACTGCCCCTGGCCACAGGCTACCCCTCAGTCACTAAAGCTATACCACTATTTTTTAACTACATTATGACACTTGTCAAATAATAAAACACTGCCACATTTGTAAAACCATGCTTGTAGATCCTTACCAATGCTCCTTACACAAGTTTGCTGGAAATCCACCCACGTTTTATTTTTTCAAAAGTGTAAAATAAATGCACATCAATCGTCATATAAGCTACCCCCACTTCACAAAATCGATTCAGACTTTACGAAAATATTTATATCTAGATCTATAATCTTTTTGCAAACCTTTGTGTACATTTCTCAAATGGCACCACATCTATACGCCTTTACATTATTTTGGGACCCCCCCCTCTAATTTTGTTCCCTCTTGTCAGAATCCCAACAAACTTTGTAAACTCATTCGAAATCAGGTCAGAAATATCCCATTCCATCCTCATCACCCCTCACCTCCCCAGAGATTATTTCATAAGTTTGACAAGTGCAATGCTCAGAAAATATTATTGTCCCGAGGGTTCGGGCATGTATTTTTTATACATACGTTGATCTATCCCACAAACATTTCCAATGAACCTTACCTGACTTTTCCTCTTTTTTAAACATGCGGAATCTGGCAGCAGGGTGCGGCCATCTTGTCCTAATCTTATCCATTGCTGCATCGGCCTAAGGTAAACTGCCCTGATGTCACTAAATCATATGCCCCGCCCCTGAGCCTCACATCACCAAAAGCAGTGATATTCTCCACCTTTCTCGATGACGTTCCTCGTCTGCATACCCAAACACGCCCATAATCACCTACGTGACGTGACGCAGAACCCGAAAATCAACACACATCGACTCACAACACACCACGTCACAATTCGGAATATTAAACCGTACTTTAAAAGAAAACAACAACACTGTACAATTTGTAAAGTACTTTAATTTCACAATAAACGCTCCAAGAACATCCGACTATTGCCATATTCAATCAAATTGCAAATTTGTTTCTTCGCTCGCGATCCAAAATGTTTATAGTGAGGCACGCGTTGTTCTTTTTGCGTACACAAGGTGTTTGTTTTCGGTAAAAGGAGCGCTTGGGTCGCACAGTGAATTCCAGTGCTACTGCATCAACTTGGGACTAGACCACCGTAAAGGATGTTATGTTGCTCCTAATCACCAGTACAGCTTAAGGGCATATCAGCCCTTGGCGATCATCTCAAAAAAGAGTCACTGTGATCCAGAAGTTCACAACTATGTTCAGCTGCCGGTTAAAAAAACTGTCAGTTGGCATCTGGAATCTATGACAATCGCAGAATGTCAGAATGTACCTGTTTCGAAAACATAGCAGAAATATGTCTTATATTAATATGTTCATATGTCATGAACAGGAAAAAACCACAAACAAATTTCTGTCCGAAGTTCTTCTCTCTAGTATACAATAAACACCATAATCCGTTGCTGTTTATAACTATCCAGTCTCTGCATTCCCAAGTCTAGCCCATGCCTTGTTAGAAACCCGGATTGTACACAAAACAGCAATTTTACTCTTTTTACTGTTATGTTTGTAACACTCCCTCATTACCTGCTTTAAATCATTCACCCATATATTCACCAATCACTTAATAAACTTTACATATAGCCTATCAACATATTAAACTTCCATCCACCAACTGCCCCTTAACAATGTTCTACAAATCCTTTGCATCTACATTTCCCATACGTACATGCACATATGCGTTTTGCAGTGACAGAAGTGCATAAATAAAAGGGGCAACATGGATGGACAAGTGCTCATGGGGGCCCAGGAGGGCAGTACCAAAGGATCCCAAGATGGGAGGCCACTAGCTAACTTCTGGGGCAGAGGAGTCCCAAGGGTTGGGTACATTTTACCGTAATATTCCTTTAACAGAGTATTTTTTTTTCAATTGAATAGGTTTTTATAAGTGAAAATATTTCATAATGTTACATCACTGTATATAAGTTATTAATAATTCATCTTTGAACATATATGAAAGAACTATGAGCCTCCTTTAACAAACGTATTTTTGCAATGCATACTTATGTGAGTCGTTATCAGCAGAACATACCCCAATAGGCAAATAAGAGTAGATATTTGTCCTTACCGAAGGCCAGGCCCTCTGCTGCAGCAGAAACGTTATATAACTATTTTTTTTACTTATGTTGGAACAATTTCAAAAAAGTTAAACAGAGGACAGATTTCCAAAAGTATCCTTTCAGGTCCTTGCTGACGCTCCTTGCACAACTTTGCTGCAATCCCGTCCAGCACTCCGGACTGCAGTCGCAAGATGATTTTTTTTTCTCCCATTTAAACCTACAGCTGCATGCCCCAATAAGTAAATCTAAGTAGACATTCACTTCCAGAGGGCCAGGCCGATTAACCATGCACCAAACTTAAATCACTATTTTTTTGTGCCACATCCCACGGCAGAAAAGTTATATCACTATCTGATGTACTTGTGTTTCCACACTTTCCCAAAAAAAAACACAGGACAGATTTGCAAAATCATCCTTTTAGGTCATTGCTGATGCTCCTCATGTAAGTTTGTTACCATGCTGCATGCCCCAATAAGTAACTCAGAGTAGGCATTCGTCCTTGCCGAGGTCCAGGCCATTGTCCATGCACCAAACTTATATCACTATTTTTGTGCTTACATTTTAACACTTTAGAAAAATAAAACACAAAACAGATTTGCAAAACCATGCTTTCAGGTCCTTGCTGATGCTCTTTACGCAGGTTTGTTGTTATTCAGAACAGCACTTCAGACTGTAGCCGCAAACAAATTATCTCTTCCCATTCAAACCCAGGGTTCGGCCATGCTGCATTCCCCTATAATCAAATCAGAGTATCAAGTAATTGCAGGGTGGTAGAATGGGTAGATCACTGCGCTTCATCTAGTACTGTAAACAGATTACCCTGCTGCTGGTGATAAGGGTTCTTTTGTGAAGGTGCCCTTCCTTCTTCAAATGTTAGTTTTCGAATACGAGAGAGAGCCCTATTCGCCTCAGCACTGGGTTATTCAATAAGTAACTGTTGTCCTAATGAAGCAGCCTTTAAAACCATTTTTGATGGTATATTTATTGTTAGAACTCAGCCGACACATAATTCGATTATGTAGAGTCTTTCTTAAGGCATATGGATTGTTGGCCAGTCATTGCAAGAGGTTGTGGAAATGAGTCCAGCGTCCAATCCCAATATATTGTCCCAGTATGCTTGCAAATAATGGTGGGTAATGATTTCAAGGGGTGACCTAGTGACCCCATGTACACCTGGTTCGACGTGCTTGGTAATTATCTGCTGAGTAGCATTGTCTCAGAGTGTATGCAGCGATAGTCACGGTGATCTCTTGATGCAATCCTGTTCAGCACTTCGAGCTGTAGCCAAGGACCGAATTTTAGCCATGGGCTGAATTTATTTTTCCATTCAAACCAACCGTGATTTTCAGAAACGTCACTACATGGCCAGTCCCTGGTGACCATGCCCACTTTAACCCCAATGCCGGTTCCCTGTGGTAATGGCCAGTATCCAGATTGTCCGGACAATCTGGCCACTGCCCATGGCCACCGGCTATACCTCAGTCACCAATGGTATATCACTATTTTATGTACCTACATTATGACACTTATAAAAAGAGACCCAGGCACATTTGCAAAACCATGCTTTCATGTCCTTGCCAATGCTACTTGCACAACTTTCCTGCAAATTCATCCATATTTTATTTTTTGAAGTGTCAAAATGTACGTACATAAAATAGTCATATAACTTTGCTCCCAGTCGACAAAATCCATTCAGACCTTGTAGAAAAATTCAAGGTTGTGTCTATAATATTTCTAAAATCTTTTTTGAACATTCGTCAACCCATCTAAACATGTTAGCCCCCCCTTTAATTTTGCCCCCTCTTTGCAGAATCCCACCAAACTTTGCAAAAACATTGAAATCTGGGTCTTAAATCTTTTTTGCAAACTTTTGTACAGATTCTTGAAACAGCACCAAATTCATAAACATTTTAATTATTTTGGGACCCCCCTCTAATTTTGTTCCCTCTTGGCAAAATAGCACCAACCTTTGTGGAACCATCCAAGGTCACGTCTAGAATAATATCACATTAGATACAGTTTCATTGAGTGGTGCCAAAGTTATACGCAATCCAAAAACTGCTTTTTACCAACCCTGTAATGCAAAAATCTGTTTGGATGCCCCCGAACACCTGAGATGTTCGCCAACATTACAGGGCTGCCCCTGAACTGTTCACAGACTTTGAAGATGAAAAACCACCGTTTTTTTGGCTTTTTATGGCCATATCCCATCACATCCTCATCAGCCCTGGGGATCTCCCCAGAGATTGTTTCCTTAGTTTTACAAGTGCAATGTTGTATTTTTAATATGTTTTTACTGCAATGTTCATGGACAACAGCGGCTGTCCACGGATCCAACATGGCAGGCATTGCCAACAAATATGACGCACCTCGCGCTTTTCACCTTCCAATCAGTGGGCGCATCCGATGTCCGCGGACCTCACGGTACCTCTGTACCAATCTGAGGCCTGTCAGTGGACTGAACAGGGAAGTAAGTCTGCGGACTGAACCCAGATATCACTCTTTTTTTTAACCTACTTTTTGGCCGTTTTAAAAAATACTACTGGGCGGATTTACACCAAATTTACAAAAGCATGCTTTCAGGACCAAGCCGATTCTCCTGGTGCACATTTTGTGAAAATCCATCCACCGATTTGGGCTGTAGGTGTGAGCTCAATATTGTTTTCATTGCGCCTATCGGAAAAACCACCCATTTTGGGACCTCCTATAACTTTGCCCCCCTTGGATGAAACCTCACCAATTTTCACAGAATCAATCTGACAGGGCCATATACTTTTTGTTTGCAAAGTTTCATGAGGATTCATCCAGGCAGGGGCAAAGTTATAAGCAGTCCAAAAAGTGCTCTTCCTATGGGTTGAGCAACTTAACCATAACTACAGGGTGAACTGCATGCCGTGTAATATATACATGCACATATCTGGCTCACTTATTTTTGTTCACCGACATATCTAGGCCTGGTGGTTTAGTTCACTGACAGTCAGAATATTAAAATTCAAAAGGTGCTGTATATCTAGACGTTAACCTTGTCAAATGTTCTTAAAGTATGTTCCTTAGGGTTAAGTCTCAGCTAATGGTGCACATACATGGGGAAATAAGCAGGCCTCAAACACACAATAAATTTCTAGAAATGAAGATAAACTTTAATGTTATCAACATTTTCTGATGATGCTATTTCTTTCTTCCTTACTTCAGTTTCCGTGTATGTGCCTCTGATTTGTATGCATTGTGGTTCTTCATATGTATTGTTTGTACTAGCACAAGTGTAGTAAGTGTTGAATTGTTAGCTAGTTATTACATGTTTAACATTACTCAAAACTTGCATAAGGTAGCATTCATTATTGTGCTTTGCAAAATTACAAGATGATAAATGTTGCACTTCTGCAGTGCATGCTGCAACCATTGATTATGTTTATATATGATTAGGTTTATGTATTAACAACAACACTCCAATAAAATGATTTTAGATGAGTACATTCTTTAATATATTGAGTAGTACATGATAGGTCTCCCGATCACCCCTGACATCTTGTTACCAACAATATAAACACAGCCCCCTGTAGGGACTTTTCATCAAAATTAATTTCACATGTGATGTCATCAGTGATGTCATCAATGACATTTGTGATGTCATCTTTGATGTCCTGGGTGTGGGTCTTAGCAGGGCACGGTGGTGGCGCGAGTTATGGGTGCTTAGCTTACCATAACTGGCGAATTTCTGGGGTTTTTTTCTCGGTTTTACTTGTAACCATAACGTCCCTTCAACAAAGTTTTTTCATTGAATTTCATAAATGTTTATTAGTGCAACGTAACCATAGCGTCCCTTTAACTAAGTTTTTTCAGTGAATTTCATGGGTTTTTACCAGTGCATGCTATTTTCCCACAACTTACTAATATCATAATTACCCAACATAGCAATATTTGTGTCCAATTTACAAAGTGTCACCTTAAAACTCTGCCATTTTCCACTTTCTTGCATCATTTTTAACTGTTCTATACAATTTGTGGAACTATTTCAACTGAATTTGCATCCATAGACATCTACGAACATCTGACTTCATTGCACTGACTTTCAACTTCTAAAATTTCCCTTGCACAGCTCCTACACCTATTCTTACTCATTATCCATTAACAATCTAGTACATAGTACATACTTGCAAAAATGTTAGCAAAACTGCTATTTGTCTTAGAAATGGCATCAGCTAATGCCAACCCTCCTCCCCAAGAGCCACCACCACCAGCTGGATGACCTTCAAAACAAAAAAAGCACAGTACTTCCTAGACAATGAAGAGGACCAAGAAGACGAGGTAGAGGAAGTGCCTACCTCTCGCACCCAGAGAGAATCATGGGTGTGGCAGTTATTTACCACTGCTGGGAATGTACTAAAGGCTAAACCTAACAAAGTAAAATGCACTGAGTACAACTTTGCATTCAGTCGCGGACTCCCTGGACAGTAATCCTACGGGACCACCTCCATTTGCTGCCACACCAAATCCAAAGACTGCAATGCTCTCAGAAAAGGTTGTTTCTTTCTTAGCAAGTAGGAGGCTGTCTTCCTCCACCTAATCTTCCTCAACCAATACTGTTATGTTATGTTATGTTATGTGAACTTTCAAGCGCGCTATCACCAGAGGTATCTTGGCGCTAGGAAGAAGAGAGGGAGGAAAATCAGTAAGGCCAATCATGAGTTAGAAGAGCAGGGTCTTAACAGATTTCCTAAAGGCAAAATGGGTGGGTATAGCCCTAATCTTAGGAGGCAGGTTGTTTCACAATTGGGCCGCGGCCACAGAAAAAGCACAACCACCAATCCGTTCATGACGGTAAGGAGGGACCACCAATTAATCAGCAGAAGAAGAGCATAGAAGACGGAACGGAAGGTATCGTACAAACTTGGACTGGAGATATTCTGCCCCAGTCCATGAAGAGCTCGGTGAACAATGGAGAGAGACTTAAACTTGACTCGCTGACCAACAGGGAGCCAGTGTAAAGCATGTAAGACCGGGGTGATATGTGCACCATAGGGGGAGCCGGTCGCAGTGCGTGGCACTAGATTTAGAAGGCGCTGGAGCCACTGGATTAAGCCCTTAGGCTGTGCTAGATATAATGAATTACAGTAGTCCAGTCGGCTGAGCACCATGGCAGCAACAACTGGAGGATGGAGAGAAGCAGGCAAAAGTGGGAGAACCTTATTCAGTATCTTAAGATGGAAATGACCAACTTTGCATACAGCTGAGACTTGGTCATTCATAGATAATATCGCATAGTGGTTGATACCAAGATTCTTAACCTTTGTCACTGGGACAGGTAGAGGACCCAAAAGGAAGATACCCAGAGTGAAGGATCAGGCGGGACACACACCACCAACACCTCTGTCTTATCCCCATTCAACTTCAGCCAATTTCGGCCCATCCACTCACCTACAGCAGACAGGCACTGATGGAGGTGCGAAAACACCTCAGTCAGATCAAGATCGAGACAAATCAAAAATTGGGTGTCGTTGGTATATGAATAGCACCTGACGCCGAGGGAGCGGATGAGACAAATAAGAGGCCAGATGTATATGTTGAAGAGAATGGGCGACAAGGCAGAGCCTTGCGGAACACCACAAGTAAGATGGAAAGCACGAGAGAGATAGGGAGGAAGGGAGAGCACTTGAGCACGGTCAGCCAGGAATGACGAGAACCATGCTAGGACCAGACACGCAATCCCAATCTGGGACAGGTGGGTCAGCAAGGTGGGGTGGTTGACAGTGTCGAAGGCAGCTGGAAGGTCTAACAAAATCCGTTCCCCCACACCACCAGCATCGGCTAGCCTGGCCATGTCATCTTGAACTGATACCAATACGCTTTACATGCCCCGACCTGGTCTAAAGACGGATTGGGCAGAATCAAGCAGAGTAGATGACTCTAGAAAAGTGGAGAGAAGAGGGGAGACCAATGATTCCAGCAATTTCATCGGAAGAGGGAGGAGAGAAATGGGACGGAAATTAGAAGGCAGAGAAGGGTCGAGCGAAGGCTTCTTCAAGAGAGGAATCGCAGTGGCGGTTTTAAGTTCAGCTGGAATGACATCTGTCTGACAGGAGACATTTACCGATGAAGTAAGTTACATAGAAATGTCACCAGCGATTTTTTTTTTCATGACAGCTAAAGGGACTATGTCCGAAGGGGAGCCAGATTTAATGCACTGTAATGCACGAAGAACAGTTTCCTCTGGGAATAATGGAAAGGTAGACCACTCTAATTTCCGGTGACCTACCCACAACAGTGTAGGTGTTAGCAGTACAAGACATCAGAGACGATTGTATGGTAGCTCGAATAGCCTCAGTCTTAGATATGAAAAATCTAAGCCACCCAGCCTACTTCTGTGGGACACAAAATCCCACCAGCTACCTTGCAAGCAACAAAAGAGGCTCTTGATCCATTTTTTTCGGAGACAATAGTCCTCTGTACATACTACAACAAAACATACTGCAGAGGTAAGCACTTTCATTTCCCTCCCAACCTTCCGTTCTAAACTCTCCTGTCACTCTCCACTGTTCACAGTTAAAAAATGGAACAAAAGAAATGTATAGACTCCATCTACTTTACATTTCTCAGTAAAGTACATAGACTCAATAAGATTTTCCAACATTTCCATTTGCATTTTGCGTTATGCTAATGGGAATATTGTGGCGTTCATCCACCATTCCAGGGACTGGAACGGTGGATACCGGCCCAGCAGCCCAAGTTTTCAGCCCAAGCAAAGCGAGGGTGAATAACGAGGTCTCCGGACCATTATCTCCCCATACCAGCCCCTGTAATGAGGGATGAAGGCCATTAGCACCCTAGGTTCCCAAAGCGGTGCTAAAAATTGATTTTTCTTCCTACACCGGGACACCAAAATGGCCACCGTGGAAAGGGAAGGTGGGGTTCCATACAGAGCCCCTCTTCGCTTTCCATGGCAGCCTGCAGAAGGCACAGAGAGAACCCTATTATCATATTACTACGAGCACATTTTTCTTCCCTTTCAAATCTATGCCAATTTCCAACAACTTTACCACAAAGCCGGTCCCAGGTGGACATGGCCACTTTAACCCCACATGTTGTCGCTCGTGGTCATGGCCAGTAGCCAGATTGTCCGGATCATGATCTTATTCCATGACCCGGACAATCTGGCCACTGCCCATGGCTACCGGCTACACCTCAGTCACCAAAAAGGTATGTCACTATTTTATGTACCTACTTTATGACACTTGTTCAAAAATAATACACGGGCACATTTGCAAAACCATGCTTTCAGATCCTTGCCAATACTCCTTGCACAAGTTTGATGGAAATCCACCCATGTTTTATTTTTTCAAAACTGTCAAATCAATGCACAAACAATAGTCATATAACTTAGCCCCCACTTGACAAAATGCATTCAGACTTTACGAAAACATGTATATCTAGATCTAAAATCTTTTTGCATACTTTTGTGTAGATTCGTCAAATTGCACCACATTTATAAGCCTTTACAATATTTTGGGACCCCCCCCTCTAATTTTGCCCTCTCTTGACAAAATCCCACCAAACATTGCAAAAACATGTATATATAGATCTATAATGTTTTTGCACACCTTTGTGTAGATTCGTCAAATGGTACCCCATTTATAAGCCTTTAAAATAATTTGGGACCCCTTCTAATTTTCCCCCTCTTAACAGAATCCCACCAATCTTTGCAAAAACATTTAAATCTAGATCTATTATCTATTTACAAACCTTTGTGTAGATTATCAAATGGCACCACATTTATAAGCCTTTTGAATAATTTAGAACCCCCTCTATTTTTGCCCACTCTTTACAAAATCCTACCAAACTTTGCAAAAGCATTTATACCTAGATCTGTTATCAGTTCCCCTACTTAAGTGTAGATTTGTCAAATGGCACCTCATTTATAAGCCTTTGTATTATTTAGGCACCCCCCTCTAAGTTCGCCCCCTCTTGACAGAATCCCACCAAACTTTGCAGACTCATTCGGAATCAGGTGAAGAATATAAGTGCATACATTTCATGTAGTTTAATTAAATGGCACCAATGTTAAAAGCCATCCAAGAACTGCTTCTCATCAACCCTGCAATGCAGAGTTGTCTGCGAACTTCACAGGACTGTTTGCGAACATCCAAACTATTTGTGACTTTCGCTGCAAAAAACCCACCCGTTTTTTTGCTTCCTGCAACCATATCCCATCCTATTCTCCTTACCCCTCACCTTCCCAAAGATTATTTGATAAATTTGACAAGTGCAATGTTGTGTTTTTTAATATGTTTTTACCGCGATGTCCACGGACAGGGGCCGAAGTCCACGAATCCAATTGTGTGTGTTTCCACAAATCTTTCTCCAACAGACACCAAAGAATGCCTACCAAAACGCAACTCTGTAGAAAGCAATGGAAAAATAGAACAGATCAATCTAAAATCGTACAAAATAAGCATCCACCTCTAGCAGAATGTATCCAAATGGTTCAAACAAAACAGGTATTACGTTCTAATCCAAACTAAAACACCTTGCAGGAAAGAAACTGTGACTCCTTTCAAAATGTAAGAATAAAAAGAAATTCTCCAAGAAGCTTTCAACAACCACTAGTGGTAATACTGCACTTACCAATGTTAATATCGTTTCAAGAAAACATTACAAAAAAATGTTCCATAACAGAGTCCTTCAAAATACTATAAAAACAAGCAAAAAGCCAGGCTCAACACTTAAAACTTACCGCAGAAGGTCTCGTAGACAGTGCAATGTTGCTGAAAAGTAAAATCTTCATAATAACTTTAAACAGAATGAAACCACTAACAAAATTAATTAGTAAACTACAACACCTACTTCAGAACAAACACAATATCAGCAGAGATAACTTTGGAAATATCTGCACAGGAGAGTGGTGTCACACCACCAGCACACAAACCATATTTCAGTGAAGAGGCATACAAACAAAAGCAAACAAACCAAATTTCCGTACATAGTAATGATCGAGGGTATGAAAAAGTAGACAATATAATTATGGAAGAAGAAACACTTATTTCAACAATACCCCCAACAAACCCAGCATCAACTCTCCAAACCACTGAACCAATACGCCCTGTCTACAAATGGCCTTGCACATCAATGTGTAAAGTGCAGAAACAAACTTTCAAATCTTTGCAACAATTCCTCAATTGATATGTAAAAGCCAAAGACAAAGAAAAAATGTAAATACTGAAAAGTATGGATTCTTGTCCAGTGCGAAAATACACAGGAGTACGAGGACATTCGTTAGCCTGCATTTCTGGACCTGCTTGCAAAAGCACCTTCCACCATATCAAAATGTTAGCAACACACCATTCTGTTGTAAGACATCTCAATCATAAGCTGTACTTTGCAAAAAAAATCCTGCTTTGGCACTGGTCCATTTCAATAACATTCTCCTACATGGTACAGCCAAACAACTCCTCGAAATAGAGCACATCACAAATATTTTGGAAATTAAGAGCTCTCTGAAAATCCAGTAACTTTAGAAAACAATACCAAAACTCATCCAAATGTCAACCTTCTATTACAGACATACACAAAAGAAATAACAGAGTTTAAGCGAACATCTGCTGAAATACCAAAGCATGTGTATGTTGCCGCAGAGCTTTTTATAGGAAAAGCTGCAAAATTATAGATATAATGCATAAAAAAGAAGACAATGAGGAATATCAAATGTTCCAATTAGATCTCTACCTTACAGCAGAAAGCAAATATGAATTTATTCGCCCTCAGTAATGTGCACATACTGCACAACAAAACTAGACAATAACGAAATTAGTTCACAAGCAATCAGTAATAAGTTAGAAATATCCCACTGCCAAAACCACTGCAACTGCTTAATTTATATGAGAGCATTATAATCCAAAACACAAAGAAACACAGGGAGGTTGAGGGCACACAAGCAAACCCTCAATTAAGGGTTGAACCCTTATCACACAACACAAAGGCTTGTGACTCTGAACGTAACCGGTATCTTGAAGTCCAGGGAAAGACTAACCTGTGTCCGCAAACTATATCAAATGCATCAAGGATGGAGAAAGACATGCAGGCTGATTCATGGAATTAATGTGCGCCGAAAATTCCCGCGCAGAGGTGCCAAAACGTGCGATTCGCAGTAAAAGTGCAAAAATCGCAGTGCAACTGCGAAAATCGCAGGGAAACCAGCGCACATCGATTCATGGAAGTCGGTGCGCGATAAAAATATTGGATGTGCGCTGAAAGAGTGAGCGACGCACGCCGGCGCACAGGTCATCCAACGGCGTGCACCACGGCCACTGCGAAATCGCACATAGCGCGGCGCACATTACAAAAGTAGGCGGAACACGGGGCGTAACACTCGGAATGGGGAACAACGCGTGAAAATATGGGCATCACGGGGGAAGTACAGGAGGCAAGTTCGCGGAACGCCCACACGCTCGCCTACAACTCGTATTCATGGAATTGAATAGGGCAAACGAGCGCACAGGCAAAGATGCGCACAGGGCCAAACAAGTACGCCACAAGAAAGCAGGCGGTAGCGTCCCTGCGCCTGAAATAAATGTGCGCCAAAATGTGCGCTAACAAAAAGCACCCATATACAGCTATGATGAATGATCCATACAGTGGCCCTCTAGGACAAATGAGGTGCAAAGGGGTACCGACAAACACGGACACCTGCTGTGTGAAAAATAGCGTGTGCATGTATTACGGGGTTCGTGAGAAGTTCCACACGCGATTGGCCTGGGCACGTGTATTCCGGGGTGCACGGGAAGTTTCACACGCGAATTTGCAGGGTACGTGTATTTCGGTGTGCGCGTGAAGTTCCACACGCAATTTCAGCAGGGTACGTGTACTCCGGGTGCGCGGCAAATTCCACACGCGAATCCAGCAGCCTACTTGTATTTCGGGGGTGCCGGGGAGTCCCACACCTGAATTGGCCGTGTGGGTCCTCCCAGCTGTTCCCTCTACACCCTCCACAGCCCCTGCAGGCGGCCCACACCACAGGGGACTACCCTGCACCCCTGCACATGTCCCGCAGGCAGCCCATCCACCATGGCCATGCCCCCCAGCCAACCCACATGTCACCTTGCATTACTGCCCACCAACGCATGTCTCCCAGCACCCCCACCCCCCAGCATCCAGGGGCACCCTCCACCAGGGCCCCACTCCTGTCTCCCTGCACCCCCATCCCCCTGCATCCAGGGGCACCCTCACCCAGGCCCCCACTCATGTCCCCCTGCACCCCCACCCCCAGCACTGTAGGGCACCCTCCACCAGGCCCCCACTCATGTCCCCCTGCACCTCCACCCCCTGCATCCAGGGACACCCTCCACCAGGCCCCCACTCCTGTCCCTCTGCACCCCCACCCCCCCTGCATCCAGGGGCACCCTCCACCAGGCCCCCACTTCTGTCCCCCTGCACCCCCACCCCCTGCATCCAGGGGCACCCTCCACCAGGCCCCCACTCATGTCCCCCTGCACCCCCACCCCCCTGCATCCATGGGCACCCTCCACCAGGCCCCCACTCCTGCCCCCCTGCACCCCCACCCCCTGCATCCAGGGGCACCCTCCACCAGGCCCCCACTCATGTCCCCCTGCACCCCCACCCCCCAGCACTGTAGGGCACCCTCCACCAGGCCACCACTCGTGTCCCCCTGCACCCCCACCCCCTGCATCCAGGGGCACCCTTCACCAGGCCCCCACTCATGTCCCCCTGCACCCCCACCCCCTGCATCCATGGGCACCCTCCACCAGGCCCCCACTCCTGTCCCCCTGCACCCCCACCCCCCTGCATCCAGGGGTACCCTCCCCCAGGCCCCCACTTCTGTCCCCCTGCACCCCCACCCCCTGCATCCAGGGGCACCCTCCACCAGGCCCCCACTCATGTCCCCCTGCACCCCCACCCCCCTGCATCCATGGGCACCCTCCACCAGGCCCCCACTCCTGTCCCCCTGCACCCCCACCCCCTGCATCCAGGGGCACCCTCCACCAGGCCCCCACTCATGTCCCCCTGCACCCCCACCCCCCAGCACTGTAGGGCACCCTCCACCAGGCCACCACTCGTGTCCCCCTGCACCCCCACCCCCTGCATCCAGGGGCACCCTCCACCAGGCCCCCACTCATGTCCCCCTGCACCCCCACCCCCTGCATCCATGGGCACCCTCCACCAGGCCCCCACCCCTGTCCCCCTGCACCCCCACCCCCCTGCATCCAGGGGCACCCTCCCCCAGGCCCCCACTTCTGTCCCCCTGCACCCCCACCCCCCAGCACTGTAGGGCACCCTCCACCAGGCCACCACTCATGTCCCCCTGCACCCCCACCCCCCTGCATCCATGGGCACCTTCCACCAGGCCCTCACTCATGTCCCCCTGCACCCCCACCACCCTGCATCCAGGGGCACCGTCCACCAGGCCCCCACTCATGTCCCCCTGCACCCCCACCCCCCAGCACTGTAGGGCACCCTCCACCAGGCCACCACTCGTGTCCCCCTGCACCCCCACCCCCTGCATCCAGGGGCACCCTCCACCAGGCCCCCACTCATGTCCCCCTGCACCCCCACCCCCTGCATCCATGGGCACCCTCCACCAGGCCCCCACTCCTGTCCCCCTGCACCCCCACCCCCCTGCATCCAGGGGCACCCTCCCCCAGGCCCCCACTCATGTCCCCCTGCACCCCCACCCCCCAGCACTGTAGGGCACCCTCCACCAGGCCACCACTCGTGTCCCCCTGCACCCCCACCCCCCTGCATAGAGGGGCACCCTCCACCAGGCCCTCACTCATGTCCCCCTGCACCCCCACCACCCTGCATCCAGGGGCACCGTCCACCAGGCCCCCACTCATGTCCCCCTGCACCCCCACCACCCTGCATCCAGGGGCACCCTCCACCAGGCCCCCACTCCTGTCTCCCTGCAGCCCCACCCCCCAGCGGTGCGATTTGCCTGGGTGCGTGTATTCCAAGGGTGTGCGGGTAGTCTCTCACGCGATTCCATCAGGGTACGTGTATTATGGGTCCGCGTGAACTTCCATACGCGATACCAGCAGGGTACGTGTATTACAGGGTTCGCTGGAAGTTCCACATGCGATTGCCCTGGGTACGTGTATTTCGGGGTGCGCAGGAAGTTGCACATGTGAATTTGCAGGGTACGTGTATTTCGGTGTGCGCATGAAGTTCCACACGCAATTTCAGTAGGGTACGTGTACTACGAGTCCGCGGCAAATTCCACACGCAAATCCAGCAGCCTACTTGTATTCCGGGGGTGCCGGGGAGTCCCACACGTGAATTGGCTACACCCTCCACGGCCCCTGCAGGCGGTCCACACCACAGGGGACTACCCTGCACCCCTGCACATGTCCTGCAGGCAGCCCATCCACCATGGCCATGCCCCCCAGCCAACCCACATGTCACCTTGCACTACTGCCCACCAAGGCATGTCTCCCAGCACTCCCACCCCCCAGCATCCAGGGGCACCCTCCACCAGGCCCCCACTCCTGTCTCCCTGCACCCCCACCCCCCAGCACTGTGGGGCACCCTCCACCAGGCCGCCACACATGTCTCCCTGCACCCCCACCCCCCAGCACTGTAGGGCACCCTCCACCAGGCCCCCACTCCTGTCCCCCTGCACCCCCCATCCAGGGGCACCCTCCACCAGGCCCCCACTTATGTCCCCCTGCACCCCCACCCCCAGCACTGTAGGGCACCCTCCACCAGGCCACCACTCATGTCCCCCTGCACCCACACCCCCCTGCATCCAGGGGCACCCTCCACCAGGCCCCCACTCATGTCTCCCTGCACCCCCACCCCCCAGCCGTGCGATTTGCCTGGGTACGTGTATTCCAGGGGTGCGCGGGTAGTCTCACACGCGATTCCAACAGGGTACGTGTATTGTGGGTCCGCGTGAACTTCCACACGCGATACCAGCAGGGTACATGTATTTCGGGGTGCGCTGGAAGTTCCACACGCGAATGTGCAGGGTACGTGTATTTCGGTGTGCGCGTGAAGTTCCACACGCGACTGGGCCTGTGAGAGTGGGGTACGTGTATTCCAGGGGTGGGCGGGAATATTTATTCGCGACTGGGCCTGGGAGAGCGTGTTACGTGTATTGCTGGGGTGGGCGGGAAGATTTACACGGTCGCCTACAACGCGCCAAAAAATAAAAGGTCCAATCCTGAAACACGTACGCCAGCATGAAGCAGGCGCACGTCCCGTGCAGCATTAAAGAGTGCGCCAACAACAAACAAGCTCAGACGCCAGGTTGAATATACCGTTCCTAGCAGCAGTGGCCGTGGGATACCGCAGGAGGAGGAAAAGGATAGTCAGGGCCAGAATCTTCACACCCAGAACCAGCCTATTTGGTATGCCTGATGACCAGGTGTATGGGAGGTATAGGTTTCAACCACACATAATACTCGACCTGGTCAGTGAGTGGGAGGATGACCTCACATCACCCACCCTGTGCTCCCAAGCACTCAGCCCCCTGGAGAAGATCCTCAATGTACTGCACTTCTTGGCTACCAGATCATTTCAGCGGACAAGTGCCATAGTGGGGGGGGGGTGTCACAGGCCACGCAGTCACGGTGCCTACACCAGGTGTTGGCCATCATCACTGCACGCCCATCAGTCCGCAGGCACATATACCTGCCCAGAACACATGCAGAAAGGCAGGCTGTCGGCCGGGATTTCTACAGGGTGGCACAATTCCCCAAAGTGCTAGGTGCCATTGATTGCACCCATGTGGCTCTACGTCCCCCCAGGGCATCTGAGCACATCTATAGAAACCGCAAGCACTGGCATTCCATTAACGTCCAGGTAGTATGTGATGCCAAGGGAATCATCACCTCAGTATATGCCAACTATCCAGGGTCCATCCACGACAGCTTCATTTACAGGATGTCAACCCTAAACCGGGACATGGAAGCTGGGCGGCATGGTGATGCATGGCTGCTTGGTGAGTAGAAATGCCACAGCACACGCATGCAATGCAGATACAGAGTAATGCCAATACCCCACTAATGATCCCCATCACCACCTCCCCAGGGGACAGTGCCTACCCTCTGAGCACACTCATGATGACGCCGATTCGGAACCCCATCACGCCTCCCGAGGTAAGATACAACACAGCCCATATTGCAACACGGGGCATAGTGGAGCGCACATTCGGAGTGCTCAAGTCACGCTTTCGCTCCCTTGACCGTTCTGGTGGGCAGCTGTTATACGGTCCCCCAGTAGTGTGCAGGATCATAGTGGCAGTATGTGTCCTGCACAATGTTGCAACATGCCGGGGCCTGGCTGTGGACATGGTGGTGCCCCCACATCCCCAACCACATGCACGCCCGCTGCGCATGGGAGGGGAAAGGGCACGGGTGAGGCAGCCCATACGCAGCTGGTGGCTAATTACTTCACATAGAAAGCACACCCCTGTGGAGTGCACACAGCCCTGGCACATACCATCTGACAATCAATGATGACTCAATGTGACAATTCGGATGAATTAAGGGACAGTCAACTGTCAGAATCATAGCAGCCTGAGATTGTTCATCTGGAAGTGTCACAATGTGTGCATCCATACCTACACAAACACCACCAATGCAGTGTCATCAAAAGACACACTTCCATGCAGAAACAATGAATACCCACTTGCAAAATGCAACAAGAGAACAGTGCCATGTCACCCAACCGCTCCGCGGCACGCCGTACAACACACCATGGCATGTCATGCAATGCAATGTGAGAGCAAACAAATTAATCCCCGCAACATGCCCCAAGTGTCACCAACTACAGTGTCCCTAATGGAAACTGGCCACACATGAAATGCTCACAGTAATGCAGGACCAACAACACACATTACCAAATACTTACCAATAATACCAATCACCTACACAACCTCCAACCTACCATAAACATGACAGTACGGACTTAAAAAATTGGTAGCCTCACTACCTGATAATGACAGCACTTCGAACACTTCCAACTATACAGTGTTAGCGCCACGCAAGAGTGTAGGTGCACTGCTTACAACATGGACTCAAGTTCCAAAGTAGACCGCCTTGTGAAGACATGAGAAATTGACCTGCAAATTAGGAGGATGATATGGATGCAGAGGCACATATCAATACACTATGCAGTGTACAATACAACAACAATATGCACTAGGAATGTATACACAGTATTGACTACAGACTGCCCACACATCAAATGGGAGTCCAACGTCACTGTGTAAGTCAATGTCACTTGGGCACACCCTTTGCAAGCCCATGGAAACGGGAAGCAGGAGGGGTGTGTGTCACACAAACCCAAGCATCTGACCCAAATTCAGGACAACCCTGCATGTGCCCAGCCACAATACAGCGTATGCCCACGGGAGCCACACAAGGCAACACACTGTCAAAGAAATCAAGATACAAAAATAAAAAAAATAAAAAAATAAATGGAAAAAAAAACAAAAATGGCCATGAATGGGCCCAGGGGAGTGGGGGAGGCCACCCAGGAGGTCCGAGGACAGGGTGCACACCAAAACCCACCTGTGTGGATCTTGCGAAAAAAAACACCTCCATGGGCTCATGGCCTGCACGGCTACCCTATTGTGAGAGAATTGCTGCTGTCGCTCTCCTCACCCTCTGCATCTGCATCAGGAGGTGGTGGCACTATGGGAGGCAGCCCACGCAAAGCCCTAGTCTGGTCCTCCATGGCAGCAAGCATGCGGGTGTGTAAGGTCTGGTTCTGGAGGATAATTGTGCGGAGGTCCCCATGCAACAACTCACGGGATGCCCGGATCTCCGCCCTAGTTGCCTGCATCTCAGCTGAGAGCGTACATGTGAGCCCTTCCAGCTGATGTTCTGTCCTCGTGTTAGCTGAAGCCTCAAGCTCAACCAGAGTTGCCCTGAGCTGACGGAGTTCCACCCTCAGGGCTTCCCTGTGGCCCTGGGACTCAATAGAAATGGCTTCCCGCAGAGTCTCCAGTGCCGCCCGCCTATCCCTGTTGGATGCCAACATGTCCTCCCTGTGTGACTGGCTAATGGAGTCTGTTGCCTGCTGTAGTTGTTCAATTAGCCTTTCTTGGGGGACAATGGAAGTGGCCACCCTATCCATGACCTGAGCCATCATCTCAGTTGATGCTGCCTGTTGGTTTGCCATACCGTATATGGATTGCTCCCATGCGGTATTGCCAGGTGGCATACGGCCACTGCGTCGGCGGGCACCACACCTGTCTGGGGCAAGGTGAACTGCGCCTTGCTGTGCCGGCACTGCCTGAGGCTGCAGGACTGCATTCCCCCTCTGATCTGCTGGCCCAGGAACAGGATCAGATGTAGCGGAGTGTGACCCTGCATCCGTAACCACCAAAGGCGGACCTACTTACACTGACATCCCCATTGAGGGTTCTACCCCTGGTGAAGGTGGGTTGGACAGCACAGAATCCCTCCCAGAAACACTTACCTGCGACGGCACATAGGTCTCTTCATCCGAATCGACACCTGAATAGAGCTCGGGGGAGGTGCACCCAGATACACCCCTTGAGATGACGGCCTGCAGCAAGTGTGGGTTCTCACCCACCACCACACCACGTCCCTCACTGGTGCCCGGTCGGGCCTGAGACCCCTACTGGGTCTGCACCATCTCCACAACCCCAGCTGTATCAAGTGAGTCATCCCCTGCAAAGACGTGAAAGAAAAGAAATGGGAACAGGCATTAGCAACATGGAACACAATTAGGGCTGAGAAGCAACAGAAACAGTACTTCATTGACACATGTACCACATGACTATTACCCTCCCATGCATGCACTGTCACTGCGTATGAAGGAGAGGCAAATGGCACACATTGATGACACCAAGATGGAAGACCAACAAGTTTGCTGCATGCTGCCTAGCAGTGCCATCACACATTGGCCTGTGATTGGCATGTCCAATACACATACATGACACATGCCATCACACAGATGGCATGTACCCTAGCCATGTCACACATGTGACAATAGGACTGAGAAATGCCTAGTGAAAGTGGTGGAATGCAGACAATCAGCCTGAATGAACACAGAATAACATGCAACTATGTTGTGGCAAGATGACAATTCAAGGGCAACTGGCGTGAGGTTGGGCTGAATGTCTACTGTTGCCAGAAGGGATACTGCAACACCCAAATCCTGGTGCGCAGAATGTATTGGATGAAGCACATGGGTGACCCAAACCACTCAGGCACACACCCCCTCACCTGGCACTCAATCAGAAGCACTCACACACACACCATGCACATGGATGACACACACATGCATGTGCACTCACCGGACAATGCCTCGTAATCTGGCAGGTCTCCCACGCCTTGGATATGTTCCTCCGTGACGTAGGTCCCAGCAACATACTCATGTAGAGTGAGTTCAATGTCCTCTGCCGGAGACCCACCTCCAGTCACTAGAAGTGCGGCATGACTTGAGGCCAGCTTTTTCTTTGCTCTGCGCTTAAGGTCATTCCAGCAGTTGTAGCAATCATTAGCTGTGCGCCTCACGAATCCAAGGGCACTTATGAGTTCCGCAATGGTCTGCCAGTGTGCCTGACGTTGTGCAGGTGTGGTCTTGCATCCTGCAGTAATCACCATTTCGCTATCATGTGCGGACACATACTCCACAAGTGCATCAAGTTCGACCTGATTGAAGCTGGGCTTCATTGGTGGGTCGGACTGTGTAGCCATGTCTGGGGCATCAGCCTGTACTGGACGAACACTCTTCCTCTTCCGCTTGGAAGGTGGTGGTGATACTGAGTGTCCTACGCCGCTCTGGACACTAGGGGCAGGAGTGCCAGGTCTGGTGCCACAATGGGCTGGTCCAACAAGGGCCGAGCAGGGATGGTGTCAGCCACGTTACCCTCAACCAGGGGGGGGGGCATGGGTGTCCCTGACTGGTCACCCACACATGGGGGGCTAGGGGCACCCTGCAAGTCCTGGCCACGTCCCCTACCGTATCCACCACGGCCACCTCTTGTGGTTCGCCCACCTTTGCCACCCTTACAGCGTACTCGCCTCCCAACCATGGCACTGATGTTGTTGTGCGTCTGGGAGTTGCAGTAAACTATTGTCCTGGGCAATTGGGGGTCAAAGGGGTAGGGTACTAGATGGAATTCGTACCCTAGTGCTCTAGCAAGGCTGTATGTGACCCCTGGGGGAAGATGACAGGTCACGCAACGCACAGGCACCCCGAAAAAGGGAGATAATGTGCACGCAACCCCTCCTAGACCACGTGCGTGGAAAAAAAAAACTGCACTACCCTGTGGCACCCAGAAAAACAAAAATGAACCTATGCGTGTCACACGCAGCCTAGACTGACCTCTGAAGGGGTAGGCAACACACGGGGCAAGCACAGATGTCAAATACATGCGCGACTCACCGTCTGCCAGGAAAAATCGTGTGAAAAATACACGCGTGTGCGCGTTGGCAACACCCCCGCTAAAAGAAGAATTGTACGCTGTCTGAGGAGACAGGACAACAGAAGTGAACGCTGTTTGAGGAAACAGGCCCAGGAAAAAGACAAGAAGACAAAAAGCTGTCAGAGGTAACAGGGAGTACGAACTTGGAACGCCGTGAAGTAAATCGCGTGTGAACCAACAAGAAGTACAGATTTCACCCACTCGCTCTCCACGAAAAGCACGTACAAGGAAATGGCGTTCTACACGTACCTTTTAAACATGCCCACACGTCCAGCGTCACTTCCGCGTGTACGCGCTAAGGCCCCATCCTCCAATTACACAAGCTGACACTCTGACGTGCAGTCATTGGACGTGTAACATGCACCCGTGTACAGGGAAATGCCCGCGCACGCACGTCACAGACGCGCATACGCGCTGGTGGTCTTTGGGCCAATGAATTCGCGTACGTGTGCTGATGCGCTTACGTGCTAAGGCCCTTTCCTCGAATTACACGCAGACGTGCTGGATTTTCACGTGCCAAATCACTCCGTATCAAGCTGGCCATGCGTAAGCACACGGAAGACTACGCTCCTGCCCAGAAGGCCGAATTACTGCCCCCGAGAGCCCCGAGCACGCTCCCACCTGCCATCTGCTGCTGCCTGATTGCCTGCTGCCCATGTGCCCTGCCATTTGCTGCCTGCACATCAGCCAGGGGTGCTGTTGCTGTGACCACCCCTGCTGGAACCGAAGACTCCCGACTGGGATTCCATTGCTCCACAGCCCAGCCCCAGGACCCAGTTGCCCACCCACTCCTGCCTCTGCGGTTGTCATGTCGGACACTGCAACATCTGCCACCACTGACAACCCCCGGCCAGAGAGGCAGAGGGGCACCAGCTTCACTGCCACCGAAGTTGGTGTCCTGGTGGAGCAAATCCTGAGGCAGTATGATGCCCTCTTTGGAAGTTTGCGCGCCGACAAGGAAGGACGGACTCGGATCTGTACGGACATCGTGACTGCCATCAACGCGAAGGGAGTGGCAGTCCGACTATTCCATCATATCAAGAAGTGCTGGGAGGACTTCAGGTCCAGGACCCTCAACAAGGCCCGGCGCCTCTTGAAGGCAGCGGATGCTAAGGGGCGCCGGGGCCACTTGTCGGACGATCAGATGAGGGTCCTGGAACGCATATCCCCAGCGCTCCACGTCCAGGTCCTTGAGAGGCAGACCCTTCTGGAGTCGAGCGGTAAGTGCACATGCATCATGATTGTAAGCTGTGCGTGTGGTGATGTGCCAGTAGTGTGCAGGTTGCACAGGTGTTTGTATGGGGCCAAGTATAGGTGGGGGTGTACAGGCCGTGAGGCTAACACATGCGAGGGCTGTCATGTGTGAGACATGGATGGTGCTCGTGTGTGTAGGCTTGCATGCCAAATGCAGTTGTGTGGGCACACATGTTTGGATGAATGTGTATGTAACTAGGCATGTTCGTGATGTCACAAATGGATGTTGTTTTCAGCTGCATGTATCAGCACTGTGTACATGTGCATGTGTGTGTATTTGACAAGGGTGCAACAGTGATGCAACATGGATGCATTTGACAGCGGGATGTGGAAGCCTGATTGGCAGATGTGACATGGATGCCGATCTGAACACTGCGACAGTTGGCAGAGGTGTACACATGCATGCAAGTGTGGTGGTGTGTGTACATGTGTAGTGCACTCCCTGTGTTGCATGTGATGTCTGGCTCACCTTTGCCTGCTCATGCTGTTGTATGTGTATGGATGGTGCTGGCAGTTGCGATATGACTGTGGTATGGCTCATTTGTGCAAGTTGAAATAACATGTGTGTTGGCGATTGTGATGCCATGTCTGAGGTTTGCCAATGCCACTCATGTACAGCTGTCATGTGTGTATGTGTCCATTTTACAGCGCCCTGATGCCTGTGTTTTATTTCTCCCTGTCTGCAGCGTCAACTGATGAAGAGGTTGGAGAAGGTGCTGTGGAGCACAGCGACTGGGATCGCACCGCCAGCCTGAGACGCAAGGCCCGGCTCCCCTCCCAGGTTGTGATCTCGTCGGGGAGTGAGGAGTCCGGTGCCACGTCCCAGGCCGCAGCTGCCGGGGGAGGTCCAAGAGGCAGAGGTCGGAGTTGGACTCCTCGGCAGCAGAAGGGGCAGCTGGGACCCACAGGGCCCAACGGGGGAAGATGGCATGGAGTCATCCAGGTTGGTGGGGGGTTTGGTGGAGGAGGAGGCTGTGCAAGCAACAGAGACGGGGGTGGAGGTGGAGATTCCACTGGTGCTAGTGGTGCAGTGCAGGACCAGGGACAGGAGGCAGCACAGGCCGCCGCGGCGGTGCCTGTGTGCAATCCTGTCCCTGATCCTGTCACTGCATCATCTTGCACCAGCAGGGATGCCTACGTCCAGACCCGTTTTCAGGCAGGGGATGAGCTCACAACAACTGGCCTTCCTCTGCCTGTGTACGTGGCTATCCGGGTCCGGGTTGAGCCTGTCCTGACTGGTGTGGCGTTGCGTCAACGGGCCATGCGAGGTGACCTGCAGTCTTTTCATGAGGAGACTGCACGTCATCTCGAATGGCTCGTTGACCATGTCGGCCTACTGGGACAGGTCACCCAGGCCGGATTCCTCCGTTTGATGGGGCTTGCTCCACCCCCTCCTTAACTGAACCCCCTATGCGCCAGTCGTCCTCCGTGCCATCTTCCCACCCATTAGTCACCTGGGTGCCCTGTGGAGCTTCCTCTGATAGTGCGGCCAGACTGGTGGTGGAGGCATCCCTGCCACAGTCGGGAGTCGGACGTCCAGCAGGGGTGGCCACACCAATGACTGCACCCCAGCTGGTGGAGGATGTGCAGGCAGCAGGAGCCAGGGCACGGGCACAGGCACAGCAGCAGCAGCAACGAGGTGGGAGCCATGATGGCTCGGGGCCTTCGACATCAGAGGGGCAGGCATCGGCCGGAGGGCAGGAGGACCCAGGACGGGAAGTGTCTTCCGTGTGGCAGCGGTTGGGCCACACCATAGATGCGGAGCGGCAGCGGGCGGAAGAGGCACGGCTCATGATGGTCAGGGCGGAGAACATGCGGAGGGCCCTGAGGCGGACCGAGTGCCTCGAGGCAATCCGCAGGGAGTTGGAGGTGAACATGTCGACGGCCCTGCGGACCCTCGGGGCCATGGAGGAGGACCACCTGCGGGACATTGAGCAGGAGTTCGATGATGCCCTGGCCCGGAACATCCCGAAGTGAGCCGTCGGACTGGCCCGCTGCCCTTGTAAGTAGTTCTGTAGTTAGTGTTAGGTTTCCTTTGGTTTTGCATTTTTTTTGGACCTTTTGGACAATCGGCCACATTTTTGTATATAGTTTTTTTTTATTAGGTAGTGTTATTAGATAGGTTTCATTTCTTCTGTTGGGATCATGGACCCTGGATTGTTTATCTGTATATAGTTGACTGTTGGATTTTCTATTTTTTTTAATAATTTACCCATGGAGCAATAGTTTTCGATTTTAATTTTCCATTGGATTTACTTTTGTGAACTGTGACTTTGGACACCTTTCCTTTGGATTATGATTTGTGGTTTTACATTATTTTACGGACATGCTGCTTTCTTTTTTTTAATTCCCATTTTCGTTTGTTTATTTTTTATTCAAGTTATGTTGCTTTTAATACATATTTTTTCTTCTAACTTCAATGTGTGGTATCATCTCATTGGTTTCATGCATATCATGATATGGGTTTTGACATTCACTGACACCCATTGTGTGTATGTGAGGGACATGTGTTCATTTACAAACTTGCCATTGGGGTTGTATCATGTAATTGCCATTTCTAAGTGGGTGAATGCAATACTTGGGTGGGTGTTTGGCATTTGGAGGCTGCCCATAAGGCCCAGGGATCTAGATTGTGATGACATGTTGGCTGGGGGACATGTGTGGGGGCCTGCTGGCAGGTGCCCCTGACTGGTGGGGGGTGGGGGTGCAGGGGGACATGAGTGGGGGCCTAGTGGAGGGTGGCCCACAGTGCTGGGGGGTGGGGGTGCTGGGAGACATGAGTTGGACATGAGTGGGGGCCTGGTGGAGGGTGCCCCACAGTGCTGGGGGGTGGGGGTGCTGGGAGACATGAGTGGGGGCCTGGTGGAGGGTGGCCCACAGTGCTGGGGGGTGAGGGTGCTGGGAGACATGAGTTGGACATGAGTGGGGGCCTGGTGGAGGCTGCCCCACAGTGCTGGGGGGTGGGGGTGCTGGGAGACATGAGTGGGGGCCTGGTGGAGGGTGGCCCACAGTGCTGGGGTGTGGGGGTGCTGGGAGACATGAGTTGGACATGAGTGGGGGCCTGGTGGAGGGTGCCCCACAGTGCTGGGGGGTGGGGGTGCAGGGGGACATGAGTGGGGGCCTGGTGGAGGGTGCCCCACAGTGCTGGGGGGTGGGGGTGCTGGGGGACATGAGTGGGGGCCTGGTGGAGGGTGCCCCACAGTGCTGGGGGGTGGGGGTGATGGGAGACATGAGTGGGGGCCTGGTGGAGGGTGGCCCACAGTGATGGAGGGTGGGGGTGCTGGGAGACATGAGTTGGACATGAGTGGGGGCCTGGTGGAGGGTGCCCCACAGTGCTGGGGCGTGGGGGTGCAGGGGAACATGAGTGGGGGCCTTGTGGAGGGTGGCCCACAGTGCTGGGGGTTGGGGGTGCAGGGGGACATGAGTGGGGGCCTGGTGGAGGGTGCCCCACAGTGCTGGGGGGTGGGGGTGCAGGGGGACATGAGTGGGGGCCTGGTGGAGGGTGCCCCACAGTGCTGGGGGGTGGGGGTGCTGGGGGACATGAGTGGGGGCCTGGTGGAGGGTGCCCCACAGTGCTGGGGGGTGGGGGTGATGGGAGACATGAGTGGGGGCCTGGTGGAGGGTGGCCCACAGTGATGGAGGGTGGGGGTGCTGGGAGACATGAGTTGGACATGAGTGGGGGCCTGGTGGAGGGTGCCCCACAGTGCTGGGGCGTGGGGGTGCAGGGGAACATGAGTGGGGGCCTTGTGGAGGGTGGCCCACAGTGCTGGGGGTTGGGGGTGCAGGGGGACATGAGTGGGGGCCTGGTGGAGGGTGCCCCACAGTTCTGGGGGGTGGGGGTGCTGGGGGACATGCGTTGGTGGGCAGTTGTGCAAGGTGACATGTGGGTTGGCTGGGGGGCATGGGCATGGTGGATGGGCTGCCTGCGGGACATGTGCAGGATAGTCCCCTGTGGTGTGGGCCACCTGCAGGGGCCGTGGAGGGTGTCGAGTGAACAGCTGGGAGGACCCACACGGCCGATTCACGTGTAGGACTGCCCGGCACCCCCGGAATATACGTAGGCTGCTGGATTCGCGTGTGGAATTTCCCTTGCACCTTGGAATACACATACCCTGCTGAAATCGCGTGTGAAACTTCACGCGCAACCCGAAATACACGCACCACGGACAATCGCGTGTGGAACTTTCCGCGCACCCCGAAATACACGTGCCCAGGGCAATCGCGTGTGGAACTTCCCGCGCACCTTGGAATACACGTACCCTTCTGAATTCGGATGGAACTTCCCGCGCACCCCGAAATACATGTCCCCAGGGAAATCGCGTGTGGTACTTCCCGCGCACCTTGGAATACACGTACCCTGCTGAAATCGCGTGTGGAACTTCCCGCGCACCCCGAAATACACGTACCCAGGGCAAGCGCGTGTGGAACTTCCCGCGAACCCCGTAATACACGTACCCTGATGAATTTGCGTGTCAGACTACATGTGCAACCCTGATATACACTTACACAGGCGAATCGCACTGCTGGGGGTGGAGGGGTGGTAGAAAGGAGTGGGGGCCTGGTGGAGGGTGCCCCACAGTGCTGGGGGGTGAGGGTGCTGGGAGACATGCGTTGCTGATCAGTAGTGCAAGGTGACATGTGGCTTGGCTGGGGGGCATGGCCATGGTGGATGGGCTGCCTGCAGGAGATGAGCAGGGGTGCAGGGTAGTCCCCTGTGGTGTGGGATGGCTGCAGGGGCCGTGGAGGGTGTAGAGGGAACACCTGGGAGGACCCACAAGGCCAATTCACGTGTAGTGCTCCCCGCGCGCCCCTGAAATACACGTGCCCTGATGGAATCGCGTGTGATACTTCCCGCGCAACCCTGAAATACACGTACCCTGATGGAATCGCGTGTGATACTTCCCGCGCATCCCTGAAATACACGTACTCTGCTGATTTTGCGTGTGATACTTCCCGCGCACCCCTGGAATACACGTGCCCTGATGGAATCGCGTGTGTTACTTCACGCGCACCCCTGATATACACGTACCCAGGACAATAGCGTGTGAAACTTCCCGCGAACCACTGAAATACACGTTCCCCGCTTGGCGTTTGCTGTTTGGCAGCCCTGTGAACTGGTCCAGGGTTAGCGCAGCCCTTTGCGATGATTTGGGAATTTTGATGGCTTTTCCTTGCGCGAGGGCGTTCTTGGACGCGTAACTGGCGCTGCTGCAGGGTCGCTGCGCCACTCTGCGCCACGGCTGGTATTGGAGGCTAAAATCCATGAATACGCTGTGCGATGAAATGGATTTTATCGCACGCGGCTGGCGCAGTGTATCGCACAGGGACACTGTGCGCCAGCCGCGTGCGCCACTTTTGTGCGAAATTCTATGAATTACCATGATGATTGTTGGATCTAAAACATTTGCATATTTTATTTAATATTCAAACACAAGTGCATTACGTGAATTCAATGCAAAAACAATGTAAATGCCCTCTCATAGGGCTAAAAAAGAGTTAAAAAAGAGAGTTAATAAAGAATTAAAGAGAACATCACTGTACAAAAACAAAGCAAGATAATTCCACAAATAAGTCCCAAAAATTGGGGGTTTAGATGGTTAGGTGGCTTATGCAGTGTAATAATACATAATCATACTTCAGTTAGTTATTCTCCCACTCATCATCAATCGTACCACACACATACACTCATGAACTGTTATTCACACATGATACATTTCAACAATGGTAAAAACAAGCCCAACATGTTTCTTTCCTAAGAGGGGTTAATCCATGGAAATTCATCAGGGGCGGAATTAAAGTTGGAATCAATGCATAGTAACAGTGACTCAATGTTCTTGCGTTCAATGGATTTTCTCAGAGCACAAATTCTCGAGTTGAACACTTAAACATTCCAATGTGTAATTTGAAATGATTTTAGATAGAGCGCTTCAAAGGGTAGCTTCCCCTGCAAGAGAGCGGTACAGAGAACAGAATGTTAATTTCCATTACCAACTATGTGTCGTACAAATGTACTGACTCTCCGGAAACTAAACAAGTATAGTTCCGGATATACTACAGTGGGAGGTAGGAAAGGAGGAGGAGTCATGGGATCGTTGCTCGACCACAATAAGTTATACTCTCAGTTTTTAATCCAAGTAACCCAGAAATGAGTTTAAATGGATTCAGTAAAAGAACAACACGACTGAAAAGGTTTAATTCTGGTAGGACCTGGGTATCTATTACTAACTCGATCAGCAATGTTGAATCGAAGTGTCGGCTGTGCCTGACTCTTGAATTGTGTATAAGGTCCATAAAACAACACCCCCTTCCTACCCGTGGTAATGTGATGTTCGATGGAGTAATGATTAAAGAAAAACTTACAATGAGGTTGAGAGCTCCGTGTTTGTTTAATGGTAGGTAGCGGACTCTCAGCACACGGTGTTAGTTATTCTTGA
Source organism: Ambystoma mexicanum (assembly GCF_040938575.1). Classification (NCBI taxonomy): domain Eukaryota; kingdom Metazoa; phylum Chordata; class Amphibia; order Caudata; family Ambystomatidae; genus Ambystoma; species Ambystoma mexicanum. The sequence goes on from NC_090922.1 coordinate 114,308,006, forward strand.
ATCACGATGCATAGTGTCAATGCACCCTTGTAGGGTGTCAGATGCTTGTTATGTCCCAGCTCTAGAGAAAGCATCAAGAGAGGCGGCTAAGTTAGTTGAGCATATGTCAGGAAATGTCGAAGCAGTAAGTGTGTCTAAATCATCAAATGGTTCATAGTCTTACCCGAATAATACAGATTGCTGTGTCCTTATAGGAAATCAGAATTTTTGAGCCCTACGGCGTGTCGTACGTTATAGCGTCTCAATACGATGTATTGACGTATCTAGTGCACAGGATGCCAATCCTGCACCTGTCCAATCAAAGCTAGTGGCTTCACAGAGTCTATTGGAAAAAATATAAAAGATAAGCATTATAATCCAAAGCGTATACCCATTTCAAGAGATAATACGCCTTATCAGCAAAATTGCCTCCCTCTGAATTACTAAAAGGAATTTGAGGCAAAGTAGTCTATTTGCCATCAGATCTAAAAGAAAATGTAGATACCCTAGGGGTACAACATTCAATAGATCAATCCTTAATTATCTTAGTGATTGGTGTACCTACAAAAGACAAAAAAAAAATTGGCAACAACTAGTAGACTTACACAAAGTTAGAGAAGCCCTAAAATATCTTAAAGACAACAATGAATACCACAAACAAATAAACATTGAAGAAAACCTGAGGGAAACCACTGAAATAATTCAGGTTTCCTCAGAAACTGGACAATTTCAACATTTAGATCACACTGTAGCCTCCAATATTTTAGACTACTGTACAATTCACCCATTGCACTGCGAGGACAGCATAGATGATGCACTGGAAACATATCAAATGCGACAAGCTAAAGGATCTCCAATCAGCATATGGGAAAAAAGCATAGAAGCACAAGCCTTTCCTCTACTTTTTCCTACTGGAAAAGGTGGAAGGTACGATGAAAGGTGCAGACAGATAAGTGCATCAGAATACCGCTCCTTACAAATATATTCTGAAGACCCCAGATTCAGACAAAATGTCAATTATATATTCCACCTCCTGTTTGAAAGTGAACTAGCAACTCTATGTTACGGAGTTGCACACACATTAAAAACAGGGACAAATATCCAGTATTACAAATCTCTTGGCAAGCATGCGTGGAACAAAAGAGTACTGGTTCTGACGTCACGCAGATGTACGATGTATGCTTCGCAACCTTGGCCCACCCACTTGGTTTGTTACTTTAAGTTGCGCAGCGTGTGCATTGGAAGACTTGCACGACTTCCTACGCATAGCTAACAAAAATAAAGCAGGTATTGACATAAAAACACCAGGAGAACTCTGTTCTCTGGATCCCGTAAACGTAGGTACTTCGAGCATCGATTTATTGCCATGCTCCACTTCATTCGTAATAAAACAGTTCCTCCCTTTAGAGAAGTGCAACACTTCTTTTGGAGAATAGAATATGAAGCCAGAGGAGCACCACACATCCACATGCTTTTGTGAATTAAAAATGTGCCAAAATTTGGTCAAGACAGTGATGCCACTGTTTTGGACATCATTCACAAATATGTCACATTTGAAATTCCTTCAGAAACTTGTTGGCGCAAATATAGAAACAAAGGGAAATATTACACCAAATGCCGCTTTGGTGATTCCCTAGACCAGTTTCAGCAACAGGCCAAGTGAACAGCTTCATGTTTTCAGTTAGACATAGTGTGAAAGGTAAATCTCCTAAGAACACATACAACATTAAAAAAACGAAGCATCAAAGTACATCAATGACTACAATGCAATCATTGCCCTCCTATGGAATGCAAATAAAGATGTGCAGTACATTGCAGACAATTCCACTGCAGTTGCATGATATGTCACAGCCTACTTAACTAAAGCAGAGAGCACAGAGCTAAAGGACCTCTGGGATGGCATATCATCTGACAAAACACTGACATAAACATTGTACAGTTTCGGTATAAAAATGCTCTCCCATAGAGAATCTTTGTTTATTTATTTGTATTGCGCGCCAGACAGGAGGTATCAGGGCACAGAAGGATACAAGAAGACTCTCAGCTTAGGTTACTCATAGCATATATACAAATCAAGGCATCAAGGCATCAAGGAAATACAGTTACATAATAACCCATAAAGACAATAGACAGTATGAGAGAACACTACACAGGCATCTTGATAGCAAAGCTCTGAAATCTACTTACAATGTGATAAGGTAGGTGACGGCATTACTGATCATTGTCTTTAAGCCAGTTGGTGAGATTCTGTCTGAAGCTCATTTAAGGTTTATCCGCTCTTAGGCATGGAGGTAGGGAGTTCCAAAGCTGAGCGGCTTTGACTGGAAAGCTACTACCTCCGGCCTTGGATAGCGTAAATCTTGGGACAATAAGGCAGTTACTGTTAACTATTCTAGTGGGCCTAATCAACGGTTTTCTGTGGAATCTCTCAGTGAGGTAACGAGGCACAGCATTGTTCAGATATTTGTGGATGAGCGAGGCGGTTTTCAACTGGATTTTATTGCCTGTGGATAGCCAGTTGTTTTGTCTCCTGATCTCAGAGATGTGCTCTCTTCTAGCTTCACCGAGGGCAGCTCTGAGAGCATTGTTTTGGAGTGTTTGAATTCTTTTAATGATTTATTAGACCCGATGTAAAGGGAGTTGCAATAGTCCAATTTGGACAGGATGAGGGCTCTGGCAAGGATAATGCAGCTACTCTTTGTATAAGAATGGTTTGCCAGCTCTGATGAGTTTGCAAGTATATGCTGTGGCAGACGCCATGGAGTTTACATGTTTGGTGAATGTGAGGGTAGAATCGAGGTGGTTTAGCAACTTTGATAAGGTTGCCGTCGATAATAAAGGAGTTGTATTCATCGCCTAGTTTTTTAAGGTTAGAGGTAGTGCCTAGAATGAGGAGTTCGGTTTTGTCATCATTCAGGCATATACCGTGTGCTGCCATGCATGCCTGGATGATGAGGTAGACTCTATTTACCAAAGCCAAATCCTTGTCGTAGTCCCCAGAAAGTGTTAGGAGAATCTGGGTATCATCTGCATAATTAGTGGAGGTGATACCAAGATGGTCCAGATCATCGAAAAGGGCTTGGTAAATATATTGTATAAGGTGGGTGAGACACACGATCCCTGGGGCACTCCACAGGTAATAGGGACAGGGTCTGCGGCTACTGAGGGTGAGAAGACTCTCATAGTCCTATTGCTTAAGAATGATTCTATCCAGACTATAGCCACAGACTGTTTAACCGGCACTGCCTCCTATGGGAAATCTGAAAACATAGTCTGGCTAAGCCTTGGTCCTGCTGCATCCATAAAAAGAGTTTTTAAATCATACCAAGATATAGAAACAATAGCCAAAAACGATCCCAACAACCAGGACATTCTGAAAAACAACGTATTAGACGCATACTACCCAACCAGAAGTACTGCTTTGGAAACCATGTGGCTATACTATATAGCCCAAAACTTCTCATACAATAATAATGTTAAACCAGAGGGGAGGGAGGTCGGATCCTGGACACCCAGAAAGAAGTAAATGGCGAGTTCCTGGGATACTACAAATGGATCTATGAGGACCCTGGCGGAGCTGGAGACCAGGAAATCCGGGACACGCTAGGAGACATAGGCCTACCTACCTTAGATGACTTAGAATGGGCAGACCTAGAAGCCCCAATTACAATAGAAGAGATCGAGTTAGTGATTCGTCACCTGCCCACTTGTAAGGCTCCGGGGTCAGATGGGCTACCGAGTGAATTTTACAAAACCTACAAACAAGAGCTGCTTCCCCCGTTGCTTGCAATGTTTAAAAAGAAATGTAAAAAAATGTTAAACCAGATGAGAAAAAAGGTAAATTAAAAAGTGAAAGGTGTGAGGGCAGCGTAGTTAAACTTACCAAAGTCAACCTCATTAATCATATGAAGCTATCTTTTAAACCTCCTCAACATAAACAACTATACTATATGTCCTTACTCCAACTTTTTAAACCATGGAGAAAGGAAGATTTATTAGACACCTATGAAGATGCTTTCAATGCAACTGAAAGCACCATAACAGACATAGGGCCTCATTCCGAGTCATGCCGGTAAGTAACTGTATTTTCCTGCATGGCGTAAAGTACGACACCGTGCTGGTTGAAGTCCGAAAATTACGGCCCATTCCGAGCTCAAGGACACGCGCTTTCCGCCATGCCGGAAAAGGACTGCGCGGCCTGCCGCAAAATCCCCCGAAAAACCCCTACCGGCATGCAACCGACACGTAAAGTACTACACCGCCCTGTAAGCATTAGCGACAGTGCATAACGGTGACCGTAAATTACGGTGACCGTAATTTACAGAAACCGTAAATTACGGTCTCCGCCGAAAAACGGATCCAGAAATTACGACATCGCACAGGAACGGGAAGGAGAGCGGCGGCCATCTTTAAAAACACAATCCATTGCCATCCGCAGCTGCCAGCAGCCCTGTGAGGAAAGTAAAGTCGTGAACCGGACCAGGCACCGCAGGACATGCCGAAAGCACCAAAAAGGGCGGCGGATCGTGTCCGCAAGGTGAAATTCTCCATCGATGAACTGCAGGTCATGGTAGACCACCTTGCAGAGCATGCTGATGTAGTTTTCAGCGGCGACATGCACAGGGAATCAACCCTCTGCAAGAAGACCATCTGGGCGGAACTGGCACAGAGGGTGAGCGCTGTTAGAAGCACCCCCCGCGCCCCAAGGGACTGCCGCAAGCGGTGGGATGACCTGCGGGTGCGGGTGCAGGGCCTCCTCTCCACCAACCGCAGCCAGGCCCTGCAGACGGGAGGTGGGCCAAGTACACAGGTCCAACTAGAGCCATGGGAGGAGACCTGCGCGCAGCTCATTGGCACGGAATCCATAGAGGGCGTGGGGACCATGGAGTGCGGCGGAACGACTTCTGCAGAAGGAGGTGAGTGTTGACAGTGCACACTGGCAATGTCCATTGCATCATGTAAACTGACCCAGGGGCCATCGAAGGCACCCTCTCGTGTTGCCCTCCCCCCATCTAACGCATCCCCCCATCCAACAAATGCTGAGGCAAGTGCCGCCTAATGCTGGCCCAAGTGCGAGTACATAACGCACATCAACCATACTGGACTGACTTGCACAGCCCATCATGCACACCGTCCAGCGTGGTAGGCATAGTACCTGCTGAAATGTACATGAACAGGGCACAACAAATCACTCCCAAACATGTGTATATGTCATCACCATGCACATGTACCACTGCCATAGCTACCCCCCAAACTGAACAACCCGTGAATGACTGAAATGTCCTTGCAACCATGTATGCAAATAGGACATAGCACATACACTAATGTTGTCCCTCTCTCCTACCCCCACAGGCACAGACCATGACAGCACAGAGCCCCAAGGAAGCCGGCCAAGCACTTCCGCGGGTACTGGTAGGGCCAGGCCGAAGTCAGCAGCCAAGAAAACCACCCCTCAGCCTACGGAAAGGCCACTTGAAGCTGGCAGACCAGCAAGCCACAAAACATCCGTGGCAGCAGCCGAGCAGACCCCTACCTCAGCACAATCGAGCATTTCAGGGGAGGCTGCCGCTACCGCACCAGATGAGTGGGAGCCCAGCCCGCCACCCATCCAGGGGCCCATGTCGGAGGACGAACAGGAGAGCATGCAAATGCTGGAACCATGCCTCGTGACACTTACGTCATGCAGTGACTCCGGGGATGCACGATCACCAGTGCACAGCCTTGAACTTGACCTGCTGGGGTGTGACGTCGTTCCCCCCAGTCCACCCATACAACCCCCTGCACAGCATGCTGGTGCAAGTAGATCATCCGATGGCCCCCCTTCACCTGACCAGTTCAGAGTTCAGCAATTGAGCGATCTCATAGGGAATATATTGAGGATAATCGCCAGACCAAGGCTGGACTGCATGAGGAACTCGATCAAATGCACCAGTCCCTCAACGACTGCACCACCAGATTGTGCGACTCGCTGACGGACAATACAACCCGGCTATGCCATGTCCTGAACCGCATTGCTAATGCCCTTGAGTCAGGGAGTCAAAATACGGAGCCGCAGCAGGAGGGCACGTCCGAGACAAGTGAGGCCACGCAAGGCAGCCCGGAGAGACGCCTCCGGCGTTCCTTGCGCAAACGGGATTTGCCTCCCCCAGACAAGGGCTCCAAGGGACATTAGCCATTCCTGCCACATGTGGTCCCAAGATCCTACATGGGACGACTGCTCGGGAGTTGGGGGGATGGGAGAGGGGGGTGGCGTTGTGTTCTGGAGTTGGGGGAAGGGGGTGATGTTGTGTTCTGGAGTTGGGGGGAGGGGTGTGATGTGTTCTGGAGTTGGGGGGAGGGGGGTGATGTTGTGTTCTGGAGTTGGGGGGAGGGGGAGGGGGCATGGGCATTTGCTGAAGTAAGCACTGTTTTTTCATTTCTTGTTATCTCAATACACAATTGGTGTTGCAAAGTTGAACCGTTGTGGACATTCTTCATTGCACTTTTTGTCCATCTGCACATATGGCATGGGCCCATTCGACACCAGATATCAATGGAGGGGTCAGCCACCAGTCCTGGTTCGCGGGCACATATGTGCATCACGCAAACCTGGTGACTGCTGCATCTACACGCATGCACGGGTATGGCCATGGTCTGGTTGCCCAATGGGCCTGTTCAGGGGGTTCATGACAGGGGTCATGTGGCTTGCTGTTAGGGTACATCCACCAACAGCTGCATGTGTCGCAAAATGAGGTGGGTGTGTGGACTGTCATGGTGGTGAACAGCACTTGGCTGTCATGGCAGGCTTTCGATGATGGCCATATGTACATGTACATAGATATATTCGGCACGATCAGGGACACAAATATGTGTCCCATGCAATGTAATGCTGTGGGGTGTCGTGTCTAAATGATGGTCCGTGAACGGTGGTGTGGACATCTTGGGGTACATGTTCCTTTGTCGCATGCTGCTGTTCTGATGTCAGATAATTCTGGTGCTGTGTACTGTGTACATTCTCATTTGGCTGTGGATCATGTCCATCATCCAGCTCTGATCCATTCTATGGTGATTCCCAACACTCCTATGGGGGTGCCATGCCGGTGACGTGATATCGTACCCCTGCTGTCCTCCGCGAATTCCACTTCCAGGGGTGGGTCTCCAATGTGGTGCCAGGCTGGGGGATGCCGCAATGTGAATGTGCAGTGTGCCCTCGGATATGCACTTGCGGTTGTGGTGTCCGCCAATGAGTGGTGCTGGTGTAGTGTGCCTATCCCTTGTCAGTTGGTGTAGATGTAGTGTGATGTGGGTGCCTTATTCTGGCAAAGTGAAAATATGTTCATATGTGCCGTTGCCCTGGTTCTTTGGCAGGTTTGTTGTCAGGGTGAACAACGTACAATGGCTCCATCTTTTCTACGCAGTTGGTTCATGCAGGCACCCACCCTGTGGCACCAGTGCACTTGCATGACGCAGTCAGACGACTCAACAGCCAGCCAGACAGGTCATCCTGCATGTTGGGCCATGTGGCGCGGTAGCGTGCTGACCTCTTTCCTTTTCAATCGACCCTCCCAGGTCCAACTTGGGGCCCTCCTCTCTGACATCTTTTCCTCCACCTGTGGTGTTCCCCTGGGATCTAATCTCCCTCCCTGGCTGTTCAACCAGTATTTGGCACTCCTTGGCCACCGCATCGCCACCCTCTGCCCAAACTTTCAGCGCTATGCAGATGATACCCGGCAAATTTTCAGCCTACCCTCGGCGTCCTCCTCCCTTCCCTCATCTCTGACTGTCTGTCTGATATCCAGGAATGGTGTGCAGCCAATGAACACTGCCTTAATGCTAGTAAGACTGAGATTCTCCTCATCGGCACACCCACTCCCTCCTTCCCTTAAGTTCAAAACACTATGCATTGTCCACAAGGCCTTCTGGGGCCTGGGGCATGAATTCCTTCTACTTTCTCTTCCTGAATGTCTTCCTTCCAGAGACCTTTGCTCATCCGTCTCCGACTCACTCAGGGTCAGCCGCTTCTCAGAGCAACGAGCTGGGGGTAGATCTCTCCCCGTGGCAGGGGCCTCCCTCTGGAACAGCCTTCCTGCATCCCTGATATTTGAGGAGAACCATCTCTGGTTCCGGAAGCACCTCATGACCTTCCTCTTTGCTTCTGCTTTCTCTCTCCCTCTCCCCTGCTGAATTATTCACTGAAACTGCACAGGATCTGGATCTGGGCCACTCTCGCCGACCTCGGTCCTGGGCCCAGCCACTCTCCACTTGCACTGCCTCCCTGGCAACCCCTGCACTGCGGGACTGTCTCTCTATCCCTACAGCCCCCCCCTTCCCAGCACTTGTCTGCACTTACCTTGCACTTGCCACCAGCTGGCCATATTAATTTATTTTTTGATATTCGACTTACTTTGTACTGCACTTCCCCCGTCCACTTGCACTTTTTCCATTCTCACTACCCCTGCACTTGCGTGGTCTGTGTCACACCTGGCCTGGTGGGATCGTTGTCTGTCTTCCCCTTGTTCTCCCCTCCCTGCCTCGGCGCGCCTTGCGACACTTGTGTATGGCCGCGTTCCAAATGCCATATCATATCATATCATGTCATTTCAGCAGGCCCTTTGAGTCGTGTGTAGTTGTTTGGTGTCGGGCCCACCCATGTGTGCGGTTCTTGGTAGTGTTGCATTCCATCTGCACGTAGGGGGAGTGGTATTGTTTGCAGTTGATGTCCGCAACGTGCATGCCAAGCTGATCCACATACGACCAGTGGGTGCTGTCAGGGGCAACATTATTTGCTATGCCTCCATTTGCTTTTGGTCCAGCTTTACTGTTATGTGTCTCATGGGTGGTCCATGTTGGGGATCGGTGGACCCTTGGTTGTTTGGGGATGTGTTTGGGGGGGTGTAAGGGCACTTGGATATGTGGCCGCATAATGGACAGTTGTGACATGCCACTGTGTGCTGGTGGGTGCCTTTGGCATGGGTGTGGGGCACAGGCAACACCATCACTTGTGCCGGGTTGGCACTGTACATTTGTATGGTGCTCGCTTGTCTTGTGTCTGTGCCGCAATATGGTGGTGACGGTGTCACAGTCTAGGTGGTCAGGGATGTCTGTCTGGTAGGCCTTCTCCTAGAGCGTCAAGTCATGCTACGTGTGCATGGGGGCTGCAGGGGTGGTAACGGAGGATGCATTGGTGCTGCATGCAGGGCCTGTCTCCCCCCTCCTTCTACCCCTGTGTCTCCTCAGTGGGGGGGCCTGGTGTTGTTGCAGGGGTTTGTGTGGTTGTGGACTTGATTGTTCAATTGGTGTCATCTTGGTGTGGGAGGGTGGTGGTGTGTGGGTGTGTTCCTTTTCTACTATGCCAGACTCCTGGCCTCCGTCTGTGTTGCATGTGTGCACCTGTGGCTCTGGATCCCACTGCTCAGGGTTCTTTACTCCTTCTCTGAGATGCCTGTATGTACTCCATGCCGGTAAGGTACTTTACGGCCTTGAGGAGGACGTAATTTACGTGTGGTCCTTACTTGGAATCAGCTCCGGTTTACGCCATGGCGTTAATTTCGCCATGGTGGTGCGTGCGCGCGACCCAAGACCGTAAATTACGGCATTGTAGTTTACGGTGCCGTAATTTACGGTCTGAGGGGTCGGAATGGCATGGAGCGGAAAACCATGCCGGTAAATCAATACCGGCATGGTTTGTACCTTACCTCCAGACTCGGAATGACCCCCATACATTTTACACAGTACAAAAATATGTTGGACAATGAATGCCAACAAGAGGAAGAATTTCAAGAACAACTAAATATAGACACTCCTGAAAGCAGTCAACCTTCTCTAACAGGAATCCAAGAACCTCTTGGACAACCGCTTATAGCAAATGAGGCAGAATTAGCCATGACAGAAGTAGAAAACACCATATATCAGTATGAGCAATCTACAGAAGACTTTGCTCTAATGAAATCACGACTAAACAATGAGCAGCATAGCATTTAACTAGAAGTAACAAAAGAAATTGAACATGCTATACAGCACGAAAGTAAAACTTGTACCTGTCAAGACTATAAACCTGTACTGCTCTATGTAAGTGGACAAGCTGGTTTAGGCAAAACATTCTTAATAAAAATCATCAGAAAGTTCCTCCAACAATTAACAAACAACAAGCTTTCAGCAGTTGTAACTGCCCCCACAGGTTGAGTAGCCTACAACATAAGTGGTGTCACTTTACACCGATTGCTACTTCTGCCAGTAGAGTACCAAAACAGATTAGACTACTACAAACTTTCAGCAGAAGCTGTTATGGAGATGCGCAGAGTTTTAAAACAAATGTAAATGCTCCTAATAGATGATGTGAGCATGGTCTCCAACCTAATGTTGGCTATGATTTACCTCAGATTGCAAGAGGGCTTTAAAACAGACTACGAACAACTCTTTGGTGGAAAACATGTTATTATTTTTGGAGATCTTCTTCAATTAATACCAGTCAAAGGAGAACCTATTTTTAAAACCTTAGGAGACAAACTGTGCCATAAAACTCTAGGCAGCATAGGAAATGTAAATCTCTGGCAACATTTCCAATACAAAGAACTAACAGAAAACATGTGTCAGTCTGCAGACCTCACCTATGCCAACATTTTGAAAAGTATTTGGATTGGTGTACTATCTAAGGAAGCACAATCTATCTTGAATACTAGATGCATCCATGACCTATACTGCGATAACACATGTGCTACTGCTGTCATGGAACAATTAGCACACAAACATCTAAAATGTGTGTCCCTAATGCCAACTCTTGCAAGCTGTGCAAAATTCAATGAAACAATGCTGAAAAAGGAAATGCAACCACTGGTACAAATTATCTCCATAGACAAACTGGACATGTACAGTATGGCACTACCTATGTGTCAACAAGCCACAGCACGACTAAATACCTTAGAAAACTCTATCTCTAACACAGCTGACTTAGACAAAATATTAACACTGTGTTTAAAGTGTAGAGTGATGCTGAAGCGTAACTTTGATGTGGAACAAGGTTTAGTTAATGGAGCACTGGGTACAGTTGTAGGCTTCCAAACATACGCACGTGACAACAGCATTCAGTTTGTCATTGTTAACTTTGACAAACTTTCAGAAGTTAAAAAAATAGGATGCTTAACAGCCCGATTCCTACTTTTCAAAGACATGTATGTACGCAGAGAACAGTTTGCTCTGTCTCTAGCATACGCAGTCACCATTCATAAATCGCAAGGTCTAACTCTAGATCAAGCATTGATTGATATTGGCAGCACAGTTTTTAAAGAAAGCATGAGTTATGTAGCACTATCACGCCTACGTACACTTGAAGGACTCTTTCTAGTCAACTTTGATGTAAGTAAAGTCAATGCTGACATTCCTTGTATCGTACAGTACAATAGATTATGTGCACTCTACACACCCCATCTAAAAATGTACCCTGTTCCTCAAAAACACAAACTTTGTAAAAGAAAACTCAAGCAATCCGAACTTACACAGGATCTCCCAATAATACCACCAAAGAAATTGAAATCAGCTAATACTCCATCTACTAAAACCACAAAAGGATATACTGAAAATTCAAATGCATACCGAACTCCTCAAACAAAAACGACCTCTGCAAAGAAATATATCATGGACTTCCAGCAAATGACACAGACACAGAAATGCGTGGTCCATTCAAGTTTTCCAATACAACTTTTGTAAATTGCTATGCAAATGTAGCAATCAATATGCTGTTCCAATTGCTACCAAGTCTTGAAAATATTTACTTAAATGGCACAGACCAGTTGTGTTTGCAAATGTTAGCCCTTCACAGAAATGCAACAAACAATCCTAACAACACTTACAGTGTTTCTGGAATAAGACAGGAATTAGACTACTGTGCAGGAATGGTGAAATTCACAATAAACACTCAAGAATGTCTAATGTACTTACTGCAGGTACTAGAAAACATTAATGTACCTATAAATGAAATCTTCCAGATTTCATACAAGTGGAAACATAAATGCACTCTCTGCAACCATGTAGTGCAGGAACAAGTCTCTAACAAGTGTTTTGTGTATGTATCCATACCTAACTGTCAATCCATTCAATTTCAACACCTGGTACAAAATGCAAACCATGGCATGTTATGTACTACTTGCAATTCCGATAATCGTTCCACTTTACACATGCAATCGCATATCCAATACGTAATAATGCTTTTACGTTACAATGCCGATGGTACCAAAAACAACTGCAAGTTTACTAGCTTCACACATGAGCAAGTATCACTTGGCAAGAAAACCTTCACAACAGTAGGCATAATCTACCAGACAGGCACCACAAACAATGCAGGGCACTATACTGCATGCATTAAAAAGAAATGTGGATGGTTTGAATGCAATGATATGTCCATTACTCTAAAACAAAGATTACCAGCAAATCTTGCAAATGCCTACTTAATATTCTTGAAACCAAAATGTACTCACTAATCCACAAAAGAAGAATAACTTACAAAAACTCCATTCTATGAGCACCTACAAAGTGTCCTGAAACCAACCACAGATAGATTAAGGCAACATGAGTTAACAGTACTCAAAAGTGTAAATGTACCATCAAAAATGAACGTGCTTGAAAACATATCCTGCAAAACTAGAAACCTGTGAACAGTTAGAATATGCCAACAGGTATCTAACTTCAACCATAGTACTTCAATATTTCTTCCAGCAATCAATCTGCCAAAAGAACTGCAACCATAGTACTTCAATATTACTTCCAGCAATCAATCTACCAAAAGCAACCTTCAGGAACCACAGTGCTACAAACAAACCCTTAACAACTTCCAAACTACCAACAGTTAGAAAACGCCAAAAAGTATCTAACTACCCCCACAATTCTCAATATTACTTAAAAATCTTCAACAACAACCAAACACATAAACAAATACTGCTAAATAGAACAAAAAGATGAACAGAATACGCCAACTGGTATCTAACTACAACCATAGTAATAACAATTCCAAAATGGAAATAACGTCAACTATTACTATAAATACTGCTCATGTCACTAAACCAAACTAAGGAATTTAACAAAAATGAAACATAGAAGGTTTTTTTTTTTTTAACCCTGCATGGATTTTATTTTTCCCACCGACCCAATGATTATTCTAAAAAACACAGGAACTGAGCAGATTGCACAGTACACTTGTTTGAAGCATAGTACTAGTTAAGTACTAACTGTGAGGGTCAACAAACTATACAAATGTCTACAATGTAATGCAATGCAACCTTACAAAGTACCTACCCTAACATGCTATATTTTCTTTTATCACAGACAATGAAAGCAAAATGTGTAAAACAATGAGAAAGAAACTGTAGAGACCCTCAACAAAACAAACAGTAAGTATACAATTAATGATGTCACACTTCTTTATCATTTCAAAATATGCATTCTATACATATAATTCTCCAATCCTTATACCAGCATGAAAATGTTGCCTACATGGCTGTATTATGCTGCAGTGGTTGAGATTAGGGCTTAGAATCTTGGGTGCATGGCCAGAGCCATGCACCCAAGACTCCAGGCCCTGACCTCAACCACTGCAGCATAATACAGCCATGCACACAAATATCTGCCCACTTACCACAGTACAAGCACATAAACCATATACTGCACTCCCATACCCTAATAAAACCTGCTTACAATCACTAAAGGAACTGTTTGCCTTAGGATCTGTCTACAGACATCCGCCATGTCCGCGAACACCGCAAACACAAAAGTGCCGTCTCACACTTAAACAAATTCACCTTATGATCCACCTTTCACTCCCCCACCTTTTCCAGCCCTCCTTCCCAACACAAAATGACCCAAAACATGTTTTTAAGGCCCTTTCACCACCGCGCTGTCCGCGGACACAAGATGGCGGGCATTTCTCAAAATGATGCCGCCCTCCACGCCTCCCTCCAGCCAATCAACGAGTGTTTCAGGTGTCCGCGAACATGACACCGGGCGCTGAACCAATCACAGTCCTGACCACGGACCGAACAGGGAAATGTGTCAGTGGACCGGACACAGATATCACACATTTTTTTCACTTACTTTTTTGTTGTTTTTAAAAAAACTACAGGACGGATTTACACCAAATTTACAAAAGCACACTTTTGAGATCAAGCCACCGCTTCTGCCGCAAATTTGGTGAAAATCCGTCCAGCGGTTTGGGCTGTAGGGGTGAGCAAAGTTTTTTTCCCATTATGTCTAAAAAAAAGGAAAAAGAAAAGATTTGGGATCCCCCATACAACATTTCCCCTCCTTGACGAAACCTCACCAAACTTCGCATAGAAATTCAGAGTAAGCCAAATACTTTTTTTGCAAAGTTTGGGGAGGATTTGTCCACAGGGAGCAAAGTTATATGCCGCCCAAAAAGTGCTCTTCCTATGAGATGAGCAACTTAACCATAACTACTGGGCCGCTACCGCAGGCCCAGTAATGTATATGTATATATATTTATTCAGGGGGAAAGATATAGTGGAAGTGCAGTTAAGGTGAGTAAACTTAATGCAACAAAACCCTTGAAATTCAGCGCATTGGGAAACTTAGGACCAGCTAAACTCGTTGCATACCCTTTGATCCCTCCCCCCATAATACTATATCCCTCATATTGCCATTTTGTATGGCATTGTAAATTCCCTCCCTTATGATATATATGTGTTCTTGGGCTTTGCAATGGGAATGCACCAAGTTAAGACAGTTCTGAGTTTCCCAATGAGATGAATTTCAAGAGTTTTTTCAGCGTTACGTTTACTCACTTCAACAAGGGTTTGTCCATGGTCTTCGGCTGTACCCACTGTATATTTTTCAGCGCCACTGGCTATGGCCTTTGGTCATGGATAGTGGACACGGCCTTCGGCACATTACAATGAACTACAAATACCCTTGGTTATTTTTAGTCATTAAACCCACTGTTATTGGGGAAAACGGTAAAGAAATGCTTCCCTGCCCTCAGAGACTCTCACCAAGTACCCCCTCATGTGTGACTGCTCTACCCCACTCCCCTTATGGCCTCCTCATCTCCCTTGACCTCTCCCATTCCCCCACAGCACTCATCATTTCTGTGATGAAGTTTCAGTTGAAATGTCGGGTAGCCGCGGTTACACCCCAGGTCATACCCGAGGGTATGTGAAAAATGCTTTAGCCTCGTGTTGCAAATTTGGTCCCCCTCCAACTCCTAAACTTAACTTGGTCTCCTCTTGACCCCTCTCCCCCTTCTGCCTGATGGCATTTGCATGTTGTTGTCCTGTAAATTACTTTTTTTGTGTTTTATTTTCCAATACCCTGGGGTATAACCATGGCTATCACTTGCATCAAAAAAATATGGTGACTGTTTCATCTATAAACACCCTAAACACTTGGAAATGTATCCGGCCGGATATAGCTATTTATTTTTTAGAAGGGGCACCCCCTTCTCCATGAAATAATACAATTTTAAAAAGTGCTGGGTGGAATAACCCAATACCACAAAAGGATTGCAAGACAACGCTTTGTGGCCAAGTTGTTTCAAACCTGGTCCAAATCTGTCCAATGGTTTTGGTTGTGCGGTCGAGCAAAAATGTACCATTTTGTCTATGGGAAGATAAATGGGGATTAGGCCGAAAATGCCTTTTTTAATGACTTTTTTTTGTTTTTAAATTATTTTTTCCCAAACTTTCAAGTCTGGTGGAAGGAATGGGGGACGGGGGGTGGCAGGGGGGCAGACCTATACAATTGTCTGCAAAAGTTAATTCAAATACATCACACGAGTGAAATGGTATTAGCGATTCATTTGTTCGATTTCCTATGAACCTCTGACTCACCTTAATATGTTTTGGTATTAAGATGTGCTGACAGGAAATACCTGCATTGCAGACTCTTCAGCAGGATATCTGGACAACATAGATAAGATTGAATCAAGCACTTTAAACAAAAAAAAAAAAACATCTGGTTATCTGGTGTCATGTTTTGATGCCGGGATGTGCTGACTGGAAACAGGAGATTTGCATATCCCCAAACCGGACATCAGGACTACATAGACAATATTTGGGGTGGTCTAACTAGAGGTTTAAAACAGGGTTTCGGGCCTGTTCTGTTAGACTACAGAATGCTTGGGAATTGGCACTTGGAGCAGGTGGTGAATTTTCTGAAGCTCAAAGCTTGGCCTGGTCTGACACTGCACACCATTGGAGCCCCGTGCTGTGCACTTAATGACATTTGCTGGATCATGCAGTAAAACTCTGCTGGGCTGCCTTTGATCTCATTCAATGCGCCGAAGCTGAACACTTGGTCACCATGCCATAGGGGGCATTCCTGCTGTGCACTTGGGAAATAAAGCATCTGGAGGCCTGCACTGTTTTAACAGAATTACTGGATTGTTGGCAGACAGTATTTAAACGTTTTACTTTCGAGGTGAGTGAACCTTGCATTTACATTAAGCATGTCTAGAGTCTGTGCTTCACTGTGTTGTGGCTTGTATTTTTAAAAAATTAAAATTTCAAGAGTTTTTGTTCAGGGGCTTATAAGGAAGATGGCAAGCGTGTTGGTGCAGGGGGATAGATAGGAAGCACCGGGCTTAAAGCTTTTGAAGATTGTGTGACGGCTCGATATCTTTTTTTATTGATTTTATTTTAACGGGTTGTGTGTTAAATGTGTAATTGTGTTTAAACAGATGTTGAGGGGTACTGTTTAAAAAATAACCTGCATGACATGTATCCTGTAACAGGCCACATGCCCCAATGGTCCTGAGCTATTTTGCAGGCCTATGTTTTAACAACATGTTTAAATGCACCCCATGCAGCTGTAAAGCGCCATGGGTGAGCCTGCCTTTAACTGTCAAGTGGTGGGTGGTAATTATATCTGGGCGCTTGGTTTGAATGTAAAAGCAGCCATGGCCCATAAAAGTATCTTAAATGCGCGTTCACTAAACATGCATTCAAGGATTGATTGTGCACGTACAAGGTTTACATGAGTTGAGCAACGTAATGTACATGTGAAACTCTTAAGCAGCACTCTATTTCAGTTTAGCTGTGTAGTAGTTGAACGCTCATGGGTGAGAGCTCTGGTGATTTCTGGAAGGGCTTGTTTAAGCTTCCTGTAGCTCATGGAACTTTGTGTTTTAATACCACTGAAGAATGGGTCCCCGGAATGGCCCTCGTGTCCCCTATGCTCATGTCAGCCGAAGGATAAGAAACGAGAGGTGCCAGTCACTGTAACCAGTGTATCCCACTTATGGGAACAGATATTCTCTTCGACAACCATTAAAACCCTAACCAGCCGATGTCTTTACAGAGACAGGTGCTTCATTCCTGGATCAGGTTGATTAATAATAACCACCAGCCGTGCTGATGTCACCAGTGACAACACAACATAGCAACATTAGTCATGAAGTGGACTTGCACGCCTGCACGAAGTTACGCAGACACACACGGCCCCCACGAAGAACATATTTACACCATTCTGTAGATAAAGGACAGACACAAATACATACTGTAAAAAGCTTTTCTTTATCACTAGTCAAATGCAGAAATGCAAGAGAGCAAAACATACATGGAGCCAGTTTGCAGTCACTTCATCACAACTAACCATAAGGAGCTACAGGGACATATACAGAAATTATAAGGCTCAATCAATGCTAATCCCTAAAAAGGAAGTACTAGGACACATATGGAAACCATAGAAGGACTGTAGTGAATTTGCATGAAGCCATAGGCCTCAAAATAGGGAAGAATAGATGCAGACTCTGCAGCACAAAGAACAGAGGCAGTGTTTGCAGCCAAGGACAAGGGGGGGGAAGTAAGCCACCAGCGAAATACAGAATAAAATCCTCAATAATTGCAGGCCGAAAGGCTCAGTTCCATGGTCCTCACCCACATGACCCAGCCGAGCCAAACAATGGCCACATACTTGTGGTGGGAAGAGGAGCTGTTCCCAGCATACAAGATAAGACTGATACATGCATTGTCCACAGAAGGTTGCAACCTGCAGGCACTCTCCCAGGCTAGGTGGCTATATCCATCGCAACAATGGGACACAGTCTTTCTCATCACCTGGAAAAGGTACACTGAACGCTGTGAACAGAACAGGGTCCCAGGCCTGGGGAGACCCGCTACATCCAATATAGATGCTTCAACAAGGGGGTGGTGTATAATGTTGCACTGGCCAATGGTCATTATGCGACCCTAAAACAAATGAATAGATCGTTTTTGAGGCATTTCAGGGGAACCGACCAGACATGGGAAGGCCAATGGAACAACTCACATAGGGGATTTCCATAGGTGGCATAATCCGAGCTACCCAATGGATATGGCCACTAGGTTTTTGGGATGGGCTGGTGGATGTGACATCACTAAGAAATTAAACTAAGTGACACGGGCTCAGGAGCTATGATTGCCAAAGATGTTGTTGTTTCATGTATGATCACTGTCTTTCAGAGAATAAAGGCAGTTAATTTGCCCCATGGCCAAGTTCTCTGTTATTGCTGGGGGGAAGGATTCGGATAGGCCCTAAATTGGGACATTATTGGTGTGAACCGCCCCCGTCCTCTGGTATACTATTACACAGTGGTAGTAGAGGACCTTTGGTTATGTTCGATTGGCACGATACCGTCTCTTCCCGTCGCAACACCTGGAGTGCTGTGAGGTGACCGACGGAGACCGAGAATCTCATGGAAGGTGCACCCTGTGAAGACGCTGTCAGGAGCCGCTTTGGAGAAAATCATGCCCGCTGTCCATGGGACGCCGATCAGACCAGAAGGGCGGAGTTGCAGGTTGGGGGAGAGCCAGTGACTGAGCAACGTCAGCTGATCACAGATTGTAAGTCTAGACTCAGCCATACAGCAAATAGGGCAAGTGGTGAACAGATGTTGGGTGTGAGGTGGTGTTGAATATTGTGGGGTGGGAAGACACCGAGGGGGATGTAAATTGTTTGTGGTTAGGGAACATTCGATATTGAGGTGACCAATTTCAGCAATTGGCCTAGGTGATTGGCTTGTGGGTACGGATGATAAAAGTTATGTAAACTTTGGATTTCCTGTGGGTTTGGCATTGGAGCTCGGATTATGGATGATGGTATCCCCAGGTATGGGGCTTAGCAAATGGAGCTAGCTTGAATCGCAGAAGGTGTTCTTCTGGTTAAGTCTTGCAGAGGCGTTTCATCTAGAAGGCAATGCTGTAGGTACAGACTGAGAATGGGAAGTATTGTTATCCCCCGTTTGGAGGAAGGAAGACGGCCGTGGATAGATATATGTTGTTTGTATTTGTTGGGGTCTCTGTGTTATTGTGAAATGTTGTGGACAATTTTGTGAGTGGGTGGGTATCATCGATCTCTGTTCTTTTCCCTTTTCCTTCTGCATTATAGAGGTGACGTCGCCAATAAGGCTTGTGTATAGGACTTGGAAAGCACGAGGGGTGCAGAAGTTTTTATGATGATCAAGGAATAGAGGAGTTTTTGTTTTTTGAGGCGGTGAGTGGAAGGTGCATGTGCAAGATTGGTCGGTGTGCCTACGAAGGAGGAGAGTTGCAGAATGGCGGTGCGCAAAGCACACCCAAGGCATTGAGAGCCTGAGAGGCTTGTGATTTTTGGGCCTCATTCGAAGTTGGGCAGTAAGGGATACCGAGAACCAGTAAGGAGACCAGTGCCGGTAATCCCTTACCGCCCTACTACAAGGTCCCATAGCGGGTCCCTCCTTTAACGCCTGGTCTGACTTGGCGTTGTGGATGGGACCCGTTAAGGGAACAGGGCGTAAATAGTGGGCTTGACATACACCAGCCCGTTATTTGCGCCCTCCCCATTCCTGGGGGCTCAAATGGGAATGGGGAATGACATTTTCAATGGGGACTTACCGGTCCCACAAAGGTCGGTCTACACTGGTAAGTCCCCATTGAACTAGACCGGTGCTGGACCCGTTATTGGTGGCAGTCATGGCGCAAATAGCGCCATGACTACCACCAACCTCGGAATGAGACCCTTTGTGTTTTAAACTGGTATTTGAACATTTGGTATAGAGGAAAAATAAAGTGAACTTGTTCTATTACAGCGCAAGTGTCGAAAACTCTGAGTTCTGGTCAAGTAAGTATTGAACTAATGCACTGGGCAAAACGATGGTGGACACACCCCTACAGCACATGAAGTCCCTTCCACGATATAAGGGCACCATTTGTAAATATAGCGCGGAATTAATGAAGCACATAGGATAAACTGCCTAAGGCATGGCAAAAAGGAGGGAGCTTCTCCAAATGTGTGCAGCAACCATTATACACACATATACACAAGGCTTACAAAGGTAAGAAGTTGAGCAAGAAAATGTCTATATTCGAGTTGCGGAAAATGTTCTGGGATGATGGAGGGGATGTGGCGCTACATCACTGGATGCTGAACCAACAGGACGCGGCAGACAAAAAACCCTCGGCCCCTACCCCTTCTCGTTCCGAACATGAGAGCGAAGGCGCAACTGTGGGGGTACAGGGAATATATCCAGCAAGAGAATTAAGAGCAGCGGCAGGGTACACAAATCCAATATTTGCACCTCCAGCATATAGCAAGAAAGAGGGGAAAGACGAGATCGGACAAGTGGTCAAGGAAACTGAAGGTGTAGGAGGCAAAAAGAGAGAGTGCAGCGAGATCCAGGCACTCATAAAAGAGAATGACATTGGGATAGAAGGAAGAAAGGAGGGACCAGAGAATATCATTCCGAACAAGTGGGTAGGCAGACAAATATTACTGAAACTAGAAAGGAAGGTAGCGGGAGAATTGGGAGACTCTACCCAAGAAGTAGCAGGGTGCAAGGACATGAGTGAAGCAACAGAATGGCAGCGATAATGGAAGAAGTAGAGAGGCGAGAGAAAGAGGAAAAGTAGGAGCACGGAAGAGCACGAAGGGAGAAACAAAGGGTAGACGCGTGACAATGCAAGGAGCAAGAGGCGCAGAGACGAGAGCTTAAGGATTTGGCAAGAAGGAGAGAAGAAGAAGAAAGGAAAAGGCAAGTGAAAATAAAGGACAAGAGGAAGTTGGAAGTGGAGCGGCTCCTTAAAGAGCGACAGTGCAGAGAAGAAGATAAGCGAGCTGTAAGGGAAGTGTGGGTAAAGTTGGTTAAAGCATGTTTTAATCATGATGGAGAGGAGCAGGGGAGGCGAGAGTGAAACCAAGGCAGAGACGACATTTTGTCCTTTGTGGGGGAGGATGTGGAAGCACGAATAACATCGCAGATGGGCGGCAGGAAGGCGCAGTATCAAGGAGGCTAAGCTTCCAAGACAACTTTCACAGTGAAGGTGGAGGCATGGGGTCCAATGATGACTTAGTAGGGAGCGAGGATGAGGGAATAGTGCGGTCTTCCCACTATCATCAAGGGAAGAGCCTGAACCGAGACACAGTGCAGGGATAGTACAAAGCCATGGATGGACTAAGGAAGGACAGGCATGAAGGATCACAGCAGTGTAGGGACATCTCGCACAGCGCAGACGGCATTACTCCATACACGCAAAGGCTCAGGCACCTCCCTGCACGAAGGAAGGGAGAATTGGCAAGTGCATTTACTGCACAGGGAGACAGGGTGGAAAGACTGCAATGACTCAATGTACACTATTAGAGAAGGGAGGGGGTGACCTCAATACATACCATGGCAACAAATTGACAAAGACAACTTGAGGTGTAAGTTACCCTCGTTGACCACGGGTGTGGGGAAGTGGATATATGAGATAATAAGACTAACGGCAGGCACAACATTAGCAGTGGGTGACATGAAGCGTGTACTTTTGGCCATTCTTGGGGATGTTGCTGATGATGTATGGAAAAGGGCCAGCTACCCAGGAGTTACCGTGCAAAATACGGTGCATGATGGATCACGGTTTAACAACTATCGAGCGGCTGTGTGGCATGCTCTGCAAGTACAGTACCCAGACACCTCAGACATTAGCGCGATTATGGCGAGCAAAATGGGGGAGGATGAAGAACCCTTGTAGTATATTCAAGCTATTCAAGAGAAATGGAGACTTAAAACACAAGAAACTTGGGACAAAACAGTGGGGTTATTTTACCATATACTATGTCAAGGGTTGCTGGAACATGTGCAAAAGCAGCTTAAGAAGTTGGTGGGGATGGAGGCTAAACCATGGTCCAAAATCCACCTTATTATAGCACACTATTGTAGGCTAATGTAGGATAATGTGAGGAAGGAGTGTGAAGAAGGAAAACAGGAAGAGGCTTAGTTAGTGCAGAAGTTGCCATAGTATGCAATGAAAGCTGCAGTGTTAACAAGCAATAAAGGACCTGGTACCCCACATGTCCAGTACAGACCGCCACCCCACAGAAGCAGGTTTCATGGTGCGGGTGACACATTTTACGGGTTTAGAGGTTGAGGCGGGCCACCTAGGGGAAAGGGGTATGGGTATCAGATGTAGCACAGTCATGAGGGATTCTCAGGGGTATATCAGAGACAGATGGGAGGACCACCCCAGTGTTGGGTTTATGGACAGAAATGACACATTTCTCAAGTGTGTAGGAGCAGGGGGAATGCAACAGAATGGGGGGATGCAATATTAGCCCACATACCAGGGAGAACAGTATGATTATGCCCCCGGACAAAACACAGTGACAGGTGCAGGCATCGGATGCACACACAAAAGCATAACAGCCTATGAAGCATACACCCCAGGCACAGGGGCCCACACAGCCCTACTCACAGTTACCACCTGCACAGCAGATGCACAATAATACACAGTCACCATACATGACAGAGCAAAAAGACGGGACACTGACATGCACAGTCTCAATGGAAATGACTCCCATTCGAAGGTTTAGAGGCGTGACTGTGGTGGGGGCAACCTGTTCAAAAGGAATGGAATGTCATTGTTCCCACAATAGGACAGCCTACAGATGGACCTGGTGTGTTCTTTTTTATCGATTACACCCAATCCAGCAGAGGAACCACGTATAGGGGTAATGATAGGTGACAAGAATTCTTCCTTTCTCATAGACACAGGGGCGACTAGGTCCAGTGTCAGGGAGTCAAGGTATCCAATGTCATGCAATGCCATGAATGTGCAGGGATTTTCTGGGGTGATGGATTTGGTTCCTTTTACAGATGATCTTACACTTTCTAAAGGGGAGCATGATTTAGCTCTACAATTGTTGTGTTCCCGACAGACACCAGTATACATAATGCGAAAGAGACATTATGAGCAAACTCAACATGACCATCTCATTCACTGACCAAAGGATAGTGTGTTCCACACCTTGGATTCACCTTCTAAATGTGAGGGAAATTATGCAAGCCTACTGCAGACTTACAGCACAGAGGGGAGTGCCAGCAGATGAAGAGCTGTTCAAATATGGAGTTGAAGTAATAATAACATGGTGTCATGGCCTTGGGCCCGGAACCCCAGAACCCGCACCCCCAGGGCACGAGATCAAGGGGCAACACAACCTCTTATTGTCCCTTGGGGACAATACGACCTTGGAGAGCCCAGCTGGACTCAGTTTGGTGCCTTTGGCGCCAAGCTCATAAATAAATGTGCATTAGCACATTTCATTTGGTGCAGGTAGTTGCTTTCCCCTGCAGGGGCCCCATATGCATTGGGTCAGGAGTGGCTGCTAGGGAGAGGCAGAATGCACGTGCAAGCATCCTTTTAGGAGTGGAAGGGAGGGGCTGGTGAGTCATGGCTATGAGCGTGGACAGAGCAGACTATATAAACCTGCTCTGCCACCCAGCACATGCTTCGCTTTATTCTGTTATTGCAGCGTAACGCTCACCGCCGCCCAGAACGCATCTTACCTGCTTCCAGCTACCAGCCTGAGTGCACCATACCTGTCTTCAGCTAATCTCCAGAGCGCATCTTACCTGCTTCCAGCCTGAGAGCACCTTACCTGTCTTCAGCTACTCTCCAGAGTGCATCTTACCTGCTTCCAGCTACCAGCCTGCGTGCATCTTACCTAGTCTCCAGCTACCAGCCGCAGCACTTACCTTGAAATCCGCTGCCTTTGCCACGCATCGTCGTGGACTCAGGGATTCATCTTCCATCTCCGGGCCTCCGGATAGCAGCGCTCCAGCCTGATGTCGTGACAGATGGTGTCATCAAAGGGAAAAAGACAAAGACAAGGTTAGAAACCACTAAGACATTACATTTAAGGTCGCGCTTAGACAAAGCCTTGCGCTTGTCCTAAAACCAAAACTCACCATCCGTTGGAACATCGTGGAGTCCATTCTTATCCCTTTTGACCTCGCTTCTTGCACCGCAACTACTACTGGGCCACATATCACCTGTTGGGAGTAAACGGAGGAAAGACATTATTAAAGGGATATGGACAATAATCAAGAATCAACACTACAATATTTTAAAAGCCAAAAGACACTTACCTTGAAAAGTGGTTCAGCCACAGGTGGTCTGGGCTGCCACGCACATGGACCAGTGAAGGAACTCGGTCCATTCAACGCGCCCCAGCTGTGAGAAGCAGGGCGGAGAGCTCGCTATCATTAATCAACAGGTGAGACTATATGTGTCGCACATGCTAACCACATTCTGGGAAGAAGGGTTTGAGATAGAGAGCAGTCATATAGCAGCCTTTTCACGATCTCTCATATCCTCGCGGGGGCAGAGCCAGCCACCAGCACAGTCCACAGCACACGAGCAGGGGATGAAGCCTGCCAAAGGGAATTCACTTCAAGGGAGGCCTGTGACCATGCCCCAATGCCCCCGCAGAGACCAGGTGAGCGTAATACATGGCTCCGGGGGATTCAGGGAAAATTGTGGCGGCTTCCAAATGAATACATATTCAGACCAGAGCTACCATTAGATGAAAGGGCAGGGGACGGTGATCCCTGTAGAGCTAGAGGCAGGAATAGCGGGCGAAGACACGATAACAGCGCATGGGACAGATGACACCGGACGAGCATGGAGGACCATGATTGCAGTGGGAGAAGGGCATAGGTTAACTATCCTGACAGATAAAGAATTGTTCAAAGACAACCGCTCGGATTATGAGATGGTGTTCGACATTAACATGACCCACTGGGTGAATATACACTCCCGAGAGATACCGCAGAGAATGACGATGATGCTACAATAACCACCGTCATTTCTGGAGGCAGACTTGGCAAAAGTCCTCAGTATCTTATGGACCACAGGTTCCTATGACATGGGGATTTTGAAAGAAATAGGAGCAGTGAAGATAAAGCTTAAGCCAGGAGCAATTTTACAGAGAATAAAGCAATACCCTCTATCGAGGGAGGCAGATGAGGGCATTTATGAGACCATTGCGGCCATAGTTAAACAATGCATTTTAATTCCATCAGAATCACAGTGCAACACAGCTGTGTACTCTGTAAAAAAGGCAACAGGAGGGTTGTGCCATTTTATACAGGATATTTGCCCTTAGAACCACATTGTCCTTCCTCTAGCTCCGAATCCAGCAATAATTTTGTGTAGCATTCCCATGGAAGGTTACCACTTCACGGTTAAGAATGCCTTCTTCTCTATACCACTCCAGCCAGACTCACAGGATTTGAACTCATTGTTAAATAGAAATAAAAAGTGTAAACACACTTGGCTACCACAAGGCTACTGCAAGTCCCCTTCCGTATTCAACAGAGTACTGCAGATGGACTTAGGCAATGTACACTTGGAAAGTACTGTTATACAATACGTAGACAACATCTTGATCTGCAGCAACACAGACATGCGATGCAGACATTTCTCAGGACACATGTTGACTGTGCTAGCAGAAAAGGGGTATTAGGTAGACAAAGCCAAACTACAATATTGCCAAAAGGAGGAGTTATATATTGGGCAACTGATATCACAAGAGGGACGAAAAGTGACACCAGAAAGGGCACAAGCAATTTGCAAGATTCCAAAACCCACGACCATAAGACAAATGCAGCAGTATTTAGGTCTCTGCAATTACTGCAGGGCATGGGTATTCAACTGTAGCACATATACAAGCCCTTTGTTGAGCGCACTAAAGGAAGCACAAAGAGGGGGCAGCAGATTACAATTGACAGAAGAAATGACCGGGGCAGTTGAGGAGCTGAAGGTAGCAATATGCACGGCTCCAGTTTTAGGGATCCCAGACTATCAAGACAAATTTGACTTATTCTCACACTCCAACGGAGTAGTAATGACCACACAGTACTGACACAGAAGGCAACCATGGGTCACAAGCCATTCGCTTTCTACAGTGGGAAACTATACCAAGTAATGAGAGGTCACTACTCTTGTGAGCAGGCACTAGGTGCTTCCATATTTGCAGTGGAAAATTCAGCAAGTGTTACCATGGGATGCATCCCCACTACTTTTGTGGAACACGCTCTCTTCGCAATACTGCAATGGCTGAAGAACTACACTGACTACACAAAGGGCTTCAGGATATTAGGTGATACTATCAAATTCAGCCATCAAACTACTAAGATGCTGACTAGTGAACCCTGCGACATTTGTCACCCAGCTCATAGAGGAGGGAGATTATGTACACGACTGCACTACACATATAGAAAGCTAGAACGAAATCTCGAGAGTGAGAAAAAACGCACTTGAGGGGGGAGAAGTGCTTTATATCGACAGTTCATCAACTACAGACCAGACCATGGGGGAGATGCATACTGGGACAGCAGTAGTGAGGATAAAGGAGGATGGGACAAGCAAGGTGAGAGTAAGCGTACGCTTACCACCACATTTTTCAGCACAAGCTGAAGAGCTAGAAGCTCTAATACCAGCGCTGAAACAGAGTAAGAACAAGGAAGGGACAGTATACTCAGATTCAGCCTACGTGATGTCTACAGTCCATTCTGGACTGTCACGCTGGCTAAGGAGGGGCTTCTGATGTGCTGACCGGTCTCTGGTGCAGCACATGCTCTTATTGGGCAGACTAATAGAAGCGCTCCAATTCCCAAGAAGCATAGCAGTCGCGAAATGCCAGGCCCACACAAGGGGGGAGGATTCTGTCTCCAGGGTCAACAAGGCAGCAGACGCGGTAGCAAAACCGCAGCATATTCCGAAGACATCTTAGATATGGCCACCCATTTCAGGGGCATAATTTCGTATGAACAATGGTACTGAAGGAAGGCTATAATACACTACCTGAGACACAAATAATGGAATTACAGGGAAATCTTCTGAGAGAAGAGAAGGAATTATGTGTAAAAAGGGGGAGTTCTATATCACCCTCAGATGCCCTATGGTGGCAAGAAAGCACGGGTAAGGTAGTAATGCCCATTTCGTTGTTACACATGGCACTGACACAACTACATCATCCTACCCATATGGGGAAGGAATTACTTGTTGCTCACATTGGAGAAGATTGGGTCTATCCCAACCTGGAGGAGCACCTGGCAGAATTTATGACTAACTGCCTTGCCTGCAGGCAATTTACAGCAGGCCATACACTAATCATAGTGAGAGGAGCCCTACCTCTCCTACTGGGTCCATTCCAACATCTTCATGTCGTTATGTAGATATGCTTAAAGTATGGCATGGCTACCGCTACATTATAGTGGTTGAATGTCTGTTCTCCCGATGGATCGAAGCTGGTCCCTGTTCCCATCCTGATACCATTTGGGTGGCAAAATTCCTGATTGGAGAAATGTTCCCAAGGTGGGGCGTATGTGAGTTCCTGCGGTCTGACAACAGCCCTTACTTCGCCAATGAGATGTGCCATCACATTACTGCTTTGCTCGGAATTCAACACAAATTCTCCTGTGCGTACCACCCACAGGCGAATGGGTTATCCAAGCGCCTCAACAGGCTCCTCAAAGAATGCAACACCAAGGTAAAAGTCACCTTAAATAAAAGGTGGCTCCATTGTCTGCTTTTAGCATTATTTGCATTGCGCAACAAACCAGGGTCCGACCTTCACTTAACCCCACACGAGGTGGCAACTGGGCAGTGCATGCAACTTCCACTGGCTCAACCCACTAGGGCCTTGACAGATGCAGAAACAATGTCTAATATATTGGGTCAGGAAATGTATCATTACACTGCTGCCTTGATGACTAGTGCCTCTTTTATTTCTCGCTAACTGCAGGCACGACGGGAGAGGCCCAAAGGAAAGGAAGGAGGTAACGATATAGAAACAAACGAAGAATGGCTCAAACCCCAACAATTCTACCCTAGGGATAGGGATCTACTCTAGGACTTCACCAGGATCTGGTTCAAGCCCAGGTTCACGGGTCCACATGAAATCGAGGAAATAACAGATTGTGCAGTGAAAATAAAGGGCAATAAAGCCTGGAATCTCCTCAATGACATCAAGCTCTGTCAAGCAGCTGCCTCTCCAAAAGCAAAAACGCCAACATCCCGCTAGAAGAGGAACAAATGGATCAACAAAGAGCATTACAACCTAGCAGAGGCCAGCCTACGATTACTCGCTCCCAAGTGAGAGAGATAGGGAAAGGAATTCCTACACATCCAGTCGTGAAAGTAGCGTTTGTGATTTCTCTATTGTCCCATGCTTCCCCAAGACCCTCACCCCACAACCTTTCAAGGCCGATTCGTCCATTTCATCAAGCGGTCCAACCATGTAAGAAGGCCCTCTACCACTTTATTCTTTCTTATTTTTATGCCCCATTTGTCCCAAACGTACCCATGACTTCATCAAGGAAGTCCCCCAGTAATGGGAGTTCTTCATGACCCTAGAATACGCATTGTATGGGAATAATGATTCCTTATTACAGTAGAACAACATCGCAACCGCAGAGCTTACACTAATATATACTAGCACCATGATAACACATTTCTAGCACATTGCAGGTGGTTCATCAATATCTTCAAAGCTACGCAAGATTCCGAAGTGGAGTAAGTTATGAATGCCATTAATAAAAGTGTGATAATGTTGACTTATGCCCTTTTTTCTCTTGGCATCTTTGCCCACATTTTTGGCAAATGTCTTTTGATGTAGAAAACAAAGCTGTCACCACCACTAACATAACCCCAATTCTGGCAGGTTGGGAGGTAAGCACTGCCAGACCAGTAAGGAGAGGTAGACGCAGTGTTGATGTCGATGTAGAAGGGGTTGATTCATATCTTACCGATACTGCTTGAGTATCCAATAACATGTTGTACAGCACATGATTAAAGTAGGTAAACAGACCACTGGAGACAGCTGGAATGTCTGCTCTCTCATCCCCTATGCCATGAGTGCCTCCAGAACGTTTGTAGCTACTGAAATACCAGCAGTAAAAGCACAGTGCCTTATGTACCTATCAATGTGTACCACCTGAGGAAGATTCCAAGGGAAAACTGCAACCTTGAGATGGATGTCCAAGACAAATTTTCCCTAAGAAGACAGCTATGTAAAAACTCTAGACATGGTGGACACTTATTGGAAAAAGAGCCAAGCTATACAATACATCACTGATGGCCCACAGAAAGGAGAGACAAAAACGATAACATTGAAAGAATTACCTTGCCCCAAGAAAGGACCAGCAGAAATAGGAGGTGAACCAGAATGCTGCTAAAGACCACAAATCCTTTTATATGGGCAGGCATATACAACCAAAGGATGGAAAGAAGGAGTGGTAGGGAGCAGAGAACATTTGCTCTTAACAGTTCCAGTTTGTAGAATGCAATAAGAGAATGGCAAATGCCTAAAAGAATGGAAAGCAAGTGCAAGCCTACTAACTTGGGTTGACAATGAGGCTGGGCCCATGCCCATAGTGCCACTGAAAGGAGCAGCATTATGTTTCCAGACTGACGGAGCAGTAAAAGCTGGAGAGAAGAAGGAATGTAGCAGATGGTGAAAGCTCCAGGGATGAAAGTTGGAACAGCAGTACTGATGGATCACTATTGGGCTTGCAGATCCAAGGCATACGAGAAACTGCCACACAACTGGGGAGGAGTATGCCCACTGGTACACATTAACACACCAGCATGAGTAGTGCCACAGAAGGTCATCAAGATAGACAAATTCCCTAAAATGGACTCTGCCAAAAGGTTGAAGAGGTCAGTCGATTTAACTAAAGTGAAACGAGGAAACTACATATCATCAGCAATAGAAGACTCTTTAGACGGCATCCACCCGAACATCGACTGTTCAGCAGGACAGAAATGTTCTTTGCATCGTTTCTGTTTCTGAAGTCCAAACGTACATGAATGCAAAATGGCTCCAGATCATGAGATGGGAGCTTATGCAAACAATAAACTCGACCGTCAACGGCTTCAAAGCCATAAAAGAAGAGCTCCCAGCAGGTAGGTTAATTACCCTCCAGAATAGATATGTTCTGGATCTCCTCACAGCAATGGAAGGAGCAGTGTGTGCCAAGATCGAATCTTCTTGCTGTATGTCCACCCCAGCAAATGACGAAGCCAATGGAACACTTATGGAGGCAGTTACCAAGTTATAACAAATGCACGCCAAGAAGCAAAAGGTGCTTCGAAAGACGAAGGTTGGCTAGCATACATCTTCTCATGGATACCTATATGGATGGCCAACAGACTGTAGGTGTTGCTGGCAGCATTAGTTCTAGTGCTACTGACCCTGTGTCTGATCAGAATATGCATGACACAATGTTGAGAGATGACAGTGAAAACTGTAGGAATGAAAATACTAGTAAAAAACAACTTCCGAGGAAGACAAAATAATAGCAGCTCAACATACCCTAAGGACACAAATAACAGAGTGTCCTTTGTTCCCGACTGGAGTAGTGTTTGAAGATCCCAACGATTGCAAAGAATATTGGGGAAACTGTGTGTGGTGTAACCCTGAAGGAGTTAGCTGTTACGTGACATGCAGTTTGGATGACCATACATGATTTTATGGATGTTTAGGAGGGGTGACATAAATGTGGCTGCCGAAAATAAAAGTGAAAAGGTTTTTAGGAGTGGTCGACCAAGTCGACCAGAGGGGGGACTGAAGAGACAGTCCCCGGAAATGGCCCTCATGTCCCCTATGCGCATGTCCTCCCGAAGGATAAGAAACAAGAGGTGCCAGTCACTGTTTGGCCAACCACCAGGTGAATTAGTGCATCCCACGTATGGGAAAAGATATTCTCTTAGACAACCATTCAAACCCTATCCAGCCGATGTCTTCGCAGAGACAGGTGCTTCATCACTGGATCAGGTTGACTGACAATAACAACTAGCCATGCTGACATCACCAGTGACAACACAACATAGCAATGTTAGTCACAAAGTAGACAAGCATGGCTGCACGAAGTTACGCAGGCACACGCACACATGAAGAACATGCTTACACCCTCCTATAGGCAGAGGGCAGACACATATACATGCTGTCAAAAGCTTTTCTTTTTCACTAGCCAAATGCAGAAATGCAAGGCAGCAAAACATACATGGAGCCAGCTTGCAGTCGCTTCATTGCAACGAACCATAAGGAGCTATGGGGACATATACAGAACCTATAAGGGCTCAATCTTAACTAATCTCTAAAAAGGAAGTGCTAGAACATATAGGGAAACAATAGAAGCACTGTAGTGAATTTGCATAAAGCCATTGGCCTCAAAATAGGGAAGAGGAGATGCAGACTCTGCAGCGCGAACCGCAGAGCGAGTGTTCGCAGACAAGGACAAGGGGGCGGGTGGAACATTCCTGATTTCTGAGGCAGTGAGCCACCTGCAAATTACAGAATAAAATCCTCAATAACTGCAGGCTGAAAGGCTCAGTTTCATGGTCCTCGCCCACGTTACCCAGGCGAGCTGAACAATGGCCATATACTTGTGGTGGGAAGAGGAGGTGTACCCAGCATAGCAGACAAGACTGATACATGGGTTGTCCACAGAAGGTTGCAACCTGCATGCACTCTCGCAGGCTAGGTGTTGATATCAATGGCAACAATGGGGACACACAGTCTTTCCAATCACCTTGAAAAGGTTCATCGAGCGCTGTGAACAGAACAGGGTCCCAGGCCTGGGCAGACCCGCTCCACCCAATCTAGATGCTCCAACCTGAGGATGGTGTATAATGTTGCAGAGGCCAATGTTCATCGTGCGACCCTAAACCACAAGTAATAGAACGTTTTTGGGGAAGTTTCAGGCAAACCCACCTGACATGGGACAGCCAATGGAACAACTCACATAGGGGATTTCCATAGGTGGTATCACCCGAGCTACCCAATGGATACGGACCTTAGGTTTTTGGGAGGGTTTCGTGGTTATGATGTCACTAAGAAACAAAACCAAATGGTGCTGACTCAGGAGCTGGGATTGCCAGAGATTTTGTTGTTTCCTGTATGATCCCTGACTTTTGGATGATAAAGATGGTTTATTTGCCCCATAGCTGAGTTCTGCGTTATTGCTAGAGGGAAGGGTTCAAATGGGCCCCAAATACTCAGCTAACTTGTGACATTATAGGTACAAACACCACCCGTCCTCTGGTATACTATTAACTATGTTTAAAATGTGAATCTAGTGGGTTGTTTATGCGTTTAGTAATGAAATAGCAATTTTGCAGAGGTCTGCCGCCTATAGACTTCTCAAGTGTATGTAGGGTTAACTAATAAAAATGTGTATTTTAATGCTATGTGTTTGACTGATATAAAGCTGTATTGGTCCTATAAATTGAATGAAGCCCAAAAGTATACATAAGCAATGCAGGGCGGGGGGTGGGGGAGGTCTGTGCAGATTATTAGGTTTATGTTTGATATAAAAGTGGTGTTTTGAAGAGCTAGTAATTTATGTTGCTTTGTAGCAGCTGCACCAAGTGTATTGCACGCTATATTTTTATTGGAATGGCCTTCGATAAACACATGATGATATATATATTTTTTAAATTAAGCAAATGTTAGTGGTTGGTGTTAAAGGCTTATATTTCAGCATGAGGATTTTGGGGATTGTATTATGGTTACATATTCTTTTTGGATTTATTTAGGGACACAATGGGTTCTAATTGTGGGAATACACAGTTGTCAATGAAGGATTCACATGCTGAGGCTATGGACATTTGTTCATCTATGGATGTGAGGAGAATGTGTCACAGGATGAACATCTTCTTGTGGTATAACAAGAGCCATCGTACTTGGGGTTCAACAATGGTGCCAAATGGGGTTTGGGGTGATTCAAGGGTCAATGGGATCTTGGGGACCCCAACACAGATGCATAGTGTTTTTATGGTGCCTGAAGGCTCACTGGTAACTTGGGGACCCCAACAGAGTTGCAGAGGGTTTTTTTATGATGCTTCAAAGGTCAATGGGATATTGGGGACCCCAACGCAGTTGCAGAATGAGTTTGTTGCTTCAAGAATCCCCAGCAAACTGGGGGGTCCCATGCAGCTGTGGTGTTATTTTCATTCATCAATGGGGATTGACACTTGCCACCATGGAAAGGTCTCAGCAAGAGGTGGGATGTCTGTTCCTTGCAGCTATCTGCAAGCGCTGTGGGGGCGATGTAACACGCTGCTTTGCTTTTGCAATGGGGAATGCATCTGGGGCACCGCAGCAACCAAGGTGGCGGGTTGGCCTCCAACCGTGAAATGCTACAGAGAGGAGCCTTGTTTTAGAATGGAGGTACTGATGTCCGGGCCCTCAGTCTTCCCTACAGGATGTGATGGTGGACATTACAGTGCCTTTAAATGTTGAGCCTTCTTTTGCAAGGACGGGAATGGGATTGCTTGTATTGCATGCACCGTCATGCATGCCACCGGCTGGTCTGGGGTTGAAACTCCACTTTAAAAGCACTAAGAATCTCAGGCCAGACTGGTGCTGAAGCATGAGCTGGGGAGTTGTGCTATAAATGCTGGGTCGTCCAAAAACAAAAGCCTCAGCATGATGTTTTTGAGAAACAGTCCATGTCTAGAGGAATATGGCTGAGTCTAAAAAAGAACAAACATGTATCTAGGAGAAAGACCTGGGGTGTTGCATCTATGCTTTATGTCGATGTATCCGAGCCTCAGGGGGTAGAATCAACAGACAATTGTCTTCATTGGGAGTTGACTCAACTCAAGTTGTTATGATTAGTGATGACGAGAATATTAGAATTCAGGCTACACTAGTTACTATGTGAAAGGTTGTAGCAGGTGTTAGTTCTGAAGAAAATAATGTGGTTAACCATGAAGCTGCTATAATTCTAGATAGTATTGTTATTGCTTCACTGACCCCTATCAAAAACTTGCCGCACTTGTAGAGTGTATTGTATTGTGCTTGACTATTTATAGCAGCAATTTTTGCATCATTATAGTTTCAATGCGCTGTTAGTGGAAACCCACTCGGGGGAACGAAGTTGAGAGTTTTAGAGGTCCTGGGGCATGATTATGATGCATGTGTGCATTTGGCCGGAAAAGACTTAGCAGGGCTGGCCAGGCTGCGGTAGAAAAAAAATCTCATGTAG
Source organism: Ambystoma mexicanum (assembly GCF_040938575.1). Lineage (NCBI taxonomy): Eukaryota > Metazoa > Chordata > Amphibia > Caudata > Ambystomatidae > Ambystoma > Ambystoma mexicanum. The sequence goes on from NC_090922.1 coordinate 114,342,234, forward strand.
TCAGGCATGTGGAAGGGTGCAGAGAAGAATAGGAGTGGCGTCAGTGTTAGTGTGCGCATACTGAGGTGAAAGCAGTGTGAGCCTGCCCCAACTCAGTATGAAGACATTAGCGTGGCAGAGGATGAGGGTGAGGTGGATGTGGGGGCATGTGTTAGGCCTGTTAATCAGATTGCCCAATTGGATGTCATAGATGTGGCGCTGGATGCTTAATTGATTGCTGAGATAGAACCCTATACTGATTGGTCCACTGAAGAGCATACAGACATGGCACACACTATCTGCAATACACCCCTTGAAGCATTTATCCATGACCCCTGTATAAAGGTGCATAATGATCCTGGTGGTACACCTGAAGAGCAATGCGATAATACCTATGCTGCTCTTGTTCATGTTCAAGATGGTGGGATCCAAAATATTGTTGCTTAAAGTGAACCAGCTGCATGCGTTGATCAGAGTGTTGACAGGTAGCAGGGTAGCATTACTGATCCAAGGGAGGGGTGTAATAATAGCCATTAGGACCCTGCTAACATTTCAAATGACCTGAGTGCTACGACGACGATGCAGAGGGTACATGCAGGTATACATCAGTTATTAGAAGCCGAAACTCCTTCACTCCAACGAAAATGAACAAAAAAGACCCCAATAGAGAGCGCAAGAGCAGCAAGAGGCTTTAAAACAAAATTATACAAAAAAGTTAGCGTTGGCCAAAAATCTGAAGCCTTACTGTAAGAACAAAACAGGGGACTCTTTTATCAGGGTTTTTTTGAACATGCAGAGGGATGGTTTCCACATTAATTAAACAACTGACTGATGATACTATAGCCCTAGCAGCAGGGTGTTTTGGGGAGTGCATGGGGGTGCAACCCGTTACCCCAATAGAAAATGAATGCAGCAGTTAAAACAATCGCCCAGAGGGGCCATGTCAAGGGCCTTGTGAGGCATCCACGTGGGTGCATCGCGATACCGTGACAGATAATGCCCTAAATGTGGAAGATAATACACTAGCCCTGTCACAACAGTGACAACACAACACTGCTTCTATCCTACAGACATCCGGTAAAAATCATGATGTAATGATAGCCGGTCCTAAAACAGCCAACCCTCAGTCATTAACCTCCCCAACAATATTGCAATCACCAGATATAACAGGGGACGGTTAAGGCTTATGACTAGTGACTAGCGAATTCCCTAAAACCAAATGCCCCAGTGGAAACCAGAGGTGTATTTTTAACAATCAGCAAGCCGCTAAAGCACAATCTTGTTTAACCAGTGTCCACTGTAACAGGAGTGATCCTCTGGAGGAAATTAAAAATACAAGCGCTGTGACTGGTAGGGCACATGTACAGAGCAGGGGCAGGTATCTGCTTCAGAAGGGCCCTAAAGACACGGAGCGAAATTTAAAATGGTACAGATCTATAGACTGCTTATATCCAGATGTGATCAACCTAGCACCCCACACTCCCAAACCCTGTAGCCCCCGGATGTTCCTGTCTATTTGGAGAGGGTGCGGACCTATAAAAGGGCTTATAAAACATTTGCAGCCATGGAGCATTGGAAAGAATTTAGATTTGTGAAAATGGAGAAATTGTGCTCCTTGGACTGTGGGCTAGCCGGTATAACAGAAGTCATGGAAACTCTGGTGAGTATATACTGGGAACTGTCAGAGCTAACAATTCCGTCCAGATACATTTGGATGCTGATGGCTTAGCCAGGTCCTTGTTTACAAAGCGATCCATGCAGGATTTTTTCTGCATTTTACAATTTCTGGAGAATCTGTCGAGGCTCCTGCAGAGTAAGACTGAGATCATGAGTTTTGTGCTAGTAAATATCATGGCACTAGTTGTCCAACCACACTCCGGCATTGTATATAAATCTTTAAGCAAAGTTTTTCACAGACATTTTATACAATTTAAAAGCAGATGGTTGTTACATTTTGATCACAGGCCCTTAAGGCTGTGTCTGGCATCTAGTCTGATAGGTTTAATCGAACCGCATATCATAACAGATGCTGATATACGCGCAGAAGCTATGGAAGCCCATGAAGAGATGGGAATTCCAATGGATACACCTGTAGGGCTTAGACAGGTGGCTCTCTTTGAGGAGTATTTTGATAGACCCATAAAACCAAGACAACCATTTCTACAGTATAACCCATCTAAGAAATGTTGTGGGGGCTATAAACCTCTGAAAGCAGTCTCAACATATTTTCAACAACAAACATAAACACAGATACCCGTATCACTGTTGCTTGAGTTTAAGAGAGGAGTGCCAAGCGCTTAAGGGTAAACCTTCTAAATGTCTGCAATGTCATACCTTTGCAAGTTCGCCTGCACGTCTAGGCATGCATATCCAGTCAGCAGCAGTCGTGTGTGAGCCCCGTTTTGACGAGAGAGTCACAATTGTAACGGTATAGTCTGTCAGATGTGCAAAGTGTCTGTTGTCAACACGGATGAACACCTGTCTCATATGACAGCCAGTAGACCTCAAAACAAAAGAAAAGATTATATTGTGAATGCCCATCAAGAAAATGTAATGCACCAGCCGAGCGACAATTATGTCCAGCATCTAACAGGCGGCCGTTGTTGGGAGTTTGAGGGTGATTTGTGTGTGAGTGATTTTGTCAGCACCTTTGTAACATGGGCTACACATGTTTATTTCATAATGCCAAGGTACGATAGCTACTTTATACTCAGACAGCTGGTGAAGGAGCGAAATAAAGTCAAATTTATCACACAGGGTGCCAGGTTTATGGCCGTGTTTGTGGTAGCTTTACAAATATGTTTTATTGACTCCTTGAACTTCCTACCTATGAAACTCAGCAAACTCCCTAAAGCTTTTAGTTTTTCCGTTTCAAAGGGCTTCTTGCCACATCTTTTCAACACTGTGCGTCAACAGAACTATGTTGGTCTGATCCTGCCTCCAGATCAATACAGCTGCCATGACATGATGCCTAGCAAAAAAAAAACTGCTCAAGACGTGGCATAAGGCGATTGTGTTTTTGACATTTGCCAAGAGTTAAGGGCCCACTGTCAAGAAGATGTCAACATTTTAAGACAATTTGTTCAGGGACAGGATCATTGAAATGACCCATCAGGAAATACCTATAAAGGGTGGTTTACACATATCATACATCGATCCCTTTAAACATATCACACCGGTATGCAGATCTACCAACAACTATATCTAAAGCCTGAAACAATCACGTTGCTGCCCCCAGATTCATAGCAATGGCGGCAGGAACATTATTTCAGAGCAGCTATTCAGTGGCTCTTATACGTAGCAGCGACCGGGAACATCATGATACACCATGCTCTAAAGCTGTGATGAGAAACGCTATGGTAAATACTGGTTGGACAGGAATGCTCTGATTCGCGGTATGCAAACAGCCTACGAATACAATGGCTGCTTTTACCATGGATGTCCCAATTGTTATCCAGCTAGCAGTTTCAATACTTTGATAGGTACTACTTATAAGCAGCTGTACATGCGCACCCTGCTGAAACAGGGTTTCCGGGCCAGTCTGGGTATTTGCGCTGTTATTATCTGGGAACACAAGTAGTGGGCGATGGTACAAAACAATCCAGACTGGGGCATTTTCATAAAGAGAAGAGACTGCCCAACCTCCATAGACCCGCCGTGATGCATTGTATGCGGGTCGTACGAATGCTTTCAAGTTACACCACAGCATCTCAGAGGGTGAGCAAATACACTATTTAGATTTTATCAGCCTATACCCCTCTGTAAGCAATACCAAACAGTATACTGCGGACACCCTGAGAGCACCAGTGACAATTTTGGGGATATAGACCACTATTTCGGCTTGATCATACCAACCCTGTGGTCTTTACTTACCCATGCTCCCCTAAAGATGCAATGGTAAGCTAATGTTTCTGCTTTGCCGTATAAGTGTGCAGAGAAAACAGGCCAGGTGCCGGCACACGGACGAAGAGTGAAGGCTGAGAGGTACTTGGTGTATGATTGAATTACAGGCGACTTTGAAACAGGGCTATCGACTGGGGCGCATACACGAGATATGGCATTTTAACATAATCACCATAGAGCTCTTCTGTGGCTATATTTAGATTTTCCTCCTACAAAAACAGGAGGCCTCAGGGTTCCTGGCCCAATGTGTGATTGATGCAGCCAAACAGGCCTACATAGATGATCATTATAAACATCAGGGCATAAGCCTGCATATGGAACACATTGTGGACAACCCCACTTGGTGGCTATTGGCAAAACTATGCCTTAATTCGTTGTGAGGCAAGTTTGCACAAAGAGTTAATTTGCCAAACACAACCATCATCACAGTCCTGATGTGCTTCACGCTTATCTATTCGATAATTCTTACGACGTGAGCAGCTGCATGTTCATAGATGATGAACAGCTTGTTTATGCTAGCGATACACTGAGGAATATCCAATCACTTTTGACAATATTAATATATTTATAGCCACGTTCATGACCGCTCACGCACGCTTGAAGCTGTACGATGTGATGGAACAATTACAAGAGAGAGTTCTGTATCATGACACTGACAGTGTTATCTTTGTTAGCGCCCCAGGAGACTCTAACAGGCACATTGGAGATTATCAAGGGGATTTAACTTCAGAGGACATTTGCAGCGGGTGGTTTGATGCATCGCTTCGGTTATTATGTATTTAGTGTAATAGATACCAGGCTACAACATCCCTTTGCGTGTGTTTTAGCTGGCCCCTCCAGATGCAGCAAGAGTTATTTTGTCAGAAAATGTTTAGAAAATGCCCACAAAGTGATGACTTACACACCCACAAATATTTTGTGGCTATACAGCTATTGGCATCCTCTTTAATCAACATTACAGCAACAGTTTGAATTGCGGTGATGGGAATATTGAGTAAAGGCTTTCTTGACTTTGGCACTATGGCCACCCTTTGTCATCAAATCTTCCATGATGACCATATTCACCATGCTCGGTGGTAGTAGTCGATCATCGTTGAGCCTGTCCAGCATACCTTCTACAAAATGAAGCATTCGCCAAATTATGCAGAACTTGTTCAACATGGGCAAGAGCAATAGGTCTATAATGCTAAATGCTAGTTATATATGTAAGGAACTCATGGTGGCAACAGTAAAGACAGACACAAGTGATCACAGTTTAAGGGTGTTTATTAAACTGTGAATGCAGGGTGGAAAAACGCCTAACCTAAACCCAAATCTAAGATGGGAGCAAGCTTCATCCATCAAATGAAAAATAAAGCAGTCCTTGTGGTGTCTTATCAAAGTAAAGGGGCTATACTTAAAAAAGCCTATCGCCAAATCCTTACAACTAATTACAGAACAGTGTGGGATAGGGTGTTCAATAAAGAAAGAATTGTTCACAAATAAAAAGTCACGATGTGATTGCCCGAGATCTCCCTTCCTCACGTTTTGAGCACGAGACAAGGTGGATCTCCTGAGCACAGCACACGCTCGAGCTTTCCCAGCATGAGCTACAGTTCCGTACCACCTATCAGGTTCTTCGATGGTTAAGTCTCTTTTCAATAAAAGTCTCTTGCCTTCGAGGGCCTGATGTATTCAACAAAACAAACAAAAAGTTCCTTTCCAAATTGACTTTGGGTGATGACTTTCCACCCCTGGATCTCCTTCTTTCGGGTTCGGACCCCTCTCAGACGTCAGCCTCCCAGCCTCCCTCCTTCGGGTTCACTATGGCTTTTCCTGTATTAAAAAGTTCTTCAGACTTCGCCCCTATTTGTCGGCATCCCTCTGCCAGGTTCACTCTTACCAACTTTTGATAAACAGTTCACTGTGGACATCGCTCAGTCGGGTTCACTCCTGTCAACACAATGTTCATAGGGACTTCAGGCTTTGCCCCTTTTTGTTGGCATCCCTCTGCCGGGTTCACTCTTGCCAACGTTTGCTAAACTGTTCACTGTGGACATTCCTCATTCGGGCTCACTCCTGTCAACACACTGTATTTCGGGACTTTAGACTTCACCCCCTTTTATCGGCATACCTCCTTTGGGTTCACTCTTACCAATCTTATCAATCATACCTTTCTCATTCAACTCATATGATGCAGGATTCATTTCCCTTAGCTTCACAATCATCTGTTGGTAAAAGGCTTTTGACTGTACAGAGGATTTTACAAGACCACTGTATGACCACTTTGACCCCTCTTTTACCTTTTTTCAAGGCTTTCTGGTTGTGGCAGTTTCATTGAATCGGGTAATTGTCTAGAGTTTCCAGAGTGAGCACCCACATGGTGCCAAACTCCACTGCTGCTGGTTTTCCCCCTTCTTGAATCAATAGCTCTATTTAGCTTTTCACAGTTCAATTTTGCCGTTTGCTACTTTTTGTTCAACACATTTCGGTTTCTTATCGACTTGCCCCTCGACTCATCGGCTGGCTTTCTTTCCCTTTGGAGTCAAGGTTGGTACCATGGAGACGAGCGTCTATACCGAGCTTGGTTATCAGTGGAAGAGGGTCTCGTGTATAGTTGACATCTGCGACAACACACGCTGGCTATTGTTCCCGGTATTACAATTCCTTCTGCAGAGGTTTCACTGGCCTTGGTAGGAAAGGGCAAGGTCGCGTCTCTCCTTGTTACCCTCTCGGTATGTGCTGTCTGTCTTCTCCACTTGAACTGCCATGCAGAGTTAGCTCTCACGTCATGAGGTCTGCCTTGCTCATACTGCGCTCTCATGCTCCACGTTTTATCCCTGTGGGTAAGGGATGGTGCCATCAGGTGTGTGTAATTCAGGTCAATTGCCTGACTTTGCTTGATCCTCGTATTGGGACATTTTATGTAAACGGCTCTGGTGTTAATCTGTTGTCATTCATGGTGTGTGAAAGTGCTTGTGTTGGAAAAGGGTGGGTTCAGTATCTGAATATCCTACATCGTAAGATGGGGAAATGGATTTATAAGACGGGAGTAGGTTGGTTAACTCAGAAGGATGAGATGGATAGGGTTTGTGAAATAGGCAGGAATGACCCGGATTATTATCAGGAAAGGAACAGTGGGATTGTGGAATTGGTAGTGTTTTGTCAATGCTGATTGAGATTTTGGAAAATGACCAAAGGGATGAAGAAAATAATGACCGGTAGCATTCGGGTAAGACACAGGAAAACAGGGATTTTAGGAGAAATGGTTTTTGGACGTTACAGGTTGTTGGTTCCTATGTGATTTACCAGATATAGAAGGGTTGTTAAATTTGAATAAGGGATATTCTTTAGGTGGAAGGGAGGTTGAGTTGGTGCAACCTATAAAAGCTTCAGGAAGCTTGTCTTCCTCATCCCTTTCTCCGGTATCATACCTCATCTCACCTAGGGTACTCCTCTGAGCGTACCCCAGGCTCCTTTATCATGGACAGGGCCAGTTCTTCACTGGTCACCTAATTAAGGGATTCCAGGTGTCTTCTTGGGACAATACCCTCAGGATTCTCACATATAATGTTATTTAAACCCCCTGTGATAAGCTACAACTAGCTGTGATAGCTCCCCAGATGTATCCATCCAAAACACGTTTCTTCATGCAGGCTTTTGAAGAGGCCACCAGTAAGCCCTATGCATATCTGCTGGTTCATTTAAAAACAACCACTCTAGAGGATTATATATTGTGCATCAACATGTTCTCACCGGATCTACCCACTGTTTACACTCCTAAAAAGGCAGCTAAAAACACCATTAATTGCAATCCTTTATCAGTAACTGGTTGTGCTTTCAGCATGTCGGCATGCATACAGAGAAATAATGCACTGGTCAAAATGCTTGTATACACCACCCCTCAACAACGCTAGGCCATTCTAGCTACGGGGACTGATGATCTGGAGACCAATATTTCAGAGATTGCCCAGAACACTTTAAAGGGACTTGTCAAGTAAGTGTGTTGAAAAAGAAAAACGGTGTCATCAGAAAACTGGTCAATAAGGGGTTATTGATATGGGCTAAAGGAAAAGTGGTCCCTCAAGCCAGGGTATTCATAGGCTCTCTCATAGGCATAGACTTACCACTAATAACCAGATTGCTTGGGGGTCAGTGAGGGAACATGCTCACAAAATATATTTGGTGGACAAACTCCAGATCGAAAGTCTGGCATCCCCAGACCCTGAAGGATTGGGATATTCGAAAAGTTGCCTCTATGTGGCTCAACTCAGAAATAAGGTATGTTTTAAATGGGCCTGATCTATCGGTGCATGATAAAGCGGCCTTATATGTAGACATTCTGTGTAAATACTGCAGTCTCCTTTCTTTCCAAACTTTACTAAACCTTCATGCTGGCAACATGATGCCGATATTCCTGATGGCATTCTGGACAGAGGCCTGCCTTGTTTTCTACCCATGTAAGCAGCATGACCTTCTTGCCACTCCTTGATGTACTCATCCTTTTCTCTCTGCTCCATTTCCACTGGAGCTGCCAGGAGGAGCACTTGCGTTATGTATCCCTGCAGCCTTTGACCCATTCTTCTCTTGTAAACTCTTGTCCACATTCAGGTAGCTGGGGTTTCTTGCAACATTCAGGCAGTCGTCCAACTCTCTTATTCTTCTCTTGAGGCACAGCAGCTCCCATTGTGTTACAATTCCTTTCTCTGGGCCTTTCAGTATGTATTGCATCAGGCCATCTGCATTCAAGCAATCCTCTGTCATTGTCTAGGTTTTCATGTAACTGTCCTCATGGGGTCATTTCTTCTGTGTCTTTCATTGTAGTATAGCCTGCTTTACTCTGGAACCGCAATGGAAGTTTACCAGTTTCTCATGGCCTTGGGAGTGGGAGAGTTCATGTGGCAGCCCTTCCCTGAGGCCTCCCTGTTAGTGGTGTGGACCGAATTAGTCATACAAGCACTCATATACTTATGTTTTCTCTTTTTTGTGTGTCTTAAATCAGCACTAATGTTCTATTAAAGCTACTTAATTTCTTCATGTCACTAGCAAGGGGTAAAATCACTGCTTTTGGCTCAAATGCACAATCTAAGTCAGTAAATGTTTCCTTGTTACAGTCCTAAGAGGGGACAGAAGTAGAGACAGCAGAGTACAAAACAATAAGAGCCACAATCTTTTCCAGCACTGCAATTACACAGGTTGTGAATGAGTCATTTTGTAGCTACCCATAATTTTAATTACTCCATGCACAAAGGGTGTCCCTTGCCACCACTAGCAGGGGAGGCCACTTATTTGACACTTCAGTATTCCTATTGAGACCCATTATTCCATTTGTAATAATTATCTTTCTCTTTTTTCCTTTTAACAGTTGCCACCCCAAAATTCACTTTCTCCTCCCCCCAAAGTTCTTGTTCTTGTTCCCGTTCCCCTTCCCCTTTGTCCTTTGCTTGGGCACCATGTATATTACAAACTTCTCCATGTCGGGGAACATTTAGAACAAGTGCCAGGTAGTAGGACATTCACTGTATGGGGACACCTCTAGTACCATGAGAGAACACGGTGGTTGGGGAGCACACAATTAGAGGGCTTTTCTCATGTCCCAGCTTGTGACATCTTGGCATTAAGCTGTGTACCACAGGCCACCCGGCGATAGGCCTTCTTTCTTTGCTTGTGGGCTCGGATGCTTAGGGCGTTCACTTTGCACTCCCAGCCGGGTGAGTTTCACGATATGTATATACATTTTCTTTATCAAATCCTATCATTGCCTAAATGCTTGCAACTACCTCCTTTTATTTATCTAATCCTTTCATCTACTTTACATCTCTTATGCCTGCTACCCACCCCACCTCTATTCCAAATGTCATTAATCTTGTGGGTGCTCTCCTAATTTCTCTGGAGCATTAACTGTCCCATTTTTTCCTTCTTAACCACATGAGAGAAAGACAAAAGACACAACAGAAACAACAATAAGTTATCCATTTCCACTTCTGCTCTTCTTCACCCAAGTACATCCTTGAGTTGAATTAAGCTGTCCTGTATAATTCAAAAGGAGACAAAAATTCGTAATAAAACAAGGGACAGAACGGTACTCCCCTCTTGATGAGCTCTCGCTCTTCTCCTGGGCGTGGTGCTTTGGCCTTGCTACTGTGAGATTCCTTCATATGATGAGCTGGAGATTCTTGTGATCAGGGCCAATGAGATGGTGTTTTCCTTCACGCAATGCCCAAGATGTTTTCCTTTTTTCATTAACACTGAACTTGTCTTTGGAATTACTGTGTTTGCTGGCAGGCCTGCATAAGCTGGCTTTTTCTTGCCATTTTTCCCCATGTCCATCTTCTTTGTGCTCTGGTGTTCCTGCAAACCATAGCTGCTACTGCCCTAACCTTTCTTGATGCTGAAACAAGCATGGGTGATGGGTGAGTGCATGCAGGTGTGAGATATGTGTACACAAGTTTGCCTACCATCTATTCCACATGCATCTGTGTCTCTTTACAATATAAAGTTACACATCTCATATAAACATTACATTTCAAATCATTAAAAAAACATTGCATACATCTTATATAAACATTACATTTGAAGTCCTATATTTTCATACAGGTTAACTTATTTACATTATGTACACTTCATTAAAAGAATACATTTCTTCTTGTCGAGGGTCACCTTCCAAGTGCCATGCTTCACCTGTGCCTCTTGTCCTGCAAAAAAAGATAATTTTCACTAAAAACCTTTCTACATCTCCTTCACCTTCTATCTGTCACTTACCTGCGTCACGTTCTCCTCACCTAGAGAACAATATGGGACCTCTCATACTCCTTTCACCTCCCCCAGTACTTACCTGCCATCTCTATCCACCTACCCTTCCCTTCCACAAGTACCTACATGAAATAATGTCATCCTTAAACCCATTAAAGCTTTCAAAATCCATTATTAATATACAAAATATGTTACTTACCTTAATACGCTGATGCGTTACTGGCTGGGCATTCTTATTTTTCACATTGTGCTGCCCTCTGTAGCCCACCCCTTCATGGCCTTTATCCTATGTCCAGTTAAACACCTTGCTTCCTTTATTCGATCTTTTATTGTGCTCTTGTTGCAATAATATTGTCTGACATGGTTGCCCCCTTTCCCTCTCAGCCAAAAAGAAAACTTGACAGAAAAGTCCCCATAAAACTCTGCTTTGGTCCCTTTTAGCAGTGCCCTATGCCCTCTTTTCGCATGCCTCCAACCTGGCTCCCTTTAAGGTGTAATTATTGTGTCTGCTATCAGCTCACAGCATAATTCATTTTGATGTCAAATCCTCCCCTTTTCTGGTTTTGTTTTTACTTGATATGCAAAACTTATATTGAATACTGATTCCCCTTGTATAAACAAGCACCAGCTATCTAATGGGTCTGCCTGCTCCTTCATCAAGAGCTGTCTCTATTCTCCACTTCATCCCTCATTCTTATCGCATGTGAGTGGAGTCACTGCCCCCCTCACCATCTGCCCTCTGCAGCTTGCTTGTAGCTGTTTGTCAATGTCTGCTTCTCTGTGTAGGCCCATCTTTTGAACCAAACTGCTGCTAATATCGTGACAATGGACCCTTCATTTCTGCCAGTCATATTTGATGTGTGTGTGTTTTTCATGTGAAACCCCTTCCTATTCTAATGGTGTGCGCTTGTGTTTTCTCTAAGTATAAAATGCTAACTTAAATGGTGTAAACAAAAATGGTCATGCATCCCTAAAATGGGTGCCCCCTCAATGTGATAACCCCCGTTCTATGTGTGTGTATCTGCATTTCCTTGGTTCCTGCAGTTGCCGTATTTGTCTGCGATGTGTGTTTAAATAGCAGTGCATGCGCCTGACACTTTTGTTCTTGGGCCTAGCCTACTGTTCATGTGGTTATGCAGTGTACTGTGAAGGGTGTGTCCCCCCCTCGAGTCTTACCATATCCCCTTCCTTTTTTTTTGTGGGGTTTTTATTCTCCTTCTTACATGCTTGAAAGATATGTCCAAATCTTACAGCCGCATCCTTTCTCTTGTGCACAGCTGAACTATGTGTGTTTTATATCCAAGGCTTCCTACTTCCCATAATTATTTCTGTCTGTGTACCCGCAACCCTATCTTGACCCTTGAAAATTCCTGCTTCACTACGTGTGTATGTGAAAACATTCCTTTGCCAGCTCATGATCCTAAAATGCATTTGCAACCACCAGCGCTATTCCTTATCCCTTTCACCTTGTGTGCCTGTCTTGTACACTTTAAAATGTCCCACTTGTTGCTTATAAAAAAGCACTTGCAAGGGGTAAATAATACACACACACAATATTCCCCTACCATATCTTTATGCAGTGCCAGAGAATATTCTTTAAAAACTTTGTGCACAGTGTCAATCTTAAAACAGCAGAGCTGCTACTACGGGCCAAATAAATTGTTTGTTACGCCAAAAGAGATCTTTGCACCCATGCACATCCATTTACAATATCCCCTAACACACTCTCCTTTCACTGCCCATTCCTGGTTCCCCAGTTTTAGATCAAGTGTTCTGGGACCGTAACATTGGTTTTCTCTGCTTGCCTTTATGAAGAATTTCATCCTTCTACCCTTGCATGTGTTTCATCTTTTCTGCTGACTCGAACTCTCTCTCCTAGCGTCCTGGCAAGGCTGAACATGGGGACTGCACTGCCAGCTCTGCTTTGCGTTTCTCAGGGAAATCAGTGTGTTAGGCCTCCCCCTGTGTTGTACGCCTTCCCAATTCATTTCAATGCAGCTGTGGTTTCCATTTTATTTTCATGGCTGTTCATGGTAATTGCTTTTAAGTGTCAGCAAGAAGTTCATGTGTGTTCTTTTGCACCTGGCTAATGTTTCTAGGTGTGTGTTCAGCCATGTTGCCTTTTCATTATTACTTTGGTGATGTCATCCGGTTATGGTCTGTTGGGCTGCTTCAGTGGGTGACATCCATCATCTTGGGGGCATTCGGTGGAGGGGGTTTTAGGCCCCCTCAATAAACTGTTACATTTCTCAGGTCACCCCAACCATTTGATAGATATTGTTTTTTAGCGCCTCGTCCTTTACTCGTTATGACTTTCTCTATTCTATAGACTCATTGTTGGTCTTTGCTGACTTTTTAGAGCTCCTCCCTACAAAAAACACTATGAACAGCCTCCCCTAAATTACTGATTAGTTTTTATATATAAAGACTTTCCTGGTGAGTCCCTCTATCTATGAAAAAGATTGTGTCGCTGTAGTTCTGTTCATACACCTTTGTAAAGACAGCCTTGAATTTCGAGATCCGCACATGAATCCTGTTTTCAGGGGTGTTCGGGTACCCTTTTCAAAAAGTCTTTTGACGTAGAGTTTTCTCCAGACCTCCAAGGAATTTTGAGGTTTTACAGCTGATGGGGTGGTTTTAATAGCTCTATAATGCGTGTTTTTATACACATTTAAAAATGTGGGTAATGTTTTTACCTTTGAAGAAATGCCAGATGCGTGTTTAAAGGTTTGTATAAAAATTTCTACAATAGAGGTTTTAACTTCGGAGTGTGTCATGAAATAATGCACCCTGTGGTGTTTTAGAAGGCTCTGTAGCAGTTTATTTAGAAACTCCTTACCAACATTGTCTATAGTTTAGAGGGTACTCAACCACTGATAAATATGTGTTTAAAGGCTGTCGCAAAACTATAGCCTGTCTTGTTTTTTAAGCCACAACATAGACATATTTGATAGGATATCGATGATGGATAGAATATAGCAAAACATAATTGTCTCCTTCGAACTGGCTCAAATCCATAATATCTGCCTGCCATTGTTGATCGATAACAGATACTACGGTCATTCAGCGTTAATAATGTTGTCGGGCCAGCTTGTGTAGTGAGTAGGACTCCTGATCCGAAAGCCATGTCTTGACATCGCCTCTAGACACATTCTCACCATCGACTCTCAGTTTATGATACAAGTGTTCAACCCCCCCACAACTACCAACACCTCCTTCATTGTAGTATATTTTGAACAGCTTTACACCAGATATGTTCACCCCATAGCTGCTGAATGTAAAGATATGACTTGGTCTTCTAAACAACAGATTTTTATTAACATTTAAAACATCAATTTTTATTAACATGTTATTCACATTAAATAGTTTAGGTTATACAGTGATCCTTGGGCTACCAATTCTGCCGTATAAGCAATTACTACATGCACACACTGGCGTTCACCGCGTCGATAAGCAAACATGCACAATAATCAGAAGGCTGACAGAAATTCATAAAACTCCCTATCAAACAGCCAGTGTCCTTTTAGTGCAACGAAAACCCTGTTGCATGTTGTACACCTCTAGCTTCAACGAAGCTCCCACAGGCGATCTTTAATCATCAAAACCCCCTTTGTGGTGCTTCTGCCAGTACTTGTCCATTAGCAGATGGTTGCTGTTGGAACACATGTTTCTGATACATAAAACATAGTGACATTCATGTCTTTATACCTGCGGCAGTCTTTACAGACAACACAACACCCTTGGAGACATAGTGCCTAGATCCTCTTTAAGTAAATCCAACAGTAATTGCTGTAAACATCCAGTGGTGGTATTCACATTAAATAGATCACTTTCCACCAGGTGTCCATTTTTTATTTCCTGTAAATAAGCGTAAATATATGTAAGTTATATACATTCTCAATCTTCATAGGTCTTTTTACGGGGCACCTTGCACATTGCTCTGCCATACTGTCTTAGATATACTATATCCCCCAACGTGTGAACCGTTTTATCTCCTAACTCACATCGGACACCCCTGTCTAAACAGCTGCATTTCAAAAGGGGGTTTTCTGCTGATTGTATAGCCCACAAAGGTTTAGACACACATCGTTCTGTCCCTTTCCCAACCCTTAGCCGGGTTATCGACTGTATTAGGCGCATCATTTCTACAAGATATTTAGAACTCAACATGTAACATATTTTATGCCACAATTTATCTCTATAAGATTATTCCAAACATTCATGAGCATCCTGCTGTGGATAGTCAATTTTATGCCAGGAGCACCATATGTACAAATGTTGTTTTAAGCACATTTTCACCACTTCTGTGTTGCTCTGAATGGCTAGGACATCAACCCAGGTCACAGCCGATGTTTCTGCATTGTATTTAACGCTATCGGTGTTCATTAGCAAAATGCATTTTTTACACAAGCTATTATCGCAATCCCCCAGGTTTTCAATTTGGTTTCAACAGCAAACAAAATACGTACTAATAGTCTCTGCAACAGCATGGCCCTTCCCACTGCTGTCCGCTTTATCCGTTAGATTCTGTAGACACAAACAGAAAAGCATGTTTTTAATGCTGCGGTAGTTGTCACACCCCTACAAAATACAAACGTTTGCTTTAAAAATATACCCAGCAATTGACACACTATCTGATATCCAGTTCACATGGGCCCCCTTTTTTCACAAAGCCCCAGAGGTGCAGTGTCACTCTCCGGTGTCTTAACTGTATCATTTTGCATGACCATGGACTTGTATGGGCTGTCTTCATACTCTGCTTTGTCTGTACACGATTGCCCAGGATCCGCTCCCAGGGGCTTCTCCATCACCCCAGGCAGCAATTTCCAAATTAGCCATAGCTACGACTGTTTTCTCCTTAATGTTTTGAATGAAATCTCCAACAGACCACCCCATATTAGTGGTGATGAACGGTGGGTTGTTGCTAAAAGAAAGTGTGGCCATGTTCTCAAAGAGCTCCCCGGCTTCACGGTCTGCCGTCAAATCCTGGGAGTCTTCCAGCGCATCAAGCCCCATAAAACAATAAGGTGTATAACCAGCATTGGAATTGCTGGAACTTCCGGGGTTGTTTTCCCCTTGTCGTAACTGTAGCTGTTCATAATTGTAGTTTCCTCAACACCACGCTGGATAGCACCTTGGAAGGCGTAAGAGCACATGTGTTTTCAGGGCCTACAATACCAGCTATTTATCTGCATTGTAGACCATGCCAACAACAGCATCACAGCCTTAAAACTGCCCGTAGGCCTATACTTATGTATAGCCCTATCTACTTTATATGAAAATTATATAAAATGTATAGAACATTAATATAAAATGAATATAAAAAATGTTAGGGTTCAATTAAAATGTTGGGGGTTCCATTAAAGTTATAGGGGCTCAATATATCAACTATTTATAGCCCATATATGGGGCTCTTATCAAATTTATATAAAAAATGTTGGGGTCATTAAAATTCATATAAACATTATTGGGGGTCCGTCAAATGTATAGGGGTTCAGTGGTGTGGAAAAGGGTTGGGGCCACCTGTCACTTTTAACATTGACAAAACATTTTCCGACCCCCCCTACTGACCTAGAGTCATTTAGTGTGTGCAATATGTCCGTGCAAATTCGCTGAAGGTGGTACATTCCGCCGGCCTAGCGAAACCAAGGAAAAAGTGGTATGCAACCTCTGATTCCGTAAAACAGGCAAAAGCTGAATCAGAGGAGAAAAACTCCAGTTTACTATGGCGGAAAGTTCATCTGACCCTAGCGTTGATCCCTGCTCCTATGCCCTCCAAACCAACCCCTAGAGCAGGAGAGGGAACGTGATTGATGTCCCCTCCTGTAAGAGGGAGTGTACTGTTTTTTTTATCCATCCCAGGAACAAGAAAGAGTGACAAAATGCAGAGAGTATTCATCAATCACAGTAGCAAATAAGGTTCAGAACCTCATGTGGTTCCCATTCCTAATCTGCTGCTTATCAGTGCTGGAAATGGCCTGGCCATGCCCCTCTTCTACCCTCTGCCTGATGCTTGTCATGCCCTACGTGTTCCCAGGAATGAGGAGGGAGTAATGATCCCATAATTGTTCTTGCATCCAGTGTCTCATTGCAACTCAGGGGATCAACATTTGCTCCCCTGTAGCCTGGACTCAGAGGATCAGCATCCCATCCTCCTGCAACCTGGCCAAGCACAACACAGACTGGAGGTAGGTGGAGTGCTCAAATGTTTCTGCACTTGCCAAAAAGGCAAGGGAAAAATGTATTCAACTTGCTGAAAGCTGTGCATGTCGGAATACATGAGAAATTGAGGATTGGTAGAGGAGTCTCATCTCGGTTTATAGAAATAAAATGTCGAAAAAAAAATGTCGAATTTTTTTTCCAATACGTTTTCTTTTCGAAATGGGGGGTTCCCCCCCCCCAAACCCCCCTTTTTTTTTTTTTTTTTTTTTTTTACCCATTTTTTTTACTCCCGGATCCCAAAATAAATATATAATTTTAAAAAACGGAATTCGACATTTTTTTGGGGGAAATTTTTTTTCGACATTTTTGTCATTCGACATTATTTTTTCGAAATTATGACTGACCACCTCTCGTCTCCACTCCCCACTCTAGGGCGGGCAATCGATTCACCCCATTCAGGTGAATTGATTGGTTAAAGACTCGGGAGAGTCCTGACTCAAGAGTCATGAAAGACTCTTGACATAAGGCTGGCCGGCTCTAGCAGGGGGGCCAGCCCCCCCCGCCCAAAGCCACCCCCTTTTCCACCCCCCTGGGGAAAGGAGGCCTTGTCAGTGGTGTTAACCACCACTGGGAGCTAGGGGGATTGCAGGTAGGGGGGATTTAGCAATTAGCATTCTGGGGAGTGGCACTGCAGGAGGCCTGGCCAGGATTTGTGTGCTTGTCTTGGACAATGATTTATTCCCCACAGCCATTAAAGCAGAAATGACCAGGGAGATGGAGGGTCATTCACACCTCTAACTAAAGTAGCACACTTGCTCAAGCAGGCAGCCTGCAACTACCAAGCAGGGTCCTGTGCTGCTTATTTCAACTGCATTGTTCATCTTACATTTCAAACCTCTCATTAACAAGGTAGCAATTTTTTCAAACCTATCAAGTTGTTTTCTGTAATTTAAAGTAGGTTTTTTGTGTGGGAATATAACTGGTGTTCCTATCATGCTTAATAAGATGGATAACTGTATCAAACAATATATTTCAGGTGACGATGCTTGGACACATATTTCTGCAGCATGTGTATAAACCGCTGAGGACTATGACAAATTACATTGACTGGAACACAAGCCTGAGGACCCTGACACATTATATTCAGTGGAACACAAGCCTGAGGACCCTGACAAATTACATTCACTGGAACTCAAGCCACTGCAAGCATTTGTAGGCATTGTGATCTAGCACTTTGGGCAGAGCTGCTCACATTAGTCGCAGGGAGGCCAAGGCTGATTTGCAAATAACGATATGGAAGCCTGACCAAAGAAAAATCAGTGGTTATGATTGATTGAGAGACTTACATCCATTAGACTGCGGGCTCTTACAAATTACATTCAAAGTATATATTAAGCTGCATGAACTACTTGAGTATAAGTGAAACAATAAGGTTGGTAGTAAGAAAAATGTAATTTTGGAGAGGAGAGTGTAGAATAATCAAAAGGTGATTGGCCATAAGGCTTTGCATTAGGCTATTAGGTGTAAGCCAGAATGACTGCATTGGACCACAGAGAGGATGGAGAAGGGATGTTAGGAGGGACACACATTCTATGGACACGTTTGGTCGTTTACCCATTCATTGCCATGTTAACCTCTATAGTATTCCCACTAAGTACCTGTTCCATCCCTGCTGAAAAATACTATCTTGGGTACTCTTTGATCTAGCTCTGTCACAAAATAACATCAAACTTTGTGTTGTATTGGGCCTGCTTGTGTTATATTATTTTGATGGTTTAAAGACTTATTTTCCTCTGTAAATGAGCTCATGTTGTAATAAAAAATCTCTTAACAATGTGTTTTCAGCCAGGAGTTTTCAAAGCAATATTGGTGTCCTCAGATATGTTCCTTGCACTGTAATCCAAAAATAAGCAATCACAAAGCCAACCATTTTGACTTGTGTATATGTATTACACAGGCATTTGTCAGACAATGGCAGCATATGCCTAAGTGCTCGCAGCATTTTCCAGATGTTCCCACTTTATTGCCAGGTGATATATTCATGGTAGTGCCTGGCAAATGCCTATCCCATGTGTACTCAAAAGCCCAAACTGTTGGCTTTGCCAGTGTGTGTTGGTTTCCATTTGTCTCCCTAAGTGAAAGTATAAATGCTCAGATGCGGCTGCCTTGTTTGCTATGCATAGGAAATCAAACTGCACCTTACGAAGTTGGTCCAACAAGAACCTACGGGACCACATCAAGACTAGGATGGCAAGCATGGACCAGCTTCAGATCATCTTCTCATGTATACTTACCAGTGAGCTTCTGACCTAAATTGTATGTATCTTTGTCTGTGTGGAAGCCTATCCTGACTGGTCAGAACTTTTCATGAAATGAAAAGATGAATACTGACTCGATAACATCATACTGTTGGAGTGACCATTAACAATGTGTGTATGCAAACAGAATACATCATCTGTATTGTGGGTCTTGTATAAAAAGTATGATATACCTGCTTGGTGTTTAGGCAGTGTTGGAAATTGAAGTTATTTACTATGGGATCCCACCAGTGGCAGAGCGGGACTGGCGGATTGTACCCAACCCCCGACCTCCAATAAACATTTGCCTCTCAGAAAATCGATCATGAAAACTTGAAAAAACACAAGAAATTAGCGTCTACTATTATGTTGCTGGCAAAGTATAAACAGTGCACATCTGTTAAACCTAAACAAAGGTTATTGATTTATTTCCTGCAGTTGGACAAGGGACAAATGCCCATGGGGCATCCTTGCTCTGCCTTTCTGGTCTCAATGTCAGCCAGGGCTGCATAGGCCCTCCCAGCGAGGTCTGATCTTTTTATCATGTCTCGGCAGCAGATTTAAAACAGGCAGTGATTTGTGATGAGAAAAGATAACTTAAAATGATATAAGCTTCTAATAAACTATTTAAGTGTGATTGTTGGGTGATTAGAAATTATGATGGTACAGAGCAAACTGTGTGAAACAATGACTTTGTTATACATTTCATTACATTTTGAGTCTGTATGAGGTTATTTGTAAGTTCTCATTAATTTGCATTCTGGAGCATGTAGGCTTCTATCCAGGAAGAAGAAAATAAAGCTACAATCAAATCATTTTAACTCCACTTTTTCCACTCTGCAGGATTTGGAAGTTTGCCACTTATGAGTGTAGCTTTATTACTAAAAGCAAGCGGATTCAAGACACGTAGTGTAAAAGTGAAGCGAAAGGGTCGATTTTGCCTATGTTTTGAACAATTCAAATTGCTTGTACGAGCCCTTTTGTGATTCAGTTTGCAGTATGAGCTATTTATAAAAGCCCCACTCATGGTTTAATAAATGGGCAGTGCAGGGGTCAGGGACTGCCAAGGAGGCACGCACATATCTTTCTTTGGAAAATAAAAAAATACATTTATTGAACGAAATTGTAACATTCAATCCCAAAGCAAATTAAACATGTCAAACAAGAAGTAATCATGGACAATTGCATATTATAAACAGTATGTACCAGACAATGATGTACAGGAGTTACAGGGGAGTGGTGGCCCCTCCTCCATGTCACGTCCAACCAGGAGCGATACCAGGAGGCTAGAAACCCCTCAACCTGCACTGTGTATTTTTCGAAATCCCATTCTCTCCTGCATGCTTCCACTCTCACACACCCTCAACTGAATTACGTGTTGCAAAATTGAAACAATAAATACAATTTTGTGCTTCAAAATGTCATTTTGTAAGAAACAAAATGTCACATTCCTTGCTTCAACTTTTATTGAGGAGGTGGGTGTCTTTCACAAGATGGCTGGACCACAAGCACCTCCTCCGTGGCCAGCTTGAGTAGTCACAGTACTTATGGAGGTATTGTTGAGCACAAACCATCTCAGAAGGAATAAGGACTGGAGGCTTCATTGCTCAGCCCCTGCAGAGGAGGAAGTTGCATCATCCTTGATTCTCCCCAGCCAGGCCAAGAAGACATTTTGGTGGTAGGGTGGGGTAGGTTGGAGTGGTTGTACATGGGAATGGTGGTCAGGAAGAGCTGATGGAAGGTGACTGAGGATGAAAGGTGAAGGGGGATGGGATAGAATAGAAAGGGGTGAGCAGATGAGAAGGGAAAATAGGTATTTATTTATTCAAATGTATACAGCGCACAACAGCTCGGAGGCATTGTGGCACTGTTACATTGAGGCTTGCTGGATACATGGGGAAGCAAACTTGGTTACAGAGGAAAACATATTTAGTTACAGGATATCACAGAGCACATACATTAGGTTATGTGAGAGACTTCCGTGTAGGAGTAGGTGACGAGAGTGAAAATTACATGATACGACAGAGGCAGGGAGAACATAGCAGGCATAAGGTTACTTAAAGAGTGTGGTTTTCAGGGTTTTGCAGAAGGCTGAGAGGGAGATTTCGGCTCTTAGGGAGTATGGTAGTACGTTCCAGAGTCTAGGGGCTATGTAGTAGAATCCGATCCCTCCGGAGTTGGACCTTTTGATGGGAGGGATGCAGAGTTGGTTGTTGTGGTGTGTTCATATAGGGCGTGTGGGGGTGACTCTGGTGATGGTTTCTGATAGGTAGGGTAGAACAGAGAGACTGAAGCATTTTTGTGTGAGGGTGAGGATCTTAAAGTCGACTCTTTCTTTGACTGGGAGCCAATGTGCGTCTCTTCTTGCCTGGGTGACGTGCTCTCTTGTGGGGATGCTAAGGGCTTCCCGAAGCACATTGTTTTGTACTATTTGTAGCCTGTTGATGTTTTTAGCTGAGGTGCCTGCAAGGAGAGCATTACAATAATCCAGTTTTGCTCCGATCATAGCTTGAGCAATGGAAATGAAGTTTTCGCTGGTAAGAAAGGGTTTTATGGAATTCATGAGTCTGATGGTGTGGGCAGCAGCAGAGGAGATGGCTCTGACCAGGCATGTCATCGAGAGAGTGGAGTCTATGACTCGATAACATCATACTGTTGGAGTGACCATTAACAATGTGTGTATGCAAACAGAATACATCATCTGTATTGTGGGTCTTGAGTTTTTACAGAGGAAGAGACAGGAATGATGGTGTTGTCAATGTTGAAGTTTTCATATATTTTGTTTAGTTTGGGTAGAATTTCCTTGGGGTCTATGAGGATTAGCTCAGTTTTATCCCCATTAAGGCATAGACCATTAGTTGCCATCCAGGTTTGGATGGTAGTGTAAATTTGAAGGCGGGCTGCGTTGTCTAGTTTGTAATCGCCAGAGAGGGGGAGGAGTACCTGAGTATCGTCGGCATAGTTTGTGTAGGATATGCCGAGCGAGTCCAGTTTGCCGAAGAGGGGCTTTGTGAATAGGTTGTATAGGGTAGCGGCAGTGCAGGATCCTTGGGGAACTCCACAGTGGATGGTCGTGGGGTCTGCGTTGGCCTGGTCGGAGTATACTTTCATGGCTCTGCCCTCCAAGAAGGAGGTTATTCATGAAGTGGCATGATTGGAGAAGTGGGCTGCATTTGATAGATGGGAGGTGAGGATGTTGTGATCAACCAGGTTGAACGCCGAAGAGAGGTCTAGGAGTAGTAGGAGGGCTGGTTTGCCCCTGTCCATTATTTCTGTGACTTGTTTTTTTAGGTCATAGAGGGCAGTTCTGTGCCATGACCTTTTCGGAAGCCTGATTGTCTCTTGCCTAGGATGGCATTGGACTTGAGGTAATGTTGGATCTGAGAGTGGGCTGCTTTATCAAGAATTTTAAGAAGGAAGGGTACGGTGGTTATGGGTCGGTAGTTGTTAGGGCAAGCTTGATCTAGAGATGTGTTTTTTATCAGTGGATGGACCCATGCTTCCTTTAGGCTTTGTGGCATAGTTCCAGTGGTGAAGGACACATTGATAAATGCAGTGATGATATGGGATAGGGCGTTGGCGCACTCTTTGATGATGGTAGGCAGGCAAATGTCCCCTTTGCATGTGGATGGTTTCATGTGTTGGATGAGGTCAGCGACTTCTGATTCTGTGACATCTCTGAAGGAGATAAGAGGTTTGGAGGTGGGGGGGTGGGGTGGGAATGGGTATTGGTATACTGTCATGTTTGGGTAGAGTTTCACGTTGTGACTGAATTTTGTCTTGCAGAAGTTTGATTTTATTGGGGGCAGCCTGAATTCTTGAGCACCAAGCTTTGTCTTTGCTGATTTCGTCTGGGCTGGAGGTAGGTGTGATGAGGTCTTTGAATATGGCGAACATTTCCTTGGATTTGGAGTTCGCTGTGGAAATGCACCGGTTGAAGGCTTCAGATTTAGCTTTAAAGATGGCTTTTTTGTATGTTGAGAAGATACATTTGAATTCTCTTAGGGTGAGATCATTAGGCGTAGATTGCGAGTTGGTTAGGGCCAGGCGTTTGGAGGAGCGTATGGCAGATAGTTCTTCTGTGTACCAGGAGTTGGAATGCATAGATTTTTTTTTCTTTTTTATCTTCGATGGGGGCTATGGCATTGATGGCTTTAGTGAGGATGCGTGAGTATATGTTTGCGAGGATGACCAGATTGTTGGCAAATGAGGGTTTGAGTTCAGGAGTATCTAGGAGTGGGTGGAGGTTGAGTTTGGTCAGTTTTTTAGAGCTTCTGACTTCAGCTGGGGGGCGAATGAAAGTATTTTAGTGATAGGATTGGTGGGGAGAGTGAATTGTATACAATTGTGGTCCGTCCATGGCTGGGCCGAGATGGTGGTGTTAGTAGATGAGCAGTTGTGGTGGGCGATCCAGTCAATGGTGCACCCTTACAATGAGTAGGCTGAAAGACTTTGTGGGTGAACCCTAGGTCGGAGAGCTCTTTAGCTAGTACTGTGGCTGCTTTGTACTTATGGTCATACATGCCTAGGTTGAGGTCCCCTAGTAGAATTGTTTTGCTAGAACTCTTAAGGTTATTGCTTAGAATTTGGAAAATACTCTTTTGGTAGTCAGGGGTGGTCCCTGGTGGTCTGTACGTGACAATTATATTAATGGTGCTGTTGGTGGAGATCGGTAGCACCACACTATCTTTTTCTGCTTCTCTTTTGCTCTGTACTGTTTTTTTGATAGCTCAATTATAGCATTATGTTGAAAAAAGGTACAACATTTTTGTCTTACGGAGTGATTAATTGGGAATAATCTCTCAGAATCTTGCTAAGGGTACTGCAGTATACAGCTTTCATTGTTCTTGCTTTGGCAATAGTTTTCCTTATCGAGATGGCAGAGCGTATCGAAGATGAAGTGAGTAGCGAATGGAAAGTCAAAGTAGCGAGGGAACTTATGGAAGGAAACAAAGGAGCAAATGGAAGAAGAAAAGAAAATACTTTGGAAGGGGTACTGGAGAGCCTGGGAATTTGGAAGGGATAAGCAGGTGGAAGGTGAGAACAGATTTCCCATTTGAACAAATTGAGTGTACCTTGGCAAATCACTTTATGACAGGAAAAGCTGGTGAGCTGAACTGGCTCTTTCCAGACAGAATTATACCCCTAAACACACAGCACCAATAGTAGAAAAAGAGAACTTAAAAAGCATGTAGCATTTGTTGTACTCCTGAAAGCCATTAACTACTCCTGCCATAAGCTACACACCAATGCCCCACCTACCCGGGACCATCTGTCAGTCTTGCCCAAGAATCCCTTTGCCTTAAATCTGCCACGGTGTGCAATCCTAATGAGCATTTTTATCAGACATTCAAGTAGTCTTACAGGTAAATCTATCTGGCCTGGTCCTAGCAACCTGGGTTTGAATCCAGACTTATGCACCTTATAAAGCAGTCTAACCAGTGGTAGAAGTGTACCGAAAAAAGTTGTGGAACTGCGGTCTCGGCAGGGGAGAGAGTAGGCAGAAGCATAGTGCAACATGTGACAAGGTGTCACAGCCGGAGCATTGCAATAGTCTAAGTGACTACTAACTATGTCTCGTATTACAACTTTTCACTTGCACAAGGACACAAATCATCTATATATAAAAGTGAATATGGCTGTAAAAAGTAGAGGAATGGTAAACAGAAAAAAATAAAAGTAGTGGAACACTGCTCCTGTTCCTGCTCACTTCCATCGCTAAGTCTAACAGACAAAACCAATTTAAGGGTGTAAATTGATTTTTCCAGATCCACAAACAAATGTTTTGCTGTATCCCCAAAATGAGAAATCTGGCTTAACGGCAGTACTTTTTTAGGGTACTCTTAAACCCACACAAAAGTCCCCCCTCCCCACCGATCACAAACTAGGCCCACCCAGATAAAAATTCCTGGAGCCGGGCCTGAGGTAAGGCCACAGATGAGGAAGGATGAGGAGGTAACAAAAATAAGTAATGAAATCCATTTTGAGAATCCATGATAGGATATGATATCATGTGGCATTTGTAACACACCTATACACAAGTGTTTCAAGACGCGACGAGGAAAGGAAGGGGGAAATGCAGGGAGGACAGAGACAACGATCTTACTAGGCCTAGCAACATTGAGATCGCGCAAGTGCAGGCGAGGGGGAAAGGAAAAGTGCCAGGGGTAAGGGGTTGGGCAGTGCTGTACATGGGATCAAAACAATAACAATAAGTGCGGCCAGAAGGTGGTAGGTGCAATGGTAAGTGCAGACAGCAGGTGTCCAAAAGTGCAGGTAGGGGGTCTGTAGGGTTACAGATACAGACCCAAGTGCAAGAGTTGCTGGGAGGCAGTGTAGATGTGCAACTGGGTCCAAAATCAGAGGGTAGCCAGGTGACCAGTGCAGTATCAGACAGGAAATAAGCAGGGTAGAGGAAGAGAGAAGGCAGAAGCAAAGAGTAGGGGCTTGAGGTGCTTCCGGAACCAGAGATGATTCTCCTCGAGTTTCAGAGAGGCAGGGAGGCTGTTCCAGAGGGAGGCCCCAGCCGAAGAAAGAGATCTACTACCAACTTGTTGCTTGGAGAAGTGACTGACCCTGAGGGAGTTGGAAGTGGAGGAGCGAAGAACTCGAGTAGGAAGGTTTTTATGGAGGGAGGGTTGGAGGTATTGAGGAACCAGTCCCCAGAAGGACTTGTGGACAATGCAAATGGTCTTGAACTTAATCCTTGAAGCCACTGAGAACCAATGTAGAGATTTCAGTCCTGGAGAGATATGATCCCTGGGATTGAGGCCAAGGACAAGTCTTGCAGTCCTGTTCTGGATGAGTTGCAGAGGGCGAAGAGTAGAAACAGGCAGATTTAGAAAGAGGCTGTTGCAGTAGTCCAGCCTAGAGAGAACCAGAGCTCTCCTGACAGGGAGCTTGTGGAGGAAGGAGAGTAAAGGTAAAATACCTCTGAGGAGGTGCAGTTGGTAGTTTGACTTCTTAGAGACATCAGAGATGTGAGGAGATAAGGAGAGAGTGGAATCGAAGATGATCCCAAGGTTCTTAGACTCACAGCTGGGAGCAGGAACAGGGGCAAGGGAGGCCGGCCAGAGAGTGGCAGGAAAGGAGTGTACAGGTGTGCCGATGAGGAGAATCTCTGTCTTACTGGCACTAAGGCAGAGATCGTTGGCGGCACACCACTCCTGGATAGCAGACAGACAGAGAAGGGAGAAGGAGAAGAAGTGGCAGAGGGGAACCTGAAAACGAGCTGAATGTCATCAGCATAACACTGAAAGTTGGAGCAGAGAGCAGCAATGCAGTGGGCGAGAGGTGCCAGGTATTGGTTGAACAGCCAGGGAGAGAGGTTAGACCCCTGGGGAACACCACAGGTAGAGAGTGAGATAGAAGAATGGAATGGCCCAAGTTGGACCTGGGAGGGTCGATCAGAGAGGAACGAGGTCAGCCAGGCCAGGACCTAATCGTTGATACTCAGGCCATCACAGAGACGACTAAGCAGGATGGCATGGTTGACTGTGTCAAAAGCAGAAGAGAGATTGAGTAATATGAGGACGGAGGGAGACAAGAATCAAGGGTGGAAAACAGGTCTTCACGGATGTTCAGGAGAGCAGTTTCTGTGCTTCTGGCTGCTCTGAAGCAAGACTGATGGTCATGGAGGCAACCAACTGTTTCAGTTGAAGATTAAGCTGGCAGACGGTCAGCTTTTCCAGGAGTTTGCTGTTACGCTCACCTGACTCCCACGGAGGCGCTGGCCTGGTTCGCGCTGCTGTGACCTCTTCTAAGGTGATGCGCAGGGTTCGGAAGGCGGACTGGACCGGGCCCCCAAATCTGGCTAGTCTGGCTTGCAGAAGTATCCTTCTGTAGGCGAAAATAGGGGATTAACTGTCTGCGGGGTAATGCAATCGGCCTCCCACTTTCCCCTCTCACCCTCCTTGAAACCCTTCTGTGATTTCTCGTAGCGTCTCACCTTAGGGTCTGGAAGGACGAGCTCTCCATCCTGCTTCTGATGCAGGGGCGCGTTGGTATCCAGTTACTTCACTGGATTTTTGGATTGGTGAGAACCAAACTTGCTTGGCTTCCAGGTAAGTTTTTTTTTATAAGAGGGTACGGAATGCCGGGGAACAGGCACCGACCCAAGATGAGAGGTGAAATCCTTGTAGAAATCAGGTAAGTCTTTAATGAGCGTTTTTTGGTAATGTCTTTTCATTCGCTCATTAATGCTGATGTCTTTTTTTCAACAAGTATCAACAAATAGTGACCCCACAGGGTGTGAAATACAGGTGATGTAGTATACCTATTACTGATACTCACCTCACTTTTTCTAACCTCAAAAAGCAAACAACTAGTGTACAACACTGTAGCATACAAGAAAAATGCCACAGACTAGTAAACAGGTCTAGCATAAGGTTCCCTTGCAGGATCACTCTCAATTGGGCATATTACTTTCTAGTTCCAAAGAGTGTCCTAATTGACTCTGGCTCTTTGTATTTTACCTCTGCTTAGCATGTGGTCATGTCATAGCTGTTTTCAGAGGGTCATTGCTAGGAATTTAACGCTTAAATATTGACCAAAGACTTGGCTATAATTCTCATTATTTTAATAGAAAACATAAAACAACTTTTGGTGCAAGAGCCTCAGTGACATTTTACACAAAAATATAATTTTTCGATCAAAATGACAGCATTTGAAATAATCATGCACCATGGAGAGCAATAAAAGTTAAGTACAAGTGAAACAAAAAGAACATACAAACATTTTTTGCAAAAAAAACCAATAAAAAATGTTTTCATTTGGACAAGAACTATAAATAACACAGAAAATAAATTCTATTCCTATGACAGGGGGATATTATAACATTACTTAGTTTTCACCCTATTTTGGTTTGACAATGCTTCGTTTTCACCCTATTTTGGTTCTGGAAATCCACATATGTGTTTGCCAAGGAATCCCAGACAAAGGAAAACAAGAGCCAATTTTTGTTCCTTGTGGGGTTTTTTTGGGAGTAGATGACTGGTTTCAACTTGACTTGTGTATTCACATTGGACTACTGTTTCTTACAGTACTGCTCATGTCTTTTTTTCCCCATAGGGTCCGGGGTCCGGAAATGCCAGGATGCGGCGCGGACCCGAAATGAAGAGGGAATGAATCAACAGGTAAGTCTTAACATGGAGATTTAGCTTTCCTTATTCCCTTCTCTCTCTCACCTTTTGTTCTGGTCTTTTTCTCCCTAGGCGCTGGGGCGTGACTGCGAATCCAGATGATCGCTGCTGAACATGGAGGCGCCCTGTAAAGGTGAGTGGAATGCGGCGCTGCAGCGATCGACGCGATGAGCTTTTAAATTAAAGTCTTCCTTTTCAGGATTGTTGGCGAGATGTCTCCGGGATGCGGATTTAGCAGGTAAGGACTTTTCCTTCTTCTGTTCTCTTCTTCTCTTCCTTTGCAGGTGATCCAGGATGCTGGCAAGCGTGGCAGAAGTCAGGATGCAGGAGCAGACACAGTGAGCGTCCAGCTGCTAGATGCAGAACAACGCGAAGCATGTGTGGCTGTTCGGGTGGGGTTTAAATAGCCTTGGAAGAAGTTCCAGGTATGTATCCTTCCTCCAATCAGGTATGTATCCTTCCCCGACCACGCCCGGATGGTAAATTAGTCCCACAGGTAAAGTAGTTCCTTTCAGGCCTCAAGGAGGCCGGGATCCTGCAACATGGTCTGCATCAGGTAAGTGCACCCAAGCATTCCCATAATGAGCCTGGCGCCTATGACGCCAGGACTGATGTTTTTTATGAGCCTGGCGCCATAGGCGCCAGGACACTGTCCAAAGGGCCCCTATATGGGGTTGCTGGGTCCTTCCTTGGGGACT
The DNA here is from genome assembly GCF_040938575.1 of Ambystoma mexicanum. NCBI lineage: Eukaryota > Metazoa > Chordata > Amphibia > Caudata > Ambystomatidae > Ambystoma > Ambystoma mexicanum. The sequence goes on from NC_090922.1 coordinate 114,371,145, forward strand.
GGATGTCTGCCTTCGGGGACGCCGGGCTTGAACCGGCTCCCCGGGAGCGGGCAGCATGACATTTGCCCAGGAAATGAGTGATGGAGATCGGGCGATAGTTCGCCGGGCCAGAGGGGTCGGCTGAGGGTTTCTTGAGAAGAGGGCGCATCAGAGCGTGCTTCAGGGGGGAAGGGAAGGCTCCAGCGACAATGGAGTGGTTGCAGAAGTCAGCCAGGGCAGGAGCGAGGGTGTCAATGTGATCCTTGTTGGTTTTGGAAGAGCAGGGAAGAACCTGTTTTGATGAGACTTTCATAGATCAGACTTGTCAGGAGAGAACAGAGGAAAGGAAGAGAAAGAGGGAGGAGAGGTGGCCACCGGGAGACAGAGGTAGAGGAGAGAGCAGAGGGAGGAGGAGGAGAGGACAAGAGGGTGGACAGGATGTCCTGGGTTTTAGAGATGAAATGAGATGCAAGGGCCGTGCAAAGGGCCTGGGAGGGGACAGGAGAGATAGACACTACAGCAGGATTGGCTAGCTCCTTGCAGATTTTGAAGAGTTCAGCTGAGGTGTTAGATGCCGCAGATGCAGAGACGCCGGCTTGGATCTGGGCTTTCTTCTTAGTGCGGACAGAGAGCCGGTATTGCCTTTGCGGCAGGCCAGTTTGTCAGAGGATGTGCAGGAAGCTAGCCATATCCTCTCTGCCACCCTGCACTTGCGTTTAAGGGTGACAAGGTCAGAGTCATACCAGGAATTGCACTTCGCTTTGGACTTCAAGCAGATCCTCATGACAGGGGCAAGAACATCAAGAGTATCAGAGATTGAAGAGTGGAGCATGGAAAAGGCTGTGTCAGGATGTGAGTCAGCCAGGAGGAGGAGGAGGGGGGAGAAAGTGGCAGCAAAAGCCTCAACTGACATGGGTCGGATGACCGTGAAGGTAGGTTGCAGTGCTGGAGTTGGCTTGGCCTGAGGGGTAGAGAGGGGGAGATGGGAGGAAAGGAGAAACTGTACACTCCAGAAGAGAGGAGTGGTGAGGAGGATAGAGAGGGGGAGGTCAGAGGAGATCAGAACATCCAGAGTGTGCCCTGCAGAGTGAGTCAGGCCAGAGGGGAGAATAGAAAGAGAGAGACAGTAGCTGAGGTCACGAAAGAGTCCAGAGGAGGGACAGGAAGCTTCCAGGTAGATGTTAAAGTCTTCAAGAAGGAGGAGTTGAGTGGTTGAGGTCAGGAGGGAGGAGGGAGGAGGAGAGGTCCACCCACTCAGATAGGAAGGAGATAATCTGACCCGGTGGCCAATAGTAGCCACGGTAAGAGAGTGGCCAGGTGAGAGAGAGAGTCTGCAGACAAGGCATTTGAAAGGGGAGTAGGCCTGCATAGGAATGAAAGAGGCAGGAATCCACTCCAAGAATATCAAGGCTACAACCCCTCCGGAAAGGTTGGATCTGTTCGCGGAGAGGATTTTGTAGCCATCAGGGAGGAGAGTGTCAAAGCTTGTGACAGAGCTGGCTGTGAACCATGTCTCGGTGAGACCAAGGACATCGAGACCGAGGACATCAAGATCAAGTTCTTCCAGTAGGTGGCAGATGTGAGAGGAGTGTTTGACAGCTGAGCGAGAGTTGAGAGTGGCAATATGAAGAAGGTTGCCAACCTTGAAAGACTTCCGGGGAGGGGTAAAAATCAGAGGTATGCCCTGCAGAGGCGTAGAAGGAGCCCGAGAGGGGGCAGAAGAGGAAAGAGGAGAGGGCAAGGTAGCCAATGAGGAAGCAGGGGGGGGCAAGGAAGCCAAAGAAGGGAGAGAAGGGACAGCAGGAGAAGATAGGAAATTGATGAGGCGAGGGAAGTGTCTATCAAAGAGGAGAAGGTTGGCCGGAGGGCATTGGACCAAGATGGTGCCATTCAGGTAAAAATTAATGATGACCTTAGAGGAGTGGAAGGGGGCCAGGAGGGCCTCTTACTGGGCACCACCATTAATGGGAGAAGAAGAGAAAGGAGAGAGCACAAAGACCATATGAAGAGTCCATAGGTCTGGCGAGGGAATGACAAAGAGGATGTCGGTGAGGGTCAGTCTGGAGGAAGCACTGGTATAGGTGTCAGCGATAGGGAGGCCTGGGTTGGAGACCAGGATATCCTTTTTGAACTTCTTCCTACCAGACTTAGTGAGGCAAGCAGGATAGTCGATAGAGAAGCAGTTTGAAAAGATAGGAGAAACAGAGGGCACCATAGAGTAGGTGGGGGAAGAGGAGAGAGGAAGAGGGGTGGAGGGGAAGGTGGGGGGGAGACATTAGGGGAGGTCACAAGGAGGGGTGCAAGCAGCCGAGACAGAAAGGGACAAGACAATAGTGGACGATTGACTAAGTAGACAAGAACTCGGATGGAAGAGCAGGCAGAAAACAAGGCAGTCCGGTAAGCAAATCGGGTTACCAGGGCATCAGGAACAGAACAGTCATTAAAAAGAGAACCTAGAGGAGGGTGGAGCACAGCAGAACACAGAACGATGTACAAACGAACAAAAGCAGTCAACATATGCAAACCTAGAAGAAGGAAGAATGCAGCAGAAAACAAAGCAACACAATGCAAAACAGGGCAGTCAAGGAGGAAACGCAAAGGGAGCGCGTGGGTGCAGGAGGACGGAGAAGGAGGCCATGCTTTCTCGCCGTGGCACGTTTTTGGTATTGCATTGAGACCGTCAGCAGTGTCACCTTGTGCTTAATATCAACATTGTTTTAGGCAAGGTCATGAGGGCAGTCTCCAGCATGGTTTTTCAAGCGACATGAAATTGCAGTGTCAGGTATAATTGGAAAAACAAGCAAAAAACCACTTAGGCTGACAATCGGTAGAACTCCACAGCAGTCTCTGATACCACTAACAATGTTTATGGGGGACTCGCCTAATGAGTGAGAAGTCTTTTTTTAAATACCCAGCAAAAACAAGACCTGTGAAAGTGTGCGGCGCTTGGAACAGGAAATATTACATAAACTAGCATTAGAAAATCCATTTTCTCTACCACTTTCTGCAGAGAATTTGAACGCCTTTCATCCAGGACCCCTTGGCACTGATTATTATTCCAATGCGCTAATGAAAATGCAAATTCCCAACCTACGGCCCAATTAAGAAAAAAAAGAAGTGTTTTCATAACACACAACAAAAAGGAAACATAATTTGAATTCAAATTATCTCTGTGCGATATGCGGACCGCCAGCTCTGCACGCTTGCGGAGCTTTCTTACTGTGTGACGGTTTATTTCCTGTCAGCCACCTCTCATCACACAGCACAATAGCCTATTCACAAGCGGAGTGTGCCCGGTAATCAGGCAGAGAACATGGCGGCTACGTCATTATGCAGGCGCTGGCACGAGCGAGATACGATATGACGGCAGTCACCGCTCCTCTTCTCTGCTTGAGAGGAACTGTCACTTTGTACAAGAGGGTACTGTTTTCGTTATATATTTTGCCGCTGTTCCCCGGGTGAATGTGGCGACACAGGCTTTTGGGTAGTATTCCTGCCTTTCCCATGATTTGTTTACCTTATTTTGGGTGTATGTCATAATAATATGAATACCTTCGCCTACAAAAGCTTTGCTTCACCCAAATGTTTCAGATCCAGTTCCGCAGGTCTGCTACCTCGGGCTCTCCACATCGTTTGGACTGCATCTCCCATCAGTCACATCCAGCATAATCAATGGTGAGGGACCATGGGAGATATAGTCCAAAACATCTGAAGAGACGCCTGGATGCCTGCCCTTTATACCCTCAGCAGGAGCTTCTGCTGAGTTAATTGTGCAATGAGATCTTGGCCCAGTGTTTGTATTGAAGCCAGAGTGTGTGTCCATCAATTTCCCTGCACCTTAACATCCGGGTCATTATGCTTTCCCCCCCAAAATTGCTGTTTGGTACATTAAGGTGCTTACACATTTTTTAAATATCTGTGAATTTGACAAACTGCCTAGTAGGCGAGCCTTCCACGCTCAGCATGCCATCTTCAAATTGGTGGACCAGGGGTATAGTCTTTTCACTGAAAATGTTTTCTTCGAGAGATGTTTCACGGAAAAATGTTAATTGAAAGATTGTTTCGTCGAAAAAATCTTTCACTGAATTTATTTATCGAAAATATATGTATATAAGTTTGGGTGGGGTAAAGAGTTACATTTTGAAAACAATGGTTTCCGGGGGACCCCCCAATAAAAAATAAAAACAATAATTGGGAATGTTGGTGGGTATTTAAGGGCAGAAAACAGGAGTTTCGTGGGGACCCCCCCAATTAAAAAAATAATTTGAGGAAAAATTCCTTAGATGAAAAAAATTCAGTGAAAATACATGTAACCTGGACCAGAATGCCTGGTCCTTGGATGTCACCAATTGCCCGGCGACTGCCCCAAGTTACTAGCCTCAGAATGCATCAGGCCACATGCCCATTTTGATTGGTCCCTGGTGATCATGCTTGGGGCCCTGCTGGTGCTCCAGAAATGGGTCGGTATCTATGAATGTGCTTTGTTCCCCCAAGTCTTTCTACCACCCAGCATGCCCTCTTCAGGAGGGAGGTAACCATTCTGCCTGCCTGGTCTAGAGCTGCTGCCTGCTGCCCAACAACCCCCCATACTTTCCAATGATGCCATATGGCATAGGGCCAATGCTTATTGGTCCATTCGATCAGGTGTGTGACCCTCATGTAGATGTAGAAGATGGTCTGTATAGCAAAATTCTTCGGCCCTGGTCCACAAACCCCCTTTTCCAGCTAGCCTGCCATCTTCAAGGAAGGGGTACAAGTCATTACATAATCTTGGGCCCCCGAGGACTCCCACTTCTCAATGACAACCTCAAACAAGACCCTGAATGTGTAGGGGCATTGCAACCATGTAGATTTGTCTAAGTTGAACATGGGCTGTCCTAATCACCTTGTAACTGATGTGACCAGGGTATTCTTGCCCTGGTAGAAGGGCACACCTGATAAGGGTGGGATTGTTTGCCTTTTTGCCAGATCTTCCTCCCCTTTCATCAGACCCCTGGCAAGGTGGAGCTGTGTTAATCCCTCTATGCGCACCAGTTTGGGAGGGATGCCTCACTTCTTACCATGGTCTTCTTCTGACTGTCCTTCCTTCCCCTAATCAGGCCTTGTGACCCACCCCTAATGCCCTACCTGATCCTGGGTGCTCCCTCTTCACCTTTCTGGTCCCAGGTCCCACTCCCTCTGGCTAGGTCTGGGTCGGGTCCCACCTACCCACAGATCGTTCTCTGTGCCCCCACTGCTTCCTCTCCTGGTTTGTCATGATGACTCCACCGCCCTCTTCCCCTGGTTTGTTTCTTTGTGCCACAACTCCACTCTTCGCCTGTTGGTTGTAGGTGTCCCCAACCACTCCCTCCTTCTGGATGGTCCTCAGTGGCTTCACCTTTCATCTTCCCCAGGCTTATTCTGGGTTCCTTTCACCCACCTCCTCTCCTGGCCGGCCTTGGGTTCCCTTGGTTCCCACATCCCCCTCATCTATTCCTTCCCACCAACTGATTCTCAGTGCCCCCTTAACCTTTCCCAAGTTTAACCTTCCTAATGTTTAAACCTGTCCATGGCAGCGCCCACTCGAGTATTGTTTCCTTGTTCACCCATTACTTCTTAATATTGTATGGGAGCCGGAAACGGGAATGCAACCATCCTTCTTTGCCCTATGTTATGTTATGCTAAGAGCGTTTTTATAATTCTTCAGTCACCATGATAGTGGTCTAACAGTGCTGAGGATTGTCAGGAGTGCACTGCATTGCACCCTTGCCAGGGATATCCAGCCCTTGCTCCACAAGAGAATAGAAAGGGGAATCAGTGGAGGGTAAAGGGTAAAGTGGGAGAAAGGTTAAATGCACAAGAACTATTTTTACAGGTATGAATGATGTTTATGGGCAGTGTGTGGTAGTTTGTATGCCTGTGGAGTCCGTGCAGAGTGATGAAAGCATAGCGTCCATCAAAAAAGGGCACATTCTTAACACTCCTAATCCATTAGATTGCCATACTTGCATGGCGCCATTACTGAGGGACAGGGGCATTGGGAGAGAATAACAAAATATTTGGATAATATAATTGTAGTACATTGATTGTTCAGGCATAGTTCAGGATTCCTGTAGAGGGTGGCACGTGTACTACATGACTGTCACCACATACATTCATGGCATGCGTATTGCTTATATAACACTATGCCACCGTACGGGTACCGCGCGGCACTGAGTTTCAAGCGCCAGGGAGAGAGCCTTTGAAGCCACAGGTCAACAATGTAAGCACAAATGTGACCAAAGGTCAGTGCTGGATGGCCCCTTAGCCCCAAAGGGGTAAGAGGGTACCCCTGAAGTCACAGTCATGTTAGGGTGGCCTTCACTATGTAGGTTACCTGATGAGAATACAGCCCTGAGATTTCTGCCTGCGCGGCCATGTCCTACCAGCACACCTATGGGCATTCCTGGATCATTGTGGTGGCTGGGTCATGCTTTGGTGGATACTTCTGGGAATACTCAGCATGTATATCACCTGGTTAGATTAACAGATGGTAGCAGGATGGACCAAGACAACATTGGGGAAATATCTGTATGCTGTTTTTTGATAATAGCACGTTTAAAAAGGGTAATCACCAATTCAAATGTGGCCACACATACAGAAGGCGGGCTGGTAAAAGGTATAAATAGAAAGGGCAGAGGGTGAGCGAAGCAAGACCTGGGGAGAAATTCCAATACATGCAAGGGCTAAGGACAAAGAAGAAAAAAAAAAGAAAACCACGCAGAAGATATTTGTATAAAATTGGGAATTGGATCTAACTACAGCTCTATTTTTGGACAGCCTACCCTTTGTACAGCACACTGAGCCCACCAAATTGTGCAAGGGTAGGCAAGGAAGAGATGTGGGATGGAACTGGGAAGAGGCCCAAATTCAGGTTGTCAAACTTACTTGGCTACCATTGGAAAATAGCATGATCCCTGGGGGTGGATTTGGTATTGTAGAAAAGACTCCCCCTTGTTGGCCCTGTTTTGGACCCCATGAACGCTCAGGACAGAGAGTTAAAACCTGTTTCTCCCTTAGTATGCAGGTTGCGCCTGAATCTCCCTCTGGCCAGAATCAAGCACCCAACATAGTGAAGAAAGCCGTCCCTTGTCAAGGAACAAAGTTGCAACATTTGGCGATCATGACATTTTCTTTGGCAACAATGCCAAATGATACACTTCAGAGGAAGAGTCCTATTCGCACAGACCGTGGGACCCATGCAGATACAAAATTACAACCCAACCATATGAAAAAGACATGCCCTATCCGTGCGAGACAAGAAGCAAAAAGCACCCTTTATCCTCAAACACTAATGTTTGTGGGGGGTACAAAATTGCAATTTCCTGGTGCTTAATAGTTACACTTTTTCTGGACAGCTTCCTCAGCCTACTGCAGGATTTTCTTGCTTTCATTTTACATGCTGGGTGGGTACAAGGACCCATACTGAGGTATACCAGATCTGCAAAGGTTCTATAGTTAAGTAAGGAGGTCTCACACATGTCCATGGAGGCTCTTAAATATAAATCGGCAGCAGTAGCAGTTGCCTCACTATAGTTAAATTGAGTGTCAAGTTCCATAGGAAACCCAAAAATTGAATTGCTAATAACTTTTGACTCGCATGAAGAATTTGACTGATATTTGCAAACAAAAAGCTTGTCACAGGACCCCCCAGACTGGATATTTTGGGAAAGATTTGTTAAAAAATGAAAAGGTGATAAAGAAAGCAAAAAAAATATTGTTTTCCACCTACGCCCATTCATTTCCCCATTGAGACAAAGTCAACATTTCTGCGCAGAGCACAGCCCAAACTGCTTGGCAGAATTGGACCAGGCATGAAACAACTTGAGCATGAAACAATGACTCGATTTACGGAAGGGGTCTGGGGTTATTCCGTCCAGAAGTTGTTAAAATATTTGACTGGGAAGGGTTCCCCCTTTTCCCAAAATTATAACTATATATGTGTCCCACAATGCATCAGCAAGGTTTTTTCAGAAATTAAAAAGCTGTCATTTTTTGTTGGTGTTCAAAGTGAGAGAAACAACCGGGGTGACCCGAAAACAGAAAGTGGAAAAAAATGCCATTTGGAGGAGGAAAAAAGATGAAATGGCATCAGGCTAGAGGGGTGGGGGGCGATAGAGGACACTATGTAAAACTGGGGTGCTGAGAGGGGTACGGGATGCTGGGGACCAAGTTCAGAGTTCGAACAGTTTCTCATAACCGGGGTTATAGTAGAAAATGGGATCGGGAATGAAAGTGCGTCACATGAACAGTCAGGGTTATTTGCAGTACATTAGTATTATCAGGCTTATACTAACCACAGTTATGGGATAAAGTTAACAAAAAAGAGTTTAAAAAATGTGATTAATACAACAACAAAAAGTGAAATGTTACAGCTACAGTGAGGTGGGGGCGGGGGGATGAGTGTGGCCGAAGACTATAGCTACTGGGTTACTTCAAGAAAGAATGGTGCAATATGGAAAGTGTGCACGGTCAAAGGCCATGGCCACTGGCCATTGCTAAAGGCCATCACTAGTGGGCTCTTAGCAAAACCTACTGAGGCAACATGTCATGGGACCATGGCGAAAGGTTGTGACCACTGGCCATGGCCAAAGGACATGGCTAGTGTGCCCAAAAGAAACCTAATGGTGTGGCCATGGCCAAGGGCCAAGGCTAGTGGGCCCGTTAATGAAACCTATTGGAGAAATATGTAGAGTGGCAACGGCCAAAGGCCATGGTTAGTGGGACTGGAAGAAAGCAAATGGGGCAAGATGTTAAGGGGCCATGACAGAAGGCCGGGGCCAATGGCTCATAAGCGGGAAAGAAAGGTAGTGTTTTAAAAGTTACAGGGCCTCATTACGACTCAGGCGGTAAGGGGTTTACGGCGGCGTAAACAGCGCCGACCCTTACCGCCTGAGTACGAGGTCCCTTAGCGCCATGGCGGATTTAACACCTGCTTTTAGCAGGTGTTAAAATCCATGGCGCTAAGGGACCATGGAGTTAATTACGCCACCGTAATTTACGGTGGCGTAATTAACGCCTTCCCCACTCCCATTATGCCCTATGGGGCAAAAATGGGAATGGGGAAGGGTAAATGGGGATTGGGGACTTACCGCCACGCCGACCTCGGAATGGGGCGGTAAGTCCGCCTACCACCATGGCGTAAACATAGTTTACGCCATGGTGGTAAAGTCACGGCCCAGGGGGTAACTTACCGCCTGGGTCGTAATGAGGCCCACAGTGGCCAGGCCCAAAGGCGCTCCCTCCAGTTTGAAATAAATAAATATATATATATATATATATATGCATATAATATATTTTATGGCAGCGGACGCCGTCCTATAGTTAAGGTGAGTCGGACTCCCATAGGACAAAATAGTTCACTGTTTGTTCCAACGCACAGCCCAAATCGCTGAACGGATTTGGACCAGGTCCGAAACAACTTGGGCACGAAGCGTTGACTCCCGATTCATTTGTGGTTTGGGATTATTCCATCCAGTAGGTTTTTAAATATTTGATGGAAAAGGAGTTCCCCTGTTCTCCAAAATAGATAGCTATATCTTGGGTAAATCGCATAGAAACTGGGTGTTTATAAATGAAACAGCAGTCATCTGTTTTTTTTCTCAATGTGAGAGGTAACCCCGACTATAGCCGACGGTATCGGAACATGTAGTGCAGAAAAAGGCTTTCAAAGGAAACAAACATGCAAATGAAATCAGGCTAGAGGTGAGGGGTGGCAAGAGTACACCAAGTGAAATTTGGGAGTTGGAGGGGGTATAGGGAATGAGTTTGCAACACAAAGCCTTTCTGTAACCTAGGCTATCGCATAGAATAGCCGCAAAGAGCTGACATCTGAAAGCACATTGCGTCACGGAAACGGCATGTGTTGTGGGGGAATGGGGGAGCCCAGGGGAGGTGAGGAAAACATCATGGGTGTGTGGGGAGCAGGCACACGGGGGGGGGGCTTTTGAGAGGACCTGGGGGACAGGGAAGCATTTTTATTTGGGAAGTTTTTCTGAAAATCGCGACTTTATTGACTATAGATAGCCAAGGGTATCTGTAGTTCTGTACCCATGGCTATAGAAAACTAGTTTTACAGAAAATAGATATTTGTACAGCTATAGTGACATCAGAGGTGAAAAATCACTGCTCATGGCCAGGACTCATGTCCATGCAGTAACCAGGACTGGCTCTGCTTAGCTTCAAAGCGGAGAAGCAGCTGGCTCCCTCAGGGCATGTTGCCTAATAAATTAGCAGAAGCTACAAAACCACTTAGAGAAACATGGCCTGAGGGGGCTGGCCCCTTCCTTGCTTTGAAGCTAAGCAGGACAGTCCACAGTCCCGGATGCCCATGTGTTTTCTTAGTTTTAAATATCTCATAACACACTAAGAAAACTCACAGTATCTGCATTTATTTCAAAGCATGCTACTGTCAGTCATTTTGTTTCATATATACAGTACAGTCTGCCAGATTTATGTTAACATATTTTCCCTAATGCCTAAATGTAAATTACTTTGGCAAATAATACTGTTAATTAGCTTGCACTTAGCACTATGAACGTTATTATTGAATGTCCATCATTTTTGCCAGACACCATGTACTTTATGCAATTGGATCAAAAACTCTTTATTATCTCTAATGCAATATGCTTTGGAGATAATATTGCTTTATGGTTTGCACCAAGCACTATGCACTTTATTGTGGAATATGCCACCATGATTCCCATGCAGCATCAAATGGTGTCTCTACGGGTTACCTAAAAATACTGGAGCCCTATCTTCAATCTATGTATTCGTACGATCCAATCAATCTAAGAGGAAAACCTCTATATATGCGACCGAATATAAGGTGCTAATGCTAGCAAAATTATTGCTGATGAGATACCATAAATAGCATGACTCGTGTCAATACTCAAGTAGGTTAACTTCTCAAATGCTATTGCTTAAGGAGTGGATGTAATAGAGTGCTGAGACTCAACAAGTGCCAGTACTAAGTATATGATAATACCACTATACTCCTTCCCTCATCTCATAAAGTGCTATCCCTCATTAATTCCATTCCATATGGAGAATTTCTAGGAGCTAAACGAGCTTGCAGCTCTAACTCTGATTATCAACAGGAAGCAAAACATATTGGTCAGAGGTTCATTACAAGACGCTATACCGGAAACACTGCATTTCATTAGCAATAATTGTGCTAGCATTAGCACCTTATATTCGGTCGCATATATAGGGGGACAGGGAAGCATTTTTAGGTAACTGGTAGAGACACCATTTGATGCTACATGGGAATCATGGGCACTTTGCCGCTTTATTGTTTGAGACATATGGGCCCTCATTCCGAGATTGGAGGTAGCCATGACGCTATTTGCACCATGGCTGCCTCCAATACCGGGACCGGCACCGGTCTTGTTCAATGGTGCAGTCCAACCCTGGCGCGACTGGTAAGTCCCCATTGAACATGCCATTCCCCATTCCCATTGAGCCCCTATAGGGCTCAATGGGAATGGGGAGGGTGCTAATAACGGGCTCGCGACTTGCAGGCCCATTATTAGCACCCTGGTCCCTTAGCAGGACCCGTAAAGGACGTGTGGTCAGACCTTGGAATAGGGCGGTAAGGGATTACCGGCACCGGTCTCCTTACCGGTGCTTGGTATCCCTTACCGCCCAAGTCATAATGACCCCCATGGTGTAATTATATATGAGTCATACATTCTAATATGTTGGTAATCGCTCTTTCTGCTGCATTGACATGCTCCTTTATGATATGAATGCACTAGCACTTTGTTAACATGTCTGTATTTTAACATTTGATTGAAATGTGTCAATGGGTTTGATGATTTGTTTTTAACCTTTCATGACGTGTAGAGAGTCCAGGCACTGCACTTCATGTAATTGAGTGTCTCATATTGCATCATTTGCAATGGGACGCTTTGCTCTCGCCTGTGAGGCTTTACGAGGCACACATTTCCCTCCTTTTGGGCCGTAAGAGTGTATGCTGCTATTTAGAGCGGTGCATATTCTACTAAATACAACTGTAGCTCCTGAGCGCATTTACAAACATGATTTTTTGATTAATATGAAAGGAGTGAAAGTGCATTTCTAATAATGGCCCGCTCGTCGCAGGTCAGTTTTATTGCAGTTTAGCACGCAGATAAGCAGTGCATCTAAAGTTACAGGGGCATTCAACCCCAGTTCAAAACATTATTTGGTCATTTCAATATGGTAGCATTGTTTACATGGGCAGTAGCCCGAATTGGTGCGATCACAGGGCATTGACTTGTGGGAGGAGCTTGCCGTGTTTGGGAGCGTTTTTTCACTTTAACTTGGGAGTGTTTGTGGCGAATTTTGGATTATAACAGCCTGACGAAGCTCAGCATATGAGCGGAACGCGTGGCACTAGTCCACCCTGGAGGGTGAGTGGCTCTTTCATAACTTGTCTGTCATGTGGGTGGGTGTACTATTAGCGCCTGCCTGCCTGCAGTGTTGTGTGTTGCACTGTTATGTTTAAATAAAGATGACTTGACTTTTTTCAAGAAGACAGCAGGGTCTTGTGTGCTTGGGTAATTTTGGTACATATCTTATGGTTTTTTTTGTGGTGCTACAACCTCAGTAGTGTGTGTTTTGCTAATATGTGAAGGAAACTAGCCGGTTTTCGTACCCTGAAGCACCAGCTACTTGTAGGCAGAGCACTAACTGTCTAATTATGTTTTTTTACATATATGAAAACAAAGCTATGCCTCGCTGACACTACTCAAATATGAAGTTAGTATCGTATGAGCACCAACAAATGACCCGTTCACACATGGGGTATGGTGGCAAAACTCAGCCCAAAGCTGTACATTTATTTAAATATTTAAAATCAGCAGTCCACAATAATGGAACTGTAATTTGAGATAATGGCCAATGCATAATAGTACCCCCGGATAGCAAAACATCACCACAGATTCCTCCCATGTTTTGGGCTTCTTCAGGCTGTAAAACAATGTATCACTTTGCTTGTATAATAAAGTTATGAACATGTGGCCTTCCTGTTTGCTACTATGTCATAAGGAATTCTAGTGAAGAAAGACTAACAATGTTCGTGCAAAATGGCCATCCTGGACTAGTGACATAAAGCTGTAGTAAATATCCAGAGCGTATGGCAAATGCATAGCCAAATAAAGAAATGCAATATCTAATAACCAACAAGTGTTGCGAGTCAGGTTCAAGTAGTCTTGAAAGACCTGTACTGCGCACAAAGTCAATGTCCATCATCAATTCATATATTTTCAGCAAATAGCAGGCAAGAGCCTATATATCCAGTGAACAAAACTTTGTTAAATGGAAGTTATGGTTAAGTTGCACTAATAAAATCTTTGTTAAAGGGACGTTATGGTTACACGTAAAACTGAAAACCCCCAGAAATTCACCAGTTATGGTAAGGTGAAATTCACCAGTTACGGTAAGGTTAGCAACCATAATTCGCGCTACCACCATGCGATGTGAAGACTAACACCCAGGTCTTGAGGCCAAGGACAAGACTCGTAGTCCTGTTCTGGATTAGTTGCAGAGGGCAGAGAGTAGAGGAAGGCAGATTGAGAAAGAGGCTGTTGCAGTAGTCCAGCCTAGAGAGAAACAGGGCCCTGGAGATGGTGAGCTTCTGGGGGAAATTGAGAAAAGGTAAGATACCTTTGAGGAGGGGTAGCTGGTAGTGGGCCTTCTTGGCAAGGTCTGTGATGTCAGGAGAGAAGGAGAGAGAGTAGGCGAAGATGACACCAAGGATTTTTTACCCCACAGAAGGTGAAGGAAGAGGGCCCAAGGAGGGCAGCCTGAGTGAGAGAGGGGAAGCGGGAGCAGGGGTCCCAATGAGAAGGATCTCAGTCTTACTGCCATTAAGGCAGAAATCATGTAGGCGCACCAATCCTAAATCGTGGATAGACAGTCAGTAATGAGCGAGAGAGGAGAAGAGAGGAGGTCGGGGGGGGGCCTGAAAGAGAGCTGAGTGTCATCCGCATAACATGAAGGTTAGAGGAGAAGTAGAGATAAGTTGGGCCAAAGGGGCCAAGTAGACATTGAAGAGCCAGGGTGAGAGGTTGGAACCCTGGGGAACTCTACATGTGGAGAGAGGGGGTGGTGGAGAGAAAGGACCCAAGGTGGACCTGGGAAGGTTAGTCCAAGAGGAAGGAGAACAACCATTCTAGGGCCTGATCCGTGATGCCCAGTTTCTCAAGGAGTCAATTGATCAGGATGGCGTGATTGATCATGGTAAAAGCAGAGGAAAGGTCAAGGAGAATGAGGACAGAAGGAAAACTTGAATCGAGATTAGTGAGCAGATCATCACAGGTGTTCAGGAGAGCAGTATGTATGCCTCTGGCTGCTCTGAAGCCAGACTGATGGTCATGAAGACAACCACCAGATTCATTGTGGAGAGCAATCTAGGAGATGGCCAGCTTTTCAAGGAGTTTGCCCAGGAAAGGAGTGATAGAGATCGGGTGATAGTTTGCAGGACAGGTAGGATCAACAGAATGCTTTTTAAGGAGAGGGTGCACAAGGGAGTGCTTGATGAGAGAAGGGAAAGTTCCAGTGGCAAGAGAGTGATTGCAGAAATTGTCCAAGGCTTAAGCAAGGGTGTTAATGTGGTCATTGATGGTTCTGGAGGAGCAGGGGAGCGCCTGTTTGGGTGACACTTTCATAGATTGGACTTGTCTAGAAACCTTGTCAGGTGCAGTCAGAAAGAAATTGGAGAAAGGAGGAGGAGAGGGAGAGGTGGCCAGAGGGGGGCCGAGAGAGGTGGAGGGAGAGGCAGAGGAGAGAGAGGACAGGATGTCCTGAGTTTTAGTGGTGAAGTGAGAGCCAGAGCAATACAGAGGGCCTGTAAGGGAACATGAAAGGTGGAGACTGCCGAAGGATTGTCCAGCTCCTTGCAGTTTTTAAAGGGTTCAGCATGTTGTTAGAGGCCATAGAGACACAAGCTTGGATGTGGGCTCTCTTCTTGGACAGGACAGTGAGTCTTTTATTGCCTTTGGAGCAGGCAGCTCGCCAGTTTGTCAGAGGATGTGCCCGATGCCCCCCACTTCCTCTCAGCCACTCTACACTTGCGCTTCAGGGTGGCGAGGTCGGAGTCCTATCAATAGTTGAACTTGGAGGTAGACTTCAGATGGATTCTCATGGCAGGGGCAAGGACATCCAGAGTGTTGGAGATAGAAAGATGTGGGTTAGAGAGGGCTGTGTCAGTGTGTGAGTCAGGTAGGTGGCAGTTCTCGGGTAGGCTTAGCCTGGGGGACAGAGAGCATCAGGTGAGAGGAGAGCAGAATGTAGTCAGTCCAAGTGAGTGGAGTGTTTAGAGGGTTTGAGAGGGGGATGTCTGAGGAGATGAAAACTTCCAAAGTATGCCCGGCAGAGTGTGTTGGATCAGAGGTTTGAATGGAAAAAGAGAGAGTGTTGCAGTGGACCCCACAGGAGGAATTAGAATCATCCAGGTGGATATTGAGGTCTCTGAGGAGGTGAAGTTTAGAGGTAGAGGCACAGTGAGAAGAGAGGTGAGCCCACTCTAAGAGGAGGCGAGTGACCTGGCCAGGTGGCCTGTAGATGGTGGTCACAGTCAGAGAGAGGCCAGGAGAGATAGAGAGCCTGCAGACCAGGCATTCAAAGGAGGAGCAGGCCTGTGTATGAATTGCAGAAGCAGAGACCCACTCCAGAAAGATCAGACGTGCTCCACCTCCGGGACCATTGGTTCCGGTTTGGAGAGGATCTTGTAGCCATCGGAGAAGAATTTCAAAACTCGTGACATAGCTGGCCATGAACCATGTCTCGGTGAGAGAGAGGAAATCCAGGTCAAATTCTTTAAGGAGATGGCAGATGTCACAGGAGCATTTGACAGCAGAGTGATAGTTGAGAGTAGCGACGTGGAGCACGTTACCAAATTTGAAAGACTTCCATGGAGGGGTACAGGCTTGAGGTACACTCTGCGGAAAATGTAGAGGGGCCCGAGGATGGGCAAATATTGTAGAAGGAATAGGCAAAGTAGCCAGAGAGGCATAGGAGGGTGCCATAGAGGCGGCGGATGAAGGAAGCAGTGGAAGATCCAGGTAAGTGCTGGTAGGAGTAGCAGGAGAAGGAAGAAAATTGATAAGACCCGGGAGATGCCTATCGAAAAGAAGGAGATTGGGCTGAGGGCCATGGACCATGACAATGCCATTGAGATAGACATTAATGATGGCCTTAGAGGAGTAGAAGGGAGCCAAGTGGACCTCCAACCAAGTACCACCAATAATGGGAGAGGAGGAAAAAGGAGAGAGAACAGAGGCCATATGAGAGGTCCATACATCTGTAGATGGAACGACAAGGAGGATGTTGGTAAGAGTCTGTCTGGAGAAAGCACTGATGTAGGTATCAGCGATAAGGAGGCCTGGGTTAGAGACCAGGCTGTCCCTCTTGAACTTCTTCCTATCATGAACTACTTAATGTATTAAACTATTGTACTCATCTAAACAAAACATTATATTGGAGTGTTGTTGTTAATACAGGAGCCAAATCAAACATACACATAGGCAATGGCTGCAGCATGCACCATCGAAATACACTATTTACAATCTGGTAATTTTGGATAGTAAAATAATGAATACTACCCTATCAGAGTTTTGAGTTATTTGAAACATGGAATAAATCGCTAACAATTAAAGACTTAGTACACACTTGCATTAGTACAAAAATACATATGAAGACCCACATACAGGGAAAGTAAAGTAAGGAAGAAAGAAACAACATCACCGGAAAATGTCAATAACACTTTTATGAATTGTTTGCACTGTTTTTTTTGTACACCAACATTTGCAAACATCTGATATCATTGCGGACTTCTGGGCAGTGTCATGTGACCACGTGTGCACGGCGTGATGATGTGTTCGCAAACGGGTCTGTGCTTCCTGAACAGAACGAAACTGCATTTCCAGCTGATCTAGGAAGTTTCCATCTGAAAATGTATAATTGCACAGCTCCTAGACCTATTCTTACTTATTTTCCATCTGTAATCCAGGAGAGAGCACATGCTTGGAAGAATATTAGCAAAACTGCTATTTAACTTCAAAGTGGCATCAGCCACGGGCATTCCTCCTCCCCAGGAGCCCCCACTGCCAACACCACCACCAGCTGGAGGCCCTGAGCAATGGAAAAAACGCAATAATGCAGTAAAGAAATAGAGGAACAGGGCGATGGGAGGAAATGCCTACCTTCAGCACACACAGAAAACCATGGGTGTGGTGGTTTCTCACCACCGCTGGGGGTGTACCGAAGGCTAAGGCTACCAGGGTGAAATGTACTGAGTGCAGTCGCGGACAACCTGGGCAGTACTCCTACTGAACCACCTCCATGTGCTGCCACACCAAATCCAACCACCAGGATGCTCTGAGAAAGGCTGCTCCTTTTTCAGGAAGTAGTAGGCTGTCTTCCTCCACCTCATCTTCCTCAACCAATACTGCCTGTATACAGGCTACTCCTCTGGGGCACATAATCCCACCATCTTACTTGCAAGCCATAAAAGAGGAAGTTGATCCATATCTTTCCAAGACAACAGTACTCTGTATATACTGCAACAAACCACTCTTCAGGGGGGAGCAGTTTTGAAGCGCGTTCAAGGCTGTAATCAAGGAGCATGAGAAACACTGCCTGCTACCTTAGAATTAACACACAGCCAACATCTTCCTCTGTCCACCTGCCCCTCCATATCTGTGGTTGGTGCCCTTTTCCTAATTTCCCTCCCAACCTTACTTCCTGGCCTCTCCTGCAGAAAAATGCTTTAAAATAGTAAACACCAAAAAAGAGTTCCTTTAGGAACTACCTTTCACAGTTAAAAAATAGAACTAAAACAAAATAAGCTTATAGACTTCATCTACTTTACATTGTTCAGTAAAGTATATAGACTCAATAAGATTCTCCAACATTTCCATTAGCATTTTCTACTATGCTAATGGAAATAAGGGACAATTGTATACTACAGAAACAGAAAAAAGCACAGAAGCTATTTCTGTCCCAAATACTTTTCTCTAGCATAGAATGAGGGTGCATGGACATTCATGATTATCCGCGGTCTCTGCAGTCCCCTCACTAGGCCATGCATCATTAAAAAATCCAGATTGCACATGCAAGACATCCGTTCTACCTTTTTACTGTTATGTTTGTAACACTCCTTCACTGCTTGCTTTCAAACTGTCACAAATCTATCCACCAATCAGTTCCAAAAACTCTACATATAACCCTATCAACATATTAAACTTCCACACACCAACTGCCACTTAAGAATGTTTGGGAAATCTTTTGCATTTGCATTTCCCTTGCTTATCCCAGAGAATTGTACACACTGCTGCTATAAATGCACATATGCATTGTGCAGTAAGAAAATTGCATGAATGTAGAGGGGAGTAGGGATTGCCAAGTACTGATAGGACCCCAGAAGGAAAGTGCCAAGACACGCCACGGTGGAAGGCCACTGGCTAACTGCCGGGGCAGAGGAGTCCCATGGGTGGGGTAGACAGCCGCCAGACGGTAGACTCGCAAGGGCAATGCTGAAGGGGATTTGGGTGCACTGGTGTCGACTAGATATAGGGCCTGGAACCTGTGAGGTTCAGGAGGGACCAGGCCACCAGTCTCAGTGTCAGTGGTATGAGTTAACAGGGAAGGGATTACTTAAAACAGGAAGAGGAAAGCAGAGTTTTCAGAAGTTTCCAGGACTTAAGGAAATCCAGCTCAAGTATAAGAGGAGCAGAAAGGCTGTTCCAAAGAGAGGCACCAGCCAAAAAGAGAGCATGCCTACCGCTCTCTGTTTCAAACATCGCTTGGCAAGCAGGGAATTGGAGTTAGAGGAGCAACATGGGAGTATTTAGGGAGACAAAGTTGGAGATATTTTAGTCCCAGACCCCAGAAAGCCTTGTCTATGATACAGAGGATCTTGAATTTCATCCTTGCAACCACCAGAAGCCAATGTACACATTTTAGGGTTGCAATGATACCATCCCTGGGCTTGAAGCCAAGGATAAGTCTTGTAGTCCTATTCCAGATTAGCTAAAGGGGGCATAGGCACAAAGGGGGAGGTTAAGGAAGAGGATATTGCAGTAGTCCAACTTAGAAAGGACCAGGGCTCTAGAGACGATGAGCTTCTGGGGGAACGTGAGGAACAGTAGAATGCCTGTAAGGAGGTGACGCTGAAAGTGGGCTTTATTTACAAACTCCAAAATGTAAAGAGACAGAGGACTTAAAGATGACCCGAAGGAATTTGGCTTCACACGATGGTGAGAGTACAGGGCCCAAAGAGGGCGGCCAGAGGGTAGGAGGAAAACAGGGCCCATCTGCCACAATAAGAAAGATCTCTGTCTTACTGGCATTGAGACATAGGGCCTCATCACGACCTCAGCAGTAACCCTTAAATCCGGCGGTAGCGCTATTACCGCCGGATTTAAGGGTCCGCCGAATCAGGGCCTCGGCGGATTTCAACCCAGCTCTGAGCTGGTGTGAAATCTGCTGAGAATTCGCGCTCATACCGCCGGCGGGAAATCCGCCGGCGGTATGAGCGCGAAATTTCCGTATTGAGCCCAATGGGGAATGGGGCATTCCCGAATGGGCTCAATGGGGAATGGGGACTTCCAAGTCCACCCAACTCGCTATCCCGCGCTATTAGCGAGGGGGCTATGGCGGTCACGCTAATAGCCCCCGTGCTAATACCAGCAGCGTTACCGCCGAGGTCGTGATGAGGCCCATAGACTGTTAGCCAAACACAATGCCTGGATGGCTGTCAGACAAACAGGGATAAAAAACTAGGAGAATACATTAATAGAAGGAAGTTTAAGGAAAGCTGTGTGTCGTGATAACCTGGGTATGACAGGACAGGCTCTGGCGTGGCTGACTTCTTTCTTCTGCGACCAACCCTCCCAGGTCCAACTTGTTTCCTTCCTCTAAGATATCTTTTTCTCTACCTTTGGTGTCCCCCAGGGGTCTAACTCTCTCCTTGTCTGTTCAACCAATACCTGGCACTCCTTGCCCACCGCATCGCCGCTCTCTGCCCCAACTTTCAGTGCTATGCAGATGATACCCAGCTCATTTTCAGGCTACCCTCGGTGTCCTCCCTCATCGCTGACTGTCTGTCTGCTATCCAGGAGTGGTGTGCCACCAATGACCTCTGCCTTAATGCCAGTAAGACCGAGATTCTACTCATCGGCACAACCTCTCCCTCCTTCCCTGCAGCTCTCTGGCCGGCCTCTCTTGGCCCTCTTCCTGCTCCCACCTGCAAGGCTAAAAACCTTGGGGTCATCTTCGACTCCACACTCTCCTTCTCTCCTCACATCTCCGACGTCTCTAAGAAGTCACACTACCAGCTGCACCTCCTCAGAGGTATTCTTCCTTTCCTCTCCTTCCCCCAGAAGCTCACTGTCTCCAGAGCTCTGGTTCTCTCTAAGCTGGACTACTGCAACAGCCTCTATCTAAACCTGTCTGCCTCTACTCTCCGCCCTCTGAAACTTATCCAAAACAGGACTGCGAGACTTGTCCTTGGCCTCAAGCCCTGGGATCGTATCTCTCCAGGACTGAAATCTCTGCACTGGCTCCCAGTGGCTGCAAGGATTAAGTTCAAAACCCTCTGCATTATCCACAAGGCCTTCTGTAGCCTGGGGCCGCTTTATCTTCAACTCTCTCTTCCTAAATACCTTCCTTCTCGGGCTCTTCGCTCATCTGCCTCCAACTCCCTCAGGGTCAACCGCTTCTCCAAGCAAAAAGTTGGTGGTCGATCTCTCTCTTCGGCAGGGGCCTCCCTCTGGAACAGCCTTCCTGCCTCCCTGAAACTGGAAGAGAAGCATCTCTGGTTCCAGAAACACCTCAAAACCTTTGCTTCTGCTTTCTCTGCCTCTCTCCCCTGCTGAAATTCCCAGCCGAATCTGCACTGGTTACCTGGACACCCTTCTGACCTTGGGGCCAGGACCCCCCTTTGCACTCCTGCCCTGCCACCCTGGAACCCCCGCACTTAAGGACTGTTTTTCTGTATCCCTACAGTCCCCCCCCACCAGCACTTGCCTGCTCTACTCTGCACTTGCCACCATCAGGTCGCTTTACCATCGTATTTATTCCTCTATTCCATGTTATGCTATGTTATGTTATTTTGCATTTATATATGTACATGTACTGCGCTTCCCCCTCTCCCTACCCCCAGGCACCTTTTCCTCTCTCCCTACCCTTGCACTTGCGTGATCTGAATGACACTTGGCCTAGTAGGATTGTTTGTCTGTCTTTCCACTGTTTTCCCTCCCCTGCCTCGTCGCGCCTTGAAACACTTGTGTATAGGCGCGTTATAAATACCATATCATATCATATCATATCATTAACAGAACACTGGCGATGAGGAAAGAAGGACATCAGGTGTGCCGGAGGGACGACATAGATATTGAAGAGCCACAATAATAGGATGGAACCTTTGGCTACTTTGCAGGAAGACAGTGAGGTGGTGGAGTAGAAACAGCCCAGTTATAGCTGGGAAGGGCGGTTAGTGAGGAGAACAGGTCAGCCAGTCTAATGCCCGGTCCATGATGCTAAAGGTATCATGTAACCTTTTAATGAGTATAGAAAGGTTGAATGTGTGAAAGGCGGAGGGGACATCAAGTAGCACTATCCTCAATTGTCCTCCTATCATAAATACCATATACGCATCAATTATATCATACCACCATATTACAAATACTGTATACTCCTCCTACAGTACCTATAAATCATATACACATATTACTATACTATGTGTTGCCAGTGTCCAGATTTAAACCATGTAACAAGTATGTAAAATACACCTTCAAATAACAAAACTCACCGAGACCCCCCTGCCATCCAAATGAGGACTACGGACATTAAAATTGACTGCAGACTTGGCGGCACCTGCACACCTTTTTTCCACCTATAAAAAACAGCTACATGTCAATTTTATTCCACTCCCCCCACCGTTTCCAGGCCCTCTTTCAGCCACCAATGTGTTTTCCAGACTTTTTTCTCACTGCACTATCCGCGGACAACAGCAGCTGTCCATGGATCCAACATGACAACCGCTTAAAAAAATATGAAGCACCTCACATTTTCAATTGACCAATCAGCAAGCACGTATGATGTCCACAAACACCACGCTCCTCTTTCTTTGGGCCAGAGTCGTCTGTGGACCCCGAATCAGAAAGTGAGTTGGCAAAACAGACCCAGATATCACAATTTTATTTACCTACTTTTTGGCCATTTTACACCAAATTTACAAAAGCATGCCTTTGGGACCAAACTGCTACTCTTGGCGCAAATTTGGGGAAAATCCGTCCAGCGATTTGGGTTGTAGGCATGAGCAAAACATTATTCCCATTGCAACTATGAGGATTTTCACAGATTTTGGAACCCCCCTGTCACTTTGCCCCCCCTGGACGAAACCTCACCAAACTTCACAGAAATGTTCTGAGGGGTGTGGACTCCTCGTATGGCACCTAAGTTATAAGTCCCCCAAAAATTGCTCTTTCTATACGTTGAGAAACTTAACCATAACTAAAGGGCCATTTCCACAGGCCCTGTAATGATTTGCACCAATGTGTTTTAAAGATCTTCTATGTTCCCAGTAATCTCTGAGAGCTCTCAGGGAAATGTTTTGCCTTTTTTGCCTTTTGCTGAATTGCATTATGGTATTTGTAGTCTCCTAGTCAAGATGGGGAGAATAATGCCAGTATTGTACACTGTTTCTCCTAACATAGTTCTATAAGGATTTAAATATTTGAGTGACGCTATGGCATGTGTACTTTTCAAGTTTATAAAGCAAAGTATTGTTGAAAGCCAGACATGGGGTTGAGTAGGGGAAATGATGAGAAAGCAAGTAAGTGACAAGTATTTGCCCAGGATGTGGCAAGAGAGGTTACAATCCTGACACTGGTGCAGTTATTTTCCCCTGATTGTGGCTGCTTTCCAGGGAACAAGTAAATTACACATGTGGGTGGACAGCGTAATTTTATTTCATAGGGCGAATGCAACCTCTTGTTTTTTCTTAGGTTGGCAAGTTTGCTCAAGTATTTGGCTACCAGGATTTCACTCAGTTTGTCATGTGCCCAGTGCAGACTCTTACCCACAAGACCACAAGCACTTGTCTCGTACTGGGATTTTATTTTCCACAGAATATTTCACTACAGATTGCTGGGTTTAAAAGGTGAGCACTTTTAATACTTTGCCAGCACATTTATTGGAACATTTTCTCTCCCAGGTTATTTTTCCTGTGTTCGTTACTTTTTTTTAAAGTCCATGCTACTTTTTCTTGTGCACTTTCTTCGAATAGAAAGGTCAATTGAACTACATTTGTATAATTCGCTTTAAAATATATGTTCACTTACTGTGCGTATATTCATGGGGGCCAGCTTTTGAATTTCGCTATGGGGGCAAGAGTGCCCGGGCATATGTTATTCCTTCAGCCGGCCATTTTTTCACCTTTCCTGTGCTGTTTAAATGTGATTAGTTGGGGGTTGTGAGATGAAGGCCATGGCTAGTGGTCTGGTAGTGTTCTGAAATAAACAATGGGCACAGTCAAAGACCATGGCAGTGGTGCGGAAAAAATCTATGGAATAACAAAACCCTTAAATTCAACATAAATCATTAGTTGCAGGGACTTTAAGGTGAGAACTGCACACAACAAAACCCATGAAATTGGGCTAAAGCCACCTTAAATTCACACACCCCGTTGTGCAGCCTATGACCAACATAATGACATCCCTGATCACACCCCCTGATGACATCACTGGTGCCATCACTAATTACATAATCTATGACATCACTGATGGAATCTCTGGTGACATCACTGTTTACATCATATATGTAAAACACAATTGATTACATCTGTGATGGCATCAGACATAATATCATTTTTGACTTAGCTAATAAAAGCTTTGATTAACTAAATACCAGTTTAGGCCATGGCCTTTGCCATGGTGAAGGCTGTTGACACAGTGCATGGCTGAAGGCCATGGCTAGTGTCTGGTTAGTTTTGAACAATATACAGTGGGCACGGTCGAAGTCTGGGCAACTGCCTATGGCCAAAGGCCATAGCTACTGGCTGGTGAGTGTTGTAAAATATGCATTGGGCTCAGCCAAAGGCCATGGCAACTGGCCATGGACAAAGCCCATGACTACTGCCTCTTAATGTGTTATAACATCCAGGAGGAATGGGCAAGGGGCAGGCTACTGGCCTTGGCTAGTGGCTAGTTAGTTTTGTGAAATATACTGGGGGATGGCTGAAGCCCGTGGCCACTGGCCATGGATGCAGGACATGGGTAGTGGCCCCTTAATTTGATAAAATATATAATGGGCACGGCCGAAGGCTGTGGCCACTGACTATAGCCAAAGGCCATGGCTAGTTACCCCATTAATGTGTTAAACTATACAGTGGGCATGGCCGAAGGTCGGGGGCACTGGTCATAGTGAGTTAGTGTTGTAATGTAATCCGAGATTCCATCAGTGATGTCATAGATTATGTAATTAGTGTTGTCACCAGTGATGTCATCAGTGATGGCACCAGGGATGTCATCATTGTGGTAATAGGCTGCACAACAGGGGTGGGGGGCTAAGGTGGCTGTAGCTGAATTTCAGGGCTTTGTTGCCTTAAATTCTCACTTTAATGTCCATGCTACTAAAAGTGTTTTCCTAGAATATTTATATATACACACCAGCTAAGGGTTTTAGAAACCAAGATTTAAAAGCAAACAAGCACAGTCAGTGAGGATCATTCCCTGGGAGACGTGCCGGGGAGAGCAGCCATCCCTAGTGGGCCCATTTCCCAAAACCTCATCTGTGGAGAGCTTGACAGCTGAGGACAGGAAGCCACCGGTGTCTAGAAGGAGGGAGAAGCATGACATAGGAGAGGAGTAGTAGTAATAGTATGGTGCAGGAGGGCGAACCTGATTTGTTTCAGATGAAGGTTGACATTGCTGAAGAGAGAGATTTGGTTTGCTTGATGCAGGAAGATTCTGTTGTGGCATGAGGGGAGTGTTCCTACTTTGTTAGAGGAGAGAAATATTAGTCTAGAGTAGGAGGGGTGTGAGAGAGAGAGTGGGAGAGAGAGCCTTAGAGCAGAGATCCTGCATGGGAGAAAGAGAGATATTATTTCACAGGGGCCAGAGAACAGTATTGTCCAAGAGGGGGAAAAAGAGAGCTGTCGGCTTGACGAGGAGGACGGTTAGAGATATTTGACTGTAGATTCCATTTGATGAGAAATTAGTATCGGCAAAATAGAAGAGCAAATTATTGTGGAGAGATGAGAGGAGGAGACTTATCTCTGTGAGAAAGTTGTACAGAGAATGGTGGACATCATAAGAGGAGAGAGCATTAGTGGGAGGAGGTGAAAAGTGATACCATCAGGAGATAAGAATAGAGAGTGATGGACTAGGGAGGGACACAGAACTGGACCATCTAAAAAAGGCAGAAGAAGGTGGCACCCCCAAATAGCCAGAGGGAATGGAAAAACGTTGGAAGACCACATTGGTCCTGGTCCAAGGGGTAGTAAAGAGGTTGGCTGGGCAATATGCTGGCATCGCTACAACTGGGAGCAGTGAGGACAGCATATGATTAGTCTGGATGAGCTGGGAACCCAGAAAGATCACCAAGCAGCAAGTGGATGGGGTGAAGTTTAGAGCAGTGGTTCTCTGCCAAATCCCTCTAGAGTGCACCAACAAACCTCATCATGTCAAATGTGGGATCTGCATGGCAGGACGTCCTTGCCAGCCCAAAAGCAGAGGTCTTTGAAACCCCTAGGAGACAGCAATCTGGAGAACCTCCAAGACCTCTATCTCTCACAGAGCCAGAGCTGCACATCTCGGAAAGCCAGTAGGCAGAGAAGTGCGTTGAAGGATGAGGTGACCATAGTCTGTCCATTTTGAGGCATGACAATGCCCACCTTGAGAGAGAGCTCTCAGCGGAAATTTGGGACCCTTTGTCTGATAACCATCACCTCGCTTAGATTGCTTGTTTTGAACTTTGAGAAATTTCACATTCCCTTTATGAACTCCTTTGGAGCAAGAGGGGAAGCCCTGATTGTGTTGAGCCCTCTATTAAGACACAATGGGCCTCATTATGAGTTTGGTGGTGCAGGAGAAAAGAGGAGGTAGGTCCATTTAACTTCATTTTTCCCACACTGTCAAACTACAAGTTTGGCAGTATTACCTCTGGCAGAATTACCGGATGGTAATAATGCTGATTGCCGGAGGTAATGGTGAGGAGTTACCTCCAGTTTCAAGCTGGAGGTAACTCCTCCACTTTACCTCCAGAATTCGGCAAGGAGTATATGATTAAGGTGTGCACCGGTGCAAAACCCGCTGAGTAAACGACGCTGTGCATAAGTGCACAGCTTACTAAGTCAGGATGGGGTTAATAGCTTATAGAGGCTTGCATTGAGGGCTTGCAACCTAACAATGTCAGGCTTATATATTAACTAGCAGAACGTGCAAGCCTGCATGAAATGTTGATTAAGGGTTGATTGCTTGATTGTGTGAAGCCTACATGGGCAGTCGGTGGGCTGGTTTTAACTTTACTGAAACGCTCTCCTTTTCCCAAGCGTTGCTCCCTGTTTTTTGGTAAACGGATACCAACTGGTACAGTGGGGTATAAACTGACCTTGGACATTGATAAATACACATTGCAGTGAAATGCTTCCCAGCCCTGCAGATGGAAGGCAGTGCGAGGAGGGAAGAAGGACTTTGGACATGTCCAAACAGTACTTTTCCACCAAAGAATGCATTATTTGCACTGAATGTTCTAGAAGGGAATAAGTCTCGTTGAGTGACAGGCACGCATCAATGGAGAGCACTGCTGAGTGCTGCTGGCTGCCTGTTACCTGCTGTGGACTATTGTGGATGGACTTGTGATCCGGTTGCAAAGAGGTATTCAGCGAGGTACAATGCAACAGGATTTATAATAGACCACGGGCAGAGGAACGATCAATTTAATACCTATATTCACTCTTTCTCCTAATTCCAGACCATTGTATATTGACTTTTGGAGCATATTGTTGATTGTCATATTTGACTGCGTCCCTTCCCATGAAACTGCTACGAAATAGGCAGGTCATGCGCACCAGTGCAGGTGCATCAACGCAGTGCACTGCTGATTGCTGTTGATGGTTGGGCGGTGAAGGTGGGTGACAATTTCACTTTGAAGCAATGCTATTTGAACGTGTCTCTAATGGTAGGTTGGTCCCCCAATGTCATATGTTCATATCTTGAAAATGGCAATGCCCGAGAGAGCAGGCCCCGGAGAGTGTACCCGCAGCGGTCTAACAACCTGAAGGTCACGTCACAAACACCGAATGAATTAAGCAAGGGCAAGTCACCCATTTTGGCCAGAATGAAGGAACAGAGGCAGCAAGCTAAATCACTAATGGGGGACATAGAGGGCTTCTGGGCTAAGTCTAGAGGCTCAACTATGATGGGAAACGCTCCTGTAGCTCCCACTGATCAAAGTCAAAAGCCTCCAATTGATTGCACTAACATAACGGATACGTGCATGGTAGCGGTACTGTCACAAATGGACAAAGAAGTTCAGTTGGAGAAAACGGGCTGGATGAGCCTGCGGGTAGCTCCGGCTATGATTGGAGCACCACTTGGGGATCCAAACACCAAAGCACCAAACACTGGTTCTCTGCAGTCTATTAAAGGCCAGATTCACTGCGGGGGAGTGGAGGGGCTGGGATTGACTACTCCCCCGCAGATGTATGAACCAATGTATAAAACAGCAGCCGTGCAGTAGAATGAATTGCCTATAGATGGGGAATAGGGTGATGAGCTAAAAGAAACAGTGGTAACCGATTCCGTGAAGGTGGATCTGCTTCCTTCCCTAGCGGAAAGCAATATGTTGCTTAGCGAGATGGGTGCAGTGGGGCAAGGGGAATGGCATCACCTGGCCCTCGCCCACCTGCCAGACTGAACCTCTCGCAGTCTCCAATTCTATACCCAGAATCAACAGCATCCTGCCCTTCAGAACTGTATGTGTAATTTATCAATCCTACACCTAGAAGATCATTGGGTCAAAAGCAAGGTAATGCATTAGCAGCAGACCTGACATTAGCAGCCATGAATACTGCTCTATTGGCACTGACAAAGTTATATGAAGGGTTAGATAAAAGATTTGAACAACAGTTGGGAATTTTAAATGAGATACTGGTAAAAGTAATAGCTTTGGAAAATTATCACCAAAAGGGGGGTTATGGCAAGATCATGAGCCTAAAGGGGCGAAAGTAAGTACCTAGAGACTCACCCATTACAGGTTAAGGATACAAATGATTATATTATCTCACCTGGGGATGAGAGGAAGGAACAGAGTATTATAGGGCAAGACCCTACAGAGGAGGTACCAGTAGCGGTGCTAGTGCCCGCTCATCTGCGACCTCTCTGAGCCCCTCATTCTTCATCATGCAGTAGGGCACAAACCTATTACTTCCTGCCGGCCCCTGTACCGGAATCTGTTTGTAACTTGTCTTATCTTCTCCGGCCCATCACCCCTCCTCCCCTCCCATCTAATCTACAACCAACTGCAACCTGAATTGCCCATAACATAACATAAGGAAGGGTGGTGCAAAATCACTACAACTTGCTAAGGAACACAAAAACCAAAGGCTACCTAAGTAATCTGTGGCATTTTGGTTCAAGGATTTTTCTGCGCAACTTGTCTACCCCACCAAAAAAGATCGACCGAGTGAATATGCATGGGGTCGGACTTCAGGATAGAAGGGCAATTAACAACAGGAAAGAAAGGTTGGTGAGCCAGGACGAGGTGATGGATCCTACAGTGGGGGTAACAAACCCTGCAAAATCAGGTGAAGAGTTAGGAGTGGATGATGTATTCAGGGGGTGTCCAGTCATTTGGTCGACTGAAAACTGGTCGAATGACATTTGGTCAACGCAATTTGGTCAAAAACCAAATGGTCGAATTTTTTTTTTATTTATATATTTATTTTTCGGGTTTTCGTTTTTTAAAAAAAAGGGTTTTTTAGAGAAAAAAAGGGGGCTGGGGGGGACCCCCCCAAAAAAATAAAAAAAGGGGTGAAAATAAAAAAAATAAAAAATTCGACCATTTGGTTTTCGACCAAATTGGTTCGACCATTTATCTGGTCGACCAATTTTTTTCGACCAAATGTCTGGTAACCATTCAGGGAGGGGGCTCTGCTTGACCTGACGGTTCACCCAGATCAAGAGACAGTGAACATTGACACGGATTTGCCATCCCATTACCAAATGAGCGTTCATGGGGAATCTGATGAGTCTGACATGGATGAGATGGGTTTGACAACAAGCAGTTGCTCCACAAATGAAGAATTTGTGGGAGTGGAACAGAGCAGAAGAAGGTTAGATTACCACAGGTTAAAATCAAAGAAGACATCTAAGCCAAGGAGTGGTGCTATTAAAAAGTGGAATCAGCAGGGTGGGAACACACAGAGCCAGAAGGATATGAATCAAACCAAAGACAGTTCAAAAGATAGGGTAACCAGAAAAGGAAAATCTGATGCTTAGAGTATTAGGGGGTGCAAGAGCGAACAATCAGATTTAATCATATCGAGTTGCAGGTGGTAGCAACCAAATTTCGTTCATCCTGGGCTGTAGGAAAGGACCTATCCCCTGATATACTATGAATAACTGAAGTGTGCTGAACCTCTTTTCTGATATCCAGGGATTAGAGGAAATTCAATCTGTCAAC
Source organism: Ambystoma mexicanum (assembly GCF_040938575.1). Taxonomy (NCBI): domain Eukaryota; kingdom Metazoa; phylum Chordata; class Amphibia; order Caudata; family Ambystomatidae; genus Ambystoma; species Ambystoma mexicanum. The sequence goes on from NC_090922.1 coordinate 114,400,818, forward strand.
ATTGCTCAGGTTGAGTTCCAGAGTGAAAAGAACTTGGCAAGGGCGAGATTGATCTTACCGTCCAGACTGGTATCAAATACTGTATGGAAAGCCAAACCAAGCCTCTTTAAACTAGGCCTCATGTGAGAACAAGAACATGATCAGGAGAGGTCAATGAGTAGGTGGGGTAATGCCACAGGGATCTATGGAAGGGAGGTCCGACCACAAAAACAAATATATCAAAGATTAGTGGGGGCACATGAATGGGATGAATATGGGAGACTGAGGGTGGCCCTATATAAAAAAAGACAGGAAACATCAGGAGAGAAGAAGAAGGAGCCAGGAGAACTCCCTGGGCACCTTTGATTATTAAGTCCAGCAGAGGGGGTCTCAAGAAATTAATCTCTGGAAAATGGGATCCTGGAATGCTAGAGGGTTCTAGCACCTCCTCACTACCAACCAAAATCCGCTAATATGCCTTGATATAGTGATCTTACAGGAGACATGGCTGGTAGACCAACCGGTTTGGGATGTCTATGTATTGACGGCAGTTCCTACAATTAAAGCAAACAAACTAATAACAGCATGTAGGAAGAATCCTGGGTGGTCCTTGGTACCATGGGCATCACCAAATCCTTTTACACATCTATCTAAACTAATAGTCGATGTTTGTTTGTTGTTTGTTTGTTTGTTTGTTTGCTTTATTATTTATAATGCGTGACATACCCTCAGGTACCAGGGCGCAGCAGTTACACGTATATGCAAAGCTTAGTTACAACATCGTAAATATTTACAGACAGTTATTAAATACAGGTACATACAGATAAGACCTATTACAGGTGACTGGTGGAAAAACAGGAGTGCAAATGATACATACAAGGTACTTACATCGAAAGTATATATAGGTATAAGTAATGATTAGGTAAAAATGAACAGGCATACAACTGGTGATGGTATGAGTAGTACCAAGTAAAGAATCCTAACTACATACTATGTTAATGAGCATAGTATAATGGGCAAGTGGAAATCATTAATTTGTACTGGAACCATAAGGCCATATCAATTTATTGAGGTGGTGGAATTTGCCTTGGATCTAATTTGCGAGGACAGATTGACTGCTTCAACACTCATCATGAGGGATTTGAACATTCAAGCAGCTGAGTCCATAAATTGTGTAATAGCAGGCTCTTGGAGCCGTTGGGTGCACTTAATGGAAGAACATAGTTTTGTTATGCTTAATGGCTCTTTAAAGGGAGATGTGCAGATGAAACCTACTGGTCCCATAAGGAGCAGTCAATGACAATAGATTACATTTATTTGGCTAGTGGGAGTTCCAAGAGGGCAATGGAATTGCAGGTACTACCGCAAGTTCACTGTGTTCATAGTCTACTATTATTGTTCTGGGAGGCTCCATGAAAAGTGGAAAAAGAAAATGTTTTGTATAACTTACGACTTGCAGATCACAGGGGGGCCAGAATAAGTTCAGATTGACCGCTTCTTCGCTGAATAAACTTAAAGCCTGCATTTGTAGAACAGGTCTGTAGGAAAACCCGAGTCGGGAGGAAGAAGAAGTCTCTTATGAGGCAGCCTTAGCTCTATTAAAGGACAAAAATAGAGGGTGTAGTAAACAAAGCTTTAAGCATAAGCATGCCTTTGACCTGGTCCTAAAGAACAGGAATACTCATTTGAGGAAGAACATAAGGGAACTGAGGATCATCTGTATGACAGAGAGAATAACCCTAACAAAACAATATAAGCTACAATAAAAATTGGTTTAAGTTTCGAAGAGCCAATATGTACCAGCTAGATGGAGAAAGAATGTTGTATACAATTGAGTCCAAGAATAGTGCACAGATCTGGTCTACATTCAATGAAGGCATTAATGATGGTCAAACAGCATTGCAGACTAACCCAATTCAAGAGAGTGACTGGGCAGAGTATTATAAGAAACTATACGCCAAGTGTCCAAACCTGGGACCGAATAGCGATAGTACTTGCAAGGAAGGCCCTAATTTACTGTTCGGCCAGGATGACATATTGTTCCAGATAAAATTATTGAGTACATCAAGAGCACCAATCCCAGGCAGCGTCACTAACTTTATGTTAAAAGAACACTCAGAGGAGTGGTCAGCGGTTATTTTCTCCATATTCAAGAAGGTAGTAAAATTAAGGCATATCCCCCAGTCTTGGAGAAAATCAATTATTGTCCTGGTGTTCAATAATGGAGATAGAACATTACCTCAGAATTATAGACCAATAGCCCTTCTTTATGCCCCAGGCAAGATCTTCGTGCAACTGCTACTAAGGGAGTTTGACGACTGAATGGAGCAGAGTTCACTGGGGGACTGGAGGCAGTCTGGCTTTCTCCCGGATTTAGGTACAGTAAATCTGCTGGCCCTGTCTCAAATCAAGGAGGGAGCCATTCGATCGGGTCAGACCATCTATTTGGCCTGCATTGATTTTAAAGTAGCGTTTGACTCAGTATCTAGGGAATTATTGTTTTTTAAATTGGAGAATGCAGGGTGCCCACCGCATGTTTTGGCTTTAATTAAACAGCTATATACAGACACCTCTTTGCAAATTAGATTGAACTGGGCTGGACTTTTGACACAACCAATTCCAACTGCAAGGGGGTTAAAACAAGGCTACATATTGGGCTCAGTGCTTTTTAACTACTGTATCTCAGATATTGCGGGATTTCTGGAAAGGATAGTTGTAAATCTGCCTACATTTGGTAATACTCATTTGCAGTGGCTCCTCTATGCAGACGATTTGGTCATAATGGATGAAACAGCTATCGGTCTGCAAAGATCATTGATGGCCCTGGAGCATTATGTGATGGCTAATTATCTATCTATAAATGGGGAGAAAACTAATGTCTTAGTTTTAAGGCCCAAGAACCAAAGAGGTGTCTGTTAAAATGGCATGTATTCAAGAAGCCCCTAATGATAGTAAATGATTATCACTACTTTGGAAGGAGCACTAACAATAGTAACAAAGAGATTCCATATCTTGTGGATATTAGGAGAAAGATGGTAGTGGCGGCCGCGCAGGCCTCCATTATACATAGAAGGTACAGTAAATGTTCTTGTAATCCCCTGGTAATCTTTTATAAACAAAAGGTGACACCAACAGTAATCTACGTGGCAGAGACAAAGATGATAGACTGTGTGCCGGACTGGAAGAAACTGGAGGCGTTATTTTTGCTATGCTATGATAGGTTATTCATAACATGCTTAATACCTAGAGGTTTGTATGTGTGGACCCGGGGATTGAACCTGTGGTGCTCCGTGTCATCTTGCTTCCAAGGTGAGCATGTTGCCCCTGAGCTATCCTCCCGAGACCCCTAAACTATCCTCCTGAGACAGTATTACTTTGGAAGAAAGTTTTGTCTCTCCCAAATTGTGTTCCAGTACAAGTAATACGGTTCGAGCTAGGTCTATTGTATCTTGATATAATGTATAAATGGCGGATTATTAGATTATACAGGAAATGTATTGTGTGACCCAAACCATAGATCTTCTGAGGATAGCCACTTTGTTCGAATCCACGGATGATCGCTCACTTAAAGGGTGGAAGCAAACTTGCCTGAAAGTAATGAGCACTGCTGACATTTAGATCAAGGTCTTAATTGAGAATCCGGATAGAGCGAAAACCAAGTTGTGGCAATATGATCGGAGTATGACCTGGGACGAGTGCAATAAATATGATATTTTTACAAGGGGACATTTTTACATAAAACTGATTAATAAGCTCCAAGGATATTTGATGAAATGTATTTATTTTATTTTTATTTTATTCATTTTTAAAGCACCCCACAGCCTGTGGGCATCGAGGCACTGTTACAGAGTACAGTAGAATGCAATCAAAATTTCAGATATGGGTTTTAAGTTACATGGGAACAGGGAAGGGGATAGGGGAATGCGCATACATTGTTCTGTGTGAAAAAACAACTTTTGAGAGCTTTCCGGAACGTATAGGGAGGGGGTTCGGCTCTGAGAGAGGTTGGTATGGAGTTCCAATGTCTGGCTGCAATAAAAGGGAAGCTGGCCCCACCTGCTTTGGTGCGTTTGACGTTAGGCAGCACGAGGCGATGGGAGTAGGGAGTTCTGGTGGGTCTCAATGAGCTTGCCTTAGTTCCCTTGTTGGAGAGGGAAAGGGGGTTGTGTTGGCAATGCACTTGTGAGTGATGACTAGCATTTTGAAGAGGATGCATTCTCTGATGGGAAGCCAGTGGGCTTCAAGTCTTGCTGCACTTATATGGTCCCTTTTGGGAATGCTGAGGGCAGCTCTGAGTGCATTATTCTGGATGATTTTTAGTTTTGTTAGGTTTTGTGCGGAGGTGCCAGCAAAGAGGACATTACGGTAGTCCAGTTTTGACCCAATGATGGCTTTGGCAATAGTGAGCTAGTTCTCGGTGGACAGGTAGGGTTTTGCCGCATTGAGTAGTGGATGCGATGGCGCTAACCTGTCAGGACATCGAGAGGGTGGCTTCTAGGTGGACTCTAAGGTTTTGATGGATGAGGATAAAGGAATGTGTATGTTGTCTATCGTAAATGCAGTGTATTGGCTGTTTCTTGTGGCCCAACCAGATGGAGTTCTGTTTTGTCTCCATTGAGGCACAGCCAGTTGTCCGCCATCCAGGCCTGGATGGTGGAGTAGGCTGTATTGAGGGAAGTGGTGTCGGAGTTGGAGTTACCGGTGAGGGGGAGTAGGACTTGTGTGTCATTGGCATAGTTGGTGTAGGCTATGCTGATGGAATCAAGGATGTTGAACAGAGGTCTCGTGAAGATATTGTAAAGTGTGGGCGAGATGCACAAGCCCTGTAGCACTCGGCAGCGGATGCTGGCGGGGGAGGCACAGGCCAGTTCTGAAAAACTCTCGTTGCTCTTCCATCTAGGAATGAGCCGATCCAGGCTGTGACTTTCAGTGAGAAATGGGCAGAGGTAGTGAAGTGGTGACAGTTTTTTTTAAATCAAGTAGTGCTGATTCTGTGCCATGGCTGGGTCGAAAGACAGATTGTTGTAGTCCTAGGAACTGATTAGCTTCGAGGAAATGTTGAACCTGTAGATAAGCTGCCTTATCTAGAATTTTTAATAAGAAGGGGACAGTTGCGATAGGCCTGTAGTTGTTGGGTGCTGTGGGGTCAAGAGAAGGTTTTTTTAGGAGTGGCCTTACCCATGCTTCCGTACATTGTGAGGGGGCAAGTCCTCAGACAAATGGCGAATTTATGAAGGTGCTGTAGAAAGTGGCAAAATAGTTGTGGGCAGGGATCCCCTTTGCATTTTGAAGGTTTAAGGTTTAAGGTTTTTCAATAGGCTTAGGACTTCGGACTTCGGTAGTGGATGTGATTATCACATTGGTGGGTTGCAACACCCGTGGGATGATGATGGGTCCAGGGGGGTTGCATGGGGGCTCGTCTGAACCACCCCACTTTGCCTCCGCTCTGTGGCAGAGGACTGTCATGTGGCCCAGAGCTCTAATTCCTTTATCCTATATAAGCCCCAACACCTTAATGAGTCTCAAAGCTGTCATCCCCTCTGAACTTGACCAGGAAATACAGAATAACAAGGGCAGGGGTAGATGGCATCTTAATAAAATGCAAGATGGCTGCCTCACCTCTCATAGTCGATGGCCCTCATTCCAAGTTTGCTGGTGCGGAAACAACGGTGCCGGTAAACTTACCTCCACCATTGTTTCCGGACCGGCAAACTACAAGTCAGCGGGCGGGTGCCGTTCCGCCTGCCACGTTCAGACCTGGCTGATGGAACAGCACCTGCCCGCAGACTTTCATGGAAGCACCGGCATTGTTATTAATGGTGCTGGTGCTTCCATGGTCCGCATTCCCTTGGAGTCCCATGGGGAATGGGGATCATCATTTTACCGCTGCCTGACTTATGGGAATGCCGACTGGGGCTGTAATGCCCTGGTGATTCAGGCAAGTCAGGTGGTGGTAAATCATTAAAGGTCCGGCGACTACCTGCCGGTTTTACCGGCACAGTTTCCGGCTGATCCGTAATATGGGCCTATGTCTCCCTAGACAGTCATAGGGGGAGTTAACAGAAAGTAATCAATCACAGCCTAGCCTTCCCACAAACTACACGTGCACATAATACATTAGTGAGTGTTACAGCTGTGCAATTAGTGCCATGGCCGAGAATCAAGAGGCACCACCATGCCACTTCATTCACTTGTGGCTATCATCGTGTTTACACTGCTCGAAATAGTAGTGCATCTGATGCAGTGTTTGATGGGGATTTGACATTTTGGGACCCAACTGTTACTTTTTGGCCCAGTAGAAGATGCAAAGACCTCCACCTTCCAAGTTTCACTCTGTCATCGTTCTTCTAAATGGGACAACAATGCCAATCGAATGATGGTGGACATCAGCATATTGAAGTATGCCAGAGGACTGGGGGGCTCGCAATAAATGAAATCACAAACCAACAGAGTATCTAGGGCTCATCGGAGTGTCCCCTGGCAATAACAGAAGACTCGACCATGGGGCAAGGTTTTTCTGTCTTTTATTCTCCAAAAGACAGGGATCATACAGGAAATTACAAATCTCCAGCAATCACAGCTTCTGAGCTTGTCTCTTGGTTTTTTACTCTGGTGATGTCTGCATCAACACCATCCCCAAAACCCTACGGGTTACCCCAATTGGTTAGCTCTGGTCTACTACCTATAGAACCCATATACATATGTGTCCTCCTTGGTCTAACATGTCAGGTGGCCTCGCCGGAGACTTCCCCAAAAACTATCCATTACATTGCTCCACGGTCACACGAGGACCATTGGCTTGTGCACCATTTCACAACACCCCATGATCTGAGCGTCTGGATAGGCTAAGGCGGGTCCTCCCAGTCCTGGAACCCTGTTCTGTTCACAGAGCTCGGTGTACCTTTTCAAGGTAATGGGAAGACCTATCTGTTCCCATTGTAGCCACTGGTCTGATCACCTAGCCTGAGAGAGTGCCTTCAGGTTGCAGATGTTGGTGGGCAACGCATGTATCCATCGTCTCTGCTTCGCTAGGAACTGCTTCTCTTCTCACCATAAGTAAATAGCCATTGTTCGGCTCTGCTGGGTCACGTGTGTGAAGATCGCAGAACGCAGTCTTTTTAGTCTGCAATTATGAGCATTTTATTTGCATTCTTGCAGGAGGCTCACTGCTTTGGGAATCGGGAATTTTCCACCCGCCCTTGTCTTTGGCTGCGAACACCATCTCTGTGCTTCATGCTGCAGAGCCTGCAGCTCTCCCTCCATGTATCTGAGGCCTGTGGTCTTGTATGTATTTACGGTTTCTAGTGATAGTTTTGGATGCCATAGTTCCGAATGGCAAAGTTTCAAATAAAAATGCGTCGAAAAAATGCCTTTTTTTTAATGGGGGGGTCTCCCCCAACTCCCCCAACCCCTGTTTGTTTACCCCTTAACCATTTTAGTAAAAAATAAAAACCTTTACCTACAAAAAAATGCATTTTTTCGATGCATTTTTTTCTAAACTTTTGTCATTCGAAACTGTTTTCGAAAAAAAATCCTTGAATACCGTATTTATACTGTCATTCTATGTTTTCCCTATGTTTTCTAATATCTTCTTAGAGGTTAGTCATGATAGAGCCCTGTAGGTTCCTTATATGTTCCTGTGGCTCCTTATGATTAGTTGCGATAAAGTGGCTCTAAGCTTGGTTCACGTATGTTTGGCTTTCTTGTGTTTCTGCATTTGGCTAAAGAAAAAGAAAAGCTTAGGTAGTATGCAAATGTATCTGCCCTCTATATACAGAAGGTATAAGTGTGTTCTTCACGTATACTTGTGTGTGTCTGTGTATCTTCATGCAGGAATTCAAATTTTCTTCATGACTAACGCTGCTATGTCGTACTGTCACTAGTGACGTCCTCTCAGCTGGACTTTGTCATCAGTCAATTTGATCCATCGATGAGGCACCTGTCTCCTGGAAGCTGTTGATCAGAAATGGTTTGAAAGCCTATCTGAAAGGATATCTCTTTGCATATGTAGGATAGATCGATGTGCCTGGTGACTGGCCGAACAGGAAGTTACATCTTTAATTCTTCATCCTGCGGGTTGGCATTCGCATAGGGGACATTAGGGCCATTACAGGGTCCTCCCTCTTCAATAGTATCCCTAACAGATGGGGAGAATGAAAATGGCTCCAATTAGTTCTGGATCAGGAGGGGGTTTTCCTGAAAATATTCCATAATGGGGGGAGGAGGTGCCTGCTTTGAAACATAATTAGCCAATATTAGACAAGGGGTCACCCCAAGCTAATTTTAGTCTACACAGGTCAACAAATGGGTATCAACAAAGTCAACAAAGCAAAGGACCCAAGCAAAACATTTAATTATATTAGTAAAGGAGCTGCAGCAAATCAATAAAGACTTTCATTTAATGTAACACAGACTTTGCAAAGTATGTCTCAATCGAAAATCACATAATAAAAAAAAATGAATCCACAAGGGAAAAAAATGCAATGTTCATGTACATGTTTTCTTATAAAGCCCTATCCTTGCATACATAACCTATGCCTCAGTCATACCTGCATAGAACTACATACATACAAACAAACACATTAAACAAAATCACATTGTAACATAAATTACAGTAATGAATCTTGTCTGGCGTTCGCTCAAGGCCAAATTAACCATACTGAACAATTCAAAGGTTCAATGTTCAAGATATTGGGCCTCATTGCAAGTTGGGGGGTATCCCTGGGTTAAATCCTCCAGAACACCGCCCAACAGAATTACTGTTACCGCCACTTGGTCTGGTGATTTTACCGCCAGATTACAATTGGTGGTGGTGGTGTTAGTCCCCAGACTCCATGGGGTATTTTGGGGGGAATTACCACAGCTGGAATTAACGCTGTGGTAATTCTGCCAATTTTGCTGATTTTATGTCAGAAGCATGATGCTGGAGGTAAATCACTGTTAGGGGGCCTGCCACGGATAACCGGGCAGGCCCCTGTGGATGTCGGGGCCACCCGACATAGACCTTTGGTGCGGCGATCACGCCGCTGGCAACAGGGTGGGTGTCACACCACGCGCTCCAGGTCACCGAAGCACCCACGTTGCTGGGATCACCCAGCACACGGCAGCCCAGCTCTGGGGGCACCCAGGCCGGGGTTGCAGCCTTCAGCCACGAACACATGGCCAGGCTTCAATCGAGGTCAGCGTTGCCCAGCAGGGGCGCCGGCCTTGTGGAGGGCCCCGTCCCTGGGTCTACTCCATGCGGTTGGGCACCAGCCAGGTGCACACAATGAACGACACCGGAGTCAGTTTCGGAGTGACTGACGAGCCGGAAGCGGCTTGTATCCTTTATTAAGTTGGTCACGTGGCTATTGACACGTCACCCATTACAACATCATGGGAGCTACCATGCTCGCAGGAGGGGTGCCATGCAACAATCACTCACTCCAGGGCCAAACTTGCACTATGGCAGAGCTGGAAAAGTGGCGGAAATTCCATTAGCGCCACTTTCTTCCTGCACCGACACACTTGGAATGAGTCCCATTACTATACTCAAACATCTAATCTTAATTAGGCACTGCGTTTTCTAGATGGCATCTTCATGTTTAAAAGGTCCACCCAATATCCAACTAGGTACACCATTTTTGCGATGTGCACTTCTCTTCACAGAAATTCCTGGGAAATTACAATCTGAATGGCCGGTCCCCACCACATTGATTTCCTGGGCAGTGCATTGTTTTTTCTATTTTTGGGAAATTCGCTCATAATTTCCGTTGTCCAGGAATTTATGCACGAGGTGTCATGAATGCAGAAGTTACCTTTTTACTTATTTTAACTGCTTTTTCAGCGAATTCAATATAATGCTGTAACTCTCTTTGCCAAATGGGAAATGGGATATTCATGTTTAACGATTAGTTTTAGAAAAAGAGAGCCATCTAGTGGCGATATGTAGACTCTCCATGATGTGATCTTAATAGTATGTCCACAATTTAAGAGTATATAGTTCACCTCACTCCGCGTAGTTTGCTCTGTAGACGTAGGACCAAGCAGCAAAATCAACATGTTTTCATACAAAGGGCTTATGGCCTCGCACACCCAACTCCCAGCACGCCCGTGTCCTGGTTTAATCTAGTAGTGCCTATTTTCATGAGAAATGCTCTTTTTACACTGAGGGTTTCAGTGCTATGGAAGAAATAGACAGTAGAGCCTCTGACCAATGTTGTGCAATTGCTTAGCATGGAAGGTAACCCACATCGCAATAAGCATTTAGTTCCCCAATTCAGATATATGCTTTCTAGGAGCACGATACTATGTATATTGCCGGCTTCTACAAAGAAATATCCTATGCTCCACTCCTCGGCCATAATCCTGCTTGTTAAGGGGTTCGCCCCCCTCCCCCCCCCCAGAGCTTCTACCCATACCCATTATTGTAAACCTTGAAGTCCATACCTTCGATGTTTGTGACGGGTGGCGCTTGGAGGGAGTGTGGTCGTTTTGCTTGGGTCATGGAGTGGGCTGGAGACCCTGCTTTATAGCCTGGTCGGGAATTGATCGTGGCTGATGGTTTGAGATCTCTCTGACTTGACAGCAGGAATTGGAGTCCCAGTGAGCATTGCATTTCACAGTAGATGAAGTAGCGATGGCCTCACAATTGAGGTACTTAGGTAGCCTTCTGCATCTCTGCTGGTGGCCCTGATGCCGTCACCTGGAATTGCATTGTAGCATTGCTTCTCCCTCTGTGTCTGTGTCACTTGATTTCACAGGAAGATATATGGTTCACAGGTTTTTTTTTAGGCAATCAACCATTGCATCCAGCACACAGCAATGATCACTATACTGGCCTATGGTTAATTAATTTATCTTTTATAACAGGTTTAATTCCGGAGACCAGTCTTTAAGCGCGGGACCAGGACTTGAACCTGTGTTACTCTGCGTTGTCTTGCTTCTAAGACAAACACGTTGCCCAGAGCTACCCTCTCGCCCTATGCCCCCCATATAGCTTAGGAAAGGTCAGTACATTCTACTACACAATTGTTCACACTTAACCTTTCCCCTCTACTGGATGCTATCCTAATATAGCTACTTGTAGGGAGAGTTTTTTCTGTTATTGCCTACCCCCCTCCCCCCAACTTTCATTCAGCACACAGCCAGCTCTCGGCTCTTACACCTCTGTCAGCAGGCTTGGCATTACCCAGTCTCTTGAGTACTCCTCACCAGGTAACCCATTACAAATACCCACTTTTTAAGCCCTCACAAGTCACAGGAACTCTTCAGCACACCTCAAGGCCATTACACATCCATAACTCGGTTTTCAGTGATACCAATAATACATTGCATTGTGAACTGACATGATAACCAAATTGTCCAGCATGGACATTTCTTCATTCTTTTCATGAGGTTTTTTGCTCTAAGCCCATAGTACTGTACATGCATCCCAGCAATCGCCATCACTCAACCCTATGTTCTCTTTCGCTATTTTTGTGGCTTCTGTTCTAAGTTACCCCCTGTTTGCCATTGTTCTGCATACTTTTTCCTTGTTTCTTCGTCGCCCAAAAACCACAGTCTGGTTTACATCCTGGAGGGGGGTTAGAGTTCATTAACTCAGACAAGTTTTCGATGTGTATTGACCACAACAGAGGTGATCTGCCTTGTACAAAAGTCCATTACCATAACATAACATAATAAAGATTGTGAAACTGATTAGGAATTAATTTACTGTAGATTCTTTAAAAATTATAATGGTGATGTATCTTCATCTTTTTTATGAGAGTGTAGAGGAAAGAGATATAGATGAGTTGCATGGCAAGCAGGATGAGGAGGGTCCAAGAGTACATGATATGTATTTTGCTTCTTCATTTGAACGCAAAATATGTTAAAAGAATTTAAAGAAAAAAAAACAAATTGAAACTAGAACTACCATTGGACAGACATTGTGACGATGTCCCCTGCTTAGCATTGGATGCCAGCAGCTTAGCGCTGGATGCTAGCAGTAAGGGTAGCACGGGGTCCCCTTGCTTTCCAGGATAGTCAAGGAGGAAGTATATTATGTGAGGTATTCGCTGAAGCACCACATTGCGTCATCCTTGCATAGCAATTGATAGTTCCTTGGAACTACAACCTCCAGATTCCGTTGTTGTCAGGACCAGATTAACAGGACCCCAGAAGCTCAGACAAGGTCTTCCTCAGTAGAAGTCCGTTTTTAGGATCTCATCCAGAAAACTCGGCACAGCAGGAATCTTCACCCTCTCACTTTAGAACTGCTGCTGGTCCCTTTAAGACAGGCATGCTAGATCAGTTGCTTAAAACGAAGACAGGTACACACAAGTCCTCACAATCAGCTCCCATAGATGATTTCGAGGTCCACAAAGTTTGCAAACTTGATGCCGCATCGGCAAACCTCCGGAGTGGGAGAAGGTTGCATTTTGGATGCAGAATCTGTGAATCCGCTGCTGGAGCCACAGACCCCACGAATGTGGAAAGCAAAAGAATGGGCCAGTTATACCCAGTCCTCATTTTTAAGCCACCCAAAGGGAGTACTCCATGTGCAAAGAACACAAGACTCACACTATTCAAACAAGACTCGCCCCTTCAACACAGAGGGACAGAATACAGCCAGAAGGACCTGTAGGGCAACCTAATCAAATCCAAGATGGCTGCCTCATCTCTTATAGCATCTGACTCTGACTCAGTAAATCCTCATAGAGGGAGTCACCAGAAGGTAACAAATCACAGCCTAGCCCTCCCACAAACTACAGGTGCAGAGAATCAATCAAAGAAGCAGCACAAAGGAGGCGCCCACATACTATAAAAAGACTCATAGCTCAACTCAGTTTTTGCATTGCTGGAGCAGAGAAATGACAGTATTTTGAAGGAGTTTGAGTTTAGGGCCCTTTGGAACGTACATATGGTAATGGATGGGATTACACCAGAATAATTATGAGTCCAAATAACCAGACAAACTGAAGAATATGGCAAGTTACTGTTTTATTAACAATTGTCTAAAACAGGGAGGTTACAACGAACATCAACGGACGTACGCTCAGTCTCTCAATGATCTCCACACAAAATACAGTCTTTTTACTAAATTATGCATCGGAGTGATGTCATACTATGTGGCAATAATGAAAAACCTATCAAGGTTTGGGATTGGTTAAGGGAAACATCTAGATATATACTTCTATAGGAGCTAGGATTGTTATTGGCTGACCGATATCAGGTGGACAATTTATGCCTACCTCTTAAAACATGTAATTTCAGAAACATCAGATACATGGTTTCTCATTGGTCTTACAAGCTATAAGGTCCTTCGTTATACAGACTTATACAATTGGTTGGCACGCTTGTAACATCTGGTTAATTTAGCAGCACATAAGCCCAGACCCAGGTGCAGGGAGATAGGACATGAAGCAACCTCACCACCCAATTAACCTAGCATCTCTCATCACCCATGCTTTCTGCCATGAAATTGTCTTTGTACTTGGCCTTGCACAGTATTCTCGTCTTTGGGAATGCACGGGAGTGAGGGCCCTCACTATCGTGTCTGGAACTCTAAGTTTCCATCCTTAGCTGACGTGACCGGAGACCACGATCTGGTCCAGTTTGCAGCTTTTAAATGCTCTAAATTAATTAAAACCTGGCATCCATTGTGTTCTTTCTTGCACCTTAACGTGAGAAGATTTATCCTCTGCACACTTTTTCTTTGCACACTCGTTCTTCTTCAGAGTAGATAGATGACCTCGTTTTCTAGTATTTTGACTTCAGGCCAGACAGCCTTGCCATGCAGCTCCTTGAGCCTATTATTCTGCTGCAACAAAGTTTTTCCCTCCATCCCTGCTTCATGGTTTCTGGCTTACTTAATTCATGATACCAATGTCCAGTTTCTGTACAATGGCGGCTTCACCTGAATTCTATTCACTATTCATAGCTAGCTTCGATGATGAATTGATTTACCTTGCGTTTCAGTGTCTACACATTCAGTGAACTTTTATTTTCTGCAGCACTTTGTTAACATGTAATTTTCTTTTACAGCTGATTCTTTACTTCATCATTAATTTCTTTAGGATCCATACATTGTCTTCGGTCAATATCTCGGGACACTTTCTTATGACGTCATCAATTCATTTACTTAGCTCCTTCTCATATTCCTTCATTAGTTCTTCCTGCAGGTTGTCATCACTTCAAGGGTACGTTGGATAAGGTTGTCTCAATGGGTATCTCGTTCCAAATACTCACTGTGGTATTGATATGATAGCTGGTGTCAGGCAAGGCACGGTCTCATGTCTCCAATACAGGGGAGGCAGGGGGCGGGATCTTCTGCAGATGTATACAGCTGCTCCTCTACATTCCCCCCTCTGGTCATTTCCTTGAACACCTACTCACGTTTTCCTGCTTCTTTGCCTCTTCTATTGAAGAAATATTTCTTGGCTGTCCATGGCCCTCATTACGACCCATGCGTTGGACCATGGTGCTAATAGCACCATGGTCCATGCCGGTAACTTACCGACTCCGCCATGGCGGAATGGGGAATTACCGCCCCATTCCGAGGTTGGCGGGACGGTAATTCCCCATGCTGCCATGGCCCTTCCCCATTCCCATTTTTGCCCCATAGGGCTCAATGGGAATGGGGAAGGCGCTAAGTACGGTGCTGCAAATTGCGGCACGGTACTTAGCACCAAGGTCCCTTTGCGGGTTGGTTTTTTAACACCTGCTAAAAGCAGGTGTTAAAGTGCCACCCGCAAAGGGACCTCGTAGTCAGGCGTTAAGGGTTTAACGGCGCCGCCACCTTTTACGGCGTCGTTAACCCCTTAACTCCTGGGTTGTAATAATATCTTCACCAACCCCCTCAGGGTGCCCAATGTGTTAACATGTCCATCCAGACTCCAGGTCATATAGCTACATTGTCCATTCGGGGTACAGTAGACCCAACATCCCACGTAATTCTTATGATCCTTTGGATACCAGAATTTTGTTCCTTCAGGTGCCACAATACTAGCTTTTATGCAGTCTCTGGTGGCATCATTGGTCAGCACCTTGTCTTCTGGTTCATACTTGGCATTAATCATGATCTTCATTACCACTGCTTTCTTTGCTGTTTTTGTACATTGTTCAATTATTATTCTGATTATACAGAATCCAAACATGATTATCACCAATATTGCTCCAAGGATTTGCCATCTAATAAGGAATCCATGAGAACAGGATTGCGAACCAACTGTCATCTGCGATGGCCTCTGTCTCATCCACCATGATCACATGTAGATCTGTCAAAATAGATATGGCCTCTGTCAAGGTCCCGTTCTCACCATTATGAGATGGTTGAATGTGCAACAAGATGGCCCAATCTTGGCGCAAACACCTCCTTTCATTACTGTAATCATGTCAAGGACATATCTAAACTGGAGGGTCATCAGCCTTACGGCCCTCAACTCTTCTTTTATGGTGTAAATATGTTGGTGTTTTTATAGTGGCATTGATTGTTTGTCGCAGCTCCCATCTGAGGAAATGGAGCCATTTGGCAGTTTCCGCTGTTTGGATTCTAGGAATGATCATAGATGTGAACATCACTGCAGTTCTGCTTAACAATTTATGCTCTCCAGGAATGTTTTCATAAGCCATTCATGATTTTAGTGAGAAATAATTTGATGTCTTTATCCGCTGGATTTCGATCAATCTTTTTATTTTAAGATGATCGTCCACCTTTGGAAATTCTTCAATCTTCAGGTCACTTTGTGGAATCACCAATGCTGGAACATAGATATATATCAAGGAACACACTCCACCCCAATTCCTTGGCAGTTTCATATATGCCCTAGATCTACAGGACCAATACCGATCCATTAAGACAGCCGTCCCTCTCCTCATTCCTGGGACATCACTTATGTTCTTGCACCCTTTATTATGGCCGGCGTAGTACTTTCCTTTGCTTTGCAAGCACATTGTCGCATTAATCAGTGGGACTACAGACTTCGGACCTGCTCATCTTCCACACATGTCAGCAGTTTGGAGTACTTGGCCCAATACTTCAGACACTCAGTCACTTTATGTACTCCTTGCACTGCTTCCTTCTTCAGCATATGAGCTGCACAGGACATCATTCCATCTTCCCATCCTTTGTTTGTACTCACTCGTCCATAGATCAGCAGTTGTGAATGTTCCCAGCATCCAGGCATTCCAGTAATGTCAGAACAGTTCATTCTTTTAATTTCTTCAACAATCACCTCATTTTGTCCTGGAGCAGGATACATGAGCATCCAGTCTGTCCATCCAGTCTCTGGGCCTCATTACACGGTAGGCGGTAAGGGTTTACCGGTACCGGTAAACCCTTACCACCTTACTACGAGGTCCCTTTGCGGGTTGGAGAATTTAACGCCTGCTTTTTGCAGGTGTTAAAAACCAACCCGCAAAGGGAGCAGGGAGCTAATTACGGTACCGCAATTTGCGGTGCCGTAATTAGCACCTTCCCCATTCCCATTATGCCCTATGGGGCAAAAATGGGAATGGGGAAGGGCAATGGGGGGAGGGGGAATTACCGCCCCACCAACCTTGGAATAGGGCGGTAATTCCCCTTTCCACCAAGGCGGTGCCGGTATTTTACCGGCATGGACCAAGGTGCTAACAGCACCTTGGTCCACCGCCGTCCGTGTAATGAGGCCCACTTTCTCCATTTGTGTTGTCTTGATGTAATCATCCTGATATGGAAACAACTGTGTTGATCTCCATTGGAAGGTTGCCTAGTTCTCTTGAAACTGTCCTCTAGTAGTACATGCTGCTAGGTGACAGGTATTTTGCATCATGTGCTTGCCTCTCCCTTGAAATGAAGGTTTTTACTGTATTCATGGCATAGAGGATGAGAGAGCAGACAGCAATTCTCATCAGATGCTCTCTCTCCCACCTTTTTCATGTGCTGGTACCACATATTATTACCCAGCTGAGTTGCATTATCAAGATTGGTATTTATCCCTTGATTATCTTCTTCTGCATCCCTCTTATGTTGTCAGACATAACCATGGAGGATAGAGAAATTATCATCATTTGTACTCATAGTAGGAAAGTCATAGGTGTCATTTTTTCAACAGGATCATTAGGATAATAGACATTTCGAAATGTAAGGTACAGAAAGAAAAAGAGAATACACATGCATATATATATTAGGCGTAGAAGTCTGGAAACACATTTGGTGTGCCATCCCAATATTTTTTGAACTCGTGCTCTCTCTATAATCATATTGTTCTCTTGACAAATCATTTTAAATGCAAATATCCAATTTCACATTTGTAGTTACACAATCTGCTCAATTATCGCTATTAAGAGTCTCCTTATCACGGGACCATTTTTAGGGTCATGTAGAAAGGTATGAATATTGATATCTCTCCTTACAAAAGCAGGGTAGGACTGAAGTATAAACACAAATAGCAACTACAAGCCGATGTTTGTCGCTGTCGATGGGTATCATATCTATTATTGAAACAGGTATTCTCCTAAAAAGGAATTTGGGTATTGATCTCTCTTCCAATTTCTTATCAGGAACTGACATTTAGGCATAATACTGATGCACTTTTTATTCCTGTAAAGAATTTCTAGAAATTATGTCTGCAATTCTCAGCAAGTCCATGCACTTCCTGCTAAAATGGTGGTCCACTGAATTTCTGTCCAAAAAAAATATGTGCTAACCACTTACTGTTTTATTGTCCTTCTTCCTGGTCATTGATCGAGTCTGCACAACTGGAAATTCTTCTTCTTGTCTTGCTTCTTTGTCAGTGAACGCTGGAGGGAGGGTTTCACCTTGATAGTTATTTACATCTCCTAAATGCAGCCAGGCTCGTATTCCCAATACCTTAACTTCAGAATGAGAGACTTCCTCAACAATGAAGGGACCATTAAACTTAGGCTTGTGCCATTTTCTGGTGAAGTTCTTAATGAGGATTACGTCAACAACCTATAACTTTAGTTGTAGCAATAGTTCACTTGGATTGATCACTGGACTGTCCTCTTTCATGTTCCTTGACCCCTCCCTCCGATGTATGACTTGATCTGCAATGTAAGAAACACTGGTAATCATACATGTCAAATAATCTTGCATTTCATCAGCTAGATCCTTCACAATACTCTGAGCATCACTACTGAATCTTGATGGAGGCATAAGAGGCGTTCTCATGTGACGCCATGTCACTGGTACATGGGGAGTAAGATGATGGTCAGAACCTGGCTGATTCTGAAGGGCATATAAGGCTAGGGATAGGCAATATAGCCATCACTTTTTCAGAGTTCATTTGATCTTGGCTATTCTCTGCTTGATGAGACCATTGAGCCTCTCACTTATCCTGTTTGCTTGTGGATGATAAGCAGAAGAAAACCTATATGCTTCATACTTAATAGAAGTCCTATTTGTTCAAATAGCTCATTAACAAAATGTGGTCCATCATGACATCTTAGTACTTCACACACACTCCATCTTAGAAATACCTCACGCACTAGAAACTTTGCTGCACAAGTGGCTTCAGGGTCTGTACACGGACTGGCTTCAAACCACCTAGAGAAACACCACTAATAAATATGGATGTAATCGATATGTAACTATTGAAACTGACCATTCGGTCAATGTATTACTCCTCCAATTGTTCTCAGTGTATGCCCAGCAGCAAACCTTTGACACACAATGAAATTCACCATGAACTGTGCAACATGCTCCAATAAATTGGGAATAACCCAGTCTTCTGAAATTGTGTCCACAAGATTTTCTCTGGTTAGTCGCGTGGGGTAATGCAGCTCCACTTTCAACAATGCCGTTGGCATCACTGGCTTTCCAGTGCTTTCCTGTCTCCATAATGCTTCCATGGGGATAAGGAACACCCCCTTCTTGTGGGGCTCTACCATGAATCTCTATTAGTTGTGTAATTGACACCATATTAAACCCTGCTTGCACTAGAATGCTCCTATTCAAAATGTCTTTAGTATCTTCAGTATCAAAACTCAAAATTACTGAAGAATATGCAACTCTTTTGGCTTCTATGTCTGTGGCATTGTTTCTGCAAGAGATACAGTATGTCCGTTTAGTGTGCGCTGCGCATTTTAACACTGCTATGGCTCCTGGGAGTTGTAGTGCCTTAATGAGCCTGTCCAACAAAGACGCATGTTGCACTGGAGTGCCGTCTGCGCAGAGATAACCCCCTCCTTTTCAAGCTTGACAGCCCTGCATGTACGGTTGAGGTCACATAGGTGGAATCACTATGCACCATCACTTCCTGCCCTTCATGATTCTCGAGTGCAACAATAAGCGCTAACAATACTGCCGCTTGTGCTGAAATATGAGATGGTAGTCTTGCACTCGCTTCTACCTCAAATACCCCATTTAATCTGTGTCTTACAACTGCAGAGCCTGAATGCCTCTTCCCCACTAGTCTGGTCAATTTTCAAAGAACCATCAATTAAGAGATCCCCCCCATCCTGCTGGACCATTTTCTTTCACACAGGGTATATCATCATAGAATTGAACATAGTTTGAACAGTCATGCACATTGTCACCTTCTTCTATAGGTTCATCTACACACATGGCTTGGTTCACTATTTTGCACCTCACTATCTTAATCACTTCGTTAGACATCATTACTTAATAAGCTCAAGCTCTTTTTGACGTCAATGTACACTTGGGTTTCTCTAAAATGGCAAATAAGGTGCGCTCCACGTAGAGAGTCATGGAACAGCCCATGATAAATCTTGTAGGCTTCTCAATTGCAAATGTGACTGCAGCCAAAGAATGTTCACAAGGAAACTGTCCTCTCATAATTGGATCTAAAATCACACTGTAGTATGCCAAAGGTTTATACCCCAACATTGTTCTTTGTGTGAGAACTGATGTCACTACTGACCCATTGGTGTTTGAAAACAAATACAATTCTTTGCTATAGTTGGGAATCCCTAAAACTGGAGCCGTACAGCTTGCTCTTTTAAATTCCTCAAATCTTTCCTCCATTTCTTCAATTCATTCTATCTTTTCCTTACCAACTTGTGCTTTGTTTAGTGCTTGCAAAAGTGGCTTGGAATATGTTCTATAGTCGAACAGACAGACCTTCAATAATTGCATACGCCCAGAAACTGCTGCATTTGCCTTACTGTGTTTGGATTTGGTGTCTTCATAATAGACTCAGCTCTTTCAGGTGCCACCTTTTTTCCTTCATGTGAAATTAACTGACCTATGTACAAAACCTCTTGCTGACAATACTATAATTTCTCATTGCCTGCCGTGTGTCCTTTGTCTGCCAATATAGTCATTAACTGAACAGTGTATTGTCTACACTCATCCTCTGTTCCACTGCACACTAGTATCTCATCTACGTACTGAATTACTGCACTCTTGAGTCCAATGTTACCTAGATCCATCTGTAGGACCCTGTTAAAGATCAATGGGGACTCACAATGCCCTTGAGGTAACCAAGTACGTTTTAGTCTTTTCTGTCTGAATGTAAAGGAAGTAAGGTCTTGTGAGCCCTCGTGCAATGAGATCAAGAAAAATGCATTTTTCAATCGATCATCATGAAATACTTAGCTTCATCTGGGATACTACACAATATTGTTGCAGGATTAGGAACTAATGGAAACTCAGTTTCTTCAATCTGATTAACACAAGTCATGGATACATTTTCATTACCCCCTTTAGATTTTTTAGTCGGATACACCGCAGTATTACACAGGGATTCTGATGGCACTCAGATTTTCTGATTCATCAGTGCTGAAATTGTCTTGAAAATGCCTTCATCAGCTTCTCAGGACATAGGGTACTGTTTTGCTCATGGTCCAATTGCTCCTGGCTTGAGTATTATTTTAACCTCTCCTATTCCCTTCAATAGCCCTATGTCTTATGGGCTGTAATCAAAAGGACACTTGGCACCTTTTCTAGGTCTTCCTGAAAGAATGCAGGTTGTTGCTGAATTATCACCATTCGCTGTGTGACTTCTCTTTTCTTGATCCTTATCCAGTATGTAATGCTTATAGAAAACACTGCCTCATCATCAATACATTCCTCTCTGAACAAATCTATGTCTGTTATGTCAGTCAATCAGTACCCCTCTTCAAGAACTATCACTATTCTCCATGCTCTGCCTTCATCATCTACTCCTTCAAGCATTGCTATTACTCCTCATACTATAGTTGCTTCCAGTTCTATAGGAATAGTCTGTCCTTCGTCCTCATCCATAGGTACTTGTGGTCTGAACAGGAACTCATCAGGTATTCTCACACTCTTCCATACTAATCCAGGTATCCATGTCAATAAAATGCTCACCACATACATGAAGACTTCCGGATCTACGGGACTCCTCGTAGAGCCACTTGCACTGTAAATGCTAATATAAACTCTCCTACGTTTAATAGCATATTCCTGGAGTGGAGCACTCTCTTCCCTGATCGGTGAATGATATTGTCAATTGTCATGTTAAGTTTTGTCATTAAATCTCTTCCCAAGATATTAACTGGTGTCTGTTGTGAATACAGCAAGGGGACAGCCATATCACATTCCCCTATAGAAACAAGTAATTTATCAGTAAAATGAACTACATTTGTAGCTCCAGAGAACCCTTGAGCATTCATGGCAATACCTGACATTGGATATTTTCCCTCTCTTAAAATAGAGCAAGTCGCCCCATTGTCTAGAAGAAAAGAAAAGGTTTTGCCTCCGATTGTCACAATGACCCTTGGTTCCTCTTGGGGGTCTGGTGTTACTGACAGTACTGAATACATCAAGTCACCATGTGAGCTGTCTTATTGAGGGTACAAATTAATCTGTGTCCCTGTAAAAAGGTTTCCTCCTACTACAGTGACACCCCCTATCCCAGGTGTCAGTATTTGTCCTGTGCTCACATTTTGTTGTGTTTGCATAGGTGCTTGTTTTGACTGCCCTTGCAGTGGGTGCATTTGTACCGGTACCTGTTGTTGTACCTGCTGTACTTGCGCTGCCTGTGCCTGATAGGATGTGTGATCCTGAGCAAAGCCTTCTCGTGTTTGCATTCTGTATGGTGGTGGATAAGCTGTCCCTCTCTTGACGGTTGTCCATTTTGTTGAGCATTCCCTCAGCTTCTACATACACATGCAATATGCCCTGTTATCCCACAATTCCAACAATCTCTGGCAAACCCTCCATTATATCCTCCTTGAGCATTCTGACTTCCATTCTGAGTATTTTGAAATCTGCCTTGGGCATTCTGAAATCTGCCTCCTCATCCTCTGAAATCTACACCTCTACCTCGAGGCCAAAACCCATACCCATTTTCATCCATTTGGTGTGTATTATTCACCTGTGGCGTACCCATGATTTCTTGCATTCCCCCTCCCTCTCGACCTGTCAATGGTGCCCCTTAAATAGCAAACTGACAGTTTCTTCTGAACTAACTTGGCTTCCTCAATCTTTCTATTCCCATCTTTCTTTTTATTCTTCTCTTTTAATAACCGAAAATGATGCACAATAGTTAATTGCATCGCAGCCCAAAGCTTCTCTTCCCCATTTTTTTCATTTGTCTATGTACTGGTTCTGGCAATCCCTGACACAAATTATGATAAAATAGTGCCACTGTTTTTTCCCATGGTTCACGCTTTTCAAGCTGCCATTTCTCTTGAATATCCTGAATATAAGTAATAGGGTCTTCATCTTCCTTCATTTTACATGTCATATTTAAACCCATATCTGTTGTATCAGGATACTGTACCCTGAGAGCCCTCCAAACCTCTGCCCTGCAATTATTAAATGGCACTCCATCATGTGCTGTGTTTTGTGCTGTCACACCTGGATATCCAGGTCATCTACAAATGTTGTCAGATCTCTCCCCAAGAATAGCTGGCAACAGACCCTTTATGTGTCCTATGGCCAGCATGTTTCCTCTTATCATTTTTTCTAATTCATATATCCTTTTCCCAGCCCTCAAAGGCAAACTTAGGGAGCTTGCATTTTTAGTAATCTTTATCCATCTGAGGCCATGGAATATTGTATGATACTAATGTCAGTTTATATACGATGGCGGCTTCGCCTACATTATATTCACTATTCATAGCTAGCTTCTAAGATAACTTGATCTACCTTGCGTTTCAGTGTCTGTACATTCAGTGAACTTTTGTTTTCTGCAGCACTTTGTTAACGTGTAATCTTCTTCTTTTACACGTGAGAGTTCACTTAATTTCTTTAGGATCCATGCATTGTCTTCAGTCAATATCTCCGGATGGCATGCACATTTTCTTATGACATCATCA
Source organism: Ambystoma mexicanum (assembly GCF_040938575.1). NCBI lineage: Eukaryota > Metazoa > Chordata > Amphibia > Caudata > Ambystomatidae > Ambystoma > Ambystoma mexicanum. The sequence goes on from NC_090922.1 coordinate 114,424,008, forward strand.
GTTTGTTTATTTAGCTCCTTCTCATATTCCTTGAGGGAGTTCTTCCTGCAGGTTGTCGTCACTTCGAGTGTACATTTGATAGGGTTGTCTCAATGGGTATCTCCTTCCAAATACTCGCTGTGGTATTTGTACAATATCTGGTGTCAGGCAAGGCACCGTCTAATGTCTCCAGTACAGGAGACGTAGGGGGGCAGGAACTCCTGCAGATGTATACAGATGCTCCTCTATAGTTGGTGGTGAAAAAGGAAAGATCCAAAGCTAGAAGGGCAAAGGCAATGGGGGAGGTTGGGATGAACCAACCAAAGAAGGCAGTAGAGGAGGTTGGAGAGACCAGCAGGAGGGGTTATTGGAAGAGGTTGGGCGAGACCATGAAGAGGAGATACTGTAGGAGGTTGAGATAGGTCAGCAAGAGGAAGTTAATGACTAGAAGGAGGAGATTGAAGATTGGTTAGAGAAGTAAGGATAATGTTTGGAGAAGGTTAAGGAATGCTGGCAAAGATAGGAGACTGTTTGGAGGATGTGAAGAAGAGTTATGAAAAAAGAGGTTGGAAATTGGCTGGAGTTAGCTGGAGCAGTGTTGGTGGATATCAGGAAAAATCAGAAGTAGGAGGTGGTTGGCATATAAGGTGTAGACAGTAGGTGCAGTTGATAAAGGGGCAGAGCCAAGAAGAAAGGGGTAATATCTTGACAGGAGGATGGATTGCAGAACGAGGAGGAAGGAGGCAAGGACAGGAAATTAAATGGAGTTAACGATAAGATTAGAGTTGGAGAAGAGGAGGAACAGAAGAATCCAGGAAGGGAGAAACCTGGAAAGGATGGCCCTGGGTGTTAGGCAGAATTATATGCAGCACCCTTTGGGAACACCACACACAATTAAGACTACAAGTGACAGTACAAATTCACCTTTGGTACAAGCCTGTACTACACAGTTAAAGTCTTAATTGTGTGTGGTGTTCCCAAAGGGTACTGCATATAATTCTGCCTAACACTGGTGAGGATCAAAGTATAGTAATTACATTTAGAGTGCTGCTATTACCTTGGATCAACTAACTACAAGGCTAACATCACCAAAAGCAACATTAATCATCTCTAATATGGAAAGCCACAGTCAGGAGACCCTCCTGAGTTACACTGCTGATTGTTTAAGAAACATGTCTAAAGAAAGGAAACTCTCTGTCAAAGACAAAAAGACTGAATTGATTGAAAATGTGTTAAATAATCCAAGTCTAGGCAGTGGGTCTGAAATGCCTGTCTCTCTAGCAAATGTGGAAAGCATTGAGGATGATAATTTGTCTGGCAATGATGAGTTGGAAGAGGTAGATGTGTCTAAGAATTTAAGCCTCTCTGCCCCCTTGCCTGCTCAGAAACCTCAACCCTTGTCCAGTTGGACCCCCACAGGTCCTACACTCAGACCTGAATTCATTACTCTAGAGAATATGAGGCTTGAACTGGAATTCAAATGCTTAAATGCTCAAACTGAAGAAAAAAAACAAGAACTTTAAACTTAAAGAAATTGAGTTGAATCATGAACTAGAAATGAAAAGATTGTCTCTTGAAAATGCTTCTCTCCCAGAGTCTTCTAGGTCTTCCAGTCCTAAAAGACCCCATATGCCTAAAGAAATTGTGGGTATATATGAGATTAAGCTTGATATTTTGGATTGGTTGGCATTGTTTGAATATAACCATGGGATTCAAGGTCTCTCAAGGAATGAATTGCTTCCCTGGCTCTTCTCTAGGCTACCCCCTGTTGCATGTGATGTTGTAATGGAGTTGGGGGAGGTGGACAGGATGGATTATGAGTGTGTGAAACTAGCTTTAATTGCTAGTTCTGGGAAGACCCATTCCCAGTACCTTAAGAGGTTTAGGACCCTCAAAAAGCATGATGGTACCCCTTGGGCTACCTGGGTATGTGAGTGTTTGAAAATTTTAGATGGTTGGATTAAGGGTTACAGAGTGAACACTTATGAAGGAATGAGAAATCTTGTTATGTTGGAGTCTATTTTTGATGTCTGCGCGCCCGAGCTCAGACAGCACTTGGCTGATTCTAAGGAGATAGATCCAAAGAAGCTAGCTAAGGCTGCTGACTTGTGGGTTGCCAACAGGGCTACTCACAAGGATTCTGGGGCTACTCAGAAAAAGGTTGAGGGGAAACGGCCAAAGAAAGACAACAAAGATAATTCTAATAACTCCAATCCAAAAGAGGGCGACAAACAACAACATAAGGGTAAACCACAAGGGAAACCAAATCAGGCTAGTGCACCATCTGGACCCAAACCAAATGGAGGTCAGAACAAACCTCCATCCATCAAGGCATTTGGGAAATGGTATATTTGTGGGTCAACTGACCATGTGAAAGGGGATCCCAGATGTAAGGGTAAACCTTCAGGGGTCCACACTGTCTCCTTAGCCTATTATTATTATTATTATTATTATTATTATTATTATTATTATTATTCCCAGAGGATGAATTACCTATGGCAAGTGGAAACTCCCACCTACTGGCTGATGAACCCATGAGAGTCTCAGCTAGTGTTTCTTTAGTGTCCCTGGGCTTGTGGGAACAACAGAACTTAGATGTCTATAATTCCATCCCGGATAATACTAAAGAGTATTATAAAACTAGTGCTCTTGTGAATGGTCAGGAAACCCCTGCCATCAGAGACACTGGAGCCAGCATAACTGCGATGGATGAATCATTTTTCAAGGTGGAGGATGTTGCTAAGGCACCCAAACACCTCACCAAGTTAGCTGGAGGTCCTGTGCAAATGCTTCTCCAGTTACCAGCTCTCATCCAGTGTAATGATATGACTGTCAAAATACCTGTGAGTGTGCAGAGTGAAGTGCCTGGGAGAGTCCTGTTGGGTCCTGTTGAGAGGCTCTCTGGAGGAGTTGATAGAGGAAACTATCACCTGCCATTTCTAAGAAAACAGGGGCAAAGGGGAAACCCAAGACCTCCAGGAAAAAGTCAGACAGCACCCCTGTGCTACTAACAAGGACATCCCCAAGATTGTCCAAAGTCACACCTGTGACTACTCCACCTGCTTAGACAGAGTGTGAGGTGCAACCTTGTGTGGTTGAGCCAGTATCTGAAGAATCAGATCTGGAAGAAGACACTGTCTTAGTGGGAGATCTTGACCCTGTTGAACATCCTGAGCTGCAGTCTTTACTGGCAGAAGGTGGACCCAACAGGGCAGACTTTAGCAAAGGACAGAGTGTCCTACTCTTGGAGGTCTTCGACAACAGGCTGCTAACCAACTTGATGGGCAAGAAGTTGGAAAGCACAGGTTAAGCTGGGAAGATGGCCTCTTCTACAGTGAACCAACTGAGTCTATCCCTGGGGACTGCAAAAGAATTGTAGTGTCCCTTGCCACCAGACTCCAGTTCCTACCGTTAGCCCACGAGATACCTTTGGCTGGTCACTTGAGTTTCAAGAAGACCAAGGAAAGGCTCTCTCTCTCTACTTCTACTGGCCTAAAATGGGTACAAAAGTTGACAAATTCTGTAGGAGCTGTCACACTTGCCAAACCTCTGGCAAGAGTGGAGCCAAGAATGTGGCACCCCTGGTGCCTCTCCAAGTGGTGGAAGTTCCTTTTGAGAGGGTGGGCATTGACATTGTCGGTCCCCTTGACCCTCCCACGTCTGCATGGAACAGGTTTATCCTGGTTGTAGGAGACCATGCTACAAGATACCCAGAAGCCATACCTATGAGTTACGGCTCAGGCTGTGGCTAAGGCTCTACTTGGTATTTTTACCAGAGTAGGGTTTCCTAAGGAAGTGATATCCGACAGCGATCCAACTTTATGTCCCACTACATGCGACCCATGTGGAAAAACTGTGGTGTCACTTACAAGTTCTCTACAGCCTACCATCCACAGACAAATGGACTGGTAGAGTGGTTTAATTGCACAATGAAGAGCATGATAGGTGCTTTAGAAGAACCCCTTAAGAAAAAGTGGGACCTTCTATTGCCATGCCTTCTCTTTTCATATAGAGAAGTCCCTCAGGAGGGAGTTGGTTACAGTCCCTTTGAACTTCTCTATGGCCATCCAGTCAGAGGTCCATTGGCCCTGATCAAGGAGTGGTTGGAGAGTGCTCCCTCCCCAAGCCAGTCAGAGTGACTATGTGATAGGTCTCCGAAGGAGAATGTCACACATGATGGCAGAAGCAAGTGATAACTTGAAAGCAGGTCAGGCTCTGGTCAAACATTGACATGACCAGAAGCCCAGCATGGTTGAGTTTACTCAAGACCAGCTTGTATTAGTTATGGTGCCAACAAGGCAGAGGGCCTTGCAGGACACATGGATAGGACCCTTCAAGGTTGTGGGCAAACTTGGAGAGGTGAACTATTTGGTGGACTTAAGCAAACCTAAGGAGGCTCCCAGAGTCTTTCACACCAACCGTTTAAAGGCTTATATCTCGAGACCAGAAGTGGGTGCCTTGCTTCTAGCTTCAGCTCAAGCGGAAGAGGAGAGTGAACCTCTACCTGACCCCCTCAGAAGCCAACCTTTAGATGAACAAATAGAAGGGGTTAATCTCTCTTCTCAACTGACTTCTAAACAACAGGAGGAGTTCAAAGTTCTGTTAAATCAGTTTGCCTCCCTGTTTTCACTAACACCAGGTTTGACCCTTTGGGGCCAGCATGATATTCTCACTGGTGACTGTTTACCTGTGAAAAGCAGAGGTTACAGAATGTCAGAACATGTGAGATCCCACATCGAAGGAGAGGTCAACAAGATGCTTGATCTCAGGGTTATAGAGCCATCCTCAAGTCCATGGTCTAGTCCAGTTGTTCTAGTACCAAAGGCAGGCTCCAAGGAGTTGAGATTATGTGTGGACTATAGAGCCCTAAATGCAGTCACTAAGACGGATGCCCATCCTTTGCCAAGGACAAATGAACTGGTGGATAGACTTAGTTCAGCCAAGTACCTCAGTATATTTGATCTAACTTCAGGCTATTGGCAAATAGCACTGACAGACCATGCCAAGGAGAAAACTGCATTTTCTACCCCAGCAGGCCTCACCCAATTCAAGGTTATGCCTTTTGGACTAAAGCATGCACCTGCTACATTTCAAAGGATGGTTAATCAAGTTCTGAATGGGATGGAGGACTTCTGCATGGCATACTTGGATGACGTTGCAGTGTTCAGCCCTGCATGGAAAAAACATAATGATCACCTGGGATATGTTTTGCAGGCTCTTGAGCAGGCCATTCTGATCATAAAGGCAAGCAAATGTCAAATTGGTCAGAGTAAAGTGGTCTACCTTGGTCATGAGGTAGGAGGAGGTGAGGTAAGGCCATTGCTCAGCAAAGTACAAGCTGTGCAAAACTGGGCCACCCTTACTACTCAAACCCAAGTGAGAGATTTCCTAGGTCTCACTGGGTACTACAGGAATTTCACAGAGAACTATGGGTCCATAGCTTCTCCCTTGAATGTGATCTCCTCTCCAAATTTCCCTAAAAAGGTGAAATGGAATGAGGAGTGCAATCAAGCCTTTGAAAACCTGAAGAAAGCCCTTTGTCAAGCTCCAGTCCTAAGTGCTCCTGATCATCACCAACCCTTCATCGTGCAGACAGATGCCTCCAATATAGGTATAGGTGCAGTCCTTAGTCAACTGGATGAGAAAGGTAGAGAGCACTCCATTTGCTTCGTCAGTAGGAAACTGAAGGAACCAGAAACAAGGTGGGCAACCATAGAGCGTGAATGTTTTGCCAGTGTGTGGTCTCTGAAGAGGTTTAGACCATACTTGTATGGATCTACCTTTGTGATTCAGAGAGACCACCAACCCTTGAGATGGTTAATGCAAATGAAAGGGGAGAACCCAAAACTTCTAAGATGGTCAATCTGCCTGCAAGGGTTTTATTTTACTATTGAGCACAGAGCAGGATGTAACCACCAAAATGCTGATGGTCTCTCTATGATGTTTTTAACCGACTAGAGGTAGAGATTCATCCAGGAGTGGATTAAATCCCCCTGTCCCTTAGTCTGGGGTGGGGAGTGTTAGGGAGAATTCTCATAAATGGCTAATTTCCCTTATCTATTGAGTCCCTCAGCAGCTTTGCTGGATTTCTAGGATTTATTTTTTTCACCTGGTAAGAGTGTGAGCCCGTTTTCCCACTCTTACATGTGTTTTGCTGTGTGTGTTTTTACCATTTGTGTGATCTTGGGCTCTGGATTCTCACCTACTCCATGATCATCATTTTTGTGTGTTACACAGCACCTTCACTGCAGTGACACAGGGTTGTCTTTTAGACTTCCCTCTAACTCCATTTTACTGGGACTGACTACTTTCTCCCAAGTACCTGTAAAGTTGCCATTAACTTTATGTAGTCTCTTTAAACTACAGACCTAGTACACCCCATTTTACATGGAGTATTGGAAAGGGATGATTCCTATCCCTTTTTGTCTGTGTCTCTTGGAGTACTGTTTTGCTCCCTTTTCATTAAGACTTGGCTGGTGGCAGTGGTAACTACCCTAACTCGTCTACCGCGGTTATCTTATATAACCATGGTATTGTTTTAGTTTATTGTATAAGCCTCAAACATAAACCCGCTTGAACAAATACATTATTTTATTATTTTTTGGTTCAGGCTGGGTTTAGTCACCATTTCTTTTTGTTAGTCTTTCTCGTGTTCTTCTCTGCATGCCAAACTGGGGTTGATTCCTTTGTTTGCTGTCTTTTCGCGGGTTTCTGCACAGATGCCCTCCTTAAGGCACCTGAAAGTCTGGGTAGGCAGGATGTGAGGGAGGGGTCTTTGGACCCCTGCCATGGGTTCCCTTGGTAAACCAAGTCACACTCTTGTCTGATTGGCTAAGGGGACTGGCCTTGCCAGGCCAGCCACCCTGCAGTGTGATTGACAGCCAGGCTGCATGAATGGGGGAAAACTGCATAAAAAGCAGGTCTCTTAGAGTGGAAAGGCAGAGTCGCCATTGGAACGCAAGAACCAACGAGGAGGTGACCGAAGAGGACCCCTTCAACGACTGAATTGCCCAGTGAAGCCCTGCTGCAGGTCCGAATCGTCAGAATCCGCTGACAGAGAAGATCCTCCAGGAAACTTCTTTTCTTGAGCTGGTGGGACCAACCAGTTCGCCGAAACTGCAAGCCAGGACCCCTCCTCTGGTCGAATTCGCTGTACAGAGCTACAGTGGGCCAGATAACCAGGAAGGTCTGACCCTGCTTCGGTTTTAAGGAGCGCACCTTTTAATCGTTGTATTGCTCTGCTGCTGGTTTCTTCCATGGGTAGTGCAGGACCATCCAGTCTTCCTACTTCGTGTCAGTCCGACAGTCGCTTCAGGAACTGTGAGCCTGCAGGAACTACCAGGAACGTCCGCCTCAGCTACAGCTTCCTCTCCGTTTTAAGGTACTGTGCAAACCTGGTTGCTCGTTTCGTTCAGCCGTGGGGAAAGTGTATGAAATCTTTTTCCAATCCGAGGGCTTGTCCTTCTCTTCTTTGTGAACTAACTTTTTTACCACCCAACCTCGTCTGAAATCTGTGGCACGAACTTTTCCGCGAAGTACCCTGAACCGTGTGATCTTGAGCAAAACAATTCTGTCCTATTGACTTTGGCACTAAGCCTTTTCTACCTGATTCTATCACTGTAGTTCCTCTTGTTCTATTGCCCTGAGTACTTACCTGTTGGTGTGGTTCAATTTCTATTAACTTTGTCTTTCCCTCCCTTTTAAATTGCTGGAGTGCCATTTTGCTCCCACTTCATTTTGTGAGCTTAACTTGTCTGGAATATAAGGGAAGTGGTGTGATGTATTGAGAGTGTGATTTTTTTTAACTGCTTATATCGTGTAATGTTATACAACTGAAGAGTGGAATAAATGTATATTCTTTTACTTGAAAACCTTGCGCCAGTGTTTGCCTGAATCATAGTAATTGCTGTCCTTTGTGTAACCATTTGATACTGCTCATTTACTCTTGAGATAAGTCTGGCTGCTCCGCTACTGCTACCACTTTAACTGTGTAGTACAGGCTTGTCCCAAAGGTGAATTTGTACTGTCGCTGGTAGTCTTAATTGTGTGTGGTGTTCCCAAAGGTTACTGCATATAATTCTGCGTAACACTGGGCTAGGGGTTATTGAGATTTCTATCCTGCTGCTGCCAATTTCTTGGTCTCCAGGCACTCAGGTGGATCTGAAAAGGAAGGAGGGTTGGGAATGGTTAGTGGGAAGGACAGGGATAGAGCAAAAGAGCTTTCTGCTGTGCCATTGGTAGCTTTAGTTCGTAAACACTTGTCAGTGTGTGGGGTTTGCTTCCAGATGGTATGTGTTGGGTGTTATTTTGGTGCATTGGTCAACAAGGTATTATTTTGTGTGCATGGGGTTGCATGTGGTGTCCTGTTGGAGATTCAGTATGTTGGGTTGAATGAGATTACAGTGGGGCTGTTTGCTGTGTGATTTCAGGTTTGTGCTGTGATTGGGGAATGTGTGTGTTGTATTTGCCAGTTGAGCAGTGTGTTGGTAGGAAAGTTGAAGGAGTTCAGTAGGGTTAGCAGTAAGGGAGGTTGGATCTGAAAGGGTGGAATCCAAAATGGTTGGAGGAACTGGCTTGTGGAGGTAGGTAGGTAGTTGGGTAGGGATGAGGAGGGTAGGTAGGTTCCGGAGAGAGAGCAGGATATGGGGAGAAATCCCCAGGTTAGGGCACAGCAAATGCATACTCCCCTTACAAATCCAGAGATTGTTCCACCAAAATATTGGAGTCAACAGTTGGGTTGTTTTTTTGGCATTCGGACATTTCTGTTTGCTTTGAGCAAAGCAAATGCAGAGGAGTCATGACCCAGACAAATCATGCAGAAAGATGAGGGATTCAACCCTCACCTTATGAGACCTCTTAAGAACAGCAAAGTCCTACCAGGGCAAACAATACTGTGAGGGAAGAGACTGAGATGAGAATTCAGGACCTCCTCTGGAAAGCCCACACATAAGAATCTTTTGAAAGGTGTGGGGGTGAAGACAATTGTCCCGACCTCACAACTGGGGCATGGTGTGAATCTTTTCTTTTTGATTTTAGTTCTTATACCTATATCCCTTGAAATAGATTTAAAATGATCTCTGTGCCCTAAAGGATAAGGTCCACATGTATGTTCTTTTTATTAATAAACCTTTATATGTGTTCTTTTGTGATCTGTGATCCCGGCATCCATCATTGCAACATATGTCCTTGATAATCTTACACTCTGCAGGCCCTGTTAGCATAACAAATGATTGTTTTTTTTTTCTCCCAGGGCTGTGTATTCAGTATTCCACAGCACACCACAGTTCTCTTGCGCTTTCTCCCGCTCAGTCCTACTAACTTACCCTATACTCTTGCTTTTCAGATCCACCTGAGTGCTAGGCGACTACTAGGTGTTGGTGGGTGGAATAAATATCCTTTAAAATAACATAACATAACAAAACAGTCTCAGATACAAGTCACCTTTCTAACAGTCAACAGACATTCAGATTTTGGCAGTAGATAGGCTTGGGAACCCGATTTAAACCCATTGATACCACAGGCGGGAATGCATCAATGACTGCCAGGGCAAATATACATTTGTTTCAAAATAAACTCCATACTGCGCACTTTGACAGCAGAATGGGAAATAAAGATCGGAAACCCTTCAAAGGCCCTTTGAAAACACAGGTGGAAATACATCAAAACTGTAGCAACTCAGATTAATCTGTTTCAAGGCTGACTCCTGAACAAGGCACCTACCACAGCTGGAGGTATAATGATACAATATGTTGTGGAAAATGAATCAGTGGAGAAACCTGCTTCTGAGGGCCTGCACATCTTTGTGTGCTTATAATATCAAACCACAAGAACCTAAAACAGTTCATAAAAAGTCAAGCTGAGTATTTCTCCATAAATACAATAATTTATTATAACTGAATACATTCAATGATTACACTGCGTTACATCCATTATAATTTTGCTCAACGCGTTTCAGACCTCAAGTCCTTTATCAAGAGCATGAATCTGCATTGAATATTGATAGATAAATGATCAAAACCAAAACAAAGTTAAAAAACAAAGCAAAGCTTTCCCATTTGTAAAGAATAATGCCTAATCACATAAGATGATCTCAAATGCAAAACCTCATTATATAAAATGGATACACAAATAAAACAGAAAATAAATGAACATAACATCTTATGCTGACTGTTAAAGATCAAAGGTATATAAAGCAAAGTTTGCCTGTGTCAATTAATAATGGTACCAAGATTACTTAAGCTAATATTAAAAAATATTGATAAGAAAAAGGGAAAACAATTCGAAAAATAAAACATGTGAACAGAAAAACAATTATCCAAGACATAAAAACAGGCTCAAATTTGTCTAATAATCCATACACAGCTAAAATGTGTTGAACCAAACTTTTGTTGGAATGAAATAACACCAATAAATACATTTTCAAATCCATGAGTAATCCATAAATAAACATCTAATCCCAAATGTCCAGGAAACAACTAAATAATTAGACTTACCGCAAAACATGGTATCAACACCAAACATTCAATTTAACTCTTCAAAATCCTTGTGGTCCAAAGTCCTTCTAATATATTGACTGTGAAGAAAACCTAAAGTAATACCTTCACTACGCAAATAGTTAAATGTGTCAATTACTGGTGTATTCTCCATTTCATGTAACTCCCCAGCAACATACTTTATGAGCAAAGAGTAACCGACAACCACTCAGAAACTGAAAGGACGGGTAAAAACACGCCTGCGTTGCAAGTCCTTATTTACAAAAAAATCAATGATGGGCACAGAAAGAGGACTAGTCTCCCTCTGTGCTGGGGTATAATTACCCTGCACCAACAGGGGGTAGAAATATACTGGAAGAAAAAATGCCATCAAAATTAATAGGTGCCAAACCAATTTAATCAAGTTCAAGCACCTATGTCTGAAAACTAAATAATTAAAAAACTGCCATGTACGAACAATTTAAAAAAATCCTTTCACGAGATTAAGGATCAATATGCCATACCACACTTCAACTATCACACCAGACGCCATATTCGAACAAGCAATAATCAAGCATTTTCTATGAGCAAAATGCTCAAATAAAATGATATAGACACCATACGTAGATTCTACATGGAAAATGATGACTAGAGAAAATATTATGCAAAGCACCCTGAAAAACACTGTCAAATATCAAAATATCAACCAAAACGAATAACTCAGGCATATTACAACTGAATGCACTAGCTTGAAAAAATAGTTCTAATAAAAGAAGAAAATATATAAAAATTACAAAAAGAAAAAGAAACCCTAGGCCAATAAAAAAATATATATGATACAAAAGATATGTAATGTCAATACATTCACACTATGGAAAGAATGTATCACATTTAACCAAAAAATTGTGAATTTTGAAAATCCTCCTCATACTGCTCCAAGATGAAGAATCTAAACCTGTATCAAATATCCCTTTGTAACATTTTTTAGCAATATTTCCACCTCGAAACATTAAGGGGCAGTACTCATAAGATCTGGAACTGCATTTGTGCTATAGAATGGTATTTGAAGTTCTAAATGGGACCAATGATCATTCCACCTTAATTATGCATTTCTTAAAGTTCACCCGACATAATATAATTTTGCAAGAACAACTTGTGTGATAAATTACATAAAGTGTGTTGCAAGTAGCAAAATTATTCAACTGTATGTTAGCGAAATTGTTGCAATGATAAACCATAGGCCCTTTAATGATAGAAGAACAATTTACACAATTCATACAACAAAAAGCTCCTCTCCTATTAGTACTTAAAGATTGTTTGACTGCAGAATGTTGTTCTGCCTCTACAAAAATGCCCTTATAATTTCAAAGACCTTTTTTAAGCAAAAATAGGGGGTTGGCTGAAATATATTTGCCATCATTGGGTCCTTTTGTAACACTTTCCATCGTTTAGTGATGAATTTGTGTGAAATTTCTGTAGCATAATCTGCTGTTGGATTTGAAATTATTCTTCCTCACTCGCAATAAGTTTCATTCTTAGTAGCTTACTGAGTAGGAAATGTTGAAGTAAAGAACATGAAAACTCATAGATTGGTAGCAAATTTCTGATTCCGAATGCATACTTTTACATCAAGATAGTTTACTTCCAGTTCTCTAATTTGACAAGAAAAAGTTATGTGATAGTGCAAATAATTTAATTGTCAGAAAAAAACTATAATACCTTATTGCCTGAATTTTTGTTTTATTATGTACTTGTAACAGACCATATGTTGCACCGCCAACTCAAGTATCAATATGTGTTCTTCCTCTAATTTTGCCATACATATATTGGCATATGTGGGAGCCATACTGATACTTATCGAAAACATTTTCTTTCATAACAAATATAGCTATGTTTAATAAATTATGTTAAGTATGTTTCCTGGTATTTTTAAAGTGCTTTACTAATATTGGTATGACCCTGAATCACTGAGGCAGTCGCTACCAATATTTATTTATTGATGATTTGTAAGGTACCCCTGCAAGCACAGTCACTTTGGGGAGAGACAAAGAAGGAAGGGAAACGGAGAGCAGGAAGGACTGGAGAAAGGTGAACTGATTTATTTATTTATTTAAAATAATGTATATGACATTTTCATTTGAGGGCAGCAGTGCACTGTACATCAAAGCACAAACTCATTAAAGTAAAATGTAGATAAAACAATACTGAAATACAATTAATATTTTTAATAAAATCTAACCTTCAATATAAAACTTTAAGGACCCATTAAAGAAAAGAAATACATATTAGGAGCCTTGAAGAAAGCCAGAAGCAAAAGAAGCAGACAGAGAGATGGAGTAACAGCATTTCATGAACATACAGCAGTTATGGAAAAAGCTAGAGCTGAGAAACGTGCATGTTTTGTAAGAGAAATAGTAACTCTTTGTACATATCTGCTACAAGTTGTACGTGAACCACCAGTTATAGATAAACTATGCTCTAAATATGAAGGTCGTTGCTGGACCACAGCTATTTAGTTGAAACATCAGATATTGAAAAGTTAATGGAAGTCAAAAGGGAGCCAATGAAGATAAATTACAAGTGTTACATGTTAACATTTTCAAATGCCAAAGGTCAATCAAGATGTAGAATTAAGGATATCTGGCGTTAATGTGGAAGCAGAACACCCATGCAGAATGGCATTGCTACCATCCATGTAGGATAACAGAGGTGCCTGGACAGAAGTGTGAAAGCCTGTAGGAGAAAGAAATGTCTTCATCTTTCTAAGCAGGGCTAATTTTTAGGGTTAAGATTTGAATAGGCAACACATATGAAGACTGAAATTTAGACTAGAATCCTGAACACAGAGGACACCAAGAGAAAAAAGTGAAAGCAACCATGCTTTACTAGGGGTAGTAGAAGAAACTGTTAAAGTAATGAATCCAGTCTTGGAGGAGTTTAGTTTAAGACAAAAAGCAGACATCCAGTCCTCGATAGCACTGTGAGAATCTTCCAGGAGACGGACATATGCTAAATTGGACACAATAAGACAAAGCTGGGTGTCATCAGCATATTGGTCAACTTTGAGGCCTGATTGTTCCACCAGATCATCCATGATTCAATGCAAACGTTAAATAGTATGGAAGACAAAATAGAACCCTGAGGAACCCCACATGCATTGGGTAAGCAGAACAACCTGGCCAGTCCAACCAGCACAAACTGCAAATGATTCTGCAGAATGAATGTAACCCAAGCCAGAACTGGCTTGGGTTATCTCACAAAATCCATATGGTAGGGTAAGATGGAAAGCAATATGTCATGGTTCGCTGTGTTGAACACAGCAGAGAGATCTAGAAGTTTGAGCAAATGAGACCCACCAAACTACAGCATGTGGAGTGTGTCAGCCACCACCTTCAGAGTACCTGTTTTAGCGCTACAGAGAGTGGAAGCCAGATTGATAGTCATGAAAAAAAAACATGTTGGGAAAAGTGAAGGTATAATCTGATAATTCGTAGCCTTAGACCATTGTATCTCAGTTAAGGGCCAAAGGGAAAGGGACTGGGATGGTGCAATAAAACACATACATGTGTGCAGTACACCTAGCAAAATAAGTGCACCTTGCATCTTGAGGAGAACAACCCAAGCGTTAGTAATGACCAAAAAGTACTACAAATGCGAAAGGTTAATCTTAGTTCATTTGTCTCTTTATTAAATGTATCAGGAGGTCAGAGAGGAAAAGAGTAGTTAATTCAGAAGATTTTTCAATTCCTTTTTCCTTTCAGGGATTTCTGACAAGAGCCAGGGGAATCATAAATACGTCTCTACATTTCTTGGATGGTGAAAGCCAACAGAGGTTTAAATGATCCCCTGGCTATTTCTGTTCACCTCGTGCCAGCCTGTTTTTTGCCTGTGAATGGTTATCTTACCTGTACCTTTTTTTTGCCTCACCAAGTTTAGTAAAGACTGTAATATTAGAAAAACTAAAACCATGTTACCTTTGCAGCAAAGAATCAGAAAAATGCCTGTCCTCTCCTGTGTGTATGATCTCCTTATGGGAGTCAGTGATACCATGGACCTGACCACTACTCCATGCCTTGTATATATATCTTTGTTTTTGTGGTGTTTGATGTATACCGTGCCTGTCTTTTTTGTGCTGCCTTCTGCCTATATGCCTGGTGCTTTAAAGTATAACTCCTGCAAGTTCATGCTTTACAGAACACCTATGAAATACAATACATATCATGCCTTAAGAAAAACAACCAGTATATCTCTTTGTGGTGCTAAGGTGAGGATGCCTTACTGTCATTTTGTCCCGACACTGCACAGTAGTTCTACGTGTTGAGTGGTAATGGAGATGAAGTGAGGGGAGAAGAAACGTATATAGAAAAACAGGTATGGCAGCACACATTTATCTTGGTTACTTATGTCTTGGAACAATTACCACTGGCTGTTAATGTGGATTGGCGAACAATTTCTTAGTAAATAAACATACAGAAGGACAATAACAAACCAACGGCAGTAAAAGACTTTGACGCAAGTGCGAAGCCCCTCCCTCCATCCACAGTTCCCTGATACCCAAAGGAACACATGTATTTCCATGACAGGGGAGGTCCAGACAAGGCAGGGAATCATACTGAAACAATGTTACAAACCAGGAACAAAGCCCACTTTGCATGTCTTTAGTACCAGCTGCGCTCTCACACATTAAGACAGATTTATCAGGAAGGACAGCATGAAATGATATATTTGGTGGAGCTGATTATACTCCTCAGCAGTTCACACACAATCTGTGGCAGGTGGACATGCTTACAGTGTGATAACTTCCATCTGCTAGAGTTGCTTTTCCTAAGAAAGTGTGAGCCTAAACCATGCTTACATAAGACAAAAGGGAAATCTTAGCTACACCCTAGGTGAAAGGACTTCATTGCAAGGACATGCACAGTAAAGCCCAAAGCCGGGTATCGCACTGGCAAGAAACAGTTGTTTAAATACAGCAGTTTGCAGTACATATTCAATATTATAATGCAGCAGTGTGCAAGGCGTGTATGTAAACTTTTCAATTCCAGACTTGCCCCTATAATTCCATCCTATGAGACCTTCATTCCTGTCTCAATACATACATCTTTAGGAGAACAAACATCACATCCAGGCATATAATAACATATTATTTCTTCAGTAGCATGAGGGTATAGTGCTTGGGTGGTCTGAGAGACTTTAGAGCAGGTAGTGCATGCTCAATAATAGAGACACTTTCAAGCCATCATCAGAGAGGACACACTTAGAATGATGACTAGTGCTATAAGTGAAATTTGACCAATAGACTCACACACAAGTCCTAGTAGACCCTCAATCCAAGACCCAAATTTCCAGCAAACTTCTGGAATGTTGTGATGGAGACTTACAGTGTGGCAAATGTGTTTGAAAATGTCAGGAATATTACTTGCGTAACTGTACAGCACTCAATTTCACGATTGTGCAGATGCCTTCTTGTGAGGCTAGAATGATGTCTAAAGCCATGTGGTTCTGAAGCACAATGGTTCAAATGGCTACTTGTTCTTGGAATAATAGAGTCAAAGAGGACACTGTGATATTTGCAATATCCTCTAGTAACTGTGACATTGGGTCAGACGGTCTATGCTTATCCTGATCCCAAGGGCTGCTATGAGATATCCCCCGCCACTAACAAAGTTTTCCCAGGCAGTTATTCTCCTGGGGTGGGGCTGAGCTGGGAAGGTGGGAGTATCCGTACTGTGGGCAAAACATACCTCATGTAACAATTCCATCCCCAATCAATTGGCAGCCAGGGATAAGCTTGATCCCTCTAAATGAAATAGGTCACGGTATACGTGGCATACCCATGGTGTACTTGCTAGATCCCATGTACAAAGGACCTGGTTTGGTGTAGCATACAAGGTCAATTGCTGTGGTGGAAATATGTTTCTGGCTTGGTGCATCCTTGGTCTGGGGTGGTGAAATTTGGAGGACTTGTAAAACCCAAGTGGGAATGAGCATACCTACATGGTCCTGGGCCTTGGGACTGGGTTACCAACTTAAGATCCAAACAGGTATCCACCCACTGGGAGGGGACGGGTGCAATAGGGAACTTGCAGGATAGGCCATGAGGCAGATGAGCACAGACTGAGCAGTCAGTAAGGTTAAAAATACAGGCATGCTGCCAGGAGCGGTGCAGGTAAGTATTTTCACTGTGAACCCAGGCATGTGCAGAGGGACCATTTATTTTCATGATAGGTTGTACAAAAAGCAGCAGTTACAGTGTAATAATTATACATCAGTTATCTGACAATGACGATGACAGGAATATGGCCAGACATGGTGTACATTAGGGGCCAATCCCCGAGTGCCCATCTTCCAGAGTCAGGTTATTGCACCAGCGCAATAGGTTGAGGCTAGTATACAAAGTTTGATTCCGTTCATCAGAGCAGGTGAGAGCGGGGCACAAGTGATAAAAGCTTGCCAGGCCAGAGCTTTCCGTTCAGAGTGTTCTAAACTCTGTGAAGTTGCAGCAAAGTAAATGTCACTGTTCAAACTGTTCTAAAGTTCAGACAGAAATCAGATGCTGAGCACGGGAGTCCATAGTCCATAGTTCATCATCAGAAGTGCCAGCTAAATGTTACATAAAGAGATAACTAAAGTACCAATGCCATGTGCACATGAGGGTTGTTAGAACACAAACAATGACCGGAAGGTGGTAAGCGAAAGGCTTTCATTGCAAGGACATGCAAAGTAAAGCATCAAGCCTCACACTAGAAATAAATGTTTGTTTAAATATGGCAGTTTGCGGTACATACTCAATATTATAATGCATCAGTGTGCTAGGGGAGTACATAAAATGTTCAATTCTAGACTTTACGCCACACTTGTGTAGCAGTTTCATGTCCCTTAGTCTCAAAACACTGAGGGTGAACTGGACAGAGTAGTAGTGAAAATCCTGAAACAGAAACAGTTAGGGTCATTGTCAAAATTTATTTTTATGCTATGTTACAATTGTGTAGTGCCTAGCTGCCATTGCTATGGCCTGTAAGCACTTTTGGTTTTCTAGGTTCTTGGTAGACCATCATCGGATCATTCATTATATGATCAACGTGCACCAAAATAATCACTGCATTGGCAGATATGTTTTGTTCTGATAATCATTATTTATAATGGTTATGTGTTCTCTCAGGAAAACCATGTGTTTGACTATATCTGTAAATTAGTGATTTCTGATGAGAACAGAATTTGGGTCAAGGGGCTCTCGGAGCTATTATCGGGATGCTGTCTGAAATGGCGAGCAAGAAAAACGAATTGAGACGTGGCAATCTATCCCAGAGCACCATTATGTTAATGAGTAAGGTGTTTATACTGCTCACTGACTGCTCACTGATGCCACTTGCGTGGTCTCCAGGCGCTCAGGCGGATCTGTACCGCAAGGAGGGATGGTGGATGATTAGTAGGGTTGAGCAGGAAAAGAGCAAGAGAGCTGTGACGTGCTGTTGGAAGCTTCAGTTCGGAAAGACTGTTCACTGAGCAATGATGTGATTTTAGGACGTTGCCCCCCATGTGCTGTTGTGCAAGATTATGTGTGGTTCGTTTTGTTGTTGTGAACTACGTACAGACTGTGGTGCTGTAGAGGTCTGGTTACGTTGAGTCCAGAGTTTATTAGTATGGATTGTCGGTGAAAAGTCCACACCTCCCACCCCCGAAAATCCACCCAAGTTCACCAGATCTCCCACCCTAGGAATCCATCCAGGTGCGCCACACCCCCACCCCCGGAAAATCCAACCAAGTGCATAACATATCTCACCCCTGAAATTCACCCAACTGGGCCACAACTGCCACCCCTGAAATCCATCCAAGTGCGTCATACATCCCACCCCAGGAATCAAAACAAGTGTGTCCCACCTCCCCCCAAACATTCATCTAAGTGCATCACATTTCCTGCCCCTGAAATCCACCTAGGTGTGTCAGATTCCCTAACCCTATATAGAAAAAAGCAGAGGCCCTGGCTCTTCCCTGACTATTCCAGGTACAATGTGTCAAAAAAACTGCTGGTCAGGGCGAATCTGGACACAAACACATATACAAGGAGGGTGAGCTGACTCCAGGAATGTATTTAAGGACAGTTACTGTGTTTCTTATATAGCATTGTGTTTCATGTACATCCTTCTATAAACCACAGATTGTAGTGAGCCTAAAACCAATCCTATAAAACATAGACAATTTTCACAAATCATACTTCTAGTGATTTATAACAGATCTCCCTTGTACTCTCGGGAGTTACAATGACACAATATATAAAGAACTGACATTTTCTTTTTGCCACATTTATAGCACATCTAAACATCAAAAACATGTAGTCGATACAAAAGTTTTTCGGCCTTTTGGATTTCATTGGCTTGAATCATAATGCCCTTCATCAGGACGGGAAAGGTCAAAGCACTTCCACACTGCCTGTGGTGAATATCTACAACAATTAGAAAATGAGTAGGGGTTAGTGTTTTGTGCCCAGAATATTTCTTTTTGGCAGCTCTGGACAAGTAGTTAAAAGGTGAAACCCTGGGGGTCTCCAAATGAAGGCTTACCGTGCTGCATACTTTAAACATGTTATATGTAGTGGGTCTCATTACAAGTATAGCGGAGCGGGAACAAATTTGCGGTAACAGAATTACTGCCGATATTCCCACTCTGCCACACTTCGAGTATGGACCTGGAGTGGAGGGTTTACCTCCAGCATTATGCTGGAGGTAAATCCTCGAACTCACTGCCGAAGGATCGGCAGAATTGATGGAATTACTGCGGCAGAATTACTGCTGCAGTAATTCGGCCAAAAAAGCCCTATAGAGTCCAATGGACCCATTAAAATTCGGTATTTACACCACTACCACCACTTGTAATATCATGGTAATTCAGTTGGGTGGTATTCCTGCCGATTTACTGACTGAATACTGCCCAACTCATAATGAGGCCCTAGGTTCACTTGGATAATGGCGTTGACAATTGACTAAAGAGTCTATTTATCTGCCATGTTAAATCAATTAATAATATTTGAGCTGCAGAAAGGAATTGCGATTGTTCCCAAAAAGTGTTTTTGCTCTCCAGTATTTAAGGTGTTGCTGTTTCTTTTAAGAACGGTTCAATTTGAATTCTCAAAACCTACTTCACTAAGACCTTTCAGTGTGCACCCAAATGTATACATTTCCCAGATATAGCCATTGGACATTTTTGCGTGTCTGTGTGTGTTCCGCATAAGCCAGAGTGAGGGTGTTGTACAAATATCTGCATTATGTACCAGGTTAGCCAAGGGAGGGGCTGCCTGACCTCTTAATTGAGGGATGACACTAAAGTGGATCTAAACTGATCCATCAAATGTTCACGAATTTCACACTTGCACCTATGTGTTTCTTTTAATTGGGGGGTCTCCCCCATGGCCCTCATTGACTTCCACAATCCAGCACACCAACCTACAGGAAACACTGCACTAACCATTTTTTCCTAGTTTTTTAAGGCGAATTTCGATATCGTGAACAATTTACATTTTCGTTACCAAGCGATCAAAATGCAAATTCGCGAACGTGAAATTCGTGAGAAAGACATATTCCCAGATGTATCACCTGCTACAGACAGGTCAACCAACCGCGCAGATCATTACAAATTGCCAGGAAAGAAAACATTGTTTGCAAGTATAAATATGCTGGTAATAGAACTTCTTGATTGAAACACACAGTAAATTACCAAGAAAAGACTAGCAGCTTTTCAGCCCCTCATTAAATGAAATCGGGAACACCTGGCGTGAGAAAACATCAAAACAATGCATTTGATTTAATGGCCATAAACTGTATAAAACGAACGAATAAAATCATGTGGGTAGTCTGATAAACTTGATGCAGGGATCACAGCTGACAATTTAAAATCCCTGCATCAAAAGGGTGAGGTGATGCGTTTAAGTGACATGAATGATAATATATAGTGTTATGTCTTCACATGTGAAAGCAGAAAGGATTTAGGGGCCGATTCATGGAACAAACGTGCGCCGAAAATCAGGCGCAAGCGGAAAAAACAGGCGCACGCGTGCGATTCATGGAAGTCCCTGCGCGTGTCTTCCTCGGGATGTGCGCCAAACCCGTGCATGGCGCACACGTCACTGCAACATCCCGAAAGACGTGCGCGACGCGCACAGTGAAAGCGCACAACCTCTGCGCATACACTAGAAAGTGGGCGGAACACGGGGCGTAACGCGCGGAATGGGGAACAACTCGCGAAAACAAGGGCGTAACTGGGGATGTACTGCAGGGAAGCAGACGGAACGCCCACACGCACCCGAACCACACGTATTCATGGAATCGAATAGGGCAAAGCCACGCACAGCGAAAGACACGCACAAGCCCAAACACGTCCGCCACACGAAGGCAGGCGGTAGCGTCCCTGCGCATTACAAAAGTGGCAACATACAGCAATAGTGCCTGTGCGAGCGGGGCACGTGTATTTCGGGGTTGTGCGGGAAGTCACACACGCGATTGAGCCGGGTACGTGTATTCCGGAGGTGCGCGTGAACTTTTTCACGCGATCGGGCCTGGGGGAGCGGGCTACGGGTATTTCAGGGGTTCGCGTGAACTTTCTCACGCGATCGGGCCTGGGGGAGCGGGCTACGTGTCTTTCAGGGGTTCGCGTGAACTCGTGTAATTCGAGGGCGCGCGGGAAATTACACACGCGATTGAGCGAGGTACGTGTATTTCGGGGGTGCGCGGGAAGTTACACACGCGATAGAGTGGGGTACGTGTATTTCGGGGGTGCGCGGGAAGTCAGATACGCGATTGAGCAGGGTACGTGTATTCCGGGGGTGCGCGGGAAGTTAGATACGCGATTGAGCGGGGTACGTGTATTTCGGGGGTGCACGGGAAGTTACACACGCGATTGAGCAGGGTACGTGTATTTCGGGGGTGCGCGGGAAGTCACACACGATATCTCATCAGGGTACGTGTATTTCAGGGTGCGGGGGGAAGTATCCCACGCAACATCAGCAGGGTACGTGTATTACAGGGGTGCGCGGGAAGTTACACACGCGATTGAGCGGGGTACGTGTATTCCAGGGGTGCGCGGGAAGTTCCACACGCGATCTCATCAGGGTACGTGTATTACAGGGGTGCGCCGGGAGCAGCACACGTGAATTGCACGTGTGGGTCCTCCCAGGTGTCCCCTCTACACCCTCCACGGCCCCTGCAGGTGGCTCACACCACAGGGGCCTACCCTGCACATGTCCTGCAGGCACACCATCCACCATGGCCATGACCCCCAGACAACCCACATGTCAACTTGCACTACTGCCCACCAACGCATGTCCCCCTGCACCCCCAGTCACGAGGGGCACCCTCCACCAGGCCCCCACCCATGTCTCCCACCACCCCACCCCCCCAGTCACCAGGGGCAGCCTCCACCAGGCCCCCACCCATGTCTCCCACCACCCCCCACTCCCCAGGGGCAGCCTCCACCAGGCCCCCACCCATGTCTCCCACCACCCCCACCCCCCACTCCCCAGGGGCAGCCTCCACCAGGCCCCCACCCATGTCTCCCACCCCCCCACCCCCCAGCAGTGCAGGGGCAGCCTCCACCAGGCCCCCACCCATGTCTCCCAGCACCCCCACCCCCCAGCCACCAGGGGCAGCCTCCACCAGGCCCCCACCCATGTCTCCCACAACCCCCACCCCCCCGGTTACCAGGGGCAGCCTCCACCAGGCCCCCACCCATGTCTCCCAGCACCCCCACCCCCCAGCCACCAGAGGCAGCCTCCACCAGGCCCCCACCCATGTCTCCCACCACCCCCACCCCCCAGCAGTGCAGGGGCAGCCTCCACCAGGCCCCCACCCATGTCCAACTCATGTTCCCCACCACCCCACCCCCCAGCAGTGCAGGGGCACCCACCACCAGGCCCCCACCCATGTCTCCCAGCACCCCCACCCCCACAGTCACCAGGGGCAGCCTCCACCAGGCCCCCACCCATGTCTCCCACCACCCCCACCCCCAGCAGTGCAGGGGCACCCACCACCAGGCCCCCACCCATGTCCAACTCATGTTCACCACCACCCCCACCCCCAGCACTGTGGGGCACCTGCCAGCAGGCCCCACCCATGTCTCCCACCACCCCCACCCCCCAGCAGTGCAGGGGCAGCCTCCACCAGGCCCCCACCCATGTCTCCCACCACCCCCACCCCCCACTCCCCAGGGGCAGCCTCCACCAGGCCCCCACCCATGTCTCCCACCACCCCCACCCCCCCAGTCACCAGGGGCAGCCTCCACCAGGCCCCCACCCATGTCTCCCACCACCCCCACCCCCCAGCAGTGCAGGGCCAGCCTCCACCAGGCCCCCACCCATGTCTCACACCACCCCCACGCCACCAGGGGCACCAACCACCAGGCCCCCACCCATGTCTCCCACCACCCCCACCTCTCC
This sequence comes from Ambystoma mexicanum, assembly GCF_040938575.1. Classification (NCBI taxonomy): domain Eukaryota; kingdom Metazoa; phylum Chordata; class Amphibia; order Caudata; family Ambystomatidae; genus Ambystoma; species Ambystoma mexicanum. The sequence continues at coordinate 114,446,883 of NC_090922.1, forward strand.
AGTCACCAGGCGCAGCCTCCACCAGGCCCCCACCCATGTCTCCCACCACCCCCACCCCCCAGCAGTGCAGGGGCACCCACCACCAGGCCCCCACCCATGTCTCCCAGCACCCCCACCCACCCAGTCACCAGGGGCAGCCTCCACCAGGCCCCCACCCATGTCTCCCACCACCCCCACCTCTCCAGTCACCAGGCGCAGCCTCCACCAGGCCCCCACCCATGTCTCCCACCACCCCCACCCCCCAGCAGTGCAGGGGCACCCACCACCAGGCCCCCACCCATGTCTCCCAGCACCCCCACCCACCCAGTCACCAGGGGCAGCCTCCACCAGGCCCCAACCCATGTCTCCCACCACCCCCACCCCCCAGCACTGTGGGGCACCTGCCAGCAGGCCCCCACCCATGTCCAACTCATGTTCCCCACCACCCCCACCCCCCAGCACTGTGGGGCACCTGCCAGCAGGCCCCCACCCATGTCCAACTCATGTTCCCCACCACCCCCACCCCCCAGCACTGTGGGGCACCTGCCAGCAGGCCCCCACCCATGTCCAACTCATGTTCCCCACCACCCCCACCCCCCAGCACTGTGGGGCACCTGCCAGCAGGCCCCCACCCATGTCCAACTCATGTTCCCCACCACCCCCACCACTGTGGGGCACCTGCCAGCAGGCCCCCACCCATGTCCAACTCATGTTCCCCACCACCCCCACCCCCCAGCACTGTGGGGCACCTGCCAGCAGGCCCCCACCCATGTCCAACTCATGTTCCCCACCACCCCCACCCCCCAGCAGTGCAGGGGCACCCACCACCAGGCCCCCACCCATGACTCCCAGCACCCCCACCCCCCCAGTCACCAGGGGCAGCCTCCACCAGGCCCCACCCATGTCTCCCACCACCCCCACCCCCCAGCAGTGCAGGGGCACCCACCACCAGGCCCCCACCCATGTCTCACACCACCCCCACCCCCCAGCCACCAGGGGCACCAACCACCAGGCCCCCACCCATGTCTACCACCACCCCCACCCCCCCAGTCACCAGGGGCAGCCTACACCAGGCCCCCACCCATGTCTCCCACCACCCCCACCCCCCAGCAGTGCAGGGGCACCCACCACCAGGCCCCCACCCATGTCTCCCAGCACCCCCACCCCCCAGCCACCAGGGGCACCAACCACCAGGCCCCCACCCATGTCTTCCACCACCCCACTCCCCCAGTCACCAGGGGCAGCCTCCACCAGGCCCCCACCCATGTCTCCCAGCACCCACACACCCCAGCAGTGCAGGGGCACCCACCACCAGGCCCCCACCCATGTCTCCCAGCACCCCACCCCCCCAGTCATCAGGGGCAGCCTCCACCAGGCCCCCACCCATGTCTCCCACCACCCCCACCCCCCAGCACTGTGGGGCACCTGCCAGCAGGCCCCCACCCATGTCAACTCATGTTCCCCACCACCCCCACCCCCCAGCACTGTGGGGCACCTGCCAGCAGGCCCCCACCCATGTCCAACTCATGTTCCCCACCACCCCCACCTCCCAGCACTGTGGGGCACCTGCCAGCAGGCCCCCACCCATGTCCAACTCATGTTCCCCACCACCCCCACCCCCCAGCACTGTGGGGCACCCTCCACCAGGCCCCCACTCATGTCCCCTATCACCCCCACCCCCAGCAGTGCAGGGCCAGCCCCCACCAGGCCCCCACTCATGTCTCCCACCACCCCCACCCCCCAGCCACCATGGGCAGCCCCCACCATGCCCCCACTCATGTCCCCTATCACCCCCACCCCCCAGCCACCAGGGGCAGCCTCCACCAGGCCCCCACTCATGTCTCCCTGCACCCCCCAGCACTGTGGGGCACCTGCCAGCAGGCCCCCACTCATGTCCCCCTGCACCCAGGTCCTCACAATCCCCAATCATGTGCGTTATGGTCAGCCTCCACAGCCAAAAGGCCTTACCAAGTAACCCATTCACCCACATGGAAATTGAAATTACATGTTACACCCCCAATGTTCATAAAGCAAATGAACCCATGTCCGTCACACACAATGGTTGCAATTGAATGGGAAAACACCCAACATGACATGCATGAAACCAATGAGATGATACCACACAGTGAAGTATGAAAACAAAATTGTATTAAAAAAAAATGAATGCAAATGAAATGAAACAAACTACTATGGCAATAAAAAAAAGATAAGCTGCATGTCCGTCTAAAAAAATAAAAACACCAAATCCTAATCCAAAAAAATGTTGTCCAAAGTCGAATTAAAAATAAAATCAATCCAATGAAGAACTATGTACAAAACATCCAAGGGTCCATGAGCCCAACTGAACAAAGGAAACCTACAAAAAACCCTAACTAAAATGCAACTATATACAAAAAGTGGAGCAGTGTCCGTCGACTCCAAATCATAAGAAGAAACAAAGGAAACCTAAAACTAAAGAACTATATACAAAGGCGGCGGGCAAGTCCATGGTGTTCCGGGCCAGGGCATCATCGAACTCCTGTTCGATGTCCCGGAGGCGGTCCTGTTCCATGGCCCCGAGGGTCCGCAGGGACGACGCCGTCTCCTCCTCCAACCCCCTGCGGATTGCCTCGAGGCACTCGGCCCGCCTCAGGGCCCTCCGCATGGAGTTCTCCGCCCTGACCATTGTGAGCCGCGCCTCTTCCGCCCGCCGCCGCTCCGCACCTATCTGCTGGCCCAACCGCTGCCACACAGAAGACACACCCCGTCTTGGGTCAACCTGCCCTCCGGCCGATGCCTGCCCCTCCGATGTTGAAGGCCCCGAGCCTTCATGGCTCCCACCACGTTGCTGCTGCTGCTGTGCCTCTGCCCGTGCACTGCCTCCTGCTGCCTGCACATCCTCCGCCGGCTGGGGTGCAGTTGTTGATGTGGCCACCCCTGCTGGACGTCCGACTCCCGACTGTGGCAGGGATGCCTCCTCCACCAGCCTGGCCGCACCATCAGAGGCAGCTCCACAGGGCACCCAGGTGACTGATGGGTGGGAAGATGGCACAGAGGACGACTGGCGCGTAGGGGGTCCAGTTGAGGAGGGGGTCGGAGCAAGCCCCATCAGACGGAGGAATCCGGCCTGGGTGACCTGTCCCAGCAGGCTCACGTGGTCAACGAGCCATTCGAGATGATGTGCAGTCTCTCCATGTAAAGACTGCAGGTCACCTCGCATGGCCCGTTGACGCAACGCCACACCAGCCAGGACAGGCTCAACCCGGACCTGGATAGCCACGTCCGCAGGCAGAGGAAGGTCAGTTGACGTGAGCTCATCCCCTGCCTGAAAACGGGTCTGGACGTAGGCATCCCTGCTGGTGCAAGATGATGCAGGGATAGGATCGGGGACAGGATTGCACACAGGCACCTCCGCGGCGGCCTGTGCTGCCTCCTGTCCCTGGTCCTGCACTGCACCACTAGCACCAGTGGGATCCCCACCTCCAGAACCCGTCTCTGGTGCTTGCACGGCCTCCTCCTCCACCAAACCCCCCACCAACCTGGATGACTCCTTGCCATCTTCCCCTGTTGGGCCCTGTGGGGTCCCAGCTGCCCCTTCTGCTGCCGAGGAGTCCAACTCCAACCTCCGCCTCTTGGACCTCCCCCCGGCAGCTGCGGCCTGGGACGCGGCACCGGACTCCTCACTCCCCGACGAGATGACAACACGGGAGGGGAGCCGGGCCTTGCGTCTCCGGCTGGCGGTGGGATCCCCGCCGCTGTGCTCCACAGCACCTTCTCCACCCTCTTGATCAGTTGACGCTGCAGACAGGGAGAAACAAAACACAGGCATCAGGGCACTGTACGATGGACACATACACACATGACAGTTGCACATGAGTGGCATTGGCAAACCTCAGACATGTCATCACAATCCCCAACACACATGTCATTACAACTCGCACACATGAGCCATACCACAGCCATATCGCAACTGCCACCACCATCCATACACATACAACAGCATGAGCAGCCAAAGGTGAGCCAGACATCACATGCAACACAGGAAGTGCACCACACATGTACACACACCACCACACTTGCATGCATGTGTACACCTCTGCCAAGTGTCGCACTGTTCAGACGGGCATCCATGTCACATCTGCCAATCAGGCTTCCACATAGTGCTGTCACATGCATCCATGTTGCATCACTGTTGCACCCTTGTCAAATACACACACATGCACATGTACACAGTGCTGATACATGCAGCCGAAAACCACATACATGCGTGACATCACAGACATGTCTACTTACATACACATTCATCCAAACATGTGTGCCCACACAACTGCATTTGGCATGCAAGCCTACACTCACAAGCACCATCCATGTCTCACACATTACAGCCCTCGCATGTGTCAGCCCCACGGCCCTGTACACCCCCACCCATACTCGACCCCATACAAACAGATGTGCAACCTGCACACTACTGAATAATCACCACACGCACTGCTCACAATCAGGATGCATGTACACTCACCGCTCGACTCCAGACGGGTCTGCTTCTCTAGGACCTGGACGTGGAGCGCTGGGGATATGCGTTCCAGGACCCTCATCTGTTCTTCCGGCAAGTGGCCCCGGCGCCCCTTGGCATCCGCTGCCTTCAAGAGGCGCCGGGCCTTGTTCAGGGTCCTGGACCTGAAGTCCTCCCAGCGCTTCCTGACATGTTGTAAGTCGCGGACTGCCACCCCCTCCGCGTTGATGGCAGTCACGATGTCAGTCCAGATCCGAGTCCGTCCTTCCTTGTCGGCGCGAGAACTTCCGAAGAGGGCATCATACTGCCCCAGGACTTGCTCCACCAGGACACCAACTTCGGTGGCACTGAAGCTGGTGCCCCTCTGCCTCTCTGGCCGGGGGTTGTCAGTGGCAAACAGATGGTGTTTGCCCCGACATGACAACCCCAGAGGCAGGAGTGGGTGGGCAACTGGGTCCTGGGGCTGGGCTGTGGAGCGATGGAATCCCAGTCGGGAGTCTTCGGTTCCAGCAGGGGTGGTCACAGCAACAGCACCCCTGGCTGATGTGCAGGCAGCAAATGGCAGTGCATGTGGGCAGCAGGCAGTCAGGCAGCAGCAGATGGCAGGTGGGAGCGTGCTCGGGGCTCTGGGGGGCAGTAGTTCGGCCTTCTGGGCAGGAGCGTGGTCCTCCGTGTGCTTACGCATGGCCAGCTTCATATGGAGTGATTTGGCACGTGAAAAATCTGCACGTCAGCGTGTAATTCGAGGAAAGGCCCTTAGCGCGTAAGCGCATCTGCACGCATACGCATTTTCATTGGACAGAAGGCCCCTCAAGCGCCCCTGTGACGTGACGCGTACAGACGTGCATGGGCATTTCAGCGCGGGTGAAAAACTGCACGTCCGCGTGTAATACGAGGAAAGGGCCCATGCGCGTAAGCGCGCGTGGAAAACTGCACGTCCGCGTGTGATACGAGGAAAGGCCCTTAGCGCGTATGCACGGCAGCACGCATATGCGATTTCATTGGACCAAAGGCCCTTAGCGCGTGAGCGCGTCTGTGACGTGATGCGTGCAGGTGTTTCCCTCATTGCACGTGATGACAGAACACACGTGGATTTCCACCAATCGCGTGTGAAAGTTCCCGGCACCCCGGAACACACGTACCCAGGCTAATCGCGTGTGGAACTTCCCGCGCACCCGAAACACACGTACCCAGGCTAATCGCGTGTGGAACTTCCCCCGCACCCCGAAATACATGTACCCTGATGGAATCGCGTGTGGAACTTCCCGCGCACCCCTGGAATACACGTACCCTGCTGATTTCGCGTGTGTAACTTCCCCTGCACCCTGAAATACAAGTACCCTGCTGATATCGCGTGTGTAACTTCACGCGCACCCCTGAAATACACGTACCCTGCTGAAATCGCGTGTGGAACTTCCCCTGCAACCTGAAATACACATACCCTGATGGAATCGCGTGTGGAACTTCCCGCGCAACCCTGGAATACACGTACCCTGCTGAAATCGTGTGTGGAACTTCCCCTCCACCCTGAAATACACGTACCCTGATGGAATCGCGTGTGGAACTTCCCGCGCACCCCTGAGATACGCGTACCCTGCTCGCACGGGCCCAATCACGTGTGGAAATTCCTGCGCTCCCCTGAAATACACGTACCCTGCTGGAATCGCGTGTGTAACTTCCCCTGCACCCTGAAATACACGTACCCTGCTGATATTGCGTGTGGAACTTCACGTGCACCCCTGAAATACACGTACCCTGCGGAAATCGCGTGTGTAACTTCCCCTGCACCCTGGAATACACGTACACTGCTGATATCGCGTGTGGAACTTCACGCGCACCCCGAAATACACGTACCCTGGTGGAATCGCGTGTGGAACTTCACGCGCACCCCGAAATACACGTACCCTGATGGAATCGCGTGTGGAACTTCACGCGCACCCCTGAGATACGCATACCCTGCTCGCACGGGCCCAATCACGTGTGGAAATTCCCGCGCACCCCTGAAATACACGTACCCTGCTGGAATCGCGTGTGTAACTTCCCCTGCACCCTGAAATACACGTACCCTGCTGATATCGCGTGTGGAACTTCACGCGCACCCCGAAATACACGTACCCTGATGAAACCGCGTGTGGAACTTCACGCGCACCCCGAAATACAGGTACCCGGATCGAATCAGGTGTGGAATTTCCCACGCACCCCTGAGACACGCGTACCCTGCTCGCACGGGCCCAATCGCGTGTGGAAATTCCCGCGCACCCCTGAAATACACGTACCATGATGAAATCGCGTGTGGAACTTCCCGCGCACCCCTGAAATACGCGTACCCTGCTCGCACGGGGCCAATCGCGTGAGGTACTTCCCGCACACCCCAGTGATACACGTAGCCCGCTTGCTGTGCTGGTACAGGGTTAGCGCAGCCCTTTGCGCTGGATTGGGTATATTGATGGCTTTTCCCTGCGCGAGAGGCGTTCTTGGGGGCGTAACTGGCGCTGCTGCAGGGTCGCTGCGCCACTGTGCGCCACGGCTAGTTTTGGTGGCTGGAATCCATGAATACGCTGTGCGCGGAAATGGATTTTTGCGCACGCGGCTGGCACAGGGATTCGCACGCGCGCACTGTGCGCCAGCCGCGTGCGCCACTTGTGCGCTGAATTCTATGAATTACCCCCTTAGTGTGTTAAGCATTTGAATGTATTATTCCACAGCTATGAAACGTTCTAGTTATAAAGGATTAAAAAGAAATACATGCGAAAAAATAAGAAACAATTTCTTTACAGACAATATTAATTTGTGGAATCTGCATGAGATCATAGTATCACAGAACATCAGAATAAAATGCCAAAATTAAACACGAGTTATGTAATTTACGTTTGAGTAAAGTGAGTTATGACTTGCACTAAAATGCAGACTCACTGGGTCATTTTGATGACCCTGCGTAATTGAGGTAACAGCCTTTGACTGCAATGTTGACCAAATGCTCCCGCCGTTCACTTTTCCTCCTTTTCACCAGACAACGAAAAGTGAGGAGTAAACAAAGGCGATTTCCCCCTTTACTGTTCACTTTTCCACTATGTTGTCGAAAAGTGTAAATACCGCTTCGCAAAGTGCACTTTGCAGGCAGCATTTATAATGGGCTCCTGTGGAATCCATCTTCTTTTACCAGGTGGTAATTGCAGGCGGGTTCTATAGGAATTCACTCATTAGCGGCACCATGAAAATCCATGCAGCCGCATTTGTAGGATGGAGTGGAAATGAAGACATACACATTATGTCCGCCTCACTCCCCAACTCCACCATACAAATTGGGCAAAAGGAGGCGGATCACAAAAAAGGGCGTAAATCATGTCTACCGTATTTCTTTGCGTTCTGATTCACCTGGAAAAAAAACCTTGGACTTTGAGAAGAAACTGTTTTGGTGGAAGCAACAGCATATGCATCACTCACATACTCATGTGTACTAATTGACGATTCTGGAGTTGATTCACTCAGTAGTACCTTTGACTAAACCTGGAGAAGGCTGTCTGGTTCACAAAGAAGTCACAATGAGAAAGTCAGACTTGCTCCTGGCCTGCTACCTAGAAGTCAGAAGTAACTCACCCATGGTAACTTTCTTTGTGACTTGTCCCCTCCGAGGAGCTTTTCTAATTGATGTTATATTTGTTAGGTTTTAGGGAAATACGAGAATGGGTTTCCAGCAATACATGTGCAGATTTTCAAAAGACACCTTAGTGACCTGCAAGCACAGCCACTGGGTCTGTGAGAGGTGGACAGATAGAAATCGGCAGAAGCCAAAAGATGTTTGTGTATTGAAACTGATGTGGTGTTGAGTGCGGATATGTCAGGAATAAAGAGCCAGATGATAACAATAAAATATCTTAAACCCTAGAGCATCAATACACTCCAAATGACTTCTTCAAATGTGAAGGCACGTGATTAATGGGTTTGGTAGTGTTTGGTCGTCTGAAAATTATTCGCGGCAAACTGTTCAAAAAGAAAACAGCCCGCATGCGATCAATTATCAAATGATCAAATGCGCTCACACCAACTCAACCCCCGATTCCCCACCCACCATCCCCCTTCCTACTACCTTTTAGCTCGCCGCCTGATCCACTTCAGCCCTGCAGCATCGGATCCGACACCGCAGGGTCCCTTTTTCTTCTTTTTTTTTTGGTCCCCTGCCTCCAATATTGAGGCAGCGGGGGACACCCCAGCAACCCCCAAGGCCAATACATACTGATCATAGGGAGTGGAGGTCACCCCTGCATCCCCCGCTCCACATGTTCGAAATGTATTAGCCTAATTGTTTTTATTCGATCAAATGTTACTGGCCAAATTCGGTAAATGTACCATTCGATCAAATAAAAACAAACAATTATGCTTATACCGATTAATGATTGTGGGACAGCCAAGTTGTTACCCTGTGAGAGAGTCACAGGAGAAGGTACCACTTAAGGCAATGAAAAGGTTATAGCAGAAGGGGCAGCTGGCCCATTACAGGTGAGGGCGGTGCCTACCTGCCCATTATAGAGGAGCCGCGGCTTAGACATGTCCAACCTGGTTTCTCTTTCACAGTTTGTGTTCCCAGTGTGCATGGCCAAGGAGACCATGGAAGGCTGGGGGTCTTTTGCCTCCCCAGCTTTGAATGGCCCATTAAAATGTATTTGTGTGTATAGTTCAAATAACTTCCACATACAAAATACATAATCAATACAAAAACAAGAACAAAAAAGAAACCACTTACATTAAATTTAAATACATTCATTCATTATTTCATACATATCAATTCAAGAAAAAAGAAAAAAGGTACATCATTTAATTTTACAATAAGTTTGCATATAGGGGAATATATAAAAGGTAACATATATATGAAATAAAGTTAATTATACCTTTGAGTAAGTTAGCTTATTACTCATTTCCCTAGTTTGGTTTATTAGGTCTATCAAGTTTGCTTGAGACTGTAACGCCCTTCAAAACCTGGTTAAGTGCGTTGTGCACCGATCTTGTTCCCGTATTTAAACAGTATGAGCAAAAACTGTCACCTCTAATGTCGTCGCATCTTGTGACATAAGGCCGGAGGAGATTCATATATAGAGGGCTAAATTCTCTGCGTTCAGTTCAGACGTGTCGGGCAGACTCAAGCTTATCCTGTACTCGGCAGTGTCGACAAGTCCTGGCTTCATTTGGGATCGAGAATTCCGGGCAATTGTCGCAAGGACTGGGACTTTTTTTCATTCGCAGAAGTAATAGAAATTTGTGAATCGTTGGACTGGGGCTCGGGCTGGGGCTTCTCATAGGGGTGAGACAGATAAGGCAACATGTTACCATAGCTTTTTAGAGCACTGAGGGGGCTAGAGTTAGAGCACCAATCCCACCTCTCTAGTTTGGTAACAAACCTATCTCTATAACCATGGTAGCTCTCTTCCCAATTTGAAATCCATTTCACAGTTTTAAAGGTTTCCTCGGCAAGAGTGGCAAGGTTGTTATGTCCATGCTTGCCTCTTGTCTTGCCAAGTAAACTCAGTAAAGGACATACTGGTAAAGTAAGCATCTTCTTTTTTGTGCTACTAAAGATGTCAATCCTAATTCCAGTCTTATTATTTCGATTGGAATGCTAGGGCCCACTCCCAGTACCCTCCTTCAAAGTTTTCCCTCCACAATCTTTAACAAGTTGAGATCTTTCATGCCTAAGGCCTCTAGCCCATATAATATTGCAGCACAGAAACTTTGCTTGCACAGCGACAATATGCAGAGCAAGCTGAAACCAGATGTCTCCTTAATACACATTACAATAACTTGGGTCAGGGTGATTGCTTTATGCTTCTTCTCACCTGTAATTGCCACATAGTCACATTCTGGCGTGATTTAAAGACCCCAATATTTCAACTGTTTTACTCTTTCTATGTGAGTCCCCTCTACCATCCGTTTTGGCACAGCCATATTTTTTGGACCAAAATGCATGTACTTGGTTTTTTGAAAGTTTATCAAAAGGCCATTTCCACCTGTGTATTTTCACAAAGGAGTCAGGATGTGTTTTAGACTAGGGAAAGCGTGGTCGCACAGGATAAGCTCATCTACATAGAGGAGGCACTTTACCGGGACTCCAGCAATAGTAGGTGGATGATTAGCCACCGGCCCCAGATATTCTGGAAGGTCTCCCAGGTACATGTTGAACAGTATGGGGGCCAGAGCACAGCCCTGTTTTACTCCCCTCTCCATTTGAATGGGTTGGGTCATTGTTCCCCCACTGTCAAGCCTGACCTTTACTACTGTCTCATCATGTTATTTCTGTACGGCATATAAGAGGTCTACTGGGCACCCGTATGTCTCAAGTTTTTTCCATAGACGATTCTGGTCTATTGTGTCGAAGGCTGACCTGAAATCGATCATGGCCATATGCAGGCAGGGATTGCCCTTGGTCTTTGCATCCCTAGTTAACCTGTCAATGAGCCGGAGACAGTGTGCAGTCCCAGTACCCGTCCTGAAGCCCATCTGGAATCCATCTAATATCTTGCCACCATATGCCCATTTTGATAGGTCATTGAATATTAGGGATGCAGATATCTTCCCGATAACATCTAGCATTGCGAGAAACCAAAAATCCTTAAGCAATGTTCTAGTACCTTTTTTGTAGATGGGTACCAAGGCAGAGTTTTTCCATGAGTTCGGGACTCTACCCTCTTTGCAAACTTTATTAAAGAAAATTACCTTGACCAATATACTGGGGATTGTCTCAGTACAGCATTTGAGAGACTGTTTGGGCCAGGAGCTCTGGAGTTCGGCGATAATGTAATTCCTTATTCCCCATTGAGCCCATTTGGGAATGCCCCATTCCCCATTGGGCTCAATGGGGAAAATTTGCGCTCTTACTGCCGGCGGATTTCCCGCTGGCGAATTTTTGGCGGATTTCCCCCCAGCCGGATTTAAGGGTTACCACCAAAGTCGTGATGAGGCCCTATGAGTTTACATATTTTTGTTTCAATATCATCAAGGTCAAAGTGTAGTTCAAAGCTTCTCTTGATATTGGGACATGCCGCCACAAATTCTCTTCTCTATCGAAAATGTTTCACTTATGTATTCAACCCAAGCCTGCTCACTGATTCCACTTGTAATTAGAGGAGCTTTGGCTGTGTTGAATTTAGACAATAAGCTCCACATTGTTTTGGTGTCATTAGATGTTATTGCTTTGAGGAGGTATTGCCACTGAGTGTTTCTATGTGAGGATCTCCAGCCCTCGACCCATTACTTATATCTTTTTTTTACCTGGCGACATGCTTGATGGTTTATCTGCATATCTTAGTTTAACTTCTTAATTCTTCTGATCTCTTGACTCATTTGTCTCTTTGTGTCTTGAATTGCCCCATCATAGTGTGACCTTTTCCCTGATTTATTCAACATTACATATCTGCCCTTATGTACTGTCGACTGAGCCATAGTTTACTTAATCCAGGTTTCAATAGAGTCTGCCGATAACCCAAGTACAGTTGTAAGTTAGTCAACAGTCTGGTTGGTTACAAATGAGTGCACCTTCTCTAGGTTTTTCTCGCACCATCTAATTCTGTTTCCGCTGTCGTTTACATCCATGTCACCTATTTTTATCTCTGCTTCAGTTCTCACACCTACAATGGTAAGTGTGATCATGGCATGGTCCCTATAATTGTTTTTGTAAACTACCATCTTCTTTGTGTGGTATAGTAGCCTTATTGTAGAAGAAATAGTCTATCGTGGATGATAGCAGACCCCTCTTCCAGGTGGGTTTCCCTGACCTATCCCCGCAGACTCGCCCATTTAGCATGAAGCAATCCCAATCAAGTAGGTTATCCAATCAGGATCTCCCCTTCCCTGACTTGCTTGCTTTCTCCATTTTGAAAGGCTACTAACATGTTCAGTTTCATTAATCTCATTGTCACAACAACATCAAGCATTGAAATCCCCTCCAATTATCATTATTTCTGGCGTCCCTTTACTTTTCAAATTACACAGAATTTCAGCAACGCTTTCAAAGATGCTGTTGGTACAAGAGGTACCACGGGGGTCATAGACGTTTATGATAATATAGTTTCCCTTACCTTGTGTCAGACTAATTCTCACTGCAAGAATGTTAGGATTTGTTTTACTTAGTTGGATTCTTATTGCCTGTATGAAATGTTTAACACCAATGAATAACCCATAATATGGGTGGGCCCTGGAGCATTTTTACGCCAACACTTGAAACATCTGGTACCCATCAATAAACAGTTCAGTAAGTAACATTCCTGTGGTAAGAATATGTCTGCAACAACAAGTCAAGTGATCCCACTGTACTTAACAAATGAGCGAAGCCTCTGGTTTTCCACAAGCTAATAAAACAATTTCAGTTGTTAAGTACTGGGTTAGTAGCATTGTTCTGGACCAGCCAGCTTAAGATTTCCATGATGTTCTCTTGCAATGTGTTAGGACACTGAATAATCTCACCCTCGTTTGTTTCCAGGCAACATATTTTCCGCAGATTATCTACACCTGGTTTTTAGGGGTTCGTAACCGGAAGTGTGAGCAATATTGGGTCGATCCCAGTTCTAAGTACCTATTTTTGTGCAATCTAATCAAATTGGCTGTTTCAGCAGCCATGCAGTGTATTCGGCTACTTTGAGATATTGTGTTTTTAATTGGCTCAAAAAATTCGAAATCTTTAGTGTCTGGGATACTCAGCGAAGATCTTATGAGTCAATGCTAGAAATTCTGATCTATTTATGTGCAAACGGGGACCCCTTTTCCTGGAAATGCTGCTTTATAGTCAAAAAGGGATAATTGCTAGGTGCTGGACCTTCATTTGGTGGTTCAATTACTTTAGTCAAACCTACTCTTGCTTGTGTCAATGGCAAATGAGCACAGTGCAGTGGGAATTCCAATTCCTCATTTGGCTTTTGAAGCGCTTCGTCCATCTCATCATGTCCGAAGTCTTCTTCACTGTTTACAGAGGTTATCTCCGCTTCCACATTAGCCTTTCGAGACGAGGTTATACAATTTGATAAAAATCCTTTTGCGTTGCTGTTTTTCTTTGTATTTTTGTAACTCTTTTTGTTCGTCCCATTGTTTTTCCTTGGTGTTCCTTTGCTGGTCGGTTCCTTGAGGGCTCTGAGGTTCAGGTGCATCAGTTCTAATTGTTCATAGTTGTTTGTTTTGTTTACGTTGTTTCCTGAAGAGATAAATAGTTGAGGCACGGCTGTCCTGTTCTATATTTCTCAGCCGCTTGACTAATAGATTCAATGGCTTATTGAATGGCGTTGACTACCCTTCACTATTAATCAACCACCAAATTGTCACTAAGGTTCAGGGTCAAACGCACACTCAACACATCCATGCGTTCAGCCTAGTTATGCACGAGAAAAAAAAAGCTCTGCATTGAGAGTTACGCCTAATAAAAAAGAATTTACCCAAGAGCTTGGTACTAGATGCAGTGAGAATCAGAAGAGCCATCTATAGGAATTGGGTAATCTCACATAGAGCTATCATCGAACAAGATTGTGCCGAGCTGATGATGAAGCTCATAATCACCAAGAACACTCGAGAAATGTGGCATATATTAAATATGGGTACAATGGACCGCTCAATCACACCTCAAAAACCATCTCTGGTGATAGATGGTCCAGACATTTCTCTGAGGTTTTTGCCAGTTCAACTAACTCTGCTGTGTGTTTCTCAGCTGCAAGTCATGGCTCTGGGCTGTTGCCACTCCGCTCGATGAAATTGAACTTGCAATTAAGATTCTAAAGAATTCTTGTGCTGCTGGCCCTGACCTGATCAGCAACGTGATGCTAAAAGAGAATTTAACTGTCTGGGCCATCTTTGTAGAATGTTTATTTGCCAGCATTGCCCTACAAAAATGCCTACCGGTGTCATGGTTAACAGCCATTTTAGTCCCCATCCATAAGAAAGGTAGCTGTTGCCCGGATAACTACAGACCGATTGCTCTCCTAGATACAATCGGGAAGATCTTTGGCTCTGAGCTGCGCTTGAAGCTTGTTCGATGGGCGCAATCACCTGGTATTCCTGACGTACAGCAAACTGGCTTCACAAAAGGTGTGGGTGTCAATGTCAATCTTTTGATTCTCACAATCCTGAAATTTGAAGCTCAGAAAGCCAGGCATAACATGTACCTAGCATTTATCGACATGAAGCAGGCCTTCGACTGTATAAATAGAGGCCTACTCTGGAACAAATTAAGAAAGTGGAAGTGCCCATCAAATATCCTCGATCCAATTATGGCTCTTCATTTGAACACCTCAATCCAGGTACGCCTAAATAGAAATGGTGACCTGCCCGATCCCATTCTAATGGCAAGGGGTGTAAAGCAGGGGTGACCCCTTGCCGTGGATTTGTTCAAACTATTTCTAGCGGATCTACCAGATCATCTGGGACATGTCCACTGTTTTTCCCCAAAGATCGACCGTGTTCCAGTAAGTTGTATTGCCTACGCGGATGATCTAGTGTTAATTGATAGAACTCAAATTGGTCTCCAAAGGCTACTCAGCTTTTTATATGAGTACCTTTCGATCAATGAGCTCACAATTAACACAGAAAAAACTAAAATTGTGGCAATTGGCATTGCTTCAAGTAAAAAGGCAAACGCGTTTAAGTGGGCTGTAGGTGGCCAGTTCCTTGATACTGTAGACTCAATAAGATACCTGGACATGCAGTTTAACAACTCCATCTATGAACACCAATGGGTGAAAGACCTGAAACTAAAAACCATGAGTCTTGCCTTCCAAGTTGCAAAAATAAGCCAAAGTTATGGTAAATTTTCTTTATCCCCGGTCTTAACGTTCTACTTACAAAAGGTAGTACCTATATTAACCTTTGGTGCTGGGGTCAGCTGGAACATCTGCAAGCATATTTGGAACTCTTCAGAAGGGCGTTTATGGCGCTATGTTCTTCACTTACCACAATGCGTCTCAATGATATCCTTACGAGATGAATTGTCATTGAACTCCCTGTATAGCCATTTGATTTGCAAATCCATCACATTATTGCAAAAAATGTCGGTTGAGAATCCAATGCCCGCCTACTGAATATTCAACAAATCCTATTCTGATATCAATGCTACCCTATTAGACATGTGGCGTCTCAGAGTACAAGCCTGGGTTGACGCCGCAAGAATCTGAGTTTTATCTTTTCACTAGACCACAATTTGCAAAAAAGAAATTTGAATCTTGTGCTTGGATCATCAACATAGACAAACGTGAAAAACTATCCTTAACAAATTGGCTAGGTATTGGTCAAAAAAAGTTAAATCTCCAGTTGCATTATTTAATGCATTCTCCATCTCGCTACTATCGTGAGCAATTCCTTAGGTTTCAATTGAACATCTTGAAATCTAAGGAAATTCTCTGGCAACGAAAAGACAAACTGGCAAAAGACAATCTATGTCGCTTTTGTTCCTTGGCAGTCGAATCGTTGAAACACTTAATCATTGAGTGTGAGAAAAGTAGTGCCTTGCGAACTATACACCTGAGTCAATTTGCTCTGCTAGATGATGACATGTTCACTTGATGGCTTATGATTTCATCTGGTGCAAATGTAAAACATGTTGGTGCAATTGTGAACTATCTAGATGCACTACTGAAATGCCTGTTTTGAGATGTGACCTCAAGTTTCAATCCTGTGTTTTGGTGAAAATTAACTGGGAACGAATTGACTCTCTGCATGTTATGTACAAACTGGCTGACGTGTTTTTATCTTTGTTTCTGTTTACCTACCCTTTTTCTCTGACGCGAAGAGCTATTGGTTTTGCAGGAGTCTAGTGAGTGATGTCAGTAGAATTGAAACAAAAGTTTTTACACATGTTTAAACTGTAGATTTTTCAATAAAAAAAATATATATATATTTCCCATACACTCGACACTAACCTCTTCTGGTACTTCCATGGAGGGAAGGGCTTGATCGGGAATTTGTGTGTCTTCGTTAGAGTGTATGGCATCAAACAGGGCATCTAGCCCTTTATCAGGTCTTCTTATATCATTCTTGCTGGAATGGCCTTAGCAAATTCTTCCAATATGTTACCATTGAGTCAAAGTAGGACTTTTATAGCAAACTGGATTACCGTCAGTTGTGCTTGGATTTCACTGGAAGTGTTGCTGAGTCTTAACCAGAGCTGGAGATTGTTGCATCTTCCTCTGTTGGTAATAGGTTCGGAGTAATTGACAGTCTTGGAAGGGATACAGAGTGCTGTGAAGTGGTTGGTACCTCTTCAGGTGTTTCATCAATGTCAGGCTCAAGCTGGTTTACTTTTCCACTTGCCCTCATGTCAGCTTCAGGCATTTTTTTGTACCCAGAGTATCTTGCAAGGAATGACACAGCGCTAGGAGTGAGTTGTTGTCGTCAATGGCTGCAAAAGACAGATCAGTAGTGTTACTTCTATTTTTGGAAGGGGAATAGAGCTGCTTCTGAGGTAGTGATGTACCTACATCCGTAAGTGCCGTTATCGATTCTACCGCCATTTCCACTAGAAAAAAAGATGAGATTGTGCCAGCGTTCCTCTCCTTATCTCTACCCTTTCTGTGGGGGGAGCTGGTGGTCTGAGGGTTGGTTTTGTTGGCTTTTGCTCACGTAGCTGTGGTAGCCAAGTCTTCCTTATACGGCCCATTTTTCCTGAGATTGTAGTTGTTAGTCCTTGATCGTAGCTTCATAGGCATAGTCGCTTTTTATTGTGCAGTGCCTAGAGAAGTAGGGCTTACTAGTACTCTGCGCTGGGAAGCAGCTCAGGCTGCTAATACTCGGTAAACAAGAGGATGGCTTATAACACTCACAGCGCAGATTACAATGGTATTTACGTGAGAAGCTTCAGTAGTTTCACATACCGTCCTGTCTTATGGTTTGAGGCACAAGACACCTCACTTACCTTTGATGTAAAGTCCAGGTAGAGGGTAGTTCAGGGGGAGTCAGTCTCCATGTCACCCCTTCACCTCTCACCAAACACTTGGCTCTCACACTTCGCGCAAATGCTTCGTGCGTGTGGCTGTTTTTAAAGGAAGGTTCTCCTCTTTCTTTAAAGGGCCAGTGAGTTTTACTTTTCACTTGGCCTTAACAGGAATCACATTTGTACTGCAGTGCTGATTTTCAATGAAGTAGGAGACTTCACAATGAAAGTCTTTCTCGTTCGCAGGGTACACCAAACACTTGGCTCTCACGCTTAGCGCATTTGCCCGTTTTTAAAGGAAGGTCCTCCTCTTTCCTTAAAGGGCCAGTGAATTTCACTTTTCGCTCGGCCTTAACAGGAATCGCATTTGTACTGCAGCGCTGATTTTCAATGAAGTAGGAGACTTCACACTGAACGTCTTTCTCATTCATAGGGTACATCAAACACTTGGCTCTCATGCTTTGCACGTGTGCCTGTTTTTAAAGGAAGGTCCTCCTCTTTCCTTAAAGGGCCAGTGAATTTTGTTTGGGAGCGTGTGTGAACAAACGAGTGAATGTTATTTGTGAATGAGCAAGTGAATGTTGTGTGTGTGTGTGTGTGTGTGTGTGTGTGTGTGTGTGTATGCTTTTGTTTGCTGGGCTGGGGCACTGACTTTGGTGCGGATGGAGGCAGGGGATGTCGGGGGGTGCAGATGTGGGGCATTTTTTTACTGGGAATCTATGATTTAAAAAATCATGTTAAGAGTTATTACATGGCTAGAATGGCATCTTGGTGCAGCCAGTCTAGCCATTTCTTACAGTGACATGGCATTTATTACTGGGCAGCTATAATAAAGAAACATGATAGCGTGTCTATACTAGCCTACATTGTTGCAGCCAGTTTGTACCTGCTTGCTTACTGTGGAATGGCATTTCTAACAGCAAAGCCAACAGGAGTATGTTTTTGCTTGGGGATTCTGGTATATATTAGCAGAGCCTGCTTCAACATGTTTCTTATAATATCAATACAGGCATTATGTGCAAAGCAAACATGAGCATCTTCTTGTTTGAGAATACTGGCATATGATGTTGCAGCCAGCATGGAAATGTATGCACACAGTCAACATGAAAGTGTTTTTATACTGGCATTTATTGTGAGGAAAGGCATCTTTATTGAATATTCTTCCATCATTCCTGAGCATGACGGAAGAGCACATTCCGTTAAAGCGCTGAAGAATGTCCTTTTCCTGAAATAGGTACGGTGTGTTTTATGCAGTTCCTTTTGCTGGTTTACCTGTGCATAGCACCCGGATACCTTTGGGTGGCAGTGTGCCCGACAAGCAAACCATAACATATTGCAACATAACATGAAAATGCACTGGGAATGTTCCTGTGCTCTGTTGATAACTTGCATCTATTGGATTTTTTCATGAGTTACCCTATACAACCAATTTCAAACTGTCTAGATTTTTACCCAATTTTTCACAGTTTGCTGTGTAATACGCCATTTTAACACATTATTCAAAAAATTGTCTCCTGGGAGAACCCCTCCAAAAACCCCTTGAATGGTTCAGACTCCCTCACTACACTCTCGCTCCCGCATATTTGGGCAAATATCCATGCCCGTAATTGAAAGCTGCAGCAGACGCCACTGCATGGCAGGTCCTGTTTGCGGAAAGAGTGACACCTTTATTTTTCAGGAGCGGTTCAAGATCACAATTTACCATTCAAGACACATGAATATATCATTCAATATCTACCAATAAATTATAGGGCAATTCTTATGTTTCTGCCATTGAACCACTCAGAAAACCTGTTTCTATTCTCCATTCGTAACGAAAACTGCTATTTTCTAAATATTTAAGACTATTGATGTTTTTGCTTTTTTCAGTTTTGGTAAGAAACAGCATCTAAACACGGCCACATTCCATTGTATAAAAGAAGAATATGAAAAACACATAAAAAAGAAAAAATCGGATTAAAAATATAATTGATGGCATACATTAATGAATCGTTTGTTAGCTAGTAGCAAATACGTTTTTATTTTCAGAAAACAAATTTCAGTTGCTGAGATTACATTTTAAACCCAAAAATGCATTATTTGCAATATTTCAAACGCAAAAGCCATAGGTTACTACTGCACTGCCCTAGTAATGCAACCCTCACATTGGGAATTATGCAAATGCTGCTACGATGTACAGTGAGATGAGACACAGGCGATACAGAACATGCGGTTCTCAACATTGGGTTATTTGTAGGAGAGAATCCACACTAATTCCCATAAATTAGGGTTGTGCATCAGAATAATTCAATTGTGGTCTGGGTGGTTATTCATCAGGATTTTCAAGACTCGGAATTAACTCAAAGATCGATATCTCCCATGAAGGTTCACAGAAGCCATCTGGGGCACTGTGATTGGCTCCCAGATGGTCTTTGACTGTGAATGACTGGAGGTTTCTTTCCTTTTTTTTATTTGTGTTTTATTGGCCACATCCTGCTTTGCCAGAGAACTGTATGCACTATCTGAGGGCCCTGCCTGCAAAACAAGGTTCCCTGGGTCTACAACACCAAGAACCCTATCCGCAAGCCTGTAAATCATCTTTGAGCACTGTGAATGGCTACACTGCCTCCCTTATTTAGTCTCTCATGGGTGTCCAGCCTTGGCATATGCCGCCAGGTTCCAAAAGCAGCAAATGGCAACTCCATGTTTGGGCCTGTTGGGGCTGGAAAAAGTGGAAGGCTAGATCCCCTGCTCAAGCCAGTACTTCGATGAGGTCACCCTTTACCTGACTCCTGCTTTCACCCATGACTATCCTTCCACCGCAGAGCTTCTATTACTTCACAGGACTAAGGAACATTCCTATTTTGGTCCTGTTAGCTATCTTTTGGCTACCTAAAGCCCCATTGTAGCCCAGCTCAGAACATACACCTGCATCCTCTCAGCTAACCATCCAATCCCTTTCTCTTCCACTCTCCCTTCTTAACTCTCTTGGGCTTCACCGTTGCTTCATTGTCTTCATTTGCATATTTCCTCCACCCATAATCATGCACTTTGACCTCACTCCATTCTTCATTGTACTCACTTTTCTCCTTCTCTCATAGACTTCAGCTTCAACTCTGTCTAACTTCTACTTACTCTCTGCCCCCCCATCTCCAACCTTCCCTCAGTACCTACACCCCTCAAAGACTCTTCCAGGATCTCCAACCTCATCTATCCCTGTCTCCTACTGAACAACACATGCTCCTCTCCCACGCCTCCTATCCCACTTTCACTTGGACTCTCGAACGCACAATTCCTCTACAACAAGTATTCTACATCACTGACCACTTTGACTCTTTTCACCCTCAACTTACACTTCTTGCTATCACAGAAACCTGGATTTCCCTTCATTACTCTGCTACATTACCAGCCCACTACTCTAAATCTCCTACCTTCTCCCAGACATATTGGAAAGGGTAGTGGTGTGGGATTCCTTATCAATAAGGCTGTTAGCACTGCCCCTCTCCGTCCGCCTGACATCACCTCTTTCTCTTTTAAATATGCCACGTCAACTCCTCCTAATCCACTAGTCAACTTCTAGTTCTCGCACTGTTCTGGTTCTCTATCGATCGCCTGGTCCTCTCAACACATTCTTCCCTGATCTGTACCTTCTCCTTGAGTCACTTCCTACGTACATCCCCATCATCTCCAACGTTCCCTCCCTAAATACTCCCCTGCTAGAGCCCTACGCTTCTCTAATTCCAACTCTCTGAAAGTCAGACACTTCTTGAAGCAGAGAGTGGGGTGAAGGTCTCTCTCCTCGGCTCGTGCCTCCCTTTGTAACAGCTTCCCTGCCCCTCTCAGACTTGAGCCGGAACTCCTTCATTTCAGGAAACTGCTAAAAACTGTGCTCTATCAATTTGCCTCTTTCCCTTCCTTGCTAATCATCCCACTGCCACTGTGACTGGTGGCCTGATCCTTATGAATCTCACAGAATCCCAGGTCCCTCCTCCCAGTCATTACCAGCACCCCTCCCCCCACTGAACTGCCATTTGGGGCCCTTATTGGCTCCACATACCACTCTTGAGAGCTGCCTGCACTAGCACTTAGCCTGGGGCCCTCCACCTGTACTCCCCTTAGCAATCCCCCCCCCCGGGCCCTCCTCCAGCACTTGTCCACCCCTCTGCTCCTCCTTCCGTCCCCTTCCCCTGCACTTCTCCCCAATGCACTTGCACAGCCAAATGCCTCAAGGCCTAGTCGGACCATGACTGTATATTACTGTTTTTTCCATTGATATTATTTCCCATGTTCCCTTCCCATTTAGCCTTATGGTGTTGTGCAACACAATTCTGTTGTGTAACGTGCCTTACAAATGCTCAATAAAATAAAATAGCAGCCTTTAATCTTCCCAAGCCCTCTGCAGCCACCTTCCTTGAACCTAACTCCCTCCTATCTGACCACTCCCTCCACCCCCTCTATGTCAATCCTACCCACTCTGGTGGTAACTATCTTGACCTTCTCTTTCTCTTGAATTTACTTTTTCAGTGTGATCACCCCATTGTTCAAATTAACATCCCAGCCCCTCCACCTTCCACTCCTCCTCTCCCTTTTCAATGCCTAAAATGAAATTCAGGCAGGACTTTCTTGATCTTTAACTTAATGATGTGAGGGCCTCTCTCCTGTCTCTCTACCCTATTTGTGCCTCTTCCACTGACTGTGCTTTTTCTTTCACTATGCACCTATGGCTCCATTCAAACAACACTATCCCACTTGAACATTCACATCATGCCATTCCCATCCTCAGCCTCGGGTCACCCCTGAAATTCAGATCCTCAAAGCAAATATTCTCCATGGCCTATGATGCTAGTGCAAATTATGGGCCCAAATCCTACTGCTGGCCTACAGTAATTCCCTTTCTGCCCTCACCCCTTCACTGGACTATGCTAAATCCTCTTATTTCTCAAAACCAATATCCTCCCTTTGCAATCAACCTTTGCAAACTTTCATCTACCCGCCAATCTTTGCTCATATTTTCCAAGCTAATATCCACCTCTCTTTCTGCTAATAACTGTGCTCACTACTTTCCTCCAACATCTCTACAATTCATTATACTCTCGCAGCCCACCTTTCTCCTACTCATCAACCTTACCTCCATCCACTGCCTGCACATCCTAACTCTTTTACTCTCTCCTACTTCTCCCCTATCTCTCCGATTCATGTGGCACATATTCTTCACAGTATCAAACCATCTTGCACTTGTATCAACCCTTTTGCCCACAAATGGTCAAAGACTTAATCCCAAACATTTGACCATAGTTCAAGGATCTCTTTAACCTCTCTCACTCCACTGGACTCTTCCCTGCCTCTTTCAAATCTGCAACTGTCTTACTCCTATTGAATAACCACTCTGCTGACCCAAACATCCCAGCAAACTATAGCTTAGTTACCCCCTTCCCCAATATTCAAAGGTACTTGAACGGGTGGTCTTTAACCAGAACACTAAGTGCCTTGAGGATAATGGCCTTGGAGATCCACTTTAATTGGGCTTCTGTAGTAAACACTCCACTGAGACTGCACTCATGCATGTCTCCATCTATCTCTCTGATGCTCACCACTCAAATCCTCTTCTATACCTGTCCTTTTAAAGCTATCTGTCACTTTTGACACTGTTGACCATAGCTTACTCCTCCTTCCTCTCCTGGACCTTGGGCTTCGTAAATCTGCCCTCACTTGAATCGCCTCCAACCAGGAAGGTTGATCCTTTAAAATCTCATGGAATGTAGAAACCTGTGGCCACCCTACATTGTCTCTGGCTTTCCTTTTCTCCTGTGGCTTTCCTCACTCAGGGCCTTGGGTCCCTGGCGCATCAACCCTAACTGCATCTCCTTCTTACCTGTAGCTCAGACTTAAGAATCTCTTCCATACTATATCTGGCTCCATGCGTATCTTTTTGCTGCTCCCTCACATGCTCATACTCCCACCCAGCTTTTTGCTCCATGTAAGAGCTCCCTCCTCCCCATAATGCTACTCTACTCCTTCACCACACCGGTTCCTTAGCCCATGCCTTTGCTGTTATGATATGATCCTATAAGTAATTTACAACGCGCCTGTGCAGAAGTGTATCTAGGCATGAGAAGACAAGGGAGGGACGACAAGCGGTCTTACCAGGCCTTCTGTCATTCAGATCATGCAAGTGTGACAATGCAAAGTGCAGGTGGAAGGGAGAAGGAAAGTGTCAGGGAGAGGGAAGGAGGAAGTGCAATCAGGGCAGCAATGCTCTGAGTAAATGCTGCCAGGGCAGCGCGGCTCTGGCTAAGTTCAAAGAGAAGTGTTCTTTCAATACTCTTCTTCACTAACTTCTACCACATCCTCCTTCCTCTTTTTCTTAACTCTCAGTATTTCCTATTTACTTTCTTTTCTCGACTTGTCCTTCACCATGTCAATGTTCTGCCAAGTTTCTCCTTTGGTTGAAATGAGAAGTGTTTTTGCGACTCACAGAAAAATGTGTTCCATTTTTATTGAATTTTTATGATATTTGCTGTTTTTCTTTGTAGAAGCTTCCACCCCACATATCTCCTTTGACTCTACCCCTTCTTCCTCCATTTCTTTTCCCTTCCCCTTATTTACTACATTTGTTAAAGTTTTGCCCTTTTTTGCCTTTCTTTACTTGGGACACAAAACTGAGGCTTCTCATTCCTTTTTTCAAATACATGACTTCAAGTCTTCTCATTCAATTCTATCACCTCTGTCACGAACCTCCATGGCCGCGTGTCTAGCCGAGCAGAGATGGGGAGAACTGCAATCCTGAGAAGGTGGGACACTGGACCATAGAGCGTGTACATGAGCAGGTTCCCAAGCACGTAGTGAAAAGGGAGTCTGCCCTTTTCACTGGTGCTTGCGATTAAGGTTGAGCACCCTCTGTGAGCTCTAATGGCACGCTGAGCCCAGAAGAAACTGTTTAGTTATACTGAGTCATACTCCATCCAAAGCATAAGAAAAGACTGGTTATCAGCGATCCCAGCCCAGGTCACTGCAGCGAATACGGTTTACAGCGGGTTGGAGTTGTGAGGAAAAACCTTCTTTGCAGCATGTCCTTCCCAGGCCACGAGGGTGACTTTTGAATGCTGCCAGAACAAACCGAATTAAGCACTGCAACGTTTGCCTCTGTGTTCGCCCGCGGGTTTAAGGGCCACAGATAAGTGCTGATTTGGTTAATGTAGTATGAGGGAATATCAGTTGTAAGTTAGATTGGAAAAATGTGTGTTCCAGACGCACATAGTGTCGTTTTTGGGATACATCCTGAAAGAAAAGGGGGTTGAGATGGATCCGTTGAAAGTAAGAGCAGTAGTAGACAGCTCAATACCACAAAAGGCAAAAGACGTACAGTCCTTCTTGGGATTTGACAATTTCTTTCAGTGTTTTGTACAGCAGCAGATGCAAACATCTGCCCTGCTACAGAAACTGGACATTAGTATCATGATATAAATAAAGCCAGAAACCATGACAGGGGGATGGAAAACTGTGTCGCAGCAGAATAGCAGGCTAGTGAAATTGCGTGGCGAGACTGTCTGGCCTGAAGTCAAGATTGTAGAAATCGAGGTCAGCTATCTACTCTGAAGAAGAAAAAGTTTGCAGAGGATGAACCTTCTCACGTTAAGGTGCAAGAAAGAGCACAAAGGATGCCAAGTTTTAATTCATTTAGAGTATTTAAAAACTGCAAAACTGACCATATCGTGGTCTCTTGTCACGTGAGCCAAGAATGGAAATAGAGCTTGAACTTGGAGTCCCAGACATGATAGCGAGTGCCCTAACTCCTGTGCATTCCCAAGACAAGAATACTCGGCAAGGCCAAGTACAAAGTTAATTTCATGGCAGAAGGCATGGGGGATGAGAGATGCTGGCCTAATTGGGTGGTGAGGTAGCTTCATGTCCTATCTCCTTGCACCTGGGTCTAGGCTTACGTGCTTCTAAATTAACCAAATGTTCCACACATGGCACAAGCATGCCAGCCAATTGTATTCGTCCATATAAAGAGGGACCTTATAGATTAGAAGACCAATGAAAAACGATGTAACAATGTTTTCTTAAATTACATGTTTGAAGAGGTAGGCATAAGTTGTCCACCTGATAAAGAACAACCAATAGCAATGCTAGCACCTGTATGATTGTATATCTAAATGTTTCCCTCAACCAATCCCGAACCTTGAAAGGTTTTTCTCTATTGCCACGTAGTATGATGTCACTCTGACGCATAATTGAGTATAAGAATTGTATTTTTTGTGCAGATCATTGAGAGTGTACATCCATTGATGTTAGTTGTAACCTCCCTGTTTTAGATCATTGTTACTAAAACAGGAACTTGCCATCTTCTTGAGTATGACTGGTTATTTGGACTCAGAATTATTCTGGTGTAATCCCATCCTTTACATATGCACGTTCCAAAGGCCAGTTTCATTCCTTTGTTTTCTGATATGGTGACACCAATCACCAGGTTGTTGCAAAAAGGGGTCAAGTTTCAGTGAGTGGGTTGGCCGATAAGTCTTTTAAAAAATTAAAACATACCTTTACCACAGCGCCAGTTTTGCAACACCCAGAGCACTCGCACCCTTTTGGAAGTGGAGACAGATGCTTTGTACGATGCAATAGGTTCTATATTGCCACAACAAAACACAGCAGGCATTTTGCATCCGATAGTCTATCATTCACGCAAACTCACATTAAGTGGACCCAACTATACAATGGCCGACAGGGAATTGTTAGTTATCAAAGAATCCCTGGCAGAGTGGAGGCGCTATATAATGGGGCCTTGCCACACAATCCCTATTTTGACAAACCATAAGAATTTGAAGTACTTAAAGGCGGCTGAAACGCTTAGTGTACGTGGTCTCAGTATTTTGCAGTATTTTGCAGGGTTCGATTAGTTAATCACTTATCATCCTGGAGCCAGTTATGGGACGGCTGGTGCCCTTTCTCGGTATCCTGAGGAAGACAACACTGCCACAGAGTTAAAAGCTAATGTACCCCCTGAAAGAGTGATAGGGACTTTGTCTGCTTACATGCTAAATCCTATATGAGACCGTGTGACTCAAGAGGAGAAAGAGACCTATATCCGTGAGGATATATGCCATCAAGGTATAAGAGGATAGAGAGTCCGCGTGTCAGTCAGTGGAGTATAGAGTGTGTCAGAAAGGTCGTTCCTCAACTCCCCGTACCTATCCAATGTGTTTCCTTTAGCCTCTTTCTGGTTTCCCACCTTTCCCGTGCCTATCCACAACCTCTTCCTAACCCTCTTCTCCCATTGGTTGCCTCGGGGTGACCTGTATACTCACGTAGGCATCTCATGCCAACCAAGGTGGGAGGGTCGTGTACATGAGTGTTCTGTGGTTACGTTCAGAGTGTGGATCACTCTTTCAACAACCTCTTCCTTTCCCTTCTACATTTTTCTTCATGCAAAAACATCTTCCTTTCCCTTCTATATTTTTCTTCACGCCTCCTCTTTTCTCAATATTTTGTCTACCAACTTATTTTCCCTTTCCTCGTTCCCCTTTCTACATTTTTCTTCATGCAAAAACCTCTTCCTTTCCCTTCTATATTTTTCTTCACGCCTCCTCTTTTCTCAATATTTTGTCTACCAACTTATTTTCCCTTTCCTCGTTCCCCCTTCTACATTTTTCTTCATGCAAAAACCTCTTCCTTTCCCTTCTATATTTTTCTTCACGCCTCCTCTTTTCTCAATATTTTGTCTACCAACTTATTTTCCCTTTCCTCGTTCCCCTTTCCTTCATACTCATTTCCTCCTCACAATTTGTGATCTCCTCATAGAGTATTTACCAAGCTTCTCCTTTCCCAGTTCTCTGGGTTCCTCTTTTCCCAGCCTTTTCAATCTCTCTGCTCCCAACCCTATTGGTGGCTCGCTCTCTTTCCAGTCATTTGGGCTTCTCTCATACCAACCTTCTGGGTCTTTCTCAGAGTAGCTGTATGATTGATTGTAACAGCCTTATTTGTCTCTTACTTCCACTACTTCATAGACTTTGTCTTCCAAGGCTCTTGGGTCTTCCTTTATCCAACCTTCTGGGTCTACCTTGCCCCCTAACCTCCTCGGTTAACTTTTTCCCAGTACTCTGTGCCTCTCCTCCGGCCTCTATCTTCAACCTACCCCAGGCTACTGGGTCATTCCTTGCCCAACCTCGAGGGTCGCCGATTTGTATTCTTGTTACCTGCTCCGGGCTCAGTTGCAGTTCCTTCTACTTGTTTCGCCAGCACTTTCCAAAAGACCTCCTTCTTCCGACTCTAAGAGTCTTCTTCCACAGGCCCTTCCTTTTATAAGCCCTTGGACCCGCGTTGCGGCCTCTGTCCATTGTAAATTTGATCAGGTGTGTCTCTTTGGGCTGCTGTGGTAGGGATTGGCTAACTGGGGTGGCATTCAGATCTGATGTGGGACTTTGGGTTGGCTAGTGCCTCCCCTTGGGCAAGTAATCCCTTTTGTTGCCCGACCCTGGCCCTGCACTTCAAGGTTGACTCCCTTAGGTTATCTGGTTTTACCAGTTTGGCAGTGGAGGCCTTGTGGGAAAGCAGGACTATTTTTTAGAATTTCCTGTCCAAGCTCAGGGCCTGCTCTTTCTTTTTTAGATTTCTAGGTAATTTTTGCATCCCACAAAAAGAGGGCTGAGCATGCAAACACTTCCAGCTCCACTGGACCCCTGCTCCTAGATTCTGTTGAAGCGCAACAAAGGTCTAAGGTGGCAATGTACAGAATGCCCAAATTCCACGTGAAGTATGGTGGGAGTAATCGGGGATACTCCCCAGGGCCAGTCCTCAAATGGCTTGCACTGGCACCCAGACACCTTTCACCAGGATGCAGGGGACTTTGTCACAATGCCTATCATTTGACTTAATTTAAAAAATATTTAAGACCAGAATGTGCAAAGCTGTTTCGGCTCGTGCAATTGTGTAAAGACCACAACTACTCAACCATGCAAAGTTGCAAAGTTTTGCATGGTTGAGGAGGGGGTAATTCATGGAATCAAACGCAGAAGTGGCGCATGCAGCTGGCCCACAGAGGGAGCATGCGCCAGCTTGCGCCAGCTTGCGCCAGCTGCGTACGCCAAAACCCATTTTGACGCACCACGTATTCATGGATTTAAACATCCATAACCAGCCATGGCACAGCGTGGCGCAGCGACCCTGCAGCAGCACCTGTTACGCCCCCAACCCCACCCCGTGCACCAAAAACAGCTGCACAAATCCCCATACATGGCGTAAAGGCCAGTGGACCAGCATACAGCCCCCCAACAATGAAATTGCACTAAAAATGCCACTCAGCCCTCACGCGAAAACCCAATCATGTGTAAAACTCCCCGCGGACCCCATGGAATACACGTACCCCACTCGCGCCAGGCCATTCACATGTAATACTCTGGGCTCACCGCTCGGAATACGCATACCCCACTCGCGCCAGGCCAATCGCATGTAAAACTCCCTGTGCACCCCTCAGAATACGCGTACCCCACTCGCACCAGGCCAAACGCGTGTAAAACTCCCTGCACACACCTCAGAATATGCGTACCCCACTCGCGCCAGCCCATTCACATGTAATACTCTGGGCTCACCGCTCGGAATACTCGTACCCCGCTTGCGCCATGCCAATCGCACGTAAAACTCCCTGCACACCCCTCGGAATACGCGTACCCCACTCGTGCCAGGCCAATCACATGTAAAACTCCCCGTGCACACCTCAGAATATGCGTACCCCACTCACACCAGCCCAATCGCGTGTAAAACTCCCTGCGCACCCTTCACCCCTCGGAATACGCGTACCCCACTCGCACCAGCCCAATCGCATTTAAAACTCCCTGCGCACTCCTCAGAATACGCGCACCCCGCTCGCACCAGGCCATACACATGTAATACTCTGAGCGCACCGCTCGGAATATACGTACCCCGCTTGCGCCATGCCAATCGCATGTAAAACTCCCTGCGCACCCCTCGGAATACGCGCACACCACTCCCGCCAGGCCAATCACATGTAAAACTCCCCGCGCACCCCTCAGAATACACGTACCCCACTCGCGCCAGCCCAAATCATGTGTAAAACTCCCTGCGCACTCCTCAGAATATGTGTACCCCGCTCGCGCCAGGCAAATTGCGTGGAAAAAGTCCCCCCTGTGTCGTAGGCTGCTGCGGGTCATGGTCAGGGTGGATGGGCTGCCTGCAGGGCATGCCCAGGGGTGTTGAGCAGCCTGAGGGGTATGGTCATGGGTTGTAGGGGTGTCCCCTGTGCTGTGGACTGC
This sequence comes from Ambystoma mexicanum, assembly GCF_040938575.1. Classification (NCBI taxonomy): domain Eukaryota; kingdom Metazoa; phylum Chordata; class Amphibia; order Caudata; family Ambystomatidae; genus Ambystoma; species Ambystoma mexicanum. Next base: position 114,476,494 of record NC_090922.1, read on the forward strand.
TTGCAGGGGGTGCATATGGCTCCTCACTACACTGGTGCGCCATTCTGGGGGTATGCGAGTGAGCTTTACACATGATTTCGCTGGCACGTGCATGGTATGTGTATTCTGGGGTATGCGAGTGTGCTTCACGTGCGATTTCGCTGGCATGAGCGGTATACGTGTATTCAGGGGTACGCGAGTGAGCATTACACGCGAATTGGCAGTGTGGGCCCTGCCGAGTGTACCCCCCGCAGGCAGCAATCACCACAGGGGACACCCCTACAACCCTTGACCATGCCCTGCAGCAGCCGACATAGCACCATGCCCTTGTGAGCCCCAACACATGCCCCCCCACCAGTGACGGGCACCTGCCAGCAGGCCCCGACTCATGTCCCCCCACCCCACCCCCATTGACGGCAACCTGCCAGCAGACCCCGACTCATGTCCCCCCACGCCCATTAGGTGGGTTTGTGTATTTGTCTGTATTGTCTGTGTGTGACATGCATGCATGTGCACAGACATCTGTTCTCACAGATGAGCCATGTGTCGCCATGCTTCCCAGCTTCCAGGGCAGACATTCTGTACATGAAACTGTCATGGGGAGACCGAGGATAGTTTGCATAGACAGAGGTGATGATTCCCTTGGCATCACATTCAACCTGCACGTTCATGGAATGCCAGTGCTTGCGGTTGCGATAGATGGGCTCAGTGGCCCTGGGGTGGACATAGGGCCACATGGGTGCAATCTATGGCACTTAGCACTTTGAGGAAGTGTGCCACCCTGTAAAAGTCCAGGACAACGCCCTGCCTGTCTGCGGGTGTTCTGGGCATGTATATCTACCTGCAGACTGAGGGGCGCGCAGTCATGGTTGCCAATACCTGGTGTAGGTAGCATGACTGTGTGGGCTGTGAGACACCCCCAACTATGGCAGTAGTCTGCTGAAATGACCCAGTGGCCAAAAAATGCAGGACATTGTGCACCTTTTCCAAGGTGCTCAGTGCGTGGGAGCACAAAGTGGGTGATGTGAGGTCATCTTCCCACTCCCTGACCAGGTCTAGGATGATATGAGGTGGAAACCTATACCTGCCATAGGCCTCGTCATCAGGCATCCCAAAAAGGCTGGTCCTGGGCAAAAAAATGCGGGGCCTGGCTAGTCTCTTCCTACGGTGTCCACGATCACTGCTGCGAGAAATGGGACATTCATCTTAGCTGTATATGCGTGTTTGTTGCTTGCGCGCACTTTTATACTGCACGGGGCCGCTTCCGCCTGCCTTCGTGTGGGGGACTTGTTTACCCCTGCGCGTGTCTTTTGGTGTGCGCAGGTTTCCCCTATTCGATTCCATGAATACGTGTTGTTCGCGTGTGTGTGGGCATTCCATGTATTTCTCAGCAGTACTTCCCCAGTTACACCCTCATTTTCATGCTTTGTTCCCGATTCCGTGTGTTCCACCCCCTTTTTGGTGTGTGCGCTACACATTGTGCGCTTTCGCTGTGCGCGTCGCGCACAGTGTTCGGGATGTGACAGTTACGTGTGCGCCCGTGTTTGCGACGCACGGTTTCAGCTCAGCTCCCTGCAAAAACACGAGCACAGACTTCCATGATCACTTGCTTGCGATTTGCATGTGTGCGCTGGATTTTTCTCGCTTGCGCCACCGATTTCGGTGCACAATTATTCCATGAATCGGCCCTGGACTGTCTTGATAATTGCCATTGCCGCTATAAACCAAAACAGACATTTATTTGCACGAAGATCACAAGAATTCACTTGCGCTGAGAATTAAAATATGCATAACCCCATTTGCAGAAGTTTATTAGTGCTAATGTACATTTAGAAGAAAACAAATCCTGCATACACACATATGCACCCCAATGGCAAATGTCCATCCCTACCAATACATTTACAAAAACGTTCACCCTCAACAAAAGAGCTATTTCTAATTCATGTACTAAGTAATTACTTGTTTTTTAACATGAACATGATGTGATGCTCACAATGCAGAAAACGGCGTTTGCCAAGACTGTACCAGACACAAGTATGCGGTCTAACATCACTGCCAGGGCCGACAAGAGAAAAACAGGAAATGAAAGCACTCTAGTGCCTAACCGGCTTCTAGGCGTCATGCAGTGCATGACATTCTCGTGTCTATCATCTTTTCACCTGGTACCAACTGTTTTGTGTAACATACATTTCCAGGAAAGGCTGTCTTGCTGGAATATTTTACTGCAACAACTTCCTGGGTTTGATGGATACACAGCAGCAGAATTAGTTTTTTGGTTGCAGATGTTTGGGTTCCATGTAATAATGTCCCTGCAAAAATGTCTCCTGACAAAAAGTCTCTGTTTTTTTCAGGAGACATTATTACATTGAACATGCGGGGGGAGCAGGGGACATCCCCGAAACCGTCCCCATGCATAATGTCACCATATATAATGTCGCCAATGGCTTTTCCCGGCAACACTATGTATGGGGACCTTATTACCTGATACCAATGTTTGTGGAGGGGGGAGATGAAGCATCTTGAGAGCAGCATGTATTGCACCAATACAGGCTGTGCTTACACCTACAAAGCCCAGTGTTCATGTATTTATTGGCACCTGCTAAAAACGTTGCAGCTTTGTGAAGTTTGAAAGTTTTTGCACACAACTTCACAAAGTGTGAGTAAGCAAAGTCCCTCAACTTTAAACACCCCTAGCTAAAAGATCAGTAAAACGTATGGGTTTATAAAATGACATGAACAGGGATACAAAACCTGCATCCTTTTTGCCTTACTCAAAAACACTTAATCAGCAAGCAGATCTTAACCAATTCGCTCCAGTCAGAATGAGTCAGATTTCAGATTTTAATTAACAAACAGGCTATATGGTGTGCTCATTTCCATATTAATGATGAATATAGTGAGATCATATTTATTTTTCCTGTTGGCTCTGCAATTTTGTATTGTTTTCAACTGATTTTAGAACTATGTAAAGGGGGAAAAGCCTTTTAGCTTTAAATTTCAACTATAATTGTACAGTAGATGTTCATCCATCCTCATTCACAATATGAAGCAATGTGACCATTTCTGCTCGCTTCCACTACGAAGCATGCACTTCTGCAGCCTAAATAAATGTATCGAGCTACTGGATCAAAACGCACTCCAACAATCTCCAGAGCTGTTCACTCGATGTACTCAGAAATGTAGCTGGGGGCCAGCTGTAAACCCATTCATAATTACAGTTTCGCTTGCCTCCAGTTGTTATAAGCTCTCCACAAAAATCTCTATAATATTAACACATAGAGTCATTTTATAATGCTGTTCTTGAAGAAAGCACCCACTTATTCCGTTTCATATGGGGTTGCCCAAGGTTTGGCATAATGTGCAAATAAAAGCACAGCGATTGGCTTCCTTACACAGTACTTGCAAATGTGCTGATATCCTGTGACCCAGCAGGGATTGCTTGTGGGCTCGAAAAACAAAACTTGAAAGGAATTATAATATAATGGACCTCATTACAAGCTCAGTGAAAAAGTACAAGTAGATCCCTTGCTGCCACTTGCTTGGCAGCAAGGGAATTACTGCCAACTTGATTGCATCGCTGAACTCCGAGTTTTGAGGTAAAGTGACAAATGTACCCCCAGCATTTAGCGGGGGAAACTCTCCAGATTATCACCAAAAAACTGGTGATATGTCGAATTAGAATTCACTGTGAATCCCAGAACATCCCCATAGAGTCCTATGAACTCCGAACATGAGAAATAAAACAGTCTTACCACCAACGGGAATTCTGAGGTAAATCCAGGGTGCCAGGTGTCAGTAACTGTTAACGAGGTTTGGCGATAATTCCATGACATACAGAAAAATCACTGCAACACACATAATGAGAGACACAAGTATCTCTACAAACCAAGAGTATTCCTATGTGGATTGATTTAAGCCACCTCTTGGTCCACTCTAACTCACTGCTTTGGTGCCAGGATACCACATGTGGGTTATACGCTATGCTCAATCAGTGGCACAACATATAAGAGAAATTCCTAGGCACAAAGTGAAAGCCTTTTTGGTGTTCAAGAGAACCAATATGTTTGAATCTCGTTTTCTTTGACAATCATTATGAGCACAATATTGGGATGGTGATAACAACATTCCATAACCATATTTACTCTCCAGTGGTTATGATGACATATGTGAGTAGTCTTTATTGTTTCACCGTCCAGTAATTAAAATTTAGATTTAATAATAACATTGGGCGATATCCCTCACAGAAAGCAGTAGCTTTGTTACACTAATGCATGGTTAGACATTATATGGTCCTCCAGATGTTGTGTACTTCCACTAAAGTAATCCCTAGCCATCATAGTCAGTCTTATGTAAAGGATTGTGGGAGTTGTAGTCCAGAACATCTTTGGAGGCCAAGTAATGGGTACCTACACTCATAAGGAAAACATATTTGGAGAAAAATCAATCAGGATTTGTTCTGCCAACCAAATCATATTGATTTAAAAAAGCATACATATTTGGAAGCTTAGAAGACTTTGGAAAAGTCACTGATTATGTCATCCTGTGTAAGACCCTGATTAATGAATATTGAATTTACTTTGAGACCCTGCTTTTATTAGGACCTCCAATTATGAAATATATTTCTCTTGATGAGTTAATCAAGTCACCTTTATCTTCATTCACTTTGGAGATGTGGAACGACATATATATTGATTTGATTCAGTGTACACATATCTGAAAAAATCAATAAGAACCATTTCATGTTACATGTAAAGTCGAATATTGTTCTTCGCCCCCAACGGTGACCAAAGCTCAGTGTGCTCTTTTGTATTGTCATCTGCAAGTCCAGTTGTCAGCTTACCCCATGATTGCCCACAAATGCTTACCATAAGCTCTTTTGTTTATTAACAATTTCATCCAGCATCAGCATCTGTAGGCATTCCTATTTTTTCCAAGAGATCTGCCATGCTTCCAATTGAGTTACATCCCTCTTCCCACGCTCATATCCATATCATCAGCTATTTTCACTATCCTTTCTCTGTGATCCTTCGCAAACTTGATATTACAAACCTGGAGATTATGGAGACTAGCATTAAAGTGAGACTGGTTCACATGCCATCAACTTGCCTTGCAACAACAAGATCAGAAGAAGGCAGCACTGCAAATAAAAACTTAGCACGGACAACTGTGGAAAAAAACTACAGTAAATGGATTTAGGTCACTGGAAATGGTTGACTCTGCAGTTGAAGAAGCGTTCAGCATAAGGGTAAATTCTAATGTGCCATAGCGTTTATGATATGTTACAGATGTTCATGAACCAATGATATCAAGATTGCAGGTAATAAACATGAATATTTATGCATAAACGAGGTTAGCCGCATGTTAGGAAGAATGGGCAATGGTGCCGAAACCAAAAAAGGATTGTTATTCTTTCAACTTGGGTTTCCAGGCAAAATGTAAGTGGCCCAGATGGACCCATCGCCTACTTCCTGTAGGAGTTTTATTGTTGTTTTGAGACTGGATTAAAAAAAAAAAGCATCCACAAAAAGAGATTGACATAGATCGGGTGGGAAAAGCTCATATTGTACGAATGTATTACACAAGAAATATTACTTCGAAAATGCCCGATTCTGAACCAATGGAAATTGGAAGGGTTCAAACATTTATGAATGCTGTCGAAAAAGAGGGGTCAGTATACATTCTGCTATATTGTAGGCTGTCAGGCCATTTTGTTTAATTGAGACTGGTAAGAAAAATCTAAATCTATGTTTTTATGTTTTTGGGAAAATAACTCGACTCAGTAGTAGACAGAGTTTGCTTATCAAGAAACAGCACCTTGCTTAGCAGTCATTTTACCTTTTTGAAACCCTAAATGCCAGTGCTTATCAAAACTAGCTCGGCTGCTACCGGAAGTAATTTGGATGTAGCATATGCTGCAAAATGTGCCATTCCATTATTGATGAAAACACATAATGAAAATGTTTGTTTCAAAGGTGACCTGCTCTAATATCTGGACCATTCAAGAACCAAACTACAGTAGTATTTTTACACGATTCTCTTGATCAAAAAGAGCCAACTAGTTTTAAATTCGTCACAGCTCCAGAGTTGGTGTTTGTAAAAAAGCACAATCCACCCTTACATTGTTAGCCAATCAGATTCCATTACTTTACAAAATGTATCAAAGACTCTGTCAGGGTAATAAAGAACAGAATGTTATCAGGCGATGCATTAGCAGATTACATGATGCCCTCATTCCTTGATTCCCTACCTCTTGTCACACAGCGACTATGGATGCTGTTAAAGATTCACCGAGAGTAAGGCCTGTAAGTTACAGCTCAATAATGGTATAAGTGAGTTTGCTCATTACATTGGGCTAATTAATACCATGCCAGGGATGTCCTCTTGGTTACCCGATAGTTACAGAACTATGTAGAAAAGGAGTAATTGTGAAGGCCTTTCAATTGGCTTGTGACCTAAATTCGGAACCGAGACGGCTTTGTTGACAGCACAGGATGATCTTTTAAAGGTCGTGGTGTTGGTGATTCTGGACCTTTCTGTGGCCTTTGATGCGGTTGACCACCTCATCCTGCTCAGCTGCCTGAGAGCTGAAGGTAACGTCTACAAGCATGCAAATAAGTGGTTTGGATCTTTTTTGGTTGACGACCAAAAACAAATTTAAATTTGGGGGATATATTTCAGACCCTATGCCAATGGAGTGTGAAGTACCATGAGGGTCCTCGTTGTTGCTGTTACTCTTTAACCTCTACTTTTGGTTTTTGCTGGACATTCCGAGGAGTCATGGGGTTAACTATCATTCTTACGCCAATGACACCAAGATTTGCATTAAAATTGGAAACGTTGAGGAGGCCTTCCTCATGGTTAAGCCGTGTCATGACAAAGTGAGTGAGTGGATTCCAGAAAAACAGCTCCAGCTCAAACCGATCAAAACTGAGCCAGCATTGTTTGGACCTAAACACCTACTCATGGCAGCAAAAAGCTCCTTTGTCCCTAGTTTACTTGGCGCTGAACTGAGGTTCACTACCAGAATGAAAAATCTGGGCTTCATTGGGGAGGACAACGTTGGAAGTGAGGGCCAGTTTAGCGCCAAGGTACAGGGAATTTTCTATTCATTGTGACTATTACAGAAAGTTTTGCCGTTCATTCCAGGAGAGGACCATTCGATTGTGATGCTCTGGTGAATGCAAACCTGGATTACTGTAACAGTCTTTTGGCGGGTATTCTGGCCTAACAGCTATAGAGACTTCAAAAAGCTCAGAATGCTGCCGTAAGAATGGTCTGTCGGCTGGGTAGGTCTGCGCATGTATCATCCTTTTGCCGAATAATACATTGGATGGCTGTGGAGTACAGAATCAAATTCAAGATGGTGTGCCTGACCTTGAAATGTTTGAATGGACTTGTTCACGCCTATTCGAGGGACAAAATCAGTTGTTACCGCCCTACAAGGCTGTTACAATCAGAAGATCAGCTGTTGCTCACTACCCCCATCTGCATTTCTTTCAAGGGGAGATAGAAGACTTGCTGTTTTTGGCCCCAGGCTGTGGCACAGTCCCCAAAGATATTAGAGCTCTCGAATCATTGTATCAGTTTAATAGAGCCCTCAAGACATATATTATTTTAAATAAGCGGGTGATGGGGGTTAGTGGGTACTGTGGGGTGTGTTCCTCTTTTTGTTAAAATGTATTTCTTTTAACACTGTTCCTTGGTGACTTTGTCTGTGTATTAGCTGCTTCTTTATATGTTTGAGTCAGTTCTGCAGTGCCCTTAAGCCTTAGGGTCACTGGATATGCGCTATGTAAATCCTAAATATGTAATACATTTCAAATACTCAAAATAAAAATAATCAATTGTGCAAACTCTTGCTGCAGTAAGAATACAATTATGGGCAGCTGGATACCTAATATCCCCATGCCAGAGAATGTTGTTATCCTGCAGAATGGTGAGCCAGGCATATCCTTCACAAAGACAGCACATATCCCATCAAATTGACTTTTGAAGAAATTATGTCATGGCAGGGTTTGAGATTGTAAATTGTGGCTTGCCAATTGTATTATTCTTCATTACAGAAAGAATTGAAGGCTGCTGAACCAGAGATTGTGGAATTCTCAGTGTAAACACTGTTGTTGACGGTCGACGTTACATTTCTGAACCCAATCGTGCCATGTTAGTCTTCCAGATTCATTAAGCCACAATCCACCCACACTATTCTGTTACTCATGAATGTGCAGGCAGCTACCCGTTCTTTTGATAAGTGAAGAGAGATATGCTTGAGGCCTGAGCAGGTGTCTAGTGCTGGACACATCCCATCAATGTGACCCAGTCTTCCTCCTCTCCTCCAGTCTGTGCAGTGCTTGATTTCAATTGTGGACCCTAACGAATCGAACAAGGATGCACAGATAGAGTGTTATTCTGGCACATGAAGTGTTCCTGAACAACACAATTCCAAAAACATCAATAATATGCACTGACTTGACCCTACGTTATTTATTTATTTTTGCTCATTATGACTTAAAAATTGAGGATGTATTTTTTCTTTGTGATTTTGCATTCTCTAGATATACACTTATTATAGCTGCATGGTCAAATGTTAATATTGCTTCAGGATCATAGTTTCTATGTGATTTATATGAGTCTTTGATTTAGGATCATGTCTCGGATTATGGCCTCATGTCGCAAGTAGGAAATTCCCCATTGTTGTTTCCAATGAAATTTGAAGACCACTCATATTTGCAATTGATTGGCCAACAAAGAAAGGAGCTTCACCAAACACTGAAAACACTCTCTAAGGGAAAAACAGCAAAGTAATTAGATGTAAGTTACCTACCAAGGAACCAATTGAGGAACATCTCCCACAGGACGGCAAACAAATTCAGCATGAACATAGGACAAACTCCAAAATACTGTACGTTTTGGATTCACAGAATCCGATAACATAATGAACATTGTGAATAAAGACTAATATCACAATTCTGCATTGTCTGCAGAATCGAATATGGGTTATTAACAGGAGAAATAATAAAATTGCAGTTGTAATAATGTCTGCTCCCAGCAAGAATACATTCCCAGACAAACATAGGACTATGAAACTGTGTTGGGTGCATATCAGAAAGTTAAAAGAAACTTTGTTATTGAAAACTCTGATTTTACGTACAAGTGCAATTTGAACCAAATTGCCAATGTTGACTTTTACTTAAGTGAAATATAGCCTTAAATCCAACCAAAAGCTCAGGGTCAACTATTTGTTTTAACATAATGAAAGACTGATGATTGTTATTGCATTGGTATTTCATTTTGATCATGACTACAAGGTTGAAGGATGTAATAAATAGATAAGTTTCAATTGCAAAAATGAGTAGACCATACATTTCTTCATTTCTGATTGTTAACGTTTATTTGGAAATATTTCCATTAACCCAAATAATAAAGTCACAACAATTGCATTAAAAATAAAAATAAAGTTACATAGAATTCTAATCAACAATTAGAATAAATTCACAGGGCTCATATAATGTGACATATATGAAAATAAAAACATCACCATGTTAAATTTCAGAAAGAAAAAAACAAACAATAAATATGATTTGATTAAAACATTCCAGATTAAAAATGACTATTACTCTCCTATATAAAAGGAATGATATTTCAGATCATTTGTTTTACCAGGATATCTCTAATTTTGAGAGCATTTCTTACAAACCATTTAATGACCAGGCAACCATAGGTGTCTCAGCCCTTAATAGATAATATAATGCCTATTTTCATTGTCTAAAATTCTTATCTCTGAGTAAAGGCGTTAAGAAGTGTTTACGCAGTTATGTGATTCCCTATAAACTGGACAAAAAAAGACGAAACGTAACCGGTCTTCTTTTGATGTCTTACAGATCAAGCAGCTATAATCAGTTAAAATTGCTCTTGTCTACTTTGCGGTGACCCAATTTAATGACAGAGTATAAAATCATGCTCTCATTATTAATGCACAATAAATGTTGGTCTTGGACCATAAAAAAATATCTAGGAATGACTGGTGAGGAGAATTACATGTGTTCTGTTAGAAGGATTCATAAGTTCACACTGTTCTCTTTCAATGCCAAATATTTGTTGTAGATTAGAATTAATATTGATGGCCAGATTCCTTGTAATCACAGCCGTTTTATATGTGAAATATACAATTACCACCATACAGAAGTTGTTTAACATGGGCTAGCCACAGAATTGGCAAAACATTTTTTTTGTAACCCAAAATATGTTTCAAAACATCCTTTTTGTTTGCCGAGACCCGGAACCAAAGCCATGCTGGTTCAAACCTCATATCATCACCTAGAAAGGTGATATCTAATTCTCTGTGAGCAGCATAGTTTGGATTAGAAAGCGGTGAACCTAAAATATTTTCTAGAATTGTTTTATATATGTATAAAGAAAACACTTTGGTAAAGCCCTGAATGTCTGCTCCATTGGATGCTACAGCTTTTGGTTTTGCCATATATATTTGGAGCATCATCTGTATCAGTTGTGTTTTATAGGATTTTGAAAATCTCATACACCCCCAATGGTAAGTGACATTCTTTGTGCCTGTTGCTCTACCTACATGGGATGCACCATTAAGACTAAAGGTAAATGTTATCCCCTAAGTATTCTTCTGAGCCCACAACATCGCTTTGTTGTCTGTCCAAAAGACTTTGACAAAGGTTACTAAGCCCTTAGCTGGTCAGCCATAATTCTTTTTGAGACTTTAATTTGGAAATCAATATAACCATCTAGATACAGGTCATTCATTGCCCGAGTTTCCTGCAGCAGAAAAACATTCTAGCCTTTCAACTTCAAGAAAATGTCGTTCTCATTTAGACTGTCATGATGTCCCGCCACATTTCAAGACGGAATTAGTAAAGAATCGCCTTGCTATGGAGATAGTTAAGTTACTTCCGAATTAGGTACAGGTTTTTGGGAAGGAACATGTTATTGGTCAATCTATTTCTTCCAGCAATGATAGGCCATTAAAACCGTTTTCTGAAATACAGGCTCCTCTCTGCTTCGAGTAACGTGGTTGGCGATGCAGCGACAGATATCCTCATACTGTTTGTAGGATGTGGGTGTTCTGACCTATTTTCGTTTGAGTTTGGGTAGGGATATCCTTAGTAAGCAGTGTACTGTGATACTGAGCCCTTGATTCCATCATATTTATGAGAACTGACGTTAGGGGATATACATAGAAATAAGATAGAGGGAGGAGGGTAATCTTCCAGGAGATAGAATGCACATCCCAATTTGAGTTTTAAATTATGTGCAAGTTTCAGAAAATGTTACAATCACACAATTACCCATAAGCACGTCCACACGCCTCATCAAGGGTCTACGCAGATACCACATCATCCCGGCTCTCATCGACCTTCAATCGTTCCCACTTCATACATGATTCACCTTCAAGTATTACTGCATCATCTATAAGGCAGTCCCCCTCAAGTCACCAAGCTACCTCTCAGAGAAACTCAGCATCTCCGGCGGAGAGCACACCACCAGAAGCCAGGACATGTGTAGACTTGAAATCCACCAGTGCAAAAAGGAAAGAACCACAAAAGAAGCCTCCTCTGCCTATGCCCCCAGACTATGAAGCCTCCTCCCGTCAGCATCAGACTTGCATCCAGGCTCCTACAATTCAGAAAAGAACTGAAGTCCCACCCCTTCAAGGAGTGTCTCCTCCCCAACACATATGTCGCTCCCCACGCCACCTGACTCACTAGATGGTATATGCCTCTCTCCTCTCCACCTCCCTACCTCCCTGTACAGCTGTAACCCTCCTCTGTGCCCCTCTGTATCCTGCCCCCGCTGTATATCTGTTGCTACCACTTCCCGTAAGTGCTCCATAATGCACCGTACAGTTGTATACCTCTGTAAAGCGTTCCATTGCTTCTCAAAGCTAGGTCCAGGCTCAATACATACCAAATTAATAATGTATTATTGCCTACACTGTATTGATCACAATATGACCCAATTAAGAAGTTCAGGAATGGGTTCCAGTTTTACTAGTTACACCATTATCAGAATGTTGGACAAAAAGCCAGATCCCGCCTGGTTAGAGAGTTAACAGTCGGCAGATTCCACATTAGCAACGGGCTTGTAACGACGGTGTCTCAGCCAATCATGGGTCTGGAAGGCGAGCCTTACTGCATGGTATTGCCCAACATTCCAAACCCCTGATTGGCCAGAAACAGAAGATGCTGCAATTTTGCATCCTGTGATCTCCCCTCCCTTGCTCATCTCTCTCGCCCCATACCCTACTCCCCCTGCCGCTGCCACATACTAGTGATCCCACACTCCACCTGCCACCACCCTCTTACTTACCTCTTCCCAGGCTGCCACCCCCTATCTCCTAGTCCTCTCTGTCCCATTTGCTGATGCCTGCCATAGAAATGGAGCTCCCTTCCCCTTTTTTCTATCTTGGTTATTTCCTTTTATAGCTTTTTAAACGTTGTAGTTTTTTAAACTTCTGCAACGGACCCGGCTCTATTTCACAACTTAAGAAAGAAAAGCTATTAGCACCCTGCACATCATTCAGCGATGCAAATAACTGTAACTCCCTCAGTGTGGTCACATTACCACTTGGTAGTGGTGCCGAGTCCTGTAACTTGGGCCTAGGATTCTTTAAAAAAGAATGCTCTCCACCTTGGTTGGTGAGAAATTACATAGGGCAGGTCTTCAAAAGGAACTGTTTGCAAGGTGCCCTGCAAATAATGAATGTTTGCTCTGTACTCCACAGGTCTAGCTTTAGAGCAAGGCTCGTAAGGGGCAAGGCAAGACCAGCGAAGCCACAGTAGAAAATAAAGGCTGTTGGTGCAGAAAAGGAACATTGAAAAAAAATAGATTGCCGGCAGTGCAGGGATAGGGAGAGGTATGGCGGGGAGAGGAAGAAGAATGCCACAGAGGGTCTGGCCAAGGTTGGGAGGATGCTGTGCCAGCGGATTGTTAAAAAAACAGCCCCAATAAAAAAGGACATGGCCAGGTACTCACACCTTTTCCAGGATTTGTCATCAAAAGTGAATACAAAGCTCTCAAGGACAGACCCCGTCACCAAGAGATAGTGGGAGCAGGAGTAGCCGGGGGGACGCAAGACTAATTTGTCAATCACATCAATATTACCATCATATTTTCTCGTTTTTTATAGTAAAACTCTTAGTACTGCAAGTGTGATTGTTCTCAAACTCGTTAAATAACATCTGCTATTGTTACCAAAATTAGGATCTCAATGTCTCACCCTTGCCAGGATGAAAGTTTGACTCGCAAATGTGTGACCAGCTGATTGAATGCATATCCGAGCAGCAAACTTTTAAATGACCAAGTCTATTGACCTGCTCCATGCCAAGTTTTTAGAAACATTTCAGTTGGAATGTACCATGTTAGTAAGTCACATACACATGATCAGTACAACAAAGCATTATAAGATATAGGTTTATCCAAGAAAATAACATCACATTCGGTATGATACAATGGCATAATGGTTTGAGCAAGAGAGACATCCCTCCATGGAGCGCTTGCTCCCTGTAACACAAGATAGTTGCAGCCACACAGGGCATGGACAAAAAACACCAAGCTTACTGGAAGTGGTGTGTTGAAGATGAACCAGCCAAAGCAGGACACTTATACGGATGTTCTGTGGAGATTAGAGGTTAATATAAAACAGTGCCATAGAGAAACCACACCGTGCATTATCGTAGCTATAAACAGGAGGAGTGAAAAGAGAAGCCGGTAAGTAGGCAGACCGTCTGGCCCACATCTGCAGTCAAAGGGCCTCATTACGAGCATGGAGGTAGCCATGCCTGTATGGCAGGCACGGCTACCGCCATGCTCGCTGCCGGCACTGCCTCCCGCGAATGGGCAATAACCGGCCCATTACGAGATGAAAGGGCCGGTAATTGGCCATTCACGGGAGGCGGAAATGCCGGGCTCCCGATCCCCATTCTGCCCCATAGGGCACAATGGGGATCGGGAGCATGGTTGCATCGGCACCGTTCATACCGGTGCCGGTGCAATCACGGGTTCTGCTCGCGGGTGCCGCACAGCTGTCAGGAACCCACGAGGGAAACTCGGAATAAGGCAGTAAGCTATGGACGGTGCCGGTGTCATACCGGCACCGTCCATACCGTACCGCCAGTGTCGTAATGTGGCCCGAAGTCTATTTTATGTAATATATCATACACTTGGGCATATGGTATGCCCTTTTTTGGCATTGTATATGGTGGTAGGGGAGGGAAGGTATGGAATGGCATGGGATTGAACTGTATGATTGATAAGTGTGATGTTGCAGAGTGGAGGCAGGAAGATGGAAGGTGTGATGACGTATAGGTCATGATGCAGATGTAGCGAGTGGTGTGAATAAAGGACAGCACAAGCCTCGAAACGGGGTCAGTGCTCTGGAGAACCAGCGGGTGTACACTTGTATAATTTATGCACAGGTCCTAGCAGGACCCCGCTAGGCCTGCCATCACATTATCGACAAGGCGGTCCGGGCCCACGCGGACAGGCAACTCCCCCGGCAGCCACAATCGCTGACTTGCTACTACCACGCCACTCACGCTGAGTGCCAAAGCGGCTGAGTGCAGAAGACAGCGAAGCACTCGCACAGCTACAGCACTAACGAAGGAGGCATCCCTGGCTGGCTTCGACCGCACAGTGTCACCAACACTCAGCGCTGGTGTGAGAATCACTCGTTCACAAACAGCCATGGTGGAACATCGGATGAGGAGAGGCACCCGCATGAGGGATGGTGCACAACAAAAAAAATAAAAAAACATATGTAAATACAAAAAGCGGACAGTTTATAATCACTTAAGAAAGCAGACGAACGCACCATCCTGCTGCTTCACCCTACATGTGTGTAACAAGCCAGGAGGTCACACAGCCGTCTAGCTCTGGTGAACACTTCTATACATGAACAATCTAGTGCAAGTAGAACGGGAGGCACGTGTAATAAGCCCCATCACTCAAAAGTGAAGAAACAGAGTGCCAGAGTGCCATGCGAGTGGGGGACCAGGCCTATTGATCAAGCAATGTACTAACATCCAAGAGGAAAAGAAAGGGAGATTGTGCAGGTATGGAACTACAGCCCCCAGAAACAAGAACGTGTCAACACACCATGGTAGGCCGCTCACACAACTGAGATCATGGTGGATAACCGGCAAGCAGTGTCATCAAAAGCAGAAGCAGAGGTTGGAGGAACTCAGGCTGGCGAAGATCGCTGTCCAGTTAAAGCATCGAATGAAAAAGGTTCGACACAATAGGGCCGAAAACAAAAGGATCAAATTATTTTTTTAATTATATGTATTTTTTTGGGTTTTCGTATAGGTAAAAGAAATTATTTTTACCAAAAAAACAGGGTTTGGGGGGACCCCCCCAAGAAAAAAAATGTTTTTAAAAAAAACTCAAAAATGGCGATCCTTTTGTTTTCCGTACTTTTGAGTCGATCCTTTGACTATTCGACCCTTTTTTTCCGATCCTTTAACGTATAACCGCGAAGATCTACTCCAGATGCAGCCACGTGGTTGGGCTCCTCCCAAGGTACGTCCATGAGGACTTTCGAAACATATGCACCAGGAGCAGCCCTTGGGTGGGAACTGCGGCTACAACAATATGAGGTACACCTCAAATCGAGGAAAAGAACAGCAGAGGAGGGCAAAATAATATCCATCATGCTGAATTAAGGCAGGCTTGTGCTGGCACTGTTCAACTCACTGTCTAACCGTGGCCTAGAATTTGGCTATGAAGTCGCCACATCAGCCCTCATTAACAAATTTAAACCATAGCTTACCCCAGATTATGAGCGTTTTCAAATGAGCCTAGCACGTCATGGGCCTAATTAGAAAATAAACGATTTCCACATCATACTCAGGGAGATGGCAATCGGATGTGAATTCCCAGAAGAGGAATTCGCAGTAAGGTAACAAGTCATACATGTGCTGTCTTCTGAAAAACTTTGTAGAGCGATATTGTCAGAGAGGAACATCGCACAGGACAGGATCCTGACCATGGGATGCCAAAGGGAATGAACGGATGCCCAGGTGGCCGCGATGGAAGCAGAAATTAGTCGTTTGACACTAGATATGGAGAAACCAGAAGTGACCATAGTGGAAGTGGGCACAAGAAACAGAAGACGAAGAAGAGGTACACCTATGCAAAAGTCACCAATGTTATGCAAATGGTGTGTCAGTGCCTGGCATAAATAGAAAACCTGCCCCACGTAAGGAGTGAAGGGCCGGAAATGTGGCCAGCTCAAACATTTCACAACTGTCTGCCTATACTCCATGCCACGAAAAAACACAGAGAAGAAGAATATCAAGAGCTACCAGAAGCAAGACAAAGGAAAACTGAGGGCACTGGCAAAAGAACAAGGCCAAAGTAAAATTAAGAGTGGTGATGATGAGCAGTTAGATAATGAGTCATCACGAGAAGAACCGCAGTACACTGCGAGGAAATGAGCGAGAGACCGCAAATGATCTCTGCTATTGAACCACCAAGGGGGAAAAAGAAAACAAGATGCCATACTCGGCCATCGTGCATGATCCTAACAGATGGGGCACCAACACGCATGGTGATAGACACAGGAATAATGGTGAACGTCGTGCCTACACCAAGGTTCGTCAAACTCACCATGTTCCCCTGTCTGCAACAGAAACCTGTACAGCTATATGTGTATGGTGCAAGAAGCTGCTTCCAGTGAAGGGGTCATTCAATTTGAACTTAGCATAAAACGGGGGAACATGCCGCAATTGTATCGCGATCCAGGAATAGGGACACTAACAGCTCAAAATAATACACTTTGCGTTTAGCATCCAGACCCCAGAGACAGAAGAACTACTCGACAAACACTATAAGCTGTTTCAAGGGTTTTGTGCCTCAAGAACCCCACTGTAACACTGCACATTGACCCCACTATGGAGCCCAGAGTAGTATGCCACCGAAGGGTACCATTCCAGGTGAGAGAGGCAGTAGAGGCCGAACTGTAGAAGCTGGAGGATCTCCATATTATTGAGAAAACCTCTGGTGCCACTCTGTGGGTATCCCAGATGGTAGTCACGACAAAACCCAAACAGCTGAAGGCCGTGAGAATCTGCATCGACATGAGACTACTAAATGTGGCGATAGGTCGAGAACGGCACACTAGCCCAACAATTGACAAGCTGATCGTGGACCTAACAGATTCAAACGTATTTAGCAGACCGGATTTACATTCAGGGTATCACCAGATCAAGCTGGCCAAGCAGCCCCGCCATATAACAACTTTCTCTTCACACCTAGGACTCAGGAAAACCACAGGCAACATTTCTGAATATCCTCAGCCACTGAGGTGTTCCAGAACGAAATAAGGAACGTGTCCAAGACCTGCCAGTAGCCACGAATGTCAGCGATGGTTTCCTGGTGTACAGAAAGTCATCAAAAGAGCACCGCAAATGCATATCAGCAGTACTCCAATGACTCGAGACGTCAGCCCTGACACTCCACGAGGAGAAATGTGAGTTTGAAAGGAGTGAACTAACCTTTTTCGGATACGTCTTCAATGACAAGGGAGTGTTACCAGATCCACCCAAGGTGGCAGACCTCAAAGGAGCTGAAACCCCCACCACCGCCTCAGAAATATAGTTCCTAGGTATGGCTACATACTGCGGCCACTTCTTTCCAGAACTGGCCACTATGGCAATGCCGTTGAGAGACATGACACACAAAGGGATGCCCTTGGAATAGGGTGAAGAACAGAAAGCAGCATTCCAAAAGATTAAAGACTCCCTCAGGGACAACTATGGCATTTGTTGACTCCTCCAAAAGCACAGAACTGCTACTGGACACCAGCCATGTAGGTCTAGGAGCCATATAAATGCAGGTATATAAATAAGGTACTACGTACCCGATAGCCTTTGCCAGTATCGTACCCGACGCTGACGTGCAATTTATTCACGTGCCAAATCACTCCGTATTAAGCTGGCCACGCGAAAACACACGGAAGACCATGCTCCTGCCCAAAAGGCTGAATCACTGCCCCCCAGAACCCTGAGCAGGCTCCCACCTGCCATCTGCTGCTACCTGACTGCCTGCTGCCCTCGTGCCCTGCCATTTGGTGCCTGCACATCAGCCATCTGCAGGGGTCCAGTTGCGGTGCCCACCCCTGCTGGAACAGAAGACTCCCGACTGGGATACCATCGCTCCACAGCCCAGCCCCAGGACCCAATTGCCCACCCACCCCTTCCTCGGAGGTCGCCATGCCGGGGCAAACACCATCTGAGACCACTGGCGACCCCCAGCCAGAGGGGCAGAGGGCCACCAGCTTCAGTCAGAAGGAAGTTGGTGTCCTGGTGGAGCTTGTCCTGGGCATTATGATGCCCTCTTCGGATCATCACGCGCCGACAAGGAAGGATGGGACAGGATCTGGGACGACTTTGTGGTTGCCATCAACGTGGATGGGGTGGCAACCCGCAACATCAAGCAAGTCAAGAAGCGCTGGGAGGACTTGAGGTCCAGGACCCTCATAAAGGCCCGGCGCCTCGTGGAGGGGGGCCGGGGCAGCATGAGTACCATCCAAATGAGGGTCCTGGAACGCGTACGCCCAGCGCTCCATGGCCAGATCCTTGAGAGGCAGACCCGCCTGGAGTCGAGCGGTAAGTGGCCAAGTATTGCTGTGTGAGACAGGGCATGTTGCAGTGTGCTGGTTGTCTGATACTTACCTGTATGTGTGACATAGGCCATGTACGCATGTGTGGGTGCAGGGACATCATGGTCATGCATGTGAGACCAGTAATGTGTGAACCAAACGGTTGGTGCATGTGTTTAAATGCAACATGGGGAGCCCTATGCGGAATGGACACATGAGAGCATGCCAGTCTCTGTTCCTGGACATGGGTGGGAGTGAGGGATGGGTGCTGATGCCATGTACATGTATGGTGTCCATGTCTGTGTGTCTGACCTGCGTGTATGTGACTTGTGAATGCCATGGATGCATGACACATGTCTGTGACAATGTTCAGATTCACTGATGCAGCCTAGTTATCCTTGCATCCACTGTGTCTGGGGTGTACGAGGCCAGATGGATGAAACTACGGTGAAGTGTGTGCATGTGATAGGCATGACCCATGATGCATGTGAGTTCCAAAACAACATTGTATGTTTCAAGAGTCCCTTGGACATGTATGATAATGTCCATAGCACGCGCCATGCCTGTTACTGCATGTGTTTTGCCTGCACTGACCCATGTGTTGTGGAGGGCCATGATGGAAGTGATCTTTGAAAGTGCCACTCATCTGCTATTGCTTCCTGTCTAGGGGACCATTGTACAGTACCCTGATGCTTGTGTTCTATGTCTCCCTCTACACAGCGCCAAGTGAAGAAGAGGGCGGAGACGGCGCTGTGGAGCAAAGCGGCGGGGATGCCCCCACGGCTGCAGCGGAAGGGGTGGGTGAGCCCCCACAGGGGCTTGCAAAGGCGGAAGACGGTGTGGAGCCATCCAGGTTGGTGGTTTCCACAGAGGAGGAAGAGGCCGCTACTGAGCCGCACATGGGGCCTGGTGGGGGCATCCCTGCTGGTGCAAGTGCTGCAGTCCAGGGGCGGGGGCAGGAGGCAGCACAGGTCGCCGTGGAGGGGCCTGTGTATGTCACTGTCCCTGACACTGTGACTGCACCACCATGCACCAGCATGGATGCCCCATCCCAGGCCCGTCCGCAGGTAGGAGGAATGTCCATGTCATCTGACTCCCCTCCACCTGCGGACGAGGGGACCCCTGGCTGTATGGAGAAGGTCCTGATTGGTGTCACGTTGCGCACGCGTGACATTTGTGATGACATGCGTGCGTCCCGGGGGGAGCACGCACGTCATCACGAAGAGCACCGTGCCAACGTGGCCTAGTTGGGAGCAGCCATGGTCGGGGGTTTCGTACATGTGTCGGCCACTCTGGCGACCCTCTCCTCCTCTGTGGAGGCTATGCGCCAGTCGTTCTCCATGCCGTCTTCCGGCCCAGATGCCACCAGGGCCCCCTGTGGACCTGCCCCAACCAACGCAGCCAACTCGGTGGGGATCCCATCCCTGCCACAGTTGGGAGTCGGAGGTCCAGCAGGGGTGGACACACCAGCAACTGGACCCCAGCAGATGGAGTATATGACGGCATCATCGGGCAGGGCACGTGCACAACGGCATCGGTGGATTCCATCAGCCTGGATGCCGTTGTGCTGGCAGAGGCAGTTGCTTCGGAGGCAGCGGCAGGCTCGACGTGGGAGGCATCATGGCTTGGGGCCATCAACATCAGGGGGGCAGGCATCGGCCGGAGGGCAGGAGAACCCTGGAATGGGAGTGTCTTCCGTGTGGGAGCGGTTGGGCCAGCAGATAGGTGCGGAGCGGAGGCGGGCGGAGGAGGAACGGCTCACAATGGTCAGGGCAGAGAACTCCATGCAGAGGGTGCTGAGGCGGGCTGAGTGCCTCGAGGGTATTCGCAGGGAGTTGGAGCTGGACACCGCATTATCCCTGCGAGACCTCGGGGCCAGGGAACATGCCCGCCTCCAAGCCATTGAACAGGAGTTCGATGTTGCCCTGGCCCATGACATCAACCAGTGAGCCGTCGGACTAGCCCGCCGCCTTTGTATATAGTTATTTAGGTTTAGGTTTCATTTCTTTATTATTATGATTTGGAGCCCACGGACTTTGCTCCACTTTTTGTATATAGTTGTATTTTAGATAGGGTTCTTGGTAGGTTTCATTTGCTTTTGGGATAATGGACCCTTCAGACTTTCGTTTTCAATTTTCAGGACATGTATATACTTTCTTTTAGTCATATTCACATGGAGTAATGTTTTTTATGCTTTCCATCTTTGGATTTTGTTCTATGGACTTTAGGGATGCACCACTTATATTTTTTCATGTTTTGGATTTCTTTTCTTGCTTGGATTTGACTTTACTTTTCTTATTTCAAATATTATTTCTTCATTTGCATGTGTGCTTTTCATTTTGACATTTGTTATACTTTTTAATACATTTCTTTATTCAACATTATTGGTGTGGTGTACAGTGATGATTTTGGTGCATGTCTCCATGAGCATTGGCACAGTCATGTGTTGCAACTGTGTGGCTCTGTAGGACATTTGCTGATGGGCATGCTGGTTCTTTTCAGACTATCATGGAATGGGTGATTTACTAGGGAGTGGGTGCAGTGGTTCGTTGGGTGTTTGCACTGGGGGGTGGAGGGGTGGGATTTGGGGTGGCATTAGGGCCATGGGTCTGTATAGTCATGGCGTGGTGTTTGGGGGACATGAGTGGGGGCCTGCTGGCAGGTGCTCCACATTGCTGGGGGGTCGGGGTGCAAGGGGACATGAGTGGGGGCATGCTGGCAGGTGCCCCACACTGCTGGGGGGTGGGGGTGTAAGGGGACATGAGTGGGACATGAGTGGGGGCCTGCTGGCAGGTGCCCCACACTGCTGGCGGGGGGGGTGCAAGGGGACATGAGTGGGACATGAGTGGGGGCCTGCTGGCAGGTGCCCCACACTGCTGGGGGGGTGGGGGTGCAGGGGGACATGAGTGGGACATGAGTGGTGGCCTGCAGGCAGGTGCCCCACACTGCTGGTAGGTGGGGGTGCAAGGGTACATGAGTTGGTGATCATTAGTGCAAGGAGACATGTGCCTTTGCTGGGGGGCATGCCCATGTTGGGTGGGCTGCCTGCGGGACATGACCAGGGGTGCAGGGTAGTCCCCTGTGGTGTGGGCTGCCTGCAGGGGCCGTGGAGGGTGTACAGGGAACACCTGGGAGGACCCATAATGCCAAATCACGTGTAGGACTCCCCGACACCCCCGAAATACACGTACCCTGCTGAAATTGCGTGTGAAACTTCCCGCGCACCCCTGAAATACACGTACCCTGCTGGAATCGCATGTGAAACTTCCCGCACACCCCTGAAATACACGTACCCTGCTGAAATCGCGTGTGAAACTTCCCGTGCACCCCTGTAATACACGTACCCCGCTCGCACAGGGCCAATCGCGTGTGAAACTTCCCGCAAACCCCAGTAATACACGTACCCTGCTGAAATTGCGTGTGAAACTTCCCGCACACCCCTGAAATACACGTACCCCGCTGAAATCGCGTGTGAAACTTCCCGCGCACCCCTGTAATATATGTACCCCGCTCGCACAGGGCCAATTGCGTATGAAACTTCTCGCGAACCCCAGTAATACACATACCCCGCTGAAATCGCGTGTAAAACTTCCCGCGCACCCCTGTAATACACGTACCCCGCTCGCACAGGGCCAATCGCGTGTGAAACTTCCTGTGAACCCCAGTAATACACGTACCCTGCTGAAATCGCGTGTGAAACTTCCCGCGCACCCCTGAAATATACGTACCCTGCTGAAATCGCGTGTGAAACTTCCCGCGCACCCCTGTAATACACGTATCCCGCTCGCACAGGGCCAATCGCGTGTGAAACTTCCCGCAAACCCCAGTAATACATGTACCCTGCTGAAATCGCGTGTGAAACTTCCCGCGCACCACTGAAATACACGTACCCTGCTGAAATCGCGTGTGAAACTTCCTGTGCACCCCTGTAATACACGTACCCCGCTCGCACAGGGCCAATCGCGTGTGAAACTTCCCGCGAACCCCAGTAATACACGTACCCTGCTGAAATTGCGTGTGAAACTTCCCGCGCACCAATGATATGCACGTACCCCGCTCGCACAGGGCCAATTGCGTGTGAAACTTCCCGCGAACCCCAGTAATACACGTACCCCGCTTGCCATTCTGGTACAGGGTTAGCGCAGCCCTTTGCGCTGGATTGGGGATTTTGATGGCTTTTCCCTGCGCGAAGGGCGTTCTTGGGGGCGTAACTGGCGCTGCTGCAGGGTCGCTGCACCACTGTGCGCCACGGCTGGTTTTGGTAGCTGAAATCCATGAATACGCTGTGCACGGAACTGGATTTTAGCACACGCGGCTGGCGCAGAGATTCGCTCGCACACACTGTGCACCAGCTGCGTGTGCCACTTGTGCGCTAAATTCTATGAATTACCCCCATAATGTATTTTAAGTGATTTCAATTCAGCACTCCAACTAAGTCAAGGACTAGTATGGGATGCCCAATGGAAACCATTATTTATATATTTTTATGTCAAAGTTCTTTTAATTCTGGATGATGTACCCTTAAATAACGCCCCTCTCTTTAAATTCCCCCGGTCTCACTGAACCAAGGAATAGGTTTGTTTTGCAAATTAAAAGATGTATTTGAAGAATTGAACAATATATAGATTATACCTTTATAAACATGAATAATATCTGAATATCACACTTATGAATATGAACAATGATCAGCAATGGGTAATATTACAATATCAACAACCTTTTTAATCAATTAGGAGTAGGAATAGGAAGAAGAATGCAGCAGAGAATACTTTGTATGGGTTCAAGAAAATGCACTGATAGGAAGGAATGCAACACAGAAATAAACTTGATATGAATTTAACCAAAGACAATGCAATCACTCTTTCCCCCCTGTTATTTCTCACTCCCCCAGTATGCAATAGGGTGATATGGAATGAGGACACACAGGTATCCGGAATAACAACCAACAATGCAGTTCAATCCCAATTCCCCCAGCAAGCTTAGAGAGAACAGGAATGCTTGTAAAAACAGGTCAAAATGCTTTTGAATTGTGGTTGGAATAGAATGGGAAAAATGCTAAAAATGATTTTAATTCGCTAAATGGGTTTCAGAACTATTGAGAGTTGCTTTGGATTGGGCTGGGTCAACACTAGCAATGACTATAGAATGATTAGCAGATGGAAAACGAAATTCAGAAGTAGAAAGCAAGAAATAGCTGTTTTACATAGAATGAAATTGAGCCAAATTGCAAATCGTGGCAACTTTTCAGTTTCTGGGACGTACGGTTCAAAAGTTACAGAGGTTTTTGTGAAGGTAGATTTTTCAGAAACAGAGTCAAGATTCAAAATGAAAAATGCGCTTTAAAGATTTAGAACAAAGATTTCTTAACACTAAAGAGTCTCTGGAGCCGCAAACTACACTACAGCCCAGCCACCTATCCAGAGGCGCCTCTGGATGGTTTCTGTCTGCACGAGACGATTGCCTTTCTCCAGAAAATATATATTAGCGCCAAGATGATTATCACTACAATTATAAAGGATTATGTGGAGGAGAGAAGAATTTAGAATATACAAAAGAGATTCAGTAGTGCAGTTATGGATAGGTTGGAATGGTTGGATTGGGTTACGTAAGACTAAGAGTTGACTATGGACAGTTCTAGACTAAATACTCACTCCTATGGCTTTGGAATGTAATGGGCCCGTCAAAGATCTGGTCAAGGGTTTGGACTTCACTCGCCACCGGACAGGATTCAGGGCACCTGTACTCTGCTCTCAGCAAGGCACTCTGGTCTGCGTGGCCTCTTGGACTGGATCTGACGGGTTCTGGGTTACAGCTCTGCTCTGTGGGTCTGGATCTTGGTTCTATCACGGGGTTCTTAGCTAGAATAGCAAAGCAGCTCAGCCAGGCTGTTGGATTTTGTGGTGCCCCTTGGAAGTGTAGGGGTTAAAATCAGGTTTCAAAAGATTCTGAAGGTCAGATGAAAAGAGTTCAGCTTTTTTGATTAGGCCTCTCTGCTTCAAAGTTCTAGAGTCTGGTTCTAGAGTCTGGAGTCTGGATCTTCCTGCAGGGTGCTTCGCCAAGGAATCAGTTAATGAGTGGAAAGTGTGTGTGTCTTGTCTGTCCTCCGCAGTCCCTATTTATCCATTTCCAAAGTGGGTGAGGAGGCTGATTATCTATGCCCAACCCTCTAAGGATCTGATAGGTCAGAGAATTGCCCCTCTCCTGATTTGAGACAGGAGCAGTGTGTCATATGTGTCAGAGTGACACTGTGTTTATGATCCAAAGGAAATCCCTCCCCTTTGCTTTTACCTAGGAAATCTATTTTCCCCCAAAAATATATTTCCAAGATGCACAACTTGTTAATAATACATAATTCCATGACAGATTGCTTAAGGTACATTGCTGTCCAACTCTCATCTTCCTGTGAGCTTTAGTTCATAAATGACAACTTTTTTGCACTTTTGGTGGGTTTCTCAATGTTAGTTCTGCACCAATTTGTATACATGCATACACATCCCATCTGGGCATATTCCTGTAATTTTTCATGTTCCTAACATAACCACAATGGCTGCAATATGAATAATTTCTGGGGTTCAGTCTCAGAACATCGCACAGATTCCAGATTAGTTTTAAACTGTGAGCACATTTTTCATTTTCACTACCTAAAAGTTTCATATTTTTGTCAGTTCAGTACACTTTGCTATAAGTATTTTTCTAAAACATACATTTACTTCAATCTTCAATCCACATTTTCAGTCTGGTCCGCCTCCAAAGACGGGCTGAGTCAGAGGGTCACATGGCTTGCCTTCCTGCCAGAACAGTTGTTGTCAGTCACACCCGAATTAGCATTTTCTATTCAGTTCAAGGAACCCATTTTTTCTTGCTCAGGGCCTTCTGATTAACATGCCAATGCGAAATCCTCTCCTTTCGGTGGGAATGAACAAGGTGGGAGGTTTCAGGGGAAGAAAGCCTCTTGGAAGTTTTAGCTAAATTAGGTTGCCTTATGGTCAATTGTTACATAGTTCCTTGTGAAAAATGTACATTTATAAATTTAAAATAAGCAAACATATCTTTAATTCCAGTCTTTTTCAACATGAAATCAAATGTGTGGCACTCTATATGGCATTTGATGAAATCCCTTCTTTGACACATTTAACTTTGAAAACACAAGTTTCTCCTGTCAGATTTAGAGATCGCCAGCGTCTGTCGGAGGCAAGTTACGGTACTGCACTCATTTTTGACAGATTTCTTTCCATCAAGTATCTTTAAAAGTGGATTTTGTTCTGATAACATATGATTCTTGCTGACATTGTATTTATGGGGATTCTTGCAGTAGAATAATGTGGAACACGCAACAAGGAGGTTGGATCTTTTGGGTGGTTTGGGAGCCATGATTTTTTCCAAATTTGACAACCAGGAAAATGGATTTCCAAACAGCTCTGTGTTTCTTTTGGCAATCAGCATTGCTTTTTCAAGTGGTTTCAGAATACTTTGTGCGTAGCCCAATGGTGGGTTGTGGCAGTGGTCTCCTGTGTTCACTGAGATAGGCAAAAGTGGATGACGGCCTATTTTTCTGATTTTTACTGCGCAATTTTGGGTGATTTTTAGCAAGCAGCATGCTTTCCAGTGGCCATTTCTGAGGTTTCTGCTGCCAGCAATGCACATTAATGTTGCAGGGCCTGGACCAGTGGGTTGAAACATCCCACAGTATATATGTTCTAATACAGCGTAGTACATTGAATTGTGAGCCAGAAGCGATTACGAACTATTACCAAAAACGAGATGTGGTGATTGACGAGAAAGCAATTGAAGACAAAACCGTTCCATTGGACACTGACCAAACTGTTGTAGCCTTGGCAGTAGATACCCTAGTTCAAGAGGATATTAGGGGGTGTGTGGAAGAACCAATTAGATTCCAAGACTCACCAGTTTTGTTGATGTGCAAGGGAAAATCCCCTACTAAATTAGAACAACAGTCTCTACAAGTTAAGTAAGATTATCTATGTTCACAACAGATGAATACTAGTGATAAAGTTCTACAATTGCCTTTAAGCAAACAATTTGACATGTTTAACAAATCTAAAACTGACACTGTTAAAATCACAAAGAACATGACCACTATACGTAAATGAAAAGTTGTTAAAATCCAGAAGCAAGCGACAAGAAAACAGAAATCCAAAACAAGACGTTCTATTAGAATCCTAACTATTCCTGTAAAACCTAAAGGTAATGTGAAGGTAAATATTAATGAAAATTGGGAGATTAAATGCCCGAATTTTGTTCAGCAAGATGGGAGAGCAGCCCTTTCATCGATTGGGGTTCAGTTAATATATAAACCACTTGATGATCTTGTAGATATTGTGGCTATGGCCAATTCAACAGAACGTAATGAGGTGAGTCCTCTGCAAGAAAATAATATTTTACAACCACAAGGAAAATCCTTGCAAACAAGTAGTATTGTACAACCACAAGGAACATCCTTGCAAACAACTAATTCACTTTTTACTACATTTGATCAAATGCAAGATGAGATGAGAAACACAATTGCTACATACATTCGTGATACAAATGATTCTAAATTTTACCATTCGTCTTACATAACGCAGTCAGAGGTCCCCTCATACAATCCGGTGTTGTAAGGACCAATCATGGATAAAACTGGGAACAATCATTCAGTGCTAAAAATTGATCAAACAATAATTGTGCCAGTTACAAAACCTAATGGGACAAGAAAGGCCTCCGATGCAGACTATAACAATCTAATTATATCAAATTCAAAAGGTCCTAATTCTAATTTTACAAACTATCACTGCTTGATATTAAAATGCAGAGGGCATCCCTTTCAAAACTTTGACTTGAATAGAACTAGTGTTCTGAATATATGTTCAGAAATCCCGAGTCTAGAAGACATAGCACGTCCGACTTTGATTTAGTTGAATTCATTCATGGGAAAGAACTAACAGAAGTGCGACTATATATTCGATCGGGCGTAATTCTTAACACCTTATGGTTAGCGAGAGGACCACTTTATGAGATGGGATTCCTACTAATGCAGGATCCATCTGCAAATAGATTCAAGCCTGCAATGATTAAGCCTAATATATATGGATATTCTCATATGGAACATCCTAATTCAAACTCAAACATGCACGATATCCAGGCTAATTTAAGTAGCATGCGAAATCCAGGACAATAAAAACTCAGGTTTAATAACTATGTGAGCTTGTTGTCCTGAAATACAAGAGGACACAGGCATTTTGTTAACAATAAATGCCAGGAACTAAGTACACATGACATCATTGTGCTGCAAGAAATGTGGCTTACCACGACTCCGATATGGGATGCATTTAATGAAACCATAGTTCTAGCTATAGTTAATCAGAGGGTTCGCCCATGGCTGGATTACTTATTGACACGAAAAAGACTAAAAATGTCCTTGTCACCCTCTATAATTCACCTTCGAAATACAATCAGGTAGTTAAGATTAAGCACTTCCAGTACACATTTGCTATAAACAATATTTATTGGCCTAAAGCTCATCTGTCGGCAGATATTTTTTTCACACATATACAAGCCATTTTGGTTGACCTCATATTAGATAAGACGTTGGACTATACGTTAATAATGGGAGATTTGAATTTGCATATTTGAGGCATTACTTCCACTGAAAGCTTATTAGTGAGGTGGTCTCATTTAATGGTGGATAGGAATTACATTATTCTAAATGGCTCAGGGGGACACTCCGTCTCAATGCACTTGGTCGAGAGGACAGCAAAAAGCTACTATAGACTATATTTATACTGATGTTAATTTCTCTGACATTGTAGAGTCACTGATTATTAAAGACACTAATCACAGTGATCATATACAGTTGCAACTTACATGGTCTTGGCTGATACAGGTGGCACATAACACACAAAACTACCTTGCAACAGTCACCACTGTGAACAATGCTGGCAATCGATTAACATGGACAGATACAAAATTATTAATAAAGCAATATGACCCGAGCGGTGGGGGCCTTACCAACTCAGGTAATGCCCGGGGGCCCATAGTTATAGGCCCAAGCGAAGCGAGGGCCTTAACGAAGGCCCGGGGCATTACCTGAGTCGGTAATGGCCTGCCGCTCGGGTCATGTTGCTTTTCGTACTCTGGCACGCAAGATTTGCGTGACAGGGGCACTAAAAGCATTTTTTGCTGTCCCAAAAATTTTGCGACAAAATAAAAAAGGAAAAACGACCAAGAAAATGGCCGCCAGGAAAGGGAAAACTGAGTCTGTTTTCCCTTTCCATGGCGGCCATCGGGAGTCCACACGCTGGAAACAAGCAGTGATCCCAGCGCGTCCGCTCCCGAAAAAAAAGGAGAAGAAGGTAAGTGGGGTTTGGAGGGAGGGAGGGGAAAAAAAAAGAAAAAAAGAAAATGTACCTGCATCCCCGGCGGGGGATGATGGATGCCTCCAGCCGTGTGAAGGCTTGGAGCGGATATCCCGCTCCGAGCCTCCACATTGCTGGACGCTGCCATCGTCCCCCACCGGGGGCATTGGGGGCAGAAGGTAATTGGGGTGGGGAGGGCAGGCAGGAGGGTGGAAAGGGAAAAAATAAAAAAAAGCCTTACATGAGTGCCCGGCGGGGATGGCCGCGCTTCGAGCCTCCTCGTTGGCTGAGGGGCTGCCACGCTCAGTACAATGGCCGTGGAATCCCGGCCGAGGGATTCCTGGCCGGGTAATGCCTCAGCGAGGGCCAATCAGAATGGTTGTTTCATTCTGATTGCGCCCTCGCTGGGTACTAAAATACCATAGAACCCTCGTGGATATTTATCAGGATGGTAATAGTGATGACGAGATCTGTTATGTTTCCACCATGCACATTTTTAAGCAGAAAAGTTGGCCGGATGGACCATTAAGACAGCGGCCTCTCCACGCGTTTGACCCAGAAGTTAAACAGAAAAAAATACAATTACGTCAAGACATTCGAAATTTGCAGCACAAACCTGTCAATATGAGACCCTCCTTAACAAAACAACTTAAATCAGCCTATAAAAACTGGCTGCGCAGTAGGCATTCCATCCAATACCTTCATGACGGTAGTATGATGTTCAATCAACTATTGGCCAAATCAGTGGGTTGCATATGGGGCCTATTGAATAAAGCTCTACATAGGACCCAGATGTCTGCTCAGTCTAATCCCATTCCAGAAAATGTATGGAGTGACTATTTTGCCAATGTTTATCAGACGCCTTTTGCACAGATGGAATGCAAGCTCGAGGTTAGAAATTCTAATCACGGATTCTTTAAGGATGACATATTACGTCGTATTTTTGAAACTCAGTACATCCAGAGCATCTGGACCTGATGGTCTACATAATTGGATGATAAAACGAAATCTGCAATCTTGGGCAGAAATTCTGTACGAAATCCATATACACATTATGCATTCAGGCAAGATTCCATTGTCATGGAAGAAGTCCATCATTGCACCTATTTTTAAAAAAGGTCCTAGATTAGACCCTAGATCCCATCGGCCAATAGCACTGTTAGATTGCCCCGGGAAAATCTTTTCTCGCTTAGTATTGACCAAACTTAATAAGTGGCTAACCAATCAGCAGTTGAGGGATCCCTTTCAAACGGGTTTCATTCCGGGGTTGGAGACAGCAATGAATCAAACCTCGTTAACAGCAATATTAGAACATGCTAAACAACAGAAGCAGCCGATTTATGCAGCCTTTATAGATTTTGGTAAGGCATTTGATTCTGTACCTAAGGAGATGCTTTTAAGAAACTCATGAGTCGAAACAGTCCCTGGTTTATCTTGAAGTGGATTTATGAATTGCATTCTGAGACCTTGATTCAAATCCGTTTGAGTAGCGATGGTCTTTTGTCTAGTCCTATGACTACCATGAGAGGATTTAAGCAAGACAGTTTATTGGCGTCAGCCTTGTTTCATTTTTTTATTACAGATGTCGACGTTCATTTCCAAAATCTTACAACTGACTCTTCACCTTTGCAGAGATTTGCGATAAAATGGTTGCTGTATGCAGATGATATGATTTTGCTTTCTAGAACGCCAAAGGGGCTATGACTAATGGTGAAGGCCCTAGAAGATTTTGCTAAGATCAATTACATCACGATCAACACAACCAAGTCATAAATAATTCAGTTTGGTCCCAGCAAAAAACGGATGGCAAATAATACTTTGCACCTGCAGAATGCAAGAATACAGGTTGTAACACAGTACACTTACTAGGGAGTGTTAGTTAATAATCACATGGATGATAAACTTTACGATGCCAATATAAGAAACAAACTATTGTCCGCAATATCGCAAACTAAAATCATAGATCGTATGTATTGCAAATTCTCGATTAGTCCTATAATCACATACTATAAGCAGAAGGTTACTCCTATTCTGCTCAATGGATTGAAACAATGAGGTGGAAGCCGTACTCCTATTGGACTAAAATAGAGAGTTATTACTGAAAAAAGGTTCTCCGCCTTCCTATGTCTGAGCCCATTTCCATTATAAGGTATGAGCTAGGTCTGATATCACTCAGCGCAATGTATAAGTGGAAACTTTGTGCACTATATCTTTTGAAAGAGGCCGACAATGGATTGTTCTTGATACTGGCCCTCATTACGAACCTGGCGGAGTGGGTTTACGCCAGCGTTATTCGCGGCGGACCCGTCCGCCCTACTACGAGTTCCCGTAGCGCCATGGAGCGTTTTCCGCCTGGTTTTTCCGGGCGGAGAAATCCATGGCGCTACGGGACCTTGTTGTTAATTACGCCACCGTATTTTACGGTGGCGTAATTAACGCCTTCCCCACTCCCATTATACCCTATGGGGCAAAAATGGGAATGGGGAAGGGTAAAATGGGGGATGGGGATTTACCGCCCAGCCAAGGTCGGCATGGGGCGGAAAATCCGCCAACCCCCATGGCGCTATCGGCAGCTTTCCGCCGTGCTCCGCGGTGCATTTAGCACCGCGATTTCCGCCAGGGTCGTAATGAGGGCCTGTCTAGCTACCTCCAGGAGTCTAATGGCAAGTTTCCAAGCTTATGGCGATCTGAGGTGCTGAAGATTCTGCATGAAGCCGATAACTATTATTTTGCTGACCATCAACCCAGATAGAGCTAAAACCAAATTGTGGGAACAAGATTGGATGCAAACAAGGGAGCAGTGCCTGAAATATAAACATTTGCATCAGCATCCCCTGGCCCTAAAGAAATATGGGCAAGCTGCAACATACCTGCTGAAATCCCTGAATCCTCAGCACCGCGCAGATCTTTTGCGCTTCAGGCTAAACTTGTGGCCTACTAAAGAAGTGTTGTTCAGGTGTAAAATGGTGTCAAAATCAGATTTGTTATGTCGATTTTGTCAACAAGAAAAAGAAACCTTATATCATTTGTTTATAGCATGCCGAGAATTAAGCTCCAAAAGGAATTTATTCTTTAAGTGTTATGTTGAAGATTACAGGGACAACAGTACTTGTGGATTTGTTTATTTCATATTTGTAGGAAATATGTATTATATGCAATTGTAAAATGTATGCGTAGTTTACATTTGAAAGATACAGTGTAAAAGAAACAGAATTTGATGAGAAGAATCACTATGTCATAGAAATATTAATTTAAAGTATTGTGGGCGTTTAGATGTCAGTTGAGTTGTATTAACCAAAATGTGAATGTCATATATATTATTTATATAAGTTATTTTCATATTGTAAAATGTAAATTGTGTTTTATATTGTACATTTACAAATTGTGATTTGTAAAGATTTAAAAATGTTAATTTACTTTTTTAATGTTTTTATGTTGAAAGGTTGGTTTGTTTCCAGGCAAAACAACATTAATAATAACAAAAAAAGAATGTGTTTCCAGAAAAGGCAGCTCAGTAAACTTTGCAGTGAGATATCTCAGTTTGTTAATGCATCTAGTGTAGAGCTCGTGTGTAGCCTGCAAGTCCCAGTTTGGGTAAGAGCAACTCAACCTCACATCCTTCTGAAATTGATAAAATTAGTAAAGATGAAATGTACAATTGTAAGATTTTAGGCCAGACCAATACTATGTCAGGCATGCCTGGGTCTGCTTTTCATCTTGCAGACTGCAGAGGTTGATATATTGAGTACTGTTGAAGTTTATAATATTGCAATATAGGAAATCCATAGCAGGCATGGACCTCTGAAAAGCCTACAGGGCTTGGAAAGTGTCAGTCATGCATCAGGCGTGCCTGAAGCTTCATGAAGCTGGATCTGCTTCAATGGGGCCAGTGAAGGTAATCGTTTCTTAATGGGGAGAGTCCATGGCGGCAGGCCAATAATCTTGGAAAGGTCAGTAGGGCTGAGGCAGAGTCAGGCGTAGGTTAAGCACTCATGATGCACACTTGCATCCCTTTGGCGTTGCTCAAAAAATACTATTTAGGCGGGCAGTGTTTGCAGTGTTATCAGCTCTGTTCATGGGGAAAATATATAACATAGCTCTACAGTAAGTGTTTTTAAAACGTTTTTTTTTCTATCAGCTGGAAACAGAGTTACTTTTGGTTTATATATTAAAGGCACGTCCAGGTGCAAGTGCTTAGTCATTTGGGTACTGTGGAGGCAAGTTCAGTGGGGCGGTGCATTAACCCCTTAAGTGCTAAGGACGAGTTTGTTCATCCTATTTGCATAGACTTGCATAGAACTCAGCATTTTAGGGGTTAAAGTGAGGCGTTAATGCCTCCATTAAATACTCTGCCCATTTGTGTGCCTTTCCAAGGCATAGGATGGGCACAAAGCGGAGTTGGCATCTCCTTTTTTCTCTGTCTTGGAAGAGCATCTGGTTTTACACCTACATGAGATTTTTATGCAAGCATAAAACCAGTGGATTCCTATGGAATATGCCTCACATTTGCATCTGGTAAATAGCAGGTGGTTTCCATAGGAATCTATTATAAAACGCTGACGCAGAGCGTTACTAGCCAGCAGAGTTTTACATTTTACAAAGCAGTGCTTATTTGTGACGTGGGTATGATAGTGTCTCCTCAGGTACGTACCTATTAAAACTATGCAGACCCTCAGACTAAACAAAACCTCACCAGCCAGAAATGGAAGTCATATAGTTAACACCACCAGCAGTTTCCAAAAGGGAATTACTCCATTGAAACCAAGAGAGAAGGAGGTTTGTGCCGAATGAGCTGTAAGTACTGTGCAAAATAAGGCCTAGGAAAGAGTTCACAGAACAGCATCTCTGAACAGTTTCACTATAGCTAAAAGCAAGGTTTACAGTGGTTGGGTCTCCTCTAGATCGGTATCTATATCAGTGTGTGGGTGTTTGGAAGAGGGTGGCGGAGATCAAGAGCAGAGGAGAGAAATATAAAGACTCAGAAAGAAATGGGGAATAAGAGAGAGGGAGAAAGAGAGAAAATGATATATCGAGAAAGCGAGAGAGATGAAGAGTGAGACAGAGAAAGATGAAAGGGAGGCAGAGAGAGAGTGAAAGGGGAGAAGGAATGTGAAAGAAAGAGAGAAACAGTCGGAGACAACACGGAGTGATCGGAAGAAAATCAGAAGAAATAGAGACAGTGAGGAAGAGGGATGAGAGACAGGAAGAGAATACAGAAGTGAGAAAGTATGGGGGAGGAAGAGAGAGGTTTTAGATGATCCTGGGTAGTCGTTTTCTAGTTACTGAGTAATATTCATGCCTGTAAGTTAAGTGTTCTCTAAGTGTTTTTTCCTTTCAAATGCATCTTAGCGGTCAGAGGCAGAGCCAGCCTGTGGACAGCACGATTGAAACATGCTGCGCAATCATCTCTCCGTTCATACATTATCGAGGGGGCTGTGGCAGAGCAGGGGGGCAGAGTGGGCACCGCTGGTATTTTCAGTCAGAGCTGGTGTTGGCTCGTGGACAGCGCTATTGCAGCATGTTGCTCACCCATCTGCTCAGTCAGACAATGCACACTTTAGTGGGGCTATGGCGGCACAGCTGGCACTCACATCAATCCCTCTGTGAGCAGCGCTGGAAATGGAAATGATTAACTGTGGGATCCCACCAGTGACCGCGGAGGGGGGCAGGATTGGTGAATGCAGGAGATTTTTCTAAGCCCTCCCTATAAACAAACACATCAATTTCAGGAGATTCATTATTAACACCTGGAAAATAAACAAAGTGGAGGAGAGTTTCCTATCATCCACCAGCCATCGTACCCAGTAACTGTTCAACATTGTCACGTCTTTCTCTAAAGCACATCCACACATCCTCCACACCCCCATCCAATGCAGTTTGCAACTCCCTCATGAGCTACTTCAACTCCAGAATACACGTCAGGACAGCCCTCCCTTCAGCTCTACCACTCACACCCCTACGCCCAAATATTCCAACACATGGTACAATGTCCACCCCATCGACACTGACACCCTCATCACCCTCACTGCCAAAACAAAACCTAAACACTTCCTGGATGATGCATGCCCACCTCAAGCTGCATCGAAATGCATCTCCACCTTAGCTCCCCACTGGTTCAGCATCATCAACTCCTCTCTCTCTCACATAGTACTATCACGGCTGCATTCAAAATGGGACAAATCATAAGCCTCCTCAAAAAACGATCTCTCAAACCCATGCTCCATGAAAACGACTTCCCCATTACTATCCCACCTCGCCAGAATCATGGAACGCTTTGTAATTACCCAACTGCAATAACACATCACCACAACTTACTCAACCCCTTTCAACCTGCCTTTCGACTTGCAAACAACACTGGGACTGCTACTCTTCACAAATTCTTGATGACCTCCACAGTATCACGGATAAAGGACACACAGCACTACTCATACTCATCGACCTCTCTGCAGCCGTCGACACCATAGACCACACCATTCTATAAGACATCCTAGCCCACAGGATGAATCTCTCTGGCACCGTACTTGACTGGTTCACCTCCTTTCTCATTGACAGGACACACTTTGTCTCCATGCCCCTTTATCTATCAGACCCCACAAGTATAGGGTATAGGGTCCCACAAGGCTCCTCCTTATCTCCACTCATCTTCAACCTATAGGTTGAATCCCTTGGACAGACCGTTAGCAAACACAATTAAGAAGGCACCATATCTGGAAGCCGAAACGTCCTTGGATTAGGCATATCACCAGCCGGTCCGACTTCAACCTTGGGGAGAATACTCCCGACGTAGAATAAGGATTGGTCATCACCCAACCCCATTAATTCCCTCCTCTTCGTATTTCACTGCACTAATTTGTTGTAACATATATATATTTGTATCACCATGTTGTTTGATTTCCTATCATTGGTGGGATTGACTTTCATTATTGCAGTTTTTAACGCACACTGTATCAGTTACTGAGTGTTCAGTAATAGTTTTTTCTGTTTTCCTGGAAATGTTTGATTTAATACGAATTTGAGGCTCATGCTCTCATTTTGTCATTAACCTCAGATGAATTGGTATGTACTACCTTGATTATCTTATAACCAATCTGATGAGAAAAATGAAATTAAACTCATGTAGATGTTTCATAAACGAGACTATGAACTAATATGTTATTGATTCACAAATAGTCTTGATACCTAATGTTTTTTTTCAATACTTAATGAAAAATGTGCGTCATACGTGACATAGTTAACACCAAGATCCTACCAGAAAAGAACAGCATACAGAAATAGCGATATGCTCTAATTCATATTGGCGGCTACCTCCTTTTGTGATGCGGTGAACACATTTGACCCTACAAAGCTTGCTTGAATATTTTTGGCAAAGTACAATCCTAACAAGCATAATCACATGTATCCAGACCATACGTTCAAGTAGTCTAGTAAGTAAGTCTCTCGACCTCAAGTCCCTGCTTCTGCAACAACAGCAAATATAAAACACTAAACCCCTTAATAGTTGCAAATGGATTAACAGATCCGAGATCACAAGACACATCTTTGCCAGATCCTGGAACCCGGGAAAACCTGTCCTAATGAACAGATCAGGAATTGTTTTGAAAGTTCACTTCTGGGTGGGATAGGGCATTCCAGCCAGATATGTCACAGGCCGCAGTTGATCCTCTGCCCCAACGGACAGACAGAGCCTCTAGGAGTGGTGTATGTGAGACACTTTCTGCTGGACTC
Organism: Ambystoma mexicanum; assembly: GCF_040938575.1. Taxonomy (NCBI): domain Eukaryota; kingdom Metazoa; phylum Chordata; class Amphibia; order Caudata; family Ambystomatidae; genus Ambystoma; species Ambystoma mexicanum. Next base: position 114,513,175 of record NC_090922.1, read on the forward strand.
TTGGTATGGGCCGAGTTATTGCAACATTGTTTAACTGAGGCCAGTCAATAAGAAACTAATGTCAGGCTCGTGCATGAGACAAGACTCCAACTTGCTATGATAGGCTACAAGCTGGGCTTGGAGGTGGAGCAGTGCCTGCATGAGAGAGTGGAATGTCAATGTAACGTGACACCATGTGTGCATCAAATGGAGGGAGAGAGGTGGGAAAGAAAGGAAGAATATTAGCTTGAAGGAATTTGGTCTGTTTGGCAGGAGGCTGCAAGGGGGCAAGAGGGACCACAAGTGGTGCTACGGCTGGAGGGCAGAGTAGTCATCCACTTAGGCTATGACTAAATCTACCATCTTATGGTCAGGCAACACCTGCATAGCGCAATGATTCACAGGAAGGAAAGAGACAACCCAAGCGCTCTGTATCGTTACACAATCCAGAAAACCTCAAGGTATTGTAATATTTTGGCCACAGGTGGCTTTGTCATCTTTCAGCCAAAACTAAAAGAAGGAAGCTGGCAAGAAAGCATCGGCTTTCAAGAGAACAAGAAGAAACGTGTTGACATAAACACAGAGGCCTGTGCATGGTGCATGTAGACCATTATCAACCTAGTCCCAACTGCCATTTTCCTTCACCTTCCTCTTAAACCTGCTTCTGGGTTAAGGTCCTGAGAGGGGAAATCCTTCTCTATAGCACGTGATGAGATACAGCAAACTATTCTTAACAGAAGGTATCACGTTCAAGAACATTGTTGAAAAGTTTGAAAGGACACATTGGGTTGTCACACTTTGAACTGAGTCATGTGTGTCCACCATAAAGTAAAAAAAAACAGGTTTCATGTGACTATGCCACAGGAGCACGTATGCAGTGCCCCTGTGGTCTCAGGATGTGGTCTCTTCTAGAGTAAACTACTGGTCAGAGAGCGCCACCTTGGTACATAGGGTCTCCCTTGAGTAAAAACATGCATAGAGTAACTTGGCCTCCCAAATAATAATTTGTCATATATCACAGACCTGTAATAACTTTGCAAGGAAGTAACTGTGCCTTCACAACTTGCAAACTCCAAAGAAGAGTCTTCTGTAGTATGCTGGAAATCATGAACCACGAGCCATCATTGAAGCCTCATTGCAAGACAATGGGCCTCATACGAGCATGGAGGTAGCCATGCCTGTATGGCAGGCACGGCTATGCCATGCTCGCTACCGGCACCGACTCTCGTGATTGGACAATAACCGGCCCATTACGAGATGAATGGGCCGGTAATTGCCCATTTGCAGGTGGCGGCATTGCCGGGCTCCCAATCCACTGTTAATAACAGTGCCGGCGGCATTACGAGTTCTTCTCGCGGGTTCCCGACAGCCCACCAGGTCTTACCTAGCGAGCTGTCAGGAACCCGCGAGCAGAACTCGTAATGCGGCGGTCCGGTATGAGATTTATAATGAGGCCCAATATATCTTTTAAATACAGTGTTTATAATGGTCCTCTTCCCGTAAATAATGTTACGTTCTGTGTGTGATTCAAGACATGTGAACTAAGTACACTTTATTCAGGATTGCTCATGCTCCAAATCCGCACATTACACGACGGCACTAGCCTTTTTCCGGCCCTTCCATGATCTTTCCCTATACATCATGGTCTTGTGTTCCAAGTACCATAGTTATTCTAACATTGTGGAACGGGCATTACAACCCTCTAGAACTTAAACAACTACATATTATTCATTCAATTTCTTTAATTACACCTTGGCTTTCTTCGAGATACGAAGAGCTTGTTGAATAAGTGGAGACCGGTGATACTGATGGAACATGTGTGTGAACATCTCTTACTTCATCATCAGCGATAGACGGCTCAGATGTGGTGCCAGGCACTTCCACTAAAGTAGAAGTTTCAGGATCTTGATATTCCTTGACATTATACAAATTCACTTCAGTTACTTTATTTCACCAATCAGCCGTGATCGTAGATCCTTTCACATTTGTCACCTTCAGGGGTTGTGGATCAAAACGAGAAAGAGCCTTATGCGTCCTATGCAGTTGCACTAGGAACCTATCTCTAGGAATTATGGCATGGATTTCCCTCTGTGATCCACATCTGATTTATTTAATCTTCTGCCTCTGAAGCACATCACAGATTCTCATCTCAAGATCCACTGTCTTGGGTGCTTCACATTGGAGGAGCCTTGGAATCACTGTTCCTCTAAACATAATGTCAGCAGGACCTCCCTTGATGGTTGCATGAGGTGTGATTCTGTAATCCTGCAAGAATTAGCAAAGGCCTAGAACTAGAGCACTGTGAGTTATGTTGCCTATCTGAAGAGTTGCCTTGAGGATGCTCATGAAGCGTTCAACTGAGCCATTGTCTTGAGACCACAAAGGTGTCATTTTCTGATGCCACACACCTAAGAGGTCTGCAAACATCTCAAACTCAACTCCATAGAAAGTTTGCCCATTATCAGATTTGAGAACCAATGACTTTCCATTAGGTGGAAATATGGTATCAAAAGCCGGGATCCCTTATGCAGCAGCAGTGGAAGGACTAATTTGTATCTCAGGATATCTGAAAACCCCATGCACTTCAGCTACATTGCAATGTACACTGCACTTGGGGCAAAGAAGCCTGCTGCCACTTCATCCCTAATGTCCTCTATAGCGGCATAATGTACAATGATTCTGTTCAGTGTGGCTTGTTGGTGCTCTGACTGACCTGACTGTGACAGTGTGACTGCTACCATTGTGTCTAGACCAGAAAAGCAAGACATTCTTCCTCATTGGTGTAATGCCAACATGTGTTTTGTCTTGAAGCAACCAGTCTCACTATTTTGTTGTCTCTTTGGAGTAAAAAATAGCTAGAAATGAAACATTTACTTTGAAATAAACGACATCTTTGAAGTTCATCTGCATTTGCCCCTCCCACAGTTTGAATATAGTCGTCGATGTTGCATCACCCCTGCAAATTAATGAGGTCCATAACCAACGATAATGTAGGCTCAGCATGGGACATTTGATTGAGGTCACTGAGAGGCACTGCAACAAGTTTTGCATTCTGCACAATGTAATTGCTGTTTCACTGGAATCTCTTGGATGTGGGTGAGAAAAGAAGTTAGTCGGGGTTTGATCTTTCCCTGGCGTTTGCTCAATTTTATAGTTGTAATCTTGACAGAGCATACCCCAATTTATCCTGGGAGGTAGCTTCTCTGCTGAATTTCCATATATTATGAGGAATGCCAGATGGTCTGTTTTGATGGTAAAAGCATCACCATGCAAAAATGCCCACAGCACTGTAATGCTCTATTTCTCTGCTTGTGAAAAGGTACTTTCCTAGTATGTTAGACTTCTACTTGGACACAAAAGTATTATTCTCTGTGTGCCATTTCCCCCCCTCATGTTGAGATATTATCGCTCCCAGCATTGGTGGCTAGAAAATATTTTAACTGGATGGGCATAAATATTTACCACAAATATGGGTGAGCGACCAAGCGCATTGAGGGAACCCAAACCAGATAGAGGAGGTTCAGGGGAAAGGGGGTTCTGCCCCCCGAGAAATATTTTTGGGGGATAATGGGTAAAACGGTGGATTATATAGAACACTTTCTGTGAAAATGTGGGTGAAAAACCAGTCAGTTTGCAATTGGTTTTGCAGAGTAATGCGTAAAAAAGTCCAATAGATGCGAGTCACCAACAGTGCACAGGAGCATTTCTCAACACATCTTCATTATGCCTTTCCCCACAACATATGCCAGCATAAAAACATATTCATGCTAGCTGCTCCTATACATGCCAGTATTCCCATTTAAGAACAGACTCATGGTTGTACATAATGCCAGTAATTATACTATAAGAAAACATGCTCAAGCTGGCTCTGTCAATATATGGCAGTATCTGCACATAAGAGTATACTCCTGTAGGCTTTGCATTAAAAATGACATGCCACAATAAGAAAACATGTCTGACTCGTAATAACACTTATGTTTCCATAGATGCCCAGTAAAAATGCCATGCACAGTAAGAAATGGCTAAACTCGGTGCTCCAAAATGCCAATCTAGACACATAATAACACTTGTCATGCTTGCTTTATTGTATATGCCCAATAAAAGGTATCATGCCACAGTAAGACATCACTAATCTGGATGCAGCAGCATACCAGTGTAGCTACATAATAACACTGAACATGCTTGTGTTATCATAAATTTACTGTTCAAAATGTCATGCCACAATAAGAAATAGTTATATTGGCAGTGCTAAAGTGCCAGTCTACCCATGTAATAACACTTATGCTTGCTTTAGCATAAATGCCCAGTACAAAATGTCATGCCACCGTAAGATGCTACATAAAAATGCCAGTCTAGCCATGCAATAAAATGGATCATGCTTGCTTTATCATAGATGATATGTGATAAGGCATGCATCACAACAGATGCCTAACAAAAATGTCATGCCACAGTAAGAAAAGGTTAGATTGGTGGCCTCTAAGTGTGAGTCTAGTCACGTAATGACACATATCATGCTCACTTTATCATAAATGCACAGCAAAAAATGCCATGCCATAGTAAGAAAAGACCAGATTGGCTGCACAAAAATGCCGGTATAGACACATAATAACGCTTATCATGCTTGCTTTATCGTAGATTCCTAGTAAAAAAATATCATGCCACAGTAAGCAATCTATAGTCTGGATGCACTAGAAGGCCAGTGTAGCCACATAATAACACTTAACATGTGTGCTTTATCATAAATGCACAGCAAAAATACCATGCCACAATACGAAATGGCTATACTGGCTGCCCCAAAATGACAGACTAGCCATGCAAAAACGTGTATCATGCTTGCATGCTTTATCATAGATGATATGTGATTGTCATGCACCACCCTTGGAAGTGGTGGCAGAGATGGAACTACTCCTAAAATGGTTTCCTATGGTGCCATCCTGACGTTCTAGTGTTTTTTCAACATGGCTGACTTACCCATATTACTGTGTACAGAAGGTTGCTTCCTTGCGTTGTATCTGTCTTTGGTTAAGCGCAGTGGTCGAAGTGTACGAAAAGAAGTAGTAGAGCTATCTTCCCTACTGGCCTGCACCCACTCCCCACAAACCCAATTATCACGTCCCCTCCCACCCACAATACACACCACCAAACACTTGCACCTGCTGTTTAAGGGAACGTTCAGTGCAGTGCACTGAAAGGGCAAGTTTCAACTGCTTCCTACACTTTTATTTTAAAACGAAACCATTCCGGAACGGTTTCTTTTTAAAATAAAAGTATAGGAGCTGTAAAAGGTAATTTAAAAAAGTAGAGGATCACCGCTCCCGCTCACTTCGACCACTGGTTAAGCGCTGCCGGTTCCTGTGTTTACAGCGTTCTAGCATTCCTTAATCTTTTCCTCCTTTGTAGCCCTCTAGCCTTTCTTCATTCCTCGGTTTCCTCCGCACGCTCGGGTGCTCTCCTTGTCTTAAGGTAATAGCTTTCGGGTTTCATTTGTACTATAACTATTTTATCTTTCCAAGCGGTCTCTTCCGCACACTGATCCTTCCTTTCACACGCTCTAGGGATATACTTCTTAATATTTTCGAGCCCTTGCTCTGTATCTGGCGAATTCATATACTTTCCTGGAGCTTATCTCCACCTCTTTGTTTACTCTTACCTTTGGTCCTGTACCGTCTCCTCCTGTATTCTCCTTTCTGTCTTTTGCCGGTAGTTCCCTTCTTTCTTTGGGCATCCGTCTTGTTTTTCTTTCTCTGCCTTTCCTCGAGTGTACCTTGCTTCTGCCGTGCTTTTCATGTATGGTATCTTGCTTTCCTTCCTCTTTTTCTTGCGCTATTTCTTCCATCTATTAGCTTTCCTCTGCTGTTTTTCAGGCGGCTTGGCAAACAACGGCTTGCAGCCCATTCTGCCGTTGTTTGCCACACTAGTACATTTTGCTTCTACTGGCTTTCATACTGGTACCTCTTGCTCCTGCCGGCTCTCATACTGGTACCTCTTCCTCCTGCCGGCTCTCATACTGGTACCTCTTCCTCCTGCCGGATCACATACTGGTACCTATTGTTTCTGCCGGCTCTCATAATGGCACATTTTGCTCCTGGCGGCTCAGTGAAAGCAACTGCTACAGTGAAACAACTCTGGTTCCCTCAAGACTCCTTTATAACCTTGAGAAGAGACTTTCTATCCAGTAGGGATTTCAGCATCAGACCAACCACTCATAGTGACTGCTAATTCTTGCGCCAGGCCTACTACTGTTCAGGGCTTTTTGTGCCGGTAGGACTTTTTCCCTGATTGGAGGCTTGCTCCGCTGGGGTCCTATGGACTTGGAATCTGTCCTTGAGCTCCGGATGGCCACATTCAGCACAACAGACCGTATCCCATAGAGGTCTGCAGGAGGACATCAAAGATGAGCTTCCCCGCATAAAATGACCAAACAGTTTCCAGGAACTAGGCACATTTGCTCCACAGATCGAATACAGGCTAAATGAGAGACCCCATGAAAAGAGGAAGTCTCGGTTCTATCCTCCAATGTCCAGTCAACCACCAGTAATGAAGGGGAGGACGGTATCCGAAGAACCTATGCAAATTAAAGCCACAAGAGGGCCATTGACAGCAGAGGAACGAAAGAGACACTGAGAACTGAACCTATGTATGTATAGTGGATCCTCTCGACATCTACTGCGGAACTGCCCTGAAGTTCCTCCAGATCGTCAGGGAAACACCATGCCCTGAAATTATGCAAGGGATTCAACAGGGAAGGCAGTGCAAATCCTTGCGAAAACACCAGATCAGGAGACCGCGGTTCAGGAAACGAATGGAACAATTGCTTAATGGTTTTCCAGGTAGCGTTTGAAGTGGCACCAGATACTACTATCCCCGTACTTGCCATTCTGGGTTGTGGAGCTGCCGGCAATTTTATTGACATAGCCGGGGCAGAGGAAAACTACATTGCTTTACAGGAAAAGAAGAAGAAGAAGGCTATACCAGTGAAAGTTGTGGACGGTCACCCATTGTCTTCTGGACCAATTGTCATGGAAACAAGACCGGTATTACCCAAATTGTTTGTTTACAATTGTTCGAATGAACACTTGACCGAATTTAAAGGGTCACAATTGACCTTTTCACAATTGACCGTATATATATATATTGGGGTTTTGGGGGTTTGGCATTGGGTAGGGGGTTGTGGGGGGTTTCCCCCCACATATATGTTACAATTGACCTTCACAATTCGGTCAATTGTGAAAAGGTCAATTGTAATTCGAACAGTTGTAAAACGAACAATTCGTATACAACCAACAAGACCTACCCAGATATCTATGGCTAACCATATTGAAACACTTACATTTGATGTGATTAGGGCCGCACATTTTCCTGTTATTCTGGGGATTGTTGGTGGAGCTTACACAACCCTCGGATAGATTGGAGTGCCAACAGGTTAAGCTTCGATTCTACGTATTACTGTCAGCACTGTATTAAGGACCCCATAGAGGTGGTTACGTATGACTTCATGACTAACAGTTCATGCTCAATTGTATCCTCAGTTCTGATGCATTACCAAGCTTTTGCAGAAGTCTTTGAAGACGTTGTACCTCAACTCCTCCCATCTCATTGTCCGGAAGACTGCGGAATAGAATTCAATGATGATGCTCCTCTTCCTTTTCAATGGTAAATCACCCTCTTTCCCAGCTGGAGAAGAATGCATTGAAAGACTACCTAGAGGCTAATCTCAAGATTGTATTAATAAGGGAGTCTTCAGGAGGAGCATCACTGTTTTTTGTGTCCAAGAAGGACTCCACCGAACTTTGCACCTGCATTGATTATAGAGGATTGAACAGCATTACTATTTGTGAAAGATATCCTATGCCCCTTATCCGGGATATTCTCGAGGCAGTACAAGATTGTCATGTGTTTACCAAGTTAGACCTACAGGGAGTTTACCATCTGCTGAGAATCAGAAGGGGCGATGAATGGAAGACAGCCTTTAGAACACCAATGGGTTTGTACGAGTATCGAGTGATGCCATTCGGCTTGGTGAACGCTCCAGCAGTCTTCCAAAGGTTTATGGACAGGATCTTCGCCGATATGCTGTACGTATCGGTTGTAGTTTACCTTGATGACATCTTGGTTTTCTCCCCCAATTTAAAGGAACATCGTAAACATGTTACAAAGGTACTACGACGTCTCAAGAGTCACCAACTGTACGCTAAGCCTGAAAAATGTACTTTTGAGGCTACCAAAGTACCATACCCGGGATTTATTTTATCTGAAAGTGGAATACGCATGGATCCAGAAAAGGTTAAAGCTGTGATATGTTGGCCCGAACCCAGCTCTGTGAAAGACATACAACGATTTTTGGGATTGGCTAATTTTTATCGCCGCTTTATACCAAATTTTTCAGATATTGTCCTACCTTATGCCAGAATGTCAGGTCTTACGTGACTTCCTGTCCTGTTTGAGCTACAAGGAAGGTCTCAAGACAAAAGCCCTTGGGCTTTGAGCTTATTACAACAAGGTGTATTAGCTTCCCGGCCTTGGGAGCACGTATCTATGGATTTCGTTGTTGAGTTACCTCCTTATTACATGAAGACTGCCATATTGGTAACTGTCGATTCCTACTCCAAACTGGCACATTTCTCCACCCTTTCAGGAGTGCCCTCTGCTTTTGAGACGACAACTATATTCCTGAGGGACATAGTGAGATTACATGGCATCCTCCAAACCATCGTCTCCGATCGAGGTTCTCAGTTTACCTCAATGTTTGGTCATCTTTATGTGAACAGTTGGGCATACAAAGGGATCATTCTTTGGGGTTTCACCCCTAGTCTAATGGCCAGACCCAGAGATTGAACGCCAACCTGGAACAACATATCCGCTGTTTCTGCAATAGAGAGCACGACAACTGGTCCGAGTTAATCCCTATGGCATAATTTGCATACAATAACACACTTCATACTGCCATAAACATGAGCCCTTTCAAATGTACTTATGGCTTCAATCCGCAACATTTTCCCAAGATCGGTTCTTCTACTTCTAAGGCTCCTGGTGTGTGTCAGGAATAGGGTCTGGGGCAAGTCCAGGAGACAGTATATTAGAAAATGAGGAAAAAACTACGGTTCCCAGCATGCTTAGGGGCCAGTTGTAGTCTATGGGATTCGATCTGTGAGACAGCTGAAGCCATTAGGAGAGTATTTAGCCGTTGACCGCCCGTGCACAGGTGCTGATAATTGATGTTGTGCAGCACGGGAAGCCATGACGGCGTGTGAGGAGCTTTGGACGATCTGATGGCGAGCTGGTGAGCAACATTCACGGATGCGATCGGGGGCTGCAGGCAACACGACAGTGAGAGAGAGAATTGCCGGCCCGCGCATGCAGATCCTTGTGGGCTGACTCTGGAGACCATGCGAGTCTTGCGGCAGCCCCCCCCCATTACCCCCGGGCCGGGGCGGTGAACCTTTTCATACCGCTGCCTTCAGACTATGCGCGGCAGTAGCTCCCAGTGGCTACGGCGCTTCACAGTGGCATGTCCTGATGTCTGGGTGTACTCTCGAGGGACCCGGACCCTAAGAAAAGTAAATTCAAGTATTCATGTGAATTGTGCAAGCATTATGTTTACGTGCTACGTTTTGAGAGACTTTATGAGTTATTGATGTTAGGTTAACCGGTGTGAGTAGCACGGTTTATACCCGGAGTAGGAGGCAATACTCGCAGTAAAGAGAGGAATCTTTACTAATTGGAAGGGGCAAGGTTGTCCAGTCCTACCACGACAGGAAAGTCACAATTTATGTTTTTGCTTCTGTTTGCTCATGTTAAATGTCAGCCCACGGTGCCATGTGTCATGTTGAATTCATGTAGGGAAGATTCCCTTGTGTGTGCCATACAGTTTGTGTTGCTTCATGTCTGCTATGTGTGATACCCACATGGTCAGGGTCAGGGGTATAGTGTGGGGTAATTAAGAACCTTAGTTCCTACTTAAGTGTACTCAGGAGTTGGACAGGCTAGGCAGTAGTTTCAGTACTAAGTGTCTGTGTTATATATGCATGTTCTCTCTTCCCTACCTTCCCTTTGTCATTCCACCTCCTTTCCTTAACTCTGTCTTCCCCCCATTGGCTGCTGCGTGGTTATCTGTGTATTTACATTCAGATGCCCGTGCCAACCACGGTGGGAGGGTCGATCTATTCGGCTTCTGTGGTTCGGGAGAGGGGGTTGAAACCCTTTCATCCCTCATTAGACTTGACAGAATTATCAGCCCCCGATTTAGGAGTATTTGAACCACCCAAGCCAAATGGAGTCGAATCCTCCTTCTTTAGCAGAAGTGCTAACGACACTGCAAGAGATTCAAGCAGAATTAGCGCATGCCAGACAAGAGTCTAATACTATTAAGGCTCAGGTACAAGGGTTAGTGGCTCAGGGTACTCCCTTGGAGGGGGCGGGACCATCCACGGGGGCTACCTCAGGAAGAACATCTACCGTCATTGTACAAGCACCCAGCAGTGTGCCATTAGTGGCACCGGAAAGATTTGCGGGAGATCCTAGGAAGTATGACATTTTTGACGCAATGTAGGTTGCATTTTTTGTGTAAACCTGCTGCATTTGAAACCATCCAAGCTAGGACAGCATTTGTGATTTCTTACTTGACGGGGGATGCAGCGGCATGGGCCATGCCATTGGTACAAAAGGATGACCCATTGTTATACAATTGGGATATGTTTTTGACAGAATTTGGAAGGCTATTTGATCGAAGAGAAGTTTCATTAGCCCAGGACAAGGAATTGTTAGCTTTAAAGCAAGGGAAGCGTGATTTAGTATCATATGTTTCGCAATTCAATTGGTTGGTAATAGAGACAGATTGGCCAGAGAATAAACAGACGGTATTGTTTTATCAGGGACTCAGGGAGGAATTGAAGGATGCAATGGCCCAGGTGGAACAACAACCCAGTTCCTGCACTGTAATGATTGACCTCGCCTTGAGGTTAGATCATCGTATGAATGAAAGAAAAGGGGATAGGAAGAGACCGGATTTGGCACCTTTTGTAAGATTGGACAAGGGGCGGGGAGGAAAAAGTAGTGATGGGGAGCCCATGCAAATAGGGGGCGTAAGGGGTCCTTTGTCGGCAATGGAGAAGGAGCAGCGCAAGGTTAATAACTTATGTTTGTACTGTGGTCAACCAGGCCATTACATACGAACATGCCCAAATACACCAAAAAAGGTTGGGAGGAAGGTGGAGGCGGGAAAAGGATCGGGCCGGCCTTAGGGGGAACTCAGGTGCCAGGCCCCAGTATGAATAGGTTCCCAAGCTGGGCAGCTAATACGATGGATCACAAGAATTCTCATTTGTATCTGTTGGTAACATTATTTTTTGCATGCACAAACCAAATGGTGTCAGCTATGGTGGATTCAGGTGCTACTGGAAATTTTATTGATATTGGTTTGGCACGGAAGTTGGGATTACCATTAAGAGACAAGGCACAGGCGGAAGGAGTGCAGTCAGTGGATGGTTCTCCCTTAATTTCTGGTACCATTTTTCAGCAAACCCAACCAATTCAGATGAGATGTGAATCAGGACATGTGGAGGATATTGTGTTGGATCTGATAGCAGCACCTCAATTTGGTCTTATTTTGGGAATGCCTTGGTTGACCTTACACAACCCTAGTATTGATTGGGTCACGAGAGAGGTATCCTTTAAAGGGGCAGGGTGTGAAGAACATTTGGAGGAAGTGGTTGGACCGGCCCTATTTCTGGCGATCTGGCAGGTGATTCACAAGTGGTGGGGGGTGTGGGGACTGGCATTCCTAGGCAGTATGTTGATTTCACAGGAGTATTTGACAAAAGGGGAGCAGAGAGGTTACCTCCACATTGATCTTATGACTGTGTGATCGAACTAGAACCTGGAGCCAAGTTGCCATGCAGTCGTATTTATGCACTAACAGAAAAGGAAAATCAACACTTAAAGGAGTATTTGGATGATATGTTGCAAAAAGGGTTCATTAGACATTCCACTTCACCAGTGTCATCCCCTTTGTTTTTTTGTGCCGAAAAAATAAGGAACACTTAGAACCTGCATTGACTATAGAGCATTGAACAAGGTGACCATAAAAAACAGGTATCCCTTGCCTTTAATCTCAGTTCTATTGGATCAGGTGAAATCAGCAGTGGTCTATACTAAACTGGACTTGAGAGGGCATACCACTTGATTCGTGTAAAAAACGGGGATGAGTGGAAGACAGCCTTCAGAACTAAATTTGGATTATTTGAATACTTAGTTATGCCGTTTGGACCGTGTAATGCACCTGCCGCATTTCAGTATTTTATGCAGGAAGTGTTGAGGGAGTTTTTGGACATATTCGTCATTGTATATATTGATGATATCGTGATCTATTCTGATTCGGAAGAACAACACATAGATCATGTGCAAGCAGTATTACTAAAACTACAAGGGCATGAATTATGTGTTAAGTTGGAAAAATGTGAATTCCACACTACTAAGGTGGAATTTCTTGGATTCATACTCACTCCTACAGGTATAGTCATGGACAGAAAGAAGCTACAAGCAGTCATTGACTGGCCATTGCCTCAATGTATCAAAGACATTCAATCCTTTTTGGAATTTGCCAACTTCTACAGAAGATTCAGTTCAAATTTTTCACAAATTGTTGCACCCATAACTAAGTTGTTACGAACATCTTCTGGGTTTAGTTGGAACCAAGAAGCAGAGCAAGCATTTAGTGCACTAAAAGAGGCATTTACCTCCGCTCCTGTTTTGAGACATCCAGATCCAGAAAGACCTTTTCAAGTAGAAACTGATGCTTCCAATATAGCGGTGGGAGCTGTGCTGTCTCAAAAAGATGGGGTTAGGTAGGTGGCATTCAGTGGCTTTCTATTCCCAGAAACTCACTAGTTGTGAGCAGAATTACTCTATTACGGACAAGGAATTATTGGCCATATGGTCAGCATTTCTGGAGTGGCGGCAGTATCTTTTGGGAGCGAGACATCAGGTACAGGTAGTAACTGACCATAAGAATCTACAGTACTTTAAAACTGCACATACTTTAAGCCCCAGACAGTTGCGGTGGTCACAATATTTCAACAAATTTGACTTCCTGGTAACTTTCCTGAGGGGGAAGAAAAACGGAAAGGTTGATGCATTATCCAGAGAGCAAAATTTAGAAAATGTGATGACAGAGGTGAAGACTATTTTTCCGGTGGAAAGAGTGGTAGGAGCAGTAACCAACAGTCTGTTGAGACAGGTGAAAAAGGAAATGAAAAAACAAAAGAATGTGGCATGGGGCACCAAGGAACCTTTCGAGACGATCAAGGATGGTCTTCCGTACTATGCAGGGAAGTTATATTTACCTACACAAGATTTACATACAAAGGCACTGCATTGGTGCCATAACTCCCCCTTGGCAGGGCATGCGGGGAGAAAAAAGACACAGGAAATGTTGACGAGATATTTCTGGCGGCTAACCTTAAGACAGGATACCATTGATTATATTAAAAAATGTGAAACATGCACACGGTGAAAGGCTGATCATGTACGGAAGGCAGGACTATTGCAACCTTTGCCTACTCCGGAAAATGTTTGGACTCATATTTAAATGGACTTCATAACTGACTTGCCGCCTGATAATCATTATGACACCATTTGGGTGGTAGTAGATTATTTGTCCAAACAAGTTCATTTTGTGCCTTTTCAAGGTATTCCAGGGGCAGGAAAATTGGCAGAATTATTCTTACAGAACATTGTTCGGTTGCATGGGTTGCCACAAAGCATTGTGTCAGATAGGGGTCCACAGTTTACATCTAAATTGTGGCGTGCCTTTTGTCAAATGCTGGGTATTGAGTGTGCTTTATCTACAAGTTATCATCCGCAGACTGATGGACAAACTGAGCGTGTCAATCAGACTTTGGAGCAATATTTACGATGTTAGTTGCATGACGGTATGGATTCTTGGGTACAGGCTTTGTGGTTAGCAGAGTTTACGTACAATAATACTGAGCATGCTTCACTAGGAATTGCACCTAATGAATGTTTGTATGGACAAGGACAGAATATGTTGCCAGAACAGTTACCACCAGTGGAAACATTTCCAGCATTGAAGGAGAGGAAAGAATTACTTCTGTCTATGAGACAAAAGGCTAGAGTAAATTTAGAGCAAACCAAGAAGGATTATAAGAAACAGGCAGATTAAGGGAGACGGGCAGCTCCTCATTATCAAGTGGGAGACAAAGTATAGTTATCTACACGTGACTTACCATTGGCAGGATATCGTAAGTTTGCCCCCAGATTCATTGGGCCATATGAAGTTGTAACATGTATATCGTCAATGGCTGTTAAACTAAAGTTGCCCGATACGTTAAAGATACATCCTGTGTTTCATGTGTCTCTCCTTAAACCCGCAGTTCCGGGAACACGTGTACAGAGACCACCAGCCATCACCAAAGAAGGTCAAACGGAGTATGAAGTCAAGAAGATATTGGATTCAAGATTCAGACAGCGGAACTTGTGGTATTTGATCCAATGGGCTGGTTATGGGCTGGATGATTGTTCCTGGGAACCGGCCAGTTCAGTGCATGCACCAAGATTGGTAAGACAATTTCACTTACGTCACCCGGAAAAGGCAAGGCCAGGGAGGAGCCCTGGGAGAGGAGGTACTGTCAGGAATAGGGTCTGGGCAAGCCCAGGAGACAGTATATTAGAAAATGAGGAAAAAACTACGGTTCCCTGCATGCTTAGGGGCGAGTTGTAGTATATGGGAATCACGCCGTGAGACAGCTGAAGCCATAAGAAGAGTATTTAGCCGTTGACCGCCCGTGCACAGGTGCTGATAATTAATGTTGTGCAGCACGGGCGGCGATAACGGCATGTGAGGAGCTTTGGACGATCTGAGGGCGAGCTGGTGAGCAACATTCACGGAGGCGAACGGGGGCTGCAGGCAACACGACAGTGAGAGAGAGAGTTGCCGGCCCGCGCATGCGGATCCTTGCGGGCTGACTCTGGAGACCATGCAAGTCACGCAACAGCCCACCCCCATTTCCCCCGGGCCGCGGCAGTGAACGTTTTCATACCGCTGCCTTCAGACTATGTGTGACAGTAGCTCCCAGTGGCTACGGCGCTTCACGGCGGCATGTCCTGATGTCCGGGTGTACTCTCGAGGCACCCGGACCCTAAGATAAGTAAATTCAAGTATTCATGTGAATTTTGCGAGCATTATGTTTACGTGCTACGTTTTGGGAGACTTGGGAGAGTTATTGATGTTAGGTTAACCGGTGTGAGTAGCACAGTTTATACCCGGAGTATGAGGCAATACTCGCAGTAAAGAGAGGAATCTTTACTAATTGGAAGGGGCAAGGTTGTCCAGTCCTACCACGACAGGAAAGTCATGATTTATGTTTTTGCTTCTGTTTGCTCATGTTAAATGTCAGCCCACGGGGGCATGTGTCATGTTGAATTCATGTAGGGAAGATTCCCTTGTGTGTGCCATACAGTTTGTGTTGCTTCATGTCTGCTATGTGTGATACCCACATGGTCAGGGTCAGGGGTATGGTGTAGGGTGATTAAGAACCCTAGTTCCTACTTAAGTGTACTGAGGAGTTGGACAGGCTAGGCAGTAGTTTCAATACTGTCTGTGTTATATATGCATCTTCTCTCTTCCCTACCTTCCCTTTGTCATTCCACCCCCTTTGCTTAACTCTGTCTTCCCCCCATTGGCTGCCACGTGGTTATCTGTGTATTTACATTCAGACACCCGTGCCAACCATGGGAGGAGGGTCGATCTATTCAGCTTCTGTGGTTCGGGAGAGCGGGTTGAAACCGTTTCATCCCTCATTAGACTTGACAGTGTGGGTAGTATGTTGTTCGACCTCAGTCAGGTTCATAAGGATGCTTTACGATCACTTGAAGAAAGTAGAAAGACCTAAAAAAGATACGCCAACCCTAAAAGCAGACCAAATCCTGACTGGAAGCCAGAAATGTGTGTTTGGTTGTCCACCAAGTATCTACCCTGCTGGACACATCTGGGCAAGTTCTCCCCTCGTTACATCGGTCCTCACCGGATTCTGTCCAAGATTAATCCAGTGGCATTCAAACTGCAGCTACCCGGCTGCCTAAAGAGGGTTCACCTAGTGTTGTATTCATCCCTCCTCAAGGCTCGCATAACAGATCCTTTCAGAAGACCCATCCAGAGAACAACTAAGATGGTACCACCCGAGCCAGATGAATATGAGGTAGACAGGCTGGTGGTCTCCTGCTATAGAAAGGGGGTTTTGCAATACCATGTGCATTGGAAGGGATACCACAAGTCAGAAACAACCTGTGAGCCTAGATCCCATATACCTGCCCCCAGGCTGGTGCAACGCTTTCACAGACTGTTCCCTGGAAAAACCGGGGGTAGCTTGTATAGAAGGGGACATACTGTCATGCACCACACTTGGAACTGCTGGCAGAGATGGAAGTACTCCTAAAATGGCTTCCTATGGTGCCATCCTGATGGTCTAGTCTTTTTTCAACATGGCCGCCTTACCCATATTAATGTGCACAGAAGGTTGCTTCCTTGCGTTGTATCCGTCTTTGGTTAAGCGCTGCCGGTTCCTGTGTTTAAAGCGTTCTAGCCTTCCTTAGTCTTTTCCTCCTTTGTAGCCTTTCTTCATTCCTCGGTTTCCTCCGTATGCTCGGGTGCGCTCCTCGTCTTAAGGTAATAGCTTTCGGGTTTCGTTTGTACCATAACTATTTTTCATCCCAAGCGGTCTCTTCCGCGCACTGATCCTTCCTTTTACACGCTCTAGGGATATACTTCTTAATATTTTCTAGCCCTTGCTCTGCCGTATGGCAAATTCATATACTTTCCTTGAGCTTAGCTCCGCCTCTTTGTTTACTCTTAACTTTGGTCCTGTACCATCTCCTCCTGTATTCTCCTTTCTGTCTTTTGCCCGTAGTTCCCTTCTTTCTTTGGGTGTCCGTCTTGTTTTTATTTCTCTGCCTTTCCTCGATTGTACCTTTCTTCTGCCGTACTTTTCGTGTACACTATCTTGCTTTCCTTCCTCTTTTGCTTGTGCTATTTTTTCCATCTATTAGCTTTCCTCTGCTGTTTTTCAAGCGGCTTGGCAAACAATAGCTTGCAGCCCATTCTGCCATTGTTTGCCACACTAGTACATCTTGCTTCTACTGGCTTTCATACTGGTACCTCTTGCTCCTGCCGGTTCTCATACTGGTACCTCTTGCTCCTGCCGGATCACATACTGGTACCTCTTGCTCCTGCCGGCTCTCATACTGGCACCTTTTGCTCTGCTAAAAGCTACTGCTACAGTGAAACAACTCTGGTGTTCTCAAGACTCCTTCATTACCTTGAGAAGAGACTTTCTATCCAGGAGGGACTTCAGCATCAGACCAACCACTCATAGTGACTGCTACTACTTGCACCAGACCTACTACTGTTCATGGTTTTTTGTGCCAGAAGGGCATTTTCCCTGATTGGAGGCTTGGTCCTCTGGGATCCTCTGAGGAGGAGTTTTGGGAATGTGCCCCCGGGGTTGACAGTGATAAAGCAAGCATCATAACAGATGCCTAGCAGAAATGTCATGCCAAAGTAAGAAAAGAAAAGGCTAGACTGGTGGTCCCAAAATGCCCAGTAAATAATATCATGCTGCAGTAAGCAATTACCAGTGTAGCCACCTATTAATACTTAACATGCTTACTTTAGCATAAATGCACAGTACAAAATGTCATGCCACAATAAGAAACGGCTATACTAGCAGCCTCAAAATAACTGGTTGCACCAACATGACATTCTAGCCATATAATAACACGTGTCATGCTTGCTTTATCATACATGCCCAGTAAATAATGCAATGTCGGAGGTAGAAAATATAACCAGACTAGCTGTAGCAATGCAGTGTACTCTAGCCATGTAACAATACTTATCATGCAAAATTAATAAGCATTCTTACAGGGCTAGATTGGACTGCATTTCTGCAGCCATTCTGGTTACACTTTCTGTCTCTGGCATGGCATTATATTTTTAATGGACATCATGGCGAAAGCAAACAACATCTCATGTTTGCTTAAGCTATTGATGCCCAGTACAAAATGAACTCCCTCCCTCTGTATCCCCAATCAAAGCCCCAGTAATTCCCAAATCAAAGGCCCACTCACAAGCATGTAGCTCACCATGCTCTGTTAAGCAGACCTGTTGATTCATTCTCAAATCAAAGGCCCGCACACCAGCACTCTGAGCGGCACTCAACATGCTAATGACCGGGCCTCTAGATTCTTTCCCGAATCAAAGGCCAGCTAACCAGCAGACTGATGACTGTTCTGATGAGCGGGCCTCTTGATTCATTACCAAATCAAAGGCTTGCTCACCATGTAAGCGGGCCTCTGTTTTCAGGCCACACCCTCCCCCTGCAGTCCCAAATAAGTGGCCCACTCTCTGTGCCTGATTTGAGCGCTGGGGTTGGGGGGGTGCATCTGTCTTGTACAGACACATTCACTCTCTCATTCAAACGTGCACCCAGACAACCAACCCTGTTTCATTCACGCATACACCCAAACATACATTGATTCATCACACACGCATGCATGTTTCTTTCTTTCTTACCTGCAGCTCCGATCAAAGAATCTACTCCTGTATGGTGGGTCCCATCATGGCTCTATGGCTCCACACAACATGAACAGGAGGCAGGAAGCTGTTTCAGGGTTCTTACACATGTGTGCAGGAGCCTGGGCTCAACCTGGAACACATCCCAGAAGCTCTGAATGTGCGGGGATGCACAGGAATACCCCAGTTACACATTTAGAGCTCCAGTACCCCAGCCTGCAACCCCAGTGGACCATGCAAGGCTGTGGAAGCAAACTGCCCCTGGCCTTGCATGGACCATTGGGAATATGTGGCTGGGGTATGAACTGTCAAAGGGAAACTGACAGTTTAAGCTAGCGAAAGGGCAGCGTATTGTAGCTTAGGCAACACTTATGTGTTTTCACTGGAATGGCTTTGCAGCACGTCCAAAATGCGTGGGTCGACACCACATTGCCTTTTATGGTCAAGCGATCCTTTGCTCCCACACCTACTGGACTGGCACCCACAGCCTTTTCAGTGAATAGATCGGGATACATTGATAACATGCAATGGGGCACGAACAAAGGGCAAGGCATAAACATCGTCAGCGACAGGATCATTGTTTCATCTCATTCTTTGTTTATGGTTCTATGTGAAAAGACCGATTTACATTGACCGATTTTCTTTTTGATTGGAAAACCAACACTGTAAAGGTCTTTTTCTCTTGTGACATTTAAGATGCAGTTTTCCTTTTTTATTTGTTAAATATTCAGGGAGTTTTGCCCCCTGAGTCCCCCAGTGTTGCTACCCACCCAGCACCCCCAGTTCCCAAACCAAAACACATACATACACACACCACAGAAATCAACACACATGTACCCACAAACCCCAATCTCTCAGCCCCAGCCCCCTCACCCATCCCCCAACCCTAGCCCCCCCACCCCACTCTCCCAAACCAAAACACATACATACACACACACCAACACAAAAGCACCCACACACTTACCCATTCTCCTGTCCTGCGCTTCCGGTCCTGACCTGCCTGTCAGCCCTGCGTGCACTTGTATGGGGCAGAGGCGTGTAAGTTCGATTTAGAAAGACAGCTCTATGCGGTCACGGAGCAGTCTTTCTAAATCGGTCTTTTAGTGAAAAGATCTTTTTAAAAAGATCTTTTCACTTAGGACCTTTTTTTTGCAAGGGCGGAAATTGCTTGATTTTTCGTGCACGCATAATTTTCCATGGGTGCAACTGACTAATGAGGTAAAACCTTTTGTGAGTATGCATATTTAGTGAGCCATCATCATCTCTGAACGAAGTGTTGAAGGGAATTCCCTCTCCCACTGCTCAGAGGCAATGCAGAAGGTGTTTTACGACATTGGAAAAAAATGTGCCTGAAAATGTGTTGCAAAGAACAAAGATTACCGATCATTTAATGTGGCTGGCAAAAATTCAGACATGATACGTTATTTGCCAGACCCGATAATGTCAACCAAAAGGAGTCTTGCAGTAAACATGCCAATAAGAGATCATGTCACACTAGAATAAAGTAACTGAGGGATAGGGCAACACACAGCTCATAATGTATGCATGAGACGAATAATTGCATCAGAATCACTGCACTGCAGAGTGTGATAATCAGAATTCCTATGCCACAGTGTAGAAGAGGAGCCAAGCACATCCACCTCAACCACCTCATCTGTATTGCCTATATGTTGGGAGCCAGGATGTGAGAAACGTGTGGTACCAGCGAAAATACTGATACCTAAGAGAATTCTGGAAGCAAGGTTCCCATTGAGAAAACCGTACCTGCATACAAGAAAATATGATGGCTGTTTGAATGAAATCCCGGAAGAAGCAGAGCAAATGAATGGACAAGACGAATGGTAACGTCACGCAGAGCAGAGATGACGTAACTAGAACAGATGCAGAGACTAGAGAATGGCAATATTCTATAAGGCATTGAGAAAGTATCAAGGATAAATGACATCTTGGGATCAAGGTGAAGAAGCTTATGCCATAAAACGGATGACGAAATCCAGTTAGTTTACACGTGTACAGATGCAAAAGAAACGCAAGCAGACAAAGTATTCTGAAGGCTGGCCTTATAATGAATAGACTGCGACATGCGCCATTATATACATATATGCATTAAGGATAAATAAAGGATGTTTCCACTACGTGTTATAGCAGAGTTGGACTAAAAATGGAAGGACTCATCTTCAGTGTGGCACAGTAAGAAAACACATGTATTAAAAGTGAATCTCGGAAAGACGAGGCTGAATGAACCATGAAGTCAAGCCAAGATGCCAAGGTCTTATAAGGATGAAGTTAACTAGCAGTGGATACACAATTGTGTGAAAGAACAGCTCCTGTTCAGAAGGCATGAACAACATACGAAAGACCTCAGAGGTCTATTAAAAAATAGTATTTTAAAGACAGTAAGAGCTCGAAACCATGGTCTACAGTCACATGGAAGGATGAAGTTGGACGTGCAAGATGTTCACACCAACGCATCATGAGGGCACAGCGTGCCTTCACTCCCCTGATTCTCCACAGTACAGAACAAACTCAAAGTCGAGCTTCAAAGCCTAATTGACTACGCTGACCAATGAGGTGATGTTAGATTGATATGCTAATTGGTGGGAAGCTGGGGTAAAATGAGCTCCCCAGCACCTGGAAGTCCGATCTGCGTACTGCTAGGCGTAGGTGGAAAAGCACTGACAAAGGTTAGAGTGACAACCAATTGTAGGGGACCGCATAATTGAGGGTGCTATGGTTTGTGTAGTCAATGGGATGTTGTGTATTTAGTGATGTTCATAGTGGCCATTTTTGAGGGAAGGGCTTAGTTGTCCCTCCTGATGTTAAGAAACCTATCACTTTCACTTACTATCCCATACTAGAATAGAGTGTACATGTAGATGTTCACTCGGAACCTATCATAGTTAGTAATACGTTCTGTAGTTTACCACGTAGGATGACGTTGATAGTGACGCAGGTCAACGTAAATGATGACAAGTTTTGAATATAAAAGTACAGTTTTTTATGAATTTCGTTGAGTAAGCGGATCGAGCAAATTCATTGATGTTTGTTATGCTCCCTATTTTAGACAATTGAAAATAAAACAGTTATCCTTTTTACAAACTAACTGAGTCATTTCGATTATTGATGTTGAGTAACTTCTGCATCCCATTCCATCTCCAGGGTAATTGCTACTCATCCTATAGGGCTGAGGTTATTTGGTTCAACTGCTTACCATCAAGTATGCAATACACCAAGAACAGAGCAGTGACAACACTTACTTATAAACAGTCCCACAAACAAGTAGAGAATCAATCATATGCCCCAAAAAATAATAGAAACAATAGACACATAGTGGTCTACCCCCTGAATCGACCAACAAATATTGCAATATATTTGTGGACCAGTGGTACCAGCAGAGTCGTGGCATGGGAAAATTACTGTCTTTTCTGAAGAGGAACTTTAAGGGAATCAATCTTCTTTCAATCGGCACAACCTATTAAGTGGAAAGAAGGGATCTATCTGATTACTGTGAAAAAGAATACCAAAGACACTAATGTCGGTTTTGTTTTTCTTTTGTGACATTTTAACACAATTATGTTGGTGGGAGACCCAGGGCACCTTTCCCCCATGCTACCTCTGCATTATTTATTATCCTAACCCACCTCCCACATATAATTGCGCTGAAATGCGCAGTACAAACATTGTTATTTTTGTCTTCTGCATTTTGTGCCGTGCAGCAATGTGGTGATACCAAAAGAAGTATGGGTTAAAAAACAATATATTTTCCAGAGCTACAGTATATTTCCCCTCAACGAAAAAGTAGCCACACTGGCAACAATAATGACATTCTACTCCTGGAAAATTGTACTCCTGGAAAGTTTTACTCCAAACATTCTTAAAATATGGAGTGAGATACTCACACTTCAAAATCTTACCTGGAGCCATAGTTGGGGCCCTGTCATATAAAGTGAAAACATTGGCCATAGAATCTGGCCTATGGTTGTCTTGACCATCCAAAACTAAACTGTGTGCCTCACTGAGGCCCCACTGGAAGCCCCTTAAAATGCAATGACATAGCTATGCCTTTTAAGTTAATAGCAACACAGCTCAGAGGTATGTCGGATGCAGTGACTTCTCCTGTAATTTAGGGTCACTCTTCTGCAATTCACTGTTAACAGTTAAACCAGGTGGAGGGAATGCTAGGGGCTCAACATACGAAATACATGAGTAAATGTAAAATCCCTCAGCAAGTGAGAGCAGAAAAGAAACAAAAGGTGTAGTTACAAACCATACATGTACTTCAGTGCACTGTAGTGTTAAAACATCTGACTTGGAATGTCAACATGGCTTGTTTGTTCTTTACCCCCAGTGAATGTGCATCTATTCTCCAACTCCTGTGAAGGCCTCTAATACTAGTTCACAGTGCTGAGTAAAAACGGAGGTAGGTTGCTCTGGGACTGAAGCAGTAAATCACTCACTGGGATATTTGCTGCATACCCACAATGCTGTGCATGCAAACAAATATTTAAAGGTTGACTGATATATTGTGGGCAGTTGAAGAAGAACCTGAAAATGTTATGAATATGCACAAACACAATTATTTTTTAGTAATAGTAAAAATGTTAAGACTGTGAACACCTTAGTTTGATTGTTCAAAATATATATTATTTAAAGAGAGTTAATGTTGTTTGGCTGCAAAGGGGTAGTTCCTGCCATGACCCATGGACAGAGTAGCTATATAGTATGTTTGGCATCCAACACAGTGGAGACTGCCGCCCCTACAAGCAATAATTAATGATTATAAATTAGACAATTTTAACCAACGTTTAACATTCAATTTAGACATAAACACTTTTTTCTAAATTACTTGCGATACATAATTCTCATGGTGATCATCTTCTTTTTAATTTTCTTTCCATATATAGTCCCAAAGCATTTTGGGAGAAAGCTCCCTTCTACAGGGGCAATCTACAACAATGTTCAAAGATCCAAATAAATATTTTTTGAAAAATGACAGAAAGATCCACAAATACAACTGCACATTTTTTCTTATGAATTCGTCTATTATCTTGATTGTACATACAACATTCGTGAATACCTTGTCGCATTATCTCAACCTCCCTTGTGCCCCCCTTCTCGCACACAGGTGTTGCCTGTTTTGCTTGATTCTTCTACACTGCTCTCCCACCCCCACTCAACATACTTCTGCAGGAGTCTGTCCTGATACATTTTGGTTTCACCATCACAGTATTGTGGCCAATGCTGGAATGGACTTCATTGATTCATGGTGTTTCACCCTCTCTCATGGTGACCATGAGTCATGCTGTTCCCATTTCATCTTGCATCCAGGCTTGCAACATGATGTGTTACTACTGACTTCTGCAATTGTATTCGCTCTCCCCTCTTACTTCTCCACTCTTTTTGACTGCTTACTCTCTGTTCTCTCCTCCTCTCCCTTTCTCCCTTTTCCTATCTCCTCCCCTCCGCCTCTTACTTTCTTCCATGCACTTTCTCTATCAGAATCGTCCCTGGACCTAGTATGATAGCAACCTCGTCTGTCTCCTCCCCCTACCCCTTACTTGTTTCTTTTCCTCTCCCCATCCAGCACTATCTGAAATGTTGTCAGGTCTAGTACGATAGTCACTTGTTTTGTTCCACCCCTCCCTTTCTGCACCCCTCTCCCTCCCCTTTTGTTTTCCATGGCTCTACCAGAAATGTTGTTAGGCCTAGTACAGTAGTCACCTGTCTGTTTCCATTTCCTTCCCACTCTCCCCCTCCCTTCCTTATCTATGTCTTAGCTCTTGCACTATCTGAAATGTCATCAGGCAGAGTATGATAGTTAATTTCACATCCTTACTGTTCATGGCCTGTAAGAATGTCATTGTGTTTTCCCTTGTTCCCGCCCTTGACTTGAAGCGCTTTGAAACACATTGTGTATAGGCGCTATATAAATAAACTATCATATCATATAATAACCTAAAAGTTATACATTCCCTGATATTGAGTTAAAGTGGTACCAGAAACTCCCAAAGAAAGAGTCCAAATAATAACCTCTGGCTTTCGAGAACATCACCAAAGAAAGAGTTAAAATAATAACCTATATCCTTCATGAACTTAAATATTAAACTATTATCCTTCATTGAATCAAGTTAAAAATATGCATCCACTTGTAAAAACAATATAGCTTCTAAGGAAATGAACCAACTGAGAACTAAACAGCCACCGTTGAAAAAAAGAGAAGTACATGCCTCTAGGAAACACTGCTAGATAACTCAATGAAAATCGGAAAAAAATTGAAACAAACTGCGAATAACAAGAGATGAAGTTGAAAAGCAAAGTTAAGCAATTGGAGCACATACCATCACGCAACCATGTTTACTGATTCAAAAAGTCACCAATATGTTAAATGAAAAATGAAAACAGGCAATTGTGAAAATGTTGCCATCCTAATAATAAGCAACACAAATACATTAAAGTGCATACAAATACATGTTCAAACTGTTTGTCACCAGAAGCTGTGGTTCCTTTTGAAATGGTCCAGTAACAAGCTGCTCATAGCGAGCACAGGACAGCGTACAAATGAATACACAGGCTTAAAAGCATATAATCTGCAGGTCATGTGATTCAATAGCAACATAGTGTTTTAAATGCCAGCTGATCACTACTGAATGCCGTAATCTGCTCTGGGGCATTAGGTCAAGGTTGCTAGAAGACGTAGAAAGTTTCATTTAAATAATATGTGTTTGAGAAAAAGTAAGACCCGGCAAGGCAATTGTACAAAAGTTGCAAAGTCAGACGTTGAAAAGTCAAACATACTTTCAAGAGGCAACATACCCCTGATAGTACTCCCATCATTGTAACCCATTTAGTGAAAATAAAGAAAGCCACTGTTAAAGAAAGGTGAAACTCTACATTAAATGGAAAACATTCATGTGAAGCTTCTTTGCTGGAAAGTGAAGACGGATCTATGAAAAGAAAAATCTCCATGGCTGTGATTCATAATACGGCTAGTCTATCACAAACCATTCGCTCTGAAAAAATCTTATGAATATCCTAATTATTATGCCATAATGTAATGAATGAATATATAACTTGACAATATCAGAAAAGTAAAGACATTCAAAACATCATTACATGAAAAAATAGTTATAAAGTATATGCAAGTAAAGACAATTATAATCCAAAACATAGTGGACAGGACTGTCCAAAAACCTTCAGTTTGTTGATAGTATTTCTCTACCCAATATTTACAAAACTTAAACGTTATATTCATTTTTTTCTCACATGAGATTTGTACTTCAACTGCACAAATAATCTCTATTGTATTAACCAAACAAAACAGCATTTTCCATAAGCAATTAAAAAATCAGTGTGTCAAACTTGAAATCTAAATGGTTTAATAAAACATTCAGAACAAAATTGAAGTCCACAGAATAACTCTATGTCCAGATTTGATGTCGCCATCACCATTATAGACATATTTAATTTCAGTGCAAATAATATTCTCAATATAACATACCCTTAAAAGTCATGTTATGGTACAGTACAATAATATTTAACAATGTGATGTAGTACAAAAAACAACATTGTGTCCTCATCACACTAATGCTCACATTGTACATAGTTGTCAAGATCAATTACTGTAACTTTCTTGTATTCATTTGCAACAAATGTAACTTGCTTTTGCACTCAAAGCGCCCAGGTGCCTCTGGGCTCGGTGCGCTATATAAGCTTAAAAAATAAATAATAAATATGTTTAAACATAGCAATTTAGGAGAAGTCCTCATTCATGCCCCTATGTAGCAAAGTGCCGAGTTTATCTATCCAATATGCTTCCCGTTGCAGCATCCCCTTTATTGTATCCCCTCCTCCTAATGAGACACCAGTCACCTCAAGGATGATGAACCTCATCTGGTATACATCAAGTCCTTTCTCTGTGAAATGTCTGGCCAGGGGGAGTTATGATTTTGTTTCTGTACATTTGATTTGTGCTCCACCCACCTCTCTCTTGCTCTCCTGGTGTTCTGGCCAACATATAGTAGCCTACATGGGTACGTTATTACATAGATTACATTAGTTGTCATGCATGTAGCATAGCTGTAAAGCTTAATCCTCTTTGCTGAATGGGGATGTTCAATATAAATGACTCTTATCATATTGTTGCAGTTCCCACAATTTAAACAAGGGACTGTTCAAAATTTCTGTTTGCCATAAAATATTGGTTTTGACGAAGCTGTTTCCACTTTCACCAGTTTGTCTCTAAAATGAACTCCCCTTTTGAATGCCATCTTCGGCGGTTTAGGATTGTAAGAAGGGAATCGTGATGGAGTAATCCCCAATTCTTCTTCAAAATTCTCAAAATGTGTGTGCTTTTTCTTTAATATTTTGTGACAAACAGCAATGGAATGTCTGCATGCTTTGTTTTAGTTCGTAATCAATCTTTCCTTGTTTTTGAAACTGCCTTTGTTTTAGCCATGAAAATTAGTTCTTCTAGGTAACCTCCTTTTTTCAATCTTTCAGATTATTTCTCAAAGCTATTTTCCAAGTTTTCAGGTTCAGAATATTTATTTCAAATGTTTAAAAAAATACTATTGTGTAAGCTGTCCATCATGGACTTTGGATGAAAAGTTGTGATGGAAATATTGTTCACAGCAGTGGTTTTTCTATGGACATTTGTGTTGAAACTTCTTTATTCAACACAAATTTCTACATCTAAAAAATGTAGGGAGGATTCCCCAATCTCCATCGTAAACTTAATATGGTCATCAACTGAGTTGATGCATGTTAAAAAGTTTCTCAGTGCCTCATTTGTACCTGCCCAAATGTCAAATGCGTCATCTATTTATCTTTTCCAACATAGCACCTTCTCATTCCATCTTCGATCTTTCAAAATATGGGTCTTCTCTATGTAGAACATAAAAATGTTTGAATAGGCTGGTGCCATCAATGAGCCCATTGATGTACTGGCAACTTGAAGGTTGAAGGTGATTGGAATCTGAAGACACTTTTGTCCAATATAATATTCAACAGTTATAGAATAAACTGTTTATTTCCTTGTACATACTCTGTCTGTAACAGGGCCGAGTCAATGGCCTCTAGTCTATCTTGGTAAGGAATGGATGTGTGCACACTTTGTACATCCATAGAGAACAAAATGCTTCCTGGTGGAATCTGATCGATTAGTTATAGACAATTGAAAAAGTGAATAGTATCGTTCAAATATGTTTTTGTGTTTTGAACTATTGGTTGTACCCGATGGTCCACATTTTGGGCCAGTGGTTTTAAGATGCTTTACATGCCGGCTACAATAGGCTGAAATGGTGGTTTAGTGGGGTGTTTATGATTTTTTGGAAGAGCATGAAATAATGGTGTCAATGGGAAATTCTGTCTCAAGTATTTTTTTTGTTTTACACTAGATCCATCCATTCACATGAGCTTTTTCTAATGTATCATCAATGGTTGTTAATATTTCTGTCATTGGGTCCTGGTCTAATTTGACATTTGTAGTTTCATCCCTAAGGAGTGCTAGACAGCTCCTTCTGTGGAATGAAGTGCCCATTACCACTGTAGATCCCCCTTTATCTGCCAGTTTAGTGATTAGTTCTGAATCCCTTGCCAACTTGTTCAATGTTAATAGTTGTTGTCTGATTTCTTATGTTTAAGGTGTTTAAGCATATTAGATCCAAGCATGTTTGAAGCCACATTATTGATTTGAGGGTCAAATTGACTTTTTTTCTTTCATCTTTAAAATATCAAATGTAACTGATGGTTCTTCCATAGGTGGCATGGTTTTAAAAAAATATTTTTAAACACATCTTCTGAAATAATTGGCGTAAGTGCATGCGTTCAGTGAAGAAATCTTTATTAGTGACTGGAACAAAAGATAGGCCTTTGTTGAGCAAATTGGTTTGTTCTTTGGTTAAGGTTTCTGAAGAGATGTTTACAATGAGAGAATGTACCATTTTGTCTTTGGACTCAGATTAGATTTGTCCTCTCCTGTTTTTCTTCCTAGGTCTAAACAAGAATAAACTGAGGGAAGTGTGTCTATAGCAGACGTGATTGTTATCCCTTATACTGGTGATCTGCTATTGTGGTCTTTGTTGTCTCTCTCTCTCTCTTGTGTACCAGTTTCCTTCCTATTCTCAACAGATCTTACTGTGTCTATTTGACTAGTATTTGAACTGCTGTCACTACTTTGATCTATGTCAGCTTGATTCCTCTTTTGTCTCTCTGCTCTTTGGTTGGTGTTTCTAGATTGGTAATAGTCTTGCCAATTGTAGACAATATTGTGATGATAATCTAATGTATCATGTCTAACTTTACGCACTTTGCGTTGTTCAATTTTTTGTTTATAGCTCTCAAGCAGAGCATATGCTTTTAAGCCTGTATTCATTTGTACGCTCTCACACGTTTTCTATGAGCAGCTTGTTACTGGACCATTTGAAAATGAACTACAGCTTCATTACGGTGAGAAAAAGTTTGCAGATGAATTTGTATGCACTTTAATGTATTTGTGTTACTTAGCATTAGGATGACATCATTTTCATAAGTGGCTGTTTTTGTTTAACATATTGGTGGCTTGAATCAATACAAAAGGTACTATAGCTACTCATGATTAAACAGGATTGGGTGATGGTGTGTGTGGGCTAATTGCTTAACTTGGCTTTTCAACTTTATCGCTTGTTATTTCCAGTTCATTTCCAGACTTTTTCAAAGTTTCAATGACTTATCTATCAAGTGTTTGCTAGAGGCAGGTACTTCTCTTTTTTTCTGTGGTGGCGGTTGAGCACTTCGTTTGTTCATTTGCCTTGAAGCTATCTTTTTACAAGTGGGTGCAGTCTTTTAACTTGATTTAACATTCATTGAAGGATAATAGTTAAATATTTAAGGTTATGATTTGGACTCTTTCTTTGGTGATGGTTTTTTCTCAATTTAAATATACTTTCTGTTACTCAAACTTATTTTGGGAGTTAGTGGTGTCACTATACCTCAATATCAGGGAATTTAAATGGAGCTAATGTGACACGGTATTCACAAATATTGTATATACAATCAAGATAATAAGACGTAGTCATAAGAAAAAGATGTGCAGTTGTATTTATGGATCTTTCCCTCATTTCCTACAAATATTAATTTGGATCTTTGAACATGGTTGTAGATTGCCCCTGAAGAGGGGAGTTTTCTCCCAAAATGTGCTGGGCGTATGTATTGAAAGAAAATTAAAAAGATGATCACCATGAAGATTATGTATCACAAGTGATTTACAAAAGTGTTCATGTCTAAATTGAATGTTAAGCATTGGTTAAAATTGTCTAATTTATAATCATTAAGTATTGCCTGTAGAATACAGGACACAGGTATGCAGGGGGCGGGAGTCTCCACTGTGTTGGAGAACGGCCATACAATTCTTTTGCAGGGCAGACAAATTTGTTGCCAAAATCCCATCCCCCAATATTGCCAGATAGGATTATAAAAGTGCTCAGTGAAACCTTTGACTACAGAAGAGATCTGAGTTACCATACCATCCATTAAAGTGTATGCCCAATGAACTCTATAATCATGGAAAGTATGCAACTTGCCTGAAAAGAATTATAGATTTCTGAATATCTTTTGTTCTAATGCTATGTTTGAGCAGTGTCATGAATAGTTCCATACCCACAATCATGCGCAGGACAGCCAATCAAATGATATTGCAATGTTGCTCTATGCTTACAGGGGAATGTTAGCGGTGTACCATGAAGTTTGCCTATCTAACCTCAAGCAGTTACTACTGTAAATGTACACTCTCACCAGTGATTTGAGAACTGGATGTATTGTTGGTTGCTTATCGTGAGATGCAGATACCAAGCAAAAAGAAGAAATGACTCCTCGAACGCTACTCCTCCCCACCTGCAGCAAAGAATAATAATAATCATTTTATATTGATATAGCACTTTGATCCAAAACACTTTGCATAGCAAATATGTACATGCATTATTATTACCCATTTGCAATTGGTGCTCACTTTATCAACCTCAGAAGGATGAAAGGCTGAGTCGACCTTGCCAGTTTTTGAACCTGTGATCTGTAGATTAAACACACATTACAGCAATGAACGCCTAACCCGCTAGGCCATTTTACTGGCACACTGGGGGAATCAGTGCGGTGGACAGTCTGAAAGACAAACAGCCTAAAGAAATGGGAGCAGGTGACAGCAGCAATCAAACAGTCAGTGCCAAAACGTCCATTGGGCATATCAGGATTTAGCCACCCTTACCCTCCAAATCCTTGGGTTATGTTTACTAGACCTGGCTAATCTACCGGGCCGTGGCACGACAGGACATAGACAATAAACAGTGCCTGTGACTGCAGAGTTAATAAAGGCCCAGCAATTACTAATATAAAGCATCATCTGCATTTGTATGTATAAATATAGGTAATCGAAATTGTGATGTGGTGTAGTACTTGCATGTTGTGGGGTGCAGTACGTTCTCACAGCAGTTCTGAAGTGTGTGGTTTCAGGCGTGAAGGAGATAGTTAAAAGCTTGTAACATTGAAGCTGCACCAGAAGAGTCTCATTATAATGTGTAAAGTACTTGCCCCCCACACAAGTAAATGTTTACCTAACACCGCAGTCTCTGAAGTTGACCACTCTCCCAACATTTGAAGGGTTACCGCCCCCTCAGCCCTAGAAATGTTAGCCTAGTTGCACTCCTGCAAACAGTCACCAGGAAACTGATCAGTGACACTGTTCTGGGAGCATCAATCCGCAGAAGACGTACAGACAGCATTGGCCGGGAGAAACCACTTCAGGTAAAAAGTGGCCATTAGAGAACCCAAGGAAGGAATGTTTCCCACTCATCGCCAGATGTGTTTTGCTGATCAACACAACTTTAATAAATAACTCACGGTCACCAAGTGTGAGATATAACCTTCTGTGGTACCTTTCGTGTTTTAACTATGCATTTACTTTTTTACCTCTCCTTTTTCCTGTCCCTCCTTAATCATTTTCACGTCACGTCCTGCCCTGCTGACGCAAGTCCCATATTTATCCAACCATTGTGGATGGGAATTTACACACCACATCCCTGTGGAACCTGTCTCTAAATATCTTCTGATACTGCCTTATTCACAGGGCTGCACACCAGGGACGTCTTTTGGGGGTTTCCAAGGGTCACAGCTGCGACCCATGTGTTATCCCTTGCTACACCTGCATTTAAAACACATTTTAAAAAATCTTTTTTGTTGTTTCAGAAATTATCTGTACGAGCTACTCTTAATTTTCAGGCAGGTTTCGATCCCTCTTTAAATGTTTGTTTGTTTGTTTATTATTTTGTATAGTGCACCAAACCCAAAGGTAACTGGGCGCAAGCAGTACACAGTAGTTGTTAAGCTTAGGTTACAGGAAATACAGTTTGCGGACGTTTCAGTTTACATGGATTATAGTGGTTGCAAGTATTGCTATGATACAGTACTCTACAGTTGCCTAGTATTCATTTAGAGTAATATACAGTTGCCAAGTTTCATTTACATGATTTACAGAAGTTTCAGTTGCAAGTACAATTACAGTTGCAGTAGATTCATGGTGATGGGTACATAGTTGTCATTGCAGAGGAGAACAAATGGCAGTGGTGTGTAGGGATGCTGTGACAGACATTTGGGAGTGTGCAATAGTCATAGATTGGGTCCCAGGATGATTATCGTTAATTCTGAGCCATTTCTGAATGTTACGTCTGAAACCCAGGTAGCTTTGGTCAGTGCTGAGTGTGAGGGGGAGTTAGTTCCAAGTTTGAGCTGCCATGACTGGGAAGCTTCTGCCCCCAGACTAAAAGAGGTTGAATTGTGGTATATTGAGACAGAATGAGTTAGCAGTCCTGGTAGGCTCATCTATTATGAGTACTGCATTACTGCGTGAGAACATTTTGAAACGTCTACGGCCATATTTGGAATACGCACCGGTGCCGTCAACAAAAATGACTGATGGACCTTACACCACTCATAATAGAGAACTATATTAACTGACAGCTGAAGACTGGGACAATGCAGCCAGTTCATTGGATCAGAGAGGTGTGGCGTGTTACTAATGTCACCCGCTCCTCCAATCACAAAAACATTCAGCGAGGTTTAAGTGGAAAGGAGCTGTTGGCGGGAGATGGCCTGCAGTATGGAGTTAATGGTGGGGCCTGAAGCGGCTTTGGCAAGCAGCGTGTTCCATATGCTGAAGGTAAACAAGGCGAGAGGCAATGCATCAGGTAAGGTACGTTCAAATGCCCCCCAAGTCTCTCCCAATAAACTTCACTCATTTGCACATCTCCCTGTGCACCCGGTAACATGTTTGTCAAGGAGAAAGGTTGGCATCCATGTAGCTCCAGCTCCCACTTTTTCCTCCTCTGGAGGAATCTTTCCAGTTGCCTTCTTCGAAGACACTCTGTTGGGGCTGTCTGGGTATTTACGGAAATGTGTGACAGAGAAGGAGGAATCTCCAACAAAAGTGCACACGCTGCAGCACAATGATTCCAATGTCCACGTCGCTTCCCTAACCTCAGGCCTACTTCATATGAATGCAGGTGACTACTCAGACATTGGGGAGAAAATGACAGGTGCGAGGGATTCTGTATGGCTGGAGCACTGAAATATTTGAAAACTGTACATTTAGAGATGTTTAACACACGTGCAAAAAGTGAAGATACTTCACTGCAAATGTAAACATGCCAGCAGCATATTGAAATGAAATAAACGCATACACCTGACACCAGCAGAAGTCGCTTTCAGTAGTGACATTTTATAGACACAGTCCCGCGTAAGAGGGAGAGCACCGTTGGGTTTCATAGGAACTGTTGCGGGACGTCTCCAGGTTTTCTGCAGTCTCCTTATCCATGGTTTTATTGATTGCCACTGTGTTCTGATGCTATTCCAGACTCCTGAGACATGGGTATATGTTCACCCTACTGGCCTTTTATTGCAGATTCACAATGTGTTATTTGAGGGGTACTCAGAGACGGCGTCAGAGCTTTTCAATGGGCCTCAAGGGGGCACCAGCAACTGCCTC
This sequence comes from Ambystoma mexicanum, assembly GCF_040938575.1. Lineage (NCBI taxonomy): Eukaryota > Metazoa > Chordata > Amphibia > Caudata > Ambystomatidae > Ambystoma > Ambystoma mexicanum. Next base: position 114,546,744 of record NC_090922.1, read on the forward strand.
GATTTGCCAGTCAGCAATCTTATAACACAGCAATATATTCCTTTATTTTTTACTCTCCTTCTGGGGATTCAATGTGCCCTTTTTTGAGTTTCAAAAGATTTTATTGTGTACAATCAACATGCATGACAATCAATAGCCATTAATAATAAACAAAAACAAATGTCAACGATTATACATGAAGTATCAGTAGGATTATTTAAGAAAGTGCCCATGGCTTATATTCATGCCAGGCATGCATCATTGAATGGATCTAGTTAGCTACAACAACAAAAAAGTTTTTGAAAAAATAAGGGGAAGTGGGTGTTTAGAAATAAGGGGAAGTGGGTGATCCAATGTGCACTTTGCAGTGCTCAGCAACGTTTGTTGGAGCCCTTCAGGCCATCACTTCCCTCAGGATGTACAGAAGTGTTAACACCTCATTGTCTTTAAACACGGGTCCTTCCTCATCAGCCACTTGCTGACAGAGGAGGATTCATAGATTTTTATTGGGCATTTACAGGCTGATTCATTGAATTAATGTGCGCTGAAAATTTCTGCGCAAGAGTGCGAAAGCGTGCGAATCGCAGCGCAAGTGCGAAAATCGCAGCGAAACTCGCACGCTGCAAAACTCGCACGCAGCGAAACTCACGCACAGCGAGTTTATGGAAGTCCGTGCACGTGTAAATCCATGGAAGTGCACCAAAATCCTGCGTGGCGCAGGCTGGTGCACACGTCTTCAAACAGCGTGTGCTACGCACACACAACAAAAGTAGGCGTAACACGGGGCGTAACATGCGGAATGGGGAACAACGCATGAAAATGTGGCCGTCACGGGAGAAGTACAGGAGGCAAATGCGCAGAACGCCCACATGCGTGCCTACAACATGTATTCATGGAATCGAACGGGGCTAATGCGTGCGCCAAAAAAGACGCGCTAATCCGGAAACACGTACGCCAGCAGGAAGCAGGCGTACGTGGACCTGCGCAGCATGAAAATGCGTGCAAACAATAAACAAGCTCAGACGCTAAGATGAATACACCGTTCCTTGCGGCAGTGGTCGTGGGATACCGCAGGAGGAGGAGGAGGATAGTCAGGCCCAGAATTTTTACACTTAGAACCAGCCTTTTTGGGATGCCTGATGACCAGGTGTATGGGAGGTACAGGTTTCCACCTCACATAATACTCGACCTGGTGAGTGAGTGGGAGGATGACCTCACATCACCCACCCTGTGCTCCCAAGCACTGAGCCCCCTTGAAAAGGTGCTTAATGTACTGCACTTCTTGGCAACTGGATCATTTCAGTGGACAAGTGCTATAGTGGGGGGAGGTGTCACAGGCCACGCAGTCACGCTGCCTACACCAGGTGTTGGCCATCATGACTGCACACCCATCAGTCCGCAGGCACATATACCTGCCCAGAACACCTGCAGAAAGGCAGGCTGCCGTCCAGGATTTCTATGGGGTGGCACAATTCCCCCAAGTGCTAGGTGCCATTGATTGCACCCATGTGGCTCTACGTCCCCCCAGGGCAACGGAGCACATCTATAGAAACCGCAAGCACTGGCATTCCATCAACGTGCAGGTAGTATGTGATTCCAAGGGAATCATCACCTCAGTATATGCCAACTATCCAGGGTCCACCCATGACAGTTTCATTTACAGAATGTCAACCCTAAACCGGGACCTAGAAGCTGGGCGGCAAGGCGATACATGTCTGCTTGGTGAGTATAAATGCCACTGTACAATCATGCTTGTCAGATACTGAGTAATGTCACAAACACACTAATGCTACCCATCACCACCTCCCCAGGGGACAGTGCCTACCCTCTGAGCACCCACATGACGCCAATTTGGAACCCCACCACACCACCGGAGGTAAGATACAACACAGCCCATATTGCAACTCGGGGCAAAGTGGAGCGCACATTCGGAGTGCTCAAGTCACGCTTTCGCTCCCTTGACCGCTCTGGTGGCCAGCTGCTATACGCTCCCCCAGTAGTGTGCAGGATCATAGTGTAAGCATGTGTCCTGCACAACGTTGAAACACGCTGGGGCCTGCCGGTGGACATGGTGATACCCCCACATCCCCAACCACATGCGCGGCCGCTGGGCATGGGAGGGAAAGGGCACGTGGTGAGGCAGCCCGTACGCAGCTGGTGGCTAATTACTTCACCTAAAATCACACCCCTGTGGAGTGCACACAGCCCTGGCACATACCAGCTGACAATCAATGATAATGACATTAGGGATAGTCAACTGTCACAACCATACCAGCCTGAGATTGGTCACCTGGAAGTGTTACATTTTGTGCATCCCTACCTACCGAAACACTACCAATGCTGTGTTATTATAAAACATGCATCTATGCTGCTAAATTGATTACCCCCTTGCAAAATACAACATGAAAACAGCGCCATGTCACCCAACCCCTCCCCAGCTCCGCCACCCAACACACCATGGCATGTCATGCAATGTGAAAGCAAACAAAGCAATCCACAAGACCTGACACAAGTGTCACAAAGTGCACTGTCCCAAATGGAAACTGCCCACAGACAATATGCTCAGAGTAATCAATAGCAAACAGCACACATGAACAAATACTTACCACCAACACAATACTGCAACACACCATGAAACATTGCAAAAACATGACAGTACTAAGTCAAAGTAGTGGTAGTCTTACAACCTGAATAAGCCAGCACATCGACCCCTTCCACGCAAATGTGCCAGTGTACTGCATACAACATGAAGTCCATCTGCTAAGGAGACGGCCTTGTGAAGATATGAGGAAGGAACCTGCAAATTAGGAGGAAGACATGGATGCACAAGCGCATATCAATACACCATGCAGTGTACAATACATAAGGTGGATGCCCAAGGGAGCCACACAAGACAACACACTGTAAAGAAAAAATGAAAAATGGCCATGTGGGGGGAGGGGGGGCACCCAGGAGGGAGGTTCGAGGACAGGGTGCACACCAATACCCACCTGCGTGGCTGTTGCAGAAAAGAAAATACCTCCATGGGCTCATGGCCTGCACAGCTATGCCATTGTGGGAGAACTGCTGTCGCTCTCTTCACCCTCTGCTGCTGCATCAGGAGGTGGTGGCACTATGGGAGGCAGCCAACGCAAAGCCCTGGTATGGTCCTCCATGGCAGCAAGCATGCAGGTCTGGAAGGTCTGATTCGGGAGGATTAAAGTGCGGAGATCCCAATGCAGCACCTCACGGGTTGCCTGCACTTCTGCACGCGTGGCCTCGCGTGATGCCCGGATCTCCTCACGTGTTGCCTGCAGCTCAGCTGAGAGCAAACGTGTGAGCTGCTCCAGCTGCTGTTCTGCCCTAACATTTCGGGAAGCCTCAAGTTCAAGCAGACTCTGCCTGAGGTTATGGAGTACTACCCTCAGGGCTTCCCTGTGGCCCTGTGACTCTATTGATATGGATTCGCGCAGAGTCTCCAGTGCCGCCCATTGGTCCCTGTTTGACGCCAACATGCCTTCCCTGTGTGATTGGCAAATGCAGTCTGTTGCCTGCTGTTGTTGCTCCATCTGCCTTTCGGGGGGATATTGGAAGTGGCCACCCTCTCCATTGCCTGAGCCATCATTTCTACTGATGCTGCCTGTTGGGTTGCCATACCGTACATGGAGTTTTCCCATACAGTATTGCCTGGTGGCGCACGGCCACCGCGTCGGCGGGCACCACACCTGTTCGGGGCAAGGCGATCTGCACCTTGCTGTGCTGGCACTGCCTGAGGCTACAGGACTGCATTCCCCCCTCTTATCTGCTGGCCCAGGAACAGGATCAGATGCTGTGGAGTGTGACCCTGAATCCGTAACCGCCAAAGGCGGACCAACCAACACTGACATCCCCATAGAGGGTTCTCCCCCGGGTGCAGGTGTGTTGGACAGAACAGAATCCCTGCCAAAAGCACTGACCTGCGACAGCACATAAGTCTCATCATCCGACTCAGTACCTGAATAGAGGTCTGGGGAGCTGCACCCAGAGACACCCCTCGACAGTATGGTCTGCAGTACCAAAGTGTTTTCACCCACCACCACATCACATCCCCCACTGGTGCTTGGTCGTGGCTGAGAATCCTCCTGGGTCTGCACCATCTCCTAAACCTCACCAGCATCAAGTGCGTTGTCACCTGCAAAAACATTAAATACAAGAAATGGAAACAGGCATGTACACCATAGCACACACATAGGCCTGACAAGACAGATATCCTGTACATGGTTTAGACATGTCCCATATGACTATAACCCTGGCATGCATGCACTGTCAATGAGTTTGAAGGGGAGTCAAAAAGGCAGACAATGAGGACACCAAGATGGAAAAGCAACACATTCGCAGCATGTTGTGTAGCACTGGCATCACACATCAGCCCGTGAGTGGCATGTCCAATACACATACATGACACATGCCAGCACACAGATATCATGTAGCATACCCATGGTAAATTAGACAACAACAGCGATATGTCAGTGAATGAGTACTGTCACACATCCATGTCACATGGACATGATGAGAAGATTAATGCAGAATAGTGTTGCAAAATATGCATGTGCCACACACTGCAACACATCCAGTGTACAATAAGACAGTGATTGTAGGCAGATGTACACATCAATGGTTGGTCACTTCAACATGACAGGAAACAACTATCATATGCCAAATGCGAACAGGCCCTAAAAATAAATTTCAGCAGGCCAATATTCCCTCGCCCTGAATGGTCTAATCATTCACATAACCACGTAACTAAAGTGGCACAATGTGGGGTGTAAACAATGACAGAAGCATGTCACATATGTGGCATTAGGGATGAAAAAAGCATATGAAAAATGCGTTGATCTAAACAAGCAGCCTGAATGAACACAGAAAAAATCAGAACAATGTTGTTGCAAGATGATAGTTCAAGGGCAACAGCAGTAATGTGGGGCTAATTAGCTACTGTGGGCAGAAGAGATACTGTCATACCCAAATCAAAGGCATGTGAATGTATTGGAGGAAGCACATGGGTGACCCATAACACTCAGGAGTACATACCCTCACCTGGCACTCAATCAGAACCCGTCACCCAAACAACATACACATGGATTACACACAAATGCATGGGCACTCACTGGAAAATGCAACGTAATCAGGTAGGTCTCCTACGAATTGGATCTGTTCCTCTGTGACAAAGGTCCCAGCAACAGACTCATGTTCAGTGAGTTTGTTGTCCTCTGGTGGAGACCCACCGCCAGTCACCATAGTAGCGGCATGATTTGAGGCCAGCTTGTTCTTTGCTCTGCATTTCAGGTCATTCCACCTCTTGTAGCAATCATCAGCTGTGCGCCTCACAAATCCAAGGGCACTTATGCGGTCCGCGATGGTCTGCCAGTGCGCCCTATGTTGACCAGATGTGGTCTTGCACCCTGCAGTCACCACCATTTCACGGCTGTGTGCCGACACATAGGTCACAAGTGCATCAAGTTCGGCGTCATTAAAGCTAGGCTTCCTTGACGTGCCGGAGTGTGTAGCCGTGTCTGGGGTCTCAGCCTGTAGTGCCAGAGCACCCTTCTTCCTCTTTTTCAAAGATGGAGCAGAGCCTGAGTGGCTTACGCCGCTCTGGTCAGTAGGGGCAGAAGCGCCAGTGGACTGGGTACTAGGAGTGTGCGAAGGCACAATGACCATAGGTCTTGGTGCAGGCATTGGCTGAAGTGTGATGTTGGCAGGGGCAACTTCGGTTTGATGGACCTGGACCGACACTGTCCCGGCTGGGAGACTCAGAGCTGGGGTGAATAGAGCTGCAGCTGCCCCTGCAGCCTCCCCACCCTGCCTACTTGGGGCAGCAGATTACATCGCTGCCCCAGATCCACGTGGCCTGGTGACACCAACTTGCACCACCACACATGGCTTAGACTTGCTGACCTGGAAGTCAGCCTGGGAGTCATCCTGTGCCGGGTCAGGTGCCACAATGGGCTGGTCCAACAAGGGCTGAGCTGGGATGGTGTCAGCTACGTTTCCCACAACCATGGGGGGGGGCATGGGTGTCTCTGATTGGTCCTCTACACATGGGGGTCTAGGGGCACCCTGTAAATCCTGGCCACGTCCCCTACCGCGCCCACCACGCCCACCTTTTGGAGGTCAGCCACCTTTGCCTCCCTTACCGCTTGGTCGCCTCCCAACCATGGCACTGATGTTGTTGTGCGTAAACGATTGTCCTAGGCAATTGGGGGTGAAAGGGGTAGGGTACTAGATGGAATTCGTACCCTAGTGCTCTAGCAAGGCTGTCTGTGACCCTGGGGGAAGATGACGGGTCACGCAACGCACAGGTACCCCAAAAACAAAAAATAACATGCACACAACCCCTCGTAGACCACGTGCATGGAAAAATGAACCCGCACTACGCTGTGGCACCCAGGCACACAAAAATAAGCGTATGCGTGTTACACGCAGCCTACAATGACCTCTGAAGGGGTACGCGACACACGGGGCAAGCACAGTTGGTAAATACGTGTGCGACTCACTGTCTGCCTGGAAAAAGAACCTGAAAAAGACGCGCGTGTGCGCGTTGGCAACACCCCCGCCAAAAGAAGTATTGTACGCTGTCTGTGGAGACAGGACAAAAGAAGAAGTGAACGCTGTTTGAGGAAACAGGCCCAACAAAAAAAATGAATGCTGTCAGAGGTAACAGGGAGTACGAACTTGAAACGATGTGAAGTAATCGTGTGTGAACCGACAAGAAGTACAGAATTCACCACCTCGCTCTCCATGAAAAGCACGTACAAGGAAATGGGGTCCAACACATACCTTTTAAAGCGGTCCACACGTACAGCGTCACTTACGTGTGTACGCGCTAAGGCCCTTTCCTCTAATTACAGGAGCTGACACTCGGACATGCAGTTTTTGGACGTGTACGATGAACATGCACCCGTGTTGAGGGAAATGCCCGCGCGTGTCACGTCACATACGCGTAGGCCCTTTCCTCGGATTACACGCATTCACATGCAGACGTGCAGTTTTTTCACGGGCCATGAGCCACTAAGCCCACGTCATGAGGGAAACACCCGCGCGGGTAACGTCACAGATGCGCTTACGCGCTAAGGGCCTTTCCTCGAATTGCACACAGACGTGCAAGATTTTCACGTGCCAAATCACTCCATATCAAGCTGGCCACGCAACAACGCACGGAAGACCACGCTCCTGCCCAGAAGGCCGAATTACTGCCCCCCAGAGCACGCTCCCACCTGCCATCTGCTGCTGCCTGCCTGCCTGCTGCCCATGTGCCCTGCTATTTGGTGCCTGCAGTCAGCCAGGGTTCCAGTTGCTGTGTCCACCACTGCTGGAACAGAAGACTCCCGACTGGGATACCATCACTCCACAGCCGAGCCCCAGGACCCAGTTGCCAGCCCACGCCTGCCTCAGGGGTCGCCATGTTGGGGCAAACACCATCTGAGACCACTGGCGACCCCCAGCCAGAGAGGCAGAGGGCCACCAGCTTCAGTGTGAAGGAAGTTGGTGTCCTGGTGGCGCATTTCCTGGGGCATTGTGACTGCCTCTTCGGAACATCACGCGCCAACAAGGAAGGATGGGAGAGGATCTGGGACGCCGTAGTGGTTGCCATCAACGCAGAGGGGGTGGCAACCCGTGACATCAAGCACGTCAAGAAGCGCTGGGAGAAATTCGTGTCCAGGACCCTCCACAAGGCCCGGCGCCTCGCGTAGGGGGGACCGGGTCAGCATGAGTGACATCCAGATGAGGGTCCTGGAACACATATGCCCAGTGCTCCACGCCCTGATCCTTCGGAGGAAGACCCGTCTGGAGTTGAGCGGTAAGTGGCCAAGCATTGGTGTGTGAGACAGGGCATGTTGCAATGTGCTGGTAGTCTGATACTTGCATGTATGTGCGACATGGGCCATGTATGGATGTGTGTGTGCAGGGACATCATGGTCATGCATGTGAGACCAGTAATGTGCGAACCACATGGTTGGTGCATGAGTTCCAATGCAACATGGGGAGCTGTATGGCAAATGCACACATGAAAGCATGCCAGTGTCTGTTCTTGCACATGGTGGGGGTGTGAGAGATGGGTGCTGCTGTCATGTACATGTATGGTGCACATGTGTGTGTGTCTGAGAAGTGTGTCTGTGACTTTGATACTCCATTGATTCATGACACATGTCCGTGATGATGTGTACATTCACTCATGCAGTGCGGTCACTGTTGTATGCACTGTGTCTATCCACTGTGTCTGTGGTGTACAAGGCATGATGCATGACCCTCTGTGATGTGTGTGCAGGGGATCAGTGTGAGCCATGATGCATGTGAGTTTGAAGGCAACATTTTGATTAATAGAGGCCCTTGTACATAGATGGTGATGTTGATTGCAGGTGCCATGCCTGTTTATGCATGTGTGTTGCGTGCATTCACCCATGTGTTGTGGAGGAACAGGATGGAAGTGATGTTAGACACTGCCACTCATGTGTTATTGCTTCCTGTCTAGGGGAATATTGTACTGTAACCTGATGCTTGTGTTCTATGTCTCCCTCTATGCAGCGTCAAGTGAAGAAGAGGGCGGAGATGGCGCTGTGGAGCCAAGAGGTGGGGGGGCCTCCACTGGGCGGCGACGCAAGGCCCAGCCACCCTCCCAGGACTTGCCATCATCCGGGAGCGAGGGGGCTGGTGCCGCGTCTACCACTACAGCTGTGCTGGAAGGGCCGGGTGAGCCCCCACAGGGGCTTGCAATGGCGGAAGACGGTATGGAGACATCCAGGTTGGTGGTCTCCACAGAGGAGGAGGAGCCCGCTACTGAGCCGCACGTGGGGCCTGGTGGGGGTAGTACCACTGGTGCAAGTGGTGCAGTCCAGGACCAGGGTCAGGAGGCAGCACAGGTCACCACGGAGGGTCCTGTGCATGTCCCTGTCCTTGACCCTGTGACTGCACCACCATGCACCAGCAGGGATGCCCCGTCCCAGGCCCCTCCGCAGGTAGGGGAGAGTGTCATGTCAACTGCCTCTTCAATACCTGCGGATGAGGGGTCCAATGAACGTATGGGCTCCGCCCTGATTGGTGTTGCGTTGTGCATGCGTGACATTTGTGATGACGTGCGTTCTTCCTGGGCGGAGAATGCATGCCATCACGAATAGCAGCGTCGCGACGTGGCACTGTTGGGAGGGTCCCTGGTTGGTGGGTTCCTACATGTGACGCGCACTCTGGCGGACCTCTCCTCCTCTGTGGAGACTATGCACCAGTCGTTCTCCCTGCCGTCTTCCGGCCCAGATTCCACCAGGGCCCCCTGTGGACCTGGCCTGCCCAACACAGCCAGCTTGGTGGAGATCCCATCCCTGCCACAGTCAGGAGTCGGCGGTCCAGGCATCATCGGACAGGGCACATGGACAGCAGCAGCAGCAGGAGCAGGCTCTAGATGGGAGCAATGATGGCTCGGGGCCATCGACAACAGGGGGGCAGGCATCAGCCAGAGGACAGGAGAACCCTGGAATGGATGTGTCTTCTGTGTGGCTGCTGTTGGGCCAGTGTATAGGTGCGGAGCGGCGACGGGCGGAAGAGGCGCGGCTCACCATGGTCAGGGCGGAGTTCTCCATGCGTCAGGCATTGAGGTGGGCAGAGTGCCTCGAGGTGACTCGCAGGGAGTTGGAACAGGCCATGAGTGCCTCCCTGCGAGACCTCAGGGCCAGGACAGAGGCCCGCCTCCAGCAAATAGACATGGAGTTCGATGATGCCCTGGCCAAAAACATCACTGAGTGAGCCGCAGGACTTGCCCGTCGCCATTGTAAATAGTTTATAGTGTTAGGTTTCCTTTTATTTTTTTTACTTTGGGTCTTTTGGACTATGCCCCACACTTTTGTAAATAGTTTTTTTGGTAGGTAGGTTATTAGATAGATTTCATTTGTTTCGTTGGGCTCATGGACCCTTGAAAATGTTATTGTACATAGTTGGACGTTGGATTTAATTGGACATTTTAATTTCATTTCACCATGGATCAATGGATTTACCTTTTTGCGTTTCATTTGGATTTGGTTTGGTGGACAGAGAGTTTTGGCCATTTTTCTTTTGGATTACTTGGTATTTTTTGAGGATTTTTTTTTTTATTTGGACATGCATTTCATTTCATGTTTGCCATTATTTTATGCTTTAAGTACTTTCAATTGGTTTTCATGTTAATACATTTTGATCTTTTACTTCAATGTGTGGGATTCACTCATTGGGTTCATGCATGTTGACATGTGGGTTTACTCAATCAATGGGGGGGGGGGGGGGGGTGTGTGTGTGTGTGTGTGTGTGTGTGTGTGTGTGTGTGTCGGACATGTGTTGATGTACATAGTTGACTTTTGGTTTGAGTCATGAGATGGGCTGCTCACTGCTGGGGGTTCGGGGTGCAGGGGGACATGAGTGGGGGCCTGCTGGCAGGTGCCCCTCACTGCTGGGGGTTGGGGGTGCAGGGGGACATGAGTGGGGGCCTGCTGGCAAGTGCCCCTCACTGCTGGGGGGTGGGGGTGGGGGTGCAGGGGGACATGAGTGGGGGCCTGCTGGCAGGGGCCCCTCACTGCTGGGAGGTGGGGGTCCAGGGGGACATGAATGGGACATGAGTGGGGGCCTGCTGGCAGGTGCCCCTCACTGCTGGGGGGTGGGGGTGCAGGCGGACATGAATGTGACATGAGTGGGGGCCTGCTGGCAGGTGCCCCTCACTGCTGGGGGGAGGGGTACAGGGGGGCATGAGTGGGGGCCTGCTGGCAGGTGCCCCTCTCTGCTGGGGGGTGGGGGTGCAGGGGGACATGAGTTGGTGATCATATTGCAAGGTGACATGTGGCTTAGCTGGGGGGCATGCCCATGGTGGATGGGCTGCCTGCGGGACATAACCAGGGGTGCAGGGTAGTCCCCTGTGGTGTGGGCTGCCTGCAGGGGCCGTGGAGGGGGTCGAGGGGACACCTGGGAGGACCCACACTGCCAATTCACGTGTAGGACTCCCCGCGCACCACACTGGATACACGTACCCGGCTCTGACAGCAAAATCGCGTGTGAAACTTCACGCGCACCCCCGAAATACACATACCCCGCTCGCACAGGGCCAATCACATATGAAACTTCCTGCGAACCCCAGTAATACACGTACCCTGCTCGCACAGGGCCAATCACATGTGAAACTTCCCGCGAACCCCAGTAATACACGTACCCCGCTCACACAGGGCCAATCGCATGTGACACTTCCCGCGAACCCCAGTAATACACGTACCCGGCTCGCACAGGGCCAATCGCGTGTGAAACTTCCTGCGAACCCCAGTAATACACGTAATCGCGTGTGAAACTTCCCGCAAACCCCAGTAATACACGTACCCAGCTCGCAAGGGGCCAATCGCGTGTGAAACTTCCCGCGAACCCCAGTAATACACGTACCCCACTCGCACAGGGCCAATCGCGTGTGAAACTTCCCGCGAACCCCAGTAATACACTTACCCCACTCGCACAGGGCCAATCACGTGTGAAACTTCCCGCGAACCCCAGTAATACACGTACCCAGCTCGCACAGGGCCAATCGCGTGTGAAACTTCCCGCGAACACCAGTAATACACGTACCCCACTCGCAGAGGGCCAATCGCGTGTGAAACTTCCCGCGAACCCCAGTAATACACGTCCCCGCTCGCACAGGGCCAATCGCGTGTGGGACTACCCACGCAGTGGGGTATGTGTATTCGGAGGCGTGCGCGGGGAGTTTTACAGGCGTTTTCGAGGTTGTGAGCCTGTGCGCCATGTACAGGATTTGTGCGCTGTACATGGTGCACGAGGAGGGGTTGGGGGCGTAACTGGCGCTGCTGCAGGGTCGAGGCGCCTCTCTCCGCCACGGCTGGTTTTGGATGTTAAGATCCATGAATACGCTGTGCGCGGAAATGGATTTTAGCGCACTCGGCTGGCGCAGCAAGTCGGACGTGCACACTGTGCGCCAGCCACGTGCGCTACTTGTGCGCTGAATTCTATGAATTACCCCGTTAGTCTTTAAGCCCCCGGCTGGATGGCCAGCTCATGGTAATTGGCGGCTGCAAACCCCCTGCTGCATTTGTCTCCATTTATAATGTATGCACCCACAGGTGTCTCAGATGTATTTCGCTCTAAGCAAGGGTGGTCCCCCAACCATCATGTTGAAATGGGTCCCCACACAACTTCAGCGGGTCCTGTGAGCACTGTTTAGAGCTATGTTGTTTATTTCAGACACACTAGGCATGTTTGTAGAGTCAGGACTTGCTGTCTGCTCTTTATCCTAGACTTCTCACCCATTATATCAGAGGCACTTTATGGGCCTAGCAGCATTTATCTGGGACTCCCGCTGCATGATTTCTGATGCATCATTTCAGTGCCACTGTATTGTGATGATACGTGTTTTGTACAGGACCCACGATGCATTATGTTGTGTAACCAATAGATTGTCTGCTGTTTAACCCAGACTCCTGCTGAATTATTTCAATAGAAGTGTACAGGGTTAAACGCGGCTTATCCCAGGCGCCTAACTCGTGGCTCTAGTCATTGTACTGGGATGTCTACACCAAATCTCAGAGGCATGGTTTTATGTTCACTATACTGGGCAGTCTGCTCTCTAACCCTGGCTCCGGTTGCATTATTTCAGTGGCGCTCTTAGCAGGAATGTGTTATCTAGACCAGGAATAGATGTTCATTGTTCGTATGGTCGCTGTACTGGGATACCTACTGTTCATCCTAGGCTAATAGTGCATTATTTCAGTTGCACTGTATGGGGATACCCGCTGTTCATCGAGGTTGCCAGATTCAAGGTTTTCTAGATATTTCTGGGCTGTCTGCTGTTTAACCCAGACTATGCCCTGTTGCACTACATCCGCGGGGCTGTTGAGAGTTTTCTCCCATAGTCCTGACGTGCGGTTTTCTATGCACTGTACTGGCATAGCCACTATTTTTCCCAGAGCTTAGTTTCATTCTCGAAGAGGCCATGTTGCATTTCAGTGAGTGACATCCATGCTGTTCCGTGCTTTTTAACACATCACGGCCACAGATAACGAGTACTTCTGTATCTATTCATCTATTGATGTTTCACACACTAGCTGTAGCTTGCGTTAGAGATTTTGGTTACACTGTGGCAAGTAATGCATAAAGTATGCTTTACAAGGCTACTAACCAACCCCACAAAACACTTCTAAAAACATCACCACTCGTTACACAACTCTCACACTATAACTAAACACAACCACACCTCTTAAATTGCAGCAACCCGCACACACTTCACCACACCGCAACAACAAACACACCACACAGACCTTCAAACAACAGCACACGACGGACTCGGACCAGATACCACACAGGGACGTCATTTCACCAAAATGCCAGGAGTAGCGGAAGTGACATCACACAACCCTTGACCCCCTGATCCCACCCCGAAGTGATATTGCGGGAAGCGATGGCACACGACCTTTCACCCGTTGACAAAACAGAAAGTGGCATCACATAGCATTGTACACTACAAAAAATATGGTTACGATATCACTATAATGTGATGTACATTTCATACAAGAATGGATCACAATATGTATCGTTAAAATCTGTGTGTATAGGCCCATATTACCAAATTACTTTGAATGCAAGCAGACATCCATGACCAAATGATAATGATGTGTTATTATATAGCACTTACACTTCAGTGCTTTATATAGAAAAATAATACACCCAATATCATCCAACCTGTGTTGGTACTCATTTATCAACCTCAGAAGGATGAAAGGCTGAGTTGAGGCATTTAAGAACAGACTCAATCAGTGACTCACCCCCTGAAGTGTGCCTGAAATAAACTTTTAATAAGTCTAGCAATTATTGTATAGAATTTCAGAAAGACACATTATTTGGTATTCCTATTCCTTCTTATTTAGGGTTGTGCTGAAAGTGTTAGACTTATGGCACTCCTGTTCTTATTTTTCTTCTTTTTTTTAAGGAGCCTGAAAAGAAAGCCAGCCATTCCAGAAGTAAAGAGCCAGATGGGGCTCGCCACAGCCCAGGAGCTTGCATTACAAAAAAAAAAAACTCTGGTGACCCCTAAATGACGTCCCTGATACCACACCAAAAAGCTCAGCGAACAGTGTTAACCAAACTGAAGCAGCCAACAGCACATCACAGCTCCCTTGCTCCTCTCCAAACTTTGTCCTACTAACACTTTCCTAGCCCCCTTTTCTTTCAGATCCACCAGAGCACCAGGGAACCACTCCAGTGGTGATAGTGTGCGGTATAAATATCCTTTAACATAACATATAGGCCCCACGTCAAATCTGGAAAATACATTCCCCAAATGTGTGATTGTGGACAAATCACACCCCCCCCTCTGTGTCTCTGTGTCTCGGTTCTTATATCTGGCTGAAATGAGAGCGCCTGGAAACACAGGTGTCCGAAGGTGGTGTGCTACCCCTCCTGTGATGTCACTTGGGGGTGGGGTCAAATGACATCACTTCCTGTGATGTTGTCAGAGGTCAAGGGTCATGTGATGTCACTTCCGCTACCCCTGGCATTTTGGTGAAATGACGTCCCTGCTGCAGACTCTTTTCGTGTCCCCACGGTTTCTTCCCGCCCGTGCACGCCACTGTGCTCTTACATCATGTTTCTCCCCCATGCTATGCTCTGTTCCTCCAGCTTTGGGACACCTGAAAGGTAGGCATGATGCTCCAGCAGCACAGACAGATTCTGTACACATTATTTTGTTAACACACTTACAAGTACTTTGCAAGACAGAACACATAATTTCTCTCGTAGATATATGTGTGTATGATCCTTGCAATCTTCCTTTGCATTTCATAGCTTCTATTGAAACTGAACTCTGCATCTAGGATCTATCCACACCCTGGCCTTGTTCCTGACATGCTTGCTTGACACTGCAACTTGTAAAGTGCCTGAGCTCTGTTACCATCTCGCAAGACAAGCACCAAGAAGATCTGTTGAGCTAAGCCATGCTCCATCAGTGTTTTACTCACTATTGTGTGTAATCAGTTGAGTTGTGGTGTCCAAATTTAAATGAAATGCAAAGGGTCCTCATTGGTTTGAAGGCATATCAGAGTCAATAACTACATGCTGTAATTACTCTTACTGCATGAGGTATTTGGGGGAGAGCGCCGCCTGATTAATAGATTTTCCCACTAAAGTGTGGAACATCTGAAAGACTATCTGCACATGCAGGCAAGGTACTGTGTGTGGTATTTGTCATTGCCAGAGATTTCAATTTCAATGTATTAAGTGCAGATGACCATAAGAGCTTCAAAGCACTTAAAGCAACAGCATTAAAATGATATAAAATAAACACATGCATAAAGAGACAGACAAGCAAACTCATAGCAACAGGAGCCCAAACACAGGCCAGTTGGGTAGGTGGAAGGCGGATAGAAGCAACCCCCCATGCTTGAAGACACTTCCACCGAGTTGGCTACTCTGGCATGGAACAGGCAAGCATATTGGTGGACTTGGAGCATATAGATCCAGCTAGTTGATACAGAACTGCCTGGGAAGACAGGTAAAACGCCCTGTGACCACTTTCAGTGTTATTTATTTCTGAATGGTGGGCCACCTCAGTTTGATTGGCTAGGAGGACATATGGCCATGTCTGAGGATATCCCAGACCATCCGGACAGCATGATTCTGGACAAGCTGCAATCTATCCAACAATTATCTAGGAATTCCACAATAAATGCTGTTGCAGTTCGTGATTTACTGGATAGCCTGAGCATGGACAAGTGAGGCCCTCATGGACTGGACTAAGCAGGGGACAGCTTTTTCCAATAACGCTGAGCTGACAAGGGGCACTCAGAACCTCAGTCGAATGCAGCGCTCAAAACAATAAGAGATGGTCAAATTTGATGCTCACATTTTAAATCTTACAAGGCGCCGGCCCCAAACCTACAGGAAAAATGGAAAGGTAGATTGAATATCCTGAAAGCCGAGTGCATGACCTCCATGTTACGTATATTAAGGCATAGCCAACTATCTGCCATCTCTCCCTACAGCTGGCCCAGACAATCAACCATTCTGGCAGTGGTGCACGCCACTGGCTCAAAGTGGGTTACCAGCTATCTACTGTTAGCATACATTTGAAAACCCAGATCAAAACTTGCAATTAGACTAGCCAAATAATGCATGTAATCATGAGGAGCAGTGGGGAGGCAACCCAACTATGCAAAATCCAGCAGACCAATGCAGTATCTTCAGACCAGTGATCTCCAAGCCTGATCTCCTGTACCCGATCCATTAGAAAACATGTTATCCAGTTGAGAGCCTCAAAGGCAGAACCGATTGGCAAGGTAATTGAGAAGGATTTGATGATCAACGGTATCAAATGCAGCGAACAGGTCAACTAGGATCAGCTCTTTTGCTTGTCTTTGTGCCTGCTTAAGAAGTTGCTGTGTGATCTCCAAGATGGCACTCTTGGTCCCACGGCGTAGTCCGAAACCAGACTGTATATCATCAAAAAAGATACTGGCTTCAAAATTATACTTGTACTGGTGAGTCACCATTTCCACAATCCTACCCACTACCGGAAGTTCAGATGTGGGTCGAAAATTGTCTGGCAGATAAGGGTCAGCAGCAAAATATTTCAATAATGGTGCAATTATAGCATGTATCCAAACTTTGTCTAAAGATTTGCTCATGAGAGATACAAACTCAGGTGAGATAAATGGCAACATAATCTTAAACAGTGTGGTAGGACGGGTCCGACACAGAAGAGGAATTCCTCAGGCCTGAAATTGCCATTCACAAAGAGAGAGAATTTTAAAGTTTGAAATGAGACTGATTTACAGATAGTAAGTGCCATTGGTACTTCTGACTTCAAGGCTAGACCAGGCTAGCGGATTGGCAGGAATGAGCTGTGATCTTATTTCTAATGCTGACAATTTTAGAACTGAAAAACGCAGAGATTTGTAAGTAAAACTGTTAAGGGGCTGCAAATGATGAACAATGATCAGGGGTCTACACAATTGTTTAGAGCATTTAAAAGTTCATTTCTGGAGCTATCTGCTGAATCAATAAGCTTGCCATAAAATGACCTTTTGCTTTTGCCAGCTAAAACAGCTGCTTCATACATTTTGTATTGAGCCTTATGTAACTACCTGTCCTCTGAAGAGAGAGAGAAGAGAGCCAATGGCTTTCCATTCACCTGCATTTTTAGTTTGGGCTATTAGGTGCCGCTTGTGACACCTATAAGCCAAAACTATTGCATTAGAGTACAGATGGGGAGGAATAGCAGATGAGGAGGGACACACAGCTTGTAGGTGTTGTTTGGTTATTTCCCCATCCATTGACTGCTCATGGCCATGCTAATCCCTATGGCCGTTCCCATTCAGTTCCTGCTCCCACCTAAAACACCTCCTTATGGGACTCTGTGCTCCCTGTAAACAAGCGTTACCATCAAACTTTTCATTCTAAGTGCCTGCCAGGGTTTTTTCAAAGCAGTCACCTGAAAGTTAATGATTTAATTGAAGCTGTAAACCCGTTACTGGTATAACAAATATGCCTTAACCCATTCTGCCTTGAGCCACTCAAATTATAAGCACTATGCGTGTCCTTCACTGACGTCCTGTTAAAAACAAGCATTGGCAAAGCCAACAGTTTTGGCATTTGCCAGGCTCTGCTATTAGATGCCCAGATACTCTCACCATTTTGCACCTGCTACCATCAATAGTCAGTTAATACCACTATGGCAGTGACTGGCAATTGCCTTTGCCATGCCTACTCCAAAGCCCAGACTGTTGGCATTGCCAATGCTTGTTGTTCTAATGAGGTGAGTTGCGAAGTAAACCAGTGATTGATGCGTTTTATCTCAGACTGTTAAACTGGATATCATATCGTGCCTCCTTTATTGTATATATTGGCCTAAGCCCAGTCGCTCTGCGAAGAAAACCGCGTTTCAAAGTTCCGATCTTTGATCGACTTAGCCGCCATATTAGGTCCATCTGCCATTTTGATTTCCACTCCAAAGTAATTCTGTGTTCTAAAATGGTGGACAGTGTTTCCCGCTTGTAACTGAGCCGTCCTGACCTTTGTACATAAGTTCATGTCTAAACTGTCCGTTGGCCGAATGTTTGGGTTGAGTAAAGAGACCTTGTCCCATGCCTTACTTGTAGACAGAGGATTACCTGCGCCAACAAGTCCGATCCGCGGACATACATTAACTACAATGCTGTCTAAATACTGAACGTGGACACTTGCTGAACTACATTGTATAGGACGTTTGTTAAGACTTATTGTTAAATCCGAGAATACACTGTTGCCATTGTGAATTATTTATATGTAGATTGAAGATGATCCACATGCATATAGTTGGACAAACTAGAAGTGAACTTGGCACGAACCCTAGACCGAGTATCATTAACCTGTAGGGGGGCTGGACATTATGATTGGAAATGTAGAAAATGTGTAAATGTTTAGACGTCCAGTACCTCTCACTTCTCACACCGAAAGGGCTGATATTCACTGTGATGTACTGTGGGCCAGATAGCTATCTGATACTTTGAGGCCGATTCATGGAATAATTAGCGCGGCGCAAGTGGGCAAAAATGTGCGATTCGCAGTGGAATTGCGAAAATCGCAGTGCAAGTGCAAAAATCGCACGAAAAGCAGCACACATCGATTCATGGAAGGGCGTGTGAGAGAAGGGCCTCAACGACCGGTGGGGGGTGTCTGTACTTCCGCTCCCTATATGGTGGAGGAGAGGCACAGGAGACCCCAGCCAAGATTCTCTATTACGGTAGCAATGGTCGAGCAATCAAGGCCTAGCTTCTCAGGAGGTGATGCAGGCTGGATCTTAAGTACAGTGTAGACCCCAAGCCCCCACAAAGGAATATCCACACTCTGTATTGGTTAGAACACAATCTTTATATAATCAATATTCAAGGTTATGTACATTTATCATAATAACTCACTTTGTACTCCGGAAAAATCAACAATGGCAAATATATACAACTCTAAAGTGGTACCCCCCTTTGTATTAGATCTCATTAAAGTGCATGGACAATACTGTACAATGTCACACAGACCAATAGAGTGAAACCAGCAATAGAGAGAGGAGAGAAAATAAGATGATTGAGCAATAGGCAGAATACTGGCCCCTACCACTAGGCACAGTTCTGTTTGGAGATCCCCCCACCTGGGCAACCTGTAAAACAAAGATGTAGCGTACGCCCAGTCCATATATTGCTCTGCAAGTCTTATTCTCTCCTATAATGTTCTTACCCCCCCAATGTACCTGGTGGAGTCGAGCTCCTTGAAGAGGCGTCGACAAACGTCGAGGAACTCGCTGTTCGGTGACGGGGAATCAACGGCCCTTCTTGAATGCCTTCCCTTTCAAGCGGGAGGCACGGGGCGTCGAACGTCCGTCGACAAATGAGGTAGAATGATGTCGATGAGGTGGCAGCTTCGTCCGAGCGGTGCTCGTCGGCGTCGGAGCGTCGGCGTCCTGCAAGGCAGAGGCGTGCGGGGCACCTCGGTGACAATAGTTCTGGACCGCAAAGATTGTAGAGACGGAGGCCCAGCAAGGGCGTCGAGTCGTTCGAGTCTTTGGGGTCTTCGGGTGGCGGGAAACCCACCGGCAGGTTTCTCCTCTGCGCGTTGGTCGCCTCGACTTTCTCCGGCAGGATAAGCGGTCGACGATGCGATCGAGAGAGTCCTTTGATTGAATGTTCTTAGGCAATGGAGCGGACGGCTCCGGTCGTCGGCGGCACAGCGTCAAGTGGTTCCCACGGCTGGGCAACACAACTTCGACGGGCCTCCAGCGGTTACACAAACCTGCGAACCCTGGTCGACGGCAATGGACTTCGACGGCGTCGATGTCCGGGTGCTTCACTTCGATCTCCTCAGCGGTCCCATCTCGGGTCGACAGCCTTTCGAGGGTCTGTCTTCCAGGGCGCTTCGGCGAAGATGGAGCGGTGCTCGATGGTCCCTCGGAGCACGGGAAGAGGGTGCCTTACCAGGTCCTCTCTCAGGTCAGCCCTCGACGATCTCGTCAGCCTTCAGATCGGTCGAAGCAAATGCCACAGCATGTCTTCTTCTTCCAGCTGTACGTCGAGGATCAGTAGTTCCAGTTACTCTTAGAGTGGAGACTCCACTCCAGGATGCTTCTGAACGTTCCCGAACGTTCCTGAACACTTGGCTGCTTCTGAACACAATGGTCGCTTCTGAACCAATGGTTCCTTCTGAACACTTTTCCAGTGGTGAGAGGTCCCCAGATATACTATCCTGTCTCTCATCCACACTGCTGGCACACACTCAGCAGCCAATCATACAGCAGGGCATTCATGCAGTCAGCCAGCCAATCAGGCACACAGTGCATTCAGGCCACACTCCTCCCTTCCAGACACTCACAACAAGAAATGTGGATTGGGACAAGTACCCAGCCATTCAACACTACACACTGCATTCAGGCCAGTTTCGGGCAGGGCTGTCTCAGTCTTTGTCTCTCATGCCAGAAACCAGACAACCACAACAAGGAGTGTATATTGGTCACACACTCCATTCACCCAGGTCCCACCCACAGGAGGTACCCACAACATACAGACACTGGGAAGGGTCCAGTCAGTCTAGTTGGGCCTTCACAACAATACCATATATGGAACTTCCACCCAACAGCCAGTCAGGGGGAAGGGACAGAGACAGGGCTTCCCAGGACTTTGGGAAAACAAGTTAACAGGCAATAGAAAGCAAGAGGCCACAGGGGCCATCTTGTTTCCTATCAGGAATCAACAGATCCCAATGGCAGGGCCTGGGTATCCCAAAAATGGAGGACACCCGGAGCACCTGTCAATTTCAGCACGGAGCTGCCACCAGCCCATACCCTGCTTTGGGGCCACCCACAGGTGCCCAAAAACATACACTAGGGGCACAGGGCTGTACCCCTACCCATGGGTCTGTTCACCAAACCAAAAGAGAGAGCTGCACTGCCAGGAGTCCCACATGGACTCTGGGGCAGAAAACATAACAGAACACACGGTAAAAAGCAGTAAAAGGACAAGGATTCAGAGGCCCTGTCCCTCAGATGCATTTCCAGCATCACAGGGCGTGCGTGAAAAAACCATCTGATGTGCGCTAAAAAAGTGCGCGGCACTCGTTGGCGCGCAGGCCATCTAACGGTGTGCGCCAGGTCACAGCAAAAATTGCACAGGCCACAGCGAAAATCGCACATAGCGCGGCGCACACATCAAAAGTAGGCGGAACACGGGGCGTAACACTCGGAATGGGGAACAACTTGCCAAAATGTGGGCGTCACGGGGGAAGTACAGGGTGCAGGTGCGCGGAACGCCCACACGCTCGCCTACAACACGTATTCATGGAATCGAATAGGGCAAAACAGCGCCCGGTCAAACCAGCGCACAGGCACAAACACGACCGCCACAAGAAAGCAGGCGGTAGCGTCCCTGCGCCTGTAAAAAATGTGCGCCAAAAGGTGCACCAACAAATAGCACCTACATACAGCTATGATGAATGTCCTATACTGTGGCCCTCCAGGACAAATGACGTGCAAAGGGGTACCCACAAACACGGACACCTGCTGACTGAAAAATAACGTGTGCGGGTATTTCGGGGTGCGCGGGAAGTTTCACACGCGAATTGGCTGGGTACGTGGATTCCAGGGGTGCGCAGGAAGTTTCACACGCGATTTGGCTGGGTACGTGGATTTCAGGGGTGCGCGGGAAGTTCCACACGCGATTTGGCCGGGTACGTAGATTTCAGGGGTGCGCGGGAAGTTCAACACACGATTTGGCTGGGTACATGGATTTCAGGGGTGCGCGGGAAGTTCCACACGCGATTTGGCTGGGTACGTTGATTTCAGGGGTGCGCGGCAAGTTCCACACGCGATTTGGCTGGGTACGTGGATTTCAGGGGTGCGCGGGAAGTTCCACACGCGATTGGCGTGGGTACATGTACTACGGGGTGCGCGGGAAGTTCCACACGCGATTGGCCTGGCTAGGTGGGGGTGCGCGGGAAGTACCGCACGCGATTGGCCTGGGTACGTGTATTCCGATGTGCGCGGAAGATTCACACGCGATTTCTGCAGGGTACGTGTATTTCGGTGGTGCGGGGGAATGCTACACGTGATTTGGCCATGTGGGTCCCCCCAGGTGTTCCATCTACACCCTCCACGGCCCCTGCAGGCAGCCCACACCACAGGGTACTACCCTCCACCCCTGCTCATGTCCCACAGGCAACCCATCCACCATGGCCATGCCCACCAGCCAACCCACATGTCACCTTGCACCACTGATCATCAACACATGTCTGACACCACCCCCACCCCCCAGCAGTGCAGGGGCAGCCTCCACCAGGCCCCCACTCATGTCTCCCACCAACCCAACCCCCCAGCACTGTGGTGCACCTGCCAGCAGGCCCCCACTCATGTCCAACTCATGTCCCCTGCACCCCCACCCCCCAGCCACAAGGGGCAGCCTCCACCAGGCCCCCACCCATGTCTACCACCACCCCCACCCCCCAGCCACCAGGGGCAGCCTCCACCAGGCCCCCACTCATGTCTCCCACTACCCCCACCCCCCAGCCACCAGGGGCAGCCTCCACCAGGCCCCCACTCATGTCCCCTATTACCCCCACCCCCCCGCAGTGCAGGGGCAGCCTCCACCAGTCCCCCACTCATGTCTCCCACCACCCCCACCCCCCAGCACTGTGGGGCACCTGCCAGCAGGCCCCCACTCATGTCCAACTCATGTCCCCACTGCACCCCCACCCCCCAGCCACCAGGGGCAGCCTCCACCAGGCCCCCACTCATGTCTCCCACCACCCCCACCCCCCAGCAGTGCAGGGGCAGCCTCCACCAGGCCCCCA
Organism: Ambystoma mexicanum; assembly: GCF_040938575.1. Taxonomy (NCBI): domain Eukaryota; kingdom Metazoa; phylum Chordata; class Amphibia; order Caudata; family Ambystomatidae; genus Ambystoma; species Ambystoma mexicanum. Next base: position 114,569,544 of record NC_090922.1, read on the forward strand.
CTCATGTCACCCACCACCCCCACCCTCCAGCAGTGCAGGGGCAGCCTCCACCAGGCCCCCACCCATGTCTACCACCACCCCCACCCCCCAGCCACCAGGGGCAGCCTCCACCAGGCCCCCACTCATGTCACCCACCACCCCCACCCCCCAGCAGTGCAGGGGCAGCCTCCACCAGGCCCCCACGCATGTCTACCACCACCCCCGCTATTTGCCTGGGTACATGTACTTCGGGGTGCGCGTGAACTTCCACACGCGATTTGCCTGGGTACGTGTACTTCGGGGTGCGCGTGAACTTCCACACGCGATTTGCCTGGGTACGTGTACTTTGGGGTGCGCATGAACTTCTAAACGCGATTGGGCCTGTGAGAGTGGGTTACATGTATTCCAGGGGTGGGCGGGAATATTTACCCGCGACTGTGCCTGTGAGAGCGTGCTACGTGTATTCCTGGTGTGGGCGGGAAGATTCACACGTTCGCCTACGACGTGCCGAAAAAGGGTCCAATCCTGACACACGTACGCCAGCATGAAGCAGGCGTACGTCGACCCGCGCAGCATAAAAGTGCGCGCAAACAACAAACAAGCTCATACGCCAGGACGAATATACCATTCCTAGCAGCAGTGGCCGTGGGTTACCAAAGGAGGAGGAGGAGGATAGTGAGGGCTCACTCCCAGAACCAGCCTTTTTGGGATGCCTGATGACCAGGTGTATGGGAGGTACAGGTTTCCCCCACACATAATACTTGACCTGGTCAGTGAGTGGGAGGATGACCTCACATCACCCACCCTGTGCTCCCAAGCACTCAGCCCCCTGGAGAAGGTCCTCAATGTACTGCACTTCTTGGCCACAGGATCATTTCAGCGGACAAGTGCCATAGCGGGTGGGGTGTCACAGGCCACGCAGTCACGCTGCCTACACCAGGTCTTGAACATCATCACTGCACGCCCATCAGTCTGTAGGCACATATACCTGCCCAGGACACCTGCAGAAAGGCAGCCTGCCACCCTCGATTTCTACGGTGTGGCACAATTTCCAAAAGTGCTAGGTGCCATTGACTGCACCCATGTGGCACTACGTCCCCCCAGGGCATCTGAGCACATCTATAGGAACCGCAAGCACTGGCATTCCATCAACGTGCAGGTAGTATGTAATGCTAAGGGAATCATCAACTCAGTATATGCCAACTATCCAGGGTCCACCCACGACAGCTTCATTTACCAAATGTCTACCCTAAGCCGGGACCTAGAAGCTGGCCGGCATGGTGATACATGGCTGCTTGGTGAGTATGAATGCCACTGCACATGCATGCATGTCAGATGCAGAGTTATGTCACTACCCCACTAATGATACCCATCACCTCCTCACCAGGGGACAGTGCCTAACCTCTGAGCACCCACATGATGTCGCCAATTCGGAACCCCATCACGCCTCCAGAGGTAAGATACAACACAGCCCATATTGCAACCCGGGGCATAGTGGAGCGCACATTCGGAGTGCTCAAGTCACGCTTTCGCTCCCTTGACCGGTCTGGCGGGCAGCTGTTATATGCGCCCCCAGTAGTGTGCAGGATCATAGTGGCAGCATGTGTCCTGCACAATGTTGCAACACGCCCGGGGCCTGGCGGTGGACATGGTGGTGCCCCCACATCCCCAACCACATGCACGCCCGCTGCGCATGGGAGGGGAGAGGGCACGGGGTGAGGCAGCCCGTACGCAGCTGGTGGCTAATTACTTCACATAGAAATCACACCCCAGTGGAGTGCACACAGGCCTGGCACATACCATCTGATAAGCAATGATGACTCGTCCTGACAATTAAGACGAACAAAGGGACTGTCAACTGTCAGAACCATAGCAGCCTGAGATTGTTCATGTGGAAGTGTCACAATGTGTGCATCCCTACCTACACAAACACCACCAATGCAGTGTCATGAAAAGACACTTCCATGCTGCAGAAATGAATACCCACTTGCAAAATACTACATGAAAACAGTGCCATGTCACCCATCCCCTCCACGGCACGGCCACACAACACACCATGGCATGTCATGCAATGTGAGAGGAAAGAAATGAATCCCCACAACATGCCCCAAGTGTCAGCAGCTACAGTTTCCCTAATGGAAACCTGTCCACACATGAAATGCTCACAGTAATGCAGGACCTACAGCCCACATTACCAAATACTTACCAAGAATACCAATCACCTACACAACCTCCAACCTACCTTAAACATGACATTACAGACTTAAAAATTAGCTAGCCTCACCACCTGATGATGACAGCCCTCCGAACACTTGCAAGTATACAGTGTTAGCGCCACGCAAGAGTGTAGGTGCACTGCTTACAACATGGACTCCAGTTCCAAGGTGGACCGCATTGTGAAGACATGAGGAATGGACCTGCAAATATGGAGGATGAGATGGATGCAGAGGCACATATCAATACACCACGCAGTGTACAATACAACAACAATATGCACTATGAATGTATACACAGTATTGACTACAGACTGCCCACACAGCTCATGGGAGTCCAATGTCACCATGTACGTCAATGTCACTTGGGCACACCCTTTGCAAGCCCATGGAAACGGGAAGCAGGAGGGGTGTGTGTGACAAAAACCCAAGCATCTGAACTAAATCCATGACAAGCCTGCATGTGCCCAGCCACAATGCAGCGTATGCCCACGGGACCCACACACGGCAACACACTGTCCCAAGAAAAATTAAAAAATTAAAAAAAATTTTTAAAAAGAAAATCAAAAATGGCCATTAATGGGCCCGGGGGGGTTGGGGAGGCCACCCAGGAGGTCCAAAGACAGGCTGCACACCAAAACCCACCTGTGTGGATCTTGCGGAAAAAAAAACACCTCCATGGGCTCATGGCCTACACGGCTACCCCATTGTGGGAGTATCACTGCTGTCGCTATTCTCACCCTCTGCAGCTGCATCCGGAGGTGGTGGCACTATGGGAGGCAGCCCACGCAAAGCCCTAGTCTGTTCCTCCATGGCTGCAATCATGCGGGTGTGGTAGGTCTCGTTCTGGAGGATGAGTGTGCGGATGTCCCCATGCAACAACTCACGGGATGCCTGGACCTCCGCCCTAGTTGCCTGCATCTCAGCTGAGAGCGTACGGGTGAGACGCTCCAGCTGCTGTTCTGTCCTTCGGTTTGTTGAAGCCTCAAGCTCAACAAGAGTTGTCCTGAGGTGAAGGAGTTCCAGCCTCAGGGCTTCCCTGTGGCCCTGGGACTCTATGGAGATGGCTTCCTGCAGAGTCGCCAGTGCCGCCCGCCTGTCCCTGTCGGACGCCAACATGTCCTCCCTGTGTGACTGGCAGATGGAGTCGGTTGCCTGCTGTAGTCGCTCCATCAGCCTTTCAGGGGGGACAATGGAAGTGGCCACCCTATCCATGGCCTGAGCCATCATCTCTGATGATGCTGCCTGTTGGGTTGCCATACCGTAAATGGATTGCTCCCATGCGGTATTGCCAGGTGGCGTACGGCCACCACGTCGGCGGGCACCACACCTGTCTGGGGCAAGGCGAACTGCGCCTTGCTGTGCCAGCACTGCCTGAGGCTGCAGGACTGCATTCCCCCTCTGATCTGCTGGCCCAGGAACAGGATCAGATGTCGCGGAGTGTGACCCTGCATCCGTAACCACCAAAGGCGTACCTGCCAACACTGACATCCCCATTGAGGGTTCTAACCCTGGTGCAGGTGGGTCGGACAGAACAGAATCCCTCCCAGGAACACTCACCTGCGACGGCACGTAGGTCTCATCATCCGAATCAACACCTGAGTACAGCTCGGGGGAGGTGCAGCCAGAGACACCCTTTGAGAGCACGACCTGCAGCAGTTGTGGGTTCTCACCCACCACCACACCACGTCCCTCACTGGTGGTCGGCCCTCAGACCCCTCCTGGTTCTGCACCATCTCCACAACCCCAGCAGTATCAGGTGCATCTTCCCCTGCAAAGACATAAAAGAAAACAAATAGAAACAGGCATTAGCACTATGGCACACAATGAGGGCTGAGAGGTTACAGAAACAGTACTTGATTGACACATGTCCCACATGGCTAAAACACTCCCATGCATGCAACGTCACTGCGTGTGATGGGGAGGCAGATGCCACACATTGATGACACCAAGATGGAAGATGAACACATTTGCTGCATGCTGCCTAGCAGTGCCATCACACATTGGCCAGTGATTGGCAGGTCAAATACATATGCCATCACACAGATGGCATGTACCCTAGCCATGAAGTGAAGAGGGAGAGGAGGTCACCAATTGTTCATTCAGTCCAGTTTGTTCATATGATTGATTATTTTCATTGTAATGGTTCTAATGTTTAACATGCAGCTGCCAGTCAAAAATGGTCCTATTCATAGGGACATGTCCAAACTAATCATGTCCACGAAACTGAGCCAGACCACTGTACCATAGCCATGTCAGACATGTGACAATAGGACTGAGAAATCCCGAGTAAAAGTGGTGGTATGCAAACAATCTGCCTGAATAAACAGAGGTAAATAAGCAACAGTGTAGTGGCAGGATGACACTCCAAGGGCAACTGGCGTGGTGTTGGGCTGGATGTCTAGTGCTGGCCGAAGGGATGCTGCTATACCCAAATGCTGGTGCCAAGAATGTTTAAGAAGAGGCACATGGGTGAGCCGAACCACTCAGGCACACACACCCTCCCCTGGCACCCAAACAGAAGCCCTCCCACACACAACATGCACATGGATGACACACACATGCATGTGCACTCACCGGACAATGCCTCGTAATCTGCCACTACTCCCACACCTTGGATCTGTTCCTCCGTGACGTATGTCCCAGCAACCTGCTCATGTGGAGTGAGTTCTATGTCGTCTGCTGGAGACCCACCTCCAGTCACTAGAGTTGCGGCATGACTTGAGGCCAGCTTATTCTTTGCCCTGCGCTTCAGGTCATTCCAGCGCTTGTAGCAATCATTAGCTGTGCGCCTCATGATTCCAAGGGCACTTATGATGTCCGCAATGGTCTGCCAGTGTGCCTGATGTTGTGCAGGTGTGGTCTTGGATCCTGCAACAATCACCATTTCGCGGTCATGTGCGGACACATACTCTACAAGTGCATTCAGTTCGGCCTCATTGAAGCTGGGCTTCCTTGACGGGCCGGACTGTGTAGCCGTGTCTGGGGCATCAGCCTCTACTGGACGAGCACTCTTCCTCTTCCGCTTAGAAGGTGGTGGGGATACGGAGTGTCCTGCGTCGCTCTGGACACTAGGGGCAGGAGCGTGGGATTGCACACTCAGCATGGGAGTTGGTGCAGGCATTATCTCAAGTGTGATGGTGTCAGGGGGAATGTCAGCATGATGGACTTGGACCGACACTGTCCTGGCTAGGTGTGTGAGAGGTGGGGTGGATGGAGCCGCAGCTGCCCCTGCAGCCTCCCCAGCCTGCCTATGCGGGGCAGCAGATGACCTAGCTGCCCCTGATCCACGTGGCCTGATGACACCAACGTTCACCGGCGCATGTGGCCTAGACCTGCTGACCTGGAAGTCAGCCATGGAGTCACCCTGTGCCAGGTCTGGTTCCACAGTGGGCTGGTGCAAAAAGGGCTGAGCATGGATGGTGTTGGCCATGGTAACCTCAACCGGGGGGGGCATGGGTGTCCCTGACTGCTCCTCCACACATGGGGGGCTAGGGGCACCCTGCAAGTCACGGCCACGTCCCCTACCGGATCCACCACGGCCACCACTTGGGGCTCGGCCACCTTTGCCACCCTTACGGCTTGTTCGCCTCCCAGCCATGGCACTGATGTTATTGTGCGTATGGGAGTTGATGTGAACTATTGTCCTGGGCAATTGGGGGTCAAAGGGCTTGGGTACCAGATGGTAATCGTACCCTAGTGCTCTAGCAAGGCTGTATGTCACCCCTGGGGAAAGATGACGGGTCACGCAACGCACAGGCACCCCAAAAAAGGGAAGTAAGGTGCACGCAACCCCTCCTAGACCACGTGCGTGGAAAAATAAACCTGCACTACGCTGTGGCACCCAGGAACACAATAATTAACGTATGCGTGTCACACACAGCCTAGAATGACCTCTGAAGGGGTACGCGACACACGGGGCAAGCACAGATGTTAGATACGTGTGCGACTTACCGTCTGCCAGGAACAAAAGCGTGAAAAATAAGCGCGTGTGCGCGTTGGCAACACCCCCGCGAAAAGAAGAATTGTACGCTGTCTGAGGAGACAGGACAACAGTAGTAGGGAAGCTGTCTGAGGAAACAGGCCCAGGAAAAAGAGGAAAAGAGAAAAAACGGTCAGAGGTAACAGGGAGTACGAACTGGAAAGGCCGTGAAGTAAATCGCGTGTGAACCGACAAGAAGTACAGATTTCACCCACTCGCTCTCCACGAAAAGCACGTACAAGGAAATGGCGTTCTACACGTACCTTTTATACACACGTCACAGACGCGCATACGCAATGAGGCCATTTCCACCAATTACGCGCTTTGACACTCGGACGTGTATCTCTTCATTTTTACACGCGCCATTCTCTACGGCCATGCGCGTGACGTCACAGATGCGCATGGTGGCCTTTGGGCCAATGAAATCGCATATGCGAGCACACGTGGTAAAACTGCACGTCCGAGTGTCATCGCGTGTAATCAGAGGGAAGTGAGCGTACACGCGATTGGCCTGGGTACGTGTATTACTGGGGGTGCGCAGGAAGTTCCACATGCGATTGGTGGAAATACACGTGTGCTCTGTCATCACGTGTAATGAGGGAAACACCCACGCGCCTCACGTCACAGACGCGCTCACACGCTGAGGGCCTTTGGTCCAATGAAATCGCATATGCGTGCTGACGGTCATACGCGCTTAGGGCATTTCCTCGATTTACACGCAGACGTGCAGGATTTTCACGTGCCAAATCACTCCGTATCAAGCTGGCCACGCGTAAGCACACGGAAGACCATGCTCCTGCCCAGAAGGCCGAACTACTCCCCCCCCCCCCCCAGAGCCCCGAGCACGCTCCCACCTGCCATCTGCTGCTGCCTGACTGCCTGCTGCCCACGTGCCCTGCCATTTGCTGCCTGCACATCAGCCAGGGGTGCTGTTGCTGTGACCACCCCTGCTGGAAAGGAAGACTCGCGACTGGGATTCCATTGCTCCACAGCCCAGCCCCAGGACCCAGTTGCCCACCCACTCCTGCCTCTGGGGTTGTCATGTCGGGGCAAACACCATCTGAGACCACTGACAACCCCCGGCCAGAGAGGCAGAGGGCACCAGCTTCAGTGCCACCGAAGTTGGTGTCCTGTTGGAGCAAGTCCTGGGGCAGTATGATGCCCTCTTTGGAAGTTCCCGCGCCGACAAGGAAGGACGGACTCGGATCTGGACTGACATCGTGACTGCCATCAACGCGGAGGGGGTGGCAGTCCGCGACTTCCAACATGTCAAGAAGCGCTGGGAGGACTTCAGGTCCAGGACCCTGAACAAGGCCCGGCGCCTCTTGAAGGCAGTGGATGCCAAGGGGCGCCAGGGCCACTTGTCGGAAGAACAGATGAGGGTCCTGGAACGCATCTCCCCAGCGCTCCACGTCCAGGTCCTTGAGAGGCTGACCCGTCTGGAGTCGAGCGGTAAGTGTACATGCATCCTGATTGTGAGCTGTGTGTGTGGTGATTTTTCAGTAGTGTGCAGGTTGCACATCTGTTTGTATGGGGTCGAGTATGGGTGATGGTGTACAGGGCTGTGGGGCTAACACATGCGAGGGCTGGAATGTGTGAGACATGGATGGTCCTTGTGTGTGTAGGCTTGCATGCCAAATGCAGTTGTGTGGGCACACATGTTTGGATGAATGTGTATGTAAGTAGACATGTCGTGATGTCACGCATGTATGTTGTTTTCAGCTGCATGTATCAGCACTGTGTACATGTGCATGTGTGTGTATTTGACAAGGGTGCAAGAGTGATGCAATATGGATGCATGTGACAGCGGTATGTGGAAGCCCGATGGGCAGATGTGACATGGATGCCCATCTGAACACTGCGACACTTGGCAGAGGTGTACACATGCATGCAAGTGTGGTGGTGTGTGTACATGTGTGGTGCACTTCCTGTGTTGCATGTGATGTCTGGCTCGCCTTTGCCTGCTCATGCTGTTGTATGTGTATGAATGGTGCTGGCAGTTGCGATATGGCTGTGGTATGGCTCATGTGTGCGAGTTGAAATGACATGTGTGTTGGGGATTGTGATGACATGTCTGAGATTTGCCAATGCCACTCATGTACAACTGTCATGTGTGTATGTGTCCATTGTACAGTGCCCTGATGCCTGTGTTTTATTTCTCCCTGTCTGCAGCGTCAACTGATGAAGAGTGCTGTGGAGCACAGCAGCGGGGATCCCACCGCCAGACGGAGACGCAAGGCCCGGCTCCCCTCCCATGTTGTCATCTCGTCGGGGAGTGAGGAGTCCGGTGCCGCATCCCAGGCCGCAGCTGCCGGGGGGGAGGTCCAAGAGGCGGAGGTTGGAGTTGGACTCCTCGGCAGCAGAAGGGGCAGCTGGGACCCCACAGAGCCCAACAGGGGAAGATGGCACGGAGTCATCCAGGTTGGTGGGGGGTTTGATGGAGGAGGAGGCCGTGCAAGCAACAGAGACGGGGTCTGGAGGTGGGGATCCCACTGGTGCTAGTGGTGCAGTGCAGGACCAGGGACAGGAGGCAGCACAGGCCGCCGCGGAGGTGCCTGTGTGCAATCCTGTCCCTGATCCTGTCCCTGCATCATCTTGCACCAGCAGGGATGCCTACGTTCAGACCCGTTTTCAGGCAGGGGTTGAGCTCACGACAACTGGCCTTCCACTGCCTGCGGACGTGGCTATCCGGGTCGGAGTTGAGCCTGTTCTGAGTGGTGTGGCGTTGCGTCAACGGGCCATGCGAGGTGACCTGCAGTCTTTTCATGAGGAGACTGCACGTCATCTCGAATGGCTCGTTGACCACGTCAGCCTGCTGGGACAGGTCACCCAGGCCAGATTCCTCCGTATGATGGGGCTTGCTATGACCCCGTCCTCAACTGAACCCCCCTACGTGCCAGTCGTCCTCCGTGCCATCTTCCCACCCATCAGTCACCTGGGTGCCCTGTGGAGCTGCCTCTGACGGTGCGGCCAGGCTGGTGGAGTAGGCATCCCTGCCACAGTCGGGAGTCGGACGTCCAGCAGGGGTGGCCACGTCAACGACTGCACCCCAGCCGGCGGAGGATGTGCAGGCAGCAGGAGGCAGTGCACGGGCAGAGGCCAGCAGCAGCAGCAAGGTGGTGGGAGCCATGAAGGCTCGGGGCCTTCAACATCGGAGGGGCAGGCATCGGCCGGAGGGCAGGAGGACCCAGGACAGAGAGTGTCTTCCGTGTGGCAGCGGTTGGGCCACGCCATAGGTGCGGAGCGGCGGCGGGCGGAAGAGGCGCGGCTCACAATGGTCCGGGCGGAGAACTCCATGCGGAGGGCCCTGAGGCGGGCCGAGTGCCTCGAGGCAATCCGCAGGGGTTTGGAGGTGGACACGTCAACGGCCCTGCGGACCCTCGGGGCCATGGAGGAGGACCACCTCCGGGACATTGAGCAGGAGTTCGATGATGCCCTGGCCCGGGACATCCACAAGTGAGCCGTCAAACTAGCCCGCTGCCCTTGAACATAGTTATGTAGGTAGTGTTAGGTTTCATTTTTTTTTAATTTATTTTGGACCTTTCGGACATTGGCCACATTTTTGTATATAGTTTATTTTATTAGTCAGTGTAGTTAGATAGGTTTCCTTTCTTTTGTTGGGATAATGGACCCTGGCTTGTTCGTATGTACATAGTTCACTGTTGGATTGTATTTTTCTTTCGCATTTTCATCATGGAGCAATGGCTTTCTATTTTATTTCCCATTGGATTTTGTTTTCTGGACAGTGACTTTGGACACCATTACTTTGGATTTTTATTTTTGGTTTTGCTTTTTTTCACGGACATGCTTCTTTTCATTTTTGTACATTCCCATTTCTGTTTCTTTATTTTTGATTCTATTTATGTTTCCTTCAATACATATTTTTTATCACACTTCAATGTGTAGTATCATCTCATTGGTTTAATGCATATCATGATATGGCTTTTGAGATTCACTGACACCCATTGGGTGTATGTGAGGGAAATGTGTTTGTTTCGGAACTTGCAATTGGTGTTCTGTCATGTAATTGCCAATTATGAGTGGGTGGATGCAATACTCGGGTGGGTGTTTTACATTTGGAGGCTGACCATAGGGACCAGGGATCTAGATTGTGATGACATGTTGGCTGGGGAACATGAGTTGGACATGGGTGGGGGCCTGCTGGCAGGTGCCCCACAGTGCTGGGGGGTGGGGGTGCAGGGGTACATGAGTTGGACATGAGTGGGGGCCTGCTGGCAGGTGCCACACAGTGCTGGGGGTGGGGGTGCAGGGGTACATGAGTTGGACATGAGTGGGGGCCTGCTGGCAGGTGCCCCACAGTGCTGGGGGGTGGGGATGCAGGGGTACATGAGTTGGACATGAGTGGGGGCCTGCTGGCAGGTGCCCCACAGTGCTGGGGGGTGGGGGTGCAGGGGTACATGAGTTGGACATGAGTGGGGGCCTGCTGGCAGGTGCCCCACAGTGCTGGGGGGTGGGGGTGCAGGGGTACATGAGTTGGACATGAGTGGGGGCCTGCTGGCACCTGCCCCACAGTGCTGGGGGGTGGGGGTGCAGGGGTACATGAGTTGGACATAGTGGGGGCCTGCTGGCAGGTGCCCCTGACTGTTGGGGGGTAGGGGGTGGTGGGAGACATGAGTGGGGGCCTGGTGGAGGCTGCCCCTGGTGGCTGTGGGATGGGGGTGGTGGGAGACATGAGTGGGGGCCTGGTGGAGGCTGCCCCTGGTGGCTGGGGGGTGGGGGTAATAGGGGACATGAGTGGGGGCTTGGTGGAGGCTGCCCCTGGTGGCTGGGGGGTGGGGGTGGGGTGGTGGAAGACATGAGTGGGGGCCTGGTGGAGGCTGCCCCTGGTGGCGGTGGGATGGGGGTGGTGGGAGACATGAGTGGGGGCCTGGTGGAGGCTGCCCCTGCACTGCTGGGGGGTGGGGGTGGTGGGAGACATGAGTGGGGGCCTGGTGGAGGCTGCCCCTGCACTGCTGGGGGTGGGGGTGGTGGGAGACATGGGTGGGGGCCTGGTGGAGGGTGCCCCTGACTATTGGGGGGTGGGGGTGGTGGGAGACATGGGTGGGGGCCTGGTGGAGGGTGTCCCTGACTGCTGGGGGGTGGGGGTGGTGGGAGAAATGAGTGGTGGCCTGGTGGAGGCTGCCCTGGTGGCTGGGGGGGTGGGGGTGCAGGGGGACATGGGTGGGGGCCTGGTGGAGGGTGCCCCTGCACTGCTGGGGGTGGGGGTGCAGGGGGACATGAGTGGGGGCCTGGTGGAGGCTGCCCCTGCACTGCGGGGGGTGGGGGTAATAGGGGACATGAGTGGGGGCTTGTGGAGGCTGCCCCTGGTGGCTGGGGGTGGTGGGAGACATGAGTGGGGGGCTGGTGGAGGCTACCCCTGCACTGCTGGGGGGTGAGGGTGCAGGGGGACATGAGTGGGGGCCTGGTGGAGGCTGCCCCTGACTGCTGGGGGGTAGGGGGTGGTGGTAGACATGGGTGGGGGCCTGGTGGAGGGTGCCGCTGGTGGCTGGGGGTGGGGGTGGTGGGAGACATGAGTGGGGGCCTGGTGGAGGCTGCCCCTGCACTGCTGGGGGGTGAGGGTGCAGGGGGACATAAGTGGGGGCCTGGTGGAGGCTGCCCCTTACTGCTGGGGGGTGGGGGTGGTGGGGGTGGTGGGAGACATGGGTGGGGGCCTGGTGGAGGGTGCCCCTGGTGGCTGGGGGGTGGGGGTAGTGGGAGACATGAGTGGGGGCCTGGTGGGGGCTGCCCCTGCACTGCTGGGGGGTGGGGGTGCAGGGGGACATGAGTGGGGGCTTGGTGGAGGCTGCCCCTGCACTGCGGGGGGTGGGGGTAATAGGGGACATGAGTGGGGGCTTGGTGGAGGCTGCCCCTGGTGGCTGGGGGGTGTGGGTGGTGGGAGACATTAGTGGGGGCCTGGTGGAGGCTGCCCATGCACTGCTGGGGGGTGGGGGGTGGTGGGAGACATGGGCGGGGGCCTGGTGGAGGGTGCCCCTGACTGCTGGGGGGTAGGGGGTGGTGGGAGACATGGGTGAGGGCCTGGTGGAGGGTGCCCCTGGTGGCTGGGGGGTGGGGGTAGTGGGAGACATGAGTGGGGGCCTGGTGGAGGCTGCCCCTGCACTGCTGGGGGGTGGGGGTAATAGGGGACATGAGTGGGGGCTTGGTGGAGGCTGCCCCTGGTGGCTGGGGGGTGGGGGTGGTGGGAGACATGAGTGGGGGCCTGGTGGAGGCTGCCCCTGACTGCTGGGGTGTAGGGGGTGGTGGGAGACATGGGTGGGGGCCTGGTGGAGGGTGCCCCTGGTGGCTGGGGGGTGGGGGTAATAGGGGACATGAGTGGGGGCCTGGTGGAGGCTGCCCCTGCACTGCGGGGGGGTGGGGGTAATAGGGGACATGAGTGGGAGCTTGGTGGAGGCTGCCCCTGGTATGCTGGGGGGTGGGGGTGGTGGGAGACATGTGTGGGGGCCTGGTGGAGGCTGCCCATGCACTGCTGGGGGGTGGGGGTGCAGGGGAACATGAGTTGGACATGAGTGGGGGCCTGCTGGCAGGTGCCCCACAGTGCTGGTGGGTGGGGGTGCAGGGGTACATGAGTTGGACATGGTGGGGGCCTGCTGGCAGGTGCCCCTGACTGCTGGGGGGTAGGGGGTGGTGGGAGACATGAGTGGGGGCCTGGTGGAGGCTGCCCCTGGTGGCTGTGGGATGGGGTGGTGGGAGACATGTGTGGGGGCCTGGTGGAGGCAGCCCCTGACTGCTGGAGGGTAGGGGGTGGTGGGAGACATGAGTGGGGGCCTGGTGGAGGCTGCCCCTGGTGGCTGTGGGATGGGGGTGGTGGGAGACATGAGTGGGGGCCTGGTGGAGGCTGCCCCTGCACTTCTGGGGGGCGGGGGTGCAGGGGGACATGAGTGGGGGCCTGGTGGAGGCTGCCCCTGACTGCTGGGCAGTGGGGGTGGTGGGAGACATGGGTGGGGGCCTGGTGGAGGGTGCCCCTGACTGCTGGGGGGTAGGGGGTGGTGGGAGACATGGGTGGGGGCCTGGTGGAGGGTGCCCCTGGTGGCTGGGGGTGGGGGTAGGGGGAGACATGAGTGGGGGCCTGGTGAAGGCTGCCCCTGCACTGCGGGGGGGTGGGGGTAATAGGGGACATGAGTGGGGGCTTGGTGGAGGCTGCTCCTGGTGGCTGGGGGGTGGGGGTGGTGGGAGACATGAGTGGGGGCCTGGTGGAGGCTGCCCCTGACTGCTGGGGGGTAGGGGGTGGTGGGAGACATGGGTGGGGGCCTGGTGGAGGGTGCCCCTGGTGGCTGGGGGGTGGGGGTAATAGGGGACATGAGTGGGGGCCTGGTGGAGGCTGCCCATGCACTGCCGAGGGGTGGGGTGCAGGGGTACATGAGTTGGACAAGAGTGGGGGCCTGCTGGCAGGTGCCTCACAGTGCTGGTTTGTGGGGGTGCAGGGGTACATGAGTTGGACATGGTGGGGGCCTGCTGGCAGGTGCCCCTGACTGCTGGGGGGTAGGGGTTGGTGGGAGACATGATTGGGGGCCTGGTGGAGGCTGCCCCTGGTGGCTGTGGGATGGGGGTTGTGGGAGACATGAGTGGGGGCCTGGTGGAGGCTGCCCCTGGTGGCTGTGGGGTGGGGGTAATAGGGGACATGAGTGGGGGCTTGATGGAGGCTGCCCCTGGTGGCTGGGGGTGGTGGGAGACATGAGTGGGGGCCTGGTGGAGGCTGCCCCTGACTGCTGGGAGGTAGGGGGTGGTGAGAGACATGAGTGGGGGCCTGGTGGAGGGTGCCCCTGGTGGCTGTGGGATGGGGGTGGTGGGAGACATGAGTGGGGGCCTGGTGGAGGGTACCCCTGCACTGCTGGAGGGTGGGGGTGCAGGGGGACATGAGTGGGGGCCTGGTGGAGGCTGCCACTGACTGCTGGGGGGTGGGGGTGGTGGGAGACATGGGTGGGGGCCTGGTGGAGGGTGCCCCTGACTGCTGGGGGGTAGGGGTGGTGGGAGACATGAGTGGGGGCCTGGTGGAGGCTGCCCCTGGTGGCTGGGGGTGCAGGGGACATGGGTGGGGGCCTTGTGGAGGGTGCCCCTGCACTGCTGGGGGGTGGGGGTGCAGGGGGACATGAGTGGGGGCCTGGTGGAGGCTGCCCCTGACTGCTGGGGGGTGGGGGTGGTGGGAGACATGGGTGGGAGTCTGGTGGAGGCTGCCCCTGACTGCTGGGGGATGGGGGTGGTGGGATACATGGGTGGGGGCCTGGTGGAGGGTGCCCCTGACTGCTGGGGGGTGGGGGTGGTGGGAGACATGAGTGGGGGCCTGGTGGAGGCTGCCCCTGCACTTCGGGGGGGGGGGGGTAATAGGGGACATGAGTGGGGGCTTGGTGGAGGCTGCCCCTGGTGGCTGGGGGGTGGGGGTGGTGGGAAACATGAGTGGGGGCCTGGGGGAGGCTGCCCCTGACTGTTGGGGGGTAGGGGGTGGTGGGAGACATGGGTGGGGGCCTGGTGGAGGGTGCCCCTGGTGGCTGGGGGGTGGGGGTGGTGGGAGACATGAGTGGGGGCCTGGTGGAGGCTGCCCCTGCACTGCGGGGGGTGGGGGTAATAGGGGACATGAGTGGGGGCCTGGTGGAGGCTGCCCCTGGTGGCTGGGGGGTGGGGGTGGTGGTAGACCTGGGTGGGGGCCTGGTGGAGGCTGCCCCTACACTGCTCGGGGGTGGGAGTGGTGGGAGACATGGGTGGGGGCCTGGTGGAGGCTGCCCCTGGTGGCTGGGGCGTGGGGGTATAGGGGACATGAGTGGGGGCTTGGTGGAGGCTGCCCCTGGTGGCTGGGGGGTGGGGGTGGTGGGAGACATGAGTGGGGGCCTGTTGGAGGCTGCCTCTGACTGCTGGGGGGTAGGGGGTGGTGGGAGACATGAGCGGGGGCCTGGTGGAGGCTGCCCCTGGTGGCTATGGGATGGGGGTGGTGCGAGACATGAGTGGGGGCCTGGTGGAGGCTGCCCCTTCACTGCTGGGGGGTGGGGGTGGTGGGAGACATGGGTGGGGGCCTGGTGGAGGGTGCCCCTGACTGCTGGGGGTGGGGGTGGTGGGAGACATGAGTGGGGGCCTGGTGGAGGCTGCCCCTGCACTGCTGGGGGGTGGGGGTGGTGGGAGACATGGGTGGGGGCCTGGTGGAGGGTGCCCCTGACTGCTGGGGGGTGGGGGTGGTGGGAGACATGGGTGGGGGCCTGGTGGAGGGTGCCCCTGACTGCTGGGGGGTGGGGGTGGTGGGAGACATGAGTGGGGGCCTGGTGGAGGCAGCCCCTGGTGGCTGAGGGGTGGGTAGGGGTGCAGGGGGACATGGGTGGGGGCCTGGTTAAGGGTGCTCCTGCACTGCTGGGGGGTGGGGGTGATGGGAGACATGGGTGGGGGCCTGGTGGAGGCTGCCCCTGAATGCTGGGGGGTGGGGGTGGTGGGAGACATGAGTGGGGGCCTGGTGGAGGGTGCCCCTGACTGCCGGGGGGTGGGGGTGGTGGAAGACATGAGTGGGGGCCTGGTGGAGGCTGCCCCTGCACTGCGGGGGGTGGGGGTAATAGGGGACATGAGTGGGGGCTTGGTGGAGGCTGCCCCTGGTGGCTGGGGGGTGGGGGTGGTGGGAGACATGAGTGGGGGCCTGGTGGAGGCTGCCCCTGACTGCTGGGGATTAGGGGGTGGTGGTAGACATGGGTGGGGGCCTGGTGGAGGGTGCCCCTGACTGCTGGGGGGTGGGGTGGTGGGAGACATGAGTGGGGGCCTGGTGGAGGCTGCCCCTCCACTGTTGCGGGGTGGGTGTGGTGGGAGACATGGGTGGGGGCCTGGTGGAGGGTGCCCCTGACTACTGGGGGGTGGGGGTTCTGGGAGCCATGGGTGGGGGCCTGGTGGAGGGTGCCCCTGACTGCTGGGGAGTGGGGGTGGTGGGAGACATGAGTGGGGGCCTGGTGGAGGCTGACCCTGGTGGCTGGGGGGGTGGGGGTGCAGGGGGACATGGGTGGGGGCCTGGTGGAGGGTGCCCCTGCACTGCTGGGGGTGGGGGTGCAGGGGGACATGAGTGGGGGCCTGGTGGAGGCTGCCCCTGACTGCTGGGGGGTGGGGGTGGTGGGAGACATGGGTGGGGGCCTGGTGGAGGCTGCCCCTGACTGCTGGGGGGTGGGGGTGGTGGGAGACATGAGTGGGGGCCTGGTGGAGGCTGCCCCTGGTGGCTGGGGGGTGGGGGTGATGGGAGACATGAGTGGGGGCCTGGTGGAGGCTGCCCCTGACTGCTGGGGGGTAGGGGGTGGTGGTAGACATGGGTGGGGGCCTGGTGGAGGGTGCCCCTGATGGCTTGGGGGTGGGGGTGGTGGGAGACATGAGTGGGGGCCTGGTGGAGGGTGCCCCTGACTGCTGGGGGGCAGGGGGTGGTGGGAGACATGGGTGGGGGCCTGGTGAAGGGTGCCCCTGGTGGCTGGGGGGTGGGGGTGGTGGGAGACATGAGTGGGGGCCTGGTGGAGGCTGCCCCTGCACTGCGGGGGGGTTAGGGTAATAGGGGACATGTGTGGGGGCTTGGTGGAGGCTGCCCCTGGTGGCTGGGGGGTGGGGGTCATGGGAGACATGAGTGGGGGCCTGGTGGAGGCTGCCCCTGACTGCTGGGGGGGGTAGGGGGTGGTGGGAGACATGGGTGGGGGGCTGATGGAGGTAGCCCCTGGTGGCTGGGGGGTGGGGGTAATAGGGGACATGAGTGGGGGCCTGGTGGAGGCTGCGCCTGCACTGCGGGGGATGGGGGTAATAGGGGACATGAGTGGGGGCTTGGTGGAGGCTGCCCATGCACTGCTGGGGGGTGGGGGTGGTGGGAGACATGAGTGGGGGCCTGGTGGAGGCTGCCCATGCACTGCTGGGGGGTGGGGGTGGTGGGAGACATGCATTGTTGATCAGTGGTGCAAGGTGACATGTGGGTTGGCTGGGGGGCATGCCCATGTTGGATGGGCTGCCTGCGGGACATGGGCAGGGGTGCAGGGTAGTCCCCCGTGGTGTGGGCTGCCTGCAGGGGCCGTGGAGGTTGTAGAGCGAACACCTGGGAGGACCCACACGGCCAATTCACGTGTAGTACTCCCCAGAACCCTTGAAATACACCTACCCTGCTGAAATCGCGTGTGGAACTTCCCGCGCACCCCTGCAATACACGTACCCTGCTGAAATCGTGTGTGGAACTTCCCGCGCACCCCTGGAATACACGTACCCTGCTCGCACGGGGCCAATCGCGTGTGGAACTTCCCGTGCACCCCTGAAATACACGTACCCTGATGGAATCGCGTGTGGAACTTCCCGCATACCCCTGGAATACACGTACCCTGCTCGCACGGGGCCAATCGCGTGTGGAACTTCCCGCGCACCCCTGAAATACACGTACCCAGCTGAATTTGCGTGTGATTCTTCCCGCGCACCCCTGATGCACACGTACACAGGACAATCGCGTGTGGAACCTCCCGCGAACCACTGAAATACACGGTCCCCGCTTGGCGTTTGCTGTTTGCCAGCCCTGTGAACTGGTCCAGGGTTAGCGCAGCCCTTTGCGATTATTTGGGGATTTTGAGGGCTTTTCCTTGCACGAGGGCGTTCTTGGGGGCATAACTGGCGCTGCTGCAGGGTCGCTGTGCCAGGCTGCGCCACGGCTGGTTTTGGATGCGAAAATCCATGAATACGCTGTGCGCGGAAATCGATTTTAGCGCACGCGGCTGGCGCATTCGCACGGGCATGCTGTGCGCCAGTCGCGTGTGCCACTTTTGTGCGATTTTCTATGAATTACCCTGTTTGTTTCTTTGTAAACTAAACAGTTATAGAATAAAGATCTGTGAATCTTTATAAGCCCATGTTTGGTGTATTTGCTTTTGGGGTACTCAGCCTCGATATTTCCTTTTGCTTTTACAGATGGCACCCGAATAGGGACCCTCAAGATTGATGCCATCTCGTTGAAGGTTGACGCAGCTATCGGACTGGGATCGTACGGTGTAAAAGGGGGCCCCTTTCTTGGATGAGAAGTGACACCTCAGGAGCGCTGCATGACCCGATCCCTGGACGGTGAGCCGGCAGTCCTAGTCGGCATCTTGACGAGGATCCATATATTGAGGCGGGCAGATTTGCCGAAATCACCATCCACGTGGGACCTTTGTTAGTTCTTTGAAATCCGATCGGACCTCCTTAGGATTTGATCAGGTGAGTCATGACCCGATTCTTAAGTATCCTGATCATTTGTTTTGGCGCATTGCACTCGCGAGTACAATTATTGACCAGGTAACACCAGTATTCTGATATGCCTGGGAAATTGTCTGCCTGCTTCAGGGCATTATTCCACAGTGATAGACAATCTTTGGAATTTGGCCGACCGGCACCAATGGAAGGGTCGCCGGCGTGTACTATCTACTGTAAGCACGGCATTGGTAGTATAGTGTTTAATGATATTTGGCACAGACAAACTAGACATGCTTCCGAACTTCAGTGGCTAATAAATGGCAGTTTTGAAATTCCTCGTATTGAATATTTAGAATCCATATTGTTAAAGAAAAAGAGTAGACCTGCAGCATTCGATGTATTACAGAATTGGAAGAGAGAAGCTATGCAGCAGTTTAAGAGTAGAGGAAAGCATGCACGCCGAATGATGAGCTGATCGACAAACTTTTAAATGAATGAAGGCCTGGTGCTACTGCGCCACCTCCGTATTTTCCTCTTCCTGCTGTTATTCCTCCTCCCGTAGCTCCTCCTGCTCCTCCTATTGCTCCTCTTAATGTTCCTCTTCCTCTTCCTCCGGCTGTTGTTCCTCCTCTTGTTCCTCCTCTTGTCGTCGCTCCTCCACCTGCTCCTCCACCTTTGCCTGCTGTTACGGGTCATGTGGGTTTGCCTGCTGTACCAGTGATAGCACCTCTGTTTCCGAATGTAAAAAATGTGCCTACTCTCCCTCGTCCAAGTGGTTCTACACCGCTTGTAGTAGATCAGGGAGCAGGATCAAGAATTATAACTCGTAATACTGTGTCTTCAGAGAGAAAGCATGAATTGACTGCATGGGCCAGACATTGTATGGAGAGGGGTGAACAAGCTGATGTTTTTGCCACACTCTCGAACTTAGACAATTTTCCTGAGAAAAACATTTTATTGAAGGATTAGGAATTAATTTATGTATAATGTGGAACAGGCTAAATGATATAGATCTCCCACAAGGGTTAAGGGATCTGAATACTTAAGCATTTTCTAGGGATACTGCGGAGAGAGTACATGAGCATGTCGAGAGGGTTTTTGAGTATAGAAGGGAGTTGGAAAGGTTACGGAATGAAGATGTAGATGGTAATAGTTTGGACGCTATGTTAGTACAGACACGTTTTTTTCCTTGTCGCAAATCGATAAATGAGGAAACACGAATGTGTACAAAAGATGTGGTTAGGTGGATTTTAGACACGTCGATAACTCCCGTTGAAGTATATGACACATATAGTCAGTATATGCCAGAAATGCAGAGGAAAGTGATAAAGTTAATGGTAGAGTACCTGCAGGATGAATGTATAAAGAAAAAGATTTGTTGTCCCGCAGAGTTACTGAATATTTATAAGAGGGCTTTTTCGTTTGACACCTCTTCGGCTGCTTTAGCGCTCGATCTAGCTTTGTTGCTTAGTAAGCGTTCGGAATTGCCTACTTCTCAGTTGCCTATGAGAGAGGTTCCTCCGACATTTGCCCCCAAAGTGGAGATTCCAGCTGATCCTGCGACAGGTGCAGCTGCCCAAGATATTCCTGCACATTATGTGTCACAGTTCGTTCACGTCCCGTTTTCGAGACAGGAAGTGAACACCATTAAACAATCTATTCCCGATATTAGTAAGAATCCGACAGGGTTCTATAAAGAAATAGAGTCTGTTTTGCA
The DNA here is from genome assembly GCF_040938575.1 of Ambystoma mexicanum. NCBI lineage: Eukaryota > Metazoa > Chordata > Amphibia > Caudata > Ambystomatidae > Ambystoma > Ambystoma mexicanum. The sequence goes on from NC_090922.1 coordinate 114,589,588, forward strand.
ATCATCAGTATTTACCTTAAGTGATATTGACTTGTTATTTCCCGTACTCCTTCCTATTGACTTGTGGAAACAGATTAGGACTGTAGATGATGAACCAGGGTTAGGAGATACATGGGATAACATGGTTGGGCTAGACAGAGGAAGGCCAGCTGGCGATAGACCACCACAGGTAATAGTAACTTTGCCTGATAGAATAGTTACGAAATTGAAAACTACAATTCCAGAAAGAAGGATTATTTGGGACACACTTTCTGCCTGTGTCCAAGGAAAGTCTGAGGGTGCTACCGAGTTCTTTAATCGGTTCGAACAAGTATTTTCAGATTTCAGTGGACAAGATTTGAGCACAGAGTCTGTGAAATGACTATTCGTGGACAAATTTGTGCGTGGATTGCTGCCTGACATCCAGTCGCAAATGATGTCTTCAGAGAGCGCATGGCAAGGGAAGTCTCAATCAGAAGTATTGCATATGGCTCAGTACTATGAAAATCGTGTCAATAACGAAAAAGAAAGAGTTGAAAAGAGAAAAGGAGACTTAAAAACAAAAGGTCTATTGCAGCAAATTGTAAGAGGCCCTAGAGGAAGTAATTTGCAATTTAGGAGTCAGTATGTTCCACAGGGAAATGCGCCATTGGGTCCTGTAAACATAAACAAGTGTGCTTATTGTAGACAAGAGGGTCATTGGCATGCACAATGCCCGATCCTCCAGCAGAGGTCGAATAACGCATTTGGGGATTATGGGTAGACGATCCAGAGGCTGCCCTGGGGTAGAGGGTCCTGATAGAAGTCAGTTCTCACAGGATTCACAGCAACCTTTTTCACAGGACAATCAGGCACCAAGTGTGAATAAAAGAAACATTTTGGATCACCCTTCTGCTGCTTACCTCTCAGAAGAACTTCCTTTCGACGACATTCTGTTTCGCTAGGATTGCCTGAAGCAGGGTTTGGAACCAGCACCTATTCCTGTTAATCAGAAAGGTCCCTACGTTGAGATGATAGTGGGAAACAGGAAGCATCTATTCTTGATAGATACAGGGGCACAGAAATGTTCCATTGACCATTCACGGGTTCCAAACATTTCACTGTCAGGGCAAACCAATGTTTCTGTAGGGTTTCCTGGCACACCAGTTGTCTGTCTGGTTTCTTCGCCGGTACCGATTACTTTGGGTCCATTTACGGACCACTGCCCATTCCTTTTGACTATGAATTGTGGAGAGAATGTGTTGGGGTTAAATCTGAAGGAATTAAATGCGGTAATTCATTGTTCTTCTGATGGAGTGCGTTTGACGATTTCACCACAGCAACTTTCTGTCTCTCAATTCTTGACCATACCTTTGCTTCCGGAATTCAGTGATGTTCCGGAGTGTTTATGGGCGATAATGATGTCAGTGTTTCGCAAATTGAGCCTGTTAAGATTATTTTGAAACATGGAGTGAAGTTGCCACGTGTTCCCCAGTATAAGATCTCGGTCGATGGTGAGCAAGCTTTGAAATTCATAGTCTCTAATTTTGTGCATCATGGGGTGATTGAGGAAATTGCAGGTAGTTTGTGCAATAGTCCGATTTTGCCCGTGTACAAAAAAGGCGATAATGTAATTCCCTTCCATTTCATTATTGATTTACGCGCCATCAATAAGATCATTGCTTCACAATTTCCCATTGTGCCTGATGTGACTACAATATTAACCATGATTCCGGATTCAGCTACTCACTTTAGTGTGGTGGATCTAAAGAACGCCTTCTTTAGTATCACTATACATAAAGACAGTAGATACTTGTTTGCGTTCACCTTAGGGGGACGCTCGTTTACCTTCACCCATGCACCACAAGGTTACGCGGAGAGTCCTAGCATTTATAGTAGGGCTTTGAAAGAGCAGCTCGACACACTCGAGTTGCCTAACACTTGTACACTGCTTCAGTATGTAGACGATCTACTGTTAGTTGCTGACTCAGAGAGCGCCTGTAAGGAGGGTACCGTGTTGTTGCTTATCCGCTTAGCACGACATGGACACAAAGCTTCACTTAAAAAGTTTCAATATTGTCTACAGGAGGTCACCTATTTAGGCTATCTCCTGTCAAAGGAGGGAAGAAGGTTGACGCCTGAACGGATAAAAATCATTTCTAGCATGTCTGTCCCAGATACACAGAAGGAAGTTAGAGCCTTGATAGGAATGGCTACTTACTGTAGACAGTGGATCCCGAACTTCTCCTTAGTGATTAAACCAATGCGGGCTTTGATGAAGAAGGGCATTTCTTCGCCATTGCCGTGGAACTTGGAACACCAGCAAGCATTTGATCTGCTCAAGACTGCATTGTGCTCGGCACCAGTTTTGGGCACACCAAACTATGAAAAGGCCTTTGTGTTGTATGTGCATGAACGTGATGGATGTGCTTTGGCTGTATTAACGCAGGAACATGGAGGGAAGAATAGGCCGTGCTGCTACTTTTCTTCCGCCCTAGATCCTGTTGCATGCACTTTGCCAAGATGTTTGAGAGCTGTCGCTGCTGCTGCTGCATCCATAAAACAGAGCGAGGGAATGGTCCTAGGCCATGCTTTAACCCTGATGGTACCTCACTCTGTAGATGTTCTATTAAACAGAACACAAATGCAACATCTCACTTCCGCACGATTAACCAGATACGAATTGATCTTGTTTGCACCGCACATTCAAATAAAGAGGTGTTGTGTTCTTAATCCGGCTGAACTTTTACCTTTCCTGCAAGGTACTGCTTGCAGTGACGAAGAGTCACATGTCTGCCTTTACACTACAGAGCAAGAGACAAAAGGCAGAATCGATCTAAAGGACACTCCCTTGAACAATCCACAAGGGGAGCTGTTTTGTGATGGCTCCTGCTTCAAACTCCTGGATGGTACATCCACAGCTGCTTATGCAATCACCACATTGAGCACGGTCATGGAGACCAAAAGAATCACGCATAACTCTGCGCAGGCCGCAGAGATTATAGCATTGACCCAAGCTTGTGAACTTTCCGAAGGGATTACCGTGAACATATATACTGACAGTCAGTATGCCTTTGGGGTAGTTCACAACTTCGGCAGACTTTGGGCAGAAAGGGGTTTCTTGACCTCACATGGCACTAAAATCCAGCATGGCTCCTTGATAGTACGGTTACTCTCAGCGCTTGCACCCTACTCAGCTAGCAAATATGAAATGCGCAGCACATCAGAAGATTATAGATAATGTAGGAAAAGGGAACGCTTTCGCTGACCAGATAGCCAAACAGACTGCCACTGATCTCTCTTCAGAAATGTATACTTCAAGGGAAGCCAAAAATGCCTGTACTTTGGATGAGGGTATTGAATCTGTAAAGAACATTGAAGCCGATGCCACGTTAGAGGAATCTAAGAAATGGGCTGATTGTTTGGCAAAATTGGATGTTTATGGGTGTTGGGTGGACAAAGTTGAAGGGAAATGGTTACTGCCTGACACGTATATTATGATGATGGTTGTTATGGCTCATGATCCCACCCATATTTGTGCTCGTAAAATCACCAAAATGTTGCAAAATGTGTGGGTAAATGATAAAATCCCTAAGGTAGCGGAACGCTTCGTTCAAGGGTGTATGATTTGTTTTCAGCATAATGTGGGAAAGGGCACATCGACTCCTAGGGGTAGTTTTGGTCCACCTTCTGTCCCCTTTGAGGTAATACATTTTGATTTCATTGAAATAGAGTGTTGTAATAACTTCAAATATGTACTAGTTATTATCTGTTTCAAAAAAGGTAGCAGGCGCTCCTCTCCAGAAAGAACATGGCATGATAACCTGTTCTGAGATGAGAGTTTGCAGCACACGCTTTTTGCTCACTGTACCTTTCACAGATTGGAAATATCCATTTGCATATCAGTCTTTGTCCCGCCCACATGGGCAGTCCAGCACCGAAATGCTATGGCAATTCCTCTCTGAACAAGAGTACCAAAAGCAACCCCATACACATGTTTCAGCCTTGTTGGGCCTCATCAGTGAGGTGAAGCTTTGTCTCTCTGAGCACAGTGAGCAGGGAGTCCATGTCTGGTTGCCCCCAGGTAACTCAGGGTGACCAACCCCAAGTTCCTTTCAAATATTTCAAAAAAGGTAGCAGGCGCTCCTCTCCAGAAAGAACATGGCATGATAACCTGTTCTGAGATGAGAGTTTGCAGCACACGCTTTTTGCTCACTGTACCTTTCACAGATGGGAAATATCCATTTGCATATCAGTCTTTGTCCCGCCCACATGGGCAGTCCAGCACCGAAATGCTATGGCAATTCCTCTCTGAACAAGACTACCAAAAGCAACCCCATACACATGTTTCAGCCTTGTTGGGCCTCATCAGTGAGGTGAAGCTTTGTCTCTCTGAGCACAGTGAGCAGGGAGTCCATGTCTGGTTGCCCCCAGGTAACTCAGGGTGACCAACCCCAAGTTCATTTCAAATATTTCAAAAAAGGTAGCAGGCGCTCCTCTCCAGAAAGACTCCTAGGGGTAGTTTTGGTCCACCTTCTGTCCCCTTTGAGGTAACACATTTTGATTTCATTGAAATGGAGTCTTGTAATAACTTCAAATATGTACTAGTTATTATCTGTGCCTTTTGCAAATGGGTTGAAGCTTTTCCTGTCAAAGATGCCACCGCTATGACCACGGCGAAGACCATGCTGAAGGAATATTTTCCTAGATTTGGTCTGCCAAGAGTCATCTGGTCGGACAATGGTCCACATTTTATCGCTGCTGTAATTTTGCAGATATGCGCGGGATTACATACCGATAAACGGTTCCATTCGGCCAGACACGCACAGAGTGCTGGATTAGTAGAAAGACACAACAGCATCATCAAGAACAAGCTCGCTAAGACGTGTGCCGGCACCAAACTGAAATGGCCGGGCGCCTTACCGATCGTGTTATTGTCTATGAGAACAACCCCTCAAACTAAGACTGGGCATTCTTCCTTTGATCGTGGTCATGGGTAGGCCAGCTAACATTTGGAACATACCGAAGCCCCGTTCTTTACGTGAGGTCGAAAATGTACTTCTTTCTGATTACTGTGGGCAGTTAACTAAAAATCTGTATTTGATTTATCACCAGGTGCTTTACCTGTAAGATACGAGGGCCCAGGTCACAGCATACGGCCAGGAGACTGGGTCCTCAGCAAGTCATTTGAGCGATCTTCTTGCCTGGCACCTCGTTGGCGGTGCCCCTACCAAGTCCTCCTGGTCACACAGACAGCGGCGCGAGTGGCAGGCAAGAAGCATTGGATCCACGCGTTTTACATCAAGAGGATTCCCTACCCTATGCCACATGCTACAGAAGACACAGAACCCCTCACTAATGCTGTAACCAACGATCACGAAGCAGCAACCAGCATTGAGAGTTCGTCAGAGACTCTCCCTGAGCCCATGGGGCCTGGGGAAACAGCCACTTCATCTCCACACTCTTCAATAGTTCGGTTTTCAAAAATTGTTCCGAATCTTGTGTCCGATCTTGCTTTGCATTCGCTGCTTCCATCAGGAAGCGACGACACGTTGTTCACAGATCATTCAGTACCAGAGATCACAAGGTACGATCTGTGTCCGAGGAAGTAGACTTACTGCGCGGTTCAGCTGTGCCATCAAGGAAAATCGTCGAAGGGCTTGTCTCTTTTTGTACATAAGGGGTTTCTGTTGGCTAGGGTTTGTAAAAGGACTAAGAAGACGCTCGGTCAGGAGATCGCCAGCAAAAAAAAAAAACTTTGGTGCAATCACTTGAAGAAACAATGCCTGCAACCGCTCCCACTCGTATGGAACAGATAAGAGACTGTGTGACTAGCCGCGAAAATGAACAATCGGATGTTTGGGCCCCGAAAACATATTGTTGTCTTGTGATAATGTTAACTGGTTTTACAATAGTCATTGCCTTAGGTTTCTGGTATCTGGAAGAAGTACATCCGCTTGAAAATGTGTTACCTACTGAAAATGTACCCACTGTTTCTACGCCTTTTGTGCATCTGAACGCTCTATCTCCTAGAGACTCTCAGCACAGACAGAGTTACCACAACAACACTCTATTACTCATTGTGAATGCTACACAGGCCATTTTCAATAAGTCCAATTGTTGGGTCTGTTCGCATTTACAGCAACACGGGGATAAGAGGCTGGGTTGGTATATTCATCCTTTACCTTTGACAACTGCATGCTATGCTTCTTTAAGGGCACTATTCTTTGGCTGATGGAACGATAGCATCTCAGGGAACTTCGATGGGACTAATTTGAATAATTTTGAGAACCGAGTTCTAACACCCTTGGGATGCTCACTCTTTGCGAATAGGAGCAAGCCTAATGTTGCTTCTATTAGGCCTTCTGATAGACTGTCCCGTCCTTTCCAATCGTTGATCTCTTTCAAGATGGATCCTATAGGCAATAGGGATGCCACGCCACCTTCTTATACTGTCAACCACTGCCCCGATTCAGTTTCTTTCTGCATACAGAGGAATGGTACTCAGTCAATGGGTGATTTCAAGGGTTGCGCCAACGTTGCGAATTTGACTAGTGAGGACAGACCTTTGTATGTAGGCGAACCTGTCTACTTTGTTTGCGGTAATGTAGCATTTCCATTGTTACCCAGGGATTGTCAGAGAACCTGTTATTTAGGGATTCTGTTGCCCGGGGTATTCATTGCTAGCACTATAGAAGTTTCAAAGGCTCATCCGCGGCGGGATGAGAATGGGGATACTTCAGCGCAAATTCTGGGCGATGTAGCTAAATCTGTTGTGCCATTTTGGGGACAAATGCTGAACTCTGAAGATATCAGGAGACTAGCAAGAGTATTTGAGAGGCCCATGAACCGGACCACTGACATACTCTATAACATGACTTTAGAACAAAAAGCAATAAGGTTAGTGGCACTTCAGAACCGGATGGCATTAGATGTCATCCTGGCTGAGCGTGGTGGGGTATGTAAATTAGTGGGGTCCGCTTGCTGTGTTTTCATGCCAGAATCCTCCCCAACGATTTTCAGAGCAATACAAAATCTGCACGTCCTTAGTTCAGAAGTGCATGTTCCCGAGGGAAACTGGGATCTTAGCGCTTGGTTCTGGGACTTCTTGCGATCTTGGGGATGGAAGCTACTTTCGGTCTTGCTGATTATTTTAGGTATTCTGTTGTTTCTTTGTTGTTGTATGCAATGTCTTCCTGGTATGTGTTCGATGTTAGGAGGATGTTGTGCACAAGCGATGGGTACATTAGGGCACAAGGTATATGCCCCAGAGAAAATATCCAATGAATTTGTGCTGAAGGAAATCTCAGTATCTGACCTCATGGCAATTGATATCTCCGATAGTGATTCAGGATGTATGGACATTGAATTGTGGAGTTACTCGTAAAGTGACTAGAAGTAGTTTGGCGCTTGGCTTAGGCCAAAAGGAGGGTTTGTTAAATGGGATATCATATCGTGCCTCCTTTATTGTATATATTGGCCTAAGCCCAGTCGCTCTGCGAAGAAAACCGCGTTTCAAAGTTCCGATCTTAGATCGACTTAGCTGCCATTTTAGGTATGTCCGCCATTTTGATTTCCACTCCAAACTAATTCTGTGTTCTAAAATGGTGGACAGTGTTTCCCGCTTGTAACTGAGCCGTCCTGACCTTTGTACATAAGTTAATGTCTAAACCGTTCGTTGGCCGAATGTTTAGGTTGAGTAAAGTGACCTTGTCCCATGCCTGACTTGTAGACAGAGGATTACCTGCGCCAACAAGTCCAATCCGCGGACATCCATCAACTACAATGCTGCCTAAATACTGAACGTGGACACTTGCTGAACTACATTTTATAGGACGTTTGTTAATGTAAATTGAAGATGACCCACATGCATATAGTTGGACAAACTAGAAGTGAACTCGGCACAAACCCTAGACCGAGTATCATTAACCTGTAGGGGGGCTGGACATTATGATTGGAAATGTATAAAATGTGTAAATGTTTAGACGTCCAGTACCTCTCACTTCTCACACCGAAAGGGCTGGTATTCGCTGTGATGTACTTTGGGCCAGATAGCTATCTGATACTTTGTTTCTTTGTAAACTGTACAGTTATAGAATAAAGATCTGTGAATCTTTATAAGCCTGTGTTTGGTGTATTTCCTTTTGGGGTACTCGGCCTCAATATTTCCTTTTGCTTTTACAAGACCTCTGTTTGTGACGTACCATGGCACGAATCATATCATGGGCATCAAATGTATTTCCTATGGCAGAAAACAAGGAATGCAGATTACTATGACTGTGTGAGTAATGTAAGAATGATAAAAATTGACAGAGGTATGGATTTAATATTTCTGAGATAAGAAAAACATGTGGGAGATGTATGGTGAACCAATTATTAAAGGCAAAGAAAAATGAATCAAAGTTTTATTAGTCAAAAGGAAAGGAGTGATAGTTTTGTGCATGATGATGAAGTCTCTATCTCAGTCCAATGTATTGGCCGCAGAATTGGTGGGGCCATCCTGTAGTGGTGGTGAAAAGCCTAATGGCATGCATAGAGTAGAGAAAAAATCCTTAAGCTGTTGAGTTAGCAACATCATCAATTTGGAAGTTGAAATCACCTCGCGAAAGAAGGGATCCTGGCGATGGAAGAAGATTTTCACAGTAGATTTGAAATTTCATGAGGATTACCATTAGGAGGCAAATGCGCACAAGCAATGAGTGTAAGATGTTTAAGAGACACAGATTTTTTTATAATGAAGTGTTCAAATGATTTACAAGAGTGTTCATGAATGGAAACCCTTTGGGTATAGGTGAAGGCCACCCCCCCCTCACCCAATCCCTGAGAGTCGAGGTTTCTTGGTGATGGAATAGTTGACTGGTAGTGCTTAAGGACATGTGATGTTTGCAGAGGTTTCTGTCATCTAGGTTTCGGTGACGGATGATCAAATGATTCATCCAATATCAAATTGTGGACTTCCTGTGCGTGCTTAACCAAAAAACGAGTGTTCAACCAGACACAACATGTGGGACACATGACCTTCTCCACTTTATCAAGATGGGATTCCATGAGTCTAATGATTCTTTTAAAATGCATATGTGAGAGTAGAATACATTTGAGAGCAAAAAGGCATAAAATGTAAGACACCTATGATATAGAAACACAATAAATACGTCACACAAAAAACAACTACAAAGCAGGAAAGATCAAAAGTAATATTCCAGGGGACTCTAAATTGTCAAATAATAACTGAGAGGCTTACGAGGGGAGCAGGTTACAGGCAAAAGAGGACCACCCAACACCAGTGACTCCTATGTAGCCCGACAATATAACATTGCAGTTCGTCAACGTACCATCACTTGAAGGCAGTAGAAGTCCAATCAACTAGGCCAGACTGTAGAGAGAGGGGGGCATCTAGACCACAAAGAAATACGAGAAATAGAAAGCTACTGATGGCGACTAAAAGTGAGGAATGAAAGTGAGCTATGAAGATTCTAATTCACCCAGGGAGGAGGAGATATATATAGGCCTCATCACACAGTTGGTGGTATCCCGGCAGTAATTTCCCTGGGATACCGCCAAAGCAAATAGCGTTACTGCTACTGATCCCAGCGCTATTTGCACCGGATCACAAGTAGTCTTATGGCAGTAAAGCCCCATTACCCATTGGGTCCATTGGGTTCATTGGACCCAGTGGGGTTTCTCAGCACTATTTGTCGCAATTAGAGCTAGCGCAATCAGCGCTGCGCTATTAGTGCTGAAAAGTGGAGATTTTTACCTCTAGCAAAAAGTAGGAGGTAAGACTCCAAACTTTCTGCCCAACTCATGACTGGGACAACCCTTAAATGCAGCGATAATAGTGTTACCACCGCATTAAAGGGATACCACCCATCTCGTGATGAGGCCCAAAGTTAGAGATAATAACAGGAAATAATATTGATGGGCTCCAAGGGGAGGCTGTCCACAACAGCAACCTACCTTTTATCCCTTACTGAAGCAGAAAAGGCATCTCCGACTATCAGGCTCCATGTAGCAGAATAACAAAAAAAAACACAGGCGGCTAAATGAAGGGATGGAAGTGGTCAAATGTGCCTGCAGATCAGAAAGAACAGCGTGTGGCTAACCTGGGGGCGTAAAAGGCCTAAAAAGACATCCTGCCGCACATGCAACATACCTGCCTCATAAGCCGTGCTGCCCTAGAACGGCTGCCGCCTCTATGAGCAACATAGGAAAACTGTAAGAGAAATATAGGAAATCTAGCTGTACCCCATGTATCATACACCAATCCAGCGCTCAATCTCTCTCTCAGAGCCGTTTCTAGGAGCGGGCCAAGCGGGCAACTGCCCAGGGCGCAGAGGAGTAGGGGGACAATAGAGCCACGTGTAAATCTGCCCCAGGGCACCAGAGAGAACTGCACCCTATAAATACAGGCACCATTGACAAGCAGTGGCACTGCAAAGCGGGCAGCATACTGGCTGAAATATCTGGTGTACTGGGCTGGTTTGCAGAGTGAGTGTAATCACGCATGCTGTGAGGCCCAGGGGTTCAGCAGGTCACAGGAACAAAAAGGTGTAATGATCTATTCTGAAGCTCCGCTCAGCAGATAATCTACGCCTTAATCACTCTCACACCGACCTTGGTGGCAAGATAGGCCTATGGTTCTTCACACTTCTGAAGTTGTGGCAAAGTTGCTTTGTTCGAGCTGCTGTCAAAAGCAAAGCTTTTTTATCTACGTCACCACCCAATTTCCAGCAAGCAATGCCCGAGAACACCATCCAGTCCTGTATTACTTTTCGTTCGAATTCTGGGACTCCAAGTTTTTCCCCCGTTAGAAAACATCAAGTCCCAGAATTCCAAGCAAAACAGCACTGCCTGTCCTTCTCACAAATGGCCTGGGGAAACAGGAAAGCTCTTCATCCTCTTTCAGAAGTGAGCTTTGAAAATCATGCCGACATGGTACTTTGGGAAGCAATGATATGGTAGAGGGTTTTTTGCCCTTTTCATATAACTGTTGAGACTGGACTGGGCATTCGCTTTGTTTGTAAACCTAGAAGAGGGCAAATACCTCCCTACTCGGCCTTTTGATAATCAGTTAGGTTTTCTAGGGGTCCTGTAATATTCTCAGATCAACTGTGAAGAATTTTCATGAAGCACTTGCGCAGCAATGGGATCTACTTACAGAACACTAAGTTCGTCTATGCCAAGCAGCATCTGGTTGGTTACACCTTAAAGGTTCCAGGATATGTTCCAGCCCACAATACATCATCCTGCACTACACAGCAACCGTGAATCACATGTAGCCAAACGAACTGTAGCATTCTCTTTGGACCTGGAGCTGTGAAGGGTCTACCTGCTGCCATGTTTGCAGCTGGGGAAGGAGTTGCACACTGATCTTCAGCATTATGTTTGGTAATGCTTGTGCGGTGGATGCAAAGTTTGTGTCTATGGAGTAAGCCGCAAAAGCATGCATTTGTGCTGTTTGCCGTGGGAACCAGTTTGTTTAGAAACTGACTGGCTCCCCCTCTCTCTCTCTCTCTCATGCTGTGTTCTCTTTCTTTCTTTCTCTCTCTCTTTCTTTCTCCCCCTCTCTCTCTCTCTCTCTCTGTCTCAGCAGGGGTTTACATTGGCAGGTGCCATTTGTTAGAGCTACCGCAGCCATTGATGATAGCTTCGTGAGCAAAGTAAACCCACAGATATCTTGTTGGGGTGGTCTGTTTTATGTGTGCAAAAGTAGCTACTAAAAATGACAATAATTGTCTTAAAATTGTAAAATGGCACATTTGTAATTATTACTTCTAGTGTATGTTGAAGTCAGGAATTGGAAAAAATGTACTCTGGGAATGTGCCCCTCCCTGGGGGTTAGAGACTAGAGTGAATAGTAACAGACTTTTATGGGGCTGTACTACATGCCCCCCCCCCCCTCGCTCCCACATATCCAATACAGGCACTGAAAGGTGGATGTCAGCAGCCCAACTACCCACTCTATGGTGCCAGCAGAAATTCAGAAGCTTTGCCTACTGCACATTCTGGGGTCACGGATGGGCGTGAAGAACCATGGGATGAGGGGGTATTGTGAATATGCTTCAAAATGTCAGCAGAGAATTAAGGGCGGAGGGTGGACAGAAATGTGTTGCATTGCAGCTACAGTGCACACAGAGCCTGGGGTTACCTCATCACTTCCCACATTCAGCCCCCTGCGCGCGCATGACACATTCTGCCACTGGTGCGATCTTGGGGTAGTGGAAGAAGGGTGTAGTCTTCATTTTGCGGTGTGTACTGGAAGTGGGGATTGGAGCAGGCTTGGACTGGCTATGGGGCAATAGGTCCATGGCCGGGCCAAAAATGCTAATTGCTGTGTGGGAATGTGTTTTGAGTCCAAGTGGCCCACTTTTTTGGCCCTTGTGAGCCAGTTTGATGCGTTATTTCACTATGTGGCTAATAGTTTTGTCCAGTGTTGCTGAGTAAATATTATTTAAAATGCACAATTTGCATCACAATTTTATCAAAAAACTCCACTTTGGTTACTATTCAAACTGAGTCACAAATGGAATGATTAGCCATTTGCAACTGTGGGCCTCTTTTGTATCGGTGCCCGAGACAATTGTATGGCCCAGTCCGACCCTGGATGGGTGAATGTTGTAGGGAGGGCGACTGAATTGGAAAGGGGTGTGTCATGTGGTTAAGAGGGTTTGGGGGGACATTATTTGATTTGATTTGGTTTATTTAGTAACATTTTCAGCTACTTGGGCATTTCGTGACAGCAAAAAAAACAGACACAATAAAAAAAACCAACAAATACAGATATACATGACCATACAAAGTTAAACATACTTAAAAATACATTAACAATGCCATAAAACTGTAGAAATGTAAGATACCAAGTTCAAATTAAATGATTGTGCGACATCCATAAACTCAGTCCATGTCTCCATGTATTTCTCCATCCAGCGACCACAGGAGCACATGAGCCACAGGTGAGGCAATCACTCATCTGACGAACCCCCTGCTTCTCCCCACGCCGACTCCCCAGGTCTCTGTCAGTCACCCTACCCTTCACAGTCTTGGTACGATGTTTATGTTCTCTGGTCGCTCCTAGCCTATCTTTATCCAAAAAAGAAGTGGAGCAAAAATGCAGCAGTGCCACCATTTTGAGGAGCGATATGGCAATACGGATGTTGATGCTGCCCTGCGTGCTACAGGCTCGAGATGATGGCGTGCCATGGTGGTACTGTCGCCCTCTCGACGGCGACCAGCCTCCCCCTCCTCCTTTGTGCTACCTCTCAGGGCTCAGACACCCAGAATGTTGATCTGTGGCGTGCTTACACTTTATATTGGTGTTCACAAGCCAATCGCAGGTGAGGTGCTAAATCCATGCATGAACAGGCATCACCTGGCAGTCATTATCATCACGTTTTTGGGGAAGGTAAATCCTGGAGGTATTGCTGCAATTTTCAGGCGGTATTCCAACTCATAATTGGGTGCTATTTACTGCATAAGGAATTTTGAAACTCCCCCATGTAGCAAAACAGGCAGTCTTTCAAACGCCAACTGTGTCTACACCATTTCTGCTGACCGCCTAATGCCGCACATATGGGCCTCATTATGAGTTTGGTGGTACTGCAGCAGTACATCTGCCGGGATACCACCAAACAGAGTTACCGTTACCACCACTTGGTCCAGCGGAATTACTGCCGGATTGCAAGTGTCAGTATGGTGGTGTAAGTGCCCATAGGACTCCATGGGGATTTCGGTGGAATTACCGTGGACAGTACTTCCACCAAAACAGTGGTTTATTGGCAGTAAGGTGGCAGACTTACCTCTAGCATTTTACTGGCAGTTTTTCCTCCACCCCACCGCCAAAACCATAGTTGGGCGGAGCGGCAATGCCGCAGTAATCTGTTACCGCTGCATTACTGCCGTTTTGAGCCACACCGGCCAACTCATAATGAGGCTGATATAGATTCCTCCCCATTCTTCACACCCTTGACATGATATGTGAATTGTATAAAGATGTTTTATGAGTAGCACACACATGGTTGCTGTGCGTATTATTACTATGTTATTTATTGAGCGCGGAGCTAGCTTCAACAAGCAACATAGCGCTGTACAAACCTTGTTTACTTCTGATTTATGTGGATTGTTGTCTTTTGGCACAAGATAATGCAGTGTAACTATGTCACCAGTTTTCAACAACCAGTCTGCCTCTACAGAAAGGAAACATACCTTTGTCTTCAAGCTGCTGATTTTAGATCTGTATTTGTTTTCTAGCTCAACCAAGATCCCACTGTCTCCTCCATGACGAATAATCAGCAGAGAATATTTGCTCAGGTGCCATTGTTTGGTGACAACTGCCAGCTCTGTGTTCAGAGATAAACGCAGCCTTCAATCTCCCAACATAATAGAGGCTTTCTTGGAATCCTTCAGTCTGGCCTTTTATGCTTGACGTGACGAGCCAGGAGCGGCAGTGCTCAGCGTCCACGTCGAAGAAAGGCAATGCGCTGAGTCCGCAATGGAACCGGCAAATCAGCAACTGGAGGTCTACACAACACCCAGTGAACAGTGGCATCGCTAGGGGGGTGGGGGGGCAATGGGGCGCCCGTGCCCCTCCTCTGAAATCCTGTGCCCCCCCTTGTGACCTCCCCTACCTAAGGCAAGCAGTGACCATGTTCTCTGTTCATGGTGTTATTTGTGGCACTCACTAAGGCAAATGTCTGCCGATCACACGGCAAATACTTTCCTTTTGTCTGAATGCTGGCAGTGATCTTGGTATGCATTTCGGCATCGGTATGAGCACAAGCCACTTCTCAGGTGTTCCTGCTCGGCTTCTGCACAGCGACCGCCATAATGTGCAGAGCAGCTTGCAGCCCACTCCCATCAGAATGTTGCGCACAAAACTGCTAATGATGGGCCATTAGTCACGAAATGGTTTCGTACCTGCATTCTGATGGGAGGGGAGGTTCAGTGGGGTGTGGGTAGGTGATGTGTACAAAAGCCTCTCTGCAGGAGTGCTTGCGACATCACACATTACCTGTCATAGGCGGCCCCCTACTTTTGTGTGTGCCCCCCCTACTTTTGTCTTTGGACCTCTCTGTGCCCCTCCTAAATTTAATTCCTGGCGACGCTACTGCCAGTGCAGCCTTGTCCAATTTTGGTGTAAGCGATTGCATTGTAATGGCAACAAATTATTATAATTGCTATTTCTGAGAAAATCAAATGTGATGATATGATATGATTGGTTATTTATAACGCACTTAATACCCAGAGGTTTCTAAGCGTGGACCTGAGGTTCGAATCTGTGTTGCTCTGTGTCGTCTTGCTTCCAAGGCAAGCACTTTGCCCCTGAGTTATCCTCCTGAGATAGTCTGTATGTTCGTCAAATATTTTTTCATGTGAAAGATTTCCTTGTAGATTGGCCCGGGCAAGATGACAGCTAGAATGGCACAATCACTAGCTCAATAGCTTCAAACCTTTGGCTCTCAGGGTGTTTTGGAATACAATTCCCATCAACCCTAGCCAGCATAGACAATAGTGAAGGATCATGGGTGACACTGTTCTAAACATCTGGAGAGCTGCAGGTTGCAGACCTCCAGCCAGTCCCAATGGGGCAGCTTAAACTCACCGGTGAGAGGTTTTCCAGGTATTGTACGAAATTACTGACTATAAAAGTCCGACCCCACCAAAAGACCTAAGAAACACACCATGAAAAGTTCTAACTGCTAAAAGTTTGAACTTTTCGTGGTATGTGTCTAGGTGTTTCGGTGGGGTCGGACTTGGGGCTGGGGGGTGTCCCTCGCAACCCCCCTCTCACTACAGTGAGCGGGGTGTTGCGGGGGACACTGCTCCAGCCCCCCGCCAAATGAAAAATAAAAAGGAAACAGGGTTGCGGGGGTGTCCCCCGCAATACCCCGCTCACTATGCTATACAGTATAGTGAGCAAGGTTTTGCGGGGGAAACCCCTGCAGCTGACCGAAAAAAAAGAACAACAAAGAAAAGGATCCTGCAGCGCCGGTTCCTGATCACAGAACTGAAAGTGAACTGGCGCTGCAGGGACTCAGCACGTCTTCAAAGGTAAGTAGGGTGGGGGTATGTTGGGGTGTGTGTTGGGGGTGTGTTGGGAGTGTGGGTGAGGGTGTGTTGTGGATGTGTTGTGACGGTGGATGGGGGTGTGGGTTTGTAGGGGTTTTTAATGTATGTTCGCATGGGAAATGTACAAACCTTTTGTTGTTCGTACATTTCTCATGCAAACTTTTCAGTCGCAGACTTTCCCACGACGGAAAATTCATGCAGATCCGTTTTGCAGGGGTGTTATTCTTCAACTACAAAGTAATATGGGGCTATAGGGAAACTGGCAGATTAACTGAAAGGGTAGTCAGTTCTGTCAATTGTTTAGAACGAAGCCACTTAAAAGATATTCACGACTCTTAACAACCACTAACAATGATCAGGCATTTGAAATATGGCCATATGCTCAAATCTAGCAAAGATGGGCACTCTAACATAGTGTGACTCTCTCTGCCTCCAGACCCCTGAGACTAATGAAGCTTAGAGGGGCACCAATGAATGACAGAACACGATCCCCTAAGAATGTGATTGTAGTATATGTCATATAACAGTATTATATGGGGAAGCATGAACTCAAACGCGCCTCGACTCTGACCCAGCCCCTTGGACGACCATCAGATGCAGCTCTTGATCAATGGATCAAGAGCTGCTTCTGATGATAGTTGTTCTTTTCTTTCGCTTAGGGTGCATCAGAGAATGTTTCCCTTTGTGCGGTGTTGACCCAAGGTGACAGTAGTGAAGACTACCATCTTGTCATCTTTGTACTTTGAAATGTCTGGTTTTGTGAACGCTTAGAAGGGTGTGATTCTTCAGATAGAGTGCAATATATTACAATGATTGTCGAACACTGGTAGCTGGTACCTGTTCTACTAAGTATGAGATGATCACCCCCTTCACCCCTGGTTGATTTGTTCCAGCAGGAAAAGGTTTGATAGCGCTGTGATGTGAGGCTTGTCTGCCACAGTTTTCTTGTTGATTGTAACTTAAGGTGGTGGACTACATGGTGTGACATTGTCCCCTACCAGTCTTTGGTGGCATTCGATGGGCTGGTCTCAGGGACGAATGCCATCTTCCACAGTGCTCTTCTGGGCCGGAGGCAGTAAATGGGAGATGCCCTGGACCATCACACCATGCCCCAGATCTGTGGCAGGTGACTGTCAGGGGCGTAGGTCCTTTCAGGTGATGCCTCAGTGTATAACTTTAATTGCTGCTCAGATGCCCAGTATATTAGCACTTTTGATCATTCTTGTAGACTGCGAAACAGCCTTAGGATCGCTTGTAACAGTATCAGTTCTGTACACCAGTCCTCTGTGTACATACCACACCCAGAAACGGTATTGCTCAATACCTCAGCCTGCACAGTCCCATTTCCATGGCCATCCTCAAAATCCCCAGATATGCATTTCATGCTTCGTGCGGGCGTGGGGGAATACATTGCAAGCAGGATAGGGGAGTTTGTTTTTAAGGGCTGCTCTAAAAAGAGCCTTTTTTAAAAAAAAAATTAGGTGCATCTAGTGAAACACCTTTTTCAGTTTTTATTTGATTTTGTGTGTTCTTGTGGTCACATTGTTACAGTAAACTCTTCAACGCATCCTGTAGATTTGCAAACAAAACAGCATTGCCAATGGTTGACAATAAAATGCCATATGCTCGGAAAAACTCTGCATTTCCACAACTAATGAGGTCATTGTTGCAGAAGAACATTCCACAAGCGGACACACAATCAGACAGGCTTCTGTTGATGAGACACCTCCCAGCCTCTAGCTCGGAACAACACACATTAGCATTGTCCCATACTCTTCTTGGTATTATGAATGAGAGAAGCACCTGGGCAGTGGGGAAAAGGTGCTGCACTGCATTCCAAGCCACATATCCCAGATGCATACCGCCGTATTGCAGGACGACAACATCGACAGTCGCAAAAGTGTCCAGGTCTCTACAACTGCATGCATATCAGTGAAACTGCGGTCATAGACATCGTTCTGCAATGCGTCCACTCCCTCCAAACCGAAATTGCCATCAAAGTGTCTTTCCAAGGCATACTTGTGTAGATCTATCACAAAGGCATCACCCAAAATCAACACGATGCGTTTTGCCATGTCAGCCACCCTCACTATGCAGAGTAATGTAACACTATATGACCACCCCTTTCAGTGAACTACACCCTCATTATCTGATTGGATAATCCCCACATTCCCATTTCCATTGGGCCGCATGGTGAGAAGCACACAATGTGGCATGTGCGCTTCCCAAAATACTGTGAGGGCCGTGCCCCAGTAAAGCAGGAGCAGCCCTTCTTCCCTTTCCACAATTTTTTATCCACCACTACCTCATTGGGTACGGGTAAACAGCCACACAGGCATCCACCAATGCCATCCAAGGCATTAGCGTCTAACACTATCAGTTCTGCACAACACTTCGTATGTACCATTACAAAATCAGCCTGCAGGTGTCCTGACATTCGAAAGCACATCCAGTGGAAAGTTCAGTAAAAGATTACAAGATTTTTGCATCCACATTCATCCACATGAGCACCCATCAACACAAAATGAAGGTATGCAAACCTTTCCTGCAGTATGTTTACAACTCTGTTGTAAGTGCCTCTGCGCATGGTGTGTGGCACTGAGCGTCCATAACGTTCTTAAAAAGCAAGCCGTTTTTTCCCCATCCCCTACCATCAAGTGGCATTTCAATGGTATGTGCTTGCAACGTTTTCATTTACCCATATCATACATTGTAATGTCGAAACAAGACCTCTCTGCTTTCCTTCCGACAATGCTACGATTTGTTTTCCCCACTAACCCATCTCCTACACAAATCGTAAAAATATGCCACCAAAAGCAGCAGTGAATGTATCTAACCAACCAAAAGCAAGTTCCCAAAAGGTCACTGTGTGCACAGCTGTGCTTCTCTCTAGGCTGGACTATTGCAACAGGCTCGTTTTAAATGTTCCTGCTTCTACTCTCCGCCCTCTGAAACTCATCCACAAGAGTTCTGTATACCTAACAGTTCAACCACCACCTGATGTCTGCACATATCCTTCCACTTGGCACAATCGGGCCATATTTTAACTTATTGTCATTTCTTCTTCCCATGTACTACACTTTCCCCTCCCGTACCCATGCATTTGGGCGCTCTGAGTGACATCTGGCCTAGTAGGTTTGTTATCTCGGTCTCCCCTCTGTTCCCCCTCCCTTGTCTCGTTGTGCCTTACAAAACTTGTGTATAGGCGCATTATGAATGCCATATCATATGATATAATACACACATTACACTAATAACAGGATGCCTGCCACTTACCTTGTACAGTTCACATGTTTTCCCCCGTACTCCACTTACTACAAACATTTCAAAAATTATCGCACAAAAGCAGCACTGAATGCATGCTACCAACTTCAAACAAGTACATACAGTTCATGCATTCAAACAGGATGCCTGCCCCTTACCTTGCACACTTCCACCATAGCCATCTGCACTTCTTTGTACAAAGAGCCCTGCTTCCACAGTATTTGCATACACACCACAGCCACAAACCTTATTGAGCAATGTCTTTCGCTCCACAGTTCCATTTCCATGGCTCCCATCCTGAAAATGTCTGGATGTGGCACGAGTAATCCTGACACTACAGCAGAATCCACAGAGTTTTCATGCTAGGAAGGGAAGGGGGGGAGTGTCCAACAGGGTAGGGGAATGGGTCTTTAGTGGTCCCTCTGAAATGTTTTTCTTTTAAACATGTTTTTTACGTGCTTGCCAACAACCTTTTTTGTTTTTCTCTTTGTATGACTTTCTGCTTGCTTCTCCTCCTTCAATTTTTACCGAATTATAGTCAATGCTTCTTGCACAGTGTAAAAGAAAATGGTATTGCCAATGGCGTTCAAAGAAATGCCATTTGCCTGGAAGTACTGTATATTTTGCAACTTCATGCTATCATAGTGCATGGAGAACATAAATCCAGACATGCTTCTGTTTATAAGACACCTTCTGAGCTCTGGCTGGGGACAAATTACACCGGCATGGTCCCATGCTCTGCTTGGGGGAATGGTTGAGAAAACAACATTGGCAGTGTGAAAAATCTGCATCACTGCATTCATCAACTTCTTCAGGTGACGGAGCAAACATCAACACGACATATAACCCAAATGTAAACCTTCATAATACACCACCACAACTTCAACAGTAACAATAGAGGCCACATATCTGCTAAGGTGAACCATCCCACTGAAACTGCACGCATAGAGACAGGCCCACAAAGCGTCCACTCCTTCCAACCTGAAATTAGCAGAAACGCCTCTTTGCACGGCATACCTGTGCAGATCTTGCACAAATGTATCACCCACGATCAGCATTGTGCATATGTCCATCTCTACCAACCTAATTACACAGAGAGTATTGGTAAAAAGTAGTACCGCCCCTTCCTGTGAACCAAACACTTGACATGTGATTCCATAATCCCCACAGTTCAATTTGCATGCCAACCATGGTAAGAATGGCAGCATGTGGCGCGTGCTCATTCCCAGCTACAGTGAGGGCTACAACCCAGTAAAGCAGACACAGTCCTTCTCCCCTCTGCACTGTTATTCTTCCAGCAGTCCTTCATTGAATACTGTGAAATATTCATGCATGCATGCAGCAACCACAGGCAAGAACTCTGCATCCAACACTATCATTTCTGTACAGCACTGCATATTTACCGTTCAACACTCCGAATACACGTCGCGTGTGCTCCCAGAACACCTTTGGTACAAAGGTCTGCAAAAAAATCCACAATTTCAGCATTCAAAATCATCCAGAGCGGCACCCATCACGCCTTTGACCATATACACAAGAGTCTACTGCTTGCCCACACCCAGCTCAACATAATGTAGCCATGCATGTGAACATGTGGCAGGAAACCACAATCCACAAACGTAACTTAGGCAGCAGCTATTCTACCCAACCCCAGCACCATAACACAGCAATACATGGAAACATGTAACAGTTAGCAGATTCCACAAACATACCACTGCCTCCATCACCCCTTCCCACTTCCATTCACAAAGTATTATGTCAGTGGCAATCAAACCACACAATCTTCAGAACATTCGGCCTACTCCCAGGAAACTACACAAACCAGAATATCCGAGCACATAGAAGATTCACTTCAACCCTACCCTCTTCGACCAACACGGTTACCAGACATTTGGTCGAAAAAAAAAGGTCGACAGGACAAATGGTCGACACCATTTTGTATTTTCACTTTTTGTTTTTGTTTGGGGGGTCCCCCCCTCAACCCCCTTTTTCTTTTTCTAAAAAACCCTTTTTTTCCCTAAACAAAAACCTAAAAAATATATATATAAATTAAAAAAAAATTCGACCATTTAGCTTTCGACCAAATGGTGTCGACCATTTGTCCTGTCGACCTTTTTTTTTGACCAAATGTCTGCACACCTTCCAACACTGCACCCAGTGGGCACACTGCAAGACTTTTCACTGCACAATCTCCAGCTATACACCGAATACCGTAGGATGTTCTAACAATGACCACATCCATGGAACCAACAATATGTGCATGTCAGTGCACTGCTGGTGCTCTATGAAGAGTAAAATGTGCTCCTCAACCATTCTGTAAAGGTGACCAGCCTCTGAGAGATGCAGTCAAAACTACATTGCTGCGGTGGGTGTGGTGAATGCCTTGGCTTTTGGGAGCATGCCCTACGACCTAGGGCCTTTGCCCATGCACCCAATATTCTAGGCCTTGGCCACACCCACCACAACATAATTCAGCCATGCATGGCAACATGACACCAACTACCACAATCCACACACGTACCACAGCCACCGGCAATCCTACGCAACCTCTGTACCGTTATACAGCTATGCATAGAAAGATGCACCTTTTCGCAGAATCTACAAACTTAACACAGCCTTTGGCACCCCTATCCACTTTCATTCACATACAATGGCGTTACTGCCAACCGAACCAACCAACAGTATATGCATGTCAGCTGACTTCTGGTGCTGTAGCAAGTCAAAAATGTGCACATCCATTCTCTAAAGGTGAGCACCCTCTGATAGATGCAGTCTAAACAGCATTGCTGCAGTAGGTGTGGGCAAGGCCTAGACTTTTGTGTGCAAGGCCTCCGGATTACAGCCTTCGGCCATGCACCCAATAGTCTAGGCCATGCCCACACCCACCACAAAGTAATGCAGCCATACATGTCAACATGTGCCCAAGCACCACACTCCACACACGTACCACAGCCACTACCACTGCTACCCAACCTCCGCACCATAATACAGCTATGCATGAAACATGCAACAGTTAGCAGAATCTACAAACACACCACAGCCTCCGGCACCCATACCCACTTTCATTCACAGAGTATGGTGTTACTGCCAACCAAACCAAAAGAATGTTCTCAACAGTGGGCCTGCTCCCAGCACTCTATTCAGTACACAAAAGCAATAACTCATAGTGCAGTACAGTTGTCAGCACTCCGCGCAATGGACACTACGCAATCCTCTGCACTATGCAGTTTGCCCTTATCCACTTCTATGCACATACTACTTAAGTATTGCACCCACTTCATACACTGCAGTATCCATGCACATAGAAGATGTACTTCAACCCTATCCTCTTCTGTACTGATAGTATTCCAACACTGTACTCAGTGCACACACTGCAGAACTGTTCACTCCATTAGCTGCAGCCATGGAGTAAGTAGTGTAGGATGTGCTAAGAAGCGCCACACCCATGGAATGAACAATGTAGGCAAAGTTGACAAACCACACACAGAAGCCAACAATGTGAAACCTAATTGCAACCACAGCACATAGTTGTCGGAGCAAGGCCTCTATCCGTGCATCGATTGGGCTACGGGTTTACCACATGGAGCACACCGCAGTACACGCTATTGTACAATGTTCATGTCATGTGCAATGCACTCCCCTTCTACAATTGAGCTCCCACCAGTCACCACGGAAAGAGGTCTCTGTAGTAGCTATCGTGCCGTAACGAAGCCTCCCTGCATTCAGCACACATGGTAGGCAGCTGTGCAGAGACCCGTGAATTGGCACTGTATGCGCGGTTACTGCAGGCACATCAACGTCTTCGTCCAACTATTGACATATCTCAGATGAATCACTTCTCACTCCTCCACCCTTTCCATGCCTTCCTCTCACCACCACATGGTGTAATATATGTTTTGCTGTGCTCTCCACGTCTGCTATTCAGCTTCCACCAGTCAACACGGTAATAGGTCGTGGCATGAGCTATCATGCCATAACAAAGGCTGCATGCATTCACCACACATAGTAGTCGCCTGTGCAGGGACCGGCGAATTGGGGCAGTATGCACAAATACTGCAGGCACACCACCGTCTTCGTCCACCTAATAATCACACATCTCAGATAACTCACTTCTCTCTCCCGCACCCTTTCCATCCCCTCTTCCCACTACCACATGGCATACATTATGTTTGTCAGTCCCTTTGAGATCCGCACCGTCCTTCGATACACCATGGCAGCGTTTCCCGAAAACTTTGACGCACAGCACGCTTCCCTCCAGCCAACCTCCGGCCACGTCCAAAGTTCGCCGCCAGCACGACGTACCGCAAGCCAATGAGACTTCTGTCCGTGAAGCGAACATGGAAATGGGTCAGCGGAGCGGAGCCAGATATCACACATTTTTTGAGACATACATATCAGTTATTTGCAACAAAAGTACTGGTTGGATTTCCACCAAACACCCTTTCTGAAGCAAGCCCCAGCTCCTGCCGCAAATTCAGTGCAAATCCGTCCAGCCGTACGAGCTATAGCCATATTCAAAGTTTTTGGCCATTCAGTCAACATTTTTGGGATCCTCTTATAATTTTTCTCCCCCTGCATAAATCCTCACTAAACTTGCTGAAACGGTTCACAGCGGGCCATATACTTTTTTTGCAAAGTTTGGTGAGGATTCCTCCAGGGGGAGCAAAGTTATAAGCCACCAAATAAGTGGTCTTCCTATGGGTTTAGCAACTTAACCATAACTACACCGCCGCTGCCGCGGGCCGTGTAATAAATATATATATATATATATGTATATATATATATATATGTATATATATATATATATATTCAATGAAAAAACTTTGTTAAAGGGATGTTATGGTTAAGTTGCACTAATAAAAACCTATGAAATTCAGTTAAAAAACATTATTAAAAGGACGTTATGGTTACAAGTAAAATCGAAAAAACCCTGAAATTCGCCAGTTATGGTAAGCTAAGCAACCATAACTCGCGCCACCACCGTGCACTGCTAAGACTAACACCCAAGACATCAAAGATGACATCACAAATATCCCTGCTGCGGGGGGTACAGGAAGGAAGAAAAGGACAAATGAAGTAAGGCCCATCACTCAGGGCAGGAAAAAGTAGGAGCTGGAGTGGCAAAATTGGAAAAATTGGCTGCCCATGTACTGTAATGAGGGATGAGTGAGAGCTGAATCCTGTCTCTGGAAGGGGAAGGAGATCCATCTGTTGGAGAAAGGCGAGCCGTCCCACCTTCAGGAGAGAGGGGGGCAGCTGGGTCCCATATGCTGGAGAGGGTGCAACGGCTCTTGGAGGGAGCAATGCTCCAGTTCATAGCAGGATTATGTTCCAGGGACATAGTTATGGCAATAATGGTGTTAAAACAGGGACGCAACGCAAAGAAGACTGTAAGAGTAATGGATGGGAAGTAATTTGACAAGGCGGGATGCAGTGGTGAACTTACGATGACAAACGTGCCCAATATCTTCGTGTTCGCCGTCCCAGCTCTTTTTGTCATTGGTGTGGCGGAGCTCTGTGCCTGTTCCCTGATGTGCTGGACTGATGACGTCACGTCATGAGTGCGGGGAGTTGACGAAACGGTGGAATGCCTGCTATGAATCGCAATAATGGAATGGTTTGTCACCCCGTGATCGGATTATGAAGCCGTTGCGTTAAAGGATGGACCTATGGGGATATGTGAATAAGGGACCCAGCAACGCCTATTACGTGACCAGGAAGTTTATGCCAGTGAAGCACGGGCTGCGTTAACTCTGCACCGCAGCCAATGCGGGGTGGCGTTACTCCGTATCCATCTGTGGAAGGAGGAGCGAAGTTGGAGTACGGACCCAATCCGTCGTTAGATGCGTGATGATGACATGCGCGGCTGAGCTTGGGAATGGTGATGGTCACTTCCGTCAAAGAGCTTCCCTCTTACCATTGTGATGTGAAGGGAAATCAAGGAGGTTTGGTTTGCGTGTGCAGGAGCAAGTCGCAATCAGTGCCTAGGAAGGGATCCTCAGTGTTGAACATGGGTGGTGGGCCCCAGTATTGTATGTGGGTTCAACGGCAAACGGAAGGTAATTCGGAAGGTGTTTTTGTTTTTGTCTTCAGCGGCAAATTGAAGGAGATCTGGTGCATGTGTGAGCATCAGCAAGCATCTGCGACGTAGGAATCTATGAATATTGGTACAGGAGTTACTGCAGTCGGCTAATCGCAGGGTGACTGCCTGGAGATACTTCACTATACAGCATATCCTTTTTGCCTACGTTGGTGGGGGAGTGTTGTGGACTTCTAGGCAATGTTTAAGTGAGAGTTAATGGGTGGAAGGCATATCGGTGAAGCGGGTAGGGAGAATAACACATGTCTTTGAGGATGTGTACATGAGAGAGCTGCACATATGAGTCTGGATGGGTGTGCCTACGATCCAGTTGTATGAAGTTAACTAGAATCAACTCTCTTGAGGATTTGCAGCTCTTAGGTCGCCAGTAGGTGACATGGACTTTTAGGATTGGGCTTGGGTTGGGGATTATAATATCTATGGTCTTGAGGACTAGAATTAACTTCTTGAGGATTTTCAGCGGTTAGGTCACTAAATTGTGACATGGACTATTAGGATTGGACTGGTTTGGGATTCATGAAATATGGTCTTTTAAAAAAAATGCATCAATTCAAATGTATAGAACAATGCGATGTGAACTGCATATTTTGTTATGTGATGTATGGTGTACAGTATGGAACATCTGTATTGTTCCGGGCAGTTTAGTCATTTTGGGGGTAGCTGTCAGGCTGAGAGGTCCTGTGTCCGCAGAAGCTGCTGACCCCCCGACAATCCCCCTGAAATGTAATTCCCAGAACTAGATTTTAATTCAGCTCTGTTAACTACACCCCAAAGGGAAAGGGGGAAGTGGATAACAAAACAACACCAGGCAGACTGCGTCAAGGCTAATCAGAGCTGAACCTGCAGAGGATATAAGAAAAGCAAATACAATTCCTTTATTTACTTACTAACCTTATGAATGGGAAAACATTAAATCCTTAACTAATAATTAAGACTCATACCTGGTTCTTCTCTTGAAATTTCTTAGAGAAGTTTGTAAGAAGCTGAAAATCTCTCTTACTTGAGACTCAAGAAGTTTATAGCAACTTCTTACTTGAAGCCATTCTGGAAAGCTTAGTTCATTGTCTCTTTTCCAAAATGCACTGATCTCCAGTTAGATTGTCTTATATAGATTCTTTCTTATTTTCTCTCAAAGCTGTTCAAACTATTTACACTTCTGTTGAGTTTTTTAATCCTTGAAGAATACACGTGAGAATTATGTCCATACAGATGAGCTTCTCGTTGAAATCCTCCTGGATTGAAGAACGCGCGCAAAAAGTTCACCTACGAACGAATACACGCGAAAAAAAAGGACACGCGCTAGAAACCACACGCGCGACAATAATCTCACGCGGTACTTAGATTAACGCGTCAGAAAACACACGCGCTCTTTAGTTCACACGCGACAAAAAGTTTTCTCGCATAGAAGCACAAGCGCTATAGAAAACACGCGCACATAAAAACGCACGCGATTCTCAGATCCACGCGCTACTGAATACCCGCGCTGGAAAAACACACGCGCACTTGAATACGCACGCGATTCTCAGATCCACGCGCTACAGAACACCCGCGCTGGAAAAACACGCGCGCACTTGAATACGCACGCGATTCTTAAATCCTCGCGCTATGGAACTCCTGCGCTGGAAAAACACACGCGCACTTGAAATCGCACGCGACAGACAGATTCTCACGCTACTGCGCTGGGAAACACACGCGCACTTGAAGTCGAACGCGAACAACAGATTTTTGAGCTTCCGCGCTGGGAAACACACGCGCACTTGAAGTCGCACGCGACAAACAGATTCTCTCGCTACCGCGCTGGAAAACACACGCGAACTTTAAAAGTTCAATAATACTAGTACAAAAAATAACTTTTCTCAAATGTTTTCAAGGAAAATGTCATTGGGGAAGAACAGAGTTACTGTACAAATAAAGTCACTTATCTCCTGAGCGAATTCTTAAAGATCTTCTGAGTCTCCTGTCTTCAAAAACGAATTCCTGTCAACTGATGTCTTCTCCCGGAACCCCCAAGAAAGTAGCCGCTCAACTGCTAACACCTGAAGGATAAAATCCACCAGGCCCAAGTCTAAAGCAGGAGCAGCCACAAAACACGTCCTCTCAGATGGGGTTTTGATGATGAAAGGCACAGAGTGACAGTTTAGAATGTTCATTGTTGTTCTGCATTGTCTTCCAACCAATCAGAGCTGACACTGTGAGACTCCATTTAGCTTTGGGTCAGAACCAGGATTCTGAGTCAGCAAGTTAAGGCCAAACCAACTATAATAGAAAACTTCCCACCCACACAAGGCCAATCTGAAAAGGATAATTAAAGTGAAATAAGGAGAAGGAAACTTAAATGAGGAAAAAGATAGCCTGAATAGGGGAAGGAAACCTGACAGTAGCGCCTTCAATTATCCCTTATATGGGTGTGGATATGATTGTCGGGTGATTGAGGGGGTAGCGCCTCCCATCTTTTTGGTTTTGGGTGAAGCTTATATAAAATGTACAAGTATGGTTGCTGATGATGTGAGTGCCAGGTCAGCATGTCTTACCTCTCATTGTGGTTGCTGGGGGTAGTGCCTTCAGCCTGATATTCAGTATGAATGTGTATGCCACAAGGGTATTTGGGAGGGAGTGGCACATGGTATGGTATCTGGGGGTAGCGCCTCCAGTTTGTTATGGGCGTGATTGTGATGAGTCGTGCATGGTTAAACAGTGTATGTGGTTTTCTGGTGGTAGCGCCACCAGTAGGTGTAGGGGTGTGACTGCAGCATAAGTCATGCATGGTTAGGGGTATGTGTGTATGGGTGGTAGCACCCCCGGTTTTGGTATGGGCGTGTCTGTGGTATTAGGCATTCCATTGTCACACATTACCCCGACTTTGTGGTTTACTTACCACAAATAATCTTTTTTTCTTCTCTGTGTACATGCGGTGCGGCTGTGTTTAGCTGTACTAGGTGTGCTTCTATGACTCTTTCCACCCTCATCAGGGTCCGGAGTGTGACAGTGATATTGGTTGTTGGTCCTGGTGTGCCTGGCCAGTGCATCGGGTATGAGGTGAGTGGTAGAGTGTCAGAGCACGTGTTGTGTGCTAGCCCTGATGATGCGAGTTGGTGTGAATGGCTTATGTTGGTATGTGTGGAGGTGTGTTGTGTAATGTCTTGTGTTGTTGTCGGAAGAGGGGAGGTGTGTTGTGTAATGCTTTGCTGTGTGTGATGTGCCAATGTAAATGGAGGAGATGTGTTGTGTATGGCTTGGCTTTGCAGAATGAATGTTGTGATGTCATGTGGAGTGTTTATGCCTGAGTGATGGAATGTATGGGTGAATGTTCTAACCTGGTCATTTGGTCAGCCAGAGGCCTGGGTGATGGGCTGCAAGTATTATATGTCTTATATCTGTTTTACTTTATGTCCTAAATATAACTTATATGTAACCTACGAAGCCAGTAATAAACCTAGCGAATCAACCTAAGAAGGCTGGGAGCTGCTTCATTTCAGGAACCATCGAAGGAAGGCTGCGCATCGGTGGCAAGTGCATTGCGTCCTTCCGAACCACTGCCAAGGAGCCTGCTGCAGTTCCGCCACAGAGTTTACCGCAAGGTGATAAAGAGAAAATACCAGCAATAGGCGTGTGCAAATCCCATTCGACGGATGAATCGGAGATTCCGAAACATCAGTCGAAAAAACACAAAACACACTTTTCGACCATAAGACACACACTCCTACTGTCACAGATGGATACGAGGAGGCCCATTCCCCACTTTCTTCATCTCTACAGAAGAAAAGGTCAGGGGAAGAACCAGGACCTACTAAAGACCCAGAGGCAATTGTATTCCCTTTGGCTGACACTCCAAGTACAGGCACCTGGACAAACGAAAGGTTTGAAGAGACTTTGGACAAGGTTTCCTCCGTTGCCGACTTCATGAATAAGTACCCTATTCGACAGAAGACTTTAGACCTCGAATAGGCACAGGTCCTCAAGTCACAGCAACCACGGTGAATGTGTCACACACTCCTACGCCTACTCTTACATATGTCGGGGCATCCCAGGGCTCTCAGCATGAAGACATTCAGCCTGACCAGGCAGACCAGGGCATCTGGTATGATGACCAGGACGACCCCAGCCAAGACCCATATGATTTATATGTCGATCAGGATGACCTAGATGTCACCATCATTGACACCCCAGATATTACAGCAGCAGGAACTGGTTATACTTCCCCCCATTGAGGACCAATTACTATGCAATGGCCTGCTTAAAATAGCTGCTCACCATTTTAATATCCACACAGAAGAGACAGTCCAGGATAGCTCTGATTTTGTTGAGTCTATACTCAATGAAAAGAAGCCGTCAGCCAGGCTGTCCCCTTGCTCGAATCCATTAAAAAGAGGATTTCTTCATCTCTTTCCAGGCCTTCTCTCACAAGGGCAGTGAATCCAAGGTTCAAAAAGGTATTCAAGCCATCGCCATCTGAACCCCTATACATCAGTGGACATGTGAAACCAGAATCACTTGTAGTCACCACCACCGGAAAAAGAGCTGGTGTTCCACTCTATACCTCAGAGGTGCCACCTAACAAGGAGTGCAAGCGGCTATACACTCTAGGAAAGTGCATCACCACCTCAGGTGCATGTATCACCAGAATTCCGAGCAACACAGCCCTGCTCGAAAGCTACAGTAACACACAACGGGATGAGGTACTCAAAACACTAGCCTCTGTGCCAGAACCGGCAAAGTCATTTCTGCTTAAAATCTCAACAGAGAGCACGCAAGTTGCGCAAAACATCCTTAAAAATGTCTTCGACTCAGCAAACCCTTCAGGAAGAGTAATTGATAAAGGTACACTTCTCAAGAAACACTCATGGCTCAGTGACTCAGGGTTTAAGCCTGAGACTCAGGCGTCACTCATTAATAGGCCTGTTGAGGAGGCAGTACTGTTCGGGAAAGCTGTCGATGAACAACTCAGAACAGCAAAGAAAGAACCAAGCTTCAACAGGTCCAATCAACCAGGATCTGTAACATCTGGCTCCTCTTTTTACAATCCAAGTCTCATTCTAACTACTATCAATCCTACCAAATAAAGGGTTTTCGTGGAGGAAAAGGGTGAGGTAGGGTTGCATATAACACCAAAATGAACTACCATCAGGCTTTGCTGAATTTAGTGCTTATTTAAATAAATATTTCGGGATCGGGTATCTTAAACAAATATCCCATTCTACATGTCTTGTATGAAAAGTCCTAAAAAACACATACAAAGCACCAAAGAGCACTACCAAAGAGTAATCAATCGATGCTTCCAGACAATCATAAAGATTTACAAAATATAGCAAGATTTTAGTTACAGAATTTGGTTATCACAAACTTGAATCTACTACAACAATTAAGACATGAAATAGCTTATTACCAAGGAAACTGTGAAGGAGAGAAATCAAAGACCCAAAGGGTGTGATTAGCTTTAAGCTTCATCAAGTCTCACTTGATAGAAGATTTGTGCCTAAATGAATAGAAGACTAAAGATTAGAGAAAGAAGAATCAGAAAATGTATATGTTTTAATGAAATTGAAGAAGATACAAACATATTTATTTCCTTGATCTTCAATGATTCTCAATCGTGAATTGCCTGTATACATTCTTTCTGTTCACATCCCATCACTTAGGGTTTGTTTAAATATACAGGAAATATTCCTTTTGGTTTTATAGAGTTAATTTCATGTAAGGGGTCTATCTGTTCATGTCCCATCACTCAGGGTTTGTTTGAATATATAAGAAAAATAGTTTTGGTTTTATAAAGTTCATTTCAAAACAAGGCACTGCAAACTCTGCCAACAAATGGCGTGCCGGTTCACGTTCCCTCCCATGCATCCCCAGTCAGGGGACACATAAAACATTTAACTCAACAATGGGAGACCACAGATCGCTGGGTTCTCGCAACTGTGATAAAACAATACTCCATAGAGTTCCTCGAATCACCATGCCACCACCTGCAAGGAAAATGTCTCCAGAATATTTCAAAATCCTACAACAAGAAATGCAAACTATACTAGAAAAAAGAGAAATAGAACTGGTGCCTTCTCTAGAGGAAGATCAAGGTATTTATTCAGTGTACTTCCTTGTTCCAAAGAAAGATCTAACAATGCGGCCAGTGCTGGACTGCCACCCTGCAAGCACATATGTGAAGCCTCACAAATTCAGGATGACTACGTTATAGGAGATAAACCCCCTGCTAAAACAAGGGGATTACATGGCAGCATTGGACATGAAAGATGCATACTTTCATATTTCAATTTTGACAGTGCACAGAAAATACCTCAGATTCAAAGTGGGGGACAAGCACTACCAAATCAAAGTTCTACCATTCAGCACAGCCCCAGGGTGTTTACCAAGGTCCTAGCAGTAGTAGC
This sequence comes from Ambystoma mexicanum, assembly GCF_040938575.1. Taxonomy (NCBI): domain Eukaryota; kingdom Metazoa; phylum Chordata; class Amphibia; order Caudata; family Ambystomatidae; genus Ambystoma; species Ambystoma mexicanum. Next base: position 114,621,355 of record NC_090922.1, read on the forward strand.
CGCCCATTTACGAAGGGAGTACATTCCAGGGTACCCTTACTTGGATGACTGGCTAATAACAAGAGACACACCTCAGAGGTGCCTATAAAACACCCAAAGAACAGTTGATTGGCTATTCCAAATAGACTTCTCCATAAACTAAAAGAAGTCAAGTCTAGCGCCCAGCCAAGTGAAACAATTCCTTGGGGCACTAATCAAAACAAACAATGGACTAGCCTTTACCTCCAACGGGAGGGTCCAAAACATGTTGTTCCAAACACCTCAATATGTAGCCAGTTGTCAAGTAAGAGTGTGATGCACCTTCTGGGAATGATGGCTTCCTACATTTATCTAGTGCCACACGCCAGACTGCTCATGCATCCAATGCAAGAGTGGTTAGCAAAATAATGATTGCAAGCAATCAGGATGTGGCACAATCTAGTGGTGGTTTTGCAACATCTAGTTCAATCGCTGCAATGGGGATCCAAGGACAATCTGTTAAAGCGAAAGTCTTTCAACAAACCAGCAATCAAAGCCACTCTTACAGCAGATGCATCCCTAACAGAGTGGGAGCACATTTTCTCCAACAAACTGCAGACAGGGTGTAGACACAAGCTTTAACCAAGAAGCATATCAATCCTCTAGAACTACTAGCACTCTTCAAAGCGCATCAAGCATTCAAGACTCAGTTAGTACACAAGACAGCACTCATCCTAAAAGACAGTACCACAGCCATGTTTTATATAAACAAACAGGGGGGACACATTCTCCACGGCTGTCCAAACTAGCCCAGAACATTGGCTGTGGGCACTAAAACAAAACATGTTCCTCCTAGCACAACATGTTACAGAGGAACACAATTCTCTGGAAGACTTACTTATCAGAAGTGTAGTTCTACCCTCAGAAAACGAGTGGCAAATAAACACAGACGTGCTACACAATGTCTCCACAAACTGTGGGTTCCCAGAATAGACTTATTTGCTACACAGGAGAATGCACACATTTTTATTTTTTGCATTTTAAAAGCACACACACAGCCCTGCAGGCATTGAGGCGCTGTTACAGGAGTTTTTGATTTTGTCTTAGTTGCATATTTATAACGTGCTTAAACACCCAGAGGTTTCTAAGAGCGGACCCGGGGATCAAACCTGTGTTGCTTCGTGTCGTCTTGCTTCCAAGGCGAACACGTTGCTGCTAAGCTATCCTATTGCCTAGATTACACATCCAGGTTTCCCCAGTAAGGTTCCAAAGGGAACGCACTACTAATGAATTGGTCAGGGAGATTTGCATACACTTTTCCCCAATACCTCTTCTCAACAAGGTATTCCACAAGCTACACTGGGAATCAGTAACACTTATCCTGATAGCTCCTATGTGGGCACGACAACCATGGTTCTCACACCTGCAGATGATGTGCCTGTGTCCTTCCATGAAATACTGTGGCCAACCAACATGGTGACACAGAATCAAGGGATGACACTCCACCTGTGCCCTCAGACATTGAACTTGGCAGCCTGTCTCCTGAGGTCATAGAATGTTGTCACCTAGACCAAAGATGCATGGAGATCCTTAAAGAGGCACGTAAATCAAACACACGACATTGCTATTTTAACAAATTTAAGCATTTTGTGTTATGGTGAAAAACAGGTTCACTCAACCCAATTGAATGTTCACCATCAAATATAGTTAATTATTTACTATGTCTACTAGAATCAGGTTTAGTCTTCAACTCAATGAAAGTGCACCTAACTTCTCTATCAGCTTACAACTCTTCACAAAAAAAGTTTTGTGGTGGAATGTGCCAGAAGTTAAATCCTTCTTCGTTAAGGTGTTAAGAAATTATTCCCTCCATTTTCTAATTCTGCTACCGGTGACCCCCTTCGAGCCTATGCACAAAGCCAGTCTTAAACATCTCACCTATAAGACTTCTTTCCTCATCGACATTACATCTATCAGAACTGCAAGCTCTATCAATACAAGTCCCTTTTGTTGTTATCTACAAAGAAAAGGTAGTGCACACAAATGGTTTACACCTAAATTCGTATCTAAATTTCATGTAAACCAGTCCATAGAGCTCCCTGCATTTTTCCAACACACCACAAACGCAGCAGAAAAGAATCCTTCCTACAGTAGATGTATGAAGGACTGTCATGTACTACCTACAAAGGATTAAAGCTATGAGAAAACAGACAGTATTTTTGTATCCATAGCCACAGGAAGAGAAGGTCATCCTAGCTCTAAATCAGAAATTACAAAGTGGATTGTCAACTGCATCCAACGTTGTTATTCTCTTGCTAAGCATGAGGGTTCCCACCGTCGTCCATGCCCTCCAAAACAACGGCCACCACCCCTTAACCATTTCCACAGTTACATCCCCCCTGCGGCCCTCCTTACCCTACCTAAGCGTATTCCTCCTCACCCCTCTCCTACTCCCTTTGGATCGTCCCCCAAGACTTCTCATCAACCTTGTGCCCTCCCTCCTTTTCCGATAAACTGAGCCTGACCTACCAGAACACCCCAATTTACCTGGCATGCGGTTCTTCCCCCCCACCTCCTTGCCCCGCTCTTCGCCCTGACCCACTGTCCCCTGCCTGCAAACAATCTGTCACCGGATGCCGACCCGCACACCTGCTGCACTCGTGTTTAAATTTGCACATCCACCTCGTGCAGCCTTCTTTATTGAACGCCCAACACGCAGCTGAGGGCTGTCCTCTGCCTCCTCCCCCCGTCCCCTCATGGGCGGGGTGACCAAGAAAGGGCCGGTAAGGCACAGGCAGACCACTTTGATGTCACACTTGGCCATGAACGCCCCCCGCCCTTCTTTCCTTACCAGCTCCACTGCCTGGTCAACACTTGCATATACAACCCCACCTTCTTCCGGGGCAATGAAATCATTCACGAACATGCCCTCCGGCCAAGACAAATGGTGTATTAACCGGAACTCCCCCGGAGCTTTCTTGGGCACCACCCCCAATGGGGATATGACTAGGTCACCCGGCAGGTCATCAAATGGGCCCACGAACCTTCCCGCCGCTATTTCTTTGCTCAATTTTTGCCTTACCACTTCCACATTTTCTTTGGCTGACTTCAGATTTTCAGCCCACCGGCGCACCCTAGGGACCTGATACCCCAATCTGAAACCTTGACTGAACCCCTCACTCAAAATCTTCGCCCCATCCCTGTCCGGATAAAATTGCAACCATTTTTGCAGAACCCCCACCTTAATTGGCGTAAAAGCCTTTCCCCACAACCCCTCTGCCCGAACCTCTCCCCCTCCCCCTGTCTCCCTGTTGGAAGCACTGCGTAAGCGGGTGTTTTCCACCACACTTGCTACACTCATGCCTGAACCTACACAGGGTCCTAGTGCAGCCGTCCTTGTTGAACGCCCAACATGCCGCTGAGGACTGCCCTCTGCCCCCTCCCCTTGCCCCTTCATGGGCGGGGCGACCAAGAAAGGGCCGGAAGGGCACCGGCAGCCCACTTGCTGTGTGCAATGTCGGGGCAGGCCTCGTTGGAGCCATCCATTGCAGCCAAAGATCCATGTCTATCTCCCCCCAGACCGCTTGACTGTCCTCCGCCATTCTCGCTCTGAATTCCTCGTCATACCTCACCCATGCAAAACCCCCAAAACTCGTGAAAGCCTTCCTAATTACGTCCATAAATGTAAGTAGGGCCACACAACGCTCAGGAAATTTTTTCACAATAAACACTGGCATAAATGATAAATGCCGACGTCCAATTCTCAATGGTCACCGGTACCCTTGGTCGCGCAGCCAGTTCCCTCTCCTCTTCTTTAGACCCCTCCTTAGCTCTCACTTCCCTATGGAGCAATTTAAAAACGTCTACAAATTCCCCCGCCTCAATCTTCTCCCTGGTCGCCGCCATCAAGTGCGCCCCCAACGGTTTTGTTATCCCCATGTATGGCAATTTTTTCTCCTTTCCTTTCACTTCAACCTCCTTTTCTTTTCCCCCTTGCACCTCGAGCCCCAATGGCTCCACCACCTAGTCCGTTTGAATCTCCACTGAGCAAATGCTCTTCTCAACCCCCAAGGCTCCAATGGCCTGTACACCAACTTCTTTCCTCAGCCCTTGCAAACCCGACCCTTCATTTTCTGTCCCCCCTCCTGGGACCCCTCTCTGCCATGCAGATGACCATTCCCTTTCCCGCTCACCTCTTTCTGCACCCGCCGTCTGCTGCCTTGCGTCCACACCAATGCTCCTCATCTCCTTCCTTATCGGGCTCCTACTGCGGGGACAAAACATGTCAGCAGACTCACCCAGCCAACCGTTCCCCCTCCCGCTTGCCCCCCGAACCCCCTGCACCTGTCTTTCCATATTCCACGCCCAACTTCTTCTCTCCTCCCCCCTTTCCCCCGCCGTCCTATAACCATCCACCTCCCACTGCCCCACATAATCCTCCAAACCCATTTCATCACCCCTCAAATACCATTGTGGCTGCGAGCTCGTGCCCCAGTCGAGTTGCTCATCCTCTTGCGAGCCCGGGGTGTCCACCCCGCCACTCCTTTGACGTCTTCTCGGCGGGGCCATGGAAACCCCTGCCTGGTCCTCTTCTCTCGCGCGAGGCGCTCCGACCTCCACCCTGGGGTCTTCATTGCTAGGGGCCGTGCTGCACCCTCTAGGCTCTCCGTACGCTGACCAAGTAGGGGCCGCTCTCAAACCCTCTACTTCCATTTGACCAGCGGGGGCTGCGCAGCGCCCTCCGCCCTCACTCACCCTACCCGGGGGGGCCGTTCCGCACCCCGCCCTATCCACCCCAATTGATGGGGACCTCCCTCTCCTTCTCCCACCTGCACTATTCCGTAGGTATATCACCCCTCTTCCCCGCTGCCCTTGCACCCCCTTCTGCACCTCCACCATAGCCCCACCGTCGTTCCTTTGAGCCACCTCCATTTGCGCACTTGCTGCTCCCTTAGTGCTATCCCTCATTCCCTCCCCACGTGGCTGCCCACCCGCATTCCTTTCTTCCCCGGACGCCCTCCTGTCTATCTCCCTCCTCACTTTCCTGCCCGTGGATTCCCAAACCTCCCCTCTCCCCGCTGCGGGGGTGCAAGCCACCACTGCCGCGAGAGCCCCATCGCTGCCGCACTCCGCTGCGGCCTACCCCCACTTGTGTTCCCTTCACCCGTGACCTCCCCCACCGCCCCCTCCAGCTGGGCCTTAGTTGCCCTGCTAATTATGGCCAGGGCCTCTCTCAGCGCCCTCGCATCCACCAACCCCTCCCTGCTTGCACCTTGTCCCACCATCGTGCACCAACCTTTCTGGCGCACTAACTATGCCCCTTGTCGCTCCCCGCTACCTAAACCCCCGAGCCGGGACCTACCCGTGGCCAGAGAAGCCCCTAGTAGCGGCGAAACCCCCACAAAAATTGCTCTAACCACTAAATACAAAAGGAGTTAAAATAACCCCCGCTCCAAAACAACCTTATTATCTCAATAAAAAAAAAATTTAATTTTCTTTTTGGGGGAAATCCCCCCACCTCGCCAACACCCCCAGTCCTAGATAGAACCCCCCCTACTGGCTCTCTTGCCGAGCTAATAATAAACCCACACAGGGCCCCCCGCCACCACTGCTGCTGATGAACCCCTAGAAAAAACCCTTTCCCTTTCTCTCCTGTTGTGTATTTTTTTTTTTTTTAAACTGGCCCACCCCCGTGCAAATCACCCTCAAACAGCCCACCCCCTGGTGGCCCACCCGACACACCGCAGTGCCTTGCGGCCACTTACAGGAAAGAGAGAGCGGTCCCTTTAAGAGGACCGCTCTGCCCCCTTACGCAGAAGGCCGACACCGCACGTGAGGACCTGAGAAGCCCGGCACACACAGGCTCAAACAACGGCCCCCCCAGCCGCCGCACTGCACCCGCACGCCCCGAGCGAAGCGGGGCCGGCACCGGGTCACTAAAACCCTCCGGGGCCCCCCCTACAAACCCAATGAGGGATGCACCTCTTCCCCGGATCTCTGGCTCCCTCCCAGGCAACCCGAAACCCGGGAAAACGAAAACCTCGGCCCCAGCTGGCACAACCCGCCCGCCCGGATAAACAAACCCGCAGACGGCAGCTCCGGTAAGAGAGGGGGGGGTAACTTATCTACGATACCCCCAAATAAGCGGAGTCCTCAGACACAACCTTTTTTTTTTTTTTAATATAATGACACCGCCGTCACACCTCCACCCTACCCTGCTATACCTAACCACCCACCACTAAACCCTGGCTAGCCCCTACCTCAACTCCTCACTCGACCCTAGGCCCAGCTACAGGGAAGGCTCGGGAGCATGCGACAGGACTTCACAATCTCCAAGTCCCACCGTCGCCTGCCTCCCGAACCTTCCCTGTGACCTTAAATACCCACAGAGGCGCTCTGCCCCACCACGGCCACTCGCTGGCCGTGTGCAGCGCCAAAATAATCCCCGGGGGGAAACGCTTCGCGTTCCCCCCGGACCCCCCTTCCTTACTGTAATCGTATTTCTAATGCTTGTATCTGCTTAGATTCACATCCGCCCACCCTCCCTCGCCTCCTGCAGTTGAAAGTTCTTGGGGAAACATGGATCTTGTACACCTCATGATCTTTAACCTACAATCCGTTTATGTATAAACACAAACATAATCTACAGTTTAAAGATAGGGAAACCCGGTATGGTCTTGGCTTTTCAATGTAATTGACGCAAGCAAATACTAGATGTGCTGTTTCTCAAAATTCAAATTCTATGGCAATGAAATAACTATTCTAAGGTGATTAAATCTACAATCACCTATCATCTCCTGACAACAATTAACTGCACGTGTAGTACTAAAAAGTGCATGTACTTAAATATATGTATTCATTAAAAGGTTATCTTAATTTATTCATGGAGATTTGCGCTTTTCAATCAATAATTAAACAAATACAATCTGCATTTAGTTTACATATGAAAACATACATTAAAATAAATTACATTAAAAAAAATGTCACTTTTATTCTTATTTAAGCCTCTGTAGAACGTGACACAACATAAATCACACGGCTAAAGTACCAAGGCCGTGTATGTTCGCCCAGTTTACATAGAGAGCTATAATAGCCCAGCACTTAATATAAATGATTTATGCTCATTTATTTGGCAGTACAAGCCTTGTATTTTCTAAAACTTGATCTCGCAATTCATTGCCAAGTGGTCTCAAAATAAAGCCACTTATTGTAAACTCAAGACCAGAATCCTCACCTCCACTCGGAAGGCATTTCAAGTCCATGCATGCTGATTGACAGGTAGCCTTGCGCTGCACCTTCTCAAATGTAATTAATACAAATAATTAGTCAGGCTGGCAGCAATTTAATTTGCTGTGGCAAGGAAATGCATGTTCTGTTGATATGTTTTGCAGTTGTAAAGAGTTATTTTGAATGTGCTGTGTGACCTAAACATGCAGCTAACTCGATAATTGCAGGATTTGGATATTGGACTTCTCTCCTTGCTGTCCTTATGGGCGAAGGGCTATTTAGCACATGCACTTACATTCATTCTTTTTTCCTTGAAATGACCGAGTTCACCCTGGTTGTCAGGGGTCATTGCACTCTATGTCCGGCTGTGTCTGTCTGTCCATGCTTCTCAGCCTTGAGGTCACTCTGCCGTATTTCCTTTCGCTCCGTCTACTTGTCTCTTTTAATACCCGCCTTTGGCAAGTGGGATGTGGTCTCTCGAGGACCTCAGGCTACCCTCGCCTTTAACCCGCTTTTGTCGCAGATTTGGCCCATTCGAACTTCTGCCTCATCCATCGCAGAGTCCATTCTGATTGCTGTCCATGTTAGAAATTCTCGCACTCAAACATTCATTCTGAGCAGTGACAGGCCGACATGTTCCCTTTTCATTCTTTTTTGTTAACAAGAGTACAATAGCAAACCACGTGCATCAGGATGCCCCCCTTGAGAGTCAAAAACCTTTTGCAGAGCAAACAGTCAAAAATGTGTCATCCGTACATTTGATGAAATGAACTGAAGCAGGATACCACCCAGAAGCAGGGAAACCCCCCACCCCATGCTCACTGCGGCAGCAGTCATAATGATTTCCAGGGGGGATAAACAGAACACATTGGGGGGTGACACCCCAGGAGGCAGACCAGAAGGGTACAGGAATAAGGAGGGGCGGATATCACCATGGAATGGCCTGACAGATCAGAGATTTCAGTAGTTGGTCTCGGTTCCCGTCACACCACGTGGCAGCAATACACTTTGCCGATATCACGGCCATGAGACTTTTGTCCAGTAGCAGGTGTCGGGGATCTGTCCCCGTCAGGTGGGGGAAGGGACCCCTCTCAGCCTGGGCTGGGAGGCCTACCAGGGTTAATGCCAGAGCGCGTTCTTCCCCAGAGGTGGTGTGTGGGAGTTGGGAGGGCCCAGTCCCTACCCCTTCCACCTGTGCATGATTGCAGGGCCTCAGTGCCACTATCACTCTATGCCTGCACAGCCCTATTCCGGCCAGTGTCTATCTCTTTGTCGTGTAGAATGCACACCTGCAGTAGCCGTAATGGGACTTACAGTCAGCACACAGAGTGAAAACAAGCCGAGCGAAAAGGAGGAACGACAAGCTGTAAAGCAGCCTGAATGCCAGTGGGAGTCAAGGTGTGGATCACCCAGCAGGACCCACATAAACAACGACTTTACGCTTAACTTCAGGAGGACTGCGGCATCCATAAACTGTTGGAAGACGCTCACATGAACTGGAACATTAACTGTTGTAGGCTGCTGTTGCTGGAGAGCAGCGTTCCTGTGGTTGAGAAAGGGGAGGGCCTTAAGACCACTTTTAAATGTTTGCACAATTGTAACACCTCCCCGTTGAAAAGGGCAGTCAGCGGTTCTCCTGAAAAACCAGCAGAGGAAGGAATGGAAAGGAAGGGGAGGATAAAATGGAGGACAGAAAAAAGGTGGTGTGGGTTCTTCGGGTGAGGTCAAGGGAAGAGCAGGAGCATCAAGAGACCAGGCGGAGGAAGGACAGATCAGAGGAGCGTGGACGCGAATTGTATAAAAAGTGTACAAGGTGATGCATTGGTTGATGGGATAGTGTGCATGAAAGCTGTGTGAGTGAGAGTAGTAGGGGGAGTGTAAACAAATCTTACTGGGGAGTGAAGGGAGAGTGACAGAGGGAGAAGGTGTGGGTGGAGTAGTAGTATTGTGACGAGGGGAGTAGTAGTGTGGAGAGAGGAGAGCAGTAGAGGAAGAAGAGAGGGTAATACATAATAAAAGGGCGTAACATCGGCGGGTGAAGGCAGACAGTTGGGAGAGGAACATCAGAGGGACAGAAGAGGATGTTATGTTATGTTATTTTGCACTTATATAGCGCCTTATATACCATTGGTATGGTCTGAAGGCGCTGGTAGGTTGAACGCCCTTGGGAACCGAAGTTCTTGTCAGTAGAGGGAGGAGAGAGGATCCAAAAGGTGCGAGTGCGCATCTGGTATGTGTGCAGCTGGTGCGAAAATTCCTGTGGAAGCTGCTTCATAGCGGTAGGTGTGGTGGCTGAGAGGTCAGGAGTATGTGTTCGAATCTGGCAGGAATTATCCAGACCGAGAGTGGCAGCGTAAGGCCTGAGGAGAACGCCTGGCTGGGGGTGCGAGACCAGCAGTGATTACAATAGAGTGATGTGGAGTGAGCGGCGTCAGATGTTGATATGAGAACAGTTATACCGAATGGTGTCATAGTATCTCTGTGTTCTAGTTGGGTGGTGGTGTAAGGAGAGAGTAAGCGTGGGGTGTGATATGAGGTATGATCTTTTAAATGATCCATGCATTCTAGGTATAATATGGACGTCATGCAGTTAAGCAATTCGTCCGTTCTGCACATTCGTCGGCTCTCCACACGTCCTCTCGCCACACACGTGGTGAATCACTTGAGAGAAAAGCAAATTAGCTAGTCAAGCACTAGCTTCAAACAAAAATGTGGTTGCTTTTCGATATTTCCAGTATTAAATTAAATTACTCTCAGGGAGAGAAAGATGAGATGTTTGGTGGAGTAGTAGGGAGAAGAGTAATAGGCAATAAGGGAGAATGGCAGCTAGAGGAATAGTCGGGCATGAAAGATTAAGTGAAAAGTTGGGTCTGAATGTCTGAAAGGCACACATTCCATAACCTACATCATCTTGGGTATTTTAAAGCAAGGACCACCCTGATTATTCCCATAGGGTGACTTAGATAGATACGGCATTATGCCTTCAGGCCATCACCCTAAGAGGAGACAGATTTTAGATAGTAGGGCTTACCCCTCTCTAGTCAGCATCCTGGGGTTGAAGGATGCCTGGCTTAGGGAGGGAGCCCCGGTCACTAGATGCGATAGAGAAGGATGGCTCTTAGAGATCCCCTTAGCTACAAAGAAATGAAAGCCTTTGAACTGTCTTCAAGAGTAGGTGTGTTCTTGAGGCCATCTGTGACACAGGGAGACCAAAAGCATCCTTTATATATTCCTGGATAATTCCTGGAAGCCCCCTTGGGGGTGGGGGGGCTCACCGCCTAAGATCTACAGTCAGGAGGTGCCTTGTAACCATATGCAACCTCTTAAGGACTACAAGTCAGAACTTGTGAATGACTGTGCATTCCCATAACATATGGCAGAAGCCAACCCCCCTCACTATGGCCTGCAGAAAAGCAGGCTTGTTTAGCAGGAGTCATAAAAGGCCTGTTGAGGTTGTATGTTGGATCAGCTTGTGTCTTGAGAGAAGGTTTGCCTGTGTGGGAACATGCGATCTTGACTGTGCATCCGATAACAGTATCTCTCCTCTGCTCCTGCAGCAGGATGAACGTACTGTAAGAGAGTAAGGCGGATGTTGTCTTATACGTAGCGGGGGCGGGGTTGTGGACCATAAAGGAGAAGCAGGACATTTGAACTTGATTCTGGCCAACACCACGAGCCAGTCTAGGCTTATCAGATGGGTAGAAAATATGTGATGTTTTCCTGTTCCAAAAATCAGTCAGCCGGATGCTTTCTGGATCGTTTCAACACTATTAATTTGAGAGGAAGGGAGGCCTGCAGTCAAAGCATGCCTTAATCCAATCTTAAACTAAAATGTGTCCTTACTCCCATGTGGTAGTTTTCAGGGAAACCTTTGCCGCAGGTTCATCTGGAAGGAGTTGTTGGTCGTAGTGCTAATTTTGCAATGCACACCCCGATCTGCACTCCATAAAATATAAAGTTTACGTACCTCATGATTGATGGGGACTGGTTCTCCCAAAAAAATGGGAATCTGGCAGCAGAGCGTGCCTACTCACTGAACATGGTCTGCAAGCTCTATTACTAAAATGTTGGCATTGGCCACATTGAACGTCTGGCTATTGGCGCTCATCTAAGATTCAATAATTAGCAGTCGTGTGGAGATCGAAGAGAACTTGTCCTTTTTACATACGTCAAGCAGGTACATTTCTTAAGTGTCGGATGACCATTTTCCTCTTCAGATGTTTCCAGGGCTATACACAGATAAAGGGGGTAATTTTAGGGAATCAAGCGCAGAAGTGGCGCACATGGCTGGCGCACAGAGGGAGTGTGCGCCAGCTTGCGCCAGCCGCATGCACCAAAACCCATTTTGACGCACTGCATATTCTTGGATTAAAACACCCATAACCAGCCGTGGCGCAGCGACCCTGCAGCAGCGCCAGTTATAGGCCCAACCCCGCCCCGTGCGCCAAAAACATCCACACAAATCCACTACATGGCGCAAAGGCCAGTGGGCAAAGGCCAGTGGACCAACATACAGCCCCAAAACAACGAAATCGCGCAAAAAACGACTCAGACCTCATGCGACAACCCAATCATGTGTAAAACTCCCCACGCACCCCTCAGAATATGCTTAACCCACTCCCGCCCACCCAATCACATGTAAAACTCCCTGAGCACCCCTCAGAATACACGTACCCTGCTCGAGCCAGGCCTATCGCGTATAAAACTCCCACGCATTCCTGGGATTATGCGTAACCCGCTTGCGCCAGGCAAATTGTGTGGAAAAAGTCCCCCCTGTGGTGTGGGCTGGCTGCGGGGCATGGCCGGGGTTGTAGTGGTGTCACCTGTGATGTGGGCTGCCTGTGGGGCATGGTCAGGGTGGATGGGCTGCCTGCAGGGCATGGTAAGGGTGGATGGGCTGCTTGCAGGGCATGGGGAGGGTGGATGGTCTGCCTGCGGGGCATGGTCGGGGTGGATGGGCTTCCTGCAGGGCATGGGGAGGGTGGATGGTCTGCCTGCGGGGCATGGGGAGGGTGGATGGGCTGTCTGTGGGGCATGTCCAGGGCTGTAGGGGGCTCCCCTGTGGTGTGGGCTGCCTGCAGGGGATGCATGTGGCTCCTCACCACATGGGTGCGTGAATATGGGGGTACGTGAGTGCGCTGTTCACGTAATACCACTGGCGCGAGCGGGGTATGTGTATTCCAGGGGTGTGCAAGAAGTATTACACGCAATGGGGCTGCCGTGAGCAGAGTACGCGTATTCCGGGGGTGCGCGAGGAGTGTCACACGCGATTCCAATGGCGCGAGCGGGTTACGCGTATTCTGAGGGGTGCGCTGGGAGTTTTACACGGGATTGGCCTTGTGCGAGCAGGATACGCATATTCCGAGGGGTTCACAGGTAGTTTTACACACGATTGGGCTGGTGTGAGCGGGGTATGCGTATTCCGAGAGGTGCGCGTGGAGTTTTGCACACGATAGGCCTGGGGCGAGCGGGATACACGTATTCCGAGGGGTGTATGGGGCGTTTCAAACATGATTGGTCTGGCGCAAGCGGGGTACATGTATTTCGAGGGGTGCGCAGAGAGTTTTACACGCGATTGGGTTGTCGCTTGAGGGCTGAGTGGCATTTTTTGCACAATTTCGTTGTTGGGGGGCTGTATGCTGGTTCACTGGCCTTTGCGCCATGTAGGGGATTTGTGCAGATGTTTTTGGGGCACGGGGGAGATTGGGGGCGTAACTGGCGCGGCTGCAGGGTCGCTGCGCCACACTGAGCCACAGCTGGTTATGGATGTTTAAATCCATGAATACACGGTGCGTCAAAATGGGTTTTGGCACACGTGGCTGGCGCAAGCTGGCGCACGGTTCCTCTGTGCGCCACCCACGTGCGCCACTTCTGCGCTTGATTCCATGAATTATGCCCTTGATCTATCAACCCAAATTTCCAATTCTTTAAGAATCAAAGATGCAGAACTCTTACTGGTTGTGGCAAGTAGGGCAATCGGTCTATAATTAATAGGATTAAACCAATCACCCTTTTTGAATATGGGAATAATGTGGGACAGACTCCAGGAAGTAGGTATAGTACTGGTGCTAAGGATTTCTCGAAAAAGGACCTTAAGGGTCGTGTTGAAGGGTTATAGGAGCGAGATTATCAGGGCTTGGGGCTCGGCAACATTTACTCTTTTTAATAATAGAGCATAGTTCCTGCAGGTTGGTAGAAGACCAGGGCAACACCCTTGAGTCATCGTCAGAGAGGGTTGGGGAACAAATATTCATAGGGTTGAAAAAAGTTTAATAGGCGACCCAAACTTCCTCAGCTATAATATAAATATCTTCATCCTTGCATCTGTCAACAGCAGACCTAGTTACTTTCCAAAATTGGGATGTGTCTTTTTTGATCAGAAGCACCACAGCTTATGATCCCTAATGGTCAGTTGATTTTTCAACCCTTTTACATAGTTGAGGTAGTAGTGCATAATTTTAATTTTTTGAAGGATTTAGAAAGCTCCTTCGGGCCATTGGTCAATTAATGTATAAATAAGTCAATTTTTCGATCTTTTGGACTGGGCCACTCTGGAATCAAATACATGAGCATTAGAGCAGAGAGTACGGCAAATACCTTTCTTCAGGCACCTCTTTAGACAAAGGTACATGGTTTCCTGATGCAGGAGAAGTTTGTATTTTTTGTAGAATTCGAGAATGATGTTTAACTTATGCTGTAAATGTATTCAATCAAGAGCGAGTGCCTCTAACTTGAGTGCCCCAATTACTGAATTCCCGAAAGCTGAGCTATTTACAAATTGAAAGCTTGTGATTATGAAAAGAAACCTAAAAGGATAGTGGGAATGGCCACTCACTGTTTTCCTATTAATAGATGATGAGGGGACATATAGAGGCCAAAACAAGTCATTACATTATTTTATGATATTTGAAATGACCCGCTATTATTATACTTGCCCCATGACCATCACCCAGCCAGGTTTCCAAGATCTCTGCTAGTGAATATTGGAAATCACTTAATTTAGTATCAGTATGGTTCCATTATGAGTCAATTAAGAGAAGTTCTTGCTGGGCATCTAAAAATTTAAAACCCAATGACAAAAGTCAAGAGGTATTAATCTCAATAAAATCACGCACACTTTGATTCTAATGTCAATATAAATAGCCAAACCCCTCTGAGGTCTACCTGAGCTCTGAACTGCCTTTGGCTGCATGTTGGTAAAATACCTAAATCCCATTCAAAGACAAATCAGAAGAGAGCATTGTTTCTTGGAGCATATAATGTCATATAAATGTCATAGGGCCTCATTACACAGTATGCGGTAACCATGGCGCTATTAGCGCCATGGTTGCCGCCGGTATTTTACTGTGTCCGCCTTGGTGGATGGCGGAATTACTGCACTACTCCAAGGTGAGCGAGGGCGGTAATTCCCCATTCACCAAGGCACTTTCCCATTCCCATTATTGCCCCATAGGGCTCAATGGGAATGGGGAAGGAGCTAATTACGGTACCGCAAATTTTGTGGTACCGTAATTAGCACCAAGGTCCCTTTGCGGGCCCGTTCCTTAATGGCTGCTGAACCCAGCCGTTGAGGTCGGGTCCGGCAAAGGGACCTCATAGTCAGGCGGTAAGGGTTTACCGGTACCGGTGCCCTTACCGGTACCGGTAAACCCTTACCGCATTCTGTGTAATGAGGCCCATAGTCTAATACAGAGAGCCCACAGTTAGTCAACACGTTAAGATTTAAGTAATAAGTCCCTCGCCGCTGAGGCATTACTGAGTCAGGTAATGCCCCAGGGCCCATAGTTAACGAAGGCCGTGGGGCATTACCTGACTCGCTGCAAGACCAGGGCACTAATAGCATTATTTTTCTGTTCCAAAATGTGGCAGAGTCTGTTTTCCCTTTCCATGGCGGCCATCGGGAGCGGACACGCTGGGGACAGAAGTGCTCTCAGCGCATTCGCTCCCGAAAACAGAGCAAAAAGAAGGTAAGTAGGGGTGGGAGGGCGGGGAGTGGATTGTTTGTAAGGTGAGGGGGGAGAAAACACTTACCTACTTTGCTGGCTTGTGCTATCCCTGCCAAGGAATTGATAAGAGACGTAGCTGGAAATTTCTTATTACCAAAGTCATTGAGTAGAGTAATTGACAAAGCCTTGTGCAGGTCCTCCTTGGAGGTCAATAAATTGTTAATTTGCTCCTGATCACCGAAACAAAGAACGTCAAATCCCATAGACCTAATGGCATCGATTCATCCAAAACAAGCTTAGCTACTATGCAGGAATTGAAATGGGCAACAAGCTTGTTTGTGTCCAGATCAGGAATTACCACTAGGTCAATGTCTTCTGAGTGGAGAGCTCTCAGAGATGGGAGTTCACTGCACAGTGCAAGCAATTTGGAGTGATTGAGCTGGAGGGAACCATTAATTTGGATTATATTTTCGAAACCAACATTACAGGGGTCGAAATCCCTTCGTTCGCTGACTGGGCTAAACCAAGTATTAGCTGCAACATGGTTTTCTTGGATCGATTTTCCCAGTGCAGCCCTGTGCTTGAGTGTCATGACTGCTAGTTCTCGTTCCCCTTCCACTACTGGTATAAGATGTTCTTCTGATCCATGAGGTGAACGACTGCCGTCTGCTTTTAGAACGGCTACCAGACTGTTTTACATGCAATGGAGATTGTCAAGCAGGTTGCCATGGCGATGGTGTGATGCTCCATGATGTTGGTCAGCAACGAGGTACACCACGCCTCTCTGCGGTCATGTGATGTGGCACGCAGCTTCGCGCGCCATTGCGGCGTCCTGTCAAGACTCACTGCACTTGGGTGCTTCTGATTGTTGTTACTTCGAAGCTGTTTGTTTCTGTACCCGGTCCCTACCGTTCATTTGAACTACTCCTGATGACTCAGCATTGTTTCCTGTACTGTTTCTGGCTCCGCCCATGATCTCTGTTTTGCTACGGCTTCCTACAACTTCGGCTCACGTAACGGACTGCAATCTCATTCCGGATTGTGTGCTTTTCGCCCGCACAACGGATTCCACACCTCGCCTTCCTATTCAAGGCTCTCAGGTACTTTCTTCATTGTTCCAGACCTACGTTAGCCTCGCTTCCACCCCAGGCCTCTCCTGGACACACTTCAACATTAAGCCTTCCACATTAGCCTCACCCTCCATTCCGGGGCTATCATGTATATAATTACACAGACTTCTGCCTCTCAGACAAAGTCACAAGGCATCCTGTGCTGTGCATTACTCCTCACCTAATGCACATCTTCCTTGATACATTATCAACCAAGTTAACATCTCGAGGATCCCCTACCAGCCACTTTCCTCCAACTCCTCACTCCTGCTCCACGGATTGTAATCTGTGCACCAGACTATTTGGACGCTCTGCTGTGCACCTCCCTCAGTGCTCCAACCCCAACCTAGTACGACCCTCGTACCGTTCGGGTTATAGTCCCTTACTAACCTTCCCATTCCCAATTACCTGGTTTTTCCCAAACTTTCAACCACACCCTGAACAAGTACATTGGATTACCAGCAGGCCTCTCCTACGGTAAGGGATCTCCACAGAGGGGCTACTTAAGGGCAAGAGAAGGGGGGTTGGAAATTGATCCGACCAGTTGCTCCTATTCACTCCTACCTTTACTCGTCTTCCTAGGGAGTCAAGAAGGAGGTACTACGTTAACACCAGGGAAGGTCTGGATCCATTTAATGCAGGTTAGTCTAGTTTCCCATGGGGTTGTCTTAAATCTTCTGAAGGATTGTTAATGAATTATCACTCTTTATCCTCAGCCTGGTGAGTTCCTGTTCTTTGTGGATTCCTCACCCTTTCCAATGATTTACTCCTCTAGCTTTTCCTATTGACAGCAAATAGTGAGGTGCACCATTGGGAAGGCCTTTTCCAGATAATAGAGGTGCTGATAGTCCTCCTTCACCAGGTCCCCACGGGTATTTCGTTTCTACAGAAGGTCTCGCCCTTGCTCCTGGTAAGTCATTCCTCATTCCATTACCATACTGCAAGGTTTGTGACCAATT
The DNA here is from genome assembly GCF_040938575.1 of Ambystoma mexicanum. Lineage (NCBI taxonomy): Eukaryota > Metazoa > Chordata > Amphibia > Caudata > Ambystomatidae > Ambystoma > Ambystoma mexicanum. The sequence goes on from NC_090922.1 coordinate 114,638,554, forward strand.
GTGAAATGGAGCTGGTCAAATTCTGAGAAATGTTCAAAATAGATACTCCATCTACATTTTGAAGAGGATTACTATCATTCGTAGGTAGTACAAGGGCGACTTTGGTCTCGTTGAACAATAAGGTTTCTCCCATGACCTCATGAACATCATTATTTTAGTTCAGGAAGGTGGTCATTTTGGTCTGTGTTATTTTAATAGCGTCTTTCCTCCTTTTTTAACTTTTAGTTTCATTACTAGGGGGAACAGTTGTTTCTTCCTCCAAAATGGTATTTAGAACTGGAGTATTCACATCGATTATCTCCTTATTTGTTGGGCAAGATCTCAAAAATATTCACGAAGCTGTATTCCTACTTCCCTTCTTTCTTTCCCTCACGTGATTAATTGCGTGATTGAGGGCTTCAGTGGCCATAGCTTCCAAGACTAAGGCCCTAGCCGGAGTGTCACAATTTTGACCTCAGTTGAGTAGGGCCTCGTCTTTATTCAGTCTTTCAAGTATCATTTGTAGAAGCCCTGTGTTATGTTGGACAGCGTCTTTGATGTTATCATAGAGCCTTAGAATGGACTCTAACACTAGATGGAAAGCAGCAACCGAAGACAGTCCTAGAGTGTTAACATTTGAAAGGGAATCCATTATTAGTGTCTGTATTGCATTGGCAGGAGTGGTAAATTCCACTCGAGGGCTCGGTAGTAAATGAAGGGCATCATCAGGCAATGCTTTTATTTCACAAAAGGAATCCATAAAGGCATCTCTTGAAGTAGCAGGTACATTATGCCCCGACGCCAGCAGGTTATACCCCATCTCTTTACACAGACGGATGAAGAATGCATCCAGTACAAAAGAATCCAAAAGGTCCACTGGTGCTCTATCCGCTGAAGTCTCTATGGGGGTCTCTATAGAAGCAGTGTCCTGAGCACCCTGTAAGTCAGTTACAGGTTAAGCTGGCAAAGATATGTCATTTTCCCCTATTTTAGCTTGTGTTTAGTCCATGGGGAAGCCCCATTTCACATGTTCACAGAAATCCCAGAAGTCACGACAGGCACATATGCAGAGATTTCCGTAGTGACCGATAGGGCTTCAGCCATAGCATTTGAGGATGTAGGGTTAGAAGGTTCAGAAAGGGGCATCCAACAGTGAAGAGATGGAAGAGGAAGGATTGCTCTGCAGGTTATATATGGTAGTCGCCATTTAGAAAATAGAAGTGGAAAGTAAAAAATGCAGGTACAAGCTCTCTTTGGTCAAGTTAGTGGTTTGCTAATAACGGCATGCGCTGGTGTGCACGCACACTGTTTAAGTAGACTCCCTGTGTACATCCCGGTAAAGTACAGTGTAATGCTAACTTAGTGTGCAAATACCCAGGCACTTCCCAGCAGTCACTTAGCTCTGAATATAGGCGTCAAACTAGCATAGAGCGAAAGTCAAGACAGAACTAGCACGGACCAGGGCTGTGGTGAATGGGTTATGACACACAATTAGCCTTCTCCCCCAAATAATCCTTGATCTGCCACACTTCTGCTGCACTCTGTTATGTGCAATCTTATAAACACTAGACGTCACTCAGCCTTTTCTGGGAATATAGGTCCAGGGGACCACTGACCCGTGCAACAGCAGTACCGTGAAAGAGCCCCTCACGGGGGTCACTGGACAATTCCCCTCACTGCTGACTGCTTAATGCTGAGAGCGGCTCCTTACAGCTACCAGTGGCAGCAAGCTTCCCACAGCAAATCAAATCAATTAAAATCACGACAGGTTTACCGTCCATATCCAGGACGTGAGTTGTACATCGCTACGCGCTGCTGTTCACACCCAGCTAGCCTTCCACTGGAAGAACAGAGGAAAGAACCTCACAACGTAGGCCGTCAAGCCACAGCAAGACGTGAGAAGGCTTGCTGATTCTGACAGTCTCCTTCACTTCACAGAAACTGACATGAGACCCTCTAGACAACAGGAATGTTTTCAGATTTATGTTGTGACCTCATAATGCTTAGACCTCTGTACGTAATTGTGAAACCTTATGCATGCTCATGGCTCCGACTGCTCTAAGTTACGAAGGATCAGACAACTGTTTTAAGCGTTCAGGTTGAGGATGTATTTTATGACTCAGATTAGACGTTAGTATATCATCACTGCCAATAGTTTTCTGACATTACCTTCACTGTGCCATGTGGTGTCAAATGTTTTCTTACTAGTGTGTTGCATTATTGCATACCCCTGCTCTATAATATAGGAATAGGTGTATGTGTTGTTTCAGTGGGAATTTCGGGTTCCTGCGTATATTGCTTGCTGTATTGTAACCTTTCTATGGTAACCAGGAGGTGGTGTGACGGTGTCCTTGTTATTTGTGAAGAATTCTGCTTTGCTTGTATTTAAAAGTCGCTACCTTGTGTGTTAAGTGGAGTTCGTACAGTTTGTGCTGTGGTGGGATTGTGGTTTGGGTGTTTCCCAGTCTGTATGGCAGAGTGTGAACATTGGTAGGTGAGTTGGGAGTTTCTGAGTGTCACGTTTATATTTTGGTTAGAATTTCTGAACTTTTGTGGATGGGTATCTTCCTTTTCGCTACAGGGTGTGGCTTGTTTGTTTGTTTACTTTATGCAGCACATATAGCGCTTTATCCAAAGCACTGAACAAACGAGGAGAGTGCAGCAGTGCAACAAAACCAGGAAAATTACAGGGTAAACCATAGACATAAGCTCACAAGGAAGGGAAAAGGATTTAGGAGGACAAAGACTGAAGAAAGTGGGATTTAAGACGTGTCTTGAAGAGGTGAAGTGAAGGCCAAGAACGAATATCCAGGGGGAGAGAGTTCCAGGGTTTGGGAGCTAAAAGTTGGAAAGAAAAGAACCGTGAAGGTGCACAAGGAGTACAAGGAACTGACAGAAGAAATTAAGTGGCAGAGCAAAGATCACGAGAAGGATGGTACAAAGAGAGCAAAGAGCACAGCTAAGGAGGGGCCAGAGCATGAATGCTCTTAAAGTGAAGATGCAGAAGATAAGAAGACATAGTGGAGGCAGGGGGAGGCAGAAATGAGTCTTCATTGCAGAATGAAGAATTAAGCAAGTGGTAGAATGTCATAGTTAGGAACGCTGAGGTTTAAGGAACAACAGTTATTAAGCCATTAAAGAAACATAGATTGTAGCCGTGTCCTAGTAGAAGTAAAAGTCAAACGATGGCAAATGTCCTTGATATTTAATAGAAAAGGGCAGACCGTGGTAACAATTTAAGGCTGAAAATAAATCTGAGATTACATGCTTGGTGACTAACATTAAGCTGAAGAAAAGGGAAAGAAACAGATGGAGGAGGAGTGATAGAAGCCAAAGCGGGAAAAAACTGAATTTCAGTCTTGTTAGCATTCAAACAGAGAAACTGGGAAGCCATCCAAGCTTGGATGTCAGAAAGACAAGAAGAGAGAAGGTGGTGAATAAAATCAGTAAATGATGAACAAGAAATAAAAATGTGTGTATCGTCGGCCTGTAAGTGTATCTGAAAACCGTGGTCGAGACTAAGGGTAGCCAAAGCTGAAGTATAGAGAGAGAATAAGAGGGGGCCAAGAACAGAACCCTGGGAGACAACAAAGGGTAGAGGCTCAGACTGAGAGGAAGGCCCATTTCAGGAGACAACAAAAGAGCAATTAGATAAGTAGGAGGAGGAAAACCACTGAAGAGCAGTGTTGGACAATTTAAGAGAGGTGAGTGTAGTGAGGAGAGTTGTTTTTGTGCTTGGGCCAGTATCGTGAGACTGTCCGGTGCAGGCCTGGTTTGAGTGTGGCAGGCTCCGGCATTGTATGTAGGAAATAGTGTGCTCTGTGCTTGTGGGCATAGATAGGAGCCCTGCAGTGTAGAGTTATGCTAAAAATTATGAAATTGTATATTGCTTACTTCTTTTCAGCAGGATGTCAGTTGTTAGGATGTCTGTCCCTGGTTTGTGAGACTATGGGCCTCTTTACAAGTGTGCTGGCCCGGCAAAAATGCCAGTAATTACGGCTCTGGCATTTTTACTGGACCGGCACACTTCAGGGTTGCCAGCGGGGGCCACAGATCTCCTGGCAAGCTTGACCAACCAGGAGTTCAGGCCCCTAACAGCAAACAAATGACTGATTCAATAAATCCCATCCCATGGAGTCCTCTGAAACCCCATGGTAATGGGATCTTATTGTCACTCTGCTGACTGTACTATTCCAGTAATACCAGGACATCAGGCGGCAGAGACGGTAAGGCAGGGTTGCCGGTATCCCGCCGAAATTACCGGTGGGATATGTGAATGCAGCTGTGGCAGGCCTGGTCAGAGTGTGGCAGTGTCAGACATGGATATGTGAGTAGAAGGATATCTTGTTATTGTGGGGCTACCCTTTCTGAGTACTTTCCATACAGAGGTATCATTAATTTTCCATGTAACAATTTCTTTGTGGTGCATGTCTGTCCCTAATATGTGTCCAGCAAGCTTTGAGCGACAGATGGCTGGTGTGATTGTGGTTTGTTTCAACATTGTGGGATTATCGATGGGTCTGTGTCTGACTGGCCATAAAACCTGGACCTTTCCACTCCTTGGTTCTTGTTATGTATGAGCATGTACATATGAATTATTTTCATGTGTGTTGTAACAGTGGGTGATGTCTGTTGTGTCTTGTTTCTTGCCCTGCTGGCCTTTGTGCATGTGAGATAGAATGTTGGTGTCTGATTTACAGTGGCAATGATGGCACATATTGTATGCACATCAAAGTGATTTACAGTATGATTGATGGCATATATTTTGAGTGTAACATGATGAAAGTGATTTATGTTGGCAATGTGTTCTGTCTTGTTCCTTGTCCTGCTAGTCATTGTGCTTGTGAGATACATTGTTGGTGTTTGCAGAGTGAATGCTAGCTCACAGAATGTTGGCTGAATGGCTTTTAATCACTCTTCCATGTGTGTTTCAGGTGGGCTGACCTAGGCGGGGGGAGGTGGCTGGTGGGTGTCTTCTGTCTTCTATGTACTTAACAAGGTATCTGATGAATATTACGCACGAATAAAGCCCAAGTTACCATATTCAAGAAAGCCTCTTGTGCCATTGTTGTGTGATTCCAAACTCCAGATACAACACAATGCTGGGACATATTGTGGGCACAGCTTCATTTAAGAGAGTAACTGTTGTAATGCCAGCATACAACTGAGCTGCTGGTCCAACCACCAGCAAATCCTGACAGTAGTGTCACGGGCAGGACAGCACACACACACCCATTCAATCACATCCATTCATACAATCCTCAGCATTCTTCTCAACAACCATGCTAATCATCCCTTGTTCCTTCATCCACAAGATCAAACACATCCGCCAGCCTTCGATTCCTCAATAACAAACATACCTATAGAAAAGGCCAGACCTACTGGCTTTTGCTTGTTTTGTGTATAGGGCTGAATCCCCTTCCTTTGTGGCGATCAAGTAGTTCAGGATAGTCTTTTTTTATTATTATTATATTGCTTATCGCTACAGCAAACATTTAACACTGGATACTCAATGTACCTAAAAGAAAAAAATACAATATTGATATATTTCAAATGTACAAATAACATTTCTTTCTTTTATAGATATGTCTCCCTTAAATATAAATAAGGCTAAAATCAACTCATTGCCCAGACATACCATCAGCATTTTACTAAAGCTCTCTTAAGATCCTGTACATCTCCGACAAAGTGATTAAATGCATTACCTTTAAGATCATCTAGTTGGAGACAATCAACATAAACGTGCTTTAGTGTCTCAATCTTGTCTTTGTTACAAAATCTGCAAAGTGTGAATTCATGTGGGAGGGTGAAATGACACCAATTTCATCAAAAGTAGAACATTGATTCACATGAATGAGATTATTGTGGCAGGTGACAAGGAGAACACAGACTCTGACTTTCCATCTCACTGACGATCTTTATTAAATGAAAGCAACAAACGCCCATCTTTCCCTAAACTGAGGGAGGGTTTTCCCTACCTAACCAAACTAGCTAAAGGGCTCGTCAGTCATCAGTAAGAATCCAAATCAGGATCCGTCCACTGTCCAAACTAACCTGTTCTAAGACTACTACTGTAACAACAAAACCCAGGAGAATGACTCCCTTCTCCTGTGAACTGGTTCTTCACCAAGTTCCATTAAATAAGGTAATCTTAAGTAGTTCTCTGTAACTAGTTTTATTACATTTCACAGTTCTACTACAGGGTTCTTCAAAGGTTCAAGCTTCTTTTTTCCTTGGTGACTCTTTTATTCCTTCTTGTTCTTCTCTTGTCTTACTCTTCTTGTATTTATCCTTTTTCCTTTCATACGATAACTTTGTCCAACACTTAGAACGTATCCCCTGACTTCTTGAGTTCTTAATTGTTACTTTACAGTGTTTGGTTTCAGTTTAGCTTTGATCCTTCTATTCTACTTCAATCTGCTCTTTCTGTTTATCCCTCTCACAGTAATTCCTATTCAGTAATATCTCAGGGCTGTCTCCTTGTTCTCCTGGATAATCAATGTCTCCTTGTTCTCCTGGATAATCAACATTCCAGTAAGGATTATCATTCCACATTAATGTATTAACTCGAATGGGACGAGTATACTTGTTCCAGTAATGATTCTCTTTGCCTTCCTTCACTCTTGATACTTTATCTTGGCTGGGATGAGCATGAAAGCAAAGATTCTCTTTCTCTTCATGCAATGTCAATATCTGATCTTGACTGGGACAAGTATGAGTGTGCCAGTAATGATTATCTTTCTCTTCACTCAATGTTAATATTCAATCTTGACTGGGACGAGTATGAGCGTGCCAGTAATGAGTAATGAACCAAAAGCGACACTTTTAACTGCGCAATCCAAAATGCCAACTCCAATGTCAAAGAACTCTTCACTATACTCAAAGAGTTGAAATCGCCCATACCTCATCAATCTACCTGCGGCAAAGATTCTTCTTGATGCGCCAACATCCAGAAAGCACTATTAGATAAAATAGCTATACTCCAGGCCAAAATAGAAACTAAAAGAACCACCTTAGCTACCAAAGGCATAACCATCTCCAACCAAACCCGAACGCCTTCTCCCAAAAATATCAAATTATTCGAATTCTCCCCTGTCACCAATAAAGAGGTGGAAACCATAATATCCTGACTCAAACCCTCCAAATGCCAAGGGGACATTTGTCCAGCTTACATCATCAACGCAGGAGCTAAAGAATTTGCCCCTTTCGTCACAGCATTTATCAAGTCCTCTTTCGCCTCCTGCTCTGTACCCAAAAATCTCAAAGACACATGGGTCAAATCACTTACCAAAAAACCATCACTAGACCCAAATATTCCTACAAACTACTACACAATTACCACCTTCCCATGTATGCAAACATTCCTAGATAAAGCAGGATATATTCAAATTCAGAACCACCTTGAAACTCACAACCTGCTAGGCCTCTGCCAATCAGGTTTCAGACCTAGACACAGCACCGAGACAGCCCTGCTAGATTTGAAGATCCAGATGGACGAGGCCAAAGATAAGGGCCACCCCTCCCTTCTCTTACTCTTGGACCTCTCTGCTGCCTTCGACTTGGTTGACCACAGTATTATAACTTCTCACCTAACCACATCAGCTGCCTTTTTGTCCAACGCAGCCAAATGGATTCAATCCTTCCTCTCTGACAGATCCATGAGGGTTTTCTCAGCCACTGCCTCAGCTGAGCCATCTCTCATCACTTTTGGAGCCCCTCAAGGATCCTATGTCCCCCCCACACTGTATAACATCTTTACCAAGATGTTAGTCGACCTCCTTGATGACATGGAAGTCCAGAATACTAACTACGCTGATGATACTCAGATCCTCATCACGCTTTCAGGCTCTCACGAGAAGGACTCCACCCGCCTAAATGAAATTTACAGCAAATTACAAGACTGGATGGCCAAGCACGGTCTTTGTCTACAAGTCCTTCAACATCGATGGTAACCTCATGTAACGCTCACCTGATTCCCACGGAGGCGCGGGTCTTGGCAGGAAGCTGTCTGTGACTCGAAAAGTGATGTGCAGGACTCGATTGGCTTCTGGGGTCGAACCTCTTCGCACTGTGTGTCGGACTCCAAGAGTGAGGTTTCTGCAGGTGAAAGAATATGGGGGTTAATGGTCTGGGTTGTTGAATGTCCCTCTCTCTCTCTCTCTCTCTTCCCAGCTTTTTCGTAGAGCCCCCAGGTCAACGTGCTCACCTTATAAAGGTGAATGCTGGGCTCTCCATCTGCGTCTGGTGCAGGGTGCTGTTGCCAGTTCCTTCACTGGTGAAACACAGGCCTCTTGAATTCAGAGGATGGTTACCGTCGTTATCTGCACGAGCGGTGAGTTTCTGGACACCTTTTGTCTTTATAGTCTTTACATGCGTGGCACGTTTATATGCAGACTCTGTATAATGCTTTTCCCTTATGTATTGCAGGGCTCTTGAGATGAAAGATGAAGTGAAGCGCCTGGAAGTTCATAAGTATGGCAAGCGCTCTAACTGTCTCCTTCCTTGCAGCTTAGTTCGTGTTAAAGAGACGCCGGAGTATTCGCAGGCGTTTTATTGCGACGAGCGTAATGGACGTAAGTAAATAGCTGCTTAATGTCTTTTCTTTTGCCTTTCAGATGTTGGGTTGCAGGGCCGGAGTCCGCGGAATGCCAGTATGTTGTTAACGATACTTTGTCTTCACAGGCGGCGATGCAGAACGAAGAAATCCGGAATTCACAGCGTGCCGGTAAGTATGGCAATGCTTTTGTTTTTGCAGGTGGAGATGCGGCGTGAAGAAACGGCCGCAGCCGATGGATCAGGTAAGTAAGCACTGCGTGTAAAGTTCGCGTTGCTAACCTGTTGTTTCTGTTCTTTGCAGGTGCTGATGATGTCTGGATACTGAAATGGTAAGTATGATTCTTGCAGGTCCAGGATCGGAAGAAGAAAGGCCGGAGCAGACTCGGTGAGCGTTCTGCTGCAGATGCAGAATAACGCAAAGCACGCTTCATCTATCGGGTGTGGTTTAAATAGCCTTGGAGTGATGAGGCGTCTTCTTCCACGGCCCCGCCTAGGTAAGAAAAGAGTTCCAGTTTCCAGAAGAGTTCCAGTGCTGTATCCAGGGAGTGGAGCTGCCCCACCCAGGTAAGAAAGTAGTTCCTGTTCTCAGATGGCTTCTAAGTGGCTGGTAAGTAAGCAGCATGGTCTGCTGCAGGTAAGTCCACCCAAGCATCTTTACACCTATTATGAGCCCGGCGCTTCCAGTGCTGGGACCAATGGTTTTGATGAGCCTGGTGCCACCGGCGCCAGGACAAGGTCCAAAAGGTCCCAGTGGGGACCGGCTGGTGCTTAGGATTAGGGTTAGGGGCCTGCTTCCAAGGACGTTGGGCTGGTCCTGGCTCCTTGGACGCAGTGATCATGACAGTACCCCCCCTCAAGGCCCCTTCTAAGCGTGTCTTCTCCGGGGGTTTTGGCTTGTCGGGGTGATTCAGATGGAATTTCTTGACCAGACGAGGTGCGTGGACATAGTCTGAAGGTTCCCAAGACCTTTCCTGGGGGCCGTAACCTTTCCAATCAACCAGATAATATAACTTAGATTTGGAGATCTTGGAGTCTAGGATGTTCTTAACTTCGAATTCAAGTTCTCCATCTACTAAAACCGGTTCTGGGAATTCAGTCAATCGGGTTTCTGGTTGTACTGGTTTTAATAAGGAGGCATGGAATACTGGGTGTATTTTCATATGCGTAGGTAAACTCCAATTTGACAGCCACCGGATTAATTATGGCAGATATGAGATAGGGTCCAAGGTATCTCGGGATGAAGGTGCGGGGTCCCTTTAGAGGCAGGTGCTTAGTGGATAGCCAGACCTGATCTCCTACAGCGTAGTGAGGAGCCTCTTTACGGTGTCGATCTGCTCCTCTTTTGAATTGAGCTTTAGCTCTTTGCAGATGGGCCGAGGCTTCCTTAAAAGCACGGGTGATCTCCGAGTGCAAGTGATCCACAGCAGGTGCTTCGAATTCTTGGGGAGGATCCAGGTTAGAGGTTCTAGGATGGTGTCCGTATAGTAGGAAGAAGGGAGTCTTCCCTGTTCCAGAATGAATCGAATTATTGTAAGCGTATTCAGCGATCCAAAGAATATCCTTCCAGGGGTTTTCAGTTTGTTGGAGCATGCAACGTAGATATTGCTCTAGAGTTTGATTTGTCCTTTCGGTTTGTCCGTCAGTTTGGGGATGGTGACTAGTTGAAAGTCTTACATCAATTTGGGCTAGACGACAGCAACTGCGCCAGAAGTGAGAGATGAATTGACTTCCCCTATCGGAGACTAAAACCGAGGGAAAACCGTGTAGCCGAACAATGTTTTCTAAGAATTCTCGGGCCAATACTGAGGCTGATGGTAGACCCTTCAGGGGAATGAAGTGAGCCATCTTGGAGAATAGATCCACGACTACTAAAATGGTAGTATACCCCGAGCATGGAGGTAAGTCCGTGATGAAATCCATGGACAGGGTATGCCATGGACAGGGAGGGATGTCTAGTGGCTGTAATAGGCCGGCTGGTTTCTCCTTCTGACTTTTATTCTGGGCACACACACCACAGGAGATTACAAAGTCTCTAATATCCTTTTTCCATGACGGTCACCAGAAATGTCTTTTAATCTTTTCCATGGTTTTGGTAATGCCAGGGTGATCCTCCATTAGAGAGTCGTGATAACAGGAGATTACTTGTTTTTGTATTTTCTCACAGGGTAAATGCAATCATCCTCGGAAATATGGTAGGTCTTGATCCACTGAGAATTCTTTCCCCTTTAATTACCAATCTTGCAAATCGCCCGGAGTTAGGAGTGATTTAACCATGGTCTTGATGTCTTCAAAAGATTGAGCGCTGACCAAACCCAAAATTCTTTGTTCTGGGATTATGGGTATTGGTTCTGGATTGGTCAATTGTTCATCTACTCCCATCCGGGAGAGAGCATCTGCTTTTCCGTTCTTGCTGCCTGGTCGATAAGTAATTATAAAGTCAAATTCTGCTAGAAACAGAGCCCAGCGAAGCTGTCTGGAAGACTAAGCTTTCGCTGTCTTTAGATATTGTAAATTGCAGTGATCAGTCATTACGGTGACTGTGTGTCTGGCTCCTAGAAGATAATGCCGCCAGGCTTTAAAGGCCGATCTGATGGCCAAAAGTTCCTTGTCTGTAATTGAATAGTTGATCTCGGAAGGCGAAAACTTGCGGGACCAAAAGGCAACAGGATGTAGTTGGTGTGTGACCGGATCTCTTTGTGATAAAACTGCCCTCATAGCAAGACTAGAAGCATCCGTTTCCACGATGTAGGGGAGTTCTGGGCGAGGATGTTTTAAAACAGGTGCAGAAATGAATTTAGCTTTTAAGTCCTGAAAAGCTTGTTCTGCTTCAGAAGACCACTCAAAACGTTTGTTCTTTTTCAACAGAGCGGTGATGGGCTGGACTATCCGAGAAAATTCAGGAATGAATCTGCGGTAAAAGTTAGCGAACCCTAACATGCTTTGAACTCCTTTTACAGAGGTTGGTGATGGCCACTTGATGATTGCATCAACTTTCTTTGAATCCATATGGACTCCGTTAGGTGACAATATGAATCCCAGGAACTCGACTTCCGTTACGTTGAAAACACATTTCTCAAGCTTAGCAAAAAGATTATGTTGACGCAATCTCTCGAGAACCTTTTTAACGTGTCTCTGATGTTCCTCTTCAGATGATGAATAGACGAGGATGTCATCAATGTGGACAACAACACACACGTCTATGAGTTCTCTAAGGACATCGTTCATAAAATACTGGAAAGCAGCAGGAGCATTACACAGTCCAAAGGGCATCACTTGATATTCGAATAGCCCGTACTTGGTGCGGAAGGCCGTTTTCCATTCATCGCCCTCTTTTATCCGTACCAAGTGGTAGGCTCCTCTGAGATCCAACTTTGTGTATATACATGCATCTTTGACTTGATCCAGGAGTTCAGGGATCAAAGGTAACGGGTATCTGTTTTTAACGGTGATCCGATTCAGGGCGCGGTAATCTATGCAAGTCCTAAGGTCTCCTTCCTTTTTCGGAACGAAGAACAAAGCCGATGAAGCTGGAGATTTTGAAGGACGGATAAACCCGTTAGCTAGGTATTGGTCTAGGTATTGTCTGAGGTGAAGGTTCTCTGGCTCGGTGAGGGCATAAATCCTGCTGCAAGGAGGAGTTGTTCCAGGTATCAGATCTATTTGACAGTCATAAGACCTATGAGGAGGCAGTGTGTTGGCTTGATCCTTCCGGAAGACGTCTTGGAATTCCTGGTATTCGGGAGGTAATTTGGGCACCTCCTCAGAAGAGATTGCCGCCAGTGAAACATCAGGCCGAGGATAACAAGTGGTAAAACACTCTGGAAACTGAACCGCCTTTGCTCGCCAATCGATCTGAGGATTGTGCTTCTCTAACCAAGGGATTCCCAGAATGATATGGAACTGAGGGGCCTTGATTACATCGAACACGATTCTCTCCCGGTGTCCATCTTGACTCACTAGCGTCACTTCTTGGGTGGCATGCGTTACTGGTCCGGAGGCTATCTCCGTGCAATCCACAGTAGTGATGACGTCTTTCACTGCCTTAGGGACAAGGGGTAGATTCATCCTTGATACCATTTCACGGTCCACATAGTTACCGATTGCTCCGCTGTCAATGTAAGCTTCAATTGCATGCAAACGATCCGGACGTTCAGGACTAATGAGGACCATTGGTATCACGAAATGCGAGGTCACGGGACAGATCTTAACGCTCGGCAAGAGGACCTCTACTCTTGTCGGGCGAGGTCGTTTCCCTGCTCAGAATTTGTGGTACAGGTATCCGCGGCTCCTACAGTCTTCTTAGCTGGTTTCACTGGACAGTCCCGAAGAAAGTGTCCTGAGTTTCCGCAATAGAGGCATAATTGCAGCTGCCTTCTTCTTTCCCGCTCTTTCTGGGTTAAAGGTCCTTTCATGCCCCCTATTTGCATGGGTTCCACAGTGTCAGCTCCCTTATTCGAGGTCTGTTGTTTAGAAAAGACTCGGGTATCAAATCTGGAACGATCTGCCTTCCTGTTCTGTAGTCTATGGTCCAATTGGACAACTAAGTCAATTTAGTCAGAACATTCTTGTGGAGGATTCACAACTTGCGCTAACACATCTTTGAGCTCTCCACGCAGGCCTCTGTAGAAAAGCGTTATTCTCTTGTCCTCGGGCCATTGTGTTTCCACTATGAGTCTATTGAAGGAGGCTATATAAGTCAAGAGGTCTTGATTACCCTGTCGTAATGAGAGAAGTTCATTGTCCAAGGCCTGCCCTTGTGCATGTCTTGCGAACAGTTTCTCCATGCTGGACTGGAAGGCCTGAAAATCATGTAAAACCGGATCATCCTGGGTGACTAAAGGGATCGACCAATCTGCGGCGCTGCCACTGAGATAAGAAAGCACGAAAGCCACCTTGGTCTGGTCTGTTGGGAATGCAGCTGGTCGACATAAGAAGTGTAGGCGGCACTGATTGATGAACACTGCGAATTTCTTTGGATCACCAGAAAAGCGTTCGGGCGGAGCCAAGGGAACATTACCGGGCAGATTGATTTGCACTGGATTTGAAGATGATGCAGAAAGATAACTTCCTCCTGGAACAGGCAAAGGTGTCTGTCCTGCCTGCGTTTGTAACAACTGCCTAGCTAGGTCCTCTGTTCGCTCCTTGGAAATTATCAGTTCTCTTCTTAGAGAGTTCGTTTCCTAACGAGCTGCATGTACTTCTGCTCTTAATTCCCCGAGCAACTGGGCTAGTTGATCAGTGTCTGAGGTTTCCATTGCGCCTGGGTCGGAGTTTTGTGGTGGGCTTCGCGTTCTGTAACGCTCACCTGATTCCCACGGAGGCGCGGGTCTTGGCAGGAAGCTGTCTGTGACTCGAAAGGTGATGTGCAGGACTCGATTGGCTTCTGGGGTCGAACCTCTTCGCACTGTGTGTCGGACTCCAAGAGTGAGGTTTCTGCAGGTGAAAGAATATGGGGGTTAATGGTCTGGGTTGTTGAATGTCCCTCTCTCTCTCTCTCTCTTCCCAGCTTTTTCGTAGAGCCCCCAGGTCAACGTGCTCACCTTATATAGGTGAATGCTGGGCTCTCCATCTGCGTCTGGTGCAGGGTGCCGTTGCCAGTTCCTTCACTGGTGAAACACAGGCCTCTTGAATTCAGAGGATGGTTACCGTCGTTATCTGCACGAGCGGTGAGTTTCTGGACACCTTTTGTCTTTATAGTCTTTACATGCGTGGCACGTTTATATGCAGACTCTGTATAATGCTTTTCCCTTATGTATTGCAGGGCTCTTGAGATGAAAGATGAAGTGAAGCGCCTGGAAGTTCGTAAGTATGGCAAGCGCTCTAACTGTCTCCTTCCTTGCAGCTTAGTTCGTGTTAAAGAGACGCCGGAGTATTCGCAGGCGTTTTATTGCGACGAGCGTGATGGACGTAAGTAAATACCTGCTTAATGTCTTTTCTTTTGCCTTTCAGATGTTGGGTTGCAGGGCCGGAGTCCGCGGAATGCCAGTAAGTTGTTAACGATACTTTGTCTTCACAGGCGGCGATGCAGAACGAAGAAATCCGGAATTCACAGCGTGCCGGTAAGTATGGCAATGCTTTTGTTTTTGCAGGTGGAGATGCGGCGTGAAGAAACGGCCGCAGCCGATGGATCAGGTAAGTAAGCACTGCGTGTAAAGTTCGCGTTGCTAACCTGTTGTTTCTGTTCTTTGCAGGTGCTGATGATGTCTGGAACTGAAATGGTAAGTAGGATTCTTGCAGGTCCAGGATCGGAAGAAGAAAGGCCGGAGCAGACTCGGTGAGCGTTCTGCTGCAGATGCAGAATAACGCGAAGCACGCTTCATCTATCGGGTGTGGTTTAAATAGCCTTGGAGTGATGAGGCGTCTTCTTCCACGGCCCCGCCTAGGTAAGAAAAGAGTTCCAGTTTCCAGAAGAGTTCCAGTGCTGTATCCAGGGAGTGGAGCTGCCCCACCCAGGTAAGAAAGTAGTTCCTGTTCTCAGATGGCTTCTAAGTGGCTGGTAAGTAAGCAGCATGGTCTGCTGCAGGTAAGTCCACCCAAGCATCTTTACACCTATTATGAGCCCGGCGCTTCCAGTGCCGGGACCAATGGTTTTGATGAGCCTGGTGCCACCGGCGCCAGGACAAGGTCCAAAAGGTCCCAGTGGGGACCAGCTGGTGCTTAGGATTAGGGTTAGGGGCCTGCTTCCAAGGACGTTGGGCTGGTCCTGGCTCCTTGGAAGCAGTGATCATGACACCTCTTTAAGGTCTCCAAAGACGCCAAAACGTTGGGAGTTTACCTCGACTCAACCCTCTCACTATAGAGACTGGTTAATGCTACAGCATCCTCCTCGGCCTACAACACAAAATTAATAACTGCTTGTAGACCTTTTTTATCCACCCAGAGTTGTATTATGCTGGCTCTGATACTCTCAAAATTAGATTATTGTAATCCCCTATATCTGGGCACAAGCAAACAAAACCTCCACAAACTACAAATCCTGCAAAATAATGCCCTCCTTGCAGCCCTTAAAATTCCACGCTCTGACCATATCTCCCAAGCCAGACGAAATGTCAAATGGCTACCCATAAAAGACAGAATTACCTTCAGAACTCTCATGATTACACACAAATGTTTCAACAACATTGCTCCCAAATACCTGATCGATAAATTCTGCAAAAAGACTACCACTAGACCTACCAGAGCCAACTATACCCACTGCCTCATCATGCCCAAATACAGGCCCTCATTACAACACCGGTGCTAAACCATGGCGCTATTAGCACCATGGTTGGTGCCGGTGCTGTAACAAGTCCGCCATGGTGAAATGGGGAAATACCACCCCATTCCAAGGTTGGCGGGGCAGTATTTCCCCCTTCCCCATTCCCATTTTTCCCCCATAGGGCTCAATGGGAATTGGGAAGGCGGCAATTATGGTACTGCAAATTGCGGTACCGTAATTGCCTGCAAGGTCCCTTTTTTCGGGTCCCTACTTTAACGGCTGGTCTAGACCAGCCTTTCTGGTCGGGTCCCGCAAAGGGACCTCGTAGTAAGGCGCTAAGTGGTTAATGGCGCCGCGGCCTTTTACGGTGCCGTTAACCACTTAGCGCCTGGGTCGTAATGAGGCCCACAGACTCCAAAACTCAGGTGCAGCCAGCTTCCCAGTCCTGGGTGCAAAAACACTGAACTCCATGCCCCTAGCGCTTAGAGATGAACTCTCCTTCCCAGCCTTCCGCTTCAAACTCAAAACCTGTCTTTGCTCCGTGATCCCATCTACTTTACACATCCGTCAACTAATACCGTGACCATGTACATCCTGTATATTTTGTAAATTGTGAATAACAGTAATCCGTTGCTATTATTATTGTAAATTCTGTACTTTTGTAAATTGTTCTTTGCCCCACCTACAAACTTTGCAATCCTGTGCTATTACCATTGTAAATTCTCTGTCTCTGTATATTATTTCTAATTTCACCTGCATATGTGTCTGTATACCATGTCTGTAACAAATTCAAGTCAAGCGCCTAGTTACCTCTGGGTTCAGCGCGCTTTACAAGCAAATAAACTAAACTACAGAGACACAGAGACAACATCAACAGGACTTTCAACTGGTTGGGACTTTCTTCGTCCCTTGTCAGGTTGGCCTCTCGAATTTATTGCAGTTTCATACAAGGTCTCTATGATCTCCGATTAACTGGTAAGTTTCGCCTTCCATTCAACAAAGTGGTATTGGTGTTGTTCTCAGACCTGCTGGTCCACCCCTGCTTGCCTTCATTCATGCCACCACTTAGCTCTGGTTCTGTTCTACAATGCCTCTCATTCACATCGGCTGCTCTCATCCCTTCTCTTCTCCAACGACACGCATTAGAAACTTCAACTTGATTCTGTCTTCAGATAGGATGCTGCATGTTCTGCTTTTCTTCAAGA
The DNA here is from genome assembly GCF_040938575.1 of Ambystoma mexicanum. Lineage (NCBI taxonomy): Eukaryota > Metazoa > Chordata > Amphibia > Caudata > Ambystomatidae > Ambystoma > Ambystoma mexicanum. The sequence goes on from NC_090922.1 coordinate 114,655,492, forward strand.
TACTTCTCAAAACAAGTTATTAACTGGTGGGTTCTCTCACTCTTCTCTCAGTCTCCCCCTACTTCCTTTAATACGCTGTCCTGGGACTTCCCCAACGTAATGTCACAGTACTTTCTCTGTTTGTTTCATGATCTGTATTCCTCCACAGGTGTTTTCCCTCATCTCAGTACCATGTAGCGTTTCCCATAATCACAGTATTTTGGTATGTTCTTCATACCTTGCTTCACTGGATGGTTTTAGAGGGTTGTTGGTGGTGTGTTTCGTGTGGAGTTCCTTGTCAGAACAGGAGTCCTTTTTCAGCATTGTCATGTCGCTATCTTGTCTTGTGCCCAAATGAGTCATATGAACATCTAATAAAACTCTCATGGCCTCATTACACGTTGTGCGGTAGGGAAATAACGTTACCGGTAAGGGAATACCGGTAACGGTAAATCCCAGTGCTAATTACGACCCTGCTTACCGCTATTAGCGGCACTGCTAAGTACGATGCCCCTAATAGCGGCTAGTCCACGGGCGCGCGACCCCCCATGCCGCTAATAGCACACCATCACAAGCCATGCAGATGTGCTAATAGCGGCATGAAAAAGCCCCCAAAACCCCTTACCGGCATGGCGCTAATACCGGCATCGCGAACCTCTCGTTAAAAGAACTGAGCAGTGTTCCCACCGGCCACAGGTGGACACAATCAGCACAGGTGGAGGAAATGGAGACTGTGGTAGCACAAAAGGAGCACACCACACCCATTCACACACCGATTCCCACACCTTGATGGTTCCAATACTAGCAGCATTACATGGGCTGGAGGACATGAATGCAGTGCAGCACCAACAACAACAGGCAGCACAGAGGAGACGGAGGAGGACGAGGAGGAGGAGGGCAAGACAGGCGCAGCAAGCACCACCAGGGCACCTACGCACACCACAGAGTCTGCCACCAATCCCCAGGATTCCAGCCAGTCCATTCAATGTAACCCCTGAGCAGATACACAACCTGTACCGCCTGGACCGGGATACCATCCCCACCATTGTTGACATGAATCACAACGACATAGTGAGCCACATAGACATCCATACTGCCATACCCCCGCTACTGAAGGTGGTGACTGTGCCCCACTTCCTGGCCACACGCGCCTACCAGCATACAGTGGGGCAGATGCATGGCAAATCACAACCAGTATTCTCACGCACGCTGAACCAGGTACTCGATGCCCTCCTGAAGCATGCACCTGCACACATATCCATGCCACGGACTGGCCAGAAGATTGCAAACACAAAGGTTGGCTTCTATTCACTGGCAGGCATCCCAAGTTGCATTGGGGCCATCTACTGTACTCATGTTGAATTGGTTGGGCCACATCCCAATGAAGTAGTCTACCGAAACAGGAAGCAATTCCACTCCATCAATGTCCAAATGATATGTGACGCTAACAAGATAATCACACATTGTTGTGCCCGATTTCCCAGATCAACCCATGATTCCATGGTCTTGCTGAACTCAACCATACCACGCTACATGGAGCGACAAGCCGGACAACGTTTGTGGCTACTTGGTGAGTAGCAGGGCAAGCACATGGCAGTGTGAATGGCGGGGGGACTGATACATACTCCAACTGGGTGTGATTGGGGGGGGGAGATACATACTCCAACTGGGTGTAAGCTGTCGTCTATAGGAGAAATGGACATACAGATGTACGCCAATGTCCATCAGGGAAGGCCGCAATGTACTTGAGAAGAACTGACATGCAGGTATAAGCTCCACAACATTGAGAACAATCCAGGTCTGTGAATATCACACATCCATCCATATCCACATTGCACATCATGCCACATCACTAAATACACAAATCAGCAACATGGTGTCAAGTTGGTAAAACAGTATTAGCGCAGCACAACATTAATACAGAAATGTGCCCTTGAATGCATGCAAAGGGATATCCCCTAGCCATAGCATTGAACCACACACCTATTGCACCATGGAATTGAAGCTACACGGCATGCCAACATCAATGTTGGAATGGCAGGACTCTAGCAGTGTGGTACCAAATATGCCTGGGCTCAGGGACACCCAAGACATGGCCTCACCCAGGACATGTCAACTGCTGTCGAAGGCATGAATGGTGCATGTCCAATTGCAGGGTCTAGCATACCTTTGCACATTGCAGTCACACAGATCGTCTGCATGCATGCTGGTAGTCGTAGATTTCAATCTGTATGCAAAGTATAATTGTGTGACATGTATATGCCGGTCCAGAGTTGAACAGTGACAGGTCTCCATTCTTCCCCCCCCTACAGGCGATGCCGGCTATCCCCTGTACAGGTGGCTCCTTACCCCTGTACGGAACTCACAGAACCGGCACGAAGAGGACTACAATCGTGCACATACTCGTACCCGTGTCGTTATTGAGCAGACATTTGACCTTTTGAAGACACAGGTTTAGGTGCATAAGCAGGTCGGGTGGCGCTCTCCTGTACGGCTATGAGAAGGTGGCCAAGATCACCATAGCATGTGTCATGCTGCACAATATGTGTATCAGACGGAATGTGCCACTGCCCCCTGACGTTCAAATGCAACCACCTGATGATGATGGTGATGAGGACGGAGGTGACGGGGATGCAGGTCATGCAAGAGGCAATGGCCAGGAGGGACTTGATGTGAGACAGCATCTGATCAACCAGATATTCTGAGTTACATGGTTTCACCCTGTACGATGGATATGTGTAGTAATGCACTAGTGTCTGTGTTGAAGCGCACAATGGACCCTGACAGCAATAAAGTACACATACACAATGAAGAAGTCCAAGCCTGTCTTTTGATTATTCACCAGTGTATTAAGGATTTTAAAGAAGTATATGTGCATGTCCCCAAACATCCCACCACCATTCCCCCCTACCCCCACAACAGTCCCATAACACCCTTCCCCCCTCCCACCACAACAGTCCCATAACACCCTTTCCCCCTCCCCCCACAACAGTCCCATAACACCCTTCCCCCTACCCCCACAACAGTCCCTTATGTGTCTTGCACAATGATGTTGTGCAGCTGCAGACTTGGTGGGTTGACCCTGCAGTCCCTATTCCCCATTGCCATCACCAGCATGAGGAGGCTGGCTTGACGTGCGCGTGGAGCGGCGGAGGGGGCTTGTCTGCCTCGAACTGGCGGATGAAGATGATGTGGCTGGCAGTCCTGGTGATGGTGGTGGTAACTGGCGGTCCATTGCATCCGCAATCCGCGTGAGGACCTGCTTGAGTTGGCACATCTCCCCACACAGCCTGTTTGTGCAGGCTTCAATTGCCTCCCTTGATTGCCTGGCAGTCTCTGCCATCTCCCCCCTGAGACGGGCAGCCTCTTCGACATGTTGCCCAACCAGCACAGTTATCTCCTGTTGGCGCTGGCTGATGCTGGCCAGGTCATGGTCACTGTGGCGTTCCCATGGTGTGGGTGCTGCGCCTTCCTCAGCAAGCTGGACATCTGGTGAAGCCACCGGTGGGCTACTGAACCCTCCCATGTTGTCCTCGCCGAACTGGCCATTGACACTGGACCTAGGTGTCTGCCGTGGATTTGCCTCGGGAGTTCCGGGGGGTTGGGGTGTGCATGCCCATGGGCAAATCTATCAGTTCATCCACATCCGAGAGCGGCGCTGTGGCTGCCACCTGGCTGCCACCTCTCCTGTGGAACTTATTGCAGCAGAGGGTGGGCCCTCCGTGGCTGGATTCTGTGGTGGGGTTTTCACTTCAGAAGGTGGGCCAGTTGTTGCTGGTGTGCAAAGCGGTATGGCAGCAGTGGTGCTCTGCTGATTTTTGGCACTCGGCATGGGAAATCTTCTTCCTTTGCCCCTTGATGATGTGGGGGTGTCCCTTGTGTCCTGTGGCCTTGCTTTTTTAGTGGCAGGGGGTGCCAGAGTTGCAGTGCCAGGTTCATCACTGTCTGTATCTGAGCCTGTTGGGGACAAAGAGGGGGATGGCATTGGTGACGGTTCAATGTACTTCATGCACAATACATTTTTCTAGCAGTTGTGAGCATTGGGACTTCATTAGTATGGATGCAGGTAATGTGATTGTTGAGTGGGTCATCCATGCATGGTTCTGTGTGGCAGTTCCCTCTGGTGATGCGTGCATGTGTGTGTTTTTGGGTTTGGCATTGACATGGCCAGGGTTGTATGCATGTATGGATGTTTGCGCAAACATGAGATGAATCTGGGCTCACATTTGGGGGGGAACTCAGCATTCACAGTGCATACTTTCATGTGTACACTCACCTCCATCAGATGTAGTTGCCACACCATGCTCCATGGTCCCGACTCCCTCAATCGATTCTACTCCAATCATGTTGGCGCAGGTCTCCTCCCACTCTTTTAATTTCATCGGCGATTCAGATCACCTCCAGTGGCTATGTTGTGGTTTGCAGACAGGATGCTTCTGACCCGGAGGCGGAGATCATCCCACCGCTTTCGGCACTCCCGGACAGTGCAGGTGGTGGTGCCCACTGCACTAACTTTCAGGGCAACCTCTGCCCAGATTGCCTTCTTGCGGATAAGGGTCTCCTGACGCATAGCGCACGCAAATACCACGTCGGCATTCGCTGCTAGGGTCTCTGTGAGCATTGTTAGCTCCTCAGTGGAAAACTTCTCCTTCCGCTGGCGGTCGGTTGTTTTTTTGATAGCCTTCGGCATGGCGAGGGTGTCCTTGTGGCTTTCCAATGGCGAAGTACTCAAAACAGGTCCAGGGGGCAGAGGATGGCAATGGATTGTGTTTTTAAAGATGGCCGCCGTGCTCTTTCCCGTTCCTGTGCGATGACGCTATTTCCAGTTCCGCTATTTAACGGTGACCGCTAATTGCGGTGACCGCTATTTGCGTGTAGAGTGAGGGCGGAAGTGCTATCAGAACTTTCCCAGTAAGGGACTTTTTGGGGTCTTTTGCGGCATGGCGGTAGGGTCATTACCAGCATGACGCTATGCTCGTGTCCGCATACTCGTAATGTTACTCTATTAGCGCCCTCTTGCCAAGGCGGACACTTTAATAGCGCCATGCCGGTAAATGTTGATTTTTACCGCACAACGTGTAATGAGGCCCTCAAAGATACAAAGCCACCTGCTTTCAATATGTAAGGCTCAATGTTTAAGGTACACCTTTCAACATAAATTCCTTCTTCAGAAATACATGAACAGATCTATCCTCTGCCATGGCAATCTTATTAATACATTTCAAGTCTTTGGACTTTGCCAAAACTGCCAAGATATCCAATCTAATTCTGCATTAAGTGCCCTCAGTGGGGTCTCACAAGATACTCCAAGAATTTTTCAATAAACCATGCCTTCTGTTTTGAACAGCCAAGAAAGATTTCTATATGCCCAAATGTCCACCCCATATGTTTCAGTTGAAATAACCTTGGCCTTCAGAACTCTTATAAGTAGGAGCAAAGAGTACCCATATGCACATTATTAAAGGGACAGATAGCGTTAGATGTTTCAAGCACCCTAAACTTCAGGTGGTGTTGATGATTTCACTGTTTTGAGTTGTCTGAAATCACAACACTTGGAGATAGATATTCAGGGACTAGGTCTTTTCATTTCTTTGCCAGGTTCCATTTAAATTTAGATGTGCTCAAGTGATGGTTGAACTACAATTTTTCTTTGCACAAGTTAATTTTTAGATTGTTTAGTTCCAAAAAGAGTTAAGAGCGAGAGCAGTCTATGTAGGCCTTTCTTTGCCATATCCAAAAATATCAGACCATCTGCATATGCAATCCAAGAAACAAAACAATGCCCCACTTTAGGGGTGAAAGGTTTCCAAGCAGCAAACATTTGTTAAAATCAGCTAAGTACAGGTAGAAAGTGTTGACGCCAACATGCAGCCTTATTTAAGACTGTGAAATGTTGGTATCTCACTAGTGACCAACCCACTAATGGAACCTGCACAGTCGTTCTCTCTCTCATTTAGTGTTCTAATAAAAGTAGTAATGAGGACTAAAGCTATAGCTTTTTTAATTTAGCCCAAAGTTTAGGGCAATCTATGTTGTCAAAGGCCAGGCCGAAGTCTCCATATGCCACATAAAGCAGACATTGGTTGTGGTTATGGGCTTTTTTAGACAAAATGTTTGATATAAGAGTATTTGCAGCTGTTGTCATTTGGCCCTAAAGCCAGTTTGGCCAAGAAATAATAATTGTGCTCTTTCTATTAATTAATTAAGATTAGCAAGTAAATGTTTAGGGAAGCTTTAGATGAATAATGCATGAAGGCATTAAATCTAGCAGGATTGGATCTAGTATGTTTTCTTATATAAGCAGAACCGAGATGCTCGTCGGCCATACTGATGGAATATGCCCTGAAGCGATGATTGATCCAAGGAATGGATGTAGATATTCTGCCCCAAAGGGGGGTCAGAATTACTCAGCACATTACAAAGTTAGTAAAGCCCAACGCTCTTGAATTTTTCAGAATATTTATAACCGGTATAATGTCTTTTATTGTAAATTGTAATCCTTTCAAAGTCTTAAAGTCCCCTGCATGAACATTCACATATTTCCATAACTTACCAGAATGTAATTTCATAAAATATTATGGATGAATGTTTTACTGTTATCAGTACATAGGAGTGCAGAAGACGGGAGTATCAGACAATTTAGGGTACCAGTTCTTTCCTTATTATATTTCAACCTCAGTGCCAGCCTTGCCAAACCTTCCCAGCACCCTGATCTTTCTAAGTTTCTTGATATTTCCTCCATATTTTTTTTACATACAACGATTGACTGTGCACCTTCTCATAATGTTTTCCATGGACCAAAAGTTGTCCCTGCTATTAGCATGTGTTGTCATTGTGCTGTTTGTATGTTTTGTTTTCTACTCCTCCGCCAACTACGGTATCCTTGTTTAGTATTATTTAAATATCGATTATGCTCTTTCCAAGTTAAATAGACACATTTAATAATTATTGCCTCTATTTAGTCGCCTTTTTTATGCAAGCACTGGAGAGCATTTCTGTCAACAGACAAGTTGCTTGTCTCAACAACGCGCATAACCCATTAAATGTGGTAATCACTTTCCTGGGATTACTTTCCATACCTGCGGTATCTTGAGTCATTGGGCCTCATTACAAGTCAGGCGGTAAGGGGTTAACGGCGCCTGTAAAGGTGCCAGCGCCGTCAACCCCATACTGCCTGATTACGAGGTCCCCTCGCGGGACCCGGTCTGCACGTCTGGTTTTACCAGACGTGCAGACCGGGTCCCGCGAGGGGAAGAGGGAGCAAACAATGGGCCGCTCGTAATCGGCCCATTGTTTGCTCCCTCTCCCATTCCCATTCAGCCCTCTGGGGGCTGAATGGGAATGGGGAAGGCCCGGGTCTGGGTTCCCAGAGGTAGGAATTACTGGGCCCTCCGAAATCAGAATAGTCCGGTAATTCCTCATTCTGTGAACCTGGACCCGATTTTGGCGGCAGCCATGCCGCCAATAGCGGCATGGCTGCCGCCAAAATCGTAATGCGGCCCATTATCTTTCCTATGAGATCAGGAATTAATCTTACTGCCTTGTCACTCTCCTTCCATTTAATTACATTCTAAAGGAATGAACATTGACCGTAAAGGGGAAAAGTCACAGGGGGTGCCTAGATTTGGATGTAGCTGCCAGCAAGAAGTCAGGAAGTAATCATCTTTTTCATTTAGATGGATTATGTTTAATTGTTTGGCATGATGAATGTCGTAGCCCAAAACAAATATGTAATCAATCAGATTGTAGGATTTATTTGTCATGTTATTGGCTTTTGTATAAATGGGCACCGGGATCCTCCAACTTAACACAATGACAAATGCAGAGTGTGACGGATTTCCATTTGCTAGAGAGTATCTCCCAGATTTTTCGAAAGGTTAGAAGCCTTAGAAAATGGATTCTGTCATGAAAGTCAGATCTGCTAAACTGCCCCACTCTCAGACTGCACTCTGTGTTTTCAATACAGGTGTTGGTGGTTTTGTAACCAGATGGGCAGTCCGGCCATGATAAAATCACATACAATAAAAAAGCAAAATACTCGTGACAGAAAAAAGAGGAAAGACCACCAGTGGTCACAATTTATCTTGGTACCAGTCAATGGATCAGATCAGGTTACCCCTGAGTTTCTTCAATCCAACAAATAGGGGTAAACTCCATTCTCTTACAGATGTTTTTGTCTCTCAAGAAAACCAAGTCCTTAAACAATCCTGGTCTTTTGCCTCAACATGTTTCAGTTCCTTTGCGTTAGTTATAGAACTTTCTTCAGGAGGAATACAATGTACGTCACTTGAAATTGCAACACAACATCTTGCCTGTCAGCATCTAAATCTGTGTGGATTATGCAGGAGAACTGTTGGTAGATAAATATCTCTGTTTGTGAAAGTGGACAACTTTTTAATCCAGTAATTATATGGTGAGGGAAAGTATGGTGTGTGATTACAGAAGTGAACCTCATTATAAGTTCGGCGGTGCAGTAAAATGCAATGGTAAAAATGTATACAGCTGCATTACCACACCATACCCCCAAAAACACTGCATCTACCTTACTGCCCAAAATCGGCCAATTCAGTGGTATTAGCACTGGCCGAATTACCGCCAGTGGTAATACTAGAGAAATCCACCATGGAGTCCTATGGACTCCAATGAATGGGGACTAACAGCACCTACCGCCACTTGTAATCCAGTAGTAATAGCGCTGGACCAAGTGGCAATGAACAATAATACAGTTTGGTGTTATCTCAGCGGATTTACTGCCAAGATACCACCAAACTCGTAATGAGGCCCAGTATTTTGGTTGTCAAATCTGCTACAAAACGTGTCCAAGCCTATGCTTTAGAGGGAACATGGGGTTCATGTCCTGCAAAGGATTCCTTGCTGGCTTATATAGAATCACAGTTATTCTAAAATTCAGACTGACCGTTTTTTGGAATAAAAACAGGACTGGTACGAAAGTAAACAAGCAGTTTTCAATTATACACCTTTAACTCCCACAGGCCTTGTGGCAGATTTCATTGGTAAACTATTAATATAAAGTCACATCTGACTTGTCATATATTGGCCTAAGGAAAGCTAAAGTTTTACTGGAACACATTTTTTTATTTGTCAGCCTGTATCCCAGTAACTCATTCTCCTGTCAGAGTTGTGTGGATTAGCCTGCCTGAGATTGGAGTCCTTTCTCAAGGAGATGTCAATCCCAGCCCCAGAGCCTTTGTTAATTCCTAGAAAAGCTTATCACTTTCCCAAGAACAGGAAATGACCCCAGAGAGCAAGGAAGGGTTTCAGGCTTTAAAGGCCAAGCTCTGCCAGAAATGGGAAGGCCACACTCGGGGGTAATTACTGGAGTCACCTTTGATATTGGACAGCCAGGGAATTGGAGGACTCAAGGTAGTTAACAGATAGGTGACAGATCAAAGATGGGTTCCAAAATATTGGATTTTTTTAGGCCTCTCATATTTTCTGTGTCCACTCCCACTTCCTGAAGTAAAACGCTCTGGTACTGACATCAACAAGCAAAATAAACTGATCACAGTAGTCTAGATTGGTCCCTTTACAGAATGCTGTAAATGGACAAATCTACTGTGACTGATAGACAATATATGTGGGTGAGACAACCCCTTTAATTGAATCATCTTTGCAGTAAAGAAGAAGGTTTTCAACTTTATTGGGTGTGCCGTCTGCCTCAAAGTCCTCTTACATGGAAGTGAAGATAAAGACTTCCAAGAAAGGAGCAAGCTCTTTCCCTCACCAATCCCAGTGGGCTACTTGGGGTGGTCTGCAGCTGGAGCAAGGCTTTCCTGCCTGCTGAGACACTGGTACCCAGGATCTGCCTACTGCGGATCTGCCTACTGGGAGAAGGAGCCCTGCAAATAATCCCTAGCAAACTTTAAGGTGGGAGGGGCAGAAGAATAACTCACCTTATCTTTTGGTCTAACACATCCAAAGAACACATAAACAGCTATGGGCTCTAGTTCCCACCTATACCCAGTTGAGCTAGGACATTGCCTGTCTGTCCCAAGCTTCTTTGTGCCAAATGCTGTTGCTGCTTGTTCAACTGCATCACATGTTGGACCCAGTCAACCTGCTCACCAACCGCGATTCTGAATTGCCTCCTTAGAAACCCCCTAGACTCACAGATTGATACTGTTGAGACACAGGTATGTAGAGGAGCAGGTGGACATGTTATCACTAGCTCCCACCCCCTCACCTCCGTCATACTGGAACAGTAGAAGAGCCATATGTGGGAACAGGTATCATCCCAATACCGCATTGAGTGTATGAGAGACGATATGCACTCAGACAACCACATTGAATGTACCCTTGCACTGAGATGGTGGAATAGTATCTACACACACCATTGGACATCATAGCGTGATAAGCAAAATCTGACAAGGGTAGAGTGATGTCATGGAGGAAAGATAGATACTGGGCCTCATCACACCTCTGCCAGTCCAGAAACACCGGCCCCGGTAAGCCTACTGGCACATGTGTTTCCAAACTGGCACAGTACAGCTCTGCGGGCGGGTGCAGTCCCACCTGCCAGGGTCAGACCTGGCAGGCGGAACGGCACCCGCCCACAGAGTTTCACGAACGCACCAAGACTGTTGTTAATTGTGCCAGTGCTTACGTGGTCCCCATTCCAGTGGGGCGCCTGATTCCCAGCCTCTGGGGTGGGAATACTCCGGTGGTACCGGGAAGTCAGGCTCCGGTAATTCATTATGGGTCCGGCGGCAACCTGCCGGTTTTACCGGCACATGTACTGCCAGACCCGTAATGAAGCCCACTGAGAGTTACTGAATGATATGCAAATATTCAAAGAATAAGGATTTATCTGAAGTAACAAGAGAATCATGTAATCGAATATGAAGAAATCATATAGGCAAAGAAGATAAAGTAACCTGCTGATTAATAAATGTATATACGTATAAACGCAAGGTAGATGAGAAATAAATAAGCTTGCTGCAGAGGAAAACATAACATGGCTAGAGCAGCTATGATGGAAAGCTGGACGTCGGACTCATAATAAAACCGCTCAAGCTACCTCAGAGACAGAGCAGGGCTGCAGAGTCAGGAGACGCTGGAAAAACAGCTTTGTGTGAGGAATAAAGAGGAGTCTATTGGCCTGGGATCAAGGATGCTACTTCAAGGAATAATTGCAAGGCACAAGGGGAGTCAAAAGGATAAACCATGTACGTAAGACATATTTCTCTTAGATTAATCAAAGGAGAAAACTTCTGCAAGAGCCAAGTATTAGACAATTAAGGTTTCAGAAACCAAAGTAAGATGGAGTGAGCAAGTCTCTTGGGGCCAAGAAACATAAAGACACCCAAATCAATTGAATCAAATAGCAGTCAATAGGTCGAGATGGACACATGTGTGGTCCCCTGACATGTGATTCAGAATTTGAAAGCAAGGGCTATTCGTTAAACCCAAATAAAGCATAATAGTGTCAGTGGGATATATTTACCCACTCAGCTGTACTCCCTTCCATCACCAAGCTGCACTTCAGCAGAAGCAGCAAAGTGGCTGCCCTGGCTCCTGGGAGCACCCCTGCCTCACGGCAAAACTGCATTTTCAGCTACGAAAAGTTGGCTGCACCATCTTGCCAAGCACATATTGGGCAGGATGGAACAAGGGGGCACACTGAGAAAGCTTGCCAGTGTGTTCTTACATGAACAAAGGAAGGGGAGAGAAAAAGCAACGCCGCTTTGCTGCAAACCCAAAGTACCCATTGAAAAAGGGAAATATTTACATTTAAAAATGATGCCGCTTTGATGCGCTATTTTCCTCTGTTCCTCATCACAATACTTTTATTCTTGAGACCTTGCCATGCTTATCCTCCGTCACATAGTGCTCCAGCAAGCAAGAGCAGTATTCCTGAATGACAGGTTGTTGTTCAGATCTGAAGAAATCAAAAGAAGCATTACTTCGGCTACACAGGAAACGCTTTACTTTTTTGCTACAAAATGTCAAGGATCAATGCGTCAAAAAGGCCCTGGCTTTCTGGTCATATGTCAATTTCAGTGCATCTGTCTTTTAACCCGTTGCCACATACCAGAAGGTAACTATGGTTCCAAAACAATGTGGGATTTCAGATGGAAGAGAAAAATCGAATTTGCAAGGAACATGTAGTCACAAAAAGGTTTAAAATGCACTTTTGCAAACTGAGAAGAATGCTTGTTTAAAAGTATATGTTCGATAAGGCCCTGCGCTTATCTAGCAATGTAAAGGGGTTTTGTGCTTTGAAACATACATGGGAGGTCTTATTCAACAGGCTTTATTCTGATTTATAACAAAAATAAATAAAATAAGGAATTAAATTGCTTTGGTTGCAGCGGGAGAAATCAGCCCAAACAGGTTTCTGCTTTGGGATGGCCAGCAACAGAAGGCCCCTCACAGTAGATGCTAGAACACACAAGTGATAATGTCTACCTTGGCAGACTTTCATCTGGGCTGAGGCCTCTTACAATTGAAGTTCCAGGACACCAAACTGTGAAGTGGAAGCAGCTATAAACCTTCAATCAAACTGGGAAAACCCCTCCCCACACTGGGCTGAAGTGACAGTTGGAGGTAGCTGAAGAGAAGAAAAATGGTCCCAGTGAAGGACAAAGGATGCCCATTTGTTTCAAAAGACTATTTTATTAAGAAACTTTGATGACGTTTATTTTTGCAACAGAAATTTGCAGCAATGTAAAAAGTTCACAGTTTTAATATAATTTTGTGGGTTTTAATTTAAGACGTTGTAGCCTTCACCGCCATATAGGGAACTGAAATGGCAGAGAATTGGGTGTTCCAAGGAAAGTGTACAAGTAAAATTAAATTCTGACTTTGCCTTATGATAATCCATACACATGTGTAAATTTATAGAACTTCAGGCCAAATATTTCACACTAAAAATGACAAAAAATTATTGGACGGGCAAAACAATGTCTTACAAATGGTAGAGTTGGACTGGTATGTTCTGCATAAAATATGTAACATGCTTATGTAATTTGTTAGAAGGCCCCAACTGTACAAATGTGCCATTCATGGCAAAACTGAATTGTAGCTAAAGTAACGGTGGGAGGTTCTGGACATTGTAAAACTCACACAATAAATCTGACAGCATACCCTTGTAACCCAACAAGCTGGGAGGAAGGCAGCAACTATCGCCCCTGACCAATCTAGTTGTTTAGAAGTGTGCTTAGCTAAGCCTGCCCTGCCGTATAATTCTATGATGTCACCATGCTCTATAAAAAGGGTGGCCGACAAAACTCTACACAGACTCTTTCCTGAATTTCCTGTACCTGCATTCCTGATCTTCTACATTCATCTTGCCAGATTCTACATCCCACTACAAAGCCAAAACATAGCTGATTCCAGATCCCACTGCAAAGCCAAAGCATAGCTTATTCCAGACTCCACTGCAAGGCCAAAGCATTTCTGACCATCCCAGCAAGGCCTCAATCCAGAGATCCCACAAAAACTCCCAATAACCAAATTGAAAAGTTATGGTGTTCTTTTGGGAAGCATCCTGAAACTAGACTGGCTTTTTGCCCACTAACTGCATGCCCGCTGAAACCCTGCCATCCAGCTGTCCTGATTATCCGGTGACCAGACAGGCCCAGCTGATGTTCTGCTAGGAGAGTCTGCTGCTACCTGGTGACCCGAGCCCTGGAGTCCAGAACCCAGTTGACTGTTCCTAATCCCAAATCTAAGAGTGGACTGTGTGTATCCCCCATCCCATAACACATAGGGCCTCATTACGACTTTTGAGGTAGCCATGCCCTTAATAAGGGGCACGGCTGCCTCCAAAGTCGGGTCCGGGTTCCTTGAATGAGGAATTGCCGGGCCATTCCATCTTGGAGGACCCGGTAATTCCGCATTCAATTTACCCATCCCCAATGGGAATGGGGAGGGAGCTAACAACGGGCCCGTTAATAACGGGCCCGTTGTTAGCTCCCTGGTCCCCTCGCGGGACCCAGAAAGGACATCTAGTCTGACCAGACATCCTTTCCGGGTCCCGCGAGGGAACCTCCTAATAGGGCAGAGTGGGTTTTAATGGCACCGGCACCATTAACGGTTCCGTTAAACCCATTCCGCCTGCCTCGTAATGAGGCCCATAGTCTACCCCATCTTGACTTTTGTCTTTGTTCCACTGTCTAAGCAAATTTATCCATACCCTGATAACTTGTGTAGACTGTTCCGATTTTCTGTGCACCCTATTCTTGTTTCCTAGTGTTAGCAAAATTCTTTCCTTCATCTCATCTTGTAACTCATTAGTAATATTTGGAGTAATTTAAATTAATTCCCACATAGATTAGAACACTGCAGGAAAAGGTTGACGTTGCAAATCAATCTTTGAACGGACCGTGGCTTTCTGTAACAATATAGTCTAAACAATGTAGTTTAAGTAAAATGTGCCTTTCATTTTTTTAACCGATTGTCTCTTTTTCAATGCTCTATTTTCCTAAAAATTAACCTCATTCTACCTTCCAAATCTCTCTCAATTCTCCAGCTATAGCCCTCGTTTCACTTCTATATTGTCCCTGTGCTGTGCATCTATCCCCCTGCCCAAAAACCACATTCCGATTTAGTGTTTTTCACCTGTTTTTTGAAAAAAACTTGTTTTACATTTAAAGCTAAATAAAGTGTAAATGCAACTTTTCCATGTGTGAATTCGGCTGCACTGTGTTTTAAAGTTTATCCTGCTTTGTGAACTATATGCTTTTGTGATACTTTGCCTGATGGTTGCTAGTGATATAACATCCCTAATAATGTGATAAAACATGTGCATAGCATTTTTTGAACACGCATATAATTAATTATTTGTCAAAATCCGAGTGTCATTTAATGCCTTTGCAAAGGGTTTAAAATCCTTTTGCCTCTTATTTTGTGAGGGAAGGTTGGATTTTTATTCTGTTTGTTGCCTCTTATTCCTGACGACCTGCTGCTTCTAACCGTCCATTGATAATTCGATTATTTGTGGGTTGAGGGAACATTGGAGGGGGAACCTTACCTTGGGTGCTATCTATCCTAATTCAAAAAGTGCTCCTATTCACTAGGACTTTGGATATGTTCTACTAAAAGGCTAACCACGTGCATTGCTCCCATTTCCCTTGTCATTATCACCCCATTGGTGATTGCTGCCTAATATTAAAATGTGTGTGAGTTTTGTGAATTTTAAAAATAAATAAATATTGTATTTTCACCAACTGGCCTGGTTCATGCTTCATTGTGACCTGGGGCATTTGTAAAAGGGGGTGTGAGATGGGTTGGGTACCGGCTCAAGTTTAATTCATTGAAATGAAAGAAAAAGCATTCCTATTGAGCATCACATCCCAGGCTAAGGCCAAGTGTCCTTGTCCAGTGTGCGACGCCCGATTGGAATCCTTAACAGTGCCTACACTCCCTTCAATGTCCGAGAGTAGGCTTTGAGGTCAACTACAAAGTACAAGCATTTGCTTGGGGCCTGACCGATGAGATACGATGGACTAATTGGGAAAGTGGGTAGTAGTCTGAAGTTGCTTGCGGCACCTGAGATTTGCTTTGCTTATGTGCTGCTAAAGAGCCGAAGGTCCATGGGAAAGCATGCCAACCATTCAGAGGTTGTATGTAGCTATATGCTAAACAATGTTGCAAAGACAAACCCACTGTCATTTTTCTGCGATAATCGTATTATACATATTTAGAGGTAGTTCGAGGCATGCCCACCAGATAAGGGGCCACCAATGAAGTTATTAACACTTATATATAGTATAGGTACATACGTTCCCTTAACCAATCCCTCCATTCAATAGGTTTTAGTTTGCCACATAGAATGACATCTTAGATGATGAATATCGAGGTATAAAACCTTTGTATAATCACATTTGGGTGTGAGTTGTGTGAATTACTGCCAGTTATTCGCAGCACAGCTATACTTTATTTGTATGCTGATAGAATACTTTGCCATATTCTTTAAGTCTGTCCGGTTATTTGTGTCCAAGATCATTATTGGTAAATCCATCTAGCCCATGAGATGCTTCAAGGTGCTAGAGCACAGGTAAAAGCTCAATAAAGTATTTGAAGTGGTTCTGCCCCCGCGGGTTGGCTTAAAGAGCTGTGGTGGCAGACAAGACCACACTCCCAACTGTGTTGAAGACATCTTTATTGAAATTGCTGTTAAAATTATTGCTTGTCTACCATCGGCTTCAGCTTCATCAAGTTCCATTGGGTTACATGTTTTTTCACAGAATTTTTTCCACCTAAAGATTTTTTTGTCAAAATCTTTCACCTAAAACTTTTTTTCACTTAATGTAGAATAATAATAATATTCGCCGAAAAACCTGTATACCGAATATTTTTTTATTTTTTTGTATTTTTTATTGGGGGAATCCCTCTTAAATCCCTGTTTTCCGCCCTTAAAACACCCTCAAAATCCCAAATATATATATTTTTTTTATTGGGAGGTCCTCCCTCAAATCCCCATTTTCAAAATGTAACTCTTTACCGCACCCAAACATACATACATATATTTTAGATTAAAATAAATTCTGTGAGAGATTTTTTCCATTAAAAAATGTTTCAATTAACATTTTTCAGTGAAAAAGCTCTCGATTAAAAATCTTTAGGTGAGAAGACTGTATACGTCCCATTTTATTCCAAAGTCTGAATTTGTGTGGCCTTCTCATACAGTAGTGGGATATTAGAGTTTTTATGACTTGTGTGTACTTGTGTGTATTCGTAGATTAATTAAAGAACTTTTTCTTAGAACGTTGGTTGGAGATTCTTTTATTTTGGTATCACGGTACCATTATTGTTCAAATGTTTCTGTGCTAGCTCATATAACCTCTTGAAGAGTACAGCCTGCCCTCGGCCCATGATTCCTTGAAGAGACAAAGTAGGTGTGCCATTCATGCTGTGCCTGTTGCACCTCAATAATTCTGATCACTGCTGGTTTAGTAGCAGTGTGGGGCGGAGGAGGTGATTGGACACCATTACTCATCCCTGTACTCCTGGAAAGCAGTAGTCATGTAATCACACAGAGACATAAGACCCATCTTGTTGATAGACCATTTTTTTAACACCTATTTATAGGCCTCCCTTGAGACAGCCCCGAGATTGAATCATAGCCAATGTGAGCATTATAACATAATTGCCTAGCCGAAATTCCTGCCAAAACCATGCATATCACGTTCACTAATAAAGTCACGCCACCGTATGGAATTCCCATTCCCCTGGTATTCCAAGGCAATATTTCAATTGCAGCACGCTCGTCATCAGGGTCACACAATCAGGAGAGACTGCAAGATTCCTGGTAACCAATGCCACCCTTCATCGGGAATTGAACCCTGTCATGCTTCTGCATCCCCAGGCACGTTATACATTTTAGTCTTTGCCCCTCACTTCTTGTGTGCAGCATTCCCCACCCCCAAGAAAGCCTTGCGGTGCAGTCAAATGCAGCACATGGACCCACACATCCCCGCAGGTTCATCTCCCCAAGGGTAGTGTAGCACAGTGGCAGCACGCTCATCTTGGAAGCAAGGCAGACGCAAGCAACACAGGTTCGAAACGCGGGTCTGCGCTTAGAAACCTCTTTGGTATTGAGCGCATTATAAGTTACCAACCTTTTCAGTATTAAACGCATTATAAATATCCGGTTATATATTCATTCACACAACGAAATTAGCATCCATCAAAACAATAATGCTTTGCAATCCATCCATATTTCCTCATTCCACACAATCAAACACATCCGTCTAAGCTTTTATCCATGTATAAACAAACACACTTGTATAAAAAAAGAAAAAGCCTAATCGGCTTTGCCAATGCTTTTTTTTTGTGTGTAGGGATGCTAATACTCCGCTTCCCTTTTGAAGGGACACTGGTGTTCAGTATACGGTCTTTAAAGATATGATCCCACTTTGGCGTGTCTCTCAGTAATAAGCGTGTTGATATCCCATCTGGGCCTCGTCCATGCTATGATGTCTCAATGAGCTTTGCCTCGTCACTTCTGATTATGCATCTATCCCAACCTACAAAGCATAGCCAGTAAGGGGACAGCCTCTAGTGTATGACTAGGGTTGGGCGGCTTCCAAATTCAGCTCTATAAATGGAGGCCAGATCGATAGAAGATTAGAGATCATCATAGATTTAAAAACAGTAGCCAATGAAGAGTAGAATCGTCATCAGGAACAGGCATGCTTTTGAGTCATCTTGTGGCTGTGTACCACAGTCTTTGTCACTTGCCAGAGGTGTATTTATCTAACAATGGATACACGTAGTTAGCATAGTCCAATTGAGATTAGATGAAAGCCGGAATAGACTGAACATGGTATGAAATCTCTAAGTGTGGTGATAGCCATATGAGACTTTCATGGCACTCTTAAACTGGGGTGTGTGGTAGGCTGAACAAGCTTGGAATATGATTAAATTCTCTATATTATGTTTATAAACTATACAAGGTAGGGTTGGATAAATGCATACAGGTCCTAGGAGTATAACTATCAACTCAACTTCTCTAATCAAAGCAATGGTGGGTGTCAGCATTCCTAAAAATAAAGGGCTCTGGATCTCCCCCTTTCAGGCAAATATCCCTAATCTTTTAAGTCCTTGGCCCTCATTACAAATTTGGTGGTGCGGAAAAACGGTGTGGTGATTCAGTTACCACCTCTTTTCTCGCACCGCCAAACTACAAGTTTGCCGGTAGGGGTTGACTGATTTACCTCCAGCCAGGAGCTGGAAGTAAGTCAGCCCCCCATCAGCAAAAAAACTGCCAGTACTGCCGGCACCAGTATTACCGGTGCTGGTAATACCGGCAATCCTCCCATGGAGTACATGGAATTGAGATTTACCTACCGTTGCCGGCATCCATAATATCCCAGAAATTCTGGGATATCAGGTGCCGGTAATGGTAGCTCCATTTGCTGGTTTTCTGCTGGAATTAGTGGCGGGAGACCGGCAAACTAACAATGAGAGCCCTTGTCTCGGTTAGAGATGCCCTAATCTAGAAATCAAACGTGTCCTAATGTGGCCAACAGAAATATAAATCCATGGTTTTAACAAGTCCGTAGCAGTTTAGTTATCCTAGTCAAAATATCCAAGTATGAGCCCAAACAATAGAGCAAATCCCACTCTTAAAAGTCCATTAGTAAGGTAACACAATTAAACAAAACAGTTATTTGGGAAAAGTTCTCGTAGCTGGAACTTGCCGGCTGGTCTCCCGCCCAGTTCTGCCTGCTTTCTCTTTGTGCTCCCAGCCCTTTCCCAAGGTTTCAGGGTTGCTAGTTCATGGGACACATTGGAGTCCTCTGTGACTTTCTCATGGATCCTAATTTGTCAAGCTATGTGCCTGAGTTTTCTCTGGCCTCGGTCGGCCTTCTTCAGATGCCCGGCGCTCGCCTGATATTTGGCTTTCCTCAAGTTCTCTTTGGGTGCCTTAGCTTTCTCAGTCTTTTTAACCTATTGCTTCTGGTCTTTGGCTTCAGTCTGGGCTTACATCAGGATTCTCTCCTGGACACTAGGTTTACCCAACGTTCCCCACTGGTCCCTCTCCTGAACCATATCCATGTTCAGTTTTACACCAGGTCTTTTCAGCTTGGAATTTAAGACTAGATCTTGGATTGCAGGCTTATACCCAGATTTCTCTACCCGTTGCAGGTGTCTCAGCTGGACTGCCATCCCACCTTAGTTGTCAATTTCTCAGTAGACTTCCCTTCACAATCTAGGAGTTTGTCTTCCCAGTCTCTCTCCTCCACAGACCTTTGAGTTTATGTTCTCAGTGGGGCTTCACCTATGACTTTGGAACTGTGGGTTTCCCAGAAGGTCATTCCCTACATACCTTGGGCTTCCAGTTTCTCAACTGGCCCCTTCTGGACCTTGTTTCAGTTCACAGTCTGCAATTGGTCTCTCACTTACAAACCTATGTGCGTTGCAGATTTTCCCCCCAGATCACATTCTCATAGCTTTGTTGTAGGTCTTTTTCGAGACATTGCCTTTAGGGTTCTTTATAGGTCGTCACCTGGAGCTTGTGTCGTATGATCTTTGACAGATTCCCGCCACCAGCCTGTAGGTGTTTCCAGAGTTTTGAAATACTTCTTGTATACTTCTTGCCTTCAGACTTCATAAACAGTCTTCTGCCAGACCAGCCTTTCTGTAATCCAGAAGGTCTTTCCATAGACTTCAGTTTCCAGCTTCTTTTACGTCTTCCAACCAGACCTCTGGATTCAGTGTTCATAGCCGGACTTAACCCTGACATTCTTCTTTGTGTTAACATTACGTCTTCTTCCAGACGTCAACATGGCAGGTCCCACCTTTACCTCTCTCTAGTACCTCACTGGTTGTGATTGGTATTTCTAACCCTCTCATAAGGTCAGGAAGACACTATTTAATTGCCCTCCTGCCATGGACGTATCCTTCCTTCTCTGCCTTTTGGTTTCTGGTGGATCACCTAGACTTTTTGGCCCTCCAGTTCTCTGAAGGCGAGAAGGTATTCGTTTTGCTCCCTTGATTTGGTTACTCCTCAAGGGTTTTCCCTTGAAGACAGCTCTCAGCCTGCATGTCTCTAGATGCTCCCAAACGCTTCACCAGTCTTTCTTCCTTCTGTTTACCCTTGTAGCAAGGGGGCAGGAGCAGGCACATCTGTCTCCATCTGGATTCTCTCCTCTACACTTTCCCAGTCCTTCGCATACTTCACTCAGAGGGGCGGGACATCCAATATAACTCTCAATACGTTATTCCCTATTGGTGTTTGCAACTGGGGATCTGATTGGTTTTCCCCTAATTAAAGCTATCCACCCTCAGGTTGATATCGATTTCACTGCAGGATTGAGTAAACAATTGCTATAGTTTACTGTCTTTAATGAGCCTTTGTGAGGTGTTAAAGGTAAACTTGGCGTTCAGCACCATCTTGGAATTGCTTTGTGCCCGGAATGTGAGTCTGCATGGTTCCGCCCTTTCGCTGTCTCCCCAATGCCGTCAGTGCAAGGAAACACCTGGGACCCGTTGCGTACACTCCTCGATTCCCTGGTGCACCTACAGGTTACATTTCATCACATTCAGCAGGTGGTCTGTGGATTCCATGGTTTCGCCATTATTACTGTGATTCTTAGACTAATCTCTCATCTTGGAACACTGCTACTTTGCAGTCTGTATAACTATCATGCATTTCTCTCTGAGGTAACTCCATCAATGCCACCGATTCATGGGGAACACATTAGGCCTCATTACAAGTTTGTTACTAATTCCGCTGTAAATCTGCCGAATTACAGTCAAACTTGATTACCGTTATTGCTACTTGGTCCTGCAGACTTTAATGCAGGATTAAAAGTGGTGGCAGGGCGGTGTTAATACCAATTTTCAGAGTCCATAAGACTCCATGGGATTTCAGTGGAATTTCTACCAGCGGTAATTCCTCTAATTTCACCAAATTGTGGTGGTTAAGTGAGGATTTACGTCCAGCTTTTTGCTGGAGGCAAATCCTCCAACATTCCATGAAGCTTGTAGTACGGTGGTGTGGTACTGCGGCAGTAATGGAAATAATGCTGCATTACTGCAATTTTTACCTGCACTGCCATACTTGTAATAAGGCCATATGACATAGGGGGTCTAGCATTTTTCTAAGTTCTCTGATTGTTTCAGTGATCCTGTGGGTATTCTGGGACTCGTAGTTCATCTAAAACTTCTATGCCCCAAGACTGTAGGACTGATAAATACAGTGCCTCGCGTGGAGTAATGGGACAGAAGGATTCTGCCTCCTCCACCCTCTGGGAGGCACATTGAGTAGTGGCTTAACCTACCCTTTTTGTATTGGCCCGCTACCCAACATGGCAGAGTATTTTGTTCAATAAATTTACCACGGCAAGAGTTTGCCATCTACACAGAGTTGTACTGTGCGTGTTGGAGTTGAACAGGGTTCCACATCCTGTAGCCAATGTTTTAACAGGGATATATTTTTAGTGTTCCAACTAGTCTCATTTTCATCTGGAGGGATTGGAAAAATACAGGTGATCCTGATTCGGGAAGCCATTAGACAAGTAGAAAAAGGGAGGCTTTAATAGTGGTGGATGGTTATAAGCAGTGTAAAATGTGCTTATCATCTGCATAGTTAAAGCATGCCAGTGGTTATTCAACGTCTATGCACTTTGAAAAGCAGTGGTAAAAGAGTGCCACCCTGGGGGACTCCCCATGTTAGAGTTTGTGATTGATCAGGCAGAAATGGAAGCAACCCAGCTAAGGGCAGAACTCTGGAGTTCTGTGTCGTGCATCATCCCAAAATATGGAAAGCTGAACAGTATCAACAGCTGCAGCGAGGTCTCAGAGGACCATGGATGCAATAACTTTGTCATCTTTTGTTGCACGGAGATTGCCTAGCAAGGCTACCAGCACTCCCTCTGTTACATGGCCTTGCCCTGAAGCGAATTTGGAGAGTCGAGGGAGTCACTAGATTCCGGGTAGTCTTGTAGCAACTCGTCCCCCTTTCTCTTGCTTTTCAAGAGAGCACTGATTGGAAATAGTGTGGTCTTTATCGGATCATTAGGGCTTGCTGAAGATTTCATTAACAGGGGCCTAACTTATGCTTGTTTGAACTCACAAATCGCTATTAATAAATGTGTTGTAGGTCCTACAGTGTACAAGACACTGTGTTGCATTTGTAAGTTTTACATCTACTGCTCAGAGTGTCATTGGGGAACCAAGAAAGTATTTCAAGGATGTAGCTCCCGAGGCCAGAACAGGGCTCATCATAGAAAAGGAGGGGTGAAGGACTAGACTAGAGCAGCACAAGAACAAGATGAGACATAAAAGAAACTTTGCAAAGGAGTTACAATTCAAAACACAAGAGTGGAACCAGGATGGATGGATGGATGGATGGATGGATGGATGGATGGATGGATGGATGGATGGATGGATGGATGGATGGATGGATGGATGGATGGATGGATGGATGGATGGATGGATGGATGGATGGATGGATGGATGGATGGATGGATGGATGGATGGATGGATGGATGGATGGATGGATGGATGGATGGATGGATGGATGGATGGATGGAGTGGTGTATGCGTGAGGTGGATGGATGGATGGATGGATGGATGGATGGATGGATGGATGGATGGATGGATGGATGGACGGACGGACGGACGGACGGATGGATGAGTGGTGTATGCATGGGGTGGTGGATGGATGGATGGTGTATGCATGGGGTGGTGGATGGATAGATGGATGGATGGGTGGATTCATCTTTAATAAATGGGTATGTGAGGTCATGTTTAACAACATGTGGTATGTCATAGGAGGTCAAATGTTGTTTTATAGTGTTATGTTTTAGTTTATTTTGGATCCCATTGTGAAATGTGTTAAATGCGGTTGTATGTTACATTATGCTGATTAAGTTATGTTTAATGTTCTGTGTGGCATTATACCACGTACACTGTACCACTTTTTACATGTTGCAACGTTTTGTATCTTATCGTGATAAACATTACAGTATGCTATGCCATGAGTTGCATCATGCTATTGTTATGTTCTGTGTAACCTTGTGTCATTTGTCTATGCTAATTCAATTTCTGAAAACGTGACGGCCTCAGGAGATTCTTTTTCGGATGTTGACATCAGTTGTCGAAGTGTACAAAAAGAAGTAGTGGAATTATGTTCCCATATGGCTTGCCCCTGCACCCCACGGAAACCCCATCGCCTCGCTCCTGTTATGGGGCCCAGCTATTGGTATCAAGCCTGTCCCATTGGTGCTATGAACCTCAGCACCTTAGTTGAAGACCCAGTGCCTCAGGGGGTTGCCGGAGAGCACCCAGTTTTAGGTAGGGGCAGGGTGGACCATACCCAGCCCGTGCTGACCCTGACCACCGTACTGGCAAGAGGGCCCCACGTCACCATGGCTTGCAGGCCTGTGCTCACACGGTGTGGGCCTGCAGGCTTAAATGAGACACTGACTCAGTCGTTCCACTCTTGGAGTCTGCAGCCGTTCTCCCTCACATGGCTGCAATTGCTCCTTTTATTAGCTCAGGCCGGATTCTTTCTCACTCTACATATATGTTTCATGACTACCCAATTAGGTTTTTAATTAGATGTTTTTTATTGATACAGATCCTCATCTCTATTAGGAAGAGAGCCATCCGGGACTTGTAACAACTCAAACAGGAAGGAACTCCCGCCTGGACCATTTATGTGCTTTCCCCCATGTGCCTGAAGGATCCTCAGGTCAGTAGCCCCCTCATACTGGGTTATCGAGATATGCACACGCACGGCTATACAGCAATAGATCTCACACCCTCCCACTCTGTGTTTTTCTCTCATTATAGATGTCATAAACCAAAGGGTAAGACGAAGGATTCAGTTTCGTGAGCAAATACTTCAATGTCCTGATGAAAGCCCGAAAGACATCTAGAAATGATGATCTCCAGGACGTGCGAACCATCACATGAAGGGCTGAAACACGTTGTGTCGACAATTCTCTTTAGATAAACAACCATCAGCGGAAAATAGGGTTATTAAACAAGTTCCACAGGGCAATGTTTGGTACTGGCCGCTCTTGAACAACATACGCTACCCGGTCATATGTGCTAAATCCAATGTAAGACTATCCAGTGTGGAGAGCTTAGAAAAGTGGTACCTAGCATACCCATATAAACCAACTTTCTATAATTTGTCCAAACATGTTTTTCACATATCGAGAAAACAATATTACTAACCCCACTTTGTAGAAATTAGTTATGTGAAATCTTATTGTATATATGTTTTTTAAATGGTATTCATTTCTGTTGAATAAATTATGAAGTTTTTGTAACACAGAAGGGTGTTCTTTTGCTTAGTGCAATATTTATTCCACACCTGCACTGTTTTGAGAAGGACTACCAGGCATACAAACAAGAGGGAGGCGTAGCTTTATACTCCATTCTTCTTTTTCCATCTTAAAAGGGCAAATACACTTGGGAGGGTCACACACCAAACTCCTCCTTTTTCACAACAAACAAAACAAGTGTTACGGAAACATAAACTGATCCCCCCCATTACAGAACGACAATACATAGACCACACAGAAATTATAGCATAGAAAGATCGTGGAATGAACCAATGACACATACATAGGGACTTGGGTAACTGCAGACACATAACGCATATCAAAGACTCTATATATCTATTCAGCGGGTGACAGTCAGGGCTGGAGAACGGCTGGTGGTATATTGGCAGTTCTACCCCATCTTCCAAGACCCTTTATTAACCTGTGGTAAGTGGTACTTCAACCACTGAATGACATAATTGTTAGCTGCTGGCACCATATAGAGCATTCCTACAAACTGTGGGAGCACAGCTTCACATCCATTTTAACTGGGGCCACTTTAAGCACACATTACTTCCATGCCGGCTCACAGCATCAACACATATGTTTACTGAGTCCTCTTTGAGCACTTGCACGACTGCCGGGGGCCAGTTCACTTCACATCAGTGTCCGTTCAGGAGAGTCACTACCATAGGTCAAGGTCCGTTGATGGCACAGCTCAAAAAACGGCACAGCTGCACCTGGGAGCACCAGGGGCCACATCGGCCAGGTCCAGGCTCAGTCGGTCCCATTATGTTGGCAGGGCAGGGGGTGGCAGCATGTTACTCACCCCCCTTTTCGTCAGAAGGTTGTGCGGTTTGTGTTGTGGCCTGGCTGCACAAGTACTCTCTCGGGGTGAGAGCCACAGCCAGGTGATTGGCTTGAGGGGCTGGGGCTGCCTACTTGTCGGCAGGGCAGTTGGGGCCCCTTTGCTGAGCAGGGAGGGTGACATCAATACCCAGGTGTCAGGCCACTTGCTCTTCCTTGAGCGGCACCAGCCACACGCTTTCACCCCCTTTTGCAGGGGTTGTTGACATGGCGCTGCCAGCCTTAGGGGGCGCACAAGAACTTGTGTGAGCTGCAACCCTCTTTCCTTCCTCCTTTCCATTTTCTCCTTTCCCTGGCAATCACCGTCCACGGCCCGGGGTGCAGCGGTAGCACCAGCATGGTAGGTGCAGCAGACGTGGTCGCTGGCGGGGCAGGAAGCCTACCTCTCCTGGTGGCAGGTTGTCAGGCCACTCCTTCTCGTTGAGCCTGTGCCTGCATGTGTCAGTTCAGCTCTGCCATTCACTGTTGGCCCACGTGTCGGGGCACACTCCCTTTTTCTAATTAAAAGTGACCTGCATATTCCTGCAGTTGCTCCTTCTATTAGCATCTTAAAAGGGCAATACACTTGGGAAGGTCAAACACTACAACCCCCTCCCACGATCAATCAAAACTCCCAAACCGCTGTTTATGGGAATGTTCGGTGCAGTGCACTGAACTGCAAGTTTCAACTTTTTCCTACAGTTTTATTTTAACACTTAATCATTCCTGAACGGTTTCATTTTAAAATAAAAGTATAGGTACAGTAAAACTTTTCTTCTTAAAGTAGAGACGAAGCGCTACCAACTGTTCCTGGCCACTTCGACCACTGGTTGCCATGGCTTCCGATTACGCATTTCAGACATTTTTTTGCGTCCACACGTGGGTCTATATTACCAGAGTTCCACTACATTTGTATTTTGATGTATTTCATTTGGAGATGCAGGCAGGCGTCATTTGATTCTCGAAGACTTCCTTCCGGGCCCTGTGTGGGCAGTCAGTTCGGAAGCGCTGCGTTTCCGTCTTGACTCATATCAGCTCCCATCTAAATCTCAAAGAACATTTCCCGCGCAGGAATCGGAGTGGAAATAAAGCACAGATATTTCAGCGATAGTCATAGTTCACGCTGACTCACATCGCAAATGCGCCGGCTGCGTTCATGCCAGCGGGTGACTCGTGCGAGCGTTATCTTTCGTTCGAAACTTCCAGAATGCTTATCCTCTCACTCTAATATCTCGCACAGAGCAGCAGCACCATGCATTCAATTAGTCACTGGCGCCGCTCCACAGCTTGTTGTCTTACTGCTAATCCGTTTTTTGTCATTTAATTGAATACAGTTAACACAATTCCGAAGCTAGTTAGCACAATTCCGAAGCTCTTGCCAGTATTGTAATCTGCTTGGATGGCCATTATGAATCTGGCGGTATTTCCTCTGGGAATAACATCTAACCTAACGTCTTCCTGTTAACACATGCGGTAAGTAACTTGAAGAGTCGTCATGATTCCGAGTCATGCATGCCCTTCAGTTATTTCCCATTTTGGAGACCAATGGAAGTCCATGAGAAACATCCTATTATCGCTTCTGTGTGGGCCCAACAGCAGGCAGAATTGAAGGGTTTCCATTTTGAAATACCACGAAATGATAACACTAATGTAGCATGATTCTGAGCCATTCAGACACGTCAGTTATCCCCCATTGTGAAGTCCCGTAACTATTGAGGGAAAGTGGTAATTATGGCATGAAGTAAATACTGCATGAATTAAGGCTTTTGTCTGGCGGTAATTACTGCCATACATCAACTGGTGGAAATGAACAATTTCAGGACTGAAACTCATAGTTTGGCGCAGTGGTAAAACATCTGGAGTTCCAAAATACTGGGTGTTTTACAACTCTGCCTATGTTGTATTCAAGCTTAGATAGTTTCTAGCAAAACTAGTTCTGATTGGCCAGTTGTGCATTGCAGTGGAGAGGGCAGAGTCATAGCCTTCATTAGCGGTGGCCGGTGGTGACAAATGTTACCCACGATAAATTAATTACAACCTCTCACACAGCGTCTGCCACCGATGGTGGCAGTGGCAAGTGTGGCAGTCTAAGCAGGATGTTAGGGTGGGTAAGAATCTCTCCTGCCCTCCCCCAACACCCATTGCGGGGATATCCAAATGTGCATAGACTTCCGTCCACTGAACATCCACACCATTACAGACCAGTAGTCACACCCTGTGTGGGTGAATCATTGGATTACCTGATGGGGGGTGAGTGGTTCTTAGTCCTGGACCTTTAGAGAGACTACTACCAGATTGTGACGCATCCGGTGGACTGTGAGAAGACTGCTTTCATCTGCTCATTGTGATTTCATAAGTTCCTCAGAAAGTCGCGGGGGATTTCCAATATGCCAAAGACATGCCATCAACGTATGAAGAAGACGCAGGATGCTATTACCAAGAAAGGTTAGGCGCTTGCCTATATGGGCAAAATGTTAGAGCAGTAAAATGCTGCTTTAACTCGTACTACGTTTATTCTGCCTTGCCTGTGATAACACCGGCCCTGTACACTGTCTGCAGGTTGGCGCTGGCAGCAGCAGAGTCGGAGACCAGGCGGCATCCTGAAGGTTGGGATTGGGTCAGGCCTGGGTGACGAGTGGCATCATTGGTATGGCAGCACTGGCTGGAACCTGTGCGTTACGAACAGAGCACCACATGTGCCCCTCTGCACTGTCTTTCTTCTGTGCGTTGTTAGAAGTAAGTAACGGGCATCCAGCGATATTCAAAGGGACGTTGTGGAGAAAGCGGTGCAGGTAGCTGCTGAACGCGAACAGTTTCCTGCTAGTGCCTTGGCAGAAGGAGCAGATTAATCAGGTGAGACAACCCGCCCCTTTCCTCCCAGCTCTGTGTCAAACCCTTGTCCCTGTTTCTGTTGATACCCCTTTCCACGGTGAGTCTGCAGTTTCTGTGCATACCGGTTACTTGTAAGAATGCCTCTATCTGACCATCTGGAGGTGCAGGTCTACCTGGATGATATAATTGTGTTCAGGAGTACTCTAGAGGAACACAACCAGAGGCACGTGAAGATGCTGGATCCCCTTAGGGATCAGGAGCTAAAGGTCCATGTGGACAAATGCCAGTTTTGCCGGATGTGCACCAAATACATCAGGCACACCATCTCCATAGATGGCATTGCCATGGATCGAGCAAAGATGAACACCCTTCTCACCAAGCTATGACCTTAGACCATGAAGGAGTTCTAGTGTTTCCTGGGATTCTGAATCTAATACCAGAAGTTTGTCGTGGGATTTTCCAATGTCACCTAACCAATAGTGGACCTCACCAAGTGATACCCATTTACCCGGGAGGGCCAAAGTAATACTATTATTCTCACAGAGCACCTACATATTCCCCAGTAGCCCTTTGGTGAGAGATGGACAGACCAATGCTGGCAGGCCCTCAAGGAGGTCAAGCAACCCATCACCACAGCACCAGTCCTGGCCTAAGTGTATTTCAAGCAGGCTTACATCCTGCGAGTGGATGCTAGTCTGGAGAGATTGAGAGGAGTCATGTGTCCGGAGAACACTGGTGAGATGAGACTGATCGCATTCTGCAGCCGAGGCTTGCATGTGGGTGAACGGAATTACCCAGTCCACAAGTTGGAGTTTCTTGCAACGAAGTAGGCATTTCAAAGAAGTTTCACGATTATCACTACAGTGCCACCTTCATGAAGAAGATGGAGACTAACCCCCTGCTGTATGTGTTGAAATAGGTGAATCCGAATGCTATGGACACCAATCGCTCAAACCACTGTTCATAAGTAATTTCAAATCACAGTATCCACCAGGGTGCACTAACAACAATGCCCTCTCTCGGAGGCCTCAGGGTCGCCGTATGATTCAGCCGGATCCACCACATGGAAGGAGCAGTCTACAGCAGGCATCAAAGCTACCTGCCATCCTGCAAGTCAACAGAAATTGACAGAGCTAGGACTGTGGACTGCTTTGGATCAATGGCAGGAGAGGTACCAGCCGAATATTGCAATATCACCAGTCTGGGTGCACCTTAGCTATCTCGTATGACCAGAGATCAGATCCGGTTATCTCAACTAGTGGATCTAGGCATCACGCCTTTCCTTTGACCAAATATCAGAGGAGCATATATGCTCATAAATGACCCAGAAATCTTTAAACATGCTGCTTTTCAGAGGCTTGTGCAGAAGCGTGGAGTCTTGTACAAGGAAAGTCATGTTGGTGACAGGTGTTACATTTCTTTTTGTTCCCCCAGAGATTCTGCCATGATGTATTGTATCCACTCCACCGTCAGCATGGACATCTCGGCAGCAGCAGCACCTTTTTTATTTGCCCACTGAATGTTATTCTGGCCTTGACTATTTGCTGGCATGGAGTATTATTGCTAGCACTCTGCAAGGTCTGTCATCAGGTAGACAGTGGCTTGTCCTGTTGCCTATCTTCATCTCCTACCGATCTCCCGGCCCATGGACTGCGTCTGCATTGAGTTCCTCTGTTTGGATCAGTGAGAGGTGCAGAACATCCTTGGTGACAAACCACGTCATTGGGTACATTCAGTCCTTTCTCTCCAATATTCAGCATGCCATTATTGTTGCCCGCCTGCTGTGGGGAAAGTATTTTGTGCACTATAGATGGTCTGCCAGAAAATAAACTCAAATCAAGGACCAGATTTTGAGTCAACACTCAAAAAAGATGCTGGAGCTGGTTAGCATAAGTAAGACCTATAGAACTCCATACCACCTCAAGGAAATGCCAGGTGCTCGGATAGAGAGCTCCAATCTCACTCTCTTTGCGATGCTGGAAATCCTATGGCCAGGGAAGGAGACTAGGTGGAATCGACATGCCGCTACTCTCCCCCAGGCATACATCTATATGGACAACTATGCCACTGGGTTGACACCATATTACTTGACATTTGAAAGGGCTGCCTGTAGACCTGTATTTTGGAGTGACCACAGATGTAACGGGCAGCGAGAACTACTCCAGCTATTTTAAGCAGCTCCAATGTCACCTAGAGCAAGCCTTCGAGTTTACCCAGGCCGCTATGGGCAAGACGCCAGAGAGCATCGGATGCCGCTATGACCCTATGATTAGGTTCCATACCTTTCAGCCTGGCAATCGCGTGTTGATCTGTGTTTTTATAAAGTGTGCACTTTATTTTTGCACTCTTTATTAATATCTAGCTGCTTAGATATGGGTCCTGCTCTACAACAGGGATAGGTAAGGTTATGGGCCCATTGCATTAAGGATGTGTGTGCTTTTAGGCACCCACCCCCTTTATACAAAACAACAAAATGCTGTTGTAATGAGTAAGCTTGACCCAGTAACACCCAGGGTAAAAAAGCTGGAGACTAGAAAACAGAAGTGACTACTAAAGAGTTCAGTACACCAGCCAAAAGAGTTGCCTGGGTCTTGTGATGAATCCAAGGAGCTTGTTATCTCTCCCCAAGTGGGCTTGACGGGGGGCATCCTGTTGGGACTAGAGAGGTCAGCTTCTATGCTATAAATCCCTTAGTGGGCAGGGAAAGCTGGATCCCTCTGGAGGTGACACCCCCTTAGGGGACAGGGAACCCTGAGAGAGGGGCTTAAGTCATAGGAGTTACTGTAGCCATGCCCTACTCCTGCTCAAAGGAAACGCACATCACATTTCAAACTCCTGACCGTCCAACTATGAAAAGCTCCTCATCTCATTTACCAATTCCCTGTTTTGAATCCTGCTTCTTTGTTGCCCACCTCCCAGGATGGAGAACAACACAGTGGCCTATTAGTTGTTGAAACCCAACTGTCCCCACGTGCTGATTTAAAGGATGTTCCATTGCATGACCCGGGTTTGATCCTCTTCGTAGACGGGTCATGCTTATGCAATCAGGGGGAGGGGGGACTCGTGTCTGGAAATCCCATGTGCATCCCCCATGCTGTTCTTGAAGCCTATCAACTACCAAATGCTAATTGCGCCCAGGTGGCTGAGCTTGTGGCCCTCACAGGGCCTAGCGAAAGAAACGTCAGTCACTATTTATACCGACTTGTGCTATGCTCATGGAGCAGTCAACGACTTTGGTGTCCTCTGACAATGGAGGGGTTGTTTGACCTCCTCAGGTAGCCCTATCTCAAATGGTAAATATGTGTCTCCTTTACTACATGCCTTGCAACTCCCGTCCACCCTAGCCAAAGTTAAATGTTGTGGACACGACCCCTTGCAGTCCTTCACTGCTGCAGCCAACTCTCCAGCTGATAAAGCTGCTCGTTTAGCGACCTTAGGTGGGCCCCTGGCTCCTAATGAAACTCTTGTTTGTATTTAAGTCAAACAGACATGGATTACCTCCCTTTCCAGTCTGACTGTGCTCCAAGATCAAGCAGCCGAGTCAGAAAAGTTCTGGTTGCGACATAATTGCAAATTGCATGCCGATTCCTTTGACACTTCCCAGGTAGCCGCCTGGTGGTTCCCAAAACCCTCCTACTATACCTGGCCCAGCTGGTTCCTTTACCTAAGTGAGCCGTGATTGGTAAGTCCCCACCTTTGCTACTGTTGCCCAAGCCTATTGTGAATATTGTTCTGTATATTTGTCTCATAATGTGGGACGCGCAGTGAAAACAAGCCAAACTGCATGTTTCGTACCAGAAGGTCTGTTCTTAAACACGCAGATCGACTTCATACAACTCCCCTGATGCATGACCTAAGAATTCTGCTTGGCTGTTCTTGATATTTTCTCAGGTTGGGTAGAAGCCTACCCCTGCTGGAATGCAGACGCAATTAACATTTCAAGAAACTTACTTGCTGAGTTCATTCTCTGGTTTGTGCTCCCACTCCTCATAGACAGTGACCGAGGCACCCACTTTACTATTCAGGCTATCAAGGAGGGTTGCAAAGTATTGGAGATTTCCCAGCGATTTCACTGTACCCCAGTCTAGTGGCACAGCAGAACACTGAAATGTTGATCTGAAGCTTAGCCTCTCTAAGGTGTCTCGAGAATCAGCATGAAAAGGCCCCAGGCGTTGCCCCTTCTCTGCTCCACATGTGCAATCACCCACACTGCAAGAAAGGGTTGTCCCCACATGATTTCCTTCCAGGGTGCCCGATGTGTATGGGCACCACACCCCCAATGGCACCCCACCTGTTAAACTTGCACCTGGAAGATGAAACTGTTCTCAATTATTGCTGTGCGCTAGTCAAAACTGTCCTTTCTCTCCATCCTCAGGTCCAGGCTTCCTCACCAGAGACGACTACTGAACCCTGCTATTTACCAAAGGCCAGACACTCAATGTATGTGTGTGAGCACCAGTGGAAATCAACGCCCCAGCGGATGGCCCGCAGAAAATCCTGCTCATGGCACAGACCGCTGTCAAGTGCTCCGGCTTCACCTCCTGGATGCATAGTGCCCAGTGCAGGAAGATACCAGTCATAGCAGCCAGCTCCAGGCTCGATTCTACAGTTCCTCTGCTACCAAGAACCCACACAGCTCTACCGGACGACTCACCCTCCAGAGCTCCAGCCACCACAACCCTGCCGCTGCAAACCCAGCTTAGTCCTTCAGACCATCCTGGAGCAAGGACAGAATCCAACTCTACAACTTCCTCTTTACCTATATCTGCAAGCCTTAAATCGAGATCCACCTCTACACATCCTGTTCACCATGGTAGGTTCTCTGCAGAAGTTACTGTTCAAGCTTTTCCATCAAGTGACCAAGGCTCCAGAGGGGACCTCCCTGATTCAGGTCCCTCTCCTCGCCTACCTCCTCCAGCATCTGACATCTTTGGCCCTCTCCACCCGGCGCAGGGAAGATACTCTCTGCGACCCCAACAGTGTCCTCCCCAGGGCTAGTAATCTTTAAGGCATACTTGCGCTGGTTGGTGATAGAAAAAGCATCTTTATTACAAGCAGATGCGGACCAGATGTTGGCGAGTATACTTGAAAAAGATGCAAGAGCAAAAGTGGCAATTACTCAATGAGACAAACCCCTCGCAATCCGCCTCCTTAGCAAACACCGTTCCTGAAGAAACCTGGATTAATTTGTATGCCAAATTATTTGAAGCCATAGAAGGAATAACTAACCAGGAGACTGAAGTAAACGGTGCTGCTTAGCCCTATCTGGACTTGGAGATACTTATTAAAAAAGCAAACTATTCCAGAGCTCTGGGCCGAGATGGGATTACTAATAACATGATTAAACAATCTCCAGAACTCTATATTCCGTTCTTCTCAGATCTTTTCCATCAAATCTTTAGAATGAGATGACTGCTGGCATCATGGAAACAAGCTATCATTGTCCAGATATTTAAAAAAGGCAATAGGATGGATCCGACCAACGCCCCATAGCCTTGCTCGATGACTGGGCAATCTGTTGATGCCTTCCTCCTAAAATAATTGCAACTATGGATACAGTCTAAAAAAAGATTTGCCCCACAACAAACCGGTTTTCTGAAGGGGGCAGGCTACCCCCAGAATAAAATCTCTTCCTGCTTAATTTACTTAAAGGAAAGGCACACAATAGTAAACAAAAGATATACCTAGCCTTGATCTGAGAAAAGCCTTTGACAGCATCGATCGCCAGTGCCTTTGGAAGAAAATGGAATCGTGGAACTGCCCGCCCTCAATACTGGCTGCTATTAAATCTCTCTACAAATTCACTACCATACAAGTTCGATTGAATGCTGGGGGAATCTTGACTAATCCGATCCCCACGTTGAGGGGTTTGAAACAGGGTTGCCCACCCACCCCTACTCTATTCAGTCTTTTCTTTTCTGATGTAAGTGAATGCTTAAACATGGTAAAATAATTTCCCCCATCCATTGGAGCTGAGAAACTGTCAAGACTACTTTACGCATACGACATTGTGCTAGTGAACAAAACACCTATAGGCTTACAGAGGTCTTTAACTGCCCTTAATCAGTACCTGAAACAAAACAGATTCTTAATTAACTCAACTAAGACCAGTATTATGATGTTGGGTCCACGAAGAGGAAATGCAAGATCATCATTCAACTGGTACGTTGAAGACGAACGGCTGAGAACGACCCCCAGATTACCTACCTGGGGACCCTGGTAAATAATAGCTTGCGCAACCAACCAAGGCAGCTGTTTTTTTAAATCCAGGCTCCAAATCCTGGCTGGACAAGGAAGAAGGATCCACAACATTTTTGGCAAGTTTTCAATCTTGCCGGTATTGACGTTTTACAATCTAAAGGTGGTTCTTTCATTAACTTTTGGAGCAGATGCATTTCTCCTTACTTCATAGAAAATATGGCCTACATTGGAAGGAGCTTTCTGGAGAAAGATCCTGAATCTACCGAGCTAAGCTTCCACTGCCTCAATCAGATATGAACTAGGTTTTGTTTCATTACAAGCGCGAGTGACATGGAAATCATTGGCCATTTTTCAGAAAATTACAATGCCCTCACTGGCAGTGCCATATGAAATCTTCAAAAGCAAGCACTACAGAACAGAAAATGGGGGTCATTCTGAGTGAGGCGGTAAGGGGTTAACGGCGCTGGTAAAGGTGCCGAAGCCATCAACCCCTTACCACCTCATTACGAGTCTGTTCGTGGGAACCCGCTAAGGACGCCTGGTTTTACCTGGCGCCCCTAGCGGGTCCCGCGAGCAGACCAGGGTGCTAACAACAGGCCCGTTATTAATAGGCACATTGATAGCACCCTCCCCATTCCCATTGAGCCCTATGGGGGCTCAAATGGGAATGGGGATGTACCGGGTCCGGGTTCCTTGAATGAGGAATTACCGGGCCCTCCAAGATTGGAATGGGCCGGTAATTCCTCATTCAAGGAACCCGCATCCGGTACCTGGTAAGGGGGTAGCCATGCCGCTATTAGCGGCATGGTTACCTCCTACCATGTAATGACCCCCCAATGTCCTTATGAAGCAGTGGCTTCATTGCTGTTACAGCAGTCTAGAAAATCTGTAGTCTGATCTGGAAGAATTGAACAACTTTCCAGAAAAGATCAAATCCAAACTCTGACGAGACGATTGGGTCAGAACCCAAGAGTAAAGAATCTCACATCACCTCACAGACCTCTAAGAGAAGAAACAAAACCTCTGGGATCTCTTCCTAAATATCTCGCCAAGACCCTAGTGGATGGTACAGAAATCAGTATCAGTTCCTTTGTTTCAGATTTGAGCTATACCCTACCAATCAATTAATGAAAATCTACAAGACATCTGAGATGAAGGGCTGTAGATTCTGCCAGGAAATGGAAAATTTGGAGTCACTAAAGCATGTGACATTGCTCTGCCACGGTCTGACTGATCTAAGAACTAGACATAGACATATGAGCAAATTAATTGAAGCCCGCAATAACATTGAAAGTGAAGGAAATGTAGTCCTTCCTTTTCAGAGGGGAGAACCTTGCGGCTACGATTTCTTTGTTGAACTTCTTAAAGGAAGTATTTGAGCTGATTAATTGATCCATTTGGACAACGACTTACTACAAAGAAAAAACGTGTGTGGAGCAATCGGCGCACCATGCCCTGCTTTATGACTAGTTATCATCATTGTCGGTTTACTGTTTTACTTCCAGCTCACTGTCATTGATGCTTTTAGAATCACAAATCACAAATACGTTGGGCCATCTGCTCAACCCTGCGTTCACAGTGAAAACACATTTCTGCACCTCACTTGGCTGTACTCATGCATCTTTAAAATTTCTCATTGTTGGGTCTTTGCTCATCTCTCCCATGATTTGTCCTCTGGGTTTCCCATAGCACCTGTCACTTTCAATCAGGGAGATGTCTGCCTGGATCTCCAGGTGGTTTCCCAATGCTGAGGTCCCGGACCCTCTGGTGATTTTCATTCCCAGATGAGTTTACTGCTTCTCTGAGTATTCCCTCTCCAGACCAGGTATTAAAGTGGCCAGCAGAACTTAGCCGTTTGTCTGTGGTTGGTGGCCTTATTTGCTACACAAACCAGGGTGTATTATTCATGGGAAACAGTAGATGTCAATATTACCATTTCACCCATGCCAGTGTGATAATCAACAATGTCACGCTTGCTTTTACCCCAGGGTTCCCATTCTCCGAAGATGGGTTCACACTTATCAGGGGACCCACTTCATCTGTGGGGATAAAGGTGGGGATAAGGCCTATCCTTGGTTGCCCATAAATTGGGAAGGGGGCTACTACATGTGCTAAATCCTGCCTTCCATCTGGCACACTTGTACCTTTCCATCCCACTCTCGTCAGAAGAGGCACTTAGGGTGGGAAAGTTTCATCACTGGCATGGGTTATCTCCTTCCAAGATTGGGAGGTCAAGCTGAACCAAGATCGATTGTACAGATTATCCAGACTAATAGAAGAAGTTGCAAATGCCACTGTCACTTCCATGCCCTCCTGTCTGGCAAGCAAGGGGCTATTCGATCTTTGGTACTACAGAACCACATGGAACTGGACACCCTCTTAGTATCCAAAGGAGGCTTTTGTGCTCTCCTCAAGAGTGTATGTTGCACTTAGATTCCAATTTCTGATGGTAACATCACCAGAATTCTCACGAACATCCGCCACACTGTAGCCACCCTTCTCAAAGTTACTAGCTCATGGTTGGCCATATGATCCTTGGTCACAGGTATCCTGGCTTCATCAGAAACCTCTGTCGTCCAGATTGTCCTCATGATACTTTTTCTGCGCCTGAGCCTGTATTGTTTCATGTTGATAAGTAAATGAGTATGCACCTGTATCCACACACAATGTGAAAGGTCTTCCAGAGTGGCATAAATAGTGTACTTGAATACCACAGAAGTGCACTCCCCAGATATACTATTCTGCATGGTTTGCTCCCCTGAAGGTGTGAGTGGACCAGACTGGAGTGAAGGTTTCATAGAAGGGGGTTGAATTGAATTGGGCCACCCGTTTATGTACTTCTCTGTCTCTCCCTTGTGCTGGTTGAGCCATCAGCAGCTGCCATGTGTTACCCACTTGGAAGGGTCAGTAAGGAGGACGCGCACACGGAGTGAAAACGAACAACTCTTTATTCAATCAATATCAAACAGGAACTGGCGCTTCCCCACCTTACCCAGAACTCCCCTTTCTTCCTCCCACTCTCCGTTACAGTAGCTCCGCCTTCCCAACGGCGGGGGCCGCACTCAACCCTTGAGTGCCTGGCAACACCACCCCCGAACAATATGTCCAAACATCAGAGTCAACACTCTTCAACTAATCTCGCCGGCTTCTTGACGGCTCTCCGAGGTCTCTCGTCGAGGGTACTCGGCCCTGACGATTCCGGAGTTCCTTCTTCCTGACTTATTTTTCCCGGGTCTCTTCCCGGAGGGATTCACAAGTCATCCCGCGATTCTCGCGGCTCTGGAGAGATCGACCGCTGGGGCGGTTCCACTCCCTCACGTCTGCTGTAGTGTCTGAATTGTTGACAGTTCCTGGTGACAGCTCTTTTCTGGTCCTTGGCTGTCACCATCGTGCCTTTTACTGCGGTTACCCTCATGGGGCTCGGGGCAAACTGCGGATCTGTCTTCCTGGGTGTTGGTTGTTGAACGAGGACTTCATCCCCTATGTGAAAGTCCGGCATCACCGCGTGGCGGCGGGAATCAGTGTCCCGTCTTGCTTTCCTTTTGCCTCTGTGTCCCTTTGGAGTACGTCCATGTTGGGCAGCTCCTCGTATGATGAGTTGTGAGGTATGCGGGTTCTCACATTGTAGCAGAGCATTAACTCCGCGGGCGTCTTGTTTGTGGCTTCATGGGGGGTGTTTCTGTAGTCCCATAGGAGTCGGCACAGTGCCTGGTGAGGATCGACTGCCTCTACTCTGGCTCTTTGTCTCGTCTTCTTAATTGACGCCATGAAGCGTTCGACCATACCGTTCGCTTGCGGGTGACGAGGGGTTACCTTCATGTGTTCAAACCCCAGGTGTTCCGCTAGTATCCTGAACTCGTACCCGCAGAACGGTGGCCCATTGTCGGATTTGACTGTTTTAGGGATCCCCCACTCGCTGAACACTTCCTCTATTGCTGCCGCTACTTGCGGGAATGCAGTGGTGGTGACTGTCTTAACGATGGGGAATCTTGAGTGCTCGTCTATGAAGAGCAGGAGGTAGTCACCCGCTTCCATCGGCCCATAGAAGTCCATTGCTATGCGCTCCCACGGACGTTCTGGGATTTGTGTGTGTTGTAGCGGGGGTGGATGTTCCGGAGGGGCTATGCACTGGCATGCATGACAGTTCCTCACCCATTCTTCTACTGCTGCATCTAAAAATGGGAACCAGACGTGGCACCTCAGCTGCTTCTTTGTGTTGTCGGCTCCTCTGTGTCCCTCATGGGCCGTGTTGACGACCTCATTCCTTAGCGTGGCGAGGATGACGATCTTGCATCCTCTGAGGAGGATGTTGCTGTCTTTAACGGCTAGTTCTCTATGTATCCTGGCCAGCCTCTCGATCTCTTGTCTGCACACCCCTGGGTGCGCCAGCATTGCTCTACGATGGTCGTTCCACTTGTTGGTCGACGTGAGGCTGATGGCGAGGGCTGTGGTAGGGTCAGCGGCTGAGGCGGCGGCAACCCTCTCAAGGGACAACGCTGGGGGTAGTGAGTTGGATGATATGTACTGCACATAGGCGACATCCCCTTTCCGGGTCAGTGGCGCGCCGACGGGATGACGTGATAGATAGTCAGCGGGGTTCAGATCGCCCCCGGGACGGTGGACAATGTCATAATTGTATTCCTGCAGGCGGATGCCCCACCGCTCAATTCTGGGGGGCATTGTGGTGTGTGGGTTCCCAAATACGGACAGCAGGGCCTGGAGGTCCGTGATTAACGTGAACTTTTTCCCAATGATGAAGTTATGAAAATGCTCACAGGCCCAGACAGCGGCTAAGCTCTCCTTCTCTGCCTGGGAGTAGGCGAGCTCCGGGGTGGACAGTGCCCTACTGGCATAGGCGATCACGTGTCTTGGGTGTACATCTGGGCCGCTGGTTTCGGCCAGGATGGCGCCAAGGCCCACCGGGCTCGCATCCACGACAATTTCAGTGTGCCACGACGGTTTGAGGTATGCGAGGCGGTGCGCCTCCGTAAGGGCTCGCTTGATGTCAGAGAACGCCTGGCGGCAGGCAGGGGTCCACTCGAAGATTGACTCCTTTTGTAGAAGTTTCCTCAGCGGGTCGGTAAGGGACACATAGTGGGGTATGTACCTCGCACAGTAGCCCGCCATGCCGAGGAACGAGCGGACCTCAGCCACCTGTTGCGGCTCACCCAGGTTGGTGATCGTGTCGACTTTGTCAGGGTCTGGGAGCATCCCTTCGCAGGAGAAGATGTGTCCGAAAAATTTCAGTTTTGTCTTGCTGAATCGACACTTGGTGATGTTGAGAGTGAGGCCCGCTTCCTGAAGTGCCGCGCACGTGGCATGCAGGGCCATGTCATGGGATTCCTTCGTAGATCCAAAAACGAGGATATCGTCGCTGTAATTTAGCGTGCCCTTAATGGGTCTGATCACCTGCCATATAGACTCCTGGAAGATCTCTGCAGCGGATGAGATCCCAAAGTTTAGCCGCCGGTATCTGTAGAGTCCATCATGGGTGGCGAAGGAGGACGCGCACACGGAGTGAAAACAAACAACTCTTTATTCAATCAATATCAAACAGGAACTGGCGCTTCCCCGCCTTACCCAGAACTCCCCTTTCTTCCTCCCACTCCCCGTTACAGTAGCTCCGCCTTCCCAACGGCGGAGGCCGCACTCATTAACCCTTGAGTGCCTGGCAACACCTGTTAATCTGAGCTTTACTGCCTAGAACTGCTTTGTGCAAATGTCTTAACTAAAATGTGACTCTGGGTGCGCTGCTTTATGCAACCTGCTTCTGAGATAGTTCCTGTTTGGCAAAAGTAAGTTTATTTTAGATCACCACCTCGCCAGACGAGACTGCTTCAGCAGGTAGAAGTAGCAACATTAGGCAGACAGGCACTGCCTGAGCCATGTGAGAACTGTAATTGTGATTGGCAGAAATGTGTCCATGAATTTCTGCTGAATGTTCAAAAGTTTACTCGCCAATGTGTGAGAACCTTACCAATGCTTAGGAGTTACATTGTTAGAATCATGTTGTTTGCTGGGCCTCATTACGACCCAGGCGGTAAGTTACCGCCTGGGCCGTGACTTTACCACCATGGCGTAAACTACGTTTACGTCATGGTGGTTGGCGGACTTACCGCCCCATTCCGAGGTCGGCGCGGCGGTAAGTCCCCAATCCCGGTGGCGTAATTAACTCCATGGTCCCTTAGCGCCATGGATTTTAACACCTGCTAAAAGCAGGTGTTAAAAGCGCCATGGCGCTAAGGGACCTCGTAATTGGCGGTAAGGGGTCGGCGCAGCTAACGCTGGCGTAAACCCCTTACCGCCAGGGTCGTAATGAGGCCATATTGTTGCCACTGGACGGTACATGGACCAACCCCTTCCATAGAATAACCTGTGTGCATTACTGTATAAAAACCCTGTAAGTCTGGGAAAGGGGGTTGCTGTGCCATATACTGTTCAGTCATGGTTTCGTGCCCTGTCTTGTGGCTTATGTTTGTTTGTTTG
The DNA here is from genome assembly GCF_040938575.1 of Ambystoma mexicanum. Lineage (NCBI taxonomy): Eukaryota > Metazoa > Chordata > Amphibia > Caudata > Ambystomatidae > Ambystoma > Ambystoma mexicanum. The sequence goes on from NC_090922.1 coordinate 114,696,588, forward strand.
TTTTTGTTTAATCATGTATGATGCGCACAAGACCCGGAGGTATCAGGGCGCAGCAGTTACAAGAATATGCAAAGCTTATCTGTCTGCTGCTTTGCTGACTGCCATTCAATCTACCTGAAGAATAAGATGGTGTTGATGACTCTATAAGATACTAGAACAAAATGGGCCCCTTAACTAGCTCGTTTCCCAGCCTGACGGAAGACAAAAAAACAAAAACTACCATATCAACCTGCAAAAAACCCTGGAGAACTGACCCAGTGGAGCAGAGCACCGTAACTATGGCTATTCTCCTGGAGGTGGATGGAAAAAACATTTAATTCCTGAAATCCTTAGTAGAAAACAACAGGCCAACCAACAGGATTTTTGGGTACAGTTTCCAGAAGACTTTTCAAAAGAACCAGGAGAATAAGAAATGTCTTCCATTCCATTAGAACACCTCCTGGGCAACTGGTCAAATTGAAGCCCTCTCGGATCCCTGAGTTTCGAAGACAGATTATAGCAGAACAAATAGAAAACATGCTAAAGCTTGAGGTAATGGAACCTTCAGAAAGTCCCTATCATTCTAGTAGCCAAATCCCATAACTCATGGAGGTTCTGCATAGAGTTTCGAAGAGCAAAGTCTACCTTCGTTTTTTGCCAGTTATCCTAGGTCAAGAATCGATGAGTTGATAAAACTCCTAGGGAATACCCAGTTCATCAGCACCCTGGACTTGATGAAAGGCTATTGGCAGGTCTACTTGCACCCTGCTGATTGAGAAAAGACTGCTTTTAGCACCCCCCAGTGGCCTGTACGGGTTTACAGTTCTCCTGTTTGCCCTACATGGAGATCCTGCTATATTTCAGAGTTTAACGGATAGAGGGCTACAACCTTACTTGTCTTTTGCAAGGGCCTATTTAGATGATATAATGATGCATCGCTCAAGCTGGGAAGAACATCTACACCACCTATGTTAGGTTGCTAGAACCATAAAAAGGCCAGGACACACAGCTAACTCCATACATGTGCCATAAGGCCCAAGGTGCCGTAAAACGCCTAGGTTACTTTGTCAGCAAAGGGTTAATACAGACCCAAACTGAAAAGTAAAAGCAGTGGCCCAAACACCAGCCCCAAAAACCAAGCGGAAACTGAGAGCTTTCCTAGGGCTAGCCTGACCCTTTCTACCCCTGCTGCTAGTCTGACAAACTTCAGAATTCACAACCCAACAACGTGTGTGTACCCGGGAACACCAGAACAGTTAGGATGCCCTAAAGAAGGTCCTTTGCAATGAACCCATCCTTAAAATGCCAGCCTTTAACAGCTTATACCCAGACTTGGGTGCTGTCCTGCCCTATTTGCATGATGATCAAGAACACCCGGTTTTGTATACCAGTCGTACACCAGCTATATAACCCGGGAACAAAATTGTGCAACTGTGGAGCTGGAAGCCCTGGCAATCAAATGGACCATCATCAGTTTAAGTTTAAGGTATTGCATGACTGGCAGACAAATTCCAGTTCATTACAGATCGTCCTCCTTTAAATAGGATATATCTACGTAAAGACACCAATGCCAAGGTAATGAGTTGCTCTGCGTAATAAAAATCACAGGATGTTCTGCTCCTCGCTCCCCCTTATCAGTTTCCCACCCGCGGTACACTGCCTTGCTTTCTCGAGGAGCGCATTAATCAGTCCAATTCAAATGAGTGTATATACTTTATTTTTCAGCCGCCTGGTAGTTCACATAAGGCGGCCAGTTCCCCATGGGGCGCTAGTGCCCTAAATGCAAACCGAGCATGTTGGCAGCTCAAGGCCTCTAACCTGACTCCCATGGATCTGTCCTTCAGGAATGCCTCAGCCCTACCCTTGCTCTGCCGTTCACTTTACAATCGCGTTCTACAGGCCTACAGCTTGATAAAATTAAACCATTATCTCTCCGCCTGAATGCCACTATTCCCAGCTTCACTCCTGGGGATTGGGAAAGGGAAAATATTTAGAACCTTTTGTTATGCCACACTACTACACTAACAACAGGGAATACAAAATGCTAGGCCTCACTTCCAATATGGCAATGCTTCAGTATTTCCTGCATCCCAGCCCTGTATCTGCATCATTGTCGTTACACATTTTATTTCACTACTGCTTCATAATATCACCCGTGCCCTATTCCTGGTCCTACCTTAGTCTCCATAACTACCTTAAAGATACATTTACTACTTACTCCATATTTTCATATGCAAAGTTGTCATATACCCAGCTCCCAACTGCGCTCCTCATGTCTCTTTCTCGTGCGCTAATAGATTTTCCTCTAAGTCTGAATCGTTTGGACATGCATGGAAGCTGCACGTACATCCAAACTTTCCCCCCCTTTATTTAAACCTCTATTATCTAACCCAACAGATTCCCTTCTTCTAGAATCATAATCTTTGGGCACCCATATCCTGCACATGTGATGTAAACTTCCCCCATCTGTGGGCATCGTTTTCTGGGGTACAGATAAAGTAAAGAGAATCGCTATCTCCAGCTAAATCAACCCAGTGCTACACATGATTTTCTAGATCTGGCGGGGCCGAAGTTAAGGTTAAGGAACATTCTATTCTCACCATTGTGAGAAACCTGAAGGTGTCTCCCTGACTAGTCCCCGGGGATATGCCATCCTGGTGGCCAGGACACGGCCATCGCTATTGGATCCAGTTCTTGGAGGTTGACCGGTGCGGGAGGATCACCTGGATTGGGGATCCTCGGGGAGTTGAAGTGGGACACTGACGGGTGAGACACAGTATCCCCTTTGTTATACCTCCTTTTCCCCATCCTACCACGTAGGATACTCAGAAACTCTACCCACTTTTCCAACAAGAACACTCTCTTTCCATAAAAGACAATGGACTTACACCAGAGCCACTTAGCTGGCATGTCCCAACACAAGGGTCAGGCAGAGTCAGGCAATTAGTAATAACCACACACACCTGACGGTCCTTTACCTTCCCCACAAGGATAAAAGGTGGAGCACGAGAGCACACTACGAGCAAGGCAGATCGCACGACGAGACAACTACTCCAGGACGGCAGTTCACGAGGAGGAGAAAAGCAGCGAGAACCAAAGGGACGAAAAGGAGAGAAGTGGCCTTGAATGTTTAGACCCAGACCTTCGAAGCCTCTGTGAAAGGAATCAAAAGACTGCAAACAATAACCGATGTGTGCTGTAGCAGATATCAATTGTACACAGAGCCCTCCTACACTGATAACCAGGACGGGGAGAGACGCTAGCTACCGTGGTACCGCCCTTGACTCCAGAGACAAGAAAAGCCAAGCGGTTCATCACAGCCGCTGAGTCGGAGGGAGAACCGATATGAAACCGAACTGTGTTGAGCGAATGTTGCAAATGGGAAACTAAGGGGAATCAAAGAACTGTTAAAGGGAAAGATCAGCTGCAGAGGGGTCCGGTGCCAAGTGGGTGCTCAATCGAAAGACCCTGGCTGATCCCCCTTTTGTTGAAACTACAAATACCAGAATGCTCTAGAAGAACCACAAGAAAAAGGTCAAAGTGGTCATACAGGAGTTGAGTAAAATCCCCTGTACAGTCGAAAGTCTTTGACCCACAAATAATGGGAAAACAAAGGGAAATAAATCCTGTTTCATGATAAAGCAGAAGGCACTGTATAACTGGCAAATGTGAACCCGTCTGAGGGATGCCTGCATAATGGCGTGAAGCATGATGCCCTAATGACCATTGTGTTGACACGAGTGAACACGAAACATATGTACAATATTGACAATATTACACAATGCTTGTAGTGTGAAACCTGCAGAGGAAGAGAAGAATGATACAACCATGCCATGATCACAGTAGTCTTCATGATCCTTACCACTATAACTAATGCATTATACAACTGAATTAACACAATCATGAAAGAAGAACACATGCTCTACTTAAAATGCTTTCTCTAAAACATCAATTATTGGCAGTCACACTTAAACAGATATATCTTTATTCTGGAAGCTGCTTTGTATCTGGCAAAGGGGGAGCTATGTGAGATGCCTTCCAGAATTCAGAAAGGTGAACCCAATACCACAACTCCTTTACCTTGATGGCAAATGGTGTTGCATACACAATGGTGTAGGGCCTGTTAAATCTGGTTTGACTCCAACGATGGACAAAGTTCCTTACATAGATGGTTATCTCCAGGCAGGTGCTGCAGGGGTGGTAAGCTTACATCATTGAATGCCATGCCATCCTCTGAATCCTCTCCTCTTTTTGGTGCTATCTGTTGAGAGAGAACTTTTTTGCATCTGTTGAACTGATGCAAATACCTTGTAAACTCCTCCCCCAAAATACTTGCAGACCTGTGAGCATCAGATGCACTACGTGTAGGTGAAAATGGCATGTGCATTCTCCTCCCCGTCACAATCTTGTGAGGCAAGAGGTGATGGTCTTTGCAGGGTTACATTCTAAAACTGAGCAAAGCCAGGGGCAAACAGTGGACCTAGTTATTTTAGAGGGTCATTCACAATTTGGACAGCTTCCTCTGAAGAAGTGCATTCATCTGTTCAACAATTCCATTGGCCTGAGGATGATAAATGACGGACATTTTATGCCTAATGCCTAACAATGCAATTATCTCTTTAAATAGCTAATTGAATCAGGGAGTACCGTTATCAGATTTAAGAACTTCGCACACTTCCAAGTGGGGAAACACCTCACGAACAAGAAATGTGGCCACTGATTAAGCGTCTGAATGTGCACGTGGCCTGCCTCAACCCAGCAGGTGAAAAGGCAGACAATGACAATAAGGTATCTGTAGGAGTTGCATCTTTCCCCCATATCAGTGAAATCTATATTTAGCTCACGGAACGGTCCACTGGGGCGGGATAATGTGCCATACAGTGTCCTCAACATTTGCCCTGTATTATACAGATGACATGCAGTACAATTAGCTACAAAATCATTCAACAATTCCTGCAGGTTCGGGACAAACTAATCCTCCTGAATGTCTGGGATGACATGCTGTTTAGACATATGTGCCGGGTGATGCAGCTGAGTAAGAGCAACCATCAGCAACATTCGGGGCATCACTACTTTACCTGTGGTGACCTGTCTCCAGATAAGATCAGTGGGCGATTACATACATCCCCTTTTGCACCACAACTCTTTCTCTTCTTGGGGTGCCTTTCGCTGCAGTTCAATAATTTGAGTGATTGATACAGTGGTGTATGGAACCTCTAATTTCACTTGCAAACTTGCTACTTCTGGAGATATACCGCAATGTGTTGCACTTGGATATATGGTGCTGCTTTGAATGCCTGATCTGCTGCCTCGTTGATACAGAAGCAAATTTTGTCTGTGTTGTTAGTATGAGCAGCGCACTTAACCAATGCGACAAGTGTGGGCTGCGAGAGGGCATACATTAATCTGTTTAGTAATGCTGCATGTTGCACTGGGAACCCATCAGCCCTGAGAAACCCTCTCCACTTCATCAGGATAATCCTGAATGCACAGTGGTAGTGACATTCGTTGAATCAGAGTATATTGTCACCTGGCACCCTTGGGATGCTTCCAGTTCTTCAATTAGGGCAATGAGCTCTGCAGCTTGGGCAGAGTAGTACATGGGCAATCTTTTCTGAACCAATACCTCACACTCTCCATCTACTAGGCAGACCACTGCCGCGCCCGGGTGTCTTTTGCCCGTGTCCTGCAGTCGCTGAAAAATACATGAAGAAGGCTTCGCCCTCCTCAAGTGCACCGTCCCTCGCCTTAGGTGTATCATTCTCAGGACCCTCGTAGGTAACACTGTCCCCCTCATTAATTGGTTCAGTGAGAAAAGAAGCTGGATTGATAGTTTTACACCTAAAACTGTGAATAGAATGGCTTGATAAAAATCACTTTGTATTCTGAAGCCCTTTGTGTAGTCTGGGTGGATTTGGACCTCTCAAGAACTGCGAACACTACGTGTTCCACATATGGAGTTGCCCCCATAGTAGTCGTGGCAGATTTTCCAATGACAAAGGTTGCCATCAAAGCTTTCTCACATGGGAACTGACCTTGAATCAGTGAGTCTAACATACCATTATAAGTCAAGGGTTTGCAACCCATAGTACTTTTCTGTGTCAGCACTACTGCCATCACTTGTCCATTTGAATGGGAAAACAAATAACATTCCTGTGTGTTGTTGGGGTTGCTAAAACAGGGGCATTACTGATAACATCTTTGAGCTCTTGGAAGCATGTGACCATCTCTTCTGTCCATCTAATGGGGCTTTTCACCTTTTGGGCCTTCTTCTGTCATTGTAATAAGGGCCCAATGTCTGTGGTGTAATCAAAGGTCCTTGCCCTACAGTAATTTCACATCCCCAGGAAGTTCTGCATGTCTTTAACTGTAACTGGCTGTGTGGTGCTGTGCACTGCAGCTGCACGCTCAGGTGTTACTCTCTTACCATCCACTGACATAAATTGTCCTTAATATAACACTTCCTGTTGACAGTATTGCATTTTGGCCCTGTCCACCTTGTACCGTTTGTCTGCTAACAATTTTACAGTGTGTTGGAGTCCTATATGCACTGCTCTTCGCTTGCACCGCATACCAACAAATTATCAACATACTGGATTATGATACTGGGCACGTGTATGTTCCTTATGTCTGCGTGGAGTACTCTGTTAAAATATACTGGGGGACTCAAAGTGCCCCTGTGGGAACCGAGTATGCTGTAATATCATCCTGTGATGTATGAAAGCAGAGAGGTATTGGGAATCGGAATGCAATGTGATGGAGAAAAACGCATTCTTTAAATCAATGGCAGTGAAATAAGTCACTGTGGTAAGTATGTTACAAATGATAGTTGCTGTGTTCGGTACAACCAGGAATTCATCTTGAACTACACTGCTTAAGGGGTGTAAGTCCTGAATCATCCTCCAACTAGATCCCTTTGATTTTTTAACATGGTATATAGCCTGAGACTGATCACGGTGGTATGGAGAACATAATTTCCGTTGTGTGCCCTGTCCTTATCTTCCTCCTGTGCGGGGGACACCCCTGCAACCCCATAATCTTACCTGCCCTCCTCCCCCATTACTTACCCTGTCATCTACAAGGGACACCCACGGCCCCTACTACGTCCCATTGTCCCTCCTCCCCACCCTCCTTCCCCCAATCACGCTCACACGTACAAAAAACTAACCCCAGTCCCCTTCTTTACCTTTCATGTCTATCTTTCCCCCAATTTCCGGTGAGTTTACCATGAACAAATCGTCCGGAACATCTTGTCTGTGTCGCCTCCTGTTTATATTTCTTTGATACAGTGTTTTAATACGTTTCTGCTTCCTTTGGGGGAAATTGGGACACTTTTCCTTGCACCTTTCCTGTCTGTTACACTCTGTTCCTGCACCGTCACCCTTTCTGGCATGGTGTAGCCCATGGTGTAGCCCATAGGCTGTCTCCTAGTACAGGTTTTGAGGGGCAAGAGAGAAATGTAAGAGGCAGTTCAAGTGTAGTAACATTATGTACCAAAGATAATAAAAGATCATGCCTTGCCCACCTCGCCTGTCTGTGGCACAAAGCACCCAGGCACTATTTCCTGCTACAAAAGCAACCCACTGGGATTACTAGACTGAGGGCCTGATTCATGGAATTAGCTGTGCGGAACATAGGGTACTTCCGCGCGCAACTGCGTGCAAATCCGCCTTTGTCGATTCATGGAATCAAATGTGCAGTACTTTTCCTGGACTTGCGTGGAGTTTGCACTGGCTCGGCACGTGTGTGCGAGTCGCCGAGGGCATTGCGCGAGACTCCAAGCAGAGCGGGGGTGTGGCTTGCGCAGAGGTTTGGGAAGGGGGCAGAACACCAAAAATGTGGAAGAACTTGCGAAAAAGTGGGCGTTCCGAGTAACGTCATGCAGGCAGTCCCTTGCATGCCCACAATTGCGCGGCACAAGACATATTCATGGATTCAACCGTGCAACGTCTCATCTGGGAAATGGCCACGCAACTCCTTAATACGGTCCACCACACAATGGCAGGCGTAAGTACACTTGTGTGTAGGACTTGCTGTGCGCAGGCTGGGTAGCATGTCGGATTCCGGGGTGTGTGTACTCAATCGGGCTTCCGATGTAACTTAGGGGTGCACGTAAGCAGTGTAGCGGGGTGCAGGACAATTTTACAGGGGTTCGCACACAGATTTCCCAAGTTATTGCAGCTACAGTTTTTTATACGCATGTTGTCAGGGTGCCGGATACAGTTACCAGGGAGCCAACGCAGGGTCTCTGAGTCGCAGGCCGGCTTATGGGGTACCTTACACACTGTTTGAAGGGTGCGTCTATTCGCGTCCAGGGGAGCGCGCAAAGGTAGCGGTTCTGGCTGTTTATGCTTTGCGTGTGGGCGTGTCAGGGGCGTTCCGGGCACAACTTGCGAATACGGTTACTTTGCACTGTAAATTCCATGAATACCCGGGCGTGCGATTTCTGCGCACATTCCCATGAATCGGGCATCTGCACACGTCTTTAAACAACTGCGTCGAACAATATCTACAACTCCCATAAGTAAGCATCAGCACCAGGGGTCAAAGTGGGCGGGAGCGGTCGGGAGCGGTGCTCCCATACTTTTTATTTTTAAGTTTACTGTTCCTATACTTTTATTTGAAAAAGAACCCCATCCGGAATGGTTTAGTTTTAAAATTAAAGTGCAGGAAGAAGTTGAAGCTTGCACTTCAGTGCACTGCATTGAACATTCCCATAAATGGCAGCTGTGTTTGTTTGGGGGTTTGGATTGTGTGTGGGGGGGGCGCGGGCATGGGGTTTGTGGGGTGCGGGGGCAGACGAGCAGGGAACATAGTTCCACTACTTCTTTTCGTACACTTCGACCACGATCAGCACTGGATACATAACAACTTTACAATAAAACACAGCGGCCCCGGGGTCGAAGGCTCGGTATCGCAGCAGATAGCAGCACAGAGAAAGGCGTCACAATCCAGAGACGTCCTAAACTGACGTGCTCCACTGCCCATGGCAGAAACCGAGAAGAGCAAGGACAGTGTCGTACAAGAGCGTTCATGTGCACAGGAAGCGCCTATTCAGCACAATTGCCAACGCGCCCACGCAGTGTATCCAGGCAACAATTTATACAGAGGAACAGTGCTGAATGTTACCAGTTCAAGTGCGTGCCCCCATGAGCATATCCAAACAATCGTATATAATACAATACAAGGTATTTCATTGGCATGACAAGTTAGACAAATACTGCCAAAGTAAATACGCAAAATGCATAAAATTGTACATTCTCTGCAGTAGTGAGCATCTTAGTCGTCCCCTTTTCTAAAAGTCCAGATATCATTGCATGCAGTGTCTTCTGTAATGACACGCATGGACATGTTTTGCTGTTCTAGCTGCCTGTTGTCTCAGGAGGATGCAGAAATGTTCTTGTCTGTTTTACTGCCAAAGCCTGCCTTATTCGTGCATAATGTGGAGACACGTGTGCCCCAAATGTCATTGTTTGCAAGACAATACAGGAGAACATGTATTTTACTGTCTACTTCTCAGAAGTCACCCTCTTGATAGTTTCTGCCCTCCCCGACCATTTCGTCTTGTTTACGCTGTGTCGGCCATTCGATGTTACCAGTTATTGGTCACTCGGTCTGGATTTGGTGAGGACGTGTCTGCGTTTTCGGATTTTGTGACAGTTAAGGACTCTGCGAATGCTATCCAGAGCGGTTCGCATAGACACAGCCTATCAACGCTGTGCAAAGAGGCAGAGGCCATGCCCAAGTTAAGGTGGGATCCCGAGCCATGTTGATCTTGCTTCTTCCACTTGCATGATACCATTGCTACATTTTGTTCCGATACAAGGTTTCTGTTCAGTCTCAGTTTAACTGGCATATACTGGGTGTCTAGGCCCACGTGCGCATGCATGCTAGGCTTCCACAGCAGTGGAACATGGTTTATAAGGGTGATGGACAAGCGCACCCAGTGCTTCAACCAAGAGGCCAGCAGACTAACAGAACCTCGAGAATCGCTTTCTACTTTCTTGCTGTCTCTCTGTCACGGGGTCCTGTCTGGGTTCCCAAAAGCCTCTTGTTTACTTTCCTCCTGGATGGACTGCCTAAGGGTATCGCCCGTACACCCAGAGGAGTTATGGGGAGGGGGTGCCGGATAAGGGAGGCTTTAGCCCTGATCTTTTGTTTGTAACCCTGGATAGAAGCTCAGGGGCTACAACCAAAAGGCTAGCTAGCCCCAAGTCCTGACAACCCTGACGGCATAGCCCAGGATCTTTTCCAGACCTAGCAACATCCCTGCCTTTCCTCGGGTCTGACTTCCCTCCTGTACATCCTCGTCGATGCCTCGCCATGCCCTCGTACCACCACCTCTCATAGGCTCAACTGTATCAGAGTTGGAGTCTGTCGCCTTCTGATCCTCTCTGCTGCTTCTCACTGGAACACTTAGTTTTCACCTGTATTTCCTACCTACTGTGCAGTCTCTCCCGCCATCTTTTAAACACATGTTTCCCCATGCCTCCTTCCTGTTCTCTTTCCCTTCTGCCTAAATGTTCTCTCTCGCTTTTTCACTCTCTCGCCTTCCCCTCCATCTTTGATGTTCCTCTAGGCCTAGGCCTCCATTAGGGTTTGCTTTACTTTTCACTCTCCTCTGTGCCCCTGGCCCCCAACTACTTCTGTCCAGTGCTTAATTTGTAAAAGAATAAGTGCCAGGTCCTGGTTATAAGGCAGTAGCTCACTAGCACCCATCCTCCGCAAACTGGCATCGCCCCCTGGCAACGCAAGTGCCACCATATACCAATGTCGGTGAAGTGAACTTCCACCACAAGCTGCACCCAATACCAGTGCCTCCTAATGGATGGATATGACAGAGAGGAGATATGTCAAGTTGCACAACAGCATCAATACCAGAGAATGGGCCTCATTACAACTCAGGCGTTAAGGGTTAACGCCGTCGTTAACCCTTAACGCCTGATTCCAATTTTAACGGCTGCTTTTAGCAGGCATTAAAATCCATGGCGCTAAACCGCCTTGGTGCTAATTACGGCACCGTAATTTACGGTGCCGTAATTAGCGCCTTCCCCACTCCCATTATGCCCTATGGGGCAAAAATGGGAATGGGGAAGGGTAAATGGGAAATGGGGATTTACCGCCCCACTCACCTTGGAATGGGGCGGTAAATCCGCCATCCACCATGGTGTAAACATAGTTTACACCATGGTGGTAAAGTTGGTGTACTTACCGCCTGGGTCGTAATGACCCCAAATGCCTATAGCAATCAACAGAGATTTGGAGCTGTTGTGTATTTTGTGACCAGGTCAAAATAATAAATAACTTAACATCCAAGCTAAGGACTGTCAATGAAGTACATAAAGTCAGATGCCAGTAGCATTGCACTGTACTTTGAACTGGGAAGTCAGCCTTATAGCAGCATGGTTTAAAAGTGTGATTTCAAGACCGTAGTCCAGTTTAAAAATATTGCACCCAAAGCATGTAACTAGTTCCCAGTTAAACATATTATTCAAAGGAATGGGTGACATACAACAGTGTATATTGTGCAGAGCAGTTTGGGCCATAGAGCAACAATTCCAAAACGAGCACACACATTGCAATGCCCCACACATGGCATGTGGCTCAATCTGTGGCAGTGCCCAGCATGTCTGCCCATCAGCTGGTATACCCACAATTGTTGATCATGTGTAATTGTGCATCAAATGGCGGTCTGCCAGTCTCCTCCCTTCTTCAACACCTTCCACGCCACCATGTTGCTTTCCTTTGTCCTTCACTCTGCGACTCTTTCATACATTCAGCAGAGATTGGTGACCCTCTGAGGTTTCTGAGTTGGAGGCAGGTGCTGCACTGTGAGTATATGAGAAACTGAGCGTTGGCAGTGCTGGAAAAGCACACCCACTGGTTGTTCTGACATGTATCTGGCACCAGCTATTATACATCTGGTAAATGCCTTTTTCATTTTTTATAACGATCTGATCTGTGCATATAACTATCTGCCTCCATGCCACTGAATGGGGAATATCTGAAATTAGTACAGCACGTTAGGATGTATTTAAAGACCCCCTTGTTTGCTGCCAAAACCACTCGAAGCCCATCCCCCACCCCTATGAGGCCCAGCAGCTCATGCTGCCACTGTCTGGTAAGTGAAGGGTTAGACACATTGCTGGCACATGGTGTGGGTGGCATGTGCTCGGCGCATCACACTCACGCAGGCTACGTAGCCTAACGAGAACATGCCTGTCATAGACAGTTGCAGGACTTAACTCTCACAGCCAATTCAGCAGGGTCTTCTACGGGAGAAGCCTTGCAAATATTATTTTACACTCCTTGCATCCGAGAGGCATTTAATTGAAATGCTCTTCATAGGTAGCAGATAAATGGAGTACCTAGTCTCTAACAAGAAAGCCTAATAAGTGGTGCAACAAGGTTAGGGACCTGACCCTGTCAAGGGGGGATGGGGACCCCTCTTAACCTGGGGTGGGAGGCCTACCAAGGTTTTCACCAGAGCCAGTCCTGCCCCTGAGGCGGTTTGTGTGATTTGGGAGGGTCCCCGCCTCTGCCCCTTCTAGCTGTACCTGCATGACTGCAACTAGTACCACCTTCTCTTGCCCCATAACCGCATTGCACAATGCTGTACAGTTTCTCTCTGTTTAACCTCTAGGGCCACATCATCCAGCGGGCCTGGCATTGGAGGAACGCGCAACCGAACTGCGCGGAACTATGGAACGGTGGAGCAATCTGCACATCAGACCAGCAATTCATCGCTCCATGCTAGAAGGACTCAATTTCCCTTGCCTTCACAAGGACCGCGGAGCAGCCCGCATATCAGGTCGGCATCCCAGACTCTAGGCAGGACTTGAACAGCAATGCTATCCTTACCGTCGATAGGGCTGTGGAGCGGTGCCCATATCAGAATGGCATGGCAGATGCTCCGGTCTGCCTAAATACAAACTGGCACTTAGATGGTAGTTTGAGCAGGCCACAATTACCAAATGCCGTCTGACCCACTTGCAAGAATATGCTGGGCTTCAACCCTTCTTAATGTGTTTGCTTCACTAACATCTAACCCGGGGAAAAGCAAGCCAGCAGGTGACCCAGAGAACCAGCCGAGGAAGAGTGCCAATGGAGGGGGAAAGAAGAGGATAAAAAGGGGCACAAGGAAGAGGAAGGTGTGGCTTACTCAGATGAGGTCAAGCGAGCAGAAGGAGAACCAAGTGGAGGAAAGATGGTGCAGAGGAGCATGGACAAGGATTGTGCAAGGTGTGTGTGTAAGTGTGTCTGCAAGGTGTGTGAGTGAGGCAAATGGAGGCAGAGTAGAGTGTGACAGAGGGAAAGGAGGCTGACTGAGGGCGAAGGTGGGGGTGGGTTGTAGATTAGTTGTAGGAAAGATCAATAGTAGTATAGTACGGAGGCGAAAGTAGTAAAGTTCAGAGGAGAGGGTGGTAGTAGTGGAACGTGGAGCGTGATAGTAGTGGAGAGGAGAGAGGAGCCATTTGGAGATGCAAGAGTAGCTGTGCAGAGAGGGGAGAGTAGCCGTGCAGAGAGGGGAGAGTAGCCGTGCAGAGAGGGGAGAGTAGCTGTGCAGAGAGGGGAGAGTAGCTGTGCAGAGAGAGGAGAGGAGCTGTGCAGAGAGGGGAAAGTAGCCGTGCAGAGAGGGGAGAGTAGCCGTGCAGAGAGGGGAGAGTAGCCGTGCAGAGAGGGGGGAGTAGCTGTGCAGAGAGGGGAGAGTAGCTGTGCAGAGAGTAGCTGTGCAGAGAGGGGAAAGTAGCCGTGCAGAGAGGGGAGAGTAGCTGTGCAGAGAGGGGAGAGTAGCCGTGCAGAGAGGGGAGAGTAGCTGTGCAGAGAGGGGAGAGTAGCCGTGCAGAGAGGGGAGAGTAGCTGTGCAGAGAGGGGAGAGTAGCTGTGCAGAGAGGGGAGAGTAGCTGTGCAGAGAGTAGCTGTGCAGAGAGGGGAAAGTAGCTGTGCAGAGAGGGGAGAGTAGCCGTGCAGAGAGAGGAGAGTAGCCGTGCAGAGAGGGGAGAGTAGCTGTGCAGAGAGGCGAGAGTAGCCGTGCAGAGAGGGGAGAGTAGCTGTGCAGAGAGGGGAGAGTAGCCGTGCAGAGAGGGGAGAGTAGTAGGGCATCAAAGGGAAGTGTCATATTGGGGAGAGGAAGAGTCAATGAGTAAACATTGGAGGGACAGAGGTGAAGAGCAGGAGAGGTGAGGGAGAAAGAGAGGAGAGTAGAAGAGAGGTAGAGGAAGGATAGAACAATAGGGGGAGGAGTACAAGGGTGTTTCAGGAAAGGACTGCGTAATACCAAAGTGTTTGGAAGGCACTTCTTGTACCAAGTGTACAGTGGGACCTAGGTTAGGATTCACCTAGATTGTTCCCAGAGAGTGATATAGGTAGAAAGGGTTTTTGCTCTTAAACCATCATGACCAGCGAATCAGTGGTTAGACAGTAGATGTTAATGCCATTTAGTGACTATCCTGGGGTTAAGGGACGCCAGTGCTAGCGAAGGAACTACCAGGGGAAGATGAGAGAGAAACAGAGAAAGAGGAGTGCGTGTGAGAGAGTGTGAGATGGCTCTTAATAAGCTGCTTCTTAAATGGTTCAATAAAATACCTTGAACTGTGTGAGAGTTGATGCGTTCTTGAGGCCATCTGTGACAGTGGTATTTAACAGATAAAAACTGCGACCGGCACATTTGCCCCTGAAAGGCCAATCAAAGTTCATGTTAGCTACCCAAAGCTGTGCCTACTCAGAAGACAATTAATCTGAGTAACAGAAAAACCTTTCCAAACTTGTTTCACTTATTATCATGATGTATATCTATTAAATGCATGAAGGACTTTACATTCTTTTCCCAAATATTATATGAACAATCTGAATTCCTGTCTCAAACCTCAAGTTCATTTTGGTGGCTAAGTCTAGAAACTAATTTATAACAACCAGGATGTACATATTTGTCAGGTTGATTATGTGATTGGTGTACGTTTCAAGTCCTATTAATAAAACAGTATTTTTAAATGGCAAACATTTACACATTTGTTGTACCATCTACAGCTGAGGAAATATGTGGTCAAGAGCCCAAGTTGCAGAGTTTAACAAATCCCATCTTCTACACTTAACTAATAGTTTGATCCTGGCTTGTCTGCTTAAAATAGATGTTCCTGTAAGTGAGTCATTTCACACTGTATACTATTCAAGCAATGCATTCTTCATGGTATTGCTGCTTACATAATAATAATTCATATATTGCATATCACAAAGTTTGGTCTCTCGGCGTATACATGCTAACTTCTAGGAACATACCTTTCCATGCTTTACTTTGAATATTAAAGACTGACGTGACTCTTGTGATGTCACTTTAGTGATGTCAATAAATGTGCAACATCTTGCCACACATGGCCTCGCCCTCACAAATCCTAGGATGGGCCCTGCTTAGGCTCCTGCCAAGATGGAAAGTCATGTGCGCAGAGCATAATGTGCAGTCACTACACAATAATGGTCACGTCTATTTAAAACACTATCTTAAAGGGTTGCGTGTATTTGTTTTGATCATCACTGTGAATCTTGTGTGTTGGGGTTAACTCTTCTTGCATAAAAAAAATACATTCCGTGTCAGTATTGAGACGGTTTCTTCTCAAATTCACATCATCATATATTTGAGAGTCATTGGGCCTTATTACGACCCTAGCGTTAACCAATGGCGCTATTAGCGCCATGGTTAACGCCGGTAACTTACCGAATCCGTCATGGTGAAATGGGGAATTACCACCCCATTCCAAGGTTGGCGGGGCAGTAATTCCCCATTTACCATTGGCCCTTCCCCATTCCCATTTTTGCCCCATATGGCTCAATGGGAATGGGGAAGGCGGTAATTACGGTACCGCAAATTGTGGTACCGTAATTACCTTCAAGGTCCCTTTGCGGGTCCCTACCTTAACAGCTGGTACAGACCAGCCGTTAAGGTCGGGAGCCGCAAAGGGACCTCGTAGTAAGGTGTTAAGGGGTTTACGGCGCCGCAACCTTTTACAGCGCCGTTAACCCCTTAATGCCTGGGTCGTAATGAGGCCCATTGTGTAGACCAGAGTTGCAAGGTCTAGAAAAGATCTGGAGCTACGCTAATGTCGGGACTAACCCAAGTGGACCAAGTGGCTGGCAGTTTGCCTGGGAGTGCTGGGAGCCACTAACCTGCTCAAGGAAGCCGTCGGCAAGAGGAAGTTGCCACGGGTATTTTTCGAGTGGAAACGCTGTATTCTAACTGTGTGCGTTTATTTCTGCTACTCTTTGTTGGAGTGCTGTTGGACTGTTGTCTATGGACTTTACCTGCTAGCACGCTAGCACGTTACTTACTGCTGCACTTTCTCCATTCTCCTTGCAGTGAACTGGGTGTGTCTCTAGCCCCGCCCCCACTAGCCAGCAGCCTACAACAGGTCCGGTGCCTGCGCACCCGCGCACGCACCGAAGTGGACCAAGTGGCTGGCTGTTTGGCTGTTCGGCTGTTCGGGTGTGGGGTGCAAGGTGGAGACTCCCATTTCTTAAAATTTCTCTCTCTGCATTTGCAGTGTTTTACTGTATGGTACCTGCCATTCATATTCTTTGTAACTAACCGGCAAATTTGTAAAAACCTACTGTGTTTTACGTGAATATCTTCACTGAGGGTGATTCATTTTGCTTTTTCTTGCATTTATTTTTTATCATTTATTATGGGCAAGGGTATAAAAATTCCGGCTATGAGGAAGGATCTGGGTGCCGATTTCTTTACAACGGTCGCCATGCGTAGGGCGAGTCTGGCTCGTGTGGTTGCTCTTCCTCTGCCACCACCCTGCATGGAGGAGGAGGAGCTCCTGCAGTGTGCTCAGGCTTGCTCTAATGCTCTTAAAACAGGGGATGACCTTACTATAAAACCTTTGTAGCCGATAGATGTTTCACAATCACCATTTGTGGATGAACAACCCACTAATATGGAGAAACATGTCTTAAAACAACAGTGGGGGGATGCAGTCTCAAATTCAAATGCTGCTGCCAATTTAAATGACTCATTTTGTGCTACCCCTAGTGTTTTTTGAACTGCAGACTTTGAACTTATGGGTTTATCGATTAATCCCGATTTGCCTCCAAATGAGGACGGGGATGCTGTGAATAATACGGATATTGGTACTATGATGGGGATCTTTAAACGATTAATGCTTTATGAATAGAGGCGACAGAAGGAAGTGTTGGCTAAGATCAACACTTCTGTTGAACAGATTCCCCATAGAGTGAATGAACTCCTGGAAAATTCGATCACAACTCTCAAAACACTCATGGAGGCCAAAATGGGAATAATGAATTTTGAGCCTACACTAATACAACCTGCTTCCAAATCTCATCCAACTGAGGAAATAATTATAATACCAGATTCACAAATTACCAAGAAGGGCAATGATATTAATATTGCCATAATAAAAGCCAACTCTTCAATCCCTAAGAGCCCAGCAAAAGAAGGGGAGTTGGCAATAGGAATTAAAACGACAAATATCCCAAGTAAAAAGCAGGAAAAAAAAGAGCCCAACAAATGAAATTAAATAGAGGAAATGGCTTGTCCAAATCCTCTAGGAAATTTCTAAGTGATCCGACTTTCAAGAATGCTATT
The DNA here is from genome assembly GCF_040938575.1 of Ambystoma mexicanum. NCBI lineage: Eukaryota > Metazoa > Chordata > Amphibia > Caudata > Ambystomatidae > Ambystoma > Ambystoma mexicanum. Next base: position 114,714,169 of record NC_090922.1, read on the forward strand.
TCGGAGGCCAGAGATGACATGGAGTGCTTGGATTCTCAACCTGCAATAATGGAAGCGGAAGCTAAACAGAAAGCTACCAAGCACTCCATGTTGGGAACCCAGGCGGCTATGGCGGCTGCTGAGGAATATTGTGAGGCTGAAGATCTCATTTGAGATGTAATGAAAAATAAAAAAGAAACTTGCTATATCGCCGCTCAATTATAAACCCTAAAAACTGGGTTTGACGATATCTTTGAAATATTTAAGACAAATTAGTTGGGAATTGTGAGATCTTCCAATGTAAGGCCTGTTGGAACAAATACTAATTTAGATTCAATAGAAGTTGATGCTATGCCTGACAAGCTAAAAGAGAAAACCACTAGCGATTTAACATCAAGTGCCTCTAATTTGAATGTGCGCAATAGATCTGCCATGAGCTCGGTAAACACCAGCTTGGGTCATAGGGAATGGCATAACAAAGATGTTGTGGCTGATACTGTCCTGCCCTATGCCGGATGTTTTTCAATGACTGATGACTCAACTGAACCTTTACTCTCAATAAACACGGAGCTGTCCAAGCCTGAAGAGTGGGTTGCTAAGCCAATCTTAAATACTACCACTAAAGAAGAGGAAATAGCCATCATTGTTAGGAACATTTTGGAGGATAAAATATCCCTTAAATATAAGCCTTCAGGAAAGGATAATAGGGATTGTGATTTGAGAAAACCAGAACAGATCAATCAACCTAGCCTAAGATTGACAACACGGTTTGAGGATGGTAATCAAATATCTTTGAATCGACCATTTATTCTTTCACTCTTTTCTAGTATCCCTGCTTTGTCCCTGATCTCATCTGCTGATATTACCTTGGTAGAATTTATTCACAAGCAGAGGCTTGACTATGTGCGTTTGGTGATTCTGTCTCCATTGGTAAGAAGTTTACTGTTAAAGGAGGCTGAATCACTACATTGTAGAGTCTTTGATCTCTTTCAATATAATCCACCAACTCAAGTGAGTCATGTGTGTGCATTACCTAGAAATGTCTGGGAAGGCAGAGGCTCGGGCGGTGTTAATACTGAGACAAATAACACAACTAGTGATAATATCGAGAAACAAGAATGGAGATGGCTTGCACTTTCCCTCAGGGAATCTATTAACTCCCAAAGGGAATTTGGGAAGCCTCTCTAGCAGAGTGGGTAAAATTTCGCTGGCATGTTGGAACTCGAGAGGTTACTTGCATCTGACTCAAAATGTTGAAGTGACAGATGTTTTACAACATTTTGACTTGCTATTAATGCAGGAAACTTGGGCAACTCGTGCTCTATTATGGGAAGGCTTTGAAACAACACAACTGTCCTATGGGGGGGTCTGCTAATAGCGTGTAAACAGACTCTCCAGGCATCAAAACCCAGTGAATGGTCAATTTCAAATTTGTTTCTATCTGTGACATATGACTTTAAAATGGGTGATAAATACATGCACCTTTGTATTATGAATGTTTATTGGAACCCACTGAAATATACAGACCTTCAATTACTTAAAGAAATGAACTATCTAACAAAGGAAATTGATGCCTGGCGGGTAGTGAATGTGAATTGGTTAATAGTTATTGCAGGTGATCTGAAAGCGGACTGTAATATTGACCAAATTGAGGGTGATGCTTTAATGGCTGATGCATTTACAATGAATATTAAGGCGGCATCAGGTGCAGGTAATTACAAACTACGAGGGGCGATATGGTTACATTTTATAGAAAGTTATGGGTCTGGTAAAGATTGCAAATAATTGCCATACGTGGAATGCAAGAGGTTGCAGCTCTATCTTAGACTATATTTTTGTGTCAGCAGGTCTATATAACTATACCTCAAATCTTGATGTAATTAAGATGCCTACCAGTGATCATAGTTTGATATATGTTGATTTAGCGAATACATTTGTAACAGGAGAAACCTCTAGCTACTCTGAAGGATTGCTGGTGAATGTAAGAGGTAACATAGTGAGATGGACCTTTAACAAAACAAAGAGATTTACATCACTCTTGATACAGGATTTTGTTGAAATGACCCCTGAACAACGCATGCCTAATTTTTCTACGAATACTTTTAACATACATGTTAATAATATCATGCTCAAATTTGTAGCTTGTGATAGGTTTACTAGGAAAAGAAGGCACAGGCATGAACACTGTTTTGATATAGAGGTTCAAAACAAGAAGTTGTTAATGAAGAGGGAAATGTGATCAATATGGAAAAAGGGGTTCCCTTATGCTTATGCACTCATTCAGATAAAAAAAATAAACAGTATAAAAATTGGCTTATAAGCCACAAGGGAATCTTGGCACAATTGGACGGAGAGAAAATGCTGAATGCCTTTAGAGGTAATAATATCTCCACGTTCTGGCAAATCATTAAAAATGTTGAACTTCCACAAAAAGACTTGCTCTTTACACAAATCAGTGAAAGAAGGTGGCATAATAATTCCACTGAGATCTATAGTTGTAATAATGCGAACTTTATGAGTGACAACAGTAAGGCCTGTCAATGGTATTTGAACATCTCCACCCCTAACATATCACGTATTATTGGGAAATCTAAAAATTCTGCTGCTCCTGGGCCAAACAACCTTTCTAATAAGATCTTGAAAACTAATATTGAGCTCTGGGCTGATATTCTGCACCTATTATATGGAAATATATTAGTCTCCAAAGGTATGCCTAAGTCATGGAGAATGGCCCTTGTACTTCCAGTTTTCAAAAAGGGGTCTTGATTCTCTCCTAAAAGCTACAGACCAATTGCTATTTCAGATCCTGAATCAAAGATCTTTGCATGTATTGTGTTAGAAGAGATGCAAGAATGGATCATTTCTCACAACATATTTGATTCTAAGCAAATTGGGTTTAAAAAAAACATTGGAACCGACTGTGGGGGGTTTACACTGAGAAGTCTCCAATCAAAAGCTTTGTTGAAAAACGGGACCCCTATTTTTGTAGCATCAATGGATTTAAGTAAAGCATTTGATCTGGTTGATCGCCCAACCCTGTGGTCATAATTGAGAGACCTAAACATGCCGAAACATCTATTAGAAATTATTATTGAACTTTACTTTGAGACTAAGATAAGAGTCAGATTAAATTCGGAAGGATTATTAACATCTGAATTTGATATTCCGAATAGACTCCAACAAGGGTGCATGCTTGCGCCAACTTTGTTCAATCTATATGTTTGTAGGGCCAATGGGGCACTAATGAACAAAGGTTTGGTTGCGCCCAAGCTAGGCAACAAATCATTTGAATGGTTGGCACATGCTGACGATTTTTTGTTGATGGATTGCACGAAGGTCGGTCTGCAAAGAATGATAAATGCGTTTGTCAAATTTGTGACCGAACTACATTTAAAAATCAATGCATCAAAAACCCCTATTGTATGCTTGGGTAAATACCAAAAAAATCGTCTTGGCTACATATGGTTTTGTGAAGGCAAACGCATCAAATGTCAGAATGCATTCAAATACTTGGGGTTCTATATTATAGGATCTGGCTCATTGACTACAATAAAAAATCATTTGCGAACAGAGGCAGAAATGCCCCTGCGACTAATGCGCGAATTGGAGACCAAATATTGTAAATTTACATTGGTACCCTGAGAACCTTCTATGTTATGAAAGGAATTCCAAGGTTATTGTATGGTATGGAGTTTAATGGGCTGGAATCTACAATTTATTTTAAATCCTTGGAAAGCTTAATATGGAAAGGAATTATGTATTTTTTACCAAAATGTATACCAATAGGGCTCATTAGATATGAGTTAGGCATCCAATCTTTGAATTCTATTGTCATGTGGAAAAATATATCGCTATGGAGAAAATGCCTAATAAATCCTGCAGATGATTTATATGCTATAGCGGGAAAGGATCATACTAATGCTTTTCGAAACCAGCTGAAAGTTAATACTGAAGAATTTCTTACTAATTTGGGTGTTTCTTTGGATGTGGTAATGTCTAATCCCATGCAAGTTAAAAGTACATTGAAAAGTGAGGACTGTAAACAATATATAAGAACAGTAATGCAGTCTAAAACGTAACATCAGATATACTCTCTTTGGAAATTCGCTCCAACTATTGAGGACTACTTGAATAAATACCCTTGTCGAAGTTTACATAACTTATTCATGAGATTTAGGACAAATGTGTTGAGGACTAATTTTATAATGGACAAGTGGAACATGCTGACAGATATATGGAAATGGTGCAGATTCTGCACAAATGAGGGAACTGAGGAAGCTCTGGAGCATGTCTTACTTATTTGTCCGGCTCTGATTAATCAACGCATTTTATATTTTGGTCAGTTTGATGAACATCTACATTGGGTGAATAGAGAGTTATTGTGGTATCAAATGAGACATGGCAACTCAGTTGTGTTAAGGATACATGTTATTGCCTTCCTAAAAAACTTCTGTGATTTATGCTAATGAGTTCCTTGAAAATATTGTATGAATTGATCGTATTGATCTTTTGCCTTTTTAATGTTTATGTGTCTTTTTATATGGGTTTTGTTTTACCAGTGACATATATTCTTGTAAATAAGTAGGTTGAAACTTGATTGTGATGTTTTAATTTTATCTTGATTTCATATGAATTTTGAATGTCATATAAGGACTATGATTTGTTTGTATCAAATCTTTTCTTTTGATGAAATGTTTTTGTAAAGGTTTAAATAAACCAAGACAATGAATAAAAAAAATAAAGAAATGTCGGGACTATTGGGATTCAAGCTGGCTAGCCTTTTGGTTGTAGCACGTAAGCTTCCATCTGGGGCTACAACAGAAAGACCTGACGCTATAGCCCCCTCAGCACCCCCCAGCAACGCCTCAAGCAGGCGCATGTCTCGCACTCCAGCAGGCAGTCTCACTCACCAGCCACAAAGCATGGATTCAGCGTCATACCTCGACAGATTTCCCATTAACATATCATCTAAAACCCTGAACTCGCATGCCTAATATCTATCTCTTGCAAAAAAGAGCAATAGTACATACATAAATAATACATAAGTATTAGGACCAACTGACACTTTATAGCAAAGATTAATTACCTCGTAACTCCCAGATATTCCCTCCTTCCCGTTTACCCCAACCCCAAGTGACATAGTTCTAGGAAGGTTAACGTCTCATACATCAGTGCATGTCTAATTACCAAATTGACCACGGAATGAGCGATGGCAGAGCAAAAAAGTAAAAACGTGAAGAATCGCTAAACATTTTCATTTTTCATGTTTACCTTTTTGAATTTGGTTATATAAATACCGGCTCTGTGAAGCCAAGCCGGGTGTCACACGTGGACCTTCATCTGATTTGCAGTGCCTGCATGCAACCTTGAGATTACAGCCGTTCCATGTTTCCAACCAGTGCGCAAACACGTCTATGTGGCAGAAATGGAGATTGCCATGGAAGCTGTCAACAAAGGCGCACTTCCCATGTCACGTGAGATGCCCACGGCTCTTGCGAAAAGCACGCTCCCACTCGAGCCCCGGCCCACAGCATAAAGTCACTGCACATCCACAGATCGGGGCTTCTAGTTAGCGTTACGGTATCCTGCTTTCAGCGTGTTACTGACCCTTCTACGGTTAACGGGCTACATTCCGACATCTACCTTGAAGCTCTTCCTTCTTGATTCTGTTCTCCTTGGCTGCACAGCTTCGACTATGGACTGTTTACCAAATCCACTTTGCCTGCTGAATTTACTACAGCGCTGCTTTCTGGCTTTTAACTACGAACTGCCTACTTACTCTATTTGGCCTGCCGATTCTACTACAGCGCTGCTTTCTGGCTTTTGACCACGGACCGCCTACCGACTCTGCCTTGCCTGCCGATTCTGCTACAGTGCTGATTCCTGGTGGATTACAGACTACTTTCCGATTGTGCTTCATCTTCTGGTTCTTGCTACAGCGGTACTTCCTGAATCCAACTCCGGACCACTTTATGACTCTGCCTGCCTCCTGGAGTACCGTAAGGGGTTTTGTTTCTTTGGGGTTTCTCACAGTTTACCTTTGCATTCTATTCCAACACTAGCACTCGACTTTAACCAATAATTCCAACTGTTTATTGCTATTGAATCATCACCTCCTTCTGCAGCATTCCATTGGAAGACTCACCTGAAAGGTGCACGTACGAACGCTCTGCTGCCCAGTGCACCAACTTGTTACCAGTGCATCCTTCGTGCCACCCGGGGTAGTCTTCAGATACTAACCTCCCTTTTTATTATTTTTTCCTGTCATTGCTTTTGGTACTTTCTTGGCTCCAGACTCTCTTCTTGGTGGTAAGATTAACTGATCATTGAATAGGAGGGGGGTTGTCCGGGTCCTGGTGACTATAGGTGATCAAGACTTGTTTTGGTTCTTAGTATAGGCTCAGATTCCCTATGCTTAGCAAGACAACTATACAAGTGTTTTATAATCTTAGTTGTAAGATTGTTGCTTAGGGTTTTCAACCCAGTATCACTCAATCTTTGTCCTTTTTTTGCAGCATTGGTACAAGCGGTGCGTGTGTTCCCCACTCTTTTGTGGGATCAACCCCTCTGCCTGTCTTTCTAGAACAGCAGAGGAGTGTATCATAAAAAGAGTTTCCCTCAAATTGAGGCCTGATTTCTGGGAGATCGTAGTGAAATCAGGCTCGCTGCCAAGTCAATTGGTCCTGCTCCTTGGTTGGCCACGCTGATCTTGGGACGTCTATACAACGCCCCTGGCAGAATAGGTGCGGTCAGTAACAGAATTAGAAGCCAAAATGACAACAGAGCCTACGGATCCCTTGGCATAAATAGTTCAAATGATCACAGACTTAAGGACTGATCTGACGAATGCACAGGAGGCGCTTAGGCAGCACATTGACATCATTCAGTCTCTGGTAACCACTCCTGCCACACACATGGAGCAGACTCTTCAGAGGCCACAGCCTCTGGCTCTGGTTGTCCAGCTCCTCGACAGGAACCAGCACCCGTGGTATTATCCACAAAGTTCCCGCTGGCACCTCGAGAACGGTTCTTGGGTGACCTAAAACATTAAAGAACGTTTGTTAACCAATGCAAACTACATTTCCTCTGCCGCCCAGCCTCGTTTCCCACGTACACCACTAAGGCAGCGTTTGTTTTATCCCACATTGGTGGTACTGCTGCTTGGGGGAACCCATTGCTAGAGGCAAACAGTCATGTGTTGTATGACTGTGATGCTCTTCTGACTATGATGAGCAAGGTATTTGATACTCGTTATACCATGCAGGCTTCAGATTTGGAACTTCTGAAACATAAACATCGCCTCTGAGTCAGCAGCATCCTCATCCCCTGCTCTGCTCCAGAACCTATGCAGATAGGTGCAGTCAGAGGTCTGTTGACTCCTGCTCAGAGGGAGTATGATAGATGTCATAATCTCTGTATGTACTGTGGTGCCTCCGATCATCTGTTACCAGAATGTCCCAAAAAACCCAAGAGGAAGGTGGGAAACGCCAAATCCCGACAGTAGACAGAATCCCTACTTCGGTACGTTTTTTGATGGACTCACCTCTTGATGGTCTTTCTGTGCTTTTCCATCTTCCTGTTACCTTTACCACTGCTACAGGGGTTTCTTTTAGGGCCATGGCGGTACTAGACTCAGGTGCAACAGCCAATTACATTGATCAGCATTACGCTTCCTTATCTGGGATCACTTTGGTACCTAAAACACATCCAGAGACTGTCAACTCCATAGGCGGTTCCACTCTTATTTCTGGACTTGTTACCAATCAGACTGAGCCCTTGGTCATGTGTACTGAGGAAGGCCATTCGGAGGAGATCAGCTTTGACATCATTAAGGCTCAAAATATAAGGTCATCCTGGGAATTCAGTGGCTTCAATATCACAATCCGGTCATTGACTGAGCTTTCCGTACCATCTTGTTTCCTTCCACGATGTGCAATAAACAATGTAAGAAATCACATAGCATCATGCCAGAAAGCCCTTGTACTGTCCTAGTTGCCTCTTCTTCTCACATAGGAGCACTTTCCACTACTCCGATTGTCCATGTACCTTCTGAGTATACTGATTTCCTGGCTGAGACCTTGCCTCCCCATCGTGTTTACGATTGTCCGATTTATCTCATACCAGGGGCTAAGGTCCCAGCAGGAAGAATGTATTCTCTGACCTTGAAGGAAGATGCAGTTCTGAAAGCTTACATTGGCAAGGCATTGGACATGGTGTTTATATGTCCTTCCAAATCACTCGCCGCTTCCCCCTATTCTTTGTACCTAAGAAACAGGGTTACCTCAGGCCATGTATTGATTATCGGCCCTTAACACGGTAACTGTAAAAAAAACAGTGCCCTCTTCCCTTGATTTCAATCCTTCTCGATCAGCTGAGTTCCTTACAGGGATTTACCAAGTTGGACATATAGGGGGTGTACAATCTTGTGCGTATAAGAGAGGGGGATTAATGGAAAACCACGTTTAAGACACGCTTCAGTCTTTACAAATACCTGGTAATGCCTTTCGATCTCTGCAACATCCTGGACACGTTTCAGGCTTTCATGAATGACCTGTTTCACAATGTCTTAGACCAGTATGTCATGGTCTATTCAGATGACATACTGATCAACTCCAGTTCATTACAAGAGCATATCCAACATGTCAGTACGGTGTTGCAGCATCTATGGGAAAACAGTCTTTACGTAAAAGCGGAAAAGTGTGTATTTCACACCTCGGAGGTAGAGTTCCTTGGCTACGATCTCACCAAACATGGTGTCCGTATGAGCACTACTAAAGTAAAAGCAGTCATGGATTGGCCTGTACCAACTTCGGTCATGGCCCTTCAGTCCTTTCTAGGATTTGCACTCTTTTACAGGTGCTTCATCCATGATTTCTCATCTATCTCAGTGCATTTGACAGCCCTGACCAGCGTCTTTTGTGTGGTCATCAGATGCGCAGATTGCATTTGAAAAGTTGAAGGCAGCTTTCACCACAGCACCTGTTCTGAAACACCCTGATCCAGAGGTGCCGTTCTATATGGAAGCTGATGCTTCTGGTTTCGCTGTGGGGGCTGTCCTCTCGCAGGTATGCCCTCAATCAGGTGAGACCCATCTGATAGCTTACTGTTCTCGAAAACTGACTCCTTATGAAAAGAACTACACTATAACGGATAGGGAACTCCTAGCCATCAGAAATGCATTTGATGAGTGGAGACATCTTTTGGGTGTGCGGCATCCTGTCACGGATTACTCTGACCATCATAGTTTATTGGCTTTCCAGTCGATGAAGTGTCTCACCGCCAGACAGGCTAGATGCCATCTCTTTTTCTCACAGTACAATTTTTTTCATCACTTACCATCCTGCCAGATCACAGATTTTGGCTGATGCGCTTTCGCGCCTCGATGCAGGGGATGACCACGCCAAGACAGAACCACTTCGTCTTTTGGCCACTAATGTGCTTTGTGGTTTTTCAGTCCAGCCTCAGATGCGAACCATTATAGCGAAATGGGTTTCTTCACATCCTGAGGAGTTGACGGAGCTTAATGTTGATGTGATTGAACGGCGTTCCATTTATCCAAGGCCTGGTCTTTATTCCACCAGGGCAAGGACGTACTTGGGCTCTTCAGTGGGTTCCTGATTCTGATCTGGACACGGTTTGGTTGGATTATTGAGATGAAAGCGTTTGATTTACAGCATTTTCATCCTAACTCATTCGGGATAGGGCATCTGCTTTCCCATTGCGTACTCCAGTACTCTGTAGGTGATAATGAAGACGTATTCTGCAAAGAAAAGAGCCCAGCAGAATTGGCGTGAGGATTGTGCCTTGGCAGTTTTCAGATATTGTAGATTGCGGTGATCTGTGATTACGGTGACGTATCTTGCGCCTAAAAGGTAATGCCTCAGGCCTGAATGCTGCCTTGATTGCCAGTAACTCTCTGTGATTGTGTAGTTTAACTCAGGGACAGAGAACTTGCGTGCCCAGAACGCCAAGGGATGCAGTTGCCCAGTGTCGGGATCCCGTTGTGACAGAACTGCTCCCATTGCTATGTTGGAGGCATCGGTTTCGACCACATACGGTAGTTCTGGTTGGGGGTGTCACAGAGTCGGTGCTGTAGTGAATGCCTGTTTCAATTTCTGCAAGGCTTTTTCTGCCTCTGCAGACCAGTTGAACTGTTTATTCTTCTTCAACAGGGAGGTGATTGGGTGAACGATTTGTGAGAACCCGGGAATAAAACGGCGGTAAAAGTTGGAAAACCTGAGCACACTCTGGACTGCTTTTGTGGATGTTGCTGAGTGCCAGTTGAGGATAGTGTCTACCTTGTGCCTGTCCATGCGTATGCCTCGTAGATTGAAATAGAATCCGAGAAATTCTACTTCTGTTACATGGAAAAAACATTTTTCCAATTTGGCGTATTGCCGATGTTGCCAGAGTTTTTCCAGGACTGCTCGGACGTGGTTGATGTGGTCCTTTTTTGTTGCTGAGTAAATCAGAATGTCAGCAATGTATACTAGTGCGCAGACATCCAGCAGTTCGAGGAGCACGTCATTCATGAAGAATTGAAACTGTGTATGGGGCGTTACAGAGCACAAAGGCCATTACCTGGTATTCATAAAGGCCATATTTTGTGTGAAAAGCTGTCTTCCATTCATCCCCTTTTTTAACTCTTACTAGATGGTAGGCCCCTCTTAGGTCCAGTTTTGTGTAAATTTGGGCATCTTTAAGTTGATCCAGGAGTTCAGGGATGAGTGGCAACGGGTACCGTTTTTTTACCATATTTGGTTAAGTGATCGGTAGTAAAAACAAGTTCTCAAGTCCCCCTCTTTCTTGGGTACAAAAAAGAGGGGCGAGGCTGCAGGTGACTAGGACGGCGTATGAAGCCGTTTGCTAAGTATTGATCAAGGTAGGTTCTTAAATGCTGGTTCTCCTGTTCAGTTAGGACATAGATCCGACTGCAGGGTACTTGTGTACCCGGTACTAGATCTATCTGACAGTCATATGGTCTGTGTGGGGGTAGAGGGTTTCCCTGTTCCTTCTGGAAAACATCTAGGTAGTCCATGTATTCAGGTGGTAGTGATCCGGTTAAGCCCAGTATGGTTCCTTCCTTCGGTCCGTGTTCCATTAAGCCTTTTGAAGGGGATTCTTTGCCATAACAGGTGCCTGCACAGTCTTGAGAGAAGGTCAGATCTCATGTACGCCAGTCGCTCTTAGGGTTGTGAGTCTCTAACCAAGGCATCCCCAGGATCATCTGGAACTGAGTGGCGCTGATGAGATCAAAGGTGAGGTCCTCCCGGTGGCTGTCCTGACACAGAAGGGTGGCTTTCTCAGTGTGGTGCATCGCGAGGCCAGAAGACAGCTGAGATCCATCAACTGCAGTGACATTTTCCGATATCCGCTTCTGTCGAAGAGGGAGACCAATCCGGTGGGCCAGATCTTGGTCGATATAATTGCCCACAGCTCCACTGTCTATGTACGCCTCCAAGGCATGTATCTTTGACGGTTGCTTATGGTCAACCAAGAGCACAGGAGTGACTAGTTGTGAGGTCTGTGAAGGCTCCTTCTCACCGCTCGACAAGTGGACCTCCACGCTTGTCGGGTGCTGGAGCTTTCCGAGGCATGTTCTTCTTTGGCTTTGTCAGTTGCCATGACCACCTTTCTAGGTGGTTTCACCAGGCAATCCCGGAAAAAATGTCCAGCCTTACCACAGTACAAACAAAGTTGCTGCTGTCTCCTTTTCTCCCTCTCTGCCATGGTGATGTCAGTCTGGAAAACAGAAAAAACCCTAACCATCGTCTTGCCCCCCCCTGGGCAAGCATGCTCCAGTCTCAGACAACCCTTGACAATCCCCTAGGGGGTTATGGATCACTATACCCCCCTGCTGCATTTGTATGCCAGGCCCTATGTGCACTGCGTTACTCCTAGATTACTACTGTGGGCACAAATAACATAAGACACAACACAAAGATAACACAAAGAATCGATTCAATTATTACAACGGAGTACATGTATTTATGATCACACAGAATGCAAAGCATAATAATGCAGGCAATGCTAAAACTCTAGCTACTCTCGAATTTGCACCTTTTATGCTTTTGGTGCAAATCTACCATGCAATAACTATAAGCCTTTCAGGTCTCTAATACAAGCCTGTAATGTCTAATGCAGTCTAAATGCAAGCGTCCATCTCCTTCATTGACAAATCCACACCAATCCTTCACACTCTCACTCTAAACAATCCCTGTCTGGTCTTTTGTGTTCTGTTCACGAGCCTTCCATTGGCTGCAATAGTGAAGGTTCTATATAATGGCTTTGTCATTTGTGTGCACATCTGAAGTACTGACTTTGCCTATGGCCTGGTTCCACATTTCACCTGCCCCCCAGAGACACCAATACACGAGGGTAGCACTGCTTTCTGCCAGACACCTCAGGCCAATCCGGAGATACCCCGGGTTGGAAGCAGGTTCCTGTATATGATTACCCATTGTTTTATTTTTCATTATATACATAATTTTTACTAGTTTTGTTTGGTGGTTTGTAAACTAGAACCCATATGTTGTTATATGTTATCTTTCCAAGCAAAGGGGGCTCATACATTGATGTTTCCCATTTTGTTTTTTCTTTCCTTTCCTATGTTAGAATACACTTTTGTTACTCCTGATGAAGACGTCACTACACTAAAGTATATACGTCGAAACCGGTTGAGTTTGGACTAAGATGAGGTCGTGGTCAGAAAACTCTGGGACCCATCTTAATTGCCTAGACCACTGATGTTACCTATTGTGGCCCGTCAAACTGATTTCATATTCTTTCTATAAACTTTTCAGATGAATCAATTGTGATGAATTTTCTTATAGATTTTTATTGTACATTTATTGGTGTATGGTATGAGTGGTGTGTCTAATGGATGGATGAGGTTGAATGCTTGGATGATTGAATAAGATGATTTTTACTATATAGATGTGTTCTTTTTAAATAAAAGTTGTTTCCTGCTATGTAAATTGTTTTTACAAGTGCAGATTTAATCATGATTTGTTTCATACATTAAATTAGTATCAGGTTTAATAAAATCCTTGATACCACATTTCTTGAATTGTTTCCTTTGGATGTCTTTCCGTTATCCAATTTCAACGTAATACTCCCATCCAAAGTGTGGGGTCTCCTGTGTCTTTCAGAGAACACATGGTTTCCCCTTCTCCCCTTATGTGAGTGTCTGTTCTAATCAATCAGTCAGTCTAGGCCAATAACTACACTTCCCATTTGCATGTCTCTAGGTTTCCAGCTCTGGTTTTGCCAGGACTCTCCTCTATGCATGACTCTGCAATCAGTCAGTCAGTGGCAGCCCTCAAGATCTGGTAACTGCCAAGCTCTCAATCTCATCAAAGCCAACGGATTCTGCGGCACCAAGACACATCTCTCATCGCATCTCGTACTCCATCTTGCACCATGTCCAACCAACAGCCAGCAACCAACTCCAGCCAATTCCAGCCTCCTTGGTTATACTCTTTTCCTGACGCACTGACTCCCTAAGGTTACTCACATTCTATAAGCTAAGAATGTCTGTCCAGCATTTAACAATGCCTGCCAGTCTGTGTTATGTTCTTGTCTCGTTCTGGTTGCTGTGTCAATCTGACATTGGACATCATATCTCTCCCATGGCCATTCTGTGTGCGGTGAAAAAACCATCTAATTCCATCTATTTCCATTCACTGCAGTGTTGGCTCTCTGTGCATTACGAAATGCTCTCTTAGTGCCCGTTTTCAAAGAAACTCCTTGTGTGGAAAAGGCTTCCCTCTCCTCTCTCTACCCACTCCATATCGCTCCCTCCATGGCCCCAACCTCTGTTGTCTCCGCGACACACCAGCTCAAGCTGATAAGCCTAGGCCGTCTCTACTCGGACAAGGGTGACTTCTGTGTCTGCCAAGCAAATGTTTACAAATTCCTTCTTTCACAGTGTACCATAACATCTCCGCGCTGAGCCCAGTGCAAACAACTTCTGTGTGTTGCCATCAGAAATGGCTCATAGGCCTCGTGCTAAATGCTTCCTAGCGTTTACGATTTCTCTTACAATGCAAGCGCTACATAATGCAAACTCATTCTAAGTACACACTCAACATACATACATATTTGTCAAACATATCTCTAAATGTGTAACTACAAAGCATAACAATAACTGTCATCATACTAAATGGCACTTCATGTCATTTCAAATATGCACTGTGTCATTTCTAGGCCTCATTCGTTCTGCTCTCCTGCAAACAATACATTTCTCTCAGCCTAAGCGCTACAATGCATAATACACATGATGCAAATATACCGTGTCTCTAAAGCACAATCATGGCACTTAAAAATATGGTGCAAGTGTCATTCTATTTCAAATGGCAAAGTGTCTAGCATGTTTCTCTCCTAATGGCAAGCACTATAAATCATAACATGTCAATCTATAAGCAAATTGCAAATGCATACAAAGGTGGCAGTCTAATGGTTCTCTATCAATGGGTCTTATGATTCTAATGATGAGTCTAACGATAACAATTCCAGGCTCCTCATTTTGTCAGATTCCACAATTCTCTCCTCTTATCGTTAGATAAATCATAACATAACATATTTCATACATAACATAGCAAAAGTGGCAGTTTAATACCAAGCAAATTGCATAAGGGAAAAAAAACATATATTTCATGATGCAGAAAAAACCCTTTTTAAACAATTAAATGCAAGCATTTCACTCTATCAGTGGCAAGGTAAAATATTCAAATGCAAATGTGTCAGAAATCAGAACAGCATAGCCAAATGTCAGAGGTCAAAAATCAAGTCAAAAAGTCAGAAGTCAAGAGTGTCTACAAGCCAAAAGTGTGAAAGTGTCTCTACAAGCAGAAAACGAAAATGCAATGCATAGAATCAATGCATAAGTACTGTGGATACAGGTGTTTCCAATTCAATGTGTCAAGCACAAAATATGACAATCACTTTCACAGGTGTCAATGGTCAGCACACATGTCAGTAGCCAAACAGGCCAAACATTCCATTACAGATCAATGCATAGATATCAGTGTATTGGTCATATAGGCCAATTCAGTTATATTCCAGTCCAAGGTATTTCCAAGTTAATCATGAGGTATGTGTATCCTCACAACCGTGCACAATTCCAATTTCTAATGCAAAAGGTTTCAGCTAAGAAATGTCAACAAAGATGCAGTGTCAACGAAGCAAGAGTTCACAAATCAGATACTGTGTTCACTAAGAGCATATCAGTGTTCAGCAAATGGTCAAAGTTCAGGTATCACAGTTCTCCACAGCAACAAAGTGTGAAGCAGCAAAGTGTTCAAGCCAATAGTGTTCAGATAGCAGAAATGTGTACATGCCAATTCAGACTGGCCTGCTTGATAAATGGCAGCAAGCTAAATGAGATTTTGCACAGAGCTCCAAAAAGACAGGAGCAAGCAAGGCAATAAGATCAAGTCTCGGTACCATATGTGCCCCATTTCGTCTCCATGGAGTGATCACACATGTCCTTCATTTTTCAAAGGTAGAACCGGGAAAACTGTGTGTCAGAAATGTCAATTGATGCAAATTGATGCATACGCTCCCTTTTCCCTAGGCCTTCATTCCCGTCATGAACAAAGGCAAGTGCAAAAACAAGCACAGGTGCACTCATTCAGAGTGATTACATGCCAATGCAGATGGTTACACTCCAGTGCAATTCCATACACATTGACCCTTGGCATAGGCCAATCTCCAGCTTCAAATTCTCTCTTCTTCCTCTCAGGCACAAACTTGTCTGGTGCTGCTTCACAAAGTAAGGCATTTCAAATGGATTCTCTTCTCACTGCAGATTACAAAAGCTGCTCACAAAGCAATTTGAATGTCTCTCTCCTCTCTGCTGAACAATTTCGTTCACTGCTCTTTCTCTCTCACTTGGCACAGGATGCTGCAAGGTGTCAGTCTCTTTCTGGTTCTGCAAAGTCACAAGGTGTCAGCCATCATGGATCTCAAACAGACGGTCATCAAAGTCTGATCAATCTGGTCTGGTCATGCCGGTTTCAGGCGTCATGCTGCTGGAAATCATGGTCTGGTCACTTCATGCGGCGATGCCATCTCGTCTGGTCATCGATGCGATCTCGGTCTGGTCAAGGTCTCTCCAGATTTCATGCAAAGAAAATAAAAGTGCAAGTATGAGTCTAAATCAGTTTCAGGTGGTTTACAAAGCCAAAAAATAAAACAGCATTTCTCATTGTGCGTTGAAGTGCACATCTATTTCTCTACACTTTCCCATGTCTCTCAAAAAACATCAATGCTAGTCCCCTGTGTCTCATCAATGTGTCAGTGCATCTAACTACTATGCCTGTCTAACCATGCCTCATAATGCATGCATGCTTAATGCATGACTCCCGCCTCCATCGCGATCTTTTTCAAAACAAAACGAAACAATCAGTTTCACATACTCCAAACATTTCACATTCAAAAACGTCACAACTACATTATCTCTGTCACTTCCATGTCCTCTAACAACCATCCATTTTTTCATCATTGAGTATTCACAAAGCTGAATTACTACATGCTGAAAAATCAAATCAGTTTCATTCAAACAGCCTCTCTCACATACAATGCAATTCACATTCACACATTCCTGCAATGCACTACTAACTCCTGCTTCAAATACACAGTCTGCCAGTCCAGCGCGATCTCTAATGTCAACAAACTTTTTTTCCATGCACACATTAAAACTACGAAAATTCCAGGCATGCAAAGTTTCAAAACATCCAAATTTAGCACGAACAGCGCGATTCAAGTTCTGCTTCAATTCCATTATATTATCTATGTTATTCGACAATATTTTTTTTTCACTCGAAAACATAGGAATCAAAATACTGGTGTTACCACTGCTGCAAAAACTGTCATTATTTCTATTCAAATCAAAGATCTTCACATAACTACCTTCATGCACAGAACTCTTTTCATGCAAAAGTGTCTTCAATGCACAATGCTTCAAATCTTCATAGGCAAGCCCTTTATGCATTTCTCTAGCCAATTCTCTGCCACATTGCACATATCTGTCAAATCTGTACTATCTCTCCCATTATTCTGAGGTAACTCTTTCTCCCCACGAACAACATGCATTACTCTAGGAACTATATTCCCGCCCATCACTGCTGGTGAAATTGATTTCAATGTGTCTGATTCTGATTTCAATGGGTCTGATTCTGCTGGGACATTTTCCCAGTTACTAATCATATCTCTGAGACGATATATTACTGAATGCAAATCAACAATATATGGGCTCCTCTCTGTCATAGCTATATCACTATTCACTATTTCACTATTCACTACAGTTGGTCCCCGTGATACATCCCAGGCCTCAAGCATGTTTTTAAGCCGATTTCTTATTGCCTTCAGGTCACTAAGAAATGAACTCATTCTGCAGTTTCAATTATTTCTCCAATTTCCAAACAAAGTATCCCGAGCGTCTTCAAGAAAAAAAAACTGTTTCTCTCGCTCGGCGAATCAATGTATATTTATTCATAAAACATTGCCAGTCATAAAATACTGCTGTCGGTCAATGTCAACCAAATGTCAACTAATGTCAACCAATTCCGGCAATTCAAAGAACAGTCTGACAATTACGTTCCCCTTCCCACGACAAACAAAATTGTGGACAGCATGCGCTAAATTTCAACATAACATCCCCAAGACAGACAAAACATGAAACATAAAAAATCTCTATTCACACGACGAACTAACAGAAAAAAAAACACAGTTGCACAAAATGTTCAAACTTCGACTGCTGCAAAACCGATAAGTGTACCAACAAACCAGCTGCAATCTATCTTATCAGTCAGCATTTAGTGAAGATCCAGGTGTTCCCTCCATTTGTCAGTCTGGAAAACAAAAACCCCCTAACCATCGTCTTACCCCCCCCTGGGCAAGCATGCTCCGGTCTCAGACAATCCTTGACAATCCCCTAGGGGGTTATGGATCACTATACACCCCCCCCTGCTGCATTCGTATCTCAGGCCCTATGTGCACTGTGTTACTCCTAGATTACTACTGTGGGCACAAATAACATAAGACACAACACAAAGATAACACAAAGAATCGATTCAATTATCACAACGGAATACATTTATTTATGATCACACAGAATGCAAAGCATAATAATGCAGGCAATGCTAAAACTCTAGCTACTCTCGAATTTGAACCTTTTATGCTTCTGGTGCAAATCTACCATGCAATAACTATAAGCCTTTCAGGTCTCTAATACAAGCCTGTAATGTCTAATATTATATATTATAAACAAATAATCAGGATGAGGAGATCCAAAACAGAGACACAAAAGTGCTGTGTGTGTGTGTTTATTATGTACTCACACAGGAAGTAGTTAGTGGCTAAACAATTTACTATACATTTCTTCCGATAAGCACGAAAGATGGTTGAAATCGACGAACGGACAAAGTTAGTTATACAGTAGTAGCACAAATAGGTGTTGGCCTCTGGAGTATAGAGGTCAAAACTACATTGGGATACATGTTTCCTTACAGATCGAGGGGGTATAAGAACCCACGGTACAGGAATGTCATGATCTCTGCTTCAAAAAGGTCAGGGTTTTCCCAACTCCCTTGGAAGCAGATCCATAACCCAGGTTCCGAGTGCCAACCAGTCCCAATTGGGACCTTTTGGACCCAGTCCTGGCGCCAGTGGCACCAGGCTCATAAATATGCCCAGTCCCAGCGCTGGAAGCGCCGGGCTCATAATGCCTGGGTGGACTTACCTGCAGCAGACCATGCTGCTTACTTGCCTGCCAGTTGAGCCTCTTATCCTCTTCTGTTTGGAACTACTTTTCCTGTTGGGTGGGGCAGGAGCCACTCCCTAGGTTCAGAACACTGGAACTCTTCTGGAAAGCAGGAACTCTTTTCTTACCTAGGCGTGGCTGTGGAAGGAGACACCTAAGCACTACAGGAGGCTATTTAAATCACACCCGATGGATGAATCTTGCTTTGCGTTATTCTGCATCCTCTGCAGCAGAACGCTCATCGTGTCTTCTGCATCTGATCCTGGGCCTAAGGAAAAAGGCTTACCATTCTGAATCCAGTCTTCAGCAACACCTATAAAGACAAGAAAGAACAGGTTAGCATTACGGTCTTCAGTGACAGCTCTTCACTTACCTGCTCCATCGGCTGTCACCAACGCCTCGCGCTGCATTCCGACATCTGAAGGACAAAGGCTTACCTACTCTTCGTGCGCTCCGGAGGTCTTCACACTGCATTCCGGCATCTGAAAGACAAAAGCTTACCAACTCTTCGCACGCTCCGGAGGCCTTCGGCGCTGCATCCCGCATCTGAAAGACAAAAAAAGGTGCGTTTAAAGACATTGGGGAACTTTAATACTCACGTGCCATTACTCCTTACCACATCTAACCCAGTGGGTATTCCGGCACCCTGCAGCCGCTCCGAACTTATACCTGCAAAATAAAAAGACAGTTAGAGCGCATCGTGAAGCAGGCAACAAGCGCTTACTTACGTGCTTCCAGGCGCTTCTATTCATCACACGGGCTCCATCTTCAACTCACTTCAGCCCGTCATCTACCATCGCCGGAACCCTGCAAAACAAGAGACATCATTACTAAAGACTTTAAAGACATTAGAATTACTCGAAACTTACCGTTCGTGCAGTAAACGACGGACAGCAGTCCTCTGAAGTCAAGAGGCCTGCTCCCCTTATCCAGTGAAGAAACTGGTTACAGCACCCTGCCCCGAGGCAGATGGAGAGCACGGCGTTCACTTACCTAAGGTGAGAGCGTTAACCTTCGGGGTTCTACAGGAGAAGAGAAAGGGAAGAAGAGAGAGACATTCAATAACCCAGTTCATTAATCCCATATTTTCTATCTGCAGACATCTTACCCTTCGAGTCAGACATACAGTGCACAGAGGTCCAGCCCAAAGAGCCAGCCGTGTGTTACACATCACCTTTGAAGATACGGTATACGCCCAGTCAAGACCGGCACCTCTACGGGAATCAGGTGAGCGTTACAGAACGCAAAGCCTACCACAAAACTCCCGTCCAGGCGCTATGGAAACCTCGGATACCGACCAACTAGCCCAGTTACTTGGGGAACTAAGGGCAGAAGTGCATGCAGCCCGTCAGGAAACGAACACTCTAAGAAGGGAACTGATTATTTCCAAGGAGCGAACAGATGATCTCGCTAGACAATTGCTACAGTCACAAGCCGGACAGACCCCGTTACCCGCATCTGGGGGAAATCTTCCTTCTACATCCTCTATGAATCCAGTGCAGATCAACCTACCTGGGAATGTACCTCTGGCTCCGCCCGAACGATTTTCTGGTGACCGAAAGAGGTTTGCAGTATTTATCAATCAGTGCCGGTTGCATTTCTTATGCCGGCCAGCAGCCTTTCCAACTGATCAAGCTAAAGTAGCTTTCGTGCTTTCTTACCTTAGTGGCAATGCGGCAGACTGGTCGATCCCTCTAGTAAATCAAGATGATCCGGTCCTCCATGATTTTCAAGCTTTTCAGCTCAGTATAGAAAAACTGTTCGCAAGACATTCACAGGGGCAGGCCTTGGACAATGAGCTTCTTTCGTTGCGACAAGGTAATCAAGACCTTTTGGCTTATATTGCGTCTTTCAACAGACTGATAGTGGAAACTCAATGGCCTGAGGACAAAAGGATTACGCTGTTTTATAGAGGTCTACGTGGAGAGCTCAAAGATGTGTTAGGCCAAGTAGTGAATCCCCCACAAGATTGTTCGGACTATATAGACTTAGTCGTTCAAATAGATCACAGACTGCAGAACAGGAAGGCCGATCGTTCCAAGTTTGATGCTCGAGTATTTTCCAAACCACCAACTCCTTCCAAAGGAGTAGACTCCGGGGAACCCATGCAAATAGGGGGTCTGAAAGGTCCTCTAACACAAAAGGAGCGGGAAAGGAGAAAACAGTTCCAATTATGCCACTATTGCGGAAACTCAGGGCACTTTCTTCGAGACTGTCCGGTGAAACCTGCCAAGAAGGCAGTAGGAGCTGCAGTTACCAAAGTTACAAACTCTGAGCAGGGAAAAAACCTCGCCCGACAAGAATAGAGGTCCTCTTGCCGAGCGTGAAAACCAGTTCCGTGACCTCGCATTTCGTGATACCTATGGTCCTCATTAGCCCTGATAATCCGGATCGATTACATGCAATTGAAGCTTACGTCGACAGCGGTGCCATCGGCAATTGTGTGGATCATGAAATGGTTTTGAGGATGAATCTAACTCTTTGTCCCAAGGCTGTAAAGGACGTCATTACTACGGTGCATGGTACGGAGATAGCCTCCAGGCCAGTAACGCATACCACTCAAGAAGTGACGCTAGTAAGTCAAGATGGACACCATGAGAAGATCGTGTTCGATGTGATCAAGGCCCCTCAGTTTCAGATTATTCTAGGAATACCTTGGTTAGAGAAACACAATCCTCTGATCTATTGGCGAGCAAGAACGGTCCAGTTTCCAGAATGTGTCTCTACTTGTCACCCTCCACCTGGTGTTGCACTGGCAGCAATTTCTTCAGAGACTCCCCAGTTACCTCCCGAATACCTAGAATACCAAGATGTTTTCCGGAAGGATCAGGCTAACTCTCTACCTCCTCATAGGTCTTATGACTGCCAGATAGACCTGATACCTGGATCTACTCCTCCTTGTAGTAGAATGTATGCCCTCACCGAGCCTGAGAACCTTCACCTTCGACAATACCTGGATCAATACCTGGCAAATGGGTTTATTCGTCCTTCCAAGTCCCCTGCTTCTTCAGCTTTGTTCTTCGTTCCAAAAAAGGAAGGAGACCTTAGAACTTGTATAGATTATCGCTCCCTGAACCAGATCACCGTTAAGAATAGATATCCGTTACCTTTGATCCCTGAACTCCTGGACCAAGTCAGAAAAGCATGCATATATACAAGCTGGATCTTAGAGGAGCTTACCACTTGGTACGAGTAAAAGAGGGCGATGAATGGAAGACGGCCTTCCGCACCAAGTATGGGCTATTTGAATATCAGGTCATGCCCTTCGGACTTTGCAATGCCCCGGCCGCCTTTCAATATTTTATGAACGATGTCCTCAGAGAGCTCATAGATGTGTGTGTTGTTGTTTACATTGACGACATCCTCGTTTATTCTTCATCGGAATCTGAACATCGGAAACACGTGAAAATGGTCCTCGAAAGATTGCGTCAACACAAACTTTTCGCTAAGTTGGAAAAATGTGTTTTCAACGTGACTGAAGTTGAATTCTTGGGATTCATATTATCACCTGGCGGAGTGCGCATGGATTCAAAGAAGGTCGATGCAGTTCTCAAATGGCCATCACCATCCTCCGTAAAAGGTGTGCAAAGCATGTTAGGCTTCGCTAACTTTTACCGCAGGTTTATCCCCGAATTCTCCCGAATAGTCCAGCCCATCACTGCCTTGTTAAAGAAAAACAAACGTTTTGAATGGTCTACCGAGGCGGAACAAGCTTTCCAGGATTTGAAGACTAAATTTATCTCTGCACCAATCTTAAAACACCCTTGCCCCGAACTCCCCTACATCGTGGAAACTGATGCTTCAAGCCTTGCCATGGGGGCAGTTCTATCACAAAAGGACCCGGTAACCAATCAGTTGCATCCCGTGGCATTTTGGTCCCGCAAATTCTCGCCTCCTGAAATCAATTACACGATTACTGACAAGGAACTTCTGGCTATCAAGTCTGCCTTTAAGGCTTGGCGGCATTATCTGCTGGGGGCCCGACACACCGTTACTGTGATTACGGATCACCGAAACCTGCAATATTTGAAAACCGCAAAAGCCCAATCCTCTAGACAACTCCGTTGGGCATTATTCTTTGCCGAGTTTGACTTCATAATTACCTATCGACCTGGTACAAAAAACGGTAAAGCTGATGCCCTTTCTCGGATGGGAGTGGAAGAACACTTGATCAACCCTAAACCTGTACAAATCATTCCCGAACAAAGAATTCTGGGTGTAATCGCCACACAATCCATAGAGGAAGTTAAGGATAAAACCAGGCAACTTGTAACTCCAGCAGACATACAGAATTGGCATCTGCAGGGAAAGGACTTTGCAGTAAAGGACAACTTATTGTATTTCCAAGAACGATTATACCTACCCAGCACAGATTTACAGAAAAAAGTAATCTCTTGCTATCACGATTCTTTAATGGAAGGACATCCCGGTATAGCCAAGACCTCAGAAAAGATCAAGCGCTACTTCTGGTGGCCGTCTTGGAAAAAAGATATCAGAGACTTTATAATGTCCTGTGGAGTATGCGCCCAAAACAAGAGTCAAAAGGAAAGACCAGCAGGCCTCTTACGCCCTATTGACATCCCACCTCGCCCTTGGCATACGCTTTCTATGGACTTTATCACCGATCTACCTCCATGCTCCGGATACAATACGATTCTAGTAATCGTGGACTTATTCTCCAAGATGGCGCATTTCATTCCGCTCAAAGGCTTGCCAACAGCAGCAACTCTGGCCCGAGAATTTCTCGAAAACATCGTCCGACTGCACGGTTTTCCTTCGGTTCTAATTTCGGATCGAGGTAGTCAATTTATTTCTCATTTTTGGCGAAGTTGTTGTCGGTCGGCTCAAATTGATGTGAGACTATCGACCAGTCACCACCCTCAGACCGACGGACAAACCGAGAGGACCAATCAAACTCTGGAACAGTATTTACGCTGCATGCTGCAACAAACTGAAAAAACTTGGAAAGACATCCTTCCGAATATGCCTACAATAACTCTGTCCATTCGGGAACTGAGAAAACCCCGTTTTTTCTTTTGTACGGCAGTCACCCTCGAACCTCGGAGTTGGATCCCCTCCAAGATCTTGAAACACCAGCAGTAGACTACCTGCATTCTACAATCACCCAAGCCTTTAAGGAAGCTGTTTCTCACCTTCAAAGGGCTAAAGAACAATACAAGAAAGGAGCAGATCAACATCGGAAGGAAGCCCCTCAATATCAAGTAGGGGATCAAGTCTGGTTATCCACCAAATATCTACCTCTAAAAGGGCCACGCACATTCAACCCAAGATACCTTGGTCCCTATTCCATCACTACCATAGTAAACCCAGTAGCGGTCAAGTTGGACTTGCCCCCGCACATGAAGATACATCCGGTCTTCCACGTCTCTCTATTAAAACCCGTGCAACCTCAAACCCGACTAACTAAATCTCCAAAACCTATCCTAGTTGATGGAGAACTCGAGTTTGAAGTCAAAAGCATTCTGGACTCCAAGATCTCCAAATCTAAACTATTTTACCTAATTGACTGGAAAGGCTACGGCCCCCAAGAGCGATCCTGGGAACCTGCTGAATATGTCCACGCTCCTCGCCTAATCAAAAGATTTCACCGAACATTTCCTGACAAGCCAAAACCCCCGGAGAAGCCCGGTTTGGGAGGGGCCTTGAGGGGGGGTACTGTCATGATCTCTGCTTCCAAAAGGTCAGGGTTTTCCCAACTCCCTTGGAAGCAGATCCATAACCCAGGTTCCGAGTGCCAACCAGTCCCAATTGGGACCTTTTGGACCCAGTCCTGGCGCCAGTGGCACCAGGCTCATAAATATGCCCAGTCCCAGCGCTGGAAGCGCCGGGCTCATAATGCTTGGGTGGACTTACCTGCAGCAGACCATGCTGCTTACTTGCCTGCCAGTTGAGCCTCTTATCCTCTTCTGTTTGGAACTACTTTTCCTGTTGGGTGGGGCAGGAGCCACTCCCTAGGTTCAGAACACTGGAACTCTTCTGGAAAGCAGGAACTGTTTTCTTACTTAGGCGTGGCTGTGGAAGGAGACACCTAAGCACTACAGGAGGCTATTTAAACCACACCCGATGGATGAATCTTGCTTTGCGTTATTCTGCATCCTCTGCAGCAGAACGCTCATCGTGTCTTCTGCATCTGATCCTGGGCCTAAGGAAAAAGGCTTACCATCCTGAATCCAGTCTTCAGCAACACCTATAAAGACAAGAAAGAACAGGTTAGCATTACGGTCTTCAGTGACAGCTCTTCACTTACCTGGTCCATCGGCTGTCACCAACGCCTCGCGCTGCATTCCGACATCTGAAGGACAAAGGCTTACCTACTCTTCGTGCGCTCCGGAGGTCTTCACACTGCATTCCGGCATCTGAAAGACAAAAGCTTACCAACTCTTCGCATGCTCCGGAGGCCTTCAGCGCTGCATCCCGCATCTGAAAGACAAAACAAGGTGCGTTTAAAGACATTGGGGAACTTTAATACTCACGTGCCATTACTCCTTTCCACATCTAACCCAGTGGGTATTCCGGCACCCTGCAGCTGCTCCGAACTTATACCTGCAAAATAAAAAGACAGTTAGAGCGCATCGTGAAGCAGGCAACAAGCGCTTACTTACGTGCTTCCAGGCGCTTCTATTCATCACACGGGCTCCATCTTCAACTCACTTCAGCCCGTCATCTACCATCGCCGGAACCCTGCAAAACAAGAGACATCATTACTAAAGACTTTAAAGACATTAGAATTACTCGAAACTTACCGTTCGTGCAGTAAACGACGGACAGCAGTCCTCTGAAGTCAAGAGGCCTGCTCCCCTTATCCAGTGAAGAAACTGGTTACAGCACCCTGCCCCGAGGCAGATGGAGAGCACGGCGTTCACTTACCTAAGGTGAGAGCGTTAACCTTCGGGGTTCTACAGGAGAAGAGAAAGGGAAGAAGAGAGAGACATTCAATAACCCAGTTCATTAATCCATATTTTCTATCTGCAGACATCTTACCCTTCGAGTCAGACATACAGTGCACAGAGGTCCAGCCCAAAGAGCCAGCCGTGTGTTACACATCACCTTTGAAGATACGGTATACGCCCAGTCAAGACCGGCACCTCTACGGGAATCAGGTGAGCGTTACAGAACGCAAAGCCTACCACAAAACTCCCGTCCAGGCGCTATGGAAACCTCGGATACCGACCAACTAGCCCAGTTACTTGGGGAACTAAGGGCAGAAGTGCATGCAGCCTGTCAGGAAACGAACACTCTAAGAAGGGAACTGATTATTTCCAAGGAGCGAACAGATGATCTCGCTAGACAATTGCTACAGTCACAAGCCGGACAGACCCCGTTACCCGCATCCGGGGGAAATCTTCCTTCTACATCCTCTATGAATCCAGTGCAGATCAACCTACCTGGGAATGTACCTCTGGCTCCGCCCGAACGATTTTCTGGTGACCCAAAGAGGTTTGCAGTATTTATCAATCAGTGCCGGTTGCATTTCTTATGCCGGCCAGCAGTCTTTCCAACTGATCAAGCTAAAGTAGCTTTCGTGCTTTCGTACCTTAGTGGCAATGCGGCAGACTGGTCGATCCCTCTAGTAAATCAAGATGATCCGGTCCTCCATGATTTTCAAGCTTTTCAGCTCAGTATGGAAGAGAGAGACATTCAATAACCCAGTTCATTAATCCCATATTTTCTATCTGCAGACATCTTACCCTTCGAGTCAGACATACAGTTCACAGAGGTCCAGCCCAAAGAGCCAGCCGTGTGTTACACATCACCTTTGAAGATCCGGTATACGCCCAGGAAAGACCAGCGCCTCTACGGGAATCAGGTGAGCGTTACAAGGAAAAACACGAGCCTGAGACTGGGAATGGTCTGAGGCGTGGTAAACAAAAAGTGCACACAACAATCTTCGAATATGACAAATACAGGGTAGTGATACAGTTGTGTCACGTAGTTCGACACGGGGTGTGACACAGGGTGTGTTTCGGCCAAAGAAAGTGGCTAGGTTGGAGCAGTCTTTATGCTGGCCTTCGTCAGGAAATGGCACCAGTGGCGGTGCTGTCCGTGATGTCTGTGGGTGAAACAGAACTGTTAGGATCTCGGGTGGTTGTTCATAAAGTACTAAAGGTATTAAATACGGGCCAATTGGTGCCCAGGTGATACACCACATGGTATATCTAAAGATCAGCTTACCTACTGCTGGGGTAGCAGAGGGGTGCTGTCGGGAAATCCACAATGAATGCAGGATAACCGGTGCTATGCTGGCACTGGGTGGATCGGCTGTAGTTTCCTAAAGGCCGACGTGGTTCAGAGTCTCATGGTACCGGATTGGGCCAGTATTGGACCCAGGTCTAGAAGGAGAGTAGAAAAAACAGGTGTATAGTAACCTATAGTCGTATGGATTCGAGAGTGCTGGGTGGTGTTAATGACAGGCACTAAAGGTGGCTGCTTGGTCAATCGTGTTGAAATACCCTGTGCGTACAAGGGTCATCGGGAAAATAAAAGGTGACCCTGGGTATGGTGGACACGCAAGGCGGTGCTGTAATAGCTCTAAAAACACTGAGTGCAAAAGTGAGCTCAGTGGTAGTGCCTGGAGTACAGCGTTGGTGATGTGGAGATTAACTCGAGTGTGGTGCACGAGTAATTCATCTCACAGGCTTAAATTGTGGTGTGTCTGAACAGCATAGTACCCAGCGCGGGGGTAAGTGCAAAAGTAACCCAACTAAAGGGAACGCCACTAGTTCCCTGGATCCACAGAAATGGTGTACCCTAATAAAGGACCAGAATAATGGCGGCTACTTAAAAGACAGGAGCGATGTCCTGGTGAGCTGGTGGATGGGTGCTTCAAGTGAGACTAATCACTAAGTTACGGGTGGGCAGGATGTGTTGGTGCCCGGTGCATGCTGCACAGCGTACGAGTCGAGGAGGACTTACCGCGGTCGTGATGGTACGCTGCCGTGATGGACGGTGACTTCTGAGAGCCGTGTTAGTCGGAGGCCGAGGAGGCCGTGACAGTCTGTATAAAACACAGCCTGTTGCTGAGAACAGGCAAATGGAAGCCTGCGATCAAAAAGAGGCTGCCTGCGGGATCCAATCAGATGGCTGTGCGTGGTATCCCAATCAAAGTGCGAGAGGACGCATGGGATGTTGGGTAATGTAGTCCGGTGGGGCGTGGGATGACCACTACTATTGGTGGACACATATAGACAGTGTCACGGTGTGGGGGCTACCGCCGAGGCCCGTGAGGCATCGGCTATTGCTCTAGATACAGAAAAAGTACAGAAAAAATTCAACACCTAAACCTATACAGTGAAGGATAGAGGATTTTTACCGGAGGCACCTACAGATGGTGAACATGGTTGACATTAGTGTACAATTGCGTTTAAACGACACCACAACATAGCAAGCAAACCATAAGGTTGAAAAACATTGATGCCCAAGGTGTAACGTGTTGATGGTAGTTGCACATTATAATTAATTGAGTGTTGTGGACAATGGTGATAATGGGCTCTAGGGTAACCATTGGAGAGAAAACTGGAGTGTCCAGTCCTCTGTTGTAGAGTGTGGGTTGAACACCAGGCGGACACCAGGCCAAAGTGACATGATTGAAATCAATTGCTGTTGCTGTAGTCTCGGTGCTGTGGCTGACAAACCGGTTGCGGTGGCTGTGGGTGCTCCCTCCTGGAGCTGGCAGGACCCCTGGTTGGTGAGCAGGAGTGTGTTGACGGCCATGATGGTGACATGCTTACGGGGCACTGGTTGTTCTCTAGAAGTGTTTCCATTCAACGGTTATGTTTAGACCGTTTTGAACCGAGTTTAATTTGTGAACCCAATTTTGCTCAAGTCTGGTGAGGGCAAGGTTGATATCTCCTCCCCGTCTTTGCGGCAGGAGTTGCTGAGCCACGGTCCATGTGAATTGTTCGTGGGTGTGTTTCTTCTTGGTGAAGTGTTCGACCAAAGGTTTGTCCTCAATTTGGTTCTTAATGCACGATCTGTGCTCATTAATCCTTTGTTTGACAGGTCTAATGGTTTTGCCAATATAGATCAAGTCACCGGGACACTTGATGGCGTAGATCACGTACTTGCTCTCGCAGTTGGTGTGGCTGTTCTGTTTCCATACCAGATTCTTGTGAGTGAAAGTTTTGCTGTTGGTTGTAAAACGGCAAGCGATGCATTGTCCGCAACTAAAATGGCCTACTACTGGCAGAAGGTTCCACAGGGTTGTTGCTGGTTTGGTGGGTTCTAGAAAGGTATGGACCAGGGAGTCTCTTAGATTTCTGTTCTTCTGGAATGCAAACAGTGGTTTCTTGGCGAGGGTGCCTTCGTTCTTGACCAGATGCCAGTGTTTGTTGATGGTATTTTTTATGAGTTTGCTGACTGGATTGTACGTGGTTACGCAAACGGTTCTGTTGATAGGGTCTTTCTCTTTGGTCGTTAGGCAAAGGGAGCGATCGGTGTTTGCTGCTCTTTTTTTGGCTGTCTTGATTGACTTCCTTGGATAGCCTCTCTGTCCAAGGCGTGTTTGCAGTTGTTGTGCATGGAAGTTAAATTTCTCTTTGTCAGAACAGTTTCTCCGGATGCGGAGAAATTGACCATAGGGGAGATTGTATTTCAACCCTTGCGGATGGTAACTCATGAAGTGGAGTAGGGTATTCCTATCGGTGGGTTTTCTAAAGAGTTCTGTCTTCAACATGTCTCCGGACCGATATATGTGTAAGTCGAGAAAGTTGATAGCTTGATAGTCCCATTCAATGGTGAACTTGATGTAATCGTTCCGTGCGTTGAGCCATTGGTGGAAGGCTAGTAGTCCTTCCACGCTTCCTTCCCAAATGAGTAATACGTCATCGATGTATCGACGCCAGACCTTGATGTGTGGTCTGTGGGGATTGTCGTTGTGGTAGATATGATGCTCTTCGTATTGTGCCATGTATAGGTTGGCGACGTCTGGGGCAAACGTGGCACCCATACTGACGCCTTTTATTTGCTGGTACATCTGTTGGCCGAATAAGAAGAAATTCTCTCCCATGGCGATCCGGATGCACTCGACCAGGAAGTTAGTAGGTATAGTTGAAGTGTCGGCTAGTTTTTCAAGGCATGTTGCCAAAGCCTGTAGGCCCTCTACTTGGGGAATAGAGGTGTACAATGCCTCGACGTCCATGGTGACCAATATAGACTGGGTGGTAAGATGTATGGAGTCCAAAATCTTGATCGTTTCTGTGCTGTCCTTCAGGTAGGAGGCCATCTTCCCCACGAAGGGCTTCATGAAAAAATCTGTGTATAAGGAGAGGGGTTCCAACAGTGAATCACAAGCGGAGACGATTGGTCTGCCTGGTGGTTTGGTGGGGTGCTTATGTATTTTGGGTAAAATGTAGAAGCGGCCTCCTCGGGTGTGTTTTGTTTAAGAAGACCCGTTCTTCTTGACAGATCCACCCCTCTTCTTCCGCATGCTTGGTTAGATTGATAATCTCTTCTTGCAGACGTGGTGTCGGGTCTCTGTTCAGCATCTTGTAGGAGGTTTTATCGTTGAGGAGTCGCTGGCATTCCTGGTTGTAATCTGTGGTGTTCATGATCACAATGCCGCCCCCCTTGTCTGCCGGTTTTATGGTGATGGTAGTGTCCAGGTTTAGGTCCTTAAGGGACTGTCTTTCTGTTGGTAGCAGGTTGTCTTGATAAAAGTTTTTCTGTTTTATTCCATCGGTAATCGTTTTCATAACGAATTTTTCAAACGTCTCGAATTCACTCGGGATGGTGTGAGGAGGGGGAAAGAAGGTTGATTTGGGTTTGAAACCCGTGATGTTGTCTTTGCTCCTCTCCGGTCCATGGCTGATGGAATCTTGTTTGCTGGGTAAATGTACCTCAAAAAAATATTTTAACCTCAGAGTCCGGAAGAACCGTCTGAGTTCTGCTTCAGTGGTGAAAGGGTCCACTTTAGTGGCTGGAACAAAAGAAAGGCCCCTTTCGAGGAGGGTCTGTTCAGCTTGAACTAGTGGTCTAGAGGACAGATTAAAGATGGAAATGGTTGCTAGGGCTGGTTCGAGTACCATTGGCGTGTCCTCATGTATTGTCCGGTCTGCTGGGGGCGTCTCTTCGGGCGGCCCCGTTGGCCCCCTCTCTGAAAAAACAGATGTTGTGGAGGTGGGATCTGATTTCTGCTGCTTCCGGGGGAACCTGGAATACTGCCACTTGAAGATCCTGAACTGCCTGAAAAATTTACTACGCGATTACGTCTGTTGTAGTTCGTTTTCTGTTGTTGCTGAAGTTCCTCATAGTATGTTTCTTTGAGGTAGGGATAAGTTTTCTCCTCCGCATAGTTGGTGAGGTCTTTTCTAAATTTCTGTACCTTCCGTTCTACCGTGAGTTGGTTGAATTTAACTACCTCTTCTTCTAGTTTTTCTAGTTTTTGCTTGGCATCATTGATAGTTTTGTCCTCGACTAATTTCTTTTCCAGGGTGGCCAGATCTTCTCCTTGTTTTTTCCATTCTTCCTGGGCTGTGTCTATTATGAGAATTATCCAGTCTCGGCTGCATTTGTTGCCCACGCCGCTAAAGTTGACTTTGAATTTCGGATTGTCAGTGAAAACCCTAGGGATGTTCTTCACTTGTAAGCCTTCGGGGATGATTCCTGCTTTGAGGTATTCTAGCATGAAAGTTCCATGCATCTCTGTTCGTACGAGTTTTTTCCTCTTTTGTAGGATGGTATCCAGTTCATCTCTGTTTGCGCCCTGGGCAATGGGTCCGCCATCCGAGCCTAGGGTAGTGGTTGTGCCCATTAATTTCCGAAAATATTCGTCCGTGTATGACACGATATTGACTTTGTCCATGTTTGTTGGAGATAGGAGAACGTACAAGCGAATGCTCCTATGTTTTGAGTGGCCCTTCAACCGTGGGTTGTGCTCAATATACTATAAATCATAGGGCACCTGTTGGGGTCCCGATTTACCCAGGCGGGTATACATATTATAAACAAATAATCAGGATGAGGAGATCCAAAACAGAGACACAAAAGTGCTGTGTGTGTGTGTTTATTATGTACTCACACAGGAAGTAGTTAGTGGCTAAACAATTTACTATACATTTCTTCCGATAAGCACGAAAGATGGTTGAAATCGACGAACGGACAAAGTTAGTTATACAGTAGTAGCACAAATAGGTGTTGGCCTCTGGAGTATAGAGGTCAAAACTACATTGGGATACATGTTTCCTTACAGATCGAGGGGGTATAAGA
The DNA here is from genome assembly GCF_040938575.1 of Ambystoma mexicanum. Lineage (NCBI taxonomy): Eukaryota > Metazoa > Chordata > Amphibia > Caudata > Ambystomatidae > Ambystoma > Ambystoma mexicanum. The sequence continues at coordinate 114,746,138 of NC_090922.1, forward strand.
ACCCACTGGTACAGGAAAAACACGAGCCTGAGACTGCGAATGGTCTGAGGCGTGGTAAACAAAAAGTGCACACAACAATCTTCGAATATGACAAATACAGGGTAGTGATACAGTTGTGTCACGTAGTTCGACACAGGGTGTGACACAGGGTGTGTTTTGGCCAAAGAAAGTGGCTAGGTTGGAGCCGTCTTTATGCTGGCCTTCGTCAGGAAATGGCACCAGTGGCGGTGCTGTCCGTGATGTCTGTGGGTGAAACAGAACTGTTAGGATCTCGGGTGGTTGTTCATAAAGTACTAAAGGTATTAAATATGGGCCAGTTGGTGCCTAGGTGATACACCACATGGTGTATCTAAAGATCAGCTTACCTACTGCTGGGGTAGCAGAGGGGTGCTGTCGGGAAATCCACAATGAATGCAGTTAACCGGTGCTATGCTGGCACTGGGTGGATCGGCTGTAGTTTCCTAAAGGCCGACGTGGTTCAGAGTCTCACAGTACCGGATTGGGCCGGTATTGGACCCAGGTCTAGAAGGAGAGTAGAAAAAACAGGTGTATAGTAACCTATAGTCGTATGGATTCGAGAGTGCTGGGTGGTGTTAATTACCGGCACTAAAGGTGGCTGCTTGGTCAATCGTGTCGAAATACCCTGTGCGTACACGGGTCATCGGGAAAATAAAAGGTGACCCTGGGTATGGTGGACACGCAAGGCGGTGCTGTAATAGCTCTAAAAACACTGAGTGCAAAAGTGAGCTCAGTGGTAGTGCCTGGAGTACAGCATTGGTGATGTGGAGATTGACTCGAGTGTGGTGCACGAGTAATTCATCTCACAGGCTTAAATTGTGGTGTGTCTGAACAGCATAGTACCCAGCGCGGGGGTAAGTGCAAAAGTAACCCAACTAAAGGGAACGCCACTAGTTCCCTGGATCCACAGAAATGGTGTACCCTAATAAAGGACCAGAGTAATGGCGGCTACTTAAAAGACAGGAGCGATGTCCTGGTGAGCTGGTGGATGGGTGCCTCAAGTGAGACTAATCACTAAGGTACGGGTGGGCAGGATGTGTTGGTGCCCGGTGCATGCTGCACAGCGTACGAGTCGAGGAGGACTTACCGCGGTCGTGATGGGACGCTGCCGTGGTGGACAGTGACTTCTGAGAGCCGTGTTAGTCGGAGGCCGAGGAGGTCCTGACAGTCTGTATAAAACACAGCCTGTTGCTGAGAACAGGCAAATGGGAGCCTGCAATCAAAAAGAGGCTGCCTGCGGGAGCCAATCAGATGGCTGTGCGTGGTATCCCAATCAAAGTGCGAGAGGACGCATGGGATGTTGGGTAATGTAGTCCGGTGGGGCGTGGGATGACCACTACTATTGGTGGACACATATAGACAGTGTCACGGTGTGGGGGCTACCGCCGAGGCCCGTGAGGCATCGGCTATTGCTCTAGATACAGAAAAAGTACAGAAAAAATTCAACACCTAAACCTATACAGTGTAGGATAGAGGATTTTTACCGGAGGCACCTACAGATGGTGAACATGGTTGACATTAGTGTACAATTGCGTTTAAACGACACCACAACATAGCAAGCAAACCATAAGGTTGAAAAACATTGATGCCCAAGGTGTAACGTGTTGATGGTAGTTGCACATTATAATTAATTGAGTGTTGTGGACAATGGTGATAATGGGCTCTAGGGTAACCATTGGAGAGAAAACTGGAGTGTCCAGTCCTCTGTTGTAGAGTGTGGGTTGAACACTAGGCGGACACCAGGCCAAAGTGACATGATTGAAATCAATTGCTGTTGCTGTAGTCTCGGTGCTGTGGCTGACAAACCGGTTGCGGTGTCTGTGGGTGCTCCCTCCTGGAGCTGGCAAGACCCCTGGTTGGTGAGCAGGAGTGTGTTGACGGCCATGATGGTGACATGCTTACAGAGCACTGGTTGTTCTCTAGAAGTGTTTCCATTCAACGGTTATGTTTAGACCGTTTTGAACTGAGTTTAATTTGTGAACCCATTTTTGCTCAAGTCTGGTGAGGGCAAGGTTGATATCTCCTCCCCGTCTTTGCGGCAGGAGTTGCTGAACCACGGTCCATGTGAATTGTTCGAGGGTGTGTTTCTTCTTGGTGAAGTGTTCGACCAAAGGTTTGTCCTCAATTTGGTTCTTAATGCACGATCTGTGCTCATTAATCCTTTGTTTGACAGGTCTAATGGTTTTGCCAATATAGACCAAGTCACAGGGACACTTGATGGCGTAGATCACGTACTTGCTCTCGCAGTTGGTGTGGCTGTTCTGTTTCCATACCAGATTCTTGTGAGTGAAAGTTTTGCTGTTGGTTGTAAAACGGCAAGCGATGCATTGTCCGCAACTAAAATGGCCTACTACTGGCGGAAGGTTCCACAGGGTTGTTGCTGGTTTGGTGGGTTCTAGAAAGGTATGGACCAGGGAGTCTCTTAGATTTATGTTCTTCTTGAATGCGAACAGTGGTTTCTTGGCGAGGGTGCCTTCGTTCTTGACCAGATGCCAGTGTTTGTTGATGGTATTTTTTATGAGGTTGCTGACTGGATTGTACGTGGTTACGCAAACGGTTCTGTTGATAGGGTCTTTCTCTTTGGTCGTTAGGCAAAGGGAGCGATCAGTGTTTGCTGCTCTTTTTTTGGCCGTTTTGATTGACTTCCTTGGATAGCCTCTCTGTCCAAGGCGTGTTTGCAGTTGTTGTGCATGGAAGTTAAATTTCTCTTTGTCAGAACAGTTTCTCCGGATGCGGAGAAATTGACCATAGGGGAGATTGTATTTCAACCCTTGCGGATGGTAACTCATGAAGTGGAGTAGGGTATTCCTATCCGTGGGTTTTCTAAAGAGTTCTGTCTTCAACATGTCTCCGGACCGATATATGTGTAAGTCGAGAAAGTTGATAGCTTGATAGTCCCATTCAATGGTGAACTTGATGTAATCGTTCCGTGCGTTGAGCCATTGGTGGAAGGCTAGTAGTCCTTCCACGCTTCCTTCCCAAATGAGTAATACGTCATCGATGTATCGACGCCAGACCTTGATGTGTGGTCTGTGGGGATTGTCGTTGTGGTAGATATGATGCTCTTCGTATTGTGCCATGTATAGGTTGGCGACGTCTGGGGCAAAAGTGGCACCCATACTGACGCCTTTTATTTGCTGGTACATCTGTTGGCCGAATAAGAAGAAATTCTCTCCCATGGCGATCCGGATGCACCCGACCAGGTAGTTAGTAGGTATAGTTCAAGTGTTGGCTCGTTTTTCAAGGCATGTTGCCAAAGCCTGTAGGCCCTCTATTTGGGGAATAGAGGTGTACAATGCCTCGACGTCCATGATGACCAATATAGACTGGGTGGTAAGATGTATGGAGTCCAAAATCTTGATCGTTTCTGTGCTGTCCTTCAGGTAGGAGGCCATCTTCCCCACGAAGGGCTTCATGAAAAAATCTGTGTATAAGGAGAGGGGTTCCAACAGTGAATCACAAGCGGAGACGATTGGTCTGCCTGGTGGTTTGGTGGGGTGCTTATGTATTTTGGGTAAAATGTAGAAGGCCGGGATCCTCGGGTGTGTTTTGTTTAAGAAGACCCGTTCTTCTTAACAGATCCACCCCTCTTCTTCCGCATGCTTGGTTAGATTGATAATCTCTTCTTGCAGCCGTGGTGTCGGGTCTCTGTTCAGCATCTTGTAGGAGGTTTTATCGTTGAGGAGTCACTGGCATTCCTGGTTGTAATCTGTGGTGTTCATGATCACAATGCCGCCCCCCTTGTGTGCCGGTTTTATGGTGATGGTAGTGTCCAGGTTTAGGTCCTTAAGGGACTGTCTTTCTGTTGGTAGCAGGTTGTCTTGATAAAGGTTTTTCTGTTTTATTCCATCGGTAATCGTTTTCATCATGATTTTTTCAAACGTCTCAAATTTACTCGGGATGGTGTGAGGAGGGGGAAAGAAGGTTGATTTGGGTTTGAAACCCGTGATGTTGTCTTTGCTCCTCTCCGGTCCATGGCTGATGGAATCTTGTTTGCTGGGTAAATGTACCTCAAAAAAATATTTTAACCTCAGAGTCCGGAAGAACCGTCTGAGTTCTGCTTCAGTGGTGAAATGGTCCGCTTTAGTGGCTGGAACAAAAGAAAGGCCCCTTTCGAGGAGGGTCTGTTCAGCTTGGACTAGTGGTATAGAGGACAGATTAAAGATGGGAATGGTTGCTAGGGCTGGTTCGAGTACCATTTGCGTGTCCTCATGTATTGTCCGGTCTGCTGGGGGCGTCTCTTCGGGCGGCCCGTTGGCAGTCTAAATGCAAGCGTCAGCATACATCTCCTTCATGGACAAATCCACACAAATCCACACCAATCCTTCACACTCTCACTCTAAACAATCCCTGTCTGGTTTCCCCTTGTCCCCTTATGTGAGTGTCTGTTCTAATCAATCAGTCAGTCTAGGCCAATAACCATACTTCCCATTTGCATGTCTCTTGGTCTCCAGCTCTGTTTTTGCCAGGTCTCTCCTCTATGCACGACTCTGCAATCAGTCAGTCAGTGGCAGGCCTCAAGATCTGGTAACTGCAAACTGCCAAGCTCTCGATCTCATCAAAGCCAACGGATTCTGTTGCACCAAGACACCTCTCTCATCGCATCTCGTACTCCATCTTGCACCATCTCCAGCCAACAGCCAGCAACCTCAGCAACTAACTCCAGCCAATTCCAGCCTCCTTGGTTATGCTCTTTTCCTGACGCACTCATCCCTATGGTTACTCACATTCTATAAGCTAAGAATGTCTGTCCAGCATTTAACAATACCTGCCAGTCTGTGTTATGTTTTTGTCTCATTCTGGTTGCTGTGTCAGTCTGACATTGGACATCATATCTCTCCCATGGGCATTCTGTGTGCGGTGAAAAACACCTTCTAATTCCATCTATTTCCATTCACTGCACTGTTGGCTCTCTGTGCATTATGAAATGCTCTCTTAGTGCCCGTTTTCAAAGCAACTCCTTGTGTGAAAAAGGCTTCCCTCTCCTCTCTCTACCCACTCCATGTCGCTCACTCCATGGCCCCAAACTCTGTTGTCTCTGTGACACACCAGCTCAAGCTGATAAGCCTAGGCCTTCTCTACTCGGACAAGGGTGACTTCTGTGTCTGCCAAGCAAATGTTTACAAATTCCGTCTTTCACAGTGTAGCATAACATCTCCGCGCTGAGCCCAGTGCGAACATCTTCTGTGTGTCTCCATCAGAAATGGCTCATACGCCTCATGCTAAATGCTTCCTAGCATTTACGATTCTCTCACAATGCAAGCGCTACATAATGCAAACTCATTCTACGTACACACTGAACATACAAACATATGTGTCAAACATATCGCTAAATGTGTAACTACCAAGCATAACAATAACTGTCATCATACTAAATGGCACTTCATGTAATTTCAAATATGCACTGTGTCATTTCTAGGCCTCATTCGTTCTGCTCTCCTGCAAACAATACATTTCTCTCAGCCTAAGCGCTACAATGCATAATACACATGATGCAAATATACCGTGTCTATAAAGCACAATCATGGCACTTCAAAATATGGTGCAAGTGTCATTCTATTGCAAATGCCAAAGTGTCTAGCATGTTTCTCTCCTAATGGCAAGCACTATAAGTCATAACATGTCAATCTATAAGCAAACTGCAAATGCATAAAAAGGTGGCAGTCTAATGGTTCTCTATCAATGGGTCTTATGATTCTAATGATGAGTCTAACAATAACAATTCCAGGCTCCTCATTTTATCAGATTCCACAGTGAGAGGGTTCCGTAAGCCCCCGATTTGCATTGGTTCAGGCTGATCGTGTGGTTTAGTTTGAGCTTCACGAGTCCATACTTAGACCAATCATCCTTCCGGCTTTACTCAGTTAGTTTTCCTGTCCTGCAACCTCTGGTTTATTTGCACTGTTAAGTCGATTTATTCTGCACATCCTTCGGGAGGATTCACAACTTGGGCTAACATATACTTGAGTTCTCCTCGCAAACCCAATAGTATAGCGTAGTCCTTTTCTCCAGTCTTTTTTTTCAGCTATGAGCAGATTCAAGGAAGCGATATATGTCAGTAAGTCTTGATTGACCTGCCAGAGTGACAACAGTTCATTGTCCGGGGCCTGACCTCGAGTGTGTCGAGCGAACAGCTTCTCCATTTCGTGCTGAAAACCCCTGAAATCTCGAAGCAATGGATCGTCCAGGTTCACCACGGGTATTGACCAGTCCGCTGCACTACCTCCCAGATAAGAGAGCACAAATGCCACACTTGATTGTTCGTTGGGGAATGCCCCAGGTCTGCACAAGAAATGTAGGCGACATTGGTTAAAATAATTGCCTACTTATTGGGATTGTCCCGTGAGCGTTCTGTAGGGGCCAGAGGAACCGCCCCTGGAAGGACAGCCTGTACTGGTGCGGATGACGATGCTGCAACAGGAGGTGCAGAACTGAGCAGCGGGCCTGGCCGGCCTGTGCCTGGAGAACCTTTCTTGCTAGACTGGAGAACCTGTCTTGCTAGATCATCTCTACGCTCCCGATTCACAATTAATTCCCGCAACAGAGCATTGGTTTCTTGTCTTGAAGCAGGCACTTCAGCCCTTAGCTCCCCTAGCAATTTGGCCAACTGGTCAGTTTCTGAAGTTTCAATTACACCCAGGCAGAGGTTGTTGGGAGGCTTCATGTTCTGTTACGCTCACCTGGTCTCTGCGGGGGCATTGGGGTATGGTTGCAGCCCTCCCAGGGATGTGGTTGGTTCTGGAATTGCGTTCCACTTCTGAACCGATGGTTGCGATGACGGCGCTAATAGTTGTGAAAACACTAATTGCGTTGGCGGTATCCCTGCAGATTTACCACTGGGATACCGCCCAACTCCTGATGAGGCCCTGTGTCATTTGGCAGGACCACAGTTACAAATCATGAGAAGCTAGTGTTAGCCTTTTCTCTCTCACTGGTCCTGGTGAACTTAAGTATACAAACTATGGTGATATTAACACCTTATCTGTACCAAAATAACATATCTACACCAGATAGTGCTTGCTATAAAAGCTAACATTGCATTCTTTTTGGTTCAGGTTTCGAGTTTGGTCCTCCAGTCGAGGCTTGTAAAAACTCTCTAGCCACCCTGAATAAATAGCATAATGCACTAGTCAGAAGCAGTCATTAGGTATCCAAACAAGAGCGTGGAAAGGTGCCAAGGCCCTTATCCCAGCTTTGTTATCAGACAACACTGTTATCCTGGACAGATATTTTATCTCATTGTATGGTACTTTGATGTCTTCAGTGAAAGGGTTGGCCTTCTCACATTCCGATGGCATTGTTTAGCATGTAGAAAAGATTGTAGTTCGGGAGGATATCTTGCGCTCACACCATACACTTGATCTAAGTTTAAAATTTTTACAAGTCCAACATCATTATTCATAAAGTCACTCCAAGTGTTCCTTCAATATGAATGTTTTTAATTCTTCTAGAGAAAAACACAGCCGACACATGTTTCGACCACCGGTCGTTCTCAAGGCTGTACAAAATTACACATTCATTCAATATATACATTTTTCAAGAACCATACCATATTGTGTCACATGTCAGGTCAGGATGATGGAAAATTCACAGCATAATCAAGAATTTCAATCGGCGTTTAAAGAAAAAAACATAAATTTAAGACCACAAATTAGTGTCTCAATCAAAATATCTCCGTTTGATCAACAAAAATAGACAGTTATTATCTGTATTCCACAATTAGATCCACTAATGTATTCATTATCAAATTAAATTAAACCGAGTCAGCATAAAAACAATTAGACTGCAATATATAAACTTCATGCATGGTTAGTTACTCCAAAATAAGAAACTTGTACCCAAACACCTTGTGAAGCCATTCCAACATGACCAAAATGTGAGTTGCCAAAATAAAGGTATAAGTGTGCCTTAAATCTTATTAGTGCTTTGTTAAACAGTGTTACTATAATCGGTGCTTACCCCATGTACACTGCCTATATCTCCTAAATTTGAGATCTCAATATCAAATGATCAGACTTGATCTTATGTTGAAAATTCAGAGTTCCAATCCTATATAGAGAAAACCTTGAATTATTATACTTTAGTATGTAGAACTGAAAAGCCATAAACTATATTCATAAAGGATTGGAAAGGCTCACCCACCTGTGCGGATAAGTCTATTGAGTCAAATGAGTATTGGAAATTCCCGTAGTCTTATAATTGTGAGTTCTAGGCTCCAAAATTCAAAAATCACCTACAAAAAACAGAATGGGCTCAACTTAGTACAAGTATCTATGAGTCCCATCTCTTTTACTTCATTCACTTGCTCTGGTAATCTCAGTAATAGGCTCCAATCTGTACCATTATATCAAAAACATCACCTCCCTCAAACTATGTTTTTCCCTTATCAGTCAAAAAATATATATGTAATGAGTTCATCTTGATCCTAGTATCAATAAACCATCACCTTCTTTAAACCACTTGTTGACACTATCACAATCTATCACTTTCTCCACAACAGTTAAATTGAGACACAATAAACAGACCCTTTCCCTCTCAAAATTGGCATTGGCTTATACATACCATTTAATGGGATTGTTTAGCATGTAGCCTGCTCTTTTCATTTTGCCCATTTGTCTGGAAAAACAGGAGAGCGATGACTAAATGCCACATACCTCAAGCAGAATTATTTTAAGGTGTGCTACAGGACACAAACATGTTTTCTTTCTACAATTTCAAATGTATTTCTTTGCATTATGAATAAAAATGTGCAAGTCTGTGCCAATCAATGACTATAAGAATGGGTACTTAAAACACATTTTCTTTGTTAGGGTATAGTTAAATCTTTAAAATATAGTAAAAAAATCCAGATGAGATCTTCTAGGTTTACATCAATTAATATTTTAATACTTGTAAACTCCCACTTATGACAGAGAAAATGAAGCTACAATCATTCTCCATTTAAAAAGCATGTTTCTACAAAGATTGTTTTAAAAATATTGTCAACTCGCTTTATCGTGTGATTTGTGTACGTTCCATGCCAGATTTACAAAACAGCATATTATTTTTAGTCCATGAAAGTCAAACATTCACAAGTAATTACAACTTGCTGAATGTCAAGAATTGGAGAAGAATACCAGTGAGTGACAAAATCGCAGACTGGGCCACGATGTGTGCTCCTGGGCAACTTATTTTATCTCACTGTGCCTCACCAGGCAAAACTGACAGTCCCCAAGATTTCAAATTTGTCACTCCCTAAAAACTAATTTAGTTCTTAATGTGCACTCTTCAAAAAAGTATTGACCATACCTTAATGTGTTTCTTGGCACACTCATAGAACGCTACTTAAAAACCATGCCCTTGTCTAATGTCAGCCTATTGGCTATGTGCCTTTACATCGTAACGTCTAATCTGCATCTTCGTTTCATAAAGTGGTATGTGTAAATTGCTGTTGCTTCCAATCTGTCTCTTTCTTCTATGTTTTAGCAGTTGTCATTTCTATAATGCTGCTATTCTGAGTTCGGAAGCCATGCAGTGGTACGTGTCCCTTTGTCGAGTGGTTACTGATCTGTGTCTTGAATGTACAATAGGACTTTCCTTGTGTCTGCTATTGTGATAATGTATCGAGTATGTATGCTAGAACACAAGTACCTTCATCCTGGACAGATAATGATGCTCTTTAATTGCACCGTGTTTATTATTCTCATGCCAGCATGGAGGAAGAGGGCAAGGAGACTTCAGGATTTCCCATGCTTATTTAAATTGCTAGTAGGCAACATATCAAGCTATGGGTTCTGGTTGCGATGAAACGGTGAGCGCGACAAGTGTGTCTTACTATCTCTTCATTTTCTTGGTTCGAGGGAGCCACAATGGTGCCTGTGCCCCAGGCCACACATACATTAAAATGGTCCTAAATTAAAAGGGTGAGACACAATCTCCAAGGGAACAGAAGACATAAGATAAATGAACCAATAGAGCCCTGTCAGCAAGTGGGCTCTGTCTGCAGCTTGGTTTGCTGCAGTGGCGCAAATAAAATAATTAATCAATGACTGTGCCCCGCCTGGGTGCCAATGGAGCCTGGGCCCCGGAGTAAATACACACCTCGTTGGGGAGTGTTTCCCTTTTCTGACTGCAGGATGTTGGATATTCATGCTACAATGAAGGTGCGAGCATAGGAGCTGCACATCCATATTAAGGGCCCTTTCCCTCATGTAGTCCTCTACCATAGATATACACACTGGTAGCCTCTGCAGAAAGACCCTGCTGCTAAACCAAAGACCAATACATCTCAGTACTGTTGTGATATTCCCAGTTCCTAACCAAATAGGGAGGATGTGGGGAATTGACTGTACATCTGTTGAAAAGAATGTACCACTTTTCATTGTGGATTAAACTATACATATTATGTAAAGTACCAAGATACTTGCACATGGAAAACAATGTCTACGAGCAAGTGACTATCACACAGACGCTTCTGGGGTGTGTGGAAGCCTGAAACAAGTATAGCCATTACGTAGGGTCATTTGTAGCGATCTCAGGTTGTGCTGTGACAGGTGAGACATAATAACCCTGTTCTCGCTTTTAAGTTCACTTCATATTGCATTTTAGTACAGGTAGCCCCGCATAGTACATATGTAGAGGTATGCCACGTGACATCCATTACAACAAACTCCTAGAACTTGATTTGGGAGCTTTTTTTGGCATATTTAGTAAAACCTGAACTGTGAATGAAGGAATGAAGCCAGGTGAGAAATATGGATTGAGATTTTCTATCATTAGGAGGCTTGTGAACTTTCTTACTCGGCCCTTACTTAGCATGCATTTTACTTTTCTGCATAGAAAAGAAAACATGCACTTATTTTATTATTTTATTTTATTTCGACATTTGTAAGCCTCACCTAACCCAAAGGCATACCGTGTGGTAACAGTTGCAATACAGTTCTGGGAATATAGACATATAAATGCAAGCATGCATAGGAAGGTATGCCTTGGTAGTTTGATTCAGCAAGAGGCAGGAAGTTAGTGGTAATGGCAGGCATAGGTATGTAGGTTGGCATACACGTGGATAAGGTTAATTTAGTCGCTCTTGTGAGAATAGCCAGTTTTTCAGCTTTTTGCGGAAGGACCAGGAGGAAGATTCAGATCTTCATGAGGGTGGTAGTGCGTTCCAGTGTTTCGCCGCTATCACTGGGAAGCTACTACCGCCTGCTTTCTGAAGATTATATTTAGGAATTTTGAGGAAATGCGCATAGACTGAGCGTATGGGTCTTGAATGTTTTTATTTTATATTGGCGCACTCAATACAATGAATACTGCTTAGTCCGTTAATATGAACACGCGTTATTTAAAATGTCGTGAAGCTTCTGGTAGTCACTCTGATGCAGTGCATTTCACTCCTTTGCCTGTGACAATGCTTGCTGGTAAGTGTGAATGTGTGAGCCCCTCACACTGAAATGGCGGCATCTTGTCTCACAGCCCTCACACACTGCATTTAGCAATCCAATCTTCCAAAACAAGAACAAGAATGATAAAGTAAACTCACTTTTCCTTTTTTGTAGCACTTCAAATGTTTCATCACAACACCCATAACATCAGGCAGAAATGCCTTTGTCAAACGATACCTACAAGCAAGTATCTTTACCACAGTTTCTTCGTTGTGTGTCTTAAAAGTCCATTAGTAAAACTCAGAGGGTGGACTTTATGTTGTAGTACAACAGAAGTGGGAATTTGATTCAATTGCGTCTTTTAACTAGATAACATTATTCAATTACCTAAAATCGTACAAACTTTGGCCGCAGAACATATCATAGAAAACACACAAATAAAATAAATATGTCTCTAATGTGCAGGCCCACCCTGGCTAGAGGTCCTGCCTACACTACTGGGAACAGCTGAGAACAGTCCAGCACCAAACCCTTCTCCTATTCGTGGCCACAAAGATGTCCTACAGCAACCAGAATGCAACTGCAACATGTACCCGAAACATGGAACAGAGTACGGAATGGATCCGGTGAAGCAGTAATAGGAAGCTCTCAAATAAATACAGACATGTTGTATGGATAAGGCTGGTGGTAGTACAAGCAGTGGGCCTTATTATGAATTTGGTGGTAAATCTGCCAAGATACCACCAAACTGTATTACTGGTACCGCCACTTGGTCCGGCTATATTACTGTCAGATTACAAGTGGCAGTAGGTGGCGTTAGTCTGCTTTAATTGCAGTCCATAGGACTCCATGCGGGATTTTAGTGGTATTACCACCAGCTTTAATACTGCGGAATTGGCTGATTTTGCGCCGTAAATTGGCAGCAATACCTCCAACTTCTTCCTGGGGGGTTTTCCTCCACCTTACCCTCAAACTCGCAGTTGGGTGGTGCGGTAATGCAGCGTTAAATGGTATTACTGCCGCATTTTAACGCCCAACTTATACTAGGGCCCAGTGTTTTAACAGGTCCCCAGTTGGAATCACCTTGCGGCAGATGTAGAGTGACCAGACATCCCGGTTTTCCTGGGTAATCACCTTCCGTCCTGAGTTTTTTTCATTTTAGAAAGCCCGTTGGGGGTTTGCATGGTTGGGAAAAATTGTCATTTTTCACATTCAGAAATTTTAAGTAAAGTTGGAGGACTGGCTCGAACCCCCAACCTTTCAAGTATAAGTCACAACACTTAATGACTGTGCCACAGAGACTGCCTTGGAAATGATTGTACAGCAAGCCATGTAATATCAAATAGAGAAAGCACTTGTTTTGAAGCAGAACTTCACAAATGAGATCATATACAGTTTATGGAAAGGAGAAGTGCTGGAAATATGATTGGGTGGTGGTTGTGGGGGCTTGTGGGGGGAGGGGCGGTAATTGGTGGGCTGCGATGGGGTAGTCCCTCTTTTATGTTTTTGGTCGTCCCGATTTTTCGTTTTGGAAATCTGGTCACCCTCGGCAGATGGAATAGTTGTTACCAGTGCCTTGCTAACCAGAACTGGCAGGTTGCAGCGCGTTGTACGTGCTGTACCACAATGCCCCTTCCACTTCAGATTTTTTTTCTTACGGGGAATTTATATTTTTAGGGGCGAATCATAGATATAGAGAGAGAGGCACACACACACACTCCCTCAGAGCTGGACACAAACGACGCAGATTGATTTGCCGCCATTCCCGGTGACCGCAGGATAATGAACGGAGCGGACAGAATGCAACATGTCCCATAGATGGATTTGACTGCAGGGCAGCGTTGTTTTACCTCGTTCCGTAGTTCTTAGGGGGCATACATTATGACAAAATCCATATGCTGCGCTTTTGACAGGTGCAATGCCTGATAGGACGCATGTCTTATTGATTTGCGAGGGCCGGGAAAACAAGAAATGCGTCACATCTGAACGCGTCCACAACGCTTCGCCCATATCCCAGGAGGAATTTGTAATCATGTGAAAAAAAGTACGTATATTTTCTTTTCCCCCGAAGGGGAACCCGTTTTCATCAATGGCGAAACTCACCGAAGAACGCGCAGCTCTCTGGTATTGAACTCTATTCCCAGTCACATTAGAAACTGATTTTAATCCATGTTCCAGTACAGATTTCATCCATCACCGCATTATTTTCTTGTGCTACCGTAGAATGAATGCGAAGAGTTAGATTGCCCTCTAGTGGATTTTAAGAAAACCGCATCAAATAATTCCGCTTTCTTTGCAAAAATATTTTTAATTTAAATCAGTTTAACACTGACACCTGTTTCCCAACTGTAACCATCACTGAACAACGCCAAAACCACTGCAAAAGGTCTTTGTTGATATTGCTGCAATGAAAAGCAGCAGCACTACCAGCACTTTTAAAATCAAATGTGTATGTTCCCAGTGCTTTGAGTGAGATGAGAAATTGAGGGTGGGGTCAAATGTGGTGGTGGTGGTTGGCAGGGGGTGGGGCATGAAATCTATATACACAGTGTGGCCTGTGCATCTAAAGGAGTGGACAGGGCTTTAAGTGGGCAGGGGCTAGCCAGGAAGGTGCCCTGCCTTCAGTCTCCAAAAAGTGCTTCCAAGCCAGAGGTCTGCTGGGATCGCCTGACTAGCCCCAGAGGTGCCAACCCCCCTAGGCAACCCTTTCACTCAAAAGAGCTGCATGGTTTAAGGGATTCCTTTGGGGATCGGCATTTACGATTACAAAAAAAAGGAGAGGAGAGAGTACCAAAAGGTATGATATCATGCTCGATTGCTTGTTGAGTTAAAAGGCTCCCTGAAGGGGTTGGCGACCGCGCCTCTCAAGAAGAAATGAAAGGAGGGGCGGGCACACCAAAAGGAATGATAGCAGTGTGCCTGCTTCTCGTTTTGCTTCTTAATCACAGGCTCGAACCCCTTCATTCGGCAACATTAAAAATGCAGCCAGTGCCAGGCCCTCTTACTGTTCTGTATCTTTTTTGATATGAATAAAATAATTCAGTTTCGATTTTGATATAGCATTATCTTTGTTACAATTTTTATTTTACAATATTTTGAAACTTGCAAATAAATGGAATGTGTGGATGTCAAAAATCAGAAGATGAGAGATAAAAGGTGATGGGCAGTTGGAAGTTTAAGCGACTGTAATGGGTGGAAATGCACATGGGATGGAATGAGATATAAAAGTCAGGGGTTTAAGGAGTGGAGAGAGAGAGGATGACAGGTGAAAGATGTGGATGGGTTAAAATATAAGCGTGATGGTGGGACAAGAAATATGAAGACGGGCTTAGCTGAGAGGTAAGACACAGAGTCTCACGTTTTGCTCCGTGGCATAATGTGAATGAAGGTTGTAAAATACGCGTGTAAGGTTTTTTTCACCTTTCATTCAGGCCACGCCACATTTTAGACAATTTGGTGGAGAGGAGGTTGTGAAATGCAACTTGCGGTTCTGCCTTCTCCCTTACACTCCACCATACAAATGCCCCAGCATTTGCAGACACATGCATTTTTTTGCTGGTGCAAATGCTGGGGATCCCTATGGAGTCTGCCGGCTTTCTGTGCCAGGCGGACTCCATGGCAGGCTAGCATGACAGGCAGCACGTACAATTAAAAGCTGCCTACGATGCTCGCATGGCAGGCAGTGTTTACAGTTAAATGCTGCCTACCATGCATGTAGTATAAAGCAGGTGGACTCCACAGGGATCCATTGCACACGCTGCCTGCCATGCAACATAGCAGGCAACGTGTGCAATGGGTCCATCTGGAGTCCATGCTCCATAGAGATCCCCAGCATTTACACCGGCATACAAATGCATGCCTGTGCAAATGCTGGGGTATTTGTATGGCGGAGTGTAAGGGAGGTGGCAGTGACACACGTTGCATTCTGCCCCTCCTTTACATCATACAAATTAATGAAAATGTCACGTGATGTGAATTAAATGTGTAAAACCCTTACACAAGGCTTTTACACCTTTCGTTTACGTTACGTCATGGATCAAAATGTGTCTTACCACCCATTCCAGTCTCTTATCTCTCAGCTGCCACCAGCTTTATCTCTCATCTGCTTATTTTTTGGCATCCACTCATTTCATTTATTTGCAAGTTTCAAAATATTGTAAAATGAATCATTTTACAAAACTGTATGCATGTTAGGCAGCGTTTAATTGTAATTGTAAACACCCCAGGCCATGTGAGCATGGTAGGCAGCGTTCACTCATTTGCAATGCAGAGTGCAAATGTGCAGGGCCCCTTTGACCCTGCACTTTTGCACTCTACCATTGAAATGACCAAAATTTGGTGGCCAGCCTGTGTGAATGTCTACATGTAACGTCTCCCTGCCGGCAAATTACTCATTGGAGCAAAATGAGCTTGATAAGAAGATGTTAAATGGAACATTGTGGATGTTAATGCTCAGAGGTCGGAAGCAGACACTGGAATATCAGGAAGAAGTAGAAGAGGTATGAGTGGTTGTAAAGAAGAAAGGCAGAAGCTGCACGTAAAAGATAAGTGGCACAAGTGGGATGAGAGTTAAGAGTAGAGATGGGGAGTGAGAAGAGTCAGTGCTGCAGACTGTGAAAAAAGTCATGCAAGGCTTTGAGCGGGATGCAGTCCACTGACGCTGAGCCCTGTCTGGGCCTCAGATTTGGCCTTGTGATGGGGCATTGTCAGCGCCTCCAAATACAGGTGGATCCCCTCTTCTATCCTGTTATGCTGCTCTAACCCACCCATGACTGAAGGGAAAGAAACACAAAAGGTGCCAGTGTGAGACTTTAGCACCTCAATGTCACTGATCACTACAAAGACCTGACCGAAGGAAAACCTTTGCTTTGTTAAAAGATGCTTTTAAATGTGTTTTTATATTTTCAGTGTAAGCAGCAAATTGGAGAGTATATTTCACAGCGTTGTGGCATGGGCCAGACTAGTGACTATGGCTTGACTGCTGCTTTAGGGAAGGGACCTTTGCTCCGCATCTTACACACAGATCACTGCAGACAGCACAGTACCCTCAGAGACCTGTTTATGGGAGGGCAGAAGGGGCTTGTGCCCCAGGCCCCCGCCTTGGGGGAGGGCCACACATAGCTGCCTGATTCAATGAAATCAGTGCCCATTATTTACAAAACATGCCAGGATGGTTTCTGGTGCGCTGCGAGAGCTCTAAACCTGCGGCCTGAATTCTGTTCACAGCTGCATTTTGTTCTGATCAATGCATCCTGTAAAGCTTTATGCGTACATTGTAGATAGCACAGTGGAAATTAACAAGGGGGGGTCCTGGGAGACTCTCTGCCAGATATTAGTCCTGGTTACGAGAGGCTTACCCGGAGTCTTTAGCTCACTATCTTTCACAGAGAAGAAATATCCCAAACATATCAGTCTTTGTCCTGCCCAGGGGCAGTCCAGCACCGAAATGCTAGGCAATTCTCCTCTGAACAAGAGTACCAACAGCAACGGCAGACACATGTTTCAGTCTAGTTGGACCTCATCAGTAGGGAGGAGCTGTGCCTCTCTAAGAATAGTGAGCAAGGGGTCCACGTCTAGATTTCCCTAGTAAATTAGGGTGAGACCCAAAGTTACTTAAATATGCAAATTAACAAGGGGGGTCCTGGGAGTCCCTCTGCCAGACATTAGTCCAGGTTAGGAGAGACTTACCCAGAGTCTTTAGCTCACTATCTTTCACAGAGAAGAAATATCCCAAACATATCAGTCTTTGTCCTGCCTTGGGGCAGTCCAGCACCGAAAGGCTAGGCAATTCTCCTCTGAGCAAGAGTACCAACAGCAACCCCAGACACGTGTTTCAGTCTTGTTAGACCTCATCAGTAGGGAGGAGCTGTGCCTCTCTAAGAATAGTGAGCAAGGGGTCCACGTCTGGATTCTCCTAGTAATTTAGGGTGAGACCCAAAGTTACTTCAATGTGCAAATTAACAAGGGGGGGTCCTGGGAGTCCCTCTGCCAAACATTAGTCCTGGTTATTAGAGACTTACCAAGAGTCTTTAGCTTTGTTAAAAGATGCTTTCAAATGTGTTTTTTAAATTTTCTGTGTAAGCAGCAGATTGGAGAGTATATTTCACAGCTTTGTGGCATGGGCCAGACTAGTGACTATGGCTTCACTGCTGCTTTAGGGAAGGGACCTTTGCTCCGCATCTTACACACAGATCACTGCAGACAGCACAGTACCCTCAGAGACCTGTTTATGGGAGGGCAGAAGGGGCTTGTGCCCCAGGCCCCCGCCTTGGGGGAGGGCCACACATAGCTGCCTGATTCAAAGAAATCAGCTCCCATTATTTACAAAACATGCCAGGATGGTTTCTGGTGCGCTGCGAGAGCTCTAAACCTGCGGCCTGAATTCTGTTCACAGCTGCATTTTGTTCTGATCAATATCAAGACGGTCGGTACGTGAGGTGGCCGTGGCAGTTTGAAAACCGCCTACCCATGGGATTTGAAGTTGGATCCAAGGTTTGCACAGATCTGAACTTGACAAGAACTGAATAATTAACCGCTGTGCACTTTATAACACTTTGCAAATTCGAATTGCTGCTATGCATAAGGGCTTCGCCCCGTGCATTCTGTTCAGAACGAACATGCTCCGTGCGCACCATGGAGGCCTTGTCACTAGCAATACTACAATGCCACCTCATCCTCTGCACCCCCACAGATATGAGTATTATCATTCACTGCATTTTGTAATGGGACACGGTATTAGCAACCACCACTAACCCATATGCAGGATTCCTGAATCAACACGTCTCCCCGCAACATGCACAAGAATGGGCCACGCCTCCCTGTATAAGCCAGGCTGGGTTTTTTGGGCCTGACACTCCACTGCTCCCGGGCCCTGCCCCTACCATAGGGTCTCCTCATACCCCCCACCGATATCGCCTCACAGCCATGGAACTACTAGCCCACAGCCGCCCCCCTCACAGCCAGAGGCCCAGATAATTCAGGTAGTTCGCTCTGAACTAAGAGGAACACCCCACCCAGTTCACATCTCATCCTCCAACACAGGCACAATAATCTAGGGCTACTTCCCTTATATAGCCTGGCATTCTAAACCTATTTACAGGGCCCAATGAGGAGCCCAGCTGTCATTGACAAGACTGACCACGCACAATCATCCCAGGACACCATTGGGCACATCTATCCTTCACAACTAGGTAAGAGTACACCTCACCACTCAATACAACAAGCACTGTTCCAAATTTGACCAATTAACTCACTCTTGCAATTCTCTGTTCTCTCCCTCTTCTTCTTCCCCCAATACTCTACTAATGGATTGCATGTACATAACCATATGTAACTAAATGTGATATGTTTTATGTAAACTATTATTTAAATCTCCACTCGACTGAATAACCATGCCATCTCACCACTCAATTCACCGGGCACTGGCACACATGTACTATGTCACAAATGTCACCTCCACAGCCCAACTGTGGTCACATGTGTGTTAATGTTAAACATGTATCAGCCTTGATAAAGACCCACAGGTCGAAACACGTATCGGCTGACCATTACTGGGACCATGAGCCCACGCAACAAAGAACGGATGAATTACATTTCTTTTTGCACTTATCACCAATTGATAAACGGTGTGGAAAATCAATTTGTGGAAAAATAAACCAACAGCGAGGTATCCAAGATATTCCCTGGCAATATGCACTTAGTTATGTAGGCTAGACCACCCTTGTGCATTTTTTCATGTTCTTCTTTGGGCCACGCCCATCAAATCTTTTACCACGCCCATCAGGCAAGCCATGCCCCCAAATGAGCCCCCACCCTTCAATTTCTAACCCTGCTTAAAGCAGTGGATATGCTAGAAACATGAACAGCTGCAAAAAAAGTATGTTCTCACCACAAACTTCAAAGGAGACCTGCGCTTTGATCAGGAGCCACAGAGAGCTCAATCAAACAGAGAGATACTTTGATCCACAACAGATGGGTGGGAATTAGTAGTACATGTTGTCACCCACTACCTTTCCTGTTGCAAAGCACTCTGGTTATGGCCTCACGCAGAACAGAAGATTGTTGGTGGGGACCCAGGATTGGTTCATTAAGGAAGGCTTAGCCTGCACCAATTACTGGAACCAATTTGGCTTTAAAAGAGGGCTGAGCCCTTCTCTTAGCAGATCATCTGACGACTTTGAAAGGAGTAAGAAAAAGGGCTCATTTGGACCCTGGCTGAAGGTATAGTCTGCATTACAGCTTCCGGCAGTGAAGAAAGCCCAGGATCTCCAAGAGGGAATCAAGATCCCTCCCCCAAACCTCTCCCTGGGAACAGAGGGAGATCTTGACCTCAGAGAACCTGTCCAGCAACTCCAGAAAGTGTACCCAGCCAGCACACAGCATGCCCTTCTAGGTTCTGCCAGCAAGCTTCCTAGGTTGGAAGTGCCATATAGTGTCTGACCAAAGGACAAGGCTGTTGCCTGTGAACACTCTATTCAGCTTTAGGCCGTCTGCCTTAAAGGATGACACATGCTTAGCGAAGTAGCTAGGAGGAGTGCCAAAACAAGCATCAACCAGCGTCCATCTTTTAAGCACATTTACGAGGCAGTCTAGCCCTCAAACCACGTCCGGCTGCACCACTGACTGTTGTCATGCTATAGTCACTAAAGCTGTCCGAGACGCCTCGACCAGTATTCCAGATCTGCCAACCAGCACATAAACAACAAATTTTGACCCCAAACCGCCATGTAGGCCAGCCTGCAGCCATCAGTCCAGCCTTGCTTGCCGAACTGCCTGCCGCCTGATACCCGCAGCTGTCTCCCATCTTGAACTCTGTCGCAGGAGCTGCAAGGCGTTGTGGAACCAAGCTGATGCTGTTGAGCATCAAAATCATCTCAAGCACAAAGTACATTGTGGTTCTGTCCCACTGGTCCTTCTCCAAAGGACCCTAGTGACATTTATGAACCCTTGCTCCCTTGTTGCTGAAACCAAATAACCTTGAACAGTTAAAACTGATTGCTTTACTGACTAGCCTCCTGTCAGTATCCAGAGTGCATCCCTTTCCTTTGTGAAACTGTTTGTTCCTTTGTGGGGTGTGTTGTATTTTGTAGTGTGCTAGAACTGTCTGTTATAGTATTAATAAAGTAGATATTTTATACACCATTGACTGGACAGTCCCTTTTATCATTGGATAATAATTGAATTTTCGCTTTGTTGCAACTAACCAATGATCCACGACCTTGCAGAGATAAGCCTGCTGTTCAGTCCACGTTACCAAAATTGGACAAGGAGGTTTATAATGTACTTGTGTTTCCAATTTCTTCGGATCCCTTCTGGTGTACTGAAACCGATATTCATCCTGGGACCACTGGTGCCGCTGAAGTTGATTCGTCACACCAACCCCTCAACATGACACTCAAGATGTACTGTATACAACCAAAAGCAACTGTTAAATACAGTGCCAGGCTATGGGGTTTTTGTAATGCCACTAATTTACAAACAATGGAAAATTAGTTTCTGAAGAAGGTTCTGTGCCTCGCTAGATTGGCTCCAAACTTTGCGACGGTGATGCTGTAAATGCATTGGCGACAGGACCTCCCTGTCCTTGCCCTGTAGTCCCTTTTTCATAAGTGTTCTGTGTTATTTTCTGCACAGGAGTCCATATGGGACTCCTGGCAGTGCAGCTTTTCCTCTTTTTGCTTGTGGTGAACAGACCCTTAGGATACCCTTCTGGCAGCCATGGGTGGGGGCACAAGCCTGTACTACTAGTGTATGTTTTTTGGGCACCTGTGTGTAGCCCACAGAGCAGGGTATGGGTTGGTGGCAGCTCCATGCTGAATTTGACAGGTGCCCCGAGTATCCTCCATTTTGGGATACCCAGGCTCTGCCATTGGAATCAGTTGATTCCTGATGGGACACAAGATGGCCCCTGTGGTCTCTTGCTTTCCATTGTCTGTTACCTTAGTTTCCCAAAGTTATGGAAAGCACTGACTCTGTCCCTTCCCCTGCCTGGCTGTTGGGTGGAAGTTCCATATATGGTATTGTGAGGAAGTCCAGGACAGATTGGCTGGAGCCTTCCCAGTGACTGTATCTTGTGGGTACACCCTCGGGGGTGGGACCTGGGTGAATGGAGTGTGTGAGCAACATACATTTCATGTTATGGGTGGCTGGTTTCTAGTGTGTGACACAACGACTGAGACAGCCCTGCTGGAAACTGGTATGAATGCAGTGTGAAGTGCTGAATGGCTGGGTGCTTGTCCCGATACACATTCCTTGTTGTGAATGCCTGGATGGAGCAGAATGGCCTGAATGCACTGTGAGCCTAATTGGCTGCCTGAGCCTGGCTCAGCAGTATGAATGAGAGACAGAACTGTATATCTCGGGACCTCTCACTTACTGGAATTGTTCAGTCAGAAGCTGAAGTCAAAACGTGATGCTTAACCTCGAAGCCGACCCGGAGGAAGAAGAATTGCTGCTGCTTCACTTCGACACAATCAGAAAGCTGCCGTGCCATCAAGGACTGATCGAAGAGAGGACCTGGCTAGGAGACCTCTTCCCGAGCTGCGAGGGAACATCCTGCACCAGCTAACCTTCACCAAGGCTCCCTGGAAGTCAGTCATGGAAAGGCTGCCGACCTGAGATGGGGACCGCCAAGGAATCTGAAGAGAAGCGCCAGGACGTCAAGGCCATCAATGACCGCCACCATCGACCGAGGTTCGGAGGACCGCTGTAACCTCGTCGACCGGAGCCACAACGCTCCATTGCCTAAGACTCTTTGAAATCAAAGACTCTCTTGCTCATCACCGCCGACCGCTTTGTCCTGCCTTCGAAAGTCAAGGTCACTGACAAACCGAGGAGAATCTGCGAGGGTTTCCCGCCACAACGAAGTCCACAAAGACGCTGACAAAGATGCGAAAGCCAGCCATGGTCGAGTCCCGATCAAAGCCGCCAAACGCGGACGACCCGACACCCTGGCTCGGCCCACATTCTTCATGGACTTTTTGCGGCAACAAACTATTGTTGTCGAGGTGCACTGCACACTTCATCTTCGCAGGACGTCCACAACCAATCGTCGACAAGCACCGCCAAGACCGAAGCTGCCGCCTCCACCACATTGTTCACGCTTTTCTTCGAGGAATCTGGACGATCCGTGGCTCCTGCCTTAAAGGGAGGACTCTCAAGAAAGATCCATCGACGACCCTACGTCAAACTCTGGTAATCCAGGTAAATTGGGGTAGTACAACCATTTTAGAAGGAACCAAGACTATGGCCCTCATTACGACCCTGGCGGGAAGTGAAAAATGATGCCGGTAAAGGATTACCGGCATCGCTTATCGCTAGGTCCGATTATGACCCGAGAAAGTGCAATTAGCGGCACCATAGTTAACGGTGCCGCTAACAGCACCAAGCGCGTGGGCACGCAACCTCCCATGCTGTAAATACCAGCATAGCGCAAAGTGGGATATATCACAAGGCAAGCGGACATGCTCTTAACGCCATTGCGAAGGCCGTAAAGTACCTTACCGCCATGGTGCTAATACCACCATCGCGAACCAACCGTAAATGGCCATGTGCAGTGTTCCCAGCTGCCACAGGTGCACACAATCAGCACAGGTGGAGGCAATACATACTGGCCAAGTACAAAAGGAGCACACCCCACCCCTTCCCACACTCCACAATGATTCCAATACGACTAGCAATGTTGGGGCTGGAGGACCTGATTGCAATCGAAGTGCTACAGCAACAACAACAACAACAACAACTACAACAGCAGGCAGCACAGGGGAGACGCAGGAGGAGAAGGAGGGCAAGGCAGGGCCAGCAAGCCCCACAGCACAGCCAGTGCCACCACGCAGGCAGCCCCCAATCCCACGCATCAGAGCCAGTCCATTCAACCTCACTGCTGAGCAGATCCACACCCTGTACCATTTGGACCGGAACACCATCACCACCATCGTGGACATGATACACAACGACATCGTCAGCATGATTGAAACACCCACCACCATCCCCCCCTAATGAAGGTAGTGTCCGTGATCCACTTCCTGGCCACAGGCACCTACCAGCACACAGTGGGGCACTTGCATGGCATTTCACAACCATTATTCTCACGTATGCTGAACCAAGTGCCCAATGCCCTCATCAAGCACACAGACGACCACATTTTCTTACCACGGTCTGCCCAGGAGATCGCAATCAACAAAGTGGGTTTCCATGCACTGGCCGGCATACCTGGTTGCATTGGTGCCATCGACTGCACCCATGTGGAATTGGTGGTCCCACATTCCATGGAGGTAGCGTACCGCAACCGTAAGCTATACCACTCAATCAACGTACAAATGTTATGTGACTCGAACAGGACCAACACACATTGTTGTGCCCGATTCCCCAGATCAACCCATGATTCAATGGTCCTTCGTAACTCCACAATACCACGCTACATGGAGCGACAATCAGGGCCAAGATCCTGGCTACTCGGTGAGTCTCATGTCATGGCCATGGAAATGTGAAGTGGGTAGGTGATTGACGTACCAATGCATACTTTTCCTGGCTGACATGGGGGCGGGGGGAGATGCATACTTTTCCTGGCTGACATGGGGGGGGAGACGAGTACCAGAGGTAATGGAGCCAGCTCATACCCTAAAGCAGCCCAGACTTTAGCTGACACCTGACCACATAATGCCAGATGTAAGCAGCCCTACCATGTGAATGAAGATGTGTCCCAGCCATGACACAACCATCTGCATGTGCACTGTACCTAATCAGACCGCATCCACCTCAATGAAATGCACCTACATGCAATGACTTCAGCCAATACACGGCACCAAACACCATCAACTGAAATGCCAGTCCCCCATAACTGCGCACAAAGGAGTCACATGACGGACATAAACATCAATACACCACTACACTGACACAGAGGCCCAAATAAATTGCATAACAACATTGGTAGTGCTCAGTGAGGTCATCATGAGGCTGACAGCTATGGTGCCATGATGAGAGCATTGATATCACTGGACATCTGCCAGATCACCAAAACAACTGCTATGGACTAACACAGTGGATGGGCACTCACAAGGTACTGTACCCCCCTGCATGCACTGTTTGATGGCATGCAAAACAGTCCATAAGAGGAATACACATATAGCGGTCACATCGTGTGACTCCATTCATGCATGGAAATGGGGTTCAAAGTAAGAGATGAATGCATGCCATGGTGTCACGTCATGATTTGAAATCTGATGTCATGACTGACACATACATTGTTGCCCACATACAGGTGATGCAGGCTATCCCTTGAAGAGGTGGCTCCTTACCCCCGTCCGGAACCCACTAAACCGGCACGAGGAGGACCTGTGTGATGATTGAGCAGACATTTGACCTCTTGAAGGCACGCTTTCGCTGCCTCAGCAGGTCTGGTGGGGCACTCCTGTACCACCATGAGAAGGTGGCAAAGATCGTCATGGCATGTGTAATGCTACACAATATGTGCATAAGATGGAATGTGCCCCTGCCCCCTGACGCTGAACTGCAACCACTTGACGATGAGGATGAGGAGGGTGGGGATGGGACAGCACCTCAGGGAGGAAGCGATGCACAGGAGGGACGTGCAATGCGTCAGACTCTCATTAACCAATGTTTCTAGCACACATGGACGGTGGGTGTCACATGGAGATGGCACTTGGGGCACTGTGTGTGTCTGGGACATGCACTCTGTGGACTGTTCACCAATAAAGCACACATACACAATGAGCAATGTCCACACATGTGATTTGTGCATAACCAAAAAGTATATTGAAATTGTAATTTGAATGAACACACCCTATCCCCCCTCCCCCCTCAACTCCCCAACACACCCAATCCCCCCTCAACTCCCCAACACACCCCATCCCCCCTCCCCCTCAACTCCCCAACACACCCCATCCCCCCTCCCCCATCAACTCCCCACAAAAGTGTGTGGATGCCTGTGGTCAAGTGCATCATGTGGGATTGTTCCACTGGGTGGCCTCTATTGACACCCCCCTCTCCCGGCACCCGGGGCACCCCTGCCTGTACTCCGCAGGTTCCTGGCCGATCTGCAGACGGGGCTGGATGGGGCAGAACTGGCAGCGTGAGGTACTTGGCTGCTCACAATGACGCATGTCCCTCATAGTTTGAAGAAGCTCCGAGAGCATGTGCCGCACCGCGGCTAATTCTGCACAGATATCCTTGGAGGAGGATTCTATGGCTGCCTTCACAGTTTCTGCACATTGTTGCATTTCTGCCCTTGCACTTGCACATTCGGCCACAAGCTGATTCAAGAGTGAGGACATTTGTTGTTGGCGCGTGATGATTTCTTCCATCGACTCCTGGTTTTTTAGGTATAAGGATAATGCCAGTGGCGTGTCCATTGTGCTGCTCCCCTCCTGCAAATCTTCCACTGGGCATGGAGTGGCTGGCCAAGAGTTATCAGGGGATTGCCCCTGTATGCCATCACCATGCTGGCTGCATGGGGACAGGTAGGGGGAATGAAGGTGGCCAGTGGGGGGACCCACAACAACATCAGCATCCCCTACATCATTGTCCGAGCTAGCTGCGGTGGCAGCAGTCTCGCCAATCGTGCTGCTTCCTACAGACCCAGTGCCTTCAGTGGGCACCACTTGGTGTATGTTTGTTGCTGGTGGTACCGTGGTGCTTGACTTGGTGCACATCTGTGCCCTGGCCTGTGTTGTGCTCGTAGATTTCGGCTGCTGTGGGGGTTTGGTTTTTGCAGCAAAGGTGGAGGGTTGGTGTGTTGGGACATCGGGCCTGGCCTTCTTGGCAGGTGTGGTGGCAGTGTCCTCGTCAGCACTGTCCGAATGAGAGCCTGTGGTGGACCAAAGGAGGGAAAGGGTTAGTGATGGGTCTGCGGACATTGAGCAGGCATGGTAATGACTGCATTCATTTTAATTACTAGATGGTGCACATTGGAGGCCGTGACATACAGGTTGTCTCCCTTTAAGGTGGTAGAAGCATGGAGGCATGTGGGTGCCTACAGTAAGGTTGTGCATACTGCATGTGTACAAGGTGGAGGTCAGAACTGCCTGTAGGCAGTCTTCTGCTAATGTGTCGCGTTAACCCTGTCAGGCATCATTGCACATCCCAAAAATCTGGACTTCAGTGAGTTTGGCATGGCTGTATTTAAGGCACCTACCTGCGTCACCTGATGTCGGGGCTCCTCTCTCCATTTCTCCGACCCCCTCTACGCTCTCTGTGGCAATGGTTGCGGCACATATCTCCTCCCACGGCTGTATTTTGATTGGTGACTCTGCTCCTCCACCAGTTGCCATGCCCAGGTTTCTGTTTGCAGACAGTATACTCCTTACCCGGAGCCGTAGATCATCCCACCTTTTCCTGCACTGTCTTGCATTGCGGGGTGTTGTGCTAACTGCACTGACCCTCTGTGCTACTATGGCCCATATGGCCTTCTTTCGTGCTACCACCGGTCTGGTCATCTCGGTCGAGAATACTATGTCGGCATGTTCTTGTAGTGTTTCAGCCAACATGTTAAGCTCCTCCCGAGAGAAGCGCTCCTGCCGCAGCCGATCGCCACTTTTTTTCACAACTTTAGGCCTTGTGAGGATTGATGGATGTAGTTGAAGGTTTGTAGAGGCTGTGGGGGTCAGGTGTCCACTGGTTGAGGAGGATGGCAATGGATTGTGTTTTTCAAGATGGCCGCCATGCTCTTTCCCGTTCCTGTGCGGTGACGCAACTTCCGGATCCGCTTATTTGCGGTCACCGCTAATGGCGTTTCCTGCTATTTGCGGTCACCGCTATTAGCGGTGATCGCTGATATCGATGGCTAGGGTGGCGGATGTGCTATTTACACGGCATACGATGCCGGTAAGTGGTGTTTTTTGGACATTACCGCCATGGCGGTGATTACATTACCAGTATGGCGCAATGCTCGTGCCCGAGAAGTCGTAATGTGCCGCTTTTAGCGGTATGTGACCAGCACGGACACGTTAATTGCGCCATGCCGGTAATGTCCGTTACTTACAGCCAGGGTCGTAATGAGGGCCTATATCAAACAACATATATGGACTGGGCTTGTTGACACACTTTATTTACAGTTTGCCCAGGTGGGGAGGATCCTCACACAGAACTGTGTCTAGTGGTAGGGACCCAGTATTCTGCCAGTTGTTTAACCCAACTTGTCTTCCCTCTTATGTCTATTGTTGATTCACTTTACTATTTGATTTGTTTGCCATTGGGACTTTCAGCAGTTGATGCATTTTAATGGAATCAAAAGTTAACTGTGGTACCACATAGATATTGTACATATTTATCATATTAGTATTGCCTGAGCACAAAGTGTGTTATTGTGAAGGTATATATTCTGAAACATATTTATATAAAGAACTGTGCTATCACTAACATAGTGTGTCGACATTCACTAGTGGGAGCTTGTACTTAAGAACCAGCCTGCATCACCTCCTGAGAGCTTTAGCCTTGATTGTTCACCCAACGTTACCATATAGAAAATCTTGGCCGGGATGCTCTCGGCTTCTACTCTGCCATATAAAGGGCAGGAGTACAGATAACCCCCCTCCAGTCTTTACAGCGACCCATGCCAAGTCAAGACGAGATGCAATTTGCACCGGCTATGCAATGGTTAAAGATCTGGTCTAAATCGAGGGCAACATTAACTCAGATTATTATTAAAGAATTGTTTGCGCTTTGAAACACTTGTGTATAAACGCTTAATAAATAAATAATCAATCAATCAGTTAACTGAGAATGGTACCCTTAGAATCCTATGGTGGCAACACATCAAAAAAAGTCTATCTGAAATTGATGAATAAGCACTTTTGTCTTCGCCCTATATAACGGACAAAACATTGCAGACACATTATAAGGAACGCTTATTTTCTCCTAGCAAAGGTTCCATGGGTCTGTTGAGCATTCGATAAACTCTAATCGTAGATATGCTGTGTATTTCACCACTGACAATCTGCAGGATTATTTGACATGGAGTAATAAGGCTTATAAAGGTGGCTAATCACGAGAGCATGCTTTAATAACTTCACGCTCAAAGCCATCACTGCAAAATGAAAAGACCCGCCAAATGACACAAGTTGCCCACTATGTAATAACCCTATTGAACGCCTCTTACATTATGCCATGTTTTGCCCTGTGTATTTTCACATTAGAAAGAGAACTATTCCATTGATTTTGAAACAGATTGATTTTTACTAGTGTCAACCCACTCTGTGCAATCCCCTCATGGATATATATCATATGGTAAGCAGTGTTCCTAATTGAAATTAAAACCTGCCTGACATGTAAGCATTTTGGGCAGGTTTTATTTGTAACTCTGAGCATGGCATGTAGTGCTCACAATTACAAATAAATGCTGCCTAGCTCACTTTGCATGGCAGAGTGTAAATGTGCAAGGCAAAAGGTGGCATCCACATGTTATAGGAAGAACAATGCCCTGATGCAGTGCAGTTCCTTCGGACTGAAGCCTTCCACTGATGTGGACGAGGTGGACCTGAACATCCCAATGATGGATGTGACCGGGAAGGAATGTGATACCCCACCTTCTATAGAAAGGTGTACAGTGAGATAGAGAGAGGGTCTCGAGAGCTGGAGTGAAGAGACAGAGAACAAGGATCTATAGTGGGAAGAGACACACTTTAGGTAGAGGCAGGAGAGAGGAGTGGAAGAGACAAGAGTGGGTGATAGAGGATGGGGAGTTGGAGGAGAATGAGAGGGGAGGAAGGAGGGAAAGAGAGTAAAGGAAGGAAGAGGGAAGGCCGGGAGGAGTGAAGCAGAGCAGGTAGGAGAGTTCTGGCCATGGGACGGGGCAGGGAGAGAGAGTAGAGGAAGAGGCAAGATAGTGACAAGCCGCAGAGACTACAGGATGGATAGCAAAAGGGATTGAGGGGAGAAAGAGGCGAAGAAAAAGGACATGGTGGAACATGAAGAATCTGGTGAGGAGTAGAGGCAGGAAAAGGAGAGACAACAGAGAGACGAGGAGTGGAAGAGGAATGATAGAGATGAGAGGATGGGGTAGAAGATAAAGTGAGGGATGAGAGATAACGAAGAGAAGAGGGGTACGTTAGAGGGGGGAAGAGGCGGGTGGAGTACAGAAGAAACAGAAGAGGGGGCATCTAAGAATAGGCAGCTATAGTGGACGGTTGTAAATATTTCATTTATTTTTGCCTTTAAGGATTTTATTATTTACATTGCAATCCTTTGCAAAAGATGACTGCAAAATATTCATTGCCATACTGTGGGCATCGATTTACCAGATTAGTATGCATGCAATATGGCGCGGAGCAAAGTTCGCCCCCATTTTGCAACTGGTCAAAAGCCGGCTACCACATTTTTGCAGGCCTAACTTATTCGTTTGCGATTGGGCCCTCTCTGTGCCTTTACTAGATGCGTTCTGTGAGGAAAGAAGAGGCCCGCCCTACAGTGTGTGTTGTGTAAGCACTAGCATCTGGCAGGACCACTGCATGCCTCGCAGCCAATAAACGCTACCTAGGGCACAGCTGCCAACGGTGGCAGCTGCACTTACATGTCGTGTAAGTTCGGCCAGTTCAATGCAATTGTCGTTTGGTGCTTAAATAGTACAGCCATTATTTGCCGAGTTCAATGCCGCTCGTGTTCCTGTCCCCAGAAGGGTCCCTTAGCACTGCTGCAATTAGATCAGTGACCTGAAAGATGCACCCAGGATACAGTAGCGGGCCGTCCACCCAGTTTATATGCCGTCCCTATGGGCCCTATTCTGGAAATAAGAGGGTACATAGCATGGGCACTTTTGTGCAAAACTGTTCCGTCTGTGCAATTTTCATCTTTTGCACTATGCAATGCAAACAAAGTCTAAAGAGGCAAAATTGTCTTTGCACTTTTTTGTGCACTTCGCATTGCAAAAAGTGCTAAAGCCTCCCACAAGTTAGGCTTGTAGGAGGCGTTTAGATTGCATAGGAATTCATTAGCTGTATGCCAGCATGAAAGTGGCACGCTTTTTTTGGTTATAACACACCTAATGTCATACCTCAGTTTGGTTTCTAAGCACGAATCTGGGATTCGAACCTCTGTTGCTCTGCATGGTTTTGCTTCCAAGACCAGCACGTTGCTCCTGTGCTGTCCAGGTAAGAAAGCAAGTGCTTTTTGAAGGCGGAGCCAAAAAGAAAGGAAACTGACATCCATACGGGGCCCCATTGCGCCTCTAAAAATGTGTGAACGTGAAAACGTAAGGTGCAACGCCTTTAGCTTTCCATATGCTGCGGGTATTTGGAAGAGGAGGAACATTATCCCACTTTAGACGTCTTGTGAGACATTACTTTTGCTTTATTCTGTGCTCACTTGTGTAGATCTGCAAATAGCAGTACACAGAAGAAATGTCAAATGTTTGTAGTGCCATATTCTGGAACGTGAATTTTGATCTCAAATATGTCGGCCATGAAATGGGTTGATCTTATTATGTGGCTTGTAGCGAGGGGGTCAACGGAGTGCAGTGCAATCATAAAACAGAGACGCAGACCACTAGGTATGGGTTCGTGTTTTTTGGGGGGGTGGGATTTATTTATTTTATTTATATACGGGTGGAACAATGCTCTTTTGATCCCAAAAGAACGTACAGTAAAGATTTCCTTTTAGAAGCTGCTACTGGGAAATATAGTATTTGGAGAGCTTCTTTAAGTAAATTGTCATTTCATTATCAATATTATGCTCATGTGCCCCTATATGACATCATCGTTTCACTTTTCTACAAAACACTGCATTTTGCTAACATGGATAAGTGATGCGCCTAGTGCTCCTCCTCGCAGTGCTTTTATGAAGTCTAATCCTACCCCGTTTGCCCTTATAAAGCAGGCGCAGTGCCCTCCCAAACTGGAGCAAGACCTACCCCTTTCAAATCGGAGGCAGACCCCGGTGTGCTGTATCAAACATAATACTGATCGTTCACAAAATGTGCTGCACAAACTGGGCTGACTTCACAGTCTAATAATAAGCATTTGTATCACCCGACTCAGTATAACTCATTTGACCTAATACCAGAATATTGTTGCAGTTGGGACCAGTAGTTTGCAGTTTACACGCCGATCTCTGTAGCAACCACTGAGCAAGTGTGCACTCCACAGACCCCTACTTTCCAATATTAGGGTAACAATTCCCTTTACATGAATACAATGATATAGCTGGGGATTGTTTTGGTCCATGTGGCCACAAAAAGATAGTCGCTGCATTGTCTAATACCACTTTACAATACATTGAGTGTTGAACTTTGTGTTTGGTTACTTGATGAAGGGAAACTGAAGGTATTTAATAAATGCACTTGAATAAGACTTTACTGACATCTTGTGGCTGAATGTGAAGAAAGCAGAACTGTGGACATTTTAAAATGTTTCCAAGTAAACAGGAGCAAAAGATCATGTCTGTATATTTATAGACTCACGTCCTGATTTTCTTATTGGAAGGTATTTGGTAAATACAATTGAATAAGGCTTTTACTGACATCTTGTGGCTGAATGGGAAAAAAGCAGCATTGTCGACATTTCAAATTTTTTCCAAGTGAACAGGAGCAGAGACGTACGTCTTTATGGGAGGGCAAAAGGGGCACTTGCCCCAGGCCCCCACCTTGTAGGGGGCCCCACAATGCTGTCTGTTCTTAAGAGGTCTGTTCAAATTGTTTACAAAAGTTAATAGCACACATCAGGATATTTTATGGAATGGTGTTTATGGCATGCTGCTGAAGCTCTAAAGACAAACTATTGCCTCTTTTTTGTTGACACGTACATTTTGCCCTGATCAATTCATCCTGTAATGCTTTCTGCGTTCACCGTAGTATACATAGTTTCTGCTTTCACTACGGCATAATTATTGTAGCATTCCCACCTTTCAGTGGAGATTATATTGATCATGTGTAATAACCAAAGTTGAAATGTATATTAATAAATGTAAGTGCTGCAATGGATCAGAAGATAGCTCAGTGTGTTAAGCACTCATTGCAGAAATCCGTGTCTATAGGCAAGATTATAAATATCAAATTACAGCAAGGCCGGCCCAGCCTTTCCTATGACTGAAGTTAATAAACCTACATGTGTATGTTCTTGGTTTTGCAGCACAACAAATGCTATTAACAGCAATGTGCCTGCATTAGATAGTGGCTGCTATAAAACATTGCATCAGTGTAGTGAAGGTCTAGAAATTGGTGTGTTCAGATGGGGAGTTGTAAACCCTAGACAGCCACCTCTAATGAGGAGCATAAGTGTTAGCCTGAGAGGTGATTAGGTAGCCAAACTGAAGACTGTGGTACTAAAGCGTTCATGGTTTTGCCAACAGAGACACAGTGATCCTGGGCAAATCCTATATCACTCAAATTACTGTGCTGTAATCTGTGGAAAGGTTTGCCTTCTCGTATGCTGGTGGCATTGCTTAGCCCATTACCTGATCTTTCTTTTTATGTAGGCCATTTGAGTGGAAATAGCTCTACTGAGAAGAGAGCGGCCAGATAGCAAGCATATTTTAAGGACTGCTAAATTGACACAATGTTTTTCCTTTTGTACAATTCAAAGGTTGTTCTACGTATTTATAAATAACAATTACAGCAGTCTTTTGGCCGTATTTAAAGCTTCAAAACACTAAATTAAAACGCAGATGAAATCTTTCAAGCTCACATTAATAAGTATGCTGGCACTTACTTACTCCCCTTGATGATGGAGACACTAAAGCTAAAATCCCTTCCATTTTGCATGATATGCTTATAATGGTTTGTTTTTAAAATTTGACATTTTGGGTTATGTGATTTTTGTACTTTCCAAATCAGTTCTATAAAATGGGATTATTTAAATTCATGGTAAGAACTGTAAAGGGAAATGCATACATTGCTGAGTGGGCACACATCCCAGCTTCACTGCTCAACAGGTGGGATCCTGGGCATCTCATGTAATCTGGTATTGCCTAACCTGTCATAATTGCCAGTCCCTAAAACTTTCAAAATCTTCACCCTTCAGAGTTATTTCATTATCAATGTATGATCTTCAAAAAAGCCTCACTCATGGGTTCACTGGCTATAGTTTTGCTTTCTCTATGACAATGGTGAGCATTGATCTAAAGCACACTACAGCAACTTGATTCTTTGCTCTCTAATGGCAACACTATGTGAAAACAGTGTCCCTCTTGTAATCTCAGTCTGTCAGGATATGGACACCTTCCCGGTAGCTTCTAATCGTCACCCACTATCTATGCTTTGGTATGGGAAGCTTTATTTCTCCTTGCTTTCAATTGGTCTCCTATATCCCTGATTGAGCATTTTTGCATTTAGCGGGGCAACTGATTAGTCCTCTGTCTATTCTGGATTATGTGCACCTTTTTCCTGCGTACTGCATCCTGCATTTATGCTATAGCCGGTATACCTTCCTCGTGGCTCCTACTGATGCTAGAACACAAGTCATGGATGTTACTGATGGCCTTGAAATGCTACTTGTTCAACATTCTGATTACAGCAATAATGAAGAGGGTAAGGGTACTGAAAGGGAGTGCCTGTGCCTATTTTGATCACTGTGAGGCAGCATATCAAGATATGTGTTATGATCGCGACGAGTGGGCGCAACCAGATATTCTGGATTCATTAATTCCTTTGGTTCGGTGGGGGGGATCCCAAATGTATCTTTGCCCCAGGCCCCAAAAGTGCTTAAGATGGCCCTCAACAAGAGCACAAGATCATGCCTGTATTTGTGTAGACTCAGGTCCTGATTTTGTGGCAAGACACAGAGGCTGCAATTTTGCACATAATTTGTTTATTAATCTGTCAACAGCAAGGACATGACAGGGTTAACATAAAAAAGAAACAGAAAAAACACTCTGCGGTGATCCAACGTGATCGAAGTGCAATTCATCATCATCAACAGTCTATAAATAGTCCCGCCTCGCCTTGTCCTCTTCTTTGCTGCTGCCAGTCAGATAAGTGTTTTTTCTGTGTTTCTTATATTGTCATTTTTACTATCTTGGTCTGTCGTGTTAGGCACAACGTTGCCGAGGACGTACGGTGGTGTCTGTTTACCCTAGCAGGGTGGCAGCCTGCTTGCGGGTACACCGCGTTCCTGTGCTGGGTATACGGGTAGCGGCCGGTCCTCACAATTGTATGAGTGGCACTCGCGTGCCGCAATGATGGTGCACAAGAATGTTTATGTGCGTGCAAGTGCTAAGGCTCCAGTCTGCTTTTCCTGCCCATGTTGTTGGGATGGAAATGAGTCTATCCCACCCCCCTGGGTGCTTTAAGATGAGGCGAATACTGAATGAAACTGTGTAGTGTGCAAGGGGGGAGTGGATCATGCTATGAAACTCAGCACACATACAATATAGCGGGAACGATAGATGCATAGACCCAGTGCGTGCATAGAAAGGAACGCTTTTTTGTAGTTAGGGTAGATGCACAGTCTTGCATGGCTGCGCGGCATATTTTTAGCTCCATGGAAGAACTCGACTAGGCCCAGATCATTCTGACAAGATGAGCCTGCGCAGTCAGTTCACACGGATGCTTCACTTTGTCCCTCCATTGTTGCAATTACTCAGTATCACTGGGAGGAATGTGCCCTGCAAGGCCATGAGACAACCCCAGGCTCCTTGCAGTGGACATTCATCACAGCCGAACTGACAGCAGACCTCTAACCCCCACCCAACAGACCCAGAACCATGGCCCACACCACTGACCCAAACCCCACACCCCTGCATTCTAGGATAGTATGTGACCCCAATCATAAACCAAATGACCATAAAAGATCTAAGCATGTACAACTGTTTCTCCTCTCCACATAAACACATCCTTTGTAACACCATGTACAGGCAGGGTTAAATTATAGATCAAAACGAGGGTGGAGGGCTTGGATGCGAGGGGTGTGATAGAAACAAAGCACAGAATGTGTGGGACAGTGTGACTGTATTTCTTCCTCCCTTCCCCCTAGCACCCATCCCTGACCTTACCAGGTGCATGCCATAGAGATATAATAGTAGGCTTAGTGTAGCATAGTAGTTTGGATATAGTAACTTAAGAGAGACTTGACCTTCACTCCTCGGAGAGATGAGGCCAGCAGACCCACGTGGGAACTGACAGACAACGGAAATGTGAACCAATTGTAACCTTGCATCCCCTATGGAGCAGGCCCATGTATATGGTCTCGCCAATCAGTGTCTCGCCAATCAGTGGTGCTAGTTTTTACTGTATGTCATGACGCCATCCGGCTTTTTAAGCTTCTGCTTGTACTAAGATTAACCAGAATGTTCTCAAGCAGCAGAGTCCTTTGCTGGTACCTTTGTATGCTGTACAATTAAACCTTGTTATCCTTGAAAGCAATCACTTGGCCATTTTACCTAGAGGGTTGTGTTCTTTCTGGCGTGAGCGTAAACAGACACTTGTCTTCAATGTGAAGTGTTGCTGTCCCACGATCGCGGTGGCTGGGTGTTTCTGTGGCGGTAGCTTTGTTTCCATGTGCGATGCATAGTAGTTATGCTGGGGGTCCTCCACATTGTCGGGTGTTTAACCAGTGTGGTGGTCTGCTGGTGCCCTCTAGTGAAT
Organism: Ambystoma mexicanum; assembly: GCF_040938575.1. Taxonomy (NCBI): domain Eukaryota; kingdom Metazoa; phylum Chordata; class Amphibia; order Caudata; family Ambystomatidae; genus Ambystoma; species Ambystoma mexicanum. The sequence goes on from NC_090922.1 coordinate 114,782,045, forward strand.
TGTGGTTTGCGACATGTCACATAGCGGGAATGAATCTTGCCCTGTTGAGGGGCCTTCCACCATTTCTAAAACAGTTTCAGGACCTTGCACAGCCCCATACTTCTTCTCTGTTGGAAGCTTTACAGTCTCTCTCTTCTTCCATGTCGATCACCTTGCCGAAACTGTCAGAGGGGCAGTTCAGTGGCAATATAGGGGTGGGCCCTATTAGGATGACTGCTGTTGAGGAGCAGCAGTTTTGGACGTCTGACTTGTCGGGACCGGAGACATCACATTTGCAGGCACCATCGAAGAAAAAGACGGGGACACTATATGGGCATAAGTCCTCCTGAGGTGCGAAGAGAGTCAAGGTGGTGTGTGTGCCCCAGTGCAAGAAAGTGTCCCGTGATAAAGAAAAAGCTCCTATGCCAAAACAAAAAGGGGTGGGTTTGGCACAAAAAAGGAAGCATAACACTGCATCCTCCTCTTCGGGGAGAGATGGGGACGGCAAATCTGATTCCTGTGATCTAGGTTTGACTGCAGAGGGTCAAAATCAATGTATATATGTCTCTGTGCCCCTTGCTATTTAACCTAAGACATGTAGCTTTGTCACAACACACAACAGTGATAAGGCATATATATATATATACACATGCAATAGTGTCACAATATACATTTCCTCCTCACATTCAAAAGCAGGAGTATATGTACTACACACATGCAATCTGTACAGAATATAAATTGGTATAATCTGAAAATACATAGAATATTTTCAGATTTGTGTAACCACAAATCACAGTGTGAAAGTCAACACAGACAAAATGCTCAGAACATGCATATGTTACGGCTACTACAAACACTGAGTTAAATATTTCTGAAAAATAAATATAATCGCTTGGACTACAAAATGACGATTTTATGTGAAACGGTCATGTAATGTTTTATTTTAAAAGTCTGACAGGCTTATAAAAAATGTGTCCTGTTTGCTCCTGGTGGTTGCCATCTTGTTCACTGCTCATATTACAAAGTCCCGATAATAGAAATACTTTAATTAAACATCTACCTCTTGTGAATTAATCAATTTCAGAATTGTTTCATGACACCTCAGAATCGAAATATGTCTCCTACAGTCAAGTCCATTATTCTTACGTTGTAAAAGCAGACTGTGCACTTTGTATAGAAAGTGTACCGCAGAGATCAGTTGAGCCTGTTGAGCGTTAGGGCCCTTTTTATCAGGTAGCGGGTCATGCAGTGGATGGGAAGCAGAGTAACTCTTACACCAAATAACGGAAACAACCCAGGAAGATGGCAAAGGTGTTTTACTGTTTTATTATCACTTGTCTAAAACAGGGCATAACGACGGACATCAACGGACATCGCACAGAATTCTCTAGAAGCATTTCATTAAAAATCATACTTATATAGTGAACATTCATCATACGTGACGTCATACTACATGGCAAATAAGAAAAACCTACGGGGGTTGTGATACGCTAAAAAGGAACATCTAAGTATACTTTCTATAAGGGGTCAGGTTGTGATTGGGTCTCTACAATCAGGTGGGCAATTCATGCCCACTCGTAGTGCAAGTCATCTTCAACACTTATTAGATACACGGTACATTATTGGCTCGCAAACTATAAGGTATTTCGTTATATTGCCCTCTACAATTGGTTGGCACGCTCGTACCCTTCTGGAACATTCGGCTCACTAGCAGCACGTAAACTCATACCCCAGGTGCCAGAAGGTAGACATGACGTTAACTCCCCACCCAATTAGCCCACCATCTCTCATCACCCATGCCTTATGCCATGAAGATTATCTTTGAACTTGGCCTTGCAATGTATCCTCGCTTCTGAGAATATACGGGAGTGTGAGCATGTGCTATCATAGTTCTGGAACCGCATGCTCAACTCTATTTTCATCCTTGGCTCACATGACAGTAGACTGCAGTTGGGCCTATTTTGCAGAATTTAATTGTCTTAAATGAATAAAACGTGGCACTCATTGTGTTCTTTCTTTATACCTTGACAAGGGATGATTCGGCTTCTCACAAATACTGCCTTCAAGAATAGATAACCAGTTCTTGTCTGCTCCAAACTTGACACCAGGCCAGACAGCCCTTCTTGATTCTTCCACTATCCCAGCTATTTCTTTGCTGCGACACAGCTTCGGCCTTTCTCTTCATGGGCTTGAACTTACTAAAGTTGTGACACTGATGTCCAGCTTCTATATAATGTAGGCTTTGCCTGCACTGTATTCACTACGTATAGCTAGCTTTTATGAGCACTTAGTCTACTTGCGTTGATACATCGTTACAGTTATTGAATGGCTTGCATTTTCTGCAATGCTTTTCACACGCGCAACCTTGTCTCGCATATGAACGTTTACTCGATTCTTTACTTTTTCATTAGTTTCTATCCATAGAAGGATAGGTCCATACACTCAAGTCTTCGGCCAGTCTTTTCAGTGCATCACGCTCGTCTCTCGTAACATCACCACCTTCTCTTTCTTTCAATTTTCATGTTCCTTCGGGGACCTCCTCCATGAGATTGTCATCTCTTCGGGGATATATCATATAGTGTTTTCTTAGTGGATACCTTTTCTCGAAGATTCTCCGCGGAATAGTCACAATCGCTGGTGTCAAGCATGGCATGATTTCTGGCTTCCAGCATATAGGTGTGAAGGGGGCGGGACTTCCTGCCGGGGCACTTGGCTGCTCCTCTACACTGTAAATGATAATTTGTAACTAGAGCCAAAGCAGAATTTGAGGTAGAGGAAAAGATGGCAGCCCCAGGAACCAACTTGAGGGGCTATTTTTAGGGATATTTAATTTATTGTTACCGGTCTGTTGGCGCTCACCAAAGTGCCACTGGTAATAGCATCATTGTTTAAAAATAATTAAAATAAAATGTTTCATGACAGTTCCCCTTTTACTCATACTAGACCACTGGTTCGCACTACTTACTTTAAATACTATGTTATGTCACAAAGCCGAGTAGGACCAACATGGTGAAGACCTCAGAAATCATAGTTCAACAAAGGTTTATGAGGGTCTAGTTACAGAGTTGGGCCAAATCAAGGAAAACTCAATGCAAAACGCCTGTGATGATATCGGGGTGTCATCTCTTTACTTATAATAGTGCAAGTCTTTCAGACCAGGTCCCTCGCTGGTGAAGAGAATCTATTTACTGTCAATAACAGTCCTGAGGATTGTAAATGTTCCTTAAGCTTTTGTTGTCTCCTTGTTTCACCATCTGCCCCATGTCCTCAGTTGTGGGAGTAATCTCTTTTAAGTCTCCGGGCCATTGGTGTACCTGCAGGTTAGACCTTGTCACAGGTGGAAGTTAGGGTGTGGCAGTTAAAGAAAAAATAACATCCATCAAAAATCCACCAAGAAGAGGGCAATCTGGGGGAGTCTAGAGGCTTTATAGTTATTCCCCACCAACTTGCTATCTCAGAGTCAAGGCATTGATCCACAACATTCTGTCCTCATTTTCCTCCTCAATATGTCTCCATGTTCTCATGCCTAGGGCACTTTCTCCTGCACCTCCTGTCCTCTCCTCCCATTCTCATCACTCCATTTCCCCCTCCCCAACATTCTGTCCTGATCTTATACTTCCACCACTCGTCGGTTCACTGTTTTTAGAGGTTCTCCTATCTTCTTTCTGAGGGCTTCTTTCAGGCTCATTCCCATCTCTAGTAGCTCATTTAGCCTCCTTTATATATCTCTGCTGATGTATCCTTCTGGCCTCTCTTCCCTCTTAGATTTCCTTTGACCTCCTCCTTGCATCTCCTTCCACCCTATCCTTCTCACTCCATTCACTCCACCAACTACCTCCATTTTCTGTCTCAGATCTTCAACCCTCTCCTCATTCTTCCTTACAACATCCCTGGCTCCAATCTTTCCTCCTGCTTCAGCTATCTTGTCTCCTCTTCAATCCTCTCTTCTTAGCCCCCCACTGTCGCCCTTCTGCTCCACTGCAGCCTCCACTTGAACTTTTATTTCTGCTCTGAGTCCACTGTCCTTCTCCCTCCAACCTTCTCCTCCTGTCTCCATGCCTCTGCTTCACAGATCAATCCTTCTTTAAGCTCATTCGCCATCTAGATTGTTATACCTCTAGCAGTGTCAGTACTATGGTTAAATAGGGTCTTTTGAGGCCATTCTATGCTGCAAGTTAAAACTTAATTCCTAATGTGAGGACATATATTATGTTTCAGAAATATGTCATTTCTACTGAGTTTAGTTGCATGCCCACATTCCTAGCATATCCTTTATGCCTATGCATAGTCAGAGTGTGCCAATTCACATTCCAAGCATAATCTATGCATGATTTGCATACTGTTCGTCTTTGTAGATTCAGAGCATATTTTCTGTGCTCTCTTATATTCTTTGTATATTGTGCTTACACATATTTCAAGAGTATTTGATGAGTGTACATTTACTCTACGTACATTATTGATCTGTCTACCTTTGTAGGTCTATTTGGGTGCATGCCCGTCCTTCTATTCATGGGATCAGGGTCTGAAGGCCTGAAACAAAAGACAGACTGTGCACATTCCACCCCAGCAAGATCAGTCTTTTGTTACTGGCCACATCTCCCTGTCTTCCCGAGGGGGTACCCCAGTACCTCTACATCCACTCTGTGGCCCCACCACTCTCTTCTCCCTCGCTCTCTCCACTTACTTGCTGCAACCCCCAATCATGCCCCATTCGCGGTCTGAAGGCTGCATACCCGGAAGCCCAACGTACTGCATGTCGTGCTTCTGTACACAACATTTTTGCATCAAATTCTGGCTTTGCGGCCTGCATACCGCAAACACTATGGCCATCATTATACATTTTCCCGTCTGGAAATAAGGTGCTGCCTGTAATAATGTTACTGGCACCTTTTCCGGACTGGCAAACTACAAGTTTGCTGGTAGGGACAAACAAGGCTACTGGCAAACTACAAGTCTGCCAGTAGGGGCTTGACCTGCCGATAGTTCAAGCCCCTACCAGCAGAATTTTCTCTGAAGCACCGGCACCGTTATTAATGGTGCCGGTGCTTCAGTGTTCCCATTCCTCACAAAAATGGGAACTTACTGTTCCTCTGCCGCCCGTAATATCTTGGTATTACCAGAAGATCAGGCAGTGGAAACAGTAAGCCGAGGTTGCTGGTAGTACACAAGTACTACGAGTGGCCTACAAGCAACCTCATAATGAAGACCTAGGTGTGTGTGTGTCTCTCTGCCTACTTTGGGGTCTGGTGTCTGGTCTGCTCTTCCCTCAAGGGTCCTGCCTAGTCTCTGAAGTCAGCCCTCTGGAATACCTATCCCGTCTTTTGTATGTTCTCTCCTTCTCTTGGATGTGCTAGCCTTAGACGGCACGGGTGAAGTGCAGGTGATAAATAGTAATTTGTGATGGAATGTTACATGTGTGCCTTATGTCCACCTCTTTGATGTGCGAGCTGTGGAGCGACAAATGAGGCGAGTGATGCTGATCCAGTCCTAATGCTTAGGTCTGAATTTATAAAATATTGGAGTTTAAAATTAAAGATCTCAAATCTGACTTGTAAGAATTTCAAAATTGTTCTGGTATTTTCGGGTTCCAAGAGAGGGGTGTGTGTGCCAAAAATATCGAAACTTAAAATAAATAACTTAAAGAATTATTTGTGGTCTCTGAAAAACCAAATTGTAAAAAAACATATTATTCAACATTCTTTTTTAAATGTATTTAAATGAAAGGACCCATGAAATGTTATAGTACTTGGCATGAGTGTGCTCGGGTAGCTCCCATCTTCTATATTCATGGGAAGATGGGTTTTGATAAGCTGGAGGACATCAGATTAAATACAGTCATTCATTAGATAAAGTTTTCGGACAGCCATACACTGGTATTAACCCAAAATGTACTTATGGAAGGTGATAGTGCACATCTTATTTAGTGGTCGAACTGTTTGAACTTGGGGATGTGCAGTGTTCGATGTGATATATAGTTCAAAAACCCCAATAGATCCCAGGTAATGCTAAATAAATTGCACTCATCTTTCCTTGACTCCTACCCACTGCCTTCCAGGCATTTCTCACTGCCCCAACTCTGTTGTCTTATGTTCCCTTTACAAATGATCCACCTCTTCAATTGACTCCTTCCTTTCCGGAGGTCTGACCACACTGCCACTTGCATTGATTGTGACTGTTCAAAAATCGAATTTAGGTGTGCTTTCCACTTGCATTGATTGTGACTATATTTATGTGTGCTTTCCACTTGCGTTGATTGTGACTATATTTATGTGTGCTTTCCACTTGCGTTGATTGTGACTGTTTAAAAATCGAATTTAGGTGTGCTTTCCACTTGCATTGATTGTGACTATATTTATGTGTGCTTTCCACTTGCGTTGATTGTGACTGTTTAAAAATCGAATTTAGGTGTGCTTTCCACTTGCATTGATTATGAATGTTTAAAAATTTAATTTAGGTGTGCTCCCATCCTGCATTTGTTTGTTCTGCTAGTTAAAATCTTACTCCTTTGCTCTCTGTTTTCTTTCTTTCGCATGATCCCCTGTACCCCCACCTCACCTTACTGCTCACTGTTTGTTCCCATTCCCACTGCGGTTCCTTGATCGCCTGCGCCCTCCTGTCAACTTCCTCCCGTGTGCCTCAGTTGCGCAGCCTAGTTAACTGTAGCAAACCCTGTGTGCCATCATTGTGCTCTCTATCTCTCCTATTTTTCCAACTGTTTCTTTATCTTTTACCCCTCACCAGGTCTGGTAGGAAGAAACCTAGGAAGGATACACTTGGCTCCAACCCAGGCCTTCCTATCTCTGATACTTACATCAGTGCTTCCACCCGAGAGACTCTCACCGACATCCTTTTCATCATTCCTTCCCCTGACCTATGGACTCTTCATATGGTTGCTCTTCTCTCTCCCTACTCTTCCTCACACATCAATGGTGGCACCCGCTGGGAGGTCCTCCTTGCCTCTTAATCCACCTCCAGGGTCATAATTAATGTCTATCGAAATGGTACTGTCTTGGTACAATGGCCTCAACCCAACCTCCTTCTTTTTGACAGGCTCCTCCCTCGTCTTATAAACTTTCCACCTTCCTATTCATCATTTGCTCACTTGCCAACTTCACCTATGTCCTCCATGGCTCCCTTGCTATCTACTTCTGTCCCGGCTCCCTTGCCTGCACGCCCTCCGGCCCTCCACCTTCTCCTGCCCCTATCTCTTCGGCACACATGCCGCTTACGGTTGGGACCTTTGTTCCCTGTACCCCTCATAAATCCTTCATAAATGGCAATTTGCTCAACGTTGCCACACTTAACTCTCGCTCTGTAGTCAAACACTCCTCTGACATCTGTCACCTCCTTAAACAACTGGACCTTCATGTTCTTGCTCTCAGAGAGACCTGGTTTAAGGACAGCTCTGTCACATGTTTTGACACACATCTCCCTGAAGGCTACAAGATCCTCTCTGAGCCCAGGATTAACAGGCAGGAGGGGGAGTTGCTGTGATCTTTCTAGAGTGGATCCCTGTTTCTACTATTCCCATTCAGGCCTAATCCTCTTTTGTATGCCTGTTCTGCAGGCTCTCTCTCTCCCCCCTGTCTCCTCTCTCACTCTTTTGTACATTGGTCAAACAACCCATTCAGCACGTGAAAGGTGGACTGAACATAAGTCTAATATACGATGCAAAAATAAAAGATCACCCATTGCGAGACATTTCACAGTGCTTAGACATAAGGTGTCACAAATGCAATTTCAAATCCTTGAAGTGGTAAAGAGACCGACGAGAGGAGGTGATTACATGAGATTGTTATCGCAACGCAAGATGTTCTGTATCCATTTGTTGGACAAGGTCCATCCCAGAGGTCTCAATGAGGAGTTTTCCTTGAATCGCTTTATTTAGATATCTTGACCTTTAAACATTAGGAGTCTCGAGGAACAGTGCCTCTACTTAAGTTGAGTGTGGACAATACTCCAGATTTGATGAATATGATGAATACTCCGATTGACGAGCAGTGTGGATATACTATGGGCTTTAAAAACATTAAAGTTTTATAAAGACAAAATTTAGTGGGTAGACCTTTAATAACAAGATTAAGAGGAGTTCTACCATGGGAAAATAGCTAGCCATTTGAGGCAACTTGGTTAAAGCTGAACTGTACAGATAGTATTCAATTTTGAGTCTTTAGTGACTCATGCCCAGTAGATTTTAACACCCGAATGATGTAATTCACTTATATATATCCCTTTAGGGGAGACTAGGCCAGTCATCTATGTGGCAGTAAAATTGGTGACCCCATAGAGATTCCTGTGCAGGAAATGCAGAAGGTAACGTTCTAGTTACTGTTGTATACAACAGCGTGAAGCGGATCACGTGATAGCTTCAACATTGGTTACGGAAATAGATACCCCCATGCATTACATGTAGAAGGCAACGCTCTAGTGGCTGTGTTAACATAGCAACGTGAAGCGGATCACATGATCACGTTATCCGCATATACGTATATAAACACGTGATACAACGAACCTAACGTGGGTAGACTGGAAACGAGTGGACTTCTCGATCGGTGGATGTAATTATTCCTGGAACGCGCGAACAGATGAATTCAGAACAGCTTTAATTTCCTGCCACAAAACACTAGGTAAGCTATAGAATAGCCCAGTTCAATAGTATTTTTTTGGCTCCTTCCTTTGAATAGAGGAGATAACAGGGGCACAACTCAGTGGGCTGCTAAGAAGTAAAGGACAGATGGATCGTAAATACGGATAAATGCACAGGGTTGGAGGTTAGAAACTTAGAAGGAGTTGTATACTTGATACTTGAACCAACCGTTAAGTGTAAATGAGAACATTTGATAGATATATAATTATAGGTGTTTCACTTTGTGTTTTTTCATATAAAAGGTATCATATGCGAAAGTGCGCCAGAACCTCATAGGAAAACTATCTATTGGCAGGTGGCATTTTTTCTCATGGATTGAACTATAGCCAGGATCGGAGTAATAGGTGAAACTGACATCACTAAATTAAATAAATTTACACAGATTATTGAAGGCACTAATTGGTGAAAAATTATACACGATCTACCTTTTGATTCCCTTAGGATATTTACCGCGATACTGTGGAAGTGTTATATCCAAGAGTGAAAACCATGAATGGGCATTGAGAAGAGACGAGTAGTAATGCCAATAGAACTGCTACCCTCTAGAGTTCTTTACCCATAGATGTAGTTGGGGGGACAAATGAGGGGTGCTAATGTAATCAAGTGACTTAATTTTTGAGGAATTGGGGATTAAGACACAATTGCTCTTTATTGATAGTTTCAAAAGGGGTAATCTATACCTATTAGGGGAGCTAAAATGGATTGAAGATTTGAAGATAAGTTGTTAACATGTCATGAATAATTAAGTGTGTGGTTACATGTGAATTTATAGACCTCTCTTGTATATTTGACCAGATTGTGTTGCTCCTGAGGAAGGGGATTTCAGCCCCGAAATGCGTGAAGCTAAACAACATTGAATCCTACATTCCTTCATACTGAAGAATTATAGGGGAGACCATTATTTTTTATGTTTTGTTATTGAAATGTGTTTTGCCTTCGTTGATTAAGCATTGTATGAACATTGTTGAAGAACTAAGTTTGGAAAATTTGTAATGTAAAAAAGTAAACAGATGCATTTTTTGAATATCTTCTTGACTGATTTATTCAGCGTTGATGGTGTGCAGGGGACGGGAGTGTCTATAGAATAGGCACTTTATGTTTTTGTCAAAGCCTGCTTTCCTCCCCTGCACCCGAAATGTACTCTACAAATACATAATGTTGTTAAAATTCTGACAACAAATCAAATAGATATCCTTAACAAAGGATTGTCTTTTGTCCCTACATCAAACACTTCTCTTTTTGATGAAAAAGCGAATTTTCATCTATTACTATGTAAGTTTAAGCTTAAATTGTTTTTTGCTACTCAGATGACTGAAGTGAGTGATGAAGAGGTGGAAGAGAGACTCGAACTAAAACCTAAGAGTCTCTTTGACCCCCCATGCAGAAACAATGCAGAAAGAGATTTGAACAAAATTAAATACACTCAACGCACCCTGTTCAATCTGAAAGATTCTCAACTGAAAGAGATTGGACAACTGGCTAAGAGTGAGGACATTACTCTAAAACCAGCAGATAAGGGGGGAGCAATTGTAGTGATGGACACACGTTTTTATCATAGTCAATGTTCAGAGATGTTGAATGATATGGACACTTACATCCCTTTGGATCAGGACCCTACATTGTCAATAAGGGTGGTGATAGGGACTTGTATAAATAAAGCCTTTGACAATGACTGGATTAGTAATAAAACGAGGGCATATCTCTTGAAAAAACACCCGGTTATACCAGTCTTTTACGGGTTACTGAAAATTCATAAGAATCAACAACATCCTCCTCTGAGACCAATTGTGGCAGCCACAGAAATAATTCTGGATCCATTATCCACATATATAGATAAGGCATTACAACAATTAGTCCAGGCAATATCAACGTACTTGAGAGATAAAACTGATTTTCTAAACACAGTTGGAGAGATTAGATGTTTGTCTGCAGACTGCATACTTTTCTCTTTGGATGTATGCAGCCTGTACACATCAATCCCTCATAATGAGGGTATAGAGGCTGTAGAATGGCTATTGTTACAAACAAAGGAGGTTAATTGTGAACAATCATTTATTGTTGAATTGATAAAGATCATTCTATACAATAGCGTTTTCAGATACCCAAAAAAGTTTTTTCTCAAGTTGCGGGTACATTAATGGGGTCAGCAATGGCCCCAGCGTGTGCGCACATATTTATGTATTAAATTGAGAAGACAAGAAAAAACAGCAAATAATGTCCCCACAGGGTATAAAGTAGTAGTGATGCGGTATACACGTTACCGATGCTCACCTCGTTTTCTCTGACCTCAAAGAACAAGCAATTTTTGTACAGAACTATTCCAAAAGAGGATTACCACAGTCTGGACATATTATTCCTTAATTCCAGATGGTATCTTGGCAGGTTTTGCACAAAACTGTTTCAGAGAAGGATCACTCTGTCTGGGTATGCTACTCTCTGATTCCAGACGGTGTCCTCGTTTTTTACGTATGTAAGATCTGGCTTAACTAGTATAGATACAGTGGCCACCGCTGTCAGCCAAAGAAGGTCAGTCAGGTGTGGTCAAATACGTTTCGGCGTGAAGATCTAAACAGACAACGCCTTCCTCAGGACCAAAAGTCAGATGTGTAAGATATTCCCCCTAGGGAAACAAACAGAAAAAAGGGGGGGGGGCAAAAATAAAAGTTAAAAAGTCGCCCTAAGATGGCTGGAGCATGACTAAAAAACATTCCAAATCCTGTCCCAAGGTTGATGCAAAAGAATAAAATAATTGACAGATTGTGAGCAAAGTAAGCAATACAAGACCTGGGAATGGAGGAAAAGAACAAAAATGAACACCCACTCCCAGTGGGTAGTGAATCGCCATGCTCTATAAAATCGTGCTCATAGCAGAATGAAAAAATGTGTGACACACAGTTCAAAGACGAAAAGTGAATAGGTATGTGAATGATTAATAGAAAAGGAAAAGGAAGAGGAAAATCCACACTAGAGAATCAGCAGAGAGACAAGTGCCTTGTGGAGTCCAGATAATCTAGATATAGTCGGGCATAAGGAGCTGTGAAAGTTGGAAGATACAGAAACATCAAGCCTAGGTGATATGCCCGGTGTCAAGAGGGTTACTTTACCTCAAATGGGGTTGTACAAAAAATGTCTGAAGCCAAATCCCATCAATACCAAATTGGAATTCTGTGGTGTCGACTAGCTGGTGGACACCAGAGTACAATATGCCCAATGTAGTGTGTGTACGCACTCCACTTGCCTAAAGAGAAACAAAAAATCAAACCACAGTATATATGTCTCTCACTTCCTCTAGTCTCCTACGTCCTAGATGGTAAACAATATGCTAAAGCCGAAAGGTAAAGATAATAGAAACAGAGGCTGTACCTGAAGCTGTGGGCTAGGTTAGCCATAGCAGATTGCGTTTGCTCATATTAGCACATAGCTGAAAATTCACTGGTAGCTTGACTTAAATGTGTGCATCTGAAAATGAAGGAAAACAAATGCCAAAATGGCATGTAAGGGCTGTGATCTCACTGTGTGCTGTCTGCGGCTATGGTGTGGGCTGTAGACATTAAAGAACAGCAAAGCCGTACTCACCAGACTACTATGGTAACTCAAGTCTCCTCTGCGGGGCGGGCATATGAACTTTCAGGAATTAAGAAACGGCGTGTGCCGTTGTCGCGTTGTTCGCACAGTTGAACAAGTTCGATTACGAGCGGTTTAGTGTCCACATAATGGTCATGTCAGAAAATAGATGACGCAACCCTGATCAGGTGGGGTACGCCATGATTCGATCGTATTGATGTAGAATCATCGAGTTGTGTAACGTGCAGCTGAGTGTCCACGTTACTCACGTGATTCAAAACTGATTGCACAGTCCGAGTTAGTGGAAGTGCGCCATTGTCGTGGTAGTGGCCAGAACAGGGAAGTACAGCCTGCATTGAATTATTCCTCTAAGGTCAAATAGACCAGTTAATTCAAATGAAAATAAAATTAGCGTCTGAGGCTATTAAAGGTGTGATCTGTATTATGTTGCCTAGATGTAAAAGTGCTGAAGTCCCGCAGGGGCTTCTATGTGCACTGAGCAATCATATTGTAGGTCAAAAGAAAGAAAAATAACACATGAAATGGACCTAGCCTAATCTCATAATGATAGATACCCTATGTGATCAAAATGGAATTAATGAGCTATCTAAAAGCTCAACACAACTGTGAGAGGAAGCCTGCGCCAAAGTCTGTACCGTAAGGACTATAACGGAAAGTGGAAGAACTGAAACTGACACTAACAGATCCAATCTGCAATGGCAATTGGCAATGACATGTCCAATCTAGAATGCCTGAATAATGCGGCTAATGAGCCATATGGTCAATGGAAAAAGAGCGGACACTATGGAGGCCACATTGAGTCAGATGGAATTCCGGAGTCTTTCTCGGGAACAGTGAACTAGAGAAAAGTTGACTGGGGCCAAAGTGGCTATGGAATAATGGGACTATATTCCAAAGTGGCTCTCAATCGAAAAAGATGGGCTAGATTTAAAAGGTGCCCAAAATCAATATGAACATTGATGGGAGGGAGTTTCTTCGTTGAGTCCCCTCTGTTTGTCAAGGGTTTGCAGATGATGAATCCATCTAGACTCTTTTTCATTCAATGCTCTCTTTGGGTTGGAGCTATTTTTCACAATATCCAACACCCACCAATGAATGTCTTCAGAAGTGTGGGCAAAAGCCACATAATGAGACACCATTGGCGCGTGGTGGTTCTTGCATTTAATCCTGGATCGATGTTCGTTGATCCTTATGTGGACTGGTCTTGTGGTCTGGGCCACATATCTCAGTCCACATGGACATTGGATGCAATAAATGGCATTAGCTGTTTTGCAATTGGATAGAAAGCGTATGTCCCATGTTCTCTCCTGAATTTTGAAATTTGACATTTTCTTTGTGTATTTACATGCCCATCCGTTTCCACAGGGGAAATGTCCCGACAATGATCTAAGGATTCTGTGACTTGGGTTGGGCTTGACGTGGCTAGTTGAGTGCACTAATTTATCTCTCAGGTTTATCGATCTTTTTAATGAAAACAGTGGTTTGTCTTTATCTTGGAGACAATTGCTCACCATTGGCCAATATTTCAAAAGTGTCTTATTGATCGCAAATGATTGTGTGCTGTAAGTAGTAACACATGTTATGCGATCCTGATTTTGCGTCCTCAAGCTGGGTTCCAGCAGATTTCCTCGGGGCGTGAATCTTGCTCTTTTGAGGGCATGAGATACCAATTTCTTCAGGTAGCCTTGTTCTTTTAGGCCACTGGCTAGTTTATTAGCGTGTATGTAATAATCAGCAGACTCAGTACAATTTCTTCGAAGTCTAAGAAGTTGTCTAAATGGCAGATTCTCTTTGCGGGATGTGGGATGGAAACTCTTAAAGTGTAGAAAAGTGTTTCTGTCAGTGGTTTTTTTATGTAAAGCACAGGCCAAATATCCAACTTTGAGGTTAATACATAAATCCAAGAAGTTGATTGTCGATTTAGAATGTAGCATCGTGAATTTGATGGTGTTATGTTGGCAATTCAAGTAGACAAAAAATTCCTGTAGGGACTCAATGTTGCCCCTCCAAAGGAAAATCACGTCATCAATGTATCTATACCACTTTCTAATGTGTGGTTTATAGATGTTGTTTTCCGAGAGGACATATCTCATCTCAAAAGCAGCCATAAACAAGATCACAAGGCTGGGAGCAAATGCTGCTCCCATTGCCGTGCCTCTTGTTTGCAGGTAAAACTGTCCTGAATAGACAAAGAAGTTCCTTTGTAATGCAATAGTCATCAATTCGATTATGAAAGCCGCTGGGACCCTGTGTTGGGTCACCTGGTGGGTAAGAAAAAGGTGGACTATCGAGATATTAGCATAAAGTGCAGTAATATCCATCGTGACTAGAAAGTCCTGTTCCCCATCAAATGGTTCTCCCTCGAAGATTTTTATAGTTGCTGTAGTGTCTTTCAAGTATGTGTCAGTTTGTTTGCTAATTGGTTGCAAGAATAGATCTATAAACATACACAAAGGTTCAAAAATGGAACCGCAGCCCGACACAATCGGCCTGCCTGGTGGATCATTTTGATCCTTGTGTATTTTAGGAAGGCTGTAAAAGGAGGGAGTCCTTTTTTCTGAGTGATTTAAATATTCAAGTTCTTCCTTAGTTATCCATGATCGATCTGCTGCATATTGCGTGACATCCCATATCTCTTTTTCTATGTCTAGTGAAGGATCCTTCCTTAGGGGGCGATAACTTTGGGTGTCTTCCAAAAGGTCTAAAGCCATACGATTGTAGCGTTCCCATGAGAAGAGGACAATCCCTCCCCCCTTATCTGCCGGTTTGATGATCAAATTGAGGTTAGATGTTAATTCTTCCAGAGCTTTCTTCTCTTTGTTAGAGAGATTATTTCTGACCTGATGGTTTGTGCTCTGGAGTCTTTTTAGATCATTCAAGACACATCTCTCAAATAGGACAATTTCCTCTTGAGAAGACACATGAAACGTTATAGTACTTGGCATGAGTGTGTTCGGATAGCTCCCATCTTCTATATTCATGGGACGATGGGTTTTGATAAGCTGGAGGACATCAGATTAAATACAGTCATTCATTAGATAAAGTTTTTAGACAGCCATACACTGGTATTAACCCAAAATGTATTTATGGAGGGTGATAGTGCACATCTTATTTAGTGGTCGAACTGTTTGAACTTGGGGATGTGCAGTGTTCGATGTGATATATAGTTCAAAAACCCCAATAGATCCCAGGTAATGCTAAATAAATTGCACTCATCTTTCCTTGACTCCTACCCACTGCCTTCCAGGCATTTCTCACTGCCCCAACTCTGTTGTCTTATGTTCCCTTTACAAATGATCCACCTCTTCAATTGACTCCTTCCTTTCCGGAGGTCCGACCACACTGCCACTTGCATTGATTGTGACTGTTCAAAAATCGAATTTAGGTGTGCTTTCCACTTGCATTGATTGTGACTATATTTATGTGTGCTTTCCACTTGCGTTGATTGTGACTGTTTAAAAATCGAATTTAGGTGTGCTTTCCACTTGAATTAATTATGAATGTTTGTTTAAAAATTTAATTTAGGTGTGCTCCCATCCTGCATTTGTTTGTTCCGCTAGTTAAAATCTTACTCCTTTGCTCTCTGTTTTCTTTCTTTCCCTTGATCCCCTGTACCCCCACCTCACCTTACTGCCCACTGTTTGTTCCCATTCCCACTGCGGTTCCTTGATCGCCTGCGCCCTCCTGTCATTTTCCTCCCGTGTGCCTCAGCTGCGCAGCCTAGTTAACTGTAGCAAACCCTGTGTGCCATCATTGTGCTCTCGATCTCTCCTATTTTTCCAACTGTTTCTTTCTCTTCTACCCCTCACCAGGTCTGGTAGGAAGAAACTTAGGAAGGATACACTTGGCTCCAACCCAGGCCTTCCTATCTCTGATACTTACATCAGTGCTTCCACCCGAGAGACTCTCAGCGACATCCTTTTCATCATTCCTTCCCCAGACCTATGGACTCTTCATATGGGTGCTCTTCTCTCTCCATACTCTTCCTCACACATCAATGGTGGCACCCGCTGGGAGGCCGTCCTTGCCTCCTCATCGACCTCCAGGGTCATAATTAATGTCTATGAAAATGGTACCGTCTTGGTACAATGGGCTCAACCCAACCTCCTCCTTTTTGAAAGGCTCCTCCCTCGTCTTATAAACTTTCCACCTTCCTCATCATCATTGGCTCACTTGCCAACTTCACCTAGTAGTAATGCCAATAGAACTGCTACCCTCTAGAGTTCTTTACCCATAGGTGCAGTTGGGGGGACAAATGAGGGGCGCTAATGTAATCAACTGACTTAATTTTTGCGGAATTGGGGATTAAATCACAATTGCTCTTTATTGATAGTTTCAAAAGGGGTAATCTATACCTATTAGAGAGATCCAGTGCACGAATAGTCCTGTGTTCTATGTTACATTATTATGTTGGAAGGGGAGCTAAAATGGCTTGAAGATTTGAAGGTAAGTTGTTAACATGTCATGAATAATTAAGTGTGTGGTTACATGTGACCTTATAGGCCTCTCTTGTCTATCTTAACAGATTGTGTTGCTCCTGAGGAAGGGGATTTCAGCCCCAAAACGTGTTGAGCTAAACAACATTGAATCCTACATTCCTTCATACTGAAGAATTATAGGGGAGACTATTATTTTTTTATGTTTTGTTATTGAAATGTGTTTTGCCTTCGTTGTTTAAGCATTCTATGAACATTGTTGAAGAACTAAGTTTGAAAAATTTGTAATGTAAAAAAGTAAACAGATTTATTTTTTTAATATTTTCTTGACTGATTTATTCAGCGTTGATGGTGTGCAGGGGACGGCAGTGTCTAGCGAATAGACACTTTGGAGTCGATTCATGGAACAAACGTGTGCCGAAAATCCCAGCGCAAGCAGGCGCAAGGTGGCACAAGCGTGAGAAATCAAGCGCACGCGCACACGTGCGATACAAGGAAGGCGCTGTGCTAGTTTCCCGCTGGTCGTGTGCCAAATCCATGCATGTCACACACGGGCACACACGTCATCAAACGGCGTGCGCTACGCGCACAGCAAAAGCACACATAGCGCGGTGCACACAACAAAAGTGGGCGCACAGTGGGCGTAACAGGCAGAATGGGGAACAATGCGTGAAAAAGAAGGCGTAACTGGGGAAGAACTGCAGGGAACTACACAGAACGCCCACACGCACGCAAACAACCCGTATTCATGGATTCGAATACGGGAAACCCGCGCACGGCAAAAGACGCGCACAGGCGTCAACGCGTCCGCCACACGAAGGCAGGCAGAAGCGTCCTGTGCACAGTATAAAAGTGCGCGCAAACAACAAACACGTATATACAGCTACGATGAATGCCCCATTTGTCGCAGCACTGATCGTGGGACACGCAGGAGGAGGAGAATAGCCAGGGCACGCATTTTCTCACCACGGACAAGCCTTTTTGGGATGCCTGACGACCAGATCTACGACAGGTATAGGTTTCCACCCCATATCATCCTAGACCTGGTCAGGGAGTCGGAAGATGACCTTACATCCCCGACCCTTTGCTCCCAAGCCTTGAGCCCCTTGGAGAAGGCGCTCAATGTCCTGCATTTTTTGGCCACTGGGTCATTTCAGTGGACCACTGCCATAGTGGGAAAGGTCTCCCAGGCCACGCAGTCACGCTGCCTACACCAGGTCTTGGCAATCATGACAGCGCACCCCTCAGTCCGCAGGCACATATACATGCCCAGAACACCCGCAGAAAGGCAGGCCGTTGTCCTGGATTTTTACAGGGTGGCACACTTCCCCAAAGTGCTCCTATGTCCACCTAGGGCCACTGAGCACATCTACCGAAACCGCAAGCACTGTCATTCCATCAACGTACAGGTGGTATGCGATGCAAAGGGAATCATCACCTCCGTCTATGCAAACTACCCTGGCTCCACCCATGACAGTTTCATATACAGAATGTCTGCCCTGAGCCGGGCCCTGGAAGCTGGGCAGCATGGTGACACATGGCTCCTAGGTGAGTACAAATGCCTGTGCCCATGCATGCAAGTCACACACAGACAAATACCCAAACCCTAATAATCTCAACTATTGTCACCTCCCCAGGGGACAGTGCCTACCCTCTGAGCAACCACATGATGACGCCAATCCGGAACCCCACCACACCACACCAGGTAAGATACAATGCGGCCCATATTGCAACCAGGGCCATAGTGGCGCGCACATTCGGAGTGCTGAAGTCACGCTTCCGCTCCCTTGACCGCTCTGGCGGGCAGCTACTCTATCCACCCCCAGTAGTGTGCAGGATCCTTGTGGCAGCATGTGTCCTGCACAATGTTGCAACACGGCAGGGCGTACCGGTGGACATGGTGGTGCCCCCACATCTCCAACCACAGGCACAGGCGCTGCCCATGGGAGGGGATAGGGCACGTGGCGAGGAAGCCCGGACCCAGCTTGTGGCCACATTTTTCACCTAAACTCCCACCCCTGTGGAGTGCACACAGGCCTGGCACATACCAGGTGACAATCGATGATGACAAAGAGACAGTCAACTGTCACAACCTTACCACCCTGAGATTGTTGCCATGGAAGTGCCACATTGTCTGCATCCCTAGATACTTAAACACAAGCTATCCTGTGTGACGAAAAAGCACACATATGATATATGATATGATATGATATGGCATTTGTAATGCGCCTATACACAAGTGTTGCAAGGCGCGACGAGGCAGGGAGGGGGGAACAAGGGAAGACAGACAACGATCCTACTAGGCCAGGTGTCATTTAGATCGCGCAAGTGCAGGGGTAGGTGGAAGGGAAAAGTGCAAGGGGAAGGGGAGTGGGGGAGTGCAGTACAGGGTAAGTAGAATAAAAAATAAATAAATAGGCCAGCTGGTGGCAAGTGCAAAGGTAAGTGCAGACAAGTGCTCGGAAGGGGGGGCTGTAGAGATACAGAGACCGTCCCGCAGTGCAGGGGTTGCCAGGGAGGCAGTGCAAGTGGAGAGTGGCTGGGCCAGGGACCGAGGTCGGTGAGAATGGCCCAGTTGTAGATTCAGTGCAGTTTCAGTGAAGAAATTAGCAAGGGAGAGGGAGAGAGAAAGCAGAAGCAAAGATGAAGGTGTTGAGGTGCTTCCTGAACCAGAGATGGTTCTCCTCAAGTTTCAGGGAGGCAGGAAGGCTGTTCCAGAGGGAGGCCCCTGCCGCGGAGAGAGATCTACCCCCAGCTCGTTGCTTCGAGAAGCGGCTGACCCTGACATGCAAGGTGTGAATCACACACACCTGCAAAACAGGCCATGACCATCACTGTTATGTCACTCAAACCCTCCCAAACCACAACATGACATGGCAAGCAATAGCCATACACCAACACAGTACCAATAAGGTACACATTGCCATGTGGAAAATGTAAATTGGCATCAGACAATGATGCCTGACATGGAATCAGATGAAATGACTGACCAACAACCTCCCACCCAAAATAAGTCATTCCCAAATGCATCACAAAAGTAGTAGCCGCAACATAACAATGAATGCCTGTCTACATGCACATTGTGCATTGCAAAAACAACACTGCAGCTTCTGTGTGCTGTGTCCAACTCCTGCAACACACTGCTCAGCGCACAGTACAGTGAACAGCCATTTTGTGTAATGCACACCCTGAGCATCACATCTAAGCGACAAACCACATCAAAAAGCAAAATAGGCATGTACAGGATCCATAATTGGTCACAGAACATGTGCTGCAGGGACACAGTGGGCAGCAGAAGGCAAACAGAGTGTCCATGTGGATATCGAAAGGTGGTTGTATATGTAGTGCATCATAGTGAGAGTGTGCGGGTCAGCAAGGACATGCACTCAACATATGCATGTGCAATCATGTGACCATCAGTGTCCTCTACACATCATATGTGAACATTCACCATGTGTACACCCCAGCATGTCAAACCACAACTATCCCCTCACACCTGAAAGGTAAACACAACACATGAACATGCATTGATCAGCAGAACACATCATGTACATAGGATACCACAATTACAATGTCAGGGTTCCCATCACACTGCAGGGCAAGGCAACTATCAACAACAAAACACCCCCCCCCCCCTCACAAATGACCATGACCCACTGAACAACTGCACCTGGGTCATGGAGCCTTCAACCCTCAATTTCACCTGGCCACAGGATCACCCTTCCCCTTCGTCACCATCTCCCACCTTGTGTGTTAAAAGTTGCCTGCACCCTCAGAGTCCACCTTCATTTGCAAAGACACAAAATCCAAGGCAGAAAAACGAACCAGAAAAGCCTCCATAGATGACTTGAAGTAGCAGTACCTCACAAAGTCCAAGTACTACCACAATGATGTAACAACCAAGGTAGCACAGTAAAAAAATGTCACAACAGGATGTGAACCATGTGTGGTACATAACATAGAATGATGCACCACGAACGGATGTGTACTGTCACAGCTCCCGTGTACAGGCGCAAGAGTGGCACAAACCAACCACCCCCACCGTGGCCTGGGTGCCTGCAAGGTCAAACTCACACAGGCCTCCGAGACCAGGGTGGGGAAGGAGGGTCAGGGATATGCAGTCGGGACAGCCGTTGGCATACTGGATAACTGGAATGAGGGGCAGGAGAGGGGAGTAGGAATGACACTTGAAAGTAGGGAATGCACTGAAATGGAGTACTTGCATTAACACATACACAATCATAACAAACTTGTACATCATTGTCAGGGCCTTCCGGAGTCCAGGCGCAGGAGTGGCACGAACCAACCACCCCCTCTAGGGTTTTGGTGCCTGCAAGCTTGGGGCTTACACAGGCATCCGCAACCCCAGCGGGGAAAGAGGGTTAGGGAACATTGGTTGGATAGGTACAGGAAGCAGGAACACCGGGTAGAGGGTACAGGGTTTAGAATTGGATAGGACTCGGGGTGATTATGGAAAAAAAAACATACCAAATTGAATTACACATTCATCCATGCATCAGTGCACCCACCAGCAAGCCTATGTAGAGCAGTTTGAAAGAAAAACAACAAGACACTCAGCTCTGGTTTTGAGTGCTGGCCTCCTGCCTGCGCACTCTCAGGTCCGGTTACAGGAGCACTTCAATGCTGCAAAGAGAGCCACAGTTAATAATCTGTGTGTGCCCATAACACACAAACACACCACCAAATATGCCCCATAGCAACAAACTACTCTACAAACATACAATCTGGTGTGGATGCTTCGTACCCATACGTAACATTCCCCCTGTGATGGTTCATACACAGTCAATGCAGTAAGTCAGGCGCCGGTGGGTGCGTGGCAAATGGAACACCAATGTGTCACAATTCACACAACATGCAATGTTCCCTGGGTAAGCAGACAGACGCATATAGCAAGGTATGACTTCAGAAAAAGTCGTGTCCCACCATGACCGTAAAAAAATAGGCAGTGCATGTTTCAAAATGTACATGGAAATTAAATGCACTGCACCCGAGTCTGTCCCTTGCTGTATGTTCCTGTGAACTGCTCCTTTACATGTCTCGGAAGGCTACATGGGTGATACAAGTGCCTCAATGGCCCATGGTGGACCACAGGGTATGTGCCACTGCCCCTGCAGGTGCCCCAGACAACCTTACAATCAATTAGCCATCAGTCCGCCAACACATCTGAGCTGTATTGTGTGCTTCAACACCAATATTCGTCCAAGCTCACCGTCAGTGCTGCTACTAAGCCTGCATGTGCAACTGGCCTGGTGGAAGCCTTGCTGTGTTGTGGCCCCCCTGTGCTGCTCACCTTGCCTGGAGTTCCTTGAAACACGTCAGCAGTTCTAGGATGTATGCCTGCAATCCCTGTGCCTCTGCTTGCGCACACATGTGCATGTGGGCACCAACAAATGTGTCCAGAATCCAGACGTCCAATGGGCCATGTCTGCTGGCAAAGGTGGTCTGGAGGCTCATCCCCCTGCAGAAAGGGCATGAAACACATGATTAATGCTTTAGAGTCATCTGTGTGTGTCTCTTCAGGCATCTCATTACTGGACCATGTCAGAGACTTACATCAGAAATCATACCATTAGTCCGTCTTTAACATCCAAAGTGTGGAACATACTATCTACGGCATGAATTGCAACAAGCACGTATACAGTAAAGATAAGAAACATACTACACAATGCATAGCAATGAATGTACACATTAATCATGAAACATCCCATCTACCAAAAGCAGAACAGTGGTCAATAACACCGCAATCATCCCCACTAGGGGTGTTAACACAAGTTACACAGCACCAGACATGCCAAAGATATGACAGTCCAAAGCCCTTGTGTAATAGGCTGTTGCACCGAAACATCCTTGCGAGCCCATGGACAAGGGAAGCAGGAGTGGCATATGTGAGTCAAGGACCCCAAGCAGCAAACATATACACAAGACAAGCCTGAAGGGCCCAGCTGGAACAGACAGTGGATGCTTTCAAAAGCCACAAAACACCACACCGTCACATGAAAGCACAATAGACAAGCAATTTTAAACTATATTAACTAATTACACTAACTATGAAAAACCTACATTACCTAATTAAACTAACTATCAAACAGAAACTTAACTAACTAAACTAAAAGAAAAATCAAAAATGGCCACATATGACCCGGGGGGAGGCATACAGGAAGGGGGAGGTACAGGGTGCTGCTCAACACCCACATGCAATGATGCTGAGCCAAAAAAAACCTCCATGGGCTCAAAGCCTGCACAGCCCGACCTATGTGGGAGATAGATGGTCGTTCGAGTCTGGCTGATCCTGGAAAGGAGGACGTGGCACAGTAGCCTGGCCACGTCTAGCCACAGCTTGCCCCTCGACGGCAGCAAGTCTGCCGAACAGGTGAGCCTGGTTCTGTGTGGCGATGTGACGTAGGTCTGCATGCAGAACCTCACGTGATACACGTGCTTCCTCTTGCAAGGTAGCATGTGTAACACGGAGTTCCTCCTGCAAGGCCTGGCTGGACAACCGCTGCACCTCCCGGCAAGCCTGTAGCTCAGCCGAGATGGTACGCTCAAGCTGTGCAAACCTCTCCTCTGCCCGCTGCCTCTGGGACATCAGAAGGACACCCAGAGTGGATTTGAGGGAAGAATACTCCTCCCTCAGGGCATCCATGTGCGCCTCTGCGTGAGCAGCAATTGCTTGACGCAGAGATGACATTTCAGCCTGGCGTGCCCTGTCTGAGGCCGCCGTACCCAGCCTGAGCGAGCGGGCCGTGGACTGTGCCGCCTGCTGCTGGAGAAGCACCTGCCTAGCAGAGGGGAGCACAGATCGGGCCACACGCTCCATGCTCTCAGCGATGTTCTCCATTGCTGCTCCCTGCCGTTCTGAATTGGCAGTCATGTCTTGCTCCCACTCAGTATAATGCGGTTGTGTGCGCCGACCGCGTTGCTGGGCTTGACCCCTGTGGGACCCAAGGACCGGGTGCCTCGCTGTGTTGGCACGGCCCGCGGCTGCACGACTACATGCCCCTGTCGACGTGATGTCCCAGGCTCATCAGTGACTGGTGTGGAGTGTGACCCTGCGTCCCGATCCACCACGGGCAGAGGTACCAAGACTGTCTGACCCCTCAGTGCAGGTGTCGCGGACAGAGGAGTGTCCACATCAGAATCACTCACCCCTGACACATGGACTTGATGTTCATCCAACTCGACATGGACATCAGAGTCGTCATCAGGGCTGGACTCATAGGCAGCCAGAGACAAGATGGACTGTAGCACTTGGGGGTTTTCGTGGCCTACCACCCCACGACCCCCACTTGTGCAAGGGTTGATGTAGTGGTAACAACCCTGTGTCTGGCATGACAACACCATCCTCCGGCTCCATTACGTCATCTGAAAAATATAGAGAAAAAAGGTCACTACACATGTCAGAAGCACACAACACACACACACACCGACAACAAACACATCAGGCCGACATGTGACACACAAAGTAGAACCTGGCATGCATGCTGGGTCAACTTTGAATTGCTTCTGTGATCAGACCTGTTGAAAGGTGGCAGTTTGCATAGAAGTGGGTCTATGCAGTGCAGCAAATGTGTACGTCACTCACTACCTACATGTACAAGGACTTCATGGTGTGTGTCAGGAAATGTGAAGGCAGTGCAAGGTCAAATTCAGGCATCACGTGCAATGTGCATTCAATGGGTAGCATATCTACAAGCAAAGCACCCCTCCACCCAAGTGCAAAATCAAGGATGCCTAGTATGGTATCAAAAGGCTGACCATAGACCTGTGTATTGACAGGCAGTGTTGACTGCCATCAACAGCTTAATGTGATTCAAGTGACAACACTGCAAATGATGATGGGACAGTAAGCAGGACACATGATGAAAACTCTGGAGGCCGCCCACGTGTGAAGAAGACACTACAACAGTCGGACAGAGTCATTGTTCATTAAACAGGCTGAGGCCTGTGACCCACACAGATTGTCAAACCCTAAACATGTGTGCAACGCAGTACTGAGCCACAGTTGACATGGGAAGGCTGATAAGATCTCATGCAATGTATGTCACCCAGGACTTGTATTACAGTGATCATCCAGTCAAGGACACATAGGGGCATGCGTGCAATGCACATGGAGCATGAATGGGCACTCATGACCCTGCGGGGCATCTGACCTATGCACAGTACAAGTGAGATACCCTGCATCAAGTACTAAAGATGTACCACACAGCATATGTCTGGCAGATTGTCCGCTGGAAGTTAGCATGTACTCAGGAAAGTACCCAATGGCAAGATTGAAGCAGACCAGTGCAAAGGTGGAACTGGGGTGCAGAGTGGCGGAGGAGGGGCAAGGGAGCATGCCTACATGGAGTACCCACATGCAGGCAGAGGACGTGCACATCAGTCATACTATGACATTGTGCCTGGGCTGAGAGGAAGGTCACCCCACACCACATGCAGAAGGGCCAGTGAGCTGGAACATAGACCGGAGGGGTATACTGGTGACTAGCATGTGAGTAGGGTGCAATAGTGGTGATGCGGACAGTCCCCGTCTGCTACACATGTCCACCATCCAGCAGAGCAGACATGCATCACAGAAGCATTGCATTACTTGCACATCAGAACCATGTGCACGTCACATGTAGTGGCAATCATGCACAACACATCCCACAAGTAAAACGCACACGTCCTCAACAAACACACATCAACACTCACTGGACTGGGCATCAAAGTCCAGCATCTCTCCCACTCCTTCGACCGATTCAGGTGGTATGAACTCTGCAATGAATGACTCATGCGGAGTGAGCTCTTCCTCCTCTGGTGCAGGCCCACCACCAGTCACCAGAGTCAAGTTGTAATTTGAGGCACACTTAGCCTTAGCGCTGCGTTTGAGGTCATTCCAACGCTTTTTGCACTCTTGCGCCGTGCGCACCTCATAGTCGAATGAACTGACATGTTCCGCAACTTGCTTCCAGTGGGTGTCACGGTGGGCAGCCGTAGTCTGACTATTGGCACCCACTACCATGTCACGGCTGTGGCCCCGCACGTAGTCCACGAGGAAGTCCAGTTCCTGCTTGCAGAAAGGCTTCTTCCTCGACGTGCAGGCGGTCGTGGCTGTGTGTAGGGTCCCAGCCTGTGCTGCAGGTGCAACCTTCCTCCTCTTGGACTGTGGCGCAGACCCTGGCTGGCTAATGCCGCCCTGACCAGTATGGCCAGTGGGTTCGGTGGATTGAGCCAAGGGAGTGGCAGGTGGAGGGACGACCAAAGGCCTGACTTGTGTTAGTGGCAGCTGGGTGCCCTCTAATGGACCCTGCACAGCAACATCCGCTGTGGCAGGGTGATTGACCGCAACGGTCCTGGTTGGCAGACTCACAACCGGGGTGTTGTTGGGTGCATCTGCCCCTGCACTTGCCAACACCCGGCTGTTCGGGGCAGCAGATGACATAACTGCCCCAGGGACACGTGTCTTGGTCAGAGCAGCCCTGCATGCCCCTACGGTTTCCCTCCTGGCCTGTTGGAAATCTTCCAAGGGCTCCTCAAGTGCCAACGCAGCCTCCGCTGGCAGACCCTGAGCCTGGGTGGCGGTGTCCACATCTGCACCTGCAGCTACCACTACCCCTGGGCCTGTGGCAGTCGATCGAACGGACTGCCGGGTCACACGGGCGCCAGTGCCAGATGGAGAAGCTGCATCTCCCCGAACCACAGGGGGTGGTGGCATGACTGCACCGACACATGGCACAACATTGTGCTCAAGTGGCGCACCCCTGCCTCTTCCCCCTCTGTGGCCGTCCTGGACACCCTGGAGTCCCCCTACTCCGGGTCACCACGGCCACGTCCCTGACCACGCCCGCCACGAGGAGTACACCCAGCTGAGGCGCCCCTCACCTTTGCTGGCCTCCCAACCATGGCACAGATGTAGTAGTGCCAGCACAGATGGAGTAGTGCCAATTGGAGGTGTACAGCACTATTGACCTGGGCAATTGGAGTGAAGGGGGTGGGAAGCAAGATGTTAACAGCCACCCTGCACCTGCAAGGCTGTATGTGACCCCGGTGATGTAGTGATGGGTCACGCAACGCTCAGGCACCCCAAAACTGCAGTAAAACCGTGCACGCAACCCTGCAGCCTACGTGCGTGGAATCAACCTCCCGCAGTACGCGGTGGCACCAAGTAACACGCAGGCTACTATGACCTCGAAAATGGGTGCGATACACAGGGGCACCCGCAGTGGGAAAAATAGCATGTGCGACTCACCGTCTGACAAGCGCGATGCAGAAAAACACGCGTAGCCAATACCCCTGCCAAAAGAAGAGATACGTCCTTGATAGCTGTGAAGTTGTGATGGCGCGCGAAACAACAGGAAGCAGCAACACATGTCGGTCTCCACGAAAGGCACGTACAGCGAACTGCTGCCCCCGCTCACCTTTAGCCCGTGCTGAGGGAAACGCCCGCGCGTGTCATGTCGCTTAAGTGCATGGGCCCTTTCCTCGGATTACACTCATTCACACGCGGATGTGCAGTTTTTTCACGCGCGCTGAACCACTATGCTAACATCACGAGGGAAACGCCCTTGCACACCCGCGCGCGTCACGTCACAGAGGCGCTTACGCTTGAAGGGCCTTTGGTCCAATGAAAGCGCGTACGAGTGCTGGCGCGCTTACACGTTAGGGGCCTTTCCTCGAATCACACGCTGACATGCAGATTTTTCATGTGCCAAATCACTCCGTATCAAGCTGGCCGCGCAAAAACACACGGAAGACCACGCTCCTGCCCAAAAGGCTGAATCACTGCCCCCCAGAGCCCTGAGCACACTCCCACCTGCCATCTGCTGCTGCCTGACTGCCTGCTGCCCACGTGCCCTGCTATTTGCTGCCTGCACATCAGCCAGGGATGCAGTTGCTGTGACCACCCCTGCTGGAACTGAAGACTCCCGACTGAGATGCCATCGCTCCACAGCCCAGCCCCAGGACCCAGTTGCCCACCCACTCCTGCCTCTGGGGTTGCCATGTCGGGCACTACACCATCTGGCACCACTGGCAACCCCCAGCCAGAGAGGCAGAGAGTGACCAGCTTCACTGCCACTGAAGTTGGTGTCCTGGTGGAGCAAGTCCTGGGGCAGTATGATGCCCTCTTTGGAACCAGACGCGCCAACAAGGAAGGACGGAATCGGATCTGGACGGACATCGTGACTGCCATCAACGCGGAGGGGGTGGCAGTCCGCGACTTCCAACATGTCAAGAAGTGCTGGGAGGACTTCAGGTCCAGGACCCTCAACAAGGCCCGGCGCCTCTTGAAGGCAGCGGATGCTAAGGGGCGCCGGGGCTACCTGTCGGAACATCAGATGAGGGTCCCGGAACACATATTCCCAGCGCACCACGTCCAGGTCCTTGAGAGGCAGACCCGTCTGGAGTCTGGCGGTAAGTGTACATGCATACTGATTGGAAGCTGTGCGTGTGGTGCTGTGCCAGTAGTGTGCAGGTTGTACATGTGGTTTTCTAGGGCCATGTATGGATGTGTATGTACAGGGCTGTGAGGCTGACACATGCAAGTCCTTTCATTTGTGAGACACATGGATGGTGTATGTGTGGGTAAGCATGCAAGCCAAATACAGATGTGTTAGCACACATGTTTGAATTACTGTGTATGTCAGTTGGCATGGTTGTGGTGTCACACATGGATGTTGGTTCCAGCTGCATGTATCTGCACCGTGTACGTGTGCATGTGTGTCTATTTGACAAGGGTGCAACAGTGATGCAACATGGATGCATGTGACACTGATATGTGGAAGACTGATTGGCAGATGTGACATGGATGCCGATCTCAACACTGCGACAGTTGGCGGAGGTGTACACATGCATGTAAGTGTGGTGGCGTGTGTGCATGTGTAGTGCACTCCCTGTGTTTCATGTGATGTCTGGCTCACCTTTGGCTGCTCATGCTGTTGTATGTGTATGGATGGTACTGGCTGTTGCAATATGGCTGTGGAATAGCTCATGTGTGTGAGTCGAAATGACATGTGTGTTGGGGATTGTGATGCCATGTCTGAAGTTTGGCAATGCCACTCATGTACAAATGTCATGTGTGTGAGTCCATTGTACAGTGCCCTGATGCCTGTGTTTTATTTCTCCCTGTCTGCAGCATCAACTGAGGAAGAGGGCGGAGAAGGTGCTGTGGAGCACAGCAGCAGGGATCGCACCGTCAGCCGGAGACGCAAGGCCCGGCTCCCCTCCCAGGTTGTCATCTCGTCGGGGAGTGAGGAGTCCGGTGCCGCGTCCCAGGCCGCAGCTGCCGAGGGGAGGTCCAAGAGGCGGAGGTCGGAGTTGGACTCCTCGGCAGCAGAAGGGGCAGCTGAGACCCCACAGGGCCCAACGGAGGAAGATGGTATGGAGTCATCCAGGTTGGTGGGGGGTTTGGTGGAGGAGGAGGCCGTGCAAGGGACAGAGACAGGGTCTGGAGGTGGGGATTCCACTGGTGCTAGTGGTGCAGTGCAGGACCAGGGACAGGAGGCAGCACAGGCAGCCGCGGAGGTGCCTGTGTGCAATCCTGTCCCTGATCCTGTCACTGCATCATCTTGCACCAGCAGAGATGCCTACGTCCAGACCCGTTCTCAGGGAGGGGATTGGCTTACACCAACTGGCCTTCCTCTCCCTGTGGATGTGGCTATCCGGCACCGGGTTGAGCCTGTCCTGGGTGGGGTGGCGTTGCGTCAACGTGCCATGCGAGGTGATCTGCAGTCTTTTCATGAGGAGACTGCACGTCTTCTCGCATGGCTCGTTGACCACGGTGACCCACTGGGACAGCTCACCAGGGCTGGATTCCTCCGTTTCCTGGACCTTGTTCTGACCCCCTCCTCAACTGAACCCCCTATGCCCCAGTCGTCCTCCATGCCATCTTCCCACCCATGCATCACCTGGGTGCCCTGTGGAGCTGCCTCTGACCCTGCGGCCAGGCTGGTGGACAACAGATCCCTGCCACAGTCAGGAGTCGGACGTCCAGCAGGGGTGGCCACCTCAACAACTGCACCCCAGCTGGAGGAGGATGTGCAGGCAGCAGCACAGCAGCAGCAGCAACAAGGTGGAGCCATGATGGCTCGGGGCCTTCATCAGCAGAGGGGCAGGCATCGGCCGGAGGACCCTGGACGGGAAAGTTCTTCCGTGTGGCAGTGGTTGGGCCATGCGATAGATGAGGAGCGGCAGCAGGCGGAAGAGGCACGGCTCACGATGGTTAGGGCGGAGAACTCCATGCGTAGGACCCTGAGGCGGGCCGAGTGCCTCGAGGCCATTCGCAGGGACCTGGAGTTCCAGATGTCATCATCCCTGCCAACCCTCGGGGCTATGGAAGAGGACTGCCTCCGGGACATCGAGCAGGAGTTCGATGATACCCTGGCCCGGAACATCAACATGTGAGCCGTTGGACTTGCCCACTGCCCTTGTAAATAGTTATTTGGTTAGTATTAGGTTTCTTTTGGTTTTTTCTTTATTTTGGACCTTTTGGACAATGGACCACATTTTTGTATATAGTTTTTTTATTAGGTAGGAGTTTTTGATAGGTTTCATTTCTTCAGTTGGGATCATGGACCCTGGATTGTTCATCTGTATATAGTTAACTGTTGGATTCTACTTTTTTGTTTGGATTTCCCCATGGAGCAATGGTTTTCACTTTTGTTTTTCCCTTGGATTTCATTTTTGGAACTGTGACTTTGGACACCTTTCCTTTGGATTATGATTTGTTGTTTTTCATTATTTTACAGACATGCAGCTTTTCTTTTTTAATTTCCATTGTCGTTTGTTTGATTTTAATTCCATTCATGTTGCTTTTAATACATTCTTTTCTTCAAACTTCGATGTGTGCTATTATCTCATTGGTTTCATGCATGTCATGATATGGGTTTTGAGATTCACTTGCACACATTGTGTGTGTGTGAGGGACATGTCTTCATTTACATACTTGCCATTGGGGTTGTGTCATGTAATTGGCATTTCTATGTGGGTGGATGCAATACTTGGGTGGGTCTTTGGCATGTGGAGGCTGGCCATAAGGGCCAGGGATCTAGGTTGTGATTACGTGTTGGCTGGGGGACATGTGTCAGGGCCTGCTGGCAGGTGCCCTGCACTGCTGGAGGGTGGGGGTGCAGGGGACATGTGTCGGGCCTGTTGGCAGGTGCCCCGCACTGCTGGGGGGTGAGGGTGCAAGGGGACATTAGTGGGACATGAGTGGGGGCCTGCTGGCTGGTGCCCCGCACTGCTGGGGGGTGGGTGTGCAAGGGGACATGAGTGGGGGCCTGCTGGCAGGCGCCCCTCAGTGCTGGGGGGTGGGGGTGTAAGGGGACATGAGTGGGACATGAGTGGGGGCCTGCTGGCAGGTACCCTGCACTGCTGGGAGGTGGGGGTGCAAGGGGACATGAGTGGGGGCCTGCTGGCAGGTGCCCCTCAGTGCTGGGGGTGCAAGGGGACATGAGTGGGGGCCTGCTGGCAGGTGCCCCACATTGCTGGGGGGTGGGTGTGCAAGGGGACATGAGTGGGGGCCTGCTGGCAGGTGCCCTGCACAGCTGGGGGGTGGGGGTCCAAGGGGGTAATGCATTGGTGATCACTAGTGCAATGTGACATGTGGCTTGGCTGGGGGGGCATGCCCATGGTGGATGGGCTGCCTGCGGGACATGCCCAGGGGTGCAGGGTAGTCCTCTGTGGTGTGGTCCGCCTGCAGGGGCCGTGGGGGGTGTAGAGGGAACACCTGGGAGGACCCACACTGCCAATTCACATGTAGGAATCCCCTGCACCCCCGAAATACACTACCCCACTCGCACAGGGCCTATCGCATGTGGAACTTCCCCGCACCCCAGAAATACACGTACCCGGCTGAAATCGCGTGTTAAACTTGCCCGCACCCCAGAAATACACGTACCCTGCTGCAATCGCGTGTGGAACTTCCCGCGCACCCCAGAAATACATGTACCCTGCTGAAATCGCGTGTGGAACTTCCCGCGCACCCCAGAAATACACGTACCCTGCTGAAATTGTGTGTTAAATTTCCCCGCACCCCAGAAATACACGTACCCTGCTGAAATCGCGTGTTAAACTTGCCCGCACCCCAGAAATACACTTACCCTGCTGCAATCGCATGTGGAACTTCCCACGCACCCCAGAAATACACATACCCTGCTGAAATCGCGTGTTAAACTTGCCCGCACCCCAGAAATACATATACCCTGCTGAAATCGCGTGTGGAACTTCCCGCGTATCCCAGAAATACACGTACCCTGCTGAAATTGTGTGTTAAACTTGCCCGCACCCCAGAAATACACGTACCCTGCTGCAATCGCGTGTGGAACTTCACGCGCACCCCAGAAATACAAGTACCCTGCTGAAATCGCGTGTTAGACTTCCCCGCACCCCAGGAATACACGTACCCTGCTGAAATCGCGTGTTAAACTTGCCCGCACCCCAGAAATACACATACCCTGCTGCAATCGCGTATGGAACTTCCCGCGCACCCCAGAAATACACGTACCCTGCTGAAATCGTGTGTTAGACTTCCCCGCACCCCAGAAATACACGTACCCTGCTGCAATCGCGTGTGGAACTTCCTGCGCACCCCAGAAATACAAGTACCCTGCTGAAATCACGTGTTAGACTTCCCCGCACCCCAGGAATACACGTACCTTGCTGAAATTGCGTGTTAAACTTGCCCTCACCCCAGGAATACATGTACCCTGCTGAAATCGCGGGCGAAACTTCCCGCGAACCCCAGGAATACACGTTCCCCGCTTGCCGTGTGCTGTGTGACGGCCCTGTATACTGGTCCAGAGTTAGCGCAGCCCTTTGCGCTGGATTGGGGATTTTGATGGCTTTTCCTTGCGCGAGGGGCGTTCTTGGGAGCGTTACTGGCGCTGCTTCAGGGTCGCTGCGCCACTCTGCAATGCGGCTGCTTTTGGTGGCTAAAATCCATGAATACGCTGTGCGCCTAAATGGATTTTGGCGCATGTGGCTGGCGCAGACTATCGCACGCGCACAGTGTGCGCCAGCCGCGTGCGCCACTTGTGCGCTTAATTCTATGAATTACCCCCTTTATGTTTTTGTCTATTATCAGACTTTGTGTCAAAGCCTGCTTTCCTCCCCTGCACCCGAAATGTACTCTACAAATACAAAGTGTTGTTGGATTGATGTTGAAATAACTGGTGTGCACCTAGATAACCAAGTTCTAATTGTTATTTATCACTAGTTTGCACTATTGAGACACACATCTTAGGGAGCACCCAATAGCTAGTAAATATAGTATGTCATTCTCAAAAAATAATGAATTAACAGACAGACTTGTGACCCCATTGGCATTCTCGCATGAGGAAGCCAAGAGAATATTAGCATTGATAAGTCAGACTGAAAAAACAGCAGACAAACAGGAGGACCCGGATAGACTCATCTCTAAATTAGAGAGGGTTATCCATCCTGAAATTTCCCAAACGTTACATGCATCAACTCTAGTTGAATACTATAAATCGCAAAGGATCCCTAGAGGATTGACGGTTTACCTCCGTCCCACATTATGTAGGGACAGCAAAGACTTTATAATCAAATGGGACCAGTTACTAAATAAATGTTTCCTTGATCTCATCCTCTTAACAATAGAAAAACTTTCTAAATCTTTGCCAACGATTGATGTAGAAGTTACAGAATTGACACAACAAATTAGCAATTTGAGAACTTAGCAGGATCTTAAACTGATCTTGAAGGATATTAATAGGAAACTCGCAAAATACAAGAGTGATATTGAACAACAGAAATTGAGAAAATTCAAAAGGGACACATTTGACTATCTCAATGACATATGGCCTCATTACACGGATGGCGGAGAACCATGGCGCTATTAGCGCCATGGTTCATGCCGGTAAAATACCGGCACCGCCTTGGCGGAAAGGGGAATTACCGCCCCATTCCAAGGTTGGCGGGGCGGTAATTCCCCCTTCCACCATTGCCCTTCCCCATTCCCATTTTTGCCCCAGAGGGCTCAATGGGAATGGGGAAGGCGCTAATTACGGTACCGCAAATTGCGGTACCGTAATTAGCTCCCTGGGTCCCTTTGCGGGTTGGTTTTTAACGCCTGCAAAAAGCAGGCGTTACATCCCCCAACCCGCAAAGGGACCTCGTAGTAAGGTGGTAAGGAATATTACGCACAGAGGAATAAGAATAGATTTTCTAATCTGCTGCCCAATTTATCAGCTTCAGAAAATAGCAGTGAAGGGAGTATTGGAGTGACTATTCCAGGAAAAAAAGCCTCCTGCACAAGCACAAGGCCAGCAAATTAGTAGCCCTATATCAACAGGTTCAACTCAGCCACAGACATCAACAACCACGTCCACGTTTTTTTTAGAAAAAAGACCAGACATGGGCACAAGGTCAACAAAGAAAAACAAATAGGTGAGAATATAGTTATGAATATTTCAAGTAAAATTCTGACAACAAATCAAATAGATATCCTTAACAAAGGATTATCTTTTGTCCCTACATTAAAAACGTCTCTTTTTGAAGAAAAAGTGAATTTACATCTATTACTACGTAAGTTTAAGCTTAAATTGTTTTTTGCTACTCAGATGACTGAAGTGAGTGAGGAAGAGGTGGAAGAGAGACTCAAACTAAAACCTAAGAGTCTCTTTGACCCCCCATACAGAATCCAGTCATTAATTTGTACAAATTTATTGTAGAAAGAGATTTGAACAACATTAAATACACTCAACGCACCCCTTTCAATATGAAAGATTCTCAACTGAAAGAGATTGAAGAACTGGCTAAGAGTGAGGAAATTACTGTAAAACCAGCAGATACGGGGAGAGCAATTGTAGTGATGGACACAAGTTTTTATCATAGTCAATGTTCAGAGATGTTGAATGATATGGACACTTACCTCTCTTTGGATCAGGACCCTACTTTGTCAATAAGGATGGTGATAGAGACTTGTATAAATAAAGCCTTTGACAACGACTGGATTAGTAATAAAATGAGGGCATATCTCTTGAAAAAACACCTGATTATACCAGTCTTTTACGGGTTACCGAAAATTCATAAGAATCAACAACATCCTCCCCTGAGACCAATTGTGGCAGCCACAGAAAGCATTCTGGATGCATCATCCACATATGTAGATAAGGCATTAGAACCATTAGTCCAGGCAGTACCAACTTACTTGAGAGATACAACTGATTTTCTAAACACACCTGGAGAGATTAGATGTTTGTCTGCAGACTGCATACTTTTCTCTTTGGATGTATGCAGCCTGTACACATCAATCCCTCATAATGAGGGTATAGAGGCTGTAGAATGGCTATTGTTACAAACAAAGGAGGTTCATTGTGAACAACAAGTTATTGTAGAATTGATAACGATCATTCTATACAAAAGCTTTTTCAGATACCAAAAAAAGTTTTTTTCTCAAGTTTCGGGTACATCAATGCGGTCTGCAATGGCCCCAGCGTATGCGCACATATTTATGTATTCATTTGAGAAGACACACGTGTTAGACAAAATTGAATGGTCGTCAAAGATTGTAACATGGAAAAGGTTTATCAATGATATTTTTGGTACATGGTGCGGGACTAAATCTGAATTGAATGATTTTTTTCTTTACTTGAATAGTGTACATCCCCGTATAAAATTTACCCTGAGATTGGTGAACTGCTGTTACAGTTTCTTGATGTTCAATTGTCTGTTGTGAATAATGTCATCAAAAGAACAATGGTATCAAGTCTGCCATTTAGTCAGGCTTTACGATTAAAAAGGATCATCTCAGATCAGGATGATCTTGAAATTGAATGTAATCTCTTCACTCAGAAATTTGCCTCACGGGGTTACCCTGAGAAGGTGATAGAAGATGCATTACTAAAATCAACTCAGATCAATAAAGAGCAATTACTTAACCCAAAACCCAAGAAAGAAGTAGCCGCAATTTTACATATTTCGAAATGTTCAAGACAAAGTGCACAGATCAGAAAAATGATACACAAACATTGGCCAATTTTACATCATGACCCCACTCATGACCAAACTATTTCCATCTCCACCTATGATGGTATATAGACGGAGAAAGAATTTGAAAGACAAACTTATCAAAGCAGAGAAAGGACCCAGAGATGATCAACTGACACTAGCACCCAAAAAGAAAGGTACATTTGCATGCTTATCATGTAACCATTGCAACAATATTATCAAGCGTGATTGTATCATGCACCCAAGGACAGGCAAAAAGATTAAGTTGAAAGATGTTGCTACCTATAGGACCAAGGGCATTATCTACAGTATGAAATGCCCATTTGGACTTTTGTACATTGGTCAAAAAACCCATTTAGTACGTGAAAAGTGTACTGAACGTAAGTCTAATGTACAATGCAAAAATGAAAGATCACCCGTTGCGGGACATTTCACAGTGCTTAGATATAATGGGCCTCATCACGAGTTGGGCGGTAATGCCAATGGTATTACCACCGGCGGTATTAGCCCTAACGCCAAGCCCCCCGTCGCTATTGGCACCTGATCATGGGTTTGGCAGTAATGGAATTCCCCATTCCCCACTGAGCCCATTCGGGAATGCCCCATTCCCCATTGGGCTCAATGGGGAATTTTTCTGCTCTTACCACCGGCGGATTTCCCGCCGGCGGTAATAGTGCGAATCTTCAGCGGATTTCCCCCCAGCTCAGAGCTGGGGAGAAATCCGCCGAAGCCCTGATTTGGCGGACCCTTAAATCTGACGGTAATAGCGCGACCGCCGGATTTAAGGGTTGCCGCCAAACTCGTGATGAGGCCCAATGTGTCACAACTGCAATTTCAAATCCTTGAAGTGGTAAAGAGACCGACGGGAGGAGGTGATTACATGAGATTGTTGTAACAACGCGAGATGTTCTGGATCCATTTGTTGGACACGGTCCATCCCAGAGGTCTCAATGAGGAGTTTTCCTTGAATTGCTTTATTTAGATATCTTGACCTTTAAACATTAGGAGTCTCGAGGAACAGTGCCTCTACTTAAGGTGAGTGTGGACAATACTCCAGATTTGATGAATATGATCAATACCTCGATTGACGAGCAGTGTGGATATACTATGTGCTTTAAAAACATTAAAATTTTATAAAGACAAGATTTAGTGGGTAGACCTTTAATAACAAGATTAAGAAGAGTTATACCATGGGAAAATAGCTAGCCATTTGAGGCAACTTGGTTAAAGCTGAACTGTACAAATAGTATTCAATTTTGAATCTTTAGTGACTCATACCCAGTAGATTTTAACACCCAAATGATGTAATTCACGTATATATATCCCTTTACAGGGCGACTAGGCTAGTCATCTATGAATACTATGTGGCAGTAATATTGGTGACCCCATAGAGATTCCTGTGCAGTAAATGCAGAAGGTAACGTTCTAGTTGCTGTTGTAGACAACTGCGTGAAGCGGATCACGTGATCGCGTCAACATTGGTTACCGAAATAGATACCCCCATGCAATAGATGTAGAAGGCAACGCTCTAGTGGCTGTGTTTACATAGCAACGTGAAGCAGATCACGTGATCACGTCATCCGCATATACCTATATAAACACGTGATACAATGAACCTAGCGTGGGTAGACCGGAAACAAGTAGACTTCTCGATCGGTGGATGTAATTATTCCTTCAATAGTATTTTTTGGCTCGTTCCTTTGAATAGAGGAGATACAAGCGGCACAACTCGGTGGGCTGCAAAGAAGAAAATGACAGATGGATTGTAAATAGGGAAAAATGCACAGGGTTGGAGGTTAGGAACTTAGAAGGAGTTGTATACTTGATACTTGAACCAACCGTTAAGTGTAAATGAGAACATTTGATAGATATATAATTATAGGTGTTTCACTTTGTGTTTTTTCATATAAAGGTATCATATGCGAAAGTGCGCCAGAACCTCATAGGAAAACTATCTATTGCCAGGTGGCATTTCTTCTCATGGATTGAACTATAGCCAGGATCGGAGTAATAGGTGAGACTGACATCACTAAATTAAATAAGTTTACACGGATTATTGAAAGCACTAATTGGCAAAAAATTATACACGATCTACCTTTTGATTCCCTTAGAATATTTACTGCGATACTGTGGAAGTGTTATATCCAAGAGTGAAAACCAGGAATGGGCATTGAGAAGAGATGAATAGTAATGTCAATAGAACTGCTACCCTGTAGACAGAAAGGTAGAGTTCTTTACCCATAGATGCAGTTGGGGGGACAAAAAAGGGGCGCTAATGTTATCAACTGACTTAATTTTTGCGGAATTGGGGATTAAGTCACAATTGCTCTTTATTGCTAGTTCCAAAAGGAGTAATCTATACCTATTAGAGAGATCCAGTGCACGAATAGTCCTGTGTTCTATGTTACGTTATTATGTTGGAAGGTGAGCTAAGATGGCTTGAAGATTTGAAGATAAGTTGTTAACATGTCATAAATAATTAAGAATTTGCAGGCCTCTCTCGTTTGTCTTAACAGATTGTGTTGCTCCTGAAGAAGGGGATTTCAGCCCCCAAACATTGAATCCTACATTCCTTCATACTGAAGAATTATAGGGGAGACCATTATTTTTTCATGTTTTGTTATTGAAATTTGTTTTGCCTTCATTGATTAAGCATTGTATGAACATTGTTGAAGAACTAAGTTTGGAAAATTTGTAATGTAAAAATGTAAACAGATTTATTTTTTTGAATATCTTCTTGACTGATTTATTCAGCGTTGATGGTGTGCAGGGGACGGGAGTGTCTATAGAATAGACACTTTATGCTTTTGCCTATTGTCAGACTTTGTGTCAAAGCTTGCTTTCCACCCTAGCACCCAAAATGTACTCTACAAATACAATGGCCCTCATTAGGACTCCGGCAGAAAACCATGGTGTTATTAGCACCATGGTCGATGCCGGAGTCCACCATGGCGGAATGGGGAATTACCACCCCATTCCAAGGTTGGCGGGGTGGTTATTCCCCATGCCACCATGGCCCTTCCCCATTCCCATTTTTGCCCCATAGGGGATAATGGGTATGGAGAAGGCGGTAAGTACGGTACCACAAATTGCGGTACCGTACTTACCTCGAGAGTCCCTTTGCGGGCCCCTACTTTAACGGCTGGTCTAGACCAGCCATTAAGGTCAGGCCCCGCAAAGGGACCTCGTAGTAAGGTGTTAAGGGTTTAACGGCGCCGACAACTTTTACGGCGCCGTTAACCCCTTAACTCCAGGGTCCTAATGAGGGCCAATGTGTTGTTAACATTGATGTTGAAAGAACTGGTGTGCACCTAGATAACCAAGTTCCTCTCTCATTCTGGCCACCTTCTATTGACCGCCTGGCCAGTCCACCCTCTTCCTCTCGGAATGGGTTGACCTGGCATCTTCTCTCCTTTCCTCCGCCTCCCAACTCCTCCTGCTGGGGGATCTCAACATCCATCTTGACTGTCCTGACTCTTCAGGAGCTTTTCCGCAACCTATGCAATGCACTCTCGCTCTCCATTCTACCCTCTGGTCCGACACACACTGCTGGCCACACCTTGGATTCTCCACTGACATCCCTCTCCCCATCACTCTCACTACCTCACTCTCATGGACTGATCACTCTCTTCTCTCCTCTCACTTGAATCTCTTTTCTTTAGCACTAGCACACCCTGCACCACCTACAACGTCTTCAGACCCATAAAAAAAGGTGTCAGTGTCTGCCTTTGCCTCTGCCTACTCTCCTCCTCCGACTGTTGCGGTTGTCTCCCACCCTGACACAGCCCTCTCTAACTTACACCTTTCC
Source organism: Ambystoma mexicanum (assembly GCF_040938575.1). Lineage (NCBI taxonomy): Eukaryota > Metazoa > Chordata > Amphibia > Caudata > Ambystomatidae > Ambystoma > Ambystoma mexicanum. The sequence goes on from NC_090922.1 coordinate 114,821,469, forward strand.
ATCTCCAATACTCTCGACATCCTTGCCCCGGTCATGAGGGTCCAACTGAAGCCTCCCAAAAAGTGCAACTCTTGGTACGACTCTCATCTGGCTGACCTTAAATGCAAGTGCAGAGCATCAGAAAGGAAATGGGGATCTTCAGGTGCACTCTCTGACAGGCTGTCCTGCCGCCTTCTGCGAAGGCAATATAGACTCTGCATCTGGCGCAAGAAAAGTCCAACCACACGGCCAAACCTTTCAAAGTCTGTAAGGAGCTGGCCAACCCTACTGCAACCTCATCCTCTATTGCACCCAATCAGGCCCTTTGTGGGGCCCTGACTGCACACTTCACAGCCAAAACACAGGACATTCTGTCCTCCCTCTCCTCCGCACCCACTCATGCACCATCATGTCCTGCCCCCCAGCATCCCCCACCACACCCCCCTCTTCTCTCTTCCCTCTCCCCTGTCACACCTGAGGAGGTTTCTATACAAGGTCGGTCTATGAAAGCCTCTTACAAACAGGTGGACCTTTGTCCCTCCAAAACCATCAAGGACAGCATTGACTCTAGTTCCAGCCCTGGCAGACCTCTGCAAACTCTCCTTTGCCACTGGAGGTTTTCCCACTTCCCTCAAGCATTCTCTTGTGCATCCTCTGCTCAAGAAACCCTCTGCCGACCCTTCTATTCTGGCTAACTATCACCCAATCTCCATTACTGTGCTTTCCTGGGCAAACACCTGGAGAAGTTGGCCATCTCTCAGTTTACCCTCCACACTGAAACTGTTGGTTTTCTCCATGACCATCAGTCTGGCTTCACAGCATCCAGAAGCACGGAAACTGCTCTTCTGAACATCTGTGAAGACCTGCTCTCAAACCTTGACTCGAACTCTCCCTCTGTCCGCATTCTCATTCTCCTTGAATTCTCCTCTGCTTTTGATACTATAAACCACATCATGATTACCAGTCTCAGTGATATCCTGAGCATCACAGATCAGGCCCTGGCATGGCTTGCATCCTTTCTCTCTAACCGTCCTTCCCAGGTGGAACTTGGGTCATTCCTCTCTGCTAAAACTCTCTCTACTTGTGGTGTCCCCCAATGATCTCATCTATCCCCCTGGTTTTTCAATGTCTACATGGCCCCTTTGGCCCACAAGATCTCAGCCTTCAACTCCAACATTCAGTGTTATGCGGATGACACACAACTCTCTTTCAGGCTATGCTCGGCTTCTTCCTCCACCATGCTCAATCCGGACTGCCTGTCCATAATTCAGTCCTGGTGGGCTGCAAACGATCTGTGCCTTAATGCCAGCAAGACAGAGTTCGTCCTCATTGGGACCCCTGCTCTCACTTTCCCACTCTCACTCTGGCCAGCCTCCCTTGGTCCTGCACCCCCACCCACCTGTGAGGCAAAAAATCAGGGGGTCATCTTCGACTGTACTCTCTCCTCCTCTTCTTACATCTTGGACATGTCTAAAAAGTCTCACTACCATCTGCACCTCATCAGAGGTATTCTACCCTTTCTCACCTTCCCCAGAGGCTCGCTGTCTCCAGAGCGCTGGTTCTCTCCTGACTGGACTACTGCAACAGTCTCTTTCTCAACCTTCCTACTTCTACTCTCCGACCTCTTCAACGTATCCAGAACAGAACCGCAAGACTTATCCTTGGCCTCAAGCCCACACACCATTGGCTCCCTGTGGCTGCAAGGATCAGGTTCAAGTCCATCTGCATAGTCCACACGGCTTTCTGGGGCCAGGGCCCTTACTAGCTACAATGCTCGCTTCCCAAATACTCTCCTTCCAGAGCCCTCCGCTCTGCCTCCTCCAACTCTCTGCGTTTGAGCTGCTTCTCCAAACAGAGATTTGGGGGTAGATACTTGTCCTCTGCAGGTACCTCCCTCTGGAACAGCCTCCCTACCTTGCTCCATCTTGAGCCGGACCTCCTTAAGTTCAGGAAACTCCTCAAGACCCACCTTTTCTCTTCCTCCTTCTCTCTCCCTCTCACCTGCTAACCTCCTTTCTCTTCGCTTCTCTCCCTCCTTCCTTCTCTTCCCCAACCAGCTCAGTCAGCTGACTGGTCGCCTGGTGCACCTCCAGAGCCACACAGGTCCCAGGCTCCCCCGCCAATCCCGCACTTGCCTTCAGGTATCTGGACTCTGCCTGGCACTACTGCATTATGCTCAGTAAGGGGGGCTACCACGCTGCACTTAACCCAGGCCCGCTGGACTAGGCACACTTGTCCCCCTCCCCTCCCTCGCACTTCCTGTCCTGCCCAACTGGACACCCTTGAACTTAATGTTCTAGGCCTTGCAAGTCTGTCTGTCCGGTCCTCCTCTGTCTCCCCTCCCTAGCTTGGTCGTGCTTGAAATACTCATGCATAGGCACATTCGATGACCAACTACAAAGCAGTCTGAAATATTGCCAGGCCAGTACTGTAGTTTATGTATCTGAATGCTCCTCTTTCTCTCCCCGCTCCCTTTCTCCTTTTTTGTCAAGCACTTCACTAGTAGATATGCCGCTGACCTAGAATTCTAGCTATTTTTGTTAAATCACTCAGCATCTTCAAGGCCTAAGAATGATTACTGTATTCCCTTGCTCCCTTCCCGCCTTGAAGTACTTTGAAGCACTTCACTTGTGTATAAGCACTCTATAAAAAAAACAATTACAATTAAAATGACAACAGCCTTTTAGCTTTTCTGTAATCCCTACGGCAGAGCAAAAAATGCCTGACACCCCATGTAAGAGCATAAAGTGTATAATCACAACTGAATAGTCTCCCCTGATTATTCTCTATGATCCAAAAGACCACACCACTGAATTGAATTGTGATGCTCAGAGTTAATAAGCTTCTGATGTCCACTGTAACCCAGAAAGGCATCATTCCTAAATGTAGTCAATGTTTTTGTCTATTTTGCCATGACTCGGTTGAAATAGTAATGAACCTTCTTCTTTGCTAGCAGGACCTGACAGGTGGAAATAGCAAACTTTATCATCACTTGTCAAATCCAGATGTTTTCGGTAATGTTGACCGGCCCTGCTTTACTTCTTACTTGTTCCAGATGAGGCATTTGCTTGGTCATTAAATTCCTCTATGTCAGAGTCAAGTGTGGGAATTCCACTCTGCGGCTTTAAGAGTGTGTACCTGCAACAAGAAGAGTCCTATGTGTCTTTGTCAGTGACCTTAGGTTCCTTGCAAACTAGTTTTCAATGATGTTAATAAACCATGAATGGCTGCCTTGGCTGTCTATGGTCGGTAACAGGCCGTATCATGTTGTATACCCCCCACACTCCAAGTCTTCCATTATCATCCAAAATGTCTTGCTCGGGGTACTTATAGTGTGTTGTTATTTTTGAAAAAGCAGTTACTTTTGATGGTAGCGTACGAGCAGCCATACACCCTTTCACCAAATTGTGGATTTCCAAACTAAGATGACCACAATGGCATCATTGCATGGGGGTGCCTGGGAGGGAGCCCTTACTTACGGTCTATGCCGGAGTTTTGAGGAGGAGGAGACACCAGCATGGAAGAGTCAGAGGCTTAAGGGAAGGCATTTGTCAGAACATTATGCTCATTGTTGGAGGGATGGCCTAAATCCCCCACGCCGGGTGCTCATAATGTAAACTTTCATTATTTAGTGAGTGCTATTTTTGCCATTTGTGTGACTGTAAATAACAGAAGTTACTATTGCACAATACATTTATTGGCATTCAATTCATTAATCATTGACAAAGTTACATTAGACCATGCTCCAATTGGGATTAGACGGGATCTGGGTACCAGGAATACCCGGCCACCCACCTTCCCGCTGTGCAATGTGCTATCCAGAAGGGGTACATCACAGTCCCTCTTTTGGCATGCTCCCATTGGACAAAATTGTCCCATGACACTTGTCCTCCAAGGACACTGAATTCTATTCCCCACTCCCTAGTTCAAGAGGTTTGTAGTCAGGCCATCCCCAGACAAAGGCAGGACTTCAGATGACAGTCAGACAGTAGGAAATTCCCTCCCCACAACTCCAATATCTAACCAAGGAACACTCCAGTAGTTTTAATGGAATCACCACTTTTGGTACTGTCAAACAATTGGAGAAATATATCCAGCAACAGTTATAGGTGAAGAAAAACACACCAAAGCACCCCTGAATGGACTAATAGTAGACCCTGCTTACTCAGAACAAAGTGTAGAACCTCACCCCGCACGGGTAAGCAGAAAAGGTTGCTCATATTGCCCTAAAAATCCCAAATCAAAATTCTCAAGAGAAATAAAAGTAAGCATGGTCCTGAAATTATAATTATTTTAGCACTTAATCCCTTTACCTGTAAAAACAACAGCAAGTCAAATAAGGGGGAACGGAAACAGGCTCCTCGGTAAATAAACACCAAAGGCATAGGGCATGAACTCAAAATGGCCACCAGCCTATTGAGTGCCCTCCTCCCTAGGTTTTAAACTACAAATCCTCCCTTTCAGTCAGATGTCTGCAGAGAAACACCTGACTGCCCCATCCTGCACCTGGCCCTGGCAGTACAAAGGAGGCTCTGCCAAGTTGGATTATCTTCATGAGGCTGCTCCATGGTATTTGGGAAGTTTCAGAAACCGGCAGAGTTGATCCGAGGACCGCTCTAAAGCCCCCAATCAGTAGTAGTGTTGAGCAGTGTGTGGAAAGGGCATTGATTAAATCAACCCAAGCTTATGACCTGTGAATACTGTCAAGTTCTTGTTCATGGGAAATAGTTGCAATTCCCAAACCCTAGCATGATCAGAGTTCAGCTGGTTTCCCGCCCCTTTCAGTAAGGAGTAGAAACATTGAGACCCAGAGTCATACGTATGCCCCGGACACCTAAGGGCATCTGACAACTATTATTGCTCTGGATATTATGTCAAAAGCGGTTCTAGGTTAAACTATCGAAAACAAAAGGATCGAATGCCTTTTTTTCGACAGTCAAAGGGTCGAAAAAAGGGTCGATTCTTTTTTGTCTTTTTTTTATGGGGGGTCCTCCCAACCCCCCGTTTTCTTTATTAAAAAAACTTTTTTACCAAACCAAACAAAAAAATATATAAATAAATAAAAAAATTCGACCCTTTTTTTCGACCCTTTGACTTTCGAAAAAAAGGTCATTCGATCCTTTATTTTCAAAACTTTGACTGGACACCGTCAAAAGCTGTGAGCCTGGTAAATCAGGGTACCCAGCCAATTTACCGAAAACATTACAGAGTGGTACATTTCACTGAGGACCATAATATCGAAAAGCACTGAGAACATTAAATAAATATATTAAATGGTTGTGGGGTGAGGGGTCAAAATGAGTCGGGTTGGGGTGGCAGTGTAAGGGTAGAAAATCAGGAGGGTTGGTGGGGACTCCCCCAAATAAAAAATAAAAAAGCAGTGTTTTTTGGTATTTTGGTCGCGATTAAATGTACCACTCAGTAATGTCCATTGGTGAAATCACATATAAACGTAAATCAGGGCTTGGAGCATGCGGCCCTCTTTGATATCCAGCTAAAGCTCACGAAGGAGAATCTAGTGGTTAAAGAGCAGACAATGGCAGAGCAGATGTGGGCCCTTTTTGCTTCTCTCACAGGGCTCGACGTGTGCATCCAAGCAAGCATTTATGATTTAGCAAAAGTCAGGATGGTGGATTGCCTTTTAGAGGCCGGGTCAGCATTGAGAGAGAAGCTGGTAAAGTCCTAACAGATAGACCTGGTCACAGAAGGCCCCGGCGACCCAACCAATCCCCGACTAGAGAAGACTGTCACACCCAGCTGCAATTCCAAGCTGGCTCAGCAGGAGAGATGGAGCCGCTATAGAAATCCATGCTGCAAGAGTGGAATGGGACTTTGGAGTAGCGGAGCAACATGCGGAAGATATGGAGGTGCAGGAAGATTCAGAGATGCAGGAGAAGCTGGGGTGCAAGGAGAATTGGGGCCACAGGGGAAGGGGAGACAAGATGAACGAGTTAAATAGAAAAGAGGAGGCAGGGTGGCAGAAGATTTCAAAAGAGAAGGCTCAAAATTAGAAAACCACCAGAAGAAAGGCAGGCAGGGAAGTTGGAAAGAGAAAGCAGAGGCAGTTTGAGTAAAGGAGAAGAGCAGAACGTGAGGAGGAGGACAACAGGAAGTCCCTTGGTGGTGTAGGGAAAGTGCCAGACAAAGGAAGACAACATAAGCCTATTTGTTGCTGGGGAGTAATGGGATGAGAAACGAGCATCTGGTGGAACACCAATGAGGTTAAATGACAGCCGGGCAACGAGTGATCATTGGCTCAGAGTAGAAATATAGAGCTAGGAGGTTTGACAATTTTCCCTGTCTTATTCGGGGGACATCTCGTGGGATGTCTTAGGGCACAGGATCCTCCCCAAGCTAGTGGGTGATTTTACTAGGGACAGTAAAGGCAGGATCCCCGGGTCATACTCACTTAGCTGCCATCACTGGGCAGGAAACGGTCGTATGCCAGACAAAAGTGTTACTGGTATTTTAAGGGCCTTGATAAAATGCTTTCAATCTCGTGGAGCAGTAGACCCCATACCAAAACAGGCTTAACAAGATGCCGTAGCCACTGCTCGGATTTCACCATCAGATAGACACTATAGAGGTGGCAGGAAAGTAACTCCAAAACACCCAATCATGTAAGAGTACCAATGAAGTGAAGTGTGCAGGCCCTAACACTCATACCAGCTTTAGTGAAAAACTCTCTGAAATACAAAATAAAGTGCCATCCCATGACGCGTAGGTGTGCAAATTCAGAGAAGGTTGGTCCAGGAGGTTAGAATGAGTTGCTGATTCTGAAATTAGGCTACAAGGGATACTGGGTGAGCAGCAAGCAGGGACTAGAAGAGAAGGCTAAAGACAAGAGGAGGGCAAGAGATATCACAAGGTGGTAGGACATCAGGAGTTGAATGAGTAGGAGGAAGACCGGAGGTGGTAGGATGAGAACATCAAGAGTTTTTAGGAGAACATTAGAAGATGGTAGGAGAAAGACATCAGAATGGTTAGAAGAAGACAATAGGAGATGGCAGAGGGACCAGACCATGAGGAGGTTTGTGAGGTGCTAGCCAGCCCCAGTAGGAACGACCAAGAGGGCACACCTAGGCCAAGGCAAGGAGGAGAGGCGGGAACCATATCAGAAGGGTTAAGTCCATAGTGGGAGGAAGACGAAGCATGAGGTGTTGCATTGCGGAGGAGAAGGTTCAGCTGATGAGTAAACAGGTGCGCAAGAGTGCAAGTATCAGAACTCTAGAAGATGGAGGTGATGAGGCCCTCTCGAACTTGCCTGTGAAAAGTCGTATAGAATGTCCAGCTGACGTTTCCCTGTTGTTATTGACAATCCTTGCAAACTCTCCACACCTCAATCCAACCTCTGTGTTGAACCTTAAAAAAGAATAGTTTCACGTAATCTGCTTGTATCGCATGTACCTTTGATTTTTCAGACTGTGAATTAACCCAAAGCAAAAACAAAAAAAAATGGCTGAGTGTTACCCTGCGTTACAATGTTTAAACCAACAGGGAAAGCTTGTAGAAGCTATCGGACACGGATAAGCCCTTGGCGTCCTTTTAACCATTAACAGAGTACAATGCAGTAGCATAAAAACAACGGTTTTATAGGAGGGTAGTCATTCAAAGACATTCATAAATGCAAAGCTAAGTAATTGAACGCTCAGACTCTAGAGAAAAAGGAGAAAAAGGAGGGCCACCCAGCTCAGCGTAACTCGCCCTGGGGAAGAACACCCTGTCCCTATCGGGGGTGCCTGTCCCTGGGTGGCGCGTGGTGTATCGCGTATCTAATAGTAATGGAGGAGAGGACTGTCCTTAACCTTCTATACTAGTGGCGGTGTATGTTGGCAGACAAAATATACAGAAATAGCAAATATTGGTGCTGTTTTCCAAATAGGTGTTGCAGCGATAAACAGAACTGTGAATTAGATTCTGTAGCTGCTTGGTCTAAGTGGCGATAACCTGGGAAACAGGTCAACTAATTGTATTCCATCCGAAGTGTACAACTTTAATCTAGCCCTTAGGTCACAGTAGTTGGAATGCAAAAAGTACAATTGGAAAACCCACTAGCAAACACTATGGTTAAAACAGCTGAAGAGCTGAAAGGATAAAAGTGGCTCTTATAAAAAACAGCTCACTCAGTGGATGTGAGTGTGCAAGCAACTAATTATTCAAATAGTATCTCTCTGCTAATGCGGGAGATATCAATAGTTGGTCATGAGAACCCTCATTACTGAAGTGGTTGACCGGTTTCAATGGCGATGGTGGGTAGAGCCATCTTCATCAGGACCGTAATTCGAGCTGCAAACTGAATTGTCGGAGTTCAGATTTACTGAAATGAAGGTACCATTGGGGAGTGCTGTGGTCTCCTCTGTAATGGAGGCCAGAAGGAGCAGGGTAGCAGCTCTTATCACGGGTGGTTTCAAAAAGCCGCTACATGTAGCTTCCTGCTCCGTGCGCGCCGGGTGCTGTACATTTATGAATGTCTTTGAATGACTACCCTCCTATAAAACCGTTGTTTTTGCGCTACCACCCTGCGTTACAAGCCACCTGATGGCCGGTTCCCCTGCCTGCCATCTTCCCCCCACCGACCCTGCTTTTTATTTCTCCCTCCGCCAATCCCACTTACCCGAATGCTGCAGCAGCGGGATCCGCCACCGCAGCTCCGGCCACTACTGTGCCCACTCCGTTTGGCCTGCATGGAAATGGAAGACGGGCTCTATAGCAGCCATGTTGGTATAGTATTTTCCCTCTCTGACCAGGACGCCGCAAGCCGTCCCGTTCAGAGAGAAAATACTTACCTTTTTAACAAAACAAAACCAGTAGCACCCGTGGAGCGAGCTACACGGTTGCTATTGGCGATTTGCCCTTGGGGGCAGGCCGACCCTGTAGGCCGTTACCTACAGGGTTGGCTCGCCACCGAGGGGGCATGTCACCTCATTAGCAACCATTCACTTTTCAGAATGCTGCATCCTTCTATGAGCTCACTGCAGTGGAATATGGAATTCATAATCAACTGACGTGACATCAGGGTAGGTGTATACAGCAGTTTCTCTGCCTCTCTCTGGTCTCCTAATTCTCAAAGAAAGCAGATAAGGCATGCGCATGTCCGATTGCACTGCCTATGCCGAATGGTGTATAGTTTACATATTGAGGCATAAAACAAACACATGGTTGTGTGAATAAGTTGCTATGGTTAAAATAATCCTATTAACTGAATTATAAATTAGAGTGTTTTAGAATTGAGGCACCCCGTATATTTATAAATGAACTGGATTGAACATCCTCCTAATGCTCCCGTCAAGTTATTAAAGTGAAAGGATAATGATGTTATGTTAATGCCTGCCTGATAAACACACTTTAATTGTAGGGACCTTAAGGTGAGCAATACAAAGTAACAAAACCCTTGTAATTCAAGTAAAAACTTTAATTGCAGGGATGGGAAGGTGAGAACTTAATGCAAGAAAACCCCTGAAATTCAGCAAAAACCGCCTTAACTTCAAGCCCCCTGTTGTACATCCTATGGCCACATTGATGACATATAACCACAAATGTGATGGGTGTAAGGTTTTGAATGAATCTGAATGACTGGCATTGCTCTGGGCAACCTTCCACACCATTGTTTTTTAGCCCGTCTGCACCATTGCAAAAGGGGTCCAGCCAGAGGCGTTGATAGGGGTGGGCTGAGGGGGCTATACCCCCGGGTCTTTTGGTTGTAGCCCCGGAGAGAAGCTCAGGTGCTACAACCAAAATGCTCGCTAGCCCTGAGTCCCACAGGTCCCAACATTAGCTCAGCCCCTGATCATTTCCAGACCTAGCAACACCCCTGGATCCAGCCATATGCAAATCAGTCAGGTACTGCTACCAATGGTAACAGCCCATCCCGAACTGCTAGGCCAGATCCCCTCTGCACAGAAACACAAACAACCCCAGACATGTTACGGTCTAGTTGGGCCTCTTCAGTGAGGTGCAGATTGATTTTCTATGTAGCAGCGAACAAGGGACCCATGTCTGCGCATAGCCTCTCTCACATAATGAGACAAACTATAACCACAAAAGCGATGGGTGGAAGGTTTTGAATTAATCTTAACCACTGGCATTGCTCTGCACAACCTTCCACACCACCGTTTGTTAGCCCGTCTGTGCCATTGCAAAAGGGATTCAGAAGGTGGTTAAAATTGATTCTAAACCTTCCAGCCATCACATCTTGTGTTTTGCTAAAGTCACCCGAATGGGACCGGTATGCCCAGACGTGGGTCCTGTGCCTGCTGGGCCTAGAGACCAAAGCTACTCCTCACTGATGAGGCCAAACAAGGCTGACACATGGTTGCGGATGCTTGTGGTCTCGTGTAGAAGGGATGTGACTTAGCAGTTCGGGCTGGATTGCCCCTTGTGGGATGGGACCAAGCCAGTTTTGCATATGGTCTTTCCCCCCCTGTAAAGGCTTGGCAGGTGAAAAACAATGGTCTGGAGGGTTGCCCATAGCAATGCCAGTTGTTAAGATTTAGTCTAAACCTTCCAGCCATCACATCTTGTGTTTTGTTCACAATGATGACATTACAGATGACTTCACTGATGACATCACTAATTACATGTTCTATGAGATCACTGATGATATCACAGATCACATCACAGGTTAAGTCACAGATCACAACACTGATGCCATCATTGGTGACAACACTAATTACAGTGTATATATAAAACAGATTACATCAATAATGGTATTAGACATAATAAGTTAGCTCATACAAACTTTGATTATCTTAGTAACATTTTAGGCCGTGGACTTGGCCATAATAAAGGCTGTGGTCACTGGCATCACCAAAGGCCATAGCTAGTGGTCGGTCAGTGTTGTAAAATATACAGTGGGCATGGATGAAAGCCATGCCTAGTGGCCCACTACTGTTTTAAAATATACAGGGCCTCATTACGACCCTGGCGGTACGGGGTAAACGTCGCCATAAAAGGTGCCAGCGCCATTTACCCCGTACCGCCTCATTACGAGGTCCCCTCGCGGGACCCAGGAAGTAACGCCTGGTCAAACCAGGCTTGCTTAACGGGTCCCGCGAGGGGAAGAGGGAGCAAACAACGGGCCAACTCGTAATGGCCCGTTGTTTGCTCCCTCTCCCATTCCCATTCAGCCCTATGGGGGCTGAAATGGGAATGGGTAAAGACCGGGTCCGGGTCCTTGGAGGGAGGAATTACCGGGCCTTCCGAACTCGGAATGGCCCGGTAATTCCTCATTCTGAGGACCCGGACGCGATTTCGGCGGCAGCCATGCCGTCAATAGGGGCATGGCTACCGCCGAGGTCGTAATGAGGCCCACATTGTGCAAGGTTGAAAACCGTGCCCACTGGCCATGGCTAAAGGCCTTGTGGCCCATTAATATGTTATAATATACAGGTTGGCACGGCCAAAGGCCATGGCTAATGGCTGGTTAGTGTTGGAAAATATATATACAGTGGACACAGCTGAATTCGATGCCCACTGGCCAAGTCTGAAAACCATGGCGAGTGGCCTGTTAGCATTTTAAAATATGCAGTGTCTAAAAGCCCATCAATATGTTAGACTATACAGTCAGCACAGCCATGGCTAATGGCTGGTTAGTGTTGTATAATATACAGTGGACATGGCCGAAGGCAATAGCTAGTGGCACGTCAGCATTTTAATATATACAGTGGGCACAGCCGAAGAACATGGTCACTGGGCAGTATTGTGATGAAGGCCACGGCTAGTGGTTGGTTAGTGTATATAATATACAGTGGGCACAACTGCAGGCAATAGCCACTGGTGAAGGACAAAGGCTATGGTTGGTGGACATGGCCGAAGATGAGGACTAGTGGCCTATTAATGTGTTAAAATATATTGGGCTATACCCACTGACCATGGCTGAAGGTTACTGTTGGAATATAATTAGTATTGTCATCAGTGATGCCGTCTGTGATGTCATCATTGTGGTCATAGGCTGCGCAATAGGGGGCATGAAGTAAAGGTGGTTTTAGCTGAATTTCAGGGGATTTGTTGTATTCATTTCTCACCTTAATGTTGCTGCAAATGTTTTTTCCTTAAATGTATTTTAGAACACTACCAGATCATTAGCAATAATGATTCTAAACAATATACAAACATATGGTCTACACAATGGCTTACCTAATTTCTTTCATGGATGTCTCACCTTCTCTGTTCAGTCACTATAACATCTCTGATAGACAATGCAATACATTTCATAATGGAAATATAGAGAGTGGTGAAGATTTTTTGCTTTCTTTTCTTAATAGTACTGTATGAATACTGAATGTATTACAAGTACGCAACCAATTAAGGTTGAAAAAATTAAACATTTTGTAGAAGAAAAAACATTCTCATTGGAGAGAAAATAAATTCCACTCACTTATCTAAAATATTTCAAAATAAATATTTACACACAAATTAAATTATATCTCAATTTGTAAAGACATCCCGAATTGACAGATTTACTGATGATACGAAAGATCCTAACTTCAGTTCTTTCTGCTATTTTGTCAGCATCAATGTAGCACATAGAATGTATAATTTCTTTATGCCGGTCAAGTGGCACAGCGAGTAGAGCGCTCGCTTTGACATCAGTGCAGAGCCTTGAATCCCGGCAGCGCCAAACTCAGCGTTTCATCCTTCCGAGGTCGATAAATGAGCACCACACACCGTGGGTAATAATAAGCAGCGCTCAGATACCTGAGGGTTCGTAGCGCTATATAAATGCCAAGTTATTTATTATTATAATTATTAATATTACCATCTTACACCAAACTAAATAAACCTAGAGTGAGGGTAGCTATGGAAATAGAAACAAACATTTCATAATACCACCAGTTACATTTTTTAAGCAATGAACAAGACAACTATGTACCCTATCTTTAATAATAGTGGAGATTAATAGAATTACACTTGAAAAAGGGAGAAGTATGTAGAGGCTGCTTTAGGGACAAGAGTTACTAAAACATGATAAGCAACACAGCATGGGTAGAACGGCTACACCAAGCACTTGGGTGACTACAAACCTAATTTGCATCAGCAAACTTTAAATAGAATTGTCAGCAAAGTTAATAGTTTGTGCACCTCCAAAAGTACTTCTGTACATTTTATTTACAAAAAGGTACAATACTAATATCATAGAAATAAATAACTGGATGTATATTAATTGACCTTTTCACAATTGACTTCAGAAGAATTGACCTAATTTAAAAGGTCAATTAGGACATATATGCGGGTGGAAACACCCCGCAATCCCCCACCCAATCCAAACACCCTGCAACCCCCCCCCACCCAATCCCCTAATATTATTTTTAATGCAAAACCAACCCAATACATATATAAAATAACTAAAATAATATCACTAACAAAAAATGTTGTTAAAGGGACGTTATGGTTACAGGTAAAACCGAAGAAAAAAAATGGAATTCGCCAGTTGTGGTAAGCTGAGCAACATTAATGCACATTAAATGCATGCGAAAATTAAATGCACATGTGATGTCATCAATGAGATTTGTGCTGGCATCTTTGATGTCATGGGTGTTAGTCCTTGCAGTGCAAACTGGTGGCGCGAGTTATGGGTGCTTAGCTTACCATAACTGGCGAATTTCGTTTATTTTTGGTTTTGCCTGTAACCATAACATCCCTGTAACAATGTTTTTCCATTGAATTTCATAGGTTTTTGCTAGTGCAACTTAACCATAATGTCCCTTTAACAAGGTTTTTTGTTTGTGAATTTCATAGGTTTTTAGTAGGGCACTGTAACCAGAACGTTGCTTTAGCATAGTGTTTTCAGTAAAGGCGATAGTTTTTTAGTAGCGTAATTTCACCATAACGTCCCTTTAATAACGTGTTTTCAGAGAGTACGGACTGGAAAGTAGCAAGACCAGAATGTCACTACAATGTAGTAAGCACACTGAGCTTTGTTTACTAACTACACAGGTGCTGCAGTAAACAATAGTAGAAAAGCATAATGTCTCATTTATTACATAGCAATGGCAAGCATCTTAGAGTGGCTGGAAGAAAATTCCCCTCATGACACAATGACTTACACTACTAACCCCATTGGTACGCACAGTACTGTGAAGCGTACATTATGTAATATATATTGCTATATGTACAGAAAACACATTTTCTTTTCTGTGAGAGAACATATTGGAAAGAAAGCAAGGCAGCGCAAGCGGCAACCCTTCCACAACAGCATATGGCCACAGCAAAGGAAAGAAACTCTGTGCATAACAAAAAGGACAGGCTGGAAGCCAAAGTGGAAGGTGAACAATTGTGCCAGCTGAAAGGTTGCATACAAGGGTGTATTATTGACAAAATGAAACAGCTCTAGCAGAACTGCACATGTACCCCTTCCCCATGTCAAAGGGCGCCATGCCCTCAAAATCTGTGTGATGGGAGACGTTAAGGTGATACCTCAATGTCTTCCTCCCGTCTCAACCAACTTGAGGTAATCCCCAATTCCCCACAATATGTATCCACTTATGCTACCCCTTCCCTTTGCTAATGGTGTGTAGGAATATGCACAAGTAAACGCTAATAAGTGAAAGGTTGTTGTGTGTATTTGTAATATTTTTTTTTGTTGAAATGCCGTTCTCACTCAGCGGCACACAGTCCTCATTGGAATGACCACAATTAAGGAAAAGGTAGGTGTCCTATGGACACCGCAGTTGCCCGGCCTTTTCACAATGACAATGAGGCATCCGTACGACGCCAGCACGCTCCGCATGTCCGCATGTTGTCCTCCACCTATGATTATGTGTGGGAGGGGGCATTTGGTTGTTGTGCAAGTACACGCATGTTATCTGTTCCTCTGTGTCCTGGTAATACTGCCACTGTGCAGCATATGCAAACAAACGTTAATTAGGTTGTGGCACTCACCCATGGCCTACAGGTACCTATGCAGATAGAAATCCCACCTGCTATACCCTATGAACAGCCAGCATCTCCCAAAATGCTCGGCACACATATGGCGCCCTATTATTCAGTATAGAAGTGGCAACGGTATGCACATGAGCACAAGTTATTACTCCCAAAACGCATCTTGCGGACAACAGTTCAAAAGGAGAGCAATGGCAACATCACCATACGACGCACCCACGCGCATGGGCCCTTATTTCGGTGGCACAATCCGGAACCATGGACAGCAGCAAAGAACAGTGTTGAGGAACGTAGGGAGTGTTTTTCGGAAAGTACACGCTTACAAACACACCACAATGGGCCGTTGTACATGTATTTCGGTTTTTGAACAATGTAGGCCTGTTTTCTGGGTGCAAGCTCTCCACAGCAGCCCTACAAAAGGCCACAACCCAGAGCTGCTCCGCAATCAGTTTGCAGCTTTTCAGAACACACTAGCAGGCCACATAGTTTTGGCGTTTAAGTAATGTTGGACTAAATGGGCTGTGCTAAGTTGCGTTTTGCAGTAAATGCAACCATGTCAGTCCGGCTCATTGTGCACAGTAATGTAGAAAATAAAGAACGGCCCTTCCTGTGACCCACACCCACAGGTATGATAGTCCCCACTGTCCCAATGTCATAGGTAGAAAGCTGAAACCGGGAGTATGTGCACGTGTTTCCCAAAGGACGGCGAGGGCCATGCCCTAATAAAGCAGAAACATTCCCTCTTCCCTTTCTACTGTCTTCTTTCCAGCACCCCGTCATTGCATACTGTTAAAAAGTTGCACCCGAATCCACCAATAACATTGAAGAGCTCCGAATGTAACAGTATCAGTTCTGTACAACAGTCCTCTGTGTACACACCACGCCCAGAAATGTTATTTCGCAATCCCTGCGGCTCCACAGTCCCATTTCCATTACCGCCATCCTGAAAGTTCCCGGATGTGGCTTTTGTGCTGCGTGTGGGCGTGGAAAGATAAATTGCAACCAGGGTAGGGGTAGTTCGTTGTAAGGGGCAGTGTAACGCTCACCTGATATCCACGGGGACGCCGCTCAGCCGGTCCGGACTTCCGACCACTTCGAACCCTTCCCTGGACTTGCTCAACCAAGCACTGGGCCTGAAACACA
The DNA here is from genome assembly GCF_040938575.1 of Ambystoma mexicanum. Taxonomy (NCBI): domain Eukaryota; kingdom Metazoa; phylum Chordata; class Amphibia; order Caudata; family Ambystomatidae; genus Ambystoma; species Ambystoma mexicanum. The sequence goes on from NC_090922.1 coordinate 114,837,471, forward strand.
GTATTATCAGAGGTCAATTCCCTATTGGTCTTGCTTGTCTGGCCCCACTTTTCTTCCCTGGGTCCCAACCTTCCCCCGGACCTCTCCTCACCTTCTTTTTTGATGTGGGGCACTCTCCGTCCTGCCTTCGATGCAAGGGTGCGTTGGGTGATGCGGGCTGGAGGGTGCCTAGTTGCTTCACTGGCACGGGCCCGGCTGCAGCTTCAGCCCGACCGGTAATTGGAATGAGTCTTACAAAAGTTCTGATGGCTCTAGTCCCTTTAATACTGTGTCTTTCTTTCCTTAGGTGATGAAGGTCTTCAGGATGGTGATGCGCTGGTGAAGTAGGAATGCGGAGCGTGATGCTTATTGGCTTCCTTAGCACTAACCAATGTTCGTCTTTTCCGTGTCCTTTTAGGTGCCGCAGTAATCCAGCATGGAAGCGAGCTGAGGAGATGAGCTGCGGTGAGAAAGCATGATGTGTGGCGCCTCTTAAATGTTTTGCGCTAACCTGATGTGTCTTTTCCCTTTTTTCAGATCGGCGGGATGCTCCGGAGCAGAAGTTGTCCGATCAACGAGTTCAGGTAAGGATTAAACTCTATTTGCACATTCGAGAGAGCTAAGTATTGCAGAATGATTACTAACGTCTTTTCTTCTATTCTTCACCCCTTTGGTAGGGCGCGGCGTGCCGAGATGGAGATGACTCTGCCGTAGGAATCCGCAAGACTGGGAAGAGCTGGACAGAAGTTGGATGCTCTTCGAGGTGAGTATTGGCAACGAAGTACTTATTCTTGCAGGTGCGCTGGTGCTGAAGAAAGAAGTGGGCCTCTTCAGGAGATCCGAGCACGGTGAGTGTCACGCTGCAGGTGCAGAAAAACGCAAAGCATGTTTCTCAGGCTGGGTGTGGTTTAAATAGTCTGTAGGTATCCCAGGTATCCCTGGGCTGAGCCACACCCGAAAAACTAGACCGCTCATCCAGTTCAAGGAACTGAATTACATGGGGGCATCCATTGCCCCATAATACATTGCTAGTCCAATACTAAGTGGATCTCAGGACTGTGTGTGAGCTTGGTACCAAAAGGCGCCAAGTCTGAGTCCAAGTAGGTGTCTGGGGAGATGGAGAGACCCTTAGGGGCCGACTAGGTGGCCGTGACCTGGCTCCAACATGATATGCCAGGGGACTGGGGGCAGGAATCGTGACAGGCAGCTCTGAAAAAGCTTTTTTTTGTAGATGCTTCTAGAGAAATACCTTTTTTTCGGTTTTTATTTCATTTTGTGTTTTTTCGTGCTCACATTATTACAGTAAACTCTTCAGCGCATCCGGTAAAAGAGCAAAGAAAACTGCATTACCAATGGACGACAACAAAATGCCATTTGCTTGGAACAACTCCGCATTTCCACGACTGATGGGGTCATTGTTGCAGAAGAACATCCCAAGAATGGACAAAAAAGTATACATGCTTCTGTTGATGAGACCCCTTCCGACCTCTAGCTTGCGACAGCAATCATTGGAATAGGTGCATAGTAATCTTGGTGGTATACATGAGAAAAGCACCTTAGCAGCAATACCAAGCTAAGTAGGGGATTGGGTCTTCCATCGTAGATGTATAAAGTTTTTTTTTTTACATTCGTGCAAGCAACTTTTTTTGGTTTTTCTCTTTACATGCATTTCTGTTTGCCTCTCCTCACATTTTTACCACATTCTGGTCAATGCTTCTTGCACAGTGTAAAAGAAAACGGCATTGCCAATGGAGCTCAAATGAATGCCATTTCTACAGAACCACTGCATATTTTGCGACCTCATGTTCTCATAGTGGGTGGAGAACATGCCAGCAGTCTGCACAAATTCACACATTCTTGTGTTTATAACACACCTTCCGACCTCTGGCTGGGGACAAATTACACCAGCATGGGCCGATACTCCTCTTGGTGTTATGCATGAGAAAACGACCTTGGCAGTAGCAAAAATCTGCATCACTGCGATCAGCAACCTCTTCAGGTGACGGATTAAACATCCACATGACATGTAACCCAAATGCAGACTTCCATAGTGCACCACGACAAGGTCTACGTTCGTGACGGTGGCCACAAATCAGCAAAGGCGAACCATCCCGTCGAAACTGCAGTCACCCTGACAGCCTCAGAAAGCGTCCACTCCTTCCAATCCGAAATTACGAGCAACGCCTCTTTGCACACAACACCTGTGCAAATGGCGCACAAAGGTATAACTGATGATAAGCACTGTGCCTCTCTCCATCTAGACCAACCTCACGACACAGTATTGGGAAGAAATGGAACTGCCCCTCCCGGTCAACCACACCCTAAACACCTATTTGCCTATTTCCCACAATTCCATTTCCATGGCCACCATGCTCATAATGGCAGGGTGTGGCACTTATGCTCTCCCATCTACAGTGAGGGCCACGGTCCAGTAAAGCAGACACAATATTTCTTCCCTTTGCACTACCATTTTTGCAGCATTCCCTCATTGGGTGCTGTCAAATGTTCAAACATGCATGCAGCAATCACATACAAAACCCCTGCATTGCACACTATCATTTCTGTCCACCACTCCATATTTACCGTTAAACACTCTCAGTGCACATTCCATTTGATTCCAAAGCCCCTCCCCCAGAAACCTCTGCTAAAGAATACGCGATTGCAGCATCCACAAAGATCCTGGGGCACACCCAGCACACCTTTGGACATGCACACAACAGTGCAGCCCTTGCCCACACCCACCACAACACTATGGATCCATACATGCCACCATGTGGGCAGCTAACATTATGCACAAACGTAACATACGTAGTAGCACTTCTACTCAACTCCCCCACACCATAAAACAACCATTCATGAAAACGTGTTACAATTAGCAGAATCCACAAACATACCACAGCCTGCACCACCCCTTCCCACTGCCATTCAGAAAGTATTGGTTCACTGGCAACCTAAGAAAAGCATCTTCACAACATTGGGCCTACTTCAATAAAGCTGCACACAGCAGAGTAACCAAGCACATATAAAGCTGTGCTTCAACCATGCCCTCTTCCATACTCACATTATATAAAGACTGCACCCTGTGGCCACACTGCACAACTTCTCACTGCACCATCTCCTGCCATACACCAAATACTGTAGCATGTTGCAACTATCACCACAACCATGGAACGCACAATACATGCTTTTCAACACACTAGTGCTGCTGTAGCACGTCTACAATGTACTCCACACCCATTCTCCAAAGATCGCCACCCTGTGCCTATAAGCTGCACTTCAACCATACCTTCTTCCATACTCACATTATATAAACACTGCACCCTGTGGCCACACTGCACAACTTCTCACTGCACCATCTCCTGCCTTACACCACATACTGTAGCATGTTGCAACTATCACCACAACCATGGAACGCACTAGACACACTTTTCAAGTTGCTTGTGCTGCTGTAGCACGTCTACAATGTACTCCACACCCATTCTCTACAGATCACCACCCTGTGCCTGATGCACTGTCAAACCTGCATTGCTGCAGTGGGTGTGATCCTTGCACACATTCCCTGCACCGTAATGCAACCATGCATGTCAGCAACTACCACTATGCACATTCGCGCCACTGGCACCAGCAATCCTACCCAACATCTGCACCACAAAGGAGCTATACAGCATACAATGCAACCGTTACCATAATCTACAAACATTAGACTGTCTCCGGCACCCCTACGCCCTTTCATTCACATACTATGGTCTTACCCACTTCCACTCAGAAAGTATTGCGTCACTGCCAACCTAACCACAAAATGTTCACAACATTGCCCCTACTCCAAGCAATCTGCACACAGCACACCATCCAAGCACATATAAGCTGCACTTCAACCATACCCTCTTCCATACTGACAGCACGCAAACACTGCACCCAGTGCCCACATTGCATCACTTTGCACTGCACCATCTGCAACCACACATGAAAAACTTTACCATATTCTAACAGTGACCTCACCTGTGAAACCAAACATACACGCATGGAAGCTCACTTCTGCTGCTCTATTGCGTCTAAAATGTGCTCCACAACCATTATGTACAAGTCAGCACCCTCTAACTGATGCACAGTCAAAAATGCATTACTGCCGTGGGTGTGCTCAAGCCCTAGGCTCTTGAGTGCATGGCCTACGGCCTTCGGCCATGCACCCAATTGTATAGGCCTTGAACACACCCACTGAAACGTAATGCCACCATGCATGTCACCAAGTCACCAACTACGACAATCCACATACACACCACTGCCACCAGCACACCTACCCAACCTGCGCACCGCCATTAAGCTATGCAGCAATAAATTGCAACAGTTACCATAATGTAGAAAGAAAACACTTTCATTCACATACTATGGGTGTACCCACTTCCATTCACAAAGTACTGTGTCAATGGCAACCTACCCACATACTGTTCACAACATTAGCCCTACTCCAACCAATCTGCACACACCACACTATGCAAGCACCAGCCTCCACCGGATGCAGCGTCAGACATGCATTGCTGTGGTGGGTGTGCTGAAGCCCTAGGCTCTTTAGCGCATGCCCTACGGCCTGTGGCTTTTGGCCATGCACTCAGTATTCTAATCCTTCAACAGACCCACTTCTACTTCATGCACCCATGCATGCCACCATGTGCCCAACTACCACAATCCATAAGCAGAGCACATCCACCTGCGCTCCCACCCAACCTATGTCATGTGCAATTCACTCCCCTTCTGAAAGTCACCTGCCACCACTCACCACAGAAAGAGGTTGCCGCGAACAGGTCGCGGCACAACCTATTGGGCCGTTACGACAGCTGCTTCCAATCACCACAAAATGTTGTCGCCTATCTAGGTGCTCGCGAAGTGGTGCAATACGCACGAATATTGCAGGCACTCCTCAGTCTTCTTCCACCTATTTACATATGTCACATGAACCACTTCTCACTCCCCCGCCCTTTCCCTCCCTTCTTGCCGCCAACACATGCCATACATTATATTTTCCAGACCCTTCTGTCGGCGCATTGTCCTCCGATACACCATGGCGGCGTTAGCCAATAAATTTTAATGCACAGCACGCTTCCCACCAGCCAACCACCGGCCGCATCCAAAGTTCTCCGACAGCATGCCGTCTGTGTGCGTGGAGGCATCCTCTTGTGACACTCGTTGTCGGATTCCATGTGTAAGGTTGTGCACCAGGATGTGTGGTGGCCGGTCCCGGACGGATGAGTAGCAGCAACAGATCCACTAGGGCCTTGCTGTGGCACAGATGATCCACTCGGTTCTTGTGGTGGTACGGACAGACCAGGCAGTCTGTATTGCAACTCTGACACCAAGGACTGTAAGGTGGTGGGAATGTCCAAGGAGATGTCACACGGAGCCTCCACCCTGGTGATGAGGTTGCAGGAATGGTTGGAGGAATGGCCACTTGTGCTGGAATTGCTCTTTGTGGGGGTATGGGCAACTTGGGGCTAGAATTTCCCTCTTTGAACGTGCGTTCAGAGAAGCCTCCCACAGGGCCTTCAGGCCACAATCAAGGGCAGGTTGTAGAACCTCCTGAGGTGGAATAGCCAATGTGCTCAGGGTATCTGTAGTTTCCCCTAGGGTAAATGGAAAAGACTGCGGAGGCCTTGGTAAGGCTGAAGGCTATGAGGACGGTGTAGCAGATGTAGCCTTCTGGCCAGCTGACGTGATTGAATACTTATGTATGGTCATCGATGAGGTAGTCGATGCTGTAGTGATAGCCATTCTATCCACGGTCGTCGTCACATTCCTCGACAGAGCTCAGACTGTCATCAATGACTAAGACTTGGTATGACCTGCAGATGGAGTTGTAGACGAAGACTTGGCACCACCCTCCCCCATATGTTAGGCAGATGCTTGTCACAATGGTACACCATATTCCCGTAACCCGTTTAAGAGGACTGAAAACATAGAGGTACCCATCCTCCCAAGTAGCTCCACTATGACCAGAGTCTGTCCCTTAAAGATATCACAAGACCCCATGTCCCCTGGGACAGGTTGGCAGAGGACAGAATACCATAGAATGTCAGGGTAGCTAATGCAGGACGTTTTTTTCTTTCTACATTATGATGAAAGGTTTTCCCCTCACCGCAGGGCGCTGCTGTATGCAGAGTTAAAACGCAGAACTCCAGAAGAGAACTCCTGCTCTATTGTGGGAATAAGTGCAGCACGAAGATGGTTGCTGACATTAATAAAGGCTGGGGTTGCGTAGTGCTGGGACCAAGGGAGGGACAGTGTGAGCAGCAGAGATCCTCCAAAACAGAGCTGTTCATCCAGAGTTTCAGTTAATTTACAACTCACACCAGAGTTTCATCATTCAGGTGCAGACCCACGGGGTGTTTCCAAGTCCCTATATAACCCAGGAGCAGAGAGATAATGGTGTGGATGATTTGGAAAGGAGACAGAGCTGGAAAGAGTTCCTTGTGAATAGAGAATAAGCAGGGGAAGCAGGGAGGTGGATGCTGGCAAGAGGTGATCAGGAGATGGGAAAGAAGATGAATAGGGAAAAGGCAGTACAAAGGAAAATCAGAAGGTGGGGGGAAGGTGAGGAGGAGAAGGTATGGGGGGGATGATGTCGCAACCTGAAACAGTGGAAGGGCAGTGTCAGGAGATGAAGCTCAGGGAGGAGAAGGGGATGAGCATATTAGAGAAGCGACTGGAGGGGATACCAGAAGGAGAGACGGTAACCCTAAGGAGGTGATTGGCAGCAACAGCTGGTGGATGTAGGAGGGGAGAAAGATATTCAGGAGAGGACTGAAGACCAAGCAGGTGGCAAAGAGAAAGAAGAGCAGAGAGAAGAGTGCAGGGAGGAAGATGAGGATTAAGGAAGGGATGGAGGTACAAGCACATGGTGGTGTGTCAAGAAGGAGCAGGTGCGCGAGAGGGACAGTGGAGGAGCCAAGGCAGAAATTACAGAAGAGATTCTGTATGAGACCATTGTGACTTATCAAGAAGGCAGATGAAAACGGGGTGCTGAAGACTGTAGCCAGGATCCCAGGGAGAAGAAGTAGTCATCTGAAAGTCAGCCCCAGACAAGCTCATCTGGCGAGCCACCAGGTGGAGGTTATGTTGAAGTCCTCTGCCTGACTCTCGAGACCTAAAGTGGGTTCACTACGGGGGCCAGGTGCCTATCCTAGTGAGCAAATGAGGGGCTTGTTGGTAGTATGCAAAGGATTGACCGGTCATCGCCACTAACTCCCCATCTCAGAGCAAGTGACAGTCCCATTGCCACCACAGATACTCCTGTCCATTACAGGAATCACAGAACAGTGATCTAGAAGAACGAGCAGTGCCTTCATGCTTTGTTCTCCTCACATGGGTGTAGGTATCCCATTTAATATATATGGGGAAGGAAGAAACGTAATTAGGACAGGGCACGCAACAGTCACCCAGCCAGCCAGCCAGCCAGCCAGCCACCCATCCATTCATCCATCCATCCATCCATCCATTTTCATACAGTTAAGAACAGACTGGCTCAGTGAGTCCACCATAGGGGTAGAGTTTGACAACCACAGAGAGGAACGCCCAAGAGGAGAGGCTAGCCAGCCCCAAGTCCCACATCAGAAATGGAAGCCATCCTTGTGTGGGGTCCACCAGTCAATCACTACAGCAGCTACCTAAAGTGACACACCTCTGTTCTCATACCCCAGAGAGGTGCGGAACGACTGGGCCCTGGTGTAGAAGGCATAGAGGTGAGGGCAAAAGGGGTGGGAGAACTGACATCATGGCTGTAAGCCATCCCCATTGGTGGCGCCCAACAGACAATCGCCATCCCAGGTACATCTCCAGAGAAGGTGGAAGTATACCCCAAAGCCCTCTAAAAAAAAGATTAAAGCTGTCACCCATAGGATGGAGACAGTGGTTGATTTGGGGAAGATTGAAGGAGAGAGAAAGAAATTAAGCCGTTCAGGGGGGTGAGCAATATTGGAAACTGAGTTGGAGGAGAGACAATACCAAGGAGAAAAAAAAGCTGGAGCAATTGGCAAGTAGAGTGAAAGAGTTGGCCAAAGAGGGAGAACATATGGATGGATGTGAAAGAGTGATTGACAAGAGGCCAAAGAGGGAGAGTATCAGGACAGAACGGGAGAGGGATTTTCAGGATGGAAAGAAGAGGGTGAACGTCAGAAGGTTGGGGGTGGTGTTGAGAGACTAAGTGGGTATGATTTTCTAGAGGAGAAAGGATGACGACCACAGGGGTGAGGCTGGGGTGATTTTCAGGAGGTCATAGAGTCTGAAGATCTAGACAGTGAAGAACATCAGGTGTGGGCTATAAAGGAAATCATTTGCACCCCTAGGTGTCTTACCAGGAAATGAATGTCTAGAGCAGGAAGCAGCTGGATATCAGAGAGTGTTAAGAAGAAGGGAATATCGGGAGGTGTGGACCAAAGGATAGCTTTGTTTTTTGAGATCACAATTTGGGAAGAGCGAGAAGCCAAAATGGAAGAGGCAGAGTGTCCGATAATAAATCACCAGAGAATGGTTCTTGTAACATGGAAAGTGCCCAAAAGGGTGAAAAAGGAGGGTACTATTGAGAACCAACATATATTCTGCGAGGCAGGAGGTACCCGAAGGGGAGGAGAAGGTGGTGTCCCAAGGGGCAAAAGAAAGAAAGTGGGGCAAAGTAGATGAGCTGAGAGCAACCTTGGCTTTCCTCACCTTAAGGCAGCCTTCCAGCCTTCCTGTTGAACGTCACCTTCTTGATCCCAGGACCTTGTCCCTCCCATCTGGACAGAAGTGTTGCATCAGGACGGGAAGAATGTGCGGCACCATGGCTGCATCACTGCCCTGGGCCCTGGCCTTGACATCAGTTCACCCAGCCCACAGCATCTGGCATCGTGATGTCATTCCACCTCGGCCTACCTCACCTCAAGGCAACATGCCTGCTGGACTGCACCTCCTTGTTCTCGGCACCTCTGCACTTCCATCTGGACTGAGGCACTGCCCTGGGAAAGGGAGACCACAAGGCCACAACACTGCTGCGGGCCCGGGTCTCGACCTCACCCCACCCATCCCTGCCATGCAGGTACAGTTGCACGGCTTAGTCACGTGATTGCTCTTCCCTTCTAAAGCTGCTTCCCAAGGGCATTCTGCTGGAGGTTTTGCCTCTGCCTTACTTCCAAACCCGTGGTTCAGCAGTGCAGTAATGCAGTGGTAACTTTTTTACCACTGCATTACCACTTCTTTTGGTCACACCGCCAAACTCGTAATGTGGCCTGTAATCTTTCCCTGGTACCCTCTCCTTCAACTCATATTAAGGGAGGTACCCTTGAACTTATCTTTCCTTCACCACATGTCTCTACCTTATCTGCTTTTCAGGATTGTATGATTCTATCAGATGACCATTTTTTTGCTTTTTTCATCATTCCCCTTGCCAGCTCATGCACACTCCATCAGCTTCTACTGTTTCTTTTTTATGTCATCTTCATATTCTTAATCTTTCTGTTCTTATTGATTCTATTTCTTCTAAACTCTTCATGATTTCAACTCTGCTGTTCTTTCTACTCCTGACATACTCTGTCTGCCTTTATTCTAAAGGTCAAACCTCCTTGACGTTGGTTTTCCACTTTTCTGCAACAACAGAGATCCCTCCTTCAAAAGGCTGAACGTATATGACTGAAACAATGTAATGAAACCAACTATCAGGCTTATTCTTCCCTTCATCCTTACTTTTCATTGTTCTTGACTCAGGCTAAATCAAATCATTTCCATTCTCTTATTCAGCCACAATCTTCGTCGCCTAGATTCTTATTTTCTACTCTCAAACTCTTAGCTCCAACTGTCTCTAACTCAGTGCCGTAAGTGGCCCTACAAAATGAGCCGGGGCTCATCAAGGGGGCGTGGCCCAATGCCTCCCTTCTGGTCTGTTAGGCCACGCCCCCTGACGAGCCTCGGCTCAGTGTGTTACTGGCACCCCTGCCAGGCAGCCCATTGTAGAGATCAGCACTCTCTCCCCATCAGGGAGCGGGTGCTGATCTCTGCATTTATTTTCTATATGCTTGCCCGGCAGGGGACAGCGCCTCGCCTATTCAGCCTCAATGGTGGCGCTGCCCCTCGCCAGCTGGGGAGGGGCAGCGTCACCACTAAGGCTGAAAGGGTGAGGCCACTGGAAGCTGAGGCCCATTTCCTAACGACTGAAACTCCCACGAATTCGCGGGAGCTTCAGTATTTAGAAAGAAAGGCCCCTGCTTCCAGTGGCTGCACGATTTCTCCATAATGGTGGTGCCAGCCTACGGGCATCTCTTGCTTTAAGGGATGCTTCGGAAGTGCGGCACCACCATTATGTCTGAAAGGCATTTTTTTCTGAAGCCTGAAGTTCTCGCACACGAGTGAGAGCTTCAGCTGCAGAAAAAAAGCATTTTCTTGTAGTGGCTGGGGCTGCCAGGGAAGATTAGTGGGCCCCGGCAGGGCCCCACCTCAAAACGAAATTTCAGAGCCTGCCGGGGCCCAGCCCCGGCAGGCCCCGGCCCAATTAACTCCAACGCTCAAACTCTTTTCTATCTAAAGTACAGGATATAAGATCCTAATTAGATAATTCTGCAGCTTATTTATATAGTCCTTTGTTGCCTACGAACTTGAATCATTCATTTTGTTCCTTTGACTGTCCCAGATAGAGAAGTTCCATCCATTACTGCTCGCTCTCGTCCTACCTCTCCCCCACCTGATCCACTACCAGCTTTCTTGGTCAAAGATTCTTCCTTCATTTGTTACTTTTTTACCTTTCTTTTCAATCTGTCCTTATCATCTGGTTCTTTTCCAGCTTCCTTTAAAACCGCTACTGTTATTACTTTGTTAACCTTCTCTAGACGCTACTGAGTTGGCAAATGTTTGTCCTACCTCACTTTTTCCTTATCTATCAGAATTTATGGAGCATATTTCCCATTCACAGCTTCTTATCTTAATCTTCAACTTCTTCCATCACCTCCATTGGGATTCCAAACTGTGCCATTCAACAGAAACTGCTCTTCCCTAAGTTTCCAATTCTATCCTTCACGCACAACAGCTAAAACGTTTTCTACACTAATTCTGTTATATCTCTGAGCCACTTTCGACACTGTGGATCACTCTATGTTGCTTTCCACTCTGTTTTCTCAGGCATGGCTTTTCACTGGTTCTCTTCTTATCTGTCCTTTCGTTTGTGGTGTCCTGCAAAAGGTCTTCTTTTTGTCCTTTTCCTCTTCCTTTCGGGGTTCCTCAAGACTCAGTTCTTGGACCCCTTCTCTTCATTCTCTAGCCCTCACTTTTGTCTTCTGGGATTTCTTCTCACAGTTTTCAGGCACATCTTTACCCCGAGGACACTCAAATCTTCCTTCCCTTTCCCTCTTTCGTTGACTACTTTCATCAATTCTTTCTGCTTGTCTTCTGGTGGTGAAAACCTGGATGTCTTTGCAATTTCTATGCTTTAGCCACAAGTAGACAGATTATATTTTTTCCTGGTTTTGTCTTTTATTCACCATCCTCTATATTCTTGTTACTCCCCTTAATCTTCCCATAGCCCCTCACGCTGGAAATCTGGGTATCATTTTTGACTCCACCTTCTCTATTCAATAGCAAATTTCTACTAATACTCAATCTGGTGAGTTATATCTTCTAAATATTAAGAGAATGTGCCACTTTCAAATGCATTCTTCCACTCAATTAGAAACTTGTCTAGCTTTAAGTGCTGCTGTTCTTTATATATTGGTCTTCCATCCTATCCTCTTCTTCTATTATGTTCTGTTCTTCATTCAGCAGTCCTATTATTGTTTAAATTGTCATACTCCTCAAATATCTCCTCCTCCTTTATTCAACTTGGCTCACTCCCAATAAGATATTCATTTGAGTTTAATGTTCTCTGATTTGAGTTTAATTTTCTCTGATTAGTGGTTAAATATGTTCATGCTTTGGCTCCAGAACATTGGGCCTCTTTAGTCTCCTTGTATCCTCCTCCTAGAGATCTTTGTCTCAATTTCTTCTCTCTGTTCTTCGGCCTCCCTCTGCGCCTCTTCTCGATTTTGTTTTTTTCAATGATTTGCTTCTAATCTATGGAATTCTCTTCAGTTTGACATTCGTTCTTGCTCTGATTTCGCTCGATTTAAGAAATGTCTTAATCTTTTACAGTCTGTCTTTGTAGGGCTGGGTCTAGGGTCATGGATTTCCCACATGAAAGACAGGGTAAGTGCAGTTGGATACCCTCTAACTCTGCCACCCTACCCTGCTTCATAGACAGTGATAAGTGCCACCGTGCTGTCTAGAGCCCTCAATTTGACAACAATGTGGTCTCCAATGTACTTGAATGGAACTAAGGACCAGGCTGTGAAGATAGAAGTGTGCAGGCAACCCTAAAACGCAAGTTGGAGATAAAAAGGGGCCCGAGTTTGAGACAGAGAAGGGTGGTTCAAAGCCACCCTTAAACCTGCATTATGGAGCTCTGAGAAGAAGAGTGTGGGTAGTCCTGAAGCCAAACTTGGAAATATCGGGGAGGATTCAGGAATACCATGAGAAGTGACAGAATTTGTGCAATGACTTTGGTGAAAGTTCATTTAGGGGAGGGAAACCCAAAGTGACACCATCCTAAGGAGAAGCCATCCTTAACATTCAGTTTACTCAGAACATTTTGTTGAGTTGGGACTTCTAATTCTCATTGAGGACTCAGTTGATTCTGATCCTTTAGTTGAGTTTATTCCAACCCTGTTAATTATTTTGCTCAAGCCTACTTAACCCTGCAACAATTTCCTGAATAAACATTAAAAAACACCTTAAATGTGAGTTTGAATTTGTCTGACCAATTGATCCCGGTCACAGAGGATGTGACCACCACAATACCCTGCCCAGATTCAGCAAATTGGGAGGTACAGCTGGCAAACATTCAAGAGGAAGCTTGAAGGGCCTAGTCTGTTGGTATACAACCAGAACTGCTGCAGTGAGTGTGGCCTAGTGTGTGGTGCAAAAAATGCCCAGTGACCCAAGCAAAAAGGGACTTCCCAGGAGTCAACCATGAAAAACAGAGGACAAGGAGCATCCAAAGGGGGATCCTGAAAAATTGTGGGGACACAGACGATCCTTCAGATAGCGTCACTTCTCTCCAGAGGGGAGCACCTTTCCATGAGGACAGGGAGGTGAGGCCGCTAACCAATATTCCCCCTAGGGCTGGGAACATGCGGTTGGATCTCATGGAGAGGAACTCCCCTCCTGGGTACAAGGACATGACTGGGAGACACAGCCCCTTTAGACCCCCACTCTCGCAGGCGGATGTTGATGCCTGAATCTTCTACAAATAAGCTCATGGACAAAACTATGTGTTATTGTAAAATATGAAACCACCTTGATGTAATAGGTACAGGGATGAAGAAGAGTTTGAGAATGCTACAATGGAGCGGGTGGAATGCTCGACCAGCTGCTGTCAATTGGACTGATGTTACGCTGGGGCTGTCTCCGCTATTTAAACTGAACAGCAATGAAGGACTGGGTTCTTCATCGTCTTATGAAACGTCCGGCAATGGTCCATGCGGATCTGGTATGCTTAGAGCTATTGCACATCCAAAAGGAGAACCCGACAAGCGAGGTGGCTGTATCTAACCAGCATCTTGTGAGTCGTTGGCAGCTGGTGTAGTAGACCTGGAGGCACAGAAAGAGGGTGGCACGACCGATAGTGGGTGTAGCATCCGGTCCAACAATAGTACTGAGGCCGCCTGTCATAGCCTACAGCAGAGCCGCACAGGTGAATGTGCACAGAGTACAAAAGACTGTGGTGGTGTTGGTGGTATGACCTGTCGTGGGTGGACTGAGTGGTCCAACTAAAGTAACAAGACCACCACAGAATGAAGGTGAAAGAAGTTGAAGCATAGAGAGTGGACCCGTGGCCCCTGGCTAAGCCGGTGAAGAGTTCCCAGGGAGAAGGTAACTGGAACAAGTGCAAGTCTGGGAGGAGGGGGGCTGGGAAGACTCAAGACTGTAAATCATGAATAACTAGATTAAGTAGTGAAGCACTTGGTCTCACAATTCCCTGGGCAGTTAGACAAGAGTATGGTGCTGGGGAGTTCAAGAGGGACTCAGGGAGAATCTGTGTCGTCCCAGTGGGGGCAGGATAAAGAATATTAAAAATGTTAAATGGGTTTTAACTTCCTTCAAGAAACTACAAGTTTTGTTGAAAATTAAAAGGAACATTGGGGAACCAGCTAGGAGAAGGGAGTCATTCTCCTAGCCCCATGAGGATCCCGTAGAACTGTGTTTGTGATGAGAAGCTTGGAACTTTAATGGAACTTTTACTTTGAGAAGACTTAACGTCTTTGAGGCACTTTGCATCCAGGAGAAGGAAGTCATTCTCCTGGGTCACAATCGGAACCCGAACTTTACTATTGTTTATTGTAGTGATAGGGATAGCGTAGGAACTTTTTGACTGAGACAGTGCCTTTTGATTTGCACTGACTTCCTGACAAGCACCTGAGTTTCTTTAGTTTAGGTAGGGAAACCCCACTAGAGTTAAGGACAGATGGCACCACTTGGTCAATCTCTTAATTCCTTGTCACCACAACACATGTACCCCCATGATTGCGAGTTTTCCGGGAAAAGGATTTACCCCCATTTTGGATTGAGAACTGGAAACCGAGACCTTTTGTTGAATCCAGAGACTTCTGAAATTGATATTTAGTTGAGACTTCTGCTTTATTCCTTCTTAGATCAGCCTTGGTTAAATCCACTCTTCTCAAGCTACCCTGCCCTTGAGTAAGGAAAGAGGGTAGGTGAGGAAGGGCATAGGATTTGGGAGGTGTGAAATTCATTTGACCCAAAGTGAAATTCCTTCAATAAAGAACATTTATTCTCATGTATTTTCATGCCATTACCAGAGTCTGTCTGGGGTTCATCACTCCCATCTGCCTTGGCAACGTGTCACTCCCCACCTCATTGTCCCATCTCAGACAACACCTGCTATAGCTGTGGGCATCTGGCACTACTATAAGGAGATACACCATTTTCGTCTGAGCCATGGACCGGAGAACTAATATCCTCGTCCTGTAAGAAGTGGCTGTCCTCTTTCTACTACAACCTTTTCTTCCAAATAAAAATCTCTACCCAGCTTCATGATGTCAAACAATGGACAAACACAATAAACACAAGTAAATGACAAGGCCAAACAAAGGGATTCACACAAGACTCACACAGACAAGTGGAAAGGGTTCTTGGATACACAAAAGGAGGCCGGAAAAACAAATAGAAGGATCCGCTGGTTCAAACATACATGGGAAGGAAGTTTACATTTCACAAAAAATCAGGCCTAATAGGAGAAACGCAAAGCCAAATGGGGCAAGACATACAAAAGGAAAAAGGGATTGGTTTGTTTTTAAAACATTTTGGAGGGCCACAAAGAAGAAAAGGGTCCAGTAGAAGGACGGACAGGGAAAACTTGTTTTGATGATGAGGAGTAAAATAGAAAAATGTCAGAGCAGGCATAATACATACAGAAAAAGACAAAAAAGACAATTGTGGTTAAATAGTGGCCAGAAAGCACATCCAGCTATGCACATGGACTGGCAGAAATGGACCACTGAACTCCTTCAAAGTCCACCAAAACGCCTCTAAAACACAGGTTGTTGGTTTGCCCTATACCCTCCTCCACTTACAGCCTAACAAATCCCACAAAGAGCTGCACCCTTTATAGCGTTGGCACACTGAAAAGACACCCATCCCTCCCTAAACTCGCTTGTGGGTTTGGGTGTTTGTCACCGGCGAGTCTCCTGAGATCTGAGTGGCTGCACTAAATCCCACTCTAAGGTTTTGGTTTGACCGGAGAGTATGGTTGGTTGAGCAGGCACTTCCAGAAGGAGGCAGGGAATGGATGCATAATGCAAGCTATGATTTCATTTTTCTTGGGAGGGCAGCCATGTTGGAGATAGGTAAGTGAGCCAAGACCCCATGCACAACATAAAATTGGAAATAGGCACCTAGAACAGTGGCATATATTCCACTTCGAAATTGAGGGACATTTTAGACAACTTGAGCATGGATCTCGTTGGGAATCTGTTGTCACTAGGAACCCACAGGTGTAATAGAATCCCTTTTGATATCTATCCATTTACAATTCCATATGTTGCTAATGGCTTCGAATGAAAGCCACATACAAAGTATGTGCATTTTACGACAATTAAACATACTCTTGTGCAAGTTTGAGCAAGAGGACTCACTCATATCCGAAGGCTAAATATTCTGTGTCCACAAAATGTAGTGAGGGCCTCTCTTTACGATTCAAAACTCTCATACATTAAAAAAATAGATTATTTTGTAGAACTGCCTGCTATAGCGCCCATTTTACGGCACTTTGACACTCATTACAAGTATGAGGGCGCGGGAAAAAATGTGCAGTAATGGAATTATCGCCACTTTTCCCGCTCTGCCATATTACAGGTATGGTCCTGGAATTGAGGATTTACCTCCAGCAAAACGCTGGAGGTAAATCCTCCAACTCTGCTGAAAAATTGGCAAAATCTGCAGAGTTACTGCGGCAGAAATTCCTGCCACAGTAATTCGCCCAAAAAAGCCCCATACAGTCCTATGGAATCGAAAAAAATTGGGGTTTTACACCGCCACTAGTAATCCAGCGATAATTCTGCCGGACCAAGTGGCGGATACATTAATTCAGTTTGGTGGTATCTGGGTGGATTTACCGCCCAGGTACCACCAAACTGGTAAGGAGGCCCTTTGTATGTTGCACTAGCTGTTTGCTTTAGGCAGACCTCTGCATTTCAATTAGGGAATAACGGAACATTGCGGCATGGGCTAGCAGCGGAAAGGACACATTTGCATGCAATAAGAGGACATGCACTAGGAAGGACACATTCATTTTGATTGGGCGATTTATGATGTTACAGATTTATAGAAATTGTACTGACCTGTCTATAGCAAGGCTGCATGTTGGTTTTCTATCTTAAAGCACCCTGAGCCAAACCAGAGGTTCGATACACACTACACCCAGACAAAAACATCACACACTATTTTCACAAACATAGGAAAATGGCATGGCATTAAAAGTCTTCCACACTGGCGAAGAGTTTCCTTTCATCATTCCAAAAGAGATTTCAACTGGCAACATTTGCCGCTAATTGACATGCACATATTTATAAACTTTAGGCTCTGCTTCTAGCCTTTTAAATAACCTCTATAATCCTATATACTGAACATTCTGTGGAACTGCTACAAAACATTAAAAAACACTTAAAAACGACACCCATATTTTCTATACACAAGTATTTCTTTATTTACACAATTTTTACACACGTTTTCCAAACGGGGTGTGTGCTTCATATTTTTCAGTGCTGTTGACATGTTCATATATAATATAGGACAATGGAACTTCTTCCAGTTTGCATCTTTTACTGTACAAAACCACATAACTATATGTTTGAGGGCTTGAGGGTAAAATAGCCTGAGGTTTCTCCCTTCTTCAGCTCATTGACGCCCATAGGACTAGAAAGGAGAAGAAAGGCCATGACGAGCACAGACCGGGAGGGATATAGCAGATGGCTCGGGGCACCTGCACAAAACAGTCAATATTTGTCCAAAAACGGAAGGAATTGATCATAATCATATTTTCCCCTTAGTCGTTTCCTTCCGCCTGACTGCGAGGGTCTGAAGATTCATATCTCTCACTCTTCCGTCCCCACGTGTATTCCCTTATGGAACCATGCTCACTTTCCCAAATAATGCACGTCTTCTGATTTGCCAACCACTCCAAAGAACATCTCTAAACATTTGAAACTCTGGTAGAAGCATTTGCCTCAAAACATAATTAAAAAGCATTTAGAAGAATGGATTTTGATGATCAACAAAGTAAACATCCCGCTTTTTTACAGAGCACTTAGAACTGTGGTATTGTCACCTTTCAAAGCGCCTCAAAATTGGTTGACGGAAAAGTACAGTTGGGAACAGGGAATTCAAATTCCAATGACTCACAAATTTGGTTAGGCGTGGGAGCTGGGATTATAAATCATGTCTACTGCTTCAGTGGTTTTCAACTTAGGTTTTATGTGGAAATCGTGACTGGAATGTGAAAATCCGGAATCTCAAATGATAGATTAAAAATGGAAGAGTGAAGGGTTCATAAATAGAGAATAAATTGACACGCATCTTCATTTTAAGATTCAACTTTTTATTTTTTCAAATTCAAGATTTTGTAATTTCTGCATCTCTGTTTTGACTTTCTCAGCATTCCATATATGTTGATGTTTTGCGTTTTTACCATTTGAAAACCAGAAGGCATCTTATCCCGTTTAGCAGCTACAAAAAAGCCAAATAGTGGTATAACAATTCCAGAGGTGCCCTATTGCAGAGTGGCTGTGCAGACGCGAGTACACGTTCTTCATGTCACAGGCATATGTCATTCTTTCCGGTCATCCTCATTCCACTGCCTTGTTTTCAAGGGGATTTTTCTTTTCCAATTTCTCGCCATAACTTTTGTAAGGCTACTTCTAAACCAGAGCCACCCTTACTTTATCAATTGATAGAAGTAAGTGAAAGTTGCATGTTCACAAAGGATTAAAACATAGAAGCGGGAGGTACACACTTCATGTGGAAAATTGGCTGTTCCATGCAAAACAGGGGTTGCTCTTTAGAGAAAAGTAATACAGTTCTCTGCAAAAATAATGGGGGCAGGGGGATCTAATTTGAAACCACCAAGCGAAGAAAGAAATTCTATAATTTTCAATGGTGACATTGCCACTCCCTTATACAAGGTTTGAAAAATGCTGAAGTCATACCATACTGGGCACATTAACATTACATTCTTGCAAAACGGTGATCCTAATTTTTAAACGCTGAGATGAAATTCTGTGCAAATGAGTGGTCACAAATGCTGTTTGATCCAAAATAAAAGCAATTTATATGAACGCAAAGTTGTGTTTAAGTGATCCTCCTCCAGTTTTTGCAAGTTAAGTTATTGTGACTGATAAGCAAGCAGAATTCATTGAGTATTTGAAATGCTTTTTTAAGAGATGTGATATTTGCTTTTTGTGCGTTACTGGTGTACTTTTCTGTTGATCCTCCACTTCTCATAAATCCAAAGAAGCACCAGCAGCTATACTTCCACATCCAAGTCATCCTGAAAAACCATGGCTTACAAACTAATGGTGGGTAAACTAACCCGCTCAAACGTAAGAACCTGAAAATTTGGCCAGGCCTCCAAACAAAGGAATGCAGGATTTTACATGGAAAGTTCACTGCAGACAAACTGAACTTGTTCTTGTTAAAGGAAGTGCTATATTGCACTGGGAAATGCAATTTAATCCTTAACCTAAAGAATTTTTATAATGACAACTTTTTAAAAATTATTAATAATTTTGATATTTTAACTAAAAAATGAACAATTCCTGAAAACGGTCTGCAACATTTTAAAGAGTGTATTGTTTGATCAAAAGAAAAAGGTACATATATCACTTATAACATTTTAAAAGGCGTGGCTTTGAGTTATACATGTAATATATGTGCTTTGTAAAATTTGAGATTGCAGAATTTAAAAAACCAAATGTATATTTCTGTTTAAAAAGTGCTTGGTTGTTACAAAATGTAAAAAGGTACAGAGTCTGTAATAACAAACATGTCCTAATGATTTTAAAAGTTAAACAGTGTTTATACATTTTAATAACAGGATTTATTTATTTGGTATTTATAAAGCGCACTAAACCCATAGGCATCAAGGCGCTGGTTAAAGACATAAGATAAAACAGTGAAGCATTACTCAACAAAACAATATGTAATGAACGAAATTGCATTAGCCAGGTATGCGTAAAGTTCAGGTGCGTTGTGACTGGAGGTTGTCTCTTGTTTACAAGTCTTGTGAGAAGAGTCATGTATTAAGACCCTTGCAGAAGGCCCAGAAGAATGTTCCGATCTTAAAGTAAGTGGGAGGGTATTCCAATTCTTGGCAGCAACGACCAGGAGGCTGAGGCCTCCAGATCTTTGAAGTCTAAATCTAGGTGAATAAGGGTAGAACGGGTCAGTCTGGCGGGTTGAACTTGCATGCTAAGAAGTTTCAAACCTTTTAAACTTTTAAAAAGTGTGCGATAGAAAATCCCAAACGTTATCTCTAACTTTTTAATACACCAGTATACCTTTTTTAAATGTTACAAGATAAAGTTTTTTTTTAATGTGATAAAGATGAAAACGTATTAAAGACGTGTATAATTTGTTTTATCAAATAAGCCAAACTTTTAATAAACATGTTGCAATAGTGGTCGTTTTTAATAAAGACTGACAGTCACTTCAAAACCCCTAAATACATTTTTAACTGATAGGTTTAGGAATTTTTTTCCTGTGGAAAGTATCAAGTCCGCCTGTTGTGGCAAGATTTTCCTCAATTATCCCAGTGTGGAATCAAAGTATCGGTGTAGGATGGTTTGCTTCTGTATCGTCCACACTTGTGTTTGTGGGTGGTCATGGCCATTAAAGGCCCGCCAGCCCAAGCAAAAGTAATGCTGACAACTGTCCGCAAACTGGTGTGAACGCCATCAACACCCCCATACTTGTGGCCTGGCTGCAAATAGTGCGAAGATTTCTTCAAAAAGGAAAGCTGTTCCCCTTGATGAAAGGACATGTGTATTTGTGTACCCCTTCAAGAACGGGAAGCTTTCCCCTGTTCAAGTTACCTGCATAGAGGCAAATGGGTCTTGGGAGTGAGTCCCATGTTACTCTCTATGGCGGCTTTGCCAGCGGGGAAGATGTGGGTGGAAGTAGCATGCATGTGTGGTTAGGGATGGGAGGGAGGGTCAGGGTTTACTGGAGAGTGTGGTTAGGGAGTGGGAGGGAGGGTCAAGGTTTACTGGAGAGTGTGGTTAGGGAGTGGGAGGGAGGGTCAAGGTTTACTGGAGAGTGGGTGGTTGAGGTTGACTGGGACGTGGATGAAAATGGCCTTTGCAGTGCAGGGGAGCCAGCAGCCCCCGTCCTCCAAATGCAGGCTCTGATTGAGCCTTCACACCTGGACTAAGAGGCAGCGGACTGGCTCGCTCCCCTGCACCAGGCGCCAGAGGCGTTGCTAGGGGGGGGGCTAAAGGGGCTATAGCCCCTGGTCTTTTGGTTGTAGCCCCGGATAGAATCTCAGGAGCTACAGCCAAAAGGCTAGCTAGCCCCCAGTCCCAACAGTTCCGACATCAGTGTAGCCCCGGGTCTTTTCCAGACCTAGCAACACCCCTGCCAGGCGCTAAAAAGAATCCAAAATGGACATACATTAAGAATTTAGTCAAACAGTTGATCCAGTCACAGCCTCTCTAAAAACTCTGGTTTCGCAACATTATCTCTTCACAAACTGTGAATCTGTGATCCCGGGTTTAGGTCTTGGAGGTTTAGCCCAAACCTGCAGAAGGAGTGTGCCGTTGTGGGAAGACTGGTCCACCTTAACTAGCTCCCAATATCCTTTAAATGGAATATTGCTAAGTTGTGAGATGATTGGGTCCCTTTGCCCAGCCGCTCCACCACCCCAGCAGTGCATTTTATTTTGCCGCAAGGATATACCTTCCAATTGATAAACTCTCCAGATACAAAACTGTTTGTCGCGACTCTCACCAAGGCCAAACCCAGTGTGTGGCGCATCAGTGCACACACACTAAGAATGAACATGAGGCCAAATGTCCTGGTGACGGAATTAGACCAACAAGGTGTGTTTGTGTGTCCATCTACAGCTTTGTAAATCGAATAGTCTCTCTCCGGAAGGAATACTCCTCATAGCTTCTTTGTGAATCAGTGATCATATATAGAGAAGACAATGACACCCGTGAGTGAGGTAAGATTTGACCGCCACAATGGCTTTCAAACACCTAAAGGCAGTAAGGAAAATAGGCTTCTTCCAGTGTTTCAAAACTCTCCCAGAAATGCAAATGAAATCGCACAGCAGACGTCTTGCATTAGGAAACAGCCAAGCAAGTCAGCAGCGCTGTATCCTCCCCACTGGCCCATGTCTATTATCCCAGCGGTGCCACACCGCCAGAAATGTGCAGCCAGTGCGTCTCCGTGGCACCTCTGCTTGACAATGGAGATGAAGACGCAAGGACATTTTGGGAGGCTGAGACTGTTTTGGAGTAATCCCGACCCGGTTTAAGGGTAACTCGAGAGTTTAACAGGACATGGACGGTCTCCTCTTGAGAGAGAGTGAGAGTTCTATGTGATGTGGTTGCGGCAAAGATCCCAAGACCCGAAAAGACATTTTGTTTGCACTTTTCAATGCATTTACATGTGGGGGGAGACTGGACACCAGAGTGAGTTGTCATTTTAGTCAACACTTTGGTGACCGTATCAAATGGTGAATGGTGACGGTGTCAATGTTTCATTGTGAATTTGATATTGAGCGGGCCATTTTAAGACGGGGCACCTTTGCATAGTCAGTGCAGCTCACATGCAAGACAGCGGTGTGAAAAATAAGACAAGTGCTTTAACTTTGTGTTCTAATTTGTACAGTGAAAGGTGGGGAAACGCTGTGTTGCAATCCCAAAGCCAGGTAAGAGACGAGGAGAGAGCGTGAATCTAAATTCTGATCGGTAAGGATACCAACTCCCTTAGACACAGTGGCCGCGTGTGTAGTGGAGCCGAGGACAACGAAAACCCCAGATCATGTAAGCGGGATTAATGGAGTGTATGTGGATGAACATTTTCAATAAATTGCTATAGAGACGAGTGACAAGAAACTACTTTATTCACAAAAGAGGGTAAATAATTAAGTGCTGTACAAAAAGGGGGCAAATGTCTTTAGATACCCCTCCCTGCTCGGTCAGCATCCACTACCGCATTCTGATATTCGGCGCAAGAGGCGGAGAGGTCTGCACGCTGGGGCAGTGGTAGGCATACCTGTGGCCCTGGAATGAAAAGGTTGGAGTAGACTCAGTCGCATGTCTTGTGCACCAGCTCACATGCTCCCCAGCTTTTCGGGCAAAATTGGGGCAAGGGCTTATGGGTTAACCAGTTAGACTCCATCAGGGTGCAAGCCCGAGTGACGTCTTTGGAACTCTTCTGATATCCATACTCTGTACCCACCCACCCAACTATGCCTAAAAAACACCAAGAACCTCTAACATCCAAGACCCGGCATTTGGCGCCTGAACTGAAAGGGCAGTGGGAGAAATCGGGGAGATCTCTTCTAGCGTTAAGAAAATAAATAATTCGCCCAGGGTGCTTTTTATTAAACGAAATATGTTTCATTTGCCAAATAGCAATGACGTGGAAACCATTACTTTCTTATAGTAACCCTAGATTTATTTTAAAAAAAAGAATGCCTATTTTTTGTTTGCAAAAATAAATATGGCTGCTTCTTGGGCCGGCCTTGCCCTGTATCTGGAATGAGATGTATTTGAATTCACATGGTTGTGGACGGGGAGGGAATGATGGAGTGGATGAGCGATATTCCTGCAGTCTCCACTAACAAACTCTACCAGGAGTAAGTGCTCTTTACAGCTTGGTTTTGTCCAGGTTCTCGTGTGTCTGTAGGAGGAGGCCTTCATTAAGTCCAGGTCAAGCCAGAAACATGATCACTGTGGCCCTTTCGAAGATCGACATGACAAGAGGCCAAAATTCTACAAAGAAAAATCTAAATTCTTTCCATAAAAAGTAACAGAAAATCCAACCGCTTCATTAATCTACATCTAAATGATCTCTGCAAATGTTATGGCTTGAGCGGGAGAAGAGGGAGGGTCCTCCATTGCAGCTGTGGATGAAAAAAGTCAACTTTTCAGGGCTAAGTGTTGCCGCGGACTGGCCACTGGGGTTGAGCCAGAGCAAGCGACATGGCAGACAGTGTGTGTGTCTTGTGCACAACTCAGGCCAAATCCATGCAGGCCCCTCAGAAGGACTCCTGACATTTGGGTGCAAGCATGCAAGCACGCCCTATTCCATTAGGGTGATGCCTGCCCAGTATGTCTTCTTGGCTTATCCTGGATTTCCCAATTATAAATCCAGAACTACAAATCCCAGAATGACAGGCGTTTCTCGAATGGAATGAATCATGTAGGCATACATGTGGGTGGGCTGGTTGGTTTACCAAAAGTCAAACCTGCATCTTTGAAAAAAGCCCTCAATGTCACACCCTCACCGGTATCCCCCACACCCAGACACCCCCTTATGTGAATTGTAATATACAATTGATGTAGTGGTAGTTTCTAGTAAATTGCCTGCTTTTAAGCTGCCCCACTTTTGCAGATAAGGGAACTGAGCCACAGGGCCATTAAAGATATTTGCCTAGGATCACACAATTAGGTCCTTTGTGGACGTTAGGCGCATAGATCGCTAGCCTTCTGGTTGGTTCCACAGGGATGACTTCGCCAATAAGCCACACATCTTAGCGCCCCTTTAAAGGAATCAGTTCCCCCAAAAAAAGCCACATCTACTTTGGGTTTTACTCAACTGTCCTAGTAAAATCTTGTCTGGGCAGGAGATACAAACAACCAAGGCAGCACACCAACCATCCACTCACACAACAGAACGAATAGCTGCTAGGTTATGTTATTATGGTTTTATACTGTGCCACATCACCGCTACAGTAATTTCTGAGCGCCTAGGTTTGTCCATTCAGTTGGGTACTGTGACCCCCCCCCCACCCCCACCTGGGAAATCAAGACATTAGTCTGCTGAGGGGGGGAGGAAAGAGTAAATAAGGGGAAGATAAAGAGGATGGGAAGATGCCAGCGATAAATTCTTGCCAGCATTGATGTCACACGGCAAATCAGCGGTAACCCCAGCAAGGAATCCGGGGTCTCCTGTTGGCAAAAGCTCAAAGCAAATCCACATGTACAGTTGAATGGGAGATCAGACACTTTGCAAACCCATGAATTGCATCGCGTTCGTTCTTATCCTCTCAGCTTGCAGGTCTTTCACATACAAATATTACAATGGGGACCCTATACTTGCATTTGCCTTCATAAATATAGCTAAAAAATAATTTATTAGAGAACAGTGTTTTTGGATCCCTTTGTAACGCTGACCCTAAAACATAGGAAAGCGTCCACACTTTCCACGTTAGTGTGTGACCTGCTTTTTGTGCTTCATTTTCGGGGGTCTGCTATCAACACGTCCCCTGTTTGCGACACCAAGTGCATATTCAACACGCCTCAAATTCGAGTGTCCTTTTCAGTCAATTAAAATCCCCCCACCCCCAAATGCGCCATATTTCAGTTTCTTTGGAGCGCTGCCAGCCAGTTCTGTTGCATAAACCCCATTTGGGGAGCAGGCAGCCTCCAAAGCGCTGTAAACGGTGCGCGTGCTCCGTACAAGGGCAGAGGGCCTTGAAAACGACCAATACGACATCCATATGTCCACACTCTGTCCAAATATGGCTGCCCACGTAGTGTAAGATGGCGGACACGGCTGGTCATTTGACGTGCTCGGCTGCGTGGGAGGAGCAGTAGTACTTCTTGTGTGCTATAAAAGTGGACAAGCTGCTAAACCGGATGTTGCACAGGCGGCAGAACCTGTGATTGCTGTTGGGTAGAGGGGTTAGCAGAGTTTTGGGGGTCTGTACGGACTTGTCTGTATGCATAGGTGGGGTGGGCGTCTTCAAGCATGCCTCTCTCTGAGCTTCGGATGCGGGTGACATGTTCAACGGAAGAGTGGGGGAAGAGGGCAGCAAAGGGCGGGGGGTGCTGTTCTGTAGAGGGCTTCCATTGCAGGAGGAGACTGGGGTGGTCTCTTTGCCATTCTGCGTGTCCCCTCTGCAGAGCGAGCCTGGCTGCTTTGCAGAGAAGGCTGCTCTTCCTGTGGGGCCTGTTGTTCTGCTCTCTGTGGCATCGCTAGCCTGTGTCCTGTTGGCTGACATGTCATCCATGAAATTGACCTGTATGGCATGCCCCGTGGCTGGCTTGGCTACCAACAATCCATGGACATGTTTATAATGCTCGATCAGATCACCTTTAATGGGCCCATTGAGTGGGCAGTAGGGACAAATGGCTGCCGGGATGCAGGCTGGGCTTGGGACACCTTTACCTATTCCTTCATAGCGTGCAACAGAGTCCATCTCAGCAGTGCGTGCATAGGCAGCGGTGAGGCTAACAGGCTTGGCAGAAACAGACAATGTACCTGGGCTTAGTGACAGCCGTTTTTCTGCCTTAACCTTCCCCAAAACCATATTTTCTCCACCAGCATCGAGGCTCCCGGTCACATTGCTGGCACCATGCATGCTCACACCGGCTGCCCTGGGACTCTTCATTTTCTGAAGTTGTTGTTGAATTGCTGTTGCGGGGCAGTAGTATTTCTTGTGTGCCAAGTAGCTCTCCAAGCTGTTGAAGCTGACTCGGCAGGCTGTGCATTCGTGGTAGTCGGTCAGAGACGCCAAAGCTGTGGTCGGTAACATTTCGACTTGGAGACGGGGCTTCTTGCTCAGGTCAATTGGGCCTTCGAGATCAGGACTCGAGCTCGGAGAGGGGGTGGCAGCTTGTTTTGTCACCGTGATCAAGCCTGGGAGCATAGAGAGCCCATCAGAGCGAGCAGCCCCAGACAGAGAGTCCACGGAACTAGAAGCAGTCAAGTTTCCCACCTGGGCCAGCGTAACCTGCGAAGGTGACACCGCTGACAACTGGGGGGCTGGCAGTGGGGCAGGATTCGCAGGAGCATGAATCTCGTACAACTTCCGGCGTTTCCTCGTTCGCACAGCTTGTGGGACGAATGGCATCCTGTTTGCATTGGCCCTTCGCGAAGGAGGATCATGACGTGAAGCACAGTAGTAGCGCTTGTGCACCATATACGTCTCGTGACGGCTAAATCTAATGTTGCAAGCCTCACAGACCGTTTTGGTGGGGTCCTCTTCCTGGTCGTCCACAGAGCTGCCGGGGCTCTGGCTGTCATCGCTCATCCTGCTGGTGCTGTCTCCTTCAGAAGATGTGTCCTTCACATTGGCTTCCTCAGATTTGACCTCCGCCAGTTTGTTTTCCAGGGCGGGTGCATTGGCCTCAGCCTGAACATCCCTCGGTGAACCACAGCCTGCTGTGGCTGTGGCAGAAGTAGGTTGGGAGCTAATATTAGGCATTGGCGTGGTGGTCATCTTGGCTGTTGTGGCTTTAAGCTTTCGAACACTTGGTGGACTGTCGTCTGGCATATGCCGGCCAGAGCAGTAGAGGCGCTTGTGCACATAATAGTTATTAATATTGTTAAAGGTGATTTCACATTCAAAACAGGTGGCCCCTTTCTGAACAGGTGCCCCGGCATACAACGTTGGCACTCCACCAATGCCCTGTTTGAGGCGGCTATGCACCAACTCTGACATCTTAGCCAGGATTTCAGAGGCTTGGGGAACAACGGCAGCCTCGTGTCCGAAAATGTATTGAGGCAAGAACACTGCTCCTCCAGTGGATAATATGCTTTGCTCGCTGTTGTGGGCTGGTGCAGGCACTGGGCTGGAGCCCGGGGTTGGACTGACTGCTTCCATCTTGACTTTGATCCTCTCCTCGCGTGGAGGGGATGGACTCTGGGAAGTAGAACCAGCATTTGACTTCATTGAGGCGCGCCGGTCTAGCTGGTCACATGCAGGGTGGGTCATGCCACAGTGGCTCTGGTCTGGCTCCTCTTTTATCCTTACCTCCAGAGCGGTCTCATTACTGGTGGATCCGGGGCTGTCGACGGGCGAATGGGACTCTCCATTTTCCAACTGTTCCTGACACAGCCTGTTCAAGGTAGGTTCAGGGCTGGGTGGCGGCACAGGCGAATGGACAACTTTAGAAGGCCCTGGATTTACGGTAGACGTTGCACACTGTGGCACATGCACCAGTGCATGCTGCTGAAGAGTTGGAAGACTGTCGGCAACAAATCCACATAGGCTGCACTTTACTGTTGATGATGGGTTCATTGCACTCGTACCTGCAGTGGGAGAAAGAAAAACAAATGAGCGGTTTGCATTCCCGACTCTGCATACTTATTTTCATATAACATTAAACAGCCAAAAGTTCTAGATTGTCATTTTCCCCCCTACACTTGTTGTGAGAATTGATACCATCAACACAGCCTACTTCGCAATATGCTACCTGATTTCATTTATTCACTCACCACCACAATGCTGAATATAGACGGGTTGCTATTAAGTGGGCAAATCCTGGGGTTAAGACCAAAGAGTCATGAAACGGACACCCTCACAAGGGGTAAACACCACCCGGGGACTTACCATTCATTCAGTTCCTTTTTTTCACGCAAGCATTTCCAGGATATTATGATTACACCTTTTCCCAAAACATTCCCAACAGACGGAAATTCCGTTTTTCCAACGCAATCCAGGCAAATCATGATCTCACCTTTACTCAAAGCATTCCACGGAGTATATCCTTCCCCAAAACCTTACTTGGGGTTCTAATAATATCGCTTTTCTTGAAGCACTGCCAGTGGATAGTACACTTGCCTTTTTCCAGAAACATTCTTATTTTATGAATCGCTCTTACTTAAGAAATGTTCCCCAACTGCTAATTGCTTCTCCTCATAAAGCAGTGCAAGGCCACAAAAAGTTCCCATTTTCACAAACGTGTGTATTGCATTTGAGCATGAACCGAGCACAGGCATAATGGCGCACTTCGAGACATGTATCATATCATTTTCCCATGTAAATCCCCATGCAAGAATCTTTACTTCCCCATGGCATTGTGAGGGTTATGATAAAACTCTTCTTTGTGCAAGATATTTCTAGGGTAAGCTAAATCCTCCTTTTTCCAAAGCATTCCCTGGGCATTACAATATACATTTGCCCAGCTAATTCCCATGGTATGATGAAATCTTCTATTATCAAAGAACTCCAAAAGTATTCTTACTTATACATTCCTCAGCTCATTCCCATTTCATAGAAATGCAAATGTCACTGTGATAGTCTGCCTACTCCTAAGCCCCTCTCTGCACTTCCTATAGGAATCTAAGCAAACAAATGAGACTCAAAGTCCTATATTTGATCTCATAATTTTTCCCTTTTCCTTTTCTATCGTACAAATCGTTTCCCAGCCCAGTGCTAACCTTCGGTCTCAAAAAGGCTGAGAGTATCATATGTGTCCCATAAAGGGCCCAAAGTCCCTCAGGGTAAAGGTATACCATGTACGCGGTTCGCTAAATGAGAACCCTTCCACTGAATATGGAAGAAGGTAATGACCCCAGGCCTGGATGTGAGGAAGCGCTGCTTCCAATATGGCTTCTGATAGCAATTCCCTTCCTCTGTGGCAAAGGAAACCAGCTTCCATCTACCACAATAGGGGCTTAGCCCGACCGACTTAGCGAGACTGGCCCTCTCTAAAGCCTCAAAACTCTCCGCCCATAGGGAAGCTCTACTTTCCTATGGCATATTTAGACCAGTGATGAGGTGCACAGGAACCAGGAGGCTCATTAGCTAATAACCTGTGACCTGCAGCAGCTAAAAGCAAAGCCCATGCCACCCTTCCATGCTGTCCCCTTTTAAGGAGCCATCTTACTTATTTGCTTTGCATTGCTGGAGACCACCTGCACCACTGACATTGAAGCTGCACATCTTCTAGAGTAAATGGGTTCACATCATCCCTCGCTGCTGAAGTACAGTCACCTGTATCATCCTAATCTTCCGTCTGGGACGACTTTCTGCAGCTGGTCTCAAAGGAGAACAACTTCAAAAGATCTGCTGGCATTTTGCCTAACCAAATCTGAGAGCCAGAAGCGAGGGCTGGGAATAGAAAATGTTTCTTGACCACAAGGAACAGTCGACCTTGTTGGCAGGACAAAAGGACTCAAACTCTGTTACTTTGGGATTTAAACTCTGTTACTTTAGTCTAACGTTGGTCAGCTGATGCTCACAAGGATAAAAACAGCCAGGAACCAGGAGGAATCCTAAACACTTGAGCCAGTATGTAGTCTACCCCATCTAATGAAACCCGATCAGCATTAGGCCCATCTCCTGGTTACCAATCAGCCAAGGAATGGCACCAAGAATGCTTTCTGAGAGGGCCCTTCATTGCAGTTCCACTGAGAGTGATCCAATGTCTCCCTTGGCAACCTTCATTTGGAACACAGATAATTGAACCCAACACTGGCAAACAGTTTAAAATTTGCAAGGCCTTCGCCAATCCTCAAATTCTCAAATTCGCCCCTGCCATCCCTGACCCTGTGTACTTCTCTGGCCTCCCACTTCCTAACCAAAACTCAGGACATCCTGTCCTCACTCTCCTCTACTACGCTCCCTCCTCCTTCCCCAGCTCTCAGGCCCCCTTTCCCCCCCTTCCCTCTCCCCTACCCTCCTATTTCTTGCCCATAGCATCAGATGAGGTATCTAGACAAGTCCTCTCTGTGAAAGTCTCCTCCAAACAGGAGCTTCCCCTGCTCCACCTGAACTATCAAGGACAACATTGCCTCCTTTGCGCCAGTCTTGGCTGATTTCTGTAGTGACTCATTTGCCGCTGGCTCCTTCCGGCTACCCCTCATGCACTCCCTTGTGCATCCTCTCCACAAAAATCCCTCTGACAACCCCTCCTGCCTGGCTAACTACCGCCCCATCTCCATTACCCCCTTCCTGGGCAAACCCCTGGAGAAGCTGGTCATCTCCCAAGTGATCCAACACACCAAATCTGTTGGTTGTCTCCACTACCACCAGTTTGGCTTCAGAGCTACCAGAGGCACAGAAACTGCTCTACTGAACACCCATGAAGACTTGCTCTCAAATCTCTATTCCAACTCTCGTTCCGTTCTTATCCTTCTAGATCTGTCCTCTGCCTTCGACACGGTCAACAACAAATCGGCTCCATGACACACTTGGCATCACAGGCCTGGCATTGGACCGTTTGATCTCCTTCCTCTCCAGCCGACCTTCCCAGGTTGAACTGGGCCCTTTTCTCTCGACTATCACACTCTCGACCTGCGGCGTCCCTAAAGGCTCTATTGTCTCGCCGTGGCTCTTAAACATCTACCTTGCCCCTCTGGCCCACCTGCTCTCCTCCTCTTCTCTTCACTTCCAGTGTAATGCAGATGACACGCAGCTCTCCTTCAAGTTTCCCTCTACTGCCTCCTCTTCCTCCTCCCTTTCTGCCTTAATGCCAATAAGACTGACATCCTTCTCTTTGGGACCCCCATCTCCCTCCTTCCTTCCAAACCTCTGGCCGCCCTCTATGGGTCCCATCTCCTCAACCTCTTGTAAAACAAAAAAACCTTGGTCTCATCTTTGACTCCTCTCTCTCCTCACATCGCGGACCTTCCCAAAAAGGCCCACTTTCAGCTGCACCTCCTCGGGGGCATTTTCCCTTTCTTCACCTTCCCCCAGAAACTCAATGTCGGCAGAGCACTGGTGCTCTCTAGGCTGCAATACTCCCAATCTCCCTTTATCCTCCCTTTGCCCCCTTCAACTAATCGTGAATCGGACTTATCCTTGGCCTCAAGCACAGGGACTGCATTGCTTCGGCCCTAAAATCTCTCCACTGGCTCCCGATTCCTGCTTGGATCAAGTTCAAGGCCCTCTGAAACGTCCACAAGGCTTTCTGGGGCCTGGGACCCTGCAACATCTAACTCTCTCTCCCTAAATACCTCCCTGCTAGAGCCCTTCGGTCCTCTAGCTCTAACTCTTTGCAGAACAAACGCTTCTCCAAGCAGAGAGTGGAGGGGAGCTCTCTCTCCTCTGCAGGAGCCTCCCTCTGGAATGGTCTCCCTTCCCCTCTCATGCTTGAGCCGGATCTCCTTAAGTTCTGGAAGCTTCTCAAGACCCTCCTTTTCTCCTCTTCCTTCCCTCTGCCCCACCGCTGCCAACACCCCTGTCTGCTACGGTGACTGGCTCCCTGGGTCTACAGGGTACCAGCCTCCCCCGCCCAATCCACCCCCGCCTCGCACTTAGCCTGTGGACACTCACCCCCTGCAATCCCTGGCACTTGCCATCCTGACCTCCCCTTAGCACTTGTCTAGCCCTCGTAGCACTCTTCCACCCCCTGGGCTAGCCCCTGTGGCCTATCCCCCATGGGCCTCCCACCTCTGCTTTTCAATTGCACGCTCTCCTCTTTACCCTGCACTTTCCTACCCACCCTAGCACTTCGCATTCAGGCAGACCTGCACCCCCCTCTCCGTCACACTTCTTGTTACTGCACTTGCAGGATCTGAATGTCACAAGACCTAGTAGGACCGTTATTGTTATTTTCTCCCTTGCCCCGGCCCACCCATTTTTTGTCTTGTGGCACCTGGAAACACCATTTGTTGTATTGGCATATTACAAATATCCAATAAATAAACATCCACTGTATCAATGCAGTTGACCCTGATTAACTTAAGTGGCTACCAAACGCCTCGACATAAACACTTAGTACTTATTTTGAGTATACTTGCCATTTACAATATCTAAAGATGCATCCAATTGCAAGGAGATTTGCCTTAGCATTTACTGTGCATAATGAGGGAACAAGTGTATTCTACCAAAATATTTTACTTGCTAAGGAACACAGCAGATATATGAAGTGGGAATGCAATTGCATTCTCCAATCTTGCTCAGCTGTTAAAAATGACTAGTGAGGGAGGAGCGGGGTCTCGACGGATCCCGGCTTCCCTGCATTTTATGACGCTGCAAAAATATTTGATTTGGTGGGCAGAGAGTTGCTCTACGGATTAGTGAATAAGTGGAGATTGTTTTATTTTTAGGCGAGTGTACGTTTAGAGGTATTATGTTAAGTGCGACAAAAGTTCCCGGTGATCGAAATTAGAATGTGAGATATGAGAAATTGCTAGAAGCTGCTGAAATTGCATAAATATACTGTGTGGCATATTCATTAACCCTCCACATGCACCAATATCCGATGTTGCTTGTGCTTCCTAGGGGGCTGAACCTACCCTTGCAAGTCTGGGTTACCTGCGTGAGGGAACACATTTTTATTCTTTGAACAATTCATGAGAGTTATTATAGCTTTCATGCCCTGGCTGGGGAGTGGACATCGGTTTTAATGGCCGTCCAGCCCAAGCTTTGGTAGGCCAGAGCTAATCGAGGGCCTCAGCTCGGGCTGTGGGCCGTTAAAGCCCATGTCCCCCTGCCCCATTAGGGGCGTGCAAGCGATTCACACCGCAGGATTTACCGGAGCGCGGATAGTTTTCTTTTTTTTTTTTTCATCAGAAGAGAGATTAGCTCTGCGCAAGCCCATATCCCTTCAGAGAAAAAAAAAATGGCTGCCGCATTGAAAGGGAAAAGGAACTAGCTACCTTTTCGGATGACGGCAGCCATGGAAAACATGTTCCGAAATGGCCACCACGATCATCCGAAAAGGGAATTAGAATTAGTCCCCTTTCTATTTCAATGGCGGCCAGATGGGAGGAGATCAGGGACTGGAGCGCAAGGCTCTGGTCCCGCAGGTAACTTGGGTTAGGGGATGAGCGGGTGACATTGGATGATTTGGGGTTGTGGGGAGCCTCTTCTTGTTGCCTACCCACATTAGAAGGAAAAAAAAATGAATAAAAGACAGCACCACCAGGGGAAGGGCCTCGGGTGGCTGGGACAGAGGGCGAGAATTGTGTATTCTCGCTCGCTGATTCAGCCCCCTGATTGGATAAGCACCATTCCCCAGGTGTGAATTAGCAATTAATCAACACTAAAAAATACCCCAAGAATCAGGATTTTCTTCAGAAAATGAGTCATAGGGTGGATTTCCTTAGAAAGATCTCTGGAATGAGCGCCTCCACGTCTGCATAGTATAGAGGGTGGAATTCAAAACTATTGATCCTATAATTGAGTGCACAGCCCTTAACCAAAGAAATTGTCTCTTCTCCCATCAAACGTGTGACCAGCAGTTGGCTTAGTAAAACAGACTCTCCTTCCAGGTGCATACAAACATTTGGCTATTGCACACTCACAGCTCACTCCTAAGGGACTCTCTTCCTCCTCATCTTTGTTTAGAGAGTGTCTTTAGCAAAAACCAGATGAGTCTTGAGACCTACGCTTCATAAAGCGTACAACTTTGGCGAGGTTTAATATTCACCAAGACACAGTTTCTGAAGAAGCCAAACAAATAATTCCTAAAAAAATGAAATAGGTTGTTTAATCCAGGAAGCCTTGACTGGGATATAGGACTTGTTAAGAGCGATTCATATCCACCTCAAACCCACTAACTAACCCCTCCCAACCCCCTTCCTTTTCAAATCCACCAGAGCACCTGGAGACCATGAAAGTGGCAGCGGTGCGCTGTAAACATCACAATAACACAACATATAGTAGAGTACGTTGCTGCTGTTGTGATTTTTGTTTTTCTAATGGGGTCCCGGGAAAATGTTCACTGCCAAAAACAATTTGCATTAATATACTCCCTAGACTTAATCGATGGAATCTCTAAAAAAAAACAGTAGGGAGGCATGACATATGGTGAAATGGAAGCCAATGTCATGTATAGGTTGTGTAGTTGTATGTATATTGGCAGGGTATATTTTTGAAGATCAACTTATAACGGGGAAAAATATCATGTCGACAATAAAAAATATATTTGGAAATGGTTATAATTGGGAAGGTGTGTTTGATAGTTACTCTGAAGCTTTCTTAAATAAGGCAATCGGATTTGCCAGGCTACTGCTATTTAGAGTCCAGGTTGACAGATCCCATCTGCTTAAGGAGCGACCTCCTGACCAAGGGAAGTGTTTTCTAGAGGGATGCGAATTTTTATTAGGCAAAGATGTGATCGCCAATTCTAGGAAGGTTGGGGCCTGTGGACTAGTCGAGAGGGTCGACATGCACTCATTGCCCCCGCTACTGAACTTCGCCACCAGTGGGGTCCATTTACCAAAATGCGAGGGGTAGGGGAAGAGCTATCACACAAACTAAGGACATTGCAGGTAGTGGGGTCACATAATACTTGACCAAGTTCAAGTGGCATTGTATTTTTAACCACCATTTATTTCAGAAACAATGCTAAAGGATGGAAGAAAAATCAGCATGAAGTATAATCAGTCTTACTTTAAACAGATAAGAAGTCAGATTGACTAAATCACAGGGGTTGCACAGAGTCCACAGGGGTATCAACCAGCAACATATGGATAGTAATAGCTACTCCCAGCTACCCCCCAAATGATGCCCACGTTGGTCACAGAGCACTTCACCACTGTTGGCACTGTATAAAACGACACACTTGGTGCTTAGTATTAAACAAGCGCTTACATGTTGCCACTAACGGGATATGCAATACACTGGTACTAGGTCTTTCGATTCCCAACTACTTATATTCAGGTGTGTCACATGGGGCTCCCAGGTCTCCATTTGACTGATTTTACACATAAATACAGATGGAAATGAAACGGAAAAATGCAGGGTTGCATGTGTCGCGATTAGCTCATGAAATTGTAAATTTGCCTTAAACTATGCAAAGTAACACAAATGTGAGGCTGACAAAGGTATTTCCCTGCTTTGTTTTTAATGTGAAAATGGATCTTGGCTTGATGTGCCAGAGCTTCCTATTACAGGCATCAAAGACCTACATTTTAAATTTGAATAAAAGAGGAAAGCACAAGTTGCAACTTTATTTTACTCGGTAAATATTACGGTGGTTTAATACAGATAAAACGACAAACAAAATATGGAAACTTACAATGTGAATTTTGGCAGAATAAATACCATACAACTGGGAGCCTTTGATAAATTATGTGCACTTTAAAGCCAGAATATAATAATGTATTTAAATAAGGTATTTCTTATATAGCGCTACACGCCCATAGGTCTCAGAGCACTCAAATAACAGAAGACATCATTATCCCACAGAGGGGTACTCATTTTATCGACTTCAGAAGGATGAAAGGCTCAGTTGACCCTGCCAGAATTCGAACCTGCCACAGCAGGCTGAACGCAGATATCACTTAGCTCACTGTGCTCTCTGACCGGCTATATATATATATATATATATATATATATATATATATATATATATATATGATACATTACTCACCGTAATCGTATTTCTGATGCTTGTATCTGCTTAGATTCACATGCTGTGCATAGGCCGACATCTAGTGGAAGCTGCAGAGTATTACAGTTTGTTTTTCGAAACTCGAAAATGGGCGTCGACACAGGGCGTGCCAGTAATACTATCCCTAGTGTGACGTCCACTGTACCCATGATCCCTCACGCGGCTAGGACCCTCAGATTGTATTTTTTCTGACATGAGGTAGCATGAGGAGTAGCGCGAGTACAGATAATCCAAGCAGATAGATAGATAAGACTACAAGCATCCATGCGCCTTCTCTCAGAGGGGAGGAAGGGTGTGTCGCATGTGAATCTAAGCAGATACAAGCATCAGAAATACGATTACGGTGAGTAATGCATCTCTTCTGAGGCTTGTTGAATCTGCTTAGATCACATGCTGTGCATAGATTAGCGAGCAGTGTTAGAAGAAGGAGGT
Source organism: Ambystoma mexicanum (assembly GCF_040938575.1). NCBI lineage: Eukaryota > Metazoa > Chordata > Amphibia > Caudata > Ambystomatidae > Ambystoma > Ambystoma mexicanum. The sequence continues at coordinate 114,873,746 of NC_090922.1, forward strand.
GGGATGTGAGAAGGGGCATGAGCAAATAAATGTCTTAAAACCGCTTGTCCCACTTGAGTATCTGTCTTGGAATGGGTGTCAATGCAGTAGTGCTGAGTAAAAGTGTGAATAGAGATCCAAGTAGCTGCTTTGCAAATGGTGTCAAAGGGTACATTTGCAATGAAAGCCAGAGTGGCCCCAATGCCTCAGCTGGATACAGTTAACAATTGACTTAGAGATGGCACCTTTGGAGACGCAATCTCCCTCTCTGCCTGTAGCTATGGAGACAAACAGCAGATCTGTTTTCCTTAGCGGTCTGGTCTTGTTTACATAGTAGAGGACCGCCCTACGCACATCTGGGGTGTGTAGTTTCACCTCAGCCGAGCTTTGTGGGTCTTGGAAGAAAGCCGGAAGCTCGATGGACTGGTTCACGTGGAATTTAGAAATAAACTTAGGTGAGAACCTAGGGCGTGTACGTAAAACCAGTTTATCTTTATGAACTGTAAAGAATGGATCCTGCACTGACATAGCCTGAATTTCACTGACCCTTCTTATAGATGTTATTGCTACTAAGAAGGCCGTTTTATAAGTCAGGTGTTTGAGACTGCTTTTATGCATAGGTTTGAATGGGGGGCCCATGAGTTTAGATAGCACCACGTTAAGGTCCCATCCTGGTGGTGAGTTTGAAATAGGAGGGTGAACTCTCTTTACTCCTTCCATGAAAGCTTTAACCACTGGTATCTTCCACCACGACACCTTGTTATGGGATGTGGTGTATACTGACAGCGCTGCCAGGTGTACCTTCAGTGAGTTAAATACCAGTCCTGCATCCAGCAGGGGGAGCATGTATGTGACAATTGTGGAAGGAGGGCAATCAACTAGGTTGACTTGCTTGTTCTGGCACCAGATAACGAATCGTTTCCATTTGTCAAAGTAGCAGTGCCTCATGTTTGGCTTCCTAGATTCCTTTAGGATGTCCATACACCTCTGAGATAATCTGAGATGTCCGAACTCTATGACCTCAGGAGCCATGCTGCTAGGTTCATTGAGTTGGGTTGATGATGCACTGTTTGACCTTGGTGCTGGGACAGTAGGTTGTACCAGCCCGGGAGTTTGGTGGGTTCGCACAACGCTAGTCTGCGTAGGTGTGGAAACCACAGTTGTCTCGCCCACATGGGAGCAACTAGGACGAGCGTCATTGACTCTCTGTTCATCTTGTTGACAACCTTCCTGATGAGAGGTGTTGGTGGAAAAGCATACGCAAACATACCTGTTCATCCACAGGGCGTTCCCCTGGGAGTCTGGCTGGGGGAACCTGGATGCAAATCCTGGGCACTGTCCGTTTTCGATTGTGGCAAATAGGTCTATAGTGGGGAAACCCCACTGAGAGAAGATATCTTCTACGATTTCTCTGTGTAGACACCATTCGTGTTCCTCTGGGAGGGGATCTCTGCTCAAAGCATCCGCCAGAGAATTGAGATCCCCTGGAACATGTTGAGATGACAGGAAGATCTTCCGTCTGAGTGCCCATATCCAAATTTTCTGGGCAAGCTTGGACAGATTTGGCGAACGAGTCCCTCCCTGCTTGTTTATGTAAAACATGGCTGTAGTGCTGTCCGTCCAGATCTGCACTGACAGATTCAGCAGGTCGGGCTCGAACGCTTGAAGCACTCTGAATACTGCCAGAAGCTCTAGCAGGTTGATGTGATTCTTGGCCACTGAGTGAGACCAGAGACCCTGAGCTGTGTGGTGGAGGAGGTGAGCTCCCCACCCTGTCAGGCATGCATTGGTTGTGACTACTGCCTGTATTTCGGGATCGTAAAAGGGTTTCCCCTTGGACAGATTTTCTCTTGTCCACCAGTGAAGGCTTTGTACCAGTGTTGGCGAAACGACCACTAGATCGTCCCACTGACCACTTGCCTGAGACCACTGTTTCGCCAACCATTCCTGCATGGGATACATGTGCAGGCGCGCATGGGGGACCAGGTAAATACATGACGCCATCATGCCTAGCAAAGGCATTGCTTTGCGTACCGTTATCTGGTGACCGGCCTGATACTGCAGAATTTGCATCAGTATATTCCGAATTCTTTCCTCTGATGGAAAGGTCAAACCCTCTTGCGTGTCTAGGATAGCTCCTAGGAACTGTTTGGAGGTGCTTGGCACCAGACTTGACTTCTTCTCGTTTATTGAGAAGCCTAATTCGAAGAGGAGGTCGATCGTCCTTTGAATGTTTGTTCTGCAAATTATTGGGGTCTCCCCCGTGATGAGCCAGTCCTCCAGGTAAGGGTACACCGGGATTGCCTCCCTGCGTAGGTGTGCTGCCGCCACCGCCAGTACCTTGGTGAATACCCTTGGAGCCGAGGCTATCCCGAAGGGCAGTACCTTGAACTGGTAGTGCCGACTGTCCACCTTGAAGCGCAAGTACTTTCTGTGCGCTGGGAACATGGAAATATGAAAATAGGCATCTTTCATGTCCAATGTTGCCATGTAATCCCCCTTTTTTAGGAGGGGGATTACCTCCTGGAGAGTAGTCATGCAAAATTTTTGGGGCTTGACATACTTGTTTGCAGGCCGCAAGTCCAATACTGGGCGCATTGTCAAAACTTTTTTTGGCACAAGGAAGTAAGTTGAATAAATACCCTTATTTACCTGGTGTCCCGGGACGAGTTCTATCGCGTCCTTTGCTAGAAGATTGACGATCTCCTCGAGGAGGATCTTCTGGTGGTCCAAAGAATGTATTCTTTGTCGTGGAGGGTGGTTTTGGGGACGCTTTAACAGTTCTATGCAGTATCCTGCGGACACTGTGGACAGCACCCATCTGTCTGAAGTGATCCCTTCCCAAGTTTGGGTGAAGTTGGAAATGCGTCCCCCTACTAGGGATGTGTGAGAAGGGACCCTGAACGAAACGTCACTGTTTTGGTGGAGGCGTGCCGCCGCCTCTACTGGGGCTGCCTCTACCCTTACCATGCCCTCTCTTATTACCCCTGCCATAACCCTGGGTAGACTGCTGGCTGTTGTTGTTCCATTGTGTACCCTGCCCCTGGGAATAGTTAGACCCTCTCTGGGACTTTTGTCCGCATGGGTGAGGAAAATTGCCATTCCCTCTCTGGTTAGGGGGTTTATTGGTTAGTTGGCCTAGGGATTAGAGTGTCTCATACTCGTCCTTGGCATTTATCAGCGCGTCCTCGACCGCCTTTCCAAACAATCGATCCGGCTCCACCGGTTTGTCTATCAATGAAGCCTGGGTTTCGGCTCTGAACCCAGACTGTCGCAACCAAGCATGCCTTTTGATAACAGTACCTTCTGCTATCAATCTGCCGGCGTTATCTGCGGCATCAAAGTTTGCTTTTAATATGCAACCGGACATGGCTCTTCCTTCTGCCGAAACTCCTGCCATTTGGCTTTTTAAGGGTTCTAGGGCGGAATCTATGAGTGCCGCGACTTCTTCCCACTGGTGGCAGTTGTAACTCGCCAGTAGGGTGGTGGAGTTGGCAATCCTTGCCTGGTAGGCGGAAGTGGAGGCTACTTTCCTGCCCAAGCCATAAATCTTCTTGCTCTCCTTGTCGGGAGGAGCTTCCGACGATGACAAGGGTGTTCCCGCCCTCTAACGGGTGTTAGTAACTACCAGGGAGTCCGGTTTCAGATGCCCTCTTATGTACAGTGGGTCTGTTTGGGCTGCCCTGAAAAGCTTCTCAACTCTGGGGTTTACCACCCTAGTGAGATAGAGATTAACAAGGGAAGGGTCTATCCTCCTTTGTATAGACTTAAGGATAGGGATGGCCTGGGCAATAGGTCTCCTTTCTCCCACTAACTCCTCGGCAAAATCCCTCTCTTCCTGCGCACCCTGGGTGTCAATGTGGAAGTGTTCTGCCGCTCTGGACAGCACTTCATTCAAAAGAGGCTGGTTATCGACAGGGGAGTCGGTAACTGGGGGTTCTTTATCTACCGGGGAATCTAGCCTGTAGGTTTCTGGGTTGTCCTGCTCCTCCTCTTGGTCCTCGTTATCCCCATAGTAGCCTGTCCCAGTTTGTTCTTCCAACATGCCCAAATCTGGATCCTCATAAAGGGATGGATCTCCCTGATATTGAGAATAGGGCTGTATACTGAAGGGGTCTGAAGTAGGAGCTTCAACCCGGGACTTCTTACTTGGGGGTATAGGATCCCTAGAGCCTGAGGGAGTTGACCCGTCGGGGGTAAAAGAGAGAAAGTGTTCAGGGATTTTGACGTAGAAATCTGCCAATGATGACATCCTTGACATGACTCTGTCTATGTCATCAGTAGACCACACTCTTGAACTGGGAATGATTCTTTATCTAGACTAGACCTACTGGTTTGAACAGGGGTCTTTGGTATAACAGAAGACCGAGACTTGTCCATCTGTTTAAGTAGAAAGTAGAAAGTCTTTGAGGTGTGGAAGTAGACTGAGACTGCTTCCTCTGTTGTATTTCACCTTCCCCGTGTGTGGAATAGTGCTTATCCTGTTTTTTCGCCCCTCTGGAGACTTTCGACGCCTGGCGCCGAGGTTCGGGGGTAGTGTCCTTATCTCTGTGTAGTGGAGGTTGGGACTCGGGAGCAGCCGTTGCACGGCCTGTTGATGCGACTCCTGGAGTGCGGACTGGGGATAGAGGTCGGTTTCGTCTTCTGACGATCGAACCTCCATTACCTTGGGGAGCGAGGCACTTCTGGCAACAGTGGATGGTTGCCTGGAGTCATGCGGCGATCTAGATCGAGAACGCCCAGAGGACACCGAATCGGACCGTTCTGTATGTGCCTCTTTCCGAGTACTCGGCGTGCGCGTCGAGTCTCGGTTGGACTTCATGTGTTTTGTGGAAGTGCTGTGGGTAGCGCTTGTGTCGCCGGGGGTCTTCCCCATAGCCGCCCTGCCGGACGACCTTCTGAGGTCAGGGACTTGCACTTGGCTGTCAATTGACGCCACGTTGTCCTCGCCGTCCGAAAGCACGGTGTCGCTGCAGGCGCCCTCCGCGGCCTCTTGATGCCTGGCGTGGTAGGCCCAACGCTTGATCGAACGGTCCTTGAGTGTTTTTTCGCTTTGAACCTACTACACGCTCTGCAGTTAGCCTCGGGGTGGTCCCTCGGTAAGCAGAGATTGAACGTGGCGTGCCTGTCAACCCAAGGGTACTTGCGGTTGCACTTGGGGCAAAATTGGAAAGGGGTACCCTCCATACGCACCTTGTGGCAGCGGGCTAATAAGTGTAGGAATATATAAGAATGTACCTATATACCAAAAGAGTGTAGAGTATATCCACCCCCCACTCTCCCTACTTGCAGGGCCGAGGCCAGAGGCCTTCCTAGGCCCGGGCTGAGGCCAGAGGCCTTCCGAGGCCCAAATCCGTCGTGCAGCTCTCGACGGTCGATTCTTTCTCCGTGCCAGCGTCGAGTGTGGATGTTCGGTGACTCGACGTTGGGGTGGAGAAATGGGGAAATATAACAATATTTTAGCAAAGGTATGGCTAAAGCCAGGGAACTCTGCGGAATGCTTCCGACCAGTATGGCGGAAAAAAACAATCTGAGGGTCCTAGACGCGTGAGGGATCATGGGTACAGTGGACGTCACACTAGGGATAGTATTACTGGCACGCCCTCTGTCGACGCCCATTTTCGAGTTTAGCAAAAACAAACTGTAATACTCCGCAGCTTCCACTAGATGTCAGCCTATGCACAGCATGTTATCTAAGCAGATTCAACAAGCCTCAGAAATATATATGGGATACATTACTCACCGTAATCGTATTTCTGATGCTTGTATCTGCTTAGATTCACATGCCAGTATGGCGGAAAAAAACAATCTGAGGATCCTAGACGCATGAGGGATCTTGGGTACAGTGGACATCACACTAGGGATAGTATTACTGGCACGCCCTGTGTCGACGCCCATTTTCGAGTTTCGAAAAACAAACTGTAATACTCCGCAGCTTCCACTAGATGTCGGCCTATGCACAGCATGTGATCTAAGCAGATTCCACAAGCCTCAGAAATATATATATATTCAATTTCATTACGGTTTGGAAGGTTACATATTGCCGCCAGACCTTCCAGTTCCTTTAATATAAAAACTTAAAAAGTGATAATTTCTGTCAGACATCTGCGGCGTGCCTAGCGACTACATGCGAGAGACATGAGGAGTGTGAGCTCTGGAGTTCCTCAAGGATATCCTGACCTACCTAAAGCTGCAGAATGTCCTGCAGAAGTCTCCCATCAGATTCTGTTCAGGGGAATGATCTTGCAAAGGTTGTCGCTGCTGCTGGACCCAGCGGTTGGAGTAAAGAGGCTGAAACAGCTGATAATTCCCTGACCGGGAGCTCGCTGTCTGGCAGGTTGACTGTGATCGATGATGACCGAGTGTTGCCGCCAATGGTCCCTGTTCCGCATGAAGAGGCTGAGTGTGCATCGGCGTGGCCACATGAGTTCTCTGCCGGGTGTGGAATCTCCTGCGTATCTATCTGGCATGAGCTCATATAGCTGTCTGGCCATCCGAAAAACTACGAGACTCTCAGAGGTGGACCGCGAAGAAGTGCGCTGGAACCAGCACAATAGAGTGTCGGGCACCAATCTAAAACAGGTGTATGGGTGAGTGTGGGTGGTGCAGCTGCCGTTCTGGTGGCAGGAGAGAGAGAGAGAGAGAGATGTGGCAGAGATGCCATGCTCCGTTGGACATAAATGTTGCAGTCCTTCACTGACTCACTGCTGCTCTCCACTTGATGTTTGAGCTGGCGTCCTCAAGCTGCCTTTATTGGTCACATATTAGTGCTTTGCTAAATGACAATTGCATGATTGCCAAGTACTTTATAGACAAATGCGTTATGTGAAGGCGGTGTACATTCTATACACCCTGTGACACAGTTGGATGGTCCCGCAGTGTGCGGCTCTGACAGACTGACACTCTTAGCACAAAGATCACCATGACATGCAGATGCCCCAGAAATAGTGGATACTTATTTGGAATAGCTCCGGAAAGGTGCAGAGGCCGAAGCTGTACTGAACTGTCATGGTGGTTCCATAACGCCATGCTCCAATAGCAGAAGCTAACAAAACAGTTGGAGAAAAACAGGCGACTTGGATAAAAGCTTGACCTTTTTGTGACAGAAGTTGGCAAACATGAAGGAGAGAATAGTGGGAGCAGAAAAGAGGATCTTAGAGATGGAAGAAACCATTGGATACCTCCAATGCTGCTGATCCAACATCGGTGGAGCAAAATAACACATAGGTAATGTGAACGTTACCGATTTGGAAGACTCTTGTAGGTGCGACGTCTACTCTCTTTTGGACATGGCAGAAAATACAGAGACAGAGCCCATAGAGATCTACATCAAAGAACATGTCGAGACTGTTCACTGGAAATGCTGCAGGAGCTAATGTCGCAGTGGCTACTGGAGACCAATCCTCAAGCCAGAGGCCTTGTGGTAAACCCTGCAAGCAACCATGATCAAAATGCCACAAATTCAAGAGAAGATCAACCAATTTACAGCAGACAGAAATATGGGTACTTTGCGATACAATAAGAATATGCTGTTCTACACAGTCTTCTCTCAGGAGGGGCACAAATTTAAAACAAGTGGAGTGAAGCAACAACTGTGAGATAAGTGTTGCCCCTGGCCCAAATAGGGTCTCCTTAGAATGTGGTTGCTGATCCTTAGCTATGTCTTGGCCCTAACCAAACAAACACGCAAACAAAACACATTTTCTCTCCGTGGGTTGTAAAGGGAGTACCTAGAATGTGGGTGCAGACAATGGGTCTCATTTCGACCCTGGCGTAAACCAAGGCGCTATTAGCGCCTTGGTTGACGCCGTTATCTTACCGACTCCGCCATGGTGAATGGCGGAATTACCGCCCCATTCCAAGGTTGGCGGGGTCGGTAATTCCCCATTCACCATGGTCCCTTCCCCATTCCCATTTTTGCCCCATAGGGTTCAATGGGAATGGGGAAGGTGCTAATTACGGTGCCGTAATTAGCTCCAAGGTCCCTTTGAGGGTTGGTTTTTTAACGCCTGCAAAAAGCAGGTGTTAAGTTCCAACCCGCAAAGGGAACTCGGAATAGGGCGGTAAGGGTTTAACGGCACCGGTCTCGTTATCGGTGACCGTTAACCCTTACCGCCCAACTCGGAATGAGGCCCAATGGGTTGCGGGCCCCTCTGCCAGGGGACCCTGGGTAAGCCCAGCCCGAAATGGCTGGTGTGAAGGTTCAGAAGCAGACTGCCAAGGAGGGGTCATGTTTGGGGCTACACGCCATTATTATGAAAGAAATAACATATCTATCCCTACTTCTAAGATGCTTGCCCTGCCTCAACCTAGGAAACATTAATGACCCATCAGAATGTCTGTCCAAATATATCTTCTCGATCCGCTCTGAGAAACCTAGCAATGCACCCCAACACTTAAACCAAACGTTTATAACAAAAGTAAAGTTCTTGCACAAGAGAATGACTCCCTTCTCCTGGTGGCTTGCTTCAGTCTTCTCACAGTTCCCTGGCATCCTCGCCAGTCCTCTCGCACTTGCCTCCGGGCCTTGCACTTGCCTCATCGTTACTGCACTTGGTCAATTGACCGAGGAGAGTGGCATCTCTCAGCACTTACCCCAGGTCTGACTGACTTAGACCAGAAACTTGCTGATTTATGGCAGTGGGACTGCATTTGGCAAGTCTCTGGTGAGCCCCGCTGCCACTTCTGGCTTCTCTTGTTCATGCTGCATATGGCAAACGAATCCGTGGAGTTCTGCTTGACATTCAGATGGAATGGATGTTTAGTAATCTGCGGCTTATTAAGTTTACCTTTAAAGGTGGTATGGGATGGGTCAATAGGGAAGAGTCAAAAGGGCAGAATTCGCAGCACAGATCATAGATGGGCAGGGGAGCCGGGAGGAGCCGTCATGCATCTCCTTGGAGCCCTGTATCACATAGCTGGTGATGGGACCCAGTCCCCATAGTCTTTCCAGCCCCACCTAATCCAATCCTGGAGCTTCATCACAACATTTATATTGGATCTATATAGTTCAGACTTGGAGAATCTCTGAATGCTTGGTGGTTGTAGGCAATGGCTTTGTTACAGCTTGTAGATCAAAATTCTGCCAGACCAACATGTTAAACAGTTGTTTAATCCAACCTTAACTTTAACAAACGGGTTGCCATGGTATGGGAAGCATTTAATATATATCTGCGGGGAATCTATATTTCAGTGGAATTTCTTATCTACCAACTCCTTATGTAGGATATTAAAAGAGGTGAGATATGGATGCAGGAATTTACAGAGCAAGAGATTTCTGAGAAGGTTGGAGGGGGAATACACTGGACTGATTGAGAGACTACCAAGGTACCATTGCCCTCAATGCAAGAATAAGATCTGTGTGGATGGAGATAAATTAGAGTGTACGTTGTCTGGGATGACTCACTGATAAAGTCTTACAGCTGCTCTCGACGAATCTGATCTGCACCGGTATGGGTGTTGTGCCGTGTGTGCATGCTGGGTTTTATATGGCACAAAGATTTAGCTGTGGCGCAATGGAGTACTGTACAAAAAGGAGAGACAGTTAACGGGCACAATCGTTTGGTTACAATTAGAAGGCTAGCCCATAAAGAATGCACTTGGAAGGTCCTAGAGAGAGGGGGTACGAAAGGTTACAGGTGGGTGATACAGTTAGTGAGGAAAGGCTGGAGTAATTCTTGACTATTGTGTTGTCTCCACAGCTATACTCATTGTGAAGATATATTCCTACGAGTTTCAACAAACCAACCTTCCTATCTGCAATGTTGAGTCCCTACATCTGCCGCAGAGATGCCCTCATTTGACCTCTGCAGGTGGTCAATTAAAGCTGTTGTCTAGCACTTAGCAATGCGCGACCACCAAAGCACACAGAACCACATGAGCACTCAAGACTCAGATACGTCTGGCCTGCACTCGTCAACACCTAAGGTTTTGCATCCGGCACTCCTTCTACCCCACCAAAAACTCCATCATTTCTATTTTCTTAGAGGGCCATTGACAGAGACGCTAGATAAATGGCAGAAGTGCACTAAACATGACCAGATTACAACATGCAATCCATAGCATGTTAACTATTCCTATAAGACCCACAAGAAACTACACCCTGAGCTAATTTACAAGAGCTGCTGAATGTTGGTATCGTGTTTCGACCCTGTTTGGATGACCCAACATGGTAATAGCAAATGGCAGCAGTCTTTTCTCTTTTTGATCTATGGATGACCCAACAATTCACATCTGCCAGCCTCTAAAATTGTGTGAAATGGGAGATTGGGCAAATGTGAGAGAGCAGACTAAATTAATGAAGGTCTCAGTCAATTGTTTCTGTAAAGATTGAGAGCTATCCATGTTAGTTTGCGACATTGAGCATAACCGAGCCTTGCAATCTCTCGGAACACTAGTGTTGTTTGTGCCTGGCCTGTGTGAGCCATGGTCGTTGAGTGCATGACATAGCGGACAATCACTCAGAGCTAAAACATGCCCTTAAGTCAACATTTATCAATTGGATTTTATGCAGCCATACAGTGTGGGTACAACTACTGGTTTTACCGCCAGGGTTGGAGCGGACGGTCTGTATATTTCCAGAGGCAGACCAGCCAATGGGGAAGTCATGAGATTTTCTGAGAAGCGTGGGCATCTGATAGGCAAGTAGACTCGTGCTGAAGGAAGACGCTGAGGTAAGTGCTGTAATGAATGGAGCGTCTGGCAAAAATGAACGCTTGTGATACTGGCTAGGGATGATAATTACACACTAACAGGTATGTGCAAGGAACTTGGGGTTGGTCACCCTGAGTTACCTGGGGGCAACCAGACGTGGACTCCCTGCTCACTGTGCTCAAAGAGGCACAGCTTCACCTCACTGATGAGGCCCAACAAGGCTGAAACACGTGTATGGGGTTGCTGTTGGTGCTCTTGACCAGAGAGGAATTGCCACAGCATTTCGGTGCTGGACTGCCCATGTGGCTGGGACAAAGACTGATATGCTAATGGATATTTCCCGTCTGTGAAAGGTAAAGTGAGAAAAAAGCATGTGCTGCAAACTCTCATCTCAGAACATGTTATCAAGCCATGTTCTTTCTGGAGAGGAGTGCCTGCTACCTTTTTTGAAATACTAACAAGTAACAGCCTGGTGTTTCTGATGTTGAAGCTGTAGGAATGAGAACGTGGAAATCCTGTTCTGTGAATTAACAACCTGTCACTTAGTAGGTTTTTGTCCTTATGGCCATGCTTTTATAGAATGAATGTGTGAACCCAGACACTAGCTATTTGGAAAATTGCTTTTTTTCTCGCTTCCACAGTGCTGGTACCTTAGAAGTAGTCAGAGTTTTTTGAGACTTGGTTGACTCACCGTTACGCCTTTGAGGAACGCATACCTGTATTGCGTCTATATGCATTTAAGACTATACACGATGCAGCTCACATCAGAGTCACTTTGACATGTGTTGTGGGGCATATTGAGAATGCATAGTAGTTAATTGGAACTTAGTCAATTTTACAGGTGGCTGTTGAGAAATTACATTAGGATGCGACAGCAGGTCTAGTACTTTAAGGACTAAGAAGATTTTCTATTGACCCTGCAATACAAAGTGTGTGATTAGTATTTTTTCAAATGCGAGCCAGATTGGAGCTCGCTTAATGATTGCGTCCACGTGTTCCCTGAACAATTTCCATGTATTTTTTAAATGAAATGTATGGAATGAAACATGTCAGATGTATGTCATGATTGAGTGATGAATTGGTTAATGAATGATTGGTTGGATGCAAAGGTTAAATGAAGTTTCTAATAGGGCAAGTGCAATATAACTGAATAATTGGTTCTATACAAGCTGACACAGAAAACATTTTACATTGGCCCTCATTACGACTACGGTGGTAGCTGTGCCGGTAATTACCAGCAGGTTTTTTTACCGGCACCCGCAATGGGGATGTAGCGGGGCATTGCAGCCCCAGCGGACCCGGTACAATAATTACTCCCCATTCCCATTTGAGCCCCATAGGGATCAATGGGAATGGGGAGGATGGATGCTCCGGCACCATTCGTGAATGGTGCCGGTGCATCTGGTCCGCTCGCGGGTGCCGTTCCGCCCGCCAGGTCAGTTTACCGGCACCATTGTTACCGGACCGGCAAAGTTGTAATGAGGCCCATTGTGTGTGTTTTTTATATGAAAAGATTGTTTTTGGTGAATTGATAATTAATATATTTCTACTGTATAAAGTGCTGATAATTATATGCTGAACAGTGTGGTTTAATAAGTAAGGATTTTAAACCAAGCAGCTGATTATTTTCCTGCAATAATTTTGGCTCAAACACAACCCATGAACTGAGTCCCTAAAGGGTCTTGAAGTTTGTTTTGGACCTGTGGCAGAGTCCACCACAAGATAGAGTGACCCTGTCCTTTTTTTGGCTTATTTTGGGCAACAACTAACCACACAAGAGAAACAAAACGGTTTAACTATCCGGTCATTGCAGGTTTTAAAAACAGGGGTTAAAAAAAGGGAAAGAAGGGAAAGCACTGCCCTAGAAAGGGCGGCAAAATATTTACCTGGAGTCAACGGCTTGGCCGAGGGGAGCCCTGTTGCAGGGGAATACACCTCGCTCTTTGAACCCGGCTGGCAGACCATGTGATTGGTTACCAAGTGACTGTACAAGATGTCTCTGGTGGTGGAGGTAAATCCACAGCCGTGGCAAGTTCCTACAATCACAACAACAAGAACTATGAGTACATAACTTCCCCAGCTGTGTGACTGCCGACAAGCATGCATGAACAAGTGAAAGTGTGGCACTACTGGTGTGGGTACAGAGGACAATATTTGATTTGTCAAAAACACTGTACCGCCAATTGATATTTTCCCTATTTCAGTGTGTAAAGCATATATTAAGAGGGACTAGTTGGGGGCATGAACACTGCAAGCATGGGCCCTTCATAAGCGACTTATGCTTGCTTGCTAATATAATGTTAGTGACCTGTTCCACGGGCTACACCAGAGGGTAACGGCCCAGCAGCCAGAGCGAGGCATGGGAGTTTAACGAGGTTACCAGACATTACCCCCCCCACCCTCTCCCCCGTGCAGCCTGTGGAATGGGTTACTAGCGGCATTAGCACCCATGTTACCAAAACGGTAACCCAGAGTTCTGATTGCAGGGTCTTTTCTAGGAATTAATGGGATGCCTTGCAGCTTCCTGTTCATTCATAGAAATGACAGTTCCAAGATGGCCACCACAGAGAGGGAAGGCGGGGCTCCTTACGGAACCCCTCTTCCATTTCCGTTGCTGCCGGCTAGGGGAGATGGAGAAAAGCAGCAGTGGCGGTATGCCTTGCCGCCGCCACAATCGGGTAAGTCAGGCTGGGGATAGGGGTTGGTAATATAGAAAAATAAAATGGAAAGGAGGGTGGGGAGAAGATGGGGGTCCATGCAGGGAAGGCAGCATGCTGGTTCAGTGGAATGCAAGCTGAGATCAGTGGTTTCAACCAGCAATCGGCGCAACTGGATTCGCTGAACCCTCCACCCCCCCCCCCCCCCCCAACCCCGGCTCTGGGTGCTAATGTTATCTATACAGTGCCTAAACTTGTGCCAAATTGGATTTTGATCTTTCATTTTAAAACCATGTAAGTGGAGCACACAAAGATCATTGATCCAGGATCGGACAGTGGCTCAGTATTCGTAACCACAAGACAAGCTATTAACACTTCTCTGCTCTTTGGGCCTGGATCCACACACAACAGACACCTAAAAAAGCTAAAATGGCCCAATATTGCGTCACAGATGGGCCAACAAAAAAAACCACTCTGAGCCTTTGGGAAGGTTCAAGGCTTGTTATACTTTCCTTTGTGGGCCCTGTGACTGTCTCTCTCTCATGTCCCATGGTGTCCCTCCCTAGCCCAGGCATACATAATCCCAGGTAAATTATACCGAACAGTAATTCCCTACTGTCTAATAACTGTCATTGGCTAGAAATGACTCCCTAAGCGCCGGCTGTATGTACCCTGCGGGACTTATTAGCTGTCATACTCTTGTCAAAGGTTAGTGCTCTAAAAGGATGTGGGATTGCACCTTGCGCTTATTCAGTTGAACGTGACCTGGCCACTCATGCTCTTCCACGCCTGTGCCCATCTATTTTCACTCTGACGCCCTGCTTCCTTCTCCACCCACCAATGCTCTGTCCCTGCAATGCTTCACTCCTCCTAGCTCTTGACTCAGTCTTTTAATATTACCTGTGCTCCTGCTATTTCACTCCACATCCCCACTAAAGCCTCCCTCTCCCTCTCCCCCACCAATACACTCGCCCTCCCGCTAAGATAGTCAATCACCCGCCTTCCACTCTTTGTTCATGTCTCCCTAGCCAATCTAGTCTTTTCTTTCTTCCACCGGATGTGTATGTGTGACTTATCCAAAAGGGTTAAAGCTCTGCCCGCTTCCTCCACTCGGGTCTGTTGCTTCTCCATGGTGGATTGGGGAACTGGCAGCTCTTATGAGTGGCCTACAGGTTTAGAGAGGCTGTCCTGCAGGCATGTCTATGTGGGGAAGGTTGGCCCCTCTCGGTTGTAGCCGATGGCATATTTGCCAAAGTCTGTTAATACTATTTGACTGTCTATGGTGCTGTGCCACGTTCTTTCGCTTGCTCACTCTCCTTCAGCTCTTCTTTTTCGCAGCCCGATCGGCCTTGTGCTGCACGACGGGGCTATGTAGGTTTGAGCTGGGCACGGTTCCACCACGGCGGTCACCACTAGGAAGCTTCCGTTTCTTCTGCAGGTCTTTGTTGGATAGTAATCTCTAGCGCAACCGAGAGAGGTAGGCGGTGGACGACAAGTGCCTGCTTAGCACAGTTGGGGGAAACCAGGAATTGGCTTCCTCGTTGGGTATCCTCCCACTTGACAAGGTCATGGTATTGGCCTTGTCACAATAGTGAAATTGAACGCTCTGTTAAAATATATTTTAAAACAATCCTTTTTTTCTCCCTAAAGCCATCCTCAGAATTGTACCTAAAGATTGTAAAGGTCCTTTCTAGGAAAATAATTAGATGCTAAAGGCTAACCTGGATTGCAAATCCTCCTCTGATTGACTTAGGCAGACACCTGGCAGCACTCTCCATAATCCATCCCTTTTACGCATTTGCTAAAGCCTGAGGAAGTATTGAGAGCATCGTGCCTGCCACCATCTTAAGCCATGGCGACAGAAGATGTGTAACTGCTATCTGGAACATTACACATGTTTCAGTACCAGGAACGAGAGAGTAGATGTATTTTTAAGGTTGAGGTTCTCCATAATGATATACACACTATCTAGTTTAAAGAATTATTTTGGATTTCAAAATGGTAAACAGCACACAAATTCCCCGGTTCCCTGCTGAGCACCTGTTCAGCTTTGAGAGGTGCTACCCTCCATTTTCTTCATTGGAGATTCACTGAAAATCATGGTTCTCAGGTCGCAATGGTTCATTTGAGGGCCACAATAGCCTGCTCTCTCGTTGGAGAACAGTTTAGGTTGGGAACAGATACTGTTTGCGGCAATGGACATTTGCCTAGGTCATATTGGTATTGTCTTTTTACTCCAGTTTCATTTTCCTGCAATATTTTGCAGAGCAAAAGGTTTAGGGCCTCATTAAACGGATGGCAGAGAACCATGGCGCTAATAGCGCCATGGTTCATGCCGGTAAAATACCGGCACCGCCTTGGTGGAAAGGGGAATTTCCGCCCCATTCCAAAGTTGGTGGGGCGGAAATTCCCCCTTCCACCATTGCCCTTCCCCATTCCCATTTTTGCCCCATAGGGCATAATGGGAATGGGGAAGGCGCCAATTACGGTACCGCAAACTGCGGTACCGTAATTAGCTCCCTGGGTCCCTTTGCGGGTTGGTTTTTAACGCCTGCAAAAAGCAGGCGTTAAATTCCCCAACCCGCAAAGGGACCTCGTAGTAAGGCGGTAAGGATTTACCGGTACCGGTAAAATACCGGTACCGGTAAACCCTTACTGCCTACCGTGTAATGAGGCCCTAAGAATTTTACCTGGAGCACTGGGGGGTGGGGGGTCATGAGGCAGAGGTACAAGAAAAATCTCCTCCTGGAAGAGGGCACCAGGAAAACTTCTGCTTTAACTCCCAAAAGTCACAAGAAAACAAAGATGTCGAAAATCAGCCTTTACTTTATACCAGATTTTTAAAAGTAACTTACGGCAACATTCAAGTAAGCAAAACATGTGCTGCTGGTGGAAGGGGCTACCTTTTAGATGCCATATTTGCCGTAAGAGTATAGAGGGGCCATGGAACACATTTGACAGGAAGCCGGGTGTTGGGAGTGCGAGAAAGCGGGGATACCATTAATATGAGCCTCTCATGTACTTCCTGCCTATGGTCACTGGAGGAGGAGTATTTAATCCAGTCCTGATCGCGGCGCGGAGGAGAAGTGGTGCAGGAAGCAGTTACTTGTGGGCTGCCAGTCTGTCCTTGCTGCCTATGGTCACTGGAGGAGGAGCATTTAATCCATTCCTGATCGCAGCGTGGAGGAGAAGTGGTGCAGGAAGCAGTTACTTGTGGGCTGCTACTCTGTCCTTGCTGCCTATGGTCACTGGAGAAGGAGCATTTAATCCAGTGCTGAGTGGAGGAGAAGTGGTGGAGGAAGTGGTTACTGGTGTTTCATGGTGGAGCGGTGTGGAGAGCGGACACCAGTGACCGTCAGTAAGTTACATGCTGCCCCTTTGAGCTCACTGGGGCTGGCGCCTTCAATCTTCTGGCTTCGCCTTTGGGCGAATTAACATGCTAAGCTTTGTCATTTTATTATTAAGTCATTGATAACCAGGAGAAACTGGAGAAAAATCCTGCAGCTGGTCTACATTGATGAAGTTTCATCACATAGTAACATCCAGGTTCTTTCCCCTCCTGACAATCTGCTGACCATAGGCCAAATTAGATCCTATAAAATCATCTTGGGCCAGGCAATAATGGAGAAAAGGGATTTCATGGAGTTTGCCACCAACTCAGATAGGGTACACGCAGTGATCAGCAAGGTGAAGGAGATCCAGCCCTATCTCCTCTGGGGTTCGCTGGCTGATCACGCGTGCCAGATTTGATTGTCTACAGTTCAGGGGAACAACAGCAAATGGATTGGGTACCCAGATATATCAGGATGCCCAGCGTGCGGGGCAGACAGAAGACCTGAATCATCTCCTATTGTTCTGCCCCGAATATAACATCATTAGATGGTCAACCCTATTGCCGGTCCTTAGGTCAGCCAATATTCATTCCTATAGGCCGGCAGTGCTGTTTCTCTTAGCTGCAGAGTCGCTATTGACAGCGTGGGCATTATTATCCTTTCTGAAAAGAGTCAAGTTTCAAAGAAAGGGGATCTTGAGCCAATAGCACCGAAAAGACTGGCCATAATCCAAGATAATCTTAACCTATCGAATCAGTGCTGGTTGTTGCGAAATGGTTGTATTCGGTTGTTCTCCCTATTCTCTTCAGAATTTTTATGAATGCTTATAGCACATGCTGACTGATTCATGGATTATTTGCGACGAAAAAACGGGATTTGTGCACCATTCGGCCCACAAATCCCCATTTGTTAAACGGGGATTTGCGGGCAGAATGGCGCACAAATCCAGTTTTTTTCAGCGCAAATAATCCATGAATCAGGGCCTCGGCCTATTCAATATGCACTCAAACTGATTGAATATGTATTGGATTTTATGAGCTACCTGTATTTTGGAACTGTGTTTTAAAAATGTCCTTTTTAGACACGGACACCGTATTTTATAAGCAAGAAGACATGGAAATGTTGTCATGTAATGTGTTTTTGCATATTTTTATGTGTTTGATGGATTAATTGATCGGAATAAACTGACTGACTGACATCTCATCTCTGTAAACATCTGAGGAAAATCGAATTTCACCGGAAAGAAATGCGTACTTTAGCCAGCCTAGAACCACTGACATCTTGTTCCCCTGATAGAATTTGCACATTCTAAAGTAAATTACAACCGCCCATAGGCGGTCATCTCTTCCATTCTTTCAAGACGCCGAGTTCTAGAAATGGTTCTGTAGATTTAAGGGGTTAGGAACCCCGCCTGGTTACTGAACCCACGCTGAAAACCTAAGTTGCGGGCAAGGGCTGTATGGTGCATCGGGGGGTTACCAGTCAATTGGTCGAAAACATTTGGTCGACAGGACAACTGGTCGACACCATTTGGTCGAATGCCAAATGGTCGAATTTTTTTTTTTTTGGGGAGGGTACCCCCGCAACCCCCTTTTTTTCTTTTTTTTTTTTTCCCCACACGAAAACCCACAAAACACATATATAAAAAAAAAAAAAAAATTCGACCATTTGGCATTCGACCAAATGGTGTCGACCAAATTGCAGTCGACCAGTTTGCTGTCGACCAATTGACTGGACACCGCATCGGGGCTGTACATGTTTTGTTGTACACTTGGTAAAGCATTTCTCTGGAGTCAATATATTTATCATTGACGTTATGTTGGATGGCTTCCTATAGCTTCTACAGTCTGTTCATTGAAGATGGGCATGCCACATTTTTAAGCATTACTGTTAAAAGAAAACATCTTCTCCATAAAGGATAAATAGCAGTGGTTTGCTTCCATACTTATGCTCGTCTTTTACAAAGAAGGATCTTCGCCCCATTTATTTTTGCATTTTTTTGAGTGTGGATTTGCCACTGTGGCCATTATTCAATTGATTTGCTCTGAGGCACTACCAGAACACTGGTACCAAACACTGATTTCACTGAAGGATGTGCAGACCTGTGTCCAGTCAGACGAGTGACCAATTGCTGCTAAAAGGAGAAGTAAACCAGAGTAGCGCACGCCAATTGGCTGCTTGGACATCTCAGTAAACACGTGTGCCTCATCTTATTGCAGTCGGGTAGGGGAGGGCAACTCAGCGCAGGGTTTTCGATGGCAGGCGGCATGCATTTATGACACATTCACCACCTTTCTGCCTCACCAGCCGCTTTGGCAATGGCTTTAAAGAATGACCCAAAACCTTATCACTGCTGGGGCTTCTACCATTCTCAAAACTCTAGCAATTTATTTTCTGTATGTTAATAATATTAAAATAGATATATACCGTATATTATTTTGAAAGTAACCCAATATATATCATCCATGAATTCATAGTAGTGAAATATCCAATACAACAATAATATACAAGATTTTGCAGATTGAACAATATTATTCAGTGTATAATACCTATGATGTGTACGTACACACACACACACACACACACACACACACACACACACACACACACACAACATTTGGAAGGTGTTATAAACAAATGTATTATAAATAAAATATCATTAGAAATAATGTTAAAACACAGTCAAACAGATTAAAACAAATAAATATATATACACACTTCTTATACAAATGCAATATTTTAGTATATTCCTAGACTAATCATTAATATAATACATGTTAAATAACATACAATCGACAGGTTTAAGCATGTTGCTTACCTGTAACTCCTGTTCTCCAGCATTGGTATCTATCATGGATTCACATCCTTTTAATATTCTCTGCAGACAGGCTGGGAATCCTCTAACCTTTTTTTTACAGCTTATAATAGAACCTTTAAAGCTCACTTTAGTAGCCTATCCATTTCCTTTTAGGTGCATTGGCAGAAGCCAATGGGACCTCGAGTGACAAGCCCAATCCAGGAGGCCATCTTCAGATTCTAACCCCAGCGGTATGAGAGTTGGTGTAATCTAGCCTTGCTCCCTTGAGGGTGGTGGGTGGGCGCATGGGCATCCATAAAAGATACCAATGCTAGAGATCAGGAGTTACAGGTAAGCAACATACTCCTCCTCCAGCATTGGATCTTTCATGAATTCACATGCTTTGAAGATATTACCACAGCACATTTTGTCATAGGAGGTGTAAAGGGAGAAGGCATACCTTATTGAAATAAGCCTTATAGGACAGCTTTCCGACTCTTGCTTCAGCCTCTCCTGTGTCCCTTCATGCAGTAATGCTTGACGAAGATGGAACTGCCCATGTTATCGCACAGCATATGTCCAACAGGGGAACCCTGGCCTATAGTGCTGACGAAGACCTCACTGCTCTAGTGGAATGAGCATGAACGGGTCCTTGTCATGGTCGCTTGGCCTGGGTGTGCGCCGTGGAAACCCTTCTGGCAATACCTTGCTTTGAAATCATCTGGCCTTAGTTAGTGGGTCGAAAGCTACAAATAGTTGAGACATTCGTCAAAAGTCTTTGGTTCTGTCTATGTAGAACGTCAGGACTCTTTGAAGGTCTTGTGAATGCAGAGCTTGTTCAGCTGGTGTGGACGGATATGCGAAGAAAACCCTGGTAGGGTTACTTCCGTCTGCAGGTGGAAGTTGAACAACACCTTGGGAAGGAACGTAAGGTTTGTCTTTAAGATGACCTTGTTCTTTTGAAAACATAGAAATGGAGGTTTAACCGATAGCGTGTATTTCTGACACCCGTCTGAAATGCAGTTTTCCAGGACACAAACTTGCAGTCTCCATAGGTTGGAACAGACGTTTCAATAGGGCCGACAGCACAGTGTTTAAGCTCCACTCAGGTGTTGTTTTCTTTTGAGGGGGATAGGTACAGAATAGACCCCTCATTAATTGTTTCACAATGCAAGCTCTGAAAATAGGAGCTTCTCCTTGTTTCTGGTGTTCATTGAAATTGCAGCTCAATGCATTTTGATGGACGAATGAGATAAACCATCTTTTGCTAATTGTAATAGGTATGGTAGGATTTGGTGAGTTTCCACACCTAACTGATCCAATTGTTACTGAGAACACCAAGTGCAAAAACGATTCCATACATATTACTTGTTTGTGGACTCCGCCCTGGTGGCCTTTAGGCTATTTCTGCATTCCTTCTTGAGACGGCCTTGTCTGAACTCGTTTAAGTCAGGAGCCAGGCCTTTAAGTTGACCACCCCTGTGTTGTGGTGTCGCACCTGCTGGTTGCACATAGTCTGTAAGTCGGGGTCTTGACCTAAATGGACTTGACAGTCCTGGGATAGGTGAAGAAGCTCTGGGAACCACGGTTGTCTTGCCCATTTTGACACTATGAGAATGACCATGCAATTGTATGTCGCAATCATTTGTAGGACCTTGAATATGACTGGCGCTGGAGAGAATGCACAGGCGAATATTCCTTGCCATGACACTGCAAACGTGCCGCCAAGCGATCGAGGGTGGGTATATCTGCTCACAAACAGCAGGCATTTCTTGTTCTGCGATGGCGCAAACAAATCGATGGTCGGCATTCCCCACTTGTTGAAGATTTTTTGGAGCTTCCTGTCCGCCAATTGGTATGCAAGGCATTTTAGGGATACCTATTGCACTTTAAATTTCTTCTCTAGGCTGCCTTTTAATGCCGGTTCCGAGAAGGGTTTCTTCATGAGCAACAGCCCATCTTCCCACACAGGGACTAGAATGGGAGTTGACATTACCGCCTTTCTGCACTTATGCATTAAATCGAACAAGAAAATCTTTTTTCTACACAAATGGTATTAGGCCAAATTCTTCACAAGCCTTTTGGACAGTATTGTGGACTGATGTGATGTCATCAGGTGCAGACTGATGCAACTGTTCTTCAGAGTCTTGGTTTAGACCCAAATCTGTGTCCTCCCAGTTATCTAGCTGTGCTGATTTTGAAGTAGAGGTGTCAGTGGCCCCGTTGTCTACCTCCATGTCCGTGGTAAAGGATTGGAGTTATCCTTCTTTCTGACTGTAGCCCCTTGTTTTCTAGTGGGGCTGTTGGTCCTGTGCAGTCGTGTGTGCATCATAATAGGCTTGATGGGCGACCTTTGCATTGAGGTTGTAAGCCTGGCGGGTGTATTACCTCTTGGTTTATTGGCCTGGTCCATCGCTCTTTTGTCAGACCTGCGGGGTTCCCCCGAAGGGCCTCGTGTGTCAAAGGATGCCTGTGGGTGTGGTTGGTTCACTGGTAGTCTAGTATCAAGTTGTTGAAGCACAGACTGGAGAGTAGATAAAACCTGTATTGATAACAGCGACTGTGGGGTGAGTAAAGGCTCTGTTGACTTTGAAGAGGTGGTCAGGACTGCCGGTGTAGGTTCCGGCAACACCTGTAATCTTGGTTCCACCATTTAGTCCCCTAGCGAATAATGGTCTCCCTCAGATGACTGGGGTGATTACCACTGTTCAAATTCTGAATCATTATGGTGCTCCAGTATCTGGTCTGGAAGAAATGACAAGATTGGAGAAAGGGCTGGGCCTTTGGACACTAAAGGGTGATTAGTGTCTCCCTCTGGTGGTTGAGGTGAATATGATTCCCCTCTTCCTGCTATTATGGCCTGGTAGTCCATGACATTGGGCTAGTGCCGGGGCCGGACAGGTATTTTAAGGACTACCAGATCTTGTTGTACAGGTGCAGAGTCTCCTATTGGCTCTTTTTCCTTTCTTTTTGGTATGTGTTTGTCTTGAGACCTTTGTTTACGTCGTAATTTGTCAAATTTTCCTGATTTTTGATATTTTCGGCGTTCCTGTGGATGCCCTAATTTCCTTGTTCGCTCCCCTCCCTGCGTTGACGGCATGCACAGGAATGGTGTTGGCGATTTTCCATGTACCATCAATGCTGCTGTTGACGTTGTGTGGCTTTCCGTGAATCATACCATGGTCGGGGAAGCAGCTGACGCTGCCAAACAAGGCCTTTCAGGGCATCCTTGTCATCGACTGATGTGTAGACAATGTTGTCATTGATGATGATTTTGCTTGTTTTTCCGTCGACAATGGCTTATTGGTCGAAGATGACGAAACGGACAACGATGCTTTAACAGCCCTCAACGATGAATGTGTCATGGACGATCATGGTGCCGTCAACTGTGGTTTTCGGGCAACGGCAGGGACTGTTGTGCTCGTTGACAAAGCGCCTACTGTGAATTCTGTCATAGATTTCGTCCTCAGCGGGTCTCTCGTTGGCGAGGTGGACAGATTTTTCAATTTTTCCTTCCTTTTTCCTTTTAAAGGTTACAGAAGAAGAGGACATTCTCTCCTCTAACTTGGCCCTTTTATGGGTTTTTGGGCTGCCTGATTTGTCCTCCACCACACTTAGAGGATTCAGCCTCTGAAGGGGTTACCTGGCCTCATTCGGCTAAATGGCTAGTCTCCTTTTTCTATCCTTGGGGATGTTTGTGCTAAAAGTGGCACACATTTAAGAATCCTCCTGGATGCGATTTGGATATAGACAGTATATGCATTCAGAATGCTTATCTCCCTCATATACATTTTTAATTCCATATGACTGACATGCTTTGAAAAGAGCTTTCCATTTTTTTCTTCCATATTTGAAAGTTGGAAGCACTTATTGGTTGTTTTTTATCAAGTTGTGAAGAGATATTTCCAAGTTTTGAAGAAATATGTTGGTTTCTGGCCTTTTGTTCTCCATGAAAGAAAGCCTTGAGGGCTCTTCAGCACGATGTGCAGTTAGAATCTGAAGACGGCCTCCTGGGTGGGGCTTGTCAGTCAACGTCCTATTGGCGGGGTTAGAACAGAATGCACCCAAAAAGACATGGGGGGGTCATTACAAGTTGGGCGGTAAGGGTTTACGGGCACCGGTACTGATGCCGGTGCCGGTAAACCCTTACCGCCCTATTCCGAGGTCCCTTAGCGGGTCCCAGCAGGGACCTTGGAGCTAATAACGGGCCCGCAATTTGCGGGCCCGTTATTAGCGCCTTCCCCATTCCCATTAGGCCCTATGGGGGCTCAAATGGGAATGGGGAATGGTTTACTGAATGGTCGGAATGACCCGGTAAGTCCCCATTCAGTCAGACTGGACCCGGACTCGGGTTTGGAGGCAGCCATTCAAAGCATGTAAATCCATGAAA
Organism: Ambystoma mexicanum; assembly: GCF_040938575.1. Taxonomy (NCBI): domain Eukaryota; kingdom Metazoa; phylum Chordata; class Amphibia; order Caudata; family Ambystomatidae; genus Ambystoma; species Ambystoma mexicanum. The sequence continues at coordinate 114,897,554 of NC_090922.1, forward strand.
GATCCAATGCTGGGGAAGTACGACATACAAAAATGCTACATAACAGATAATCAAACAGAATCGATAAATAAATATCACTCTTCTAATCCGAAGAAGGGAAGAAGGAGCATCCTATTTTCACTGCATGGATGCTTCATTGTTGCTGCCCCAACCCCCCAACCTCTAGGGCATGTGATTAAAGCTGGTACTCACCATTCAGAGGGTCTGTGTGAACTTTCAGGTGCCTCTCACAGTTGGCCTTCGTGGTGAACGCAGACAAGCAGATCAAGCAGACAAATGGTCTCTCACCTAAAAGAAGAAAAGGTGCAAGGGTTATAGCCGGTCCTCAATTTCTCTATTCCTTCTCTACATATGCTATGTTAACAGGGTTTTCTAAAGCATTACGTGCCAATTGTGAGTCAGCTTTGAGGCATTTTATTGCCTAATTTAAAAGGTGTTTCGAATCAAGGCAGAGTTGTCCTACCACTAATTTACCAGAGGTCGGTTTGGTTAGGAAGGAGAATTTTCAAAGTTTAATTTTCAGAGCATAGTTTGTTTTCCCTAAAATGGCAGTGGTTTGCTTCCAAACGTATCCTTGTATTTTATTAATAAGGGTCTTTGCCCCATTTATTTTTTAATTCATTTTGGCATCCATTGCTCACATTTCTTGGGTTGATGAATCCAACAGGGCATCCTGAAAACCAACCTGTTACGGAGCACAAGTCAGGGTAAGTTGCTCATAATTGATTGCCCCAGCCCAGTCTCTTGCAAAATCTAACGTTTCTTTATAGCTCGGATACAGAGTGATACAACAGGTTCAACAGATAAATAAATAACTTTTGCTTGAACTACTTCTCAATAGCGGCTTGGGGCCCAAGACTGTCATTTTTACACGGTTTGAGAATAAAAGCTGAAACGCAAGGGCATTAGTGCTTTTAATGCGCTAGAATCAGGAAATAAAGCACTTTTGATTGTATTCGGATGCTTCTATGTTACTTGCCTTTTAAAGACAATTTGCGTAGCAGTGGCTGTCCACATCTTGAGATGTCTGGGTGATCATGAAACTCATCCATCACCGTAGTCAGACCACTCTAGGTTACAATGCAATCCTTCTCTGCCTATCGACAACCCTTGCCTCACTCTACACATTAAAGCTTCTCGGGGTGCTATTTTGCCCTTTGTGGTGCTAGGCAAAAGACTCCTCCCAACAGGTCTAAGGTAGGAGCTTCATAAAAGGACAGGTGGCAGGTAGTGGCAAAGAAGTCAAAGGTTGTGCAAAAACACTGGCCACTAAATCCCTTTTTGAAGAGCAAACAGACCACCCCACCTCCAAAAGTTCTGGATCAGTTGGCTCAGCCAACCAGCGAAGGCACCAACACGTATATTTAGACCGAGTGTAGAGGTGATGTTTTAGTTACACCTTAAAATGGCGGAATGCCATTTGTGTAGCTACTGGAGATCAGGGCTAAGCCACCGAGGAAGAAGAAATGCATTCCTTCTGGCTGCACTCCTCGCTAGGAGACAAGCAGCTGGATTACACATATTTGGGAGCCAGTTCATACTAGCTGAGCCTGGATGAAAATGAATACTGGATTTTAGGTCTACACATTGTGAGCGAAAGCACGGGAGGGGGTAAGGCCCCAGGAGAAGTTAAGGAGGAAAAATCATGTGCTCATCCATCCTGCTGTCAGGGTCAAAACTTGTTCTAAAAGAAAACCAAGGTCATTAATCATGGACATTTTTAATTCCACATGACTGGCATGCTTTGAAAAGAGTTTTCTGTTTTTCTTCCATATCTGAAAGTTAAAAGCCCTTATCTGGTGGTTATTATGAAGTTGTGAAGTGATATTTCCAGGTTTTGTAGAAATATGTTAGGTTGGGTCATTTTTTCTCCAGGAGAGAAAGGGACTCCTCAGCATGATGTGCGGTTAGAATCTGAAGATGGCTTCCTGGGTGGGGCTGGTCACTCAACGTACCGTTGGCTGGGGCAGAATGCATCCAAAAGGACATGTATAGGCTACTAAAGTGAGCTTCAAAGCTCTATCATAAGCTATAATGAAATGTTACCAAGGAGGAATGTTCAAAGCATGTGAATCCATGAAAGATCGAATGCTGGAGAGGAACGAAATATAATATAAAATACTACATAACAGATATTCAAACATAATTGATAAATAAATGTCACTCTAATCCGAAGAAGGGAACAATACACATTCTATTTTCACTGCATGGATGCTTCATTGTTGCTGTCCCTCCCACCCACTGGGCCCACCAGTTCATAGAATCTGGACTACAGTCCAGATATGTGTTTGGGTTGAAAAACGGACAATCTGGGAATTTCAAACTTTCCAGAGCAAAGGTTATGTGAGCAGAGGTATGGCCAGAATTGGATTCAACATGATTACCCTGCTGCCATTTTAAGAGGTGGAGGAAACTGCAGCAATGTTGGATAAGAATGAAAAGGCTGGATTATGCAGGTAATTCCCCAAGAGAGACCCCAGAGGACAAGAGACACCCCATAAAACATCTCCTAACAAGCCACAAGAACTTCCAGGCAACCAGACCAGGGTTTCCGCGCTGGGCGAATCCATGACAACTGAAATCCACATTAAATAAAGAGCACGATGTGATCGCCAAATGCTATTTAGTGCTTGATTTAAACACAATTAAAAAACAAACTAATAGTTGCAAACCGACATTCTTTTTTCCTCAAAACAAATCGCTCGTGTGGTTCGTGCATTCCTAATTTCCAGGGCGATTGGATGCTGCAATCATCATCTCCCCACTGAGCACACACAGAGCGAGTTTGACAAATTAATATGACCAGTATTATTAATTAGACAGAAACTGAAAGACTGATAAGGGTATTTCGCCTTAACTAGTAGGCCTCCGTTTCCTTTTTCCTTATTCTGTTTTCGCTCTCTTATAACGTAATCTTCAAAAATACTGTTTCAGAGAGCAATTAATATGACATTTGTTTATTTGAATATGGACGCCGTAAAAATATATGTCTAAAATGAGACATAGCTGCTGTGATTCACTTGCTATAGATGTCTAGATTTGTGTTTGGATTGACTGAATTGTTGGTTAAATGGTTGAGATACAAATGGTGGTATCGGTCAACACTTACCAGTGCCCTTTCCTTGATATTTTTGCGTTTCTAATTTCGCTCCTTTTGTACAACTGGTTGATGACTTGCTCATGATTTTTTGATGTTAAAAATTAAAAGCACCTGTGCTGAAAAATTGGCTGATTTCTGTATACTTTTTATAGCACTGTTGGAGTATACACTGTAGTAGTGATATGTGCTAGTGAAGTTTTAAATTGATGAAACAGCTGAGGGACGTATTTTGAACTAGGGCTGCGTTACCCCATGTTTTGTAGGTGTCCCTCTTAGGAAGACCTATAGTTCCACCCAGAGCTCTCCCCTATAGTCCCCGTTTGTTTGTGTTGGTTTGGTGCGCAGGTTTGCAGTGAGGGTATTCATTCTCCTTTCTCTAGTGCACTGTTCCAACATACCCACACCGACACGCAAGCGGCACAGAAAACATCGAAAGTGACCGAGCCCTGAGCCTAGGACATGGATCATACTAGGAGCTGCTGAGAAAGTAGCACAGCTGCTCTCTCCTTGGGAAATCTTCCCTGAGGACAATCCCACCACTCAGCTTAATTAACCATCCACGTCAAGACACCAAGGAATTTGCAAATGCTATGCATTGCCAACACTGCGTTACACAGTATTACATGAAGAATGTCCATCTCTACTGATGATAATGCATCAAACCACAGTGCGTGCTGCATCACACTGGCAGGGCTGAGCGACGAAACAACGCACTGACACAGTGCGACCAGGACCAGGTAGCTAAATGTGCAACGGCTTCCAACATCGCCCACGTACAATCTCCCCGCAGCACAAATGCCCAAAAAGAACACTTTTCGGAAGGTTTTGGGCTCCACTAAAATTGATCTGCGACGACTCAGCATTGGAAAGCAGCAGAACGACGACCAACCTTACCGCTATGGCTGCGCATGTGGATCTCCAAAGAGCTGGCGCTGGGGCAGCTCTTCTTGCACTGGGGGAAGGGGCAGATCCGCTCGTTGGGGTAACTGTCCTTTGGCTTCTCCTCCACAGACGGGGACCTCGAGTTCTGCCGACTTGCACAGTAGTACATGAGGTGGGCCTGAAGATTCCGCTCGCTTCGGTACCATATGCCACAGTCCTTGCATGGGAAGACATCCTCTGAAAAGAGATCAAGCCAGCGATTTAGACCAGGCATGCATACATTGCATGTATAACAGTGAAGTACAGGCCCACTCCTTTCAAGGGTGGCGGGGGGATACTGTGCCAAAAAAAGGAAAAGGCAGAGCAAATAAGAATTACATCAAAACGTGAAGGTTGGCATTCTTAACAATTTGACAAACACTTACCTCCCCTTGCATGGAGTCAACAAAATCACATTTCGGGTTTATACAAGACACTCTGTGCAAATACATTATTTTGATGACAACACTCTCACTATAGCCTTCAGAACTGTTCTTCATAATTTAACCGATTGGCAGAAAGCTGAGAAATTATAAAGCATGCATAAAACATTTAGGATTTCAACTGACATTTTTAGTATCCAAGTGTGTGCATGGCAATATAGGAAAATATGACAAAATACAAGACATAATCTGACACGGGTGATTCACAAATAAATTACTAAGAATAACAGTTACTCTTGGGTGGAGGCTACTCGATTCTAAAAGAAGTTCCCAGTAGTCGATTTTTTATGGCGTCGAGTAAAAACCGCTTATAAAATGCATGCATACAAGCTGAACCTTACATGATGTGGATTCCCAGTGTCCTCCTTGTCCCGTCCACCCTACTCCAGCCCCTCTCCCGGTCTCTGTTTTGTCCCCATTGGTTCATAAAGTCCCCATGATGAGGACAAACCCCTTCACTGCGCGCGCGGCCCTCCCACTTCCCCCATATTTTTCCACTACTGCAGTATGTTATCTTTTCCATGCTGCGGCAGTTCTCCATTACCACCTCCCAGATCGCCACTGTTGGCATGCCTCCTGACTGGCAAATCCCTTTTAACCACCATTGCAGCAATTGCTATCAGTTTGCTTTCCAAACCTACTTCCTTCATACTCCCTGCTGGTGTGTAGAAGCAGCATTTTGGGATCCTTGGGAACCGTTCTGCCCATGACTCTAGCCAATTTACCAAGGACCGTCTCCCACAGGGCCGAGATCAGCCTACAATTCCATAGCATGTGATTTATCATTTTTGTAATGTTATTGTTTATTTATAACACGCTTAATACTGAAGAGGTTTTAAAGCAGGACCGGGATTCGAACCTGTGTTGCTCTACATCGACTTGCTTTCAAGACGAGCGAGTTGCCACTGAGCTATACTACCCATAGAAGGTTCCCTCTGAAACTCCACACTTGAGACACGTCGGTGTCTCGGCTCTGCCCATCTTATGTAGCCGATCTCTGGAGCAGTACACCCTATGGAAAATGTTATATTAGATCAGCCACATGCGAGATGACATTTATTTCCATAGCCTCCAGCCATTCTTCACTCTCAAGGGTACCTAGGTCCCCATCCCATTTTTCTTTCAGCTTTGTTAACGGGGTTGTTGATGGCCTGATACAATACTGATATCCCCTATTTTTTTGTATCGCCTTCGTAGCCTTTAGGGGGCTATGTTCTGGGAAGTCAAGATTCCTCCAGAACTGGGCCACTACTGCATGTGTTCGGCGTGCATACATGTATGCCTCCCTCTGACCCAGATCAATTTGCCCCTCAGACTCTAGAAGGGGAGCATGGTGTTTTGTTCAATCACATCCCCTTCTCTTACTACCCCCACCCTGACCCACTGTGGTTTGCCTCCCAATTTCTTGATCTCCCGCAGTGCTGGGTTATCCCATAGAAGCTGAAATCTTGTGATTCTCCCTTTCCATCCCATCACTTTTGTGACCTCCTGCCTAACGTGTATTACCCTTTGACCTGCTGGGGGTAATTGCATCCAACCTGTGCTCCCATACAGCACTTGCAGTGGGTCTGCATCCTTCATTGCATCCAGTTCTAGCCTCTTGAGGGGGAGTTGCCTGCCCCAGAACAACCATTCATTCGCAACTATCAGCTGGGCTGCCCAATAGTAATGTCTATGTCAGGCAGCCTCACCACTCTGTCCCATACTGAACTGGTTAGTGTGTGCAACTCTATGCGGGGGGTCTTATTCCCCCATATCACGCCTCTAATCAATGTGTTAATGACGTCATGCTGTTTGTTTGGAAGCCGCCCAAAGTTGTTCTGCAACACTTATAGCAATCGAGGAAGTGCTAACATCTTCACTAAGTTTACTTTTCCCAATAGGGCCACTGGTAGTGTGGCCCTGTGTCTGGCGTACTCCTGTGGTCTGTTAACTATTGGGTCGAGATTGTGTTTGAGGGAGGTCCCGAAATCCTGTTGCATCGGTATTCCTAGATATTTGATTAGAAGCCCTCCTCTGCCAACTTAAGGGGGCAGCCCCTTGATATGGCGTTCGCCCCCCCCTTGGCCTGTATAGTGACAGATTTCTCCCAGTTAATCTTTTGGCCCACAATACCATTGGAACTCTTCCAGTATTTCAATCGTTCTCGGGTACGAACGTGCCGAATCCCGCAGGTACAAAAGGAGATCACCCACCTAAAAGGATATTTTGTCCTCTCCCCCACTAGGCCATGTGAACCCTCGGATAGATTGGTCAGCTCTAACGCAGGGGCATAGACTTTTGGTTTTCCCACGGGGAAAGAGGGGGTAGCGACCGCTAAAATAAATAAATAAATAAATAAATAAAACACGCCCCATTATAAGTATATGGACTTTCACAAAAATATCCTTTCCTAGGGGGTGCTCGGGCCTCGCGGCACCCGTGTACTGGGCACCTCTGCTCTAAAGAATTGTGCCAGTGGCTCTATAGCCATGGGGAACAACAGGGGCAACAGTGGGAACCCCTGGTGGGTACCCCTCTGCAAGGAAAACTGGCAGGACCTGTGGCCATTGACCAGAATCCGGCCATTGGCTGCGCGTATAGCAGCCGCACCCAACCCCAGTAGTAGTTTTAACTTACTCCTGGACTTATTCTTCTCATTCAAGAGCACGTTAGAGTTACTCCTTGTAACTTCCGTGTGAATCCAACAATCTGTCCCAGGAGCATGTGAAGAGTAACTCTGTTATGATTGACAGCTCTTTGTGAATCTGCCCCTACGACAGCAATATCACAGGGACTTGCTGGATTTAAATTCAGAGTTCGTGCATTGCTGCACATGTGTAGACCACTGCTCTGCACCTTTAGAAATAGTGCATTGTGAGTGAGTTGTGGCAGAGGAAACTGCAGATTGAAAGCAAAACATGTGAACACATAGCATTGGAATGTTGGCGAGCCATTGTGAACAATGGGCCGGGGGGGGAAGCTTAAACTGAGCAATAATCGCATCAGGCAAGGGCTGTACCATGCGAATAATAGCCCACCGTCCCTAGGCAATGCCTTGAGAGGAGCTAAGGCATTTTATACAGGCGGCAGGCTGTTAGCACATAGTACAGCCCAGCCATGCTGCCATTGTCGTGATTAGCACCTGTTGCATGTGCAAAGATGAGGGAAAACAAAAGTGAGGGTGGCAACACGTGTGCACCACACCATGCATTCTGCACAGCCTCCTTGGTGCTGGGAGTGAGGCGAGGTGTGCAGCGCCAGGGCTCTGTCGCACAACACTGTGGGTGCTGGAAGCCGTGGAGGCAAGAGTAGGAGGAGGAAGAAAAGAAAGGAGCACATGATACAGAGGAACAGTGTGGAGTGACTGGCAGGAGAGTCGACTCAAAGACATGGGGCAGGGAGTGGAGAGGTGGCACCTGAGAAGCGTGAATGAGGGGAACATGGGCTTGTCCTGCAGATAATGCCTGCATTCCCCGAGTTCTGATTAGTCGCTGTCCCGCCCCAGGTCGCTAACCACAGCTAGAAAGCATGAAGTTTCACCCTCAACATCCTGCCTCGAAACTCAGTGTGTTCCTTCGCTAATAATCAAGATCCAGGTCCGATGAGGGCCTGCTCAAGACTGATGAAAACCTTGTGACATTGGATTCTGCTCTGCAGGATTACAGGGATACGTAGGGTCGAAAACGCCCATTCAGCTCTCACACTTCTACAAACCAAAAGCCAACACAATCATAAAGGTAAAACAGGCACAGTCAAGAGATATAGTTCCTTCGCCTTTTGTGGTAACGTGAAATATATACACACACATACTTTAAATCATACACACCATCTGCAATAGGACCATCTAGAAAACGCTGTACAAAACCCACCACTGTGGAAAGAACAGAGAAGATGCAACGGACAGAAGAATGTAGCACTCAGAGTATGAGTACAGGGGTGATAGGTAAATTATGAACCACAAAGGATATGTCTTTGGGTGTTTGGTGAAAAAAAGGTGCAAAAGTGACTTCAGCCATCTCTAGGGCCTAAATGGACCATGGGGGCAGTTTCTTGTCAATAGCACCTCGTTTTGGTTTTTAGGCGGTTCAACAACATCAAACCTCAGTTCGGGTTCATTGGATCGTGGGTGTCCCAGCGGCAAGCGGGAGTCGAGCAGGTTCAAATGCAGAAGCTCTGTGCATCTCAAAGGTGGCTTTCAGCAGTGCAGGTCGGGCCGCTCACCAGGATCTCTTCAAGGTCGGCCGGTCGAGTCAGGCTGTAACCACCGGAAAGGGGTGAGGAGTGACACTCCAGCGGTTCAAGTCGGTGGTTGTTGAAATAGTAATCCTGTTGCTCCTATGTGTGGTTCAGCAAAGAAGCCATTCAAGGCCAAGTCGTTTTGTAACCCCTGGTAACAATTGGCAAGTGAATCTCCAGCAGTTCGAATTCGGTGCCAGCATCGAGCGGTTGATTTGAGCCTCGCAGGTGACAGGC